>NC_136234.1:13802416-16511198 GCF_963402885.1 Antedon bifida | reverse complement strand
ATTCTATCAAACTTAAAGCAGCTATACTGTACGTCTGTTATCACATTAAATATACCCCCTTACTGATGTTATCAAGTATGATGTGCAATCATATTTAACAGTACTTTGTGACCTCTGGACTATGGTCTATGGAAGCCTAGTTAGTAATTAGGGATGTTCTAAAAGATGTCAGCAGCAGTAGCAACTTCTATGCAACAATAGATAATGACATCAATTGATTCTCTAATGAATGACACAATAAAGATGGCCTATTTAGGACAATGTTTGTCACATTTCAATAGTAGGTTAACAATGACAACCAAATAAAATAACCCATTACAAATTATCCTTTGTTGTGTGTTCGTCCTGTGCTACAATCAAAAGATTTACTTTATACAGTGTTGTATGTATTGTACTGTTGGCGCAATGTATAATTTTGGAAATAAAACAAAATTGGTGCAAAAAATCAGGACATTTTGCAAGTTGTATAAAAAAACAACTATTCTTTCAGATGAAAATCTGCAGTGTAAATTACATGATGTAGTCAATTTGCTATGTACTGCATAGACAATAGTTCAAATTGTATGCTCTAATTAAATAATGTTGGAAATTTGTCATTAGCCTACAACTTAATTAAAGCAATCAGTAAAATTCAACTTGAACTTCAACAGATAATGATCATACATAAGAGATGGTCCCTGAAGGTTAATTAGATGATAAAGTGATGAAATTATCAAATTTCTCAACACCTGTTTAGCGAACCCCTGAAAATGGCAAAAGTGTGTGACCTTTGACTGACAGTGTGGCCAGGAAAATTAGCCTAGATCTAATTTATTCTTGTCAGTTTAATGGTATTATTTAAAAATATTAAAAGGGTTTGACCATTTTGGTACCCAAAGGAAGCCTCTAGAAAGTGCCTAGATTAAGAAAATAGCCAAGACTATGGAAGAGCAAATTTCAATCTTCCCTGCCAAGACCAAAGTCTACGTCTCTGCCTTATATATTACATGATGACTGACCATTTTTACTATAAACCCATTCAATGAATTTAGCAAATTGTTGAAAGTAAACATGACCGTACAAATTTCGGTTTCAAAAGATGACTGTGTATGTTGTTTGTGATGATACTTTAAAGGAAGTACAGTACAACACAAAGAGGAGGAATAGTCTTAAACTCTGTTTACACTACCAGAACTACAGTTTGACAAACAAGTGTGATGTGCCCTATATACTAATACTATGGGCACATCACATTTTTTTGTCAAACTAGTTCTGATAGTGTAAACAGAGCTTTACATTCATTCACTTTAGGATCAGAATAGATCACATACCTTTTAGCATTTTAAAACAGGCTACTGATTATATAGTCTGTGTAAAGGATTTTACTTTAATGCCAAGTCAGCATTAAGCTAACTTTGCCATATTGTATTTGCAATGGACTTTCGATAATATTCAGAGCTACTGTAGTGAAATATGGATCTACTGTAGTGTGCAATGTATGGTACATATTATGAATTAATTATTTCACAACAACCTATTTAACATGTTTTGTTACTGCAAACGAAATGTGCTACAAATGATAATGATTTCAGATTATATCACACATTCTTATCAAACATTCATAAACATCACACTATTCAAATGACTATGAAAAAAACATGAATACTCTATTAATAGAAAAACATATTTATGATAGTCAGTATGTGAGAGTCTAGCCATATGTTTTTATATAAAGAATGTTAATGAACCAACCAGACAGACAGACACATGTAGGTTGTGAATCAGTTACAATACAAGACACAAGGAATATACGATTAGCAGGGCCCTAGGTTTTTTCAGACTATCAAATTATATATCCGCCAAAATGACAAAATCCATGCCTTCAATTAAATTATGTTATGTACTGTAGTTTAAATACAGAGATCAAAAATATTTTTTGTCCAATAAAAATCATTAAAAAATTTATTGAAGAACTTACAGTATTTCATACGTATCCCTTTTTACAAATTACATTGTATTGCCCAAAAAAACACAGAATTGGAGATTTAAATGCTTGCCTGATTCCAAAAAAATTAGGGTAAGCAAAAACATGGTGATGGTCTTTATATTTTTTAATGATTTAATTGATGAAAATATCATGATGATAAAATGATTTTTTAATAGACAAATTAAGCAGGTAATTTTGTAATTTATTTTTTTTTAAAGAAAATATCAAAGATTTGATAGTCTGAACATGGTTTAGTACACTTTACACAGACACATCAGCTAAAAGTGAATATTTTAAAGAGTAAAAATTTGTTTTTATACTCATTTTAAAAAAGAATTATTTCATTCAAAATTCTCTTCTTACTGTATGAGTTTGAAAGAATTCCAATGCTTAAAAGCTGTCTACACTATCAAACTAGTTTGACAAAAAAGGTGTGATGTACCCAAATATGGTAGTGATATACCCAAATATGGTAGTGATATAACCTCATCATGTCCATATATGAGGACATCACATTTGTCACATAAAGTGTAGTGTAGACAGAGCTTTAGTTTCATTTTAAGCTGATGTGTCCATAACATATAGTAAAGCCAATTTTCCACTAGGCGAATTATTTTCGCGTGAATCGAAAGCGTCAGCTTATACGCATGCGTAGAGAGAGATATGGAAGATGGAAACATGAATATGCATATGCATGCATATAAGTTGACGCTTTCGATTCGCGCAAACAAATTGGTCAAGTGGAAAATCGGCTTAAGCGACAAGATGGAAACGAAACTTGTATTCACACACACACACAACTGTACCTCTAGGATCAAGTCTTGATAGGTCAATAAGGGCACCTGGAATAGATAGCCATGCATTATTCAAATATATGCAAATTATCATTCAAATTAGATGCAGATATCATTCAGTCTACAACGAGCTATTTGAATAGCAGTGCATTGATTGATGATAGAAAGCTACATGGTTGATCAAAATCAAAGCAAATATGAATTAGAATAGTTCTGAATTTTTCCTCTGTGGAACTAAAACTGGAAATTGAAATGCTGCAGTTTAACATTTTACAGCGTACAACATTGATAAGTTGACTGTGAAAAGCATTACAAAATGCAAATTTTATTACATTTTTTAAAATAAAAATTGAGATTGATACTACATAGACTGAAAATCCATTTGTATTCATTGTTTTATGACTTCTTTTGGTAGTCGATCTCAATGCATTAAAAGCCAAACGAAAACGAATAACGAGTCCTATTCATTAATAATTATAGCTACTAAAAATATTTATTTTTTGGACGACTTTATTCTATTGTAAATTTGTTCAATAAATTGTAATTGATTTAATGAAGTATAAGACAAAATCAAAATTAATATATAATCATCAAATAAATAATTATAAAAAAAAGAACAGGTTTTTGATATACTGTATAATTTAATGTTTAAAATTTAATATAAAATGTACCTTCTGAAGGAGATGAACCAATTAATGTAGGACTTGACGATGAAACTGGTGGTACTTCTTCCACGGAGGGTGCAACAACAACAGGTTCTTGTTCTTGTTCTTCTTCCTCAGGCTCTTGTAACACCACAGGTGATGGTCGTGAAAGTGTTTCACCACTATTACTTTCAATGGCAGTGGCATGGTTCATCTCAGGCATGAACCCTACTGCTGGTGGATCCTCTTTAACATCGTCGTCAACTACGGGAGAAGGAGTAGAATCCGGCTCTGAGCTTCCAAAGCCACCAAGTAAATCATCAACAGGGGCCTCATCTTGTTGTGGAGGATAGGATTCTTCTGTGAACTGCTGTTGTGGTTCTGGGTCTGATGAGGAGTCTGCTGGGGATGATACTGTATCTCCTCCTAGGCCTACAAGAGGATCGTTATCAGTAGTGGGGCTTGAATCAAAGGACACTAAATCGGAAGAATATGCTGCTGGTTCCTCCGATGCTGCTGACGCTGAATAAAGATCTTCTTCAGCATTGTCACTTACTTTAGGCTCTGACTGATCCGTCGAGTCAGCAGGGTTGTCAACGCGCACGAAGCCGTCGGAAAATAAATCTTGCTGCTGGTTAGCCTCGGCTTCCGATTTATAAGGCTCAAAATCTTCCATTCTAATTCAACTTACACTTTATATAATACACAATATATAGTTGGATATCTACTGCTCTAGAAAGCAGTATTTATTTGTTAAATTACAATATTTCAGGTTATTTAACTCGAGTAGAATAGGGCTGCACAGTTCAAAATAGCACTTCCGTCCGCACCTGCAAAGTGACGAAATAGATCTGACCTTTGACACAATACGAAAATAATTATACAGTGCCGTTATATCAAATAAAAAGGATTTTTAATTTGGCGTTTATTACTGTGTATATATATGAATATTAATTTACCCTAATAATACTCGGAGGCAAAATTATTATAGTCTTTTATTATTTTGTATGAACTTTCTTTCTCGGACCACATTCATATTCATGAACTAGATTTATTAATTAAGTTTACTATAACTTAAGTCGAAATAAAGGTATTGGTAATATATATGGTATTTCCCAACAGGTCTACTCATTGTTGAGTCATTGACAGTAACTAATAAAAAGACAAAAGGAATAATAACACAGCAAGAAAAATCTCCCAACCAATGTTTGAAATGAAAACATGAAAAATGAATAATAAAATCAATTAGTTTATCAATTAAACTTTATATAATAATGCTTTCACTTATAAAACGACAAAATATGAGTTAAATTCGACCAAAACCCCATCTGGCAGCCAATTTGAAACAGTTTTGCATGTAACACATTTTTTTTCCGATTCAATTTGTGGTCAAAGTGAATAACTATAATATATTATATATGTGACATTAAAATGGTATATTCAACCAAAACAAATGTAAACAAACTATTTGGGACAATATAACTTTAAAGGTCATGGCATCTACAATCCTATATCGAAAATAATTAATAAAATAATCGAGAAATACCGATATTATAAATTTGTAGAACTAATCTGACGTAGAGGGGGCTATTACATGTTTAGTAAGTTGTGACATAACTGCAGACTCGTCGTCACGGAAAATCCTCAGAATTTAAAGTAAAATGAGTTTGATTTAACACCATTCCGCGAACATTTTTTTTTTGCGACGCAAGTAATAATTTGACCAATCACGAAACGATGGATCAGCCGAACTGTCGCTTGTCATTGGTCGTTGCCCTTACGTTGACCTAGTGGAAACCAAACTTTAGGGACAGGGCATGCAACGAAGGACTATCTCATGTCATCAATCATTATTTTTAATAACCCGTGAAGATTTCGAACAAATCATTCGTTTTAATATCGGACAACATTTCATATCGATTCAGTGTATTATTATCGATCATGTACATACATGAAGAATTATACAAATAACTATACGGTACACTAAACATTAAGCTTAAAGGTACTCGGACATTTTGCCGAATGCCATTTCGTCGACAGACATTTTAATTTCCGGATACTCACCAAAACTGTATTCTTACTTGATGGCGACGGTATAACGCCAACCTCATAATACATTTTTTTTCTCTTTCTCACTTTTTAAATTTGTATTTTTCAAGTACATTTCTCTTTCTCTATTTCTATTTATCATACACAATCATAAATGGGAAAAAATCCTATTTTAGTGTGAATGTCCGTTTTGTATTTGTTGAAATAAAGTGATCAATTCAATAAACATACATAAAGAAATCATAGTACAAAGACAAAAAAGAATGAAACACCGTGTTGTATGGAAGCTATTTTTCCAGAAAATAAAGAAAGAAAAGTGTCAACAATATTAATGAAGTTCTAAATACAGTTGTTATAGTAACAATCATCAAAATTGCAATATCTAATTTACGACATCATATACTTATATAAGATTGCAATCGATAGAACTACTAAAGAAACTAATTGTCGAGACGGTGGATTGATTACAACAATTCGAATGATTCAGCAAATTGCTTCTACTTTCTTTCTATAGGCCTACTGTGACGGCAGCAGACAATCCAAGAGCGTCTTAAACACATATTTGCTTTACGTGTTTTGGAGCAAGTAGTCGCTACTGACTTCCACACAACACACACGTCACAAGGGAGAGCAGACGACAAAACTTGAACGCGCTTCAAACACGCGGTATTTGCTGTACGTGAGAGAATGTTCACCTTGTGATTTTATATAGTGTCTGGCTGCCGACAGAGGAATAACGTTATCATAATTACGAAATAATATTTAGGAGGTTTATGCACTTATAACATCAATATATATTTTTGAAGGTAAGTTCTTAATTTCCAAACGTGTTGTTACATTTCTTTTTTTTTAATTAATAACTAAAAAAAAGGAAATATTAGGTGGTTGCAATCATTCAAGACAAGTGTGTTAAAACGTGGTAGACCACACATCATTAGGCTAGAACAAAATACAATATGTGATAATTTTGATTACGGGTATACGGCGCGATTCACACACACGCACACCAAAGCTCTGTCCACACTATCAAACTAGTTTGATTTATAAAGCTTGGTTCCCACTACTAGAGAGACGTAACGCAACGACGTAACGCAACGTAAGTGATTTGACCAATCACAAGCGATGGATTATTCGAACAGTCGCTTGTCATTGGTCAACTCGCTTCCTTTGCGTCTACGTCCGTGCGTTGCGTCCTAGAGGGAACCAATCATGAGAGAAGACGCAGTGCCGACATGTAACATGTCGTTTAAAACCCCAAGCACATATGTTAATGCGTTGTGTATTAGGTATATTATGAAATATATAATATAGGCCTATATAGTACGCAGTATAACGAACAGACGTACACTTGTATAGATCATGGACCTAATTTATAGGTCCATGTATAGATGAAGAAATTATTAGCAAAAGAAGCATGACATTGAAATATCTTAACATAATTAATGAGAATATAACCTTACAAATAAAATGTTGAATGAATCTCAATTGAAAGAATCTCAATTAGTAATTGCCATTGAGGAATGGTTAACGTAAATAGGAAATTAGCAAGAAAAGATGCGTCGTGTAAATGAGTATTACAATTATCAGAAAAATTAATTGTATTTCAGTATTCTTTAAAAAAAACAAATTTACCATACTTCAAAATTATATTTAAAATCTAAGTGACGCAAATTACAATGCAAAAGGACCTATAGGTTAAAGATGTAGGCCTATTGTCCCGCAAAACATGAAAAATGAACATTTAGGGCTACAACAAAAAGACTGAATTGGTCATTTCGCAGTTTTTATCAAGTTAACCATTTCCGTAGGAAAAAAAATGCAAAAAAATAATGTTTTCACTTATTAAAAGACAATATAAACGGTTAAGTTCAACTAAAACCCCATTGACTTCCTTAAATTATAGTTTTTTTAACGTAAATAATTTTTCATTTTTTAAATTTCAAAATCCTGCCACTAATGACAACAATAATATTGTTGTTTTTGGAATGGTTCATTTACATTTTAGCTGCATATTTCCCCAGATATTTGGAATTTGACTAACCAACCACTGCTTCTACAACTTGTATTTATTATAGAAGATTGAGTAGAAGGCACCACTTACTCTAGTAGAACACTTGGCCCTCTGTTTAGCGTCAGTTAGAATCAACCAGCAGATCACGCACAAGTGACGTCAGACAAACGAAGACATAGCGCAGCTCGCTGTGCCTGCCTCGCGTTAAAATGGTGTTAACAATATAAAAGTAAAAACATTGATTTACGGTTGAAATCGGGGAAAAATTTAACCAATTGCGAAAAAACAAAACACACAATCGCATTATTTTTAGTAGTATTGTACTTCAAAAATACATTTATCAAAGTACTCTCACTTGCATTTAGGAAGGTCTAGTATTGCCCGAAAGATCGGCAATTTCATTCTGGTTGTTTACTATCGTTTTGATTTAGTTTTCTGCTTATTTTATTTGTATTTCCCTAGGGATTCAGCCACTGATATCCACATTTATTCATTAATTTGCATTTGATAAATATATCTTTTCTATCGAACTATTTCTATCGAAATAACAATATAGTATATTTCATGACACAATGGAATAAGTTATTATGTAGGAAATCGGAGGAAAATTCATTTTAAATCAATTAAAAACAAGCTTTAAGATAACTATAAAAAAAAAGAGACAGTTCAGGTTAGTACGGTAATTAATATTCCTGTATAACGTTACATAGTTTCAATTAAATTTCTTTTATTTCGGAAATTTTATCCATATCAACAAACGTACAAACAAACAGTTGCTTCATACACAAAGACCTGTACTGACGTTGAATGTTGGCCTCATCACTGCAATCACACATTTCCAACGTATATTGTTAGCACGACTGTGTAATAATACATAATCATAATATAAATCATTATAATCGAATTGCACAATATTGTGGGATTGTGACCCACAAGACAAAAAAAAAGTATATTATTTTGTATGATTCGTCCTCAAATTGAGGAAATTTGGATTAGGACCGGCCCACACGGCAGCCGCAGTGCAGTACCATAACGCCAATGGCAGAGATAAACCATGAGTGCACTAGTGTGGCCTTCTGGGTTCATTATAAAGTGGACGTACCCGTACCTCTGTTTTAAGCCATAGTCCAATCCCCCATGATTTGCACATGAACGCACTTCTTTTTGAACTGGACTAATATCCGAAGACTTCTTCTACCCTTAGAGTTATGGTACAAGGAGAGCCTTGTATACCTGCGGCTGCGGCGCCTCTGCCTTAACCGCTCGACTCAAAATAACACAACATCATTCCCTTTCAGCTGCCAAAATATTCCCTAAAAATGACGGACGAGAACGAAAAACATGAATCCTATTCAGAGAAAGATACAGACGATATTATGGAGCACAAGACGCTTGGAAAAGACGCAGAAAAGTATGAAAGTGATAAAGAACTCGATGTAGCAAAAGAAGCTACAGAAAGCAATGAGAACAAACCACAACCAAGCCCCGCAAAGAAGCCGGTCTGGTGGTGCCAAAAGGTGACAGAATACCCAGCAATTACATTCGGTAAGCATGAGGTATAGATGATGACGTAATATCGTCAACATTAAAGGGTAGATCCGAGTTTAAAATGTATATTTTAATTGGTTATTATAAAGCCATGTCTACACTATCAAACATTATGTGACAACAAAAATGCCCATACAGACATGATGTCATATCACTCCCATATTTGGGCATATCACTACCATATTTGGACACATCTCACTTTTTTTGTCAAACTAGTTTGATAGTGTAGACAGAACTTTAAATAGGACATTTATTGATTTCATTACTTCCAATCATTAACCTGGTAATTGTTTGAGATGAAATAGTATTTTTAAAAACTGTTGGCAAATTTCGACCCGGCTTTAACATTCTATAGCACCACCTTTAAACAAACACGGCGCTCATTCCGCTTCGCTCTGCGGTCGAGTAATATCAATGTTGTAGGCCTACCAATGTTATTATAATTTCATATCAAAAATAGAAATTTTTAAGAAATACACAATGCTTTGCGTGCGTACGGTAATTAAACATATATTTTAATTGGCGTTTTAATTTAAGAGCATATACGTCGTGAGAATGATATGTCTTGATGACTTGTACCCTTTTCATATCGCCTAGCAACCGGGGCGCACATCATACAAAACGCTGATTTTGACGACGCCATGGTATAGAAATTCCCGAGTGTTAGGCTAATAGGGATAGTGGGTCGGGGGGGAGGGGGGTGGGGATGCATGGTGTCCTGTCCTGTCCAAAACAGATCATTATAACCAGATTTAATCTGAAAGGTGTCATTGTATACGGTATAGCATAAACTTTTACACTGGTTATTATAGTCCTATTTGTGCCGTGAATTCGGTTATGATAAAAAACTATAACACTATAACACTAACAAAAATGTGATCTTGAATATACGATAAGGTTTATTTTTTAAGATGAGTTCGATTCTAAATGTGGTTTTCATTTAAATATGAATAGGTCCTAAATGATGTACATTATTTATCAGTATGCATATTTCCGATTCTTTGTTCATTAAAATGCATTATCAAGATTGAGGTCATCAAACTTTATCGTACATAATGTATTATTAATCGTTCTCAGTAGTAATTGAAAAAAAAAATCAACAACCAGTGTGAAACGCATGGACGCAGACGTATCGACGCAAAGTATTGTAAAGCTTGGTTCCCACTAGAACGCAACGCAGCGACGTATCGACGCAAAGTGCTGTATTGCGTAATCACAAGTGGGAACCGACGACGCAATAGTGTTGCAAACATCGCAGGTTTGATTTCAAGCAGGCGGGGACAAACACAATTATTAGAGGGGCATTTAATTACGTTGCGTAGATTGCGTTACGTTACGCTTAAAGATTGGTTCTCACTAGGACGCAAGCCACAACGTAATCAATAATTGAACAATCCAAAGCAATGTATTATTTGGACTGCCGCTTGTGATTGGTCAATTCGCTTGCGTTGCAGTTTGCGTCCTAGCGTTACGTCATAGTGGTAAAGCTTGGCTCTCAATAGGACGCATAGCAAGAGCGTAAGCGTAACGTAAGCGACTTGTCCAATCACAAGCGATGGATCATTTGAATTGTCGCTTGTCATTGATCAACTCGCTTGCGTTACGTCTACGTCCTTGCGTTGCGTCTTCTCTATTGGGAATCACGCTTTACCAAGGTTTATGCTTGGTTCTCAGATACGCAACACGAAGGCAAGGTAAGTAATTTGACAAATCACAAGCGATATATTATTCAAACTGTCGCTTGTCATTGGTCATTTTACTCACGTTGCGTTTTTACTGGGAACTAAGCTGTTGAGATTTGGCAACCCAAAACAGTCTCTAATTTTCCGTACTGTTTAACAATAAGCGACAACAAAAAAGTATTAACATCTTATTAAAATGTTATGAAGATATTATTTGTTGCTTTAGGCCGATCGTTCGCACGGCCCGCATCAATTAACTTCCTACATATAAGACGCTGGATATTGAATTTATCACTAATGCTTCAAATACAAAATACCTAATTGACATTGCTCTATTATCTTTTCATCAGAATATCGACATTACATTAATCAAAAGACGCATAATGTTTGACATTCAAAGGTTAAAATGACATTTAAAATAAAAGCAAACGTCAAACATTGAATGTAATGTAACATTCTTTTTATCAAAACAATGGTAAAAGCTTTAATTATACAGACTAACCTAATTTCAGACCTTTATACCTTTATTTGTGATTACAAACAAGATAAAGATTTACAATCAAACGTCAAACATTTGGAAAAAAAAGACCTACACTTTTTAAAAATCTCGTCTAAGCGCCAATATGATGCTAATTTAACAAAACTTGAATAATATATACCTCAGGTTTCGTTTTGTGACAATCGGCGAATTAGGACTACAGTACTCATCGATGTGTCGTTGATCGTCGCCTGGACCTGAAACGGTCGAGGAATAGAGCGCGCGCACGCTCGTCCCAACTTCCTCGCGCATGCGTACAATTAATTTTGAATTACCTACTAGCATGTTCCTAGGTCGTCGTTGGAAGATCCCAAATAATGTTGCATTGGCATTCACTGTCTTTGAATAACAATATTGGTATTCCTGCTAATTTATAACTAAACTGTGTACAAGAACCGACCTTAGAACAAACATTGTAAAATGATTCTGGTGGTAGAACGATCGTACGAGTCTTCTCGGAAAAGGACTATAAACCGTATCCAGCTCATGTGCACTTTAAAGAACCTAGTACATCTTTCGAGACGAGTAGGGGTTTACCCCAGTGTACTAGTATACATACAGCCACTGTCACTCATCAAGAGGGCTCCTTGATTGTCAGCACACGCTGTTTAGAGTCACCCTCTATAAATAAGGTGAAATAAAAATTAAAAAAGGTGTCTACATCAAAATATGATATTTGGAAGTTAAAGCACTCCAACTACAATGTGGCTTCACAGTTTGTTTCTCTTACAGGAGTAACGTTATCAGGACATCTATTTATGCTACTACTCTCTGGAATACTGTTGATGGCTGGTTATGATCTTCTACCCATAAACTTTACATCTGTGCCTATGGACTTAACAGAAGATGACACTTTCCTTCGAGATCTAGCCTGGAATAACAGGGATTCAATCAGTAACTTCTATGACCGCAAACGTTCACAGACTAGTGGCAGCAGAACATCGTGGTATGACCGTTTGACGGTTGTCTTTTACCACGAAAATGGAAACGTTTTCACAAAAGAAAACTTCAAGCTGATTGAAAGCGTTGAAGAAGAATTACAGAATGCTAAAGACTACACAAAGTACTGCTTACTCGATGTTGATGCCAATTGTACAAAGGTAAATTCAATACTTCGTTACTTCGATGGCACATATGCCTCAATGGACAGTGACCTGAATGACCCAGACTACGACAACATCCCGCAGACGTTAGAAACGGTGCAGGGAATACCGACACTAGCGGCTGGGCTTCAGTTTTTCCTCGGTAAAAATTACGTTATTGACGGTTTGAAGAATACTGCTAGTTCTGACATCACAAGAATTTCTATCGATTTTGGAAGCCCTCTTGAAGACGGCGGAGACATAGACAAGATAATGCAAGAGCATCAATTTGATTCGTACGCTGGCTTTCTGAAAGATCACTTTGAAAATGGACTTGGTTCTATGGAGGTTAGCTACCAATCGGAATCTTTGTTTACTTACGAAATCAACTTACAAGTTATCAAAGACATGTCTTTAGTTATTGGTAGCTTCGTGTTTATCTACATATTTATGGTAATTCAGGTGGGATCATTTTGGATCACGTCCTTCTCCATTATGAGTGTCTTCACTTCATTCCTTGGGGCGAATTTTATTTACAGAGTTATATTCGACTACCGTTATTTTGGTATATTTCACGTTCTCGCCATCTTCATTATCCTAGGCATAGGGGCAGACGATGTGTTTGTGCTTATGGACACGTGGAAGCAAACAAAATACCAGTCCTACCCGACACTAGCCCATCGACTTTCTGACACATACCGCCGAGCTGCTTCTGCTATGCTTGTTACATCTCTCACAACCGGCCTAGCTTTCTTCACTAACTTTTTCTCACCTTTTCTTTCAATCTCTTCATTCGGGATATTCTCTGCTCTTGTTATATTCGTAAACTATCTGTCCGTGATCATTTTCTTACCAACCGTTGTAGTAACGTACCATCTGTGGTGGGCTAAGTACTGTTGCTGCTGCTGCAACCGGCAAGATGTCGTACTAGAAGGTGCAACAAGCCAGGAAAATCTCGTAGAAGAAAGTGTTCCTAAAGAAGGTATATTTGAGCGATTTTTTGGCGGTCGGTTTGCAGACTTTGTAATGCACAAGGTGTTCCGTTGGATCATTTTACTAGCCTTTTTGGCATTCGTCGCCGGTTTTGGCTACTTGGCAACGACTCTCGAAACTCAACAGGAAGGGGTAGGTATTAGTTCATTTAATATTACCCCTTTGTTCGCTGTGCCTACAGTACAGTAAACACTATACTTATTTTATTTCATCAGTGACAGACACTGTGATTACTAATAATAATAATAATAATAATAAATAATAATAAGACTTATACAGCGCACATATCCAAAAAAAGTGCTCAAGGCGCTTGTGAAAACCATGAAACATATTAACCTTAAACCTAAATACTGTACTACTAATTACTTTAATGTGTTCATACATGCATTGATTGTGTGTACTCTCTCTTATAGACAGTCTTGTTAAAGGACACCCACGTTTTAGAAATAAGCAGATATCGGAATCGGAATCTGTTTGTGCCGAGCGATGAGGATGAAAACACGCTGGTAATCTTAGCATGGGGACTGAAGAAGCAAGATCTTAGTTCCTGTCACTTCACAGACGATACCTGCGCTGGTCAGTTGGTTCAAGATGAAGAATTCGATTTAAGTTCAACGGCTAATCAACAAGCATTTCTGGTAAATAGTTACTGTTAAGGCCAGTTTTTTACACAGACGAGCGGTAACGGTAAGCGGAAAACCGCGTAGCTTGTTCTCCCACGTAGAATCTGTATCGATCCATTTACACACAACGCGGAGCGTTGTGTGTAAATGGTCATTACAGGAATAAATAGATTCTATATTGTTATCACCGTTACCGCTAGTCATTCATCCCCATGTTTTTTCCGTTAAAATCGAATATTGTAACCAACCAACTAATCTTAAATTTTCGATTATTACTTTTGTTGGAGAATAAGAAGACGGTTATTCATCGTTCTTTTATTAGCATACGTTATGCAATGTATTATGTATGCAGTAATGTTTAGTATTCTGAATATTAATGAAGAAAAAATAAACCGTATTAAGTATGTAAAAATAGTGTTTAGATCTTATATTTTGTAATCACTTTTTCCACACATTTATTCTTAAACATGTTTAAATATGAACATGTTTAGGTTCTAAATACATTCTAAACATGTAGTCTGTATCCAACTCAATGTGGAACAATATAAAGACACGTTTAGGTTTTAAACGCGTTTAATTTGGCATGTGTGGAACCTTGTCCGCCAAAGCAAAATCATATGCACGCAACGCTAAACACGTACCTAAACATGTTGACCGAACATAATAGTGACATGTTGACTGCTAAACGAGTAGAGGAAAACAACATGTAGCTATAAACACGTTTAGGTTTTAAACACGCTAAACATGTAACTACGTGTTTAAAAGCTAAATGTGTAAAAAAAGTGGGTACAAAATAATGTTTAAGATCTAAACACTATTTTTACAGTGACGTACGGAAACCTGTAGGTTGGCCTCTTCTGGTTTTAGTATTAAACTACATAATGTATTGCACCGTATATTGTTACGTCACGTTTTATGTATCAACGTAACTATATTCTAAAAGGGCAATCAATTTAACAACATTCTGAAATTAATTAAATTCCGGTTTTTTGCTAAAACTAAAGTTATTAAAATTTGATACAAAATTATGATGAGCCAATAATTAAAAAACAATTCTCTCGGATGATTAAAAAAAATTACTTCATCTCGAATAGTATAATCAGATTAACAAAACTTATAAATTTCAATTTTCAATCATAATTTCAAAAAACCTAATATTTATTCTTTTTTTGCAGGAATTTTGTGAAAAGCTCAAAGATTTGGATAGTAAAATGGTAGACGACTTAGCCATAAAAACTAACAGCATAACGGGGAATATAAGTGTAAATTGCTTTATGGAGAATATGAAGAGTTACTACGAGGTAAAATTAGTTAGGCCAAGCTGATTAGATTATTGCAAGGCTGATAATTAGGCCGATGCGGTATGTTTGACCTTGTTTTGAAAAAAAAAACAAGACGCACAAAGTCTTCGAATAACAGGATTCTCTTTTTATATACGATATTTATAATAATATGTATCAAACAGCTAAATCCTCTCGTGTAATTTGCAATGGAAATTCGATGGATAAAACTCACAAGTACTGATTAATTTACAAATTAAGCTGGTTCTCGTGTGCCACACGAGTATTACACGCGTGGCAGTCTAAACGAATTACGCTTACGATTGTAATACCTGTATCGGGCTGTTACTAATTTCACCAGTCAACAGAAAATAACATTCTATTGATGATTTTACGCATGAGACAATTGGGTAAAATAATGTTTTCGGTAATCAGGAGAAAAACGCGTTGGTGATCGCGTACCACGCGAACATTATACGCGCATCATTATGTCAATGCTTTATGTGATTACACAGGCCTTCAACCATACAAATTACATTTATAATGAGTGTGGTGATTATGTATTATGTCATACGATAGATTTATCATAACGTTTACTACACCAATACAAGTTATATCATTTTGTCAATAATGTCGTAAAATTATTTCAAGAGAACCAGAAATTAAAAAGTTGAAATAAAATTCTGCATTTATTCCTATACAATTAAAATTGCTATTGTAAATCGAAGTCTTTAAATTGGTTGTAAATGGTGCATTTTCACTAATTAGAATTAAAGGGATGGTTCATATTTGTTTATAAGTATTATACAGTACAGAACCAAGAGATTTAATTCCCCTTTCCATATTCACGAATTGAGCACTAATGAACACGAATTAGAACATAACATAGCATAGCATAGTATTATCGTACATATATTTCGTGTTCAATCGTAGTCCATCGTATCGGCATCGTGAACCACCACCTCCTACACCCCACACATCCCTCCCACATTCACGAATAGGCCTATAACACGAACGAACACGAATTTCCAATATACACATATTCGTGGTAAGTCGTAGTTTATCGGATAGGATCGTATTGTCATCGTGCAACACCCCCCCCCCCCCCCCCTCTTCTTTCACATTCACGAATATAACACGAACGAACACGAATTTCCAATATCCGTGGTCAATCGTGGCCCATCGGATTAGATCGTATGGCATCTTGCACCGCGATGCTTGACAAAAAAAATCATACTGGTCCGTAGCTGTGAAACATTAGTAGTATGCCTACTGTCGTGAAGTTATCCTAATTTGTAATTTCAAAAACGATTCACTGGCGGTCAATTTGTAACTAATAATAATGTTTTAATTGTATTAAAGAATAACGGAAAGCTTTCGTTCCCGTTAATGCATACTGAAGTCGAAGAGTTTATGACGAACAATAGCAATATCTACGACATGTCAACTGTTCCTGCCAATTTCATGAACACCTTTGAAGTAGGTCTAGCATACTGGTTGACCAATGGCCATGTACCGTCTCCTGGCGAACAGTTCTTTGATTTCGTTGAGTACATTGGAGAGGTAACAGATGATAACACGTTTGAACTGTCAAAAAATGCGTCATATCAAGGTAAGAGTGTTCATTAGCGTAATAGAAAAACGCGTTTTATGCAATATGGGTTGCTTTTAGAGGTAAATTCATTTAGGTTTGTACACGTTATTTATCGCACGTGGAGGATCGGAGTTAAAATCATAGGTCTACTATGATTCGTACATTATCTAAACCTTTGTCTACACTATCAAAGATTATATGACAAAACAATGTAATGTGCCCATATATGGACATGGTGATGTCATATCACTACCATTATTTGGGCATATAGCTACCATATTTTGGTACATCACACTTTTTAGTCAAACTAGTTAGTTAAGTTTGACAGTGTAGACAGAGCTTAATGCTACACACTATCTATACACTATCAAACTTTTATGACAAAAAAATGTGATGTGATATATGGACATGATGATGTCATATCACTACCATTTTTGGGCACATCACCCTTTTTTTCAAACTAGTTTGACAGTGTAGACAGAGCTTAAGGTAGACTGACGTTTGAAAATGTCTGATGTTCCGGTTCTATGAGCCTTCGAGTATTTTTTAATTACATGGCACAGGCTACTCTAACTGTGTGTGTTTGTCATACAAACCCCTTAACCAATATTAATCAAGAATCAATTGTCTGTTAATCATTACGGTATAATAGCATCAGCTAAATCGATAAAAAGAAATATATATCAACATTACTGAAGCAATAAAAGCAAACTTAATGACAATCGAGCGTAATGAAGAGAAGTTGTGCAATTATTCAGACGGCCATGCAAGCAAAATACGACAATATTAAATAACGTGGAGAGGGTAATCAGAGGACTACAATAGTAACACTTACAAAATAATGGAAAACAAATTTATTTTGTTTTGTTTGTACACTGTACTACTTGACCACTAAATAAAGAAATAATTATTCATAAAATGTATGTTTAGGGTAATCAAAAAGATATCTGTATAGTCTTAACAAACTAAACTACATCACAACCGTCAGATTAGAACTTGGTTCTCCAGAGACGCTTGTCTTTCAACTCACTTTCGTTGCGTTTACGTACTTGCGTTGCGTCTCTAAAAAACTGTATTTGGATTTGGTATTTTGACACTAGAGTATAACGATATGCAGTCGCCATCTTAAGTTACCAATTACAATAAGTCAGAATCATGGAACGTTTGCTAGGGTCTATGTTTTGTAATTACTTACAGTGTGCATATTAATACACAAACACATTTCATAAAATTCGATATGTTTAATATTGATTTTGGTTCAAGGATATTAAATTATGTATGGCCTCTTGATGGAAATTAGGTCGGGGTAGAGATCATGTTAATACGTGTATTTCAGAAAAGTGCATTCAACCCGCGTATAAACATAATTATTTCATATACGTAATTGTGAGTGTTTTCGTCTAAAAGCACTACTTGTGTTAAGTGCATCTCGGAAAACCAAGGTAAATATAATTATACAACATATTCCTCGCATTAAGCCATAATACATAATCACTGAAAACTTAATGTGAACATACGCATTTGTGTTTATTATCAGAGAAAAGTGGAACACATCTGGGGTATGCGGGTATCACAGTAGAAACGACTCTAGTGTTTGGTACGGTCGGACCTCAACTGGTTAATCCGATTGCAGAAAGATGGGAGGAATTTATGAAAACAGAGGTAAATCGTTTATGGAATTGTTTGGTTTTTTTTAACAATCCAACATCATAGTAAAAAGATAAATATTTTGGCACTTATGGTGTTTCATACGTATAATGCTAAAGCCCTGTCTACACTATCACACTATAGTTTGACAACAAAATGTGTGATGTGCCCAAATGTGGTAGTGATATGCTCAAATATGATATGACATCATCGTGTCCATATGGGCACATCACATAAAGTTTGATAGTGTATAGACAGAGCTTTACAGTACTTGCAATATATTCCAGGCACAAATTGGAACAAATTATACAGACTTGAGGGTAGGGAGTTAAGGGTCTTTCACACCTGTTCCGGCACGGTTCCGGTCCGGCGAATCGAACATCAATGTTTCGTTTTCACGACGCTCCACGCGGCTATGCGCCAATCAATATGCGCGTAGCCGCGTGAAAACGAAACATTGACGTTCGATTGGATTTTCCGGCGCCGGACCGGAACCGTGCCGGAACAGGTGTGAAAGACCCTTTAAGGAGGAGTATAGTTCATATCAGTAGGAATACTAAAGTATATGGTATATAAGAACAAGGCGAAATACAACAGTTGACGAATTAGTAATTCATACATGCCAAAACCAAGACAATAATGATAAGGTTTCTGCCTTAACACGTCAGTTAAACAAATCAAATATATTCACCATCAGAAATTACAGAACAATAGACTTCACAAAAGGGAATCATGACAAATACATTATAATGAATAACATTGTTTATCCTCCATTATATTTTGTGCAGATGGCGAAGATGCCAAGTGGTGTAAATAGAGGTTTTCAATGCACCCCTCCACCAGATGGAGATAGCGGAATGTGGCATTGGATGAAAGTACAAGATGTATGTGGACATATTCATATTATTATCATTTTAACCTAGGCCTATCACTACAGCAAAATTAAAAGCTACGATTGTCTTTCACTTTATAATATAATCATAACATTTACAAATGGGAGATGATTTAGAGGATCCATTTTCACCCTCCGTTCTCCAGCATATTGAAGCTCCAAATTAGAGTTCGCAGGAACACAACTCACGGGCGCTAACAGTGAAAAAGGCCGCCTGACTATCCTATTCTATAAAAAATACTGTATTAGGAATTGAACATTAATTTGATCATCTTGAGTGTTTATTATTTGTTTGTTGTTTTTCCAGGAACTCGCAAATTCGGCAGTTAGAGGTATCATGATAGGGCTACTGGTAGCCTTATGCGTTCTTGTAACGACGACTGTTAACTTGGTAATAGGAACTTTAGCAACCATCATAATAAGTCTCATTACAGTGTCTGTTGTGGGGGTGATACCACTGGCTGGCTGGCAACTTGGGGTAAGTAGTGTCACCCTGCCAATCGAATGTCGAGCTCACGAGCTATATTTCGGATCATCAAAATAAAAACACTAATCTCAACTCTAACACAAATCCTAACTCTAACACTAATCCTAACTCTAACACCAATCCTAACTATAACACTAATCCTAACACTAATCGCTACTATAAAACTAATCCTTACTCTAACACTAATCCTAACTCTAACACTAATCCTAACTATAACACTAATCCTAACTCTAACACTAATCCTAACTATAATACTAATCCTTACTCTAACACTAATCCTAACTCTAACACTAATCCTACTCTAACACTAATCCTAACTCTAACACTAATCCTACCACTAATCCCTACTCTAGCACTAATCCTAAAACTAACTCTTATGAGCATGCTCCTGTCTTAATTCTGCATTATTCAGAGCATGCTCCTGTCTTCATTCTGCATTACTCAAACTAAAGAGGGCACTTCGCAAAAGAAAATTAATAAGTTTCATCTGTGTGTTAATATTTCGCTCGAGATAAGTGTGATCAGAAGTGCCAATTTCATATTTGAAGAACTGAAGTAATTATTTCTCTAATTTTTTTTACGGATCTGGGAGCTTATTTCGCATAATTAAACTAAAGAGGACACTTCTCAAAAGAAAATTAATCAGTTTCAGCTGTGTAAAATATTTCGTTCGAGTTAAGTGTTGTCGGAAGTGAGCATTTTTGTCTTTGAGGAACTGAAATAGTTGTTCTTTGTATCTTTCAGCCTCTGGAATCGCTTAACTTATCACTGGTTGTGGGGCTAGCCGTAGACTACGTAGTGCATCTAGCCGAGGCATACCATGTATCTGAGAAACGAGACCGTCGTGGCAGAACACGAGAGATGCTTCGACGTGTTGGCATATCAGTAATATCAGGAGCAACAACAACACTTGGTGCTTCCTTCTTCATGCTACTCGCCAAGATTACATTCTTTATGCAATTTGGTATCTTTATGTTTTGCACAATAGGATTCTCTATGGTCTTCTCGCTTGGTTTATTTTCGACTGTGATGGCATTGATTGGACCAGAAGACGACTTTGGTTCCCTTTTACCACCAATCAAATGGTGCAAATCTAAATGTTCTAAAAGTTTTGTCCATCCAGTGATTGATTGATTAATTGAGGTACTCTCCCCTTCTATTTATTTATATATGCTATAGATACCTATATACCATGAACTGTAAATAACAACAATAAAGAAATTAATAGAGGTTTCACAACATTAGGCGCTATATAAATCCAGGATATTATATATTTTTTAATTCACCAATATCCTTTTAAATCTATCTCACCAATTGTTGTCTCGGTAGAGTGTAAAGAAAAATCACGATGGGTTTAGCTGATGGCGGACCAACAGTGCCTTAATGGTATTTCATTTTCAACCGATTTTTAATTTGCTGTACTGTAGGCTTATAAATAATTTATCGAAAATGTAGGTTACATTAAACAAGCCGTCTCTCAGAATGTGGTAATATTATTAGTAGGCCTACATAATATGCATTTATTATAAATATTTTACAAGGTGACCCAATCAGTCACCGAAAGAGATCATAACAATTCATTGAAAAGGAGACCATGTCCACACGCTATTTTATCTATTCGAGTTAAATGCAGTTATTTCTGTCGGTTTCACTGTTCAAACATGCCTGTATAACGTTACATCGGAGTCGACGTACCTCAACATATCGGAGTTACATCAAAGGTCAGCCGGCGGAGTTATATCAAAGGTCAGCCGGCGGAGTTGTATCAAAGGTCAGCCGGCGGAGTCATATCGACGGTAGCGAAACGGAGTTAAAATAGATTACACGAGCACTACTTCCGTCGGATGTAACTCTGATATGGTTTGGATCACCTTAAAACCGTTCATTAATCTAATGCGTGTGAACACACCTTATATACGTTTACCTATATTAAATGTACTTTAGTGTTCTTGTACAGAGACTGGTGTTATTTGTAAACATTTTACAAAGATGTAATTGAATAATGTGTTACCAAATTATTTTCAGAGTAAGATGATCGGTAGAGAAATGATAGGCCTGAAGTATGCAACCAAAACTGAAACGCAAGTCATAGAAATAATACCTTGATTATAAAATGTGCAATTAAATTAATTCATATTTTATTGCATAAGACAATACTTTAATATCTCTATTTACAAATGTATTTTTTTTTTGTAAAAAATTAAATGTAAATAAATGTGGACCAAAAATTAACAATCATTAGTGGTACTTAATATAAATAATATGCACTTAAACAATATATCTATTTATTAGTTCAAAAAAACTTATTTTAATTATGATATACAGTTAAGTTCTGTAGTGCAATACATTTGAACAAGATGGTGTATGATGGCAGAAATAAAGTATTTTTGTTTCTCATATTTTTACTACTTATTTATTGCGGGCGTCTTCTACTAGAATAGAATACAATTCGCCTTTCATACATTTTTTTAATTGCAATATTATAAATGTTTATTATTATTATATTATATAACTTTGCCTAGCTTAGTAGCTAGGTAGTAGTATTCTGCTAAAAGTCTGCAAAATGTCACAAGACTATCATAAAATATTTTTACAGTTAAGACCTAGTCTCCCATTAATATTATTGCAACATTATTTTCTATAATCATAATTCATTCATAATCAAATCTGCAAAATATTGCCAGACTATCATAAAATATTTGTAAAAGTTTTCCCTTCTGGTAATACTTGCCTTACATTCATATTAATGCGACTAGTTTTCAAAAAGTCTTCAAATGGTTGCCAGGAAATATCTGTACCCAATTTCCTCACCTCTTCATGAATATTAAATGTTATATTCTTGCTAGAACAGCTTATGAGGCACTGATTTGACTTGGTTATTTCTTCATGAGGTTGCGGGCAACCCACTTTGATTGTTTCGGATGGAAAAAATGTGCCTTCTGTTTTTGTGCTTTTTATTGATGAAATATTTTTAAAGCAAATAGAATTTTGTTCTGCAGAGGTTTTAGCCACTTTCGCTTTGGGAGGCAGACAACTGTCTTTACCATCTGCATTCAATGTTGTGTTAATATCAGCAAAATCACCTTCGCCAGGAAGGGTAAACGATTCTACCATTAACTCCGAACGGGCTGGAATGATTCGAGGCACGGCGTGATATGCTAAGCGCGCTGATCCAGACATTACAATCACGTCCCCGCTGTTAACAAACATAGCTACTGGTTTTGTAGTTTTAGTAGGCCCACCAATTAAGAAAACTGCTGTCTGGCCGAAGCTGCAATTAAGATAGACTTAAGTTATAAGTCTTACAATTGGTCCACGAGTATATATTGTAACATAGATTTAAGTTATAAGTCTTAGAATTGGTCTATGAGTATAAAGCGTAAAATAGACTTAAGTTATAAGTCTTAGAATTAGTCCATGAGTATAAATTGTAAGATAGACTTAAGTTATAAGTCTTAGAATTGGTCCATGAGTATAAATTGTAAGATAGACTTAAGTTATAAGTCTTAGAATTGGTCCTAAGTATAAATTGGACATTTGGCTTAAACATTTAAACTTCAATGGTTTGTAAGATTTTGGGTTTTTTTGTGTAGTGCATGAGAAATTAATTTTAAAAATAATAAACCGCAAATGAAATTTATTCCATTTAAATGCCAGGGAATATATTACAAACAGGTACATGTCTGAGCTTGACATATAGGTTCCTAATTGCATGTAGCCACATTTTAGATTATTCCAATTTTTTAAACTCTTAGATAAATATATGTGGTGTCCAATGTTTGGTTTATACTTTATGTTCCGATCTTCGGCAAGTAGTAGAAATAACTAATAAAATCATATTTATTTACAATAATACATTGTTGTTTATACATTTTTTTTCAAACTACGGTATATGTAGTGTTAAAATAAAGTTACTATTGTTGTCTTCACTCACTCATTTTGGATCACATCTGGCCATGCTGATTAGATAATGATTGCTTAAAAATAAAAATACTAACCTTATCGAGAACAATGGTGCGGTCATGTCATATTCAGAATGGTCTGTGTGGCCTCCCAGGGTGGAATCCATGTGATAGAAATTCACAATGCCTGCCTCTGGTGTGAAGTTCATAAATTCAAGTTTTCTTGCAAGATATGTTGTTAATTCTGCAAGATCCGGAGGAAATGGAACATACTCATTTGCATAATAAAGCTTATTCGTCCAATCATATTGATAGCCTAGCGTAACCCAGCGTAGCTTCTTACAAAGTTCTCTAGAAGAAAAGGAGTAAAAAACAAAGTTAGTACAGTGACACTTCAATTTTAGTACAGTGTGTTAATTAAGGGGACAGGGTTCCCTTAAGCTCAGTCTACACTATCAAACTTTATGTGACAACAAAATTGTGATGTGCCCATATATGGACATGATGAATCATTGAATACGAGAGAGTCCAAGATATGGGAATCGACTTATATCTCAGGGTGGGCTTATTCGTGCAACATATTAGTTTTATTAGTACTGTATTATTAATTTCAAGGACTCACTTATTACCAAGAATATTATTAAATGTGTCCGATGATGAACTATATACACTATCCAAGTTTGTTTTATTTGGTTTCTTTGTAAACTCTTCAAGGCATTGTTTCACCCAATATCTTTGATAACCAGGTAAGAAAGGGTTTCTTATAAAAATCAATCCTGGAAAGAAAAACAAGAAAGTTTATTTTTATATTGAGATGCACATGCAGAGTGATTTAGTAGTACAACTGGGGCGGATTGCTATAAGCGGTCTATAAAAGGTCTTAGCGCTTAGCCGGGTATAATTCGTGACACAGTAAGTAGTCTTTATTATAGACCGTTGCTATACCGTGGTCTACCCTCTGTAAGCGGTCTGTAAAATTAAAGCCTACTCAAAGAAGTCTTAAAACAGACGTAAACCTCTCTTTTTATTGTTTATACATATTATTGATCGTGAAAGACAACCAATTGAACAAGTTTTAAGTGTTAAATCAAATAATAACAGTGATCTTATAGGCCTAGAATAGATTTTCTCGCGTAGAAATGTACGTACTGTTATGGGTGTAAATTGAGCAAGCGTGACGAACATTACCTTATTTGGTATTCTACGTGGAAAGTACACCCTCAATTTGTTACTGTACGCGGTCTTAGCTAAGACTGTTATAACAATGGTCCAACAAGGGTGGCTTTAGTAAGACCGCCTATCTGATAAAGCCAGCTTTAATCAGGGAGTTAAGACATCAGTTAGGACTGTTTTATAGCAATCAGCCCCAGGTGATACAATATTCTGTATAAATCCCATATCAAGGATTTTGATTTAGGAGTGGAGGGAAGTGTTTTTTTAAAGAATTAAAACTGGTTCAAAGTTTATCCATTTAAGAAAAAATGTTTGATTGCAAAACTCACCTGGACATTGCTGATGTTTGAAACACTCCCACTCAGCTGGTGTTTTTAAACCTAATTTTAAATGCAAATCATCTTTGGGTGAGAGCAATTTAAAAGGCGTAACCTGCGAAGATAATATTCATATCATTCTGTATATCAATGCTAAAATTAGGCTCGCTTAGCCTCTACTCTATCTATACTTGCTTACTTGATATTATTATTATTTTAGGCCTATATTATTATTATCCTTTTAATTTAATTACTTATAAAAAAGGCTAGGCCTATATAATATATAATAGATAGTAGGCCTATCTAGGTAGGCCTCTTCAGCCTAAACTGAATAAATTAAAAAAAAGAATTATAATATTATTATTCATTTATTTAATCCTGACCTCTATTCTAGGCTAGCTAGAGTAGGCCCAGGCCTAGCATCATTAAAATACTACTAGCCTACTAGCTGCCTAATGGTTATAGGCCTAATTAGCTAGGCTCATTTAGTTTTTCCCACTGGCTGGGGTGACATGGAGCTGCCCGAACAACGGGCTGGCCCACCACAAGCCAGCAGAGAGGCCTGCATTTAGTAATAGATTAGTAGGCTTTATTTACTTAGAATCATTACTAAAACGTTATTACAAATATTTACCAAGTGATTATCAGTCGTAGAAAAAGTAAAATTAATACAATTATCGTATTTGGGAGGCGGTTTACGACTTTTATAGTATTTAAAATCAACTTTAAAAAGGTCAACTTCAGGCGAAGAACGATCGCAAGTGTCACTCATGAACGTCGCCATATTGCTCCTCCTCTGTCTCCCTCTCCAGTCTCCTCTCTCCGACGATTTTATTTTTATTTTATAACTCACTATAACTAAAACTAACAAATATAAATCAATTTAAATTATCTATTTATAAATATTATTATTGTTTTTTTTATTTATAGATCATAGAAAATTACATTATGCATTGGTATTTATTTAACTATTATTTGCAAATAGTATATATTAATATTACTTACCTCTTTAAAAATGAACTAGTCCAATGCGCTAATTGTTGCGCAGAGCAAAACTTTTGAAGTTTTCTTATAACTTTTAAGTAGGGGCTACCACTCTTAATCTTATCGTATCTAGCCTAATAAACTAATACAGTACTTTTATTCACTATAAAGAAGAACTTGTAATAGTTTTATTCCACAACAGTAATATTGATGTATGCTCTTTGATGATGAAGCCATTTATTAGACAGTGTACTATCCGTTCACATACAAGCAACAACCCTCCACCACCCCCTCGTCATCCATCGCCCCCACCCACGCCCCACACCACTAGCGTGAGACACGGCGCGTGCGCACAATTGATGACGTTATCATCGATCCTATGGTAACAACAACACAACAAACTTTCCTGTACAAAACTAAACTTTACTGATTTTTTCTCTGCAAAATATACGATGGAATCTCGAAAAAACAAACGGTTTGTCTTTAATTTTTTTTAGTAGTAATACACACTTTATTAATTAATTTACTAGACCAAGGGTGAATATATATCTTTTTCATTGCCGTCTTTAGTACTAATATTAATCCAAATTTTAGGAACAGCGCGCATATTGTGTGGAAGCGCGTGTATCGCAACGTGTTTTTCCGCGCGTGTATCAACATTAGTGATACGGATTAAAAATAATAAATAGATAATAATAATTATTATATAAGCCTAATAGTAATACTACCAAAATTGTAACATGAGCAACATTTAACAAAAACAAGATATAATAGAAACTATAAACTTTTTTTTAACGACGTCTTAAAAGTTGTTAGTGTACTAGGCCTATCATTTTTCTTTTCGGGGGTGGGGTCGGAAAGAAAAGAGATCTGAGCGCGCATTGTAGAAGCGCGTACAGCTAGCAGTAGCCTACGCATTATCATAACGGGTTCCCGACCCGCTCTTCATGTATGTACCAAGTTATAAGTATAAAGGATTGAAAATAATAATTCATATTATTATATAAAAAAATTAGAAACAATAATAAACATACAGTATTGCCTTGAGAGACACAGTAGTGATACATATTTTCTAATTAAATGTATTAGACCTAATGCAAGTCTGTATTTTTTTTATCGACGTCTTACATTTTTTAGTATTACTACTATAACTGTTGGAGAAGAGACTCAAAGTGCGCGTGACCGATCGTACGGGTTCCCGATCCCTTCCCAATGTAGCAGTGTTATGATATTTGATTTAACTTTCGTATTTTGTATTTGAGATCCAGTCACTACATCCAGTTACCTACATAAACAAGGTAATTGGGTTTATTATTATTATATTACAGACTGAGTGCTTATCAGTTTTCTACAACTGAACAAGAACGCGATGAGTGGAGGAGGCAGAAAAGGGTAGAAGAACAGTTTAGAGCTGTATACCCAGACGCCTGTAGACACTTGTCTGAACCCGACCTGGCAGCCCGAAAAGGTATAACATAAACTGTATTAACAAGAAACTAAATTTGGAAATGAAACAGACGTACTACATGGTTATAATAAAAATAATACATGGTATACCATATATGGCACATGCACCACATAAACATAAGATGATGTATTCCCGTGTATGCCTAAGATGTATACTTGGTAAATATTGTATGTGTGAGAGATAAAGCCCTGAGAATCGGGTAGGCACATTAGATGTTCAAAAACATTGTTATCTGATCATTCTCCTAATCTCCTACAATTAATTTTGCAGCTCCAATTGAGAATCATGACCAGTACTTAGACAATCTTGTTAAACAACAAAGACAACCTAACAAGAAACGTGAAAGAATTGTGGATATGGCTAATCCGTCTGGAAAAACCAGTCCGCTAGTTCTTAACGCCAACTCTAACCCGGATGACGTTGATGAATATTGGGACCAGCTTTTAGGATCGAACAAAAAAACAGAGAGTAGACCTTCACTTGGAAGACGTCCGTCACATGTTAACGTCGGTCGTCGAAGTTCCACAGTAGAAATGAACCAATTAAAAAGGAACATGTCCACCAAGCAACCACGACTTACAAATCGGCCACAACAAAGCCAGCCACGACTCGGTGATGTACCAAGACGTCCCAGTGTTGAAAACATCAACGTCGCGCTGCCATCTATAACCCCAGCCATGTATACCTCTACTTGTACTGAAAACCATAGATTGGCAAAGTCAACCAGGGTGCCAAGACGTCCAACTATGCAACGCCCTGAAGATAACACTAGTTATGGCATGTGGCGAAAGCACAGAGAGTCCCGAAAATAAAAAACAAAACAAAAAAACCCCCAAAAAACAATAATGAACTTTTTCTCTGCGTTCGCTCGTCTGGGTAGGACTTGTGTGTATTTGGTTCCTTTGTTTGGTCACCACCTACTAGCTGTCCTTCGAGACGTCACCACGATAGTGTTGGACGATACATCAGCGTAGGGAGCTGGTGAAATAGCATATTATGTTGTCTGATTATTGTATATACAAAGTCTCATCACCGCCTATGTTACGTTATAAGATTATTTGTTAATGTTCAGAAGGATTTAATGCCTCGATTCAATTGTCAATAGTGATGATATATCCATTATTGATATTATACCTTGTATATCTATTTATAAATAAAATAAAGTGTGCAATAATAATAATATAATCAATCTGTCTACGTCGTCTTGTCTAATATTGTTGGTTTGATACATAAGCATGCTATATACGAATATTATGCTATCTTAAAATAATCTTTCGCAAAGGGAAATATAGATAGATTCATTCATTCATTCGTTAAAAATTACTTCCATTTATTGTCATTTGCATATAAAATATACATAGAAATTATATATAAAGATATACAATAAAGATAAATGAAAAACTAACAAAACAATTACAAAGTGTCACATCACTCTCGTACGGTATACTGACAAGCATTCAGTGCCCAATATACGATGGAATTTCGAAAAACCAAACGGTTTGTCTTTAAATGTTTTTAGTAATACACACTAATTAAATCATTTACTATACCAAGGGCCAATATATAATGTTTTCATTGCCGTTTTTAGTACTAATATCAATCCGACTTTTTGGACAAAATTAGGAAGAGAGCTAAGTGCGCCTATTGTGTGGAAGAGCGCGTGCATCGCAACCTGTTCCCGATCCCCTACTTATTAACATAGTGTATGTATAAGTGATACGGATTAAAAATAATAAATAGATAATAATCATTATAAAGGCCTAATAGTGATACTACCAAAATTGTAATATAAGCAACATTTAAAAAAAACAACTCATCCCCTTATTTGTATATGCCGCCACACCAAAAGTAATTTTTTCCTCCCAGTGAAAAAAATGTGGCTTTCTGATTGCCTGATAGTTTGTGTAGTCATGCATGCAAAGTGACCTTCTCTGATAGGATAGGCTAGTATCACACACAGACAGCAGGTACATATTAAAATGGTAAGTTTTATTGTTAATTACTGTAATTTAGTCACTTTTATTTTATTTAGGCCTATTAAATTATTCCAGAATAGCATAGATTACAAATACCCTTTATTTCACTACTTATTGTGCCTGACCTTTCCTTTGAAGATTTAAGCCTACAGTACCACCAGTCCAAGCTCTCTCTAGATAGATAGGAGGTAGCCTAGGGCCTAAGACTAGGCCTAGTAGTTTACAGCTTCTAGCTTGGCCTAGCTACAGTGAAGGATAGATCTCTGGCTAGGCCCTAGTACTACATGACTAGCTAGGGATGTTAGTAGGTAGGTCTAGGCCTAGTTAGTTAGCTGTACTTCTTCTAGTAGACCTGTCCTAGCCTAGGCCTAGTTAGGGTTAGGGCCTAGTAGGCTAATTTACCAATAGAAGTTTCAATAGTATTATATGTTGAGGTTGAGCAGACCTAATAGTAACAGTCAGTATAGTGTACTACTCATGCCTTTTTGATAAAAAATAAAATTAACATACCATACCAACCAATGTTAACATTACATTGATATGAAGACTTCATGTTATGTCATGTAGTTTTTGAGAAATGCCCTATTTTGTTATGGTAGGTCTACCTAAACCTAAACTAAACAATTCAAAAATTGGTAACACCTTATGTGTAACAATAGTGCAAACTATTTACAATAATGTTCTAGCCAGGTTTTTATCGCTACTGTAAGACACTGTTGTCTCACTGGTTGATATGTTGTGCTTTATTTTGTACTTCATTCAATTTATTATGGTAGAATTTAGTTTTGAATACCCATGCTATACAGATCAATACTATTTAGACTATGCTTTTAGCTAGAGTTTGAATGACAGCATTTTTTTTTATTTTTAATTAGCGACTGGGGCATAGCCATTGCATGTAGAATGGTTTTATTAATTCTGAAATATAAGTGCTCAAAATTGATATTTTAACTAATATTTTTAATAATTGTATTGATGAAATTAACAACAGAAATTTCAGATGTTTAAATTTTCAGATGTGAGAATGTAACGGCTGTAACACAGTGGTTGAAAATTATCATAGTAAATATTAAAGATAGCGTTAGGCGAGTGGTCGACCGGTACAGGTGCAAACCATAAGTACGCACAGGTTCAATGGATAAGGACTTAAAACTGTAGGCTTCTTTTGTGTGCACTTAATTGCATTTTTTCAGATGACTAGGGGGTGTACTGCTCTATCTCAGCCCCTGTCATGGACAGAAGAATGAGCGCCATTTGGTGGCAGCTTAACACAGAGAGATGAAAGTTGTTTTATGTGTAACATTAGTCAACTGCGCTTTGAGATCAGTACATTGCGTTTCAGACAATAATCATCTGCTGATTATTGTATAAATCCAATATTATATACTGTAAATGCGAAATACATTTAAATGTTAACTTACCAACAGAGAATGAACGAATTGTAATTATTATAATGAATTATTACAGTGCTTATTTCTGCATAGAAATTTCATTTAACAATTCTTAAACCAAAGTTGAAATACAGAAATAACATTTATGCATTCTGAGATCTTTATTATGTACTGTATGTACAGCACAAGAAGTTGAATAATTATTTATTTAGTGCATGTATCAAACCTACACTATGTACAGTAAGTTTAAATGTGACGGTAGTTTTTAATATAAAATTAATATAAATTAATCTAAAATATATTGTTTTCATGTCTTTCTCACATAATTTTGTGTTCATCAACTATAACAAATAAGTAAACTCTAACCATTTTCCTAAAATATAGCCCTTCTGTACTGTTCCTTTTACGAACATATCAGAATACTTTTCCTGTGAATATGAGAATTCAATAGAAGTGTAAAATCCATCAACTCTAAGTGTATTCATAAAAAACCAGTTTGCTATGAATTGAAGATATTGAGATATTCTGGGAATTCTTTTAGACTATATTAAAAAATATAATTTTTTCTAAACAATTTAATTGACGGTAAAGTGGGGTTCATGCCAGTCGGCCTTATTTGCAATTTTACCTCATTTGACCTCTAATGACCCTTTTGTGAGGTCAACTTTTTGGGACTTTTCAAGTCAAAAATGTATAAAAACCTTTGTATGCAATTAATTTCACGGTTAAACAGTAAATTCCGTCTACTACCGTAAATGTATTAACAAGAAAATATATTTGGAAATGTCAGAAATGGATATACTACAGGGTTATGTTTCCAATGGGACAATTCCTGTATCTGTGATGATAATAATCTTTTTGAATTTTTAATCATGACTTTTTCAATAATTTTATTTATATAAATAAGATCCTGATTTGATATCATTTCAATTTTCAGCTGTATGTTATGGGTTTGAAGTAATGAAACATCATGAATCCGTCAATGACCCTTTCGCTATGTGAAAAACATAAGATGATGTATTACCGTATATATCTAAGATGTATACTGGGCAAATATTGTATGTGGAGATAAAGACAGGAGAATCGGGTAGGCACATTAGATGTTCAAAACATTGTTATCTGATCATTCTCCTAAGTTCCTACAATTAATCTTGCAGCTCCAATATTGAAAATCATGACTACTTGGATAATCTAGTTAAACAACAAAGAAACCCTCACAAGAAACGTGAAAGAATTGTGGATATGGCTAATCCGTCGTCTGGAAAAACCAGTCCGTTACTTCTTAACTCTAACCCGGATGATGTTGACGATTATTGGGAACATCTTTTAGGATCACACAAAACAGAGAGTAGACCTTAACTTGCAAATGTAGCTAATGGAAGATGTCCGTCACATGTTAACGTCGGTCGTCAAAGTTCCACGTTGGAAATGGACACATTCAAAGGAACATGTCTACCAAGAAACCATCTATTGGACGACTTACACATCGGCCACAAAAGAGGCAGCCACGACTCGGTGATGTACCAAGACATCCCAATGTTCAAAACATCAACGTTGCGCTGCCATCGTAACTCCAGCCATGTACACATCAACATCTACTGGAAACCATAGATTGGCAAAGCCAACAAGGGTGCCAAGACTTCCAGATACGCAACGCCCTAAAGATAACACTACTTATTTATGGCATGTGGCGAAAGCACAGAGAGTTTCGAAAATAAGACATTTTCCATAATTTTATTTATATAAATAAGATCCTGATTTGCTATCATTTCAATTTTCAGCTGTATTCGTTATGGAAGTAAGTACAGGTAATGGAAAATCATGAATCTGTCAATGTCCCTTTCGCTATGTGATAAACATAAGATGATGTATTACCGTATATATCTAAGATGTATACTGGGCAAATATTGTATGTGGAGATAAAGCCAGGAGAATCGGTTAGGCACATTAGATGTTCAAAAACATTGTCAAATATCTGATCATTCTCCTAATTTACTACACTTAATCTTGCAGCCCCAATTGAAAATCATGACGACTACTTAGATAATCTTGTTAAACAACAAAGGAAACCTCACAAGAAACGTGAAAGAATTGTGGATATGGCTAATCTGTCATCTGGAAAAACCAATCCGCTACTTCTTAACTCTAACCCGGATGATGTTGACGATTATTGGGAACATCTTTTAGGATCACACAAAACAGAGAGTAGACCTTAACTTGCGAATGTAGCTAATGGAAGATGTCCGTCACATTTTAATGTCGGTCGTCGAAGTTCCACGTTAGAAATGGACACATTCAAAAGGAACATGTCCACCAAGAAACCACGACTTACAAATCGGCCACAACAAAGCCAGCCACGACTCGGTGATGTACCAAGACGTCCCAGTGTTGAAAACATCAACGTCCCGCTGCCATCTACAACACCAGCCATGTACACTTCTACTGAAAACCATAGATTGGCCAAGCCAACCAGGGTGCCAAGACATCCAGATATGCAACGCCCTGAAGATAACACTACTTATGGCATGTGGCGAAAGCACAGAGAGTCCCGAAAATAAGACATTTTCCATAATGTTATTTATATAAATAAGATCCCGATTCGCTATCATTTCAATTTTCAGCTGTATGTTATGGGTTTGAAGTAATGAAACATCATGAATCTGTCAATGTCCTTTTCGCTATGTGATAAACATAAGATGATGTATTACCGTATATATCTAAGATGTATACTGGGCAAATATTGTATGTGGAGATAAAGACAGGAGAATCGGGTAGGCACATTAGATGTTCAAAAACATTGTTATCTGATCATTCTCCTAAGTTCCTACAATTAATCTTGCAGCTCCAATATTGAAAATCATGACGACTACTTGGATAATCTAGTTAAACAACAAAGAAACCCTCACAAGAAACGTGAAAGAATTGTGGATATGGCTAATCCGTCGTCTGGAAAAACCAGTCCGCTACTTCTTAACTCTAACCCGGATGATGTTGACGATTATTGGGAACATCTTTTAGGATCACACAAAACAGAGAGTAGACCTTAACTTGCAAATGTAGCTAATGGAAGATGTCCGTCACATGTTAACGTCGGTCGTCGAAGTTCCACGTTGGAAATGGACACATTCAAAGGAACATGTCTACCAAGAAACCATCTATTGGACGACTTCACATCGGCCACAAAAGAGGCAGCCACGACTCGGTGATGTACCAAGACATCCCAATGTTCAAAACATCAACGTTGCGCTGCCATCGTAACTCCAGCCATGTACACATCAACATCTACTGGAAACCATAGATTGGCAAAGCCAACAAGGGTGCCAAGACTTCCAGATACGCAACGCCCTAAAGATAACACTACTTATGGCATGTGGCGAAAGCACAGAGAGTTTCGAAAATAAGACATTTTCCATAATTTTATTTATATAAATAAGATCCTGATTTGCTATCATTTCAATTTTCAGCTGTATTCGTTATGGAAGTAAGTACAGGTAATGGAAAATCATGAATCTGTCAATGTCCCTTTCGCTATGTGATAAACATAAGATGATGTATTACCGTATATATCTAAGATGTATACTGGGCAAATATTGTATGTGGAGATAAAGCCAGGAGAATCGGTTAGGCACATTAGATGTTCAAAAACATTGTCAAATATCTGATCATTCTCCTAATTTACTACACTTAATCTTGCAGCTCCAATTGAAAATCATGACGACTACTTAGATAATCTTGTTAAACAACAATGAAAACCTCACAAGAAACGTGAAAGAATTGTGGATATGGCTAATCCGTCGTCTGGAAAAACCAATCCGCTACTTCTTAACTCTAACCCGGATGATGTTGACGATTATTGGGAACATCTTTTAGGATCACACAAAACAGAGAGTAGACCTTAACTTGCGAATGTAGCTAATGGAAGATGTCCGTCACATTTTAATGTCGGTCGTCGAAGTTCCACGTTAGAAATGGACACATTCAAAAAAAACAAGAAACGTGAAAGAATTGTGGATATAGCTAATCCGTCAGGAAAAACCAGTCCTCTAGTTCTGAACTCTAACCCGGATGATGTTGATTATTGGGACCAGATTATTAGGATCACAAAAAACAGAGAGTAGACCTTCACTTGCGAATGTAGCTAATGGAAGACGTCCGTCACATTACGCCACGTTAGAAATGGACACATTCAAAAGGAACATGTCCACCAATAAATCATCTATTGGACGACTTACGTAAGTAACAAATCGGCCACAACAGAGCCAGCCACGACTCGGTGATGTGAAGACATCCCAGTGTTCAAAACATCAACGTTGCCCTGCCATCGATAACTCCAGCCATGTACACATCTACTTCTATTGGAAACCATAGATTGGCAAAGCCAACCAAGGTGCTAAGACGTCCAGATCAACACCCTAAAGATAACACTAGTTATGGCATGTGGTGAAAGCACAGAGAGTCCCGAAAATAAGACATTCTCATGAATGATCAATGATACTATCACTAGCACTATCTCTGTTTCAGAAATAAGACATTCTTAATAGCCGAAAAGCAAGAACCCATATGACGGCACTACTCTGTTTCGCAAAAAAAGACATTCTTATTAACTGAAAGGAAGAAAGCAATGACGGCACTTACTCTGTTTTGCAAATAACTGAAAGGAAGAAAGCAATTATGGCACACAAATAAGACATTCATTTTTAACTGAAAGGTAGAAAGAAATGACGACACTACTCTGTTTTGCAAATAAGACATTCCTATTGTAGAGCCGCTAGAAAGACCACAGCGGAGCGCGTCATTCTTAACACCTGGACACGCTCCGCAGTGGTAAAGAGTGGTGTAGATGGGGATGACAACAAACTCTGCTGGAAATCGTGTTTTATGATAGTATGCGATTATTGTGGTGAGTGGCATCATGGCGCATGTGTCAATATCACTCCGGCGGAGGCGATCGATATTGATATGCGCCAATTGTCAACTTTAGATTAGCTACTCTGTGATTGAGAGGTATTTTGCATTCTAGTACTGTACGAACTTGTGCTCGACCTCTTAATATTTTACAGATGGATACTTCCAATCAAGTGACGGTAGAGGAGGAGATGTTCTTGCTCCAGACGCCATCGGTTTCCAAAACCGACCGGACCACCACCACGTCATGTACGATGGCAGCAGCCGAACGTGGAAAATGCTCATCCAACGCCTCTGCTATGTCAGTTAAGGCAGAGTGGCTCTGAGGTCAGCATTTAATGCCAACCGGGCGATTGGCTCAGCCTGGAAGTGGCCAGTTGAAGGCAGCAGCGATCCGGATGTTGGAGGGGTTCCTAGAAAACCTCCACTTTCACACCGAATTTGCCTATGAATAGGCCTAGTTAAAAAAAATCCAAGACCAAATTACTGAAAATTTAGTTCATAATAAATTTAAAATTGAATTTGAATTAGTTTTTTTTTCAAAAAATTGAAAGAAGAGCAGCATGCACAGGAGGAAGAAAGAGTGAAATGCCCATAAATTCAGGAAAATGAAGAAAAAGAGGAGGAATGTAGAAAGACCACAGCGGAGCGCGTCATTCTTAACACCTGGACGTGCTCCGCAGTGCGTACTTAATTGGAACATAGACTGCGTTGGAAAAGAGAGAATCACTTGAATAAGTCGGAGACTGGACGATAGACGTAATATTTATATTCTTCACCTGTATACAACTGAGAGACTAGTATACTGGTGAGTACTTTATGTGCATATATCATAGTTAAGCAACTAAACCAAGAGACTAGCAATCTCTTTACTATTACCTGAACGGAAGAAAGCAATTGAACTAATGACGTGCTCAGGGTAAGACGTGCATAGCTAGCGCTCCTCATTTGACTACAATATACACGGCGTGTATGCATCATGGCCACCAAACAAAGACTCGCTCTCGCCCAGCCGATATTGAAAGTGTGGACTTTAACAATTTTTTACATGCTTCCCTAAAATCATTATTAGATGGGCAGGCCAAAATTAAAGAGGATTTGAACCAAGCTATTGGATTTAACTAGGACAGAATTGCAGCACTCGAGGAAAACGATATTATCAAGGCTAACAAGATTGGTCAACTCGAACAAACGGTTGATAAATTGTCATCTGCGGTTGCGAAGCTGGAACTAGAGGCCAACAAATCTGAACGCTTCAGCCGACGTAAAGAAGAATCAGGTAAGGATTGTGTTGTGTTGGCCAAGAACATTCTAATAGATAACTTTGAATTTAGTGAAATACCAACGATAGAGCGTGCTCATCGAGTCGGTCCTGTACTGCCGGTGAGGCCCCGACACATTATAATTAAACTACTTAGTTATAACTCTAAAGTTCAAGTCATGAAGCAGAAGAATATTGCCTTACAAGATAAACAGTTTTACGTGATATATGATCTGACCTTAGTGGATTATAAAGAAAATAAGAAATGGAAATTTCAAGTTAAATCTTTATACGAAAATGGAACTAAACTTAAATTCTCTGCTGGTAAATGGCGAACTTCTACTGGGACTTATATATTCAAGTAACTTTTACGTTGTTTTGAGGAACTGAAATAAATTAATATGACTGGTTTCTTTTTTCTCTGAAGAGTAGTGGTGGGAGGGTCTGGGTTAGGGGTACTTTACTATTATAGCTATATGACCTATAACATGCTTGCTCCAAAACCTGCAGAGTGGTGAACACAAGTGAGACGCGCAATGTCTAACGACGATTAGCGTTTAAGATGAATATTGCTAGCACAAAATTAAACATAAAATTTAACCTGCATTCAAAAATGAATGCACACATCTGGCACAATGCATACATTTAATTATTCTTTATCTTTTCTTCTTCTTTTCTGAATTGTTTCTTGCCTTCATAATGGATGTTAACTGATCCACGTTGCTCTTCATCCCATATTTTTTCTCCTGTTAAATAATTCCCCTCCCTGTTCTGCTAGTAAGCTGATCCCAACTTTCCATTCCCTCATAAACCGGATACAATGATGTTCCAACATATGTAGTTTTGGCTGGACTACTCTATGAGCAACTCTCCTGTACTCTTTTGAAAAGAGTTTTATAGCACTGTCTGTGGAAGAAAACATTATATTGTAACATATTATATGGTAACAGGCCTGCATGGTAACAATGTATTCATAATTATTTAATTTTTATTTCATTATCAATATCATTGTATCGTTATTGGGAATATTGATACTAATCTTAAATAATTATTTTATCATTTACAACTGAAATTTACCATATGTCTATCTCTTCGTCAGTTATAGATCGTGTATGATTGATAGCAGCGTGCACTTTACAGCTAGGTTGAAAACACTGGTATAAATGAATCTTGGATTTTCTTGAATTTTACTTCAAGGAGCTGTTTGCAATTTTCTGGGCACTGGTGCATTTGTTGTTCGAGTGTTACGTCAAAGCTATCAAATAGCTTTTCAATTATATTTGAGTGAAAAGAACCACATAACCAAATAAAATTAGTTATTACCTGCATCCTTCATTATAGATTGATTTTTTTTTAAATGCAGCTGGGTACATTGTGTGGGATTGCACTATTCAATATACTCACTTTACATGCTCTATGAACATGGTTGCCCACAAAACTTTTGCCGTGGTACTGTTGCCTAGGGATTTTGTTTCGTCTGAGAACCTCATCCATCTTCGTAGCCAATGGGCTGCATTCAAATTTCAGGTCTTTGTTTACTGATGTTTCCTTTAAATTTAGACAGAATAATTTTCTTTGTAAATTCTATAGTTATTTTAGTGTGTACGGTAATTAAATAAAAATGAAAACATACCAAATCCATCCATTCTTGTTTTTTCAGATTTATTTTTGCACAAAGTTCAGCTATTTCTTGAGGATTTGTTTTTTGTCCAACAAGTGCATAGCTTTTGATTTGCTTTTTGAATTCTTTCTGCGCAAGTCACTCTGTGTGCTACCAACGGTCTGCTAGATGTTCACCTTGAAAAATAAAGAATTATTGGAATTTGAATTTTTGGAAATGTAGGGGGAAAAAGTTTCAACAAAAAGGAAATTAACATTTTCCCGTCTCATGTTTAAAAAAATAATGACATCAAGGTTGTGTATTTCTATCTCAAGTAAATCAAGCATTTTTTTGAAAAGCCTGAAAGAATTGCTGGAATTGATAGCTGATTGATAAAGAGGTATGAAAATATTATAATAGTATTGTACTAACATTGTTATGAAATTCTTTGAATTATAATTTAAACAACGTACCCGATTTAATTCAATATCAACCACGTAGGGCTGAATGACACTGTGGGATATTGTCTTTTTTGGGTCACTGCCATGGTCAAGAAAACTTTTGTAATTCCTATTGTATGTCTTAGGCATCTGTTTTCTGTCTGTTTGTTGTTGGACCTAATGTCATCTTGACTGCACAGGCAGTATATACAGTGTCAGCTATACTTTCCCTAAAAAAATTTAAAAAAAATATATATATTATTTTCTATCAGAACAATCATTTATGAAGTGTAAAAACTTAAATAAAAAATAGGTGAATTTACCATTAGGACTAATTAGTCCATATATTCTGCAAAGAAAGTCATAGTCTCCAAAGAAAAACAGTCTGATGTTGTGAGTTCTGAAATAATATTTTTTTAAATGTACTAAAATAAATAACCTACGTATATAATAATGTATTTAGTATATTAATACAGTACACAATATTCCAGTTAATCTAATGTACAAAATTGTAATTTACAAATTTTAATGAAAGTTAGTTCATCTGACCTGAAATGCAGTAAAGTTTTATGTTAAGGCTGTAAATACAGTTGTTAATAAATTTAACCATTTCTTATATTACTAATTAATAACTTTTATTTAGTTTGGTTGTTAAATAAAATTGTTATTAACATACAGTTTGTGTTTTACTGTTTTTCCATAAAAACAAAATTTCATTTTAAGTATAATCTTAAGCTTTGTTTAAAACAAATTTTTTGTGTATATTTTACGCTATTTTAAAAGTACAAATACAGTACAAACCAACTAACCTTAATTAATAACTTTATTGAAAACACAGTAAATTGACTATAAATGATAGTGGTATCGTTGATAACCTCCCGCGAACGAATTTTCAATCTTCCGCAGTTCAGAAATTGTAGTCTGCTAACACTAAGGGCGATTGACTTTTTCTAATATATCATAGGTTGAAATAGCTGTGCCAACAGAGGGTGTATTCTATTGGCTAACGGTTCAGTACCAGCTTTTTGGGGTTTTTTTTTTTACAGAAGTGAATAACTTTATTAAAACTACAAAATGGCCTATTCAAAGTCTGATTTTAGTATTAAAATCTTCATTTTTCATGTTTTTGGGGGACAATAAATTTAAACTTCATCAATGGTTTTTAAGCTTTTGGGGTTTTTGTGTTGGGTTGTGCATGCAAAATTAATTTTTTAAATAATAAACCGGAAGTGAAATTTTACTAAAATTGACCAATCAGCTAACACATGGCTAATAAAACTGGTTAAAGTTTATACATTTAAGTAAAATGTTTGATTGCAAACCTGGGCATTGCTGATGTTAGCACTCCCACTCAGCTGGTGTTTTTAAACCTAATTTTAAATGCAAATCATCTTTGGGTGAAAGCAATTTAAAGGCATAAACCTGCAAAGATAAAATATCCATATCATTGTGTTTTTACTGTATACCGCAATACTATAATTAGGCCTAGGCTTATACATATATCTTTTTCATTTAATTACACATAAAAAAGTAGGGTAGGCTAGGCCTATAGCCTAAAATATTATTATTTAATCCTGACCTATGTCTATCCTAGCTAGAGTAGGCCTAGGCTAGACTAAAGGCCTACACTACTAGCTACTAGATAGTACTAGGCCTACTACTAGCATTTTAAAATAAAATTCTAATACAATTTAATACTACTTTTAGCCTAGGCCAAGGCCTGTCCTATAGGCCTACACTAAAGTACACTGCCACTTGCCTAGCATAGGGCAGCTATTCTATAATGGTTATAGTTAATTTATACTTAGGCTAGGCCTAGACTTAGGCCTAGCCTAGGTCTAATTACAGTTGAACCTGGCTAGCTCATTTAAATATTTTTGCCCACTGGCTGGTGGAGAACAGACGTGAAACTGAGCTGTCCCGGCCCGGCAACGGAATGAGCTGGCCTACCACCAGCCATGGAGGTAATTACCTCCATGCACCAGCCAACAGGCTTGCATTTCATTGCTTTTTACCTACCTAGGCCTAGCCTACTGGTAGGCCTAGCCTAGGCCTATCTCTTCTATCTATCTATCTATCTATCTATCTATCTATCTATCTAGCTAACCTAACTAAGACTAGGGATTCTTAGTCTAAGAAGAATCATAATTTTAAACTAAAACTATTACGAATATTTACCAAGTGATTATCAGTCGTAGAAAAATTAAAATTAAAACAATTTATTATCGTATTTGGAAGGCGGTTTATGACTTTTATAGTATTTAAAATCAACTTTAAAAAGATCAACTTCAGACGAAGAACGATCCCAAGTGTCACTCTCATCACGAACGTCGCCATTTTTGCTGTCATCGTTCTAATCTTCTTCCTAGAAGCTCCGCCTCCTCTCCCAACTAAGCACTCGCCTCCGACGATTTTATTAAAATGACATTAACTAAACTAATACTAACAAAAATATAATTCAGTTTAAATTATATCTTTATAGATATTATTGATTTTTAGATTAATAGACCATAAATTACATTATGTATTGGTATTTATTTAACTATTAAAGTATTATTTGCAAATAATATCTATTAATATTACTTACCTCTTATAAAAATAAACTAGTCCGATGCGCTAATTGTTGCGCAGAGCAAAACTTTTCAGGTTTTCTAAAACTTTTAAGTAGGGGGCCTACCACTCTTTCTTATCGTATCTAGCCTAATAAACGAATACAGTACTTTTATTCACTATAAAGAAGAACTTGTAATAGTTTTGTTTCGTAACAGTAATTGATGTATGCTCTTTGATAATGGAGCCATTTATTGGACAATTTTCAATGTATTTCCCCTATTATATAGGCCTACTAATACAAGTAGTATATATATATAGTACTATACTACACATACTAGCAACAAACCCTCCACCTTCGTCATCCATCACCTCCATCTCCCAAATCCTCCCCCCCCCCCACCCCCACCCACACCCCGGCCCTCACCTAGAGTGAGACACCACGGCGCCTGCGCACAATTGATGACGTTATCATCCTATGGTAACAACAACACAACAAACTTTCCTGTACAAAGCTAAACTTTTCCTGAATTTTTCTCTGCAATATATACGATGGAATCTCGAAAAACCAAACGGTTTGTCTTTAATTTTTTTTACTAATACACACTTCATTAATTCATTTACTAGACCAAGGGCCAATATATATCTTTTTCATGGCCGTCTTAAATGTTTTTAGTACTAATATTAATCCAAATTTTTTGGGGAAAAAATAGGAACAGAGCTAAGCGCGCGTATTGTGTGGAAGCGCGTGTATCGCAATGTGTTCCCGCGCGTGTATTAACATAGTGTATGTGTAATAGGCCTACTAAAAAGTGATACAGATTAAAAATAATAAATAGATAATATTATTATATAGTAAGCCTAATAGTGATAACTACCAAAATTGTAATATAAGCAACATTTAACAAAAACAAGATAATGGAAATGGAAAGTTTGTTGAGAAGATAATAGAAACTTTAAACTTTTTTTATCGACGTCTTAAAATTTGTTAGTGTACCGTAATATCGTTATAATTTTCTTTTCGGGGGCGGAAAGAAAATAGATCTGAGCGCGCATTGTAGAAGCGCGTACAGTAGTAGCCTACGCATTATCATAACCGTTTCCCGAGCCCCTCTCCATGTATGTATCAAGTTATAAGTATAAAGGATTGAAAATAATAATTCATTATTATTATATAAAAAAATTAGAAACAATAATAAACATACAGTATTGCCTTGAGAGACACAGTAGTGATACATATTTTCTAATTAAATGTATTAGACCTAATGCAAGTCTGTATTTTTTATCGACGTCTTACATTTTTTAGTATTACTGTTTGGAGAAGAGACCCAAAGTGCGCGTGACCGATTGTACGGGTTCCCGATCCCCTTCTCCCAATGTAGCAGTGCTTTGATAATTATCAAACTTTCGTATTTAGTATTTGAGATCCAGTCACTACATCCAGTTACCGATATAAACAAGGTAATTGTGTTTATTATTATTCTGTTACAGACTGAGTGCTTATCAGTTTTCTACAACTGAACAAGAACGCGATGAGTGGAGGAGGCAGAAGAGGGTAGAAGAACAGTTTAGAGCTGTTTACCCAGACGCCTGTAGACACTTGTCTGAACCCGACCTGGCAGCCCGAAAAGGTATGACATAAAAAATATTAACAAGAAAATACATTTTGGAAATGAGGAGCACTACATGGTTATAATTAAAATAATATATGGTATACCATAACCTAATATGGCACATGCACCACATGTGATAAACATAAGATGGTGTATTCTCGTGTTATGCCTAAGATGTATACTTGGCAAATATTGTATGTGGGAGATTGTTATCTGATCATCCTCTTAATTTCATACAATTAATTTTGCAGCTCCAATTGAGAATCATGACCAGTACTTAGACAATCTTGTTAAACAACAAAGACAACCTAACAAGAAACGTGAAAGAATTGTGGATATGGCTAATCCGTCTGGACAAACCAGTCCGCTACTTCTTAACGCCAACTCTAACCCGGATGATGTTGATGAATATTGGGACCAGCTTTTAGGATCGAACACAACGGAGAGTAGACCTTCACTTGGAAGACGGTCGTCACGTGTTAACGTCGGTCGTCGAAGTTCCACAGTAGAAATGGACGCATTAAAAAGGAACATGTCCAAGAAACCACGACTTACAAATCGGCCACAACAAAGCCAGCCACGACTCGGCGATGTACCAAGACGTCCCAGTGTTGAAAACATCAACGTCGCGCTGCCATCTATAACCCCAGCCATGTATACCTCTACTTGTACTGAAAGCCATAGATTGACAAAGCGAACCAGGGTGCCAAGACGTCCAACTATGCAACGCCCTGAAGATAACACAAGTTATGGCATGTGGCGAAAGCACAGAGAGTCCCGAAAATAAATTTTGAAAAACAAAAAACAAAAAAAAAACAATGACGACATAATAATGGACTTCTTCTCTGCATTTGGTCGTCTGGGTAGGACTAGTGTGTATTTGGTTCCTGTGTTTGGTCACCTACTAGCTGTCCTTCGAGACGTCATCACGATAGTGTTGGACGATACATCAGCGTAGGGAGCTGCTGCTGAAAAGGCATATTACGTTGTCTGATTATTGTATAAAAGTTTCATCACCGCCTATGTTTACATTATAAGATTATTTGTTAAAGTTCAGAAGGTTTCAATGCCTCGATTAAATTGTCAATAATAGTGATGATATATCCATTATTGATATTATACCTTGTATATCTATTTATAAATATAATAAAGTGTGCAATAATAATAATATAATCAACCTGTCTACGTCGTCTTGTCTAACATTGTTAGTTAGTTACTTGGACTTGATACACATAAGGATGCTATATACGATTATTATGCTATCGTCTTCAAGTATAATCTGTAATGGAAATTCTTAAATAGATATGGATGGCCACTGGCTCGGTTGGATGGTTAAATGGATTTTATACATTTATCTAAACACAGTATACTTATTCATTTATAAAACATTAATAAGTTCGTGGGACTCAAAATATGGTGGCTGATAATAAAATTGGCAAACGAAACACAATGTTGAGATAACAGTCGGGACGTACAATAACTCCGAAAGCTTTCAGTGATAAATCCGATATTACTCCGAAAGCTTTCAGTGATATATCCGATATAACTCCTATAGGTTTCAGTGATATATCCGATATAACTCCGATAGCTTTCAATGATATATCCGATATAACTCCTATAGGTTTCAGTAATATATCCGATATAACTCCTATAGGTTTCAGTGATATCCAATATAAATCCTATAGGTGTCAGTGATATATCCGATATAACACCAATAGCTTCTATTGATATATCCGATACAACTCCGATAGCTTTCAGTGTTATATCCGTTATAACTCCGATAGCTTTCAGTGATATATCCGATATAACAACGATAGCTTCTATTGATATATCCGATATAACTCCGATAGCTTTCAGTGATATATCCGATGTAACTCCGATAGCTTTCAGTGATATATCCGATATAACTCCGATAGCTTTCAGTGATAGGCTCTATATCCGATATAATTCCGATAGCTTTCAGTGATATATCCGATGTAACTCCGGTGAAAATTTTAAAGTCCCTAGTGGCGCGTTAGAATCACGATCATGTAATAGGGATGACTTCGTTTAATGATTCACAGGATATAAAATTATTATTGTTTTGCATTTCATAGGTCATTTTACACAGGTTGTATGGATGGACAGTAACAAACTTGGATGTGGGTATAAACAGGATTCAGCCCAAAAATGGGAGTATATCGCCTGCAGTTATGATCCACCCGGTAACTATAATGGCGCCAGAAACTACAAGAAGAATGTGCCTGAGCCAGTATAAAAATGCTAAAAGAAAGTTGCCAAAAGGCGCGACCGATAGTATGTCGAGGCAATGTTAAATTGTCTTAATAATGTTATACATTAAAATATATTATGCATCAACATAAAGTACCAGAGTATTTTTTCTTGTCTATTGTAAATTCTCAAAAATAACCGCGTTATCAATTTTGGTAAAACTTCGCCGATGAAGGTTAAACGCGATCATGTTTGTATCCATGACGTAATATCTGTTTCAATGTTTATTGCAACACCATATTTTGGATGTGAAGCCGAATCGACTCAGACATACCATGAATTAAGAAATTCCTTAATCCATGGACATACATAATAGGCTACACCATGTGGTTACAGATCCAACGGCGAAAGAGATCTGACAGACAACCTCTGTGTGACGCGTTGACCCATTTACCGCGAAACTTAAAATACACGTGGTACTAGTAGTTAGTCGGTTTCAGGTGCACTTTTTCACGTTCGCCGACCAAAAATATAGCATTTAGAGTGCAAAAAAGCATTCTGTTATTTACCGGTAGTATTATAGAAATGTAGGCCTATATTTTGATGAAATAAAGAAATACATGCACTTATAGACTAAACAGTATACTTACGGTTTACCCTGTTACAGTCGCTAACATCATGAGAATAAAAGGACTGGATGGAATGTAGAAAGTCCAGATTATGTCGACGACGGCACTATTTACAGTGAAGCCCCGATAGCAAAATATCTAGCTAGCAAGCAGTATCTAGCTTTCTCAGAATTTTATAAAAAGTCTCGGAGTGCAGGGGAGTTGATATGCCCACATGAAGAGCTTAAGCTTAAGTGGTTTAAGGGTTTAATTAGGCAATATTCACTACAAATAGTACGGCACTTTTGTTGCAGATAATTGAATCTTTAATACCATCACCGTTGAAACAAGTGTAAAATCCGAGAGCCAGTCTCAGGGTAAACCAAAAGAAAAACCGGAAGATTAAAATACCACAGGTCAGCCTGCGTTTTAGAATATGGAGGAATTCCAGCGTGTAAATACCGTTATCCATCTTTCATTATTATATTAATCTCTTTTGATATATTTTAAGTATTATAACAAGGTTTACAGTTATTCGGATAAGTATAGGCATAGGCCTACATTACTGTTAACATAACTTATTACAAATAAGTAGGCATGTCACATAATAATAGCAAAGCCAAATAAAAGCCCAATATGAACCTATTAGCATATTGGCATAAAACCATTATTTTTCTTTATGCACTTTGAAAACGCCAGCAGTTATATATTTTAGACTTACAACTATCTAATAGTATCCCAAAAAATCAAAACAATGAAATAAAAAAGTCAATATTCTTAATAAATAAATCCAGTGTTCGGGTCGACAATTTTATCCTTGCAATATCCGCTGTACGGTGCGTAATCCAAGTTAAATTCCTCAGAGGGTGGCTCGAATCCTTCTGGTCCTGCCTTGGTGCATCGGAACTTGAATTCCCCGGCATGATTGCGGCATCTGTGTTTGATACAAAGATCATTGTTATTATTATAATTTTACTTTTATTTCGGATAAGGACGTCCATAGTTACAAAATAAATTGCATCTCATTAGAAAACACAAGTTGAAATATAAAAAGCAAACACACACAAAAAAAGGATACTGGTATCAGATCATCACAGGATCTCCATCATTTTGTTATGGAGCCTAGATGATTCAAAATGATTATACCATAATACATTCTATAATTTCATTTTTGCTAGCATAAATTCTCTGTAACAATAAAAAGACAGATTTTCTTAGATATTACCCAAATGTCACTAGCACTAGGCAATCTTAAGAATAATCGAAGAGCATTGCTGTAACATACCCTTAAATGCATTTTTGAGTGTGTTTAGACCACAGAGAAGAGCAATACATACTCATGCAATAAGATTTGAACAGCAAGCATTATTTTAATACCAACAGAGCATTTGCTTACGTGCTAGTGTATTGGCTCGAATACATAAAGATCTGTATTGACGCCTAATGTCATCATCATCCCTAAGATTATTACATTTGGATATATTTCTATTTATTTACCTTTGTTGTGGTCTATCTAAAATAAAAGTCAATATGGCGTATGCAAAACATTGTCAATTATGGTGCTGCTTTGTTAATTTCACATTAAAGGTACAGGTAGTTCAATATATAGTTCTCACTGCACGGAATTGGGGAACTGGGGCATCTCGGCTCATTTTATCCCAGAGTTTCTCACTTTGCATTTAACATTATGTTACGTATCTACACTGTAAAAATAGTGTTTAGATCTTAAACATCTATTTTGTACCCACTTTTTCCACACATGTTTAGCGTGTTTAATAATACCTAAACGTGTTTATAGCTACATTTTGTTTTCTTCCACTCGTTTAGCAGTCAACATGTCACTATTATGTTCAGTCAACATGTTTAGGTACGTGTTTAGCGTTGCGTGCATATGATTTTACTGTGGCGGAAAAAAGCTCAACACATGAGCTCCACACATGTCATATTAAACACGTTTAAAACCTAAACGTGTCTTTATATTGCTTCACATGTTTAACTATCAACACGTCACCGATGATGTGTTGAGTTGGATACAGACTATACTGTACATGTTTAGAATGTGTTTATAACCAACATGTTCATATCTAAACATGTTTAAGGCTAAATGTATGGGAAAAGCGGATACAAAATACATGTTTAAGATGTAAACACTATTTTTACAGTGTAATAATAGTAATATATCTTAGTTTTTATTATCCATCTTACTTACCTACAGTAATCGTCAAGCCCGTCACCATTCATGTCACGCATAAAACCAGTTCTCTTTTTTCCTATGTTGAACCTTGCATTCCCTGGATCAGGACTTGTATACTCAGAGCCATCTGAATTCACGCATGATATAAACCATCTCGTTGTTTTCATTAATCTATTTTTAAAAAAGAACACGTTTTTACAGTTTGAATTTGCCGTACTTGTTAAAACAAATAAAATTGAATCACTTTTGTCAAAGAACAATAACAAATCCGTTTCGTATACGTATAAGATGTTTAGTTTAATAAATATTCAAATTGAAATCAGTCAAGAACAAGGGAACTTTGGCCCTGAGTTTGTTTCCATTTATCTTACCTGCAGAAACTGTTGGCCACACCATCACCATCCACATCAGCCCATGCAGCCATACGACCAAATTTTCCAAGGCCTGCATTTTCTATTGCGGCGTAGTTTCGTAGATTAACTAATAACAATAAGAAATCATTCAAATTTTATTTGGGGTTATAAGAATCACTGCATATTTAAAACAATGAAACACCGAATAATTAAATGCCATATGAGTAATTGTTCTTAAGTAGGCTTACTATTATTTAGTAGGCTAGGCCTCGTATTCAGTACGGATATATGGAGAGGCTACAGTCATCATAGACGTTGATATTGTTGCGTCAATTTAAAATGAATTATGAAAGGTACTAGCTGTTTAAAAACACCACGGTGTAGCTAGTTGATGAGGGTTAACATCAGGATAACGTAAATCAGAAATAAGGTGGTGCAACTGGTTTTCAACATGGTCCTGTTAAAACACCTTAACTAAAACAGAAGACGCTAAACTAACGGTAAAGAAAAAATATCGATATATATATATATTTTTCTCATTCTCACAGATTTCCTCATCTCTATCGTTTCAAATTAATTAATTAAATTTCAGTATATCACCGGGCGGTTTAGAATTAATGTTCTTTGCCTGCTGTGTTTATATAAAGAATATGAAAATTTTTGCTATAATACAATTTAAAACTATAAATGGAGGTGCATTGTTGAATGTTGACAGGTATGTCCCTCTTTATATTATGAATGTAATATTTTTAGTATGCCTACAAGAAATGTTATTGTATTGTAGTACTGGTAACTGACCTGAAGACGCAGGACATTCAGTGGTTGTTGTTGTCGGTGGTGGTGGTGGTGGAGGTGCTGTTGTCGGTGGTGGTGGTGGTGGAGGTGCTGTTGTCGGTGGTGGTGGTGGTGGAGGTGCCGTTGTCGGTGGTGGTGGAGGGTTCGTCGTTGGTGGTGGTGGGGGTGGCGTTGCAAATGCGTATGTAGCATGATATCCCTTGCGGGTTTCTGAATAATCTGACCTAAAGTTGATAACTAACTGGCCATCATCATCGATAATTTGCCCTGGGCTATTTGTACCGCAATATCTAAAAGTGTAAGTGAGCAGTTTAATTGTTATTCGACCAATTCGGCCTAAACATGTTTGCCGTATACACAGATGTATATTTGACTTCACCCTTCATTGTTCATCTGGAATAATAATATTTACATTATGTGTATCTGTTCCCAAGACACGACATTATAATTTTTATCATTATTATTATCATTTTGATTATATCAACAACATCATCATATTATTGTTTAACCATTGTTTAAATTTCCGCAACTGATCGTGTATCTAAAATGTTCATACTATAGTTACAATATATACGCCTTATACATACTTTGTAAATATTTACAAAAGTTTAGGCCTACTTACTCGGCATTAGGGATGTAAAGGTTTTCAGCATGTACATGCAAATAATCCCAATTACAGTTCTGTTCGTTTTCCAGTTCAAAATCATCAAAGTCAATTGTCAGTTGACTGTTTCCCTGTATAAAAATAAAGCAAATGGTTACATTAAAAATCGGAATTTCTAAAATCCACAAAAAATATGTTAAAGGTCACTGATTGTTTTAGTTTTAGAATTAACAAGATCAAGTAAAGCGTGGTTCCCACTAGAACGCAACGCAGCGACGTATCCATTCACGCAAGGTGCTGCATTGCATATCACAAGTGGGAACCGACGACGCAACAGTGTGCTGCAAACATCGCAGGTTTGATTTCATGCAGGCGGCGGAAAAACACAATTATTGGAATGGTATTTTCTTACGTTGCGTAGGTTGCTTTACGTTGCGTCGCTAGTGGGAACCAAGCTTAAGAGACTGTAAATAGTATCGTTAAATAAGTTGACTAACATTAAAATATACAAAACAATCTTCGTTGATAGGGTAGTTGCTTGGATAGTTTGTAGAAAATATTTCTCCGGAACTGGAATCCGCTTCGTTTATGGCGTATGAGCAGGTTTCTATGTGAAAGGAAAAAACGTTATCAAACACTTGCTGACTATTCAATGCGTAATTATTGTAGACTGATGCCGTGTTATAATAACTTTGAATTATCTTTTAAATACAAGTATAATGTTGAAACATTAATTAATTATAAGTAAACAACTCGAGCATGCGTATTAATAATTTCTGTCTACTTTTTCTGAATTCCTATGTCAGAGGTTACGTTTTAACTCGAGCATACGTATTAATAATTTCTGTCTACTTTTTCTGAACTGCTATGGCAGAGGTTACGTTTTAACTCGAGCATGCGTATTAATTATTTATGTCTTCTTTCTTTAATTCCTATGGCAGAGGTTACGTTTCCTTGCAGTGATTTCCAAGTTCGATTATAAAAAGTGGGATGTGCCTAACTATGGTAGTGATATGACATCATAATGTCCATATATAGGCACATCACACTTTTTTTGTCACATAAAGTTTGATAGTGTAGACAGAGCCTAAGAAAGGTTATCTTTGAGGTTTATTTGGGTTTATGCCTATTACTTGTTTCAATGGAAAAATGGCCGAATAGATATTTGATTATGATTAATATTATTATCGAGATATTATAATATCTATGCTATTATCAAATTAATATAATATTGTTCATAAACATTAAGTCCGTTGGACTCAAAATATGGTGGCTGATGGTGGAAGAGCTATTGTAGAACGTATTAAAGACAAAATGTTAAACTTTCTTTACCAACAGGTTGTTCAGTTTCACAGGAAGAACCAGTATATTCCGGTGGACACCAACACGTGCACTCTTTACCCAAGTATCCACCATTCTGACAAGGATTTACTGTTTGACCACAATCATCTAACCAAAGATCTGTTAATGTATTGTCCCCAAAAGATGAAAAATAAAGATATAAAAACGATTTAAATAGGCCATAATTGTAGATTTACTAACGTTAAAATGGCTAAAAATGTACTGTGTTTTGTGGAGGAGGTGCTTGGTTGTACCATGGAGGATACCTCCATGGTTGTACAAAAATAAGAAAAACAACGTTGAGTAATCGGAAAAAAAAAACTTGTAAGGCTTTTCATACAGTTACAGGTTTATAACATTATAGAAACAAATGTCGTCTAATTTATTATAGGAAAACATAAAAACTGTATTTATGCCTCTTACCGTCACAAGCATGCGCCACATTCGCCAGCTTAATATCATAGAAGGATAACGAATTACGTGAGCCTATGGAATTTTGTAGTAGCGGATCCTTTGTCGTTATTGTTGGAAGATTGTTCACTGTAAAGTACTATAAAAAAGATATGCTATCTTAGGTATATCACTGGTAGACACCAGGTTTGATAGACTTGATTGAAAAAAAAATTAATGAGGCAGTTGCATGATTACATCATTAATATCAAAGTTATACTAAACCGTGACGTCACTACATTAAGTGTTCATATTATTCTAAAAAATATGAAATATAATGAATTTATAATAATTTAATTTTTAATAATATAATGAATAAATAGTGGTTAACGCCACAAAAGAGAAAAATAAATTTTCTAAAAAATATATACTTACATATTTCCCGTAATGCATCACTGATGTGACGTCATACGGAATACCCATAGAGTCAATATTATTAGATTTGTCAAAGTTGTTTTCATAATCATCATTAATGTTTTCCAAAAGAATGTTGACGTAATTGTCTCGGTCTGGTCGTGACTGTTCGTGGAAAAATCCAATTGCATGTCCAATTTCATGGGCCACGGTTCCAAGCTGTATAACATGAATTTGATTATTTTCATTTCTTTATTAGCCATAAAATACAAAAATACACAATATGAGAAGACAAGGAATAACCACAGCTTAAATAAACATTTAACTCACGGGCCAACAATTAACGATTACGTTTAGGACAATTATAACAACGTGTTTATCCCCTACAGCATGATTCGTGATATGGAGCGGTGAGCAGGTTAGACGGTTAGGTAATCACCATTAAGCGTGGTTCCCACTAGAACGGAACGCAACGACGCTGCAAACGTCTCATGTTTGATTTCACGCAGGCGGGGCAAACACAATTATTGGAAGGGCATTATCTTACGTTGCGTAGGTTGCTTTACGTTGCGTCGCTAGTGGGAACCAAGCTTTAAGCGAATTTACGGTAGATATCGTTCACACAAAAATAAGGTTATATACAAGTGGGCGGAGAAAGAATTTGAACTTATATTACCAAGCTACAACTTTAATAACTTACACCAGTACAGCCGCTGCCGATAGACAAATCCTGCGAGCCACCTTGCCTTCCAATCCATGACCAGCATCTATGAATAGATATTCCGGTATATCATCGTATAATCAAAATTGCGAGATATTTATAAAACGACCATGTGGTTAAGTGTTACACAAATAAATTTACTTTATTTTACGTATTTACGTTTACTGTATGAAAAGCTTGGTTCCCACATATGACGTAACGCAAGGACGTAAACGCAATGCAAGAGTGTTGACCAATGACACGCGTCAGTTCGAATAGTTCATTGCGTGTGATTGGTCAACTACCTTACGTTGTGTTACGTCCTTGTGTTGCGTCTCTAGTGGGAACCAAGCATTAGGAACTGAGCGCGCGAAATACGTGGCAAAATACGTGCTATTTAATATTTCAGCTCATATTGAAGATACAGATAACTCAAGATATAATAAATTTTTGTGAAGTCATCAATTTTCTTAAAAATGAATAGGCATGTTATTGCACAAAAATGCAAGACGATAGCTTAAACATTGTGAGCGCTACCATACGTGCAAACAAACAAAAAGAAATAAATATGTTTCGTAGGCCTCCTACACGACACTCTCTTGAAGGATCAAGTGTAGCCGCTGTTTCTCCCACCCGAAGTAATTTTAGTGTTGATACATACCCATCAGCCTTTATAAATTTAATTCTGTCACCAGTATTGCTTTCGTCAAATGTGATGCAGGTATTTTCTCGCCAATGGTTAATTCCTGCAAGAATTGCGTCTCGGTCTCCCTCTTAAAATAGAAATAAATCGTATATTATTTTATAACCCTATGGGCTAAGCTTATAGTTTAGTTACTATCAATCATACACCATTATCTTTTAAAAACCATGTCAATAGTCTCATGAAATTAGATAGTATAGCACTGAGAAAATATGCCTTAATATATTAGTTGAAGTCTCTCTATTTAAAGATGTATTGTTCCCCAGAAAAAAATATTATATATATTTTTTTTTAATATGCCATTTTAATGTCATATAATAGTTATCCACTTTGACCAAAAATTAGATCGAAAAAAAAATTATTTACTTGAAAAAACATTAATTTAAAGCAAAAAATATTCAAATTGGCTGCCATCCAATGGATTTTTGGTTGAATTTAACCATTTATTTTGTCATTTTATAAGGGAAAACATTATTTGTTTTCGTCTTTTTTCTACGGAAGTAATTGCCTATATTAAAATAACAAAATAACCTATTCAAAGTCTATTGATTTAATCAATCTGCATTTTTCATGTTTTTGGGGGAAAATACATCTCAAGTTAATTATTATTATTATTATTTTTCTTGACGTCGACGTATTACCGCCACTATAAAAAACCTTAAAAAGCATGGTTGATAATGTGTAGGTTATTAAACTCATACGGTACTGGAGAAAAAAACGGAAAATTGGTTTAATATACTGTATATTTAATCAGAACATTTTCAGAAATCACGAAGAAACAACATGAATTTCCTTTAAAGTGTTCAAAAAGGAAATTATACTATAAAAACCAGTAAAACTTTTTTAGCCGCACCTAACCTTAAAGCGTGGTTCCCACTAGCGACGCAACGTAACGCAATTTACGCAACGTAAGCAAATGCCCTTCTAATAATTGTGTTCGCCCCCGCCTGCGTGAAATCAAACCTGCGATGTTTGCAGAACTATTGCGTCGTCGGTTCCAATACAGCACTTTGTGTCGATATGTCGCTGCGTTGCGTTCTAGTGGGCTTTAAGCTCTCCGTAGATATCATAATATGAAACATATTGTACCGGTGGTACAGAGCTATAACCAAAAGTTATTCCGTATTTAAAGGAACGTTTCGTACATGCTTCTCCAAAAGGTAGAGGACATAAAACAATATATATATAATATATATTCCTTCACTTGCACTGATGAAGGGCTAGTGTTGCCCGAAAGCTCTGCTAACTTTTCTGGCTGTTTTACTTTATCGTTTTGATTTAGCTTTTTGCTCTTTTTTTTTGTATCTCCATTGAGATCCAGCCACTGATACCCACAGCATTGTCATTTTTTCAGTTATTTGCCTTTGGATTTATATATATAATACAAAATACCGAAAAGAGGAGGGCAGAAAACCGAGGAACAAGTTCCTAAAAAGTGTTGGCCCTATGCTATATTTCCTGGCATTTAAAGACCTGCGCATTAATGCCAATTTACATAAACGAGCGGTAAAACGGTAAGCGGAAAACCGCGTAGCTTGTCCCACGTAGAATCTGTATCTATCCTGCTGAGCGGAAACCGTTCGTCCACTCTGCGATGTATGTAAATGGTCATACGGAATAACATAGATTCTATTATTACTAAATTGGGGGCGGCGACCTAGACTATCGTTAACTATAGGCCTACTTACGAGATGAAGATGAGATCTGGAATGGGACTAGGACATCTCCATTACTTAGATGTGGCCATCGTCTGAATGCGCTATCAATTATTTTTCTTTTAGCCAATTCTGGATTTTGTTGGTACTGTTTCAACTCTTCTAATTGCTCTGGCGTTAGTTTTATATCACTTTCAATGGTGCCTTCGGACTCCTCCTCTTCGGGTGGCTCGGCATGGTTGTGGTGTTTAGGTACCTGAAACATAATTTTCTTGTAAAAAGTTATGGTCGATTTTAAAGGAAATGCACCTGAAGGTGATCCTCTTGCATATAAGCTGAATCAGGTAGGTCTACGCAATTGAAGGGCTATTTCATACGTCCAACGTGATAATTATGTACCCCCGGACGCGATATTTCTTTTCGTACCTAAGTTGTGACGTAAGAATTGAGCTAACTACAATTCGCTAATGCAAACGATTTCTGTCGAGCCGTCTGTGTAGTCAAGTGGATAAGACTATGGACTTTACATGTCGATGTATGGGGGTTCAACTCCCATGAACTACTTTTCTTTTACTTTATAGTGAGAGAGAGAGAGATTATTTAGAGCCTTAGGTTTAGTTATATTTAGGAAGTAGTTCGGCTATCTTTCACATGGGGTCTCCAACTTATATACGAAAAAAAAATCGCCCCGGACAAAAACAAATCGCCACCCGGACGATCAAGGCAATTAGTTTGACCAATTATATGGGAATTCAAGCATTAAGACAGAGGAAGTCCGTGGCCACGATTTATTAACTCTAATATAAATGTATCTTACCTGTTTAGGTGGCCTAGCATCGCTAAAGTTAATAACAAACAGTGTCAGGAGTAACAAACAGAATATCTTCGACATGTTGAACTCACGGTTGTGGATCTCACACTGGTCTGGTATAGAGTAGGGCCTTTATATAAGCAAACCTGCTCTACCAATCTCTTCTTCCATATTGCCTTAGAAGTAAAGAAAATATGTTTTTTTAATGATGACTTTATAAAATCAATAAATTTAATATATATAATTATAACGTTCAGTTATTAAAGAATATGTTAACTTTAATTACTATATAATTTGTTTGTTGTTAAAATCAATAATTTTTATATTATCAATAGGCCTATCCCATCTAATATAGAAACCATACTTATTTTCTATAAATAACTATTAATAATATAGTATTATTAATATAATTTTCTTTAATTCAATTTCATACAAAAAAAGCTTATGGTCAAGACCCGTTCTTTCGAAGATTTTTAATTATTATTATTATAGACTTAAACGTGTACTATTGTCATTCGTGATCAATATTACTTGCGTTGCGTGCAAACCAATGCATATTTTCGTTATTAACTATTGTGTGTTATTATATTATTATACTCGAAAAGATACCTGTCCCAGAGTGCATTCACCCAACTCGCCTAAACCTCCACGCCGCCACTCCACGGTTTCAAGTTTAAAACCTCAACAATTTCGGTCATGTTATACCGCATAACCCCCATCCCACTTCCCCGAAGGCGGTTCAAATTTAATTTAAAACAAAGTTGTTACTTTGGACATGGACTATTTTTATAAATTATATTATTATAGGTCCATGCTTAGACGATATTTTGGAAGTGGTATACATTATCTAAATGCATTGTGACTTTATAATATTAAACATATTCGCAAATCGGTAGTAGAATAACATGGATTACATTGCACTCTCGAATAGTTAAAATGGAAAAAAATATATATGTTATTGCACTCACGAGCTAACCTTTATTTTCCAAGGGGACTGTGCTTGTGTTCGGAATGGGCTCGTAGGCTGACCAATCCTCCCCCAGTAGCGGATCAACAGGCTAACAATAATTGTAAGGTCGTTTATCCAGTACTGGGGCTTATGTACCGTATCGGATTGGTATACAAATTGTTGTACTCTTATAACTTACATAAAAAAAGTGAAACATACTGGCTCACTGTTAAGGTTTGTGTACAAATACCAGGTTAGAATAGACCAGTCCAAATGATACAGTATTCTATGACGTGTATATAGGCCTATAGCACATTTCATTATCTGCCTGAGAGAAAAAAAGGTGGGTTTGGTGTGGAAGGTCATAAGCACTCGAGTGACGTGAGCAAAACGGCTTGACTGGCTATTTCATAGACACATATATTTTTTAAATATTGTATTTATATAGCCAAACAGAACCCAATGTGAAGTTTTCAACTTTAGATTCATTCAGGAAATGAAAATAAATATGTTACGAAAATGAATTAATGTTACAAAATGATTATGTTACAAAATGATTATGTTATAAAATGTATGAAATGGATATAATTTAGTAATAACTATATTAGTCATATTTTAAAAGAGTATCTCTAAAACATGCAACATGTTATTTGAATGGATTTGAACCCAGATCCATGGGCTTGGAAAGCGTTCAATTTCAGATTCATTTAGATGGTAGGAAATGATTATGTTACGAAATGAATATGAATATGTTACGAAATGAATATGAATATGTTAGGAAATGAATATGTTACGAAATTAATATGTTACGAAATAAAAATGAATATGCCTATGTTACGAAATGATTATGTTAGGAAATGAAAATGAATATGTTACGAAATAAATGAATGTTACAAAATGATTAGGCCTATGTTATAAAATGTTATTATGAAATGAATATATTTTAGTAATAAAACAAAAATTTCTTTTATTTCTTCATATTTTAAAACAGTATAGGCCTAAAGCATTTGATTTCCAGAGAAAAAAGTAAAAATGTTATTTGAAACAACACTAAAAAAATCAAATATGGTTAAAAATGTTCACTCATGTGAATTGTGTCACATAAAGCTGCCTGACATTAAATCGATGAATGATTATTATGAATTATTATAAATATCAGTTCTGGTTCGACATGTTCCTATCAAATTCTCTACCATCAATTTGAAAATGCGCTCTTTAATATTATGAATATACAGTAAAATACTCTCATTGTGTTTGCAAGCTTCTTCACTTTCTTTTATTGGATGCGGTGTAAAGGTCAGTTTGTTTCCGTGAAAAAAAAATGGATAGGTGCCATTCACTCGTGTGGACATTCGTATAACGTACACGTAGAATTTTACGTCTGTCGATCAAAAGGAGGTTTGTATACCGTCCGAACATAAGCATAGTAACAACAGAAAAAATAACTAATATAATAGAAAAATGTCTCCACACATTGTACGTTTGCTGCAGATAATTTATTCTTTAAAACCAACACCATTGACAATTTGTAGTAAATCAAAAACGTAAAGTTCTAAATTAATTGTAGATCCCGGCTTTCTTTTGGAGTATCCAGAATGTGCCGATAAGATAAATGCCGTTATTTAGTAATGTTTTGAATAACCACTGTATGTGGCATACTTAATGTTTTCATATTATAAACAGTCTTTTATTGGTATATTTCATTGATATATTTTCCTCTTTATACTTACTCTTAAACCGTTTGCTATTTAAGTATTAGGAAACAAGGAATTAACATTATTGAAGATTTTACATTAACGGTAAATCAACACTATCCTTGCTGTTATGTATTATAGACATTTGTTGTGTATTTATAGAAATGCACAAGATAAATCCAAAATGTATACCAACATATAGTATAAAGGCGCCTGTGTGTGTTACGTAACCTTTACTTTTCTATAATCATTTCGGAGTCCCAGCCAAACTTTTCAATTGCATGCTAGACACGTGATGTCATATCAGACTTTATGTGAAAAAAATATTAAATAATAACAAATGGACATATATGAATATGAATACCATATTTTGTAGACCGAGCTTAATATAACGCTCATAACAGTTTTAATAAGGTATTATATTTACTTAAACCATCTACTAAGTATCCCACAAATATAAAACAAATAATTTCATTGGCCATTTTTCTTAAAAAATAAATCCAGTGCTCGGGTCGACAATTTTATCCTTGCAATATCCGCTGTACGGTGCGTAATCTAAGTTAAATTCCTCAGAGGGTGGCTCGAATCCTTCTGGTCCTGCCTTGGTGCATCGGAACTTGAATTCCCCGTCATGCCTGCGGCATCTGTGTTTGATACAAAGAGTGTCATTATACTGTATTATATTTGGATTTATTTCTATTTATTTTTTCACTTTCAAAATTAAGTGGCAGCGAAGTTGACTATGCTTTTTTGTTTATTTTTTGCTTTAAATTACAGGTTTTTTTTAGGTAAAAATACATTTTTTTTCGAATTTTTGGTCAAAGTGAATGACTATGAAACAAGATTTTTCATAGTGACAGTATCTTTAACTTTTGTGCTCTATCTAAAATTGAAGTTAGTGGCGTATCGGGCAATTATCTATATTATAATGTTACCTCTATTCATACGGTGTTCTATTGGTGAAGTTCATTAGTTCCCTGGGGCATCGCATTTATACCAGTTTCATAATTTGCATTTAAAATCATATTCTTTATCGAATATGCATAATATAGTATTTATTCTTTATTTATAATACTTACCTACAGTAATCGTCAAGCCCGTCCCCGTTCATATCACGCATAAAACCAGTTCTCTTTTTTCCTATGTTAAACCTTGCATTCCCTGGATCAGGACTTGTATACTCAGAGCCATCTGAATTCACGCATGATATAAACCATCTCGTTGTTTTCAATAATCTATTTGAAAAAGCATGTTTTATATTGCCGCGTTACAAAATAATTAAATAATATTGAAACACACAAGAACAACGTACGTAACAATAATAACAAATGCGTTTTGTTTATGTTTATATGTTATTTTAATAATTATTCAAATTGAAATCAGCCAAGAATAAGGGAACGTTTGCCCTGAGTTTGTTTCCATTTACGGTACCTGCAGTAGCTGTTGGCTACACCATCACCATCCACATCAGCCCATGCAGCCATACGACCAAATCGATATCCAAGGCCTGCATTTTCTATTGCGGCGTAGTTTCGTAGATTAACTAAAAAACAAGAACAAATTATTCCACTTTATAGAAATGTATATACAGTTATTAAATTCAATCGTTTATTTCGTAATCTCTGGACCATAGAAAATAACCATAATTATTAAAAATGATAGACTTGGTACTGTATGATAATTTACATTCATTTAACATTTATTTAGAAAAAGTTCAAGAAATATAAGAAGCATACATTTACAATAACTTAAATGATAACGTTAAATAACTGTTTCTGGGATCGGAAAAAGAAGTAAATGAACTTGTCAAATACCAACCCCTAAACAAAACAAACAAACAAAAAAGCAACTGCATGATAAATCATTAGCTAATAAAATATAATTAAAACACAAAACGCAATGAGAGCCTCAGCTCCATCATAAAGGAGGTGGGTGGGGTTTGGGTGAATTTTTTTCAGCAATGGTAAACTGACCTGAAGACGCAGGACATTCAGTGGTTGTTATTGTCTCCGTCGTGAACAGCTCGGTTGTGGTTTGTGGTAGTGGTGTCGTTATTGGTGCTGCTGTTGTCGATGGTGGTGGAGGTGCTGTTGTCGGTGGTGGTGGTGGAGGTGCTGTCGTTGTTGGTGGCGGTGGAAGTGCCGTTGTCGGTGGTGGTGGAGGTGCCGTCGTTGGTGGTGGTGGAGGTACTGTTGTTGGTGGTGGTGGAGGTGCCGTCGTTGGTGGTGGTGGTGGAGGTGCTGTTGTTGGTGGTGGTGGAGGTGCCGTCGTTGGTGGTGGTGGTGGAGGTGCTGTTGTTGGTGGTGGTGGAGGTGCCGTCGTTGGTGGTGGTAGAGGTGGCGTTGTTGGTGGTGGTGGAGGTGCTGTTGTTGGTGGTGGTGGAGGTGCCGTCGTTGGTGGTGGTGGTGGAGGTGCTGTTGTTGGTGGTGGTGGAGGTGCCGTCGTTGGTGGTGGTAGAGGTGGCGTTGTTGGTGGTGGTGGAGGTGCCGTCGTCGGTGGTGGTGGAGGGTTCGTCGTTGGTGGTGGTGGGGGTGGCGTTGCAAATTGGTATCTAGCAAGATATCCATGGCCGCTGTATGTAGCATCCGACTTAAAGTCTAAAATTAACTGGCCATCATCATCGATAATTTCTCCTGGGCTATTTGTACCGCAATACCTAAAAAAAGAGTATAAAATGAAAATGACTCGCAGTACAGCTATAGTACAGTTGTTGACATTCGTTTGAACAAGAATATATTCATTTACATTAGTAAAAATGTTCATCTGGATCTCTAGGTTATGTATTTGTTACACCAGCATCGAGATTTCACAAACTTGTTCCCAATGTGCATAAACTCACTCAGATGCTGTATTGAATAATCAGTAAATAAAGCTTGAGAATAAAAACAAATTAAACTTATCTATGTGTTATTGATCATCTTTTACGAAACGACGCCCATATCGGATGTCATGAACGTCGTATCCAATCATTAGCATTGTGGAGGCTGTAAATCCGGCGATCCAAGTAATTTGACCACAAGCGAAAGCTCATTCGAACTGTCGCTTGTGATTGGTGAACTCATGTGTATTGCCCGTACGAGCTCATCCGTTTGCGTCCATCTATAATCTACCGTATCTATCTAAAAAGTTCCTACGTCAATTGCAAAATACACGCCTGCATGTTAGTATTTACAAAAGTTTACTTACTCGCCAGAATATATCCAAGGGTCTTCATCATTCACACGCAGATAGTCAAAACAGTAACCCACATATGGCTCGCGAGTGTATGGTGTTTGGAAGTCAAAGTAATCGAATGTAATCGTAAGTTGACTGTTTCCCTGTATTAAAATATAAAAAAACAGTGTTACCGTATATGTATAGATATTAACAAACAGTATACTATATGTACAGCTCAATGGTACCACCAATTTTATGTTAAACGTTTAGAAAATATACACATTATAGTTTTTTAAGATTTAGCATTAACAATTACAATAGTCACGCATGGGTTCGATATCGCTTGCTATTTACCCGTGTATGTTGGTTCCTAATATCCACCAAAGTTAGCGATAAAGATTACCATGAAACTAATTTACCCGGGTAAATAACAGTGTGTGAACGGGCCCTAAAGTTAGCGATAAAGATAACCATGAAACTAATTTACCCGGGTAAATAACATTGTATGAACAGGCCCTAAAGTTAGCGATAAAGATAACCATAAAACTAATTTACCCGGGTAAATAACAGTGTGTGAACGGGCCCTAAAGTTAGCGATAAAGATAACCATGAAAATAATTTACCCGGGTAAATAACAGTGTGTGAACAGGCCCTAAAGTTAGCGATAAAGATAACCATGAAACTAATTTACCCGGATAAATAACAGTGTGTGAACGGGCCCTAAAGTTAGCGATAAAGATAACCATAAAACTAATTTACCCGGGTAAATAACAGTGTGTGAACGGGCCCTAAAGTTAGCGATAAAGATAACCATGAAAATAATTTACCCGGGTAAATAACAGTGTGTGAACAGGCCCTAAAGTTAGCGATAAAGATAACCATGAAACTAATTTACCCGGATAAATAACAGTGTGTGAACGGGCCCTAAAGTTAGCGATAAAGATAACCATGAAACTAATTTACCCGGGTAAATAACAGTGTGTGGACGGGCCCTAAAGTTAGCCATAAAGATAACCATGAAACTAATTTACCCGGGTAAATAACAGTGTGTGAACGGGCTCTAATATGAGACGATAGTAGTAAATAATAAGTATCGTTGAATAAGATGACACTAACATTAAAATATGTTATACATCCTTCGTTACTAGGGTAGTTGCCTGGAAAGTTTGGAGAAGATATTTCTCCGGAGGACTCTGATATGATGTTTATGCATGTTTCTATGAGAAAAAAAGACGGAACATGTTAGCAAATACTGTGTTAGATTGTTCAATAATTCGATTCCCCAATGAAACAAATACAAGTTAAGTTTTCGTCCATCTTCTTGTGATTAGATTTCCAACTACCAATAGGTAAACTAAACATTCTCATCGTCCAGGTTCGAGAAGAATAGAAAGAAAAGAAAATGCTTATTTGAGACCAAGTGTACTTTACCAACAAGTTGTATAGTTTCACAGGAAGAACCAGTGTATTCCGGTGGACACCAACACGTGCAGTCTTTACCCAAGTATCCATCATTTTGACATGGATTTACTGTTTGACTACATTCAGCTAACCATTTATCTGTTATATCATTAAATAAATTGAATTAACACTGGGCAGTAAAGGGACAGTATAGTCAACATAAAAGTAAATTGAGGTTTGGATTAAAATGATATCTATATTATGTTTACTTATTAATAATTTGAAACGATAAAGATGAGGAAATCTTTGATAATAGAAAAGAGCCGCCCCACAAAATAACATTGTGGCTGATACCGGCAAAAAAAACCAAACATGTAAATAAATGAGCCTTTTAATTGTATAACATTAATGAAACATCTTGTGTATGTATGTATTTTTTGTGCTACGAATTGCAACAAACTAGAATAAAACTTCTATAAATTAAGTATTATACCTATACATTTAAACACATTCATTCTTATTAATGGTGTCAATTTGTATGGAAAAAAAAAAGGAATAATAAAGTCGAATTGTTCCCGCGAAAGACAAAAAAGGTGTATCCTAAATTGTTGTGCAACGAAAAAACAAATGGTATGTACTCACCGTCACAATTGTACGCCAAATTCGCCAGTTTAATGTCATAAAACGATAAGGAATCGCGTTGGCCTATTACGTTTTGCAATAAAGGTTCCTTTGTTGTTATTGTTGGAAGATCGTTCTTTGAGAAGTACTTTAAACGTAAAGAAGCGTAAACACGTAACGTTAACTTATGATATAGATGTAAAGCAAAGATAAAGTACATTTTACAATTTGCCCTTTTTTATCAGAACCAAATATATCCCTACGTTTACATTTCCATTTATTCTATTAACAATGACAATTTTATACAAAAGAGGGCGCAAATTTCGTGTTTTTGGCTAACGTCACACGAAACGTGAGAAAAACTATTATGTAACACTTTAACCAGATTTTACATGTTGTTAAATATAAGGGCCTAATGGATATGTATGTTTGAATGAAATCTCATAAAGGGAAAAGAATAAGATTATCATGTCATGCCTGAAGAGTCATATTATGAGTTTACTTTTTGTGTCAATTACAGAGTCCAAGACAAAACAAAGGAAACAAAACACCGAAATGGATGGAAAATGTCATTTATTATTAAATGACGAAATAACTAAATATATAATGTAAAACTAATGTAATAATAGTAAAGGGGGCAGCCACCTTATATAAGTAGATTATGGTATTGATATTACATGTACTTTACATTACGCGAAGGCTGCCCCTGTTGAATTTACCTTTATTGCAGCTGATCCCTATCAGAGCCCTTTCCATGGCAAGAAGACGTATTTTTTGTAACCGTCTTTCTCTTATCACTGCATATTATACATGCTTTAAAAATTAAATATTATAAACAAATTATACTTACATATTTCCCGTAATGCATCAATGATGTGATATCATACGGAACACCCATAGTGTCAATATAAGTAGATTTTTCAAAGTTAGATTCTTTTCCAGCTTCTACGTTTTCAAGACGTATTTCAACATAATTGTCTCGGTCTGGTCGTGACTGTTCGTGGAAAAATCCAATTGCATGTCCAATTTCATGGGCCACGGTTCCAAGCTGTTAAGAAAAACAAACACTTTTTTATGAGCATTTTCGATATAGGTCTACCTCTTCTGTCGGATTCGAAAATGTGACATGTTACGTATGTTCGCGGGTTTATCATCGTGAAATAAATGAAATGAAAAAAAAAAAAAAAAAAAAAGTTAATCATCAACATATTTATATTAGATTAGTCTACGTTCTTGACCGAAATTAGTAAAAAGATACTAGTAAATATTTTGGCATTTATAGCGTTTCATACGTATAATACTTGATCTTGCACAACAATTGAAATGCCGACTAGAGGACTAAACATTTAAAAACAATTAAACTACAGACTTGTGGCAAGTCTAATATTAAATAATAATATAATAATAAATAAGGAATTAGCGGTGGCTATGAGATGCTAACAAAATATCTTGATATCCGACAGGAATTTAACCTAACATCTTAATCACCAAGCAGCAAGCTATATAAACTTCAGGCTATATAATAACATCTGTAAGTAACTTACATTAGTACAGCCGTTGCCGATCGACAACTCCTGAACATTGTCTAACTTCCCAATATATGACCAGCATCTATGAACAAAAATAATACACCATAATAAAACAATGATGATTATTGTTACATTTCAAAGCAAAGAAAATGAAAAAAATGAAAAACAATTGTTCATTATGATCAAACCAGTCGAAGTTATGCGAACCTAAAATTATCAAATATTATTCAAACATTATCGTCCTTATGTGATCTAGTAGATAACACTGGCTGACATCATGATTAGCCTAGTTTAAACGCGATGCATTGATTTATAAAAGAGAATGAACCAATCAGCATTTCCCAAGTCATTGCCCACAACCTGGTGCAACTTGTATGCAATAAAACACCTCATTAGCATAAGTAGATCATGATATGATTTCTATATGAACAGCTTCTTTTGATCATGCTATAATAGTCGACATGATTCATGAATAATGATACTTTGTGAACGCGCCTGTGTTTCGTTCGTTATGCTTGATTTCCAGACGCAACACAAGGACGCGCAACATAAGTGATTTTACCAATCACAAGTAATGGATTATTCGAACTATTGGTTGTCATTGGTCGTTTCTAGTATAGTGGGAACGAAGGTTTAACGCAATTAGTATAGGCATATATTGCGGTAAACCTTCCTTCTCACTATAGGGCCCTACTAGAAACGCACCGCAATGACGTAGACGCAACGCAAGCAAGTTAACCAATGGCAATCGATAGTTGAGTAAAAAATAAAGAATTAATTTGATTCGCCTGATGAGTGTGTTTAGCCCAACGAAACAAATTTGTCGTGTCATAAAGTACTATGAAGTAACCAAATTTTCCCCCTGATATATATCGAGCACTTTAACCAGACGATAGTTATCTCTTACTCATATTAAATTATATACTGTATATTGCTATAGGCCTACTAACTCTTCTCTTAGTAATTTGGTATAGTGAAGGTGGTGGTGATGTGAGATTCTGTTTTCGGAATTTTTTCTTGAATACCTTGAATATACCTTGAACCGTAGGACTTTGAGAACTTAGCTCATTTGTCCCTCCATTGTCATCAATGAGAACTCCTCAGTAACATATGGGCGAAACTTGAGATGGTGGTCAGACCATAACTTTGCAATGCTGGTTTTGAACTTGTTAATCGTTGGTTCCGTCACAATATGGTTTGGTAGCGAGTTCCAATCATTTATAACTCTAACTGCATATGCTCTTTTTCTAATGTTTTTATTATATTTGGATTTCGATACCTTAAAAACATTCCCCCTGGTTTGCTGGTATTTAGATCTTTGAAATAATTTTCCCGCCTCGATATTATCAAATTTATGAAAGATTTTAAAAGTTTGAATTAAATCCATCCTTTTCTTTCTAAAGGCTAAGGTAGGCAAATCCAATAACTTCAATCTCTCTGCATATGGCTTACTCCTCAATTCAGACACTAACCTTGTGGATCTCTGTTGGACTTTTTCTAAACGATTGTAATCTTTCTGATACAGAGGTGTCCATGAACTTCCACCATATTCCAATATAGGTCTGATCATAGATTTGTACAGATACATATAACTCCTACTATCAAGATACTTGAAAGATCTAGTCACCATACCGAGTATCCTGTTTGCAGATTTAACAACCTTGGAAGTATGGGCAGAGAAGTCTAGTTTATGATCAATCAGTATTCCTAAATCTGTTTCTTGAGAAACGCTATCAATACCAACTTTGTTGTCACCAAGGCCAATAAAGTATTCATACATCAGATTCTTTGACCCAAAATGAATGACTTTACACTTGGTCAAATTAAACGGTAGCTGCCAATCATGAGACCATTTGCACATTGCATCTATATCAGTCTGCATTAAATTTCTATCTGAATCTGAATGAATTATTCTGAACAGCTTTGTATCGTCTGCAAAGAGCTTAATGACAGATTGGGAAATAGCGTCTGGTAGATCATTTATAAAAATGACAAACAATAATGGCCCCAGGACACTGCCCTGAGGCACTCCGCTAATAACATCTCGCCACATCGACTTCTTCCCATTTACCACAACTCTTTGTTTTCGATCACTCAAAAAAGACTCGATCCACCTTAACAAGTTGCTAGAAATACCATAAGACCTAAGTTTAGATAACAATCTACCATGAGGCACTTTATCAAAGGCCTTCTGAAAGTCAAAATAAATACAATCAAAAGAAAAACCTTTGTCCAACCAAACCGACCACAAATCAATGACCTCAATTAACTGAGTTGTACACGACTTGCCAGAGCAAAAACCATATTGTTGATCTGAGATTAAATGATGTGATTCTAGGTGTTTGTATATTTTATCTTTAACAAGTTTTTCCATTGACTTACACATTACAGAAGTTAAGCTAACTGGTCTATAATTGAGAGGTTCAGACTTATCACCTTTTTTATACAAAGGGACAACATCGGCTCTTTTCCATGAATCTGGAACAACTCCTTCAAACATCAATTTATTAAAAAGTAAAGTAACTACTCCACCAATTGTTTCTGCAGTTTCTTTCAATACACGAGAATTTATCATGTCTGGACCAGGAGATTTATTTACATCTAAGCTCTTGAAATATTCAATAACTTCATCTACTTCAAACATAACTGAATCGATCAAAGCATCCGTCTTTACTTCATCAAAATTGGGAGGTTGGGTTGAATCTTCCTCAGTAAAAACCTGAACAAAGGCAGTATTAAAAACTTCTGCTTTCATTGAATTAGAAGACACAATAACTCCATTTTTATCTTTCAAGTCAGGAATACCTTGTTTAGATTTGGAATTGCTTTTTATGTACGTCCAAAATGCTTTAGTATTAATTTTGACTTCCGCAGCTAATTTTCTTTCAAAAGATGCTTTTGCTTTTCGAACTTCCGCAGTAGTCCTATTTCTTGCTTTTACAAACTCATTCCAAGACAACTCATCTCTTTTGTTTTGGTAAATGTTCCACGCTTTATGTTTCCATTTAATCGCTTCTTCCACATCTCTATTCATCCATTGTTTTCTTTTTCCACTACCTTTTCTATTAAGAGGAATAAATTTTGAAATTCCATCCTGAAGGGAACATTCGATCAATGTAGCCAAATCATTAGCAGATAAATCTAAAGCAGCTTGCTCAAGGTTCAGATCTTCTAAATACTTTCTCATGCCGTTATAATCTCCTTTGTAATAATTTCTCATCAATGGTACTTCAGTGGATTCTATAGAACAATCAATATTGAAAGTCAAAACAACATGGTCACTAAGACCAAGAGGCGGTTTATAACATAAATCCTTAATTAAGAAATCATCTCTAGAAAAAATTAAGTCAAGAACACTTGGTTCTTCACCTGCCCGAACTCTTGTAGGTAGTGTACAATGCTGTACCCAAAACAAATCTTCAATGCACTCAAAAAAATTTCTTGAAAGTCTTTCACCAGGAATTTCTAACGATGTCCAATCTATCGATTTATAATTGAAATCTCCAACTACTAAAATATGATCTGAATTGAAATTTTCTACCTTTCTTAACAATTCTTCCAGCAACTCATTATTGGCCGGTGTACTGTTTGGACTTCTATAAATACATCCGATCAAAATTGTTTCATCAGTTGAAAGTTTCAAATTTAACCAAATGGATTCAGTATACTCTGCCTTCAAACAAACTTCCGACACTGATATATTATGCTTAACATAAATTCCAATACCCCGAACTGAGTTTTCTGGATGAAAAAACTGATACCCATTAAGACACAAACAATTGAAGTCAATTTCGAATAAATAATTCTTAGGGAAAACTTCGGTTAAAAAAATAAAATCAGGTTGTTCGTTAGCTATTCTTGCAACCAACTCATCCTTCTTATTGAACAAAGAGTCACAATTTGTGTAAAAACAAGAAAAAGATGAAGAATTCTTTGAACTAAAGACTTTTTCTGATTGACTAATTTGTTCTGTGTTAAATACGCTGAGGTTTTTTTCTTATATGGCCACGTCGAATTTCTAGATCCTTCTGTTGCCTTGGTCAATTTATTCGGTTTATTAGGCTTTTTCCTGGTTTATTTTATATCAACTTTTTCATTTTTACACTTGTGCTAAACAGCACATAGAGACTATTTGTATTTTGCGCTATATACATTTACAAACCATTAACTATTAAAACAGTATACGTACCCACTTTTCTTTACAAATAAAATTCTTTCAGCAACACTTGATGTTCTATGGAACCTGAGACATGTGTGTTCCTCCCAGTGGTTAATTCCGGCAATGATGGCTGATTCGTCTGGATCTTTCAAATAAAAATCGTTTATTTCATTTCACTTTTATTGTCATATTCTCAAAATATTATTTTTAGTGAACCATTAACTATCAGTAATGTTGCACTAGGAACATTGTAGTAGTGTAGGCCTACCTTATTTTGTAATTTTATTTCATTTTATTTTGTTTACATAAAAATACAATACAAAATGTGGTAAAAACAACACACACACAACCAGGCAGAGATAAGAATCATAAAAGTGAACTCGATATCTAGTAGGTCGCATATTGCACTGATTAGATAAAAAAACCATTTAGAATATAAATCTGTATAAACATAAAAAAGTGTATAAAAATACTATATTAAGACAAAATTAAAATATATTGCAATATCTGTGAAAATAGACGTCATCAATAAATCTTAGCAAGTTATCATCATCGTCACGATAAAGTTTTTAGTTATTAATAATTAATCCAATTAAAGCGATTGATATGCCATTGTGTCGGTTATTGTATAAAATCAAATTAAATCATTGCAACTATATAATTTCACACACACACACCCACCCACATAACAAGGCCACAACTAGAAAAACAGTGCATAAACAGTTAGGCACTTGATGACCGTCGATAGGCCTCATATTATTGTACAGCACTTACTAGTTACTGAATCGATCTCGTATGAGACTATAGGTACGCCAGTTTGCGCGTCCACTGGCCATCGTCTGAATGCGCTATCAATTATTTTTCTTTTAGCCAATTCTGGATTTTGTTTGTACTGTTTTAACTCTTCCAATTGCTCAGGCGTTAGTTTTATATCACTTTCAATTGTGCCTTCGGACTCCTCCTCCTCGGGTGGCTGCTGGTTGAATTTAGGTACATGAAAAAAAAAATCAAAATACTGATAACAAGAAGTTAAGGGCGGATAGCGGATTTCTGAAACAGGGCGTACGCTCAGAGAAGGGTGTGCATGGGAAATGTGAATCTATACACGTAAATCAGGCAACGCAAACGCAAGAGAGAGTTAAGCTTGGTTCCCACTAGGACGTAACGCAATGACGTAAACGCAACGCAAGGAAGTTGACCAATGACAACCGACAGTTTGAATAATTCATCGCTTGTGATTGGTCAAATCACTTACGTTGCGTTACGTCTTTGCGTTGCGTCTCTAGTGGGAACCAAGCATAAGTAAGTAAGTAACACAAGTGATTTGTCCAATTGGAGATAAAGTTATAACACGTTGTTACAATGCAGCTCGGACGAGCTAAGTATTTGACCAATATAGGGTGTAATAATTTAATAATTGCTTTGAATCCTGGTGGTGGGAATACAATAACTATTTTATAAAACGATCGTAATAATAATAATAATAATAATAATAATAATTTATTCGGAAAACGCTTTTAGAACAGCGGCACACATAATAATGGTGCATCCTTAAAACAATTAAACATACAAAATAAAAATATATGAGTATAAAAATAAAGGTAGACTAGATTAAAACAGATAATACTCCGATAAAACGGAAATTCGATAAAACCACCCTCCTCTAAACTAAATTAAAAATATAATACCAATTAAATGCAACCCACATACATAACCTTGGACACTAATGTAGCATATCATAGTATATGAACAAAGGAATATACAGTACTTTAGAATCTATGTTAAGATATACACATACTTGATACACAGTGTCTACCAGCAAAAAAAAGGAACAATTGGAACTTAAATTAGGGACATCAATAAATCGTATCTTACCTGATTAGGTGGCCTAGCATCGCTACAGTTGATAACAAACAGTGTTAGGAGTAAGAAACAGAATATCTTCGACATGTTGATTACAGTTGTGGATCTCTAAACTGGTCTGGTATAGAGTCCTTTATATAGCAATAATTATGTTTAAATTGTCCTTGCATATTGTCCGGAGAAGTAAACAAAATATGTTATATTAAATGATGACCTCGTTAAAATTAATCCATATAATATAAAAATATACACGTTTATTATTTGGTTAATAACCAATATTTTAGTTTAATTAATTTTAGTAAAATGATTTGTTTAAATCAATAACGTTAATATTATTACCAATATCATATCTATAGAAAACCATATTTAGGCTATTTGCTTTTTAATTTCAAACGAAAAATACCTTATGGCCAAGCCCAAATTAAACAGAAGTTGTGCTTAATTATAGATTTATTTCGTCCCTGACTTTGTCGCTTGTATTGGTCAATTACTTGCGTAGTAGGTGTCCTACTTTTTGTTTACTTTATTGCCAACAAAAACAACATAAACATAAACAATCACCATTGACAAAAGGTGATAAGATTTAGTTAAAAGAAACTAATCAAAGCTTAACACCAACTTGCATAAGAAATAGTATAATTATGAAATATGCCATATTATGTTGAAATAATTAATTTAACGTAATATTAAGAAAAATTTAAAAAGAACGAAGATAAATGCAAAGCTTTAAGTTACGATACCTATAAATAAATAGCACATCCTCACGCCTTGCATCTTAGTGTGATTTGTTGGGGTATTTTTGAAAATTATTATTTATGGGTGAACACTTCAGTACCAGGAGTGTTCTAAAGATGCAAGCAATGTAACACATTAAACGTATCAAACCCAGCCTCTCACATGATACTTCGACGATATGATATATCTTTCCAGGAAGAGGCAATGAGAGAAAGATATATGTCACCGACCAAAGTGTTTCTAATTGTGTCCAAATTTGACGAAATCCAACTGATGATGAGGTATAGCATGCATTGCCATTATAACTATGCAATAACACAGCAACATGAATCTAAATCTGGAGTGCCATAGTATCTGTAGCTCTAACTTTGATTTAAATTTCAACCACAACAAGAAAAAAAGGTGACACTCACACTTAGACTATTTTAAAAATATATTGATTTCTTTACATAAACCATGGAAGTAAATTTTTACCTCCATGCATAAACTTAACCACAAAATATTTCTAAAGAAATTTAATAAAAGAAAATTAACCACATTCAATAGGTACTGTACATTTAACTAAGAATACATAACAAGTAATTAAAGATATCTAATTGCATTGATGACTTTAATATTCACATGATATTATCTACTATTTTTGCATAGGCACAATTGTACACAACAACATACCGGTATGCTGAAACACCCAATAAATATTTACAAAAAGATATATTGTCCCTGTAAATAAATTTAGTTTTTTTCCAATTTTTTGCTGAATATGCCATTTTAATGTCACATAATAGTTATTTTACAAAAATTATTTACCTGAAAAAAATTGTAATTTAAAGCAAAAAATACTTAAATTGTCTGTCATACAATGGTTTTTGGTTAAAATTAACTGTTTCTTTTGTCTTTTTATAAGTGAAATAATTATTTTTGTTTTTACAGAAGTGAATGACTTTATTAAACTGCAAAATGGCCTATTTAAAGTCTGATTTTATCTATTCTATCTATATTTTATTTATCTTCATTTGGAGGAGTGGAGTTGTGGCTTGGTGGTTATGATGCTTGGCTACCACTCCAAGGGTCCTGGGTTCAAGTCCCGTCACATGTCAGGATTTTTTCTAAGGACAAAATTACAACTCCACTCCCAAAGACTTGTAATAAGACTTTGTTTCTGTAGAGCATCTTGTGTATATGTTTGTCTTGTGAACCTCTGATGGTCCCTAATGATCAGCAATTGCTGGATGGATCACCCTCATTAAATATGGTAAAAAAAAAAAAGGACAATACATCTTTAAACAATACATTTCACATTGTGCTTGTGTTTGAATGGTCTGTAATCGAGTAGGTTATCCCCAAAAATATCCTTCAATAACCAAGCCCTTAAAATTAAATAATATGATATATTTAGATTTCTAACTGCATTTTAATCAATAAAATCCTTTTTTGGTGTCAAAAATAATAATTTTTAAAAAAAAACAGAATCTCGAGAATAAACAAAGCATCAAGTGAATGCATCGGCTGGTAGTTTGTGTTGGACAATTGTCAGCCACTGAGATTTCATAATAAAGATTACAGTGTTATATTGTATGGTATGGAAATCGATGTACTTTAACTCGCATAAAAACAACAAGTAATATTAAAATGACACCGATCAATGACAACATCGTAACAACTATAACATGCACAGGTGACATTTTAGACTTTGAGTTTGAGTCTGCAAAGTTGCCTGCCAGTGGTTCAGGATATCGTGGTTGCCAATCGGGCTCACTGTTCAGGTTCGTGTATAAGTATGGAAATATCTAGAAAATATATATAAATTCAAGGCAAATTACTGAAATGACAATGCTTTGGGTATCAGTGGCTGGATCTCAATGAAGGTTCGTGTATAAGTATGGAAATATCTAGAAAATATATATAAATCCAAGGCAAATTACTGAAATGACAATGCTTTGGGTATCAGTGGCTGGATCTCAATGAAGATACAAAATAAAATAAGCTAATACATGGAAAAGTGGGGAAAAAAATGGGGAAAAATCCTATGGACATTTGACCGTGGCTGCATATATAATTTACTATTTTATTTATATATTCTATAATATATATTATATAGCAGAACTCTTTGTAAAATTAAATTAGAAATATTTTATTTATTATAAATCTTATTCTTGCAGCAGAGTGCAGTTGTGTCACAAGTAAAAATAAAACAATCCTGACAGATATTGGATTTGAACCCAGAGGTCTGGGATTGGAAAGCCACCAACTCTGCATTGCAGCAAAAACCACTGTCAAAGAAACATTTGATAAATCACCATATATTGTTTGAAAAGAATTTTCTGATGATTACAGAAGTAACATGTGATAAACACTGTATGACAACTTTCCTGGGATATAGTGGGGAGAAACCATTGGTTCATTATTTGTACCATTCTTAGCTTACCTGTGATGGACAATTGTATTTGTCATCCACGTTCAACACATCTGTCTTACTCCCTACAGGTTGTATCTATACAATTTCACATAATAAAGATAATATAACTAGTAACAGTGTAATGAAGAAATAGTAATTACTGCTTATATATGTTTGTAAGAATAACATTTATAATTTGCTGTTTTAAGTAATGTTTTGTTTGTTATTTGATTGATATAATAAATGAAACTTAATCTTCAAGTTTAAGTTTTATTTTAGAATATATCAACTGTAACTTTAACATGGGAGGAGGGCTCACAAAAACTGCTATATATGTAAGCCAAACTATAATCGTCCTCTATCACAAATTCACAGTGACCAATAATAGTTATAAAAGGTTTAACAAGATACAAGATACAAGATACAAGGAAACTTTATTCATCCCAACTTGGGAAATTGTGTTGCTGTCTTATTACAATGCCGTAAAGAAAAGAGAAATGATAGGCCTAATACATAAGTGTGATAATAATAACAATAACAAAAATAGTGTATTCGTAATAAATTCCCCCATCTTTGAAATCTTTCATTATAGTCTCGTATGCCCCTTGGGAGGAAGAAGAGACGATGGCGTTCAGTGGATCCCCGTGGCGGCCTCAGTCTACCACTACGTTCCATAAGGCAGTCGGCAATGTCCGAGTTAAGGAGATGACTAACATCATTCCATATCACTCATATTGCGCAAGCGTTCATGATAGACCGAGTCCACCACAGGTAATTCACATCCAACCATCCTCCCTGCCCTCCTCACCAACCTGTCTATTGTATCCCTATCTCCCCTACCAACATTCCCACCCCAACCCACCAGACAATATCCATAAACAGAACTAATCACTGAAAAGAAAAGAGTTTAATTAAATCAAGGGATCATATTACTGCAGTAACTACATTTTGTTTACTTTTGAACCTTTTTTGGTATTTAAGTAAATCATATTGAACACTTACCATGTTATTCCATAAAGCAATAGAACTTGTTGCATGACTCTTTAAACTGAAATGGAAGCAGTCCGGAGCAAAATATGTAAGGTCACCATTTCCTTCCTAATGCCAGAAAAAAATAATATAAAATATGATATTTACCATCACACAATGGAAATGTATTTATAATTCAACAAACAAACAAACTTTCAAACAATATGTGCTGTTCCGATGCATTAAACCACTATTCACATTGATCACAAATATTTTGAATGTTATGGTCTGTTCACATTGAACAATATTCATCCTAAAATATAATCCATAATAGCAGAATCTTTACCTTATCAAGTGGTATTTTAGCATGTGATAAAAACGGCTGCAGGACCACTGTAAAATCCTCTTTGGTATCATAACGTCCACTTAGAATAAGTTTCTCAACTAATTGATTGTACTGTTGGCTCAAATCTGAAACCTGATGAATCCTTTCGCCATACACAGCACATGAGCAAATAGCACTAAAAATTTGTTATTAAATATTTTAATATATAAATAATTGTGTTTTACCATACTTCTATGAATAGAATAGTACTTTAATGTATTGATAATAACTCATAATCTTATTTTTTGTGCTTCACCATGTAATTGTTTGTTTAAATTAGGTACTCTATGAACCAGTGCAGCGCCTACTATGAACGACAGGAGCTGATATGCACCAGTACATCGGGGTAACCAGTGGCGTATCGACTATAAACGCTCAATGGCTAAACCCAGAGGTTATGGGGGCCCCTGAGCAGTGCCCAGAGGAAAAACAGGCATAAAAATATGTCGAAAAAAGGCTAAAACGCCCGAAGTGTTGGAGGGAGGCCACTTATGGTTTTTAAACCACTGAGGGTAACTCCTATTCTTCCAAAAGATGCACTTAGTTTAAAGTGCATATACAAGCCATATATGTATACACTGGACCTTCAGTTTCAAGTCCATCCACTGAAGATTTGTATTAGAACTATGGACGAGAAAAGCCTGTGCTGATTCTAGGCTATGGCGCATATGCTCGCTTGGCAACTCAACTCAAATGTGCATGTTACTTACAGATGAACAACGCTGCATACAACTCCCTTTAACAGTGACAACTGTGTGAGGTCCATGATGTTCACCACATTTACAAGAGCCCTAGGCACCTGCAAACACACAAGACTTTCTTTATATAACACAACAAAATAAAAACGACAGTTCTCTACATCTTTACATTACGAAAAAGTCTTGAAGCACCAATTTAAAAAAAAAATCCATTGCTTTTGATTGGTCACTTTGTTTATGTTGCGGCTTACATGCTTGCGTTGAGTCCTAGTGGGTACCAAGCTTTAGGACCAGATATGTATAAAACAGACAATTTTGAAACTTACAGTGCTGTGAAAAATGTCTAGCGCTTCTTTTATGTTGGCTTCGAACCGATCACCCGTGAATCTTTCCTGATTGTCGCACCATCCACATAGATCGTTACTACCAATGAATAAAGTGATGATTTTCCAATCATTGTAAAAGTCTGTGTTTGGATCATCTTTCAACCTCTCTATAAGTTCAACAGCTTGTACTGCCATATCCCTATAAAGCAAAACAAATTTGTATGAACTTTCATTTACTGTAGTACAGACATCAATAAAAGAAAAAGAACACTGCATGAAGTATAGTACCGTATAAACAGATTATGTAAGTGTAATACATAAATATGTCATATGTCAATGAAGATTCTATTAAAGTATTATTGTATACCTTCAAGTCATCCATGACGCTTAACAACAATGGAATATACTCATTACACAGAGAGCCATTGGACCTTATATTGCAAGTAATTATCATGATACTTACTCCGATATAGCCCCTGGAACGGCTACATTAAATTTAGAATTGGCTCTGTTTTCATTTCCTGTACCTGTTGAGTATCCGTAAACCGATGGGTTGTAGTATTTGAATACATCTTAAAGAAAAAAAGTATAAAGTAACAAAAGCCTGGATAGAACAGAGTAATAAGTGCCCATGATATGTTTATATAAAGTATTAGATAATTGTATACCACATTGTAGACACCAAGCTACAGTAAATTGTCCATAGACTACAAACAATTTCTAAAACAATTTGTTTATCTTACTTGCTAGACTTCGAATTTCAGTTATATCATCATCACCACCAATCCTAAGAGAAAGAAAAGCAAAACAAAAAAATGTAAAAAAATTGAAAATTATTACCAATTATTTGATACATAATGGTAAAGGTAATCAGAGTCCAGTAGAGGTCCATTTACAAAAAGTTATGAGATAATAATACATTAGAGTGAGTGAGTGGCCGAGCGGTTAAGACAGTGAAACCGTAATTACGTAGCCATAACATCGGCAGGGGTTCGAGGCTCACTCACTCCATGGTTCTGGTGGTAGAACGAGTCTTCTCGGATAAGGACTATAAACCGTGTCCAGTGTACACATCTAGCTCGTGTGCACTTTAAAGAACCTAGTACATCTTTCGAGACGAGTAGGGGGTTACCCCGGTGTATTAGTACATCACAGCCACTGATCACCAACTGGGCCCTCTGGGAGACCAGACTTTGACTGAAGACGTTACCCAGTATAATAAATTTATATTTCAATCAATTCAATCAATACAAATTTAGACAAAACTTACGACCAAGAAACTCCTCTAAATTCAGTTAAAACACCAATTAATGTACGAGCTTCAGCTCCATTTGCAGCCTTCAAAAATAAAATATTTTAAAAGAAATTCTTCCAATTAAAATGTCTTTTTTTTAAAATTCAATATTTTAAACATATTCCAATGATATAATTATGTGAAAATAATTCTTACTGTTAATGAGTCCCCTAATGCAGCAATAACATCAATATCACCTGGGCGCAACTGATTGACTACAAAAAAAGATATAACTTTGTTATTGTTCATTCATATTAGTGATAGTTGCTCCTATGCCATCAATAGACAATGTTTTTAAATACAATGTACAATATCATATGTCATAAAGCATATAATAAAGTAAGTGTATAAATACAGAAAATACATAATAGGGAAAAATAAATGAAAATACAGTTTTGTTAGGAATCATGTCAAAATTATTCCACCTGCAGTTACTGCAGTACTGTTTACTCTTTAACATTTGTGCATACTGAGTTATCAAGTTTTTGGTACAATATAAATTTGAAAGTGACTCATACGCTCATGAATTGAAACAAACTAAAACACAACATTATTATTGCAATAAAAAAAAGTTACTGCAGCAGAAAAAGTTGATCTATAAATAGAACATACCTGATTTTGGTTTTTCGGTTGATTTGGATGGTGGACAGGGAAAGTCAGACATGAATTCATTCTAATAGAAAATAAATGATTGAATGATGAATTGAATGAACACATTAAGATGTTATTTCATCAACGTCAAGAGTTTTAAAAAGTCACTATCCAATCAAACTCCAATGGTCTAATGGTAGGACGTCTGCATTTCAAGCAAAAGGTTCTGGGTTGGAATACCTGTATTTCCAATTTTTAGGATTTTGCTAGGCAGTTTATGCTTGTGAATTTAGGCAGCAGGGCACCACTTGACTTCACTTTCATACCTTGATTTCTTCTCCTTGTGGGTCATGTCCAGCTTTATTCAGATTCTGTAACTGCTCATCATATTCTTGCAATCCAGCAATAATCTCTTTAAATCTTTGCCATCTTGCTGTAATAACAAAATAAGCATTTTGTATGTTATTTTATTCAATCGAAACCAACAGTGATAATTACCGCCACTAACAGGTTTGAAACATAACAGAACAGTTAACAATAAAATAAAAATATATATATATATATATATGTAAAAACATAGTATTGAACTAGTAATATACATTTTGAATGTTAACATTTTGGGGTTTTGCCTTCAATTATTGATGTGTTACATATTGCTTATATAAAAGCTACACATTTTCAATAAAATAATTATTTCAATGATTTACCAATTAAATTCAAAAATTGTAAAAACTGGTCCAAATATCAAATATAAGTTATTTTAAAATGGCAGAATTTTCAAAGCACACATAGAATGCTTGTACAGTACTTACAGTTATAGCAAGAGGTTGATGGAAATCCAAGTAGAAAGAGAACACAATATAAGTGTATGCGCATTACAGTGTTTTCAAATATACTGTTGATAAAAAATATAGAATTAGTTTAGTAATTCATGAAACCAAAGAATGACTTTACGCAATTTCAAACACAAGTTTGTTTGTATTAGTGGTGCTTTGCACTGTATCCAGCAGTTTTTCCTTTCTAAAGGTGAAATTAACAAAATGTTCCTCTTCTGTACATTTAATTACTTTGGTACGTATATCACTGACCTACTGTAGTAAATATGTTACAAAATCCTGTGTAAACATACCTTTAAAACAAGTACATGGAACACTGTAGCTGTATCATGCAGTCCCAACACAATGCATATTATATAGTCATTGAATACTACTGAGACACATTTAAATAAGGGCAAAAATATTACATACTGTAAACTATTACATAATTGAATAACGCCTTTTCTTCCATGGAACTTAACAATACAAAACCTTGACTTGTCTGAATAATCGGTATAGAAATAGACAACTTGCTATATTTGTATAGCTTATGGTTCGGTTAACAACAATTCATACTCAGTACACCATGACATTTAGACTTACCATAGAGTTATTATTCAATCTAGTGGATTATTACTAAACATTCATGAACATGTCACATGTTCATCCACAATATCAAGATATTGCAAAATACACACATAAATATCTGATATTAAAGGTCAAACATCAAAGAGTAGTTCTGACAGGTCATATGACTGAAACTGAAAAACAATCAACGTTGAGTAAACTTTGAATCAACTCCTTAACAACCGTAATCAGGAACTAATACAAAATAGTCAAGTAGTATAAATACACCTATCAGAAGTACCTAGACAATGTAAGGTACAAATGATGAAAATATAGGTACCTTATCTCAATCCAAAGGCGGCAAAAATAATAATGCAGTGGGTATCAGAGGCTGGATCTCAAGGAGATACAAATAAAATAAGCAAAAAGCTAAAGCAAAATAAAACAATCAGAAAGAAAGCTTTTCATTAAAAACACTATTCCCTTGTTGACCAGTTGAAAAAGGGTTTGCAAAGATCTCAACTTTTCAATATCATGCATGACCTAATATATTGAAAGATATGGATCACTGGGTTAAAAAAACAAACTGGGTTAAGAAAACAAACTGGGTTAAAAAGAAGGTTTAGGCTCTTCAGACTTTGATGGAGTTGTGGTAAATATATAAGTAAACAATACAAACACAAATATTAATATCATCATAATATTGTAATTCATTTAATTTTAATACATAAATAACAAAAAACTCATTCAATATAACATATACAAGATTTAAAAAAAAAAGATATTATTTTTATAATACTCTTTATTTTAGCCACACAAATTAACATAACACACTCAGGCGACATCAGCCCTATATGCCAAAACACAAATCTCACTCCTGAGGTTGATCAAAGCATATTGATGGAAACGTCGAGAAACTCAACAGTTCTTTTCAGAACTAATATATGTAGTGTACTGCAAACTTTATATCAACATATAACATAATAATAAACACTAAACAGTGATGAGTAAAAACACTTTTTGTAACTTGTAATATACACTTTCATTAATATATTTCATTATATACAAATTCGCGTTATCAACAATAATTGTATTTCTAAATACTGTACAAGGAAACCATTCAGGTGTATGATTTTTTCCAAGGATTTGTTATAGCTTGTGTAATTACACAATTATTAGTAAAGTTAGATTAAGGGAAGCTAAATGATTAAGAATGTACATAATTAGATCAAACAAAATGAGAAAATTAGACTTATCTACCTGCATTGTATTTTGCATTTGTCTATGTGCTCAGCATGGAATGACAGGTGCCCCCCAATTCACTGTTGTTTTTATGTCTAGGAATTAGTGGCCATATTCACCAAACAAAAGACCAAATTTCTTTAAATACTGATTAGTATTCCAATCAATAACTAGATTTGAACTCGTCACTTTGACGAATTCGGGTTATCCGCCACGCAAACTGCACGTGCACGTCATACGTTAGAATATTGCGCTCAGAAAAACGATTATGCCATTGACAAAATGTTAGCGCGCTCTCTATTTTGTGTCACGTCTAAGTATATTAAGCATAACACTATACTGTATACATACTACATTCAGTGCAGAATAGATGAAAAAAAGTGACCAAAGTTATTGACGCTTTTGAACATGATGACGTCATCACAATTTTAAAAATGGTAAATCATGCGAAAGGTAATTGATTGACCTAGACAATATAAAAAAATAACGGGAAATGGAATACCGATAAGTGGAGATGCGCTCTATTAAATGTGATGAGCTATGACGAAAGAGACAAAAATCCTCTATTTTATATTCGAGTGGCCATACGATGACGTCACAATATCGGGTTAGCCATATCGATGCATGATTCGATATCTACAACTCATCTCCTTTCAGAATATGTAATAAAAAATAAAATTAACCATGTAGTTTAGAATCTATGACTGTTTAAAAAAAGGCATAATTTTGACGAATTTTTGAACTTTTTCATCAAAAACGCGCGTAAATTATCTAATTCCACGTGCTCGTATGACGTGATTTTAATTCGAAATTGTTTAAAAGTTGGTAAAATTACTAGAAATGGCTGGAAAAACATAAATCACGCGAAAAAAGCATGTTTTAACGCAACTTGCGCACCGCGTGGGAATTTTTGACATGCTCAAAATGACATGAAACGCATAGAAAGTTGATTAGAAATTAATTTTTTGCATTTTGAAATTTTATACGCGCGTGCGCGCGTAACTTTGTTTGAAACATGCAATTTTTAATCCATAGAAAGTTTGCCCTTGATATGACTTAAATTTTCACCAAGTGTCAATACAAAATGACTTTTGGTTTTTAACCTATGTTAAATACGCGAAATTCATAAAATTGCGCGTAACTTACGCTGCGCCACTCGCACGGGACCGAAAACCTTATTACGACATCTTCAGATAGAGGTCAATCTTTTGATAAAGTTATACACTGTTATGTTGAGAAGATTTAGAGATACACGCGCAACAAAATTCTGGGAAAGAAAGAAGAATAAGAAAGAAAAAAAAAAAAAAAAAAAAAGATCCTGACAATAACAAGGGGTAAAAAGAAATTTCTCTTAGCTCTGTCTACACTATCAAACTTTATGTGACAAAAAAGTGTGATGTGCCCATATATGGACATGATGATGTCATATCACTACCATATTTGGGTATATCACACTTTAGTTTGATAGTGTAGACATACAACACAAGACTTTTTAAATTTTATATATGTTTCCTAATGCGTGGATGGTGAATACGACCACATGGTGTTAATAAATCTTCATTTAGGTGACCTGTATTTGCAGTACATTTAATATCTTAAACTTTTACATATCCCTTTCTTCCAATAAGCTTCTTTCTTTTAATTACAACTACTAGAATCACACACAATCCTACAAGAACGATGACCCCTAAGGTTATAGAAACTATAGAACCTTTAGAAAGCGACTCCTTAGTAGAGTCATCTTCAGCGTTCCATCCCATGACATCACTGTCTTCTCTCTGAGACTGTGTTTTGTAGTTATCTTTCTTTTGTTGCGTTTGTTGAAGATTGTTCTTCTCATTGACTTGGAATTCTGGTGCACTGTTCACATTTGTGTACAGGTATGGGAAATCTTCAGTTGGACAGTTGATGGACTGATAGTTCCAAACGGTATCCTTGGATCCTACTCGTTGAAACTGATGAATAAAAAAAAAAGAATTATCATAGTAATGTACAAGTTTCAGCAATAACAATCCAGTGCTCTGTCTACATTATCAAACTAGTTTGACAAAAATGTGATGTGCCCAAATATGGTAGTGTTAATTATGATGTCATCGTGTCCATATATGGCACATTACATTTTTTTGTTACAATAAGTTTGATAGTGTAGACAGAGGTGTGGTTGGTGAAATTCTGAGACCATGTACCATATTGTTCCAGAGAGCAATAGCAGCAGCAGCGTGTCCTATACCGCTGAAGTGAAAGCAATCTGGTGCAAAATATGAAAAATCTGGAGAGCCATCCTGCAAAAAAAAGGAGGGATATTGTTTATTTTTTTTAATGTAATGTAAAATGTCTATATAAAGCAGTACAATTTGTTAAACCTTACGTATTATAAAACAAAATTGAAGACAGTTTTTTTTTCAGCATAAAATCATCACTTTACATTTTTCTATCATACATATAGAATATCATGTCTTACCTCAAGCCTAGGAATATCAGTGTTATGAAACATAGGCTGATATGCAACAGTAAAATCTTCCTTATCATCATATTTGCCACTATCTACAGCTGACTGAAGGAATGCCTAGTAAATACAAAGTTAACAGAATAGTCACAAAATCACATTGTACATATTTCAAGTATATAGCCAAGGAGTACCAACAGCAATTATTCACTCTAGAAATTCTTTAACAAAAACTCTCCACACAAACTAATTCCCCTACATCGGTACATAGGTTAGTGTGTCCGGAGAAATGCAAGACTCGAACCCATAACATTGAGATTGGTAGGCAACAATACAAAACATTACCTGGTATTGCTTGGTAAGGTGAACGACCTTCTCAAGTCGAAGCTGTGATCCCAGTGGACAGGGACATTCCAGAGTACTGTAGACACACACATTGAAAAGATGTTGTTATATATAATACATTAGGTTGATCATTGACTAGGCAATTAAATTGAAACTATGTATTGTAATGTTAAACTTACACATAAAGTACAGTGCAAATTGGTATCAATAACTACAGCAATAAAATTGTCTAGGCAATGTTAAAATGACTTGAAACCTGTATGTATTGTAATGTTTAACTTACACATGAAGTACACTGCAAATTGGTGTCCTAAGTTCCCTGATAATTTCAACATTCAAAATACCAACAACATTTACAAACGTTCTAGGCAACTATAAAAAAAAATAAAATTTCCAATAATTTATCAACAATGTAAGAGAAAATATATAAGCTCTGTCTACACTATCAAACTGTATGTGACAACAAGATGTGATGTGCCCATTATGGACATGATGATGTCACATCACTCTCATATTTGGGAAAATCACATTTTTTTTGTTTGATAGTGTAGACAGAGCTTTAGAAACTATTTCTGTTTTTAAGGATTGAACCATTCTTAAGATCTGCCATACTATCAAACTTTATGTGACAAAAATGTGATGTGCCCATATATTGACATGAAGATTGGAAGATACCATATTTAGGCATATCCCTACCATATTTGGGCACATCACATTTTTTTGTCAAAATAGTTTGATAGTGTAGCTTTACACAGCGGCCTTTCAGACATCCCTCAAGTATAACTGTTTTCTATACCTCGTCATGGAATATCTTCAAAGCCTTTTCTATGTTTGCAACATAAAGTTCTGCAGTTCGCTCTTCTGGTTTTTTACATGATTGACATAAATCGTTACCTCCGATGAAAAGTGTTACCAGTTTCCAATCGTTCTCAAAGTCAACGTTGGGATCAATTTTCATCTTTTCAACCAACTTCAGTGCCTGATTTTCCATGCCTCTATAAACAATAACCATTTTAAATGTGAAGTTTTCTAAACAGTACTAAAATTGTATGAAAAACAGTATGTCCCAATTGACATTCAAACTCATCTGGTGAATATTGTGTAATTGATTGACTAGAGTATTTACACTATAAACCAAATGAATTGTGCCCTAGCCATATAATGATGAATTAATCTCTGGCTGTGAATTAATAAAACCTAGATGCTACTGGGAATTACAACTTTCTGTAGTACCCTTTTACCAGTTTCACACAGAGCTTTGTTACCGTAATATTGGGAGAATCATGTACTGAAGAACTATGTTCCTTTGAATTCTTTAAATATTGTGGTATTAAGTACTAAAGGTGCCACTAGACAAGACGATATTGCAGCAATTTTGATATTTTCTGTATGAAAGGCCTCGCAAACTCTGGCGTTTACACACAGAGGCATCAACATCTGGGTTTAGTGTATGATGTGTGCCCTGGTGTATGTAAATTCTAAAGTTTTGTTAGGTGAAAGGGGTACCGGACAGTCTAGTAACTTACACTGCCTTGGCTCCTGGGACCGCTGAATTGAGGTTTGATCCCAGTGCGTCTGTTCTTGCAATCCCTACAGAATACCCATGAATATCAGGGTTGTATTTCCTTAAAATATCTACAAGAAATGAAATATTATTAAATTACTATATATAGCGCTTTGTAAACTTCGGTGTACATATTATTGTAAACAACTTCACTCAATTAATCTTTTTCCAAATGTCATACCCAAGCCTCCTGAGACTCCTGGTCATATACAGTATTATCTTTCATTTTTACTGTAGGAAGTTGTATACAAAACAGAGTAATAGGCCTACAGTAAAATCATGGTCTAAAATATACAACAAAGAGAATCATATTGTAATTTAAAAATATCCATCTGGTTACAACCACCTACTTGTGAGTGTTTGATATTCTTCCAGATTGCCATCACCACCCATACTAGAGAATGACACAATAAGAAATAAAAAAGAGAATTTATAATTATGAAGCTACAAACCTGCAAAAATAACAATAATGGTATCCTTCAAATACATAAAGTTTGGAATATATTTTTTTGTTACTAAAGAAAACTTTATCAAGCCATCAGGGGGATTACCACCTATCTGATAGGGCAGTGATTAATTTACTAATGGTAATCCTTGGCCACATTGCCTAAAGACATAAAATATAAATTAAAAAATTCATTCATTTATGTCATTTGATCAATTTAGTTTGTATTATTCATTTAAAGGTCAATTTACACAGATAAGCGGTAACGGTAAGAGGAAAACCGCGTAGCTTGTCCCACATATAATATGTATCTATCCTGAGCGGAAACCGCTAGTCCGCTCTACGCTTTGTGTAAACGGTCATAAGAAATAACATAGGTTCTATATTTTTATTACTGTTACCGCTCGTCTGTGTAAATTGGCTTTAATGCTTATATATTTGAGCTTCTGGTAAAATAAGCCCTTATTGATCCAATAAGAGGATATCAATTGAGAATAATATATGGTATTGTTTTGTTATGCTCTTCTGATGATGATGACTTGGAATTTTCAAGATGTAAATAGACTCATTGTTTGTCACGCTATATACAGTTTTGAATGTGAAGGAATTTACAATTTCTACAACATGATTGATTATACTTCCTTAAATGGGATCGTATTGAAAGCGAGAAGACACAATATAAAGAAGGGAAAAATTCAGGTAATAAAAACTATTTTCTATACTTAGTAATACCACAAGGAATGGAAAGTCAGACAAATTAAATTTACACTACATAAAGAACTAATTTTTGTATTCTCTCCTGTATTGTTGCTTTGATGGTACCTTTTTCCTTCTTTTTTTATATACTCTGTACATATTTTTAATGTTTGTTGATGTTATGTTATGTTTTTTTTTCTTTTTTTTAACCACACCACAAATGATTTGCTAATGTGTTACCATTCTAAAGGTTAAGTGTCCAAATTAAATTAAACTACTGCTTATCACTATATTATGCATGTATTTTGTTAACGTATTGTAATTAGGCTACTAATCTGCTTTATAAAAGTTTATACAAATATCTGGGATTACTAAAGCAGATATCCCAAGATTTTCCCGATATTTTGAGTCTGGTTTCCGTCTTCTTCATTTAATTTAATTTTATTTCAGATCATTCAATTTTACGTATAGCCACAGATTTAGAAAAAAAAAATGAAGAAGAAAACAATATTAACTGAATGGAGGATAACCCAAGAAAGTTTAATAAAAAACTAATTTCCATTGGGGTCCTCAACTACAAAAAGAAAATATTGAAAACATTGCAACTTCCTAATTTAAATTTCTTACAATACATTTAAAACATTTAACAAAATTAACAAATTTAAAAAAATGTTTAATGGTGGAATTTGTCCTTATGGATTTTCACCTATGGCATTAATTTCTGATTCCTTAAAACTTCTTGTTTTTATGATTAACCATGTTAATAATAGCATGGAAATTTTCTAATGACATTATCTTTGGCATCATGATAAAAATGTAATGCTTTCACTTACGACCAGGAAACTCCTCTATACTGCAACAACACACCAGGAAGAGTTTCACTTAATGCTCCATTGGCAGCCTGAAAACATTAAACAAACCACGGATTCAATAATCATTACCATGACAATACAGAGTCATTATTGTTCCTGTACATGTAATGTGCTAAAATTAAATTATTACAAATGTTTGCTTTGGTTTAAATCATCTTCATATGTTTCCTTGAATTTAACCCCAAAACAAATTTACATTTACAATATTTCAATTGTTGTTATTATTTGTCTGTTTTTATTACTTTTTATAGCTTGTAGGTTTAGTAGGTATTTACTTTGTCCATTTTGATGATTGATTCACCGACACACGGAAACTGAAGAATTGCAAATACATATCAATCATATATTGGCTTGCCTCATTTTTTAGTTTGTTTTATGTTACTGTATATCCTCTGGTAATCTCACCTCCCTAGAACATGAAATTGGGCTGACTGTAGGGGGTGGGACTATACCCAGGGAAACCCTGGTTCAGGAAAAAATTATTGGTAAGCATTTCTTATAAAAACTCATTTGAACTGCCTAGAGAGAGGCCTATACATCCAGACCAAAAGTCAAAAGGATATGCCTGTTTGTGAAATAAGGCATAAAGTAGGAGGTGGGATTAGACCCAAAGTTAGATTACACCCAAGGATATATGGTATATATCAAACTTGTGGATCCTCTGATATCAATAAAAAATGTTGTGGATGCAAGAATAGATTTTAACAAAAATTTACAGCTACTGTATTTGATAATGGAAGATTGAACATTTCAATAACCTTTCATATTCAAACTGTAATTTTGACTTGACTTACCGTGATGGAGTCACCAATAGCCCCGATAACTTTGATGTCACCTGGTCTTAATCTATGAACTGAAAAGAACATTAAAACCAGTAAGATTACTCATGCGAGAGTGATGTAAATATAAATAAAAACATTTAGTGTAGGCCTACCATGATATATTGAACTATTTACAAACAATCTTAATGGATAAATTGATTTTACTTTATTTATAGTGAGTAAGTTATGATTTAATAACCGTCACCTACCCTTGTACACAAGATATGCACTGGAGGGAAGGTGCAATTGGAAATTGAGGACAATGTAGAAAGAATTTTACACCCAAAACTTTTAAATTTTAACAAACCTGATGTTGGAACATCCCTCGAATGCACTACTGCACAGTTAAACTCTCCAGAAGGCAAAACATTTCCCTAACAACAAAAAAATTAGTTTTCTGGCTTAATATTTTTTCTTTTTCATTTTACCACCTGAAATATTTTTTTTTTTACATCGGGGGAGGCATTGGGCCTAACACTTCCACTGCTATAGTTTTTTTTTTAGACTTTAGACAATCAAAAGTTTGAACACAATGCTATGAAAATAAATAACTTTTCTGTCAAAGATATTATTTGAAACACACCCTAAATACAACAATGATAATGATTTGGGAACCAATTGAACTTTATCAATGTCAACAATTCAGATAAAATGTATTTATAACAACAGTCACATGCTTATCGAACTGGGTACAATTATTGATAACACACAGAAAAACTTTGATGTCAAATTAACAAAAGTTTGTTCTATTGATAAAGAAAAGTATTGTTATTTATACTAAGTGATTATGTATCAACAAAATTACTTCTATATCTAGCACGATAGGACATAATCTATAATGTTCTATTTATGACCTAATCACTTCAGTTAAAATGACAACGTACATGCAATAAGCCGATTATATAGGATTGACAGTATGCTATCAAAAGAGATTGCAGCAGCCCAGTATAAAGTGTGTGCTTATTGTGAATTTAGACGCATCATGACCCCTGACAATAACCGCATCATGACACCTGACAATAAACTTTTACTTGAATATTGACTATCACCTGATGTTTGAAAGTTTATTTGTGGGAATAATTGCTTTTTGTTTGCAAATAACAAACCTTGTTAAACTAACAGGGGAGAGGGAGAGAGAGGGGGTGGGGGGAGAGGGTTTCTATGGTTGTCGCCAACTTGTAGCTATTTCACACAACCATACACAAAGGGAAAATTACCGGAATTGACTGTGGGAAGGTCCATTAACATCATCTTCCTATAGGAACTGTGCAGAACCTTGTTTGAGTAAAGTTGCATATGGGTTGGTCACATGTTGAACTAAATTTGGTTATTTAGGCTTGTCAATTATATTGGTAAGTTTGCAATCAGTCTTAAACTCAGCTACTACCATGAGTATAATTATATAGGTTACCTTTGCTCTTGGTGTGTGACATTTTGGGGCATCTTCTGTTTCATGTGAGTACAAAGCCTTCTCTAGTGTACCTTTTCAAAAAGAAAACAAATGCTATCTGTAATAGTTACCTTAAAAGAAAATAAAAATCATAAATAAAATCTTATTTGGGAAAGGGATAATGGATAATGTGTTTTAAATAAGTAGATGGATATGCAATTTTTTCATGCTAAATTAATTATTGAAAATTTTAGCTTTTACTTTTTTATGCACCAGGATTATCTTTTCGTTTTGTTATGTTTTAAATATGTAAATTAAATATTAAAACTTTCAATAATAGTACTGTATTTTGTAAAATCCTTTTTTTATTTACATTGTATTTTGTTTTGGCTTTTGGGTGTACCATGAGTGAGATTATACCCGAAGGTTTTAAAATTTTTGTTGAAAAAATCATAAGAATATTAAAGTATATCATTAAACAATTTAAGAAATGCCATCAAATTGGAAATCATGAATGCAACAAAGCAAGTGGTCTCTAGTGAATGAAGAGGGAAAACTCTGGAGAAAGTAAAAATAAACATTGGGAAAACTTACCATCTTTCCAATAATCAATGTCTTCACTGGTTGCATCTATACTTTTACTTTCAAAAGTACCTATAACAAAAGCAGTTTAACTATTGATAATAAAGCAATTGAAAACATACTGTAAAAAAGAATAAAAAGAAGAACTGTTGAATAAATTATAGGAAATAGTGTTCTTAGGGGTACTGTATATCAATGTGACTAGGTTGAGAGAGTCGACAAATAGAAAAATAAGACACAATTAGAAGCGGGATCAAATTCCTTTATGGCCAGTCCTTGAAAGACCACAATTTGTAAAGGAGCACTTTTTGGTGGAGAAAGGAGAAATTTAGTAGAAAAGGCCATACCAGGGAAGAGTAAAATTACAATTGGCAGTGCAGCACGTATAACAAAGTTTATTATTAACTTAATTTATTCACAAAACAGTGTAGAAGAATAGAAATTTTTGGATTAACACTCTTCAACGGCTCATGAGTTTTGCATAATTTCAGTCTTCCCTGGCCATTACCAACAATATCCACTAGGCCTACATACACTACATTACAGTTTTATGATACAAAAAACATCAAAAAAAAAACTTACTATCTCCTGTATAATTCTTTTCATCTAGGTGTGTGTCTCTACATTGAATCACATCGTTAAAAACGATAACAATTAGAAAAAAAACATAGATAGCTCGACACACAGCCATTATTTCTGGACGTAAAATAATCACGAAACAAATATTATGACTTTAATGAGCCTTTATCAACTGGTTAGTACACTTTATTAGTGTCTGAGTTCAATAAAGTTTATGTTTAGATAGTTAGAACAAAGTTCTATATACATAGCTAAAAATATCAAGCTAGCCTCTGATTGGTCAATCATTTTTTCCTGGGTGTCTATTATTATGTTTCATTATCTTATATCGAAAACAAAATGTAAATCTTTCACTTGATGTACTGATTACAGTAGGGGAGGGTGTGAATTTAGGTCAAAACTGAAATTGAAAATAAGCCTTCAAAATTAGATTTAGGTTCTAGATTATTAAAAACTTTTTCAGCTCAAGTGTCGTTCAATCAGTGTACATTATTCATTAAAATCATTATTTTAAAAAATTTAAAAAAACACCCTCAGTCATACATTACAGCATACAGGACAGTTACATCTTATAGGCCTGGCCATTATTTTTTCTCTAATAGGCCTACCTACTATGGTGAAGGCAGAAATCATGAATATTCATTGATTGTTGGTCTATTTTTGCAAAATCATTCATGCGTTAAAAATGAATTAGGGGAATACCCTTTCGTTTTCATTTCATCATTATATCATAAACAGAACAGCAGGATGGCATCAAATGACGAAGGTTTGGCTACTTAAATAATAAAATAATGTGTTATTATTGTTAGTGTTATGTAATAAAAGGGAGAATTAATCTAGCTAGGCTAGGATCTAGTCTAGGCCTAGTCCTTTTTATTAATTATTAGCTATGTATGGTACTGGTGGTGTGGTGGTAGAGAGACTGACTAGCCCACTAGCCTAGGCTACCTACCTACTACCTATCTAAAGTAGGAAGTAAGGAAATCCTGTACTAGCTAGGCATACGCCTAGCTAGACTACTACTTCTACATACATCCCTCCCTACTACTAATACTATCTATCTAGCTACTATAGCACTAGCTAGATAGGCCTGGCTCGCTATTGCCTGCCTAACTATTGCCTGCCTAACTAGGCAGGCTATACCCTCTATAGAGTCCTGGCCTAAAATATTGATCTCACTGACTATTTTAATAGTTGAATTGTTTTGTTTTTCATCAGATAAACATGATCCACCAACAACAGGCGATGGAGCTGCCGGTGGAAGTTCTGATGATGATACTCCACCGCAAGGTATGTAAAGATAGGGTATTGAAATACAGTAGAACAAAGAAGTATTAAATAATAATAATATCAAGTTGTATATTATATTATTTTATATAACACCTAAATAAATGCCTGTCATTGGATTGGATGATTGTGGGTCACATGGCGTGCAATAGTATTCACTATTTAACGATTGTTAAATAATATGCGTTTTTACCATAAATGCAATAATATTTGTATACATTACTATGAAAATAATTATATGTGTTACCTTATGAATAGATTTAAATGTGATTTTGTTTTAACACTATAGATATTTATATACTGTATTATATAATTATTGTAAATCCTTTTAATACTGTATATATTTTGCCATAAATGCTTTAACACCTATATTTTTACAGTACTATTATATGAAAACAGTGTATGATTAGAAAATTGATAAATAAAGATGGCAGAAAGCCATTAGAGATTTTTTTTTAAAAGTAGTACTAGGGGACACTTTTTGGGTCCTGAATGTGTCCTCTTAATATTATAGGGATTCTACTATAATGATACATTTTTTTTTGTAATTACTTTCCAAAAAGTTTACTAGAGGTGTTGTGTAATTAATGTTCATTTTTTGCCATTTCTTTTATTTTCAGTGGATTTTCTATCAAGCTTGTTGTCTAAATTCACTTTTAAACATGCTGAGCCAGAACCCAAACCGAAACCTGAGAAGCTTCTAGATGAACTGACAATTGAATCAGTTGCAAAATACTTAAAGAGTGAAAAATGTAAGACTATTTAAGTTTGTACATGAAAGCATTGGGAAAAAATCATACAACATACCTTTCTTAACCACTATTTAAGACTTTCCATATTATTGTAAGAAAACCTTATGTCCAGTAAAAATGTTTTTAAAATTATAAACTTTGTTGTTGTTAAAGAATATTATTTATCTATTGTTTAACTAATAATATATTCCTTTTGTTTCAGGTAAAAATGTAGTAGTAATGGTTGGTGCTGGTATCTCAACATGTAAGTATTTTGCTTGAAAATGTTTACAGTCTATGTACTGTATATGCAGTGCCAAATCCAGACTTTAACATTCATTCATTCATATCATTTATTTTCCATATTATCAAATCGATTAAAATGAAATAGTATAAAATGGAAGGATGCCTTTATAGCACAAAATGTCTGGTGAAACACAAGGCTTTTGAATGGCTATAAATAAAATATACAAAGTAAATGAAAGGAGAAAAGTAGATAAATGGCAGGATGTCATCACTGATTGTGTAAACAATCAAGGTTTATTCCATTAGAAAAGTGGTGGGGTGTTTTAAGGGCTGAAAGTGTACTGAATACTTAATAGAGAGCGTTTTATTTGCTACTGTTATTAATATTTATTCAGGCAAAAGATTAGGATTACGAAAAGTAAATATTATTGATTCAAATTCAAATACTGAAACAATAAAGTTATATGCAAATGTTATTTCTTTCATTGTTTTCACAGCGGCAGGAATTCCAGATTTCCGGTCACCAGGAAGTGGTCTCTATGATAAGCTTCAGCAATATAATTTACCAAGTCCCGAAAGCATCTTTGAAATTGGTTATTTTATGGTATAATAAATTCTGTTTATACAGTATTTAATACAATTCTGTGCAGGCTAGGCAAAGATCATTGCTATGTATTTGTTGTCATTTGACAGTAGAATTAAAAATTATTTTACATTTCATAGGAACATCCTGAGCCATTCTTTAAACTTGCAAAGCAGTTATACCCAGGCACCTTCAAACCAACACCATGTCACTACTTTATCAGGTTGTTAGCCCAGAAGGACAAACTACTTAGGCTCTACTCACAGGTATGTAGAAACCTTTTGAAATCAAATATGCAGAATTTAAAATCTGTGCTGTACTTATAATCCTTAAGCTCTGTCTACACTATCAAACTAGTTTGACAACAAAATGTGATCACAGTTTGATAGTGTAGACAGACCTTTATATAAAGCATGATGAAACAGAATTTAATGATCACATTTTTTATTCTAGAATATCGACACATTAGAACGGATAGCAGGAGTTCCTGGTGACCTTATTGTGGAAGCCCACGGAACATTTCATACAGGGCACTGCCTTGGAGATTGTAAAAAAGAGTACACTCAAGAATGGATGAAAGGTAATTAACAATATCATAACATTTATCTAATTTGTACTAGTACACGCAGGCACTGTCACTCACATCCACTGATCATAACTGGGCCCTCTTTGACTGAAGAGGTCACCCAGTATAAATAAATAATAATAAATAAATATAAACACTAATTTTTATTTATTTAAAGTTAAATTTATTCAAATTAAATAAATAAATATTACAACATTCTTCTAAGACAGCGGGAAATAACTTATATATGTGTGGCAGAATAACTAAAAGAGCACAGGAAACATTCCAATTAATCAGATTTTCAATCAATTTTAAATTTGTATCGTTTCAGATGAAATTTTTAAAGACAAGATTCCAAGGTGTCCTGATTGTGAAGGACTGGTAAAACCAGATATTGTCTTTTTTGGTGAAGGTTTACCAAAACGCTTCTTCTCATCCATGGAAAAGGTAAATTAAACAAATTGCAAAATGGTTATTAGGTTCAGTAATTGTAAAGCAAAAAATGTGCCGATATTTGGACATGATGATGTCATAGCACTACCATATTTGGGCATATCACTAACATATTTGGACACATCACATTTTTTGTCACATAAAGTTTGATAGTGTAGACAGAGCTTTGGAGAGTATCATACACACATAATCTATCTTTCCTTCAAATTCAAGATTATTGGTATAAATATTAACTTGTTGTCATGCCCCTTAACAGACACCGCATGCCTTGGAGAATAATGTACATAGTACAGTACTGTTGGTACTTGTCGCACCCAGACGTAAGATCAAAGGACTGTTATGATTCCTATCTTGGCAAGGCGAGCTCAGTGTCCTGCAAAACTAATCGTCTATTATCTATTATTATTTTGCTTATTCTGGTGGTAAAAAATAAATTAATATTTTATTTTAATTAATTAATTTATACATTTTACCCAAATTCTTTTGTTTGTAGGATTTTCCTAATGCAGATTTACTGATTGTCATGGGAACTTCTTTAAAAGTACAACCTTTTGCAAGCCTTGTTGATAGGTACATATCTTATTTCTTTTAATAAATATATTATCAGGATATGACCAATATTCAGGGAATAAATATTTAGCTACTCATAATCATATGTCCATTCGTATATCACCATTCCAATCCTCCAGACCCAGGAGGAGAGCACCTGAAAAGGGCTCTATTTTAGGTTACAGGACTGCCTATTATTTAATATTCATTTTTTTTAAAAGATACATATATGATGCACATATGTTACTGGTCTCTCTCTCTCTCACGCAAAGTCAATGCCAGGCCTAGCAATGTATATGTCAACTTCAGTCAATGACGGCCTGACGCTCTCAATCGAGAACAACAATGATCATTGCTAATAGCTCTGTGGACTTAGATGATACATTTTTCAACATTCTTCATCCTTAGGTTCATGCCATGCCAGTGCTGCCAATTCAGTTCTCTAGTCAGTGGTAACCCTCTACTATTCATACCAAATATTAACATTGGGTGAACTCTTTCTTTCTTTTTCAAACAAATTATTTTTAATGATTTCAAATATCTATTGTAACATTTTTGTTTCTGCAGGGTTAACGACACTACACCGCGACTACTGATCAATCTTGAAAAATGTGGAGCGGTAATACATCTTTTTTTTTTTCTAAAATCTGTAAATGGATGTCGTAACTCTTTCAATATATGGCTCTGGGTATATCTTCTAGTACAGTATAAATTATAATATTTTGTTTTTCAGGCGGATCCATTTATGAAAATGCTTGGCTTAAGTGGAGGGATGGACTTTGAATCAGAAAACAACTACAGGTAAACAAAAAGGATTTTCATTCTCTTTTTGAAAGAGCAACAATTTGATCCTAGGATAATTACACTATTCATATTCTGAACAAACAAGAATCTAAATTAAAAATAACTATAGTTCTGTGATAACTAAGATGAAGAAAGAAATAAAATATTAAAAAAAAAAAAAAATACATGTAACGTATATTGAAACAAAGTCAACCCGGTTTTCATCCTCGCAGTATTACTTGTCTATGCATGAGAATTTGTTTGTAGTTATGCTTGTTTGAGCCAACTTGCACAGAAACACATGAAAAACCGTAGAGGTAAATCTACATTCGCACCTATTATATCTTTTTATCATTTTTATAGAGATGTTGCTGAAGTTAGTACATGTGATGATGGATGCTATAAACTGGCAGCACTTCTTGGGTGGAAGGTATATTCTCTATTTGCATGGTCTATAAAGCTCTGTCTACACTATCAAACTTTATGTAACAAAAAATGTGATATACCCATATATGGACACGATGATGTCATATCATATTTGGGCACATCACACTTTTTTTGTCAAATTAGTTTGATAGTGTAGACAGAGCTTTATACATTAGCTGCATCACATCATATTACTGTACATACAGAGTGGTATTAGATTTAGTTCTGTAACAGCATCAATCAATGTTGGTTGGTGTTTAGTATTCCGTGAACAAATCAGGGCTTTTTGTTATACTGTACTGTAATTTTTTCCAATTTTATATTAATTTAACTTCAGGGCGATTTGGATAAGTTGATTAAAACTGAGCATGATAAGATTGACAAACAGAACATTGACAAAGCTGGTGAAACAAAGGAAACACCATCAAGTGGAGAAGTAACAGGTAAAGTTAAATTAAAGCCATCATCAAGCAAAGTAAAACAGCCACCTTCTAATAGTGAACATAAACATGGTGTTTCAAGTAAAAGCATTACTGGAGAGAGTACACAGAAAACTAGCTTGCCAAAAACTTCCAAATCTGGAAAGGTCAAGAAGTCAAGTATTCAATCGGAGAAAAAGAGTATTGAAAAGAAAAAGACCCTGGGTCCTATTAATCAGAATACATTGTCTGGTAGTGATAGTAAACAAACTAGCACTAAAAAGAAAACATCACCCAGCACTAGTAGTCCAATACAGGGAATGGGCCATACATTGTCTGGTAGTGATAGTAAACAAACTAGCACTAAAAAGAAAACGTCACCAGACACTATAAGTAGTCCAAGACAGGGAATGGGCCATGCATTGTCTAATAGTAATAAGCCAATTGGCACTAAAAAGAAAACATCATCAGACGTTAGTAGTCCAAGACAGGGAATGGGCAATATAGTGTGTGTTGGTGATAGTAAACCAATTGTCACTAAACCAACACCAAAAAATAAAAGTCAATAAAACCCATAAAGAATACTGTATTGGCCCTATTGGATGCTATAGGTTATATGTATCATTTTAAATGGCCATGTAACATACAATTATGTACATTTAATCATGGAGGAAACATATAGATATTATATCGATTGGTCTGCTTTTTTTCCGGTTTTTTTTTTTTCTTTTTGCAAAATTTTTGTTTGTTTTTAGTTTCAAGGTTAGTATTTTTCATGGTTTTCACAAGCGCCTTGAGCACTTTGTGGATACGTGCGCTCTATAAATCTTATTATCTTACCTTATTATACTGTATAAGCTATATTGCCTTCATGATTTAATTATGTAGTTTATTCAGTATACTTCAGATCATAATTGAATCATTTCATTTCATAGATAATCAAGAGGACAGTGAACATTTAAAGGGCTCACTATGATATCACAATTTGTAAAGATTTCATCCATTCATCAGAGGTTAATATACTATGTGACACATTCACAGTAACAATAGTGGGAGGTACTGTAAGGCTCAAGAAGCGGGGATTCAGAGGAGGGCAGTACAGTAGTAATTATATCAGTATCAGTAATTATATCACCAATATTTAGTTATTACAGAAAATTACTTGTTGTGACATGATGAAAAAGGGGGCTTGCCTGTCCCAGAGGGAAACAGGTCATAGATACAGGATGTCTGTGGGAACACTTGGAGTATAGTACAGTAGATTGGGAAACTATAGTACCTCACTATAGCTATGATACTTTACTGTACATTAAAAAGCTTTACAATGAAATATACATTTGCCATAGTACATTTTGAGAGCAGAAATGTTGTGATTTATTAACCAAAAGGTGTACACCATACCTCAACTTTTTACATTATAAATATTGGTGTAGAAAAAAAATGTAAATAAATATTGTTAGTATTAAATACAATTTCTAAATTTTAAATATCTGGATCCGAGTATGAACATGTAATGAAGGTAAAAATAAATAATATCAATAAAAATTAATTCATTTTTTTTTATTATTAAGGGTGTATACATTGTGTGTAATTTATTCAGTAAATCAATTTTATTTATAAATTATAGTCATAAAAATATCAAATTTATGTGTTTGTCACCATTTATGGTGGATTTTAATGTAGTATAGTTAGGTTGTAGCACTTCTTTGTCTATAAAAAAGTTTTGCAACAGAGGTAGATATTTTAACCCAGGTTACCTGGATTGTTAAGTTCTAAAAATGTATAACTTTGGCTCCAATATATTACTTAATTTACAGTAATGAAATTAGTACATGTCTATTCTTTTCAATTGTACACAATTAATGTCTTAATTTAAGATTTTAATCTATACTACAGTTATTAAAATAAAATATATTATTCATCTCTTAATCTAATTACCCTGTATACATATGGTTGCATAATTTGGAAATCATGAGAATTTAAAAATAAAGTTATTGTCTTAAATGACATGATTGTAAATTTTGGTTTGTCTTGTCACATATGCAATATGGAGGGTTACAACATGGAACAAGACTCTTTATCCACGTATTAAGTAAAGCGGGCCTCACTTTTAAAGTTTCTTTGTGTTTCTGGAGTTCCTCAAAAACTTTCTCCAATACATCAGCATGCGTATTAATATCAAGTGGATACAATTCACTTGGATCTATATCAATATTATACATTATAGGTGGATTATGACCTTTAACACAGTCATCATAGCATTCTAAACAGTGGTAATAGTTATCTTGGGGTATACCATGCTTAGGCCCATCAACGTTATATACACTGGGGTCATATTCACCAAAGGTGTAAAAATGAACTTTATACGACCCATATCGAACAGCTGTTAATCGGTCGTCACAATAATAGAACAACGTTCTTATACCAATGTCTGCATTTTCCAGTATTGCATTCTTTACGTTTACACCATCATACGGTAAGTTGTTAGATATGTTGCCATTTATTATGTTTATAATTGTGGGGTATAAATCAAGACTGCTTATGACAGAGTTTGATGTTTGGCCAGGCTTTATCACTCCTGGCCACCAGGCAATCGCAGGAACACGGTAGCCTCCTTCCCACGACGTTCCTTTATTACCTTGAGGGAGGTTTAATAATAAATCGGAATAAATACCGGTACCTTGTATTAGAAATTTAAGCAGAAGACCTCCACCCATCTCAGCAGCTACACTCCATGGTATGCCTTCAAATATCTCTCAAGATGCTAAAAAGAGTCTATTTCTTTATATTCATATTTATATATATATTTTTTATTGGGCTCTTTTTTTCTCTTTTTGTTATCCTTCTTTTCATATTTGTATCGTTCCTGTTTTTTAAGTGTTGAGGGCCTCATGCATGTCAGCCTTTTTTTTTTAATATAGTCATTCTTTATCAAATTACCTGCAAATATTAATGAAATTTACCTCTAAATGGGCCAGTTATTCCTCCCTCATTGCCAAGTTCGGTGTGAGGTCCATGGTCTGACAGGAACAAAACAAGGGTTTTCTTCTCCAATCTCAATTGCTTTAAGGTGTCAATGACCTCACCGACAGCCCAATGCATATCATTAACACAATCGCCATAGATGCCTGAAAGAGGAGTTCATCATACTATATTATCATTGATTGAAAAAACAATATTAAAAATAAAAACAGCACATAAACTTATTGAAACTGGTTGATAATTTTGAAATCATTAAAAAACTAAATATATAAGGCCAAAAAAAATAAATAAACGGTCTCTGGTCTGCGCGCGCGTCGATTTAGACCTTGCGCGTCAACGTTTTTTTTTTCATACAACAGCGCCACCTATCCATGAAATTTTCTAAACTTTTATCAATCGTTCGCGCAACAACTGTCTATCGTCCCGGCGGCGGGGACCGGACGAGCCTGGACTTGATTGGGAGGGTAGGCTGCTGCATGCATGCTCTAGGATTTAACATCTCACCTCGTTTTGATTTCCCTTTAAATTTATTTCCTGCAAACATTGCGTCATGTACATTATTTAAAGAGAAATACAAAAAGAACGGATCATCCTTATTTTCGTGTATGAAAGCCTTTGCATCTAACACAAGAGATGAGGTTAATTCTTGCAGTTTGATTGGTTGTTGGACAATTGTCGTGTTGTAGTATAAGAAACAAAATGAAGGTGTTGAATGTGTTTGATGTATCTGAAAAGCAACACATTCTAGAAAAATTAGAAACAAATTTACGATTTTTTATGCAATTTTTTATACCACAAAAATTACTGAATGATTTTCCACATTTTCATTTTTACAAGTGTACTTTTTTTCAACATTTAATATTTCAGGTGTGTGTATGAAGTGTGCAAAATATATGAACAAACACATGGGTTTACAAACACATGAATATATGAATAAATGATATAATAATTAAGTAGATAACTGAAATGAACAAATATTATATGAAAAATAATTGAATGAATGAGGAGGGACAGTGTTACCTGAAACAACATTTAATTGTTGTGTTGACAGCTATGATTGGGTTTGTGAATAAATTTACATATTTCATTTTTATGAAAAATTGTTATGAAAAATTATATTATACATACAGAATTCAAAATTTACTTTTACGGACTGCCAAATAAAAAGCTTTCGCTTGTCACCATTTGGCAATATAAGAATTATATAATACTTTAATGTAATAATACAGTCAACTCTCCCAATACCGGACACCTTTTGGGTTGGCCAAATATGTTAGTTTTCCAGGAAGTCTGGTTTTCAGACTGTGTTAAGGTAAAAATGAAATTTAGACCGTTTGGACTTCAAGAAAAGTATGGTATTGGGTGAGTTTCTGGTTTTCAGAGAGTTCGGTATTGGGAGAGCCTATACTTCAATGAAAAAACACAGTAGTTAGCATACTCCAGTATCATCACACAACCAGTGGTTTGTGAATGGTAGATTGTAGCCAACAAAGTCAAAACCATGGTGAACTGGAAGATGTCTGCCATCATTGGCTTCAAACTCATTTATTCCTATATTTAAATAAAAACATTAGAATTAATGTGTAAATAATAATGTAATTAAAGTTATGAAGTTTAGGGAGGATGAATTATAAAGTGCCTGTCAAAGTAAGTGTGCATTTTTGTGTGTCCGTTCTTCATTAAGGTTTTTAGAAAAGTTGACACTCTTAACAGGAAAGACAGACATACATTGGCAAGCTATGTTTAAAAAATCATATTTAGTGTGTTAATAAAAAAGACTAATTATTTTTGGAGCATCATTGTTGTCAGTTGTATGTCCAGTACCTAGATGCCACTTTCCAGTCATTCCCGTCTTGTATCCATGTCTTTTAAGTGCTTCCGGAATTGTAACCTCTTCTTTCGGCAAACCATTTTGAGATCCTTGTAAAAACACTTGTAGGTCACCATAAACACCTAAACGAACTGGTAATCTACCTGATGACAAAGAATAATTTTGAAGACCTCATGAATAAAATCAGCTGATTGGTTGAAACTCAGTGAGGATGATGCGGTTTGAGTGTGGGGGTGGGTGGGGTGTTATTTTATTCTTTGTTGTATTCTTTTTTATTTGTCACTGGCTTGTTTAAATTTGTTTTGTAATTTTACTGCTATTGTGTTTTGTGTACTGTCTGGGCCCTCTCGGAGAACAGTTTTTTTTTTACTGAAGAGGTCACCCAATATAAAGAGCAAATAAATAAATAACGCAATTATAATCATAGAACAATTTAATACATGAAATTGAGACATCCAATAAACAATCAGGAAAAACCAAGCAACTACCTGTGAGCATAGCTGCTCTGCTTGGAGAGCATAGTGAACTAGGACTGTACCATTGAGTAAACCGAATTCCCTCTGCTGCTAGCTGGTCAATTGCGCCTACTTCTTGAGTGGGGTGTCCGTATGAAGACAGGTCTCCAAACCCAAGATCATCTGCTAATATTAGAACAACATTAGGTTTTTCAATCAAATCACTGGATTGAATTTCTAAAATAAAAAAAGACAGGAAGAGTAAATTAGAGAAGAAATGGACATCCAAATATAACATTCTTCCTACCTACTACTACTCTACTACTACAAATGATACAGTTGACTGATTCTCGACACGTGGTGTGGGGGAGGGGCAAAGATGTTTGTTTACGTCTGTAGACGTTTGTGCAGCCGTTACGAGTACATATATGGTGTAAAATTGAAGATACGACTGGACGAATTAAGACTATCAAGTATCAATAAACTTTTATTCCTCCCCGTGAATTGAATTGTTAAACCGCGGGTATGAGATGTCTATTGAATATTATCAAAAAGTGAAGGAATTACAACGTTTACAGCACGCAAAGTATGTTATTTTATTAATAATATATGACGATAATATTAGTAATTTGAATATGCTACTTGATAATATTTTACTTGTGTATTTCTGTTCAAAATATGATGCTAGATCTAGGCTACGAAATCAAAATGCATTCTCCTAAAACGAGGCGACATAAACCTATTTTCCCCCTTCAACGACTGCCTAGTCTTGCCGGTTATCGGCGGCGACAGGTGGCCTACGCATTCTTGAGGTTTACTACCGCCGTTTTAAGTGTTTAATTACCAAAGTAGCTACGCTGAATATTTAATTTAAACTCAATAGGCCTAGTAGTAGTAGTTATTTTATTAAATTATTATTTTTTTTGTTTTAATATTGTTGTAAATTGCAGAGAACAAGAAAGGATGGATTTGGATCAACAACTGAACACATATTTGAAATCTGGAAGAAATGTGTAAGTTTGCACAGTGATTCAAATGCTGGCAGCAAAACACTTATTTTCTTTATTTTACAATACATTGACAACAGTCTTTTGGAGATAAAATGTGAATAACCTATAATATTTATATCAACAGGAGCCGGTTTAAAGCAGCAAAACTTCAGAGTTACTGGCAAAAAATTTGTGATGATGAGAGAAAAAGCCGTGCACGAAATGAACAACTACTGAAGGACTTTCAACGTGTACAAACCCACATGGATGCCCTCACAGCAAGAACAGAAAGGCTTAGGATGTTGAAGGTAGGCCTACAGTGTTCAACTTTCTATTATTGCACATCCAAGCTGCTGGATCTGTCACTAACTAATTGTAAAAATCAGTGGTGTGCGCAATTGGCAAAGGCCCCTGGTTTAGCACTCCTAAGAAGGGGCACTCCAATGCTGGGTAGTTGCATTGGACTACTATGCTCTGCAGCCCCTTAATCTCTGGGGCTCCTGGGTTTAGCTAGTAAGCGCTCATAGCTGTTAAGCCACTGGTAATGTCATGTTATATTTTTCAGGAGCAATATGAATTGCAAGTTGAAAAGATGTATCCAAGGTGGAAAGAAAGACTGGAACTTAAGCAACAACAAAAGCAAATATTGGACACCAAAGTGAGTGGAACATCATCATCACATTATCAACCATTCATATCTGACATCAATGTCAGAATAATATTTCATTCTGAAATTTTTTCTAAAATTATTAATCAAGTACTTGTCTTTGTGTAACATTATGTAATTAAAATTAACTTTTCTTTTCAAGTTTGATGAAAATGAGCATCAACGTTTAAACAGACTTCGTTTACAAAGTGCATCTCTTGAACTGGAAGTTCCACGGCATCTTGACAATCCTAAACTGCAAGTGCCATCAGACACACACATGCCCCAACTATTGGCGCATCAACCTGAAATGGATCAATCTCTTAATTCTCAGAGGCCACCACAGACACATACAGTAAAGCCTGCAGTAAAACCTTCCAACAAGTTCTTTACTGAATATGAAAAACCAGAAGAAGGTGGTGGTGGTCGTGGTAAAAAAATGTTGATTCCAAAACAGGTATCAAATGATGATTATGACTACCCTTGTGTTGGAACAAGTGAATATGAGGTCCCACAGAGCTTCCGAAAAGATGGTGACATGACTCTAAGTGGTACACAAGATTCTATTCAAAGATTCCGTCCAGATGTTACTTCCCCAAAGAATCTTATGCGTGATAAAAGAAAATCTACAGATTCGGAGTCTGGTGTTCTAGTAAGGAACAACCATGGTGGTATTGAAGAACATGGTCTTGGCATATCTGTAGAATCTGAAAATGACTACCATCCATTAGATATCAAAAGTCCTCAAGTAAGTGCTGTTAAGAAAGACGATAGCTTAGGTTCGGTGAGTGGAGCTAGTCAACAGCATTCTGCTCCAATGCTTTCAAGACAGAAGCCAGTTGAAACTGATCTGCAAGAAAGCTCACCTGAACGTAAAGAATCAACTTCAACAGCATTTACATCAGAAACAGAAGGGGACGAGGAGGAGTCACCAGTCACTAAAGAGAACTTGCATAGTAATGGAATAAAACGGCAAGAAACGATTGACATTAAAGAAGAAGCTATAATACCGTTAAAAGGTATGATTAATGGCATTCAAGATGTATGATATTGTTTCTATCTGCGTTTGTAATATTTTCCTGCATTCTAAAGTGAGATTGTCAATGTATCTTTTGTTATATTTAATAATAATTATTTTTGTAATAGAAACATCAGATGTAGAAAATGGAAGTGACAGTGAAATTGGGAGCGAGACCAGCTTACCTTTATCGGATGATGGTTCCAAAACGCAACCTGCACTAGTTGGCAAACATAAGGAGAGGTATGGTAAAAAATAAAATACAGTACTATAATTTACTGATTTAAGTATGAATCAAAATCTTAATGGTTCACTCAAACTAAAATTTCACTTTCATTATATTTAATCTTTTCACACACACTTAATATTTTCCCTCTGGTTGTAAGAACATGGAGACAGATCAGTATAGAATATCGATAGGCATATTTGACTGGTCTCTAACGAGTGTTTTAAACTTTTGCAAAAGATATATTTGCACTGCTCATATAGAAACTTTGAGGAGCTAGATAAGCCTTCATATTAATGACCCAGCCAATAATCAATTAATAGATGAAGAAAATAACTTATTTTCAGTTCTGAGCCTGAAGATCCTGCAGTGACAGTAGATGGACTATGGCATATGATTAAGGCAATAGAGCTTGAGATCGAAGAAAGTGATGAAGTGGACATGATGTACAATGCCCCCTTGGGCACACAAGCTATCATAGCTGAGATTGTAAAGTAAGACAGAAGCAATATTTGTTGTGATTTGCCTTATATATAAATAATATATCAAGATTTAGTAGAGGTCTGCTGATTATTATTATTATCTGGTCCAAGGGGTACCAATAGGGCTGCCAAATATACTACAAATACTATCAACAATATCTTGGACAATAAAAGGGCCTTTACTGTATTAGTTCCATGGGCACTACAGATCTGTTTGAACATGGCATATTAGCTGAACTAGTAAATTTCTTGTTAAAATCCAACTCCTTTATTTACAACTTCAATAGGGAATCAAACAATAAGAAGAGCCTACAGCATCTGAATCCCAACACTGTGAGCATGGTGATCCTTAAGGAATTGCCACTTATCATACGCAAGTCCAGTGGAGGATGTCTGATATCAGATAAAATTCTAACCAGTACAATGCCATGCAGTGAGGTTAGAATTAGGTATGTTGAATTTATAGGTTATGTTGAAGAATTGTACAAAGAGTCGAGCAGGTTCAAGGCTCTCCTTGGCCATAGTTCTGGGGGTAGAACAAGTCTTATTTCTTGCTTTAAAGAACCCAGTGCATCTTTCAGTGTTCTGTTCCATCTCGGTCAGTGGACAGAAAATTTGGACGAAATGAAGAGACCCTTAGGAGAGATGACATTCATTTTATTGTGAATGAACCATTATAACCACCAAATTCCCTTCATTAAAATATTGCCTTTAGGTCCTACATGTACTCAGCCTCCTTGGCAATATGGGACAGGCTACTACAACACTTTGCTACACTACTTCAAAGAGAAGTTTTCAGCATTGAAGAAATTGCAAGTAAATTTGCACCGCTGATGATCAAGGCAGAAAGTGTGGATGCTCACAAAACAAAAGTAAGCTACTGATTCCAACTGAAAAATATCATTATTAGTACAAACATGAATATTACTGAATATATAATAAATAGAAAATATTACACAATTTTTATAAAAATGTATTTCTTTTTAATATCAGGCAATTCAGATTCTAAAAGATGTCTTAGCTGTCATTCCACTTAATGAAACTCTTGATGAGACGGTTTCTTCAATAGGAGGAGCTACACCAAACTTCACACAAAATAACAGAACATCCACAAGACAAGATGGAAGTAATAATCAAGGTATGGTTCGTGATGCAAAGTTAGAGACTAGCTTCTGTGTCGCAATGTGGACTTGTTTGTATTTTGGAACATACAGTATATTCATGATGCAGAGACTAGCTTCTGTGACTTGCCAACATTAATGGGACCCTGTCACAATGATGGCTTGTGTGTATTTTTTTAATATTAATGTCTCAGCACCATAAACTTTCAGAATTGTTTGTACACTGTACGCTTTTTTTATGTCAGCATTTGTGTTTGTTGTCTGTTTTAGTTCCTCCACTGGATTTACAGGGCATGAAGAGTGACTCAGAGGAAAGTGTTGATTCAGAAAGTTCTTCCCACAACAAAGTGCCCTTAAATGGTAATTATTGTTTGTAATTTGTGTTTGTTTTGAGCGCAGAATTTTGTGTTATCCTTGTATACTGTTGCTGTTTTTTCATTTTTTATTGTCATATTTATTTACAGAAACCGATGCATATCAACAAATGATGAGACAGCTCTCACAACCAGGTGACGATTTGTCAGAAGAGGAAGTGTCTGGCCTAGAAGGAGATGAATACAGTGACAATGAAGATTCCAGGCATAGCAAACCAGCTCATCCTAGCCCTAGGCTAGTCACCCCACCATCTAGTGCCAGATCTAGGTAAGTAGATTTCTGGCTATAAAACATGATGGCCTCAATATTTTATCCAACAAAATAGCAGATAGATTTAGTAGTTAAATCTATTTTGGCTATTATCCATTAACATTATCACTATTTCATTGCAGTAAAGGTAAAAGAAATGTCTTATCGTCTCTTGGTGGTAGTCTTGGTATAACCTATGAGAAAAATGAAGATGATGCAGAAACACCCCGCTCCCAGGTAGAGACTACACGAAGTGAGGCAGTCAGTTCACTGGATCCAACCCCAAGAGAATCTGGCTATGTTCCATCTGCCATGGATCAAAGTTTAAAATCGACAGGAAAGAGTGACAGACGATCAGCTGCATTCTGGGGAAATGAATCGGATATAGAGTCCGAATCGGAAATGACTGTCCCAATGGGTACTGGTACAACACATGCAGGCACAATGAAATCCGATGAGTTTGTTGATGATTTTGAATTCTATGATTAAGACAGAATGGTAAATTCGCCAAGTATTTCATTTATTATCAAGGTACACAGTACCCAACTGAGAAGAACTTTTCCACTCCAAGTACTGTTTAAATATGCTTTCTCTTGCCCAGCTTTGTATTATAACTATTTGTACTGTACATGATTTAATTCATAGTTCCAGTTGGTTGTGTTGATGTGTGTGATTAGGTTTGTAAATAATAAATGCAGGAAATAAGTTATATTTAATTACAAAACATTCCTCCTATGCAATTATTTAGCCATCGCTTTACACAGAAAGTCACCTTGGAAAGTACATTATGCCATTTAATTTTTATAATAAATGAATACTTAATTTGTGTACAATCATTTTAGAATGTGTGACATATTTTTAATTTTTGGAAATAAATTATTTTAAAGTAAATGTACTATTAAATAAATATTGTGTAACTAAATAACCAGTGATGCTTGTTTATTTATAGTATACTATAACACAAATAAGAGAGTATCTTTGTCATTTGACCAACCACCACTCACAGATTACTATCTGGTTAATAACACTGGTTCTTTTAGTCCAGCTCCATGGGTTGTTCAAATGAGTATGTGATAATTCTAAACAGGCAATAAATAACACCAGCTCTTATAACACAATTATCCTTTTCATTTGGGCAACCACTCACAGATAAACATCTGGTTAATGACACTGGTTTTTGTAGTCCAGCTTCATGGGTTGTTCAAATGAATTTGTGATTTTGATGTAATTTTTGGAAAAAACACCAATTATCCTTTCATTTGGGCAACCACTCACAGACAACCATCTGGTTAATAACACCGATTCTTGTAGTAAAGCTCCATCGAGGGTTCAAATGAATAACTCCCATGTGGGCACTTGTTAACCTATTATGTAATCATTTTAATTTCATTACAAACAAATCTCAAAAGCTATATCCATTGCTAACAGTAGGTTTTACCTATCAATCAAACAATATCAGGTTTGGCCTAATCTCTTTCCAAATTCCTGTTTCATTCGTAAGCTTTCCTTCAACTCTTGGATTCGGTCATCGATATCGCTGATCGTAATGTTACATCCTTGTCTGCTCTCCAACTCAAATTTTGGTTTCTTGCGAGGTGAACACTGACAAAAAGAACACAATGTTACAGAGGTGTTCAAACTTGGGAAGATGAAATATTAGGAGACTTTATAAGGGCCATAACCACAAGTACGGTTGGGAAGACCACTATTTCACAGGCCTTGAACAACACTGGCCTGCACAGAGATTGTTCTCTTTCCTTGTGATCACTTTATTTCTGGTGGCTACAGCACTGTTAATAAAGGTTGGCCATAGCTATAATTTTGTCAAGTAAATTATGATAATATAATAAATTATAATTTTTAAAATCTGTGGCATCAACATAAAAACAAAAAGGGCCTAGTAAATTTGTTCACTATTGGTTGAAATTGCACCTTTAGTGGGCTATCACTTGAAATATCGGGAAACTTGGGAGGTCTGAGATTTTACTAATTCTAACTGTTGACATGTGAAAAGACATGTGTATCTGAACGATAATTGAGAATGGGCTTTTAGGAAAGTTTGAATACAAATAGTGTTTTAAAAACACATGGAAATCTGTTGAATCAGGATTTTGTAACTACTGTAATGCAAGCCTTATACCTCTGTCGAAAAGTATTCTGGTGAGGTCCCTTCCAGTTGTAATATCCTCTGCTCCATTACTTTTAACCTTGAGTAAATGTTCTTTGGTACTTGACCTATAAAAAGAGTATTGGTAGAAAATGCTTTCAATATCCAGTATAAATAAATATAAATAGTATAAACTAGTGTATACTGTAACCTATTTGATTTAAATGAAATTGAAAACACCTAGTATTATTGTACCTTGTTTCAGTTTGATATGTGTCTCTATATTACTAAGTCTCTCCTCAAGGCTACTGGGCAAATCTTGATTTGATTGTTTACTGGTTCTGGCAGTAGACTGGTTCATTGTTGATGGTCTTGTCTGTGGTCCATATGGATTGACTACTCTTGAGACTTTAAACAAAATGTCATACACAAATTTCAATTGTAGGTATACATAAAAATGAGCTTTCAGCCTATCATGTAAGAAATAGCAGGAGAGCACTAAATTGCTCGCCTTGTATTTCCGAGGGGAGCATTTTTCTTTCCTAAAAATGTTTTCTGATTTAAGGAGCACGATTAGTTGTTCTCCTAAAGCTCCGTCTACACTTTATGTGACAAAATATGTGATGTGCTCATATATAGACATGATGATGTCATATCACTACCATATTTGGGCATATCACTACCACATTTGGGCACATCACACTTTTTTTGTCAAACTAGTTTGATAGTGTAGACAGAGCTTTAGAGGTTGTTAAAGAGCGCGGAGGAGGTCGTTATGGAGTGCGGCGGAGCGTGATCACGCAGACACTCCTTAAAAAAGATGGACTGCACTTTCATTTTGAGAGACAGTAATTTTTTAACAAAAGATTAATCTGTGCAAGCCCAGTATACCCTGCTCTATTAGTATTAACTATTGAGACTTGATATGATCATCCCAAAAAGAAAGCTCACTAACATGAAGATAACTAAAAGTCTGGTAGTTTCAGCAACTGACCTTTGACATGACTTTTACAACCATTTACAGGCTTAAATACAGCATCTGTTCTTGCACATGATGTTGCAACTTCATTTTCGGGAGAAATAACGGAACAGAATTCACGTTTGTTGTTTTCATCCACATCTACTTGTTTTCTTTCAAAGAATGCTTTGATTCTCCTGTCAATCTTTTATTAAAGAATTTAAAGAAAACAAATGTTTTTAAAACATAAACAACCACTACTTCCAAGCAAAGTCTTAATTATTAACTACGGTATAACAAATTTAGTGTACTGAAATGAATGCATTCAAACTGACTCGATTTAAAGGCATTGTTAACTATCAAGCTAGTTTAACAATCAATGAGTGTGATGTGCCCAAATATGGTAGTGATATGACATCATAGTGTCCATATATGGGCACATCATATTTTGTTGTCACATAAAGTTTGATATTGTAGACAGAGCTTTATGTACAGTAATACTCCATGGTATGTGTAATGTTCTTGTATCTATTTAAGAGAAAGAGTCTTGTGTCTGTTCCTATTATACAAAGTCTTCCTACACATCCATTATATGGGGTATTAAAACACATAAAGTGTTGATAGTGGGTAGTGTTAAAACATTTCATGCAAAACTAAAAGACAAACCTCCTCTTTTGATGCTATGATTTGGACGAATGACGGATCTGTGACAAAAACAGGCTTCTTATCAATAGGTTGCGATGTCATTTCTGATGGGCCTTGAGGGGGTGTTGCAGTCCCTTCTTCCTTGGAGTCTCCAGTCTCTATCTTGAATGCACCAACGAGTTTCTGATGAGGAAAAAAAATGTATTTGTTTGCTAGCCATCAGTGTAAATTTCTTTGTTATTGAATGAACGGAATGAAAGGGTGTTAAAAAGAGATTTTGTTTAAATTTAAACATAAATTTTAAACAATTTTATTCAGGAAAAATAAGGTTCGCAATAATAATCATTCAACCTTTGACACTCGGCTTAGCTTACCTGAATGTCTTGTGATAAGTTTGCCATATAATCACATAGTTCTTCAATTGACAGCGAGACCAACGATAGTTGATTATAATCTACCGTTAAAGACACACAATGGTTTAATTTCGCCTGTAGACACAAACAAAAAGTAAAAATTAGTGAAAGTTGTCGGTATTACCCCAAATATCAACTGAATAATTGTATTGAATTTAATTTGTTTTCAATATTTTTAAAAACATTTTTGGAAATTATATTCCCCCAATTAAATACCGTACTAATTTCATGCACATCTTAATATAAAATTTAATTAATCGAATATTTGTACTAAATTATTTCTTTCATCTATTTATACAATACAATATACAGGTTGAAAGTATCAGACCGTTAGGCGTTAGGATAGAGTGCTCGATACCAAGGTAGAGCATAAATAAATAAAATAACAGCAGAAAACTTGGTTAATTCATTGTTTTAATCGCTACAAATCTGTTTCGTATGACCAGCATCTAGCTGGCCGCACAATATTTTAGCCTAGGCTTAGCTATTGTAGGCCTCACTAGACTAGGTACCCAAGACCCTCATCCATCCCATCACTCATCATCATATCATACATTGGTTGGAGTAGGCTAGAGGATAGAAGGATATGCCAAGCTAGTGGAAGTGATGTTGATCAATTTTTCTAACCTCTGCAAAAAACTTTAAAAACGCCTGTATAATATCTACGACCTTTTCTGCCATTATACAACAATTGAAGAGAACTTTAAAAATGAATAATCAACCAAATACGTTTGTAAATTTAAGGAACAAGGCTATACTAGACCAGTTCTTTGAACAACTTTCTAGCCCTCAAAAACAACACACTGTACATTGACTAGAGATTGGTGGTAAAAAATGGTAAATTACGGTTCGCATACTGGACTGTAGGCTCCATGTTTTCACATTCACACCCACACGATAAAATGAAATTTCGTACGCGTTGTTCACACGTACGAAAGTGGGGTAGGCCTAGGCCTACATCAATCTAGATTGGGGCTTATCTAGTTTTTAAGGGGAATAATGACTACACCAACAGTGGTATGACCTAATAATGTTTTTTAATTAAGCTTCCCCTAGGCCTAGCCTGGTTTCACAAACAAACGATCGGCCGCGGCCTATTATAGTCTAGGCCTAGGCCTCTAGAGAGGGGTTATCATCTGCAGCTACCCTGCTGCGCAGTAACCATTTGTAGCATGGCCTAGTAGGCCTAGGCCTAGTCTGGATCTAATTAATACTTAGTATTTGTGTTATTATTAATAAACAATTTAGACCGATGTACCCTGGGTGCATAATCTTAAATTTATAATCCAATGTTTTTGTATGGTATTTTTTAATTAAAAAATGTTCCACCTTTTCAGATGGAGTTTGCTGTCAATATGACATGCATGAGTTGCCAATCAACAATAGAAAATACTTTAAAAAATAATCCAGGTGAGAATGAGATGAAAATAATAATATATGAAAAGAAACCAACAACCACCCAGTTGTGTAACTTTTTCTTGTGTATAAAGTTTTTTTTTTAATTATGCATTATTAATTGACAATGTCAACAGTGATATATTTATACTATAACTTATATTTTTACAGATATAAAATCGGTTTCTGTAGATCTAAATCAGCAACAAGTGTTAGTGGAGACGACCATGTCCACATCAGATGTCAAGAGCCTACTGGAGAGCACCGGAAGAAGAGCAGCCTTGAAAGGGCATGGATCTATCGACTCCGATAAAGGTGTCAGAATTTAAAAAAAAAAATTTTTTTTTAATTTAAAAAATGATCTTAATTACCATGTTTTTGCACTAGTTATTGTAGCTAATGAACAGTAGTACTCTACATATACTTTTAATCAACAAATACTAATATAAATTTGCATTTTTTCCAGGTGTTCAGCATTTAGGGGCAGCAGTTTCTATGCTACAAGGTCCTAGCTTTGTACAAGGAGTGTTTCGATTTCTACAGATTTCTGAAGACACATGTGTCATAGAAGGAACACTAGACAATTTGAAACCTGGTCCACATGGTTTGGCTATTCATGAGTTTGGGGATTTATCCAATGGATGCCAAAGGTATTGAATTAAACTGTGTGATTAATATGTAAATAAATCTAATACTGTACTGTATAAACCATTTTTTTTATATTATGTAATAAAAAAACTACACAATTTGAAAAACTTATTTTCTAATTACAGTTGCGGTTCTCATTACAACCCTCACAGTAGGAGGCATGGTGCACCAGGAGACAAGGAAAGGGTATGTTGTTATTACCAACTATTCATTCTTGTACACTGATAACGATGCTAAAACTCATCAGTACAGTTCTGATTGCAATAGGGCACTTTTGACTTTCGACGACCGACCTAGATCAGGTCAATTGATGTGTCGTAGGTCGTGAACTGGACCAAGAAACCAAATGAAACCTGTGTCAAGTTGAGGTAGAGGGAGGACCCAATATTCCTGCGTGCGCACAATGAATTAACAGGATGCATTTTGGTCCTCATTCGTCTCTAATCGAAAGCTCCCTGATAAAGCCTACAATACAGCTTTGTGATCTTAAATTTTAAGCCCCTCCTGACTGGCTCAGCTATATTTTATATTTCAATCTGTTCCATGCATCTATATTAGATGATTTTACGATTCTCTTTCTTTTTAGCATGTTGGAGATCTTGGTAATGTAGTTGCTGATGAAAATGGTAGGGCTAATTTCCGCTTAGAAGATGATAAGGTTCAAGTTTGGGACATTATTGGTCGGTCCTTGGTAGTCCACGAGTCGCAAGATGATCTAGGACGGGGAAACAAACCTGAATCAAAGCTCGATGGAAACAGTGGGGTTGGGTAAGATATTTTGTTTATTTCAGCATTTGAGTTTAAGACAATTTGAGGAAACAAACTTTCTAATTTATTATAACAGCGCCCTCAACGTGTATTAATCAATGATGCGTTACCAACACAGCTCCCGAATACTATGAAGTTTTATATTTGTATATTTAAGTTGGTCTAGCTGGGTAGTTGAGCCATCGTTTGGTCCCGGAAACCGGATTTTAGGCCACGAAATAAAAAGTTTGCGGAACGCTGGTAAAATGATTACCTTTTTATTATTTCTCTCATTCCTTTCATCAATTATCTCTAGACTTTCCTGCGGAATTGTTGCAAGATCTGCTGGCCTTTTTCAGAATCCAAAGAAATTTTGCCAATGTGATGGCGTCGCAATCTGGGACGAAAGAGATGTGCCACTTGCAGGACCAAAAAGACAGCAACAAAGTTTGTTATAATACATTTCACAGGCAGAATTTAGCTGAAAATCCAAAAAGAATTAAAAAAATAAATGGTTAATGCAAATTAAAAAGGAATAAAGTAGAGAGTTTCTCAAAATGTTGCTTGTTGTTATTCTACAATCATCTTCTGGAGTACAGTCAGGCAAAGTAAATAATCATGAAACTTCAATGGGAAACAAATCATGGCAATCCATAAATTAATATCATGGTAAAGGAAAATATGGATCATCTAGGTGTAATAAATGTAAATAAATATTTAAATAGGGAAATTCTATTACATTATTTGATCAATAAATATATTAAAACTGTAAACAGTCTTTTGTTTCATTACAGTACCTTTTAATGTTCTTCGTCTTGCATACCTACCGACACTCATTGGATACTGCATTCCTTGTTGAGTTGAGTCTTGTATGCATTAAACTTCTTATAGGTGCTAACTAAATCCCAGAAATTCTGAAAGTAAATTCATTTCACCTATCTCATAGAGAAGGTACTATTATTAAACAACATGTGTTATCAGGGAAAAGAGTGAATTACAATTTCACTTTTTATTTGTAAAAACATTTTATTTCTGTGTTTTATAGAAAACAATCATGAAAAAAAGACGAAGACAGTTTTATTTTTCACTGAATCACCAATTTTTATTAAAATAAATGGACGCAAAGACAACATTTTATTTGTAAAAACATTTTATTTCTGTGTTTTATAGAAAACAATAATGAAATAAAGATGAAGACAGTTTTATTTACAAATTTAATTTTTCTCTGAATCACAAATTCTTATTCATTAAATAAATAGACGCAAAGACAACATATTAAATGTTAAAAAATTTTATTTCTGTGTTTTAGAGAAAACAATAATGAAAAGAAGACAAAGACAGTTTTATTTTCAAATTTAATTTTTCACTGAATCACCAATTCTTATTAATTAAATATGGACGCAAAGACAACATTTTATTTGTAAAAACATTTTATTTCTGTGTTTTATAGAAAACAATAATTAAAAAAAAGACGAAGACAGTTTTATTTTCCACTGAATCACCAATTCTTATTAAATAAATAAATGGACACAAAAACAACTTTTTATTTGTAAAAACATTTTATTTCTGTGTTTTATAGAAAACAATAATGAAAAAAAGATGAAGACAGTTTTATTTTCAAATTTTATTTTTCACTGAATCACCAATTCTTATTAATTAAATATGGACGCAAAGACAACTTTTTATTTGTAAAAACATTTTATTTCTGTGTTTTATAGAAAACAATAATGAAACAAAGATGAGGACAGATTTATATTAAATTTTATTTTTTACTGAATCACCATTTCTTATAAATTAAATATGGATGCAAAGACAACTTTTTATTTATAAAAACATTTTATTTCTGTGTTTTATAAAAAATAATAAAACAAAGACGAAGACAGTTTATTTTCAAATTTTATTTTCACTGAATCGCCAATTCTTATTAATTAAATAAATGGACGCAAAGACAACTTTTTATTTGTAAAAACATTTTTTTGTGTGTTTTATAGAAAACAATAATGAAAGAAAGACAGTTTTATATTACAATTTTATTTTTCACTGAATCACCAATTCTTATTAAATAAATGGACGCAAAGACAACACTTTACATTTTTAAATGTTATTTAATTTCTCTGATTTAAAAAAAAAATAAAACAGGAAAACAGTTTTATTTGCAAATTCAATTTTTTACTGATTCTTCATCCCTAAACACAAATTTTTACTAATAAATAAACAAACTAGACAACATTTTATTTGTTACAGATTAATTTTATAATCAACCATGTATGTTCTGTTACAATATTTTGGCTTAAAATATGAAACAAGCAAGACAATTTTTATTTCATTAAAATTTTATTCACAATTCATCATCTAGATAGAAAACATAAGTGCAGTTTTAGTCGGAGAATATAAACAAAAAAATATACCTCGTAAAAGAACAAACAAAAGGAAACAGGGCTACAGTTGACAAACCACAAAAAGAAAGTCATGAGTTAATTTACAGTACAAGCCTAGCAACTAGTTATAAATCTTACTTGTTTTGATGCTTGGATGCTCGAAGCGATGACTTGCTGCGTTAGTAACCTACCTTTGTGCTTCCATTTCCTTTATAAAAAAAATGGGGAATTGGGCAACATACCAGTGTGCAAGGAAATAGGGGAATGCACAACTGGGGTTGTAGCATGCATTATCTAAGTGTTAGTTAAATAACTTATATTAAATACCATTAATTTAAAATTTCTATTAAACTGATTTATAATTAATTAAGTCACTGTATATTTTATAATTCAATTAAATAAAACAATTCATTAATACTCAGCTCAGATCTAGAAAACTCAGATCACAGATATAGTACTTTTCACTTTACTTTTTCATTTTGTGAATTCAGCATATGACTATATAAATTTAAGTTTGCACAACAATTTAATTAAAAATATTATAATGTATATATAATATATAATCAATATAATATTAAAACTTGTCTTGATTCTTCATGTACATGTGTTAGTAACTGAAATAAATACAGTGCAAGTATAGGAGATAGAAAGAGGAATTTTGTTATATATAAAACACAACATGTATATTATTATATACAATATATGCTATATATATACCAGTTAACAGGTATGTGACATAACAATACATGAGAATTATAAAATAATTAAGTAGGTCCAATGAATAATCATTATTTGTATAAATTATAAACATTCAAAACCTATCAATGCATGATACAACAGCATACAAGCAAATACATATTTTATATCATATAGATTGTATATGATATATTATATTGTATTTGCATGTGGATGGATTTAAGAGGGGTAGGGGGTCTTCAATCCAGGACCAGATCATCATCAACCTGTGACTAAAAAAACTCTACTCTAAATGTGTTAGTATACCTGCAAGGCAATAACCACAAACTAACATATAGATAAACAAATATGATTTGCATTATTTATATGTTAGTTTGATTGGTTTTATTGGTTAGGTCTTACTATGTTTTGGATGTCTTGTCCACATTCTGGAACACATTGAAAAGAATGTTGTAAAAACGCAAAATGTTCATGCATTAATGTCATCAAGGCCGGAACGTGCACATACAGGGCTGGCTAACTTAGCAAAAATGTTCCACAAACAGTAAAATGAATGTTTTATACTTGGATGTCATTTTTTATACTCATGTTGGTATGGTATCCACATATGCAAAATGTTCATGCATTAATGTCATCAAGGACGGAACATGCACATGCAGGGCTGGCTAACTTAGCAAAAATATTCCACAAACCGTAACAGGAATGTTTTATACTTGGATTTCGTTTTTTATACTCATGTTGGTGTCCACATATCCTTATTGTATGTTGTAGAAGAAATACAGCAACAAAGAGACCCAAGTAGGCAGACGAAAAAGACCAATTGAAATTGTGTATTGTAACAGTAAATACTGGTTGGTTTAAATTTGATGTCACACCTGAAAAACAAAATTATGCATTATAATAACAAAATATTTTGGCACCAACAACAATTAATACCAAGTCAAAATACATTTAACATCAATTTGTATGTTAGTGAATGAAGTAACATTGGAATTCTTAATTTAACCCGTTCAAAACACAAGCACAGCACAGATCACAGACAGCTGAAAGATCGTCACGATTCGTCAGCCGTCAAAGTTCTCATGTCAGTGTGGAAACGAAAAAAAAGGATGTGCTTAGGCCTAGCCTAAAAAGGTGTACTCCTAACCAACTCGAACACATTTGAAACTTCAAATCAAGTGTTTTAATTTATGATGAACATAGTGCCTTAGATTTGTTAAAAAACCCTATATTTTAGCACTTAAATTAAGAAAAAAAGCACCTACCTACTATTGGCTCCAAAGAATCGTCTCCTCCTCGCTGCTCGTGGACGTGGAAAAGGACAAAAATAAGTTGGTGTGACGTTAACTTAGCTGAAGATGGAGTTTACAGTCACTTTGATTGGCTGAGACTATATGCAAATTACATGATGTGATTTTCGTTACATTGATTGGCTAAGCAGAAATCACTGTTGCTACCCGCGTATTTTCAACGATTTGGTGAAAATTATCTGCTTGGCTGGCTGTTCTCTCTGATTCCTCCCCTCCCTTTCCTTCTGGGTTGAGAATACTTAATTTGTTGGATTATTGAACAATTATTGTCATCAACTGATGATGATGATGATGATGATGATAATAATAATAATAATGTATATTATATTTTCTGGAGTACAAGTATGTCATATTTCAATTAATTTTAAAATACAATAGTTAAAGGCAGCAGCCAAGGCTAAATTAGTAGTTAAGGTCATTACATACGTACATAGAGGTATTTTTCCATCTCCTCCGAACTTTTTTTAAACATAGAGGGCGGTAGACCGTTTTTTTAATGTATCGTATTTTTTTGTTTGTTGATTTGTAGTCTTCTCGTCCTATCTTATTTTGAAAATTTACAGCATAAAAGATAATTTTACGGGGTAAATAATTTATAGGGAAATACTTTTAGCAATGAAGTAAAATAATCTGTAACCAATCACCTAACTAGTGGACATGGTAATTAAACTAGGGCTAGCTAGCTAGGCAGGCAGAGCACAGAGTGGTATTCTTAACAACAGCTTGCTAGGCTAGGCCTAGCTGCTTTTAAAAGATAGAGGGCGGTAGACCGCTTTTTTAATGTATGGTATTTGTATTGTGAACTGATGTACTGTACACAGTACTTCTACTACTACTACTGTACCAAATTTGCCTGCAGATAAGTTTAAATGGGAGATTTCTGGAAATTTTAAATACCTACAAAATGATTCAAACTGACTGTATGCATCTATTTAATTTAGTTTTTTTGTTAGTCTACTCTAGATATTGAAGATTTCGCATTATGGAACCGGTTGATTCATGGTTGGAAAGAGAAATGGAATTAAATAAGTCGCATGAGGATATGTAAGTAAAACAAAAACAAATATCTATACACTCAAAACTCTTTGTAAAAAATAAATGTTTTAATTTATGTTGATTTGTTCCTTTGTTTAGACTAACCAGAAGAGAGGCACTTCTGAGAAACTCAGAGTGGCAGCTTGGTGCAAATGAAGCAAAAAATAGTAACTTAGCACTGAGTTGGACAAGAGCAAAAAACAGAAATCAGATCCTACTTCAGGTTAGCTATGGTAATCTTTTGAAGGTCAAATATCTATGGTCATCTCTTCAAAATAAATTCATACTTCTCTCATATTTTCAAGAGGTTATTACTTTGTTATAACTGAACATTGTATGAAAGATGTGACCAAAGATCTTTGACAATACACTCTTCTTGTGACCCAACTGAGCTCTCCTCCAGCAATCCTTTTAATGGTCTTTTGAATCATTTTTGTTCTCTTACATTTTTTATACCATCAGAAACTTTCAAAAGCTGAGGAAATCCTGAAACAAGGAACAAGGTCAAATTCATCTAGGACCCTGACAGATTTACAGGTGATCCTTTATTTATTCTGTATATTTGTGAATGAAAATTCAAGTGTATCGGCAAGAATAGAAAAATCTGATATACTATTGTCTAGGTTCTAAATGGCAATTTAACTAACATATTTGTAAACAAAATATTTGGTGTCATACCCATGAACCAAATCAAAACTGGATGGTGCTTATAGGAATACTAACAAGCAATTAAGCATTAGGGTTTTTTACCTACCCTTGTTAAGTCCAGTGCATGGAGAGGGCCGTAGCCAGCATGAGTCAGACGAGGCGGAATTTTCACTACCCATCCCCAATTCCCCAGCACAGCTCGTCATATTTTATATATTTAAGGCATCTTTGCCTCGTCTGTTTTTAACCTCTCGCTACAGCCTTGATAGCAACAATTTTACACTATTGATATATAATGGAGCAGAAGTTGTTCATGATAACAAATACTGCATAAAAAATGATGAATCAATTTACAATGAACACGTTTTGTTTTGCTCTTCTTTGACATGTTTTTAGGCATCATATTGGAAAATGGTTGAGAAGCAGTTACCAGAGTGGAAACAAGATGTAAAGAAAAAAGGAAAATCCACTACACCTAGGTGATGTAAAACATGGGAGAGCTCTTGTGTCCAGTTGAGATTCTTGGATTCAGACTGAAAAAATTGTTGCCATTTTACTCCTCACTACTAAATTGAGAATACGAATATTAGTGCCAATGCTCTGCCACAAGATTAGGCGCTGGTCTACACCATCAAACTTTATGTCACAAAAAAAAATGACGTGCCCATATATGGACATGATGATGTCATACCACTACCCATATGCGAGAATATTTGGGCACATCACACCTTTTTTGTCAAAACTATTTGCCCCCTCTGTGGAGGTTTTGTTGCATGAATAAATGGCGACTGCACCAACAATTATGTAAATACAAGTATATCAGTAACAAAATACATGAATAATGCACTGCAAATGACTTCTTTCACTTAACACACTTGGATGCCCAACATGCAGGTGTAGATGCCCAGGTACACATTAAACTCCAGAGTTTGGTAGGGCGTCCACAAGTTTTAAGGCCTAGATCATTGATATTGGGAAATGTATTCATACCTTGATTTATATCGAAATTTGTAAATTATGTGTGCAATATTTTGAAATATATTTTTAAAAACAAATCCATGTGTGCAATATTTTTGTGAGAAAGTGTAATGAGTTAATAAAGCATACAATAAAATAAGATGCTAATATTACGATTGTAAAAAAAAATGAATTTAATCTCGCGCATTAGTGGCATACTCATTTACAATTATGTCCTGTTCTCATTATTAGCCTTATCAAATGTGTTATACAGTAGTACAACATAACATTGCATATCACAGCGCAAAACATACATGTCACCCAGCCCAAGGATGTCTGCTTGTTTTAATACACTCAACTGTAAATACATTTTAAAACAGTCAACATACATAGTGAAAATGTATGCAAATACTAGCTTTTTCATTACAATTTTTTTAGACTCAATACAATATTGGAAAAGTAAAAATTGGTTCAATGTATTATCATACATTGATTGTTTTCATTGTTCAATTTATTTTCATTATTACACTGCTTTATGATGTTCTAGAATGTTAAGTGTATCTCTATACATCTCTGCAACAAGGCCTTTAGAAGTTCAAACGATTCGGTAAAAGAAAGTTAACGGAATGTAACTCAAAATTTGAATTCTTTGTACTTCTTGGGTGCACGATTTGTATCCTGCGTTTGCTTTTTTCTTTTGTTCTGAAATTAGAAAAAAAAAACATTATTAAAACAAACATTTATAGTAGGTGGTCAATTTCTTTATTTTCTTTATCATTCATTCACCATCACTTCAGTGCATTGCAGGCCTGCTTGTATGCGCAATGAAGTATTAATAAAAATCTGTCTACACTATCAAATTTTATGTGACGAAAAAATTGTGATATGCCTATATATGGACATGATGACATCATATCACTACCACATCACACAAAATAGTTTGATAGTGTAGACATAGCTTAAGAGTGCGTACCTTTTGTTTTGCAGCATGTTCTGCCACCATGTCACTAAAGTCCTCTTTTTCAAGATGTGATTGCTGTTCTCGAACTTGCTCTTCATACCTAAAAGGAATAAAATGAACACATTTAGCAGTTTTTATTTAGTTAAATTCAAGCATATAATACTGTAGAAATTTACTGAATCTAGGATGTGTATAGTTAAATATTATAAATTATTAATATTATTAAACATGCCAGTAGATGCTGATTATGTTTAAATAACATTGTATAAAACGGACACCAAATAGCGAGAGGCATGCCATGATTAATTCCTGATGATGATCAAATAAAGATCGAAACGTTGAATCATGGCTTGCCTCTTGTTATGTGGAGTCAGTTTTATACTATGTTATTAAAAGCACATTCTCATAGTTTTTTTGGAGAGGAATATTGCTTTGTGGTAATGTACTTACTTGGCAGCCATTGCTGCTGTGTCCAGATCCAATTCACTAGGATCAAGAGCAATAGCTACTACTTCAGATCCTGCAGCCTGGCTTGGCTTCTTGGCCTAAGGATTCACAAATATGATGAGGTTTATTAACAAGACAAATAAAATGATATATCTATCATTGGATGTTAAGTATGTGATACACCGAAATGCCTTTTGAACATTACAGTCCAAAAATGTGATGTGTACAGTAGAATCCCTCCTATTAAGGGGAAACTCTTCCTATTAAGGGGAAACTCTTCCTATTAAGGGGACAACCCTCCTATTAAGGGGACACCCTTCCTATAAAGGGGAAACTCTTCCTATTAAGGGGACACCCTTCCTATAAAGGGGAAACTCTTCCTATTAAGGGGACACTTTCCTTTAAAACGATAGGTGGAAATAAGAACACACTGTAAAAGCCCCAATGATCTAATGGTAAGTCTGTACAACTAGTATCAAAGTCAATCTTCATAGTTTTACATTAGGTAAAAATTGGCATTGGCTATTTACAATATCTTAACACTGCAGTGTACACTATGCCTGTATCTAACTAAACTATAACAACCAAACATTTCAATGTGAATCACATGAAATGGAATAAAACTAATAAATTCCACTTACCGCAGCACCAATATCATATACATGCGCTGAGCCCATCATGGCAGCCCCTACGTTGGCCCTCTTCTCTGGTATAATTGTATATAAAGCAGGCGTCTCCCCTCCTTGATCCATGGCATCTTCTATCTTCTTTTTCCTTAATTCTATCATCTCTGGTGTCTCTAGGCCTGCTGTCACAGATGTTACTCCACTGGGTGTGATAAGTCCTCTGGTATATTAAAAAAAAATGAATGTTAAAATAGTTTTTAAATCCAATAGAGAGACACTGATCTCGACATTGAAATTATTAAAAAAAAAAATGGATTTTAATAGTGCTTTTAACAAATTAATTATAAGTTAGCCGTCCAAATACCACACTTATTTTTGATACAACCTATATTCAACCACCGACAAAGTAGATTTTATGTGTGTAGTGTATTGAGAAAAGAGACGAGACCTGTTACTTACCCATCAGCTGGTGTAATAAGACCAGATTCATCTGGTTTATCGTCCTCTTCCTCCTCTGATCCTTCATCATCGGTTTCTTCTTCCGATTCACTTTCTAATTCTCCCCACGGTGCCATCTCTGGTGGTTCTTCATCCTCCTCAATCTACCAAAACATCAATCAATTTGTTAGTTTCAATTTTCTTCATTTTTTTCCCTGTTTGCTTACCATACATAATACTGCCAGGTATGACAATCCTCTGTTTATGCTCTTTACCTAATGACTGATTAAATCATTACCATGCATTGCATGGATGCAGTGAGTCTATTTTCAATACAGGTCTTAACCCGTAGATGGTCAATATGAAATCATTAAGGCTATAAATGATTTCATATCTATCATCTATTTTATGGTATCTACACATTAATTGGTTGTTTTCAATTCATATAATGTTGTTCAGGGTCCTTAATGATCAGCTTCGGCTGGATGGACAACCCTCGTAAAATATTGTTGAAATAAAATTAAAAATAAAAGCCATTGCTATTTCATTGTATGTTTACATGTACATATAACAATACTTTTAATCTGAATCTGTTAAAATAAAACATAACTTAATGTACATGCTTACCTTAAAATCACTTGCATTGGTCCCAAATACATCCCCATAAAGGGGTTTCCCTGTTTCATCTACAGGAGGCTTACCCCATCCACCAGCATGGTACCCAAATGAACATCCCTGTAAATAATAAGTATAAACTGTTCTTTATTATCAATAATTAAACCTAAATTTTAATGCTTTTACCAACATTAATGCACATAGGTCTGCTAATGGAGCTTTCATATTGATGTATCAAAACAAAGGAGCACTTCTTCATCGAATTACAAGGCATGGATCCTAAAAATCAAAAAGTAACTTACCTCTGGTATGGGAGAATTCAGTCCCAGGATCTTAAGGTTGGGGTAAGATGGAGGTGGACCATATCGCTGCATTGCGATTAGCCACGGTGGAGGAACAGAATGAGCAGTCTGTAATGATAAATAAAAACAAGGTGTCGGGATCATAACGATATTGACAAGAGTTGAAGATGAATCTTTAAACACACATACTTTGGTATAATAATAATAATGGTAGTCTTATATAGCGCCCAATACAATGTTTTTAAGCGCTTTATATACAAAAATGATCCATAAAATATCCTAAAATAACCAAAAAAGGAAGTTGAAACAGAGGTTTCTAGTTCATTCAAGAATTTCTGCAGAGCGCCACTTACAAATTATTTCAAGGTTTGATTTTCAATTGCATTTGCATTGCATTTTGATTGCATTACGCTCAGTTTAGCCTGTTGCAGTAATTATTTTTAAGCACAACTTACGGAACCAACTGGCATTCCAAGAGCAACCCTGAGGTCATCAGTGATGTCACCTGGTTTTTTCTCTTTTAGTTTAGTTTCAAACTCTTTACCTTCATAGTATAGCTGGCCATGAATTGTCATCTTTGGCTTTGACTGCCATCTAAAAAATAAATTATTCAAAAATATTTTTAAATAGAATTATTTATCAAATATTTACAGTATTTACAAATTTCAAAGTTTAAGACATAAGATTATCTCCAATCCAAAGTAATTACAAGAGCTTGCAGTCAAATATACATATAAATATACAGATATAAAACAAAATAAATTAAGTCATTTACTATATGCATTAGAATACTATAAATAAATAAGTGGTTTTATTTTAAATATAGCCAAAATAAATAGTGAAAAATTACCTGAAAAACGCATCATGAAGTTTCTGATAATCAATATCTATCTTCCCCATCTTAGGACGTACTTTCTGCCGCATTTTTGTTTTCATTGTCTGTTGTTCCTCCTGTAAAGTGAAGAAATTACAATAAAATTCTGAATAGAATTATAAATTCAAGGACTTAATTCATGAAATAGAATTCAAACACAATACAAAGCAATAGTCTGTATCAAACAGGGCACGGTTAAAATAAATGTTATTGCAATAGTTCCTGCAAATACCTCAGAACTTGGGGTAGTTACAGAAGTTATCACAGCGAGGGTCATTCATATTGCTAGCCATGTTTACTCTGGCATTACCTTCTCCTGGAGAGCTTGCCTCATTTCCATAATACCAGTTCTTCTGATGAATTCTGGTAACTCAAACGGTGGTTTTTCAATACCTCTTTTACCCTGCAAATACTTCCTCTTGAAACACCAATGCCTTGGTACTGGAACTGTGTTTCTACTTGACTGAAATACAAGACAATAACATAATGATTACCAACCCAACCACAATAAGTGGTATAGACTTCACTACAAATTGTGGATCTGAAGCCTTAGGTTTTTTTGAAAACCATTGACATTTTCAATGTTTTTGAGAGATAATTTAGAGGGTTTTTTAGGTCCAGTTACTTTTAGGAAATAGATTGGTTATCTTGTAATTCTTTAACCATCCACTACTCCACCTAAATGCAACACACTTTCATATATGCTTGTAACGAATGGTCTAACTATGCTAGGCAATATGTTGGAATATACCCAACACTTTGGGGCCAGGGCTAGGTGGAATTAATTTGCTGATCACCATGTTGCTTGGGTGAAAAGGAACTAGGTTTTATGAATGAATGTGCTGCTTTCCACAGCCATTTGCCAAATATAAAGTATCAAAAACATTCTGTACACTACATATAATATTACAAAAAAATATTACAATAAAACATACACATCATAATAAAACTATAAGAAAATATGATTACCAACCAAACCACCCACCATGCTTACCTTTAAATGTACTAATAACTTGGGGTCTCTTGCCGTGACATCGTGCATTTCCACAACATCTGGTCTAGACACCAACTGCTTCAATTCAGCAACACTCAGTCTGTTTAATTTACGCAGTTTCTTTTTGGATATTTTTGGAGTATCATCCTCCATCTTTTCCTTTTTAAAATAAAAACATATTTGTTATTAATTTACAATTAATTAATTATTTTGACTGGATTGCATTAGTAACATAGTACTGCTCTTCAAAATGGTCCCATTACTAGGGTACAATGGGTTTTTTGTTGAATTTTTAAGTGAATTTTTTTTTCGTTTTTTTCTATGGAAGTGATAAAACTACAAAATAATCTATTCAAAGTTTGATTTATTAATCTTCATTGTTCATGTTTTTAGGGGGTAATACATGTTTAGTAAATTGTTTAACAATTAACGAGAGAAGGAGCCTATCTTTTTAGGATTTTCAGTCTTTGTTACTAATTGTTTATGAGATTTTCCTGTATTTTGTTAATTTTACTCATTTGTTCTCGAGTTCCAAATTCCATGATGGTCGGAAACGTCAATCTTTTTTGTCATTAAATTTTATTTTAAAGTTACTGTATATAGTAAACGTTTCTTAACTCATAATACATCTTTAATTCTAAATATGTTATCTGAATTGCTATTCGCAGGTTTTACCTCTTCCTCATCGCTACTATCATCAGAATCATCCTTCTCTTCTTTTTTCTTAACTTCAACAGGTTTAACAACAGGTGCCTTCTCCTCAGCTTTCACTTCTGGTTTTGGCTTCTCAGCAAGCTGAATTTAATAAAAAATATTTATTCAGCAAGTTAATAATAATATCCTGGATATGTTGTGAAACCTCTAAGCGCTGAACTTTATTACCCCAGTCATTTTTTGGGATCAAACACGTATGGAAACATACGCAAAGCGCAAAGTTGTGTCTTGATCTAACCAGGTACCCATTATTACACCTGGATGGAGAGAGGTAAACCTAAGTAAAGTATTTTGCCTGAGGATACAAGCAATGTGGCAGAGTTGGATTCAAACCGCGATCTCACGATCAGTAGTCCAACGTCCAACACACTGCGCCAAACACAATCATAATTCACCCAGAGCAAGTAATGTACATGGTCCCAAACAGAATAACATTAACTTCATCATTACTTAAGCCCTGTCTGCACTATCAAACTAGGTTGACAAAAAAAGTGTGATGTGCACAAATATGGTAGTGATGTGCACAAATATGGTAGTGATATGCTTAAATATGGTAGCGATATGACATCATGTCCATATATGGGCACATCACATTTTTCTGTCACATAAAGTTTGATAATGTAGACAGAGCATTACTTATTCTCTCATTATTAAAAATTGGACAACTGAAATAAACAGAAAAATAAAACATACCTGGAAGGCTTCAAAGACCTTCCTGAAGGATCTGAAAGACGGATCTGCAATATCCAAGGATTCTGGTACGTATTCAATCTCCACATCATTTGCTTCATCTTTTTCATCGTCTTTCTTTATTTCATCATCTTGCTGTTGTCTTCTAACAGCTTGCCTCTTCTTCTTTTTCTTCTTTCGTCTTTGATTTTTGGTCTAAAAAATTAAAAAACAATACAGTAAACAAATTTGTTATGTTACACAGGTATATACATTCATTTTTGTTGATATTTAAAATGATTTTCCAAGATCCAAGTGCTTTTCAACTGTATTGAAAGCTTACAAGTTTCTTCTCTTTAGGAGTATCTTCTTTCTTTATTTCCTCCTCTTCTTCTTCCTCCTCTTCATGCTGTACCACTTCAGGTTCTTCTTCAACCGGCAACTGAAATTCTGATTAAAAATAATATATATATATATATATATATATAAAAATTATCATAGTTCTTGTCAAAATACATTTCAGAATTTATACACACGATCCACCAATTACAGGACCCATGCTTTCTAAACCACGTCTCATGGGGCTAGGTAGTGGCACTGTATTGGCCATCAGTAAAATCATGAAACACTTACAGGATTTGAACCAAGGAATTGTAATCAAGGTCAAGCACCAGACCACAGTGCCACTACTACTTTCATTAATAATTGTCTGTGGGTCAATTTCTGTAATAATTTGAGCCCTGTACAGTATTGTAATTAAATATTTAATGTAAAGAAATATGTATAGCCAAAGGCAATCTGACAGGATGCTGAGCTCGGGAGATCAAAGGGTTTATCTGTGGCTGCGACAAGATCATATATGTACATAGTACAGTACTGTTGGTATTTTTCACAGCAAGACATAACATCAAAGGTCTATTACAAGTTCCTATCTTGTCAAGGAAAGCCCAGTGTCATTAATAACATTAATAGGTAATTCAAAATATTTACCATCGTCTTCAGTCCCACCAATTTCTTGTGCCCTGACATCCTTAAACTGTAGCACCTTCTCAAGAGCATGTGGCAGACGGATCTTTTCCACTACATTCTCCTCTTCTTCATTTCCTTCATCGTCATCATCTACACCAGGTGGCCTAAGTGCTGCTGGTCTTATCTCTATTGACATCAGAGATGGCGGCTTCTGACCAGGAAGTTGATGCAGAAATGGTCTATCATCTGAGGGACCTCTCCTTGGTGGGCTTCGCATCATGCTACCTGAAATTGGTAATAAAATACAGTATATTTATGTTATCTGTTCAGATGCTTCAAATAGCAGGAAAAACACAAAATAAATACAGTATTTATTTTCAACACTTACCTCTTTGATGCCTTAACTGATGATGTTGCCTTGCTCTTGATTCCTCTTCTTCCTGTTGCAAATGAATCGCGCGTTGCTGTTCTCTGTAAAGTTCTTCCTCTTTAACTTTTTCTCTTGCTAGCTCTTTTCTTAACCTCTCATCAGCTAACATTTGTTGCTGTTGGCGAGCTTTCAGTCTTTCTTCTTCATCACGTTTTTGCATTTGTTGAAGACGTTCTTGCTGTTGCATTAGAATTCGTTCCTTTTCCTTAGCTATGAAGTCATCATCAACATGCATATCCAGTCCAGGAACTTGTATGTCTTCATCATAGTCTTCACTTTTCATTCCTGTCTGATGGTAGTGCTCTGGAATTTCTATTGAAGCATGATGTTTTTCTTCCATAAGATCTTGTTCGCGTAGTTCTGCAGCTCTTTGTTGCTGTAGAGCAGATTCTTTCTCAAGATGTTCAGCTTCTAATTGCTGTTGTTCATACCTCTTTTGCTCAGCAATACGTGCCTCTTCTAAGTTACGCTGCTCCTCTTGTCTCTTTTGCTCTGAAAGTTGTGCCTCTTCCATCAAACGAGCCTGTTCTCTTCTTTGCTGATCTGCAATCCTTGCTTCTTCTATCAAACGAGCTTCCTCCTGTCTTTTTTGTTCTGAAAGTTGTGCCTCTTCCATTAGTTGTGCCTCATGTCTTCTCTGCTCTGCAAGTCGTGCATCTTCCATCAGACGAGCCTCTTCCTGTCTTCTTTGCTCTGCAATTTGTGCCTCTTCTATCAAACGTGCCTCTTCCTGTCTTCTTTGCTCTGCAAGCCGCATCTCTTCCATCAGACGTTCCTCTTCTTGCCTTCTTTGCTCTGCAAGTTGTGCTTCTTCCATCAGACGTGCCTCCTCTCGTCTTCTTTGCTCAGCAAGTTGCGCCTCTTCCTGTCTTCTTTGCTCTGCAAGTTGCGCCTCTTCCTGTCTTCTTTGCTCTGCAAGTCGTGCCTCTTCCATGAGATGTGCCTCTTCCCGTCTTCTTTGCTCGGCAAGTCGTGCCTCTTCAATCAGACGTGCATCTTCTTGTCTTCTTTGCTCGGCAAGTCGTGCCTCTTCCATCAGACGTGCTTCTTCCTGTCTTCTTTGCTCTGCAAGTCGTGCATCTTCCATCAGACGTGCTTCTTCCTGTCTTCTTTGCTCTGCAAGTCGTGCATCTTCCATCAGACGTGCTTCTTCCTGTCTTCTTTGCTCGGCAAGTTGTGCCTCTTCCATCAGACGTGCTTCTTCCCTTCTTCTTTGCTCGGCAAGTCGTGCCTCTTCAATCAGACGTGCATCTTCTTGTCTTCTTTGCTCTGCAAGTCGTGCCTCTTCCATCAGACGTGCTTCTTCCCTTCTTCTTTGCTCTGCAAGTCGTGCCTCTTCCATCAGACGTGCTTCTTCTAGCCTTCTTTGCTCTGCAAGTTGGGCCTCTTGTCTTTGCTGTTCTGCAATCCGTTGCTCTTCTATCAGACGCTGCTGTTCCTGTCTTTGTAGTTCTAGAATACGGGCTTCTTCCTGTCTTCGCTGTTCAACAATTCTAGCTTCTTCCAGTAAGCGTGCTTGTTCTTGTTGTTCATGAATACGCTGTTGTTCTATCCGTTCTAAGCGATTTTGTTCAGCAGCACGCTCCTGTTCTATATGTTGCCGTTCAAGTAGTAACTGCTGCTCTGCTAATCGTCGTTGCTCCAGCTGCTGTTGCTGATCAAGCAACTGTTGTTGAGCCAATTGTTGGTGTTGTAGCTGAGCCAATTGTTGTTGCTGAATATCTGGCATGCCAGATGGCTGACCTATAATAGAAATGAAATTTATGCACATTTTTATTCCTGATTGATCACATACATGTTGAAATGTTGAATTTTACCATGATGGCATTATATTCAATTGCTTATTTAGAGTATTATTAAATTAAAACTAAAAAAATTTACATTTGTTTGAGATATTATTTGTAATGACACAGAATTCAATCAACATACCAACTGTAGTGTCCACTTCATCTTGAGACAGACGGTTGAACAATCTTTCAATTAGCTCAGCTTTTCGTCCTTTAAAAAAAAAATGTATTATGCTATTTTAAAATAAAAAATTATTATTAGTATAATCAATTATTATAATTATTGATTAATTAGGAGTATTTATTTATTATTAATACAGCTTGACTTTATATTATTAAATATTGATTATGTTGATTGTTTTAGGCCTATACATCATGAAAATACAGTACGCTCAGCGGCTCTCTTTTCGCGCTTCATACAATCATAGCTAGGCCCTAACCTACTACGACTTGCCCTCCTTGCTGGTCCTTGCCTTCCTTGTTGGCTTCCTACACTCTCTAGCCTAGCCTACAAACTTACCACTAGTCGTAAGACCTAAAGATGATAATCGTGTACGTAAATCAGTTACGCGAAGTTTCTCCAATTCTTTTCGGTTAACCATGATGCCTTTTAAATATAAATACTTTATATATAGACTTTAAAAAGGTAATTGTTACTCTTCGATCGTTCTTCTAACGTTAACTACAACGACGCCATCTTTCCAATTTCCAAGCTAGCTTTCAAAAGTAATTATTAACATTGCAAATAAATGTATATATTAAATAAATAAAGTACCTTATATTTACAAAAATATTATTTAAATTACACAGGCAGTTTATATTTATCCAATTATCATTCACAGTATAAATAATACAATTTAATTCAAAGCAATAAATAAACATTAAATTATATTCCAAAAACATGTCTGCGCCCTTGCTCAAAAAGTTGACCAATGTGTGCAAGCGAGTTTCAGCAGTTTGTTCCCTTTCTCTAGGAAGGATCTAAATCTCCCTTTCTCTAGGCCTAGCCGGTTTACTTTCTATTTCCAGGCCTAACCTCATTTAGATTCATGTACGTAAAGGTTTGCTGATGAATACTACAGTACATTATATGATGAAGAAGAATTGATTAATAAAAATAAAGCCAGCTTCAGCTAATCGATATAATAATATACTATTAACTAGCTAGTCTACGCGGCGAGGCTAGCTGTAGTGTAGTACTACTATCTAGGATAGCCCTCTACAAGAAGAGGTGCACTTTTGCGAGAAGGCATTGATTGGGCTAGATGGATAAGTTAGATGGTCATAACATTTATAGATAGTTAATAAGATATTGTTGTAGGCCTAGCCCTATGAATAATGTAAAAAGTATATATTAAACTTACTGAGGAAAGCAGTCATAATTATATTTTCCTACACCTAGTTGAGTTCAGTGCTGCTGATCCATGGCATGTATGTGTTTGCTTCTCCTCCTAGCTGTTCTTCAGTTCCATTCCAGCAATATCAACACATGTGTAACCAAATTAGATGATTTGAATATTCATTAACATAGAAACTTCTGTTGCCAGCAGTACAGTGCATTACTTTGCATCAATTCATGATTGGAATGATAAATTAATCAGTTATTTATTTATGATTTTATTATCCTTGTGTTATTTATTTATATATGTTTTTTTTAAATAAACTAAATTAGTAGACAAAATATTTGTAAAGAATTTTAATGACACTTGTATTGGATGAATTTTTACTAACTTGATATTTTTCTTTCTTTTTAAATTCAGCTGCCATAATTAGATTTCTGAAGCTAAATTTCTTTGACAATGTCCCGTGTTGGTAAAGCAGTAAAGGATACTGGGAAGGTAGTTCATGGCAACGTAATAAAGACATACATCAAAGCTGGACGGGCAGCCCCAGGTCCACCCCTTGGACCTGTACTGGGTCAGGTATATAAGTTAAAATTAAAATAAATCCAAAGGCAAATATACTGTAAAAATGACAATGTGGGTGTCAGTGGTTGGATCTCAATGGAGATACAAAATAAGCAAAAAGCTAAATCAAAACGATAAAGTAAAACAGCCTGAAAAATTTGCTTAAAAAAACACTACCCCTTCATCATAAACATATATATATACAATTATTTTCTTGTTTCAGTACTAAGACTTGTGGTGGATGCACTTTTTATTGTGTTGCTTGCATCTTCTCTTAGAAACAAAGTCCCACTATTCAAAACAAAATAATTATCTCTCAATTTTTTTTAAAGAAATTTTAAATCTTGTACAGTGCAGATTCAATGGTCCTTTGATCATTTTTTTTTGTGGAATTGGCAAAAATAAATGTTTTATTTTTATCTAACAGGATATTAAACCTTTTTAAAAACATTTTTTTTTTCAGAGAGGAATCCCCATTGGTCAGTTCTGTAAAGACTTCAACCAAAAGACCAATCATATTAAAGAAGGAATTCCATTACCTACAAATATTATAATAAATGTATGTTGTTTCATTTACTTGATATAGAGGGAATTTGGATTTTATTTAATTACTATACGTTTTCATACAAAATAGATAGATCGAAAACATATATACAGCTCTGTCTACACTATCAAACAAGTTTGACAAAAAAAGTATGATGTGCCCTAATATGGTATAGAATGTTATCACATTTCTTTTTCACATAAAGTGTGAGAGTGTAGACATATATTAAATATCACACAATTGTTTCTCAATTGCAGCCTGACAGGACATGTACATTGGAGATCAAATCACCTCCTGTTTCATATTTTGTCAAGTCTGCTGCAGGGGTGGCTAAAGGTGCTCACAAACCAGGTGAGAAATACTTTTGAATATAGCTTTTCACAAATTAAAGAGGGTGATTCTACATGGATTTATTTCAAAGCCCAGAAAGTTTGTAGTATTACTATTCAAAGGAAATCCTTCCCTCTCCCCCTTGCTTTTCCTGAAGTGCTCTTTTAAAACTAGAGACTACCTAGGCCTAGAATATTTTTTTTTATCCGGCTTTCATAGCCAGCAGACATATTTCGTCTACTGCTAAAGCACCTTGTCTGCTGAGCTTAGACACACTATATATTCAGTGGCAAATCCATGATATTGAAGTAGGAGCAGGGCCTAAAAATGTAAGATAACATGCAGAATCCATATCCTATCTTTTGCATTGCAATTTTCAACATTTAGAGAGAGGCCGGTCCCACTTTAGATCCACCTATGATAATCTTGTCTACAGGCTTGGTTGTTATGTTATTTTTGTTTCAAACATTTATCAAATAAAATATGATATGATTATTTTTTCTTTTTAGGAAACCATTGTGTTGGGCAAATAACATTGAAACATGTTTATGAAATTGCAAAAGTGAAACGGGAAGATCCTAACTTACAGATTCAAAGCATGGAACGTATTTGCAAAGGAATTATAGGATCCTGTCTTTCAATGGGAATACAGGTTGTCAGAGAATTAAATCCAGATGTATATAAGGAATTTTTAGAAAAAAGTGCAGAGGAAGCGAACGAAATTCGGGAGGAGGTTATCGCAGAGAAAGCAGGAGGATACCGCGGTTAATCATGACATCTTAAAAACAATTTGCTAAAAACTTTTTTAATAGTGTTTGACTGATATGATGTATTTAGGAAGATAAATAAAAGATAGAAATAACACGATTATTTTTGTCATGTTGTGTTAGCTTATTTTGGTAATTTGATCATGGTTGCGCATACTTTGCCATGTACATCTAAGAATTCTTTTCATGTTTATCAGTAACAAATCACTTTTCAAAAATGTCCTTTAAAATTGAAATTAAATGTTGGAAGAAAAGTTTGGAAGATTCCTATCACGTTGAGGGCAGTATTGACAATACAGTAAATATAGAATCTACGCTGCTTTTAAGCACACACAGAACGTGTGAAAAAAGACAGAAAAATGGAAAGTAAAACAGTAGTTACGAGTGATTCAAATGATCGATTTGTAAGAATGATGCTTTGTAAATTTAATGTGCTTTCTTTGTAGAAATATCAGTATCGTCAGTACCATAATTTTGCTAGTTAGTGTACCGTGTAGGCTAGGCCTGCCTGTCACACTTGGCAATACATATAGGCTATACCTTGACAATACATGTCTGGTCAGTGCCGTTGCCTTGGTTGGCGGCCCTGCTGGCCCTTCTCTGTCTATCTAGCCTAGGCCTGGATAGGGCAGCTTCCAAGATAGGATTAAATAAACAATGATTACAAGTAACATCTCTTCAGATTGGCTATAGAGCCTATAATGAGTCATGATGGTGCAAGTTGTTCAAAATATAAACAATATTAAATGCAGATGTACTGAATGAATGCAACAAGTTTAATTATTTTCATTGTTTTTATTCACAGAAACTAATAAGGAATGGTGCGTATTAAAATTCTCTTTTCAATTCATTCATTATTATTCATTCAATTCTTTCATTATTCTTTCAATTCATAGTAGATCTACAGAGAATTATTAAAACAACAATCAAATCATTAAGCTACATACATATAGGCCTACATGTATTTTTTAACAGTATTTTTTTTTTGTAGAGTTATCTGAAGTTTCATTTGAAGAATTGCAGAAACTACAAGAGACATTGGGCACAAAAATGTATGACAACATTATTTTGATATAAACATTGTTTTAATGTTAATTAAGGTTATAATATTTATATTTGATTGCATTTCTAAAAGTGTAACACACTAACGATAGATACAATATTTTTAACAAAAGTTACTATACTTGAATAATATAATTCTTTTATGTATAGTTATGAGGAAGCAATGTTTGGTAACAAGAGAAAGCAGAAAAGAACAAGTAACCAACCACCAAAGTTTAATCGATTAAATAAAAACAGGTAAGCTCTGTCGGCAGCATAAAGCAAACAAGCCAGTTTCTCGTGAATTTCAATTGGTAAATTTTTTTTAAATGTTAAAACTATATATACTATGATTTGTTTTTATCTAGGCCTCAAGAAATGTCATCAAAGAAGACTATTACAAGAAGAAGAGAAGTAGTACCAGTAAAAAACAAGGTAAGATACGAATGTTGGCTGTGACTCAAAAAGCTCTTTGTACACTATCAAACTTTATGTGACAAAAAAATGTGATGTGCCCATATATGGACATGATGATGTCATATCACTACCATATTTAAGCATATCACTACCATATTTGGCCACATCACTACCATATTTGGCCACATCAAACTATTTTGATAGTGTAGACAATGCTTAACGACACGGTGTCATGTGTGTATTTAATGTTGGTTGGTTGCCTAGGCGTCAAATGTAAAGTTTTCTATCCATTAAGAAATAACTGACATTTCATCATACTTAAATTGTGGTGTTATTTTTTAGACGTCAAGAGATCCTAGATTTGATGATCTATCTGGTGAATTTAAGGAAGAAGCATTTAATCAGAATTACAGTTTTCTGAAGGACATAAGGAAAAATGAACAGGAGGTAAGTGAAATTGTATAATGTTAACAGTCTATAGAAACAAACATGTTCCCAAAGTTTATCCAAACAGGGTGGTTATTCTGATTAGAATAGATGGGGTAATTGCGAATTTCGCCCACCTTTATTTTTGTACTTTCCTTTTCCTGGTTTACATTTAACTTATATTTTTTTATTTAAAATCTTTATTCAAAATAAACACACAGTGTATATTATATTATTACTAACTATGTACAGATTAATTACAGTGTGAGTTACTTAAATAACATTTCTAGCCTTTTTTTTTTTTTTTTTTACCAGCAAGTTCAGAAAGAGATTAAGAAGGCTAAAGATACAGAGAAACAAGTTCAACTGAAAAATCTACTGCAGAAAATGGTAAGAAGACTGATTTCATGAAATGTGAATATTAACATGGATGGAGATATATAAGAATACGTTAAGAGTTTAAGTAAACAATGGTTGATGTTAATGAAAAACCCTGTACAGGAATATAGAGCTGGTGTACATTCAATTCAATAAACATTTATTTCGTATCAAATGCCATACAAATAATACAGAGCATAAAATGAAGACCAACCTAGAAGTAAACGTATCTCAGGTTGGACCTTTAACATGGTTACAAAAATTAATAAAAACAAGTGAGAATATGAAGGCTCATCAGTATATAGTAAAAAGGAAAAATGTATTTATTTTAACTTAACTTTTAAATTTATAAAACTAAATTATGCGTTTGTATACTTCAGAAACAAAAAGAAAAATCGGAAGAAAATAAACAGAGGCAAAAAGAGATGGAAAAACAAAGACGAGCTGCAGAAAGAGAACTGATAAAGCAAGGAAAGAAACCATTTTATCTTAAGAAGTGTAAGTAGGTCATTGCACAGAAACTGATTCAAATGCTGGAAAGGGACTGGCACAGCTTTGTTTCAGATTGTGTATGAGAATGAGAAAAAGATTTCCCAACCAAGATTCGAACCCAAAACATTCTGCTTGATTACAATCTACCTAGTGGTGTAACGGCTATGAGCACTCACTGGCTAAACCCAGGGGCTTATGGGGGCCCCTGAGTAGCCCAGACGAAAAATCAGGTATTAAAATATGTCAAAAAAGGCTAAAACTGCCCAATGCCTCCAGCGTTGGCAGGCCACTTGGGGTTCCTAAACCAGAGGCCTCAGTTACGTTATGCCACTGATCCTATCATTAGACCACTAAGGCTGTTATAGTATTTTTCAAATTTTATTGGATATCAACATATCAATATACCCTTAACACCTTGGCATGGTACAGTTGAATGTATGCACGACATATATCAAAATGACCTCATCTATTACTTAAATATGTTATTTTGTGTCATTTCAGCTGAACAACGAAAGGCAGAACTAACTGAAAAATACAAAATGTTGAAGGAATCAGGAAAATTAGACACGTACATAGCAAAGCGAAGGAAGAAGAATGCTTCAAAGCAACGCAAACACTTTTCTAGTTAAGATCTTTTATATGTAATAAATTTTATTTAAAAATGAATAAATGATAATATTAAAATATAAATCATTGAAAATGTGTTGAATTGATTAATTTACGTTGATTGATTTTGCCTCCCTTGATGGTCTTTTAAGGACCATCTTTCAAAACCCATCTGACGTCAACAGAAAAAATTAAAAAGTATTTATTACTTCTGAATTGTATTAATTTGCATTGGATGTGAAAGTGGCATTTGGTTATTATAAAAACACTAGTACATTAATGTACAGACTGTGGTTGGAATCCTTTGATACTCTTTTTTGCTTAGACAGACTGGGTGTTGTACAAAGGCGTGCGACAACAACCCGCCAAAGAAGTGGGCGTGGTCCACACATATTAAATATGTAAAGACCATGTCTATAGACACATTCGTTACAGAATCACACCATTATGCACTCCAGTAGGCATATTTATTATTTAATCCCTTATTGCATAACGTAAATATTGTTGAAGTTGACATAGTTAAGTAAGAAAAAGATATTCAACATTTGACGAAAAAGGATAATCAACTTGCACACTACAAACATAGATTTCGAAGAAAAAATACACTGTACTGTGTGTAGGCCTACATAATAAAAATTACGTACAAATTTACAAAATCCGTCATGAAAGTATTTTTAAATGATTATAAAGTATATGGTTGTGTGCACAACTTTTTTTGTACTAAGAGTTCCTTGATTAAGCTTTTGTTTAAATTGCTATGGATAATTATGTCATCATGGTATTCCGAAATAAAAAGATGAATGAATGAAAAACTTATGAATCAATTACCTGTGTATCTTTTTAAAAAAAGAATTCAGAATAAATTTAGTATTTCTCAATAAATTCAATATAAAACTTACATAATTAGACTGTAGCCGACGTGTGGGATTCAAGTAACACAGAATATTCGAAATTATCATTATGTAAGATATCATGGCAAGACAACAAATGAGTGTCGAATATGAAAACAAATTTAATAGGCCTAAGTAATACATTAGGCAGAAGATAAATAATAAACAAATACACATGAGAAGCGCATTTCCACTTTGTTTAAAGTATAGCGATACAAACCAATATTATTATTCTAAGATTAATATTTCCTGGTTCTATGATGTACCTCGATCTCTACTATATGACCTTGACCTTTCATGTAACGTAATAAGCATCTATGAAACAAGCAAGAAAGATGAATGTAGGCTTATCCCGACTAATCTTGTTTCTTATAGTACAACTGACTTTCTTTATTCTTGCACCAGGTAAGACAATTACATAAAATTATTATTATCATTATATATATTATTATATCATTATTAATATAACTATATTTACTGAGAATGCGGCAGCCGTAACAAAAAATGTAGTCGGGTACCAGAGTACGAACTTAATTCAATACTATGCAGAGAGTCTGCAGCTAGTTATTAAACTCAGATGGGTCCAGTAACTGGTGCATCCTAGCACGACCCGACACCATCATCTTATAGTGAGTTAGTTAAAAAAAATATGTAACCGCCGTAAATTGTTATAACAATTTATGGATTATTAAAATAGTTGATTCTCATGTTACGAAACATGTTACAAACATTTTAAAGATATTTTAAAAATCTTGTATACCATATAGTTTTAGCTTTTTTGTTGGAGTGGCACGCCTAATTGGCGGCAGAAGCTATTGGCCTCTTTTGCCACTCCTTGGCGCAATCTAGCTATTTTTGTTTGTATTGTTATGTCTGTATAACTGTGTTTGCCGAAATTGATATAATAAAACAAAATATGATATTAGTTTTTTTGTTAAAAGTTGTTTCACAGGGATGTTCGTCTAACGACACATCAACGGTGTCTATAATTAATATAGAATGTTCATTTGGTGTGTGCTGCAACCTTGCCAACGGATCGTATTGTTGCGAAGACACAGACAATAATGACGTCAATGATAACAATGACGTCGACGATAACGTCAAGATACTTGTAGATTTGTATAATCAAAACGCAAATTCAACGAAAAAAATACTTTCGAATGTGAAGAACGCTGTTGAGGATGAAATCCGATCAAGAATAATAAAACGAATTGTAATGTAAGTATTTTGTACGCAAAATTGAGGAGGCGCACAAAGCACCCATGCGCACAAAGCACCCTATGCGCACAAAGCACCCTATGCGCATCCTACAGAATACGTGCAAATGTTGGGTCTGTAACTGGTCTGACAGCCTGATTAATCTTATTAATAAGAATATTAGAGGTATACCACTATTTTTGATAGTTCAATAACAATTAAATATCAGGGAAAACACTATCGTGTAAAAATGTGCCAACGAAAAAATTGACATTGTTTATATTTAATAGAATTGTTGTGAGCGTTGTGTCGGCATTATTTGGTATAGCAATAATCTTTTTCATAGTTTGGAAACTAAAGAAACCACGGCAAACCTCTCCAGGTACGTCTTTTAAAAGAAATATACTTTTGGTACAATTGTGTTTTTTCGATGTAGTATTATTTACCACCTCGACAAATACAGAGCATCTGTCATATACTACAAATGCTAATTCAAACAACAAATATATATTTCAGATATTCGTGGACACTTCCTGTACTGAGGCACTAATTCAAACATTTAAATTACAGTAGAATCCCTTCTTTGGGATACCTCTAGGGAGGCAGACTCTGCTGTGAAACAAACGAGGGCGAAATAATATTTTAACAGCCAATGCCTGTTTATGGGGCACCCCCTCTGTCTACACTATCAACATTTATGTGACAAATCAATGTGATGTGCCCATACATAATGATGATGATGTCATATCACTACCATATTTGGGCATATCACTACCTGCCATATTTGGGCACATCACATTTTTTAAGGGTTCTACTGTATTCAGTAAACCTCTGTCTACACTATCAAACTCCATATGACAAAAAAATGTGACGACGTGCCCATATATGGACACGATGATGTCATATCAATACCATATTTGGGCACATCAAAAACTAGTTTGATAGGGTAGACAGCGCTTTATACAAAGCAAAAATCACCAATTAAAATGTGTTGCCAATTACTTTATTACAACAAATTTAATTACTTTAGAAAAACAAATTTTACAAAGCCCATTTACAATCAACAAAATCTGTTTGTTATGGTAGTCCTGTATTTTAAAGTTATTTCGTAATTTGTTGTTTTTGTAGCTCCTGCATTACAAGTTGAGTCTGGCTGACTCATTAAAAACTCAGGTTGAACAAAAACAAATCTATCCGGTGGTATCTCTGGTTTGAATCAAGGCAATCTAACAACAAGACACTGATCTTGCCTTGCCAAGATATTAACTCGTAACAGTCCTTTGATCATATGTCTGGCTGCAACAAATACCAACATTACATATTCTACATAGAGTGCGGTATCTGTGCTGTTTAGAGGCATGGAACAACTGATCATGTTGCAGCCACAGGTAAACCCTTTGATCTCCAGAGCTCAGCATCCTGTTGTTAGATTGCCTTGTTTGAATGAAATCAATGGACCTCAATGGACCTCAACTGATTCAATCTCAACTTCCAATACAATCAACAATTCCAGTGCTGTTCAATCCATTGAAGAAAAAGAAATTATTGTGTGGTACATCCCTGCATGATACAGCCTGAAGAAAAAAAAAAAAAAATATGCATTGAAAACAAAAGTATTAAATGTTTTTGGGGAAAGGCTACGTAGCTTTATGATTCTATGTTTTGTAAATTGTTAAATTTCTAAATAAATTTTGATGGATTAATTAATTAATTTGTTGCTTACTTACGAGTTAAAATTACAAAGCAAAGTACGCGTTGTAATCTTATAATGTGAACAAAGTAACATAAAATTACCTTAATAATTTCTTGTCCCATGACACCTCCCACGATAGCACAGATTGGGCTGAGTTCAGCGGCACAGTGACTAAAAAAAATATACAATATTAAATTAATCAGGATCTGACAACGTATATTAATCATAGGTTGGTTTTTAAAACTTTTTTCAAATACTTACACCAGTGAATGCCGTATTGAGCTACAACTCTGGATCTAGGTCAGAATTGAACCCCTGACCTTGGTATTGGAAGGCAAGCTTGCTAACCACCAAGCTACAGCTCCACTATGACTTATTATTATTGTATTTAATTTAGTTGAAAATTAAGTTAAATTGATTTCATTACACAAATAATGCAAATCATTTTTGTTTGTTAATCAACTTACCCACTGAAGTTGTCATCTACTGGGTCAGATTTGACCTTTAGCGTATCAAGAACCTCTTCTCGTAACCGCTGTAACTCTGTTCGGTCATTCTCCAGGTTACCAGGCTGTGGGTCTCTTCCAAACTGTTCACGAAACATCAACAGAACTGCAAAAGATATGTTTATAAATATAAAAACCATAGCCTCTTCTGTATAAAAAAACACACCTCACATACAGACCCTATTTCATACTAGTTTATCATATGGAACACATATATGCAAACAATTCAAAGCCTTCTATTCTCTAAAGCTCTGTCTACACTGTCAAACTATTCTGAGAGGAGAAAAAAAAGTGATAAACCTAAATATGGTAGTGATATACTCAAATATGGTAGTGATATGACATCATCATGTCCATATATGGGCACATCACATGTTTTTTCATCACATAAAGTTTGAGTGTAGACAAGGCTTTACTTACTTTGCATTATGAAGTAAACGTCAGAAGCCCTTTTCAACGCTTTTGCATACTTTTCTGTCGACCAATCAACATCCAGAGCATCTTTGAAGCGGCAGTAAGAGAACGTTTTTTTGGTAACGACTGTCTCTGTGTCGTCGGCTACAAGTTTCTTAACGCCCTTGGAATCCTCTTTTTCTATCATTTTTGGCTTTTCTCTAAAATTAACAAAATATTATTTTAAGTCATCATTTTACATTCATAATAATAATCTGAATATTTAAAGCTCTGTCTACACTATCAAATTAGTTTGAAAACAAAGTGTGATGCACACAAATATGGTAGTGATATGCTCAAATATGGTAGTGATATGACATCATTATATCCATTTATGGGCACATCACATTTTTTTGTCACATAAAGTTTGATAGTGTAGACAGAGCATTAGAGGCGCACATTCAATGACATATATTATTTACTTCAAAGAAATTCAAATACATACTCAACAAATTCATGGTCGTTTAAGTCGGCGAACATGTATCCATAGAAGCCAAAGACATCACCAGCAAAGAATTTGATATTCTTGCCATGGCATATGTTATTAAGCCTAAAGATGGTTGCACGAGGGCAACAGGTGGCGCAAACGACATCAAACTGCTCAAAGAAGATGTCAGGTTTGTTATCTGGATTGTCATTGTCTGATTTGACAATCACATTAGGGTTTAATTCCTGGGTTCTTTCCACTGATGATGCTGCCCTCTATAAATCAAATGAAAAATTTCAATCAACTCACTTTACTGTATTAGGTTATATGCATTATCATGCAATATAATCTTACTATTATTAACTTAATTAATTTAATACAATTATGTATGGTGGCCCAGAAGCCAAATTGCATGTAACATTACAAATATTTGTTTTAAAATGAATGTCACTTGACATTATTAACAAATATATATATATAAATTGAGGCATAGAGAAACTTTAAAACTGTCTGATGATATAGTCAACTCTCCCAAAAATCAAAGCACCTGGAAAGTGTAATTGTTCCTATATGTATTATTACTAACAAGGAGTATCACTTATATAAAGCTCTGTCTACACTATCAAACAAAAAAGGTGATGTGCCCATATATGGACATGATGATGTCATATCACTACCATATCTGGACATATCACTACCATATATGGGAACATCACACTTTTTTTGTCAATCTAGTTTGATAGTGTAGATAGAGCTTTATAGAGATGGAAGGGAGAAACTCTTCCATTACACTTTTCTTCAGCTGCTTACATTTTTTCCTATGTCTTCTCTAGATGATATAAGGAAATTTGAGCAGAAATCTTCTTCTGTAACAGTATTATGATCCATCAATGTTATTGAATTAATACCAGATAGAACCACATTTTTGCACACCTCTGCACCAAGGCCTTTTAGACCAATGAAAAGAACAGAGGATGCCCGCAGCCTGTTGAGATAAAAACTGTATTATTTAGAACACAATTGCTTAAAGCTTAATCTGGTGAATTTAAAAGGATACTTAGCTTGTAATTAAGTCACAAAGACAATCTTTTCTTTTATGTTTAAAACAAGTTACAAAAAGCATATCCTTTAAAAAGGGATATTTTTTATGGTAATTCTTTTTTATTGGGATAAATATTTATTTTTATTTACTAACTAGATAGTTATAGTATAGAGTTAGTACTACTACCACTAGGCCTTAAAATATGTCATACACTGTGTAATGTTAAAATAGTTAATTATTATACTGTACATTGCAAAATATTTAGACACATTAAAATGGTAAAACAACTAAATTGAAAGTAAATATAACATAATAAATATTATTACACTGTGTAACCAACTAATTTAATTCACTATCTGAATTTGTTGTAACCCGTAAAAGTTTTAATTAATTCAAAAAACAACCTTGACAAACAATATTTATGAGATGATCAATTCCTCTATAAATCAACAAACTTCCTCTGAGCCGGCCCTACTCAACTTGGGCCGCCAGCAGGCCGTACGTATTAGCTAGGCCTATTTTAATTTTATATTATAGCATCAACAAAAGACTGACCGTTTCTGTGCCTCAAGACCCCATAAGCGAATTTGTCTGTCATACAATGCAGCTTCGGCTTCTGAAATACTGCTTGAATTGCTAGCCATTGCAACAAATTTCAGAAGTAAAACACAAACTTAAAGTCTAGGCCTAACAAAACAAAATGAAAAGCCAACAAAATCAACGAAGCATGAAAACCACTCAACTATAACCACGCATGGGACAAAAAGTCAGAAAGAAGGCTGCATTCTATTGGCTGAAACGTGTCTTGGCTAGCACAATCCATCAATGAGATTTAGCTTTATATATTCAGTCATTAGGTAATATTTTCAAGATGGTGCTTCTCGCGAACGAAGCTGTAAGTTATTTCTCAGTTTTTATTTTTCTAATAATAGAACTATATATTATATTTAGTTATTTTGAAGTTATCAGTTATGTACAAAAATATACAATGATTGTTTGTGTTTATTTAGTTTCTGACAGAACTGACGTTAATGTTTCAAAAATCAAGAACATCTGCTGCTGTTTACGTGACACTAAAACAATGTGAGTATACAGGGTAATTACCACATCTAGACTTTGTGCAGAGTCGTTTCGTCCCATTTCTATAGTTGTATTGTTCGAATATACTAGTATATATCTCATGGACTAACTTGGGCTCTAATTGCTGTTAAACATTAAACACGATACTGCGCTATTTAAGAATACATTCTTAAAAATATTTCCAAAGCATGATAAAAAAAAACAATCAAATAAAGAATACTGAATAAAGAGTAAGTTTAGGCTGTTTTTTAATAGTTTTTAAAAAGTCATGACACAAACGTATTGCATCCCTGCTGTGCATACAATACAGGTATAATAATAAGTACAATAACATTCCATTTTCTTTGCCATATAGATAATGGTAGGACCAAACCTATACCAAAAGCATCAAAGGACAAGCAATCTGTGTCGGAATCAACAGGTGAACATAAATGTCTGGTCAGGGCTACGTGTAGAAACAAGAAATTAAGTACAGTGGTAAGTAGGTTGCTTAAAATACTTCTTAATTCTAATTTTCTGTGACCAGATCGTCTTTACACTTGGCAGTGGCCTAACTTGATATGAACCATTTTTATGTTCTTGATTTTTATGTACCCTCATTTAAAAAAATATTTTTAGTCTACTCCGTAGCATTGTTATTATTATATACTGATACGAGGTCATGACTTAAAGTTCAAGGAACTTACTTTGACCGCCTTCCATCCATATATTAGACACTGTATACGTATGTTTGTTTAAATGCATTTAAATGAGTGGCAAATAAACGAAAATATAAAAAGATAGATTTCCAGTCATGTCTACAAGCAGCTCAATAAAATAGACAAAATATATAATGCGTTTTTGAGCCTGGGAACCAACCTGCTAAATCGGTAGGGTTGATTTTGTGTATTTACAGTTTTTAAGGTTCATGGAAAAATTTTAAAATATATTCCATTTTATTTTCAGGTTAGTGCTAAAGATATGAATAAATTTCAATTGGTAAGTTACTTTTGTTAAATCCTTTAAAATTATGTTTACGTGACACTTTGTTAATTAATCTGGAAATCAGTAATACTGCCCTCTATGCTCTAATTAGGAGTAACGTAACATTGTAGCAAATATCTTTGTATTCTCTCATGGTACATTTAGGATAGCAGGATTTAAGAATGAACTTACAAAATGTAAAATTGGATGGAAAAATAAACAATGCTCAACTCTTTCTCTGCACATACTACCTTACTTATAATCCATACATATTCTACAAAAAGATGAGATCCTACCAACAATACAGAGTTATTCAGCCCTCTCGTGGCAGAAAATCCTATTATTAACTATTAGCCTATTCAGATTAGAGATCACTGCCATTAAAATCCTGGGCAGATAAGCCTACCACCTATAAACTGACATTAGGAATACACCATTAAATGCATGGATAGATAAGCCTATCAACTTCAATTATCCCATTGGTTAATTCAGGGTAATTGGGTGTGTAATCCATATTTACCATCTGAAAATAATCAATAGTTTTGAATCAGTTTCGATCAATAATTTAACAAGTCTTTTCTTTTGTATAAGAATAATAAATTGGTTAATATCAGGAAACAGAACAGCTGGTTATTGTTGTAATAATGCAGTATGCCAGCAATGTATGCAAGCTAAAAGTTATTTTTGGGTTTAGCAAGTACATCAACTGGTCTATGTAATTGATTATATATATTGATTAGGTATTACCTAATTCAGTGGCTGTGATTTTATTTAAACCCTTCCATCGAAAAATTATTTCGTTTTATAACAAGCTGTTTTGAAGTACATGTGATTAGTCCTATATGATTGTGCCATATTGCTCACTTATGATGTTGTATTTTACTTTAACTGGGATAGGTCTCGTCTGAAAGAAGGCTGAGACTGTTACTAAACGTAGTTCATTAGTAGGAACCTTGATTAGTGACATGAGCATATTATATATCTCCATACTTTGATTTCGGCACTACTGTAGCAAGGACTTTCGATTTCTTTCTTTTCTTAACATGCGGTTCCCACTATTGACGCAACCTACGCAACTTGAGAAAATGCCCTTCCAATGATTGTGTTTGCCCCCATGAAATCAAACCTTGGTTGTGCATCAATCAGTTACCGTAGACTTTGACCTGGTTCACCCCACATACTTGACTGTGCCCAGTACTATGTTTCTGTTTTGCCTTGCATTGTTGCATGAAATCAAACTAATTTGATTTCTCATAGCGATTTTTGCAGAACTGTTGCGTCATGGGTTCACACAAAACTTACAATATTGTCATTGCGTTGCGTCCTAGTGAGAACCGCTCTTAACACTCACGTATCTTAAAATTCATTAACTATTCATTTAAATTTATCTTGATTTCAGGCATATGCAGGTGTATTAAAAGCAAACATGGATAATTTAAAGAAAGCGCATAAAACAAAGAAAGAAAAAGGAAAAACATCAAAAACAACATGAACTTCAGTTACACTTTTTTGTTAAAATTATAAGAAAATGAAGAGATCCTTTAAGATTAATTTTTCGGTGTGATCCGATAAAATTAATTTTATGAGAAAAGTAGAAGTGTTTTAAAAATTAATTTATTACAAAAATAAAATAACCACCAAGGTTAATAAATTGATTAAAGTTAATACATTTGTTATGTTTTTAGTAAATAAATTATGATGACAATTTGATATAAACATAAATGTTGTGTATAAATATTACTATATAATACATTTATCATTGCTGGTTTAAAAAAATGTTCTTGATTTAACTTTGTACGCAACTTTTTTTGTGTCTTATTTTCAATGTAGTATATATTTTGTGTAGTTAATTTAGCATATATATTATTTCAGTGTTTTAATTTGAACTAATGATTTGCATAGCTCTGTCTACACTAGTTTGACAAAAAGTGTTATGTGCCCAAATTTGGTAGTGATATGCCCAACTTTGGTAGTGATATGACATCATAATGTCCGTATATGGGTACATCACATTGTTTTGTCACATAAAGTTTGATAGTGTAGACAGAGCTTTATACACGAAAATACAGTATTTGATTATTGTATGTATATATAACAAATTGATTTTAAATAATAAGAGAAGTGTAATCTAAAGTTGGAAATGAGATGGTTTCATCAGTTCATCAGAAGTTGGCTAAAAATAACATGTTAGAAAACTTGGTAAACTGTGTTTATATATGTTATATACTGTACAGACACGTGTAAACCAACCATTTGGTATTAAAGTCCAAATTAAAGCAGATATTAAACAGATTTTGTTCAGGTGCATAAGCCCACATGGGCTTATACACAATTCTGTATTGTGATAGTGTTTTGTAAAAAAAAACATGTTAAATATTAGCATAATCATACATTACTTTTCATATATATTATTAGTGTCAATAAACCTATTTCATTTATATTTGTTATTGTGTGTGTATTTCTTACAATATTACTGTTTTATTGCACATATTTGGTTTGTTTTTCAACATGTTTAAAGATGTATTGTCCCCCTGAAAAAAAATTTTGTTTATTTTTTTGTTCAATATGCCATTTTAATGTCACATAATAATTATCCACTTCGACCAAAAATTGGATAAAAAAAAAATGTATTTACCTGAAAGAACTGTAATTTAACGCCAAAAATTGTCAAATTGGCTGACAGACAATGGTTTTTTTGTGAAATTTAACCATTTATTTTGTCGTTTTATAAGTGAAAACACTATTTTTTTCTACGGAAGTGATTAACTTTATTAAAACTACAAAATAACATATTCAAAGTCTGATTTAATTAATCTTCATTTTTCATGTTTTTGGGGGACAATATAAGGGACTTTGTTCCGATGGAGTCCTCTTAATATGGCTTCTATTTTAAGTATTCGTCATTCGTAACGATGAGGGATGTGTTGATAATTTGCCTTGAATATATGCAAATCCTTGAAATGGATTTGACGTGATTTTCGAAAATCGCTTAAATAAACACACAAGTGGTATTATTTCGAACCGTCTCTAAATATGAAAGAAGTAGTATGGTAAAATAAATATTATGGGAATTGGAAATCGATGTAGTATTGAGATGGGTACATGATTTTGGGTTGTGGTCATTTGAGTTGTTTATGAGGGGATGCAAGTCGACACATCAAGATGACGATGAGGGGTGTGTTGATTATTTGCGTCTTGATCTTATTTCAACAGGTAAAAGACATATATTTTATTATCTTATAAAATAGACAAAATACTGTAATTATTTACCTTGATTTACATTTATAGCAATGCTTGTGTGTTTTTTTAACCATATTTAATAAGGGTAATCCATCCAGCAATTGCTGATCATTAGGGACCCTCAGAGGTTCACAAGACAAACATATACACAAGATGCTCTACATAAACAAAGTCTTATTACAAGTCTTTGGGAGTGGAGTTGTAATTTTGTCCTTAGAAAAAATCCTGACATGTGACGGGACGTGAACCCAGGACCCTTGGAGTGGTAGCCAAGCATCATTACCACGAAGCCACAACTCCACTCTGTTGTACTTTTTATCTGAGACACACAACCCGTTTACAAGTCTTTTAAATTGATTGATATTTCACAGCTTATTTCATACATGCTATTGTACGACCGTACAATACATTGATAATACTTATTTCCATGGTATAAGGTAAGCGGAGATTGTAAACTTTTACAAAATACCGCGGGTACATGAGTTTATAATACAAGACCTACTACAACTATTGCTTTTATATCCGTAAACATTTTCTATTCTTTGCGTTAATGACAATTTAGGTGATTTCTGCCCCACTGCCTGCAGAAGACGGAGAAGTAAATAATGCCGAAGAAACCAATGTTGCTGACGAAGAAGGGGTAACAGAAGCTGCTGGTGACGAAAATGAAGAAGATTTGGAAGCAAATGTTGCTGATGGTGGAGAAGGAGAAATAGCTGTGGCCGATGGTGAAGAAGGAGAAACAGGTGAGGCCGATGGGGAAGAAGTAGAAATAGCCGTGGCCGATGGTGAAGAAGCAGAAGCAGCTGAGGCCGATGGAGAAGAAGCAGAAGCAACTGAGGCCGATGGAGAAGAAGCAGAAGCAACTGAGGCCGATGGAGAAGAAGCAGAAATAGCCGTGGCCGATGGTGAAGAAGCAGAAATAGCCGTGGCCGATGGTGAAGAAGCAGAAACAGCTGAGGCCGATGGAGAAGAAGCAGAAATAGCCGTGGCCGATGGAGAAGAAGCAGAAGCAACTGAAGCCGATGGAGAAGAAGCAGAAACAGCTGGGGCCGACGGAGAAGAGGCAGAAGCCGATGGCGAAACAGCTGAAGCCGCCGATGGCGAAACAGCTGAAGCCGCCGATGGCGAAACAGCCGAGGCCGCCGATGGCGAAGAAGAAGCCAATGAAGAAGACTGGGAAGCAAATATCGTTGTTGGCGAAGAAGAAGAAACAGCTGAGGCCGATGGCGAAGAAGCAGAAACAGCTGAGGTCGATGGTGAAGACACAGAAACAGCTGAGGTCGATGGAGAAGAAGCAAATGAGGAAGATTGGGAAGCATTACTTGATGGCGAAGAAGAAGAAGAAGAAGAAGAAACAGCTGATGTCGATGTTGAAGACACAGAAACAGCTGAGGCCGATGGTGGAGAAGCAGAAACAGCTGAGGTCAATGGTGAAACAGCTGAGGCCGATGGTGGAGAAGAAGCAAATGTAGTTGGTGGTGAAGAAGGAGAAGCAAATGAGGTTAATGATGAAGAAGAAACAGCTGATGAGTTTGCTGGGGAAGAAATTGAAGAAACGTCATTTACAGAAGAAGCGGCTGATTATATAGAGTATGAAAACATACCTGGAACATCAGAGACTTCAGAAAATAATGAGGTACAATATATCACTTTGTTTTTTTAAAACTATATATATTTAGGCATTGCCAATGTTAACCATTAGCGAATTCATTCACAATCCTTCTTAAAGGTGGTAATCCTGTTCAGACAAACACAATTATAGTTTTTCTTGGGAGTGAAGTTGTGAGTTGTCATAAGGAAAAATCCTGACACGTCAGGACTCATGACCCTAGGATTGGTAGCCGAGCATCATAACTAGAAATCCACAATTAATCTATAATTATTGTCACCGTTGGTCTTGCTAATATTATGTCCTATTATTGATATAAATTAATTAGTTTAGTATCAACATCTTCATTATTAATTTCATCAACATAGGCTTCTTATCACTCATAATCCTCCTCGTTTCATTACCCTAACTGTAAGTATTGTCATTTTATCCTAATCCCTTAATTATTATATAGTTATTCATATTACATGGTATTATCTATTTTTGCATGTTTAAATCTAAAGGGCCAGCTCCCTGTAGTGGAATTGACTTTATCAACTACAACAACTGAACAGCCTGTTGTGAATGTAACCATTGGACAGCCTGGAACAACTACAACCACTGAACAGCCTGAGGTAAGTTTAGACAGAGTGCCATGCTTGAGGGCTGGGGATTGTACTGTTGAACAGGATGTCTATGTGTATATAGGCGTAGAGCCCGTTCGGATATTTGGGCATATCACTACCATATTTGGACACATCCCACTTTTTTTTAGTCAAACTAGTTTGATAGTGTAGACAGAGCTTTACATGTCACTAAAGCAAAATCGTCATTTCCATTCATCATATTTATCTTATAGCCAACGCTCTCATTGGAAGTTGAAAATCAGATATGTCAGCCTCTTATTGGTACAGTGTGCAGTGAAGAAAATGATAACCCGAAAGACTGTGAACTAAATGGCTGTACGCAGTTGCAGTGTAAATATTCTACATGCCAGCAAAAAGACATCGATCACCCCCTTGTTAGATAAAGGTACATATTTGTTGTTGTTTTTTGAGATTACATCATCTCCAAACAATAATTATCTTTAAAAAAAATGTATTCACCCCAAAAACATGAAAAATGAAGACTAAAAAAAAAATTAGGTAACAAAATAAATGTCACTTTATATAAAAAGAAAAAAAATGGTTAAATTGAATCAAAAGCCATTGACTGATATTACCTTTCGCTTTAAATTACATTTTGTTAGGTAAATATTTGTTTTGATCCAATTGGAACTGAGAATACATTCCGTTTCATCGAACAGCAGTATTGCGAAACCAGCTATTAGATTTGTTTCCGTGCGGCGCAGCAATCAATCGATCGATAATCATAAAGCAATACCGGTACACTAATATAATAATTTAAATTCAATCAAAAATTGATTAAATCTATATTTGTTTATTACATTTCAGATTTGTTAGGGTTTGAATCCAATGAAAAATTGAATAAACCTATATTTGTTTATTACATTTCAGATTTGTTAGGGTTTGAATCCAATCAAAAATTGAATAAACCTAATATTTGTTTATTACATTTCAGATTTGTTAGGGTTTGAATCCAATCAAAAATTGAATAAACCTATATTTGTTTATTACATTTCAGATTTTTTAGGGTTTGCTCATCTTCTTTGGTTGGTTATTGTGTGTGTAGCAGGTGAAGAATTCATTCATTATTCATGGACACATTCTTACTTCATTATCGACACAATTACTACATCTATTCTATTTGGTTTTATGCCAATGTCTACACAATCAAACTTTATGTGACACAAAAATGTGATGTGCCCATGATCATGACATGATGATATCAGATCACTATTTGGGCACATCACCTTTTTTTGTCAAACTAGTTTGATAGTGTAGACTGTCAGACTTTATTCTCTTTAATTAATTCTTTCAGTTTTCAGGGTTCAATTTTATATTATTCTATAATAACACTGTAATTGTCATCCGGCTTCATGCATTGTCGTAAACCATACATTATAGGCCTAACAAATCTAGCTTCATACTACTATGTTAATATAAATATAAATTATGATGTTTGAACTGGATAGTGTGTAATAGAATAGAGATAAATATCAAAATGTTAGTGTTGAGCGCAATGCACAACTTTTAATTATAATTAAATTAAATATTGTAAGTGACGAAGGCCTCATATATAATGCATTGAGCTGTATAGGCTCATTGTGTGTATAGGACTATACTTTCATATTGTTTATTATTTGAAATTGTGTCTTCATTAATAAAGGTTTAGAATGGGAAATATTGTATTATTGTGTTTACTAGTTACTGTCTCTAACTAACTAACTAGAGACGCAACACAAGGACGTAACGCAACGTAAGTGCGTTGACCAATCACAAGCGATGTATTATTCGAACTGTTGCTTTTCATTGGTCCACGCTTGCGTTTACGTCCTTGCGTTACGTCCTAGTGGAAACCAAGCTTTAGCAGAAACCGCCCGTCCGCTCCGCGTTGTGGTCGTAAAGAATAACAGAGACTCTATATTTTTATTATCGTTACGTCTGTGTAAATTGGTCTTAAGACGTAACGCAAGGATGATGATCCATCGCGTCATGATTGGTCTAATTGATGTATAAACTTGCTTAATAAAACAATACTCAGAAGGATATTTCGGAAAAATAACATTTATTCCCAATGTTTATCTAATATAAGTGGTTACATTTCAGTAAACGCCTTTCTGAGTTGAACATTTTTAAATCATATGAATAACCGTACATTATGATACATAATTTGTAACTATACATAATAGGCCTATTTCATACCTTTAAATTAAGATTATAATACGATTGGTGCGTCCTGGTTCCCACTAGATATTTAACGCAACGATCACGTAAGCGCAGAGTAATTATGATATGACCAATGACAAGTGATGGATCATCTGAACTGTCTCTCGTGATTGGTCAACTCACTTGCGTTGCGTCTACGTCCTTGTGTTGCGTCTCTAGTGAGAACCAAGTATTTGGTTACGATTCAAGTATTCACTTTGTTACCGTTTTGATAATAAGTTCTTAACATAGGTCCTAATGTCAATTTTACAAGATAATAAATTTTCCTGCTGATTTAATTAGGTGTATACATTAGGCCTAACATCCATTCATGTCAACCTATGGTAAGCCTACTGATAATATTGGTGAATTTTTGTGATCGAGGCGTACTTTCCATGCTGGAATGCCATCATCATCTTTGCGTGAGATGTATTTAACATAATAAGGGTGTAGTTTAAAGAAGAGTTAAATGCACGAAAAATTGAGTCTATTTTGTTTGATGATCCCTTCACCCATTTAAATTCTACGTCGTGTAGTTATTAACACATAGGCCTTATTTACAGTCTTTTGCTAGGCCTTGGCACAATTTCTTTCACTTGGTTACTTTATTCATCATCATCATCCGTCTCCTCACCATCGGCACCTCCAATTCCTATTGGAGACGGCGAACAATGGTAATTGACACATTGAAGTTGGTCACATTCGCTGCCGCCACATTCGGTTGACGATTCACATGGAATTCCGAGAAAGGGTTCACATGCCTGGTTGGCAGCTTCTTCTTCAACCGTTAGACTTTCAACTCTTCTAACCTGTTAGATTAAAATTAGTACGTAGGCCTAGTTATAGTTAAAGTAGTTATATACATTTAAAAAAAGAATATGGGAGGTGGGAGAGTGTTAACCTGCATGAAGGGCCATTTTTAAACTCACAATATAATTCAAAATAATATTAGGTATACTATTAATTGCAATTAAATTTCAATAAATAGTGGTTTTACTCTGAATTATTATGAAATATAAATTTTCAAAAAGAAAGAAAATTATGCCTTAACTTAAACTATAAAATCAAGGAACCGTTTGTTTTTGAAAATGTTAATCGTTTTTTTTATTAACCTGTATCTAATATGTAAATCTTGCTACTTCAATCTAAAATGTACTAAATACAATGCTTTTTGGATTGAAATTGGTAACTTACGCTCTGTTATTCAGTGCATTATGAAATCCAAAACTAAATTTGTTCTTAAAAATATATATTAATGAATTTTAAATGTTTTTCGTCCATTTTAACTTTTTAATGAAACACAATATTCCTAGAAGTGAAAACATTGTGCTACTTATAATAATTGGTTATACATTTTGATCAATTTAAAAAATTAAACGGTGTAGGCCTACGTAATTTACTTAGTAACTGTAAATGAGTATGTTCAGATTAAGTTATTTCCACATACAAAAACATACACAATCAGAAGGAGGAAAACCATAGGATGATGTGCACGTAGAGCAGATCTTTAAAGTAATATGCACATTAGGAAAACTAACAAATAACAATTTATATAACAAAAGGTAAATAATCTTACCATCAGTAGAGTACCGAAAAGCAGAGACAGGCTTATTAAAAAGGTCCTCATTTTGAATATTACACCCGACGCTTAGTATATTTAAAATAACAGTGTACGACTGTGATGACAAGTTTTTGATTTATCTAAATCGTTGAGGATTTATTTAGTCAATATTGAGTTTATCTTTTCAAACATTATCGATTTGAATCGATTGACACAGTTGGGTGAATAACCACAGAGACAACATTTAACAATGTCACACCTAGACCACTTTGTAACAAATTATGACGAATGAGAACATGGTTTAATAATGGTGGCTTGGTAGTAATACTGTAGGCCTAAAACTTTTTTGCTCGGTAGTGAAACTATATGAATTGAATGCGTTCGCGCCAACATTGAATGCGTTCGCGCCAACATTGAATGCGTTCGCGCCAACCTTAAATGCGTTTGCGCCAACCTTGAATGCGTTCGCGTCAACATTGAATGCGTTTGCGCCAACCTTGAATGCGTTCGCGCCAGCCTTGAATGCGTTCGCGCCAACCTTGAATGCGTTCGCGCCAACCTTGAATGCGTTCGCGTCAACCTTGAATCCGTTCGCGCCAACCTTGAATGCGTTCGCGCCAACATTTTGAATGCGTTCGCGCGAGTACTTTAAAACAAATGTTGGGTTGCGTCTCCAGTGGGAACGAAGTTTTAGTTGGAAATGATTCAAGTGTTCACTTCGTAGTTAAGTGGTGCTATGTACATTCCTTCTTTGAAATATCGCGATGCGGACTCAATAACATTTACACAAAAATTCAAAATATATAAATTTACGTTACATTTTTAATTGTTGAATTGCACAAAGATAGAAGGAAAACGAGTCTTTTATATTATACAACTATAAATTCATCAATATTTGTAAAAATTGAAAAAAATAATATGATCTAAAAACACCTATCGTAGTTACACACTAAGAGACAGAAAGCACACAACTATTTTCGACCAGTGTGTTATATATTTTTACGTCTATTACAAAATTAAGTTAACTTTAAGTAAGTGGAGTACACGGAACGACAAACGTGTCGTCTACCAATTGCGTACAATATTATACAGGATAATAAGCAATACTTGGTCCTTGATACATATATTATAGCTTTTTACAACCTATTGAATGTATGAAATGTAGTTATGAGTGTAAATTATATGAGCACACAAAGGCAGCAAAAAGGAAAAAGGACATTTTTAAAATGTCGTTACACATTTTAAGTCCACAAAAACATTTAAACCTTAAAAATTAAGGATAAATAGTGGATTATAATTGGTTGGAAAAAAACTCTATCACCATTAAACGTAGAGCAAAGTACTGACGTTTGGTAAAGATCCGTCCAATCAGAAGAGAGTACTCAATGAGCAATCGCCAGACTATAATCAAAGTTTTTTTGATAATTGAGAAGCCGCCATTTCGTTCATTGACAAACATGACGAAAGGAAGACCAACTCTGATATTCTAAGAAGAAATAATTCTGTTTTATGAAAAACAAAAGTAAGGATTTTAAAAGAAATACAAAAGGAAGATGTTTTGGTATGAGATTGGCCACACAATCGTGGTAAGTACTTTTCCGTAATCGTTTTGAAAATTGGCCTAGGCAAGGCTTAGGCTTAGTTAGGCCCAAGCAGTTGTTTAAAGTACGAAAAGAAGCACGGCCATGCTAGAGGCCTAGGTAGTAGCCTAGCGTTTAAGATGCTTATCAAGACAGAGTATATTATATTTTTATCTCCCATACAATTTTCATTTCCTTCTCTTATGTAAAAAAAATCTTTGGCAAACAATAAACACTAGATTATAATACATCATAAACCTGCAAATGCCAAAAATAACTATCAATTAAATAATATTATAAACATTAATTTTCAATATTTTGTTCTTCAAAATTTGGTGGGTTATGGGATTACGGTTGAAACTGCAAATTGATAACAAAATATATATTTTCAACTTATCCTTTTGAGTCTCCTAAAAAATACACTTGTAAATGTAAATCTTTAAATTTTAAAAATTATTCTATTTCCACATGCTAATATATACATATAATGTTAAACATCAAATGAATATTTAGTTTTTTTAATTTTTAAAATAAGTTTAATGAATATTTTATTTAAAAAAATATATTCAATTATGCAAATTACAGATGTTAAATGACATTTGAAGTCTTATTATTAAATGTCTTATAAAATGTCCTATACTGCAAAATCATATTTTGTATTGGTCCCATAGATAATAACAATGACTAAACTCCTGAGGATGATCAAAGTATATTGATCGAAACATCGAGAAACTCAACAGTTCTCTTCAGAACAATATATATACGTGGTGTACTGTACTTTATATCAACAATGACTAAACTGTTATAAAATGATGTATTTGTATACATGTAATGTACATTAATATTGCAATTCATATCTACCATGCCACTTTGAACAATATTCCACATTTTTAACACCTTACTTTTAAGATGTCTTCTTATATTAACAAACAAATCTTCAATTCATTCATGAATGGATTATTTTCATTGAGTGTCATTTCAAGATTTCTTCTAAACTATGGATGGATCCTACTGTGTACCCAAGATTTCTACCTGACTCCCTCTACTGTATCTCCATATATGGCATTAAAATATGTCCAGTAATAATAGGCAATTTCTGTAATACAGTGTCGCATATGTATCCGTATATGTAAATGTGGTACCTGTATTATGTTAAGGTAGGCTTATGACATAGGTGTCACATGTGATATATATGTGACACGGTATCACAGAATTTGCCAACATTTTAAAAATTATAGATAAAGTACAAAGATTGCTTGCCATTCCTTTCAAGGGAAAGGTATCTTTTTGGCAGCTACAAACTATTGTGCCCACTATCTTCATACTAGAGCTTCCAATTCATCTTTTCATAGTTTTTTTTAAACCATATTTAATGAGGGCGATATATCCAGCAATTGCTGATCATTAGGGACCCTCATAGGTTCACAAGACAAACATATACACAAGATGCTTTACATAAACAAAGTCTTATTACAAGTCTTTGGGAGTGGAGTTGTAATTTTATCCTTAGAAAAAATCCCGACATGTAACGGGACTTGAACCCAGGACCTTTGGAGTGGTAGCCAAGCATCATAACCACCAAGCCACAACTCCACTTCTTCGGTTCCTCAATTTGATCCTCTGTAACATTTAATTTCTGTGGTATGTTATGCTTGATGGAATACCTAAGATCGCTGCTGTTTACTTTGTATACAGAGAATCCCTGGCATACAAAGCTACCTTCTCTATTTTGGTCCACTCATACCTCTGCTAAATTAGTCTTATTCTTCAGTCAGTTCATGTCACTGTTAGACTATATTTCAACCTTTATTGTTTTTGACCACACAATTTATCAGCATGGCAGTGAATGAGCTATTTGTATTCTGCATAGCATCCATTGCATTATTATATGACAAAATCTTCAGAAAGGCCACAATAAACAGGTTACTTGTAAAATCATCATATAAACACTGTGTACTGACACCGCAAAAAACTTTACAATTTAAAAATACCAGTCATTGAGAAAGGGCGGCTCAACTTAGTTTTTTTAGTGATTAAATCACCTGAAAAATAGAAAAAAAAATACTAATGTAGTCTTTTGTAGAAAATATCTGATTCACACCAAGTTGTTATTATTCAAATCTTTGTACAAAAAAATGTGATGAGCCCATATATGAACACGATGATCCTTACCTGTTTCTGAGAATGTTGAAAGACAAAGTTTATCCATTTTCTTGCACAATGTCACTTTTGGCTTTCTTGATGGCAGTGTCATGTAAGCTATAAAAAGAAAGAAATTAAAACAAATTTAATATTATATTACGGAATCTATTGGTACGAGAGGTGATGGACCGGAAAAAACTGGTTGACCCTATACGATATATTTTAGGAGATAAGGATACAGTTTGTATATAAATTGATACTACATACCTCTGCTTCTTCCATCCAGTGACTTTGCTCTGAAAAAATAATTTTTAGTAAAATATAGAAATATTGAGTAGTTTAGTTCAATTATAAATTAAGTAAAAAAACTCATCAACTAATATAATTAAATCACAGTCATTAAACTCACCACACACAACATGAACAACTGTCGGTCTTTAATAGGAGTGTCCCCTGAACTGGGGTTGGCTGTATTGTTAAAACTATATTGCTCCTAGTTTGTTTCACAGGACAGTGTCCCCCTAATAGGGGTGTCCTCTGAATAGGAGTGTCTCAAAGGTTAACTGGTAATATGTCCTCTATTCATTGAGGTATGTACCAATTTATTGGTTGAAAGATGTCAACTGTACATTTCACAAATGTTTGCAGTAACGTAAAGGAAAAAAATATTTGTTCTTTGTTTTCTCCCAAACCCAAACTCACCTTGCAATGCCTGCGCCATCCACGGTGTCATGGCCTATACGATGAGGAGCAGACCTTGCTTGCACTGTTGTAGACCTGGTTCTGAAAATAATACAATGAAATAGATATTAGTTTAAAGAAGTAAATATAATTAATATAATACTAATCGTGTATTATATTAATAATACTAATCGTGTATTATATTAAAATGAAAGAAAGCATGAAATATCCCCTCAAAGAATTGGTATGATTAAAATCTGAATATAATCTCTGTTAATGAATAAAAAGAAAATATTTCAAAATAGTACAGCAGAAACTTGCATGTGTATTAGCATAGAGATATCTCTATGGTATTAGTAGATACTGATGGTCATATTTTAGATGGCAAAATATTAAATTTATTTATGCCCCCTTTCGGGCATTTTAATGTACTATTATTTAACAAAATTGTAGCTGTTAGTACGTCCCTACCTGGATATGGTTGACGTCAAACCACATGCTACTCGTTCAAGTGTATCATGTTCAGACCTAAGAGGTCGAAGGTTAGACAAACAGCAAAAGCAAAGAAAAATTATATATTAATACAAATGTTATTGTTAAAATAAAGTTATTAAAATGTTACTGAATGTTCAATTAATCAATTACAAAAATGACATAGTTATAAGTGTTTAGATGTAATCTATTTAAAATTCAAGTTATAACAAAACAAATTTGGCATAGTTAATTTCCATTGTCATATCCATCTATCATAATAATATAATTATTATTGACTAAAATATGTTAAAAAATTGTTTTAAACTAATATAAAAAATATTAATACAAAAAATACTCCTTATCTGCTCAAATGAAACTTTTAAAAATAAAGCTTTGACCAAATAGGTAAATTACAAAAAAAAATAATTTGGCAGGCATTTTTGCCAATATAAAACTGAGAAAATATAGAAAATAGAACATATATAATAGTGTAAACCGAAGTTTGACTCAAACCCTGGACTCTAACATTATAAGGATAAGCATGTTAACCACCAAATGCATCACATGCGGGATAAGATGCACACATGCAGTAGTAAACAAACGGATTCGCAGAGAAGTAAAGTAAACAACCATAAAAGCAAAGAACATTTTTACGATAATAAACATTATTTTCTTTTAATATTTTTTCTTTCAAATGTGAAAATGCTATTAGAATAATTTTATAAAATAGAATTATGTAAAGTAAAAAATGTTTACAGGTATTAGGTAATGATAAATCCATGCTTATTCAAGACATTCGTTCAAGCATAGGATGTTCACTGAAGCATGCCATTATGCATCAGAGCATGACATTTTGTGCATGATGGGATACCTCTCTATACAATCAGGAGCAGACGAAAGTCTGAATTTTTTCCCATTTTTCAAATCTTGTTTGCTTTCTATTAACTCTATTTTATCTTGTTCTGGACTTTCAAAACCGTTTTCTACACTTTCTTCCTCGTCATCCAAAGGTATTTCTTTAAAATCTTTGTCGTTTAGTCTACGATACAATGTATGGGACTAATTTATTTACTAATGTCATTACAGTATTATATAAATTGTAAAAAAGGCTATTTTCTACCATTTTTTTCTACTAAAATGTTTATAATAATGTTATTTGTGACATGACTTTTAGGAGAATTTAGGATGACAATGAGAAAAGTTAGAATGTAAAATTAGAAAAAAAATTGAGGAAAAAAAGTAATTTATTCTTTTGTGCTGTTAAAATCAAAGAAATGTAATATATGTATGACTCATAATATACATCCTTGAAATATTATAAATATAACATGATGATTAAACCAACACAATTTCAAATTGTAAAAATCTACCCACAAAACCAGCAAAATGTGTAAAAAATGAAACTTTGGTGAAAAAGATAAGATATTTAGAGGTGCAATTTGAATAATGAATATGAAACCCGTACCTGTCGATCCCGGTACACGGACCCTCTACGACACCAAGATCACTGCTTTCTACAGTATTGTGTCTAAAGGCATGAAGTAATGTTAATGAACACAAAACGAAATAAACACATCAAGAACAAATACAATAGATAATACAATAACTATTATTAGGGACAAAATATTAAATTTACTAGTATGCATTGCAATCATTCTCTACAATAATGGTATACCAAATGAACAAAGAAAATTGACTCATCAAAATTAAATGAACAAATTTTAGTCCAATTGTTAATTTTTGAAATTTTGAAATAATTATGATTAAACTTTTAAGAATGACACATAAGAGAGGAAGGAAAAGGGTTAAGATAAGAGGACAAAGGAAGACATACTGCTACTGATACTACTAAACACACATTAAACAGATAATGGCACACTAAAAACAATTTACATAGTTAATACATTATTAGATAAAATACAATACGAATCTATTATTCAATCTATTTATAGTTAATGTTATTCACAGCAAACATGGAAAGATGTGTATTTAGCATTGGACGCCACATGAAAAAGCAGTGCACTTATCAGTTATTAGTTAAATTGTGTAGATTATTTATATTTAGTACAGTACAGTAGTACTTATATTGTTATCCAAATATATTAATCATTTTTATTATGTATTTTGCCATCAATGGGTATCAGGTCAAGGTTTTAAATGTAAAATTATATGTGTTTTTATGAAATTAACTTACGGTCGAGGTGTTAGACTTTCTTTGTCTTGATTGTTCAGTTCCACTATGCATGCTTGTATCATGCCATTCATCATAGGAGCCTAAAAATCATTGCAATAAAATATTATAGACGATTGTTCTATTATATTGTCTATCGCAATTGACACCTAGACAGGATTTGAACTTAGGACACTAGGATTAGTAGGAAAGTACAATAACCACCAACACCACTCCAACCACCCTTATAGAGTACTGTAGAACGCCTATTAGGGGACACCTTCGGGACCCATAAAAGTGTACAGTATATACATCCCATGTTTGTTTCATAGGAAAGTGAACACTTATGGCCAAAGGAGGGATTCACCTTTACTTTTAAACTACTACCATTTAAAAAAATAAAATGATGTTCATACTTACTTGTTTAGAGTATATTCGTAATAATTTTGAAACCTTTTTGCTGCCTTCCGTGGCGTCAAATTCAAGCCATATACATGGTAGGGACTTCTCATCGTTTGGATTCTGGTCAGTGTATTCCCAAGATAAGTCATCATATAATAGACCCAAGAGAAGTTCCTGTAAAAACAAATGAAATGCAGAATAAAAAATAAATAAATTGAGCACCCAATTTTAAAGAGTTAAATACTTTGAAAAATCCAAAGATAGACAGAGGGCATGTTGTTTAATATAAAGATTCAGATAACTCAAGATTTCAATAAGCTTTTTAACGTCTTCAATATATTGATTTTTAATTGAATTATTTTTAATTATGGTTTAATACACACCTGCTTCCGTAGGTCCATGATGTAGACACCATCTCTGTTAATTCCAATGTACACAAGTTTAAGATTGTTTCCAACTATACTTTTTCCAGCATTTGCTTGTTCAATTTCACCAGTAAAAAAAACACTCCTGCAAAATAAAATATTACCTACTGTTAATATTGCCATTTGTTAAAAATGCTAACACTAAAAAATAAAAACTAAGAGGGAAATTAGTAAAGGTAGTTCTCCCACAGGGCACAGTCCAAGACCATGTTCAGAATATGGAGAAACAACCCCTACCTATTCCTTTAATGTACATGTTTGCAATGTAAGTACACAAGACCAAAGCCCCCCATCCAAAGGACAAGGCAATGATTATAGTAAAGAGAGTAAAGAATCGATACAAGCAATATGACACATATGAAATCGAACCACTGCCTCTCCCTTGCTAGTCTGATACCTCTTTGTATTAGAAAGCCATACTGCTCCTTTACACTAAACACAGTCCCATGGAACGTCTCATGAAAAGTGATTGAGTTCGCTGTTGGAATTTCCCGGGTCTAGCATGTGTGATGTATTGTTTGTATTGTAAAATCCGGAATAACTTGAATTAAAGTAAACATACCCATAAATTGGCATTTTCCATAAGAATTCCAGGAAGCTCTTATGGCAGTCTGCTTTGCATTTTACTATTGAGGACACCTGTTTCCAATGACTTAATACTCTGTTCTCAACTTCAAACGACTTGGAAAGTTTCTGGCTTGCTCTTTGCGACGTCTTTTGACTTCTTCGTCTGCATAACCGTGACGGTAAGATGGTTTCACTAGATAAACTGAAAACAAATTTTAAAAAACCAGAATAATTTAGTATTTTAATGTGTCTAAACAAGATGATTTTGTAAATTGAAAGATAAAAATCTTGATTTTTAATCACATACCACTCAACTCAAAAAACATTTACTTTATATATTAGTGAGAGAATTTTAGAATAAAACTACAAAACATAATTCAGTAGTACGTAGTAGAGAAAAGAAATGTGATGCATTAATAACATAGCAGATTCTCGGTACTGTATCTAAAATTGTCCAGTATCAAAGTAGCAAAATTCTATGATACAGCATCTCATGTGTTTCACACATGATGCTTGTATACAATAATATGACTATATATACACAGTAGAAAAAAATAGTAAAAAAAAAAGTAAATCGCTAGATTAAAAAGTGTATTCTATTTCAATCTAATTTCATACATAAAGGATATGCTAAAATGTCTACATTAATTGATGCATGTTAGTTATTGATATAAAAACCTCTTAAAAGCATGGAAGTAGGCTTTTAAAACATCAAAAACTATTAAATATAATGGATTGATCACATAAATAAATCTGCAGAATTTTACAGGGTAGCACCATCCAGGGTAACAATATCCAGGGTAGCTTTAATATTCAAGTGTGTTATTAAGAATATGTAATCAGTCGTACGTTTTACCAAACATCATCATATCATTTATATTTCCAATATACATACAATTATAATTCACAGGATAGATTGCAAACAAAAAATAGATGCTATCAAGGGACTTTCTCATCACAACTCACAATTAATTGTTAGTTATGTTGTAAATAGAATGCTGCATTTAATGCTATCCCTAAACATTTGAAAAAGACAGAAGATTTTGTACTATTACCTAAGGAAGATGGGTGTGTGTTTTTTTGAGTCATATTTTCCATGTTCGATAAACGCTAATATGCCTGCTAAATATTCGTATTCATCATTCTCACATCCGTACACACCATCCAGAACATGTTCCTTGGCCTCGCAGAACAGTAGCCTTAATATTTTTTCATCTGTAATCTATAAATTTAATAATAATGTTTAAATAGGCCTTAAATTGTGAATGAAATCATCAATCATCAATTTAACATACGATAACATTACACCATTCCTTAGCTTCGTACAGTACAAAATATAAATTATTCAAAACATACAATCACTAAATTGATGTTAACATTTACATTTAATGTTATTCTATATTCACAGTATAAACATGAGTAAATTGTAATTATAAATAACTGCAGGAGTTTTGTTAATATTCAATTCAAGGTTTACATTAATACATTTTTGATAGCAAGTAACTTTGAATTGGTTTTTGTTAGTTAATATAAACCCATTATACTTTATTTACAAGCATATATTAAAATCTTCTAACAGCCAGTTGTTTTTTACCTTAGCTATTTATTAATAAAACACCTGCAGTTGCCATAGTAACAATTTAAAAGTAAACAGGTGAATGTCAAGATATAAATTGAAAATAATGTATATTTTAAAATTAAATATTCTTAAAGTCTAACAATCTGGTTTTCTCGTTTGCTGCATGAATAGCATTAAATGGTTGATTAGCCAGCAGTCTAAGTAATTTTAAAAAGCTAATTTTTTATATTAAAAACACAAATTAGAAAGCGTTAAAGCATATAAAATAGCCAACAGGATAGATATGTAGAACCTCTGTTAAAGGGACACCTTTGGGACCAATAAAAATGTGCCTTAATAAAAAATTGTATGACACGATATTAAAGGTAAAATGCAATGCATTAATTGATCTTGTTTTGGTAGAATATTTTTTGTTCTCAAAAGATAAATCTTTAAATAGAGGTGTTCTAAAACATGGGGTTTAAATCTAATTAAAATGGAATTAATAAAAATACTACTGACTTGTAATTCTTTATGTTTTGGATAGAAAGCATTTCGTTGAAAAAAGACACATGGCTCATCTGCAAATAAAAATATGAGACATTATAATCACATTTAAATAATTCTTTTCATTAAAATTCAGAACTGTCAAAATCTAAAGGCCGCAAGTCCTGTATTCAACCTTATCGTTTGGGAATAAGTTGTAGTATTAAGGCCAAATCGTTGTACCATGATGCCAGACGAGTCGTATCATCAGGAGAAAAAATAATGTTTAAAGTTCTCCCAACTACCTAAAACCTATGTCTGATGCTATCTTAAGACAACTCATCAGGATTTAACTCAGACAGCACCAAAGAGTCGGGCCTCGTCGTATAATGCTGTCTTAGAAGCTTTCTTGCCATTATGTGGTGGTGGTGCCTTATCCTCCCTAATATTTTTCAACCAGGTAACTCATTTGGAGTTAAATGAACTGGGTGTTGTCAGGAATTGAACCCAGGCCTTTCTGTATAAAGTCAAGTGTCCTAACCACTCGGCTACTCAGCTCCTATAGCTACTGTCTAAAAACAGTATAAAGTAACTCATGTCTTTGCATTCATAAAGTTAATGATTTTCTTATATTCATATAACTTATGATCCTATGAAATCGAGTCTTATTGTCTGTTGCTAGGGATTTGAACCAAGTAATTTTGTTGCATGCATCATAATCACACATTATATTTACCAGCTGCGATTTGTTCGTTTGTTGCATTTGTGAATTTCTCCAGAAGGTCATGCCACTGCCTACATAGTTTCAAAGGTATATGATTTGGTTTCAACTGGAGTTCTAAAAAAAATACCAACAATACTCATTAAAATATAAATTAAAATATGCTCATTCAATTTAAGTTAAGTCAGTTAAGGCTGCAACTTAGGCATGGCCTTCACCATTACTGATATTGCTCATTAAGGAGTGGCTGATTACCGGAATAAATCTGTGTACTAATCCTATTAATTTCCCATTTTTTGTTGCTTTAAAAAAAAATACACAATATTCACATCTATATGTACAGTAGTATCCTGTTTATTTTGATTTAAACATATTTTCCCCCTGAAAAACTAACTAATGTTTTTAATGTTTTTGTTGGATATGGCAAAAAATGGGTTTTTGGTTGAATTTACTAACATTTATTTTGCCTTTTTATAATCTTCATTTTTTATGTTTTTGGTGGACAATACATCTTTAAATGAACGGATGCAGAGTTATTATTATTATGTATACTATAATTATAGAGTAATATAAAGGAAGAGGAGACATGGTATTGTTGCTACTACTCTTACGCATCTACATTATTGACTATTCTTGATTAAGAATAAGATACGCCAAGGCACTTAATATTACCCTGGCTACAGAACGCATATCATTAGTGTATAGTGTGAAATATAGTAGAACAGGAAAATCTATGAACTAAAGGCTACGAAAGGATTTAATTAAATCATTTTTTCAAAAGGTACTGTAGCTTTGAAATTATAGAATTATAATTAATAGGAATAATATTGCAATTAGTATATTATATAATAGGGTGTTGCCCGATGATGTATAACAACATTAGTGCACAAAACTTGAGACACAAAGAGTAGTAAATATGCACAGTATTATACTGTATGCACAAATGTGTGTCATGGTTCTGGATCTCACAGCACAGACTCCTATTTAGCACTTTGGTCTCCAAGCAATGTTATTAGGTCAAAGTTCATTACAAATACAGTATATAGTACTATAATAGTGCTTTTGAGACATCATGTTTTGTTGTTTAAATAGTTATATTAATACATGTATGATTTACTGTATATATTTCAATCATTTTGAATTATTTTGACTAGAAAATGAAATGTATGAATGAATACACTCAGTTCCTATTGGCTAAGAGCCAACTGGTAGTTTTGCCAGATTTTTAGGAAAAATTACTTTAGGCAGGAAAAGGGTATGAGAAAATCTTTTCCTGAAGATATTAGCATAAGTTGACAGCACGGTCAAAAAGATTAACATGGATGCTGATAATGCTAATAATATGAATATATATATATATACAAATTTGACTTTTTCATACTCTTAAAATATTATTGACATCATTTCTTAAAATCGTATAAATAGTAGATGCGACTATAGGCTCACACTCAGGTATATAAGCCCACCCCAATAATGTATGTAAAATGATCCAAGTCAGTAGGACTCTACAGGCTGTGGGTATTATAGTAGCATACACTTGCTTCATTGTTGTATTAGGTTATATAAGCCTTTTGCAGGCAGAAACCTTATTTTAATTTGTCAAATTAATTTGTTACCAAACAACTAGAGCTTTTAATATCTTATGACATTAAGCTTTGTTTTTAAAAATGTTTTTTTTTTGTATGACCCGACCAGCTTAACAAATTAAGCTTGGTTCCCACTTGGATGCAACAATTTGACCAATCAAGACACATGGATTTTCCAAACTGTCACTTGTGATTGGTCAACTCACGTTAACATCCAAGTACGAAACAAGCTCAAATAACTTGTCAGGAAAACTTACTAAGAAGTGGGGATGTGAGCCAGATGTAGAATACCTCATCTGCTTCCTCTGTCATGTCTAATGTTTCAAGCATCATTTCTTGTAGTGATGACGCTGTAACCATTCCGCCATTATCCAATGTAAACTCATAAACATTACCAGTTCTTAGAAATATGCACATTTCAACAGCTGTAGTAAACATAAAAGAAACAAAATATTATAAGTAAATTACAAATCTCAAATATGAAATTTGAATTCACTTAAAAAGCATCAAACAAAAAAAAGCATCAGCATATAAATAATCTCATTATTTCTTTGTGTCTATAAATTAAAAATTGTAAAAAAACAAAAAAAAATTGTTTTCGATTGGAATTCTATCTCAAAATATTATTTCAATAGTGAATTACATAAGCATCATATTCCATGTATTATTATTTTTTTCTATACATATTTCCAAAAAAAAAATGTTTTGCAATTGGATTTGTGTTGAAAGTTGATGACAAAAAGTGTTTTTCAAAACCTAATCTATTAATATGATAGATAATATATAGACAGGGACAAAGCACACAACTTTGCATTGTCTAGAATTGTTGTTATGAACAAAAATGACAAAAACATTCCATTTATTGAAAATAATAATCAGATTGCTCAAATGTTTGTCTATATTTGGAGTAATTTCATGTTCTTTATCTTTAGTATTTCATCTGTCACAATGAATTCAAATAATTTAGTAACAAAATATTTTTTAACAATTCAGATTATTTGGACTTAATAACAATCAACAGGTTATTTTTTTAGTATTTGGTAATATTTTTGACAAATACCATTTAATATTTATATATTGTGTGAAATATTCATTTTATTTGTTTGATAATGTAGACAGAGCTTTACAATTATACAGATTATTTATCACTTACGCCGATTGAGAGAAGATGATGTGCTTGTCATCCTCATTGGGTTAGTAAAATTTGAAGCTATGCTGTCATCTGTTGATGTCGGCTGAAGATGATACCGATGCATGGCTGTAGCCATCTGAAGAAAGAAAAAACGCAAATAAAAGTACTGTCTGTTAAACTATATGTAGGCATATTGGGAGGTGAATTAATTTGTGGAACATTAGAGGTGGCCTTTTATAGTCCAGGTTGAATAATTTATGAAAAAGAATACAAAATTATTTTCTTAGTATTTGTTTGAAAGATTTAAAACAGTATGTGACTTTAATTTAGTGAAGGTCCTAATAAATATGATTTGTAATAAAAAATAATGTTAGAATACTGTAGCTATATAATGCTGTATTATAACTATAAGGACAGAAACAAAATATAAAATTCATTGTTAAAATTACATAAAAAGATGACCTCTTTATATCTGACCTTCAATTAGTCTTAGAGCCATTCAGAAAACAAAACAAAAAATCAATTAATCATAGTCAGATGTGATGCCAATTAAATTGAGTATGAAGATATTATCTAACAGGTCTGAGTGGTTTCGTTAGGACTATTGATTGTAGTCCTTCCTGCCTCTAGAACTAGAGCTTCCATGACCTGCAGCAATAGAACCTGAAGCCCCAACATTTTCATGAACTATTTCTATCAGACCTACATTTTGAATGAATGTTCAGTATTTATTCAGAAAGATATTTTTATGGACTGTGGTAACCAATTTGTCTCTAGTGTAAACTATATAAAAATACATACTTTATATTTTGTTTACCCGGTTATTTAATAGTACCATTATGCATTAGAATTAAAATATTTTTTATAGCAAATAGAAAACAATATAGAAAAGAACATCCTAAAAAGAAATTACAATATTTTATATTTTATTTATATTTTTATTATTATCATGGAGTATAACCAAAACAACAACATTTCTGGAAGAGCATAATTTTCATAAACAGAAATTCTCGGAATTTACTGTACAGTACTATTAGTAATAGTATGTGACTTTTTTCTACCAAATTGAAAGAACATCGATTGTATTCAAATTTATTTTAAAATGACGTCAGATAGACATTTTTCACCTAATCCTATCATCCATATTTAGTTTCATTTTACATTCAATGTATTCAATAAATTTATGAATGAGTGTAAATGTGTAACTAGCTTTTAAATATCATTGTTTATTACTATAGATCTATTGTGAAAAAGAATAACAAAAGAGTTGTGTAACCATAGAAATATTATTACTACAGAATATCTTTATCATGTTGCAATACAGATTCAATTCATGAAATTGTCATAATCTTAAAGACCCCTTCCCTGCAATTTTGGACGTTTTTTGGAAAATAATACATATATATCACTTTAAAAACATTAAACCATGTCATTCCTTGTCTTAAATGTACGTTTTATGGTAAATTATGATAAAAAGTGAGAAACAATGCACTACCTACAGTAAGTAGCTCGCGGCGATCGACCTCTCGTGGACGGTCTTAGGCCTAGCCTAGCTTAGTTTTGTAGGCCTAGCTGGTAAACATCGGTAACGTACGAACATCGTACGCTAGCTATACCTAGCCTGACGTTGTATAGTTGCTGCATTAATTGTCTTTCTATTTTTGCCAGACTCCGTTGATACAAATTGGGGAAAACCCGGTATTTTCGCTGAAAAGTTAGGAGTCTTCCATTTGTTTTGGCCTCACGATCGATCGAAAAGTGGGCAAATTACAGGTGAAAAACAAAATATCAATCCGCGCGCAATGCATTTTGGGATTTATAGCGGGCCGCTATAATTATTAGAATCGACTTATTTTTCACATTTTTAACCGTTTAAAGACGAAATAAGTTATCGCAATAGGACCATATAGTATTATTTTTACATCAAATATAGTTTGTGATCTTAAATTAGATCTAAAAAACGTAGGGAAGGGGGCTTTAATACAAACAATTTGAATATCAATCAATTTTATTTTCAAAACTATTCATATATAAAAGTTTAATAAAAACATGGCCGTAAAAATATGCATACTTTATGAAGTAGCAACATTTGTCCCTAAAGGTTCTAAGCTCTGTCTACACTATCAAACTTTATGTGATCTGCCCATATGTACATGATGTCATATCACTAACTACCTATTTGGGCACATCACAATTTTGTTGTCAAACTAGTTTGATAGTGTAGACAGAACTGAACCACCTGAATTCAACAGGAAACTTTCGATTTGCAACGAACGACAAACTATTATTAACTAGGTCATGTAAAATTTGGGATATGCTTCCTCACTCCCAACCTCGACAAAGACCGACGACTCATTGATTGTCCCAAACACATTCCAGAATACGAAAAAGATGTGTATAATAGCATAGAGATATTATAATATCTCTATGATATTAGTAATACACAAGAACAATTTGTCAAAAACTTTATACTGTACATCAAAAGAACATTGTTTTCAAAGCAAACATAATACTGTATTATACAAAAATCGTAAAATTTCTGTTTAAATGGGAAATACAAAATTCAAACTCGGTGGGAAAAATGTGAGCTGACATTTACAAGACAAAGATGGTTTAATAGTGCAGTATGCTGATATTGTGATAATGATGACCATGAAGATAATGCAAAATTGATAACAACAACGATACCATTCAGGATATCAATAGATAATTAATGTCCAACAATTCATCTAAAAACTTATTAATTTAGTAGAATATAGGACACTTTGAGATATTCCTGAAAAATCCAATACAGTACAAATAAAAAGTTATTTTTTATATCTCTCTTAAAACACAATGTGTAAAATACTTAACTATATGATTACGTAAAGAAAAAAAATGTAACCAAAAGTTGATATATAGAAAATAGCTACCGTACAAATCAAGCTAATTTTATAAAAGTAAGCAATTGAGAAAACTTCTACTATAATACTGTAAATGATACAGAAACACATTCACAACAGTAATTCAAGATCTAAAATTTATTTTATAAAGGAAAGAAAAAATCATTGACTAAATAAGTAAAATTATTAAATAATTGTTTAACACATTGATTGAACAAAACATTTTTTAACATAAATTATTATTATAGATCTTCATAAATTATTTTTGAAGATGTAATGTATTGTTTATATTTTATACCAAGAACAGGTACATAAGTCCATTTAAATTTATTTTAAAAACCAACGAGCATTCTTGAATATACATAAGTTCACTTTTTTTTATATATACAAATTTAAATTGTTAATACTGTAATCACATAATGTTGATCTCTCATTTTTACACGAACAATAACATTAGAAAGCTAGTTTGACAAAACACGTTTGAAGATTTTAAAAATTAAAAATGCAAGTTAATAATTATTATACACAGTTACAGTACCTGTCTTTGTTTGTTCTTCTTGTACATAGCTAAGAATCGTGAATCAGTTCACGTCCACAAAATCACACATTAAACCCAGTTGCAGGTAGAAAAATCAATAATATTATACCCAACTTCAACTAGATAGAATCTAACCTAGATGCATCGGCGAACAGAAATGAGTGAAGTCGATCTGATGTATTCAATTATACACCAATAATAATATATGTAAATAAATGGAGTCATCCAAAGAGTCCAAAGTGTAAGTACAATAACAATGCATTGATCTGACGTGGGTCTTTGAAGATAATGCATGAGAACATGATAATAAAAAATGATGAATAAATATATTTGTAAATTATAATATTAATAAACTGTTTCCTGATATTATTTATAGTCCTTTCATCAGTAATCACTGATTTAAAGCTCTGCCTACAAAAAGTGTGATGTGCCCAAATATGGTAGTGATATGCACAAATACGGTAATGATATGACATCACCGTGTCCATATATGGGCACATCACATAAAGTTTGATAGTGTAGACAAAGCTTAAGTAACTATTCCAACTAATCAATTACTTGATTTAGTACTAATTCAATGTACTACAGTAAGAGGGGGAGGGACCACCTTCAAGGACGCAGTCAAACACAGCGGCCTCACTAACACTAAGCTAGGCTGTAACCAACAACAGTATATTTGGGAAAGCAAACAGAGCGTTTGCGGAACTTTTTTGTACTTTAAATTATTTCAACAAAACAAAATTTTACTATTAAAATATTTATCCAAATGCAATTATTTTCTAATGCAGGACTACCAGCTACTTCTTAATTTGTACCTGGTTAATCCATTGAAAATTACTCCTAGATATAACTTTCCCGGTGGTCTAGTAGCAAAGAAATATATTATGATTGTTTATGATCAAAGTAAACATAAAATGACTGACAAGTTATTAAATAGACGCAGACAGTGGTTGCTAAAGTGACATATAAACGAGTTGGTGGTCGTATCGCCCACAGCGAGATTGTAGTCACCCCCTGGGTTAACAATGACAGCTGACCAAATGTCATATTCCAGTTATTTAGATACGCATGGTAAATGTAAATACAGTAGGATTATTCAATACCTTTTTTCAAAAATAAATAACAAGAGAAAAAAATAATTGCTCGTCAAAAAAGCTTTGTCATAGGTACTGTACTGTACTTTACACTTGGACTGATATTATAACAGTTTAGTTAATTACAACAAAATATTTGTAAATTTGTCAAAACATGTAGGGAGATCAATAACCTTCAAAATATTTTGGGATAAAATGTAGTCCAATTAACAAAACTAATTGTCTTTTAGTTTGTAAATGTTTGGTTTAAATTTGTATGGGCAATAGGGGAAGTCCAAAAATGAACATACAGGTATAATATTGTCTCAGTTGTCAGTCAACCTGTCTAACCCACAAGTTTTTCATGATAGTCTAGGACCTGGGTCAGATTTGTATGCATTTAATTTAGGAGAGAATATCTCAACTGTTATAGGATAATTTGACCCCCACGAACAACATGGAATGTGTGCCAAATTCGCTATCCGGGGCGAACATGCCCAAAATCGGGGTCAAAGGTTAAAAATGTGTGGTTCTTATATCTCGACAACCACTTGTCGTACAGATTTGCTTTTGGTGTCAAATTGTTCAGAATATACATATTTATATTCAATTTAACACAACTTTTAGCGAAAAAATGACCGGAAATGCTTTTACTGACCTTTGACCCAAAAATGACCAAAAAACACATTTTCGGGTTAAATTATTTTTTTAAATGCCAATGGACAAACTGTATGGTATCAAATGAAAGCATACACAATATGCTACCAATTGCTACCCAACTTGTATTGAAAATTTTTAATTATGAAGCTAATTGTATGGAAAATGTGCATATTTTGATTACTTTTATACAAAATATGAATATTTGGTAGCGTAATTGTTAAGTTTATTTATATAATATTAAATAATTTAAGTGTTTGGAAAAACTATTTGGTAACAAATGAAAGTCCATAAAATATTCTATCCATTGCTACCCAACATGTATTAAAAACACTGTCTGTACAAACATTATCCCTTTTATAATTAACTACAAAAAAGAGGCGTCAATTTTCTTCAAAATTCTGGTTTATAATTGTTGAGTTAGGAGCCTACTATTTTGTTGTTAAGGCTGTTTTCCTGTCGACGTAACATTACGGAGAGTTGCATTAAGTTGCGTTGAATTGACTGGATTCAACGATTTTATGTTAACAATCAATCGAAACGTTAAAACTGACCAATCAAATGGTTCACAAATTACATCATTGCAATTGCAAAAATAACTAAATTATAAAATTAAAACTATTTAATTTTATGTTTGTCTTTAGTGTAAGCCTAGATTAAGATATCAGCTAACACATGTCCCAGGCTGGGCTGAAGCATCAAAACTTTCTTTTTACGCGCAGCCGGGCCGGCCTTGGTTTTGCAACACTTCACATCCGCGTGCCTCAGCAACGCTTGAGAAAACCAAGAAACTATAAACAATAAATAAATAAACGACGTAATCCGTAAATATTAGCGGTCCGGCTCGATCATCATCATTATTGTTATTTATTTTCAACTTTAGCAATTTGAAAATTCAATGCAACTCAACGCAACTTGCTGCAACGTTACGTCGAGAGGAAAACAGGCTTTAGGCATCAGGACATACAGTGTTAAACCATATAATTTACAATTCTTGAAATTAGCTAACATAATACCGATAGACCAGGTATAATTACCCAATATCGTGACTTTATATCAAACAATTATAAAAATTTAATGATTTAATAACCTGAAACGGACAGTACAATATTATAAGATTATTTTCGCCAGATTAATATAATTTGATAAACAGAGCCTTCTTTGAAATTGAGTTTAAGCATTCAATGTTTAGTGAAAGGTCAGAAGAGTACATGTATTGATACAATAATGTTATTATACAAGTACGCAGTACTATTTGTATGACTCATAGCCATGAACTGTGTAATTACAGTATTTCAGAGAATTATCAGTCGTTTACATATTTATTAACCATGTGATTAGTATACACAAGGAATCAACTATTACAATTCCATATTTTGGGATGGGAGACCTCACTTTGCTATGACATGGGGATGGGGAAAGGGGGATGGCACATGGTGGGGAGACTCATTCAAATTGGGACTCATTTTAATGGGGGACTTCAAATGGAGGGGTGGGAGAGAAGACTCATTCAAATGGGGACTCATTTAAAGGGGACTCATTCAAACAGGGGAGTGACTTATTCAAATGGGGACTCATTCAAAATAGGACTCATTTTAATGGGGGACTTATTCAAATGGAGTACTCGGGGGAAGACTCATTCAAATGGGGACTCATTTAAAGAGGGGAGTGACTTATTCAAATGGGAGGTGGGAGAGACTCATTCAATTGGGGACTCATTCAGACAGGGAAGTAACTTATTCAAATGTGGGGGGGGGGGGGGTGGGGAAGAGACTCATTCAATTGGGGACTCATTCAAACAGGGGAGTGACTTATTCAAAGGGGTGTGGAGGAGACTCATTCAATTGGGCCTTGTTGGGATATTATTACAATCGGCAATTTCTGAAAAATACTTTTAAAACTGTATGTTTAATCTTAAAAGCAGGTACAGTGTTACAATACAACTCGAGAGCCTAAAACCACCTACTGTACTGTACACTCAATTTTATATTTCTCTATTTGTACAGTATAGGAGACCAGCCCACTGCATTTCAATCACTTAGAAATTAGCACCAATTCAAGTCACAAACAATCTTGACACTATGTCATTCATACATAAATTCTCAATAGACTGAAAAGTAATCACAAATCGTTTAAGATCAATATTTGCTATAGAAATTTACAATGCGTTAGAAGGCTTCAGTAAATAGCCTATAGTATTTTTTTGGGGAAAACAAGTTAAGGTGTAAAAAGGAATGTGTATGGATAATAGTACTCATCGATTGGTTTATTGTTGTTTGAATGAAATATAAAAAAGACTTTGTAAGTTTAATTTCTATAAATAATTGCAGAAATTGTTAGAATATCACATGAAACACTATATACAGTAGTTTGTAATATGCCAGTTCGTCGTTAACATTTTAAATATAATATTATCATAAAAAATGTACTAAAAACACAACCCAGTAAAAATGTTGGTGGTGCTTAACTAAAGGTTATCAAGATTTAAAATGAAACATTATCTTTAATGCTATTCAATTAGGTTAAAATCTAAAACACTAAACAGGACATGATTAGTTTTTATTTTAGTACTTTTTAATTTTCATTCTATATTTGGCAATTTGACTAAATCTTCATCTCATTAAATAAATGCATTAGAATATTACTTAAATTTAGGCAAATTACAAACAAATTAAATTATTGTAAAATCTAAAACACTATACAAGACATGATTAGTAATAGTATTATTCTAGTGTAATTTTCATACTATATTTGGCAATTTGACTAAATCTTCAACACATTAAATAAATGTATTAGAATATTACCTCAATTAGTAACAACAAATTTTAAACAAATTACAAACAAATTAAATTAGATTCAAATCTAAACCACTATACAGGACATGATTAGTTTTATTTGTTTATTAATCATTATTTATTCTATTAATCTTCATCTCATTAAATATACAGTATGCATTAGAATATTACCTGAATTTAGTAACAAATCTTTAATTAGTTTCTACATTTCTTCTTATTACTATTGCAACCCTGCACAATCCTCTAATTCCCAAAAGATTTACTTCCCTGTTGTTGCTACATAATAAGTAATCCAGGTCTGGAATTTTCCTGCAAGCTATGAAATGAATTGATGGAATGTTATTTCCTTTCAAGCTCGCATAACGAGTTTATGAATCTGCATTAAGAAGACCATAGATTTTGATATTTTCTTCAAACGGTTGTAGACTAGCATATCAACGGAAAACACAAATCTTGTATCCAGGTTAGGATTTTTAAACTTATATTACTAGTAGAGCCAATGTACTTAAAAATGGTTACATTAGTAGGCTAAGTTTATTTTATAACATTGGTTTAATTCCAGTCTTCATCTGCGGCGTATTTGTTTCTGCTGTTGTTTTTAGTTTTCAAAATTAATTTAAAATTAAAATTAACAAAATAAATAATTATAAACCATGGTAATTCAGTTCTTATAATGTGAAAGGCATTAATTATGGGTAAAAAAATTTTGACTAAACTTGGATGAACTTGTTAATGCAATCCAAAATCACAGCACCAAACTTAGATTAACTAGCTAGGCCCTATGGGAGTATACAATACTAGGTTGTACTTAATATTCTGTGGTGGAACAAGTTTACCTGAAATCACAGAATGGTTGTGTTTTGTACCTCTATGACCTGTATCAAGCTGTGTCTTTCTAACTTTTGATACGATGATGATATCATATTGATTCCATGCTGACACACAAAAACTACAGTTACACAATGCATGCTAATGAAATATGACAGCACCAATGAAAGTTGTTACAAACTAACTAAATATTGCACTTATTTGGCTCTGACGCTTCACTCTAAAATATTTATGAAATAAACATTTTAAATTGTAAATTGTTTATAAATGGTAAAAATCATGTGACTTGTGTTCATTACTTTAATAATTACAAATAGTACAGGCTGCGATAACTGATAAAGTGTACCTATTACCAGATCTGGTATTACTATATTTAGCCTAGCTAGTAGTACAAAGTTGGCCTAATCTAGGTCAGCCAGTCCATCCTTCGTCCTGTTTTGTTGATTTCTTCATTTATAAATTATATTCAGTCATTCAAAAATTAAGTACATTTTACTGAATTTAGTTTTTTTTGTATAAATTATTTACGATTGAAAATTAGGATATATTTATATAATATTTTGAAGGCTACCTTTTTCCTACTACACGACTAAAGGGGCCTAGCTAGGCTCAACAACTAAATGTACACACTATGCCTAGGCCTGAACAGCCTCTCTTTCTCTGCTGTCGTGTGAAAAAGAAGGCGGGGTCTCGTGAAAAAATAAAAATAAACAGTGGGCCTAGAAAATGAATACAGAAATATACGAATTTTATACAAAATATTTCGTTATCAAATGTAACGTCATGTTATGTGATACTTACATTTATTTGGCTACTAGCAGTCTGTTTAAAATGTCTCAAAATGAATTTAAACCGGGTTTTAACAATGCATTAAATTAAGCAATTTTTCTTCTCAACGTGCCGGCCAAGTCTCTGTGTGTATGTATGTGTGGTGTTTATTTTCATCAATCGGCAATTGTGTATTCTGGTTCCCGTCGTCTTTTTGTTGGTAAACGTCATAGTCATCTCATAAATATTCATAAGCAGAATGAAACATGAATAATCCCGTGTTGGCTTTTTTTCTAATTTTTCTTTTTAGTTAGTATATAGTATATCCATACTAATAAACACTGTAAATATGATGTTTGTTCAAGCAGTTAAAATTAATATTAATCGTGAAAAAATATCATCATGGTTCAATCAATTTATCGATTTCATATCATCTTTAATTAATCATACTACGATTCATCATCTTTTTCTAGCATTGTTTAAAATTATTTTTTAAAACAGTTTTAAATTGATTCATCCAAAATTAGTAATAGTATACAGTGGTGGTAGTAGAATGTATCTTTACTCAATTGAAGTTTTCACATTTAGTCAAAATTTATCTTTCTCCATTATAAAATAATCTATAGACATACACATCCTCACTGACCGACCAAAACCGATACTATCAGTTAATTCTGGTAAAAAATTCATTAAATAACACTTTCCTACAACGTGATGTCATCGAAATCACTGACGTCATTTAAGCTTTTCTCATGACGTAGTTATTAACATTTTCGGCGAATTAACTAACTGACGAATGGTGGAATTGATGCGTTTATCTATACGTAATAATGTCTCATTTAGGAGTAATTATTTTTACACAAAATATTTTATTACAAAAAAGATACGTTATAAAGTGACCGGATTAAGAAGAGATTCAAGAATTTTATCTTTGAACATTGAATACGATACTTATTTTTGTTCAATACCTTTTCATTTCACATCAGACCTTTCGTATACTATTATATTAATACTGTATATTTAAAAGGAAAATAAAATGAATAAGATAAGAACACTATGCAAATCAAGTACATTTATAAACTGACAGAGGGCGCTATATCGTTTTAACAAAAATCATCAACATAAAGCACAACTGAACAACAAGTTTTAGTCGAAATCCATCATTTTGCGACTACTACTAAGAAGCAAGGGTTAACTTTTTTTAGTTTAGATGTTTTTTGTATGTGTATACTATGTGTATTTTTGTTAGCTTTTGTTAATCCATCAAAAATTTTAAAAAGCTTATTACAATCTACTGTTTGTTTGTTTGTTTGTTTATATTTATACTGGGCGACCTTATGCCTATATTATATTTTTAATACCGGTCTGTGTTGAAAGACTGTTTGCAAAGTTCATTGTAACTGTAAGCCTATACAGAATAATCATATCGCGGCTACCGATCATAAACTCTTTGTACGTGCGTACATACACATACGTACGTGTGGCGGGATATTGCGCGTATCGGAAACGAGCATGCACGCGCGTGTCCCTTGCACATTTTTAAAACAGTATTTTGTGACGTTGATTTGACATCGATTGATCTTACAAACATTAGAGCGATACTAGTTATTGCTTCTATCTCTAATTTTATGATGGACATGGTCAAATTGGTCCAAGAACTGGGTATTCAAAATGAGTTTAAAGCTCAAAACCACAAACTTCAAAAACTGTACTTTGAAAATGAGATACTTAACAAAGAAAACAATGGAAACATCGACCAACTGAATGAATTGGAAGCAGAGAAAACCCGTTTGGAGATACAGCTAATAAAGGCTAAAGAACGACAGGAACATGACAGGAGATGGAACAGGAACAGACGTCGACAACTGTATAACGCTAATCTGGTGTTACAAAACACTTTGGAAAAAGTGGAAAGAGAACTTAGCATTATGAAAGAAAGTAGGAACACGGCACATTCAGCCAAGTTGATTCTGGTGAACGAGAAAGCTGACTTGAAGGAAAGGTATTCTTAATCTTAATATGTGTTGGTTTCGAGAGGGCGGTCATGCATTAACGTTATTCCCCTTCCTTTTTTAGAAGTTGTTTGGTAAGTCTGCTGTCTGATTATAAAAATGGAATCTACTCTCGTACCACAAACATTTATCAAAAACATTTTCTGGTGTCTTGGTTAGGCCTAATTATAGACAGCATTTCGATCCAAATTCCAGTTATTGGAACTCACAACAGGTCAACCTACTTAATAACAAGCATTCAGTTATGGAATTCACTCCCCTATTTTGTTCAAAGCTCCTCTTCAATGCAATTATTTAAACAGAGATCTAAAGGCTACTTTCGTGAAATTCTTAGATTGAGAGAAATTTAATTTGCTATAATTATGTAGGCCTATGTTTATTATGTTTAATTAAGTGTGGTTTTCTTGTTTATTCTGTAATATTTGTTTAGGACCACAATGGAAATAAGTTTGCCGTCCGCGGTACTTTATTGTGTTTTTATCCTATGATTTTATGTCAGAATAAAGAAATAAATAAAAATATTTTGTAGAAGTTGTTTAGGCCTAGGCCTATGTGAAAATGGGTTAGGCCTAGACGTTCTCTTAGGCCTACTAAATAGGACAATATGTTTTATCATGCCCTTTTTGTATTTCGGGCGTCTTGGTTTGTATCATCATTGTCATTTACTACAGTCAGTAACATTATTATCCCAGCATTCATGAACTGTATATTGGCATTGGTTTTCTTTTTACAAGTTCACCGCTATTTTTTATATTTAAGAGTTAAGAAACTGGAAGCCCAGAATGAAGTATTTGAAAACGTGGTGTTAGAAATAAAAGACGAAAAAGAGGAATTAAAATTTCAACATTCTAGTTTAATTGAACGATTTCTGATTGCAAGTGAAGAGATTTCAAAGCTTAGATATGAAAACATTAATCTGATGAACAAACTGGAAATGATTAGTCATTCTTCTGAGGTTGTTTAAGTATCATTTCAGCATTTTCTTCGTTATTAATTATTCGACAAGAAAAATCATAATGGTACAATCAAACATATAAACATGAATTTTGGAATGAGCGTTCAATTGATTTATACATTTCTACAAAATAGGCCTTTCATACATTGTTTAAAATCAAGTAATAGTTATATTCAATATCACAGTGTATCTCAAAACTTGAATTTGGCTATAGGTAGCCTACATGTCATGAAATAACATGTTTTGAAACAATATTGTTACTGTTTTTTTTCTTTTGTCACCGCCTTCGTCAGTATACATATCACCATCCGGAAAAAAGGAAGGTAATGTTGAGAATGTTTAGCAAGCTTTGAAATACAACCATCTTATTCGTCACTCAAACCACAATCAGTATTTTATCGTATATATCATTACGAAGACACGCCTATATCCGTTCAATTAACTGCATCTGTAGTATTGTTTAATGGTTTACTCAGCGGCTTCATATACACATGTTACCACAAACTGGGCGTGTTGGTTGTGCGATTCAAACGGTAAGTGCAAATTGTTCGTAGATTTCTCTGTTTTTCCTGATATCCGTATCATCTCATACCACAGTCTATTTTACTACAAAATCGGACAATATCCAATATAATACCATTTAGTCTCAATATTCTAGGCATTATTAAAACTTCGGGAAAACCCGGACATATGGGCAAGCCTCGAGCGTACGGTACATATTCAATTTATACATTCGGTATCTATATTTTGTGATACTGATTTTACATGCACTTTGTGAATCGCTTAGAGGTGTTGCCTTAAACGCTTTATTTATTTGTGCAATAATAATATTTTATTTGTTCTATATAGGCCTAAGAATCATACATTCCTATATGTTTTGGCGCTAATGCAGTTTCGTACCCACCCCTTAAAATTACTCAAAATTGTTTCAATACTTCATCTAACCTACTCACGAGTTGTCTACAGCATTCTGCAAGCATAAAATTGTAAAATATCGATAACTTTTTATTTATAAATATTTTTAATCAATTGATAATTGAGCACCCTTCAGAAATCCATCGCAAGCTTAGCTTCGCGAAAATCATCGCTAGGCCTGCCGATAAAAGTACGGAGGCCTCATAGGGCATCGATCAATAGAGGACGCTGTTATGGTCATATTATAATGTCTTTAAAAAATATTCCTCGTGAAACGAACTTTTAAGTTTTTTCATAAAGAAATATTTTGTGTTTAATTATGTTGTTAATTTTTAGAAATTCTTTTTAATTTGAGTGTTATTGTCTTGTCAAATTATATTTTTGTGAGGGTCTTTAATGATCAGCTTCGGCTGGATGGACCACCCTCGTAAAATATTGTTGAAATAAATAAAGGAACAGTTGCTTCATTATTAAATGTTATATTTTTATTTTATTTTAATAAACACAACAGGAAAGAAGATAAAAAGGAAGAAATGAAAGACATGAAATGATGTTTTCAGTGTCAGCAGAAGTAAAATAAATTCTAGTAATTGATGGAAAACATTTTTATTATAATTATCATTTTATTACTGTACATTACATTTCAATAAATTATATCTTTCTGTTTTTGTTGCATTTCTTATTTCCATGTATTTGAAGAGGTCTTTCATGGGTGAATAACAAATGTTAATTTATATACTTCTATAAAATCTTAAAACAAGGAAACCATTAGTGTTTCTAATATAGTGATAACATTACTAAAACAATTAATTTGTCATAAGCTCCTTGTTTATTGTGTTATAACAATGTAGCTCAGGACTGAACGAAGTACTGTAATTCTTTTTATTTCATTTTATTTATTTATTTGACCTACAAATCATAATGTAAAATAAACTAAAACAGAGGAAAATTGGTCTGTAGTACTTAAATCTTCAAGTCAGCAGTCCCATACAATTTATCTTCTTTCCTGTGTGAAATTCTACTATTAAAAATGAAAAACAAATTAAAAACATAACATATGATGATACCCACAATGATGAATACAATAATTGTATATTATTTCTTTATTAAAAATACGAAATTCATGTCGGAAATAATGCAAATTATTATTTAGTGCGTGCTTTAAACATTAGTAAATTACGCCCTCTATAGAACGCAACTGTTTACTCTATCAAGAGTTAATGTCCTGTGAGGCCTCCGTACTTTTATCGGCAGGCCTAGCGACGATTTTCGCGAAGCTAAGCTGGCGATGTATTTCTGAAGGGTGCTCAGTATTAATTGATTAAAAATAGTTATAAATAAAAAAAATATCGAATTTTTACAATTTTATGATTTCAGGATGTTGTAGACAACTCGTGAGTAGGTTGGATGAAGATTTTGAGTAATTTTAAGGGGTGGGTACGAAACTGCATTAGCGCCTATGTTTTTCTTTTTACCGTAGGTTCTTCCCATCTTTTTTTTAATCAGTTTTTAAATTGGAAATTCCAAGAAGATGATTCATTTAACGTCATGACTATAGCCTCTTATGACCATTTGTTTTATAGACGGAGATTCGATTTCCACAACAAATTTTCAATAGCCTATACATTTATATTTATTTTATCTAAAGAAAAACTATTTGAACATCATCATCTGTTGATAGAACTATTCGCACTATTTTCATTGACAATATAAAATGAACTGTTAGTTTTATTTCACATTATTTTGAATATAATGACTTATACCAAATATTTTATTACAAAGCGACTGGATTGGGACGAGATTCAAGAACCTTTATCTTCCAACATTGGATACGATACATATTTTTGTTCAATACTTTTTTAAAAAAATAAATTTTAAAATCACACCTAGTATAGTCATATACTACTATCTTACATATATAAATATTTTAGAAAGGAAATAAAATGAATAAGATCAATAAATTAGAGTAAATAGAAATACAGTATATTATTATGAACATTCTGGCAAAACAATCAGCTCTCTACGACTTGCGGAGATATCGGACAAATTGCCGCCATTTTTTAAATATGCAAATTAGGTAATCCTTGGTCACATGTGCCTACAGACATAAAGTAAACAAAAATAAACATTTAATATGCTCTGTCTACTAGGCCATCAAACTTGATGTGATACAAAAATGTGATGAGCCCATATATATTGACACGATGACGTCATATCACTACCATATTTGGAAACATACTTTTTGATAGTGCAGACAGAGCTCTTTTAAACTTAAAAGTTTCAAGAGGGCGGTCATACATTTTCATGTCGTTATCGTCATTAATTAGGCTCGTCATCCCAGCATTCTGAACTTGTTGGCATTGGTTAATTTTGTTTACAGGTTCGCGTATATTTCAGAGTAGGATTTTAAAACATGGTGTTAGAAATAAAATAAAATACAAAAAAGAAAAATTAAACATTTTAATTTAAATTAAACTTAGCCTATTTCTGATCACAAGTGAAGAGATTTGAAAAATATTGGAAATGATTGGTCATTCTTCTGAAGAAGTGCAGTGTCTATAATCATCACTAAACCTCTTTTAACTCAAATGAACCTTCAATTCTACAAATTAAGCCTTAGTCATTTAAAAAAAGTGATAGCTCTCATGATTTAGGCCTATTTAGAGCAATAATTTATTATTCCAGATTTTAAGATAAATTGCCATCCTTGAAAAGTCCTAATGCATGTGTAGTTTGACATCATATTGTTTGAAAATTTCATTGAGAAATCAAATGTTTGCGGTACACCACGCATGTTAGTTCTGAAAAGAATTTGAGTTGAGTTTCTCTCTGAGCTTCGATCAATATGCGTTGATGTCGAGAAACTGAACAGTTCTTTTCAGAACTAACATACGTGGTGTACCACAAACTTATATCAACATAGTTTGACATCATCACGTTAGTTAACTTCTATTCCGTTGCAGGATATGAATCTCTTGAGCAACGAAATATCTAAATTGCCTCAATACATTCCACGGGCATCGTGATATTCTACAAAAACACTTGATTTTCTTGTTCCCATCTAAATATCTCGACTATTATTAATCGGATTATTTTGGATAGTAGCTCAAAATAAACTGCAGACAATACTGAACATTATGATATATGTTTGACATTGTAAAGTTACAAAAAGTATGTGTCATTTTACGTTTTAAAACTCACCATCCATTGCCCGCTGACAGTGTGAGGTAAATTTTTTACCTATTTTCTAAAGCACCACAGTGTTTTATTTGCAATTTAAGAACACTTGTATGTCATCAATCATTTTGAATAGTTTAAAAGAAATCTGAATATTCATAGATTCCATACATACTTTTCTTATGAGCATTGGCTTAAAATAGACTGTGTCAAAATAGCAAAAACTATTTTTTTTAAATCTAAAACATCCTCAAAAAGGCGGCAAAATTCAAATAGGGTTTGCCTGTGTTATCAAGCCTTCACTTGACAGACCGTTGGATTGTAGCTAAGTTTGGGGTTAATTTTTCATTATATAATTGTAAGTAGCATTTTAATTTTTATATCATTCTAATGTTTGATATATAAGGAACAATTATTAGGTGTTATTTAATTCTATATGTCGTGTTTTATAAACACTTGCCAAATTAAGATACCTATGTTTGAATGCTAGCGATCTGGGATCTACCAGTTACCACTCGGGTAATTGTTATGTTTATCTTTCTGTGACCTGTTTAATGGTTCTTTTTTTAAGCACATGGGCTTCTTTTCGAGATAGACTCCGTTTTCACGATTACTCTTACAAACTATAAAGAAGGGGGTTCTTTTCTTTTGCTGTCAATTGTTACTACTAAAATAATTGGGAATATGAGACATTTTTTTAACCATAGAATTATGTTCATAGCGTGCTTTTGCAAACAGAGGAAGTGGAATTTTTTTGATGGGCTTCTTTTTTTTTCGAAAAGAGGGCCATGCGGGAAACTAACAATGACAATTATCAAAATACGACTGTGATTACGATAATGTTATGAAATACTTTTTTCAGATATTGTTATCACTCTGTGAGTGGACAGATCGTTATCAATAGAAATGTAATTTCCGATAAATTTGGAATTTCCAAAGTATTTGACATATACGGTATCTATAGACGTAACGCCTAATGCAGACTACCACAACGTTAATGTCTCGGAGATATATAGAGGAATATAATGTACAGGCATAAACAAACATGGAAAATGGCACTTGATTTGTAAGATCCTATATTATATTACCTGTCGTGATCGGACAGCTAAAATATAATCAGGTAGGCCCTGAGCTCATAAAGTTATACTGTATATAGGATTAATACAGGCGCAGTTATCAACCGTACCGATGGAAGTTTGGCTGCAAATATATTTTTATTGTTGTCATGATCAATGATGTTTTTTATATTTTTACTTTTTTAATGTCATTATACATAGATTTTTTATATTTCTCAATGAAGATTTTTATATTTAAACTAGCATTAGAACCCGTCTTCGACGGGTATGATCCCCGCTGATTAACAGATTTTTCAACAGCGCCGAGGAAACTTGTCAAACGTATGCAAAATTATAATATTTGCAGGAGTTACAATTGAAGTCTCATTTTCTATGCTTTAAATCCATTGATACAAAACGAATTGAAATTAAGTTTAACATTACATACGTCTGGTAGGCTAAATGCTTATTATAAGTATGCAATGTATGCGGTCAGTAAAATTCATTGTAACAAAAATAAATACAGAACATTCTTGCAAGTTTTGGGTACCATCCGTAATTTGAAGTTCAAAAGGCAAGTCCATTGTTATTTATGAATTCGAAAGTATTGCTAGAACAGTTTGAATTTTGAAAATGGTGGTGGTACGTCTGTAGATATGCAAATAATTAAATATTAATATTTTTAAATTAATATTACTTTACAGTACCAAAATGTATGTAGGCTAGTAGCCGGTTTTTTTCTTCTGAAATACAATGCAAATACACAAAACAAATAAGATATAAAATTTGACACTTTTACGTACCTTTACTGTATACATGTACATGTAATTAGGAAGCTTATGGAAGGATTATAAATTACTCCATACATTAACACTTGTTTAATTGTAGGACTTTCATTACAAAAGTTTACTTGGATTGGAGAGACAAAAAAGCAAAAACTAATATAAGCTATCAATTACGTTACTACTATACTGATCAATAAACTGGAAATAGACTTGAGTGGTCCAACGTTGACAATCCCGAATACGATGATACAATGGGACTTGTAGGTACAGTACACTGATGTAAGCACTGCAAAGTAAAATTAAAATCCATTACATACTGTTTGATTACAAATTAGGAAATTAAACAAAATCATTATCAAAAGGTAGCCGTAATTATAATTACGATTCTGTACCAACGATAAGCTGGTAATTATTCGGCGGATTAGTAGAATAATGAAGAATACTACGTTCAAACCTCAGGTATAACATGGGATTGTGTAGGGACGGTCAGAGCTAGAGTATGCCTAGAATAAAAACGTAGCATCAGGTTATTGTAATGATCACCTTATTTAAAACGAATAATTCGCATTCCCATTGTTATAATACAGGTGGCATAGCCATTGTACGATTTTGCACGCTAAATGAAAGAAAACGAATAAACGTAGAGCCTGCACTTCAAATTGTAGAACTATATATCAATAATAGTTATAACCTACATAAATCATCCTATAAATGTTTATTCTTACAAATGGAAGTGAACTGAAGTATTCCACGACCACGTGGCTTTTCTATTACTTAAAAAGTGTGCCTACCCTATCGACTCTCTAAACGGTAATGCTACCGGTTTTTCTCGGTTCTTGCTTTTATAGTCTTAATGACGCCCTCTGGAAATTCAACATTTCATAACCTTTTGATAAGTGGTAATTTTAAAATATTTAATAAGTCATAATTTAATAAATATTTGGTTTACAAACTTTTTATATAGACCATGACCATCTCCGTTGCAAGAGTGCAAACCAATCAGAGGTTGTACCGCGGCATGCATAGAGGACAAACTTTTTGTGTTTGTCTTTTATAATTAGGCCTATAGATATTGTAATTTTATTGTAAAAAATGCAGCAATCCATCCTTTGGCTCTGGTGATCAGCACTGGCCTTCATAGCTAGGGACTCACATTCAAACGTCGCGCAAAATTGCTTTTAACAATTTAACCCAATAAAAATGTTATTTCGTTAAAACATTTAAATTAGAAATTCAAATATTATTTAGAGTTTTGAAAAGCCCACTTTTAAGTTAAAATTTGAACTGTATATTTAAGGTTATAGGCCTATATGCAGGCCTACCTTATTTCTAGTCGTTTTCCGTAAACGGGAAAATGCCAACTTTATCGTCTTCAAAAGGTTAAGACGACAAATCTCCGCATAAATTATTCATGAGCACCGTCTGTGGCTTCCCGTCCTGTTTCCTAATAAAGTCCCTATTGTTTTGTATGAGAGACTGAAACCCTCTGGTGGTTAACGAGGTGCTTTATTACCGAATGTAGTTATTGTATTTTAAAATAGAATAAAGATTCCGATCCCCTATATGCAACTGTATTTTCATGTTTAGTTCCTGGTGGTATCATACAGTTACTGCATGCGATCCATTACAAGTAGTTTTACCATGGCATGTTTTGCAGATATATCTAAACCGTTTCATGGCCTACATTTTTTTTAATTTCAAGAAAACATGACTTATCTTTCAAAACAAGAAAGAAAAATATCGGTAAGTTTTAATAACGGTAGGTTTTAATATATCGGTAGTGCACCGTACATCGGTAAATATCAGTTAATCTATGCTGTACTGATTGTTGAGTATCAGAGACTATACCTTAAGCTATAATACACATAACCGGCATATCTATTTCTTACAACATTGTAACGTTGAAGGACTGAGCACGGTTTGCTATGATTTACAGTATTTATTTTTGCCTATTGAAAATACCTAAATTGTGTATACCTATTTCTCCCCCTTAAATCTTTTCTTATATAGTTCAGCCCTGCAGTGAAAGAAAATAGTTTATTTTCAATTTCCTCTAACAAAAATGAAAAGGAAGTACTGCATATACAAATACCATTTCCTCCATGCAAATACCTACTACCCATTATCGTTTCGTGCAGAAAGACAATACATTAAATTTAAACAAAAGTAAACGTACATAGAATAGAATTATTTGATTGGTGGATATAGCAGCCAATCACGTTTTGTTTCTTATTCGAAATACCACAATACCTTGTTGAAGATAAGCACAATTAAGGCGCACAAGCTCCAATATTTATTTGGTAAGAATTCTTCGGTATTGCAACTCTATTAAACAAATATCATAATTTATGTAGCTTAACTTGCTCAGTGTGAAGTGTTCATGCTAGGCTATTTATAGTTAATTTGTTTTAGAACCATACACATATTTACTTTGCATTTTCAAATTAAGCGGGTTGTAGGCTACTTCAACAAAGATCGATGCAATCTTTGCATAGTAGACCTAATATTAATAGTACAGGGAAAATCCCTGTTTGGATCATTCCACTTTGATGAAGGGATAAGGCTATTATTAATACAGTAGTATCATTTTAAGTAATCATTACTTGATAAAACAACTTTTAAAATTAAATATATTGTGGTGTTTATTTATATAATCAATTCGAATTACAATTATTGCAAGCATTTTCTGAATTTCAGAATTACGCCTATATCATATTAAAATTCACAAAAATATCAACAATCACAATGAGTTATCCGCCAAGGTGCGGATAACTAATGATACAAGAATCAGAAAACGCGGATGGCGTATAACAACTTACTTTTTTATATTGCAACGAACCATAAGGTCTTCAAACACTCATCGTTTGAAGGAGGAGAGACCAGATCTTTGCTGTGATCCCTATTTAATGAATGGAAAAGTCCACCTCATTGCAGGTTGATGCCGCCCCCAGTTGTCGTATCACTGTTCACCAATTGAAGTGGAGTAGTCTAGCTAGCAGATTGCGAGTTCAGGTTTTTAGAAATAATCATTTGGTAATTCCCAAAAAGTAAAAAATAAACTATACACGTGATTAATTCACAAAGGGTATATATAAAAGGATGATGAGATTTGTGAATATGGAGAATGAATGTAAAGAACGACATCAACGTCACTCGAATCAGAATTTACTAAATGCACAGGCATACGTGTTGTAGTCGTTGGAAATACCGACATCATCTTTTCGGTCTACTATACGTCACTATTAATTATGAATATAGCAAGAATACTAACAACGGGAGAATATCTCATAAACAATATCTATACCCTGCATATAAAAGCTCAGTCAGACAGCGGTCAGTCGCAATTTTTTTTTGTGGGGGGGGGGGGGGGGAGTACCTATGTGAGTGTTGTAGAAGTTGATATTAGATCTTTAAACACAAAAAAATGTACTATTCTTATGAACAAAACAATGTACCATATTCTTATGAACAAGTATATTAACAAATATTTGAGATAACAAAAAATATATATATAATGTATAGCAATCACTCATTTATTAAAAGTATGAGATTAACATTGATAAATAATGTGTTTTATTCGTGTAATCAATTCTTAATTAATAATGTTTCAAAAATATAATACACATCACATACTATATAATACACAAATCGATAATTCGTCCATGACGAAAATCGTAACATTTTACGAGTTATGTGAATGAATGATTGGACGATCGTCCTCCAATCAAAGTGGCCCACGCAAGCTCAATAATAGTAGTACACTTTGTATCTTAGGCACACACATGTACATTGTTTGTTGTATATACCCCCGTGTATACCAAAGTCGAAAACAATCACGGAAATCCAAGCGGGATGATGCGCTTATTTTATTGGATCTTAGATTATCGATTAATATTTTAAAATGATAATTAATACAGGCTTGCCTCGGAAATGTAGGCCCACAATATTTTAACATCATATACCTCAGTAGGCTACAATGATCAACAGTTGAGAAATGTGCAGCTGGAAATGTGTCGCGTCTGCTAGCTGAAAACGACGGTTATTGATCATCCCTTATTTGATCATCAACGTACACAATAAATTCAAGCAATAAAAAGTAATTAATACAGTACAAGAAAAGTTGGTGTACTGTGGTCCTTTTTATTATCCATAAAATATTATCTTCTAAATAAAACGTTCTTTGTGATAAGGCATGCCCTATTTATTTGTAATGTATTAATAGCTGATCACACCAACCAATGTAAAAATAGTACCTTACTTATTACGATTTGCAGTAGCAACAATGCATATAATACACTGTAAGTGAAGTAAATTACCTTTATTTTGGGGTTTTAGGATGGTATTGTACATTATCCTGTAGACTGAATGTAGAATCAGTAGGTAATTACTATAGCATGTCTGTGTTCGTCAACGGATCACATTATGTGCGACAGAGAGTATGAAAAGTAGGGCCTACTAGTACTACGTCCGTACGCATTTTGATTCGGAGCTGCAATAACAATAGGGACTTCTTGTCATCGCGGAGTGCTGTTTTTCACACCAATAAATAAAAGGAGATGTGACCATACCCCGCCCAACAACATACCATGGCAACCGATTATGAAATACTGAGTATTTTCTCAAGGTTATAGGTTTAATGATGATGATGACATTGGCCATGGAAAACCCCGTACAAAATTCCAAGGACGTTTTAATATTTTCATATGACGGCGGCGATGAAAAGGCGTGTGGTTTTTTTTCTTGGGTATGACCATGGCGGAGACCATGGAGAAAGAAGTTAACATAACTTTTTCTTGGTATGACTACATCATCGATCTTCTTAAAATGCTATGATAAATATTTTTTTTTAGAACCCGTGGTGCTAGTTGAAGAAGAAGTCAACTGATTGTCAAGAATATGAACAACGAAATATAAACTTATTTCCTCGATTTGGAGGTGGTAGCAACAACTCTTTTAATCTTAATGTTGTCATTCGGTCATCTCACGTATTTTTTTAGAAGGAAGACCTTAAGTCGTTGGGCCGTATTTTATTATTCCTTTTACCTTTAGTACAGGAGGCTATCAAAATGGTTTTAAATAGTATCGAGCTTAGGTTTGGTTTTTCCAGCGTGTTCAAAATAGGTGACACGTAGTATCATATTATGATTGACACGTATTATAGCATTAGGCCTACTACTACCGGTTTGGTAAACGTTCCAGTTGTCGTCGAACATCACATCATGTTTCCAGCACATCATCATGGCATTTTTATCTTACATCATCATGACATTTTATCTTACAGAGGCCTATAAAAATGTGCTAAGGGAGAAAGGTACGTGACAAGCGCGTATATAATTGGCCCAAGATAAATAAAATTAGCCAGACAGGGCAATTGTAATTAAGAAGGCCCTATACATACGGTAGGCCTAACCATCATTTTTTACAGGTTCAAATTATTTCTCATGTCTTACAGTAATACCGTAATGATATTTATTGACATAAATTACATTGCGGCACTCAAAGGTGCGTAAAACTACGAGGCAAGATAATGATACAAATTACTCAGGGGCGTACCTGTCCCCCATCCCACTCCAGTTGTCTTACTGGCATACGGTAGTATAGGTAGTATAACGTCATTGTACTCAACTCTTACCGTACAATCCACAGCCCCGCTCACAATCCTCCAATAATGACAATGGTATCCGATTGCCTCTCCGAGTCAGTTATTTTCGGTTGTTGTCATATACGCAGCAAAATTGTCACTCAAAATACAAGTGTAAATCTCAAAATAGACTTTGTATTTGTTTAGTATTTACTTGTATCCCAGGAAAGCATCCTGGGTATATAGAGGCCAAGCATATACTGTATTGTATTAAACGTATATGTGCAGGTGGTCAGATCAGTCGAATTTACGACATCATTAGACAAAGAATTCCACCGCATTTATACAATTCTCCTGGAGAAGGATCCCTGCCTCAAGTTAGTTCGACATAGATGTTTCAAATGAATTTCCTCTGCTAATAAAGTAAACAATTAAACCTGTTGAGACATTATCGATACCTCTATTAATCCCGAAAGTTTGAAGAATATACGCGCTCTGTCTACGGTAGGCCTACTTGAGAAAGCTCTTAATCTGGTTTACGGCAAATGTTTAAACTCTGAGAACATGCGAGTACCACGTTGCTGCACTTTTTATATTTTATTTTTACTTCTTCTTTTAAAACATTTTCTTCGTTAAAAGGCGCTGCCATTTTTCAACCATGCAGATAATGCGTCAATATCAACTTTGAGGTTTAATTTATCATCCGAATTCTAAAAAGCTTTGTATCATCGGCGAACAATTACATCGATAACTATCGATTTCTTTTTCTTATAAGTAAGAAAAGGATGCCCGAGACACTTCCCCGTGCAACTCCACTAAAGATTACTTCAGATTTAGAAGAAAGGTGACTATTTAGGCAGTAGTGTTGAGAGATCTTTCAGAGAAGCACTAATCTAGTTCTCAACATACCTCCACTGATCCCAAAACTAGCTAATTTGACTAAAATAAAAGATGTTGATGGGGCACGGAGTCAAAAGCTTTCTTGAAATCTAGATGCAGTAAAACTAGAGCTATCCTCAAGTAATGAGCAGCACAGGACCGACCCATTCCAAACGGGTGGTAAAACACATTTTTCAAATAGTGATTATTTACATCAGTTTCTTATTTTCTTTTTTTCCTTTTTCTCTTTGCTGTGTACAGTACAGTGCAAGGACGTAAACACAACGCAAGCGTGTTGGCCAATGACAAACGATAGTTCAAATAATCCATCGCTTGTGATTGGTCAACTCGCTTACGTTGCGTTACGTCCTTGTGTTGCGTCTCTAGTGGGAACCAAGCATAAGGTTTAATCTAATTTTATAGCTCCATGGTTTAATATTTCTTGTAGTATGGCGCGCTTCTCACGTTTTCTTTTATTTTCTTCCTTCCTTTTTTCCCTATATTTAATACATTATTTGTACATATTTTTTTAAAATCATGTTGAAAGTAACTTTATAATTTAGTTATTATTTTAACAAAAACCTTTAAACAAATAGTTAAATTTAGCCTTGTGACCATTGGCGGTGTATACATTTTTTTTATAACAAAGAATGGCCGATAGTGTACCACGTGACTTTTTCTGAACGGGGAAGGAAGGAATGCTAGTCTCTTACACACTATACTTACCTCTCTCACCCTTTCTCTTCTTTCTGCTGCAGCATGCCCTGTTTCAGTGTGGCATGGGTGAGGTGCTTGGTCTCTTCTCTAGGGCAGGCCTACCCTTTTTAGAGATTGTGTGGTAGTGTTTGTTTTGAGGGGTTACCCAAGGTAATAAATAAAGTATATAAAATACAATTTTGGGTAAACAAAGGGCCTGTTTTGTGTTTGGACTACCAGCCTAGCCTAGCTATAGGCTAGGCCTAGCTAGGCTAGTAGGTAGGCCTACAGTAACCTAGGCCTAGGAGGAGGCCCCCGAGCCCAGTAATTTGTTAGACCAACAGTCGATGCATCATGGATACCACCTCCACTGGTTTAGACCAAGCAAGGGCCGGGCTAGTGTAGGCTAGGCCTAGCCCTAGGCTTTAGGGCCTCAGTCAGTAGGGGAATCCGTTAGTAGTAGGCCCTAACCTAGGCTAACTAAGGCCACTCCTAGTAGTCTATTAGGCCTATACTATAGGCCTATAGTATGGCCTCTTTCTAGTGTGCTAGTGGGGCGAATACCAGCCAGGTCCATCATGTAGTGTAGGTTCCCTCTAGCTAGGCTAGCTAGCACTCTAGGCCCTAGTAGGCCTAGGCCTAACTGAGCTTAGATTCAAAGCAAGGTTTCCCTGATAATTCTTAATTTTGCTTAAATCCATCGAGAGGTGGCCAAACTTTTGTAAAATTGAAAGAATGTTGTTATTTACCCAGTCTATAAAGTGATAACAAATTAAATTGTTTTTTAACAGAGGTAACATTTACAGTTTATAAAAGGTTTTTGAAGAATGTTTTACCGTTTGAGGGAAAATCCAATAAAGTTATTTATATCGTCAAAAAGTAAATAACATGATAAAAAAAAAACAGCGTGTGGTTCACTGCATTCGTTTAACGCGCTCTGTAGACTGATTGATTATTTCAAAGGGATGTTATTAAAAATTGGAAATCGTCCAATAAATGGATTAAATACTACTAACTCATTTATGTTAAATACATAATTACTGTCTTAAGAATTTGTTATTTGTTCAACAATGTTTCAAAATTATTATATATCAAAAAAAATAAATGGAAAGAGAAACAATGTATGTTTTTGTTTTAATCATTTTGTAAAAAGGAAAGCGAATAAGCGGATTAAATTACTCATGTGCCCAATGAATCGTGTTACAAAATCATATATCAATACAGGAAATGATGACATTCGATTTTTCCATTGTTTATAATAATGAATTGACACACAAAACTCAAAATTCAAAGTATGTAAGTAAACTTTTAAAATAGCATTCAATTATAGATTTTAATTATTTAACAAACAACTATGCTTTGTAATGTTTGAATATTAACTATTATATATTTATTTCTTCAGCACAACTACGGTTTATGAGTTCATATGGGGCTTTAAATAGGACAACATTTTAATAATATATGTGGTAGCCACACAATGACATCATCTTGCATAACTTTAATAGTGCAGTAGGAATGGCAACCTTTCTATGCTGTAACCTAAGCAAAATTAATGCTATATCAGATTACTTGAAACAGAAGCTTACCTGTAGTGTAAGTGGTGGCAGCACTCGACATGAAGGGACCCTTAGGGGATAAGAAAGTTATGAAATGTCTCGTCCACACCTGTGCAATTCAGTTGGTCTGCAAGTCACAGGTTATTCCCGCATTTACAGTTACCACACAGTATATTACTAATGTCTTTTTCAATGTTATGTTTTACAGATGGCATCGAACAGTCTAGTATCGTCTGTTCTGTCTTCAGCATCATCCTCTCCGCCTTCTTCTATCGGGGAGAAAGAAGGCTACAATGTGGTATTCAAGATTGCTCTTATAGCGGAGTTCTTCTGCGGAATATGTAAATTTGCACTGAGGTGGCCTCAACAAGCAACATGTGGTTGTCGGTTCTGCAAAGGCTGCATTATGCGCTATGCAGAGTAAGTCTAGGGGTGTTACTACTGATAACTGGGAAAGTTAGCGTTAGATTTGACTGCCTTGCATTCATGTAGCCCTCGTTAAATTGCTCAAGAATCTTTCTATGCACTAGGTCTTAATAATTAACTGTCACAAATGAAAAGTTTACTGGTTATTACTATGAGTACTAGTACTAAATTTAGAATTTATTTTTTTGAACAATATGCCTCATCAGTGTTTGTCCAACCTTTCCCCATGAAGAAATATCTCCCCTATACTTGCCTACAGAAAAACACACTACCATTGAAAATATGAAACTGTTGTGTAACACAATATTTAGATTATCTAAAAAGTTAGTAAAAGTAATATATACACAAAAAATTGATATTCAATAAAGAAATAGAGATAATCAAAATATGAAACTTACCATCGATAAACGTGAAAGAAAAATCATAGTACTGTATTAACTGTAAATAATTTCATGCATAAACATTAACAGTAAACATTATATTGAAAATTTAATGAACAACAAATTATTTTAAAAATTTCAACCATATTCATTCATGGCATAATCTCCAACAATGTGAATGAAAAATATTAATTATGATTTAGTGTATTTGTTGAGATATAGAGGTTTGTCATCAGTCTGTCTAGACTTTAACCAAGCTACTTAATGTTGTTAAGATATTTAAAAAAAAACAAATAGTATTTAAAAATTACCAATACTCACAAATCTTCAATACATTCTGTTTGAGCTCCACCAGGTAAATGATTTTATATTTAATGTTGAGATGTCATCAGATTATTTCCTTTAAATTGAAGTGAAAGCAAGTTTTAAAAATAATTATAAAAAAGTTGAAGACAAGTATCCTGTCTGGCTAACCAATTCAGATTTTCTATCATAATTTAACTGACATATAATTACAATGTACTTTTTCAATAGACATCAATCACAAAGGGAAAACTATTTTTTTACTGTTAATATCCTTATGAGAAACATTTAATTCATTTACATATTTAAGTTCTTATACAAAAAGTTAGATAACTTTACCTTGACCTTTCAAAGTATCCGACATAAATTAATATGTAACATGATATTTTAACGACCATACAGTCTGCAGAATTCTACCATTGCGTAATGTCCATGATTGTAGTCAATACAATGTGCTTATTGTATTAAAGTTTCCCATTCAAAGTAATATTTGAAACCCATAAATAGGTCATAGGAAAAATCAATGTTTGGAATGTTCATACTCATCATCATACTGTTCAGAACTATGAAAAAAAAATACATTCTCAAAATAATTGCAGATTTAAACTTACCTTACGTAAAAAACAAAACACTTAAGTATACAAAAACAGTCAACTACAAAAAATGTAAAAAAAAGACAAATGAAACCTTTAATTATAAAACATCTACAGTGAGGGAGGTGTAAATGTATACCTAAATAATACCTGGGATTACTATAGAAATCCACATCCATGGAACATTAGGGGCATCCCTCTCTGACTACCACTTTTGTGATATCTATTTTTGATGACTATTAACATTATTATGTTAGTGCTCCCATGTTTAATTGATTGTTAGTTTGTTCATTAACGTCAAATCATTTTTTTGTACACTTATATATATTCCATTTAAGTGAACAGAAAAATTAAAAATATAATTGTAAAAAATGTTATATATATTTTTAAATACTTAGGCAGGCAGACGGCCCGATCTTTCAATGCCCAAACTGCAAGGAAGAAGAAATCAACATAAACGAAATGAATCCAGATCATTTTGCTCGTAAAAAAATTGAAAACATGATAATCTTTTGCACTAACCAACCAAGTGGCTGTACATATGAGTTCAAACTAAAAGAATTAAAGTCTCATCTCGAAGTATGTGCATTTCAAATGATAGACTGTATGCACAAGGAGAGGGGTTGTACTGCGAGAATGGCCAGACAAGATTACATGAACCATTTAAAAATTGACTGTCAATTTCGTGTCATTACATGCATCAACTGCGGAGAAGAATATACCATGCAAGAGAAAAAGGTAAACTTATGGTTTGTATTGCCCAAAGAGGAAGGTGTTATATGTGTGTTATATTATCTACAAACATCCATAAAATAAACAAATACTATTGTACTTACAAACCTGCTTAAAAGTAATATTGCCAACTAACAGATCACCATGCCAACTAACAGATCACCATGCCAACTAACAGATCACCATGCCAACTAACAGATCACCATAATACGTCTTTGTTTTTCTAGTTATTTCCATCATGCAAAATATCTACTGCTTGTTGCTGTTTATTTGCTGAAACTCATAATACAGTAATTGCCTTTCACTGTCTCAGCCATGCTTTTCTATCTTTCAAGCCTTCTGATTTTTTTTATTTCTGCCATGCTCAAATTTAAACAGCTATTGATATCAATATATTTCAGGGTATTTCCACCATGCAGAGTCACTACTGCCTGTTGCTGTTTATTTCTGAAACTCAACATGGCTAAACGCACATGGTTTATAGCAAGTACATATTGCTTGTCACTGTCTCAGCCATGCTTTTCTAATCAAGCCTTCTGATTTGTTGATTTCTGCCATATAGCTATTGGTAGATATAAATATTTTTCAGGTTATTCCCACCATGTAAAATCACTACTTGCTGTTGCATTGCTTAAAATCTGAATGGCTAAATGCACATGTCACTGTCTTGGATATAAATACTTCCTTATTAATCATCATTAATGTCCTGACATGACTCTAGTGTTTTGTTGTTGTGACAATATACTTTAATTAAATACGATGACTGAACTAGATATTATTGCTCAATAATTATTCAGACAATACTTTTAATAAATGTAAATTATATGAGAGAGAACCATATACATGGTTGCTATTTCTATATAGGGGCTATCCTATTACAATTTATAAAAATCAAATTCTCACACTATTGACAAACAACAACAATTTAAACACTAACATCTTTGCGTTCAATTCACATAAAGTTATTTGTTTTGATGGTTTTTATTTATCATACAGCCACCTTTGTAAAAGTATGATACAGATTGGAATAGCACAATTACAGATAAAGTTAAACAGTTAGAACCCCTCATGTGGACACCTTTAGTAAGGGACATTTTTGGTCCAAAATATTTCCCCATAATAGGGTTCTACTTTATGTAATCTATATCAAACAACCCTTTGTATACTCATAGCATATAATATCTCTATGCTCATACATACAGCATAATTTCATGATGACCAAATTAAATAATTGCCCTTTAATTATAGAATGAAGACTAGTTTATCAATAACATAAACAGAAATACTAAATGTACTAACCAAAAAGTAACATTGCCAACTGTCAACAGATCACCAACGTAGGTTTTTGTTTCTGGTTATTTCCATCATGCAACATGGCTAACTGCCTTTTGCCGCTGTAATACTCAAACTCAATACTGTACAACAAGTCACGTGTCTTGCTTTCTAGTTATATGTGGGTGTAACAAGCGTTCTGATTTGTTGAATGCTTTGCTCAAATCTAAGAAGCTATAGTATTGGTTGATAAACTTCCTTCTTGATAATCATTAATTATGTACTGACATGACCCTAGTGTTTTGTTGTTACAATATACTTTAATTGAATACGATGACTGAACTAGATATTATTGCTCAATAATTATTCAGACAATAGATTCAATACATGTAAATAACATCAATTATAATAGAGATTATAATAGAATTCTAGAAAAACTGTCAGCCAGAGAAGAAGGTAAATTAAATGATGTACTGACATGACCCCTAGTGTTTTGTTGTTGTGACAATATACTGTAATTGAATACGATGACTGAAATGTATTATTGCTCATTAATTATTCAGACAATACGTCATTCAATAAATGTAAATACCATCACTTATGAAAGAGAACCTCAGAGGGAATTCCAGAAAACCTGTTGGCAAGAGTCCATTATAAACCTGAACTAAATCATTCAAAATATCAAGCCTAACCTTAACATTAAAAAAAAACCCATAATTTTTAAACATTGATGAAATCTGTGAAAACGAGAAAATGCCCTCTGTTTGATTATTGAAATATAGCATAATTGCAACTCACCCTCTGCTAAACCAAAATAATATCAACTTCAAAGCTCATTTAAACAACATAGTATCAGCTTAAAACATAGACACACAGGAACAAGGCGTACATGATGCCCATTTGAGTAAGGCACTCTATCTTATAATATTCACTGATAATTAATTAGACTATTTTATCTCTTTCTCCTCGTGTGTGCAACTACTAGTACTGCACATGAATATATACTCAAACTTTTAAATCTGGTGCGGCTCAACACAGCTTAACAATAATGTCTGTAGTGCTGGCATCCCACCATTGGTCAATGTTTTGTCATCGCCAAAAATAGAATTTTTTTCTAAACATTCAACTGATGTGAAAAATTGAAAATGCACTGACTGACTTAATTAAAATATAGCAGAGAAAGTGCGTGTTTAAGTTTGATCTGATTTATCAAACAATTGGATTTAACTTTTTCTACTTAATATTTCTAAAGTATTGTTATTTGAATATTATTACTTTACATTATAAAAATTATGACCATGGATAAACTGGGTATCATTTCTTTGATTAGGCCTACTATATATGATGTAATCCACCCATAATTTTCCTCAAATTGGATAGCCCTCGGACTATATTCAGTTACCGTATATCCTCTGGTATATTCCCTTCCTCTAGAACATTAATTTGGGCTAACTTTGGGGGTGGGACTATACCCGGGGAAAGCCTGGTTCAGGGAAAAAAATGATTGGTAAGCATATCTTGTAAAAACTTATCTGAACTGGGTAGAGAGAGGCCTACATCCAAACCAAAAGTCAATACTGGGACTATACCCGGGGATATGCTTGTTTGTAAAATCAGACATAAAGTAAGGAGTGGGATTATACATATATTATATATATAGGTATACAGTATTTACTGCTTTACATTTCCAAAAGAATAATACTTCTAATTTATTTATGTTATTTAAAAAAAACAATAACACCTATTACCAATTTATGTAAAGTTCATGCAAAAATGTTGTATGTTTGAAGGCTAGGCCGATCAACTATGGTATATTTTGTCCTTTGCGTTTTAAGCCCACCACAAAATTTAACCAAATGATGTGTTAAATTTGCTGAGCTTACGAGATTCAGCATATCACCTTGTGTATTTATTTTCTTTATATTTTATTTCTTAGGATCATGAAAATTCGTGCAAAATGCAACCAGTCGATTGCCCAAACAGGTGTGGCATCACAAATATTCCACAGAATAAAGTAAGTTATAATTCAGGTTTAAGTGTGTATTCTCTAACTGACTCTGTATGATCCCATCTCGGTGTGAGGGTTGGTGTCAGATGTTTTGTTGTCTACAAAAAACTTTATTACAAAAATATAGTTATAATTAAATGTGATTAATTAATTTAGGTATAAAGCTCTGTCTACACTATCAAACTAGTTTTACAAAAAAGATGTGCTTAAATATGGTAGTGATAAACCCAAATATGGTAATGATGATGACATAATGTCCATATATGGGTAATTCAAATTTTTTGTCACAAAGTTTGATAGTGTAGACAGAGCTTTATAAAATCTGGATTTTTATCTACGAATCTATTTAAAATTCAGAAAAGTTAATAATAATATTTGGATAAATTTTGCATGAATGATGTTGATGAGCCTATCAACATATTCCTTTCTCTGGCCCATGCATTCAGTCGGGAAATGCTGCAAACTTTTCACATTCTATGTCTTGGAAATTCCCAAATATTCTATTCCAGTTACAGAGTTTAGTTTGTTCAATGTAGAAATTTATTGAGTTACTGAAAATAAGACTACCAACAAAATAGCTTGATAGATAATTGTATAGAGAGGTATAGTAAACACTTGCTGCAGTAACTGCAGGAAAATTTGACATGGTCCCTTAATAATGTATCTTAGATTTTTTAGATATATGTTATGTATATATATTTTGTTATCTACCCTAATTGCTAAATGGTTTAATCGAATATTTCAATTATCATGCACTGCATTTTTACTACAGTATTATAGGTAAACATACATGTACCATTGTAACATAACACTAAGCGTTTTCTTTCAACCATATCGATTTTATCCATCGAACCGTAACATCTTACAATCTGCATATAAACTTGGATTTTCCAGGGGTTTTTTTTTAACAAGCTATTTATAGAGCTAGGAAACTATCTAGGTTTTTTTCGTATACTGCATTTATTTCCAGCTTCGTGCAAGAAATAACATTAAACTTAAAGATTAGTTGATCAAATAGTAACTGATGATTTTTTTTTGATAATCTGGATGCATGTCCTTGGTAAATATTTTTTAGTATTGTTGCGACTTTGATGTTTGATTAATTAGGGGTGGAATATTTTATGGTTGAACAGAATAACAACAAAGGACTCAGACTGAGTATTAGAAGGTTACAACAGTTCAATTGTTTGCATTCTGTTATTTTTGGGGACTGTATTTAAGAGGTAAAATGCATTTGTACTATTTTTACAGCTTGAAGAACATTTGAAGAATACTTGCACTAAAGCGTTGTTAACCTGCAAGTATTATATATACGGATGTGAATTTCAGGTAAGGGTAGGCCTATGTTTGAACAGTTAGTATCCAAAGCTATATTTGCCCTGTCATGAACAAATTTAAGCATAAATATCAAAATGTTACAGATTGCTTTATGCTTTATCAATTGTGATGTTTCTTGGCTAACTCAAAGCAAATGCATTAAATGTATCTCCGATGCCTGGCCGTTAAAACTTTGTTTAACCATCCATGCCACCCTGTTAAATATTTCCTGCAGTATTTTTTTATAATCATTGTATTTTAATCCTCTGATAGTAGATTGTCACTGATTTTTCCCTTTTTTTTGTTTGTAATTGTGAAGAAAAAGAATGACATGGAAGAATTGTTTAAAAAACAGCATTTGATTCTTTTCTTTTTTGTTTGCTTGCTTATTGAGTTGTTGAATGAAAAAGCAACTAGTGTTGAAGTTGGAAAAAGCTCTTGAAAGTGATCAATTTGTTATTAAACAATGTTTTTGTGTTGTTCAAACTATGACCAGAAATATTATTTTAATTTATTGAATTATTTGAATGGTTGTTGAATAAAAGTGAATTGCTTTAGTCAGAAATGTTGGAAAAGTCTTGGGTTAGATCGACGATGGATAGAGCTGTAGAAGTGTAACGTAAGTCTTTGTTGTTTTGCCTGTTTGTAAAAAAAAAAGGGAAAGACGAACAGATAACAGACGACATTGTAGGTGGCTTATAGTATATTACAATATTAAAAGGATCGTTGAAGAATACAGTTTTTGAGATAATAATAGGGAGTTTTGCAGGAGCACATTAACTTTAACAATATTTCCCAACATGCAATGTGCAAGCATTACGGAAAACTAATGTCGTCAAACATTATTTCTGAAAAATAGCTGTTATGCAAATTAGTAGAATGTTGATGTCACTGTTGTTAAAGGTAACGTTTATGAAAAACTCCCTAATTGTTTGCTTGTCTTGGTGATGATTTTCTGAATGATTTGTATTAGTGTTGATTTTGATAATGAGGATGTATTTTTGGTATATGATTTGATTGTTACCAATTAATGAATTTGTTGATGATGGTGATAATGATGATGGTAACCTTTTTTTTTTGGTAGTTGATAAATAAGATTTTATTGTTATAATATAAATATGTAAATTGAAAGTAAAGTCATGTCATGGTTAAAGATGTATTGTCCCCCTGAAAAAATAATTCTTAAAAAATTGTTCCATTTTAATGCCACAAAATAGTTGAAAAAACTGTAATTTAAAGCAAAAAATAGTCAAATTGGCTGCCAGTGGGTTTTTTGGTTGAATTTAAACATTTATTTTTTTATTTTATAAGTGAAAACAAAATTCAAAATGGCCTATTCAAAGTTTGATTTTATTAAACTTCATTTTCATGTTTTTGGGACATATTGGGATATTTTAACAGATAAAACTCAATATAACTAGAATACTAAAATATTTGACTGATTTTGGTCAATTTAATGTATTTAATTATTTATATTAAAAAGAGCAATTGTTAAATTCCTAATGAACTGTTTGTATTTTCATACCAGGGTTTCCTCAAGCTAATGAAAAGCCATATGAGCGAATTTGCTGATATTCATTTAGAGATGGTTTCAAAACACACTACCCAGTTGGAGATGAAATATGCTGAAGCAGTGCGATTGGTAACAGACTTACAAGGCAAAATGAGCTTGATAGAAACAAAGTATGAAGAGACCGACAAAGAATTAAGAGCTACCAAAGAAAAGTGTATGAAAAATGAAAAACTACTACACAATCTCCAGGTGCCTATTGTCTAACAATACTTTGTTTTTATTGAAATATAAACCCAACTAAAATTAGTTCTGTTACGTTTATTTGTAATGTAACTAACGTAATCAGTACTGGATAGTAGTAGAAAAAGTTTAGTCTTTTTCTTCCAAATTGCCTTGTTTAAAAAGCTAATACAGAAGAAGGTACTGTAGTTACAGATGTGAATAGCTCTCAGAACAGAAGTCTATTTTCTACATCAGATGTCAACGAATTAAATTATCTACAATCAAAGTAAGCTAGAATCGCTAAAAAATTTGCCTTTGGAATTTCAATCAAATCTTGATCAACATGGCACAATTGCAGTACTATATTCTTTTAAGATATTTAAAAAACTAAGGCTTAACTTTGGCAAGGAGGCAAATGCTGAAACATAGGAACAGATACTATACATTTTCTGAATAATAACAAATATTCTCTGAAGAATGTGGATAATGTGTGCCATGGCAGAAAACATTGATAAACTTTGAGTAAAGTTTAATTAGTTATTTTTTACATTTACTAATTTACTAACAAAAATTGCATTTATTATTTTTATTTTATGGGAAAAAAACACATTTTTTGTGTGCTAAAATTATGAATGGAAATGCCTTGAAAAAGCACTGTCATACCTTACATATGAAATCAAAATTTAATAATGATATGAAATTGCATGAATTCAAAATTCTGTTTTGTTTCCAGTTTATATTAGGATTGACAGTGTATTTTTCATTGTTGCTCAACAGAGGTATATATTAATAATATAGATTTAATTGTCTAATTGCATTGAATGCCATACTTACATGATCACAAACAAATATATATTATATTGTGATATCACATACCAATATATATATTGTGATCATTAACGATTTAATAATTAGAGTTGCGAAGACCTATCACTATATTGCTATGCTAGACATAATATCTGTCAAAATTGAATCAAGGACTAAAATGAGCACATCTCATTGGCCCTGCACACACACACAGTTAATTAATAAGAAATATAGGGTGTAGGTCGTCGCAACTAAAAAATAAGCTGTAATAAGGACCATTTATGATTTTTAGGAACTTGCAAAGAAGGTCATAATAATTTTTAAATTTAGCTATCAAATTAATTTTCGATGACCAGGAAATTGATCTAATTGTGAAAATATGATTTGGTCGATTATGGTAAATTGAGTCCTAATATTGTTTGAATTGTTGATAACCCAAATTCTTTACATGTGCACTAGGACAGGTTTGACTAATTAAATGTTGATTATTACAAAATTGTAAGCACCATACTACTGTATATTCTCAGGTATAATCCCACATAGAACAAGAAATTAGGCCTTAGACTTTGGGGGATGGGACTATATCCGGGGAAAGCCTGTTTCATTAAAAAAAATGATTGGTAAGCATTTCTTGTAAAAACTCATCTGAACTGGCTAAAGAGAGGCCTACATCCAGACCAAAAGTTAATACTGGGACTATACCAGGGATATGCTTGTTTGTTAAATCAGACATAAAGTAGGAGTGGGATTAGACCCTAAGTGGGATTATACCCGAACATATTTGGTACTACATTTTATCATATTTTGTCAGCATTTTTCAACCTATGTTTGAATTGATAAAAAGTAACAATGTTTTATTCGTGCACCTATTTTACGGTTCAAGAGGGCTGAGTCATATTTTAAGGATGGAACAAATATTGTCGCTAAATCTTTCAGAGAATGCTTGCAACTCGATTGGACGTCATTACTGAGTTGGAAAAAAAGATACAAACGACATCGAATAAAGAAGAAATAAACGAATTGAGCGCCAAGTTACTGAGTGAACATGATGCCGTAAAAAATCTTGAATCAAAAGTTCAAATTCTTGAAGAGACAAGGTTTTCAGTGCCAGTTGGAGGAGGCGGAGCATCTAATATTGGGGCTGCACAATTAAGTGAGTATTATTATAGTTTGGGATTATGTAAACCGGCTAATAATAGTAAGTGCAGTAGTCCCTTACAATAGTAATGTACTCCACTGAAAGTACCTTTGGTGCATATAGACTTGATCTGTCGGAAGCATCTGTGTTTCACATTTTACAATATATTATAGTTAACTAATAACTTTCACCTCCAGTATACAAAAATTAACTTTTCTGCTATATTTGCAGATAACTTTCACAGTCGAATTACAACACTGGATAAAGATGTTGGACTACACTCCATTCGCTTGGCAGAACAGGATCTGAGATTTCAGATTCTAGAGACGGCCAGTTACGATGGCGTTCTTATTTGGAAAATAAAGGATTTGAGCAGACGTAAACGTGATGCCGATTCGGGAAAGACATTGTCGCTTTACAGCCAGCCATTCTACACCAGTCGGTTCGGATACAAGATGTGCGCAAGAGTGTATCTGAACGGAGATGGTATGGGAAAGGGCTCGCATGTTTCTCTTTTTTTCGTTGTTATGAAAGGGGACTACGATGCTCTTCTTCCTTGGCCATTCAGACAAAAGGTTAGTATAAAGCTCTGTCCACACTCAAATTTATATTTATATAAATATACACTCAAAAAATATCAAATTTTATGTGACAACAAAATGTGATGTGCCCATATATGGACATGATGATGTTATATCACTACCATATTTTGGCATAACACTACCATATTTGGGCACATTTCACTTTTAATATAATGTAATAATAATTCTAATATTTGTAGTTATTATGTAAATAATTTGCATTTTTTACAGGTAACACTTATGCTTCTCGACCAAGAAACTGGTCGACGACACCTATCGGATTCGTTCCGACCAGATCCGTCGAGCAGCAGTTTCAAGCGTCCCGTCACCGATATGAATATTGCGTCTGGATGCCCTTTATTTGTTGCCCAGTCCGTACTTCAGGATGGTATGTATGTAAAAGAGGATACAGTTTTTTTCAAAATTATAGTCGACATTTCCGATTTGTATGTGTAATTTGTATGAACAACGTACTTTCATTACACCAGTGTTTGGCAAGGTTAAAAGTTGAAATTGTAAGTGTACATAATGTTGTCTGTATACATATAGACAAAAGTGTTTTCTTTAAAAGTTGTTGTAGGTTAGTTAGTGAACCACTTAGTATAATAAAACATGGTGATAGGGTTGAGTATTTATTCAAGATTGATAAAAGAATTAGAATACCAACATATTATCATGAGAGTTTTACAAAAACTAATAAAACTAGTAAAATCTATACATCAACACTATATCTATAATTGGTTTTAGCTCCTTCCTTTATTCAAAAGTGTGTAATCAAAAATAGTAAAAAAAGTAAGAATATAAATTAAATATTGTGTAATTTATATGTCCACTCAAAAATTGAGAATACAAACAAGAATAATTAATTACATTTTATTTTAAATACAGCATGTTTTAAAATAGCAACCAAACTTAATCAAATATGTCATTCGATTTGGATCCTGAACTTTTTAAAGAAGTCATTCATCTACACTACATACTTTAAACTTGATTTTAAAACATATTTCTTATTTGATGCGTCCTAAGGGATCATGTCAAATTTATTCTACTGCAGTTATTGTGATAACCACATTGTATGATTTTGTTTGGTTGTAATGTAGAATTTCACGAGTCAGTTACTATGTACGATTACCCACAAAATGGCTTTAGATAATTGTATAAAGAGGCTAAATAGTAAACAAAATGTAGTAATAATTTTGACATTGTCCCTAATGTTTAAAGATCAGAACATGTGAAAACAACACTGGTTTCATCAGTGTAGTTTTATGTGATAGTTGCTTATTAATATAAACCAACAAAAAAGTGTTATTGGTTTGTATTAATATTTTTATAAGTTAAGAGCTAACATCTTCATATTTGTATATAAATCTCATAGATGCTGCTAAGCAGAGATGAATGGTTGTGTGTAAGTTACTAAATCCTACAGAATTCCATTATAAACTTAACTGAAAGTTTGTCATGTTTTGGGTCCATTCTATAGTGTCATCACACACTAAACAGACTATCTTAATCATCAGTACCTTTGTGGTTGGATGACAGATTGGGAGCAGGAATGCTAGTTGACAGAACAGCCGTTTTTTTTACAGTATAATAGAGAGCAAAGTGTAAACATAATTAATATTGTTATTATTGATATAAAGTTTGCGGTACACCACATGTATTAGTTCTGAAAAGAACTGTTGAGTTTCTCGACGTTTCGATCAATGTGCTTTGAACGTCCTCACTCCTGAGGACGATCAAATTCACTCACTCCTGAGGACGATTAAAGCACATTGATCGAAACATTGAGAAACTCAACAGTTCTTTTAACTAATACATGTGGTGTACCGCAAACTTTATATCAACATTTGATTTCGCCATGCAAACCTTCAAACAATATATTATTATTATTATTCTTTATTTGGTCCAATATTAAAAAATACATCAGGATTTCTTCTTATATACACTGCAGAGATAATAAAAAATATACATATAAATTACAAATCTATATAAAATCACATATAACATTTTTTTTTTTAATTCATTATAGATTAAGATATTATTATGTGTAAAATAGTCAATGGTGCAATATATTTATATACTTGGTGCTAAACTTTAAAGTATTCGTAAGTATTGTTTATTCAGTTCACTCGTCAATCACCGTTTTTAATCTGATTTCCCTCACCATGCCTGCTGTTATAAGCTCCACCTCTTACAAGACTTGATTTCAAACCCATGTTTCAAACCCATGTCTCTCAAGCTTAGTTTTGATATTAAAATATGTGCAAAAATCAGATAAAGTAAAGACATTTTGTCTCAATTTATCAAAGAAAATGTTTACTATGGAATGTATTTATAAACATTCATTCCGTATTTTGATTTAGATAATTTGTGATTATCTGTTTTTATTTTTCTACTTTGTTTTTCAAATTACTGTAAAAATAGTTTACTTGCATGCTCAGAAAACTATATTTTCTTTGAACTTCAACCTAAAAATATTTTGAAACACCCGCCCTTTCCTGTTCGTTGACGTTTAGACAATTTTCAGAAGAAACTCTACAATTGTTCCTGGGATAAAAGTTGTTTAATAATAAATTCCACACATGACACAGAAATTACACTTACCAAATTTTCCAGAATAAAGCTCTGTCTACACTTTAAACTTTGTGACAAAAATGTGATGTGCTCATATATGGACATGATGATGTCATATCACTACCATGTTTGGCAAATCACCACCATATTTGGCCACATCAAACTTTTTTTGTCAAACTAGTTTGATAGTGTAGACAGAGCATAAGAAAGTTGCATTATTCTGTATCCTATAGAAAGTAAACATTAATATTAAATTGTTCTGTAAATATTGACCAGTACATTTTACTTTATTGTTATTTATAACAATGAAAGTAATTTATAGTTAGCACTTTTTATTCATATTTCAAAATTCTTTTTCGCGATCTCAAATGATTGCATAACGTTTGTAAGGAAAAGTGTCCGTTCTATGGTAACGTATGCAGCCAGTATCTATTCATAGTCTAAACCTAGGCTATGAGATTACAATCACTGCCATATTTTTTACTTTAAGACGATACTAATGTAGCTACACTATCATATGGACACAAGCAAGAATTTAATTTTAAAATTGATGTTGAATACAAAAATAACGGTCTAATAATAATTAATTGTACAAGATTTATGAAGTTACTGAAACTGCCTGTGAAAATTATCTGCTAACCCGTTTTGGTAGCGCATTAATAATCACCAAGTACTGTTTTGTATATAAAAACTTAAAATTAATGTACATTATATTGTATAGATAGTTATTTATCAAATATATATATAATATATATTTTTTATAATTTTATGTAAATTATTTAAAAAAAGTTGTTATGATTTGGAAAATTTGGCATTATGGAAGCGTAGTATTTTTTCACGGTGGGACCTGTATCACATAGTATTTTAATCGTCGCACAATATCGCCAAATTTTTATTACAAATTGAAAACAAGAAAATGGAGATTAAGATTCTATTGCTGCAATTTTATTTATGAATTTTTGCAAAAAAAAGTGTAAATATATTTTGTGTGTGTTTTAGTATAGTAGCACACTATTATACTAATTTGTATTTAATTCACCTAAAAGAAAAAAAAATTAGAAATAAGTATGTGTATAATACACCAATGGAGGTCTACCGTACTTTCCATTGATTTAGAATGGACCTATCTAATGTATAGGTCCATGGATTAAGTAAAAACCTTAAAGGTTGTAACATTTTGATGTTACTTGCACCACACTGTAGTTAGTATTTGTAAATATAGATAAGAATATCATACGGCCATACTGCGCTGAAATATCGGTTGTCATCAGATCACGCAACGTTGTGCCCGGTTACATACATACTTAATGGGAAACCGTCTGGGAATCGTGGTGGGTGCTGTATATACCGGAAAGTGATAGTGTAATGATAATTTCTGACTAGCATAGCATGTGATAGGCATGGGTTCGAGTCTATCTGTATTGTACTGATTGCAAAGATGCTTTACTTTCATTGCCTCGTCCTTCGGATGGGATTTAAAGTTGTTGGTTCCGTGTACATATAGTGCACATTAAAGAACTTGGTACATTATTCGAAAAGAGCAGGGGATGGTCTCCTTGTATGCTGATCTGGTAGGTGCTGCACTGCTGGCTGCCGTGGGTCTGTGAAGGGCCTAATCCAAATTTCTTCAGTTTCCAGTTAAGCTTTAGGACCAGAACAAAACATTTTTAACATATTGACTAGAATACAGTAATTACAAAATGCTATGCACTTGTGTTTTATAACTAAAATAATTTAAATTTATGAAAAGTGAAATAGAAAGAATTGTCAAGCTGTGGTTTGGTACATGTTTTCCAATGAATACAAAACATGAACATAAAGCTCTGTCTACACTATCAAACTTTGTTTGACAAAAAAATGTGATGTGCCCATATATGGACATATCACTACCATATTTGGGCACATCACACTTGTTTTGTCAAACTAGTTTGATAGTGTAGACAGAGCTTAACAAAAGCATGTTTATTTGAATCCATTGTATCAGTTAGGTAAATGTAGGAATGAAACTGTTGATTGAAAATGCACATGTGTGGACATACTCATTAAACAACTTTACCCCAATGTGTTCTGTAGTCAACCGTTGTTTTGTCAATCCATGGTTGGAAACACTGCAGTGACAAACACTTAATTCTGGAAAAAGGGCCCTTGGTTATGTAGTCTCATATATTGTACTAAATGGAGTACTGATGCTAAGTTCAGACATGGAGGAAATATATAAATTATATCATATTTCCTCCATGGTTCAGATATCTTTCTTTCTGATTCCTTTACCATAATTGCTTTCCTTTACTCTGTCCTTACATTTTACCACCTGTATTATATATATTGCACCATTGACTAAATATATTGTATTTTAAGATTATAATATTGCAAATTTAATGTTTCTTTTAATTTATGTGTAATTGAACTACTGTATAACTAATTCAGACTTTGATTACATTATGTTTCATGTTGCTCTATATGGGTAATTGTAATTTGGTAACAGGCTGATGCTTCCTTGCTCTTACTGTGGGCGACAGCACATTGTCGTGTATCCCAGATCTTGACTCAAAAGTCACATCAGGTTGGTATATTTATACTCTAGTGTAGCACACTTTGGATTAATCTTTTGGTCTTTTACCAGTTTGGTATGTAAGTAATAGCTCTGGAGTGAATGACTTTTGGCTAAATTACCAGTTTGGTATGCAAGAGCTCTAGAGTGAATGTCTTGGCTTTCATATCTCTGAAGTTCCATTAAGTTGGTATGAGTGTAGTATATGGTGATACAAAAGGATTTAATGGTCTTGTTGCTGATAAGTCGCATCAGGTTACGTTGTTATGGGTGTAGTATATGGGGATATCACAAGATTGATGGTCTTTTTGCTGATCTCTCAAGTAGCATCAGGTTAAGTTGGTATGAGTGTAGTGTATGGTGATACCACAAGATTTAATGGTCTTCTTGCTGATAAGTCGCATCAGGTTAAGTTGGTATGAGTGTAGTATATGGTGATACTACAAGATTTAATGGTCTTTTTGCTGATAAGTCGCATCAGGTTAAGTTGGTATGAGTGTAGTGTATGGTGATACCACAAGAGTGATGGTCTTTTTGCTGATCTCTCAAGTAGCATCAGGTTACATTGGTATGAGTGTAGTATATGGTGATACCACAGGATTTAATGTCTTTTTGCTGATAAGTCGCATCAGGTTAAGTTGGTATGGGTATAGTATATTGGGATACCACAAGAGTGATGGTCTTTTTGCTGATCTCTCAAGTAGCATCAGGTTAAGTTGGTATGGGTGTAGTATATTGGGATACCACAAGATTGATGGTCTTTATGCTGATCTCTTATGTCTCATCATCGAGGAGCGATGGTCGTTATATACATTTATTTAAAGACTGCGATTATTTTATCATTTAAATCCGATAATATTCACAATTATACAAGAATGTATCTTATGTATGATTATAACATAATTCCCTATTATATTATAGTTAAATGTCTACTGTATTTGATTTATATTCTGGTTGAAAATAGTATAGTGATGTATAATACTAAGCAAATGACTAATAGTTATTCATAGCAAATTACTACTATTAGTTATTCATGTGTTTTATGTGGTGTATACTCTACTGTTACATAATATTTAATACATGACAATGGTGTTTCCTTAGTTTTGGTTGATGTAATTTAACAGCCGTTTGAAAAAAATAATAGCAAAAAAATGTATTTAATAATTGAAGAAAATGAAATATCACGAAATTTCTAACGTTTCTTTATTTGAGAAGAAGTATAACATTTATATATTATATTAATATAATTTTAAACAATGTCGTATTTTCCCAATCAAACTTAAGTACCATAATTGATACAATATTGTGAATTAGGTACGTATATGTTAACCTTTGTAGACAAAAACAATATTGTTATTAGAATGTGCTGTGGGGTAATAATATGTTATTACAAACTTTCCAAATATTCAAAATAACTCTTAATAATTTGTTAATAAAAGTTATTTTGGAAAGTTAGTTAGAGAAAGAAATGAGTTTAGATAATTAATGCTTGTAGCATGCAAAATTCATGTTCAAATGAATACACTATAGGCCTTATTTATTTATTTGAGTTGTTTACCATAAAGGTTTTGGTAACATTTTATTTCAATTTAGTCATTTTCAGAAAGAAAGAAGAAAGCAAATATTGATTATGATTGGCTTATTTTACGTAATAATATACGTTTATTTGACGTTTAATTTTTATAATCGGTGAACAGCAGGTCAATATTGACAATTGATATAGGTCTATTATTTGATTTCAATTACATTATTACAATTTGGCCATGTTATTGTTACTTTTTCTTGAAACTGTATCTGCAAACGAAATAGATAAAATGTAGACATAACTAATTGAATTAATTTCATGAAATGCAGAGTCATCATTTATTTGTTTTTAAAAGAGAATACGTAAAATAACAACAACGCTAAACGTGATTGACAAAATATGAATACGAAAGTAACATTATGACGTCAACGTTCCATGAATAAGATGACGATGTTGATAACGACAATGACAATGAATAAAGTCTCTCAAGCATTCTCTAACGATTCTGTAATACGCGAAAAAAGAACGGGTATAATACCTATTGGCGCGGTTTTTTGTGTGATGGTTGTCCCGATAATTGATCAAACAAAACACCGGACGTACAAAGCCGAAATAGAATATATTTGTAGAAAAGATGGATGTAGGCCTAATGTACAACTTGTTTCCCTCTAGTACGCAATGCAAGGACGTAGACGCAACGCAAACGAGTTGACCAATGACGAGCTGCAGTCGAATAAATCTATCGCTAGCTTGTGATTGGTCAAATCCCTTACGTTGAGTTACGTCGTTGTGTTGCGTATCTAGTGGGAACCACGCTTAAGAACAACAACGTAAACAGAATGAAAACCTCGATGATTAATCATTTATTCATTTGAATGAACCCGCCGTATGATCGTGTATACAGCTACATGGATTATGAAAATTGATTATAAAATAATGTTTGTACCAAGTATTATATCTCTGTTTCTATGTATTTATATAATACAATTAAGTCTAATTAAGTAGGGATCGACCTAATTAATTTCATTATAAAATGATTAACCCGTTTCAGCATGGAGTAAAGAATTATTCTTTACTCCATGGTTTCAGATAAGTCCGACGGATAACAGTAGACTACTGTGCAGTTTTCGCGTATTTCGACACCAGTGTTCAGGCATTGAGTAAAGAATTCTTTACTCTGCCCGTGGTTCAGGCAAATGAAAAAAAGTTATTTATTGACGAATGACGTCATCACGAATCAAATAAACTGTTGATATGGATGATGATAAAAACAACCATTGCAACGTGTTGGTCGTCTAACGCCAGCTATTGGTTGCTTTTAATTACATAGGCCATAGTAGTGTACGTCTCCCAGTTCTAAAAGTCACTAGTGCAGTGACGTGTGTGAATGACCTGGTAGCTTCAACACAAAGATGTCTCAGGTAAAAAAAATATTGTTTTATTTTCACCGTCTTTATTTGCATGGTGATAATATATTGCCCAGTTTTAGACTTTGTATTAATATTTAGTCTCGATTAGTTGAAGAACAGTAAGCTACCTGCAGTGGGTTTTGGAAATTTAGGTCACGTAACTTGGTCTTTCCTGACCCACGGAATCAAAGAAAAAAAGAAGCATTTGCAATCTAAAAGGGTGGTGTGCAAAAACACAATTATTACGTAACACTTATAATTTCATGAGGTGACGTGTATTTATAACGTTATATGTTTTTTAAAAATTAGAACAATCACCAGCAGATTAAACAGTCCGATTTGTACCGAAGATGGGTTAAATTAATTAACTACTTCGGATTTGATTGAGATTTGCGTTTAAAACTTTCAAATTAATGGAGTTTTTTTTAAAATATTTCTTTTGAATATTTTGCGGAACTAATTAAATTCAGTATTAAAATCAGTATTTCATTGTATAAAGCAGATTTACGTTAATTTTTATCACAATGATCAATATAATATGATATACAGTAATAACAAATCAACATACCATGCTCTTGATTGGTACTCGCCTCCCAGGTCAGCCATGGTTCAGTAAAGTTCAGAGCAAGTGCTTATTTTACGCTTGACTGATTTCTATGTTGTACTGGTTGTGATTTGAAACATAAGAGTAACACAATAAATTTGTCAAAATGAGGTATTTAGGATCTGTATTCCGATCAACTTTGGCCCTAGCTAGGTCTAAAAATATTACTCGATTTTCGGTGTGCAGCTTTTCGACAAGTTCTCAGAGAGAAAAGGTATGATTTTTATTTGCAAAAACTAAAAACAACATCAGCAACTTCTACTTCTGCAAAGTGGTGTGTAGTACTAGTAGCCAACATACTAAGCCTAGCTAGCTACTAGTAACTGTACTACTAACTAATAATAGTGTATCTAAGTCTAAGGAGTTTTTGGTTTTAAGCAAATTTGAATTTCACCTTAAAAGATGCACAATGAATAATTCATTACTATAATGATTATTATTATTTATACTATAATGATTATTATTATTTATACAGCATTTTTATCTGTACAACTTTCTATTTTTTTTAGCAAAAGAAAGGAATACTTGAGTTGTTAGCAGAGAAACCAGTGATAGGAGATGGTAGCTATGTTGTCACTCTGGAAAAGAGGGGATATGTATTAGCTGGTACCTGGACCCCAGAGGCATCTGTTGTATATCCAGAAGCCGGTAACTCAGATTTTGTATTCACTTAACTATTATTAGGGACGCTTAGTACCTAACCCACCCAATTTAAAAACATTCACTAGCTGTGCTGCGGATGGCCCAGCATGAATGTTAGGTACAAAATTACAGTAGCACCACTATGAGTGGGAGGTGGTGTGGTGGTGATGAACACGAGAGGTAATTTATAAAGACTTTTGCAAGCCTGCCCGCCAACTCTAATTGTGAAAATTAAACACACTAAGCTAAGTAGTTGTAGTGGTAATTGTACTTCATAATAATAATAATAATAATTTATTAGGAAATGACACCTTTGCATCGGTGGCACACACAGAAGTGGTGCATCCAAATTAACATAATACATCAAAACAATACATAATATGACGGATACAGGTTCTTAAACTATTTGCAAAAATATAAAAGAAAAATCATTATCAACATGGTAATACAGGTACTGTATTAAATTGTCCTACAGTATCATAGGTTTGAGTTGATAATTTAAAAAGGTATATAAAAATAAACATAAAATATATAGTAAAGAGTTTACATTACAAACCATTGTGTTTCAACATCAGGTACTGAAGACCTATAGTTGATATCACAGGTGTATAATATTTACAAATCATATATAAAAGCAACAATACAAAAGAAAAAAAAAAAAAAAAAAACAAACTTCATTTTACAATGTTTAGCTGCCCCCCTCCTCCCTCTCACCACTAGAACATCCAATTACAATTAACATATTTGTCTTTCTCAATTATAACAACAAATTAAAAAAAAAAAGTTTTATGCATAAATTAAGAAGGGGTGAAATCCCAGAAAGAAAAGGCCAAGAAATAGAACATAAATTAAATATAAATGCAACAACATTTGTCACTTCCGGAGTGCAATGTCTGTTTGGCCTTTTAAGTCAAAATCAATTTGGCTGGTTATCTGATATTTTCAAGTCTCCCTTATGCACCATACGATTGAATTGCTTAAGACTAGGAATACAATATTTTACAAAATGGGAGTGTTACAGTGTCAGATCCAGGAGTTTGAAAAAGAAAGGGGTGGAAGTAAGGGACACATTGCCTACAAATTTTAATAGTGTTTCACATTAAATCATTTCTGAGTCAAATCAACCAAATTTGAAAAACCAAAATTCTGATTGACTCTGACTGTCTCAGATTTTGATGAATATCATCAATCCATTATATCAAAGATATTGGTGCTAAGAAAAAAGTGGGTTCTTCAAGGGAAGCCCTGCAACGTGTGGACTTCAACTATGGGTAAAGACAGAGTCTGAAGAAAGAACCTAAAGCTCTGTCTACACTATCAACCTAATTTGACAAAAAAAGTGTGATGTGCCCAAATATGGTAGTGATATGCCCAAATATGGTAGTGATATGACTTCATCATGTCCATAATGGGCACATGTTTTGTCACCTATACTTTCAGTGTAGACAGAGCTAGTGAAGTGAAATAATCTTAAATTATGGATACAAATTCATCATTTTTTCATAATTACTACTGTACTACTTTGTGTATCATGTTTTTTTTTATTACTAGAGCTACAGTAACTCTCTGTATTGTATATTTCAGTAAAACAACTGCATAAGGATTATATACGTGCTGGTTCAGATATCATACAAGCATTCTCATTTTATGGAACCGATGACAAACTCTCTTTTACAACAGGAAAAGGCAAAAAAGTCACTTACAGTGTAGGTACACCTGATACATCATGTGCTGTTCAGTATTTGCTCTATTGCACTGTAAATTTTATATTTAATGATTCTATTACACAGTAGCTTTTTGTACAAAATATTGACGCTGGTGACCTGTAGTGCGTGTCGACTATGGGCTGTTGTTCTACTCTGCGACCAAAATCAAAATGTTATCTTTATGAATGGCCTATAAGTCTCTTGTCTGACTTGTAACATTGATTATTGAAAGCAGCAGATTAGTTTAATGAGTTATAAAACAAATAATGAATGTTCTATATTCCTTGTCTCATTGATTATGCCTTGTTGAATAGAACAGTCTCTTCAACTCATGGAAATATAAAGATAAAGATTCAATTCTTTGTGTAAAAAAACAATTTTTTTCACAGAGGAGGACAGCATTGTTTTTCCTTACTATATTCAAATTGAAAGTATCAGTTCAAAAAGTACTGTGTAACAAGAAACACAATTTATGATAAATTTTAGTTAGTACTGTATAGTTTGTGTGAAAAGGTGGTTGCTATTATAAGACTGAATGGCCATATAATTTGTTTTTATCTGTTCGCCGAGTTAATTGTTTGAAAATTGCCTTTAGTCTTCTATTACCATTGATTTCAAACAAGAGTACAATGCCAAAGAGATTTAATATTGTTAATTGGTGAAAGGATGGGACAAATGTATAAATTGAGAAAGAATTTATCTGCTCCATTCCCGCTTAATAGCCTGCCCGTTCATGTGTATCTTTCAACTTTCCCAGGGGCCCCCAGTATGGAGGAGGTCACAAAGGTTAACAGGAAATTTACCATTACAGGAACAAAGCAGTCACTGGCAATAAAAAGTTAGACAATGCAGATTCTTTAGGGTTTTTGTCCTGTTCTGAAATAGTACGGGAACCGATTATTTATTTCAATAGATTACTTTCATATTGGCATGGCAATACAAATTTTGAAAATTTCAAAGTGCTTTGGAAATAAAAGTTTTTAAAATAGATTTTAATCCTCTGAAAGAAGGATAAGAATCCTGCACCCAAGTTTTATTGATATTATCTGTAGGCATTGAAACATACAGGATAAAACTTTTGATATAAAAGTTCAATACATTTTTACAGTGATGAAATAAATAAATAAAGTGGTGTGGTTTCTGTTGAAGCCACTGGGTTGTCAAAGGCCTCTGCGAAAAAGTGGTCAAGTTGAAACCTTACCAACCGTACTGGTGGCTACGGCACTGTTTTAAAAAGCAATTTATAATATTTATTTTAGAAAACGTAATTAAATTCTGTGAATTACAAACTTTGTTTGTAAAATGTGAATTTATTGTATTTCTAGAGTGAAGAGGTGAATGAATCGGCCTGTAATATAGCATTTGAGGTCGCTGGTGACAGTGGTATCTTAGTATGTGGAGGTCTTTCACCAACACCGGCTTATACTGAAGGCAAAGGAAAAGAGTTTGTGCAAGGAGAGTTCCGTAAACAAATAGAGGTTTACAAGAAGAAAAAAGTTGATTTTCTGCTAGCAGAAGTGAGTTTTTAAAATGAGGAAAAATACCCCAGAAAAAGAATGTGTATTGTATGTTTTATCTGACACATTAAAACACAAACCAACATTTCTTTTCGTAATTGTATCCTCTCTTCGGATAGAGAGGGCTATATTGTCCATTTATCCAGGTAAGCAGGCACAAAATAGACTCTTGTCCAATAGTAATATTCTTTCAGTATACATTTTTCATATATTTTTGTTTAAATTGAAAAAGAAAATTTAAAATTTATGAAATTTGTAATGACTCACATATAATTTCATTGTCATTGTGCATATTTGAACACATTTATTTGCTGATATGTCTTGTCAAGATGTTTATTAGAATTGCAAAGTCATTATGACTAGCCATATGTTCCAGCATTCATGAACATAGTTAATATTTTTAACTTGTTTAAAACACAAAAGTGCCTCCAGTGCCTTCTGTCCATGTTTACTTAAAATAAGCTTTGTTTACTCAATGTTAACACTACATTTTGATAAAGACCTTTGCTATTGGCCTTTGTATAGGAAGATATACTGAAACCTATTGCAGCATAATATGGTGAAAAATGCCATATAAAATGTTGTCTTACAGATCCTAAGGGATCATGTCAACATTATTCTACTGCAGTTACTGCAGTAACTGCATTTTTTCACTGTGATAATGTATGATTTAGTTCTTTCAATGTAGCAGTTTAAAATGAGACAGTTACTGCTGTAATAAACAATGTGTATGATTAGCCAAACAAAAATTGCTAAATGATTACATAAACAGGTTCAAGAGTAAACCATTTGTCAAAATCATACTGCAGTTACTGCAGTAACTACAGTTGTATGATTTTGACATATGGTCTCTAAAAGCATCAAATCAGAATGTTGGTATACGAACAACCATTTAAAATTTAAGTTTAATAATTGAATCTTTTTTATTATAATCAAATAATAAATCATTAATCGTTTTTGTTTATAGTTCTTTGGCCACATTGTAGAAATGGAATGGGCTATAGAGGTAATGAAAGGTGCTGGTATGCCTATTGCTACTACAATGCGAATTGGTATATGTGGAGATCTAGATGGAGTATCTGTTGAAGAGTGTACTTTGAGGATGGCTAAAGCAGGTATTTTAATTGCAGTATTTTCAGTCCCAAGATGTTTTTTAAATAAATATAGAAAAACTTTCTAAATGCCCTTTAATCTCATCAATATAATTATTATATTTTTTTTAACGCACCTTGAGTACTCTTGAATGGTATGTGCGCTATTTAAATCCATATTATTATTAAGAAATCACAAAAAGTTAACATACCATTGTTTTAATGCTTGGTTCCCACATAAGGACAGAAGTGCAAAACATAAGTGATTTGACCAATCACAAGTGATGGATTATTCAAACTGTCACTTGTCATTGGTTAACGTTCTTGTGTCGGTGTGTTGCATCTCTAATGTGAACCAAGCATAACAGATACCCTACTATTTTTTTTATACGTTAAGGGGTTTCTTTGTATTTTATGCAATTTTATTTTGTATGCAATCAGGTGCTGACATTATAGGAACTAACTGCATGTATGATCCAGCTATCGCATTGAAAACTCTTAAGATGATGAAGGATACTTTGGATAAAAATGACCTCAAAGTGTTTCTAATGGCACAGCCTGTAGGCTACCATACGCAGGAAATTGAAAAAGATACCCGTGGCTATATTGCATTGCCTGAATTTCCCTTTGGTAAGTAAGATGACAGATACATACAATATAAACATATAAAACAATTTAAAAACTTGATCGAGTTAAAAGGATGGTCATAATTTCTGCTGAATAGTTTAAAAATAAGTTTTATTTTAGTAAGAATTCAAATTTTATATAAAGATAAGATAAGATAACAAGATTTATAAAGCGCACATATCCACAAAGTGCTCAAAAACCAGTACACATTTCAATGTGTGTTCCATTTTGTTAAAAATATGTTTATACTTAGTCAGATCAATCAACCATTATTTTGCATAGCTACAACTTTAAATTACACAATAAATGGGTGTTTTAATGATTATTTCCTCAAAAACTTTTTCTGCTGCCAAAGTTTAGGTAATTAATTCACACAGTATTGAACCAGTTCCTCAACAACAGAAATAGGTCCATAGTGGTTAGGGTGAGAAGTTTATCTACATATCTTTATAGGGTACTGTATCTACAACCTCCATTCAAACCACTTGTGTTCATGTTGATAATATATAAACTTATCAATAGAATGTATATACTTAGATTATCAATTGATTTCAATTTCATTGATATTATTATAAATTGATATACGTAATATGTACTTGACCTTGTGTAATTTTAATTCCATATATTTTTCGATTATGGGTGGGATAATATGTACTTAAATGTGGATATTTCAAGCCTGGTTTTGTTTGAAATCAGTGGCCATATTCACCAATCACACTTAAGTGAGATATTTCCCTTAAATATTTAAGTATTTCCCTTAAATCGTATTCATTTAGATAGGAGATTTTTATTTATTTTAAGGATACAGTAAGTGTTTCCCTTAGTCTAAGTGTGAATGGTGAATATGGCCAGTAGCAGATCCAGGATCTTTCAAATAAATGAAGGCCGTTAAAATTTAATTGTGTAAGTGCTGAATTAACCCAATGTCCTATCTTTTGCATTGGTGAGAGTGTTTTTGTATGTGTGCCATTTATATTTTACCTTTTCATTAGATGGTATGAAGTCCACTCAAAACCACACCTAAATTAATTGAATAGTACAGAAAAAACCTATAGGTAAAAATATTGTCAATAATTAAAAAATATTATTATTCATATTTTATATTTTTAGCAATGGAAACACGTTTGTTAAATCGTATGGATGTTCACAAGTTTGCACGTGACGCTTATAATCTTGGCGTAAATTACATCGGTGGTTGCTGTGGATTTGAACCATATCATATCAGAGCATTGGCAGAAGAAGTAAGTATCTATAATATAACAATATTGTTTAAAAGTTTGCATGCTGAATAAACAGTACAGTAAAAAAACTATTTTAATCTCCTGAATCCTTTTCAATTTTAATACCTTGTCATTTTTACACGTGTTTCATAACTTATATTTTTTTGTGCAATTATGTGTGTGTACATAATATATTTTATTGTATATCTATTTATTATTTTACTAATAATTGTCAATCTTCAAGAAGAATTTCTGTTGTTATTTTATGATGATGATGGACAAATAAAGCATTTCAGTATTCAGTATTCAGTAAGGTTTAAGGTACACTACAGTACATCATCAGTTGAGAATGTATTGATGTTTTGGTTGCAAAGCTCTGTCTACACTATCAAACTTTATGTGACAAAAAAGTATGATGGGCCCAAATATGGTAGTGATATGCCCAAATATAGTAGTGATATGACATCATCATGTCCACATATGGGCACATCACATTTTTTTGGACACATAAAGTTTGATAGTGTAGACAGAGCTTTATGCAACAACTGTCTTCTGGGGAATAGTTGTAGCACAATATCCGCTGAACGTTAAAACATTCACAGCCATACTTTATTAACTTTGTAATAAGTGTTTTACTGTGTAGAAATCTTAATTTTTGTTTTTTAAATTAATTTTCAGCTAGCGGTAGAAAGAGGATGCCGTCCTCCTGGTCAAGACATGTCTTCAGGCTTTGAATCTCTTAAGGATAGTATGTTTGAAGAACAGCGAGTAAGGTACGGAATTGCTTGATACTTCAGGCCTGTTTGCTGGGCTTTTGTAGCTTGTTTCGGGACACCCCCATCCTCTGTATTTGATGGGTTGAAAGACTCATCCATATAATGACTATATCCTGTAAATAATAAAACTTTTCTTGTATCAGATATAATTCAAGAGCTAGATAAAAAATAGCATTAATTAATATTAACCATCAACATTGAACAACCAATTAGGCTTACCCTGGTTTGATATGATTTCATCACAATTTGTTTATTATCTAACGCTTACATTTTGTTATATAGCCTGTACACTGAGCTTCTGTAGCTTGTTCGAGACACCCCCCTCAATTTCAATTTCAATTAAATTTATTTCCACAATATAATAACATACATACAGGATAAAAAATACAATGAAGTAATCATGAGGGTCATATAAGTCAGAAAGTTTGACCCACTCAACAATATAACATTAAATACAAGTATGAAAAGAAAAAAAATATATACATAAGCTAAACAAATAGAGAAAACAAAGCTACAATTTCTATTTAAACCATATTATCCGATCTTAACTGGTCTTATAAAATATATATATTTAACGTTCATCAATAATTATTGATTATGTTATTTTTATTTGTTTATTGCAGAGGAAATAGAAAGTATTGGTCTGACATGAAACCAGGAACTGGTAGGAATGAGAGTGTACTGTTATCTACAATCGACCCGGTTCCTAAAAAATGAGGATTTTACTATAACCAAATTTAATTTGTAAACTTACCAAACATCATGCAATATGCATGCAAGATGAACTAAATGTCAAATGCTAATATGTATGTCAAAATGTTATTTTTAGCAAAAGTAGCTTTGGCCATTTTTCGAAACCCTTCCTAACCCTTCTTTAAAAAAAAAAAACACCTGATTAATTACATTTTAATGGTATATTTTAGGAAGAATATGTTTATTGAATGGTTTTATTTTCTATTTATTCCACTAAAATATGTAAAACAAAATGTTGTACTCCACTTATAATAAGTATTTTTAATTCTAATGTAAGACGATAATGCAATTTTTAAATAGTTTTACATTTTTAACAGTATTTTTAACTTTTTATCTTGTATTTTTAATCTGTTATATACTGCACGTTTTAAATTGTTGCAATATTGTTGTTTTAATCTACCAAGCAAAGTGAATTTCCATTTTTATGGACAAATAAAATTTCTTGAATCTTCAATCTTGAATCTCGAAGTACAATACAGGTATGTGTACACTAACCTACTTGCAAGTCTTTGAACACCCTGAGAAATAAAACTTAAAATGATAACAAATATATTTAAAGAAACTGAACTTTTTTTAACAATCAAATATAATGTGATCAATTGAAATATATATATATACTAATTTTAATTATTTTATTTTTACTGTATAATTACAATCCATTTTTTGAATAATATAGAAGAATAAATAAAATTTATCATGAAATGAATTATTGATGTTGTTCTTTCTTTCTTTTTAAATATAAAATGGAGCTGAAAATGAATTGTAATCTCACAACAAAAAGAAATGAAACCTCAAAGTTTACTTTTCTGAAATAATTTTGAAATCATATTTATAATTATTGGTTTTTAATACCGTTATTGATGGATTTCCCGCTGTTGAATTTGACTAAAAATAAAAAATTAAAACAATGGGAAATAATGATAACAGTGATAACACAAAGCAAAAGTATATTGTTAATATATTTTATATTAGTAAAAAAAAATCAAAGCGATAAAAAACATTTAAAAAATGGCGACGAGGATGGGATTCGAACCCACGCGTGCAGAGCACAATGGATTAGCAGTCCATCGCCTTAACCACTCGGCCACCTCGTCTTGTTGCGTATAAGCTGACAAAGATAAGATACAATTATTTTAGTTTTTAAAAGTACAATAACATTTATTTTGTAGTATTTAGGCACTTATATGATATTTATTTATATATTTTAATCATTAACCTATATAAAATGAGAAATATGATAGTGTTTACGACGTTAAAATCTTCATTTTTGTAATGCTAGAGGGCGCTTTATTTCACGATAGTTAAAAAATGTAAACAAACAAACGCACATGTGACACCACGAAGCAGACGATCGACCACGACGATCGACGCGACTACTCTGTAGCCTAGCAAAGAATAATTTTATACGTTTAAATTATGTTATGTAAAGACTGCGGTCCAAGACTGCGCCCTAGCCTACAGTATATAAAAATAGTAAATGCATAAATCTCATAATCACGGTACGGAGGCTGGACTACGGACAATACTACTACTAGCCTAGAGGCCTAGAGTAGGGCCTACGCTAGTAGGTTGGTAGGCCTAGGCCCCTACTAGCTAAAAAAGTTAGGCACAGCTAGGCCTAGTCAGTTTTGACCTCTCTAAAATGCATGAAAATAGAAAGAGTAAGCCTAGGTCTAGCTAGCTAGGTAGGCTAGTACGTCCCGCTAGTACTACTAGGCCTACCACCTAACTTAGCCTAACTAGGGAAATGTTTCTTCCTTGCTACTACTACTAGCCTAGTTAGTCCTAGTTAGTAGGCCAGTAGCTAACCTCCTACACCCTACAGTACTAACTACTGCTGGTAGGTAGGCCTAATACTAGGCCTAGGCTTAATAGGTAAAGTAAAATAAAATTGTAACAAGCAAAGCACACTGTGTGACTAATTAGTAATTGAAAGACTAGAGGCCTACTCTGGGACTAAAAATAGCCTAGCTAGGATTTTTTTATTTACAAATTTTAATTTACGATATTACTTGTAGTTGCATTCATACCCAATTCATTTAATGAGCCTCTTTCAATTATTTGTATAGTGCTGTCTTACCGTTTTCTGAAATTGAAGCTAGGTGTGAATCTACCCTTTTAAAAGTCTAGGCTAGTAGGTATCTCTAATTGTATTTTTTTATCTTTCAGTTTATTTCTTTCTGCTCAACAAAACCTTACAAGAAAATGGAATCTACCAAAACACCACAAGAAATGGAATCTGCCACCATCATTTCAATCAGTGATGTCGATAGAATCTGGCATTGTCATCATCTACATCATATGGAATTTGCCACTATCATCTATACAACTAGTGATGTCGATGGAGGGAATCCTGGTCGATGGAATCTGGCATTATCATCTACATGCAATCCGATAATATCATCTACACCCAGTGACACAGAGATGGGATGGGAACCATTTATTCTGGTTGGTGGGGTTGCTCCAGATAAATAAATAAATCACTTTACTAAAGGCAGTCACCGGTTAGTATTAGTAGGGGATTGTTTTCTTGAAATTGCATTTATGTTCCAACCTATTAACACATTTTTAACCAATTTTATGCATTTCAATGAATTTGAAATGTTTCGAACGCAATTGGCATTATGATTTATCATCAAGCATTCTAGCAACTAATCTGATGTAATTATGTGATAAATATGGAATTAACTTTCTAAAAAACAGAACTCAGTCTGTAAACGTGGGTTTGAAAATGTTTTTAATTATTAAAACATTAAAATTTCAGGAGATTTTGTTCGGGAATATTCGGGAGATTCGATGAAAATTCAGGAGGCTCTCAGAGAAATTGGAATGTCTCATTTTAACTTTAACAAACTTATCAATTTCTGTTCAGCACTCTTTAGTCACTCCCAACAATTATTAACATAGGGTATACTGTATTAATTACACATTCATATATAACTTCAACACTGCCCTCTAGCACAAGATTCTACAAACTTTGCATAAACAGCACCCTCCACCATTAAAAGTAAATTACAATCTAGTCTCATAATTTTTGGGTTTTGTTTATTACATTTGAATTAACCAATCGGATACATTCATTGATTTTTACCAATGAAACCTAATACTGTTGAAATAATTACTTTGTTCAGTCTGAAACGAGTCAATAAGTTACAAATAGGCTGCTGTTATCATTTCATATAATATTTAATTTCTATCTTAAATTACAATTTCAACAAAACATGACAAATAAATTCTCACTCATGATGTGAAACTCATAACATAGAATGGCCTGAGAATGTACATGAAAGACACAGATGTTGTATTAGTTGAAACTATCCACTTTTCAAATGAGCCTAAAGCTCTGTCTACACTACCAAACTAGTTTGACAAAAAAATGTGATGTGCCCAATATGGTATTGATGTACTCAAATACGGTAGGGATATGACATCAAGTCCATGGGCACATCACATTTTGTGTTCACAAAGTTTGATAGTGTAGAAAGAGCTTAAAGTTATTAAGAATAACTTAGAATTAATGCAAAAATTAGAAATATATAGCTTATCAACTTTTTTTTTTTTTTTTTACTATATTTAATGAGGGTGATCCATCCAGCAATTGCTGATCATTAGGGACCCTCAGAGGTTCACAATACAAACATATACACAAGATGCTCTACATAAACAAAGTCTTATTACAAGTCTTTGGGAGTGGAGTTGTAATTTGGTCCTTAGAAAAAATCCTGACATGTGACGGGACTTGAACCCAGGACCCTTGGAGTGGCAGCCAAGCATCATAGCCACCAAGCCACAACTCCACTATAACTTAACAGAGATCAGCCTGGCATCAAATTAGGATACAGTGTTTAAATGGGACACGCCTATCCATGGAACACTTCAATTCAGGGGATGCTCCTATTAAGAGAACACTCTGTCGAGTCCTGAATGTGTCCTCTTAATATCTAGGGTTCTACTGTAGTTGCTATATAGTACGACATGGTGGTAGTTATGCTACCAAAATCCTGTAACATAATTGTTGTGTACACCTCTCTTTTCCAATGAGTTCAACAAGAACAGGTTTACTTTCTGGTTAATTTTCATCTTGTACACTAATTGGCATTTATTAAACACATTCGATGAATTGGTTTTCCAGATCCAGTCAGATATATACAACATCCGTATGAAATACCACCAGACAAATGGGTGAGGTGACTTTTATGAAAGATAGGTTTCTACCAGACTGTGCCTGTACATAATTCAAATAGCATTCAAGGCATACAGGTAAGTTTGATTGATTGTTTGACAGACATTTGTAAGTCATTTAACCTTTTTAAATTGTATCCTCAATCTCATATCCTTTGGGGATGAAGAACTATTAAATTTGGGCTACAGTAAATAGCTGTGGGCCCTGAATTGGTTAATATAATACCATAAAAGAAATGAGCGAATAAACACCTCAGTCAAATTGTTGCTTCACCAATTGTTTGATTCATTCAACTATTGAATAGGTAGTCAGTACGAGAGCAGTGGATTTTAATTACTCATAACTTTAACAGAGCTAGATATTTACTTATTTATTTATTACGTTGTTAGGTGTAAACATCAAATTAGCAAAATTATCAAATTTTGGGATAAATTCTACAAAACGAGATTAAAAGATTGTGTAGATCAAGCCTTTGCTACAAAAAGTAATTACTTTTTTTTTGTATTTGTATTTTATTCTTTCACATCCAACAGTGTATAAACCAATTACAGGATGAAAATATATATATATATATAAATAACAAAAAGAAAAGCCTGAAAGTTGATCTAATCTTTAATCTATAGATTGGCAGCAGTGTTAACTAATTCATGGACAATATACTTTAACTTACAATACGATAAACGATATCTAATACAGGACACAAATACAAGTACATTCATCAAATCACAATAAAATAATGGTATACAATGATTCAAGAAAATGATGAAATTGGGTCTCAGGAAACCAAGAGGTTTGTATGATAGAGACCCCAGATTACAAAATAATTAAAAAAGATAATGAGGGGAGAAGACCAAAAATAGACAAGAAAATAAAAATGTAAATGTACAGTGTAGTTTTAAAACAGAGAACATACCTAGTTGAAATTTTCAATTAATAGCAATATGAAAAATCTACTAGGATGACTTTTGAATGCTGTACAAATAAAATAAATGAAAGTAGAATTATCTGTATAAAATCTTCAAAGTTCTATAATTTATTTAAGCAATCAATTTCACATACATTATGTAGTGTAATATAATCTCAAAAATTATCAGGCTTTATTAAAGTATGCATTACAAATTAGTTCATAATTGTGTAATGATAAGTGACATTCATGATCGTGTAAAATAAATTGGCACCATACTGGCGAATCGATGTGCTTAAAATGTAATGCATTCTGAAGATTGTAATAAGATACATATTTTTTTAGGTTGCCCATTTTTAGTCGTATGCTTCTATTGGTAATTGTTGGTCTTCTATAGACTTGAACCAATGACGTATTAATGCAATTTGTTTCCCATTTGTTATGCAGCTTTTAGCTGTGTTGTTTTTGCTTTATACGCTTTATAGTATTAATACCTATCATTCATTTAAAATATTTATAATTTGTTATAAATATTCATACCCCAACACGACCCTTCTCAAAAGTGTTATTTACATTTTCACAATAGCATAAAACCCATCAACCTAATTAATAGTTGAACAACATAATTTGTTGTTCAACTATTATTAATTAAATTTAATTAATTTAAAACCTTCCAAGTATGATTATGGTAAAAAGTGTGGACTTCATAAACCATGTTGGTTGCCATATTGGATCCAAGATGGCAGATGGTTTTTAAGTTGTTAACCTTTCCAGTAAATGTATGGATTCGTGCAATAGCAGTTCACCCAGAAAATTGGTAACTACACTGTATAAAACTGGGAGTAGGGTTATGTCTTTGAATTGAGTACATATAAAGGTTCATGCAAACGACATACAAAACAACCCCAACCTACATTATCCACTATGTTAACATTACCCGATACGCCCTATAGCATTTGTGTAAATATTGTAATATTGACAGAACTGGCACAATATGCGCCTCAATCTGATATACATAATACAAACAGGTTTTAATCCACTAGCAGCTTACAGCTCAGAAAAAATCATTAATGTTTATTCTGTATCATAAATTCATTCACAAAATAATTAGGTTAAGGAGACATTTTAATGCTTTATCAATACTTTGACAGTACCATATTTTATTTTCTCACAAAAAAGAGACAAGAAAGACAGAAATGCCAAAAGTTTATTATAGAAAATAACAGAGTAAGTTCTCCTGATTCTATTCCCAAATGTTTTTATCACTTGGCCAGGGTACTGTGACACCCAACTTTGTGGAGCTTATCTCAACAGCCTCCATATTTCTTCAGAATTTTTGGCAAGCCTGTTTCAGTTCTGCTTTTCAGTTATGACGAACAGCCTCGGTTCAAACATAATATTTTATGTTTGAATGGCATTCAACAAGTAAAACTACTTTACATTCAACTGGACCTTGTTAAAGCAAACATATTTCACAATCTGTCACTGAAGTGTTCAGAATCGCACTTCAAGCTACTACTAGAATAAATTATAATTCTTTTGCTATATATTTTTTGTTTTGTCAATGTCGCCCTTGGGCAAGCAATATGGTGGAGTAGGAAATACCGGTCCTGGTTGTTAGGGATGTTGAGTAGTGTGACAGGTGTGATTAATTTACTTTTCAGGGGCTCGGGATGGTATCCAGGGGCACATACAGTAGGCAATACTGAAATGAAAATCAATATATTTATTTGCATTTTACTTTTGTTGAAGTGTGTAACTGTAAAATTGAGTTTTCTGTATTTATCATCTATTGCATTTTAAATTGTCTATAAAAAAAGGTGTGAAAAAACCTAATCTAACGAATTAATTGTATGAATAGGTCCATGTTATAAGCTTGCATAAGCCAGACGATAACTTTACAATCAATTGTATTAATAATTTTACGTCAGGCCAAAACCTGAGTACTGTAGCGAAAGGTGATTTATTCTGGTCTTATAAATTTGTCGTATTTGTTTAATCATGTAAGTTTCTATAATGTTGTGAGAGAATGACAAAGTATTTTACACAGGTCTGTAGTAAGCATATGCACAGTACTATACGTAATCGCATGTGATGGGTACGGTCAAGACGAATCACTACTGTAGTTGCATTGTAGGAGTATGTTTCCATGCGTGTTTGAACTAAAAAATGACCGGGGTAATAATATGTACAGCACTTTCTTAGAGTTTCACAACATTAGGCGCTTTAGAAATCCAGGATATTATTATTATTAGTACAAGTTCTTATGGTACAGTACAGTACATGACAACAAGTGATCATGATTTAATAATTATGGAAAATGTAAACTTTAATTATATTTGTTTATTTATAATAAACAATTAACATCATTTGGCTAAACATACTTTATGCTTTGTTTAATATACAGTACACATACTCTAGCCATATTGTAAAAATGAGGCTAGAAATAGAAAAGGCTAAAAAAAAATATAAATTGTTTAATAACATTTTTATTACAAATGTGGAATAGAGAATGTTTATATTGTATTTTTTTATTTACAGAATACGGTAATATTATATTGCAATATAATTTAAAATTATATAATTAGATAATAATATACTGTAGAAGAAGATGTTTATATTTTAATGTTTCTGATGAAAAAAACTGTATAACTTTGTATAAAATTTGTATCCACATTACTTACAAAATTGAAAGGAAATATTTAATTAAATTATGGAGGCAGAAAAAGCCAATTATTTATGTCAATATTCTGTTTACCCAGCGAGGCCAAAAAAAACATAAAGTTCAAATGTAATAAGGAGAAACTAAATTTTAAATTGCTCTTGCCATTCTTTCACAGCTGTGCCAATGAGAATGAGTACGCCGCATTGAATATATAACAGCTTGTTATTATCTCTGATTGATCATCTTATCAATTTTAATCCCAATTAAATCAAGTATCATCAAAAGGACCATGGCCTTAAAGAATCATTACATTTAGTGTTCTTAAGATTAATTAACACAATTTTATTTTTATGTTGCTTACAGAGGTTGGTGCAAATTCTCTTGAAGTTGTTTAGATGTTGTGGATATTATGCTGGTAACATAAAAAAATTATTAATTTTGAGGTCAATCCTTAATTTTATTGGTGTCTCGAATTTGTCGGCTAATTGTCAGTGTCACACCACCAGGAACATACGACATGCTGGTAAGTTGAGTATTTTTATTTTGAATATTTAGTTTTTAATTTAGACTTTATTTTTTGGTGTGTGTGTGATGTGTGAATGCACAGAAATACTACAGTTATAAAGTTAGAGATGTACAGTAGTTTGGAAATATTAGAGGTGTTAGTGTGGGTTAGTGTCAAAAAGTTACGGTTGGGTGGGGAAAAAGTTACTCAGAGTCTGGTGATTGGTATGTTGAAGTTTGCTATGTTGAAGATTGCTAGAATGTTGAAGTTTGCTATGATGAAGTTTGGTGGGAATACCTTAAATAAGATTTCGTAGAAAACTTTGAAGATGTATGTTTTCAATGGTAAAACCATTTTTGGACCTCAAGAAAATTCTGTTTTGGGAAAAGTCTGCCTATTAGTAGAGTTGATTGCACTTTATATTGCATGAATTATTTTTAGAATAATGAGTATGTTTCACTATGATGTCAACAATCGACAAATGTATATTGATTTTTTGTTGTTGCTATAACAATATTTTAATCATAAAATTTCCTAATTTATATTGATCAAAATTCAAAAAGTTATTCATTGTATTTTTTAAACTCAAGGACATTGAGTTATTACATAAATTCATTAATCTTTGGGTCTGTATTGAAAGCGTTCAGACCAAATGATGATGATGTAAGACTGCTATAAACTTTCAGCATGTCATGTAAACCAATGTTGAGGTAATTACTGTTATATCAAAATACATTGAGAGATACCGTCTGTGTAAGAAACAAATTATGATTCTCAACAAACCCTAAAAAAAGTGTGATGTGCTGAAATATGGTAGTGATATGCCCAAATATGGTAGTTATATGACATCATCATGTCCATTTTTTATCACATAAAGTTTGATAGTGTAGACAGAACTTAAGATATCATAATTATGTTATGGAATTTACAATTAGGTTGATCCACCCTAATTATAATGTCATCACAGTTTCTCTAAAACACTGACAATTCCTAACGATGTAATGTGTCAGTCTAGGTTAGTCTATCCCATGTTGCTTTTTCTGACCTGAAGGTCAGGGACGTATCCCGTCTAATCCAAATGTCACCATCTTTTGGAAATTGCATCTTAGAATTTGACAGTTATGATATCTTACAGGTCACGCATACTTCCTTCTAGCCGAAAACTATGCAGACACAAACCCGTGTTTAATCATGTTTTCTGCCTCTGAGGAAAGTTTATCGTTATCCCGCGAGCCTTGTTTTAAGAAAAGACACAGTTTATTTTAAAGCTCTCACGATTTTCTCATGGAAACTTACATATAGCCTTTTCTACCAAATAATGTTTTTGGTAGCTCATACGAAAAATGATGATTTTGGACTTGTGAGATAATAGGGAGCTTTTAAATTATGACGACCTATGACCTAAAAACTAGTTACGTCATGTTAATTCATTGTGCACATTATGGAATTTTGGGATGTGCTTTCTTCCTGTGGTGGATTCTAGGTTCAGGCATCACAAATAGAAATCTCACTTCTGCTAATAAGACATCCAGGATATTATAAGATGGCCACACGCTTACTAGTAACAAGTTCTTTATGATACTTAATTGTACCTTGAGTGACTTAGCTATAGAGGCTACATTATGAGCTAATGCTGAATGCATTTTTGCCAACTTTGGTGCCTGATTAATACTCAAGTTTACCCACAACCTTTTTGAGCTTTAAACCTTTTTAAAAAGTGCCCCCACCCTAGCCATGCTTTACCCTCATATTCACATGTTTATCCATAAACTGGTAATACTAACCATGTTTTACCCAATTCCCAGTGATATTAAAAACCTGTTGCATTTCATTTCTTCAGATACTGAACACATTTTTTTCCTATTCCCTAAGATACAAAGCACATTTCATCCCAGTCCTAGGAGAATTGTTAATTGCTCATCCTTGACAGTGACACTGAGACACACCCAAATTAGCTGCGGAATCACAGAGTCATCAGAAATCTTTCGGCCTGTATAATTTGAAAAATGTGCTCAAAATGGTGACTGGAATTTTTGTTTCCAACACTGTATACGTTCAATCAAGTTTTTTTTTTTTTTAAGTGCTTATTTTAACACCCATATTTACTGTAAGAACACAAGAAAGTGTCCCTTTTCGCTTCGTTCCCACTAGGACGTGAACGCAAGGATGAACATGCCATGTAGGCAATTTGTCCTCAGAATTGAAGGATGACATCCTTTTACATTTCGTCCTAGTGGGACATCAAGATCTTCTTATGCCATGCTTTGTTGTTGTTCTACACAAAGTAAAAAAAAATATGCTGCAAATGAATAAAGTGATTGATTAAACAAATTGCAAAAATTATGCGAAATGAAAATTACTGTAGTGGTAGATTGTGAAACAAGATAATTATATAGTTATAACAAAGATTCTACAATAGGTGTTTTATATGACACCTTGAAATAATCAATACCAATTTCTCATAGGTGATAAAATTGGATGTTGATGCTCTCTTTAATTACTAAAGTGAAAGGGAAGCAATTATTGGTAACATAGCTACAGTGCCAGCACAGTAAGTTTAATTCATTTTTTTTAACACTATCAAGCAATTTACATGGCTTTGGCGGAGAACTAATTTTGATGGAATCTCTAACCGCTCATCGATAATGCTGAATTATATTCTGTATATGAGTGTATGAGTATAATTCCAATGCCTGTTGTGGGTATACATTAATCCCACCTTCTTAGGCTAAATTCGGACACAAGACTTTGGTAGATCCATTGTTAATTATATCCAAGTATAATCCTACCACCTTTTTCTAAATTACCCTTGGGACTGTTAATGGTTTTCAAAGTGCGAATTAAAGCGCTATAAAAACAATTTGAATGATGACAAGAAAGAAGCAGAAGTCAATGCCAGCACCCAAAGTTTAGGGATACGCCCTCATTGCTAACCAGGGTTCAAACAAATGAATTGTAGTCTCAGCCTCCGCCACCTATTTGTTTTGGCTTTATTTGTTGCTCAGTGTAAAGACAGGACAATATTACATAATTTATTGAATGAATAGTTGTTTTTTTAACCCTTACTAAACCTACCAGTATGTCTTCCATTGATGATGTTTGCATTTCAGTTAATTTGTTTTTATGGTTTTATGTACAAATCCTGTGACAGTTTTATTAGTATCGTAGTAGATAATAAAATTACATTAAACACGCACATTTACTTTTTTTGGCCAGATCAAGGGTCTCTCATTCTGGGACACTGTACTATTAAGAAGATTGATTCAAATGAATGAAATATTTATGAATTGGAATATTGAATGAATAATTCATCAATTTAATTAAATTTGTTTTCAGTTAGATTCAATATTCATAAATTTGCTCATATATTATTACTCTTTATACCATTAGTATTTAAGTTCATTAAATCATGTTTACAATTTAAAGAGAAAATTCTAATAGTACACAATACTAATAGTACAAAACTCTGTCTACACTACCAAACTTATTTAGTGATGTGCCTTAATATGGTAGTGATATGCCCAAATTTGGTAGTGATATGACATCATCATGTCCATATATGGGCACATCACATTATGCTTTTTTGTCATAAGTCTACCGGTATATTTTCTTCGTTTTCTTTGTTCAATACACATAACGAAACAATCCAAACATACAGTACTTTGTACTTTGGTTTTTTAACTTATAAAAGTTATTGGGTTTAAGTATTGAATGAACTGCAGATTGTTTGCTTTATACCATGTTGGCTAGTGACTAAGTGCGCTTGATATTTACTTATAATTTGCCTGATAATACCATAGTAAATAAACCATATCAACTTAACAGCAAATTTGCACCATACTGGATTTAATTCTGCTAAGGTGAACACAATAAGGTACTTGTCTGCTTGTTCAATTGACTGTAAAAGAGACAAAGTTTGTGAAAACTATTTAGTGGCTGAATAGGTCTTTGAAACTAGGTAGATTGCTGAGAGATATTTTGCTAATCTGCTGTTTTGTTGTTCATTGAAAGCACAAGTTCTTGATATTGTCTGGTTATGGTTCAGTGCCCGCAGTGCTTCAGTACTCGTTCATGCGCATGTGTGTTTTCTATGCCTATCCCCAACAATCTCAAACTTCCTGTACTCTATACTGCAAGCCAAGTTTAAGGGCTGTACGCACGTCTAACACCTCGATGAGCATTGTTGGTGACAAGTTTTACATATTGAAGGAATTTCCTCTGGAGGAACTTATTTAATTTCTTATACCATTCTGTTTATTGAGCGTAATTTTCATTGTAAGGTAAGAGCCTCGTTTGATATGTGTATGTATTTTGTAATAAAACAATTCAATAGTTAGTATATAATTGAAACAAAATCAATTATTTACAAAGACGTGCTTTATAAGAACTAATCATCTGCTGAAAATTACTATTTTAGAAATAGGTGTGTATTTTAGAGTTTTTATAAAATTATTTACTGAAGATGAATTTACTGATGAATGGCATATTGTTTTAGTAAGGTTATTCTGCAACATAGTTGGGCCAAACTTTACAACTGAATGTTCACCAAATGATTGTTGAACATAAGAAGCAACTAAGTTTGGTAACATTGTGTTTAGAGCAGTTCGTTAACAAATGTATACTTACTGACTAATTAGCGCACACTTTGACCGATGCAAGGCCATTTACACAATTATAAACTTGAATCATTAAACATCAATTAACAAAAAGACAAATTAAACAAATCGCCTTAAAATTTTACAACCTCGTTAAACTTATTCAGGTATATCATGTCTTGCTTCTGGTGCGGCCTAATTTATATTTCAATTAAAATCTTTTGTGGAGTTCATCAAATAAAGTACTGCATGTTGCCCTTGGAATGAATAGTGCATATTCTTTATTAAATTAAAATAGCTTACAGTACCTCATTGTGTTTTATTTCTATGGAACAGGCCGCTATTAAAAAAAAAGAGTACTACTGTATGGCGGACGTGTGATAATTTTACCTGTTCAAATACTAATATAAAAGGTTGTAAGTAATTTGAATAGTACTGTAAGAATTACTTGTAAAATCATGGATTTAAAATATAATAATTATATTGTGTCCTTGGCTAGGACACGTCGTCTTTCTTTGGTGGGAGTATAAATGTGTAGGCCTACACCTTATATTTGCCTATTGTATTTTAACGTGTCTCATACAGTATTATACTTATAGCTATCTATATATTTTATCTTTCCATGTCTCTTTCATTTTTATCTTTTTTCATTACCTGTAATTTTTCTTCCTATTGCAGAAAAACTGTCCTTTCTTCCTACCTCTCTTCTTTCCTTTCTATTTTCTTACTGATCATGTCAAAATTATTCTACTGCAGTTACTGCAGTAACTACATTTTTTCACTGCCATAATGTATCCTTTTAGTTTGTTTCATTGTAGAAGTTACTGTGATTTTATAAAAGTATGTTTGATTACCCCAAACAATGTTGCTAAATAATTACATACTGTAAAGGTTAAAGAGTAAACAGAATTTAGTTACTGCAGTAACTGCAGTTAGCTTTACCTACCTTCAGTATCACTATGCAAATGGATTCTGTGTTTGCTGCCTACAATGACAACACTAAATATATTGCAAATTGTTTTATGTTTAAAAACTAGCATTAATTATCTATATGTAAAATTTGTATTATAAAGGTATCATCTAGTGTCGCATATTGAGAAGTTTTGTTTGTTGTAGAATATCCAGTAGTACTACTTGATATATACAGTGATCAAGTAACAAGTACAGATGGCTAAAAGGTTCATCTGTACTAAACAGATACTGTATGCATGACCAGATTTATTGTAACTCAAGGAAATATGCTTTTCTAGTACTTCCTAAGTAGTAGTAGTAGTACAGTAGTTTAGAAAAGAAATTTTATAAAGAAAGTATACATGTTTTATACTACAGTACCTTATGTCTTTGAATTGTAAATGTTCTTGCTCAGACAATTATCTTTCAAAAGTGTTTTATTATCTTTCAAAATACGCTTTTCTAGTACTTCCTAAGTAGTAGTTTAGTTCATAAAAGAAATTTTATAAAGAAAGAAGCTTCATCAATTGATTCCTCAAGACATTTTTGGTTGATTCTACTGTAGGTCTAAGCAATGACCAATGACACAATAAACTGGCCATAATACCGAATGAAAATTTAAGTGGAAAACGGGATGTAAATTAATTCATGTTTGCACTCCATACTCAAGAATACAGTTAGCTCTACAACTTAATGTGTTGACTTTATTAAATTGTTTGCTTTTAATATCGACCTATCTCCCATAAAATTTAACACAACGTGACAAGAAATACATCATTTTATTTGTCACTCATTTTGACCGCTAGTATACTGCATAAGTTTTAACAGTTCAGTTATTTTAATAATGAATATAGATAATTTAATAATAGATATTTTATAATTAGAAAATGTATTGTGAACTAAACTGAAGTATATGGCCCATTTATCCAAAGATTCAACATTTTTTGGAGTATGTATCTGATATGGTTTGAGAGAGAACATGATTTGGTTGTAAATACTTAAATTTTTCTTTTTTTAAAGACAAATAACATTCAAAGCAATAGATTGTTTATTTTATACTGTATATGACCGATCCCAGAATAAAAAGACAACACTTCGTAGGTTCGTGATAAAAAAAGAATGTCCCGCGCATGAAGGGTTATGCATGGAAATGGAGCAGTAATTAATAGCTAATACCAAGATTGCATTATATATTAACAATATATTTTTACCAGTCTTGTGTCCAAATTTAGCCTATAGTTGGCGTTTTTGGTTTTTGTTTTATTATACTGTACTCGATGAGTATAGGATTAATAGTTGGTCAACACACAGTATTTTTTTCTTTAAAAAAAAAAAATTAAATAAATTTAAATGTTTCCGGCAGTTAAGTAGTCGCAATTGATATTAATTTGTAAATGAATTTCCTGCAAACCAGCTGTGCTTAACACCAATTTGTTTTTTAATTAGGTAACTATAGAAACAGCAAGCAATCAACATTGTTTCTGTATGTATCCAGGCTTCTTCTGAAGATATGTTTAAACAGTTTAAAACATATTAATTTCAAATCAAATTTTTTTGTGGCTGTATACAGTACTAATCTCCATAAATTGAATACCTTGAAATTGAAAAGTCTTAAAAAATTAAGTTAAAAAAGTATAGTAATCATTATAGTCTAGTTCTGAAAATAATCACACAAAACTTGTTACGCATCTTCATTCTATACCATTCATTTGTGTAATTTGTCTATAATATTAATAATTTTTGTAGAAATACTACAATTCAGAGTTTCATGCTGCAATGGTTTTTTTTATGGATATGCTTATACTGTATGATTGAATAAAGATACGGAATATACATTACGAGCACACACCCTTTTATCGTACTGTACATTCTTTTAAACCAAAACCATATGACGACGATACATCTACTGATTTTGTTCAAAACTAGCATAGCAATACTACCAACAAGCTATAGATATAAACGTTCTGTAAATGCTGAGAAGCAACAAGCTGATATAATTTTAATAGGGTATCAGTAATAGCTATCACAAACATTCTTTTTAATTATAAAATAACCCGTAAATCATCATCATCCAATTCCATACCATCTATCGCTTGACCTGATTTAAATATTTGAAATAATTATTGAATTATTTTTGAATTAATTTTGTTGTCTGAATTGACATTGTAAATTGATTGCATTAATTTCAACCGGCTTAATGGATGTCCCCCGGTCGTATCAAAGCGAAAGCTCCCTATTGTCCCCCAGAGACGACAATCAAATTATTCTTGGTGATATTTATAGTTAGATAGGATCTTTGTTGATCTTCAAAATAGATGCCTGTATTTAGATATCCAATTTCAACTTGATGGCTTATGTACTTTTCGTATGTGATATTCCGATGACCTCATCCACTCATGTTAATTCATGCGAATTCCGGGTAGTTGGGACGTGCTTCATCAATACCCAACTTTGACACAGTTTGCGGCAACGACCAACAACAGCAACCAACAACATATCAATTGACACAACCTAACTTGTTTCTAGGTTGTCGCAAAACGATCTATCCCCGATGCAATTTCCAGAACTAATGCTTTAAACTGTGTCTACACTATCAAACTATTTTGACACAAAAAGTGTGATGTGCCCAAATATGATATTGATAGTGATATGTTCAAATATTGTAGTAATATAACATCATCATGTCACTCTTCCGAATAACATCAGGAAATCAAAATCTACAGACTTGTTTAAAAGGCATCTGAAATCATATTTATTCCAACAAATTTACGAGTGCTAGCGGTTCTGGCGTTGCGGCTTAGAACTTTTCTTTTTGGAAAGAATTCGGCGCATTATAAATACGAATTGATTGATATATGGGCATATCACATTTTTTTGTCACATAACATTTTATAGTAGACAGAGCTTTATACTTTATTGTACAATAGGATGATGACTCAATAAATGTTCAATCCCAACATAATGTATCTACTTTTCTTGGTAAACTTTTACGGTATCAAGTTTAATTCAGAATTAACGATTATTTGATTAATTTACATCTTCAACAATAACACAATCACAAGCTGTAAGTGTAAATATTTTTTTGGAGTTTGTTTTTCGTGTACGGTAACCTAGTTATGAATTTATTTATTTGCTTTATGTCGCTTGTCATCGTAAATTTACTCGATGTCGTAGCTTGATTTCATACGGATCCATTTAGACACCAATAAGTTTGCAATTAACTGTAATGGACATTTGATCTGACTTATGTAATTTGAAACTTTATATGAAAATTATAATGAACAAAGAACAATTTCCAATTTCATGTTTGTATTATTCCCATAATGTATTATTCAAAATTACAAATATTGCATGCAATAATTTAGTAGTCTATATTGCTATAGTGACAGTGAGTGTTTTTGATGAAGATAAGTTTTCATATAAAAGTACAAAATTACATCAATAAAGAAATTACTACAATTATAATTATATTTTCCATAATGTTTTCATAATGTACTGTATAAACATCTGACTAAACTTTCAAACTAGTCTGACAATAAAAGTATGATGTGTCCAAATGTGAATAGTGATATGACATCATCATGTCCATATATGGGCACATTTTTTTGTTACACAAGGTTTGATAGTGTAGACAGAGCTAAAGAGTAAACTGTTGGAAGTATGTGTGGAGTTGTAGATTAGTGGTCAACATGCTTGCCTTCCAAAACCAAGGTCCCGGGTTCAATCCTGACCTAGTGCCATTGATGATGAGAATTATTTTATAAGCATTGTATAAGTTTATCCAACCTGTAATTTGTGCATTGGACGTGTCTGAAATAAAACTTTCCAGTTCAATTTTATCTTTTTTATCTTATCACAGTTTAATTATTAACACAATCACAATTAGCATGCCTTTACTTCTAGTTCAACCATGGACTAGTATAAATTATATCTAATTTATAGGTCCATGGTTCAACCTATTATTTTGACATTTTGTAGTAATTACATCAGCTGATGTTTTTTTGGCGTCAAATGTTCACTAATGATTTCCTTGTTACTAAATTAAATGTTCAAGGAGGACTGTCATTGGATTAAAAAATAAAATCAACCATACAAACCAAGGGTAAATTAGTCCAAGATTTGTGTGCACTTTGCAATCTAAGCTCGTCCAAATTAATTTACAAATTATATTTAATTTGAGTGCAACAAGACGAAAATAAGTAATAAACTGAACAGAACTTGATGTCATTTTCAAACTTCTGATGTAGTGCAAACATATCTAAATTAACTAAGGTTTCTTTTGTGTGCAGACTTGATTTTGTAAATGTGTTACCAGGAATAAATCCTTTTTTTTGTTTGTATTCCTTTAGAAAGACATCTATTAGAAGAATTCAAGGTACATTGATGGAAACCTAGTGGTCTAAACTGGACTTATGAACAAGGTGTAAGTATATTTGATTGTTACTTGTACAAGCTCTGTCTGTAACACTATCAAACTTTATGTGACAAATATATGTGATGTGCCCATATATGGATATGATGATGTCATATCACTACCATATTTAAGCATAATCACATTTGGGCTCATCACACTTTTTGTCACATAAAGTTGGATAACTGTGTAGACATAGCTTTATACAGTTCGGCCTCTTAATCTCTGCCTTCTACAGTTTCTGTGCATGGGACACCTCATAAGTGGACACATCCCATAACTGACCGTCATTCATTTTGCCTACAGTTTCTGTGCATAGGGACACCTCCCATAAGCGGACACAGACGGTAAAATTTGGACATTGTGTACAATTCTTGACAAGAACCCAAACACTTTAGTTGTACACTGTATTTATACTGCTGTGGAATATCTGCATAAGCGGTCATCTCCCATAGCACTTTCTTCTGAACTTATTTGTATTTATAGTTTGGATTAGCGTTAATCAAACATGATTATGTAAATATGGATTACTTAGATCTGGTGATTCCTAAGGGATAATGTGGTTTGGTAGATAGAGCCGGATGAGAGAGTTATCAGCTTCAAAAACGGAATTTATCATTCTACAAGGCTCTTCTGCACCCAAACATACTTTTATTTATAGTTTGGATTATGAATTAGCATTAATCTGAACATAATGCGTAAATATGGATTACTTAGTTCTGGTGATTCCATGGAGGGAGAATGTGGTTTGGTGGATGGAGGCGGTTGAACAGTTCACCTCTCAATGTCGCTTATCATTTCTACAAAGCTCTTTAATTTTCCAACCAATCCTATAAAATTATACTTTTGATATGCTTGGCACAGGCAAACTATTGCGTTGTCCTTGAAGTGTAGTATGATTGCACTAAAAGCAACTTCATATTATTTGATGCTGCTTTATGCAATAGTATAATGCGAATCTTTATTAAATAATCTTTTCAGTAGAAAATATAATATAATACGGTACTGTAAAGCTTTTCCTTCAGCCTTCGGCTTTTTGATGAATAATTGTCGGCTCTTTTTAAATAGGTTTTATAATGTGACTTGACTCAATCAATAGATCTTTAGTACTACTATATAAATCAACTACAATAATCTTTTCAGTATAAATAATACAATATGATACAGTACAATAGTGTAAAGGTTTTTTCACCTTCAGCCACAGTCAATGAGTAATTTTCTGCCTTTTTTGTGGTCTTTTTCTATACAACCTGATTGGTTGTAAACACCTTAATTGTCAGGAATTTTGCAATCAAAGTTTTCATTCTATTATCAAATAGTCTTTTTTTTTTGATGATTTGTTTTTATTCATACCATGGAGTTACTCCATGTTCATACTCAATATTTCAAAGTGTGCGATGATTATAAACGAAGATAAAAGTCTGGTTAAATATCTATAAGGCAAAATTGAGAACAAATGTACTTCTTGTTAGTTACCGTTGACAGAAACGTGACCTTCAATTCTGTGCTGTACTGTCTATCTTGTACAATATTAAATTAAAAGTACTACAAAACTAAACATATCTTTTGCATAAAAAAACATATCAATTCAAAACATCAATGTTTCTAGGCCACTACTTTTCCAATGGCATTAGTAAGATATTACTATGTTGACAGCGTAAGATAAACCGATATACTATAGTTCCTGTCTGGATCTGGCCTATAGGAAGTCATTGGATAACTCACATAAGTACGACCATTCTTCACAACTTCCGATCCAGTGAGGCATGATATAGGGATTTGTTTTTTTTTCTCTATAGTGAATGAAATCATAGTAATATTTAGATAATAGTAGATAAATAAAAGGCTACTGTTTAGCCATAGTGATATATCTCGATGGTTTAGCAGTAGAAGTTTTTAGAAAACCTAAAAAAGGTTGTAAACAGGTGGGTATGGGTATTTGAAATCAGTAAAAAAAGTCTTTTAAACTAGATTTTATTTGCTACACTATGCATAGGATTAATTTGATTGGCACTCGCTTAGTGTTTGATATACAGTACTTGCTAACCAATGTCAGGGTTCTTAGTTCAAATCCTTTCCAAGTCCCAGTGAGATATTTTCCTTAAATACTTAAAAGTCAATAAATATTTAAGCAGAGGGCTGAACTGTCCAATTTTTCTTTGAGCCCTGGTTTGAATCATATCTGAATGATTATAACCAGTATGCCTGTCTACTGAACTCTACTGGCTTATCAAACACCAAGTACACTATGCTATATATTTATCTTTCTTTCTTATAATAAACAATAATAATTTATAGACACACACATGTCAATCAGTGAAAATCAGTCAAACATGAATTATAGTTTAAACTAATCCCTGGATCAAAAAACAAACTTCCTGAATTCGTTCGGCATTTGGATTCCTGCAAGCGGTAATTGATATTTTCCTTCGATGTTAGATTTTAAAAAGCACATTTGGTTTTATTTTATGAAATCAACGTAGATTGGAAAAACAGCTTTCATGCAAACTTGCATGTTTTGTATTGATTAGATAAATCATGAATTTATAAATGAATAAAGAGTAAATTATGTATAATTCATGAATAAAAAATGTGTTTTATAGTTGTTGTTAAAAAAGTGCAAATGCATCTTTTGTTCTTTTTTAGATCAAATGGAACTATACCGATTCTAAAATAGAATGCATGAAAACGGGGACGATATGAGAGTTTACTGGGCTAGGCAGCTGAGCCACAAGATATGTTTCCAGTATGTAGGCCTGGTTGAATTAATATTTTAGTTTAGAGCTACCGAACTATTCAGGACTTTACATTCATGCTAAAGCTGTTGGTATACAAATAATGAATGATTATTAGTGGAAAAGATAGGATAATTTTATATTAGTTGAAAGATTTATTGGCTCCGCATCATTGAGTAGACCAATCCATCATTGCTTAATTACAGTACTCTACCCCAGAATTTAATTTAGCATTAACATATACGTATATCTCCTCTGTTGTTTGATGTAAAATAATTTTAAAAATCAACCATTTCTATTTGTTTCAAATTTTCAAATTGCTCATGTTTTAATAGTTTTATATTTTTCTTATTCATATTGTTGTAGTTGGACTCACATCCAGCTTTTCCATAAAAATCTTCATCTAATACTTACCCTTGTTTTTGTTTTCCTAGGTATGCTTTGATGCTGAGCAAGTTGTGGTGCTCAGCTCTTATGATTGTTGTCATCTTCGTAGGTTTCCTTACATGCGGCCTAATTACATTCTTATGCTACAACATTCCAGATTTCAGTGACCCAATTAAGGTAACTAAGCGTTGAAAGGTCAGCCATTTTCAATAGACAGGGGGCCATATTCAATAGACGGGGGGTGGGGGGGCCATTTTCAATAGACAGGGGCCACAGTAAAAAAAAAAAGCTGCGTACAAATATTTATATTATGGCAGAATACATTTAACTCAAAGTTTGTAACAACTTACAGGCTGAGAAGCCATGTTTTAGAACACTTCCTTGAAGACACTCTATTCAGAGGAAAATCCCAATTTAGGGGAAACTTTGTTTGATCCCGAGGGTCTTCCCAAGCGGTATAATTTGTATACATATTTTTTCATTTAAATATGTCAATAATGTGATGTATTTTTCAGGGTTTTGAAGCAAGGGGTACTGACATAAAAAGTCGCATCTCGAGCTGGAACCAATACATCGAAGAATCCAAAGTAATAGAGGGATCGTTATCCTTCTATCCGACGTTACATGACACAGCTGACTACTTTGAGGATTTTGCGTCGGACAATCGTGTTATACGTGATATTGACACTATGGGTTACCTCAACGAACCCGCCGATTCAACTGATGATTCATCATCCTCGTCGTCATCTTTAATGTCATCCTCCGATGAATATTTGGATACTGATGAGTCGTTCTTCTGTAGTGAACGATGTAAGTATATTTTTCCCTATCAGATGTTCAGTACATATCATGTTATAAGATGGATTTCTCAAAACTTTTATAACACATCTATTGTGTATCCATGCTATTAGGTTAACTATGTATGCATTATTTGAATACATCCTCATGATTGGTGGTACATTACACATTGAGGTTTTTGTAAATATGTTGAGAATAATGGATAATGCACGATTGAAACCAACTTGCGGAGTAGAGTCTGTAGACTCTATGCAGCTGGAAAATTTCAAATTTTTTAATAAGTCTACGACATTATTGACAACGTCCTTTCAGACTTCCTATTCTGTAATTATAATTTCAGTTTTACATTTAATTTATAATCCAAATCTGACTTCATCTTCTATCTGAAATGATATTGATGAAACAGTCATATAACATCTTTGCTGATAATCTTCTTTTTAATTTTCACATCAAATTTAAATCATAAAGGAAGGTTTCTATTAATGTATTTTGTTCTTGTTAAATCACAGATGGTGATTATGATGCCAGAATAGCTTTTGTATCGGAACCTGGGTATTCATTATTTTCATTACCAGCGATTCATTCTGTTTGTAAGGTCGATGAACTACGTGTCCGTAGCCATATTGATTTCAACAAGTATTGTTTGCGTCAAAACTTTGAATGTTGTCCAAGTAAATCTTTGGGAAATTACGTTGCTCTTCTTCGCAATAGATCATCTTGTTTTGATGTTGAACAAGAAGATGTTACGTACGCAATAGAGTTACTTCAATTTTGTGCGGATTATTTCCATGAAAGGACCCTAACCAGATTGTGCTGGGATTATAGTACAAATTCAAAACGCAATGAGTATTGTTACGCAGTACCGACAAATTGCACACGTTTCAACGCGGTCTATATGTTGTTTCAGTACGTCTTAAGCACTGATTTTCTTAGCATTGAAAATCCAAATAATTTTCATCCAAAAGCGACGATGGTTATTTCTCCAATTACAAAAGGGGAAAATCATTTAAAGAATATATACATTGATAATTTTAAAGATTCAGATTTATCGGATGGAGAAACCGAAATTGCTGGTATCGATTTCGGGATGAAAGATTCGTTGTTTGTTGATTATTTGATATCAGATACGGTATATCCTGCTCTTGGTGTGACGTTTGTTTTCTTTATAATGTGGGTTTACATTGGCTCATTATTTATTACGACTATGAGTATTGCAAGTATTTTAATGTCACTTATTTTCTCGTACTTTTTTTACATTGTCGTTTTTCGATTAGTATTCTTCCCGTTCATGAACCTATGTGCTATTATTTTACTTGTCGGGATTGGTGCAGACGACACGTTTATTTTCTGCGATATTTGGAAAAAACTACGATTTGAAAGACCACATACGCCATTATTAATAATTATGATCGAGACTCTACGTCACGCCGTTCTCACAATGTTTGTTACTAGCTTCACTACAGCAGCTGCATTTTACGTAAACGCTATTAGCTCAATTACGGCTATTCGTTGTTTTGCAATTTATGCAGGAACCGCAATCATGATTAATTTCTTACTGACAATTACGTGGCTGCCTGCTGTCGTTATTATACATGATTTGATAAGCCAAAAATTGACTTGCATAAAACAGCGAAACCAAAAAACTTATTTTGATAAATTTTTATTATTTTTTCGTAAGCTACGATATCAAGCTAGTGAATATTCTAGAATATTTTTTGAAAAGTTATTACCATGTATAATTATTCGTTTAAGAATATTTTGGTTATTATTATTTTTTAGCTTAGCGATATCTGGTGCTATTTTGATATTTGTAACTCCAGGCTTAAGTTTGCCAACAGTGTCAGAATTTCAACTTTTGCAAAGTTCGCATCCGTTTGAGAAATACGATCAGGTATACAGACATTTGTTCAGATTTGAAAATGTTCAGGATGGCAATGATGAACTATCAAATTCGATTCCAGTGAATATAATTTTTGGTGTACATGCTGTAGACAATGGGAATCACTGGGATCCGGATGATGCCGGGCATTTGGTACTGGATGATTCCTTGGATATTTCTAGTCCTGATTCTCAACAGTGGATGTATGGATTTTGCCAAAGATTACGTGAACAAACATTTTATAAGCGAACCTTAGGTTATCATCCGGAATCATGTTTTATGGAAGGGTTCCGTGATTGGATGACACAGAATCCATGTTTGACTCCATCAGGAATAGACGTTTCCCCATGTTGTAATAATACAACATTTCCTTACTCTCGATCAGTTTTTGAATACTGCCTGAAAGAACTAGTGCTGTATCTGTACGATGATTTATTAATTTATTTTGATGGAACCGTTGGGGGTCCAAAGTTTCATAAAGATGACGATAGGATTAGTGTTGTTTTAGTAACATTTGAGGCAGAATTTGAATATTCTGTTGTTTATGGAAAAGTAAATGATTTTTGGAATGGTATAAACGATTGGTTAGATAAAGAGCTAGAAACTGCTCCGAAAGGTTTGAAAAATGGCTGGGCCATAGCGGATGAAAGTTTACTTACATTTTACGATTTGCAACATCACCTCGCGGTTGGAACGCCAAATTCACTCATGCTTTCAGTATCAATCGCTACCATAGTACTATTACTAACGACTAGGAATCTTCTTATAACTTTGTATGCAATGCTTTCAATATCTGGTGCAATTTTTCTGACAATCGGTATTTTGGTATTCCTCGGTTGGGAACTGAATATTCTGGAGTCAGTCATCATTTCCATAGCTGTTGGTCTTTCAATAGATTTCACTGTTCATTACGGAGTTGCATATCAATTAGCTCAGGAGAAAGATCGTGAATCAAAAGTTATATTTTCTGTATCGCAGATGGGGTGTGCAATAACAATGGCAGCGTTGACCACGTTCGTTGCTGGAGCGTTTATGATGCCATCCACAATTCTATCATACACTCGGATGGGCGTCTTTCTGATGCTTATCATGACCATCACATGGTTGTACTCTACATTGTTCTTTCAATCGGTGTGCCACTTTGTTGGGCCTGAAAAAGATTTCGGACTCACAGCTATGAAATGCTGCAAAAAAGCACATTGTAACAAATCACCATCTAAGCATAGACTAAGAGATTATAGTATGTCGTTCCAATCATCGAGTATGCCACAATCCTCTGATTCTGTGGAGTTGGAATGTCTTCATGATAATGGGCAACAAACAATACCGGTTTTAAAAACTCTTGTTAGAATTCCTCCAAGTTGGGACCACAACACGCATAATAGCGCAAGAACTTTGAATAATAGTCGTGAAATCCCAATGTGGGACACGCCACACCTAGACACTCAAAGATTAAATACCAAAGATTTAAGACTCGGGGAAGCTGCTATACAGATTTTACATCCAGATAATTTTGATAGAGTACATTCAAGAACGGAAAGAATTTTGGAAGATGAAAAGTTTTTAACACAGGTTTACCATAGTGTGCCTAACTCTGATATGATACCAAACAATGATCCTACAATAAAAGATATATGGGTACCAATACGGTAGTTCATCAGATATTATCCCACCTTGTGTTTAGAGGGAAGAATGGGGTTGTTAACTTTCCCAAAATTTGTCAATGTTTTGCTTAAAATGTACATTATAGTTTTTCAGTCAAAATGCATTGTTATAGTACAATTTGGGATCTTGAACAATTTTGGGAGAGCAAAAGTAAAGTCTACACTAGTAAACTTAATTTTTGCTTGCAAACTGTGTGTTTGCTAAGTGTAGCCTTCTGCAAGTTAGTTTTCTGTAGTTTGTCAACTGGCCTACACTTACAAACTTTTCTTGTCAAACTCAAAGAGTTTTCAAACAAAAGTTTGTCAACGTAGACTTTTGCCAACTTGTTTTATCAACTGGTGGTATACACTAGTAAACTTTAAAAACTTTTCTTGGCAAGCTCAAAGTTTGCTCGGGTTTTTTTCAAACAAAAGTTTGCCAACGTAGACTTTTGCCAACTTGTTTTCTGCAGTTTGTCGAAGTTTATCAACTGGTGGTATACACTAGTAAACTTTAAAAACTTTTCTTGGCAAACTCAAAGTTTGCTCTGGTTTTCTAACAAAAGTTTGTCAACGTAGACTTTTGCAAACTTGTTTTCTGCAGTTTGTCAAAGTTTATCAACTGATGGTATACACTAGTAAACTTTAAAAACTTTTCTTGTCAAACTCAAAGTTTGCTCGACTTTTCAAACAAAAGTTTGCCAGCATACACATCGGCAAACTTTTTTTCTGCAACTTGTCAACTAACAAAAAACTGTTTGTTTTTTTGTGTAGGCACAGCTTCTGCAAACTTGTTTTTGCAGTTTGTCGAAGTTTGCTATTGTCTACGCTGACAAACTTTGAGAAGTCATTTCTGACGAAAGTCGGAGTTTGCAAACTATAAAGTTTGCTATTATGGACTAATAATTAATCTTAATAAACAGTTGTGGATCAAAATTGCATATATATTTCTACCTCAGAAATAATTATACCTCAGAAAGGGAAAAAATGGAGTTGAGGGCTCACTTCATTTTAGACGTTTTTGATCCTCAAAGTCATTTATGTCAACCAAAATAACATTCATGCAAATCTATTTAATTTACTGTACTAGAAGTATTTTGACGATAGGTCATCATCAAATACTAATGTCAATAGGTAAATTTTGTATACGATTTTTATTTGATTTGTATGTAAAATTCAATAAAGATAAAGTTTGAGAACAAAGCACAGATATGTTACTTTTAAATTATTTTAGTGTAGATTAACATTTAATGTATTTGTTATTTTTTACTTTAAAGCCTTGAATGTATGGCACTTCATAATTTATTACATCTTTTACCATACATAACAGTACTACATATTTGTCTTTTGACAATTGTACCAATTGTCATCCACCACCACGTGTACCGTCTTGTAACAATATTACACCTAACCTAACCGAATTGATTTATTTTCCAAACTTATTCTTTGCTGCTAACTTCATAAACCAATCTTAGGCGAGTGCCACAGAGTTATGTGTGTGGAATGTTCTTTAATGTACTGTCCGAATATAGGAGGCTTCTTCATCACGTCCAGTAGAACTATATGGACATGGTCGTAAGTAGACTGCTGGACATTTTGCATATACATATTTCTTCATTAAATAATTGTCATCAACATGCATCACTTGGTATCCATGTTCTCGGTTGAATCTCTGGTTGAAGAAAGTCTTGACTCATTGTGGAAATAAAGTTGTTACCTAGAGATAAAAACAGATGATGATAAGTGGATATTGGCAGAAACATCTTATCGTCTTATTTCTTGTATTCAAGTCGGGTTAGATTTGTAATAGTATTTGGCCTATTTTTAATGAGCTTGGATTTAAAGTGTGCGCTTACCTCTGTTTTCGTCCATGTGGAATAAGTGTGATGATTGTGGAAGTATCGGCTTCTTGTTCATGTGACTGATGGTTCGAAGTTGGGCATCAGTAAAACTGCAACAAAGAAGAGAGATTCAATTTAGTAATGTAAAACTCTTATCCTTCGGGAGCCAACAAAGTGTACCTTTAATACTAATACGGGTGTCATTGGCCGTAGTTTCAAAACATATATCACCCTCGGAAAGTGTTCCCTTAATAGGGGTATCCCAAAGGAGAAGTTCTACAGTATTTCAAAATAGGCTAATAAATAATGATAATGACGTGTCGTCTTGAGGTCGTTTGAGTTATCAGTATTCACTATTTAAGTTCTGTTTTTTGGTGTGAGGAACCAAATTACCCGGGTAAATAACTGAGCCAGAACGGGTTCTTTGTTACTAGAGAGTGGTACCGTAAATCTTTTAATTGTAACCCTGGGTTATTATTTTTTGATTGTTTTTTAGGGTGGGTTACTATTAGAAGGGGGGTTACTATAGTAGTGGGTTACTATTACTAATCTTAAATTAGGCACCTGAAAATAGTAGCCCACCCCCAATTTGTTCGGTCAGCAACTCATAGCAAAATAATAAAACAGTACGAATAAACAAATTTGGTTGAACTCTAACTTTATTTTATAAACTCAAAAACACTCAATCTTCCCCACTCCCGAGATCAAGACTCCTTATTTTCAAAATTCGGCTGCATCATAAACGACCAATCATTTTGTCAATAGTTTTTGTGACTCTAATAGTAACCCCCATGGGTTACTATTGGAGTAGTGGGTTATTATTATAGATTGACTTATAAGATGGGTTACTATTAGTAGGGGGTTACTATTAGAGTGTGGGTTACTATTAGAAGATTTACGGTAATAGTTTTTATGCTTACCTTCTTTGTTGCAATGGTCTGTAATCATTTGACATCGTAGAATCTGAATGTGCAGCCGACACACCTTCTGGCACTTGTTGAGGAGTCAAGTTTTTCAGGAACACCTGGTAGTTTACGTTGCCATCCTCATAACGGTCACATCTAACAAATAGAGTTGTTTATGTTACAATTTGTTATATTAAGTGAAACCTCCGGATGTATGATTATTATTTTTTTGCAAGTGTTCTTGGTATAAAGTACTGTACAATTACAGTTTAGGGCAAGCATCTGCAATTGCATTCGTTGTAATAATGCCACTTTTTATAGTGTTTGCACCGATCGCTGTTGCCATTCACCTTGCAGACTACACTATTTGACAGATACTGTATCAGAGACTGTTCTCTATATGATCGAATCTATACGGTACTTACTTTCTGAGTAACGCTTCTATTGAAATTTGACTGATGTTTAGTTTGTATTTACGACAGATAACTTTCATCTGTTCCTTGGTTATCTTGCCTGTGCCATCTGGATCTAACTCTGAGAATGCTCGTTGAAGACTCAGATGTAGATGAGTCACTGAGCTTGATTGCCTGTATGAACACACCATAAATATAGTTTACCAATTCACCGTACTTATTGAAAATGTAAAATCAAACATTAAATACTAATTATTTACTGTGATGTAAATGATAGGGCATTGCCTGATATCTTTATGTTGCTGTATGCAAGTATCCGTCATCCTATATATGGTATAGCTCGACTTCCAATGTGAGGACAACATGAACCCCGTATTAATTCGGGCTCTGTGTGAACGTAGCTTTAATCTAATTTAATCTGTACATACCCATTGAAGTAGCCTTTCTTGTTCATCCTTAACGTATCGAAAGTATTCCACGACATCGGGTTCTTTTGCAAGTCTTGTGTATTTTTGCTTTAAAGTAATAAGATTTTTTTAAACTACAAAAAAACTAAATACTTGTAACAAGTTATTAGAAAATACCGAGGCTCTACAATTCAGAGAAGATCGCCCTCTTTTATTGAACAAATTTGGATTATAATTATTATTTTTTATTATGCTTTTTATTAAGCTCTTAAGCTTAAGTTCAACAATCAGGTATTAGCATGTGATGTCGCAGCGCGCTTGTGTACGTGAGTTGTGTCGGATAAATGTTATGATTTAAATTTATGTACCTTTCGCACGTTTTCGGCCCTATTAAAAGGATGAAGAGTATCACATTTACAAGTTTAATGTGAATAATATCACGTAGACCTCCATGTAATCACACTATAATTCTCAGGCACAAATGTATGCCCAAAATGCAAGTGGTTAAATAAAATGACAGTTACATCAGGAAATTCAACTCTTTGGTTACACACTGTTATTGCCCGTAGGCCTACCTCGTTCCTTGAAAACCTTTTTTTGGAACATCTCTATTAGGTGGACCATTTCCCGTGAAGGAACGAGGGCAATATATTGAACAAAGTATACATACAGTATTAAACACTATGGCAAATTAACTATTCATGGGTCATCTCTTTTTTGGGTCCCGGAAATCACGTTCAGTACCCTGTTACAAAGTGTTTGAACTACGGCGTATATGATACTATCGCTTCCATAACAGTTTAGAAGTAGATAATACAGGTGTCATTAAACTTGTATCCTTACAATTGCGGTGAAAGGGAAAGGTACTGAATGACACTGTATGACCCGGATATCCGAGTGACTACCTGAATAGGCCTATTGCGTAATAGCCATATTTGGGTCATGGTTTATCATGTCGTCATATTCTTTTAATATTTGATTTGTGTAATGTTTGACATATTCATCAATTGTTTACATATGTTTAGTTGCGTGCAACTCTACATCTCACTATTTCGGTCGGTTGGTAGATCGGTAAACACTAACGTGAGCACGCGGCTGCAGCCATGTATATGGCCTTGTTTATGTTTATTTTTTATTTCGTTTTTATTTTGGGACTTCAAAACGATATTTTGAACGCTTTAGTCTATAAGGTTAGGGTTAGCTCGCCACAAGGTCATTTGATTAATAGAATGTTTGTTTTTCATCTGGCGTTACTCTTTGAGTATTGCCCTCTTCCTTCATATTACAATTTTTCATTGTTTTTCTTATTTTTATGCCTTATCATCTCTGAAATCGCTTTTGCTACTTATTATTTTTAATCTTGAAGATATTTTGTATTTGATGTGGAAGAAATGTTGATCTGACAGATGATGATGATTGAACTAGATATTTGTTGTTACTTACATGTGTAATGGCGAGTCGAAATTAATTGTATTGATTTGAATTTGCCTAATATCACATACCTTGCTGTGATGTGGCTAAACCTTGGATCGTGCATGTTCTTTTTACCAGCACTCGGCACTTCGTCTCCCACAGATCGACATCTTATGAACTCACCATGAGATTCTGAAACTGCTGATGATTCATCGGAACCTAACTGAAAATGAACTTTCCTCTGGTCTTTTATTCTAGCATTATTCTTTAGCTTGCCTTTGGAAAGGTTTGTGATGGTTTGTTCCGGTGATGTTAGGTTACTGAATGCCTCTTTAGCCTCTGATCTGGGCGTCTTGAATGAGTATGGCAAGGCCGCCGTGTCTAGGTATCGATATTTTGGAAGTTGTGCAGTTATTGGCATCTGTGTTACTGCATTCGGGTGTTTTATAAAACTTGATCTGGCAACTGAAATTGAAAAAATATTAGTGATAAACATCAATTGTTGCTATGTATATGCGCATGCTCACACAAGCGCTAATTAATTAGCCTAAATCTGACAATTTAAATAATGATTGTAAAAAAAAGAAAGAAAATTCTAACGATAAAGACAAACATCGAATAGTTCGATGATAACGTTTTTAAAACGGTAAAAGTACGCAATATGCAGTACAGTCCACATTTTAATAATTATATAGGCTAATAATAATACATTAAAAAAAATTTAAACGGCGCTAACATTATTACTGTATCAACATTAATATTTATTATTTTGTCTGACGTACCAGATGTTTGTCGATCTTCAATGTGATTCTGTTCATCACGGGCCAAATGGACACTATTTTTAGAATGACGTGATTTATTTTTCTTAGCCATTTCATCATTCCCATTCATCTGCTTATAAAAGATAATGTAAATAAAATATGATTGTTGAACATACGGATATAAAATAATGTTTAAACATGATAATGTACATTGTGCTATTGCAATCATACGTTTCAGAAGTACAATGCCAAGAGGATGTACAGATAAATTATTACACTCTAAGTGTATATACATATTGTTTGCTTCAATAATAAACCTCACATGACAAAAGGTAGACCTAATTCTTTCAATTTTTCTTTCTTACCGTTTCTTTCCTAAAGGTGATATAATCCGTTTGTTTTGTACTTTTTCCAAATTCCGGGTTTTCACTCTTGTGCATAACCTGATAAATGGTAAAAATTAAATAATTGAAACAACCTGTATTAATGGAGAATTAAGTTCACTACACAGTAGTATTTTGTGGAAAAGTTTCACCATAGTCAATTGTATTATTGAGTTAACAGTTTAGTTGCTATGAACTTCAGAATAATTATTGTATTCTACAATTCGTTTCATAATAATTGCTCACCACTGTAAGCATTTAATTCCCTGTGTACTAACCTCTGATGATATTGGTGGTTTTGCAAGTTCTTGGTCAGTTTTATATCCTTTCATGTCAAAATCTTTGTGGTAAATAGAAGCAGGATTTTCTCCATCATGTCCAAACTGACCAAAAAAAAAGTTTGTTTGTTGTTATTGTTTCTCTGCACATACACACGCACACATAACATTTGCAATGAAAAAAACAAGTTACACTAAAATTAAAAGGAATCAAAAAAGATATAGGAAAGTGGATGTGCTATACGTGTACTAAATTTGCCGATTATACTGTTTGATTTTGTTTTTGTTAGGGTTGGTTCAGAGTTTGGTTTTTCAGTTTCATCTTTATTATGCATACCGTAATACAGTATAAAAGACACAAAGCATTCAATCTACCTTAAAATGAGCTGTCGTTTGATAATCTTTGCCTAGTTCTGACGTAACTAATAAGGGATTTCCCTGTGTAGTCTTCGGTGGCCAGGATGTAGATTTATTTCCGTCTGTAGACTCTAAACCAGGAATGTCATCAAAATTAAAACTCTCTTTAGGATCTTGTGCAGTCACCACTATCCCTTCGTCGAGATTAGGCTTATAATCATGATCTAAAAATAATATTTATGTCATTTATTAACACAACAAAATAGAGTAAGATTACTCTCGTAAAGAAGGTCTATCACAGACTATAACTTCACATTGAAAGTTAGAGTTATGTCATATTATCTGGTGAGAAATACAATTTTGAATCTTCCAGGTGTAATTTAACCTAGAACACGTTACCAACCATTTGTTTGCAAACAGAGTTTGCCACTATTTTTATTTAGAGAAGTTTATTTAAAACTACTACTCTCTGTTACTGGAGCCTGTCATTTTGTCCGCCTACAGAATCACAAAGATTTGATTCGCGGAGTTCAAAAGTTTCAGCAAACTAGTCAGTTGGCCAAAGTTCTATAAACTAGGTTTCTGCAGTTTGCCGAAGATGTCAACTGGTGCTAGAGATAGTTGGTATCATGAAGAGCACGTAGAATTAGAGAAGGAATGGAAATGGATTTTATAGTGTATAAAAAATATGGCTATACCTATACCTAAGTATTGCTTTATGAAATCGCTGTATTCAATAGTGCCCGACATGCCTCGTTTGCTCACTCTCAGTATGTCGTCGAAATCGTTTTGTGGTATAGGATCCAAGAGGCAATTACATGCTCTGGTTAAGGCATCTTTACTTATGTAACCATTCCTAATGAAAATAATATGTAATAGTTTTATTTCCCATGTAATCTCCTCTGGTTCGTTATTTGATACTCATGTTTTGTGAAAAGTTAACTAATGCCATTTTTATGACGTCAACATACGTCAGACTTACTTATTTAGATCGTACTGCATGCATATCTGTTTTAGTGTCGAGCAAACTTCTTCTCGTTGCGTCCTGCTCGGCTTAGAAGCTGAAGAACCGCTATCTTGGTTGTATACGAGGAAAACTTCATTTCTATATATTATACATAATCAAACAGAATACCAACATAAAATCGCAATATTGGCATGTTATGACGTTCTTTTATATCTATGTTTATGTCGTACTACGATCATGCGCAGTTCAGTTTAGATGCATAGTCATTACGCTACACTATAAAAGAATGTTCATTTTGTTGATTACAGATGCATCGGCATCGTTTTAACAATAAGAAATGTATACCTTTCTTGCCGTGGAGCTCTGTCCAAAAATCGACCTTTCTTTGACTTGGTTACTTCTATAAATCCGGCCGCCTTTAACGGTTTAATAGTTGCGTTATAGTCACGGTTAAATGTTGAAATACTGGGTAAAATATCTGAAGGTTTATGAAGAAAATTATCAGTGACGTTTTTACAATCGATGCACAGACCAATAATACTGTGAAGCATTTGCGGTAGTTTCCATTATGTGTCCAATTCAGTAGTAATGAATTTATCAATAAGAATATTCACGTGTGCTACTTTTGTATACTTGATTTGAGTTGTACTTGCAACTACGATTTTAATTTAAAAAGTAGGCCTAACTTACTTGAAACATTGTAGTCCCCATGTCTGAAAACTGCTGAATTCTGCTCATCTTCAACCATTTTCTTGGTGAACATTGCCGGAGTGTCCTCCTGCTCGCCAGTGTTTGTATCGGGCTTGGTATTAAAATATGAATCGCAAGTCTCCGAATTAAATCTTAAAAGAAAATGTTGGTAAACTGTTATAATCGCCTCGCCACTTAGATAAGTAAAGGTAATGAATTTTGTTGTAATTTGTTTCAAGTAAAGAAAAGCTATGTCTTACTTTGATTGGTCATTTCCAAGACTGAAATGACTTTTCCTCACATCTTTTATGTTATGTCTTCTCAGTTCATTTTGTTTCTCTTTCAAGTCTTTCATTTCTTGTGTCTGTGATCCTTCATTAGCCTAGAAATGATCAATTTAGGCTAACTTAAGCAGTAGTACTTTTACGGATTAAGTGACTTAGTGTAATGTTACGAATTGTGCATTGTATTGTGTTTTTATTGTTTTTTATTCGAATTTGGATGCGGAATAGACTTGAAAGAACAACCGTATGTTGATCTAGGCCTCGGTGGTTAAATAAAGGTGATTTTTTCTTCGTTCCAGGCAATGCTGCCTGCCTTTATTTTGTTTCCTGAATTGAATTGTAGTATTATGCTCAGTATCCAATCACCACCTAATCGTTCTCATCATTCTCCACAACATATACATAACTTTAACATTTAGCAAAACTAACATAACACAAACTAAAACTCATTGGCGGAGGTAATTATTTTTTTACTTTATGAAATGGCCTGGAAACACTGAACGTAAGGCCTACCATATCACTGAAGTCTGTCCTGTACAAAGAACTTCCAAAACGATTGTCTTTCCAATAGCGAGGCTGCATGTCGGCTAAGTTAATTGTCCTATCTGGTTTTAGTGTAGCCGTCTATAATTTTAAAAGTAAAACAGTGTTAAAAACAGTTATATTGTCTACAAACAGGAGTGATTTTTTTTTTTTTGTTAATTCAATTAATCGAAAAGTATGAAATACCATAAAAAGTATGATACCGAAATGTCACTCTTTCCTGGAAATACAAAGTATGGTCTTACTACGACGTTTTGCAAACGTTCAAAGATATACTATACTATACAGTGTTTTAGTCGGGAAAGTTACCAGTTATTCTCTAGTCGTTATTGTTTTTGCTTTGTTCATTTTTTTTCTCATTGGAAATTAGTTAGAATTCTCCATGGTTTTAGCATGAATTGTGTTTGTTGCTGAATTTGTAAATTGTTATTTTTGTAGTTTTATCAAATTTAAATAGTGTTTCAAACTTACAATCTCGGTGTTTTTCTTATTATAATCTTTCATAGCGATTGACGACTTGTATATTGCTTCATCAATTTTAGACCCATCGGCTCGCATCGTAAAATGGCTTTCTCTCTATAAAAGCAAAATACAAAATCTGTTATACAGAAGAAGTCTGAATAAATGAAAGCAAATGGTAATTATGAACAAAATAAATAAACTGTACATTATCAATTGATACGTACCTGACGTTCTTTCTGTATCCAAATAGTTGAATAATATGAAAAATAAAAAGAATTATTATCATTAGATAAATATGTGAAATGAGTAGCGTATACCGTAATTTATTTTTCTTCTATTCTAAAGCGCTATCTACATTATCAAACTTTATGTGAACAAAATACGATGTGCCCATAGACACAATGACGTCATATTGCTACCATATTTGGGCACATCACGCTTTTTTGTCAACTAGTTTGATAGTGTAGACAGCGTAACATTCTTTGGGTTTTCTTGGTACGATGACTGTTGTTGTAAAAAGCCTTTTTATTGAACAAAAAAATGTATTTATTTTTCTTAGGGCTGTAATGTTTTGAAATTCGTTTCATTATCGTACCTGAAAGCTGCTGTCAATGGGAACTCCAAATTCTGCTGGTTGCCGACCCTATGGGAAATAAAGATGTACAATCACTATATTTCACTTTTTCAATGTTCATGTTTTGCTTAGTAAACTATATAGGCCTACATATGACTTGTTTGTAATGTAAACGATATATTTATGTAGGCTACGCAATGGTTCCGTTACCAGACTATCTTAAAGGATCTTAAAGGAAAATAGACACTTTTGTTAACTTACGTTGTACGTGGTTTTTGTTGTGCTTTCCCATCTACTTGTACTTCCTTCTTTGTGGATCTTGGATACATTGTCAGTCGTTAAACAGTGTTTCATTTCGTTTAAACGATCGAATTTTGTATCACCATACATCTCCTCTCGTCTTCTTTCTATGCCACCGGTAAATTTACTTGTTGTCATCATTATGGTTATTTCCAAAACAACAAATCCAAATATTCCGTAAACCGATAGATTTGGTGATTTGTTATTTACAAATCACATCAAACTCCTGTTATACGCTAAATTCCAACTTTAAGTTATCCTCTTCTGAAATCTATATAGGACAATCCGCTTTCCTCTCTGCAGAGAGTTTTCTCCTAATTAAAAAAGTTGTATTTACTGGAAAAGAGGAAATAATATTCTGCTATTCCCTTGTACTGTAGTTGACGACTACTGCATATGAACTGACTTTGTTGTTTTTTAAGTCTCGTATAATTAAATATAGAACATACTTTGCAGTTGCTTAGATACAATGACAGTGTGATTGTTGACAATGGTGAGATGTTAATCCTCTTATTGACAAACAATGGGTGAATCCTTTTGTTCTTATTATTACGTATCTCCTGATCCACGCAGAGCCTATGCGATTCACGGATTGATTTTCATTGTAAATATAGAAAATATCTCGTAAACTACCCCCGGAGACTTAGAAGAAATACTCGCACTTAAATATGCGCACGCGAGCTTGCTACTAAAATTAGTCCTGGAAATGAATCCGTTATCCATTATTTAAGATTCATCATTATATCATTTTTAGTTGAATGTCCTAGTCCACTCAAACTATACGTACAGCATTTTGAATGTAAGCAGGAAGGAAAAATAATAATAATAATTAACATTATTATTATAAATATCCCTTTATATGTAAAGGAAAGATTTTAAAATTCATTCAAGGACCTCTCGTGAAATACCATTTTATACAAATAATTAATTTTTAGAAACGCAGTTATTGATATTTTCTCAACAGTATTTTTAAGTTAATCCTCCATGATATAAACACTTTACAAAGAACACATGCATAAATAATTCATTTTAATTGATTATCCTTTATTTTGTTTAGACGTGTAGGTCAATATTCTGGTGTATACGTAATAGGTAGGCCTAATAATAAGTATATTCATTGGAAACATTCGACTTCGAAGAGCGGTGTTTGCAGGAGCTGTTTAAAAAAAAGAAAATAAATCTTTCAGTAGGCCGTTTCTATTTCGCCAAGTTCTCCACGCCCGTCAATATTGGGACATATTCCTCACTCTCCAGGTGATCAATGACATAATAATGTGTAGGTCAATGCCGTCGAAAATCGAAAGCTCCCTAATACTAATACATATCCTCACCTAAAACTGCGCTTTAAGCTCTGTCTACACTATCAAACTAGTTTGACAAAAAAGTGTGCCCAAATAATATGGTAGTGAAAAAAGCTTCAGTACAGTATACTTACCCCTCCCAAATCACTTTTCTTTTCAATCTCATCAAATGCAGATTGAAGCGTCTCAACAATTTCTTTGTGTGTTGCCTTAAAGAATTTTGCAAGTTTTCCTTCTTTCCGCATTGTCTCCAGGAATAGTTGCCCTTGTGTGTTCCCCTCCCTCTCCTCTTCTTTTAAAACCTCAAGTTTTCGCTGTGGCGTTATGTTGACCTGAAATAGATTAACAGAAGTGTTCACTTTGAAAGCGGTTTTAAATTTCAATTCTTCAATTTTTCCGTTAAATGGAAAAGAAAATTGTACGACACATTCTGTTTGTAGGGCTAGTCTACATTGGCAAACGAACTTTTGTTTGTAACTTTGCCACTGTTTGGAGAAGTGTGTAGTGCAGCCTCTACACTCTATGTCAAACTCTACCGAACTTTTTTTTGCAAAAATTTCCGCTGTTTGGAGAGAGGTGTTTGTGTTTACAAACTCACAAACGTGTTTTCTGTAGTTTACTGAACTGGTCTACAGTAGCAAACTTTCCAAAGTGCAGACTACTGTCTATAGGTTTTCTGCGAATTAGGCCTAGTTTTCTGCAGTTTGTCAACTGGTCTATCAACTAATTTCAAATAGACTTCTTGTTATGCTTTAAACCATTTCAAGTTGAAAAAAAGATGAAATAGGGGATTTGACAGCTCGACCAAAATAGTTACATAATTAGTAAAAACTTACCTTTGTGTATTCAAAAGCTAGTTGTACATCGTTTTTCGAAATAACTTTCGTTTTATCTCCAATTAGAATTTCGAATCGTATCTTCTCGGCTTTATAGACTTTTGTTACGACATAGAATGACTTAAATCGTGTCATGAAGGGTGTTATACAATCGATCCGTTCACTCGCTAATAGTCTGTAGAACATTTTTTGTGGTAATCTAGTTGCCCTCACGCCTATAAACTCTACATTTATCATGTAATCTGGAATCTAATAGATACATTTTATAGATCATTATATGGAACGGTTGTTTTATGCATTTTAACATTCATTCGACCCATCCACCGGAATCACATCACAACATATCGGTATTATACTGAACATATCGGTAAAACTCAACATTATCAGTACTGAATCATCGTCGTCGTTGTCGCGTCGAACGTTTAAAATCATTGTTGTAGTTTTGTCAACAACCCCCGGGAAAAAATACTGTACTATTGAATTTTCTTCAGCTTTATCACCACCATCATCATTACCTTATTTCTAAAGAAGCTACATCCCTGGGTTTTTGATCGTCTATAATGGAAGTTTGCCTTCTCATCTTTTATTTTCTTCAACAAATCAAATTTGCTCCGATTAGCTAAAGATGTCATTCTTCCCGGCCTAATGTGACGTATGATGTTGTCGTGTGTTTCGCGCATCTTGTTGGGGTTGATCTGTGGCCTAGGGTCTTCTGAGTCACCGCTCCTAACTAAAATAGCGGTAATGTCAGTTGCTGTAAAATAAAAGTTAATCATTTATGGAATTTCATATTAATATGATATCTATCTCTAAGCCTAGGCTTAATTCCTTTTTTAAATGATAGGCAATGGATTCCTCAAGTAAGCATATAGGGCCTACTACTATTGGGAAAACCATCGTGAACCCCATTTTAGTGTTTGTTGGTCTTTAATCCTAGGCCTAGGCCTAACATATTATTTATTAGCCTATATTTCATTACGTTAAAAATCTAGGCCCTGTCTGCATAGACCTACCCCCACAGTCATGCTCTAAACTCCTCACTGGGTTTGCATTTGGTGCAACTTTCTCAATGAACAATTCTGCTACAAGTCGCCAAAGTTGATCCATATTATACAAACTTCTATTTCATTTCTCCTCTTTTGTTGTTTGTTGTTTAGTATTATCATACGTAAGCATTGTTGTCATAGTAATGATGTGCGCATAATATAAGTACGCGTACTTAAAATGGCATGTGCATAAAGGGGCGCGCGAAGCCGGTGGGGATTCTTCCATTATTACGCGCGTGTATTTATTTTGCTGAGTACCGTACAGTAGTTGGCAAAGATTTTATATCTTTGGTAGTTAGTAAAAAACTTTTTTTTAACTTCTGTCATTGGGAAACACAACCAAAAAGGAGGCAAACACTCAAATATACCATAAATCTATTTTTATTTGTAAACAAACTAGAAATAATAATGTAATAATTGTAATAAATGTTGGCGCGTCTATGCATTCTACGTGTTTTTGGTGTGTTTTTTTTCTACTGACCATGAATAGCACCATCACCGGAACACCGATGTACCCTATTTATTTTCCAGTGCATGTTGATAGAATATAATCAAGGAAGAAAAGTAACATACAAATCTCATTTTCTCCGGATATACAGTAATATAATACATTAAGAAGGCTAGTATAATAGGTAACATTATATAGATTTCCCGTTTCGCAACAAGGCGAAATACTTTAACAATAGAATGATAAGCTTTTGTTATTTCCTTAAAAGATAATTAAACCCACTCTTCATTGCGTCAAAGATTAGTTATTGATTGTTCTTACTTATGAAATATCCGTTTCTCTGTTAATAATTATTAGTGTATTTCATACGGTTCAGGCCCAAAATTCCCAAGTTATACACAAATAAAACATTGTTTCGATTACATTCTTTGTAAAGTTGGATGAGACCGTGTACACATAGGCTTAACAATTATGTTATCGGACTAAAACAATAATATGTTTGGAGTTCCTGTTTTTTTTTTAATATGTCAGAATTTAAATCGTAAAGTCAAATGCATGGCTTTAGCCACCACCGAAAATAGAGGCAAAATTACATTACTTTATTTTATTCTTTTCATTGGGTATAAGTATAAGCAACAAATTAAAATATGATTGGTAGTTTTTGTAATGGTAGATGGGCTATATTTTTAGTATCATAATAATTTGTTAGAAACATTTTATAAAAGTGATAATTGAACTTAGTTTGTAATAATAAATATTATTATTTAGTAATATAGTTAACATTAACAGTATGCATTTTTCAAGATATCAGCCTCACGTCATCCTTAAGTTACATTCTTAGTTTTGCATATAATTATATATATGTATATGCATATAACAACATAAAAATAGTAAAATTTCTCAATAAATACAATGTATATAGGCTCATTATTACGTGTTGATGTTTTCAAGGTAAGTCGTATATAATATGCTTAGTACTGATTGAATAAAATAGTTTAACAACGATAATTAACTACAATTGTAGTGGAAGATATCAAATTTAAACAATATAATATTAAAAGGTAAACGTTACGGTTAGTGACATCGGTTCTGTACATGTCGAGTAAGTCTATCTATCTCTAGACTATAATTATACAACATAATAGTACAACACAATTTTTAGAAAAATATTAGTACGGAAAGTTTTATACATAGTAATTTTTCACACATATTTATAAGTATCTATACTATGGGTGTTAGTACATGGTGCAATATATAATAAATATTATTACATTATTAGGCTAGATTTATTAGATACATATTAGATGAGATTAATATATACATAGGTTTCTCCATGAAAACTCGTGTGACCGGGGTTCTTTATATAGAAATTAGAGATGGTTAAAAGCCAATTAGTCTATCTCTGTTGACTGATACAATAGTACAACACAATTATTAGAAAAATATTAGTACGGAAAGTTTTATACATAGTAAATTTTGCATACATATTTATAAGTATCTATGGGTGTTAGTACATGGTGTAATATAAGGCAATATATAATAAATATTAGTATAACATTATTAGAGTTACTAGATAACATTTGATGAGATTATATATGCACAGGTTTTCCCATGAAAACTCCGTGTGACCGGGTTTTTTTATATACAGATTAGAGATAGTTAAAAGTCAATTAATTAAATATCAGCTCAGGTATTTTCTATAGATATACATTTTTTTGTATTATTGTAGCTATGGCTAATTAAAAAGGATCGAAAGATTCCGTAAAAATCATATCGGAAAAATATTGACGCTCGGTCGATTCAGTCATCATTTTCAATCTTTAATTTTGTATGTTTTGTGTGTTAATATAATATATACATGGAGAAATAAGTTATCTCTCCATGATATATGCCAGACTTTTCAACAAGGGCGCCTATTATAATATGTTACCATAGAATTGCATGATATCAAACAATTGACTTTGTTATTTATAATAAAACCCTGAAGAAATAAACATAACTAAATCAATTAGAAATTGTACCGGGCGGTACCGTTGTATTGCGTAAAATGATTGAATAAGCGCCTTAATCAATTAAACACCACAGTCGAATAATTTGGAGAAAAAGTGTGACGTCACGTTTCCTGGCTACCGACTGCGCTGGGGACAAACAAAGTTTGGTCGGCCATCTTGTCCTATTCTGGCGCATTGAATTAACACCGCTTTTTCGTACATCCCGATAAATTTCGTTTTTACTTAATTTTAAATAAGCGTTCTTGCAAGTGTTTGTGTGTGTGAGAGGGTATAGAAATAATGTTTTAATTGTCCGTTTGAAATACATTTATTATAACAAATCTGAAGTTATTTTTTGTTAACATGTAGGAACTTCCTGACATGACTTTAACGAAACCCCATATTAATAATAAATCACAGTAGGCCTACTATTGGAACTAGCCTCACGCCACAATTGAAGATAAGCGCACACACTTAAAAATGTCCGCCTCAACGGGCGCTTGTTCAATCATTTATGCTATACACGATAAGTTAATATTATAGTGGGCTGCGTTTGTTAATATTTAAGCTATGGTTCTAACTAGCATGCAACGCAAGTAATTTGACCAATCACAATGACGGATCATTGAATTGTGGCCTGTGATTCGTTAAATTACTTGCGTTCTACGTAGCCTCCACCAATAAGTGAAATTAAAACTAAGTTTTAAAAATGGTGCATTGGGGTCCCGTATATGATTTTAACAGTTTTTTTTATGTGGACTTTGTAGCTCACATTATTAAGATAGGGCTTATTAATGATCATTGAGATAACAAATTGCATAACGTCATTGTTAAAAATAGACGATGGGTTATTTTATTTCAGTGGAAGCAAATCATGCCACGTTGAATGAAAAGATAACAGCCGCTTAAACCTTTCACTCAAGTAGGCCTGGAAAACCAGGTGTATTATTATATTTAATATCTAATATTTGCATCACGTTTATTAATATCATGCGTTGAATAAATGTTAATGAACCATAACAGACTATAACTAAAAGTAATGGAATGAAAATTCTATAAAACTAAAAATAATTTCTATGAAACAAAATATATAATTGTTTGTTAATATATACAATAATCAGAAACTTTATAGAACATGCTTTAAATATCAACTGTGAAAACGTTAAAAATCGTAATTAGTATTTTTAGAGTATTATAATATGTGTTCACACTTACACGCACAAAGTGACTTAATCCATTTTCATTTCGTTGCAGAGTTATTTTCTGTTGGCTATATGTTAACTCTGAAAGTAGCTATACATATTATATACAAGGGTCAGGTAAATCTACAACAATCTTGATATACATCGTATTACCCTTACGGTACGTGTCTGTAGACTCCAGCGTGTCTAGAGCTACAAACTGTGGACAACCCGATGCGATGTTCATGTCTTTAACGGGGCGTTGAAAACTGCTACTTTGTGGGTTCGGTCGAAATGCATCGACTAGGTGACGTCTTTCTGGCGATTGGTCCAAAAGTAGCATAGTTACCTTTCAAGAAAAAAAGATTGAATTAATTTTGAGACATTTTAACAATTCCTAAACCGATTTCTTCAAGTTTGATAGTGTAGACAGAGCTTAAGGAGTATAAATTCATCTTCCACGGTGTGGATGAAGTCGATCATCCACGGTGTGGATGAAGTGCAACGATTTAATCACGTCTTACCTTCTGTTTGAACGGCCATGGTAGAAGAGCATCATAATCCCCTTTCATAACCACGAAGAACAGTGACATGTGAGTTCCTTTGCCGATTCCGTCGCCGTTCAAATAGACACGGGCGCACATTTTATACCCGTACCTACTTGTGTAAAACGGCTGACTGTAGAGCGAATGATTTGGTTTTAACTTAGCGTCTCTAATTCGTCTGTCGATGTCGTTTATCTTCCACAGCAATACGCCATCGTGACTGGCACATTCGGTTAGTTGGATACGTATGTCTTGTTCGGCTAGGCGGGCTGCGTGGATAGTGACTTCTTTATTCATTTGAGAAAGTCGACTATGAATGTTATCTGAGGAAGGAACGTATTTAATTAAACTTACAAATTGTTTATTTTGTATTGTATCTTACGGTATATAATTGAGTTTAAATATGATATGAAAGGGTTCCAAAAAGTTTGATTTTCAACACGTAGTATACACTTTTACATACAGCTGAGTGTAATAGTACATTTCAGAGATGACGATAAAGCATAGAAAACGGCTGCTTGATACGCAACGCAAGGACGTACTCAACGCGAGTTGACCAATAACCAATGACAAGCGGCAGTTCGAATACGTCCATGCGTTGCGTTATAGTTGGAACAGTGAGCCAATCTCAACATTAGATACGATATTTCTTTCATTGTTAGTATCCGGATGTACTAAATACTATGGCATGGCAAATTTCCAAAAATAAGAATAATACAATAATAATATTATAATAAATAACGTTTAAAAGAATCGCACCCCGTTGTTCCATACAATGACGTTTCCCTGATTAGCATAATAACTTTCGACAAATCGACGTGCGATAAAGGCAATTACGTTACTAGTGTGGTATTTAGTTCCGGGTACTAATTGCAGGGGGTATATAGGGGAAAATACGGAAACACATTGTTTGCAACCATAACCATTTATGTCAGGGTTATTCAGGAAGAAGAAGTAGTGATCATAATTATTATTATGTACATACGCACTGTTTTTTCCAAAAGGAAATAAAGCCAAGTGTTGAGAATCTCTACCAGAGAAAAATAGATGTTTGTAGTTGCATAGCAAAGGAAACGCCAAAATATTCTCAACACAACATTACTTTATTTTGTTTTTGGAAACACGCTGCAGTATACAGCAAACCTTACTTTACTCCATGCAAATCTAATATGCCTTTTACTATAATTATTGTAGACAAATTGAAAATGACTTACGGAGCTGGAGGCCTTTATTTCCCTCTAAACCTGGAGCTGTTCCATTGTAATTTTCGATTTCCCTCATTTTATCTCGTAGCGTACGAACGTTTTCTTGCAACGGACCAATCAGTAGCCTTATGTCATTGAGGTCATCGATCGCTGGTAGCGATTTAAACTTCTCATCGATTCTGTTAACTTTTTCTAAGTGGCTTGATAACGAACTCTTCAAGAGAAAAATAGATATACGATAAATGTTGGGCTTACAATAGAACCCTATTATATAAGGGGATACCTTTGGAACCCAACAATTAGGGGTGCCTCTTGAATAGGGTTTGGCTGTAGTATATTAAAACATGCCGCTCGTTTGTTTCAGCGGAGAGTATATTATCCTAAATAGGAGTGTCCCCTGATGGTGGGTTTTATATACTGTATTGGAAATAGAAATAGTATGGTTGACCTTCGACGAACGATTTCTATTTTCGTATAAGAATAAAGGGAAAATAGTCTAATCTAGAATAAAAAATGTTATCAGATATTTCAATTGGTTAAAATTAGACGATTCTAAGAGAATTGTCCCCAGTTACGTTATGTTACGTTAATTGTGTCCGGCACTTGAAGTGTAAGTGGTTCTTGATGGTATTTCAAATGCTCTTTAGGGTTTTTAAGTCTTGGCTATCCTGTCTTATTTTCCGATACAAGTAGTTTATCACGTCATATTGCGGACAATTCTTTAGACATGTTGTCAGCCTCAATCCGCAATCCTAACATAAACGTATTATTTCATTATCAGGGACTTTTATCTTGTTGGAGAATGCTAACATAAAAAAAGTTTATGTTTAAAAAAAAGTGGAATGAACTGCAAGAAAAGTAGTTCAACCATTATTGATTTATTGAAACAGGAAACGTAATATTTAGTAAAATTGCATTCTGTGTGAATTGATTTTGGCTGGTTTTAGTTTTGTTATTATGTGTTGGCGCCTGTTTCGCAACCGATAGATTTCCAAACCAGTAAAATTGGGAAAAAATCGGTTTGAGCCAAACAGTACCAGCTGAAATACCGTTTACGTGTTAAATATTAACCATTTCTGTCGGTTGGTTGTATTTATAGCGTAATGATATGTTTTTATCGTTTTAGAATTCTAGAAATTTCCAACCACTTACCGCAGCACGTAAATACCTAGAAATTATCCGTTTTCAAACATGAATATTAATTAATCACAGTTTAGTCAGAAATAGGCCCATTTCTATATGGAATTTCTATTTATCATTTCTGGGAAATTTGTAGTAGAGAAATCCTATTCTGGAGGCAAAGTAATTTGACCAATCACAAAAGAATATATCGAAAATGGCGGCTTGATTGGCCAATGCGTGCGTTCATTCATTCTGGTGAAATGCAATGTAGAGTACTTACCTCAAGTGTCTGCATACTCGCTGCATTTCCTTCACATTTCTGAGTTAGTACTTGTACATTTTTAGCCATTTCTTCTTGTTTTGCTTGTAAAACACTATTCTGATTCTCTAGGTCTGCGATGTACCTCTGTGATTCTGCATCTTTCAAACGCAAATGGATCGTTTCCACCATCACCATTTCCAAATGCTTTGACGTTGAATCGTGTATGTGCTTTTCCATGTCATAATTAAAACCCTTTACAATAAATATTGTTGAAATATATTTATCAAAACTTTCATAATACTCCATCATTTATAAATTATATTATAAATTTAAGTAAAAGCTTTCAGGTTTTAGACATAGTTTTGTCATATAACAGACTTTGGTTGTAAGCTTCACATTCAAACTCGCACCCTCGTTTTCAAGTGGCCCCCCAAGTTTTCAAAGTCGCCCCCAAGTTTTTAAAGTCGCCCCAAGTTTTCAAAGTCCGCCCTAAGTCTTCACCACCACGAACAGGTTTTAATGTTCTTACTATTCTGAGAAACTAATTATGGCAGACCACTAATAATAATAGTCCCATTCTTAATCACCACAGATGTTATGATTGTGCAGACTTCGGTTCTGAATCATTCTATACATCAAATGACCAATATTTTAGGTTTACAAATTAGTTTCATTCAATTTGGTTTGAAGATGAATGTCAAATATTATACATTACCTTAAACTTACAGCCACTATCAGCGAATTTACAATTTCTCAATACCATTTCACAATCATTTAGTATATGCTCTTCCATCTATAAAACATAATTGAAGCTGATTAGACATATTTAGATGGTTTTTATGGTTAGACCAGCAACTTACTAGACATTTACATGGTTATTTATTCATACACATTTATTCAGATATTAACAATAATAACTGCACTACAAGCAAAAGCCTGTCTCATGAGGGCCCCTACAATGTATTAAACCCATTTAATATACCAAAAAATCTGCCCACTAATATACTATAAATTAATTAACTCATAAACGGTGAAGATGAGAAAATCTATGAGAATGAAAACAAAAAAGCCCCAGCCGAACCCATCCTATTGTTATAGCATTGTTGCTTTAATTGTAGACATAGGGCTCAACATATGAACATTATCTGCATAATTCATCAATCATTGTGGGAAAGGTACGATTGTTGATATAAAGTTTGCGGTACACCACGTGTATTAGTTCTAAACTAACTCACTCCTGAGGACGATCAAAGCATATTGATCGAAACGTCGAGAAACTCAACAGTTCTTTTCAGAACTAATAGGCCTACACGTGGTGTACCGCAAACTTTATATCAACATTCGCCATGCAAACCTTCAACCAATAAAGGTACGATTTATATCGCATCCATCCGTAAAGGAACAATGTGTTTATTTTATGTAACAGTTCAAAATGTTGTTAATGTTAATTAGAGTGGGTGAACAGGAACCTATCCGTTTCCGATTTGTAAACGAACGTCAATTGTTTTAATGACGTGAGCACTCTCATTGACAAGTTTACAATGTCATTACGTCATTTGATGAACGTCACAACACAAATACTATTACGGTATTTCACGCCCGAGATAATTTTGTCAATGAAAGATCTATTTACTAACATCATTCGATCTCATTATAAATAATAGCAATAATAAATCTATTGAATACCACACAAAACATATGTTGAATACAAAATCACCTGATAGTATAAATGGAGAAGGTAAATGTTGAAGTTTGCGTTTTTCAAAAAGATGGAATATACTATATAGTATTTGTGGCGGAAAACCAAAAAGAAGAAACGTTTACCTTTGATTGGGATATTTTCTTTCCGCAGTTGTTAGGACATTGTATTGGTAAAAATGTACAAGTTAATTTATGTTCCTGTAAAAAAGGGTTATCTATTATTATTACTCATGATCTACGTTTTGTCACAACTGTGGTAACCTTGCCTTTTCTGTGTTTCTCATTAATATTTTAACAATTTAATCTATAGGAGCTGTTCAATGTAAAACCTGATCAATATTCTGCATATAGATGCAGTGTAAAAACCCCACCACAATAACCTCGACCGGATTGTACTCTGTAAATAGCAATGCAAATTAGCCTAATAATCTTTAATAAATATTGAGTTATTTTAATTGATAATTAAAGGTAGGGATCTACCTACCTAACCGCTACCCGCAGGTAGGTATTATGAGTCAGGGACCGGGTATGACACTTTTATTGTGGTCCACGGACTGACTTATCAAAGATGCAACTTTATTTTATTTTATGTGAACCATATTTAATGAGGGTGATCTATCCAGCAATTGCTGATCATTTGGGACCCTCAGAACAGATAAAATACAAAAATAACAGTAAAGTTTAAGAAAAACAAAATCCTATAAATAAAATAAATTAAATGAGAATTAAAAATCTGAATAAGAAAATTTGGAATATAGTAAATAACTGATATGTTAAATTAAGCAAAAATAATAAATATAGCCTATATACTTTGATCTAATATTTACAATATAAAGTCTAGAAAGGGATTACATATAGTTTGTAAGTAATGCTAAATAACTAAAATTAAACACTTTAGTACTTTAAAAACGGGCATCGTGGTCGGTCGGCGATATCTGTAGGCCTACATAGTTACGTACCTTGATTTTTAGTATGGGAAACCGTTGTTGACAATGTTCACACTGCGCAAGTCGAAACGCACAGTCTATCATGATGTGTTTCTGAACGTCCTTACGTCGCAACGACGTCACACATCCACTAGATGCGTTAGGACATTGGACGATGGAAAAGTCACAGATATCTATATGTGCATCATGGTCTTTGAGAGGGAACTCCGCTTGGCATCCCTCTAAATTGTTAGGACAGTAAACAATTCGTTTGTCGAGCTGTTTCTTGACTCTATAGTCTGGGACCATCTCCATAGATTCCATTGTTTCGCTACAAGAAGGGCAGGTGAATACATCTCCTGGCTTGTGGTTTCTATTTGATGATGAAAATAGGAAGAAATAATAAAATCATTGAAAAGTACAAGAGTGGTGGCCGAAATGAGTGTTTGTGGTTGAGTGCCATGAATTTAAACGTTTCAAATGTGATTGGTTGAAAGTTAAAATATCAAGTATAGTCTTTGAGTAGATTACATTTTCAGTTTTAAACATTTGGATTTTGTAACTAACTAACAATAATTTACAAACAAACTTACGGAGGAAACCATCAATGACGGTCCTGTATAGGAAGCTAGTGTTAAATGACGACTAGGATATCGAAGTGTTACTTTATTAGGGCACGGAAGATGTTTTAATTAGGCCAACATCCGCGGTGTAGTGTACCACACAAGTACACTTTACTACACAATGTTCCGTTCAGCTTAGATGACGTCCACATAATAATCAATATTGTTGAAATAAATAGATAAAATACACATTGGGCCGGCCGCGTGTACGTTCAATTTGAGTATTGTGTACTTACTCCAAATATCTTTTAATACATGATGCACAGTATCTACAGCCACATGAAGATTGTGTTGGTAAACGGAGAGGTAACTTGCATAGATTACATTGCAAATCATCATTAACATTCTCCTTAAATTGTAATGTATGTCCTTTCTTTTGTAAATCATGTCTTGTGAGGTTGTATGACGAAGTTGTTGAAATTGATGATAGATCATTTGTCCTTAGAAATGAACCCATTGATTTGTTCTACAACAAAGAAAGAAACCCATTATAAACACGTTATCCATTTGACGTACATTTCTAATCAAACATTTTCGCATAAAAAAAAGTGGGCTCACAGTGAAAGTCGTGTTTGTATGTTTGTTGTGGGGACAACGAACGTCATGCACTCGTCCATGCGTAACAATAGTTACTAATCTAGTAACCATGATATTCACGTAACGTGATTGTTTAAAATAATAGAGAGTTTCTATCTATCTCAGTCTCAGGATAGAAACTCGGAGTGGGTTTATCCAGAAATATCTAGAATTCTAGTCTTTGCCATTACAACACTGATTACTGTGCTTATCCTATATTATATCGTGTTATCATTGAACTTTGCTTTTTGTAGGCTTAGCGGTCCGATCCGGTATGAAGAAATGCCAACGTATACGAAATTGCATAATAGGGCATATGGTCTTAAAATGTTTGGTTTATACATATTGAATCACCATGGAGAATCAATATAGATAAAATACAATTATGTCCAATCCTTACCCAACGCTTTGACAGTTGAGATGAATTACTAGAATCCGATCTCAGTAAATAAACTTTTTTGTACAGTAGGCCTACTTCGCTTCTAAAACATAAACAAAACGAAAATTATTCTAGACCTCATGTGATAAATGTTATTAAACATTTAGCGTATATATGAGCCTTATGCGTGGCCTATGTTGACAACTACACTATTGGAAATACCGGTAGGCCTATGGTCTAGGCCCTAAATATTCTCTGTAGCCTTATAGTTGTTTTAATTGTCTAAAAATACTGTTTGATCAACAGTATTGTATGCTGGCCTACTACTAACAGGCTACTACCCTCTGAAAGCTGTATAGCAGCCATATATCTCCTATAAAACATTGTGAATACAACTTACCTTAAAAACAATAATTTAAAAAAACAGCTTTATAGGCCTACTGTATTTGAATATGCCGCGACCGTTTGTAACTGAATATACAGTATAACTCTGTGTTTGTACCTATACACGTGCACCTGTCCTACCTGGTAATTTGGTTTAATATAAGCTAGAAGTTAGAATAATGCTAGTCATAGCATAGCATAGTCATACATGGGGAATTCCCTGAGTGGAGAAAATAGATGCGTGACGCTCTGCCTGACTGCTGATTGGACAATAATTAATGATTGTATGAGTCACGTCACACATTTTATTGTATACACTTAACCGGCACTAACAGCTACGTGGTTCAATAAATTTTTCTTGAATATTCCACCCTATTATACTATACATTTTTTTTAAATCGTTGTTATATATTATTCAGAATCCAACGGTTAATTTATATATTTATTTGAGATACTTTATCTTTGGAATGGCGACAGTCACAATTTATGGTGTGGCCAAAACTAAAGTTATTAAACTTACATTATATTTCGCAGTCAAAAGTAAAAGATCTTAACAAGGCAAAACATCATTATTTAAAAATCTAAACACGTTTTTTATAATCTACATAATTTCCCTGATGCTTGAGAGTAATAATGGCGTTTCCCCACTGAAATTATACTATAAAAAAGTCCCCTGATGCTTATTATATTTCAGCACTTGAATCGGAGGCCACATCTTCATATTATTATCCTCTAAATATTTATTTTTATTTAAACATGTTTTTAATAAATTCCTTGACATTGTTATGCCTACTGAATCAATTTACGTTGAATAAATTTCATTTATGAAACAAAACAATACGTAATAAAATTATTAATTTATTAATCAATCATCATATTATACATTTTAATTAGTAACAGCTGGCTTTAATCGACATTCAACGTCAGTATCCTCCTTTATAATGTTTGCTACTAAATTATTTTCCGTTAACAACTGGCATTAACAAAGTAGTTATCATTCATGTACCTGGGTGGTGTAATTGTATGTACCTGTGCTGATGTCTAAATTTTGTTTTGAACTTGTTTAGACCTATACTGTATCTACACGTCGCGCGCTAAAGAAACACCTATTTTATATGCTTTCATAGGGTACTGGCTCACCACTTTTTAGAGATGTTGACATCATCCCGTCACTTTTATGTTTATATATATATTTCCTTTTGCCAATGTTCTGCATTATGCTACAGTATAATAGATATATATTTTTATATTTTTGTCTGTGCCTCTGAGAATTCGAATTAATAAATAATCGTATTCATATGTGACTAAGCATAGGCCTGATCATGATAAAGGTCTTCTATTTTGAATGCTCACAAGAGGTTATGGTGCCATCCATACATGGTTTACTTATTGTTTATAATTCAATCTACGGGCTTAAAAAAATCAGTTATACAAATGAGAAAATTTCGAATAAAAACTTATCCAGGTGGCCATGTCAAAAAAGGTCTCACTGATATATGCGGGCGCGCGCTTATGTTCAAATCCAATTGTTAAACAAAAAAAAATGGCACTTACTTGTTCTTGATTGTTCAATCCTTTTTGGAATTTCCAATCGTAAAATTTAACAACAACGGTCTTTATGCAAATTTGATATATTATGGCCAATTTGGTGGAATAATGATCCAGGGAAGAGAGATTGATTTATAAATCTCTCTCCCTATCGTTGACCACCACCACCAACAGAAAAATCCTATGCTTTAGGCCTACACATAAAAAGGGGCATGGGCTATATGTATGGTAATAATATTATTTTATTTGTTAATACTTGCCAACAGTTGGTGGCCTGTGGTTGGTTTTAAATGAAATAGTGATATGATAAACCATTACATTTTATTTAGTACACATTTTTACACAATAACGGTAAGAAAATTCCAGAAAAAAAGTTTGTTTCAACATGTTTAAAATTACCTAAAACTCTTGAGATTGAGTCATTTTTAATTGATTTTGTTTTGAGGGCGCTAGTAGAGTTTTATTCTATCTCTCTGCAAAAACAACTGCACGCTTCATTGCACCCACCACGCGACACGTGAATGTTTCTTATATCTTCAATCGAGTGCATGTTGTTTGTGTGTTTGTGGTGCTGCTGATAATACTCATTGTTTCTTCTTTTGCAAGGTAAAGTGAAATGACAAACATGTTATCTAGGCATAAATATATATATTTAAAAGATGCATTTTGTTGTTTTACATCTGGGCTCAGGTTATGCAGGTGTTGGTGAACGTACGCCGTATGCATACTGTTTGTATTAAAGAGGTGACGTTTCGGGCAAGATGTGCAAGGACGACGAGACGGAGAGCAGAAACTTGCCTGTATAACTACTAGTTTAGGGGCTAGGCCTACTACACTGTACATCCTTATCACAGAGGGCGGTCTTCAGTATTTTATATTAAAAATATGTATAAAACTACTACTAAATGAATTAAATATCACAATAACATTAAATATTATGTATTTTTATATAAAACCCTACTGGGCGAAGATTAGCATGACCCGAATGGAATGGAATACGGTAGCCGAACACCAATTACAGTAGACCTGAAACGGCTCAGGTGCGTGGTTGCTAGCCAATGGTTTGGAATAGGCTTATTGAAGTAGTCATTTTAAAACTGAATAATTTTCAATAAAAACAAACTAAAATTTCAAAAGATCACTAAATAATTGTTTTTATTAATCTATTTATTCTTCAACTACAGTTTAAGTTTAAAAAAATCATACATAATTTGATAGAAATGCAGATCTATACAGTTTATCAACATAGGAGCATTGAACGCATTTTTTGGTTGGCTAGCAAGTTGTAGTTAAAGAATAAATTTAGCGCCATCTATCGTTGTGACTTCACACCGCAGAACTCTATACAAATGTATGTTCTGTTCGCGATAACACTCGTGGCTAGGTTTCATTGATTTAAAGCCAGGACCCTCTCGGCGATAGGCTTTGCATCGAGTATAGCTAAAATCCCCACTAAAATTCTGCGATAAATCATGACATTTTAGGACAGGCCAGGGACTCAAACTATTAATTTCACCTTGTCATTTCTCACACTTGTGCTACCAAGTCCTTTGAAACATACCCCATAAATGCTGCACCTCCCCGTATTTTGCCACATGTGTGCTACCAGGCCACAATAATATACCCGTAAATACAGCACCTCCCTGCATGAAAATATTACTATTAACATTTTTAGAATATTTTGCCGTAAGCCAAACGAAATATGTTAATTTTGCAGATTATTTCTTAATTTGCCCACCAGAACTTTTGGAGGTAGACTGTGGAATTCAGTGACCTTTTACATGATCAATATTGATATACAGGTTTGATTTAAGTGTAATTAAACCACAATCACTCCAATTTATTAATTAGCATTTCAGGTTTCACAATACTGTACAGTACATAGCAATTATAATGATATTAATATATGGAAATTTGTGTAACATAAGCTATTATTACAGTATAACCATTCCACTATATGATTTATTATTGTTGAGCTTAGTGTTAAACAGGATCGACTACTATTACTCTCAACATATTGTAGATATATGGAGTCTAGAGATGACGATGATGTATGAATAATAGATAAGAAGTGCGTGCGTCAGACTTGAATTAATGTACTTAGTACAAATCCCACTATTCCTAAAGGCTGATAATTTTAAATGGGTTTTGTATGAGAATTCCAATGCAGTAAAGCATACATTTTGCAGTGCATTAAAGGTAAAAACAACTAAAGTCATCAAATTATTTATTTAACTTTTAAGTAAAGCTCTGTCTACACTATCAAACTAGTGTGATGTGCCAAAATATGGTAGTGGTACGCCCAAATATGGTAGTGGTACGCCCAAATATGGTAGTTATATGACATCATCATTTCTATATATGGGCACATTTTTTTTTCACATAAAGTTTTATACAGTAGTGTAGACAGAGCTTTACTCATGATTTGATAAAATCAACATCAAAATGTGTATGTATTATCTGTTACAAAAATGAATGTGTTAATATATTGATCGTATTTTTGTTATAATTAACCATGAAGAATCGTACTTCCAAAATTATTTAACACCTAGTCATATTATGTCCTATTAAGATTAATTATAATTGAATTATGGATTAATATGCAGTCAAATAGTATTCGAGAAATCTTTTCTATTTTTTGTGTTGTATTCTTTGACTACATTTTTGTCTATTCTAAAATTAAATTTAGAATAACATTGAATTGACTTACTATTTTTAAATTGTATTAAAAGCTACTAAACCATTAAAAACTAATGCTAAAAATAAATAAAAAATTAAAAAAAATTGAGGGAATGCAAGATTAAGAATGACCATAACCGAGGATCGAACTATGGCTTCATATGCTTGATATACAGATGCCATTCCATTAGACCACTAGTGATTTCTGCAATTCTCCTTTTTATCGTGGTATTAATCAAACTTGTATTATTGTACTTATTTGATTTCCCATACAGCTTTATCATCTGTATCACAATTTGACTTTGTGAATGACTTTGAGAATGCCCTATATTTTGTTGTTATTCTAAATATTGCATCATCAATTTCCGAAGCATTGATTGGTTGATAAATGAGGTGTGTGGGAGGTGTGTCTTTAAATCAAACACTCAAGCCAAGTATAATGATATGCAAATTATTCTCTTTCTGAAGAGTTAAATATGTCTAGTGAACTCTGTTCTGAAAGGGCATTTTGTGTATGTTGAGTACAGTTAGTGCTACAGTGAGTATTGCTTGATAGATTTTATTTTAAAATGATAGATATTATGTTTTAAAAATGGTTTAAATATACTGTAACTGGGAATATTTGATTGATATTGCAATGTGTGTGTTAAGGTTAACATAAAACAGCTGTTGCAGCATATTGACTGGTATGCAATTAGTATTAGAAGTAGAAAGAAATGTTTATGTGTAGGATTCTTTGACCCCTGTCAATGTATACTAATGTTGCGTTCCTGGACCGGTCATGGATTGCTCCAGGACTGGTCAAGTTTAATTGTTTGGGTCAGATCAGATCCAGTGTGTTTACACTCAAAGGTTTTGCCAATTCTACTTCATTTTCCATTGGTCACGGTTCACTGAGTTTAGGCCCGCCCAACCCATTTAGAACACCTTGCGATGTGGTCAAAATCTGATACCAATTTATTTATTGAATTGTCTTTTGGGTTTTCTTCCAATTTTGTTTTAAAAGTTTGATTAACCAGGGAATTTTCATCTGACCAACAATACAATTCCCTTTTTTGTTGTACCGTGTGCTATCGTATAATAACTATAGTCTAGCTAAACTGTATTTCAACTTCATATTGGTAAAAAGATAAATATTTTGACTCGCATAGTATTTTCATACATATAATACTACTTGAGCTTTTCCTTACAAACCTAAACATCAACTGATTGACTAACATAAAAAAGACTATAGTAAACACAGATTTGGGGCAAGTCTATAATAAATACTGTCTTAGAATTTGTTTTGGTAATTTGCAAAGTTGTGAGGTATATGCAATACTAGTAGAATAGTTAGACACAATGTGTTGATAGATAGGGCCCAATAGTTCTTTTAAAACTTTAATAACTCCACCCAAAATGTTGCGAGATATATGCAATACTAGTAGAATAGTTAGACACAATGTGTTGATAGGGCCCAATAGTTCTTTTGAAACTTCACTTTGATAACTCCACTCAAAATGTGAACAATTTAAAGGCTTGTAATCTAATCTCTATAAACGTGATATGATTTTGATTAAAATTTTCAGTAAAGAAAGTATAGTTAATATAGTTAGTATAGTTTCAGATGATTTTGTTGTAATCACAATGAGTTGGCATTTTAAACAAGGACTTCAAGCCAAAACAAATGATAGTATTGTTTATGTTTAATATGCTGACCTGGATTACTATAGTTAGTAGAGCACCTTGACCTGTGGATATTTTAAATTAACAATATCCTTTTGTATATAATTAATAACAGTGGCCTAGATATATACACTTTTGTCCACAATGACAATAACAAACATCAAAGCCTGTTTCTGTTTGGTCAAGAAGGAATAAAACTCATTTGCTGTGTGAATTCAAAATATGAGTAAAACTCTGTCTACACTATCAAACTTTATGTGACAAAAAATGTGATGTGCCCATATGGACATGATGATGTCAAATCACTACCATATTTGGGAACATTTTGTTGTCAAACTCATTTGATAGTGTAGACAGAGCTTTAGATGACATTCCAAAAAATGTGTGGGTGGGGAGGTGGCAATGGGAATGAATTAATTCAGTACAATTTTTAATTAATTTTAACAGTCGTTTTTAACCCAAATGATGTATTTGAATGTACAGTATCGCACATACTGATAACTTAAGCAAGATACAAGCAGAATTTTGGTAATATATTCATTATTTACTTTAAAAGTTCAGAATTCATCAAAGCTGATTGTGAAACCTTAAACCATCTGCTGCAAACGCATTGATTCATAATTGGATTTTAAGAGGCATACGTTCCCAAATGCACGTACCGAATCGTCTATTGGATATCGTATGAATTCATTTACATTAATCTTCGATTATTTTGCTAAGAGCATTAATAACCAGATTTATGGTTTTTAGTATTTTCTTCTGGTAATTATTGATAAATTGAAGGTAGATCAATTATAATGATGATTGTTTTTTAATCTTTCTAAATATCTTTTTAACAATAACACAAACATACTGTTTCTGATGTTTTTCTCGATTTTGACATTTTGAAGAGATTGAGGTTATACTACTATGTTACATAATAATTTTCTTGGTTATGCATTCATATGATAATGTATACTTCATCATACACAAAGCCGTGTGTTGTTATGCTTATGATTATGCAGGGGTAGTAGGAAGGTGGGATTATCTTGCATTAAAGATGTTTTGTCATCCTGAAAAAATAATTATTTTTTTGTTGAATATGCCATTTTAATGTCACATAATAGTTATCCACTTTGACCAAAAATTAGATCGAAAACAAATTTATTTACCTGAACAAAAAGTGTAATTTAGTCAAATTGGCTGTCAGCCAATGGATTGTTGAATTTACCCATTTATTTTGTCTTTTTTTAAAAGGGAAAACATTATTTTTTCTACGAAAGTGATTAGCTTTATAAAACTACAAAATAACCTATTCAAAGTCTGATTTAATTAATCTTCATTTTTCATGTTTTTGAGGGACGATACATCTTTAAAATTCAATAAAAATGTGCCTCTATGGATTCAGAACATTTATTATGAACCTTAAATTGTACTATATAAGGTGGGAGGGGTTTGGTGGGGGGGGGGGGGGGGAGGGAGGGTGGTGAGATTGAGATGAGATTTACTGTAGATAAAATGATATGGATATTTATACAATATTTGATTTAATATTCATCACTCTTTTGTCTAATTATTTTATGAACAGGTACCCTCTTTTTATAAAACTATTTAGACCCACGGTGAAATCATCGGTATGTCCATATCTTCATTACAATACGAGAATTTGACAATAACGTTTCCCAATATTTCTTTCAGTGTTAATGCATCATGCAGAGATTGCCATTAGGCATAAAATCGTTGGTCAATAGACTACACAGGCCTGCTCTACCATGCGCATCTCAAGTCCGCTTCACACACACGGATAAATACTCAACGCTGAGTGCAGAGCACAATGTTGAGTCTAAGCCAATTGAAAAGGTTTTAGTTGCAAACAGAGGTAAGATGCCAAAGATGAAATTAAAATATAGGTATCTGATTTATTTGCATGAATATACTGTAATCATCTATATAATTTATTTTCTATATACAGTAACTGTCATTAACCATGAACTTAGTATAGTACAATCTCTATTAAGAGGACAAAAAAATGAATTGGCCGTAGATTTAAAACATCCCCTTTTTACGAGAAAGTGTAGTCTTAATAGGGGTTCCCCCACCCCAGATTAAAGGTGTCCCCACTCCTGAATAAAGGTGTATCACAGGTGGGTTTCTACATTATATCTATTGCTATCTCTGATAATTTGCATATTCTCATACATGTGTTTGTATACAGGTGAGATAGCTATCCGTGTGTTCAGAGCATGCACAGAGCTAGGCATCCGAACAGTGGCAGTATACTCTGAGCAGGACAAACAGCATATGCACAGAGGCAAGGCTGATGAAGCATACTTAATAGGTCATGGGTTACCACCTGTACAGGCGTACCTTGCTATACCGGAAATCATTCGTATATGCCAAGTAAGAGACACTAACATTTGTTTTTTTGTTTTACCCATGAATGTAAATGGGTACTGAAATAGAGCTTTCACCTTAATAGAGTTCTTACTTGAATAGGGGCTGGCCCATTGTTCAATTCATAGGGGCTGGTCCATTGTTAAATTCATAGGGGCTGGCCTATTGTTCTTTTAATATGGGCTGGCCCCTTGTTCGTTTCACTAGAAAGTGTACCCTTCGATGTCCCAAATGAAGCATCCTACTGTATTTTCAACAGAAACAGAAATGTATGTAACATCTTTTTGCCATGCTATTTTTAGGAAAATGGAGTGGATGCTGTGCACCCTGGATACGGATTCCTATCGGAGAGGGCAGACTTTGCCCAGGCTTGCCTTGATGCTGGAATTAAGTTTATTGGACCGTCACCTAAAGTGGTACATCAGATGGGAGATAAAGTGGAAGCCAGGGCTATTGCTATAGCTGCAGGTATGTTGGTGCAAGGCAGCCTAACAACAGGATGCTAATCTCTGGAGATCAAAGGGTTTATCTGTGGCTTCGACACCCCTTAACAGACACTGCGCACTGTGGAGAATATATACATAGTACAGTATTGTTGGTATTTGTCGCAGCCAGACATAAGATCAAAGGACTTACCTTAGCAACCATGCTCAGTGTCCTGTTGTTAGATTGCTTTGGTTGCTGTAACATTATGTTAATACAGTTGCTTAATTAGTGTAGTACAGTATGTATTTCCAATTCTGTTACTACAGTGTTTTGTATTGGAATCAATGCATACCCATACTTTTTTATTGAGGTTGCATAATAATTTTTCTGAATCCAGATAACAAATACTTGTACATTGTTTCATTACAGGTGTGCCAGTTGTTGCTGGAACTGATGGCCCAGTTTCATCCTTACAGGAGGCTAAGGCTTTCTGCGAAGAACATGGAATGCCTATAATATTTAAGGCAGCTTACGGAGGTGGTGGGCGTGGCATGAGAGTTGTTAAATCGGTGTCTGTAAGTAGATACAAAATGCGCAAAATCTGAAAGAATGGGAAAAATTCTGAAAGAATGGGAAAAAATATTGTTTAAAAACATAGTTACATGAGTACTATATAGTTTTTTTTTTTTTTTTAACTACCATATTTAATGAGGGTGATCCATCCAGCAATTTCTGATCATTAGGAACCCTCAGAGGTTCACAAGACAAACATATACACAAGATGCTCTACATAAACAACGTCTTATTACAAGTCTTTGGGAGTGGAGTTGTAATTTTGTCCTTAGAAAAAATTCTGACATGTGACGGGACTTGAACCCAGGACCCTTGGAGTGGTAGCCAAGCATCATAACCACCAAGCCACAACTCCACTCCACTCTCTTAACATTGCTAAGAGAACAGTTAAAGATATAAATAATAAAGTCAACATCACAAATCAACTGTTTTATAAAATACACACTAATATCTCACAATCGCCAAACTTGATGTGTTTTTTTTCTACTTTCGCAGGAATTAGAAGAAAATTTCAACCGAGCGACATCAGAAGCAAAAGCAGCATTTGGGGATGGTTCACTCTTTATTGAGAGGTTTATAGAACGGCCAAGGCACATAGAAGTACAAATCTTAGGTATTGTTCACATTAGTGTATTTTATTCAGATGTTTGGAACTACTACTTTAGACTGTAGAACCTCTCCTTTGGGACACCCCTATTAAGCGAACACCTTCCTTTTAAATGAGTATAATGCGATATTATGTTTTTTTTTTCATTTATTTTGTCTCCATAAAAATATAAAACGTGGACAAAGAACAAAAAAAAACAACACACATAACCAGGCAGAGACGTAATTCTTAAAAAGAGATCTTAATCACTATCTAGTAGGTCTCCTATTGAGACGAAGCCCTATTCATGAGATACCCCTATTATACTTTGTTAGGCCCAAAGTTGTCCTCTGATATGGGTGCTACTTAATCATTTAAGGGGATAGTGTTGGTAACATCGTCCATCTCTATGAACGGGACTGCTCTGTCCAACGCAGACATCAGAAGGTTGTTGAAATCGCACCTGCCCCAGAGTTAGATGTGGCACTACGTGACCGCATGACCTCCGATGCAATAAAGCTTGCCCAGCATGTTGGCTATGAAAATGCAGGCACAGTGGAGTTTCTGGTTGACGAGCATGGTAAACATTACTTCATAGAAGTTAATGCTAGGCTACAAGTGGAACATACTGTCACTGAGGAGGTTACAGGGTAAAGTATATCTTTAGCAACCATTTTTGCGAGTAAAATAAAAGCTGGTGTTGCCAGCCTTGCCCTGAAACCAAATTTTGGAACTACCATGATTACTTCTAGAATTGTTATATGTTATAATTCGATTTGGTTTGAAAATATAAAATATAAGGTTTAGATATAATAATAAATAAAATATAAATAATAATATTATGTTAAGATAACTTAATTGACCATTTTGTGAACAGACGAATGAACGATGTTAGTGGTGGCATTCGACACAAAGAGACCACAAATTGTTGTACAGTATGTGACTTATCCAATTGGCTTTGAAACAGTTATATAAGCGCCAGATGAAAATGAATCCATTATGGTACAAATCTTCTCTTGTTTTCCAGTCAAATGTCTTTATTACGATTGGTTTATCTCTTTAGAATTGACCTTGTGCAGTCTCAGATCCACGTGGCAGAAGGTCGCTCTTTGCCAGATCTTGGCATCACTCAAGAGAATATGTTAGTTCGTGGAAGTGCTATTCAATGCAGAATCACAACAGAGGATCCAGCAAAGGGGTTCCAGCCAGACACAGGCAGACTAGAGGTAAAGTAATTCATCCATAGATCTTGAAGTCCTGTATCAATTTTTCCATGCATTAGAATTATTATTGTAATTCCTTTTAATCCTTTTTGTTCTCTCACCTCTGCAGGTTTATCGAAGTGGTGAAGGTATGGGCATCAGGATTGATAGTGCATCAGCCTTCGCTGGTGCCATAGTATCGCCACATTATGACTCCTTACTTGTGAAGATTATTGCTCATGCACAAGATCATCAATCTGCCTCTGATAAGATGCAGAGGGCGCTTTCAGAGTTTAGAATCCGAGGAGTAAAGGTAACCAGTAATCTTTCTTCTTTCAAAATTTCTTGTGTTAAGATTCCAATTCAAATAACACGTTTGAATTTCTTTATCTGTTTTTGAAAAACTAAATTAATCTACTTTGTCCTGTAGACTAACATTCCATTTCTGAAGAATGTCTTGACTCATAAAAAGTTCCGCTCCGGTCTCGTAGACACGCACTTCATAGATGACAACCCTGATCTTCTACATGACATCTTTCCAAGTCAGAATCGGGCTCAGAAGCTCTTGCATTACTTCGGTCACTTAAAGGTCAACGGACCGTCAACTCCATTAGCTACAGATCTTTTGCCCGCAGATGTAACACCACCAATTCCAGAAGTACCGTTCGGTAATTAAATAGCATCCTACCAATCTATGTTATCCATTAAGTAGAATAGTCAAAAGAGGTGGATGCTCTTATCTGTACAATTTACCATACATAAATTTGTTTCACCAATATAACTGGGAAAGGTTTGGTTAAGACTTCTACATTATTGATACCATGACACTGTAAGAATTTTTGTCATTTCTCCAATTGTCTTGAAAGCTTTGGTAACACTTATCTTTCTTGCAGACAAACCAGCTCCTGCAGGGTTCCGTGACATCCTTCTAAAGGAGGGTCCAGAAGCCTTTGCCAAGGCTGTACGGCAACACAAAGGATTACTCCTTATGGACACAACATTCCGAGATGCTCATCAGTCCTTATTGGCAACCAGAGTGCGAACACATGATCTTCTCAATATCTCTCCATTTGTGTCGCAAAATTTTAATAACTTATTTAGTGTTGAAAACTGGGGAGGTAGGTTGTTTATTTACAGATACTATATTATTTATTATGAAACTTAAACAACATTTATTAAAAGGGAGATTGCCATTTATGGGTTTCAGGCGGATCACCTATTGTTATTGTAATTTAAAGTCTTTGGAAAAAATGTAACCCAATCACAATATAATTGTTTTGGAATATGTATCGCTATTCAGGAGCTACGTTTGATGTTGCCATGCGCTTTCTACATGAGTGCCCATGGGAAAGACTACAATCCATGCGGAGCCAAATACCAAACATTCCATTCCAGATGTTACTACGTGGTGCTAATGCTGTTGGTTACACAAGTTATCCAGATAATGTTGTATTTAAGTAAGTTTGTTACTGTTCATCCATATTGTAGGGTGGGACATCACTAGTTCTCAAGATAAAGTGCAGAATTTCAATTTTGTTTAAATTAAAAATGAATGAATTTAATGTTTTGTTTAGATTTTGTGAATTAGCTCATAAGAACGGCATGGACATTTTCCGTGTCTTTGATTGTCTCAACTACGTGCCGAACATGAAGCTGGGCATGGAAGCCGCTGGCCAGTCTGGGGGCGTTGTTCAAGCGGCAATATCGTACAGTGGTGATGTGTCTGACCCAATGAAGTCAAAGTACACTTTAGATTATTATATGGACCTGGCCACTGAACTTGTAGCCATGGGAACACACATTCTGTGTATCAAAGTAAGAATCTGCCACTCAAAAGCCTATAATTAAGACTTTCTTAATACTAATTTTTGAAGATATATTGTTCCCCTACAAAATTTTTTTTTTTTCAAATTATTTTTTGTTTAATATGCCATTTTAATGTCATGTAATTTAATCATGTTATTCACTTTTGCCAAAAACTGGATCAAAAAAAAAATTAATTACCTGAAAAAATGTAATTTAAAGCAAAAAATACTATTGTCATATTTTAATCTATGTTTTATAGGATATGGCTGGCTTACTGAAGCCGAAATCGGCCACGTTGTTAGTAAAGTCATTGAGAGACAAATTTCCAGACATGCCTATTCACATTCACACTCACGATACTGCTGGCGCTGGTGTAGCGGCCATGTTGGCTTCAGCCCAGGCTGGTGCTGACGTCGTTGATGTAGCCGTTGATTCCATGTCTGGCTTGACATCTCAGCCTAGTATGGGAGCTGTTGTGTCAGCTCTTGAGAACACCGAACTTGATACAAGTAAGTTGAATTCCATTAAACATTTTTTAAACCAAAAAAAAACAAAAAACATTATTTTACTGACAAAGCAAGTTCACAAATAATTTATGTTTTGATATTATAGTCTGCCAATTCACTGTATGTTATAAAGTGATTAATTTTATCTATTGGTTACGTTTTCAGAAATCCCATTGGATAAAGTGTTTGATTATAGTTCATACTGGGAGGTTACGAGGCAGTTATACGCGCCCTTTGAATGTTGTACAACACTCAAGAGCGGCAATGCGGATATTTACAAGAACGAGATTCCAGGAGGCCAGTACACAAATCTTCAGTTCCAAGCGTTTAGTCTAGGCCTTGGAAGTCAGTTCACAGAAGTCAAAAAGGCTTACGTGGAGGCAAATCAGTTGTTGGGAGATCTTATCAAGGTATGTGTTTTTTAGGATGAGCATTTAGTGAATGCTTCTCAGTCTTCAGTCCACATACTCAACAGTCTTAAAAACTATATAAAGGCTCATAAAATGCAACTCATGTACTAGTCTATCTACTTGCTCTATTCTGGAGAATGTTTAATGGTTGTATATCAACAGGACACTGAGCTTGCCTTGCCAAGAGAGGAACTCGTAACAGTCCTTCGATCTAGGTCTGGCTGCGACAAATACCAACAGTACTGTACCATGTACATATTCTGCGCAGCGCACAGTGTATGTTAAGAGGCGTGGAACTGTTGATGTCGCAGCCACGGATAAACCCTTTGATCTTCGAAGCTCAGCATCCTGTTGTTATCTTATACTTTACAATATATTTCATGTTGTGTCTCCTAATGTGACCTTTTTTTTCTCTAGGTGACCCCATCATCTAAGGTAGTTGGTGACCTTGCCCAGTTCATGGTACAAAATAAACTGAGTGGTGCAGATGTAGAAACGAAAGCGGAAGAACTCTCATTGCCCAAGTCTGTGGTGGAATTCCTACAAGGGTACCTAGGCCAACCATATGGAGGCTTCCCAGAGCCACTAAGAACAAAGGTTAGGAAACATACTGTAACAACGCACTGTATTTTGTTAATAATATATACTAATATTTACACTAAAGGATAAACTTATGTGTTTTTTTTTTTACTTAAACAGGTAGTTTCAGAGCAGGGTTACAGTAGTTGGTACATTAGATAAATAATGAATTATTACAAAAATAGTTTCTGTTATAGATTAAATAGAGCTTTAACATTATCATGCAAAGATTAAATGATGAATTTATGTTTTTTTGTGAATTATACAGCTAGTTACAGAGTAGGGTATACAGTAGATTTTAGATCAATAATTCATACAGTAATGATTTCTTTATAGATTAAATAGAGCTTTAAAAAAATTATGCAAAAATTTAAAAATGATAAATGATTTTCAGGTCATAAAAGATATGCCTAGAATTGATGGCAGACCTGGAGAAACAATGCAACCAGAAGATCTCGATAGTCTAAAGGAAAAATTAATCGAGAAACATGGCTCTCGAGTACGAGAAGAAGATGTGATTAGTGCTGCCCTCTATCCAAAGGTTCATGAAGATTACATGAACTTCCACAAAGAATTTGGACCTGTGAATTGTCTCTCAACAAGATTGTTTCTAACGGGGCCAGATGTTGCCGAGGAATTTGAGGTAAGTCATAGATTTAAACAAAAATTTGAGTTGAGTTACACAATTTAAAGCTCTGTCCACATTATAAAACTTATGTGACAAAAAAATGTGATGTGATGTCATTCATGGTAGCACTGCACTGTGGCAGCCATGGGTCTGTAGAGGGCTTAATTTAAATTTCTTAAATTTAAGAATGAATATTATACAAATATTAGCACATGAACTTGGGAATTCTTTTGTATTACTATTAGTGATTATTTTTATTTAATTGTTTTTTCTAAAATGTGTATAGGTTGAGATTGAAAGAGGAAAGACTCTTCATGTGAAATTCTTAGCCCTTGGTGAGTTGAACAAAGCTACTGGGGAAAGAGAAGTATTCTTTGAGTTGAATGGACAACTTAGGTCAGTGATGATTAAGGACAAACAGGCTTTAAAGGTAGGTGTCTTTATAACTATCATTACACCCTGAAATAAGCCTGATAAACTTCATTAAAAAAAGATCAATAAACATTTAACCACTTCAGTGGTATTTACTTAAGATAGATTTTTAAATTGTTTGGTGTGCTTTATTTAGCCTAAAGCTCTGTCTTGTTATATATTGCACCCTTCATGTTGTTTGTATTGTACTGCACCAATGGGCGACAGGTAAAGAGCTTTGCTCTTATGGTTATTCACACCAGTTATATAGCTTTTAGGAATTTGAAATGGTAAAATAAATTGATACTTGAAACTAGTCTGACAAAAAAAATTGTGATGTGCCCAAATATGATAGTAATATGACATCATCATGTTCATATATGGGCACATTACATTTTTCACATTTATAATGGAGGGTTGAGATTCACTCTTTTTGTTTTTATAGGAGATGCATGTACACCCTAAAGTACAACCTGGTGTGAAAGGATCAGTCGGAGCACCGATGCCAGGCGAGGTCATTGACATCCGAGTGAAGGTTGGGGACAAAGTCGAAAAGGGTAAACCGCTCGTCGTTCTCAGTGCAATGAAAATGGAGATGGTTATAAACGCACCGGTGTCAGGAAAGATTAAAGGAATATCCGTCACCACAGGATACCAGGTCCAGGGAGAAGACCTGCTAGTTGATATAGAAGAATAAATAAATGCAATAAAAATTTAACAAAAGTACAAAATTATATTAACGGTTTGTTTAAAAACCAACTATATTTTCTTGGGTTTTTTCTTTGCATTTTGTAAAACATTTTGATAAAATATTTTTATTTAAACTATTTATTTTGCAAACACAACTTCCAACATATTATGTCTTTTGCCAATACCAATTCATGTAATGGTTGGTTCATCGCATATCATTATTTTTTCTTTATGTTTTTTAATACTGTAAAACTTCAGGTATGGTAGTATTACAGAGAATGTGTGTTAATTAGAATGTTAAACTGGTTGTGTGTGGCATCTTGGTGTTTTTAAATGAAAACTAGCCAGAGAGAAATTGTATATAAAGTAACTATAGTACTACATAATAAGTAACAAATAAGTGTAGATACTCTATTATTGAATAGAGCAAAAATAGACAGTAACTATGCTAGTGTAGATGTTTTTCGCGGTGAAAAAAAAGGAAGACGCTGTATATCATTAGTATTATAAAATGATATTTTTTATGTTATGTTATCTACACATATAATTTTCTATTTCTATATTTTCATTTATTCTTTCAACTCACTATAATATTTCGATAGAGCTATAATTGTCATCTCCGTATGGTTTTCGAGAAAAAATTGTGAACTTACTATTTCTGATGACCTAAGCACTGGCCGACTCTAGTTCCAGACAACCAACACTGCGATATGCATAGGGCTTAAAGCAAAGTTCCCTATTGTGCTGTATACTATACTATTTATAAAATGGATAGTTAAGTTATTTTTATTTATTTAATTTTTTATTATTTGTATTCCATGTCTAAAACAGATCAAATCAATTCTTTCAACGCTATTTCATTTTATCCATTCCATCATTTAGTTGGTGTCTTGATTTTACAAGTTTTGTTAAAGTGAAGGGATTTTGTGTGGACCACCCCAAAGATAAGAGAAATGCTTTTTAAATATCAAAATTATAGTAATATATATAACATTGCGTGTAGTATTCGTGAATAGAGATGTTATAATATCAAATTAACTTCCCTCCACCTACAGTGTATATTATTAGATGCACCGTCTAGTACTTCAGAAGTCATGAGAAACCCATGTTTGTTTATGTATTATTTCCACAGCAGGCCTACATCTCAGAAAGTAAAAGTATAACTGCCATTATGAAAATACTTTGCTTTAATCATGAAATAATAATTTATTTACTACGTAAATTTATTTTTCTTGAATCAAGTTGATAGTAGCATTTGTCTGACATATATTTCTGTGTGTATTGAATACCATAGTCTGTCGAAACATGGAATGTCTTCGTAATTTATTTTTAAGATGAACTAATAATTGAAATAGTAATAATAGTTTATAGACTTCGGTTGTGAATATACGATGTTTTTCACTCAAATAGTAGGCCTATACGTCTTTTTTTCTAAATGCATTGTACATAATTATACCACTTGATTGTATTGTATGCAAATGGGTCCCAAGATAAGGCTCAAATGTACATCTTTGATAATTAACACTTAAATTTAACTGCAGCCAACATTTTAACAATATTCAAAGTACACGATGGCCGTGTTGATAGAATATTATATTGACGCACGGCTGCTGGTACAGTAGTCTCGTTCCACATGACTGGTTCCATGTGGTTTGTCGTCTGCTCTGCTGCTTTTGGTTATTGACGGGTAATTATTAAACCTCATTAAACTGTTCTTTTTAAATCTATCAATACAAATTACTTACCATTCATGTAGTTTATAAGTTGAACTAGATATTTGGCTTGCTCGTGATTCGGTAGTAAAAGTGATTTAATTTGTTTTCAATATAAATTTACATTTTTTATGCTAGGCCTAGGCCCTCTACCATTAATGGTTGGACTGGTGGAAGGAATTGTCGATTTCTTCCGCCGACGATGTTGAGGGAGTTGGTACCGGTGTCTAGGCCTAGGAATTTAAAACAGTTTGATAAAGTACTAGCTTTCTGTTTTCAAGTATCTATTATTTAGATATCGTTCTCAATATTTAAATTAAAGGATGGGCATAGATATAGGCTATTTTATTATGAAATTATTAATTTTAATAATTATATTAATTTTAATTAAAAGTTAAAACTTTCAAAAATCACATCCATTATTAGGCCTAGTAGTAAGTAGGCTAATACTACTGTACATCCTACATGTATGATATACTGCATGTTGTTTTCTATACCCAACTTTAGGTTATCCGAAATGTCCAATATTAAGAAACAACCAATGAAAGGATATCCTGGTGATCGAGTGTTATTAAGACGGATTGAAGAGGTAAATTATGTTTAAAAGCAAATCTTCTAAACCAAGATGTATAAAAATATTTATTGTTTTTCCTGCTTTAAAATACTACTATGTTTGTACTTTACAGTACTTGTCTGACAACAGAGGGCGTATGTACGTAGATCCCACAAATATAGCAGACTCTTTACAACAGAAATACAGGTAAAACATTCTTAGTACGTTCTCTAATAATGACACTGCCAATTTTTACGATATCCATACATATTCATGCCTATATCATATGACATTACGTTTTTTAATTGTAATTACCCACTTTTTTGTGTTTTTTTTTCTTCAGGGAATATCAAAGACGGAAACGAAATGTTTTTAGGAAATCTGTGAGTAAAAGTGAGTGAACAGTATTACCAATTAACTAAGGTGTTGCATGGTTTGCCGCTGTGTATTGTTGAAAAATAATTATGTGTTGTTTCTATTATAGTTTATGATTGGATCTGCCAGCAGAATGGAGCACCAATGTCCAAAACCAACAAATACAATGCAGGGTATGTTATGTTTCTCTGAATAAATAATATTTAAGATTTAATTTGTCTGTGGTTACTTTACGATTTAGTTTTTTCTTATCCAGATCCAGCCAGTTGAGTAATTAATAGTTTTTTTTTATATATTTTATTACAGTGATGATTCCATATCAAGTGATAGTTTTTCTGATGATATTCAAGATTATATAGATGTCAAAGTAAGTGTTATTCTGTATTTTTTCAATTTGTAATAGTTCTAATAATAATAATCTTCAAATCTTCCCAGTAAATTTGAGAAAATCCTATTTTAGTGTGATTTTCTGTTTTGTATTGTTTGTTGTATATATGGAATTTTTATTCTGAAATAAAGTGGTCAATCAATCAATTGTGAAATAATAGAATATTTACAAGTTTATAGTACAAATGTGTATGTATTTCAGGACCAAAATCTTGCAAATAATACGTTAAGTAATCTCTACATGAAAGTGGACACACCAAACAAATCTCAAGAAAGGCAGATTGCCAGAGAAAACATTGAGTCGTGTGAAGTAAGTATACTTTATGGGCTAATCCAACTGACAGGTACAGCACTATGTACACCGAACATTGAATATGAAGCCTGTAGCTTTGTAGGGTTCAATCCTGACCTAGTGCCAGAGTTGTAACTCACGACTATTTCAACTCCCTAAGCCTCAAATGAGACTTAGTTTATTAGCACGATTAGTTATAAAATGGTTTATCCATCCTGTAATTGTCAAGTTACTCGCTGTTCGATGCATATGAAATAAACAATTTTAAAAACTAAAGAAAGTGTTAGTAAGTAGGCCTAGCTCAAGATAATTTTTGGTCAATCCCTTTAGTAGTTGCCCAGTAAAATTTCATTTTATTTTCATTTAAAACAATTTTTTTTTCATCTTTGGTTTCCTAGACCATAGTGCTTGCTTACATTTGCACATGCCCCTTTTTTGGGTGGAAAACAATCCCCCCTGTAAAAATCCTACCTATGGGCATGGATATACCATAGTGTAGAAATATGTCCTGTATAATAACATGATATTTTCATACTGACTTCACCTGAAATTTATGCAAATTTTGTAACACAAATACATTGTTGTTAGGAAACCAAATCACTACCAACAGAAGTTCTGGTTATGACACCAAAAAAACGCAAAAGAGTGTCATCAAGTAGATCAAAAAGCCATCCGACATCTGAGGTTGATGAAAAAATTAATAAAAGTCTGTTAGAAGGATCGAAGAAGACAAAGAAAAAAACTGGTAGGTTACAACATATCAGATGTTTATAAACCAGATGTGTTCGATTAATCAAATCTACCTATGATAAACAAGGAACATATTTTTAGAATTTGTAATGCATTTCATAGAGGATATGTTGTACCTAAAGTTCTGTCTACACTATCAAACTAGCTTGACAAAAAAAAAGTGTGATGTCCTCAAATATGGTAGTGATATGATTGATGTGGGCATGTGTCCATATGGACACATCACATTTTTGTAATATAAAGTTAGGTAGTGTAAATAGAGCTATTAGAATTTAATTTCCAATGTCATGTTCAAATCAGGGTTAGATAAATGTTGGTGTAAAATATATTCTTTTAATCTATTAACATGTTTAGGTTTTGAACCACAAAAATCTACTACAACATTCAAAGACATAGGTGCTAATGAAAATAACTTGCATGTAAGTATGGTGAATTTATCTATGATATCATTTATCATTTTAAATTATCAGTTATCAAAATATCAAGGTTTAAATTTGAACTATTCTATTGTTTTACAGGAAATATGTAAACTTCTTGTTCACATGAAACATCCAGAGGTGTATCAACAACTTGGAGTGTCCCCACCCAGGGGTGTTTTGTTACATGGACCACCAGGTTGTGGTAAAACCTTATTAGGAAATGCTATTGCTGGAGTAAGTTATTTGATTGGCCAATACTAATCAGATGATTGTATATTAAATTTAACGATGAATTGTACTTACTTGTGACATTGCTTGACCCTTGATTGACCCTGTTTGATCCTGTTTGACATTGGTTTACCATGTTTGACATTGCTTGACCCTGTTTGACATTATGTTATTCGTCAGGAACAATCCCAGATAGTGTAGTGAACACTTTCCCCAGAATACTGTGCCTTCACTCAACTAAGTATAGATTGAGTCCCAAGTTATTTATTTATTTTTTTATTTGTAGGAGCTTGACTTACCACTTTTGAAGCTTGCTGCTCCTGAAATTGTGTCTGGTGTATCTGGTGAATCTGAAAACAACATCCGTGACCTCTTTGACCAAGCTCAGGTATGTGGTTCTGTCTATTGACTGCCGTTGGACATCCAGGATGACTTTTCAGACTATTTTCTATGTAATTGCGTAGCTCCCTTAACACACAGTACAAGATTCACTAATGCTGGACTATCAAACTTTATGTAACAAAAAAATGTGATGTGCCCATATATGGACATGATGATGTCATATCACTACCATATTTGGGCACATCTCACTATTTTGATAGTGTAGACAGAGCTTTATGATACTATATCATTGACACAGTTTCCGACATCCGTTGATATTTTGAATAGTTTGATGGAGTACTAATTCAATAGTTAATTATTTTTGTATTTGCAGGCATGTGCACCATGTATTGTATTCATTGATGAGATAGATGCAATAACACCAAAGAGGGAGACTGCTCAAAAAGAGATGGAGAGGAGAATTGTCGCACAACTTTTAAGTTGCATGGATGGTATGTTTGGTTAATATACTCGTTGCTAAATTTGTAAATGTTGTGATGTCATTTTTTTAAGTAGAATATTCACAACCCTTTTCTTTATCACCTTTATTAATCAAAAAGTGTACATACTAAAGCATAAAGAAAGCACATATAGTTAGGCCTAAACAAACCACTAAAAATTCAGATGATACATTCATTAAATATTGCATGCCTAAATTTCTGTTCACTTCTGTACCTAGATCTATGTAACAGTGCCTCTTATGTTATGGTGATTGGAGCTACAAATCGAGCAGATTCAATCGATCCAGCATTGCGAAGAGCTGGCAGGTTCGATCGCGAAATCTCTCTTGGTATACCTGATGAACCGGCTCGTAAGAGGTCAGTCTTGCACTACATACGATTTAGTTAAAGCTCTAAAGTACCGTATGAAGTACTGTGTATATATACACTACCTATTTTTTATGTCTGTAAAAAGCTCTGTCTACACTAACAAACTAGTTTGACAAAAAATGTATGATGAGCCCAAATATGATAGTGATATGAAATCATCATTTTGTTGTCACCTAATGTGTGATAGTGTAGACAGGGCTTTACCTAATGGATAACAGCTAAGTGTTTTAATGCATACATCACACCTTATCCTAACCAAAAAAAATGTGCATTACTGTACTGCAATTAAATTTCTCCAAGAATATCTTCAAAGATGTACTGTACTAATTTGTTTAGGATAACTTTTTTGATAAAATCTACTATAATACTAATAATAATTGTCAAACATTTTGTTTTTGAAAATTGTTTAGAATTCTTGAAGTCATGTGTAGAAAGCTGAATCTATCAGAAGATTTTAAATTTGATCAGCTGGCCTCATTAACACCAGGCTTTGTCGGGGCAGATTTAATGTCATTGTGTCGTGAGGCAGCCATGTGTGCTGTAAACAGGTACTTAGAATAATGCATTCAACGTCACAGTTTGATATCGATCAGTTATTACAAGTAGTGGCATGGCACTGTGGTTGACATGCTTGCTTACCGATCCTAGAGTACTGGGTGCAAATCCTGTCAATTTCTGATGCCCCAACACAGGTTTAGAAAGCTTGAGTTTCCCTGTCTGTAATTAGTAAGTCCTGGTGAATCTATATACCGTATATCCTTGGGTATAATCCCACTTTGGGTCTAATCCCACCCCCTACTTTATGTCTGTTTCACAAACATGTCCCCAGGTATAGTCCCAGTATTCACTTTTGGTCTGTAGGCCTCTTTCAAGCCAGTTCAGATGCTTATCAATCATTTTTTTCCTGGACCAGGGTTCACCCTGGTATACGGTAGTCCCACTCCCCAAAGTCAGCCCAATTTTGTGTTCTAGGCGGGTGGGATTATACTAGGGAATATACAGTAATAAAGAGAAACCTTATTTATACAGTTGAGTAAGATAATGTACAATAAGAATAATTCTTACATCATACAGCTTATGAAATTCTAATTACTTATTTGCAGGGTATTTAGTGATTTACAATCTTCATATACTGTGGAAAAATGCAGTGTAAAGGTCGACGACACAGAAACAAACGACTGTTCCAAAGAACCACTAGATAAGGTCAAAGTTCAAGATATTTGTGTTGATTCTAGTGAGCTACCATCATATTTAACAAGTAAGGCACTTTACTGTACATAAAAAGTATAGTTTACGCAATAAAGAATGCAATGATACTTTAATAAGAATCCATTATTTTAAATATTGTGCCTAAAAGTTGCTTAAATTAAAATCTGTGTGGTTCGTTATGCCTCGTTATATTCATGATTAGGATATAAAACATTTTAAAAATGGCTAGTAGTGTAGTAGTACAGAAGTCATTCCCTCTCTTGTTTATTGGCAGTTCTCAGCTGGCTTCGAGATCAACCACCTCTAACACATGATCAACTCAAGTCTTTGTGTATTACAGTTGATGATTTCCTGGTATGTATGCCTTCAAATTAATTATTTTTTTTCAGTGATAGAATTTCTGCAATTTGATGTACTTGTAATCAAGTTTTATTTCTAACACAAGTCCACACTATCAAACTTAATGTTACAAAAAAATGTGATGTGCCCATAAATGGACATGATGATGTCATACCACTACCATATTTGTGAATATCACTACCATATTTGGGTACATCACACTTTTTTGTCAAACTAGTGTGTAAACAGAGCTTTATAAATTTGACAGAAAGCACTCCCTCTTGTGCAACCTTCAGCGAAACGGGAAGGCTTTGCCACGGTTCCTGATGTAACATGGAATGACATTGGTGCCCTGGAAGATGTACGAGAAGAACTCCAAATGGCCATTCTGGTATGTCATTAAATTTCTAGTATTTGGGACTTTTTGATTGCACCTTGCATTCCTTAGTATGATACTCATACTATAATGTTCAATTAAAAAAGGACTAAAGGCTCTGAAGCCATGCAGCAGATATATTAACTGTGGTATCTGCTTAAAGTGTATTTCTAGCCTTATTTTGACCACCATCCACATTTATAAATATTTAAAGATTTATTAAGAAAATGTGTGTATTATTTGTGGAAAACTAATAAACACAAACAAACAGATTGAATGATACTTTAAACTCTTTTAGAAAATAAAATGTTTTTATTTTCCTTTATTTCCATAGCACACAATAGCTACCACTCCAGTCTGGGAACCACCATTTTATTCATATCTATGTAGAGCAGCTAATGAAACTTTAAAACAAACATTTTTTTTCTAGGCTCCAGTTAGAAATCCTGCTGCAGTCAAGGCACTGGGTTTGACAAATCCTCCTGGAATTTTACTAGCTGGTCCACCAGGATGTGGGAAAACATTGCTTGCCAAGGTAACTCATCATAGCATTGATTCTGTATTTCTTGTGATTGTTTATCTTATGTTTAGTCATTTATATTTGACTAAATATTCCAATCTTTTTACTTATTTTTAGAAATATTATTTTTACTTATTTATCTGAATTTTATTTTTAAAAGGCAATTGCCAATGAATCTGGAATAAATTTCATATCCGTAAAAGGCCCAGAATTGCTTAATATGGTAAGTTAAGATTTATTTTTAATCAAACTACAATTTCAATTTTATTGTCAGGCTTATTTATTCCCAGAGTGGGATTATAATTGCCATCAGATATATTTAAAGGTATTACTTATTGTGTCAAGTAACTTTTGGTTGCATTTTTTTTCTTAGTATGTTGGTGAAAGTGAGAGGGCAGTACGCCAGTGTTTCCAGCGAGCTCGTAACTCCTCGCCTTGCGTTATCTTTTTCGATGAGATTGATGCTCTGTGTCCACGCAGATCAAATGTGGCGGAGGTAAATATAAAATGTATTATAAACCAAAGAGAGGGCTTTTGGAATAGAAGCCTAGACTTCTATATCTTTAAAGACAAAGATGGAATAGAAGCCCAGACTTCTACATCTTTAAAGACAAAGATGGAATAGAAGTCTAGACTTCTATATCTTTAAAGACAAAGATGGAATAGAAGCCTAGACTTCTATATCTTTAAAGACAAAGATGGAATAGAAGCCTAGACTTCTATATCTTTAAAGACAAAGATTGAATAGAAGCCTAGACTTCTATATCTTTAAAGACAAAGATGGAATAGAAGCCTAGACTTCTATATCTTTAAAGACAAAGATGGAATAGAAGCCTAGACTTCTATATCTTTAAAGACAAAGATGGAATAGAAGCCTAGACTTCTATATCTTTAAAGACAAAGATTGAATAGAAGCCTAGACTTCTATATCTTTAAAGACAAAGATTGAATAGAAGCCTAGACTTCTATATCTTTAAAGACAAAGATTGAATAGAAGCCTAGACTTCTATATCTTTAAAGATATCTTTAATTATTAATTAATTAAAGCATTTTTCAGGGCACTATTGAAAAAAATAGTGCTCTTCAGGAATTGATGAGTCCTCTGCCAATTACAGTATCTTTCAGCACAGACCCTTCAAATGTATTTTTTCTTCTATGAGAAAAAGTTGAAGAAGAAATTGATTACTATTATTACCTATTTTTACAGTCTGGATCAACAGCAAGAGTTGTCAATCAACTTCTCACAGAGATGGATGGGTTGGAAAGCAGGCGACAAGTATTTATCATGGGCGCCACAAACAGACCTGGTAATTAGCGTAATTAAATTATTAAATTTGTTTATTTAGTTTACTTTTTTATGATTTTTAGTTGTTTACACTATCTTGTTTCATTTTTTAGACATCATTGATCCAGCAGTCTTGCGCCCTGGTAGACTGGACAAAATTGTGTATGTTGGCATTCCAACTGAAATGGACCGCATTAAGATTTTGAACACCATAACCAAGGTAAAATATTATGTTGTGTATGTTGATTTTTTTGTATTTGTGTTTTCGATTTTTCGGTTGATGATCGTTGATTCATTCATTATCATTTGTCTGTTACATAATAACAAGCTTTTGTTTGGGGATGGTAGATGCAAGAAAAAAACGATAATTTATAGAAACAATTATTGCGGCTGTAATTGGTTGAGTTAATATTCTACCATTTGGAAATGATACCTTGCTAATATAAAATAATATGATTGATTGTAATAGTGGATTTAATTTATCTTTTTGAGATGATATTTAAAAAAAAATATTATATATATTATTTGACTGGTATAAAAAATCGTCCAAAAACACAAGATGTTACAGAAAACATCTGTAGGCCAAAGCATTGCAAAGAAATACACAAAAAAAGATTTTCATTGGTTATATTACAGAATGGAACAAAGCCAGTGTTAGCTAGTGATGTCTCAATTGAAAATATTGCCAAAGATGAAAGGTGTGATGGCTTCAGGTATGCTTTAAGAATTAATTAATTAATTAACTATCTAGTGGAACAAATTTATGTAATTTTTTATTGTAGAGATAATATACATTTCTTTAAAGTCGATGGCTTGTTACACCATTATTTGGTATTATTCTACAAGGCCATGTTTATATTATTAATTTATTCAACTTCTCACTAAAATACACATACAAAGAAATAGACAAAACACATGTTAATAGGTTTAATTAATTATACGTATGAATAAATCAATAAAATATAAAGATTAAATTTTCAGAATTAAATTTGTTTCTACTTTTTATCGAGTACAGGTAGTTACATTTGTTAACATTTGTATTGCAGTGGAGCTGACTTAGCTGCCATAGTAAGAGAAGCTGCCATGTCCACACTAAAGACAATTCTTATGAATCCATCCAATACCACTGATGAACATAATCCAATGAATGAAGATAACTTAATTGTAACTCTGAAAGATTTTGAAACGGCATTTAGTAAAGTCAGGCGTTCCATTTCTAAAAAGGTATGTGTTATTTCATCTCGTAATACATGGTTACGAGATTATTGCGAGATAAGAGCCTAGCGCATGCATAAATCGATGAGCATAATTTCATGATTTTTACACAAAATTTTTATTTATATTTAATGTTCTATACTGTATTTGGACTGCTTTTCTATCAATCCCATGATACTTCATTAAAATCCTGTCTAATTACCAAAAAAAAAATCTCCTTGTGTATGTATGTCCTGTGTATTGCAACAGAACAAATTTGCTATTTGCAATCCTTGGTAAACGCGTCTATATAAAAAGAGTTTTTATTTGTCGTGTTTTCTTCAAATAGGACCAAGAATTTTACAACAGAATGAAGAAGACGTGAGAAAGTAAGCAATTGAATGTTTGACGGTCGCTTAATTGTAAGTACAGTATATTATTTAAACATCTGGTAATTTAGTACTAAAAAAATGTGTTTAAATACTTGAATTTTCAGAAGTTATAAACTCTAGTACATACGTAACCCCAGCCACACCTTACACACCAGCCGTGCTACGCCTGTTAGCAGGGCGTGTGTGGGTTTATTTTAGGTTAGGCTGTTTTAAAAGAGCGTTTGTAACTGCATCACTACCTGTAACGAATTAACTAGATCACAATATCGGTAATCGTCATAAAAAAAGGCTTACCATACACAAGTGGTGTAAATGCCAAGTTCACCGGCTCTCAAGAAAGAATATTCTTGTTAATAGGTTCAGTAACTTTGATTTTCGATCGAAATTTGTCAGTTTTTTGTATAACATTTCAAGGAGATTGATTGCAATCTGTATTTTGTTGGTAATAATGGGTACCGCGATGATAGTGAATTTATTAACTTTATAATTTAAACTATATAATTAGCATATCAAATATCAACCATTTTTGTAAAAGTGTTTTTTATATATAGTACTAATTGTACATTAATTGCTTTACATGTGTCCAGACCTCCCAACTTGGAAAAACGAAATATCGGAAAGATTTTTGAAAGCATATACTATATAGCATTGTATACAGGCCGCTATAATATTGATTGAAAATTACCTCAAACTAATTCGGATGCTATTAAAAAATAGAAAAATATTGGCATCTCTAATAGTAAATATAGGTATTTCATGGCGTACCTAAGGCGGAAAATGTTGAGAATATTGTATTTTAGCAAGATAGCGGGAAGTGACACAAAGTATTGGTCTACATATCGTACCGCACCCTAGCCACACCCTACAGACCCCTATCACACCCTGCATTACCTGGGCCGCTTGGTGAAAATGGCTGATCACGATAATTGTATGTTGATCTTTAGTACAAAATGCATTTGGTATCCCAGTGTTAATATTAAGTTTCTTGAAAGGAATGGAGATAGTGTTTGCAACGAATATCAACTGGTTGCCTCGTACTTGGCTCACCAATTTATTGAAAATCAACATTATAACGTCATGACGGAATCCTCAACTGGTCTGGAAAATGAGTCTAATTCTCATTATTTAACTACTGACAGTGTTTTGGTTGACGAGAATCAGTATTTACTTGCTTATTGTGCGTTTGAGTGTGATGTCAAAGATACATGTGGCAATGAATGCCATGGAAGATCTAATGGTACAGACTTAACATACACAACTGGTGTAAGTGGATTAGCCGCCAACTTCACTGGCTCTCAGAGTGTTGTTGATGATGAGTTCAGTAACTTTGATTTTGTAAATAAAAGAATTTACGGTTGGTTTGTGGTATAAACGATTTGCATGGGATTAACACTATCAGTACATTTTGAGTAATGGGTACCGTGATGATGGTGAATTTGGAATAAAAATGGGTCGTAAAAAGTTATGATCAATTTTCACCCATCCTAATTTTAGTAAATTTCTGTATACGCCAATGGTTCAATAAGGAATGTGGCGACATGTGGTTTTAACGTACAACGGCAGTTACACAGCATTTTATGTAAATGGAGAGATGCAATCCGGTCAGTCTGAATGTTGCTCTGGTTCTATACCGATCAATCCTAACCCAGTCGTTATTGGAACAGTAAAAAACAAGATCGATCGTTTCTATTATCGATTGATTGAAAGTCACATTTGACAGTGTTTTTGTGACGCCGCAAAGCGTGGAAGCCTACTACAATATGATTCAAACTATAGTGATAGAGCAAGCACCATTGTTTATCGCTCGTAGACTCTTTATTTTATTCAAAACCTACCAATTGTGGAAAAAAACTGATATTGATTTACAAGTTGTTTTAAAAATCGTACAAAATATTTGTCTTATTTCATTTTGTTTAATCAGAAAGATTAAAAATGTTATTACTGTTTTATCTACATTTAATTTTTTTTTTAAATTGTAAACATAAAGTGTATTGAGACATAGATTTCTGGAGATGTTTATTAAACTTGGTGTGTATTATTGGTCCTCTATTACGATTGAAGTCATGGCAGACAAATCGTTAAGTTCGGAACGTTCTTTGACGAATCGCTTAGCGCTCCTGATATTTGCTCCAGATTTCGTTGGCTACACGTAGCAATTAAAATGGAAACCAAGCCGAAATCGAAAGATATTAAATACGCCTTTTAGCCAATTAACTCCACTGATTTAATTTGGCACAATAGCAGTAGCATCACACTAATTATATAGTTTACCATCCATTGTGTTTTCATATTTGTCATGTAAATGTGTATCAGTTTAATTTTTGAGGGAACAGAACGAGATGAAATGAAAGAATTCAATATTAAAGATTGAATATACAGTCAAAATAAATCTGTTTATACGTAGTATACTATAGTATTTGTAATTCTTTCACAAAATGTTTACAATAAAAACAAATGCTGTAAGAAGTTTAACTAACACAATTAAGTATTTCGATCGATTTTAGAATCTGGTTCATGTTGAGAAGGTAACATTATGTTATGATTTTCTTTCAGCTCTGTTGATTTGCCAGTTAGTCTTTTATTTAAGTTTTCTTCCCACTAGAACGCAAGAGCGTAAACGCAACGTAAGTGAGTTTACCAATGACTAGTGACAGTTCGAATAAGCAATCTCTTGTGATTGGTCAAATCAGTTGCGTTGCCCTTACGTGCTTGTGTTGCTTTAGAATTCATTAAAATATAGATAGCCTTCCGACTTTTATTTAATTGATAAATTCTAGGTAATCCTGCCGAATTTTTTTATGTTGTTTTTTGTTTTAATCAATTTGTGCAGTGATTGTCAACAGGCCTATAGTCAGTTAAAACAGTGTATTTTAAATTTACTTCACAAAAAAAAACACATATTATGCTGTATTATTCTTTTCATTAGATTATGTATTGCAGTGTGTTAATGTTGATCGTGGTTCTGGAAATACCTCTCGTAAATGGTATACAACATGAAATAAAATGTGGAAACAACCAGAAACTGGTGAAATTGGCTGATCGGGAGAAATGTATTTTGAAAGTAGTTTCAAAATGCATCAGTTTTAGATTTAAGTCACTAAAGGGGAAAGTAAATGCTCCTTATTTGGCTCAAGAATTCAATAAAAATCAACTTGTGACGTCAGATGAAAATGGTCAGAATACAATGGTAACAGAATCGTCAACTAATGGTCTGGAAGGTGGTTCCAGTGGTCAAACTGGTACCCAGGACAATGTCTTGGTTGGAGAGAACCAGTATTTACTTGCTTATTACGCATTTGAGTGTGACGTAAATGATACATCTGGCAATGAACGCCATGGAAGATCAAATGGTACAGACTTGACATACACAACTGGTATTTCTGGTTTAGCCGCCAACTTCACCGGCTCTCAGAGCATTGCTGTTGACATGTTCAGTAACTTTGATTTTGGATCGGAATTTACGGTTAGTTTGTGGTATAAACATTTGGAAGGAGGTGATGACCGACAGTTTATTTTGAATAATGGTTTCCGGGACAATGGTGAATTTGAAATTAAACTGGGTCGTTTCATTTTTTTTGCATCACTTTTCACCCAAAATGAATCCAATTTTAAGTATGACCCTGGGGTTCAATTTGGAGTATGGCGACATGTGGTTTTAACCTATAACGGCAGTTACACAGCTTTGTATATTAATGCAGAAATGCGATCTGGTCAGTCTGACTGTTGCTCTGGTCCTATACCGATCAATCCTAACCCAGTCGTTATTTGAACTGCACATGGCAACAACGAACGTTATTTCTATGGCTTGATTGATGAAATCAAATTTTATAATTGTTTTGTGTCGTCACAAAACGTAGAAACCTACTATTACAACATCACGGGACATTAAAGCACCGTTGTTTACAAGAAGCACACGAATGCTGATGTATGAATAATTTGAACTTTAAATACTCAAAAAGTTGGTTTCCTTCAAACGACATCTTCATTGTATATTTAAACATTACCTTAAGAAACTTAATTTTGTAACATTTGTCAAATCCACATTAATTTATTTTCAAAAATATAATAAAATATATAAAATTATTCAGTAAAATGTTTAAAATGCAATATAAAGGAGCAATTCGTACATTTAAAATTTCTAAAATACTGGTTTACACATTGATACTGTGGTACGTTTATTGTATATAAATAAAGTCATAAATTGCATATTAATTCAAAACTAACTAATATTGACTTTTAATATGGCACAATATTAGTTGATCATCTTTTTATATTCTGTCATTGTCATGTAAATGTATATCGGTTTTACCTTTTTTTTTTTTTAGAGAGAATGAATAGTTATAAAAAATAAATAAAATGAGATTGATCAATATAAAATGAGAGTATACAAAAAGTAATCTATTTTCCGTGGCTACAGTATTGTAAGTTAATACATTCAGAAAATTCTTCTGTAGGAATATGCGCTTGTTATTGTATTGTAACTATGAAGTTAAGTATCTGATGCTGCTGCTATTTTTGTCGATTTATTACAATCTGGTTCATGTTGAAGGTAACATAATTTCGTAATTTTCTGTTATCGTTATTTATTTTCCATTTGTGTCCTTTGATTGGCTGTCATTTGTTCACTACGTTTATTAGGCGAAAGCGTGGAAAACCTCTAAACTCTAAGGCAATCATCAATGATGATTTCCGGAGATCAAAGGGTTTATCTGTAGCTGCGACACGATCAGTTCCACAGCCCTAACATACACCGTGCGCCGCGGAGATTATGTACATAGTACAGTACTGTTGGTATTTGTCGTAGCTAGACATAAGATTTTTTTTTTTTAACCATATTCAATGAGGGTGATCCATCCAGCAATTGCTGATCATTAGGGACCCTCAGAGGTTCACAAGACAAACATATACACAAGATGCTCTACATAAACAAAGCCTTATTACAAGTCTTTGGGAGTAAAGTTGTAATTTTGTCCTGAGAAAAAATCCTGACATGTGATGGGACTTGAACCCAGGACCCTTGGAGTGGTAACCAAACATCATAACCACCAAGCCACAACTCCACTCCAAAGAACTGTAGTTCCTATCCTGGCGGCGAGCCCAATGTCCTGTTGCTAGATTGCTTTGCTTTTACTAACTCGTAATTCTAAGTTTGTTTTGTTCAGTTATTTTTGATACAAATTAACCGCTAGTTTTCACATAAAGTATTCTTTTGTTTATCAGATTATGTATTACAGCGTGTTAACGTTGATCGTGGTTCTTGGAATTTTTGACGTAAATGGTAAACGTCAAACAAAATGTGGAAACAACCAAAAACTGGTGAATTTGGATGGTCTGGAGAAATGTATGTTGGAGGTGGTTTCACTTTCAAAATGCATTACATATTCCCATGTTAAATTTAAAAGGAATGATGATGTTTGCAATAAATATCAACTGATTGGCTTTGGTTTGGCTAACCGATTCAATGAGAATCAAAATGAAGGAGTTGATAATACAAATAGAATAGAAACGGAATCCTCAACTAGTGTTCTGGAAAATGAGTCTAGTACTCAAAGCGAGATGGATGATAATATGACATCAGATGAAGATGGTCGTAATACATTGGTGGTAACAGAATCCTCAACTAATGGTCTGGAAAATGAGTCTAGTACTCAATCCGAGATGGATGATTATATGACATCAGATGAAGATGGTCGTAATACATTGGTGGTAACGGGATCATCAACTAATGGTCTGGAAAATGAGTCTAGTACTCAATCCGAGATGGATGATAATATGACATCAGATGAAGATGGTCGTAATACAATGGTGGTAACGGGATCATCAACTAATGAACTGGAAAATGAGTCTAGTACTCAATCCGAGATGAATGATACTGTCATGACGTCAGGTGAAGTTGGCAGTACAATGGAAACGGAATCCGCAACTAATGGTCAGGAAAATGAGTCTATTAGTCAATGTTTAACTACTGACAGTGTCTTGGTTGGAGAGAACCAGTATTTACTTGCTTATTACGCATTCGAGAGTGACGTAAATGATACATCTGACAATGAACGCCATGGAAGATCTTATGGTACAGACTTAACATACACAACTGGTATAAGTGGTTTAGCCGCCAACTTCACCGGCTCTCAGAGCATTGTTGTTGATGAGTTCAGTAACTTTGATTTTGGATTAGAATTTACGGTTAGTTTGTGGTTTAAACGTTTGGAAGGAGGCGATGACAAACAGTATATTTTGAATAATGGTTACCGTGTGGATGGTGAATTTGAACTTAAACTTTCAAAAAGTAATATTTTATGTGTATCAATTTTTACTCGATTGGAAAGTAACTTTAAATATGTGCCTGTGGTTCAATTTGGAGCGTGGCGACATGTGGTTTTAACCTATAACGGCAGTTACCTAGCGTTTTATGTCAATGCAGAAACGCAATCTGGTCAGTCTGACTGTTGCTCCGGTTCTATACCAATAAATCCTAACCCAGTCGTTATTGGAACAGCATATGGCAGGAATGACCGTTATTTCTATGGCTTGATTGATGAAGTCCAATTTTACAATAGTTCTGTGTCGTCGCAACAAGTGGAAGCCTATTATTATAATGTGACTGAAATTTAATGTTGATTTCAGAGTTAACCTGTTAAAATATACTAAACTATAGGCCTATTCTACTGAATTCACATATAAATAATTCGTTTTTGGCCTTTGTACCAACATTGTAAATTTATTTCTTTAGGTATAGGCAATTTAAAGATATTTTGACCCCTGAACAAATAATTGTAATGTAATTTTAATGGTGTGTATTATTGGTCCTCTATTACAATTGGAGTCATGGCAGACAAATCGTTAAGTTCGGAACGTTCTTTGACGAATCGATTAGCGCTCCTGATATTTGCTCCAGATTTCGTTGGCTACACGTAGCAATTAAAATGGAAACCAAGCCGAAATCGAAAGATATTAAATACGCCTTTTAACCAATTAACTCCACTGATTTAATTTGGCACAATAGCAGTAGCATCACACTAATTATATAGTTTACCATCCATTGTGTTTTCATATTTGTCATGTAAATGTGTATCAGTTTAATTTTTGAGGGAACAGAACGAGATGAAATGAAAGAATTCAGTATTAAAGATTGAGTATACAGTCAAAATAAATCACATCTGTTTATACGTAGTATACTACAGTATTTGTAATTCTTTCACAAAATGTTTACAATAAAAACAAATGCTGTAAGAAGTTTAACTGACTAAATGCAATGCGTGAAATACTTTTACAACACAATTAAGTATTTCGATCGATTTTAGAAGCTGGTTCATGTTGAGAAGGTAACATTATTTTATGATTTTCTTTCAGCTCTGTTGATTTGCCAGTTAGTCTTTTATTTAAGTTTTCTTCCCACTAGAACGCAAGAGCGTAAACGCAACGTAAGTGAGTTTACCAATGACTAGTAACAATTCGAATAATCAATCTCTTGTGATTGGTCAAATCAGTTGCGTTGCCCTTACGTGCTTGTGTTGCTTTAGAATTCATTAAAATATAGATAGCCTTCCGACTTTATTTAATTGATAAATTCTAGGTAATCCTGCCGAATTTTTTTATGTTGTTTTTTGTTTTAATCAATTTGTGCAGTGATTGTCAATAGGCCTATAGTCAGTTAAAACATTGTATTTAAAGTTTACTTTACAGAAAAATTCCACGTATTATGCTGTATTATTCTTTTCATTAGATTATGTATTGCAGTGTGTTAATGTTGATCGTGGTTCTGGAAATACCTCTCGTAAATGGTATACAACATGAAATAAAATGTGGAAACAGCCAGAAACTGGTGAAATTGGCTGATCGGGAGAAATGTATTTTGAAAGTAGTTTCAAAATGCATTTGGTATCACAGTTTTAGATTTAAGTCACTAAAAGGGAAAGTAAATGCTCCTTATTTGGCTCAAGAATTCAATAAAAATCAGCTTCCTGATGTTGTGACGTCAGATGAAAATGGTCAGAATACAATGGTAACAGAATCGTCAACTAATGGTCTGGAAGGTGGTTCCAGTGGTCCAACTGGTACCCAGGACAGTGTCTTGGTTGGAGAGAACCAGTATTTACTTGCTTATTACGCATTTGAGGGTGGCGTAAATGATACATCTGGCAATGAACGCCATGGAAGATCAAATGGTACAGACTTGACATACACAACTGGTATAAGTGGTTTAGCCGCCAACTTCACCGGCTCTCAGAGCATTGCTGTTGACATGTTCAGTAACTTTGATTTTGGATCGGAATTTACGGTTAGTTTGTGGTATAAACGTTTTGAAGGAGGTGATGACCGACAGTTTATTTTGAATAATGGTTTCCGGGACAATGGTGAATTTGAAATTAAACTGGGTCGTTTCATTTTTTTTGCATCACTTTTCACCCAAAATGAATCCAATTTTAAGTATGACCCTGGGGTTCAATTTGGAGTATGGCGACATGTGGTTTTAACCTATAACGGCAGTTACACAGCTTTGTATATTAATGCAGAAATGCGATCTGGTCAGTCTGACTGTTGCTCTGGTCCTATACCGATCAATCCTAACCCAGTCGTTATTGGAACTGCACATGGCAACAACGAACGTTATTTCTATGGCTTGATTGATGAAATCAAATTTTATAATTGTTTTGTGTCGTCACAAAACGTAGAAACCTACTATTACAACATCACGGGACATTAAAGCACCTTTGTTTACAAGAAGCACACGAATGCTGATGTATGAATAATTTGAACTTTAAATACTCAAAAAGTTGGTTTCCTTCAAACGACACCTCCATTGTATATTTAAACATTAACTTAAGAAACTTAATTTTGTAACATTTGTCAAATCCACATTAATTTATTTTCAAAAATATAATAAAATATATAAAATTATTCAGTAAAATGTTTAAAATGCAATATAAAGGAGCAATTCGTACATTTAAAATTTCACAGTAAAACTAATATCTAAAATACTGGTTTACACATTGATACTGTGGTACGTTTATTGTATATAAATAAAGTCATAAATTGCATATTAATTCAAAACTAACTAATATTGACTTTTAATATGGCACAATATTAGTTGATCATCTTTTTATATTCTGTCATTGTCATGTAAATGTATATCGGTTTTACCTTCTTTTTTTTAGAGAGAATGAATAGTTATAAAAAATAAATAAAATGAGATTGATCAATATAAAATGAGAGTATACAAAAAGTAATCTATTTTCCGTGGCTACAGTATTGTAAGTTAATACATTCAGAAAATTATTTTGTAGGAATATGCGCTTGTTATTGTATTGTAACTATGAAGTTAAGTATCTGATGCTGCTGCTATTTTTGTCGATTTATTACAATCTGGTTCATGTTGAAGGTAACATAATTTCGTAATTTTCTGTTATCGTTATTTATTTTCCATTTGTGTCCTTTGATTGGCTGTCATTTGTTCACTACGTTTATTAGGCGAAAACGTGGAAAACCTCTAAACTCTAAGGCAATCATCAATGACGGAGATCAAAGGGTTTATCTGTAGCTGTGACACGATCAGTTCCACAGCCCTAACATACACCGTGCGCCGCGGAGATTATGTACATAGTACAGTACTGTTGGTATTTGTCGTAGCTAGACATAAGATTTTTTTTTTTAACCATATTCAATGAGGGTGATCCATCCAGCAATTGCTGATCATTAGGGACCCTCAGAGGTTCACAAGACAAACATATACACAAGATGCTCTACATAAACAAAGTCTTATTACAAGTCTTTGGGAGTGGAGTTGTAATTTTGTCCTTAGAAAAAATCCTGACATGTGATGGGACTTGAACCCAGGACCCTTGGAGTGGTAACATAACCATCAAGCCACAACTCCACTCCAAAGAACTGTAGTTCCTATCCTGGCGGCGAGCCCAATGTCCTGTTGCTAGATTGCTTTGCTTTAACTAACTCGTAATTCTAAGTTTGTTTTGTTCAGTTATTTTTGATACAAATTAACCGCTAGTTTTCACATACAGTATTCTTTTGTTTATCAGATTATGTATTACAGCGTGTTAACGTTGATCGTGGTTCTTGGAATTTTTGACGTAAATGGTAAACGTCAAACAAAATGTGGAAACAACCAAAAACTGGTGAAATTGGATGGTCTGGAGAAATGTATGTTGGAGGTGGTTTCACTTTCAAAATGCATTACATATTCCCATGTTAAATTTAAAAGGGATGATGATGTTTGCAATAAATATCAACTGATTGGCTTTGGTTTGGCTAACCGATTCAATGAGAATCAAAATGAAGGAGTTGATAATACAAATAGAATAGAAACGGAATCCTCAACTAGTGGTCTGGAAAATGAGTCTAGTACTCAAAGCGAGATGGATGATAATATGACATCAGATGAAGATGGTCGTAATACATTGGTGGTAACAGAATCCTCAACTAATGGTCTGGAAAATGAGTCTAGTACTCAATCCGAGATGGATGATTATATGACATCAGATGAAGATGGTCGTAATACATTGGTGGTAACGGGATCATCAACTAATGGTCTGGAAAATGAGTCTAGTACTCAATCCGAGATGGATGATAATATGACATCAGATGAAGATGGTCGTAATACAATGGTGGTAACGGGATCATCAACTAATGAACTGGAAAATGAGTCTAGTACTCAATCCGAGATGAATGATACTGTCATGACGTCAGGTGAAGTTGGCAGTACAATGGAAACGGAATCCGCAACTAATGGTCAGGAAAATGAGTCTATTAGTCAATGTTTAACTACTGACAGTGTCTTGGTTGGAGAGAACCAGTATTTACTTGCTTATTACGCATTCGAGAGTGACGTAAATGATACATCTGACAATGAACGCCATGGAAGATCTTATGGTACAGACTTAACATACACAACTGGTATAAGTGGTTTAGCCGCCAACTTCACCGGCTCTCAGAGCATTGTTGTTGATGAGTTCAGTAACTTTGATTTTGGATTAGAATTTACGGTTAGTTTGTGGTTTAAACGTTTGGAAGGAGGCGATGACAAACAGTATATTTTGAATAATGGTTACCGTGTGGATGGTGAATTTGAACTTAAACTTTCAAAAAGTAATATTTTATGTGTATCAATTTTTACCCGATTTGAAAGTAACTTTAAATATGTGCCTGTGGTTCAATTTGGAGCGTGGCGACATGTGGTTTTAACCTATAACGGCAGTTACCTAGCGTTTTATGTCAATGCAGAAACGCAATCTGGTCAGTCTGACTGTTGCTCCGGTTCTATACCGATAAATCCTAACCCAGTCGTTATTGGAACAGCATATGGCAGGAATGACCGTTATTTCTATGGCTTGATTGATGAAGTCCAATTTTACAATAGTTCTGTGTCGTCGCAACAAGTGGAAGCCTATTATTATAATGTGACTGAAATTTAATGTTGATTTCAGAGTTAACCTGTTAAAATATACTAAACTATAGGCCTATTCTACTGAATTCACATATAAATAATTCGTTTTTGGCCTTTGTACCAACATTGTAAATTTATTTCTTTAGGTATAGGCAATTTAAAGATATTTTGACCCCTGAACAAATAATTGTAATGTAATTTTAATGTCACATTTAGATATGGGATCGAAAAATAAAATTATTATTATTATTTACCTGAAAATAACTGTAATTTAAAGTAAAAAGTATTCTGTCAGACAATGGGTTTTTGGTTAAATGTAACAGTTTATTTTGTCTTTTTGTAAGTAAAATCATTATATTTGTTGGTTTTCTTTTTTTTCACAGAATTAATTAACTTGATAAAAATGCCAAATGGCCTAATCAAAATCTGCTTTTATTAATCTTCATTTTTCATGTTTTTGGCGGAACAATACATCTTTAAGTAAATAAATAGTAAATCTCATTTATTGGAAATCAATTTGCTATGTTTATTGTTTTTGTGTTATTGTGGAGAATAATTATTAAACAAATTCTACAAAATAGTTCGTGAAGATATTTATTTATTTATATTTTTATCAAACGTTTAATCTAACTCTTGTTTTATACTTGCTTGATTTTTGAAAATAAATATGTAAATATCAAAATGTTAAATAATAGAAATTTATCATGTTACCCCATTCCCTGGAAAAACTCCAGAAATCACATATACTTCTAACCACATTTTGTCCACCACACCCTTGTCGATTAGCAGTGGTTTTACTTTAAAGAAGGTTTGGGCTGATGGATTGTTGATGTATCCAAAACACACTGAGATTTAACACGAATAAGACCGCGTCTCATTGTCTGTAACCAATTAAAGCTCGATTTACTTTTCATTTTTACACAATAGTGGTTAATAATCTTTTTATTTATTTGTAAACGTATATCAGTATACTCATTGAGAAAACAAAATGAGTTATTACCTACGAAAGTGATCAATATTTAAGATAGAGTAGCCAGTAGTGGTCATTTTATGCGTCGGTTGTTATCAAACTACACGTTTGTAAGTTAGTTCCATAATTCTTTCAACAAAGTAAAACAGACACGTACTTATAGTTTAGCTATTGAAACGGTAGTTAAGGTTTAATTTAAAGTAGGCCTCGACAAGTTATCGTATTTTCATAAATTTGGTAATTTATCTGTTTATCTGAACTTCATAAATCGCCAATATTTCTTTGTTTCAGTAGAATATGTATTGCAGTTTGTTGACGCTGATCGTAGCTCTTGGAATATTTGCCGTAAATGGTAAATGTACAAGCGACCAAAAACTAGTGAAATTGGCTGATCGAGAGAAATGTATGTTTGAGGTAGTTTCACTTTCAACATGCATTATATGTTCCAGTGTTAAATTTAAGTTTCTTAAAAAGAGTGTGGATGATGTTTGCAACGAATATCAACTGGTTGCTCCTCACCAATTTAATGACAATCAACGAAATAGTATCATGACGTCAGATGAAGAATTTCAAAGTATGGACTCCTCAACTAATGGACTGGAAAATGAGTCTAGTCCTCAATTCGAGATGGATGATGATGTAGTGACATCAGGTGAAGATCATATAATGGAATCTGAAGTGTCAACTAATTGTCTGGAAACTGAGTCCAGTACGCAAACTGGCAACAGTCTCTTGGTTGGAGAGAACCAGTATTTACTTGCTTATTACGCGTTTGAGTGTGACGTCAATGATACATCTGGCAATGAACGCCATGGAAGATCTAATGGTACAGACTTAACATACACAACTGGTGTAAGTGGATTAGCCGCCAACTTCACCGGCTCTCAGAGAGTTGTTGTTGAGGAGTTTAGTAATTTTGATTTTGGATCAGAATTTACAGTTAGTTTGTGGTATAAAGGTTTGGAAGGAGGTGATAACAATCAGTTTATTTCGAATAATGGGTTCCGGGACGATGGTGAATTTGAATTAAAACTAGGTCCTAATAATTTAAAGGTATCACTTTTTACTTCAATCGCATCTAATTCTAAATTCACGTATTATCTTGTGACTCAATTTGGAGTGTGGCGACATTTGGTTTTAACGTACAATGGAAGTTGCCTATCATTTTATGTCAATGCAGAAACGCAATCTGGTCAGTCTGATTGTTGCTCTGGTCCTATACCTATCAATCCCAACCCAGTCGTTATTGGAACAGCACATAGGAATGACCGTTATTTCTATGGCTTGATTAATGAAGTCCAGTTTTACAATATCTCAGTTGCTTCACAGGATGTGGAAACCTACTATTACAACGTCACTGAAATTATTAAATAAAATGATCCAACATAACATGTAAACTAATATAGCTAGCTGAGAATTTGGAGACATTTTTAAGAATTTTAGTTTAGCATGTAAAATACAGTAGGCCTATCACCGACAGCATAACATTAGTTTTAGCACTGTCATTGTGAATTAATTTCATTTGGTAGAATATTTAAGAAAAGAAGCTGGTTTACATGGATATATTTCTGAACTATGAGTAGTGATGCCTAAAAGAAAAAAGAAATCGCATTTATTGAAATTAACTGCGTTTGTGTTAAGATGAAAATGTAGATACTGTATTTTATTCGGATAAATGCCCAGGCATTTATTGTTCAGAAGGGTTTTTAGGGAAGCGTTTGTTTTGTTTGTGTATAATATGGTAACTTGTATTATCAAGTAAATACCCACTAAATATGAAATACAACACAATTAATATCAAGAAATGATCAAATACGCTAAAAATTGTATCAAAATGTTTGGTAAATTGTAGATCATTGTAAATCAATTTCTTTGTGATTATCAATTTCTTTCTAATGATACACCAAACGAAATAATAAATCACATTTATTGGAAATCAATTATTATGCTTACTAGATGAAAACTTCGAAATAGTTGTTAAAGATATTTTTAAAGTTCTGTATTTTATCATACGTTTAAAATCGTACTCTTGTTTTATACTTTCTTGATTGATGAAAATAAATACTGTATGTAAATATCAAAATGTTAAATAATGGAAATTTATCATATTACCCCATTCCCAAGAAAAACTCCGGCAATCACATATACTTCTAACCACATTTTGTCCACCACACCCTTGTCGATTAGCAGTGGTTTTACTTTAAAGAAGGTTGGGGCATATGGATGGTTGATGTATCCAAAACTTGACACTCATTGGGGTTTAATTAAACACGAATAAGATCGCGTCTCATTGTCATTGCCTGTAACCAATTAAAGCTCGATTTTGTTTTTCATTTTTACACAATAGAGATTAATAATCTTTTTGTGTGTTTGTCATTTTGTCATGTAAAAGTATATCAGTATACTCATTGAGAAAAAAAACGAGTTATTACCTACGAAAGTGATCAATATTTAAGATAGAGTAGCCAGTAGTGGTCATTTTATGCGTCCGTTGTTATCAAACTACACGTTTGTAAGTTAGTTCCATAATTATTTCAACAAAGTAAAATAGACATGTACTTGTTAGTTTAGATATTGAAACGTTAGTTAAGGTTTGATTTAAAGTAGGCCTCGACAAGTTATCGTATTTTCATGAATGTTATCTGTTTATCTGAACTTCATAAATCGCTAATATTTATAAAGCATTTGTTAGATTTTCTAGTTTGTCTTTGGTTTAAACGCACACTTCATTACTTTTGTTTATATTTCGATATTTCAATGTGGATAGCCTCTCAATTATTCATTATTTTAAAACTCGTATATTTCAATTTGTAAATATTCGTTGAGTTATTTTTTTATATACATTTGGTCAATGTTAGTTTTGTTCATTTTTATTTACAAAAATTCATATTTCACTGTTTGTTTCATTAGATTATGTATTGCAGTTTATTAATGCTGATCGTAGCTCTTGCAATATTTGCCACAAATGGTAAATGTACAAGCGACCAAAAACTAGTGAAATTGGCTGATCGAGAAAAATGTATGTTGGAGGTGGTTTCACTTTCAAAATGCATTAGGTGTTCCAGTGTTAAATTTAAGTTTTTTGAAAAGAGTGTGGATGATGTTTGCAACGAATATCAACTAGTTGCTCCTTACCAATTTAATGAGAATCAACAAAATAGTGTAATGACGTCAGATGAAGAATTTCAAAGTATGGAATCCGCAACTAATTGTCTGGAAACTGAGTCTAGTACGCAAACTGGCACCCATCATGACCGTAATGTCTTGGTTGGAGAGAACCAGTATTTACTTGCTTATTACGCATTCGAGTGAATGATACATCTGACAATGAACGCCATGGAAGATCTAATGGTACAGACTTAACATACACAACTGGTATAAGTGGTCTAGCCGCCAACTTCACCGGCTCTCAGAGCATTGTTGTTGACATGTTCAGTAACTTTAGTTTTGGATCAGAATTTACGGTTAGTTTGTGGTATAAAAGTTTAAAAAAAGGCACTGACAGCCAGTTTATTTTGAATAATGGGTTCCGTTTTGATGGTGAATTTGAATTTAAACTTGGTTATCAAATTGATTTATATGCATCACTTTTCACCGAAAGAAACAACTCTAGATTTCTGTATACGCCATTGTTTACACAAATGTGGCGACATGTGGTTTTAACCTACAACGGCAGTTACACAGCGTTTTATGTCAATGCAGAAACGCAATCTGGTCAGTCTGACTGTTGCTCTGGTCCTATACCGATCAATCCCAGCCCAGTCGTTATTGGAACAGCACATGGCAACAACGAAAGTTATTTCTATGGCTTGATTGATGAAGTCCAATTTTACAATAGTTCTGTGTCGTCACAACAAGTAGAAGCCTACTACTATAATATGACTCAGATACCATAAGTAATAAGGCAGCGTTTGCCGCCCATTAAGTTCTTTTACGTGATTATAAATAGATATTGTACGGTATTCATCGTGTGAGTAGGCCTTATCATGTTTAGAACTGTAATCAAATGCAGGTATAATAATAAGAATGAAGTATAGGTATAATTATAATAAGAATGAAGTATGATTGAATAATGTGATGCGCCTACCTATGGAATAATATTTTCTTCTGGCCTCCTGAAGTTACAGTAAGTTTAGGAGTCGATAGTATTTGAAAATGTATAAATATTTGTAAATGTATAGTTACTATTATTAGAAAAAAAAGTACAAACTGTGTTTGAAGAGATTTTCACATTTCTGTATTATACCTGTATCAAACATTTGGTAAATGTGAATAGAAATTTCTTTTTATCAAACCAAAAAAAATACGAAATGTGTTTTTATACTTAGTAAATAAAAGTAAATGATAATTCAATTCACATTTATTTAGTCATCGTTTATAATTACAATTTCAGTATATAATTGATGGCAAGGGTCCTGCATAAAGTTTACAATTCTGTTTTCTGTAATCAGTATGAAATCATTGAAATTCACAATTTCCACGTCACATCCTGCATATCTCTGTAATCAGGCTACATACTGTTACTACCTGTATCACATTTTGTCCACTTCAACCCCACCCTTGGAAATGGAATATTTAAAGTCTGATTTTATTAATCTTCATTTTTCATATTTTTGGGTGCCAATACATCTTTAAAGGCAATTTACACAGCGGTAGCGGTAAACGGTAATCGGAAAACAATAATATAACATCTATACTATATATTTACACAAAACGCGGACGGGCGGTTGAGATGAAGCCCCGATCAGGATAGATATAGAGTCTACGTGGGACAATCTACGCGGTTTTACGCTTACCGTTACCACTCATCTGTGCCTTTATAAGAGGTTCAGAGATGGATGGTCAATGCTGGACTCGAATATTAGCACTCGTTAAGTTTACCTGGAATAAGGAATGTTAGAATCCTATATTCTCATTGCCTGTAACCAATTAAAACGCTTTATTTTTGCACAATAGAAGTTGATCTTTTTGTGTGTTTGTCATTTTGTCATGTAAATGTATACAGTGTATACTTTGAGACAACAGAACGAGTTATTACCATACGAAAGTGATACTAAAGATTGAGAAGAATTGAATACGTGCTTAGAGAGTGGTATCAGACTACACATTTGTAAGTAATGTTTCATACATTCTTCCAACAAAATAACTTTTTATTTTAACTATCAACAGATTTCGTTAAGTTTCCGATCAATTTGGGCATTTCTGTATTTAGAACTTCATAAATCCACAATTTTTTAAGCATTTTGTTAAATGTTCTAGTTGATTCTTGGTTTGACCAAGGTAATTTAACAACAGGATGCTGAGCTCCGGAGATCAAAGGGCTTTTATGTGGCTGTGATACGAGCAGTTCCTCGCCACGGAGAATGTGTACATAGTACAGTACTGTTGGTATTTGTTGCAACCGGACATAAGATCAAAGGACTGTTACGAGTTCTTATCTTGGCAAGGCGAGCTCAGTGTTCTGATTGACTTGGTCTGACCCTGTTTTCTCTCTTACATTTTGTTATGTTTAGGTATTTCAATAAAGATATTTAATTTTTCTTTATTTTTAAAAATGATGATCATATTTCTATGTTTTTATTTTCTATTTATATATCATACGCATTCACAGCGACAAACTCGCCAATTATAAGATGGATTTTCGTTAATTTCTTTTTTGACAAAACCTTTTTATCAACGCAAAACTTTGTTCATTTATTTCTGAAACACTCAATTATTAATTTACTGACATAGATATTGTATTATGCAATATTTTTGATACATCTGGCACTAAACGCCATGGAAGATCTAATAGTACAGACTTAACATACACAACTGGTGTAAGTGGTCTAGCCGCCAACTTCACCGGCTCTCAGAGAGTTGCTGCTGATGAGTTCAGTAACTTTGATTTTGGAACAGAATTTACGGTTAGTTTGTGGTATAACAGTTTGGAAGGAGGTGATCGCAAACAGTTTATTTTGAATAATGGTTTCCAGGAGGATGGTGACTTTGTTTGTTTTGTTTGTTTTATTAAATTTTCCACACACATCAAATAATACAGTTGTACATTCTAATAAAACATAGATTAATTATGAATTAGATTAAAAGAAACATGAGTGTGGATGCAGGTCAAATAAGTTAAAGAACTTTAAGGCTGACCCCCATTTCAAAAATTATACATACATTAGTATGATTACAAATATGCTATAAAAAAGATAATAAAGAAGTAGAAAAAAAAACATGAGTTAAAAAAACAATAAATAAATAAACAGAGTAGTATTCGGATAGGCCTATGGGATAAAAAGCAAATATGCATATGGAAATATGTAAAATCATGGCACAGATTATAATAATAATAACAATAAAATGGAAATGTAATCGATACATTATTCGAGAGAAAGGGAAATACAAAGGCAAAACAAATCAGATTGTGCATGTCAGGCAATTATTTTGTATTGTGCAGACCAGAGATTTCTTGAGCTTATATTAAAAATTAGCAATGGATGGTTTGTTTTTTAATTCAATCTAGAGAGAATTACTAAGGTTGGGACCAATATATAAAACATAATTACGTCTAAGGTTTGTTGTAAAAGCTTCGTTTACATAATTATCTGCATGTCTAGTATTAAATGCATGCTTGTCAGATGACTTAACAAATGGTTAAGAAATACGAGGTGGAATAATTAAATTGTGAATACGATACATGAAGAGAGCCGTTTGGGGTTTATTAACATCGTAGATGTTCAAAACATTAAACTTAAGGAATAAAGGTTTGGTATGAGATTGAAATGATGAACCATCACAAATTCTCAAGGCTCAATATGTGATGATTCAAGGCTTGTCTAAGGGCATAATGTTTCAAATTTTAATATTTACGGCCCAAATTAAATTGCAATAAGAAATATACGGTAGAACCACTAAGGTATTATATACTTTAACTTTATAATTAAACAGAACATGTTTTTTTAATATTAAGGGAATGCTTGTTTAATTTAAACCAATTTGCAACTTTAATAACTTCAACATTAATAATTGTAAAAAAATGTCTCTTATATCTGTGTCATCGGCAAATAAAATAAAATGTAAAAGTTTGGATGTGTTAGGTATGTCGTTGATATAAATCAAAAAAAATAATGGTCCCAGTATAGACCCTTGGGGTACACCGCATATAGTTTTGGACATTTGGAATTGATTGAGTTAAATGAAGTGAGTTGATTAATTGAATTAAACTTGGCAACGCTAATAATTTATTGGTATCACATAATTTGACACTCGTTGAGTTTACCTGGAAATAACCAATTAAAACGCTTTATTTTGGCACAATAGTGGTTGAACATCTTTTTGTGTGTTTGTCATGTTGTAAATGTATACAGTGTATACTTCGAGACAACAGAACGAGTTATTGCCTAAAAGTGATCAATATTAAAAATTGAGCAGAATTTAATGCGTGCTGAGTGGTATCACACTACACATTTGTAAGTTCGTTTCTCTTCATTACTTTTGCTTATATTTAGATACTTCCATGTGGATCCTTTCAAATATGAATTGTTTTAAAACTCCTATATTTCTATATTAAATCTTAGTTGATTTCTTTTTTTTTTTTGACATTTTGTCAATGCAACATTTGGTTCGTTTATCATTAATTTGAAAGTTTATTTCAAAGTTCAAATTTCACGGGAAAAGACCTCGTATAGTATTTTTTCTTTTGTTTATTAGATTATGTATTGCAGTATGTTAACGTTGATCTTGTAGTATTTGACGTAAATGTAATATGTTCAGTGTTGTTTAATACAATTAGCCACTGATTTTCACATTCAGTATTCTTTTGTTTAATAGATTATGTATTTCGGGGTGTTCACGTTGATCGTTGTTCTGGAAATATTTGGCGTAAATGGTAAACGTCAAACAAAATGTGGAAACAACCAAAAACTGGTGAAAGTGGCTGGTCTGGAGAAATGTATGTTTGAGGTGGTCTCACTTTCAAAATGCATTAGGTGTACCAGTTCTAAATCTAAGTTTCTTGAAAAAAATGGGAATGATGTTTGCAATCAACTGGTTGCTCCTAACCAATTTAATGACCAACAACAAAACAATGTCATGACGTCAGATGAAGGAGTTGATAATACAAATAGCATGGTAACAGAATCCTCAAATAATGGTCTGGAAAATGAGTCTAGTACTCAATCCGAGATGGATGATACTGTCATGACGTCAGATGAAGATGGTCGTAATACAATGGTGGTAACGGAATCATCAACTAGTGGTCTGGAAAATGAGTCTAGTACGCAATCCGAGATGGATGATATGACATCAGATGAAGATGCCGATGGTCGCAATACAATGGTGGTAACGGGATCATCAACTAGTGGTGTGGAAAATGAGTCTAGTACTCATTCCGAGATGGATTATGTTGTGACATCAGGTGAAGTTCATACAATGGAATCTGAATTGTCAACTAATTGTCTGGAAACTGAGTCCAGTACGCAAACTGGCAACCACGACAGCCTCTTGGTTGGAGAGAACCAATATTTACTTGCTTATTACGCATTTGAAGGTGACGTAAATGATACATCTGGCAATAAACGCCATGGAATATCTAATGGTACAGACTTAACATACACAACTGGTATAAGTGGTCTAGCCGCCAACTTCACCGGCTCTCAGAGCATTGTTGTTGATGAGTTCAGTAACTTTGATTTTGGATCAGAATTTACGGTTAGTTTGTGGTATAACAGTTTGGAAGGAGATCGCAAACAAGTTATTTTGAATAATGGTTTCCAGGGGGATGTCGACTTTGTAATTGAACATGGTAATGATATTACATTCTTGGTATCACCTTTTACCAGGTAACTATAACTATAGGCATGTGGTTCAATTTGGAGTATGGCAACATGTGGTTTTAACCTACAACGGCGGTTACACAGAATTTTATGTAAATGGAGAGATGCAATCTGGTCAGTCTCACCGTTTCTATTGTCCTATACTGATCAATTCTAACCCAGTCGTTATTGGAACAGCATATGTCAGCAACGAATGTTATTTCTATGGCTTGATTGATGAAGTCCAATTTTACAATAGTTCTGTGTCGTCAAAACAAGTAGCAGCCTACTACTATAATATGACTCAGATACCATAAGTAATAAGGCAGCGTTTGCCGCCCATTAAGTTCTTTTTCGGGATTTCAAATATAGATATTGTACGGTATTCATCGTGTGAGTAGGCCTTATCATGTTTAGAACTGTAATCAAATGCAGGTATAATAATAATAATGAAGTATGATTGAATAATGTGATGCGCCTTACCCATGGAATAATATTTTCTTCTGGCCTCCTGAAGTTACAGTAAGTTTAGGAGTCGATAGTATTTGGAAATATATAGTTACTATTATTAGAAAAAATGGTGGTAACGGAATCCTCCAGATGAAGGTGGCAGTACAATGGAAACGGAATCCGCAACTATTGTCTGGAAAATAAGTCTATTAGTCAATCGTTTGAGTGTGACGTAAATGATACATCTGGCAATGAACGCCATGGAAGATCTAATAGTACAGACTTAACATACACAACTGGTATATCTGGATTAGCCGCCATCTACACTGGCTCTCAGAGAGTTGCTGTTGATGAGTTCAGTAACTTTGATTTTGGATCAGAATTTACGGTTAGTTTGTGGTTTAACAGTTTGGAAGGAGGTGATCGTAAACAGTATATTTTGAATAATGGTTTCCAGGAGGATGGTGACTTTGTTTTGTTTGTTTTATTAAATTTTCCACATACATCAAATAATACAGTTGTACATTCTAATAAAACATAGAATAATTATAAATTAGATTAAAAGAAACATGAGTGTGGATGCAGGTCTGACCCCCATTTCAAACATTATACATATATTATTATAATTATAAATATGCTATAAAAAAAGAAAATAAAGAAGTAGAAAAAAACAGGAGTTAAAAAATAATGAATAAATAAACAGAGTAGTATTCGGATAGGCCTATGGGATAAAAAGCAAATATGCATATGGAAATATGTAAAATCATGGCACAGATTATAATAATAATAACAACAATATAATGGAAATGTAATCGATAAATTATTTGAGAGAAAGGGAAATACAAAGGCAAAACAAATCAGATTGTGCATGTCAGGCAATTATTTTGTATTGTACAGGCCAGAGATTTCTTGAGTTTATATTAAAAATTAGCAATGGATGAGTTGTTTTTTAATTTAATCTAGAGAGAATTACTAAGTTTGGGACCAATATATAAAACAGAATTACGTCTTAGGTTTGTTGTAAAAGCTTCGGTTACATAATTATCTGCTTGTCTAGTATTAAATGCATGCTTGTCAGATGATTTAACAAATAATGAAGAAATATGATGTGGAATAATTAAATTGTGAATACGATACATGTACAGAGCCGTTTGGGGTTTATTAATATCGTAGATGTTCAAAACATTAAACTTAATAAAGGTTTGGTATGAGATTGAAATGATGAACCATCACAAATTCTCAAGGCTCTCTTTTGTAACTTGAACAGATGATCAATATGGGATGATTCAAGGCTTGTCCAAGGGCATAATGTTTCAAATTTACCAATAGTTACGACCCAAATTAAATTGCAAAATGAAATATACGGTAGAACTAAGGTATTATATAGGGTTATGAGTATATTAGAAGGACTCTGAAGTATGTATTTGAGTTTATTCATAATGCCAATATTTCGCGAAATTATATTACTAATTATATGAAGCTGAGGTTTCCATGTTAATTTTTCTAAAATTATCAATAAAAATATGATCATTAATAGAAGCTTTAACTTTATAATTAAACAGAACATAATTTGTTTTTTTGAATATTAAGGGAAAGCTTGTTTAATTTAAACCAATTTGCAACTTTAATAAGTTCAACATTACATTTACATAACATTACATAATTGTAAATAGTGTCTATTTTTATGTGAGTAAAATATATTTGTGTAATCGCCAAATAAAATACAATTTAAAAGTCTGGATGTGTTAGGTGAGTCGTTGACATAAATCACAAATAATAATGGTCCCACAGTATAGACCCTTGGGGTACACCGCATATAGTTTTGGACCATTGTGGAATTGATTGAGTTAAATGAAGTGAGTTGATGTCTATTGCTAAGGTAGCTTTTAATTAATTGAATTAAACTTGGTAATGCTAATAATTTGACACTCGTTGAGTTTACCTGAAAACAAATAAGATATAGTTTCATTGTCATTGTTTGTGTAACCAATTAAAACGCTTTATTTTGGCACAATAGTGGTTGAACATCTTTTTGTGTGTTTGTCATGTTGTAAATGTATACTTCGAGACAACAGAACGAGTTATTGCCTAAAAGTGATCAATATTAAAAATTGAGCAGAATTTAATGCGTGCTGAGTGGTATCAAACTACACATTTGTTTCTCTTCATTACTTTTGCTTATATTTAGATACTTCCATGTGGATCCTTTCAAATATGAATTGTTTTAAAACTCCTATATTTCTATATTAAATCTTAGTTTATTTCTTTTTTTTTATACATTTTGTCAATGTTAAGTTTATTTCCAAGATCAAATTTCAAGGGAAAAGACCTCGTATAGTATTTTTTCTTTTGTTTATTAGATTATGTATTGCAGTATGTTAACGTTGATCTGGTAATATTTGACGTAAATGTAATATGTTCAGTGTTGTTTATTACAATTAGCTACTGATTTTCACATACAGTATTCTTTTGTTTATCAGATTATGTATTACATCATGTTAACGTTGATCGTTGTTCTGGAAATATTTGGCGTAAATGGTAAACGTCAAACAAAATGTGGAAACAACCAAAAACTGGTGAAAGTGGCTGGTCTGGAGAAATGTATGTTGGAGGTGGTTTCACTTTCAAAATGCATTAGATGTACCAGTTCTAATTATAAGTTTCTTGAAAGAAATGGGATTGTTTGCAATGAATATAAACTGGTTGCTCCGTACTTAGCTCACCAATTTATTGAGAATCAACAAAACAATGTCATGACGTCAGATGATGAAGGTGTTGATAATACAAATAGCATGGTAACAGAATCCTCAAATAATGGTCTGGAAAATGAGTCTAGTACTCAATCCGAGATGGATGATACTGTCATGACGTTAGATGAAGATGGTCGTAATACAATGGTGGTAAAGGAATCATCAACTAGTGGTCTGGAAAATGAGTCTAGTACGCAATCCGAGATGAATGATTATGTCGTGATATCAGGTGAAGACCATACAATGGAATTTGAATTGTCAACTAATTTTCTGTGGTGGCGCCAGCTAGCGTCGGGGAAAATATCCCCCGCGTCGGGGAGAATAGCCCCGCGTCGGGGAGAATATCCCCCGCGTCGGGGAGAATAGCCCCCGCGTCGGGGAGTATAGCCCCCGCGTCGGGGAGAATAGCAGCCTTCAGACCTGCAGCTCTATTTTTCAAAATTTCCTTAGCTCAGCCCCAATTATAGAGCTGGTCATGGATACTTATACATTTCGTTTCATATTTCGAAGTACAATACAGTCAGTGCATTGTCGGGCCGGGACCATAGGTCTATTTTACAATTCAATTTTTTTTATATCTCAGTCCCAACAATGGTAGGGCTGGTTCTGGAGACTTACCGGTATATATTTTGTTTTATGTTTCGAAGTATGATAAGTCCAATTTCCGGGACCTAGCAACTCTATTTTTCAAAATGTTCTTAGCTCCATCCCATCCATGGTGGTCCTGTAGACCTTCGTTTCATATTTCAATGTTTTGCAGGAACCTAGCAGCTCCACCCAACCATCAATGGCGGGCTGGTCCTTAGACTTATAATTTCGTTTCATTTATCAATAGGGGCCTATATAAGTCCAATTTCCAGGGACCTACAGTAGCAGTTCTATTTTTCAAAATTGTCTTAAAAATCAGCCCATAGGTGTTTCGCGCATTTACAATTTTCGAACCCCAGACAGCAACCACCAACCGCCCCCTCTGGTTCTATACCGACCAATGCTAACCCAGTCGTTATTGGAACAGCACAAGGCAGCAACGAACGTTATTTCTATGGCTTGATTGATGAAGTCCAATTTTACAGTTGAAGCATATTATTAGAAAAAATTATTTACGAAAAGTAGGCCTATATAAATGAACAGGCGTATATACCACATACTGAGAGAGTAGGGAATTTGAAGACATTTCAGCATGTCAAGTCACCATGAAGTTACTAGGACTATTATTTTGAATTTAACTAGAATAAAAAAAAAGCTATACAATATAACGTAGGAAAATGTAGGGCGCGATAGAAGCAGGGTTATGAATTCAGTGATAATGCACTAAGGCGTTAGTTTTTTTAGTTTTTAGGCGTATAATACTGTAATTGTAAATTAATTGTTTTGGTTAGAAAAAAATTTGGTTTACATGCACAAAGTTTTTAAGCGCTTTACATTATTACCCCTGGTCATGTTTTTTTTTAATCAAACACGTAAACATAATATACAGTAATCTCATAATGCAGATCGGCAATGTTTTTTACCTTACCAGGTATCCATTTGAATATGACGTTTTCCACATTCCTATTTGACGATACACAAGGACGTAAGCGCGTCGCAAGTACTTTGACCAATCACGAAATGCCGCACTATTCGAATTGTCGCTTGTGATTGGTCAACCTACGGTAAAAAAAGTTATGCAAACGTAAATAAAGTGTCGTAAAGATACCTAAAGATAGAAGCAATGAGAAGACTGAAAAGTAGAATACAAAATTTAACAAACACAGAAAGTAAAATGACCAATTTTTGGTAATCACAATTTAAAAGTAAACAACATACGGGATAAATAAAAGAAAGAGATGATTTTATACATAAAATGGTATTTAAAATCTCCAATACCAGATTTTTATTAAATTGAATTAACTAGACATAATTCTGTAGACCTGTAGCTCATGTTATTCATGTCATGTTATTTGTTATACACAAACAAGGCCAACAGCCATTAAGTCGCGTGCTACAATGCATAGTGATACCGGACCGACAGACAGACCGACAGACAGACCGACCGACTGACTATAGAGTCGCGTCCACGCGACTAATAATTGTATTTTCGAACATCTTGGAACACCTAATAGCATTTATTCTCTTATTAATTTTTGCATTTTGTAAATCCTGTATATGCATTTTAATCTGTATATTTTTACTGTACTGTGTATTTAACTTCGTATTTTATCATTTTACTGATTTTATTCTATTTTTATATTAAGTTGCCATGAGAAAAACCAATTTCAAATCTTTCGTTGAACTATTTGACAATAAAGTTATCTTGTATCTTGTATGTTGTTTTATTGTCTTCCTTGACCACCCTCCACACGTTTTATTATATCTTTATTATTACTCTGTTGCAATGTATGTTGTGTAATAAAAGTGTGAAGAAACTAATAAAGGAACCAATCAAAACGCTTGATTTTGGAACAATAGTGGTTGATCATCGTTTTGTGTTTGTCATTTTGTCATGTAAATGTATATCAGTATACTCATTGAGAAAACAAAACTAGTTATTACCTACGATCAATATTTAAGATTGAGAAGCCATGGAGTAGGAATCTTTATACATTACTACGTGTAGTGATATCATAGGCCTACCTATTAACAATTTAGTAAGTAATGTTTTAGAAAATTCTTCCAACAAAGTTAGTTTTTTAGTTATTGTAAATGTTAGAATGAGTTAAAGGTTTATTTAAAGTAATGTTTAAAGAGTTTTGATAAATATTGGTCATTGCTTATCAGAACTTCGTATCCACAGTTTTATTTAGTTTGATTTTATTCAGTCATAAATCCACTCTATTAGAGTGGTCACCCTTTGAGAAGTGTGTTTAAGGACCACTCTTAAAAGAGTGAAAGTCACTAGTTAACGATTTTCACTCGTCACAGAGTGAACTACTTCAATCGATTACATAATTTCAGACAATTTTAATCACTCTTAAAGAGTGCAGACTCGCTCTTTTTGAGTAAAAACAGTTTCAATCTAAAGAGTGAGTAAAATTTTCACTCGATTACAATAAGAGAGGACTTCTATAGTTATGTTTAGGTAGGCCTACTTTCGATGTGCATCTCGACTCTCGACTATTATGTGAATTTTGCCAAGTGTTCGTTTTTTTGTTTAATTATTATTATTATTTCATTGTAAATATTTATTTCCAGAAATAGATAATGTATTATGCAGTATTTTTTATTTGTTTTATCAGGTTATGTATTATAACGTGTTAACGTTGATCTTGGTTCTTGGAATATTTGACGTAAATGGTAAACGTCAAATAAAATGTGGAAACAACCAAACACTAGTGAGATTAGCCGGTCACGATAATTGTATGTTGATCGTTAGTACAAAACGCATTTGCTATCCCAGTGATAATTTTAAGTTTCTTGTAAAGAATGGGTGTAATGTTTCCAATGAATATCAACTGGATGCTCCGTACTTAGCTCACCAATTTAATGAGAATCAACAAAATAATGTCATGACGTCAGATGAAGAATTTCAAAGTATGGAATCCTCAACTAATAGACTGGAAAATGAGTCTAGTACTCAATCCGAGATGGATGATAATATGACATCAGATGAAGATGGTCGTAATACAATGGTGGTAACGGGATCACCAACTAATGGTCTGGAAAATGAGTCTAGTACTCAATCCGAGATGGATGATAATATGACATCAGATGAAGATGGTCGCAATACAATGGTGGTAACGGAATCCTCAACAAATGGACTGGAAAATGAGTCTATTAGTCAATCTTTAACTACTAACAGTCTCTTGGTTGGAGAGAACCAGTATTTACTTGCTTATTACGCGTTTGAGGGTGACGTGAAAGATACATCTGGCAATGAACGCCATGGAAGATCTAATGGTACAGACTTAACATACACAACTGGTATAAGTGGTCTAGCCGCCAACTTCACCGGCTCTCAGAGCATTGTTGTTGATGTGTTCAGTAACTTTGATTTTGGATCAGAGTTTACGGTTAGTTTGTGGTATAAACGATTTGCAAGGGAAAAACACTATCAGTACATTTTGAGTAATGGGTACCGTGATGATGGTGAATTTGAGATTAAACTTTTTAATAATTTAAAAATATCAATTTTTACAAAACCAACTACTAGTACGTTTGTGTATAGGCCATTTGTTCAATTTGGAGTGTGGCGACATTTGGTTTTAACCTATAACGGCAGTTACACAGCTTTGTATATTAATGCAGAAATACAATCTGGTCGGTCAGACTGTTGCTCTGGTCCTATACCGATCAACCCTAACCCAGTCGTTATTGGAACAACAGTAAACAGAACCAATCGTTATTTTTATGGATTGATTGACGAATTAAAATTCTACAATACCTCTCTTTCACCGCGAAACGTGGAGGCCGACTACAACAAGATTAGATGATCAAACAAGAACCAGACCAGACATGTTGTTGAAGTATCTGAGTATCGTAGTAAACATTTGATTTTTGGTATAGTAGGCCTAAAGTATTTTGTTACATCAAGTTTTATAGTGTAGACAGAGCTTAATGGTGAGTTCAATCTCCACCGCTGACATCCTTCGCAAAGACGTAAGCGCGATGCAAGTGAGTAGTCGTTTGATTGTCCTAGTGGGAACTAATCTTTAGAAAGGTTGACTGTATGGATTTGCGCGTGCGTAATGCCATACAAAATAGTTATGCACATTTCGTATTATATGTATTTATATTAAATTGCTTAAATAAAATGCCATTGAAAATTATGAGATTTTGTTTTCTCTAAATGTATTTTGTACATAGGCCTATTTTTGTCTTGTCCTGCCATGGTAAAGCAAGTTTTAAATAAAAATAGTATCATGAGGCAACATAAATAAGTCGTGTTGATGTTCACCGCGGAGTTTGTGACGACCAATGACCTAACTATGTCATGTTACTTTATTTTGTGACGACCAATGACCTAACTATGTCATGTTATTTTATTTTGTGACGACCTAACTATGTCATGTTATTTTATTTTGTGACGACCTATGACCTAACTATGTCATGTTACTTTATTTTGTGACGACCAATGACCTAACTATGTCATGTTATTTTATTTTGTGACGACCTAACTATGTCATGTTATTTTATTTTGTGACGACCTATGACCTAACTATGTCATTTTATTTTATTGTATGACGACCTATGACCTAACTATGTCATTTTATTTTATTGTATGACGACCTATGACCTAACTATGTCATGTTATTTTATTTTGTGACGACCAATGACCTAACTATGTCATGTTATTTTATTTTGTGACGACCAATGACCTAACTATGTCATGTTATTTTATTTTGTGACGACCAATGACCTAACTATGTCATGTTATTTTATTTTGTGACGACCAATGACCTAACTATGTCATGTTATTTTATTTTGTGACGACCTATGACCTAACTATGTCATGTTATTTTATTGTGTGACGACCAATGACCTAACTATGTCATGTTATTTTATTGTGTGACGACCTGTGACCTAACTATGTCATGTTATTTTATTTTGTGGCGACCAATGACCTAACTATGTTATTTTATTTTGTGACGACCAATGACCTAACTATGTCATGTTATTTTATTGTGTGATGACCTATGACCTAACTATGTCATCTTATTTTATTTTGTGGCGACCAATGACCTTAACTATGTCATGTTATTTTATTGTGTATGTGCATGCGGGAAAGTTGGGACGAAGGCCTGCTTCCTCGCTCCCTATTAAATCACTCGGTAAACAAAAGAAAAGATTTTCATCTGACCAATTACAAGCTATTTATTTAGACGCATGCGTTGTTACGTTTGATGTTATCAAAACGAATATTAAGGAGGGAATAAACACTTGCTAAAACAAATCAATAGGCTAAAAGTATTTAAATATGTAAGTTTGAGGGCATAAATTAAAAGAAATTACTGAACCTTTCAAATTAACATTATTTTGAGCAACAAACCAAGTACCTGAACTGACTTACTTTTCATTACAGTGTTATCGACTTACGGTAAGTAATACTTGTCAAACTAAACAACGGTAGCCTACGTCTACCTGCACAATGTAGGGAGCTTTCGATTTGCGAAGACCCATAAACTTATGTAAATGATGCATTATACGTCATTTGTATAAGTCGTTCAGCTATAAAATTGGCGACTTCATTCTATATGACGAAATCACTGTACGACAATTGTTATCTCTCTTTAGGCCTGATGTGTATTTTTTAAACTTGATTAAAACTGTCGATTTTCTGTTAGTTTTGTCCGAATAATATATTATAATAGTTCTGGTCCTTACTTCTTGCCTAGATGTTGTCTTGTTCGCACGTATTATTATTACGTACGTACGTAATATTTATTTAAAACGTACGTTGTTAATAGTACGTACTTACGTAATAATAATACGTACGTACGTAAGATTGTTGAGCTTGTCCTTTGATTGTTCGACTTGTCCGTTGATTGTTCGGCTTGTCATTTGATTTCCCAAATTATCAAATTATCCGTTGTTTTTGGTTATTCTTTGTTGTTTAACCTGACTATTATTAGAATATGTTTTAGTTCTTTGTTTTCTATATTTTGTTCGTTGATTTTTATTTTCCTTTGTAGTTTTTTGAGTTTGTTCGTTGATTTTTGAAAACTTTCATTGTTTTTTTAGTTTGTTCGTTGATTTTTTTTAAAACGTTCGTTGTTTTTTGACATAGTTCTTTGTTTAAATGTTTTACTATTATGGCCCTAATGACCGCCCATATTATTAAGGAAGATAGGAAGAAATGTATCGACCGAAAATGCAGTGTTTTGATACGACCACGACAAAGAAAAAAAATCAGGAAAAAGTAATCAATATTAAAGCCTGAGGGCGTAAATTCAAATAAATACTGAACAATTCATATTAAAATAACATTCTTTGATTAAATATCAACAAATCAAGTATTCGAGAAAAAAAAGAAGACATTTTCATTTCATTCAAGTTTCATCGACCGTAGTGCTAGTGGTAAGTATTTTTTTTAAAGAAACTTAAGAATCTTTAACAGAAAAGAAAGGATTTCATTAAATAACTAAACAAAATGGTGCTGTCTAGGTGTGAATTTTAGGCTAGGTGTTTCGCCATTATGAAGATATAGTCAGGTAACCGGATACTATCTAAATATAACTGTACGAAACGAAATATATTTCTTTTTTTTAACATATTCAAACATTTATTCTGTCGATTTAGATTCGTTTGTCTGAATATAATAGGTTCTGCTTTGCAGTTGTTGATCTTGCTAGATGTTGTCTCGTTGGTTAATCGCGTTTATGTTGATGAGACTGGTTAGTCTTGAAACATGTGGAAGAAACCAGACGATGGTCAAGTTGGTAGGTACAAATAGATGTATGAAGAAAATAAGTCCAACGAAATGCTTCAAATATAACGCCACTCGACAATCAACACCAGTCGAAGATCCAAACTTGTATTTACTTGCACATTACGCATTTGAAGGTAACGTTAATGACGTCTCCGGCAACGAACGTCACGGCGTAGTTAACGGGTCAAATCTAACTTATCCACCAGGCGTCGTTGGAACTGCTGCTCTATTCAACGGTATGCAGTTTGTTTTTGTAGATGGGTTTCGCGACTACGATTTTGGAGTAAATTTTACTGTTAGTTTTTGGTTTAAATCTCAAGCAGATGGTGATGATAAACAATTGTTGATAGTTCATGGTTACAAGCATAACGTTCATTATTCAGTTAGAGTCATTAAGAAGTCAAATGATACTTTTTGGGTTAAAGTAAAACTGTTAAAAACACCATCAGAAACACAGATTAGTTCTGCTAGTATCGATTTGGATGATTGGCACCACGTTACATATACACACAATGGAACGTTCTCGAACTTATATTTGGACGAATACGACGTAATAAGTTACGAATTACCAGCAAATCATTCGGCCATACGCAGCCAAATTACATTCGGAGGAAGTAAAACATTTCCTGAATTTAATTTATATGGATTTATTGACGAAATAAAATTTTATGGAAAAGCTTTGTCTGCGAGTGAAATATCTCGTCAGTGAGTGACGTAACAAGACAATTATTTTTGGGTTTTTTTATGTTCTATTAGTATTTTTTTTTTTAATTTAAAACATTTTTAAAGATAGGATTTGATTTATTGTGCCTAGTACGTGTACAAATATTAATGTATGTTCCTTGACAAAGACGATAGGCCTATACTGAATGCTAATAACTTTTCGAATTAATAGTTAATATAGGTAAATTGTCATTTTATTGAGTTTCTGGTAATATTAGTGTAAAATAATACAGAGGAATGTAAAACTCTTTAGTTAGCGTATCAAATATCACCGGTTACATAAAGTTGTTTTATTATCAAACCTACTACTAATTGTAACTTAATTGCTTTAAATATAATACTTAAAATGAGGTTGGTTTAATATTTCATGAATTATAAAATATCTTTTTGTAATGATGTATCATCAAATAACTATTCAAAATGTGATACCGTGCATATCAGAAAACGTCTTCATTGGAAATCGATGTTTACGGTACAATCGTGTGACGTTGCTTAATCTCTGTTTACACTATCAAATTTTATGTGACAAAAAAATATGTGCCCATATATGGAAATGATAATGTCATCACTAATATACTTGGGCATATGACTACCATATTTGGGCACAGCACATTTTTTTTGTCAAACGTCGCGTGACGTTGCTTAGTAGTTATTTACACTCGTTGATTTCATGTGCCAATTATTGTGAGTAGGCTAAAATAATATAAACATTGTAAATATATTGTATATTTTTGTTTTTGTGTGTGTACGATTCTAATTCGTCGGTGTACACCGATGCACAGCGGCTCTATACTTTGGCGGTCCAATCAGACCAGTAGCGTTGTTTTAGTTTGGTTCACAAAATGGCAGATATTGTACTTCGATCATACATCATCTACAGTCTGAAACAAAACAAAATACCAAGACCACATTTTATTTTTAAAAATACACGTGGTGTAGAGGTCTAGTACGGCAGCTACAATTAAGTCCCAACCACTCTTTGGGACCACCGGCATTTTACTGGTCTTTTTACCATATTTGTGTAAAGCTGTGTCAGCTACACTATCAAAATTTATATGGACATGATGATGTCATATCACTGTCATATTTGGGCATATCACTACCATACTTGGGCACATCACACTTTTTTGTGACTAGTTTGATAGTGTAGACAGATCTTTAGGCCTATGTTAATTGTTCATCTGCATGAGAACTGGGCTGGGCAACTAAAAAGCTCTTACCTCCTGTACCAATTCTATAACTTTACTGAGTGTTCCTTGTTGGTTGCGAAGCACGTGACCTTGGTACTCAATCGCCGCAAACAGTTGAAAAAGATGACCAAGACTTTGTCTATCACTGAAATCGCACATTTATTGTGTTAAGCTCTGTCTACACTGACAAAAATGTGATGTGCCCATATATGGACACGATGATGTAATATCACTACCATATGTGGGCATATCACTACCATATTTGGCCACATCACACTTTTTGTCAAACTAGTGTGCGCAGACCGTTACATTAGAAATTGTGTTATGTTAATTAAGTATATCCATAAATCGTATAAAATAACGTGGTTTATGTGTTGACCAATACACTACATGAACAACTCTATCACGGGTTAACTGGAAATTTGTTTGTCTGTGAATTAATGGCGGCTCATAAATGTTAAGTTGGAGCCAAAAAACTTGAGTTCCGGATTACAGTATAAACTGTATGTTAATCCATTTCGTTATCTTATGAAACCATTAGGGCACATTTTTCACGGCGCATTATAGTATAGCAATTATGCGCGATTTATAAATTAATAATATATGATTTATACATCAAAAGATTTTATATTAATATTTTAAATGATAATAAACCTACCCCGAGTTGTATTTATGTTCGTCGTAATAATCATCAATAGTTCTCTTGATGTGTGGAGCCTCTACAGATGAGGCTAAACTCAAATCTATGGGATAGTAAAGTAGTAAACAATGTCAGTGCTTTCAACGTTCTTGGTTTTCACAAGCGACAGTTGATTATACATCGCGTCGTGATTGGTCAGATCACTGGCGCCGTGCTTACGTCATTGCGTTGCGTCCAAATGGAACTCAAGCTTTAGTAGGGGAAAAAGGAATGTTGGGTAATGAATTTTGAATACCTTGTAGAAATTTTAAATAATTAGCCTGGTATGATGGAGTTCAATTTGCATAACCGGATGTGAAGAATTTGCTAAAATGTGTGAGTAATGAGAATGGTTCTTTTAAATCGCATCTACTGGGAGACCTTAATTTATCAGAATTAGAGAAGATGTCATATACTAATTTGCCTATGGTAGGTGATCATTGTAACTGAGCACTTCTATTTGTCGTTAGGCCTGTTTTAGACGAGCATAGGTGTTGAGGTAGGCATACTTTCACTCATCTTTTGGCGTTCTATCATGCTTGCATGTTTTTCGTTTTGCTCCTCCTCTTCAGCTTTCTAGAAGAAAATGGGTTTTTTTTGTAACGGTTACTGGTCTTTACTGTTATCTTTATTCTAAATATTAATTTTTAGAAGACGTTCAACCAAAACAACTACGAGATTATAGAGATTTTGTATTGAACTAACGGGGTTTTTAGGTCAGTAAGTTTGGAATTGAATGAATATGTTCTAAATTTTTTTTTCTTACCAGCGCAGCTTTTCTCTCTGCGTCAGCTTCCGCAGCTGCCTCTAGCGTCAGTTGAAAGTTGTCTACTAACACAGCAACAAACAAACTATGCAAAGAATCGAATTTTAAAATTGAATTCTTTTTACGGTATCACTGGATTCAAGATCCAAGACATACCGTAAAGCATGACAACTTTGTGTTTCGTTTTGGTACTTACTTTAGGAATATGAAATATTCAGTCGCTATGTACATCATGAGGTAGAATATTATATGAAAAGATCCTGTTTAAAATAAAGGAACATTTTTTATTTGATGATGATGACGAAGATGATGATACGAGTGGGCATTGCTGGTGTAAACTCGTTTGAAATCCGTTTACCGCTTGTAACACACACGCGAGTAACGCGTATGAAGGACCACAAAAACGTTAATCAGGACAATGCGTACCCCTCCTCCCAACCCCCATCCCAGCACGTCATACCTGGGTCTCTTTTAACAGCATCAGTGTAAATATAGAACCAATCATCTAGGGTAAGAAGTTGAAACATTGTAAACATTGCTGACGTCAAATTGCCAAACCTATCAGGATCCACATCTGAATACAGACCACGCCCAATTACTGCAAACATGTCTACGTCATTATAAAGGAAAGGTCAACAATATTCATTGTAATGAAATGTAAAATTAGTGTTTATATTTCTGAGGCTGGTCCTGTATCTATGTGATGATGACATGACACTTACTTTTACCAATATATATCTGAGAAAAGACGGTAAAAGAGCATAGAGCACCAATAAGTATAGATAAAAGTAGCTCAATCTAAAAAACTAAAAGGTAGCGCATCAATTAAAGCAAAAAGTATCAAAAGGGTGCACACCAAGAGCAAAAAGTACCAAAAAGGTACGGTATCGCACCAATTACAGCAAAAAGTATCGAAAGGTAGCGCACCAATTACAGCAAAAAGTAGCGAAAATGTAGCGCATCAATATTACAGCAAAAAATAGCGAAATGGTAGCACATCAATTACAGCAAAAAGGTAGCGCACCAATAATTTAGAGCAAAAAGGTAGCGCACCAATTTGAGCAAAAAGTATAGCGAACCAACTTGAGAATCAAGTGAAGAGGAAGTTCCATTAATAATATTGCAACGCATGGGCCTAATAAAACTTCTTTCAAAGGATACATAGAAAAAGAAAGATTAGTGACACGATGGCACCCATAGATTGCATCGATTGAAGGCATGTATTCATGATAACTTGTAGACTGTTCAGAAACCTGCAAAAGATACTAGACTATTACTTATTTCAATTATTTAAAATTGTATTATTTTTTTAATCCGTGCGCATAATCTCGTGTCACACATTCACAGCAAGTTGAAGCGTTGTGTGCGATTGATGTGGGTACCATCCATTTTGCATTTTTTGAAGAGTGTCTAATTCCAAACTTAAAAGACTAAAGATCTGTCTACACTGTCAAACTAGTTTGATGAAGTGTGATGTGCCCAAATATTGTAGTCATCACATCACATAAAGTTTGATAGTGTAGACAGATCTTTACGGCACTTTTGTTTTTCGAGCGCGCGGCTGGAATGAATGTAAAGAATATAGATACATGGTGATGGCAGTTTCTTGTTCTCACCTCACTGTACGAAGCACACGTAATGCCCTCAAAGCTCTCATTGAACGGAGTATGCTTAGAAATTGTAGTATGTTCACTTCGTTACCCATTATGACTGGGACTAAGAGATCGGCTATGTTACACAGTACGATTAGAAAATCTAAAAATAAATGAAATGAATAAGTTATACACGATATTAATTATTTATTCTTATCTTATATATTTTTATATACATTTTTGGAAAACAAAACCACCCCATTCTTTTTAAAGAATGGGGTGGCAAAGATTGCCTTGGTATACTTTGACAGCTTCTGTCAAAAGCTGCGGAGTCTGTCTATAGCTCAGTCTAGCTATAGCTGTCTACATTATCAAATTTTATGTGACAAAAATATGGAAATGATGATGACATATCACTACCATATTTAAGCATATCACTACCATTTATTTGCGCACATCACATTTTTTTGTCAAACTAGTTTGATAGTGTAGACAGAGCTACTTTTTTTGTCAATCACGTATTGGATCATTTACGTTTTGTGTTGTTTTCTTTTGTGTCAATGTATTTGTGTTGCCGATTTATTTTTTCAATTATTACTAAAGAGTAGTCCTACCCACTATGTTCCATGCTTCCTTGAAATAGCCTAAACGCCAGACATAAAGTTTGACGACACATTCTAGAAAGTAGATGACCAAAAATATGTAATCCACAAACGTCATGTACCAACCTAAGAAAATATAACATTTTTAAATGAATTTGTTAAATATTCATTCACTCTCTACCGCTTTTTTTCATCATGAAACTGAAGACAACCCCGGACAAACTAAAGCTGTGTCTACACTATCAAACTAGATTGACCAAAAAAAGTGTGATGTGCCATCATCATCATCATGTCCATATTATAGGCACATCACATTTTTTGTCACATAAAGTTTGATAGTATAGACAGAGCTTTAAAGATGTTGGACGACGCCGAACCCAACATTTATTTTGATAGGGGAGTCTCAAAGGAGGTGTTCTACTGTATTATTTAGCTGAAGCAAAAATGTTTTTTTTTCAAAAGTATTTTTTTTTTTTTTTTCGTTTGGTCCACCATTAACCATGAAGCTGCTATCTCAACAAACACACATTTTTCCATCATTTGAATGAAAGCAATGAAGCCCTACCAATTCGTACGGCTACTATCTCATACGTCAGAGCACAGAGTATCGCAGTGTTCATTAATATGACAACCATGATGAAACCGTTAAAAAGCATCGACTCCGTAAACTCGTACATCATCTTGTGAAACGGAGAAGCATTCTGAAGCAGCTTTCTCTTTCTCATCTCTTTCTCAATCATTTCCATCTCTTCTTTGTCGTTTATCTTGACTGTTTCGAAGACATTGTTACTTGGGATGATGGATTCTTTTCGGTGGCTCAACTGGATGCTGTATTGGCTCGGAGGATCGATGTGCGGCGCTTTGAGATGTTGTTTGTGAAGAGACGGGTTGGAAGATTTCCCTGTAGATGGAACCAAGTGGTTTGAACTAGAAGGCTTCATCACGCCTAACTTTGTAGTGTCCATGTTGCTATGCCTAGCCTATATGTACCATAAAAGTCACTGGAATCTGTAAATAATAAAACAAGAATTAATTGATTATTGAGTTGTCTATGCCTACTTCACTCTATGGTACCGACTCCAGTAGATGGAATTACCTTTCCATATGCATGTTGCTCCATGATAAGGACTTAAATAAAAGCCTCAGACATTTTTCCCACAATCTTATCAAATGTTGCTACTTACTTTGATTGGTTCATCATTATTCGTTTATTGTATTCATTGGTCAATTTATTTTCAATCTCAAACACTCTTGTTGGAACATGAAGAACAAATAACATTTTATTTGAATCATTTCATAGGTAGGCCCTATATGATTAGGGATCCTTTCGAGTTTATCATAATACAGACAATGAATAGTAGTAGGCCTATAGTAATTAATTTTATTGAAAACAGTTGGTCTATACTTACATATTTTAAGCGAAGATAGGATAGCGAAATTTACTTGAAAAACCCCTGTTAATGTTCGTGAACCACCAGTGCGTCACGTGTTCAAATTTGCCGTTAAATGAATTCCGAACGCGTTCGATTGAAACGCACTTTATCATTTTGCCATACGTCATCACTGTAAAAGTTTACGCATGCTCAGAAATATTTCGAGCTGAAATGAAAATGGCTGAGTGATATTCAGTCAATGTAAATACATATTGACGTGTAAAACCTCTTATTTTTATGCGTATATGATTGATTTTGATACGTGCATTTTTGGCAGTTAGATTATAAAAACTCTGTTTAAGATGGCAGATCAAGAGCAGAAAGGAAAAGAGCTCATTGCTGAAGCTGAGAAGAAAGTCAAGTCGTCGCAGACTTTTTTCGGAGGCCTGTTTGGAGGGTATGTTTTGTTTTTCTTTAATCGCTCGGATCGCGTGATATGCTGCATGCCAGAGTGTTGATAATTCGTAAGGTGTAGGCCTAGCCTAGGCCTATGTATGGTAAATTGTTAAATAATTATATTATACTGTATGATTGATAGGCAGTACCATACTCTATATAGTCTAGGCCTAAGTAGACCAGTAGGGCTATGGTTAAATATTGTAAAGAATTTTATTTATAATAATACTAATAGCCTAAATAACCTAGGCCTAAATTTAAAATTAAATAAATGAATAATTTAATTATTATTTTTTAGCCACATGCAGTACAGGCAGGCACTGTCGGAGGATAGGGTCTTAATTCCGCTTTTGTTAATGTCAATTTCCTTTCCCTTTGTCTTTCAATTCCTTGCTCATAATTGACTTTTCCTTCTCAAAAATATTTATTGTTTTTTCTTCAATATTTTAATAATTAATAGACTGTACTGTCTGTAGACATAAAATTAAGAGTTACAAACAATAATAATATTTATAACCAACAAAAAAAAGCGCCAAAAAACTGCTCTTTCAGCATTTATTGCTATATTATATTATTTAAAATAATATTGTTTCGACATATTAACGATTTACAATTTGCTAATTTTAGATCAACATCAAAACTAGAAGAAGCCAGTGAAACTTACCAACGGGCAGCAAATTCATTTAAAATGGCAAAAGCATGGTCCGGTAAGGTATTTATTTATTAAAACAAAAGATGTAAATATCATTACAGGTACTATGTGAAAACAAACTTGAAACAAACAGCATGAATGAATTATATTTGAATCCCCAAATTGTGGATTGAAATGACAAAATGACAGATTTCAATCCATATTTTAGAGATTTCAATCAAAAATAATATGAATTGAAATGAAAAAAAATGTGGATTGAAATAAATCCTATTATAGTTTAGTAACTAAATCAGATGTCACTATGAAGCCTATTATAATACTGTACCGTCCACTTACTATATTCTGTTTAAACAAAGATTAAAATCCACATTTTTTTTTCATTTGCATTGTAACTACCTATTGTTTAAAAAAATGCCAAATATTTGTTGTTAATATTAAATAAATGGACAAAAAATCTTAAAGAAAAATGATAATAAATCTAAACCATATTAAAATATTAAATATACATTGTCTCCCAAAAACATGAAAAATGAAGATTAATCAAATCAGACTTTAAATGGGCCATTTTTTAATAAAGTCACTTACTGTAAAAAAATAAACAACCCCAAAATAATTATTTCACTTATAAAAAGACAAAAGAAACAGTTAATATTAACCAAAAACCATTGTCTGTCTGACAGACAATTTAAGTATGTCAACAAAAAATTTAAAAAATATATTTCTTTAAATTGTCCATATAATCCGAGACATGTAAGCAGTATTTTTACCTTTTTTGTGTTACTATTTCCATATCATTATCAAGTTGATCGTATAAAGCTTTTATTTATTATTACTAGTGAATGTATTAATTTGATTAGCATCATTTATTATGAATGTGTAATTTGTAATACTTAATTTATTTATTAAAGTTGGTGAATGCCCTTTTTTGTCCACTATATTTTAAACCAGTCCAGCATTTGCAATCGTTTTTATCAAGTTTTGAAAAATAATCACAGCAATTCACAACAATGTAGGCACAATGCAAGTGAGTTGACCAATCATAAGCGACAGTTTGGATGACCCATCGCATTGTGATTGGTCAAATTATGGTAGTCTTGCCTCCTTATGTTTTGTAAGTTCAATCTTAAGATTTGGCTGTATGCACTTTATAACTATATCATTTTTTAATGCTCTGTCTACACTATCAAACTTTATGTTACAAAAAAATGTGATGTACCCATATATGGAAACGATGATGTCACGTACCATACTTTTTTGTCAAACTAGATTGATAATGTAGACAGAGCTTACATCCTGTTTTTTTACCTAATAATTTGTTTATGCTTTAAGCTGCTGGAAATGCATTTTACGAATCTGCTAAAATACATCTACGGCTACAGAACAAGCATGACGCGGCAAGCGCTTGTGTCGATGCAGGCACTTGCTTCAAGAAAACAGATGGGGATGGTAAGTTCTGGTTAATTTTTCTAAAAATCTAATGATTATTTTCTATCTCTTGAAATCTAGCTGCAGGAATGGCATTTAAAAAATCTGCTTCGTTAGAAAAAAAGATGAAAAAGAAACACCGTGCTGGCTACAGACTTGTGGACGCTGGAACCTGTTTCAAGAAAGTTGACGGCGAAGGTATCAGACACAATATCCAGAGGTGGATTGCAGAATGCTTTGTGCCTTGTCTGAATGCTTGTCTGTCCCAACATGGCCTAAACACTAAACAAATAATATAACAAACATTTGTTATTCAATAAATGGACCATTTAACAACTCCTTGTAATTCGTCCATGTTTTATACAGGAACAATTTTTTAAAATTTAAGGCCATGATTTTGTGTCCTCCCAGCTGCAATCCACACTCAGTTCAGAAAGGGAAATTGTTCTGCACCTTGCCTCAGCTTGTTGGGTAACCTGCCAGCCACAACAATAGCTACAAGTTGCGCTCTTTGCACACTATCTAACTGTGCTACTTACAATGCTCAGTAACAAATTAGCCTGCTACTTTTCTCGGTGATCATAGCAAATCTGATTGGGTGGGTTATTTTAATTGTCAATACATACAATATTCATAACAAACATTACAGTTGAAAATTGAAACAAATATAATTCTGTCTCTGCCTCTATGTACAATAAATTCACATGTACACACATGTAAACAGGAGGTCATGTGTTCCATATATGCAACTCTTTCATATAATCGTTTCATGGGATTCTCTATCTTGCTGTTGTATTTGGCTGGCGGGTTTTTAATCTGTTTATACGTAGTTTTGTTTCACAAGTGTCAAACTGAACATTGTACAGTATAAGTAATTGAGTATAAACTGAAAGTTGTATTGACAGTATGGTGTGCATGTTCCTTTTCGCATTGATAAATAGTATGCTTTCAGTTCGCGACAACCAAACTACATCAATTCATTGTGTGCATGTGGAGATATTTGGATGTATTTCGCTCCCCGCCTTGACACAGTTTTTATTGTTTCTAGGTCCAGGCAACGACCGACAACACATTGACCTGACCTAGTCATTGGTTGTCGCAATTCGAGAGCTCCCTAGTGATGACTTGTTTTGAATGACTGCATGTTTTTCTATACTCTCTGCATCGTTTTTGTTTAAAATTTGTAATCTAATAATCAATAAAAAAAACATAAAGCAATTATGTTAATCATTCACCCATCACGCCAGATATATATAAATAAATATTAATTTGAAACAATAAGATGAGGAAATCTGTGAGAATGAGAAAAAGTCGCTCCAACCGAGATTCGAACCCAGAACCTTCTGCCTTTGATGTTTATAAAGACATATTATCTATATTATTACAAATCCCACTCCCCAATTTAGGCTAAATTCAGACGCAAACGGTGTTCTCCCAATATAAAAATCAATTCCGACAAATTAAGTAAAGTAACAAATTATTTATATACTGTATTAGATGTAACTAATTTACTAAATACAAAGAAGTCAAATAATATTGTACTTTGTCTATCCAATTGACAAAATATAGCCCTTGATTGATATTTGTTTTTAATGGCTAGGCCTAACCTACCACTACCAGTTTTTTTAATAGACAGGTTGGAGCCAATTTTTGACCAGAAAATCTTGCTGGCAAAACCGGCTTTAGGAGAACACTACATTATTGCATTGTTAATAAGCCCACCCCCTAATTTTTGCCAAATTTCAGATATGAATATATATGCAAAATAATCTGCATGTTAGACTGAATCCAGATCATGAATAAGTGCTTGAGTGTATAATAAACATAACAATATACATTTTAATGTCATTTATTCTTATTCACATACTTTATTATAAAGATTGTTGTTATGTACATGAAATTGTTTCTATTTACCTATCTTATTCATTCCATAATCATTGCATTTTGTACGGCAGTTCAATATTGTCTATTCTTACCATTTGAATAAATTGTGAAAGATTGTTTGCATATTTTCACAAGAATTCTAGAATGTTTTATAATAAGTAGATAATGTGTATAGTGTAATCCTTGTCAATACCACTGTGTTATAGCATGTCACAATTCAGTTTGTCACCTGTGGTTACATATTGGTAAATGTTGTTTAAATTTTTCTTGAATTGTGTTGGATTAGGAAAAACTAAGGAAAATTTATGTCAGCAGCATTTGCAATAACACTGATCCACTGGCCAATGGCCAGTTATATGCGTTGCGGACCAGTTAAATAGTCAAATAACAAGTCTGATTGGCCAGTTACAATCAATAAAATCTGACGAAATATCAATAATTTATCTCTTCACGATATTTCACACCTAAATTACTACAAGGTTGATTGTCTTTACCTCATTTTTAGTTAATTGAAGGCCTCCCTAGTATTATTCTGATATTCTGTGACCAGAGTGGAGGACCAGTAAAAATAGAACTTTACTGGTTCTCTTGTCTAGTTTAAAAAAAAGCCTTTTAGGGAGACACCTGTAATGTATGTAATGTTACTACAGTAGTAAGTTTAGGTCAACTTTACTTTGCTCTATCATATGTATGTGCCTAAACTACATGGTATATCATTATCAAAGCTTATCTACTTTATATAAAGGTTATTGTATTACTAATCTAATAACTAATTTTTCAATTAAGAAAACTAATCGCATTAGTAACTGGAGCGTATAATCTTTTCAACAGACTACATCTTTAAATATGATTTGCATAATTTAATGCATTCATTTATTTTCCAGAAAAATGTACAGTATTTTTACCAAAATATTGACATTTTCTCAATACTTGAAGTATTATATATCTACATTTTTATATAAAACATTATTTTGATATTCTTTGTCAAGAATACAAAAATCTGAAATTATGTATTAATTCAGTGTGCTGTTTTAATGATTTCAGCACATTACATTTTAATTACTCTGTCCTGGTCGAAGCAATGGTTATCTAATCTTGGGTCACATTACAATGTACACACATGATTGGATAGCTATATAATGTATGTGTTTTAGTGTACTTAATATATTTTGAGTTTGGTTTTGTTTGTATCATGCAACACCATGGTAGTGTGCAGTACATAAATATTAATGAAGTTACGCAAAATGGACAATTTATTTTGAGAGATACAAGACTTGAATGTTGCACAGTACAATTGGTCATATATCAATGCCTCCACAGAATTTGGTGTACAGTAGTTACGATAGCTATCACATCACTAATCAGTTTTTAATTCATGTTGCTGGTATGGTATCCTGCAATTATAAGATCTCTAATTCTGATTGGGGTAACTAAATGTTTCATAGTTCCATTTATATTTTTATTCTATAGAGGCTGTGAGATGTTTGCAGCAAGCCATAGAAATCTTCACAGACATGGGGCGTTTTGCAATCGCAGCTAAACATCTTATATCTGTGGCGGAGATCTACGAAGGCAACTCCATCGATCTAGAGAAAGCTATTGAGTATTACGAAAGGGCAGCAGACTACTATAAGGGAGAGGACTCTACCAGGTTTGTTTTTCTTTTGTCGCATTATTAACATCAGATAAACTTTGTCATATGACCGAATTCGTTGGTTAAGGTATATTTTTTGACTTTATAAAGAAATTACATAGTGAATTAAAAATAATAATATATTTTTTTTCCTACAGTTCAGCTAATAAATGCCTCCTGAAAGTTGCCCAGTACAGCGCTCAACTAGAGAATTACGGCAAGGCCGTCGACATCTATAACGAGGTTGCGGAAGTGTCGTTGAATACCCCGTTATTAAAGTACAGCGCTAAGGATTACTTCTTTAAGGCCGCTTTGTGTAACATGTGTATAGATACGCTAAACGCAAAGCACGCCGTACAAAAGTACGAAGAGATGTTTCCTGCTTTTGCTGATAGTCGTGAATATAAACTTCTTAATGTGAGTACCATACTTTGTCAAATCAACACTCAAGCTCTGTCTCCACTATCAAACTTTATGTGACAAAAAAGTGTGATGTACCCAAATATGGTAGTGATAGGCTTTTATATGGCAGTGATAGGACATCATCAGGCTTAAATATGGCATTTTCTTGTCACATAAAATTTGATAGTGTAGACAGAGCTTTAGACACCTTGAAAGTGTGGTTCTATAAAGGGTAATGTAAACACACCACTGGATGTGTACCTGTCCAGTATTTCATTTCTCTGTATTCAGTATTTTTATAGTTTTTTTGTATTAATTTTTATTTCAGAAATTGTTGGCAGCCCTAGAAGAGGAAGATGTTGATGGCTATACCGATGCTGTAAGTTGTATACCTCCTAATCTGTAGACAAATCTAAAAAGATGAGAAAGACCCAAAAAATGTTAAGATGCTTGGCTTCCCCATCCCAGAGTCCTGGGTTCAAATCCTGTTGTATCCCCTTTTTTTATCATGACGAAAAACCACCTCAATTCCCAAAGAGTTGTTCAAGTCTTTGTTTATGTAGAGCATCTTGTATGTGTTCAATTTCAACAGCAATTTTGAGTAACAAGTTATCTTCTATTTACAGGTTAAAGAATACGACTCAATCTCTAGACTTGACCAATGGCTAACAACAATTTTACTTCGAATCAAGAAATCTATCGGTGGCATGGATCTTACATAATCATACTATAATATATTAAAGAATCGTTTTAATTAATGGTAAGTTTAATATCTATAATGTTGCCATCGTTACAAAATTACTTATTCTTAAGCGCTGTCTACACTATCAAACTAGTGTGATGTGCCCAAATATGGTAGTGCTATGCCCAAATATGGTAGTGATAAGACATCATGTCCATATATAGGCACAATTTTTGTCACATAAAGTTTGATAGTGTAGACAGAGCTTTATATGAGCAGTCTGTGCTGTACATAAATTAAAAGTAAAAAAAACGTGTTAAATTTAATAGCCCACTGTTGAATTAAAATAAGGAGTTCCACAATGTTGGTGCTGCCTCAGAAAAAGCTTTCAGACTATAAGTGGATGCCCTACTGTGTTTGTAGTCACAAATTGCCATTAACCACATACCATGCTTATTTCTTCATGTTTTTTCCCATCAGGATGGCTTGTTAAAGGCGAGTTTACGTAGAGTGCAGTTAATGGATCTTCCAGATTCCCTTTTAATGAAATCTGTCAACATTTTTATTGACATAGTGTACTAACTTGTAAAACTGGATGGTAATAATATACGGTTGATTGATATGTCTTGTTGGCTGTTACTAGTGTATTCTACAAACGAATTATTGTATTTTATAATATTGGAGATGCTATTAAAGGACCATAGTTTGGAAATTGGGGGCATCATCTACAAATTATTTCAGACCATAAATATGTACCTAGGCCCATGCCAACTAGTTTTTCAACAGCTATCTTGTTGGCAGTGGCGTAACGCAGAGGCCTGAGGCCCCAGTTTTAGCGTCCCTCAGTAGCCCTCCAAAGCTGGAGGCCTTAAGTGTTTTTAGCATTTTTCAACATTTTTTAATATCTATTGCTTCCTTCAACCCCTACTCAGTGAGCCCCCGTAAGGTTTAGGGCCCCTGGTAAGCGCTCCTGGTTACACCACTGCTTGTTGGAAGAAACAAGTAAATCCCTGAAATAATATGTAAATGACCATAAATAAATATAACAATGTATAAGAATGTTTTAATTTTTGGATGAGGAAGAAAAGGATGGTCCTTTAATAGAGGTAGTCTCTTTGTAAAATTTGTATTCACAAATTAAGTGTGAAACTAGTGATTAGAATATTTACAACTCATGCTCTGTATTTGGAATTTTGTTCATTATAAGAATTACACAATTTATAACTGATCAATTTCCATTAAAAAATTCACCCATTGTAAATCGCTTTTATAGTTTTCCGAAAAAATTACGCGAAATGTTATCTACTCGATCAAATTCTTATTTAGATAACTAGGTTTGTTTATTGAAATAGTTTTTAAAATCAATCGACCAATAGAAATTACAGGAGTAACGTCACAAATATGTATTATTGTCACATCACTTATGTTAAATCCCCTGATACACGCACACATATTGTAAACAATTATCTTTATTTGTCCCTCCAAAATTGTAATAATATATGCTTATATATCGTATGTACTAAACCCAGGCAATATTGAATATTACTCTGCCAGGTTAGATTTTACACGATTAGTTAAAACTTGTGTAGTTTATTGTTAAAGTCTGAGAAGCGAATGTTTTTGGAATAGGTCTTTTATTTCTGTGGTGGCTGTAATGATGTCAAGGGAACTGATTGTGGATGTACCCGAATGGTGGTAGATTATTGCGCGGTAAGGAACGTACTCAATATGGCAGCAATTAGTTGCATTGTGAGAAGAGTTATCCATCATGTCACCCCGATTTTCTTCTCCAGTCATCGGCAGTTTTGAAATCATATGAAGGGTTTTTTTTTATGAATGGTTTTGGATATAATGCAGAGAAACCACAATAAGTTGTCTTTAGAGTATTTTCGTTTTCACTGATCTTGAATGTTAACTGTATTATAAATTTAATATAAATAATATACTAATAAATAAAATATTTACTTGCAGAAATCCTTGATCATAAATTTTCTGTAGTCAATTGCATTCAGTAAACATTTGTTTCACTTAATTTATCAATGTTTGGGTAGCTTTTGTTAACATTAATGATTAAAACATATATGTCTTTATAACTCTTGAAATTATGTGATAGGTGTATAATTTGTTGTTTTAAATATTTTTTACAATTTTTGATTGTTTTTTCTTTTTATTATTATAAGTGTAATTATATTAAGAATACTTTATTATCGGTATTTTGAAATATTTATATTCATAAAATATTTATAATTTTTCTCTGTCAGAAATGAAATCGTTATTACCTGTTTGAGATATGAGAGTTGAAGATGTATCAAAATTCTAAACTGATTTGTATTGTGCTATTTCGTGGTCTTTTTAACACTTAGAAATAACTAGTTCTTGTAATTCTTAGAGGCGCCAAAATGGTGACTGGAAAAAGTTATTTTATTTGACAAGTCCACAGTCCATATTTAATCATTTGTATTTTGTCTGATATAAGACAACAATGCAGTATTTTGATTATGAAATTTGTGTATACTGGATCTTGGAAAAGTAAGGGAATGTGTCTACATTATTCTACTGCAGTAACTACATTATTCTACTGCAGTAACTACATTTTGTTTACTCTTTAAACTTGTTTATATACAATTTTTTAACAACCTTTTTTGGGTAATCGCACACACTTTGATTGCAAAGACTGCCTCATAGACTTATACAATCACATATTATTGCAGTACAAACAATTTATTCTAGACTTTCAACTTTATTCACATCATACAAACAGTACAATATGTGAAAAGGAGCCAACAAATTTAGTTACTGCAGCAACTGCAGTAGAGTCATTTTGACATGGTCCCTAAAGATATCAAATTTGTGCATGTATTTTTTGTCTGAATTCAGTTCTATACTGGTTCATTTCTAATGAATATTATACCGCTAGATTTTATTGTAAATGAAAATGCTGAGAAAGAAATATATATGTGAAGTTTTACTTGGAGGAATTGTATCATGTTCATTGTGAATATAAAATGTGTTATCAAAGAATTCAACAGAAACTATGTTTGTGATTTTCTTTTATCATTTTCACATCTAGGTGTGCTCATATTTATTAGGGTTATAGAATTGTTAACGATAAAGTCTGATAACCTTAAAGATTTGATCGTCACAAAAAAAAAAAATCTGTTTCAGCTAGCAGTCAAATTTTAGAAAGTTTGGGTCAGGAATAGGAGATAACTGCATGAACACCTTACCTTGAGTAAGTACCACACTTAATTTAAATTTGAACATAGTTATAATTTGATTGTGTTATATGTTTTGTTGTACGGTACAGTAATATGCTTTACACACAGCTGTACAAGCTACATTAGGTCCTAGACTTAACACCCAAGTTATTAGTTATTATCTTTGTTAAGCTCTGTCTACACTATCAAACTTTATGTGACAAAAAAATGTGATGTGCCCATATATGGACACGATGGATTGTCATATTACAATACTACCATATTTGGGCACATCACACTTTTTTTTGTCAAACTAGTTTGATAGTGTAGGCAGAGCTTTATGTTAATCCACCAGTTGGTATTTCCAGCTGAAGTATTTTACATGTATCTTGTATCCTAATGCACTACGTACAAACATTTACATTGGATGCAAAAAAATAAATACCACTCACAAAGTATATTATTTTAATTAATGTATTTTATTATTTATTAATTTACAAGTGTCCTAGTATTTCTAAGTCCATTATGGAATAGATTTGCTTTATTACTAAAATAAATTGAAAATGTAAATAAAATAAGTCACATGATCAAATACAATACAAAGAAATCAATAATATAACATTCCCATATATAGTCTCATTGCACCCATATATGGTCGCATCGCACCCATATATCTTCAAACAGTGCAATCATGTTTAGGTATTTAAAATAAGGTAAAACAGCAATTTAAACAATTTGGTAGCTAAGGTAAACCATCTATATTTTATTATAATTTATCAATAGTCAATAATATACTTAACATATCTTAAATCACACGCTGCTGTATGCCAATACAACATTGATACAGTAGACTGGATGTTGCAATTTCAATTATGCCAAATTCTGGTATTGGGGTAGTCCGAATAAAAAAAAAGTCTTGCAACACTAATCGCGCTTTAAAACACTCCCTTTTATTAACAATAATTTAGACAAACTATTGTTAATTATATTCATTCACCAAATTTAATGAAAACTTGGGCAAAATCAAATACAGTCAACTCTCCCCATGACCGGACATCCTTGGGGTGGCCTAATTTGGGAGAGTTGACTGTATTATGAATCTCTAACTAATGCGGATAATTCAAGCAATCGGAATAAAAAATATTTCCTTTGTTTTAAAACATAAAATAGTGATGTTATTTACCTTTAACAAGAATTGAGAATAAACATGCATTGTATTTAAGTTACGCTCTGTCTACACTATAGTTTAACCAAAAAAAATGTGATGTGCCCATATATGGTAGTGATACGACATCATCATGTCCATATATGGGCACATCACATTTTTTTGTCACATAAAGTTTGATAAGTGTAGACAGAGCTTTAGACTAGTTATCTATGAAATTTCTAACCCTGTACCATATACTTTGATAACCTCAGCATGACTGATGCATTGTGGGTAGTACAATGTGTTGCGCATATACTATAATAATCGCTTTTCTGTTTATTACTACAGGTAACTCGCAATGCATTCCTGTACTCTATTTAAAGGTACAAATTCCATATACAATGCTTCCAGAACATTGTGGTCCAGCCTAGTATTGACAAGTTGTGTTTCTTGTAGGTAAAATGTTCTTATTTATCATTCTGTCTTTCATTTGTTATGAGGGTTTGGATTCTTGGAATCAAACGGATGAAAATCATTGTGTATTTCTGGCGAGTATGTCAGTAACACGACCATCACCCATAAATGTAACATAATCTGAAAGACAATAATTAAACAATTAATTTATTATGTAAATAGTGTTTAGGGTACATTTCATCTTGGCAGAAGCTCAACTTGGCCTAAACCAAATAGGATTAGGCATATTAAGCTCTGTCTACACTATCAAACTAGTTTTACAAAAAAATGTATCTATGTACCCAAATATGATAGTGATATGCACAAATATGGTGATGATATGGCATCATCATGTCCATTTATGAGCACATCACATAGAGTTTGATAGTGTAGACAGAGCTTTAGATTAGGCTGTTGTGAGCAGATCTAGCTCCTCAAACTCTTTTTATATATGCAAGCATTAGGAGTAGAGTGTTTCTGAGTGACCAGTCAAATACACCTATTATTACACCTTTTATTGCTTTCAATTATTCTAAATGTACCAGATTAACTTACCATATAACAAATAACAAAAACTCTTGCAATTGGATATCGCTTTAGGAATACTCCTAGTCGTATGCTGAATTTGTCTATTGTGTTTGCTGCCCTTTTCACATTTTTGGTCACGACTGGATCGTTAGGCTCCTCTCGCATAAATGATGGCAAGGTGCGTTGTCGGGCTCCTAAAAACAATATAAAAATATTAAGATAACAAATTTCATTTCTTTTATGCACTTAAAAATTACCAATGCAAGTCTTATTGTGTAGCATTTTTATATTATTTGATGTGATGACCTCAACATACCTTCTTCGTCTTCAACATGGTTAAAGGTCACGGTGTGATTGCGGTGGTTACTGTTCATTACATGATGGCTTCCTTGCGAGTCTTTGTGGTTTTTCTGTTCAAAAAAAATTAGGAGAGACATGACATTTGATAGTTCATCAGTTATTTACTGTTTATTTTTTTCCAGTGTAGATACTACTGTACCAAGATAAATATAACAACTAATTTATGGTACAGCATATTCCTGTTTTTAGTTACTGTATTTCTATTGGCGATTCTCTAAATACAGTAGAAACCGTCTTTTTGGCACCCTTATTAAGGATATACTTTTCCACAAAACAAACAAGGGATCAGAGATGTTTAAACACTACGGCCGACCCCTATTCCAGGAACACCCGTATAAAGAGGACATCCATATTAGGATGACAGTTGGCTCCTAAAGGTGTCTGCCTAATAGGGGATCTACTGTATATCATACCTCCATTCTTTCTAGTTGTAGTACTAGTGAGTTCTTCTCAGTCCCTAATGCTTCCAGCATCGTTTGTTTCTGAATAAGACTTTCTGTCAATGTGTGTAGACGATTTTCTAACTCTGCCTGTGTTGTGCCACTCATACGCTTTGCTACCAACTGTTAAAAATACATTAAATACATTATTTAACATATCAAGAAAGTCCCAGTGGTCTAATGGTAGTGTGCATATCTTTTTTACTTAAGTCAAAGTAAGTAAGAAGTGCTTAAGTGAAAACTAAAGCTTTATTTCAAACTAGTTTGTTTTATCTTTGCGGAATGACCATGGACTTGTCATCTAAGATTTAAGAAAATATTCTTGTTTTTGCTTAGGTTATTTTGACTTAAGTCAAAAAAGATGATTTTTTTTTCTAAGCATGTTTAATAAATCTGACCCCAGGATACAATGAGCATCTTCAATCACCTGGTTTCTTAATGTTACAACTTCTTCATCTTTTTCCTGTAATTTTGCTTGTAGATTCAGTCTCTGTTTGTGACTATCGTCTTGGATGTATCTTAATTCCTCATTCTTTTTCTCCAGATCTGCCTCACACTCTCTAGTATTCTGCCTTGCCTTCTCCAGTTGATCTTGCAGATCTTGGATTTGGTCTTGTGCCGTCTCTGAATCTGCCTGTTGCATCATTTCCAAATCCTTCAAAATATATGACAGATTTTTCATAGCTTCCACAAATAACAATGTAGTCTGTTAAACTCTGTTTACACTATCAAATTGATGTGGCAAAAAAATGCGATGTGCCCATATATGGATGATGATGTCATATCACTACCATATTTGGACATATCACTACCATATTTGGGCACATCACACTTTTTTTGTCAAACATGTTTAATGATTCTCGGATGAAAGTAATGATTTGTTCATAACATTGAACCTTATTATTACGTTTCATTCATTGTTGTTATAGATTATTTTTCTACTCACCTGAATTTCAATTCTAAGAGTTTCAAGTTTAGTATTGGACTGGTGAAGTTCTTCTCGTAGCAAATCTCTTTCGTTTGATATTTCTTCCAGTTCTACTGAACTGCTAGATTGGCCCTCTATAGCTACTGCTCCTTCCTTCAAGCTGTTTATCAATTTGTCTTTTGACTACAATGCAAGAAAAAAATCACATCATTTTCCAAAATTGATGTTTTTGAAGTTCAGGCCTTGTGTTTAGATATAATAGGTAATTCATTTATTCAGGATATTGGGCATAAAAAGAGTAATATATTGGCAACTGTTCTTCATACCTGTAATATTCTTGTAGCTTTTAGCTTGTAGTCTGCTAATTCTTGCTTTGCACTCTCCATGTTGCTCTTCAATGTTCTTGTTTGTGATAACAATTCATTTGCTCGAGCTACAATTAGAGAGTCGGAATGCTGATTATGATACCTATATACTTGATATTAAAGTATCTTTTTTATTCAAAGAGATATAGAAGTAGAAGCACTAATATAAGGGAACACCCATGGGACTTAACAATGCGCTACCTTATATTAGGGGTTCCCTTGATTAAAGGTTGGTTGTAGTGGCAACACATATATTTCCCCACATTCTTTTCATGGGATAGGGGTGTTGTAAGGGTATTGCCCCTCGTTCGTTCTACGGGATAAGGGGGTGGGTGCTGAATAGAGGTGTCCCAAAGGAGGGGTACTATTGCAGTATTGTACCTTTTTCATCAATATATTTCTTCTGGGCTAATGCGTAAGATTCGGCTAATGACTTCTGCTCATCCTCCAGCTTACTCTGTCTCTGCATAAATTCATTCTACATACAGTACAACAAGAAACATAAAACTATTAATTAATTCAAATAATATTTCTCTAAATATGTCATTACTTTTTAAATAAACAGTAACTCCTCAAGAAGCAATGTCATTGGAATAGGCTAAGATTTTTGTGGAAAGGCTGTCAGTTTATCAGGTTAATTATTATTATTACAGTATATCTATATTATATTAGGGTTGAATGGATTGTATGTTAATTGGCATACTTGGCTTTCCATACATAAGCATGACCACTATTTAAAGCCCTGTTTACACTATCAAACTAGTTTGACAAAAAGTGTGATGTGATACCAAATATTGTAGTGATAAGCCCAAATATGACATCATCATGTCCATATGGGCACATCACATTTTTGTTGTCATAAAGTTTAGACAGAGCTTTAGATTTACCTGAGCCATCTGATAGGATTCATGTTCTCGTTTTAGTGCAATTTCAGCATCTCTAAGCTTATCATTGACAGAGTCCAATGCTTGTCCATGTACACCACTAGAGTTTGAATGATCTTTCAAAATTCTTTCTTTCTCGCTCAAAAGTGAATCAACTTGTTTCCTTTTTCCCTTAAGTTCTTCGTCGGCTTCTTGGAAGCGGACCCGTAGAACACCCAGCTGCGAATTCTTTGCATTAAGTTCCTCCATCAGGTCGTCTTCTCGCTGTTGGAGTTGCCTCATGATGGCATCAGACTCGGACATCTGAGATCTCTTCTTTCTTAATTCATCTTTGACTTTTACAAGTTCTTTAAAATAATAATAGTACTACAATTAAGATAAGGATACATTCGTAAAATTGCTACTCTATGTTATTGAATGTGGTAATGCCTTACTGCATTGAATGATAAGAGCATGCCAATGACAGCAAGAATGTTGATCATGAAGTTGTTCTTACCTCCTTCAGCCTTCTTTGACCTCTGCAATGCCGTTGACATCTCCTGATTTAGCGAGGTAACCTCATTCTTTAATAACTTATTCTCATATTCCAATGTGGAGACACGTTGCGAGGTCTCATCTAATTGTCCGGTTTGGTATCGATTCTCAAGAATGGCATCAGGAATGTCGATACTGGCATCAGCTTCCGAATGGGGTGTGCCTACTGGTGCTGGTTCTTGGATTTCTGGTACATCATCATTGGCTGTTGTATAAAAAAATATTTAGATATTTTATGTAAGTAAACTGTGGCTCATGTTGAAACTAACTTCGGCAGACCTACTCACTACTAAAGCTCTGTCTACACTAGTTTGATAGTGTAAACAGAGCTTAAGTCACACCCTTTATTTAGAGTGGCTGACTGATTCAAACATTTCTACTGTACCACAGTAAATATTATCCACTCTCAAAAGGTAGATCTTCCCTATTAACCTTAAGTGAAGTTGTAGCCTGGTGGTAAAGATGCAAGACTAATGATATCAGGGTTATGGGTTCAAGTCCTGGTAGATGTCACTTTTTTTTCTGGTATTTACCTGTTTGATCTGTAGCTGTTATTACAATACCGGTACCGGTACTTGAACTCCCCTCGGTTTTTCCACTTTTTGATGAGACATTTGATGATGTACTAGATTGTCGAGAATGTTTACCATTCTGCGGTTTTTTATCAACTTTTTTCTTATCTGTGTCTGAACTGTTTAGGAACTCAAAAAGTTTTTCATCATCTTCCTTTTTAGATCTTAAAGGAGAACTTTTATATTTTGCATTGGAACTTTGGTTTCCAATAGCACTTTCGCTAGGAGTACGGCGGATGTTAGCAGTGTTGGCTAACTGAGTGGCGGATAAGGTCACAGAGCTCGCTGAGGTTGGAAATGTTCTTGGTTTGAATGGATTGTGTTCGTCAATAGGTTGTTGGATAGGTGTAAAGTCTTTCACGTCTGAGGTGTTGAGTGCTTGAGATGCACTTTGGTCTAGGTTATTCAATAGATTCTCAGCTTTACCCAGAAGCCAAGACATGTTGCAGCTAGCTAGTGGTAACCCTGCTAGTTTAGCCTATAACCTCCAAAGCATAACAATCTGAAACAGAAAAAATACAACTTTAATTAGATAAATTCAATAAATAAAAAGAATTGTTATTAATTACATTTACATTCGATTGGATCCCCTATTATTCGCTACAACATTTGTTGTTTTTTTACAACTTGATATATTCATATGCCAACAGTAAAATTTAAATATAAACTCCATTTTAGGTCTAGGCTAGAGCCTAGGCCACCTCAATGCAGCTTGGAGTGAACCCAAAGCCCACACAAACTGCCTTGCTTGGTTGTTGACGTAGCCATGCAAATAAATAGAACTTTACTGACGTGGAACTTCGAACACCAAAATATAGTCTCATTTTCATTGGCCTAAATTATTACAAATAACCATAAACCATACAAACCAGTTACAAGTTATATATTATTATTATTACCGCGTTAGTAAATGAGTAAATCGTATTCTGATCTCATCACAACATAGTAAAAACCATAAATTGAAAACATCAACATTGATCAATTTCGTTTACTTTTTTGTTTTTGCTTTTACACTGGGTCAAAGGTCATTAATACTAATGAGGAATTATAGGTGGCGTTTTTAAGATATTCAATACAGAGCCATATATATAAAGAGTTACGACATTGAAAATTAGAAGCCATGTTTGTGTCAAAGAATTCGCACGCTGAGGGCGCGCGCGTCTATTTTGTATAGCGTTTTCCTATAGTTCATGCATTATTTTTCGATTTTTTTGTCTATGAAATAACGCTTGTATTCCGTTTTTATTTTAGTAATTAATTTTATTAATGGTATTAATTTGGTAACATATATATATTGTGTCTATAATAACAAAAGAATAAATGCTATAGGGCCTACATGCAAGTCAGAATACATCAAAGCATGAACCAATACAAAAAACACACAAATTCACCCCTCTTTTTATACAGTATATGGCTCTGTGTGTTTTTGACACAAACTTTCAGAGACTCGTTCATCATTTCATTTGTAATAATTTGCCTTTATTATTTTAATATTGTTCATACCCTATTCAATATATTAACAAATATATCCACGACACTTTATTATTTTATTTAGTCATCAAAGCATGCATTATGAATTGAAACTATTACATAATTGTTATTAATAGGACGTAGTTATGGGATGTTTCGTTCCAAAATCAATCAATCGAACTTTATAATGTACTAGCGCACGCGCGCGCAATATTCTTTGCCGCAAGTACTTCTGTACGCTGTGCACATCGATATTTCACCGCTAGATGTGCAATTACATTTTTTTAAATATAAGAAAATGTTTAAAGTATTTTCTTGCTCCTATACTTTACATGCATTAAAGATGTATTGTCCCTTTGACTAATTCCAAAAAAATAAAAAATAACAGATTTCGAAAAAAGGTGGGTCATTTTGAAGTATCATAATAGTTATTAACTATCACCAAATATTTGTCGAAAAAAAAATCATTTAACTGAAATACAGACGTTTTTTTGTTTAAAAAATAACTCTGACTTCCAGTCAAAGTTTTCGATCAAAACATACCCCATAATGAAACGCGCTTGTTTGGCTACTCTGTATGCATAATCATAAAACTTCCTCATGATCTGTGTGAAAATACCTTCTCAACCGTGACGAGTTGTAAACAATCCTAATTAGCATATGCATAATGCGTACTCGTGGTTTGAAATCTTTGTTTACTTTCGCTCGCGACGATTTTCCAGACGAAATGTAATCAAACTAATTTACCTGTTAATTACGTAAACTTGTTGCTTTTGGCTCGAATTTTCGACTTAAAGTGAATAACTTTAATATTACTTTGATATGGCCAATTTAAATTTAGAATATTTTGACCTTCATTTTTTTGTGTTTCAAGGGACAATACATCTTTAACGGAGACAAGTTTGACACAAATTGATCTGCATATCACGTGACTATAATCCAATGTCGTAACTCTTTATATATATGGCTCTGATTCAATACAGAGCCATAAATATAAAGAGTTACGACATTGAAAATTAGAAGCCATTTTTGTGTCAAAGAATTCGCACGCTGAGGGCGCGCGCGTCTGTTTTGTATAGCGTTTTCCTGTAGTTCATGCATTATTTTTAGATTTTTTTTGTCTATGAAATAACGCCTATATTCCGTTTTTATTTTAGTAATTAATTTTATTAATGGTATTAATTTGGTAACATATATATATTGTGTCTGTAATAACAAAAGAATAAATGCTAGGGCCTACATGCAAGTCAGGATACATCAAAGCATGAACCAATACAAAAAACACACAAATTCACCCATCTTTTTATACAGTATTACTCTCTGTGTGTTTTTGACACAAACTTTCAGAGACTCGTTCATCATTTCATTTGTAATAATTTGCCTTTATTATTTTAATATTGTTCATACCCTATTCAATATATTAACAAATATATCCACGACACTTTATTATTTTATTTAGTCATCAAAGCATGCATTATGAATTGAAAATATTACATAATTGTTATTAATAGGACGTAGTTATGGGATGTTTCGTTCCAAAATCAATCAATCGAACTTTATAATGTACTAGCGCACGCGCGCGTAATATTCTTTGCCGCAAGTACTTCTGTACGCTGTGCACATCGATATTTCACCGTAAAATGTGCAATTACATTTTTTTAAATATAAGAAAAAGTTAAAAGTATTTTCTTGCTCCTATACTTTACATGCAATAACGGAGACAAGTTTGACACAAATTGATCTGCATATCACGTGACTATAATCCAATGTCGTAACTCTTTATATATATGGCTCTGATTCAATACAGAGCCGGCCATATATATATGGCTCTGATTCAATAATACTAGACTAGGGGAAATACCGTATCCACTCCTTATAATATTAATAATTTATTTATATATAATAGTAATCATAATTCAATTATTTTCAATCAATCCTCTATTGGTTGTGCATTCATAATTATTCCACCATCCATAATTGTAATCGTCTTTAATTGTCTTACAGTAATATATTATTAAATATTATACAGACCACCCATTATTATTATGAATGATACCACCACTGACAATTGGCCTACAATTATAACAATAGACAAAAAAAACATATAGTAATTAAATAAATATTCAAGAATTAATAATGCTAATTATATGATAGAAAAATGTTGTAAATTTAGGCCTATTCCTAATGTTTGGAAGTCGTAAACTTGTTTTCAAATTTGATGAAATTTGCAGCAACACTGTCTGGAATTTTAAAATGAAAAGAAACTGAGAATAATAATATATATTTTAAAACAAAGATGAAGATGAACAAATACACTTATCATACATTATTAATTTGTTTTCTTTTAAAACATTGACACCCGGCAAGTTATCTAAGTACTACTTGCGCCCTCTTTCCCGCGAATTTGCTGGAAGAACTTAAAAAAGAACTACCATTTTAATCGAAGGGGTTTTAAACTAAAGCTTTCTGTGTTTGTAGCTCTTTTGAAATATAAAGTATTAGAGACGTATTTCGTTGATATAAAATAGTATAAAGAAAATATTTTTACCGTAATAAAGTTTGTTCAAATATATTATAAACATATTATTTTGTAATTAAATTTAAAGCGCCCCTGTTATAGAATGGACGATACTAAATGAATCTGTGAATGAAGTGAGATAAGCATTGTTCTGTTGTCAGTGCAGACAGTACGTCAAAGAGTGATACCGTGGTTTTTAAAGTACGGAAGAAAGCATGGATGTAGAATTGAGATGCCCAGCCTGCAGCGGCTATTACAAATCTCCAATTCTTTTGCCTTGTTCACATAATATATGTTTATCATGTGCTCAAAGTATACAAGTATGTGGGCAGGCTAGCGCAAGTGTTTACTGTGAACAAACCCCACTGAACGAGTTTGACTACCCAGAGGCAGACCGTGTCAGTGAAGCTGACAGTGGTATCAGTTTTGGAGCATCGTCTGCCGGGTCAAGCTCCAGCTCTGGTGGAGGCCATCTACAGAACGATTCGTTGAGAGTTATCTGCCCTCAATGTCATAGAACAATTTATCTTGATGACAGAGGTGTGAAAAGTTTTCCAAGGAATAAAATATTGGAGACAATAACTGATAAATATGTTCAAACTCGTCACCCGGGACCGATGGAAGCTCAAAAATGTCAAATGTGTGAGAAATCGCCATTTGATGCTAAATTTTATTGCGAGCAATGCGAGGTCTCTTATTGTGAAGGATGTCAGAAAACGTGCCATCCAGCTCGCGGTCCTCTTGCGAAACATAGTCTTGTATTGGCTACTAAGACTCAAGGAAAAGTGCGACCCCCGAATCCGGGACCCTCGACTTGCACGGAACATATCGACGAGAATTTGTCAATGTATTGTATGCTATGTAAACTGCCAGTGTGTTACCTTTGTCTTCAGGAAGGGAAGCATATGAACCATGAAGTAAAGGCCCTCGGGGCAATGTCAAAAACACAAAAGGTAAGATGATCTTAAATTTGATCCCAAACATAAGTGACCACTTAGTCTGAAGGTCAGAGACGATGTCTCCAGAGGGTTAAGATGGGTCATACTAATTTACAGTGTACAGTTAACTTTTTTCCACTTGACTTTTTATAAATTATTGATATTAAAAAGTAAGTAAATGATTCATATAGGTCCTACATTAGAAGTATAATAATATTGATAAAATATACAGTTCATAAATATTAAATATTCCATTTATATATTTATATTAATACTTTTATTTACTCAGCATTTTTCCCAATCAGAGACCAGTGTAAAAAAATATTATTTTATGATTATCTTATAATAATATATTATACAGTATTTCATATTATATAATTTTACACTCATTTTATGAATATGTACATAAAATGAGGCCTTCCAAAACTTACTACAAATATTTCTCACTCTGCTTGAATACAAGCTAACAAATTAAAAATCTATAAAGATTTCCTTTTTCATATCCCTTTAATTATTATTGGCAATTTCAGCATGTCCAGAATGATATTGATTTTTGTCATGACGCTCAGCAAATTTCGCATAATTTGCCAGATTACAGGTTTAAGGGCAGTCACTTGTAAAGCAGCATGCCCCATGGGGCACTCATTGAAACCTGGCAGGCCTCATGAGATTAATCGTATTGGATAGTATCAACAGTAGATAAGAGAAACCATAGGCATTTAAATTAATTACAATGATTTATATACTTTTTATTGAATAGAAAAAAAATGCACAGATTGTTTTGCTAACAAAAGACAAATTCAAAAGTATTTTTAATATTTTGTAAATTTCATGTGGTGACACTATAATTAATGTTGCATATATATATCCCTGCTATTTTTCAAAAACACTGAAGGCTCAAATATATTTTTTTAAATTTCATCAATATGACATATTCTCATTGATTATATTCTAATAGAAACAAATTAACAAAACAAAATACTCTTAATAACTTGATAATAACAAACATATATCAGAATGTAAAATGTATTATTTATTGAGTTTATTCATTGAGTTTCACAACAAAAAACAAGAAAAGCACAAATGGCTAACAGGTGATACTGTACCTCTAAAACAACCCTTCTCCCTAAAAGTATAGATTCTTTACAACAATTTCAATTTTGGATGTTAAAATGACTGCGCATCTTAAGGCCTAAGGCTTAAGTTATATAAATATTTAAAACAGTAGACGTCGGAATTAAAAGCGTTGTTTAATTTGATGTGTTCTGTAATTGGAAGTCGACCGTCACATGCAATTAATTACACTGTGCGTGGATCAACCGCCTCTTTATTTGATTCTCTTGTGTTTACATATCTGATACTATCTCCAGTTAAATGAAATGTGAATTTGTATACGATAAAGAATTCGTTGAGTTGGAAGGATCGTGGTGAGTCATCGCTGGGTAAAATACAAAGCGTTATTTTTGTAGTATGGTGCTTACCGTTAGCTTTTTAACCTTCTACATTGTAAAGCACATTAATTCGTCACCTTATATTTTTTTTAAATCAAAATATGTTTTTAGCATTTACAATAAATTGATTCTACTTACTAATATTAATAATTTTCATAAAACGTTAAAGAACTACCTCATAAATTAATATGTAAGATGGACATGTACGTTTTACAGACAATTTATATTTTTTTCTTTTCATGTACAATAACACTTAGTTTCTTGGCACACTGATTTCAGATTTCAAGAACATTACTGTAGTAGTTTCAATAATGGCAAAAGAACAATAATATATATGATATAATTAAGACATTATTGAGAATCTTTGGATTGGGTTGACAGTAATTTGGGAGAACCAAAATATCACCAAAAACTATATTATATATTCCACTATAAATTTTCGATATATCAATATCCTATTGACATTATATGAAATTATTCAACGTTTTTGTCAAAAAGTCAAAATAGTTGCTTACAGTTATAATAATACTGTACATACATAATTTCAGTTTTGAACAAAATGTTTCTTTAAAGAAAAAAAATGAACATCTGCCAAATCTTTTAATTAGGTGATCATTTAGAATTCTAAATGATCACCTATTGTTATTGTATGAAATCTTTATTTTTTTTCTTTTTATTGTTTCTGTACACTATTTTGTGTAACAATTATCTCAAAAAGTTTAATGTCAATGATTACCAAAATTTCAGAATATCTTTCAAATAATATAACTTAATCCTAATAAGCTTTCCAGCGTGATCACTCATCCGTGACGACATTTATACGCCATTTTGCGAAATCACATTATCAATCATATCTCCATAATTCATTATCACATATTAATGAAATTCACTACACGTAAACTTCAGGTCAAGGGTAAAAATATTAGCAAATAAAAAGTTGCGCGTTTCAAGGTCATGCACGTGAAATCGCGCGTTAAAAATTTAGAACGCTCAAAATTAAGTTTTGATCAATTTAGAGCATGAATTAGGCCATTTGCGCGTTTCAAAAAATTACTGCACAAAAATGCGTTTTTGCGCACGCGATTCTTAGAAAGCGTAAAAAATAAAATTTGATGTATAAATCACAATCTACTCACAATTCTTAGTACATTCACCGATTTTGAGTCCATTCCGACTTAAGATAACGCTATACGAGCACATTAAAAATGACAAAATGCGCAAATTAATTGCATCAAAGTGCTGAAAATGGTGAAAAATAAGGCATTTTTAAAATGAAAATAACTCTTCAGAATGCAAGATGACCCCCAATTTTTTTAACTTATTCGGGAAGCCATTGAGTTGTAGATATGAATTCATGTACACATTTGACGTACAAAATGTTGTGACGTCATCAAATGGCCACTTGAATTTAAAATTAAGTTTTTTTTCTCTTTTGTCATATTTTATCACATTCAAACAAACGCATCTCTAATAATTTGTGCCTGATTTTCGCTCAACTTTTAGTATGTGATTGCTCAATTAATTGACTTTCTCATGACCTGCCACTAGTTTTATTTTGATGACGTCATCACGCGTAAAAACTTGAATAACGTAGGTTGTGTAATTTCACCTTCGCCGTAAATTTGAATATCTTACAGCTCTTCAGAATTAAAGGTTACCTTGATAATTATAATTTATTATGAAAGCTGATGAAATGTAGATATGAATTCATATAAAAAATAAGCCTATCGGATGTTGTGACGTTAACATATGGCCAGTTGAAGTTTAAAAGTAGTTTTTTCATCTTTTTCGTCAAAGTTATACAAATTTCAAAGAGCGCGCACAGCGCTTCTACGTGCCAAATTCTCTTCCAATTCTTGTATTTATTTGCTCAATTCATTATCTTTCGAAATTGTCATCTTCGAGTTTATTTTGATAATTCCATCATACCAAACAATTAAAACATGATGTGTGTCCCGTAATTTCACCTATGCTACACTGTATATAGATATACATTATATACAGTACATAATGTATATGGCATATAATAGGCTCAACTCAACGCTATAAGCGTATAATAGGATGGCATACATCAACATTTTCTGATCGTATGTTAACGTACGTGCATGTAAAAAAAAATTAATTTCATTAAAATGATAAAAATGATCACCTATAATTCGTCAAAGTGACGAATTAAATTCTAGTTTCATTTTTATTTCAGTTGTTAAAAAAAAGATTTCTTTAATATTAAAAGAAAAACATCTGCAAATCTCTTAATTTCAAATTAATATCCAGTAACAGTCTAATGTCAGTTTTCTATGAATTGTATTTTGTCTATTGATACTTTAATAAACAGTAGATACATCATTCAATGGTAATGACATTGTGTCTATTTATACTTTGTTATTAATGAACATTCCGTCTGTCTATTGATATTCTTCTCTAATGAATACTGTATCTGTTTTACATAATATCTTATAGATGAGTCTTCCTGTCAAGTCTTTGTCATTATTTAAACAAATTAATGTTTAAATACTATATGACACACATTTTCATATCATATTCTAGTTTGAATACAAAAACATTTGTCTGTTATATCATTTTATATTTATACTTTTATTGTTTCATTATTGTATATTATATTATATCACTTGCAAATATTTGTTATATTTTTTTAAAAAGTGCATTCAATCTGGCTACCATTTGTACATTTTTTGTAAGGGGATTTTTGAAAAATATAGTGAAATAATACAAGATTGAACCAATTGGCTATTAAAGCTTGGTTCCCACTAGATACCCTGGATGCAAAGACATGCGAGTTCCGATAATCCATCACTTGTGATTGGCCAAGTTACTTTGTTGAGCTTACTTACATCCTTACATTGCATCTTAGTGGGAACCCAGCTTTATTAATTGAATACCCAGGCATCTTTATAACAATCAATTTCAAAATGTATGCATTTAACTAAATAATTTGTGTTGTCCTATCAAAATCAATTATTTATTAATAAAAAACAGAACTTTAGCTCAAATGACCTCTTTCAAATTGGTGTCTACACTATCAAACTTTATGTGACTTTCTACGTGAATGAATTCTTGCAAATCCTTAGATTTGATTAAATATTCATTAGTATGGCAAAATGTCTTATTGTATCACGTACAGCATGTAAGGTCATTGTCTTAACAAATTTGTTCATTTTTATGTAATTTTATGGCATTAATTTTTTGATAAAAATGTACTAAGTTTACTGTAGTGCAGTCCTCTAGAGCACTCTTTTTTTCAAATTGAGTGTTGCGTCAATTGAGATAAGATTACCAGAAAGTTAAACTATCTTTATTATTCAATGAATGAACCTAACAAAAATGAAATCTATTATTATAAACTTAGTTCATTGAATCATAATCTTACTCAAAAGAGTTTATTAATATTTATTGTCTTGTCCTAACAATGTTTCAATTTATTTGTCTTATTTGCATCTTTTCTGCTAACACTTTAGTTAAATATTCTTTTTTTTTCACAATTTTCAAATTTTTCCCAACATTTACATTTTCAAAGCTAAACAGATTTCAATTTTAAGTTGTCTGTCTGCCTGTTTTGCACTGTTTATGATAATTCTTGATATTTAGTCCCAAGACGCCCCAGATCCATATCGTTGACAATCAACTATGATTTATGTCATAATTATTATTATTTTACATGCCTTTGTTTACACTGCTTCAGGAGCATGCTTCGCTTGACAGTGGGTATGCATAAATTCAAGACATTACATAGGATTTCTTTAAATGGTGAAAATCAAAATAGATTTTTTTGTTATTATTTAAATTTATTTATAATACTTTTTCTTTAACAATTTAAAAAAAGATTAAAATTTAACATAGGAATACATTTTCAGTAATATTGAGAATATTTGTATTATGCCGTATAGTTTTGAAAATGAAAATTATTTAGAAAAACTACATTAAAATACCACAGAGAAATATTAATTTATCATTGTCAAAATGAAATACCATACCAGTGCATTTAATAATTTCATTTTGTTTAAAATAAAAATGTAATTGAATACAATATGTGTTTAAATATTATTTTTATATACTGTAAGTGTAATCTTAAAATTCAAGCCCTGCTGTACTGTTCACTTTTTGTGTATTTGCATTTGCTGTATAAATACATACTATATTATTATAGAATATCCACACAAAAAAGCTCTGTCTATACTATCAAACATTATGTGACAAAAAAATGTGATGTGACCGTATTGTACAGTATATGGACATGATGATGTCATACCACTACCATATTTGGGCACATCACACTTTTTTGGTCAAACTAGTTTGATAGTGTAGACAGAACTTACATGATAGAATAATATCAGGTGTCCTCTTTAAGGAATATCCACTAAATAGGGTTGACCAAAGTGACCCTTGTTCGTTCCATGGAAAAGTGTCTCCTTAATAGCGGTGTCCGAAACTACAATTAGAAGCATGAAATAATATCAGGATAATTTCGGCGTCTCACAGACGCATCGCCTCTTGCTCTAGAAGTCATTTGATACCCTTCAACGACCCAGTTACACGTCTTGTAATGGTACACAAACACTACAAAGCTTCATCACATGTCTTATACTATAGGTATCATCTTGTGATATATAACCAGTGTTATATAAACGATGATGCTACTTTAGTATACGATTAGTAAACCAATTAAGATTGTTATATTAGCTGTTCAACAAATTTATTATGATACTTTTAACCGGTATAGTTTTACCCGACATACCATAATTACAGTATCAGTATGTCCTTATATTCGCAAGTGAGACTATCGCCAATATTTTTTTAATCTCTTTAATTTTCTAGATAAATATAATTGATTGATTAATCACCATAAATATGCTGCATTATTATAAAAATTAGAATATTTATATGCAATCATTAATCACTTTGATTTTGCGAGAATTGCGTAAAGGACACTCAAAACAAGTCTTCACGTGTCAGATATAATTCATGTGATCGTTAATAATATTTTATTACTGGAGAGCTAGCTATACTTGGAGAATTATTAATAATTTCATACATATGTAAGCATAAATTACAATATATTATATACTGTAGTACTGTAGTTTATTTGATTAAAACTGTTTCTTAGACTTGAACTTTTAACCTACGCTATAGCTCTTCAAAACATCATTTTAAATTGTTCTTTACCTTGAACTACGCATAGCATGTTTCAAATTACATAGATTACCGTTTTTATATTCAAATTATAGAAAATCATTAAAAGATTACAATTAGAGCTGGAAATCTTTAATCTCAAGTTATATTTTGTTTATTGAAATGTTGCATACAGTAAAGAAGAGCATATAAATATTAATTAATTCATTTATTCACAACAAAAATAACATTGATGAAGAAGATATGAAATAATGTTTAATCTGGTAAACTCCATATACCGGATTCACACACACAGCTTAACAAATTGTTACTAATATATCCAGGGGTAATCTTACAGAGTAACAATGCTTTCACACACTAGTTTGTCACATCGGTGTATGTCATGTAAACATGAAGCGTGAAATACATATTACAAAGATATACACAGATATACACAGATACCGCTGTACTGGTTTTTTGACATTGATGTATAACCACAAACGCTTTCACATGTTTTTAGTATGCAATTTTATGTTACATTTTGTAACACTCTCTCTAACCTATCACATTTTAACAAAAAATCTGATGTGACCATATATGGACACGATAATGTCACATCACTGCCATATTTGGCACATTAGTTTGATAGTGTAGACAGAGCTTAATATTTTTTATGGTAGGAACTTTTTTGTGCACTCCATTTAATGTACATTCTTTTTGTGACCCTCTTTGGATGTCAAAACATCTGTTACTGCCTGAAGGGTAATAGTCAATTGTAATTTACTGATAACAAATACAAATGAGGCGAACTTTCTTTAGTAAAATATTGGCCGTCTATCAAGTATTAAGGCGTATACTTAACCTCAATACATAAGGTGATATTCATCACAATTGTTGTGTATGTAGATTATCGTATCACTTTATGGTACTGTATATTTTCACTTTTCTTACGATGTAATCCAGGTTGTCAAAACTCATGCATAATTATTATATATATTTTCTTATGGCTCTTTTATTTGTAGATGATATGTTATGCTGTATAATATTGTTGTCGTTTTTAGGGATTTAAATTTAATTAAACTAAACATTTTTGATATTAAATTATTTGTGGATGCTTTGGATATGGCAGGCGGTTGGAAGCAAAAGACAGAACGTAGAGTTGAAGAAGGATGGCATGAAGAATTTTAGTGTCAGAAGACATCGGGAAGAAGATGTTTCAGAGAAAAAAATCTGCATTATATTGAGATGTAAAGAACTGAGAGACAACAGGTGTCCAACTAACTATGATGCGGAAGCAGTATGAGAAGAAATACTTAGATTAGAGACAGAAAACAGTGACAGATCGAGGAATGTGCCATTCCCCCCTTCCTCTGGATCTATCTATAGAAAAGATAACCAGGAACTCACACTCACACAGACTTACTAGACCACATGTGCCATGTGAAATCCTCTCCTTCCTCTGGATTTGCCTATAGAAAAGCAGATGACCAGGTTCTCCTAACCTCACACAGACTTACTAGACCACATGTGCCATGTAAAATCCTCTCCTTCCTCTGGATTTGCCTATAGAAAAGCAGATGACCAGGAACTCCTAACCTCACACAGACTTACTTAGACTTTACATCCATGTGCAATCCCTCTTCTCCCTCCGGATCTGCTTTTAATAGAAAAGAAGATGACCAGGATCTCTTAACCTCACACAGACTTACTTAGACCACATGTGCAATCTCCCTCCTTCCTCTGGATCTGCTTTAATAGAAAAGAAGATAACCAGGAACTCATAACCTCACACAGACTTACTTAGACCACATGTGCAATCTCCCTCCTTCCTCTGGATCTGCTTTAATAGAAAAGAAGATAACCAGGAACTCATAACCTCACACAGACATACTTAGACTTTACATCCATGTGCAATCCCTCTTCTCCCTCCGGATCTGCTTTTAATAGAAAAGAAGATGACCAGGATCTCTTAACCTCACACAGACTTACTTAGACCACATGTGCAATCTCCCTCCTTTCTCTGGATCTGCTTTTAATAGAAAAGAAGATGACAAGGATCTCTTAACCTCACACAGACTTACTTAGACCACATGTGCAATCTCCCTCCTTTCTCTGGATCTGCTTTTAATAGAAAAGAAGATGACAAGGATCTCTTAACCTCACACAGACTTACTTAGACCACATGTGCAATCTCCCTCCTTCCTCTGGATCTGCTTTAATAGAAAAGAAGATAACCAGGAACTCATAACCTCACACAAACTTCCATAGCCAGCTGTCTTATTGACTTTCATATTGTAATCTATGTCTAACATGATTATAATAATTAATAGTACAAAGCTATTGTTCACAAGAAAATTCAGCTGAGTAAATAATAGACAGTTGTGTCGGCGGTAGGCTAGGCTAATTTAATCAGGTTCCTTCAAGATAAATTGAACAAGTGAAAGAATGCAGTGGTGTGTAATGCATGTACCTCTACATGTAAAACATCAAAAATAGGTGAAAAAAATGTTACTTGCAATTGCTTTGAAATATTTATATCAAATAATAATATTTGCGTAGTTACATTTTATATATACAAATGTAGGACTGTCATTGTGGTTGAATGCATGCCTTGGAAGTTGTAATTAAATTTGTAGCGCCTTTCCGTCTTGTTTCTGCTGCGATCATAGATTAGCATGGAATTGGTGTAATTGACCAGAATAGCGTGGCCACCTTTTCTTGTCGGCATGGCTAATTCTGTCAAATGTATTGATTCTATTATAAATAGAACTTTGTAATATAATTTTCTCTTGTTAATCCTATTGTTTGAACGCTTTTGAAAAGCCGACAGACGCATCAGGCAGGTAAATTTATTTCTTGTGTCTGAGTGTTTAATTTTGTACGTGCTAGCCTGCCTTCTCAGCTGTTAATTTCATATTTACAAAATCTGTTACACAGTGGAAATAAAACCTTGTGAAAACATTTTAGATATAGCTGTATAAATAATATGCATAAATAATAATTTTGATATCGAAAACTTACATGTTTTATTTAATATAACTAGTAATCCACTGAATGGATTTTATTTCTTCTGTATACAGTATACTGGTTAACCTCTCCAGTACAAGACCAGGGGGCCTAGTAGAACACTATGATCAGAATACTGGGAGACAATTCCCTAATAGTATAGTTATTGTGCACATATGCATACCCAGAACCAACGTCTTAAGGTTCCTTCCAAAAGATGAGTATTAAAAGTATGTTGGTTACAACTAATACGGCAGGTGTTTTGAACCCATGCCCTCTCACATGTTAGTCTGATATTCCTTACCATTGTGCACTAGTAAGATTAGGACTGTAACATTATTGGCTAGATAATATGACCTAGTAAAATCTATAGCTTTCTAGCCCAAATAGTGTACAATTAATGGTTTAATAAATAAAATACAAATTTTAAAATGTGTATACAGCATTTGCTTTCTGTAAAAATAAACAAAATATGTTAAAAAAACAAAATTATTAGGATAGAATATTACAACTGCAGACCACTTAGTTGAAATATCCAATACCTTACATATTTTCCGACAAAATGCGTTATTTGTTTCGCGATTTGCAGCTGTGAAAAAAATCCCCATGTGTCCTTTTATTCGCAATTCTCTCGTGAACACTCGGATTTTGCATGAAATGCTGTATATGACCTGTTATAATTTATCCTTGGCTCACCTTTATATATTACATAATTTAACCAGAAAATTGATTATTATTTGTATAGAATTTTCATGTGATGTAATACATTTGTAACTCTCATCAGGTTCTTTTTGCTAAATACTGTACATCTTATTTAATGTGTATAATCCCATACTCCAATATAATCCCACCCCCTAATTTAGGCGCAAGTATAATCCCACCCCCTAATCGCCAATTTGTATCAATAAAACTTTTCCTTAGAAATACTATACAGTAAATTATGTAGATCATTTAATGTTATATTACAAGATATGTTATTTCCTAATACTTTGAATTTCTCTCTCTTCTTCAATGTTGTTATTAACAGTGAATTTTTACGATGGAAATGAATACTATTTTAGTGCCGTTTTCAGGAAATTGAATGGTTGTTTTATTGCAGTACGTTGTGCTAAGATGATCATTATTCTAATTTGTTTTTACATATTTCTGTCAATTGGTATTCATATTGTCATTATTACTCATCTTTATATCCTGTTATTATATTTTTTGACTTTTTTTTATATTATTTTGTAATTGGAATTTTAGTAAATCTATATCATTAGCAGTAAAATTGTGTATGATATGATGTATGGTAATGATTTTGTCTTCAAGATTTCATCCGATGAAATGATACAAAGCAAACTTTTTTTCTTACAATCATCATCAGCATCCACCTCATCATAATCAAAATCATCATATTGTTCATTTTATGGAAATTATTTACTAGCCTGATACCCTCTGAATGGGCTAGCCAATCATTCTTTGTTGGCCTACTTGTCGTAAAACTTAACCCAGCCTCCTTCAGTACCAGGCTAACTTAGACCACACAAACAAATTATCATCATTTAATATAATTTTCCACAATTATCATCAATGAATTTGTATCATCTATAAATAAGCCATCAACATCCACCTCATAATCTTCATTATCATAATCATAATATTATGAATCCGTATGAAAACAACTATTTCGTCATCATCCTAAAAATAAAGTCATCGTCGTCATATTTTGACGGATTATAACATCAACCTCTTCGTCAATAGTGAAATCAATTTGAAAATACTACATCTAAAAGCCTGTCATATAAACGTAGACACCTAGTCTGCCTGGACAACAAGCACAATAGTAATATTTGACAGTCAACCTTTCTGAATGGAGCTGGCACACATAATAGCACATTTCAAAGCATTTGCTATTTGTCACACTTGCTCTATTGTCTACAGAGTTCAAAGCATTTTGCAACTTATTTTTCATATTGATTATTAAAAGATTAATTTCATCCCATGTTATGAGTCATATGAAATCTATTGAGTCAGAGAAGGATTACGTTTCCATGATTGTTGAATATAACGTGTGTTTAATCAATTTCAAGACTGGAAAAATGATAAAATTCTGCATATTTTACAAGCAGTTATTAAAAGTGTATTTGATAATGTTTGTAATAGGTTTAATGTCATCCTTAGATTAAGGCATCCCTTAAAGAGATCATGCTTGGATTAAGTTTACCTTTAGGTGGAAATATACTGGAAAACAATTTTCATTTTCATGGCGACGAAGTGAATATTTAATATTCTGTGCAAAGTTGGAGTTGGTCATAATGTTATACGGTGGTATATTCATACTGTAGGATGGAAAGGGATGTTTTAGAGTTACAAACAGAAAACTATATTTATTTATTTATTTATTTATTTATTCATTTTCAATCTTTCTACATAACAAAAAAAAGTTCATCGCGTAAAGATAACCAGAACGGTGCTTTATAGTATGATACATTATTATAAATTATTAAATTACATGTTAACTGGAAATTATCATCTGATTTACAATCAATCTGCGTTTGATTAATAAAACATAACATCTTCTCCCTCGTGATTGTCTGTTTATAGAGGTCAAACTTGATGGATGGAACATTCATTTCATGGCACAATGAGCAAAGAATGTTTATGCATATGTAAATGAATGTTTATGAATATGCAAATGTTCATGTTCAAACTCATTGTATTGGATGTCATTGTTATGTTGGTATAGAATTGACAACTATATTATTACATTGAATTATTCACTGCAATACAAATCAAATTTAATTCATAACATTTTAATCAAAGACACAATGTAAAAACAGCATATTCATGTCATGATTGAACTTGTGCCCCTGATCATCACACAAGTCTGGTTTCTTTTTGTGCCATTTTGTATTTTTTTTGTAATACTATTAGTATGGTAATATTTTGATATATATATACTATGTATGTAGATTAAAAAGTCGAGCTGCGTTTTTTGTAAGAAATATTTCTTGTTTATTCTGTATTAAGGATTAATTCATCAAACATAATATTGTAAAATTCGTGGGGCTGACAATAGCCAATAGCAAAGTCGAAACATCTTTATCTAATAGTAAGTGCTATATGTATGATAGCTTATAAAGTTCTAATATTGATCGCATGCTGAAGGCGATCGTCATTGCTGTTTCCGCATTAAAAGAAAAACAAAATGAAAGGATGTCACTAGATGTGTTTATTGATTTAAAGACCCTCTACCTGAGATTATTCAATCTATTTTAGTATAAGATAAAGCATAAATCATCTATTTCTCGCCGATAATAGAATAACAAATTTATTAAAAAGTCCCTAAAATGTACATGCTAATAATACTCAATCATGTATTATTAGTGTTTTTTCCATTCACCTGTTAACAGGTTTTTTACATATAAAATAAATGACATCATTTTTGTATAAAGCCTTGTCTACACTATCAAACTTTATGTGACAAAAAATGCGATGTGCCCATATATGGACAGGATGATGTCATACCACTACCATACTTGACCATATCACAACCATATTTGGGCACATCATACTTTTTTGTCAGTAGTTTGATAGTGTAGACACAACCAGACAGTGCGAACTCATTTGCATGTTATAATCAAAGGATTCTCTTCACAACTTTGTCAATTGTCAAGTCATTTTTACTGCTTTATGTTTTTTTTTTTATTTTTACTGCTTTATATATTTTATTTCCAGACAAACCATTAATCATGCAATGATCGACTGGCTGTTCGCAATTTTATTTCCAATAAAACACACATGTACCAAAAAAAATTACTTCCAAAATTATATTTTAAATTTATCCTTTTTATCTAAATTACATTTATAAAAGTAAAGCAATGTACTATTGTAGTTTTACATAGTGCTGTAAAATGTTGAATTTTTGTGTTAACTTGCATTTTATATCTGTTTTAATAAATAAAAATAAATAAATACACACAAAGTTCTTAGATTTATAGGTTAATGTAATATTTTATTTTAATCATGATTGCATTTTAGTTCAATGTACTTCTACTGTATGCAATCAACTATTGATTTTAAACTATCAAAAATCTACTTAACTTAATGTTAGACTACATAAAAATGCAGTTTAATAACCTCTGCATTCAGTCGTGCTCAGTCACAATTTAATTACTTTATATTCTCTGGTATAATCCCAACCCCCTAGAACATGAAATTAGGCTAAATTTGGGGGTTGGGACTATACTCGAGGAAAGCCTGGCTCAGTGAAAAAATTATTAAGAAAGCATTTTTTGTAAAAACTCATCTGAACTGGCTAGAGAGAGGCCTACATCCAGATCAAAAGTCAATACGGACTATACCTGGAGATATGCCTGTTTGTGAAATCAGGTAGGTTTGTGGTGGATAAATAGTCAAAAATAATGAACAATTCAAAAGCTCTTATTTAAACTAATACGCTTTTAAAATTTCTTCTTTTTTTAACTAAAGTCACTTCCAACAGCCGTATGAACACTAGGCAAATTACTAAAGGAGATCTTCTTTATCCCTCGTCCTTACCTTGAAATCTTTCTTTTAGTTTCAATGCTCCCTCATAAAATATTGTTGAAATACATAAATAAAATAAAATTTCTTCACAAATTTGTTTGACTCTACAAGGTAAAGCATATCAATCTTAAGCTTTGTCTACACTATCAAACTAGTTTGACAAAAAAAGTGTGATGAGCCCAAATATGGTAGTGATTTAAAACCAAAATTTGTAAACTATATATCATATACTTTAAAGGAATAATGTTATCAGTATTTTATGCAATTTAATCGGATCAATATGGTTATAGTAATATGTTATTCCAATATTCATATTAAGCATGAACATCTTTGATAATTTTAAATTTTGCCTACAGTGATGTTGACATTTTTAGTGGAGATGATTTGGTATTTACTGTAAGTAACAAGTAAAATACAAACTATAGCTAGCAATGCTTTGGCAATGGTCTTTCTGGTTTTTTCCTATCCTTGGGTTGGAATGATATAAAATGAGTTTATAGACCACACTAAAATGTATTCATAATGTCATTTCACCATCGAATATCATTTGATAAACTCACCTGTTTATACACATATACTGGTCAGTGATTTAGCATTCGTTAATGTATTTTAATGGACAACATTTGAATGACAGTTTTGAAATCTAGTTCTGGTCAAACCAAGTCAAAAACCTTTTAAAAAAAATTCTCTTCTAGTTTTTATGCTTTAAATAAAATCTCTATTTTTTACCTAAAAAAATGCCTTACTCGCTGTCTCTATTGTTTCAGCACTCGGTTTTCATAACATCGTGAGTACACGCCCTCAGGGAATGGTTGATTTGATATCATCTTTAAAGATCTGCAGAATCGCTGGAGGCAATAGATCATAAACATCAAAATTCCTCCTAAAAGACTAGCTGTCTACGAGGATAAGTTATGCAAAGTACGGTTTTGTCCAAGCGCGTCTTTCTCAAAAAAATGTCGTTCAGAGACATGCAATATTTTGACTGCATTTTTTTAGCAATACATTTTACAACTCAATCGCCATAAATAGTCAAATATAATTGTAATTATAATAGAATGATTTGTATTCAAAATAAAATCTCAGTTAGAATTAGATTAAATCTTGGAATTGAATTTATAATACAAATTAAAAATTAACAGAACTTTTCTGTATTTTAAAAGACTTTAAAATTATATATTTTTTTTTATATTTTGCAGTATTTTGGAGGATTTTGATTTTTTGAAAAACATAACTAAAAAATGTTTTTTTTTTTTTAAATTTAAAACAAATTATTTAAAAAATTGGTTATCCACACTTGGCAAATATTAAACCATTGTGATTTTTTTATTGTAGCTATTTCAATTGTAGCTATAGAATAAAATATGCTAAATTTATTTTTCTTTTTAAACAATAGGCATAGAGTACCAGAGACTGTAGTAAATAATACATATTGTACCAAGACTTTGTTTTTTATATCAAAAAGCATACAGCAAATCAAACTAATATACCCCTGAATTTCAGTAACATTGGCAAAAATATGTTGTTTGTTTTTTATTAATTTTTTAAAATGAATTTTCACATGAAGATAAAACTTGCTTTTTACATAGACAGATGGTGTTATCAAGATAGGTAACATGAGACGATAGTTATTAACCGCTCCTACAGAGCATGACTATCGTAAAGAGCCCACAGCAGGCAGATTAAAACATGTCAACAGAATAATTTGTCAGGGCTAGTCAGATTGAATTATCAACCAATTATTATTATGAAGGTTTTTACACCATATACTGTAGTATTCCTATTGGTGCATCGGTGTGAGGTGTCATTTGAAGAATGCAGTTCTTATGTTTTCCTTTGATTTTATTTCTACGGTAATAACATACACCGGATTTTTTTTACTGAAACAAGTATACAGATTTTCTTGTTTCTTTATGCCGATTGCTTTTATGTTCTTATATCAACAAAATACAATTTTTCTAAAAAAATTTTTGTAGAAAAATGAACAAAAACACATCAGGAGCTCACTGTGCATAAATAATAAACTTTATAGGTTTTTTTTTTATTTCAAAGCTGTTTGATTCTTCCATTGTTAATTGTTTATTTAAAACCCACCTTTTTAATTTGAAATTTTTCTAAATTTTTCTGTCTTTGTAAAGTGCATTGAGGCTTTCAGCATAATGCGCTATATCAAGTACCAGTTATTATTATTATTATTAATTATAGAAACATTTCTATCAAAATACAGTTACAGTACTGTCATTAAATAGAAGAGATAAAGCAATATACAGGGCAGTGTGTATAGTAGATGTTAATGGCCAGTTTTGTTATTGAGTGTTTACTGTGTCACCTCTAGACAAAAGAATAATCTATGTTCATTATAATGTCCGATAGATATGGATAATGACATGTAATTTAATATGATTTACAGCATTGTAAGTGTTACATTCAGTTAAAAGAAAAATTTAATAGAAAATGCTAGCCGTAGATGGCTTAAATCATATTCTTAATTTGAATTTATGTTTAAAATAGATATGGAGAGAATAATACTAAACTATAGTTTTTAGATTCTCTTTGGCTGCTTACTAGATATTAACCAAATTTAGCAAGAGGGGCAACAAAATAAATTTATGGATTAGGTTTAAGATGATGAGATGAACTCAATTTGTTAAATCTTGCTCATGCATTTTAAAAGTTATCTTTCAGTAGTTAATTACAGGGGCTTTTGAGTCTTCCTGTTAAACTCCAAAACCATTAAACAAACAATGATATTTCTAAACTATGCATATATATGACCAATCTCAATCAATAGTTTTTACCTTTTTTTTCTTTTGTAGGTTTCCCACTTTTATTTCATCATCATTAGCATTGTTTCATTCATTAGGATTTTTACAATTACACATTATCTAATCTAATTCATCATAATAATAACAGTATTTGGTTTGCTACATGCTACAAGGCATAACCAAACAAAAGGAATGTAGAAACATATCTATACATGTACACACCTTTGATAATTCATGATAAAATATTGTTAAGTTTTTACATTCATTTAAAGATGTATTGTCCCCCTGAATATGGGAATATTCAAAGTCTGATTTTGTTAATCTTCATTTTTCATGTTTTTGAAGGACTGTACATCTTTAACTAATAACAATTAAGTTTCTAAACTGTGCATTACTGTATAATGAACATACTCATCAATAGTTTTTACCTTCAGTTAATTGACACTTGATTACAATCAGAAAAAACGCTATATACAATTATTGCTTTAACTAATTGACTTATTTAACTAAAGTTTTGTGTTATACATGACGTTACAGATTAAGGTATAGATACATCTAACAGTGACTTTTAACCTAATGTAATCATGCTACATGTCTCATGTTTGGAAATTTAGTACATCGTAACTTCTTATTCATACAAAAGTAATGTGATTAGACAAGGGCAATAAATAATAATTTGACATTGGCAAACTAGGCTTCTAAGACATACGTGTACATGGTCTAGTTGTGCTACATACCGTCGTTTTTAAAATGCCAACAGAAAAAAAAGAAAGAAATTCATAGAAAACACCATGAAAGATTGCCAATGCAGAGTTAACACTGCATCAAACGTGATGTAATGAAAAGTAAAATACTCTCCCCCACTTCCATAATTCTGTGTTTTCAAAATACCAAAAAAAACCAATGAATCATTTCAGATAAAACAAGAGAGACAGAACACATGACTTTTCGAAATTTTAAATAAAATTTTGTTATCCTTCTTTTTTTCAGACGGAAATGTCGCAGGCGTTAACATCACTCACCGAGAAAGCAAAGCAAGCAAAATACTTCCTTGGATCGCTAAAGAAAACATGTGAAACCATTAACGTAAGTTGATTAGTAAGGTGAAATTGATAATGTTACGAGAAGACTGCTAAGAGGATGTTCATACTAGAATCTTGGACAACTACAACAGTACAAGCTTTATTTAGAGGACACCTTTAAGACCCAAATAAGTGTCCCCTTTCTTCCTGTCACTTTTGCACCATATTATGTAGTTTCTAAAGCCAGCCTGTCTATCTAAGAGGATACCTTCAGGACCCAAAAAAGTGCCCCCTGAATATTGTTTGGACATAGTGTTTAAATATATATTTTCCCTTGTTACTTTCATGTGTCCCCTGAATAGACGTATAATAAAAGAGAGGTTCTATTAAAATGTCCACTGGTGCAGATCCTGGGGTATGAGAGAAGGACATTATCTCTCTCTACATATATTCACAAGGTGTGCAAACAATTTGAACACAGTGACTTCATGTCACTTGTGCACCAATATATAATGTAACTGTAGTTTTAGAAGAAAATTTTATTGTGTGAGTTTGCGTAGCCAGCATGTTGATTTTTGTTGCCTCTCGCAAATGCACTAATGTCTCCTCCATTCTTTAAGACAACTGTTCCGTTGGAAAAGCCTCCATTTTTTTGTTTGAAATCAGAATTCATTGTACTTTCTGTTTAACCTGTTCTAATGAATCTATCTTGCTCTTGCTTCTTAAAAGATCGGTGCACTATTAGTATCTAATGAATACTGCGTTTGCCCCTAGTGTGCAATTTGCGATTCCTCAACAATCAGTGCAATCTGTGAAATTAGAAATAGAAAGAAGTCAGAAAATAAATGAAGAGAAGTCGAACACTAAATGTGTTGTGAATTTGAAACATTAACTGGAATAATGTACTATAATGATTATGTACTTGAAGCACTATGTATTGTGTATTGTACAAAGTAATGATGATGATGACATAATTAATTATTGGTGAAATATTCTATGTGCCATGTACATATTTAGGTGCTTGGAATATGTTTTATATTTTCTGGCTATGAGGTTATGAGTATTTATACAGTTTCTTGTAGAATGTTAGTTTAGAATTTCTTTAAATCTGTGAAGTTAAAAAAAAAAAATTTATGATCAAGCTTGAAAATGTCATTTTAATTTGAGAAAAGTAACTTTCGTTACATCTGTGAATTTTAAAAAAAAACTGTTTATTAGGTGTGCGAAAGTGTCATTTTAATCTACCACATGGTGTCAGAGCAACAATGACAATTCTATGCTAGTTTTTATGTCAATCAATAACAATGCTTTAATTTTCTGCATATCAAAGTAGCTTGTAAAATATAATAATACATTATATTATAAGTACAGTGCTGCACAGCTTAGATTGCATGTGAACGAATCCCAATTACTCTTGCCTAAAGGCATAATAATATGACAAGTTAATTGAATGTATATTTCATTGAGACACGTCGCTTCAACTGGGATTTTCACTTGGTACTGTAGTTTACTGTATATAGCATTAAAGGCCCGTTTTTTTCTTCCTTAATTAGCACATATTTTGCATTCCATTTTTGGATTTTTTGGATAAAATATATTTAAAATACTTATACTAATTTTTTATTTACCATAGTAAACGTAAACTAAATGGACCAATTAAGCTGACAATGTGCTTTTTGCATTTAAAATAAAAATTCTTAAACATTACAAAAAAGTCAACAATTCCGTAGTCCAAATATCAGTACACGCAGAATCAGTTGCCCGATGTTCCATGGCAACTAAAATTGTATGGGTTTTTTTTACATCTTTTTCCAGGAATGTGCAATCGACTTTGAAGCAAGTTTAGTTGCCAAGTTTGACGAGATGATTACCATAATACAAAGGCGTAAAGAAGATCTCTTACTACAAGTAACAAGAGAAAAAGAGTTCAAGATAAAGATGGTAAAGAACCACATGAACCAGTGCTCTGCCAAACTCCGACAGACAACGGGTTTACTGGAGTTCTGCATTGAGGTCATGAAGGAGCCAGATGCAGCTGCATTTCTTCTGGTAGGTATCAGTATCATCTACTGTCTTTAATTGATGGCAGCAGTCTCCAGCTATGACTAGAGTAGCTTCTAAGTCAGTGATGTTGCCACAAGAAATAAAGTGGTTTTCGCAAGAAAAATCTCTGTTCATGCCACTGGGTTGTCAAATGCTTCTGTGATAAAGTTGTCAGGTTAGAACCTTACCAACCGTACTGGTGGCTATGGCCCTGTAATTTAATAACGACTTCAGTAATTTTCTGTAGACAGAATGCTCCCACCAAATATAATTTATTGTTTTTGGAACATCTGTCCTTAACTACCCCACTTCTTAATCTAACATCAATTTCCTAAATACGTATACTCATTATAGTGGCTAACAATTTTAGCCACATGCCAGTAAGTCTGGTTTTAGTAAATTAAATATTAAGGTAATTAAGTTCCTATATAATAGCATATTAAAAGCAAAATTAATACTTTAATCCAATTAGAAGGATGAAACTAAATTATTAGTATCATATTATAAAGTACACACATTTAACTATTATTTTAGATTGGATTAAATGCAGTCATTGGTCTTCGTCTGATGTATTAAATATTTAACCGATAAATATGAAGCTATTTCTTAATTATTAAATCATTTTGTCTCTACAGTATGCTTGTCAAGTTGCCGCCAATGCCCTTTTTATATTTTATTAAGAAGCTTTTTCCTAGTGTATAAATCCAGAATAAATTGCCCATGTTCCAATTCGATTAATATTTAAATGAATTGTTAAAATGTATATATCCCTTTAAAAAAATAAAGATCAAATAAGTTAAAACTGCCTCAATATAAGTTTATTATTATGACATGTTTCGGGGGTAGCCCATCATCAGTTGAAGATAATTGTAACAAAGGATAACATATATAAGTCACAAAATTACATAATAAAATAAATCAGCCAATACAGGCTTTAAGTCGAGAATCTGACGCACTTGATGTAAAACTTGCTTGGAATTGATATTTTTTGCAAATCCTATGGCATGGCAATAAAAAGTATAATTTAAACTTCAAACTGGAGCCACCTATGGACATGATATGAGGCATCTTCTTGTTTCTGTATTCCATTTTCCATATGTACAGTATAGATTTATTATTTATTTATAAACCACACATTACCTTCCCTCTTCTCAACTGACAACCATACAATAAAAATGACAGTGCCTGATACAAGCCAAATTAAAAATTAAAGACAAAAAGTGCAAATTTTATATCATTAATCAATTAATACCTAGGTTTAAATTTCATTTAATGAGCTTTTTACAATAAACAATTACCTTCTTGTTGATAGATTTAATAAATGTGTCATGCGTTCTTCGCAAGACATAAATTGAAGACCACCAATTTGCACCTTATTAATTTAAATTTAGGTATAATTATAACCTTCACCTCATAATCTCAAACACTAAAACTAAAGCTCTGTCTACACTAAACAAACTAGTGTGATGTGCCAAATATGGTAGTGATATGCTCAAATACGGTAGTGATATGACATCATCGTGTCTATATATGACCATATCACATTTTTTTGTCACATAAGATTTGATAGTGTAGACAGATCTTAAGAGAGGTTCACTCAACTATCTAAAAACTAGGGGTCAGAATTTTAAACATACTTACAATCAAAAATTTTAACTGAAGTCAATATAGTTGGCTAAGTTAAGTTTAAACTAACTTCTTATCCAAGATAAAAATGACTGCCTCAGCAAATTATTGATAGATGCCACTTTTATCTGCCTCAAATATCTATCAATGTCTATCAATTTCTGAGAATAATGCCAGTTGTTTTAAAATATCAGTAAAATAAAAAAAAACAAACTGTATTTTTAAAATAACTAACCATTAAGTTTGTAAAAATAATGAAACAAAACATTAGAGCACTTTACTGATGAATAAAGTTCAAAGGACTTTTACCCAGTAGGAATCTGTTCTGACAAAACAGTGGATACAAAAATGAAAACATAAATACTTCATTTCAATCTACAGTATATAAATATTATCGTATAGATTAATGAAAAAATTCAAAACATGTTAAATATCTTTTATTAAACGTATCTGCATATTTATGTTTTATTTACCTAAACTTTCACAGTTTAATAATTATCTCTAAAGGCAGTTTTAACTTGTAATTTTTTTATTTTCTGGCATTTTAATTTTATTATTAGGTGCATTGAGGTGTTGGCATATATTATTAATATCAATTTTCTTTTAATAATTCATAAATATGACATCCTGTTTAATTTTAGCAACCTGATCTGGGCTAATGAACAAATTTAATATTTTTTCGGCAGTGAATATGTATTATTAGGGTAGTTGAAAATAGTTATTGATTTAGGACACTTGTGTAATTGGCTTTTATCTAATGATTGCCTAACCTTACACGGCTTTGATACGCCGCCAGGCACGACGAGTCTAATTTAATAACGTTGTATCCTGTATTGCTGAAACGTTTATTGTACAAGTACAACTGCGCAGTGTTCTATGATTGCATACAGAAAAGTTAGAATGAGTCCTCAATTTATTCCCCAATTTTTGTGCTCTATGATCGAGACGACGATCAACGACACATCAATGCATAGGACTCACAAAAGCTCCCTATCACCAAAGCATAGGACTCATCACAAAAGCTCCCTATCACCAAAGGACTCATCACAAAAGCTCCCTATCACCAAAGCATAGGACTCATCACAAAAGCTCCCTATCACCAAAGCATAGGACTCATCACAAAAGCTCCCTATCACCAAAGCATAGGACTCATCACAAAAGCTCCCTATCACCAAAGCGTAGGACTCATCACAAAAGCTCCCTATCACCAAAGCATAGGACTCATCACAAAAGCTCCCTATCACCAAAGCATAGGACTCATCACAAAAGCTCCCTATCACCAAAGCATAGGACTCATCACAAAAGCTCCCTATCACCAAAGCATAGGACTTACACAAAAGCTCCCTATCACCAAAGGACTCATCACAAAAGCATAGGACTCATTACAAAAGCTCCCTATCACCAAAGCGTAGGACTCATCACAAAAGCTCCCTATTGTGCATTAATAGAAACGTTTTTAATCTATGTCAAAAATACTCAAAAGGATTTGAACCCAGCAACAGTGCCATCACTACATAGAAGCACAGAAATGTACATGACCATTGTGTCGTATGATTTCTCTGTGCGATCAATAAGAAGTTACTACATTTGTAGTTCATTGGCCATTGCGATTAATAATGCAGATAGTTTACTCTTTGAACCAGTGTTGTCACTTTACACACACTAGTTAGCCACTTCTTGCCCTGAGGGTTTAACATCAACGCACGAGCCTAAGTGCAATAACACATTAATGTCTTTTGTATGTAGATGGATACATTATATGAAACTATACATCATTGCACATCACAGTGTACTAGATATTCTATTATGAATTTCGCATACACTTTATTAAACCTATTTTTGTATTTTGAAGTATTCATTTCATATTTTATTTTAGAAACATTCATACAACAAATTTAAATGTAAAAAGAGAAACGCTAAACCGAATGCTAAAATCGATAAATCTTTAAACAGTAAATATAAGAAGTGAGTAAGAAAAGTTGCCGCAAATGAGCTATAAAAATATCTATTTTAAAAGGTAAAGAAAAAATAATTATCGGTTTCTATTCAGCTTCCTGTGTTTTTTTTGGTTTTTTTTAAAATTTCATTGTGTACAGGGAGTAAATGTTAAAATGTTCTCTAATACAAATACAAGAAACTTTATTTGTCTTAGTAACAAAAAAAAACAAAGAAATGTCGGTTGTCAGCAAATCCGTTTTAAAGATACATATATAAACGGACTAAAAAATGACAAGAAGTGTAAAACAGTAATTTTAAAATGTTCTATGGTGTAAATATATATTTTCACATCATAAATTCATCCCAAAACAATTTTCTTTCTTATTTGAACATTTTGAATTTGAACTGTTGACCTTTTGATATGTCATAATATTTTTAGATGATCCAAAGAAGCTTAATTTTTAGTTTCCGTTCATTCATCCTCGTTTTGCTCTTCAATTTAACTTGCGATCAACCAATGATATTCTGCTTCCAGTGAACTGAGATTGACCAGTTGTCCATTTACAGAGTTTAATATTAATAATATAAATACTGTACATACATGATAGAATACAAATATATAATGTTCATACAAAAACCAATATTATGTAGATGTGTTGTATGAATGTTTATATTTTAAAACGTTTTTATACATGAAAAAGTCATTTTGCCAAACATAATAATGATTTATTTGCAAAATTTACGAGTACTATTTTTTTTAATGCAATTATTGATTATTTCCGTCTTTCTGCTCAAATGAGCATAAGTTCTTGTATGGGATGTGTTCAAATGGGATACTGATTGAACATATTGAACATAATGATTGAACTGTAATATTGTTATTATAAATAACTTTTGATTTTGAAATTATGACATATCATTGTTACATACAAAATTGACAAATTTCCCCACTGCCCCCAACCAAAGATCCTTTTAAAGTTTTTTTTTTTTTTTTCTAAAAATAGTGTTGATTTTTCAAATACAAGTCAAAGTTAATTGATATGGGAAACAAGTGCGTTTTTTACGAGCTATATAAATCATCTGCGTTTTCTGTCTTGTACGTTCGAACAGTGTGAACCTCGTGAAATTTAAAACGGAAATGGTTTTGCTTAAATATATGATTTGGGATTAAATAGCAATAGTTTATATGGAGAGAGTATATTTATTTGAGTGTATAAGACGACAAAATGAAGCATTTTTATTACTTTTATGCTTTTAAAAAATGAGATAAACTTATTTGTCTACGAGTTAAATAGGGCGTAGCGATATTAATGTTACAGTGTATGCTTACGATGTAATACAGAAAAATTGGACCTCATCAGAAAAAAAGGCCAACTATGTCAATAAAATGATTGAGACATGCCACGGGCCTTGAGTATGCTCAATAAAACATTTTAATTACTTTTGCTAGGAAAGAATCAGTAAAACATTTGAGTTAAATAGAACATAGTGTCATATTAATGACATATAAAGAAATTGGACTGTAGGAAAGTAAATAGAACATTACAATATTAATGATAAACTTGGAAGAATTGAACTGCAACTGAAATGATTGAAAAAGCCATGGACCCTTTTAAGAAACTTCAATTGTAAGATGATCTATATAGTTTCAAAATGTTCATAATCACAATGCAAACCAATGTATTCCTCTTTACAAAAAAATCCATTTAAATTAAATAATAATATTCAGTACATAGGTACTAAACACTGGGATAACTTATCAGTTCCTATCAAAAGGGCCTGATAAAAGAAAAGTGTTTTATTTAAAGATGTATTGTCCCCCTGAAAAAATAATTCTTAACAGAATTTTTGTTGAATATTTCATTTTAATGCAACATAATAGTTATCCACTTTGACCAAAAATTGGATCAAAAAAAGATATATTTACCTGAAAAAAATGTAATTTAAAGCAAAAAATGGTCAAATTGGCTGCCAGCCAATGGAATTTTGGTTGAATTTAACCACTTATTTTGTCATTTTATAAGTGAAAACATTTTTTTTTCGTTTTTTTTTCTATGGAAGAAATAACATATTCAAAGTCTGATTTAATTAATCTTCATTTTTCATGTTTTTGAGGGACAATACATCTTTAAATTGAACATTTATTAACAAGTATCATCCTTTCAATTATTATAGTATTTTATATTTTACCCCTCCCTTTACTGTTTTTTGTCCTTGATTGCTGGTCCTATTGGTCCTATTGTTGTTTATCAGTTTAAAGCTTGCCATTCACAAGATTTGCTTTTTTAAAATGTTGACCATCTTAATTGAATCAAATTATTGTACTTTTTACTTTAATATTTTCAAGAGAAATTAATGTTTACTTTGACTTGTTGAGAAACTTGCTTTTTATGAGCTGGCCGATGTATTACTTTTTAGTTCTCATTATTTAGTCTAACGCTTTGTCTAAACTATCAAACTAGTTCGACAAAAAAGTGTGATGTGCCCAAATATGGTAGTGATATACCCAAATATGGTAATGATAAGACATCATCATGTCCATATATGGACACGTTTTTTGTCACATAAAGTTTGATAGTGTAGACCAGGCTTTCTTACCCACATTTTGCAATTGATGTAAATTTGTATAATATATTGAACAATGTCACTTACAAGGATGACATGTGAGACATGGGTATTAAAGTTCAGTTTAATTTCTAGTTTAACTACAAAAAATAAATCATATGAAAAGAAAACAGAACTAGTTTACTGATGAAGTCTGCTTATGTCAACTACTACTACTAGAAAAAAAAATGCAATTTCTAAATTGACATTTTAAAGCATATTGCATTTCTGACAGTTCGTTTTTATACTGGAATAAATATTGATAGACAAATTCCATTAACTCCATCCATTAATTATTAGATGATCCAAATCGTATCACAATTTAATGTCATTTTCTGTTAAATTGAGGTGACTTAAAGACAAATCAATAAGTAGTTTTTATTTTAATATATAACTTATGAACGGTTCATGCTTTAGTGTCTTTTACCATTCTCCTTTCGTGTAGCGTTAACGTCATCTAGACAATGTTGTCGTCGTTAATGTGTGTCGGCTTTTTGCCGTGTTTTGTTTAGTCATCTCAACATCTAAGCTATCCGGCAATAATTTAATGATTTATTAAATTGAATTTCCAATCTATAAATACTATATACTTTTATTAATTTTGTTCGAAGTAGGTCGTTGTATTGATTGTAAATTCAAATCTATACACAAGTAAAAAGTCAGGAAAAGCAAAAAATATGAATTGAATAATATTTCCAACAAAATTAATATATCTTTAATTTATTATATAAGAGGGGTGGTAGTAGAATTTTTAGAAAAGCTGTGACCAACTATATGACTTTTTGTTTGGTATCGAAGGTGTTTCCTTTTTTTATTTATTTTATATATATTTTACGAGTGGGGTCCATCCAGCCAAAGCTGATCATTGGGGACCCTCACAGAAATACATCATGACAAGACATAAACATTAACAATACAAATTAAAATAAATATAATTTATAAAGATAAAATAAAGCACAAAACAATAAGAATAAAAGATAGGAAAAAGGAAGAACTAAACAAGAAGATGGTTCTTGAGCAGAAATTTGAAGGAAATTTAATAGGGATTCTATTCAAATATACATTTGAAATCATAAACATAACAATTTGATTATGTATTAAATATTACAGAAACATGCAATTATTTTTTTTTAGTTTTCAAGTACATTAAACCAACGTGTTGGTAATATTGAAGCATCATGGGATAAGGAGATGATCCTGCATGGCCGAGTGACCCCAGAGTTTGACCTCACACTAGACAGCGATTCTACAATAACAGCGCTGTCATTACTGAACTTCAAAGAAATGAAAGGTATTATAATATGTGTATGTTAATGTTGACCACTGTCTCCAGACTGTATGTAATATTTATATACATGTTGGAGTAAAATAATTAAAAATAGCAACATTTTGTAGTAAAATATTTTGGGAAAAGGTTCCAAAAAAAGTTCCATTTTACCACTGCCTCCAAACTGTATGTAAACAACATACTATGTTGGGGTAAAATTATTTAAAATAATTACAACATTTTGTAATAGAAAAAAATCAGGAAAAATTCCTAAAACATTTTGGGAAATAAGAAAAAAAAACCAGCCAAACGCCATGTTGGGATAAAATAATGGTAGAAAATGACAACATTTTGTAGTAAATGTTGTAAAATGTGCCATGATAATCTAATTTGTGATGGAAACTGACGCAATATAAGATATCCTTTATATTATTTATTTTCAGGTAAAATTCCTAAAACATTTTGGGAAATAAGACAATTTTTGGGTAAAAGTAAAATATTTTTTCTTTTTGTTTTTTCTTTTGTCATCTTGTATTAAATCTGCTCCTACAATACATCCGATCTTTGTCGCCACTTGATGTAAAGCGTTTCTTTAAGTTATATCACAGACAATGAAAGTTGACAGTACACTGATGAAGGGAATGCCAAAAGGCCGAGCTCACTATATTATTTCTTACATGAATAATCTTTATTTCCAAAAGATGTCATTTTATATTATTATAACAGACATTTCTTAATTCTGGATTTATGAGTATTTTAATTGTGAAAATTAAATAATATCTATTTTCAGTGTTGTGTAAACGTCTCTGTTACAGTGCCTGAAAACTAAAATTAATCCGCTTTGGATCAATTATGCAAATTATATGTAAATTGTATGTAAATTTCTATTGGATCTTGAGGATTTGGTTTAATGATTGAAATTATTCTATGAAATTTTCTAAAGTATCACCACATTTTGTTCTTGGGGTTCGTTTTCCCATTTTATTTTGGCAAAATGCGTTCCGATGACGTTAAACTTGTGATAGATTTCATAAATATCTTTTGAACATGCTAGGGTTCAAATAAAATCTGGGCAATCAATTATCTTTGAAAATGTCAAATTTTCAACATTTAGCAAGTTTTAAATCTATTATCACCATAGGGGCATATTAACAAAAGGTGATAGGTCAGAATTAACTGATAGGTTGGTTTGATCTGCCAGTCAAGCATGTGATTGAAAGTAGGGAGTCGTCTATTGAAAGGTGAAGACATTGTAGTTGTGTTAATTCGAACCATAAAGACGCACTTTTGGGAGACCCAAAGTCTCCAAACTGTCATATAAAGTGTCGTCGTCTCATATATTCAATAGAATCAACCCACTTGTTTCCATCCTATTGGGCCAGTTAAGATTTTCCTTGAAATTTAAATCGTTTAGTAAATAAAAACCAGATGAACAAAATTATCTTTTACTGTCTTTTCTTGTTTCTTGGGACTATCTTTGGAAGTATATTCTACCTTGAATTTAAAGGGTCATCCTAGATCAGTTTCTTGTGTTTTATCTTACTTTCTTAGCTCGTTTATTTGTTAACCAATTCTTTAAGTTTTTGTCAAACTAGTTTAACAAAAAAAGCGTGATCTACCCAAATATAGTAGTAATATGCCCAAATATAGTAGTGATATGACATCATCATGTCCACATATGTGCACATCACATTTTTTTTGTAAAGTTTAATAGTGTAGACACGGGTGTATAGATAATTTGAATTAAATTAATTAAAACAACTTGAAATGAAAAGCAAAATATAAAACAAAAATATTTATACTTGTGTGTTTCTGTTATTTATCTTTTTCGCTTGCGATAATAAAAGATGGTCATAAATGTAGAAATCAAGGTAAGCCGCATGGAAAGCCCTTCTTCCATGAACTATACTGTAGTAATGTCTAACTTGTCTTTAACTTGTTTTTGTTTGAATTTTGATAAATGCACGATTTTTTAAGATTTTTATTTTAGTGTGTTGTGTTTTGGTTTTCTCAGTTTTGTAAATCTATTCTTTATCTAATAAATCTCTTTCAAATCAGATTGAAGTGTTTTTTTTTAACCTATCTATATGAAAACTATGTTTAATACTAATATACATTTCTAAGTATTTGTAATTTTTCTAAATTTTCTGTTTTTGTAAAGCGCATTGAGGCTTTCAGCATAATGCGCTATATCAAGTACCAGTTGTTATTATTATTATTAAGTATTATGATATCTCTTGTATTTTTTTTTTGGTGTATGGTGTAACTAAATCTAACATTTTATGTCATTATTCTCATTTTCCTGTTCATACTGTATGTATAAATGTTATGTGTTTTAATGCAGTGAGCCATAGGAATCACAGGCAAACTATTGGTAACTAGTAATGAAACCCACCCTAGAGTACCAAATCTCCATTTCCAGTCATAACCCAATGTTTATATATTATGGCCGTAAATGTTAATTCCTCTTACATTCATCTAAATGATGGATGAAACTAAGCCAATACCATTGGCTAGTCCTATCATTGACCAAGGGCTTCTTTCGTCCAGTGCCTACCTTGATACTATTAATGGCGGGTCTCCCATCCAAGCTCTAACTGGGCCCAACGTTGCTTAACTTCGATGATCTGACGAGAACCAGTGTTTCAACGTGGTAAGGCTGTATTACTATACCAAATGTGTATGGATGTGTGTAATAATAGCAACAATTTTGTATAATGAACAAACATACAAATTCTTTCTTTTAATATATTGGAAGTATTGAAACTGAAATACTAGATAATACCTACCTAAGTTGACGGTACTATATGCCGACTTTAATCAAAAGCATCACATTTATATCTCAGCTTCTGCAACGTTTCACTTTATTTTCCAATCTCATTTGGATCTCAATCTCATTTCTTTTTACGACTAAAAAATTGATTTTTAAAATTTTAAAAATAATGCAACACGCTCTCTTTTGTTCATTAGTAATAAAGATATTGAATGGTACCATAATTTGGATAAAAAGTAAAATTAATCTTGGATTATCATTTAGAGTTTGTTTATTGGTCTTCATGGAAACAATAATAAACAGCTTTTAATTTCAGTAGAGGTTTTTATTTAAAAAAATTATATATAGTCTATTTCGTGCCTAGCTTACCTGGATAAACTGGCATTGGCCCTATTCTCTCTGAGAAGAGAGCTGCAACTCGAGTATATATAATAGTTTATGAAACAGATAATGGTACATTCCATGAAGCTTAAATTTTCAGTAGATTTTTTTTGGACATGGAGCAAAGTGAATGCATAGTAGATCATTATTTGTTACTTTTTGCTACATCTGTAGTAATAGTATGTGTAAATTTACATTACATTACTTATGGTATTATTTTGACCTTCAGACAACCTATCTCTATGGCAATAGACATGACAATTTAGATCATTAATAAGTTCCATTTATTCATAGTAAATTCAATTAAGCATAACAGTACTATGCTTGCATATGCTGTATATATCAATATTGTACTGTATGAGTGGTTTATTTTATGAATGAAAAACATAGAGTACTACATCACTACATTTATTCCTGAAATTGATTTGAAAAAAAATTCATATTTCATTATAAGTAAAAATTTGAGATTGCCTTGATCGTTTTATTTGTAGCAATTTACTAATAGTACTGTAGCATGTGGTTGTTCTTTTATTGGCTTTTAGTAAAACCCTCTTCCACTTATAGTATGTCATATGGCGTCTGAAATGTTTTGAAAGTAGACAAAATGAATTAATACTTTATTGTTATTAAATTATTTTGTGGTATCATGATCTATTTACTGTGTATTTAATACCCTATTTCCATTAATATTGTTTTTTCTTCGTTTACATGCACTTTGCTGTGCGTTTAACCGTATCCAAACGTGGCATCTATAACTACAGTATTCATTTCATATTAGCCAATGATTAATACAAACAATCCTTAATTGACTTAGTTAATTAACGTTAATGTTTTCTTACCTAATTAAGTGGTGAGTCACCAGAACAATTTTTGAAAAGTACATTAGCAATGATATAACGACATTACTGATGCTCTTGCATATGACAGGTTTAAACTCAAAATTTACGATCGGGAGTCAATCTTCTTAGACATTTTTATGTTTGATATTAGTCAGTCAGTTAAATCTTCATTATTTAATCTTTTAATTATATGAGTAGACAAATGATTTCTAATTTCTAAATCATAGAAAAGGAAATTGAACATTGATTCCATACTATTTGAAACATGAGAGTGCAGTTTCCTCCGACATATTTGTGTTTAAACTTTGTTTCTGATATTTAAAAAATCAGTTTAGTATAGCCATTATAAAAAACTTCTTTATAGCACTCCCATGTCGACTAATAACCTATGACGTCATTTTTATATAAGCTTACCCAAGTCAACTGGCACGTCAACTGGCAAATTTAAGAACTTGTTCAGTGGTATTTTGGACGTATGATGTCATAACACTGCAAAAGTTTACCAAAATCTTGGCGGAAAATGATCTTGCGATGATTTTCCAAGGAATGTAGTAAAAGGCATTTTCAATTAAATTATATTTACAAACTGTGAATTATTATTTAATAATTAAGTACCAGTTGACTATAACCCATGTGCATATGAACTTTGTACGTGTTCACACAAGTCAAAAAGTCCCTAATATTATCACGTCCACTGTACCTTTTGGAATCTAAATTTACACTAAACTTGATATATTCATAATGTTTCCAACATTTTTGTAAATTTATCTAAAACCTTCTGATCTTTTCAAGCATAAAAATACCTCTAATGTATCTCTTTTCACATTAAATTTTTTCTAAATGTATGTCTTTCATCGAATTTCAATTTTTAAAAATAAACTTATATCATTTTGCACGTTTTAAATTATTGATTGGACATCAATATTAGTTAGATTACTCAGTTTACTGACATAATATGTATAAGACAACGTGCTTTACTTAAATTCTACACAAAACATATCTTGTAAAATCTATGGATTGAGATGGACATTTAGGTTTTGATACTAGTTTCATGTCAAAAATTTCAGCATTTAATGGATGTAGTTGGACATTAGTAGCTCTTATGTAACTTCAGAATTTGTAGGACATGACAAGAATTGCCAAAACAAACTACGAACAGCAGTGTAACGCAGGGGGGAAAAGTGAAAAGGCTTAACACTCCTAAGGGCCCTCCAATGCTGGGTAGTTGCATATGGCTGCTCATGCTGTGTGGGTTTAAGTAGCCAGTGAGCACTCATAACTGTTACCTCACTGTCTACGAATTGTATAGCCATCCTTGATACTATTCTTTATCTTTAACCCACCAAGGATACTATGTTTCTTCTGAACGTCTGATTTAATAGCAGTAGTTGAATGCTTTATTCAAACACAGATATGTGTGTAACAATTTCTAGATATATTTTCATTTTATTTACAATAATAATTGTTAAAATTATTTTTACAGTTCCAGATTCGCCAATTGTTATTCCTGAAGAATGTAGCGTAGAAAACAATAGTGTCACCATCGCTTGGCAACCGCATCCTTCCAGCTGGGTGGAAGGTTACGTTCTAGAAATTGATGATGGTAAAAGTGGCGAATTCAGAGTAAGTAAAGCTCTGTCTACACTATCAAACTAGTTTGACAAAGAAAGTGTGATGTGCCCAAATATGGTAGTGATATGCTTAAATATGGTAGTGATATGACATCATCATGTCTATGGTCACATTACTTGTTTTAGTTACATAAAGTTTGATAGTGTAGACAGAGCTTAAGGCTGTTGTTTGAGGGGAACAATATTGTAAAACTACTTATTAATTCTGGATAAGAAGAAGAAAAGAAGATTTTGTTATTTTTATAGCGTGTGTAACATGCATGTAACTTTTTTCACTTCTTTTTGTATAGGAGGTCTATTGTGGGAAAGAGACTATTTGCACCGTAGATGGGCTACATTTTGACAGCACGTACAATGCACGTATTAAAGCATACAATCACGCAGGAGAGGGAGACTACAGTGAAACTATCTGTTTACAAACTGCTGAGGGTATGGGTTTTAGAAATAACGTTATCTACACCAAACAGGACAAAACCACTCATACTAATGTTCTGAATTCAGTATATTATGTCTAATTGAATCTGCACAAGTCTTCTGTCTTCAGTTTTTTTTATTTTTGGTTACATTTAATTTTTTTATATTTTTTTCTTTGCAGTTGCTTGGTTCCAACTTGATCCCCGAACAACCCATGCTGATATAATTTTCTCCAACGATAATATGACCGTGACCTGCAGTAGCTATGACGACAGGGTTGTCATGGGCAATGTCGGTTTCTCGAAGGGCGTACACTACTGGGAAATCACCATCGACCGATACGACAATCATCCGGACCCGGCATTCGGTGTTGCCCGATACGACACAACAAAAGAAATGATGCTCGGAAAGGACGATAAATCCTGGTCAATGTACATTGATAATAATCGCAGTTGGTTCATACATAAAAACGTTCATGCAGACAGAGCTGAGGGCGGTATATGCGTCGGGTCGGTTATTGGTGTGTTGTTGGATCTTAACAGGAGGACTTTAACGTTTTTTGTTAATGACCAACGCCAAGGACCAATAGCATTTAAGGACCTGCAAGGAGTATTTTTTCCAGCGATTAGTTTAAATAGAAACGTACAAGTTACAGTACACTCAGGATTAGAGCTGCCACCTGATCTTGATACATATTAAAGTATCTATTTTCCTTTTCAAAAAACAAGATAAAAACATCTCTAAAAATGTGCATTTTTTAATCGACTTGCTAATTTAAATAGTGAAAAAAAAACTCTAGAAATTTACCTTGAATTAATGTACAATACAGATTTGTACATAAGCCCATGTGATTGTCATGCAAAATACTCGTTTTAACTATAGAATACAAAATTTGAATCCGTACCTCCAAACCTGACCCGCTTGAGGGCAGTGTTAATATAGGACAGTATTAATTTAATCAATATCCAAAAGTAATTTTCAAAAATTAATTTAAAGATATTTTTCATTTTTATTACTGTCTATCAATAAATGTTTCTAAAATATAATTGATGAATTCCATATTTAAACTATTTGAACTGTCAATCAAATGAAAACTCCATGGTTACACTGCTCACATGATTTCTATATGTGGTTTTCTCAATGGATGGCTTAAATTTTAGGTATGCGTATATACTGTAAATGTGATGAATGAAAATGATATATGTGATTGTACTACTTACTACTGGCATATAAATATGAAATGGCTTTGCTTAAAAAAAAAAGTCCAAACCAAACGGGCGTCTCCGCTAAACACATCGTCACCATGCGAGTCCATGGTACAGTAGTATTTACATCACGGTTAAATCATTGTAAAACCTTGGTAAAACTATTTTGTTAAATAATCCAAGTGCGAACGATGGTCAAATTTACCGATGGCCTTGGGTAAAGTTACCATGGTTAAATTTACCATTATTCAAGTCCAGTGCGAACAAGACTTTAGTCATTTTTTTAGTTTTATTTTTTTTATTTATGACAGTTTGGAGAGGAGAGGCCATAACCACATAGTGGGTAATTAAGATTAATAATATCTTCTATAATGTATTAAAAAAAACAGAAAGTAAACCCTTGATATTAATAAGTCTTTTCTGTAGAAAAATTTTACAAGAGTCCGCCTTATCAATTGTAATATATTAATTGATATTTACTTAAATAATGTATATTTATAAAAATTTGAAATGTCATCATTTGCATATTGACTTTATACTGCTTTGATTTGTTTAAATTATTTATTTTAAAATATTAATTAATACATCCATTTGATGTATTAATTATTATTTTCAATCAATATTAATTTATGTATTGCATAATATGTTACATGAATTTATATTTTTATTTACTATTTTATTTTATTATGTAAAATATTAGATTGTAATTGTAAATAATAACATCTTAAAATCAAAAATTTGGTTTTATCTTATAAATATAAATATTATACTTATTATTACTGTTATTATCGCTGTTAATATTAAATTAATTTCTTAATGATATTTAAATTCTTTGAGGTTAGTCTCTAGGAAATACTTGTTACAAGATCTACCATTTTTTACCCAATTCCTCTCCCACAAAATCATGTTGAAGAAGTGCCCCAATTACCTGCAAGAAGATGAGGATATGGAATTATTTTTGTTGATAATTTTCTTCTTCTTTTTAAACATACATTTTATAAAAGCTCATTGTGGATACTGCTTTAATAATTGTTTATATGAGAGAGACAAAAAAAATGAGACAATATCCCTTTAAAGTCATTAAAGAATATGACAGAAATGCTGTTTTAGATGATATACTGTGCTGTTTAATCTCAGACAAGAGTTCATGGAACTGTTATCTCAGGTTCAATACAATGTCTGTAAATTAATGAATGGACCCAACTCATTAAGTTTAACTGTGTGTTTGTTGTGCTGCTATGGCTCAGTGTATTTGCTATTAAAATGTCAAAATTATTCAAAAGCAAAAACAGTTTGTCTAATGTGTTTCACTAACTTATGTTTTGTTTAATGATTTCTTATGGGAACAACTTGATTTTAAAATCACATGTGACATGTAGATTAATACACATATATTATACTGGATTGAAATGAATGTTTAACCTAAAATTAAGGACTATATGATTTACTTGATAGACTATATGTGGCCGAGCAGTTAAGACAGTAGAACCGTAATTACATAGCCATAACATTGGCAAGGGGTCGAGGATCACTCTCTCCATGGTTCTGGTGGTAGAATGAGTCTTCTCGGATAAGGACTATAAACCGTCCAGTGTACACATCTAGCTCATGTGCACTTTAAAGAACCTATGGTACATCTTTCGAGACGTGTAGGGGGTTACCCCAGTGTATTAGTACATCACAGCCACTGATCATAACTGGGCCCTCTGGGAGACCAGTCTTTGACTGAAAAGGTTGCCCAGTATAAATAAAATATTTCAATTCAACACCTGAATTTTTTTTTTTTTTTGCTATAGGAATGCAATAAAAGTTTTCACACAACACTAGTGGAGTGCTATTCAAATGTAATTTAATAACATTATAATACTATGATATAGGTTTGTTTTCAATCTCATTCATGATAAAATTTCTACATTTTATATATGTCCTACTTATTTTGTGTGTTTTAAAGTCATTACTTGCATTTAGAAATACATACTTTAAATCGTGTAAGCTAGTAAATCACAACTTATCCCATGCACACAGATTATACGTAATCCCAATTAAATCCAAGATAAAATCTTATGCTCGTTAAATCTTATTCCTAAATCCTTGAGTATATCAAACATAAATCTGTTCCTTTTTTAAGCTTAATAACACTCATCCATTTATGTTTTACATGTGATGTGATATGGCTGTAGGCTTTCTTAAATCTATATTTTAAAGATGCAAATTGTTCCCCAAAAACATAAAAAATGAAGATTAATTCAATCAGATTTTTAATAAAGTTATTCCCTTCCGTTAAAAAAAATTATGTTTTCTCATATAAGATAAAATGACCAAATAAATGGTCAAATTCAACCAAACCCCATTGGCGGCAGCCAATTTTTTGCTTTAAATTACAGTTTTTTATTATTCAATTTTTGTTCAAAGTGGATAACTATTATGTGAACTTAAAATGGCGTATTCAACAACAACAATTTTAAAAGTTTTTTTCTGGGGGACAATACATTTTTCAAATACATTTTTTCAAAATCAGTGGTTTCAAAACACTCTTGTGTGAAAACTTTAGCCAGCCAATGGCTACTCTCGTATTGAAAGATCCTGTATCTGTTTTAACCAATTGGAATACGTGTACTATCCTTCACATAAAAACCATTTCGCGTGTGTTGAAAGCATCATGGCGGCTTCTAATCGGCGAGTTTTACCAGTTGATGACACTAATATTACGTTTGAAACAAGCGAAGATGTTATTGTTACACCGACATTTGATTCTATGGGAATTCGAGAAGACCTTCTTAGAGGAATTTATGCATATGGTAAGGCGTAATATATATAAAAAAGCTACCGACTGATCGCTATGCTAGGCCTATTTAGTGTAAAGCGATCTATTGGTGTTGGGGAGAGATTGCAACATAGGTCTACTGGAGCTTCTATTACCCGCCGATTTTGAGTGGTGATGACGTAGGCCTAGCCTAGGTCTTATATTACTACTAAAGTAGGAGTTCAAGTTTAGAATAACTTTTCAAATACTGAAGTTAGACCGGGTAGGCATTATTAAATATAAAATAAAAATTTAAAAAATATATTTATTTTTATTAACTTTTTGACTTGAGTTCTCAGTTTTTTAGATTCATTCAACAAAACAGTATTTTAAAATTCTATTTTAATTTTATATTAGGATTTGAAAAACCGTCTGCCATCCAACAGCGAGCAATTAAACCAGTAACAAAGGGCAGAGATGTTATTGCACAGTAAGTTGACTGTTATATATCAATTCAATGTTACTGTATTTTCAAATGTTCTTAAAATGTTAAATTCTATTTTCTATACTATTTCATCTCTTGTAATTGTATATGTATGTATCACTAGTAATTTCACTCTCATTTTAACACTACGATTGTTGCCTTGCACACCTAACATATCCTAATCAACTGGCAATGATGATTAAACATTCACTTCCATGGCAATGACAAGCATCCCAAGATGCCTGTTTGATTTCACTTACTAACTGAGCCGGTTGTAACCAAAGACAATTTCTTTGTTACCAAGGCAATCATTTCATTACTTTAAATATAACTATGCCACATTATTAATTATAAATAATAATGGCAATGTATTCTTAAAGTACAGAACTTTATGTCAACATCTTTGTATTATTATGGAGAATATTAATGCTTGAGTTCTACTTGACTTTTTATCCTCACAGAGCACAGTCTGGAACTGGTAAGACGGCCACGTTTTCCATCAGTATTCTACAAATGCTGGACACGCAGGTGCGAGAGACGCAAGCTCTTGTCCTCTCACCTACACGTGAATTGGCAGTCCAGATTCAAAAGGTACAGTACAACAGGTAGAACTCCCCCAATCGAAAACCAATGGGAGGTGTGTGTGGTTTTAAGGAGTTTTAAGGCAATGGTTAAAATCATTTTTCAGCACACTAAACGTTAAATGACAATTGTGGGGCCTGGGAGAAACTTTCTTAATTGTGTCTGTTATGGGTGTACAGTATATTCTTTGACATGAGAAAACCTTCTTCAGCCATAACTATTATGGCACTATAGAACAATTATTCATCATTTACTTATTTATCATTGATAGGTTGTGTTGGCATTGGGTGATTACATGAGTGTACAGTGTCATGCATGTATTGGTGGAACGAGTATTGGAGATGATATTCACAAATTAGACTACGGGCAACACATAGTATCTGGAACACCTGGCAGAGTGTTTGGTAGGCATTCAATTTTTTTGGGGTTTTTTGTAATATTTTACATAATTTGTATGTACTGTATTATTAAATAATGTTATTAGTTCTATATACAAATAACCCTTATTAGCTATGAGAGAATAATTTAAAACCAAATTATATTTTAAATGTTTTATTATGATATTATATTTCATTTCATTTTAATGTATTAAATACAGATGTTGCTTGCAACTTGATTAATATCCCTTTACTACATTTAAAATGACATGCTTTCTGAATCTGACCCACATTTTAGATTAAATAGAAATGCATCTTTGAAAAGGTCACTCACAAAATATTTTACAAAATAAAACCACTTAAATAAATTCATTTAAATGACCTTACGTACTGTAACCTGAAAATGGATTTCCATACAAACAACAAAATTACAGTTACTGCTTACAGACTGTGGTAGTACACAGTAGCTATACACTATCTGTACATGTGGGTCAGTAGTTGGTTTTTCCTTTACAAATATGTTTAAAAATGACTATATGATTGTATCGCTGTATAACGGAAATTACTAATATCAGACATGGTATGAATACTTATCAAGTAATCATTAATATTCTGGTTTGTTTTTTTCCTTCATCGGAAATTATCAGATATGATCCGAAGGCGACATTTGAGAACAAGGTCAATAAAGATGTTGGTACTTGACGAAGCCGACGAGATGTTGAATAAAGGTCAGTAGATGGCGTCCTACTTTTTTATAACCATGATTGATGACCTTTATCAAAATTACTAACGTCATATTTGATAATGAATTTCTTTTCAGGCAGCTAACTGTCATTTTATTTATTTATTTTGGTTTTAGGAAAAAAATTATTATGGATCAGTCTTGTCTACAGATCTTTGTATAAAAACCAAAAATTACAGTTTTGTAATTATGGGGTGGGGTACTACAGTAGTACCCCTTCTATTAAAGGGACACCACCAGGACTTGAAATAGTGTTAGTGTTAAAATATATTTCTAGTTCATTTCAGGGGCATTCCACAGTATTTGGTCCGTGGGTTTAAAAATTTCATTTACTGATTTTGATGTAACTCTTGGCCATTTCTCAAAGTAGACATGTTGAAGTTTATTAAATAACATTTTTTTTATTTTTCTGATATTGATTTTTTAAGTTATTGAATATTAAATATGAAAAAGTCATATTTGGCGTTACGGACGGGACATTTTTAATCCTATTTATTTCATAAACTATGCATCTTATTACTGTTTTTTCAACAGATATAGTTACTTTATGTCTCAATAATACATAATCAAGTATTTAATTAAAATTTTGTTGTTTATTAATTTCATACATCCATTTCAAATTCATAAATGTCGCGTCCGCGACGTTTTAGGCGGTTTTTTTACATTTATTTTAAAAGTAATGATGCAAAAATCTTGATATTTCATTTTCTCCTCCTGAGGACTATATCTCATTATATTATGAACAAATTTTTGGAAAATTTTAGATTTTGATGAAAATATCATATTTCAAAAATATATTGTTACGGACGGGACATTTTTGTTACGGACGGGACGTATCATTTAAATCTTAATTATTTCACAAACCATGCATATTTTGAACATTTTTTTGCCAGATATAGTTACTCTATGTCCCTATTGTACATACTCAAGCATTTTATAACACATATTTTGTTTATTAAATTTCATATATACATTTCAAAATTCATAATTGTCCCATCCGCGACATTTTAATAGTAGTTTTATGGTGTTTTTTACATTTCAGTTAAAAGTATTGATACCACAATTTAATATTTTGTTTTCTCCTTTTAAAACTATATGCAATACATTATAAACAAATATTTTGAAACTTTTGGTGAAAATATCATATTCAAAAATATATTGATGATATTTTTCGTAGGCACGGGACAGACATTTTTGTTAAGGACGGGACATATCATTTAAATCCTTTTTATTTCATAATAAAACCATGCATCTTGTTAATATTTTTGCCCATAAATATACTGCAGTTACTTTTTTTTCAAAGTAAGCTCCAATTATTCATAATAAATTATTTTATTTAATTTAATTGTTTATTAATTTCATACTTGCATTTCAAAATTCATTTTGTTTACTTCTGAGACATTTCGATTGGGGTTTTTTCCTCACTTGTGTTTATTGAAGTAATTGGCTTTAAAATTGTTATTTAATTCCTAATTTTAAATCTTAATTTTCAACTCTTAAGGATATTAAATTGCAATAGATTTAAACAAGTTTTTTAAAACTTGGTATTTTTTTTATTAAAAAAACATTACTATCAAAATTTATTGAATGTTACGGATGGGACATTTTTTTTATGAATGTGATGACAATATTGTAAGAATTAAAAAGTGTTTTTGTACTGTAGGCTGAGAAGTACTGTACAAAGGTGTTAACTGTTTATTAATCACAAAACATTGTGGTCTGTATTTAAAATAACAATCCACAAAAGAACAATACCGAAATCCAAAAAAACATGACCAGTATGAATGGGAGTATTGGGTGCGGTCATCGCTTTGTCGATTTCATTGTTTGGTGAATTTGCAACCAAGAACCTTTTATAAATCAGATACTAAATAATTAAGATTGAATTTTAATAGAAGTAGGCCTACAGTTATTAAATCCAAGCAAGGATAGAAGAAAATTTCAGATGCAACTTGGATCCACTAACAAATTCAGACGTCAAGCGCCAACGCCAATTTTTAAAGATTCGCCTTAAATGTGTTAATATCTTGAAGTCTTGTTTAATATGCCAAGCATAACTTTTATATTAGTGTAAATAAATATTTTGATAACATTTTATAATATTTTTTCTCGTTATAACTCTTCGAATAATTAATTTTATAAATAATATTTCATATTTATGAATTTTAATATTTTCACTTGACATAAACTTTTAAACAGTGTTTCAAAGGTTGAATTATATTTTGATTTGTAAATAAAAGATTACATTGATGTAAAAAACTTATTTTTAAATTTTTTTAATAGCAAAATTATACAATTTTTAAACGTGGACAAAGTTGTCCTGTCCGCGACGTTAGAAATGTCCCGTCCGTAACGACATATAAATCATATTTATTAATAAATTTGCAGTTCAATTTTTATAATAAACATTCAGTTATCTAAAACAACTATCTGGCAACATAATAATACAAAACAAATTTTAAAATCTCTTTTAAATGAGGAGAAATATTACAATACGTAAACCTTCTCAAAAGTCATGTCCATTTGCCGTCCCATCCGCGACGCATACAATTTTCATAATAAAATTTTTTTTGTACAGTCTTTTTTCTTTTTTTGACTTTCACAATAAACATTGGCCATATATGTATACATTTATTCTACTTTGAATCTTGTATTCTTTTTTATTTCTAAGATATGTCTAGTTATATTCTCAAAAATGTCCCGTCCGTAACAAAAAAATACTGTGGAATGCCCCTTCACAGGAAGGTGTCCCTTTAATATGGGTGTCCAAAAGGAGGGGTTCTTCCCTATAAATGTTTGTTTGTTATGGCCATTAATTGCAGGTGCTTCACATGGCAAACACAACATGCTCTACAACTGTTGAGTTCCTTTTTTTGTGTAAAGAAATTCAGACTTTATACAGGATTTGTACCCAGTATCCTGTGGCTGTCAGGCAAGCATCATCACTCAATGTTTTTCTTTTGTAGGTTTCAAAGAGCAGATTTATGATGTATACCGGTACCTACCCCCTGCTACTCAAGTGGTGTTGTTCAGCGCTACTCTGCCCCATGAGATTTTAGAGATGACGCACAAGTTTATGACGGATCCAATCAGAATTCTTGTCAAACGGTAAATTAAAATCGTCTATTTTGAATATGATATTTGTGTGCAGAAAGAGATGAGTGTTGGAATAAATATGGTGCCTTTAATCTTAATTACATTGTACTTATTATCACATGCAACACCAGTTTTACCCACTTGCATTCAAATATACCTTTGGGTCGTAAAAAAGTGTCCTCTTAATAGGGATGTCCATAATGTTCAGCCATAGTTTTAAAAAATATGTTGCTTCTCCTTTCGTTCATTTCAAAGTGTTCCCGTAATTTTTTTATTATTTATACTGGGTGACCTCTTCAGTCAAAGACTGGACTCCCAGAGGGCCCAGTTATGATCATTGGCTGTGATGTACTAGTACACTTCGGTAACCCCCTACTCGTCTCGAAAAATGTACTAGCTTCTTTAAAGTGCACATGAGCTAGCATGTGTACACTAGACCTACGGTTTATAGTCGTTTGTAGAGACTCAAAGAAGGGGGTTGTACTGTTACTGTGGTAAACATTCTGCCTGGTTTTGTTAAATGTGTTAATTTGTGAATATATTACACAAATTTTAATAAGTGGATTTTTATAATTATTTTCTGTCTTCAGTGATGAGTTGACGTTAGAAGGTATCAAGCAATTCTTTGTCGCGGTAGAACGTGAGGAATGGAAGTTTGACACACTTTGCGACCTCTACGATACGTTAACCATAACACAAGCTGTTATATTCTGCAACACAAAGAGAAAGGTATCAAGTCTTGTGCATTGTTGACTTAACTTCAGTCTTCTGTTTCAAAAAATTATTTTGAAATCTATTAATATTTACAGTGCATGTATGTTATTGTGCCCAGTATTATAATTACAGATCCAACAAGCACTTAATCAAAGTATTAACTAGATTCGTTAGAAATCTGATCTCATGAAATCATGTTACCTTAATGCTTTACACTATTATCTTACTAATTACTTAATGTGATTGATATTTGTTTTATCTTTAAAATATATGATTAGTAACTGATCTAATAAGCAATGCAGACAATGGTTGTAGAGGTTCCTAGTTAGGCTTTAAATTGGACTACAAGTAGTCTATACTTCAGTATTTTAATTACGTTTTTTATAAGAAAATAAATGTGTATTTCTTGCATGAAATTTGTAATATTTGCTGAAGTCAAATGTAAAAATAAACGTTTTTGTTTTTTTTAGGTTGATTGGCTGACAGAGAAAATGCGAGAAGCAAATTTTACTGTATCATCGATGCATGGAGACATGCCTCAAAAGGAGCGTGACGCTATCATGAAGGAATTCAGAGCTGGAGCTAGGTACTAATTAATGATCTTTGAATTAATTAATAAGCTTTAATATCCTTTCCAGCCCTAAAACTTGTTGCTAGGCCTTCTAGTAATCATAGTGTGGAACACCCCGCCCCCCCCCCCCCCCTAAAGCGTAGTTCCCACTAGAGACGCAATGCAAGGACCTACGCCCAACGCAAGCAAGTTGACCAATGACATGCAACTGTTCGAATAATCCATTGCTTGTGATTAGTCAAATCACGTTACATCCTTGCGTCGCTAGTGGGAACCAACCCCTAAGAAGCTCTTGATAAACAACTTAATACAGTTTACCTACTGTACCTTTAGGCACTCGCCCTTAACTTCTGTTGGCCTTTTTAATCCCAAATCCTCTACATTCATACGCTGAACATTATCTGTCAACAAGAGAGTCACAAAAAAATGTTTATATGTAAAAGGTCATGAAAATTTGACACAGTTATTCACCTTGTATATGACAAGCTCCCTTAGGTGGTATACTACACAGATTGATCAAATTGAGATAGTTATTAAGCTAACATATTGACTTCTTCATAGTGATTGTAGGGGATTTATACCTAGTCAATTCCAGTCAGATTATTACCTAATAAAGATTTTCTCAGCCCTTTCCTAGCCTTCCTTTTCTCCTGGATAACATCAGGGAGTTTGTCAGTGACTTAACAGCTATGAGTGCTCACTGGCTAAACCCAGCAGCCCATAGCATGTGCAGCCACAATACAACTACCCAACGTTGGAAAGCCCCCTTAAGAGTGCTAAACTAGGGGCCTTTTCCCCCTGTGTTATGTTATTTGATAGTACTTTTATTCTATACTATATTCTAAAATGTGTCTCTTCTCTGCTGTTTGTTTTTAGTCGTGTCTTAATCACAACTGATGTATGGGCTAGAGGAATAGATGTGCAACAGGTATCCCTCGTTATCAACTATGATTTACCAAACAATCGTGAATTGTACATCCACAGGTAAAGTTTTGTTGTATTGTTAGTAATGCAGTAGAACCCCTGTTGAGGAGGGCACCTTTAGGACCCAACAATATATGGCCTGGCATCACAAAAGCAAGGCAGAGTCGTAACCCCAACTTTTGAGATATTTAGCCTTGTTCACAATGTGGAAAACTACCTAACCTATCCAATTTGAGATTTAAAAAAAAAAAAAAATGTTTTCATTAATAACTCTTCATATAATAACCGATTTTAATTAAAAACGACTCATTTTAAAGCTTATTAAATATAGATTACAAATATATAAAAATCTAAAAAATTCATTATTTCTGACACTACGCTGACTTTGTGTGCCCGTCTTTCATTAATCAGAAAGTGTCTCCTGAAAAAGGGTGTCCCCAAGGAGGTGGTTCTACTGTGTTTTGATGTATGTGAAACTATTTTGTCAGTCATAGCAAAGTTGATATATTGTCGTGTCTAATTTCTAACTCAATATCGTATCAAATTAGAATCGGTCGTTCGGGTCGTTACGGAAGAAAGGGTGTTGCTATCAACTTTGTGAAGAGTGATGATATTAGGATTTTACGAGATATTGAGCAATATTACAGTACACAGATTGATGAAATGCCCATGAATGGTAAGTTAACTGTTGATTTACTTCCAACACTAGCAAATATACACACCCTAGAGCTGGTACTCCCCTACCCCACTAACAAAGATACACACCCTAGAGCTGGTACTCCCCTACCCCACTAGCAAAGATACACACCCTAGAGCAGGTACTCCCCTACCCCACTAGCAAAAATACACACCCTAGAGATGGTACTCCCCTACCTCACTAGTAATGCTACACACCCTAGAGCTGGTACTCTCCCAAACTGCCCTACCCCACTAGCAAAGATACACACCCTAGAGCAGGTACTCCCCTACCCCACTAGCAAAGATACACACCCCACAGCCCTACTACACGCTATCATAAATAATGGTTATGATTCTTTTACATTTTCAGTTGCTGATTTGATTTAGAGTGTTCTTATGATTTTCTACGAGAAGGCAGGCAGTACTGGTCATCCTATGAAGGCACATTCAACTGGACACTTGACCTATTTATTTTATATCCTTATTCCATTTGTATAGTCTATTTCTTTTTAAGAACTATGTCTGAGAAAATTAATTTACATAATTTACCTTTTTTCAAACACCCCTCCCAACAAAAATAAATAATCTTGGGCAAAGATGTCAAAAAGGGTTATAGTTTTAGTGTATGTCTGGTGTATTTCTAACATGCTTTTATTTGTCTGTATGTTTACTGTTGTTTTTTTTTAATAGAAGAGTTAAAATCACCTTAATTAAATAGTGGGGTATACATATTGAGATTATAAACTAATGGCCCATTAGAACATGAGAAAGGGGTTTGAAAAGCACTGCTGGTCATTCATCAACTTAAGCTCTGTCTACACTATCAAACTTAGTTTGAAAAAAAAATGTTGATGTGCCTAAATATGGTAGTGATATGACATCACATCACATTTTTTTGTCACATAAAGTTTGATAGTGTAGACAAAGCTTTTGCCAATGTGGAATTTAACTTGCATACTATTCTCACATTACAAGTCTGCTGTCACTCTGGTAGATAGTATTGTAAATATTATATAATACCTTTCATTTCTTTCTATTTCTCAATTTAAAATGTAACGCTGTTTCAGAAAACAATTGAATGACATTCATTAATGAGACTTTATATCAGTGAAGAATATCTGAGTGTGCAAATGTGTCTTAATATCTTCAATTCACATTTATTTTACTCATCCTTTATAATATATTTTATAGCAATCTATCATGATTTTGGGGATACCGATAATCTTTTTACTCTAGCAACCGTCGTTTAAGGTTTTGTTAATACATTAAAATTAACTAATAAAGAAAATTCCAGTTTTGATAAAAAATTAATATTTAGTGTCTATATGTCTACATTTTTTTGTGTTTTTAGTTTGTATTTTCGTTTGTGATTTACTATCATTAAATATTTGTAACCTAACTTTCTAGAACTATCTTTGGCTGTTGAAATTGAATGTATATCTTACCAGTAAGTAGTATAACAGTCAATTTTGATGAAATCATGCTTGTGGCTTTTACTTAGTAATGTTTCTTGAAATCTACTTACTTCATTCACTCAGAATTTATGTGATATTTCAGTTTTTTAAATCAATATTTTAACATGGATGTCAGTTTTGAGATTTCATTAGCCATATGCCCACTAATGATAACACTAAGTATGTCTTAAGCTCTGTCTACACTATCAAAATGTATGTGACTAAAAAATGTGATGTGCCCATATATAGACATGATGATGTCATATCACTACCATATTTCGGCATATTACTGCCATATTTGGGCACATCACACCTTTTTTGGCGAACTAGTTTGATAGTGTAGACACACGTGTGTTTTTCAGTCTTCAGTTCTAGTATTAGGTAGTTTATATACTACATATTGTTTTATGGGATGGTCTAAAATGTTTGATTTTTCCAGTTTAAACATCAAGAAAGAATTGTAAGACCTGGCAGCTTAGGGATAGTATTTAGGGTGTCCTGCTGCCTGCATTGTTGATCATTTAGTAAGACATGGGATCCTAATTTCACAGTTAATAATTTATGTTTTGGCTGGTCGGCTTCAAAAGAAATATTTAGGCACATGGCCAAGGATTATCAATAGTAAATTAATCACTGTCCTATCAGATAGGCGATAATCCCCTGACTTTAAATTCTGTAATAAGGCCAATTGACAAAGACAGAAAACCGCGTAGCTTGTCCCATGTAAAATCTGTATCTATCCTGAGCAGAAACCGTCCGCTCCGCGTTGTGTATAAATGGTCTTGATAAGGAATAACATAGATTATAGGTTTTTATTACCGTTCGTCTGTGAAAATTGGCCTTTAGACAATACACTATGATACAAAAGGTTTTAGTTCAACTTGAAACTTTATTGAATATATCTGTCCAAAATGAAACGAGAAATAATTTTATATTTTTACATAGTTATTCAGATACTACTGTATGTACATAGCTTACCATCAAACACAAAATTGTGACAAGCTTTATTGTTTTATTGTTGATTTCAACTGAAATTTACATCAATCTTTCAGTGTTAAAAGTAGACTAGAATAAATACAAGATGAAATGACTAGTCATATCTCTATCAAAAGTTTTAAATTTATTCATCATCGTCATCATCTTCTTCCACATCTTCTAAATCTTCTGCGGCCTCCATGGCTTCTCTTTGTGCTGCACGCAGAGCAGCTTCCTCTTCTGGTGTGGGGTCTTCAGCTTCTGTGATCTCTGGACCGCTGGGGAATTCCTCTTCAACTGGTGGTGGTGGAGGAGGGCTGTAGTTGTCTGGTAAATACTTATGTCCACTACCAATGTATACATTTTCAAATTTTCTAGTTAAAAAGAAAACCAATATTAGAATTTTATACTAGAAACCATATTCAGGAATAGGTACAGAGGAGGCCTGTTTCGAGGTGATTTTTATTTGTAGTATGTATGGCATGTCTAACTTACTTTTCCGTTCCAAAGGCATAGGCTCCAGGCCACAGGTTTGACTGCATCATGGCGATTGCATATTGAGGTACCAAAGTGGATGACAAACGAGCAGTCCATGGTGGCGTACTCTCAATTTCTGAAAGTAGAAGTATTAAAGAAGATGACATATCACTACCATATTTGGGAACATGACACTTTTTTTGTCAAACTACTTTGATAGTGTAGACAGAGCTTAAAAGACACCTACCAACATCCTCTGAAATTGGAGTCAGCACTGGTGGTCCAACCTCTGGTTCCGGTTCATCTGGTTCCTCTCGCTCTTCTTCGTCTTCCTCATCTTCAAAATCATCTTCCTGTGGTTGAATTGGATTGAACCAGGAGCATCGACCCTATAAAGGAGAACCATGAATAAATTGAAAAACTAATTCACTCTTTATAAAAAGTCAGTAACATTGTTAACCAATAGAAAGCACCAAATTGTACGCATGCAGGGAAGTTGTTGGGCTTCTTCTTAATGATGTTTTTGGTAGTTTGTACTCTAGATCCAGTCGACGACCAATGTCACATTAATGCGTAAGCCCTATTATCATGTTGAACCTTGAAATGTCATCAATTTTTAAAGATGTTTAAAAAGGTTACCTGAGGCAGGATGTGTTGAGCATGATGTACCCAATTTGCTAATGATGGGTCAACGAGATCTTTAACTGGAATGCCCTCAAAGTCTGGATTTTCGATGAAGGTGTCGCGAGCTGGGAAAAAATACAAAATGAATTTAATGATCTAGCAACAGATCAATTCATTTAGTGTAAGTGTCATTCACCAAAAGAAAGACACCAATATGGAAGATTTAGAAAGTCTACTTACCCCCTTCCTCCTCCTCCTCTTCTTCCTCCTCATCAAATTGGTAGAAGCCTAGGGGGCTGATCTGTGTACCTGCTGAGATCCTTGCAATTTGAGCCCTTAAGTAGTTGATTTCACTGCCAGGGAATGGTGGATAGCTGGTAATCTGTCAAATAAATATTGAGTAGACATTTGTAAAATTTGAAATTGATGATATGACAGTAGATACTAAAGGCCAATGGAGCAGATCCTGGGGATGGGAGAACTTTTCGAAACCAAACCCGTAAATTTTGCATAACTTTTACATTTACATGTCAGAACCCATCTTGCTTTTTCCTTCTTGATTGTCCATTGCCACCCATCCCACCACCACTCCTTCTTCCCAACTCAAATCACGCTCTTCAAATTAGATCGATGCTATTGCTAATACCAAAGAAATTAAGGCCACACACTATAAACTTGCACTCGTATTTTACCAGCATTTGTTTGAGCCATACACTAATGTATTACACACCATTAGTAAATAAAGACCTATAAGCCAATACTTACTGGTGCATCTAGCCTGCCAGTGAAGAACTTCTTGATTTGTCTTGCACAGACAATCTGTGCTGGAGTGACAGGGGGTAGCTTGGTCCAGGCCTTGCCAGCTGAAATTCAATTAAAAATTGTGTAAAACATTGTGTATGTCATATCAAGTTTCGTTAAGTAATTCACAGCGTAGTAATCTAATCTGTCTCGGACTGTTACTTACGTTCATTACAGACAAAGAAAAGTTTCTTGTTAGCTCCGGTGTGGTTATCTTCCTTCAAGATAACGGGAGGTGGTTTGAAATCTGGCTTTGGTGTGTCGTCCTCCTCATGTTCCTCTGCAAAACAAATCACAATTGTTACCACATCAAAAATTAATTTATCAAAGACCGTAAAATATACAGATGATAGGGATATCGAACTACAACAACATGGCACTATGGCCAGGAATCATCCTTGTGTTTGAATTTAAGACTATTAAAAAAGAGAAGGGGTCTCCCATGTTAAAGAGCTGCTCTCTCTTTGATATGACATGATCATGAATGGGCACATCACATTTTGTTGTCACAAAGTTTGATAGTGTAGACAGAGCTATTATATTAATTAAATTGTCCCTTTACTTACCACCCTCTCCTTCCTCCTCATCTTTTTCCATATCCTCATCTCCATCATGTTCCTGAAAAAAGACAAAAATATCAGCATTAAAGAATACTTGCAGCTAAACAGAATTTACTCATTTTTCATTCTAAATTTTATATAACGTGACATTTTATTTAACATTTATTACCTCCTCTTCCTCCTCCTCTTCTTCGCCTTCTCTGTATTCTACCTCCGCTACAATGTAGTTCTTCTCCGTACCGAGTATCTTACCCCAGAATCGGCAAGTTTGTAAGGGGTAGTTATCTACCAGTTGTTTGAGGGCAAGGAATATCCGTATCGTCTCCTCTCGACTAATTCCAACCTGAAAAAAAGTAAAAAAAATGTTATAGTTTTGTAGCTCAATGTGAATCAATACCAGTAACGTAACAAATAAACATTAGGCATTGAATTAAATAAACTAATAAAATAACACTAGGCGCATTTCATATTCACTGTACGATTGTTACAATTAATAAAATAAGTGAAGACTGCGGGGAAGAATACTTACTCCTCCTTGTTCAAAATAGTTCATAAGTTCTGGCAGATTTGGTAGAGGAGTTTCAACTTCATCTTCTCCGCCTCCTTCGTGTTCACCTTCATCCTGATTTCTCTGAATTAAAAACAATAATATCAAAATATCGTCCATGTTTTAAAAAAAATTATGATTCCTATTTTTTGATAATTTACAATTACCTATTGTTTACCATTTTGACACTTTTATTATCAAAATAATAGGCTTTGTTAGGTCTACTGTTTTGTTTATCACTACTCAAAATTACAAATTGAGTGACAACAACAATCATTTCTAGTCTGAACGAAATCATAGCATATTAAGAATCAGTATTTATCGATTTGTAAGAGTCAAGTTAAGCTGTACTAATGTGTATACCAGCAATCTCACCTCAAACAAACCCTTTTGTGATTCTGCTAATGCAACTTCAGTGGTTTTATCTACTTTGTTTAGAATTGTATCAAAATCTGGTGAAAATTTAGATTTTTTCACATTTTTGCTTATGTCTTCGAATACATCTGAAAAACAAAAATCAGAGTTTAATTAAACAATGATGATATTGATAAAATCTGTTATATAGTGATAATGACGATAATATGGATGGACATTTGTTATGGCTTTGATTGATAGTTATTGATAACGATACCTACCGACAACATTTACTGGCCTTTCATCCAGTACTTTTGTAAGAACTCTGCTTAGGTGGTCATAGCTGTAAAAAAATATATATATTTACAGTATTAGTACGATAACATTCATTGAGAAGAAAAAATTTAACTAATCTAAACATCATAAAAACTAATCTTCATTTTAAAAACTTACAGATTGATATTTGAATTTGTGCTTGCAGTCAATAAGTACGATTTCGCATTTGTAAATTCCTGTTCTTTTGGTGTAACATTCAATGCCATGTTTGGTACTGGAGATCTTGCGGAAGCAACTGAAGGAGAAGTAGGTTTTGAAGATTTATTATTTAATATTTCAGCTGCTGGTGGTGATGGTGCAACCTCGGTTGCCTCTTGTGAAATTGGTTCATTTGTAGCAACTCCATTAGGCTGCTGAACTTCAGCCGAAACTTCAGGACTGGACATCGTGTTGAGAGCTGAATATACGCGATACGCACACCCAAAATTGTAGTGTGAAAGAAATCAAGAAAGACTAATATTTTTTATCTATTTTGACCGCCTTTAAGGAGTAGAGGACACAGATTGTCTATTGCCCCAAACGTCTCTTGCATGAATATTCAATATTCAATCTTGTAACAATACCTACCGTAACCTCGTTTACGTTGCCTTGGCTTCACAAACAAAATAGTGTAGATCACAGGTTTGTTGTATGTCAACCCCACAGACAGTGACGTAATATGTTGAGGGCGCTATGCTTAAATTATGGCTCTGATTTTTCCATAAAGAGATTTCCATAGAGAGAGAAAATCATAAGGCTAATATCTATGAATTTGTCTTAGTCAATTTGTTTACACCTATAAATAAATGTTTGACATTTATTTCATTTATCTACGGACTTTCTTCGCTAGTTTGTACAATGCAGTTGTTTGTAGGTTGTATACTGACTGTATTTTATACCTTTATAAAATATAAAGTTTGTTCTTTACACCACAATTAGTAGTTAATTTTTTTTAAATTTATTTTTAACAATTTGATCACAATAAATTGCAGTATACAGTAAAATAAAGCAAAAAATGAGATTTTTATTTCCATTTATATCTTCATAAACAGCAGTTCAATGCTTGATAACTTTTTAATCACATACATAATAATTAATAAAACAGACTAGCCGAGGCATACATAGACCCTTTTCTAACATTATTTCCTAAATTATTTTTCAAAATAAATGTTTGAAATTAAACATTATTATTATCATTAGTATTTCCAATAATCATTTAATTTTCTATTTAAAAAAATGTTTTTTAAATTATAAATACATAAATTATGACGATGTTATTGATTACGTAATGTGTATTTCACCTTTGGTCAAAGGTCAGATAAGACCGATATTTTGCATACATTTTATCAGAAGAGTCGTGTTTGTGCATCGCGGTGAGAGAACCTTGGCCTCTTAAATCTTTTAAAATCTTCTTTCCGGGCTGTAGCGAGTAAATGCAAAGCCTTATCAAGTTATATCAGACTATAATACCTTGTAGAGACCATAACAGGTAAAGAACAATTATTTATATAGTTTTTCTAATGAAATTAAGCTAGGCCCTCTCTCCTATAATAAACTGAGACTTCAAAATGTCAAATCGTACCTGTCTTGTTGTAGTTTAGTAGGCCTGGGCCAGAGTACTCTTCTACTACTGTAGTACTAGTACTGTATTGTACACTGTAGTACATAGTATGGTAGTATAGTGATACCTTAGTAGTATGCCTAAAAATAGTTTTTGTTGATAGTGTATCAAAGCCTAATTAATGTAAATGTATTTTTGTTGGATTTATTTGTTTTTTTATGTTTATTCTATTGTGATATTTATAAATATTGGTACATTTTTAATAATGTCAAAGTACAGATTAGGTGATACGTGAAAAGTTTAACAATATTTTTAATATTTTTTCTGGAAAGAAAAATATATACATACAAGTTAAATTCTACTAGAGCGCATGTTAATATGCACTTAATATAATTTTATATCATTCACAAGCCTACAGGATTAGTATGCCTGCATAATACACAAAACAAACACAAACATTTGATTAAAAAAATATTAATTTTTTCAATATCAGTTTATTTCAGAAACAAAGTCCATATACACGTACTGTACTTTACTAGCCTATGCATATTTACTTAAAACATACAAGTTGTCATTGTATATTTACCTAATAGGCCTACCGTATAAATAGTAATTATAGTATACATTTTTTGTATATATATTTTTTTGCTATCCTTAAAACAAAACTTCTTTTGTTTAGTTTATAATATCATATATTGATTTATTTGAAATTCACGCTGATCAATTGAGCCCATTCTTTACTGATTGATTACGCCACCTCTGTAAATTAGTATGAAATGAATGAATAACTAATTTATCCATTGCAGATTATTTGTGGTCACTGACCATTTTAAAAAGAAAGTTTTTGTTTTGCTTTTAACTACCCACTTCACATCCTGGTTCAGGATATTGAGAAATCTTCTTTGTTTTCAAATTTATTATTTCAAGCTTGGTGGAAAACCGTTATGCTTCAAAGGTCTTTTGTGCCTAGCTTATTTGGATAAACAGACCTTCAATTTATTTTATTTTTTTCAAGACATCTGATGAAAACATTATAAAACAATTCAGGTACTGTAAAATAAAAAGGTTTCAGTCTCTAGAAGAACAATGCTGCACCATTGTCATGTATTTTATATTGTTGTTTGTGCCTGAAAATTGAATATTTAAAATAAATATATAATTGTTGGGTCAGTCAAGCCTGAAACAAATAATTTTAAAAAAAACATCAAACAAACAAGATGAAAAAATGAATTAAGCATTGGTGGAAATATATAAATACAGATTTTTTTTAAACAACAAAATAGAAACAATTCAATTTTTATACTATAAAAGTATACGATTGAATGGAAAAAATCACATCTGAAATCACTAACCCTGCTGAATGATACTTAATAACAAGTAATCAAACTTTTGTTTTTACGCAGGCAGGGTGGAAAGATAACGTGGAGCATTATGCTGCGTGTGTTTGGCATACTAGGAATCGTAGCGCTACTACTAGTATTACTCTGGTCATGGGGCTGGGAAATAGCGAAGGAATTCTACACAAAACCGGTGACATTTGAAGGAGTTCGACATCCAAATGATCAGAAGGCTCCCTATCCTGGTGGAAATATGGACAATCTATGGTGGTTTGTACATGTATGTATTGTTTATGGCATTAACTTGAACAACTTAAGGGTTTTATGTATTATCTCTATTGTGTATTGTGTGATGAAAGTTCCTCTCTATACTAAACAAATACTGTGTAAACACTATAGTCTACAGGACTACTATCAGTCCCAACTTGTGAAATATCGGAAGAATTTATGAAAGCTTTAGCAAAACAATAGAGGGTGCTACAAAAATTGAAAAATACTGTACAGTACAACAAACTATGCACACAACAAAATTTTAGGTATTGGCATCTACAATTAAACAATGCCAAATGCTTTCCAGATGTGGCAATGGTGGAATTTGCACGTCTCTTTCGTCTTTAGCTAACAACAGGGTCTGATGGTAAGCCTCATAGGGAGAAATATTGCATTTTAGCGGGAGACAGGAGAATAACTCAAAATAAGGAGAATAATTAAAACTTTCGAGAACCTTTTGCAATTATCAGGAAACCTGGGAAATCTGACTACTAAAGTTACCATTGTGTTTTAGTAAAAAAAAAAGTACTCACGTTTGTTCTTTTTTACAGATATCAGACATTCATCTATCAAGATTTAAAGATCCGTTAAGGACTGAAGAATTTAAAGTGTTTTGTAATGAGGACTTGAGTGCAATAAATCCACCCCTAGTACTTGCAACAGGTAAAATAAATTATAATCTTACAGACATTAATTACACTGTACAGTCTTTTTCTATGTGAACAACATAGCATGGCGTACAGTAACATCCCTTTCCAATGATATAACTTAATGTATTTTTAATGTATATTTTCTCTATTTATTATTTTGATTACTCTTTGTCTTTACTTTATTATGTTTGTTAGGATATTTCCAATTACTGTTACCACTTTTACCACCAATTACTGTTACCACCACTGAAAATCAGTGCACTAGCACTGAAAGTGCCTGCAGAATAAAGAATGAATAAATAAATAAATGTGGGACATAGACATAACACTAGCAGCAGGTCATACCACCTTTTACATAGGTGCGATTCTCAACTTATCAATCGTTTTTTTTATATTTTATATAGGTGATTTAACAGATGCTAAAAAACCTGATCACATTGGCTCTGAACAATATGAAATAGAATGGAAGTCATATTGGAGTATATTAAAATTAGCAAATATACCAGAAAGAACACATTGGGTTGATGTCCGGGGAAACCATGGTAAGAGAATTTAGGCTAGGCAATATATCTAAAAAAACAGCCCAAAGTGAAACAAATTGCAAACAGAGATTTTTTTTAAATGGTCACATATGATGATGAGATCAAAATTTGAGCATCACACCTCACTCATCCCGATGAAAATACCAGCTTTCAAGAAATTAGAAGCAAACAAACAATATTCCTGGTGTGCATGCGCTCTAAGGAAAAAACAGCCATTCTGCGATGGGAGTCAAAAAGTAACAGAATTTAAACCAATCAGATTAAAATTTGATCAAATCAAGTCCGTCCTTTTATGTCAATGTAAACAGACGAGTAACTGTATCTGTTATGTTTTCATCGCTTAAATATATCTTTTAAAAATAATATTAGAAATCAGGAATGTAGGTTAGTTGAAGTATGTGGTGCAAAGGCAGTGATTGACTTCGCAAAATATATTATCAGAAATTTATCAAATTGTAATTTTCTTAATTGGTTTTGTTTTTAGTATATAATGTAAAATTAAGTCTCTAGAATGCAATACAATATGTTATGTTGCAAAGCATGGATTAACATATTGTAATATATGTTATATATAATACAACCTATTCCTCTCCCATATTACTACTTCATTTTCTTTCTTTTTTTTCCGATAAAAATAGTTTATCATGTAGTTGTGCAGTTTTCAATAATTTTGGTTAAGTTAATTTCCTCAAAAGAAAAATGAAATAACAATACAAATTTTCAAATTTAATCTCTTCCCGACAATTAGTTTCCAGAAATTTATCAAATTGCGTTAATTTTTCGTTTTGAATACAATACTTCCTTGTTTCCTTTTGAGAATTATGAAAAATATTTCCTTATATGGTAATCTACTTTTAGACCAGCACTTAAAGTGATAAACTATTTAAAATTATAAATTAATAACAACACATAAACATTACCACAATTATTTATTTCATTTCCCAACCAACAGTGAACTCTTGGTTCACCACTTACAGGAGGGAACACAAGACAAACACATACACATACAATAAAAAATATTAAACTAACAATTTGATAACTTTCTGGAAACTAATCGTCAGGAAGAGATTAAATTTGAAAATGTGTATTGTTATTTCATTTTTGACAGCTTATCTGAGGTAATCATGCCTTCTTCATCCCCCAAAAGCTGTTGGATGTATCTCAGAAAGTTGGTTCTCTGCCTTCCTGGTTTTCTTGTCCCATGTTGAGGAACATACAGAGCATACTCTTTGCATGGTTCGTCATCAGGCATTCGAAGCACGTGGCCCAGGAACTTCAATTGGCGGGATCTAACATTTTCCACTAGCGGTCTGGTCTTGGTTAGGTCATAGATAGAAGCATTTGGCATGGCACGGCACCCTATATTCATTTGATATAAATAATATTTTTATTGTTTATTTGTTTCAGATTTATTTCATGTTTTATCCAAAAATGATGATAGTAGCTATTTTAGGTAAGCTTCATTTATTTATTAATAAAATGAATTAATCAAAATTAAATTATTTTCCAGTTTCTATTATATGTTTTATCTTTTTCTCTTTATCATAGAAAGTATTCCATTTCTGGCCAAAAAGGTGATGTTAACTCCTTTGTAGTAGAAAAAAAGTTTTCGTTTGGTACATATTCTTTTGTGGCAGTCGATGCTCTGTTAGATCCAGGCCCAGGAAGGCCATTTAATTTCTTTGGCGCAATAGAAGAGGTAAGAACAAATATATAAATGCTTATGTGTGAACCAGGTTATGGTATGTACTGAACCATGACCGGTCTCTGGTGCTTATGTGTGAACCAGGTTGTAGTGTGTACTGAACCATGACCGGCCTCTGGTGCTTATGTTTGAACCAGGTTGTAGTGTGTACTGAACCATGACTGGTCTCTGGTGCTTATGTGTGAACCAGGTTATGGTGTGTACTAAACCATGACTGGTCTCTGGTGCTTACATGTGAACCAGGTTTATATGGTGTGTACTGAACCATGGCTGGTCTCTGGTACTAGTGTGTGAACCAGGTTGTAGTGTGTACTGAACCATGACTGGTCTCTGGTGCTTATGTGTGAGCCAGGTTATGTAGTGTCGTAAAAGCTATGAGCGCTCCCTCCCAGGGGCCTCAAAGCATGAGAAACCTCAATGCAACTACCCAGTGTTGGAGGGCCCCTTAGGAGTGCAAAAACAGGGGTCTTTTCCCCCTGCGTTACGCCACTGCACTTTATATACCATATCATTTATATGTAGGTTCATATAATGACTCACAAAAAACATATAGACATGATGAGGCCTCATCAGCAATTTAGCATATCAGATCATAAGCACAGATTGAAGAAACAAAAACCTATTCAAACTACAAATACAGAGTGTTTAGCACTGTACAAAGTATTAGTAAGCAAACATGCATTGAAACTTGTCAAAAAATTAATGACGGGTTTTTTTTCATGGTAGCTGTTAGCAACAGAAATGTCTTTTCCTGATGTAACATGAATAAGTGCAATTAGGATGATGTGTATTTCATTGCTTGTACAGTAATATGCATTTTACTTTTATACTCAAAAGTTACAAACATAATCATATTAAGTTTACATAAGAAAAAGAAAGTAATTATATTTTAATTATAAATATAGCACACTTGACAGCATCAAAACAAAGTATTGTAGGTTTTTATTGCCTTTGGCAAACTTTACTAGACATTTTTAGTTTCGTTTAACCATTATTAGCAGAAATACATACAGTTGAAATATAGGAATCTGTTTACTCGGACCAAGTTATCAAAGAACAAAGAAGTTGAATCCAATTCATTAAACTTAAACAGAAAGGATGTTATGTCTAATGGTGTTTATCAGTTTGCTGTTTGCCAAAGCTGTTACAGAAGAACAGGACGTTGAGTTTGATTCACAGTATTATTCCAACAAAAAAGGGATTCAAGCTGTTAAAATCATTCCGTCAAGTAAAGAGTACAATGTTTCATATAGTGTTGGCAACAATAGCTCCCAACAATACACATCAAAGTTGACAAACCTAAAATGCGAACTGTTTATCTCCTTCAAAGTACAAAAAGATGTTGGATTATACACCTGCCAAGATGACGATAATCGGTATTTTCTGATTCCTTCACGTGTTGAACAAAAGAATACGCAATATTCTAATTACAGAATTTCCTGTGAAGATTTCATGGACTACATCATAGAAGGTGAAGAACTAACAATCAAATGTAAGGTGAAACAGATAAAAACACAGAACAAACAAAATAAATTGACAATTGGATGGATCCAAGGGAAAAACAACATTACAAAGTCGTATAATTTAAATAGGAACACAATGAGTTTTAATCAGACCTTTGAAGGGTATGAACGGGGAGATGGTATATTCTTTTACTGTATTACAAGAAGTATGTCTTCGGTGATTAAAAACCATCGGTGCTATACATTGCTTTTAAAAGTTTATCCTAGACAATTAAGAGTGGAAATAAAGAAAATACATGAATATTGTTTTAAGTGTGAGGCTACAGGAGGGTCTAGTGAGGAACACTACACTTGGATGTTAAACGGACAAAACTTAAATAATTATGGCAATGAAAGATGCTTCACCGATTTAACAGCTGGTGATTACGTTGTGAAGTGTCTGGTGACAACTAATGCTCGAAGTAGTTCTGATGAGAAAGAATTTACAGTGAAAGATGCCAAAGAGAGTGCCAACATCCTTACCATAACACTGATATCAACTATAGTCATTCTGTTGATAGTGGTGTTCATTCTCATCTACCCACTCAAGAGAAAATATGGCACAACTCCACAACCTGCTGGAAGTCATCAGAGAAACAGCACCACTATGAATTCCATCAGTAGGCCTACTACTAACGTTCCACCTACAATATGTGCTGATGATGGAGTGTACTACACAATTAAAGATACAGCAAAGAGTTCCGAGACTAACTTTATCTATGGTAGGGATCAGAACGCAGATGCCGACAATAACCGCAGAGAAGAAGTTAGCAAAAAAGATGCTGAAGTACCACATGATTATTTTACATTGGAGAAATAATCAGAAATTTTTTTCGGAAACTCACAGTAAAAAAAGGGACATTGTTTCACAATATTGTATCGTTAGGAAAATATTAAAACCAAATTGAACCAATAATATAGCTTATCAAGTATATGTAGGTTCATATCATAAAAGAATTATTATGATGATGATGTCTGATCAGCAATTTAACATATCAGGCCATAAGCACAGATTGAAGAAACAAAAACTTATTCAAACTACAAATACAGAGTTTGCAGAAATGTTTAGCACTGTACAAAGTATTAGTAAGCAAAGTCAAACATGCATTGAAACTTGTAAAAAAATTAATGGGGTTTTTTTTTTCATGGTAGCTGTTAGCAACCGAAACAAACACACAGTTTCAATACGTTGTAATCTTATGAAATTATACTGCTATTTGAATGCATATTATAATTTTAGACAAAGTATATAGTGTATAAATATAACAAAATATGGCAATTGAATATATATCAGTTTGTTAATATCTAACTAATACTTTCTGTCTATGTATTTTAACTTGGTTTTTTTTTATATTTAAGTGTGCCCTATATTAATTTGTTTAATCCACTAAGTTATTACCTGGAAGTGCGTATCCTAATAGTTGAGTTTTCAGATAATATTCTGTTTAAAAATAGTCTTACAAAAAGCGCCTTTGCATTAATATTAAAATACAATGTTAACTAAAATATTTGGTTTGTGCTTGATTATTTTGAATTCCACTACAATCTGTCACTTCATGATTGCTGCAGCAAGAAAAAAAGTGTGATGTTGATATTTGATTGGTTACATTAGAATATAATAATAATAATAGAAGCTAAAAGAGGAAAGGACATACATCATATGAAATGGATTGATGACATCAAAGAATGGATCAACAATTTTAAAGACCGCTTACAGGTATAGCAATGGTCTATAATAAAAACTATTTGCTACGTCACGAATTATAGCCAGCTAAGCACCGTTTACAGACCGCTTATAGCAATCTGCCCCTGGTTATGGTGTGTACTGAACCATGACCAGTCACTGGTTCTTATGATGTGTGAACCAGGTTTATATAGTGTGTACTGAACAATGACCAGTCTCTGTTGCTTATGTGTGGACCAGGTTTATATAGTGTGTACTGAACCATGACCGGTGTTTATGTGTAAACCAACCTGATGTGTGAACCATCTTTAATTACCCAACCATTTTTTGTGATTTTTGGAAAATGTTAGTTAAATAAAGATTTTAAAATTGTTCATAATATTGTGTGGTTTTTCTTGTAGCCTGAATTAAAGAAAATTGAAGATCTTTCACAAACAACATTAAAAAGTAACCAAACGGTTTTCTTTGGTCATTATCCAACATCCATCATCGTAACCGACCATGCACGACTAACAAATATTTTGCAGTAAGTAGTCTTCCATTCATTTAAGGGTTAAAATGTATCATTTTATTTAATTTTATATTAGGCCCAGTACTTACCATGTAAATTTTATGTATTTTAAATTATTTTGATTTTCATCAGAAATGGAATTGCGTACTTGTGCGGTCATTTGCATAACCTTATGGGTGGTGTCAGTCACATGCAAACTTTGCATCGGACTGGGTCGTTAGAGCTTGAGGTCAAAGACTGGAAGGACAATCGCATGTAAGACATAAACACACATTATTTTAAATGTTGTTGTCATTATTTAACACTTTCAATTGAATTGTCAAATGAATTTCCTGGTCTCGAGGACAAATAAAGTTATGAACTATTTTAATTTTTTTCCAGATACCGGGTAGTAGCGTTTGACCATGATATGTTATCATTTGCTGAAAAACGTTTTGGTGAATGGCCTCTCGTTGTCATCACAAACCCAAAAGCAGCACGTTTTATGGCGCCAAAACACGAACCATTGGGGAAAATTCAGCATTCAACGCATATACGGTATGTGTGTTTATTTTTTATAGGAATGTAATAGCAGATCTTGCCATACACATGCAACTATGTAAATATTGTAAAGCTCTGCCTAAACCATCAAACTAGTGTGGTGTGTCCAAATATGGTAGTGATGTGGCCAAATATGGTTGTGATATGACATCATCATGTCTATATATGGGCACATATATTTTTTTGTCACATAAAGTTTGATAGTGTAGACAGATCTTTAAACTTTATAAAAACCTTTTTTTTTCTACTGCAGTTTGCTTGTATTTTCACCCAATGAGATTGTCTCTGTAACAGTGTTTATAAATGAAGAGCAAGTAGGCATAGCTGAACATGTAGAAGGACCACTATATGTATTACCATGGAAACCAAACAATTTCGCAGAAGGGATGCATTATATGAAAGTTATTGCTAAGGTAATATATACTTTTTAAATATAATTTGGATTATCAAGAAAGCGCATATCTGCATTTTAAAGTACAAAGATCTAACCCCAAAGTGGTGGAGATCGATTTGATGTAATGGTAAGGTACTATCATGTGAGCTTGAGGGTTTGAGACCTGACTGTGTCATGTTGTTGGTATCCTCAGGCAAAATGCTTTACACTCATTGCCTCGCCCTTCAGATGAGATGTAAAGCTATTGGTCCTGTGTACATAACGTGCATTATATAGAACTACAGTAGATTGAAACATGCACTATTTTAAGCAATCTATTTTATTCTAGGATTCTGCAAATCAAGTATCAGAGTCCAGTCAAGAGTTTTCTATAGATGGCAGCCGACCTCTACAGCGGCTAGCTGGGGCAATCGTACTCATGACGGATATTCCAGCATTGGTGAGTTATGATATATAGTTGAATTTTTGGTTGCATGCTAATTCAACAGTCTTTCTAAACGCATTTTAATTGATTCATCATCTTCTGTACTCTGGAACCATTTCAAAGATGCATGTCCAAAAATGGTAGTTCACCCCATTTGGTATATATATATTAAATGCCAATTTTAACTCTAATTTTCTTTTTTACAGTTCTTATCTCTTTATGTAATTGAAGTTTTAGTACTAGTCATTCCACTAATTGTTATACGAAGAAACACAAGACCAATACCAAGTAAGTGATATGTGTAAAAAGAAATGTTTTAAAGAAAGTATTATTTAGTCTTTTATAAAACACCCAAGTGTATCATTTTGTCTCATGATATATCCTATCGCTAAGAAGACAGATAGCATGCCTAGCCTGACTACAGGAAGAAGCCTAGGCCCATGTTGAAATAATTCACAGTAGGTGTGTTACTATTTGCATACTAATTACATTTTTATGCAGCACACATCTCCCACAATTCAGTGCAAATCTCCCATAATTCAGTGCACGTCACACAATTCAGTGCACATCTCCCGCAATTCAGTGCACATCTCCCACAATTCAGTGTACATCTCCCACAATTCAGTGTACATCTCCCACAATTCAGTGCACATCTCCCACAATTCAGTGCATATACTCAGACAGACCTGAAGATTATTAAATGCAAATATTTAAATGAATAAAGTAGACAAATTGCATTCTTTTATTTTAGATTACTAGCAAGATGCAATTTCCAAAGCCTTAGTATACCTTGTTCATCACGATTTCTCATTCTATCCACAATTCAGCGCAAATCTCCCACAATTCAGTGTTACATTCTTTTATTTTAGATTACCAGCAAGATGCAATTTCCAAAGCCTTAGTATACCTTGTTCATCACGATTTCTTTTTCTATCCACAATTCAGTGCAAATCTCCCACAATTCAGTGTTACATTCTTTTATTTTAGATTACCAGCAAGATGCAATTTCCAAAGCCTTAGTATACCTTGTTCATCACGATTTCTTCTTCTATTCTTTGCTGTTAATGGGACTTTATCCAGCAATCGGTAGGTCTTGTTTAATAATAATATTATTAAGTATAATTTAATTTTGACTGTCTAATATTTATGATATGAATACATAAATTGTAGTCGATGCAAACTATTTTAAATTTTTTTGTGAAATATTGGGCTGACTTGACATTGCAATAGAGGGGCATGTCTGCAATATAAATTCGCCAAAATTTTGCACTCAGAATTCAGTTTGTATGTATGGTTTATTGTACTCTATAGTTTTGAATCTATCCCCTTTTCAGTTTACTTTTGCTTCATCTATTCTACACTCATGTTTTCTTTTAATAATTTGTCTTTCTGTTCTTTCTCTTTATCTCTTTATTCTTACTCTTAAGTACAAAAGTATGTACCAATTATTATCTTTTATATTTACAATTTCATTTAAATGATTCTTGACTATTTTCAGGCCCATGGATATTTGGTCAGATGGTACAAGATAGAGTTGGAGTTTCCTTGTTGTATGGTATTTATGTTGAGGGTAAATGGATTCCAGAAAAGTTTTCATATACTATAATATTTATGGACGTAAGTATATTCCTATTTAATATTCTTCACTAGTTTTTAAATAAGATAAAATGTTTTTGAATCACAGCCTCACTCTCTAATAAACTAACAATTTTTATGTAAATATTTATAGTTGACACATACTTAGCCTTTCAGACATTTAGAAAGCTTTTGACTTGCGACGACCAAAGTACGTCATATTTATTCATTGTGCGCATGTAAGGATATTTGGACTCGCTCCCCCCACCTCAGCACAGTTTTGATGATTTCTAGGTCCAGGCGACGACCGACGACACATTTTCTTTGGAGTGGAGTTGTGGCTTGGTGGTTATGATGCTTGGCTACCACTCCAAGGGTCCTGGGTTCAAGTCCCGTCACATGTCAGGGACTTGTAATAAGACTTTGTTTATGTAGAGCATCTTGTGTAGATGTTTGTCTTGTGAACCTCTGAAGGTCCCTAATGATCAGCAATTGCTGGATGGATCACCCTCATTAAATATCATCATTAAATCAAAAGCTTCCTAATGTCAAAATAAGTCATCAGTAATGAGACAGATGATTAAAATCTTATTAATTGTTATCTTTTTTTTTATTTAAGATGCTACTAATTCAACTACCAATAACAATTTATCTTGCTGTTTCCATTTCTTATCGTAAAAGTCAAACGATTCAACGTGTGCGCTTCAAATCCGGACCAATAGTACAATTTGTGAAAAACATTTTTAAAGTGATTGGCGGGTTGGTTTGTCACGCTCTATTAATTCCCGCAATTATATGGCAGTGCTATGAATGTGTATGTATACGACGATGCTATGGTACAATCGGATTATTCTTATCGCCAGCATTTTTATGGCGGTTCATTCTTTTCTTTGTACTCATTCTCAAAGCTTATGTAGTCGGTAGAAAACAGATAAATGCGGGTAACGGAAAGTCCTAATCGTGGGAAAGATTGCTGGCAACATTTGTAAAAAACAACTGTATTTTTTACTTGTTATATATGATACATATTGAATCTTGTGTATAATGTGTATACAAATTTGTCTTTTTCATGGCAAAAAAAATCCTAAAAATTATATTTTTAAGTGGATTTAACATTAATGATGTAGCAATCAACCACTAGTGCACCATATCTCATCTCTCTGAACACACCAGTTTGACTGTTATTTCTAAAGCTCTGTCTACACTATCAAACTTTATGTGACAAAAAAGTGTGATGTGACCAAATATGGTAGTGATATGCTTAAATATGGTAGTGATATGTCAGGAGGGAAATCGAGTGCGTATATTTTTCAGTTTAGCCAATACGTATAGGAAACAATTTTTGTGTAGGTCCTGATGTGCTTTTTAATATATGTCCTACATTTATTAACAATTAAGTGTTAAAACATTTACATAATTCCAAATTAAATGCAATTTTTATTCATGTGGAATAGTAGTAATAGTACTGTCCGAAAAGTTGGCGTATCGATGTTGAGCAAACTTTTTTTATTGTAAAATGTAAATTATATACATTAAAATGTATATTAAAAGTGGGATGAAATGTCCCTGGACCGAAATCGTCCCCGGGTGTACAGTACAATGTGATGCTCATCCAAATACAGTTTAGTTTTAGTGTAAGGTAAAAGTGTGCAAGATGGCAGAGGGACATTATTTTAGTTTTGCCAGTGTAGTGATATACTTACTAGGGACTTTACGAAACATGACGAAAAACCATAGGACAGTGCTCATAAATAATTTATGCTGAGCTTTAACAAAGTGGGTGGAGCTTAGCTTGAAATTCCGTCTTAACTTTTTGAGTATGATAAAATTGCCATTTTCCCGTTTACGGAGAATGACTAGAAATAATGTATATATAACCTTAAATATACAGTTCAAATTACCCTTAAACATGGAATTTTCAAAACTCTAATAAATAATATTTGCACTTCTATTTTAATTACTTAATGAAATAACATTTTTATTTGGTTAAAATGGCGGTGTAAAAAGGGGCGTTTAAATGCGAGGCCCTATGCTGTATCACCAGAGCCAAGCGATTCAAAAGGGCCACGAAACAGGAGAGGGATCGGAGAGATATACTGCTGCTGGTCGTCGTCTTCGCACAAGGGTACGTAACTAATAAAACGGCTATGTTGACTGTATATGATTTTACACTCTAGCGAACACAGGATATTCGTCGTCCTCCCCTAACCGTCATGTTTCGTAAAGTCCCTACTATATACTGTAGGTGGTCCCTAATATAGCTGGTTCCTAATCAAGGGTGATTCTGAATTGGGACCAAACCAAGGACCACTAACCCCTAAAGTGTGGTTTAATTTAATTAGTAATAAAATAAATGTGTATACATATTACCTGTACTAATTTGTTTGATACAAAAATAAATAATCATTATAATAGTTTCATCTGGTATGAATCTAAAAATTAATTTTTTTATGAAATGATAATTTTTACAATGATTTTAGATTGAATCTTTCTTTTAGGCATTTTGATCAAGATAGTACCTGTTTATAATACTGTATTCTCTAATAAATAAATAAGTCCTAGACTCGGGTACCCCGAGTAAAAATGTATATTATTAAGATAATAAAATAATATACAATGATTTGATGTAATATGCAATATAATTTATGAAATACTGCCAGGTACCAAATATTGTAATTGGAATAATTAACAGGATATCATGTATTCAATTAATTAAATATTATTAATAAATTATATATTCAATTCAATTAATTAAATACCTTTTCAGATCTGATTGCGTTTCACTTTTTAGTTTTGGTGTTGGTTAGGTTGAAAAAAGAACTATGCAAGCAATTTTGTCAACTGCAAACAGATCGCAGTTAGTCGTGATTACCCATACCACACATACTCCGCTATTCGAAGTTGAAAGAGGAACTAGTGTACGCGAGCACACTTTTGTCAACAGATAATCACAGCTAGTTGTGATTACCCATACCGAATGCGCCCCACTATTTAAAGTTGAAAGAGGAACTAGTGTACGCGAGAACTTTTGTCAACAGATAATCACAGCTAGTTGTGATTACCCATACCGAATGCGCCCCACTATTTAAAGTTGAAAGAGGAACTAGTGTACGCGAGAACTTTTGTCAACAGATGATCACAGCTAGCTGTGATTACCAATATCGCACGCGCCCCACTATTCAAAGTTGAAAGAGGAACTAGTGTACGCGAGCACTTTTGTCAACAGCAAACAGATCGCATCTAGTCGTGATTACCCATACCGCACGCGCCCCACTATTGAAAGTGGAACTTGTGTACGCAAGCACTTTTGTCAACAGATGATCACAGCTAGTCGACACAATTCACGGAAAGCAGCTGCACTCGGTCAGGAGCATTAATGTTGCCCAGTTGAGTTCCGTGTCAACCTTTTAATTAGAGATTTTTGTCCAACAAATGGAATTTAAAAGGAATACTAATATTTATTCAACTAAATAATTTAATCAATTCTTGACATAAATTAACATTTTTAGAAAGGTTACACCTTTATAAAAAAACAGTTTATGGCATTATTAATTAATATTTTAAGCAATAAAAATTACATATTTTAGAATTTTCTACAAGTAATTAAATTTGCCACTAGACTGAGGCTTAACATACTGAAAGGTTACTGTATGATCACTGTTATGTTAACACTAAACTAGAAATCAAAATATTGTTTAAAATTAATACTTTGTAGCCTTATATATCAATGACATAAATAAAACTAACATAAATAAAAATGATTATAAATACACTACATTGTACACATAAACAAAAGTATATAAAATTATGTTAGATAGCACATTGAATTGTTTTATTCCAGAAGTCCAGTGACATGCAAGTAGGTGTAAAGATACATTTTAAAAGTGAATATAAAAGAAAGAGGCAGAGTAAATAAATCAAAAGCAAGTAGGTTGGTTTAGTCATACCTCATATCAGGTGACGGGCATAGCTCATCATGTGATCATATATTCCCACGCCTTCAGAGTTTTGCAAGGTGACCCCACTAATGACCATAAAATTTAAGAGCTATTTATCGCAATTACTTATGTGATATTCCACAAGCACTATTTGCATTTACGCTGTTTGACTTGGCTAGGTAGCGAGTCTATAAAAAAGTTACAACAAAAATGCCCCTTAAGCCCCTATCTTTATTTCTAATAATCGTGTAGCAACAAAAGATATCCCGGTGGTCAGGTCAATCTTACAGCCTGGTCAGTTAGCATGGGCCTATGCATATAATGTCATAGTGACCAGGCCAATATTAAGGCCTGATCAGTTAGCATGGGCCTATGCATACAATATGTCATAGTGACCAGCTCAGTATGGCCTGACCAGTTACCATTGGCCTATGCATACAATATATCATAGTGACCAGGTCGATATAGTAGAGTCATTTTGGGCTCCCAATCATCTGGAAAGTCGTGCTGATTGGCTTTCTCTGTACTGCCTCGATCTAAGTAAACAACACGTACGCCAACTTGTAGTTTTGAGCTTAGCGCTATTATGTGTATATGATCACTTTCTTTGGCCATTGGTTCTACTTCCTAAAATAAATCAAATGTTCAATTTAGTTTGAAATAATTAATGTTAAGTGTCATTTTTCCCCAATTATCTTGTATGTAATTATTTGTTTATTTAGGGGTTTGTACAACAAGAAAGTGTTTCTTTATATAATGATTCTTTTTCTTAAAAATATCTATCTTGCATTAGCACTGCAGTATAATCTAATCCATTTTTCCTTTATTCCATGGCAGTATTCTCACCTATCCATAACAGGAACAACACAATATGCCTTTTGTAATTTTGGATGCTTTTTACCAATGGCAGAACATAAGAAACCAAGAATATTAATCATTATGAATTTATATTTATTTTACTTACTTGATGACAGAACTCTCTTACAGTTCTATTACCCTCGATAAAACTAGCATAGAAATCGGCTTGTTTTTGTAACTGCCCTGAAGTCAATAATCTAAGATACACTACAATGTAATCTGACGTAGATTGATCGTTAAATGTCATCTGTATATCTTCTATGGATGGATGCGTTTCTACTTGATCTATTACTTCCATAAACTGGACAAGAAAAAAAAGTTAGGTCACTTATGTGTTATCGGCCCAGTATCAAAGGTCACTTTGGTGTTATCGGCCCAGTATCAAAGGTCCCATGTCAAAGGTCACTGGTATTATATGTCCAGTATCAAAGGTCACTTTGGTTTTATCTGTCCAGTATCAAAAGTCACTTTGGTTTTATCTGTCCACTAGCAAAGGTCACCTTGGTATTATCAGTCCAGTATCATTGGTCCCATGTCAAAGGTCACTGGTATTATATGTCAAGTATCATAATAGGCAAATGTTCTAGTATTACAGTATCACATGTGGTGCCAGTATCATGTTATGGTAAGGTCAGGACTAATGTTCTATGATATATGTGATACATATGTGACTCTGTATTATAGAATTTGCCTACAGTATATTTTGTTGTGAACATATACTTACTGTTTCATGGAATTCTTCTATTGTAAATGTTGGAAAACCAAGGCTAACTAATTCATCCTTACTTTTTAAAGCAATTTCTTTAAATCTGTGAAAAAAAGAAAAATAGTATAAACATTTGTAGGTAAAAAAAACATGTCTTTTGGAGGTATATATGTAGAACATCACTAACCTGTGTAATTCTTCCTTGTCGGAGAGTAGATATTCCATATAAGCATATCCAAATGAACGGAAAAAACAGTTACCATCTGGTCGCGATTTCCTAACATGGTGATATCGCCCTCTAAGTTCCTGATAAACAATACAGTAGTTTTTAATTATTGTAGTGTACTGTACACTTGTCTGTGTGTTTTGTATATTCAATAATCAGGACATGTTTTCTTGTTTAATATTGTAAAACATTTTGATAATTTAATTTATTTTTATTATACATTTAAATTAAAAAGTGAAGCTCACCCTAATCTTCTGTTGGTAGACTTCATCATCTGCATATTGCTCAAGTAACGATGACAAGTCTTCTTTTGCGCCAATCAAGCTAGTATTTTCTTTGATCTAAATAAGTAAACAATCAACCTCACTACTTGTTTATTTTTGGAAAAAGTATTTTTAGGAATATTAATATGACAAAGGGAGGCTATTGTAATGTAATTATAATTGTTAATTTTGCATCTAATTTTTGTAAATAATATATATGCACTTCGGACCGCTGGCCTATGTGCTGTGCAAATAAATGCTCTAGACCAGGAGTCTAGGGAAGAAGTAATTTGTAGTAGCTTCTATTTTATTAATTTGTTTTATTTATTTAATCATATTAAAAACTTGTATGTTATTTGTTACATTATATAGGCCTATAATATTATATGTTAACCAAGTAAAAGTAAGTGTATACATTTAGCCTTTTAGGACACATCATTCTTAATGAATCATGACCAATAATTATTAATATTAGTAAATTTTTTTACAAATTATGAGTATGAGAAGTTTGATTGAATTGCAAAATATGTATTTTAATATGATATACCTCACTCTGAATTCGATCTTCTTGGGCAATGATGTCTTCATCTTTAGCTCTCCCTGTTATTTAATAATCAATTGAAAACAGATAAGTACTATTGAAAAAGAAATTATGATATGAGAGGACCTAGGAGGCCTACCTCCTGTTATTGATACTTTCCGCTACCTACTGCTGATTTTGATAGGCATATTTGTAGGCCTACGATATATGCACAAATCAAACACCCATTGTCCTCTCGTCGTACACGCTCAATGACCGACTTTCCGGACCAAGGCCAGGCTTAGCTAGGCTGGTCTCTCAGAGCTTCGCAAACACCGTGCATAAATCACATCTAATTTCTCACTTCTCACTCAATCAATAGCTTTCTATTATAACTATAATTTAGCACTGTTTATTCTAAAAAACACTCACCAACATCTGCTATTATATCTGGCTCAGATAACTTAATTTTCTTTTTGTTATCTATACTCTCTGCATCTAAATTCTCATTGTCTGCCATCTTATTTATTTTGCAAACTGTTTTTTTTTGTTTTGATCGACGTTGTTCCGGTTTTGTGTCAAAGGTAAACATTTTATTTTGATTGACGTATTGACGCATGATTGACTGGCGTGGCTCAAGCGTCAAACTGATGGTCATTCAAATAGATGTTCTAATGGTCACTATAAAATCTAAATCTAATTTGGTACACGTATTACGATTGTGCATCAATGTTGGATAGATAATAAAATAATAATATGATCGGTCCTCTAGTCTAGTGAATATAGGCATAAATATTAATATAAAATAATGAACGAAAACTTTTTTTTTATTATATTCTAAGCGACAAAATCTATCACTTAATCGATACAAAGATGATGACCAGATTACCAATAAGCCAATCAATAATATATAATCAATATAACATTCTGTGCCGATCAATGACAAAAGATATAATTTTAGTGTAGGGAGTCCGAATTATTATTTCTTTCAAATTTAACCACGAAACAATAATGTTACCACAAAAGATGGATTTAAAGATATATTGTCCACCTGAAAAAACATTTAAACTATGCCATTTTGATGATCCATGATAATTATTTACTTTTAACCAAAGTTGGATCGAAAAGAATTTTGTTCCCTGAAAATTAAATCCAAAAATTGTCAAATTAGCTGCTAGCCAATGTTTTTTTTTGGTTATTTAACCGTTTTATGTCTTTTTATTAGTGCAAACATTATTTTTATTCGGGTTTTTTTTCTGCGGAAGTGATTAACTTTATTATAAACTACAAAAGAATGGCCTATTAGTATTAAAAATATGATTTTATTAATCTTCATTTTTCATGTTTTTGGAGGGACAATTTAAAGATGGGAACGTAAATAAAAGAGTACAATTCTTGTACACTACAGGTCTCCCTGCAATTTAAGACCATTTTGTATTTTCGTTATTAATTTTTTAAAAACTGCAAAATGTTTTTTTTTTTTTCTTTTTTATTTCCTAACCCAACCAACAGCAAAATAAATTCGCCAATAGTTCCTTTGGAACACCTTTATTCGAGGGAAATATTTTGGCGGGAAAATATTTTTTCCCGTCACAAAAAAGAATTATATTCGTGGTTTTTGGTACAAAAATGGATCTTCATGAATCATAATATTATTATAATTTCCTTAGCTTTGTCTATGCATGACAGTTTTCATTGGTGGTAGGCCTATAGGCCTTAGCATGTTCCATCGTATATACAGCAATATTGTCAATGTCCTCTTCAAATTAGTTACGTGTTTTCGCCATCAAGCCCGGGAATTCCCACTTAAAAAACACACGCGAATCATCGTACCATGGAGGTAAAAAAAAATTATGTTTGATCGTACCACGCACATACTAGTCCAAGAGCATTAGGGTTTGACCCGGAAATTTCTGGTAACAAGCTAATTTTTTCAGGAAAGGTCGAGAACTATGATTGGAACATCATACTAAAAGTCCTGAAAAATCCTCCTTGTGCTCTCCGAGAAATCCAAGATGGCGTCAAAAATGGCTGCCATTTTAAATTGGTCTATAACTTTGTAACCGCTTGTCGTAGAGTATCGATTTTGGTGTCAAATAGTTCACAATATATACATTCCTATTTGCTCTAACAGAAAACTTTGTCAAAAAATGGCCGCTACTACAGTTTCTGGCAGTTTGACCTTTGACCTGGTCTTATCATATCTCGGTAATGGCTTGTCATAGAGAATTCAGATTAGGCCCAAATTGTTCAGAACATGCATATTTTTATTTGGTGTAATGAAATGTTTTATCCCAAAATGACCGGAAGTGAGGTTATTGACCTCTTATTGACCTATTCATATCTCTTTACCGTATCTCAAGAAATATTTGTCGTAGAGCATTAATTTTGGTGTCATATTGTTTGGAACATATACATTTCTATTTTAGTCTAATACAACAGTTTGCCCTCAAATGCTCGGAAGTAAGTTAATTTATTGAAAACTTAAAAAATCAAAGAGCTACATAGGCAGAGGATATGAATACTGTAGAAAAAATCTAAATCAAAGTTTTAACTCTGCCTTAAAACATGTTTTGGGCATAGCACATCATCAGGTAAAGTTACAGAAAGAAAATATCAAGTCAATAACTTACAAAGAATAACTGTCATTGGCTAATCAAAGTTGGTTAAGTAAACAAAAAAATGGGTTATTCCGCAACATTTTATTGGGTAGTTGAAGAGTGTTTTGTTATTTTTAACAGGAAAGTGATAGCGGTTGGCACAGACGGTAGATTTCCATAGTGTTTGATGTTGGGTACAGTTTACGCTATTTCCCTATTTACAAGGTGTCTGAATACAATACAATTATATAATAGATGGGATAGATCAAATAATTATATATATTCATACTAACATGTATATATATTTATATAAGTAAAATATAAAAAAAAAGAGATAAGGGAAAGGGAAGAAAAGAAGATGAAAAGAAAGAAAGAAAAGTGAAAGGAGAAGTAAGGGAAAAAAAAAAAAAAAAAAAAAAAAAATATTATAATAATGATAATAATTATAATAATAATAATTATGAATAAATAAGGGAGTCAGTTTGTCTCTGTAAAAGAATAACTAAATAGAAAAGAATAACTAAATAGAAATTCTCTGTAAAAGAATAACTATAAATAGAATAATAATACACAACCAAATACAGTAGAGCTAGCAAAACAGAGTTGGAGGAGCAGAGTCTTCACATATGAAGTTGGCTCCAAATATGAAGAAGAAGAAGAAGAACAATAACCTTGAGGGTAAATTTTACTGTATTAAGGGTATGAACTATACAAGAAAAAACCAAAATAATCATTTATTTAACTTCGATAGAACAAAGAATATCATGGGACACGTTAATTGAAATTCTCATACTAGTTATGGTTGAAAAGTTATTGCTACAAAATGTCACCTATATGTAGATGTCATGAATACATTTTAAATGCGTTATTCGTCAGTAACTCGCATTACAGTACATACGCGAATTAGTGCTTTTGTTGAAATCACGTCGTTATTTTTATTATTTATTATAGAAATTATGATAATTATTTTTTTTCAGAAAAGTAGAAATTTTATGTAATTTAGGAAATTTATAGACTTCATGATACTGTGAGTGTGAGAATGAAATGTTCAGGTCATATACATTTCGCATGGAAATGCTCAATTGGCAGGGAACACTATGTACATGGCATATATTATACTCCGGATTGTCAAAAACTTAATGTTAAAGACCATTTTATTTGTAAAAATAATGCATTTTGAAACATGAAACCAGGTCATTCCTTGTTTTAAAAGAGAATGCACTATTGAATGTTCTCTAACGTCATAACGTCATAACTTTTGGGCAAACATGCAACAACACCCATACAGATGAACATGATGATAATGATGTGAAAGAAGCAACAAACACCAAGATGTTGAAGATGCAACATCAGATGATGAATGACTGTAACAGAATGCTGCTGATCAATGTTGAAGTGATTTAAAGACCCTTATTTTGCATATTTTCAATATTTAATAAATCATATATAGGGCATATGGCGATACTTTTTTCATCTTTAAACAGTTAAATATGTAACTGGGGGACTAGCTCAAATGGTAGAGCTCTCACTTAGCATGTGAGAGGTACCGGTATCATTGCCCGGGTATTCCAATCTATTTTTCATAGATTTCAGCAAGGACCAAATAAAATCTGAATCTGGAAAAGAAAGTCTATGCATGCCGAGTAAAGAGCGTTTGACGTGAAATACCTAGGGTATATTCTCTTTTTATCATAAATAAGCCATACAACGAACATTTAAAGCAAGGAATGTTTCAAAATGCATTATTTTTACAAAGTCAACAAGGCCATATACATGGCTGCAGTCGCGTGCGTAAATTTGAGTTATTGTTTACTGACCGACCGACCGACCAACTGTCCGAAATTGCTGAAAATGTTTAAAAATGTTCACATTTTTAAAAACATTTCTTCCAAGTATTAAATAATATCCAGTTCCAAAATAACGACAAAATATGAATATGAGTTAGTGTTTACCAACTGACCGAATAACCGAAATTGCTGAAAATGTAAAAAAATTTGTAAAAACATTTATATTTGCCTCCAAGTATTAATATCCAGTGTCAATAAAAAAATAACGAAAAAATATGAATGTGAGTTAGTTTTTACCGACTGACCAACCGACCGAAATTGCTGAAAAGGTTAAAAAATGTTGAAAAATGTTTAAAAACATTTATATTTGCCTACAAGTATTAATATCCAGTGTCAAAATAACGACAAAATATGAGTGATATGAGTTAGTGTTTACCGACCGACATAGTGAGCAATAGAGTCGCGTTTGCACGCAACTCAAAATTGCATATAAATGGTCGGATATGTACTGTGTACATAGGTATTTGCCAATTGTCTTTTGTTTACTTAACCAACTTTGATTAGCTACTGACAGTTATTCTTTGTAATTTATTGACTTTATATTTTCTTTTTGTAACAATTCACTTTACCTGATGATGTGCTATGCCCAAAACATGTTTTAAGGCAGAGTTAAAACTTTGATTTAGATTTTTTCTACAGTATTCATATCCTCTGCCTATGTAGCTCTTTGATTTTTTAAGTTTTCAATAAATTAACTTACTTCCGAGCATTTGAGGGCAAACTGTTGTATTAGACTAAATAGAAATGTATATGTTCCAAACAATATGACACCAAAAGTAATGCTCTACGACAAATATTTCTTGAGATACGGTAAAGAGATATGAATAGGTCAATAAGAGGTCAATAACCTCACTTCTGGTCATTTTGGGATAAAACATTTCATTACACCAAATAAAAATATGCATGTTCTGAACAATTTGGGCCTAATCTGAATTCTCTATGACAAGCCATTACCGAGATATGATAAGACCAGGTCAAAGGTCAAACTACCAGAAACTGTAGTAGCGGCCATTTTTTGACAACATTTTCTGTTAGAGCAAATAGGAATGTATATATTGTGAACTATTTGACACCAAAATCGATACTCTACGACAAGCGGTTACAAAGTTATAGACCAATTTAAAATGGCAGCCATTTTTGACGCCATCTTGGATTTCTCGGAGAGCACAAGGAGGATTTTTCAGGACTTTTAGTATGATGTTCCAATCATAGTTCTCGACCTTTCCTGAAAAAATTAGCTTGTTACCAGAAATTTCCGGGTCTGCCTATACTTATGAACTAATGCTCTTGGACTATACGGCGTACGTCAGATTATTGGAATTATGATTTTAATTAATTGCCGTAAAGGTTCATAATAATGAAGTTATATTAGTTTACATAGGTAAATATTTGTTTGTATATGGGACACTCAATGTTTCGAGTTAGTTTCATAATGATTTTATTCTGAAATACACCTATGTAGCCTGATTTTGATAATACAATTATAGTCATCGGCATACTACACGCGTTTCACACGCGAGTAGATGGTAATGCATGTTTACCATATTTGAGTACAGTATTCTAACAAGTGAGCCTCCTATCATAAAGAACATTCTCTCCCTGCACTTAAGTGAACGTTTCCACAATACGCCTCTCTGATTGGTTGAGCGCAATTTTCTTCCATCTCTCTCCCTTTTTACAAAGGTGGTGAAAATAATAAGTGCCGATGGTTGTCTGTTTCTAAAAAAGTCTATCATCATTATGTGAGTGAGAATTCGGTGATAATTTTGGACCATTTCGATGACATCTTGGGCTGGAAGTGAGTACAATTTCCCTGTATTTAATTTCTGTAAACACACCTTGCATTTCGGATGATATTTGTGTATCAAATCGCTTTCATTCATGTTGTCATAGCCGGGTGAGATTGGATGGACGGGATTCTCTCCGTGGTCGGCGGCGCGATTTTATTGGGAGACAGATCTCCACTGTACGTAGTTTTGGTTGGCAACCGGTTTCCACCAGTGATCTTAGTTTTCTGTCTTGGAATTAAATATCTTTGGAATTTATAAGGGATTTACATATAGTTTTTGGTATTTAACGATACATCCTGGTGCTTCTTTGTTATTTCATCTTGAATTTAGGTTTGTGTGTAATATGCTAAGAAAATCGTCTTGAACCTCCCCATCATACTTACTCTGTGAGTTACTAGAGTAGTAAGTAGGTCTACTAAATAGATGTATTGTATATTGTATTATTGATGTTTGTTGACAGAATCGTATGTTAATTACCATGAAATATTTGGCTCTGCTGGTAGTGAAGAGGCTTGATTTATCAAAGGTCTATTCATATTACCTAACCATATGATTTGAGTTTAATCCAGATCAATTTCAAATATTTGTTATATTATTGTTTGTTTAATTAAATGCTCTAAAATAATGTGGTTTTCATAGAGTTTAGATTGGAATTTTGTTTGCGATTTATAGAAATCAAAGAACGTCAATACGCTTTTTTTCGTCGCTGTGGCCAGAATAATTCTTTTACACAGAATGTATAAGATAGCCTCAATGTCGTAACTACACTACGGTTCTTCATGTCGAACGAATCTGTATGAAATGTTTGTATATAAATAAATTGTATTATAGAACTTGAAATTAAGTTTGTGTTCTTGTGTAGTCCAAACAGTCCACTGACAGGGTGAGAAATATTTACAAAGCCAAGTAAAAGTTAAACTTGGAATTCAAAACACATTTCTTGTCATATCTGCAACATCTCTGCTGAGACCAACAACTACTGTACGTAAGATGTAATGTAAGCTAAGGTATTATTCTATTTATGTGTACGCTTTGTTTGCATTGAAAGCATAGGTAGATCCAACTAGTGGAAAGAGTGTGAGATCTGGACACCCTAAATTTTACAAGACACCCATGTTTTTAAAAAGTAAATCTATTATAGTGAGTGGTGACGTGTTACCAATCTCAGGTACTTCCACTTACTGCTCTGGTTGTTCCGTATCACTGTTACGGGCATGTGGAAACCAGAGCCTCCTTTTTCTATGGAAACCACCTAAAACAAAACTCTGGATCCAAACTGCAATCATGTGATTAATCAAGTTAAATTGTATAGCGAGGATCCTCATACTTTCAATATCTACTCAAAACTATTATATCATTTTAACTATCAGTTCTCTGCAAAACTTTGGTGTAAAACTGATAAGTGGGAATAATCCATGGGAAAGTTTTTATATTTAGCTTTAGTGGTGTTGAGCAGATAAAATAAGAGGAAAAGACTAATTCTCCCATTGATGTAATAATTCCACCCCAATTGTTTTGGGCCAATTTAGACTATCAATGATTTTGTCATTATTGTCATACCACAAACAGATTAGTAGATTTTAAGGCAGTTTGGGCTTGCCATACCTAATATTCATATTTCTATTCATTACATCTTTTAATGTATACAGATTTATATAGACAGCTACTATATGTTTTTAATGTTAGTTTTTTACTATTTTTTTGGGTCATTATTGTCATACCACAAACAAACAGATTAGTAGATTTTAAGGCAGTTTGGGCTTGCCATACCTAATATTCATATTTCTATTCATTACATCTTTTAATGTATACAGATTCATATAGACAGCTACTGTATGTTTTTAATGTTTTTTACTATTTTTTTTTTGGTCACGTTTCTAGTTGGAAGCAATTAACAGATTATTTTTGAGAGTTTTAATTTATATTCAGAGAATGTCATTTATATTCAGATAGGCCTTCAGTATTTATAATGTAATTAATGTGCATTACAATCTACCTCAGACTAAACAATGTCCATACACTCAATAGATAACTCAAGTGCAAATAGAAAATACTTTATTAAATACAGGTTAAACCATAAATTTTACTTTAGAATTTATAGTAGATAATATTTTCCAGTGAGACAAATGTAAATATTCCATTATCACTGAAAATTGAAATTATGTTTAAAGCTCATCATATCAGGTACAGGCATGAATTTTAAATATAATATCTGGTTGAATATACATAAAACAAATACTTGTAACAGAAATGACAATGAAAAAATATGAATTTACCTTACAATGGCCAAATACAAAATTTGGCAAAATTCTTTTTTCAGTAGTTAGTAATGTAATGTAATACCATATGACCGGTGAGTCCCTAGAAAGTGAAAAAAGTTGGTGAGTATCAGTGGATTATTTTTGCTATACCACGAAAATAAACGTCTGAAGTTAAATAAAAATTTAGTCATCTGATAATATTTTTTATCGCACAATTTATTTTTCCTAATTGGTTAAAAATGCCTTTCTATTTACAAGGTTTGTGTACAAAAGAATAAGAATTTTACTGTGTAATTTGAACTACTGTACAGTATCTCCCACTGATAAATGCTTATTTTCAACAAAAACTTGTAGTACAATAAAAATCCCATAAATTATGAAACATATGGGAAATTATAGATATTATCGATAATTATTAGAATGTATGATCAATACACATTTTTTTCCTGCACCTTGCCTTTAATAATAAATACACCAGGAATTAAAAGTTTTTTACAAACATTCGGAACAGAATTCAGAATGAATGTATTTAAACATAGAAAAAAAAAATGTGCACACTCAATTGTTTATGATTGTGGTTTTGTACTCAATACAAATTTGTAGACGTCGTCTGTTCACTGTTTTTTGTCCCTCTCCATATTGTATTGTGGGAAAGATTTTGTACGCACCACTGAAAGAGTTAGATTGACGACGACGTTCGTACCCTTATTTTTAGTATTATTCTGACTCTGCATCGGAGGATCTAGAGGGAACATGTTACCCCCTTTTGACAGCTAAAATTAAATTGTGACTGAATTTTAATATTACATTTTGTTATCATACGTTTTGGATCCGCCTCTGTTTTGTGACTTTGAACTCCCACAAATGTTGTCTGTTTTCGTCAAAATTAATTTATATAATTTAACTTTTAACTAGCAGGAAATGTATGTATGTATAGTAATAATCCTAATCATTTAATAATTATAAATTATCAATTATAAAAAAGTTAATCGATTTATTATGACGGACAGTGTAAATTGGAAAAAATATCTAAATGGTTTATTTCAGTATTCTAATAATACTGTAAGTAATTTCAGCTGACTTTTGTATACATTTTGTAATGTATTTTACCTTTTTTAGTTTTATGCACTAAAAAATGTGTTGAAAAAATAATGTAATATATACTGTAAATAGTAACATGGTCAATTGTTTCAATATAAATAGGACCTTTTAATGTACAATATACTAATATTAATTAAACACCATTAAATCAATAATATTTAGATTAACATCATGATGTTGGCCGGAACACTGTCTCTTTCTCAGAATATATGCTCCGCGCTATTAAAAAAATAACTCCTTGAGTTGAAGGCCATGCTTCGTTACACAAATAATACTGTCACGCTTCAGCGCACAGTTAATGCCGTTGAGTAAGGTTACCGTGAATCGTAGCGAATGCACTGCAATATAGGTTAGTAATGTAGCTAGCTCTTTTACAGATTGTGATATGAATTTTAGGTCATGCTTGAGTGCACACGTAATACTATGCGGGTAAATTGATGGCACGATGCTGAATCTTTCAGGTTTACAGTGAGCTGTATGTTAGGTAGGCTGGATTGTGTTGGTAAATCGTTCCAACACCGTTTATTGTCGTTCTCTTTAAATTATTAAATTGATTATAAAGAGGATTAATACTTCAAATAATATGCAATTAATTGTTAATACATTAATTAATATTTACAAATTAATAATACTTGAAAAAAAACATTCAAATACGATGTAATTTTATGTTTATGTTAATTACATTATATGCATGCTTATGTTTTTATATTTTTTTAGTAGCACTAAAATTATCATTATTTTTATTTTATTTATTTAATTCATTCTATTTGCTCTATATAAATGACTATAATTTTACATTTATTATGTACAAGTACATAATATTAAAAAAAATCCAAATGGTAAAACTAGTAGAGCTATAATAATTATGAGTTTTGATAATAATTAATAGTTTATAATTCTATATTTGGCATTTTTTATTTATATTATTTAATAATTTAAATCAATCATTTTGTTTCATTCTCTAAACAGTGATATGTTGGAAATTGATTAATTTATACATTTTTTATTCTTTCTATTTATATTTCTATTATTTTTTCAACTGCATTCATTTTTGTTTATTCATATTTATTTGTTTTTTATGTTGCTATTTTTTGTCTCTCTCTCTTTCTATTTGATTCTTTCTTATTCGATTATCTCTTTTTATACTCCTATAGATGATCTAATTTGTTTACATTAACTGTTCAGATACAGTACAATCTCTTGGCTAAAATATTTAAATTTCTGAAGGGAAATATTATAATAAAATTATAATATGTATAATCAGATCCAGAGTCATCACCTACAAGTAATATATTACTAAAGAATTATATAATTATTGATCATATACCAAGTGTAATTATTGGTATCTCATATAGAAAATCTACTCACATAGTCAATTTCATTTTTCCTTGTCACTATACTAGCCAATGGAACTAGTTATTGTTATTTTTGACTAGCCCACTGTGATAAAAATGAGCATTAAAAATAAATTTAATATGTCACTAGGTACAGATTTTGGGGGAAAGAAGATTTGCCTTGAAGCAGTAGAATTGGCTTGCCCAGAGTGAATAAGAATTGGCTTGCCCAGATTGAATAAGAATTGGCTTGCCCAGAGGGAATAAGAATTGGCTTGCCCAGAGTGAATAAGAATTGGCTTGCTCAGAGTGAATAAGAATTTGCTTGCCCAGAATGAATAAGAATTGGCTTGCCCAGAGTGAATAAGAATTGTCTTGCTCAGAGTAAATAAGAATTGGCTTGCTCAGAGTGAATAAGAATTGGCTTGCCCAGAGTGAATATTAGCTTGCCCAGAGTGAATAAGAATTTGCTTGCCCAGAGTGAATAAGAATTGGCTTGCTCAGAGTGAATAAGAATTTGCTTGCCCAGAGTGAATAATAATTGGCTTGCCCAGCAGAGTGAATAACTATTGGCTTGCACAGCAGAGTGAATATGAATTGGGTTGCCCAGCAGAGTGAATAAGTATTATTCTATACTAGGCTAAATACTAATTTGGGCCATTGTTATTGTTATTCCTCAATAGTATTAATTAATTAGTTCATCACACATAACGAAACTGTAAGTAGGCCTACGATAGTTATTAATTAATGTATTCTTTGATAATAAAAACAAGGATACAAAATGTCAATCTTGTATACTGTACTTTCCATACAAGTTTATGCAAATTAATGTTGTGAATATTGTTTTACATTATTTGCTTGTTTCTTTAAACACGATTCCAGTTTGGCTGCGACGGATTATAGAAACTCCCAAAGGCGCCGACAGACACAAAATGCGGAATACGTAATGAATTTAATTGTTGTGTGACCATTCTAATCCTTGTGTTGCCTGTCATCTCACCTTTAATTTGTTTAGTTTCCAAATCATTGTTTCTTTCCCTAGAGGCTATTGATATTTCATTCAATTATTCAGTTAAAGCAGGACATGATTTTAATTCTGTGTTATCACTAGCCCACTGTTCTAGTTTTCTATACTGTACTAGCCCAAATTTTATTTTGCTAGCCCGAATTAATTAATTTTGCTAGCCTATACCTACATCAGAAAATTTATGAAATATTACTTCAATTATTACAGTTAAAGTAGGACATGATTTTAAGTTTGTGTTATCACTAGCCCAGTTTCCTATACAGTACTAGCTTGAATTTCGTTTTGCTAGCCTGTGCCTACATTACAATTATGACATATTATTTTAATTATTACAGTTAAAGCAGAACATTTTAATTAGTTGTCTGTCTTGGCAGTACAATAGTAGCCCAAATGTCATTTTTCTAGCTTGCACCAATATTTTATGAAAACTATTATTTTATTTTACTATAAAATTTATCTCATTCCTTTTCTGAACCAAATACACAATAACCAACAAATTTACTAACTGTTAGCTATGAAAACAAAATTTAATATGCAATTTTTGTTAACAGAAATTCTGTCTGCAAATGCAACAACAGATTGAATTATGTGGCCTAATACTTACAATAATGTCTATTAAATGATGTTTTCTTTATTAATAAAAAAATTTGTTTTATTAATTTGTTTGCTGTTTACATTTTTATCCCAAAATTACAGTTATACATCTTCCATTACAAAACCAAATGAATATTCTCAATTCCAATCAATTAAATCTGTACGCCTGAAAACGGTAGTAACTCCATTTTGTAAAGATCAACCGTTGTTACTACAAATTTGTAACATGCATGTAAAGTAAGAGATTGCATGCGTATACAGCATAGTCATAAAACACAACAACATACACCAATTTCAACCTGTCAGAATCTTCAGTATAACGAATATGTAAAACTAAAATGGTAATAATGACATTTTAAATGGCAATGCCATTTGCTAATGATAATGGAACAATTTCGCTCTTATTTTGGATGAGCTTTGGGACTAAATGACTAGTAAATATACTGCAGGGCTTGAATTAGTACTAGCCCGCTGTACAATGTTAATACAAAATTGCCCTATGCTATCAATTTATTTTCATTTGAGATTGTGGACTAGTTTAAAAATTAGCACCATCATTTTTTTTTCCCCGATAAACGATGAAGCATAAGAACCACTGAAACAAGTCAATTTTTTCTTTTTGTTTTTAATGAATAATAGTTTAATACTAAAATTGTCTCAACTAAAATTAGAAGAAATTTATTATAGTAAAAAAGATAAACAATTAACCCAGATTCAGTGAAAGTTAGATTTAAATGCTTGCTGTTAAGAATTGAAAGAAAATAATATTTATATGCATTTTTTTTTTCAAATTATTTAACATTAATAGAGCCTTTAAACGCTTTTTACTTTAAAGCTCTGTCTACACTATCAAACTAGTTTGACCAAAAAAAGTGTGGTGTGCCCAAATATGGTAGTGATATGACATCATCCCGTCCATGGTCACATCACATTTTTGTCACAAAGTTTGATAGTGTAAACAGAGCTTTAGTCACTTTGAAAAAGAATGATTTGGCATTTTTTAATCATTGTCTTTATTTAAAGTATAGATCATATTTAAAATGCTTTCAATGTTTATGTCCCCACAGGCTAAAGACAGCGAATGACCACTATTACATTGGAGAGAGCATCATGAAGATGGCCCATTGGCGCAAGACCAATGGAGCTAATGACCAGTGCAATCCGAATGCTATAGTTTACCATAAGGTAATGTACAGTATGTTGCATATACCGTATATCCTCAGGTATAATCCCACTTCGGGTTTAATCCGACCCCCCCTACTTTATGTAAGGCATATCCCCGGGTATAGTTGCAGTATTGACTTTTGGTCTGGATGTAGGCCTCTCTCTAGTCAGTTCAGATGAGTTTTTACAATTAATGCTTTATATAACTGTCATTTTTCCCCTGAACCAGAGTTTCCCCGAGTATAGTCCCACACCCAAGTCGGCCTAATTCGTGTTCTAGTGGTGGGGTGGGATTATACTTTTTTTTATATATAATCTGTATTAAAACTGGCTAACCATAAATTTTGGGACAAGCAGTAATATTTACAGTTTAATATAGATATTTAAATTACACTCAGCAGTTTATGTAAGGGATAAAACAGGGGGTTTAAATGAATGAATTAATGTTATGCTGGGTGGCTCCGTCCCACCACAAATTTTATGTATACCCGACGTTCTGCCTAGATTAAAATTATACTTGATACGATCAAACATAGTAATCTACACAGGGTTGAAACTATCCTGTTAGAAAGTAGACTAGTTAAAATCTGGATTCTGCTGAGAAATCCTAGGGCTATGTCTGCTTTGACGAATAATGACGTCATTACAAGAGCTTGATCATTGTAGCGTAAAAAACAATCGCTTCGTTCTTGAGCTAGCAGTTGATAGTATTGGCATACTACATGTTGGATAATTCCTAACCCAAGATGAAGTATGAATGGCATGTAATTGTTGCTATTTTTAAACTGTTCTTCATTATCCAATGCAGGTTTTGTTTTGTACACAGTGTATACTTCAAACACACTGGTAATGTTATTATTATTACCAATTGGACTAGCATGATGTATCGGGATAGACTTGAGGATTCCCTCCCCATCCCAAAATTCGGAGTGAACACACTTAAGCTGCATTAATGTTTTTTATTATCAAATCAAATAAAAAATAACATTTATTTTAAAAATGGTGGTGCAGGAACGCCAAAACATACAAAAGCAAACAAAATATATATTTATATATCAAAGAAAAGAAAAGAAAATAACAATAAGACGTCAAGCGGTACATTTCAATTGCAGTATAAATTATTATTATTATTAAATTGCAGTACGTATATATATATATATGAGCTTGAGTTATTAAGGTATATCCTTGGTTTTCAAAATTTTGTGAAAAATTGTACAAATTTTCTTCTAGTAAAAATACATATTCACCTATCATTTATAAAACAGGGTTTTTTTTTTTCCCGTTTTTTTGTGACACTGTAAAAGTTCATCAGTAGGGTGACAATTTACAAAATTGTCATGTAACCTGTTACCAGATTTAGCATCAATGAATTTGCACAATGAATATTTGCAAAAATATAATTGCGTTTCAATTGTATATGAATAGTTTTGATGTGAACCGCCCTGGTTCACAAAGATTGACTGCTGAAATCCTAGTTCAAATATTTTTAGCTAACCAAACAACATTGTATGTTGTGCATTCTATAAGAATCCCAATCAATATCTCTCAATATCAATCAATACCAATCAATAGTATTTCTACAAGTTCCTTTTTATAATTATCAAGGGCTTTACTACAATGTTTCAAAACCTGTTTGTTCTTTATACCCAAGAATATTTTAGGACTTTATTATTTATTATTATTGATTTTGTACTACAATATTGATGCAATGCAACTTCCCCACTAAAAAGACCTAAAAATATTCTTGAGTAAAACGCACCCCTTGTTCTACTCCTATTGGACTAATATCGACCGACTATGCAACTATTAAAGTCTCTGTAAATATACTCATATTTCTGAAGGTGCACAGATTGACTTTTCGACGTGACAGCTGCGTAGTCTAGTGGCACATCGTTAAACCAAATGGTCACTAATTCGTAGTCCGAATGAGCATATCTGAAGGCAGCTAGCTGATCCCATTTTAGTTTTTACTGTGGAAAATTTTTTTTATAAAGTTCACACAAATATAGTTATTCAAATTATTGAAAATTGTGTACACAATGGGATAAATATCTATTAAAATATTATATTGTATGTTTAAAGACAAAATAAGCTTTGCATTCCAAAATAGAGGGTATGACAATTTCTGATACCACACCGATTTTAAAATCTCGCCATAATGGGTGATTTCATCATTGTTGAGCACCTGCTAGGTTACAAGGATTGGAATGTCTCCTGTATCTGCTATTCACATATTTTCAGCATGTATGCATATTTGAGGTAATAATTCCCACTAGCCCATTGGGCTAGTTGTTGATTTTAATAGCCCAAATGCCATCATCATCTTCATATTTGTCATTTTTTTAAATGTATTATCCTTTTAAATCAATTATATACATGCATACTGTTTTTTGTATAAAATATTATAAAAAATATTAGTATTTACAGCGAATATCATCATTCTTATCAAATATTGATATTATATTACATAAAATGCTATGTAAACATTTCATTATTTGTTATATTCAATATAAATATTAAAAAAATATTAAATTTATACATTAAATTAGATTTGTGTATTTATATATCAATATTTATTATAATCAATTTTATACATAAATGATAAGATATCGGTTATATAAATATTATGTTTATATACAGTAATAATATATGTATTTACATTATGATAATAATAATAATCATCATCATCATTACCATCATCATCTTTTTAATTAAATACTCAAATGAAGATTATAAAATATTAAATATGTATAAAATATTACATAATATATACAATACCTAGTGTAATATAGCGTAGCATTAACACTTATTATTACGGAGGAGATGCCTTCTACTGCCTTCAATTTAGTACAAAATATTAATTATGTCTATATTTCAAATAAACCATGATGGATTTTATATAAATATTTCTTACATAAAATATACATTATACAAAATGTTTTGTTTTATGTGTAATAATAAAATGATATTTTATATTATAGTGTATTTATGTATGTTTTCTCTGTCTGTAATGACACTAGCCACCTGGTATTCAGTTTTGTATAGGCCTTCATTTTGTCATAATTATGCCTGGGACTATTCCATTTTTAAAAACAGGGGAGTTTACATTTATAATTGTGAATATTATTAAATAATTAATACAACACACAAATTAATTATCCCAGTGAAATCATTAGCTCTAATCTCTTAAAAATGAATAATAATAATGACTGTTTTGTTTTTTGACATATTAATTATAATTATCTTGTATCTAATAATTTTGTGAAAAGACTCGGTTTTTAGCGTTATCGTTGTCCTGTATATCTCTTGTAAAATATATCAATAAATGTTTCAGTTTATGGTTAAAATTCATAAAATATAGACGTATGAAAGATAAATGTACAACTAGTTTAGTATAATAGAGTAATTTTAGCGAAGTGTCTTTAAATTTACAGCGCAAGCCAGGTTGACTGTTCAATACTCTGTAATTTGTTTTTAAGGCAGGTACATTAGCATAGACATAATTTATATCTATGCTTTCTATAGTGTGCATGTTGTGCGCTCATATTAGCCGTATCCTTTCCTATATTATTATACAGATATTTATAATATTGTGAATTTTATATTGTTTTAAATTGCAGATACGATATCAGAGGTGATTAATATTATAAAACATTTTACATAATCAGTACAGGGAGTGCCTTATTATACCACAAATTATTACATTATTATAATGATCTTTAAAACTGTAAGATTTTTCTTATTTATATTACAATTATTTCAGCTTTTTTTTGTGATAACATAGTAGCTTTATAAATTCAATTTTTTTTTAATGTATAATTTAAAATTAAAAATTTATATGATGATTTTTTTTTTACAATTTATTTTTTAAGAATTGACATACTAAAAAATATCTTTAACATATTGTTATAATCATTATTTTCATTATCTTAATCATTATTAATTTAAACTCATCAACAGTTATCATTAAGATCATTATCATATTATTATCACTGCTATCATCATGTTTGTCATCATTATTATTGTCTTATTGTCATCGTCAAATTTTTATTTTATCACGTTTTCACAAACGGGAAAGACAAAACCCAAAAATGATGTTTATGGACTCAAAGGTTGGGCTGAACCTTTTTTTTGGGACACCTATTAAACTGACGCCCTCCCTATTAAGGGGACACTTTCTCGTGGAACAAACAAAAGAGAAATATATTTTTTAAAAGCAACCGCTATTCAGGGAACCTCTATTAATGGGCCACTTAGCTTGGTGTTAAAGATGTCCCCTTAATAGAGGTTCTACTAAGGTTAGATTAATGTCTAATTCACATCCATCATCATTAATTTTTTAATATCTAGTTTATTATAATTTTTTATTGTCATTTTAATTGTAATAAAACAATAAAACGTAATATTAATCAACACTTGGTATACACAGAGTACTTTTCTCTTTGAAAGAATAAATATATATGACAATAGGTATACAAACATGACCCCTTAACTTGCTGGTAATTTTATGTGAGTTAATTGGTGTAATTTGCATAACATACGCTATGTACACAGTAAACCTGTTAGCTTGTGTATACATATTTATTCAGCTAGATACAAGGATGGCCTATCAAGCTTATTATGCAGTACAAGTAAATAAAGATGTGGCTAAATCTAAATATGAGTGTTTACAAGCACACGTACCAGAATACTTGGTTCAAATCATAATTTAAAATCCTGTTTTGATATCAGTAAAAAAACTATGGAGGTCTTGTGAAAATTGCGGGAACTTAAATGTGAAATCAATTGATTCAAGAAAGAATCAGTTGATGAATTTAATAAAAACAATTTTATAGAATAGGACTGTCAGTCTTTCAACTTTCAAATTATTCCTCCCATTCAACTTATAAACATTCATTATTTGTATATTTACTGGTCCTTATGAAACATACACTACAGACTAAGGAACTAAAAAAGAATGTTATGTTTAAAGATCTTGCTATCCTCTGCCCCGTATTATTTTCTTTAATAATAACTGTTTTCTATTAATTACGCTTTTCTGAATATTTTGACATTTAATTTGACCTCGTGACCTTTCATTAACCTTTATACTAATTCTCTGTTGTGTGTATTTTCTTGATAGATTGAGAAACTAATTCAACGGATGCAAGATGATAGGGATGGTGTCCCAGTGAAGACCGTAAGGAGCTTCATGTCTAAAGTTCCTAGTGTTTTTACAGGTATTTTCTTACCACAATTACAGTAGAACCTCTAATAAGGGGACACCTTTGCAATCAAACAAAGCTGATAGCCACAATGCATGTCCACACAAGCTGATGGCCACAATGCGTGTCCACACAAGCTGATGACCACAATGCATGTCCACACAAGCTGATGGCCACCATGCGTTCACAACAACATCCTATTTCTATCTGTAGCTTGTGGGAATATTTAAATTAATTAAATGAAATGTTTTATTTTCTTGACTTTCAGGAGGTGATTTGGTGCAATGGTTAATGAAAAATCTTGAGATAGATCCAGGTAATATATGCGTTCCCTTGTGTAATGCTTGGTTACCTTGCTTAATCCACCATGATAGGGGATCACTGTTTGTATTATGCCAATGAAAAGAATTTAATTACGGTTCTGTTTCTACTACTAGTGATTCCCTCTTTTCAAAGAATACAGAATAAGTCAGAAGAATGGCAATCTGTGGAGTAAGGTATCAGCTAGTATTTCATTCATAACATGATATGCCCAAATATAGTAGTGATATGGCATCATCATGTGCATATATAGACACATCACATTTTCTTTGTCAAGTTTGATAGTGTAGACAGACCTTAAAAGAGCATGGATAGCACATTCTGATGTGGACAGATGTTTAAATTGTATTGAACTAAATACTAGCTGATACCTTACTGCACATGTTCGGGTTTCTGACATCTACTGTATGCATGTGATGTGTAAAAATGGCCAAGAGTTGAAGCGTTTCAGAGAAATTAGCCTACATACGTCTCGAGAATATTAGATGTTGGCTACATGGATTAAGAAGAGACTTAGGGTACAAAATGGCCTGGCTTTAGCACTATAATATTACAGATACAACCTTCGCCATAGGTATCCATTATTGTTACAGGAAAACTTGCGGATCACTTATTCTCCTCGCATAATCTGTATCATAAAACATTTTCCAATAAATATCAGAATATCACTAGTATTTATTACTTTTAATATTTGATTATTATCATCGTTATGTTTTCTAAAAAAAATATGTTTTTTTTATTTATCAAAATAATGAAATCGCTAAGATAATTTCACAGCACCCATGGTAGAAATCCTATGAACAGCCAATTAGCATAATGTATATTGCTGAACTTGGTCATTTCAAATTACTTATGTGCAGAATTATTAACCTTTATATGATTCATCGTATGTTGCAACACATGCATTAGTGCTCAAATCACATACGCATCGCTTACACACTCTATAATACATATACACTTATATTGTTTGTATAATGTTTTTTTTTTTATCTTTTGTGGTTCACCACCACCTTTATTCATTCAATGTTTCATTACATAATTTCTAAACATTTTCTAACTTTTTTGTATATTAGTTTATGCCTGCATATTATTTTTTATTTGGATAGATATTTAAATCAGTGGCCCACTGTACAAATGTACATCACCAATTAAAAATAAAATGTACACAATACAAACAAAAAATTAAAGTTACAAAAGTAATGAATAAAACAAAATTGTTAAAGATTACATTTAATATTATTAGATTAGGTAATATTGGATATATTTTTATTATTAGATTCAAAAAATAAATTTCTAATCTATCTACAACTATTATTACTAATATTAGCTCTGTCTACACTATCAAACTAGTTTAATTGTGATATTCCCTAATATGGTAGTGATATAGCCAAATATGGTAGTGATATGACATCATCGTGTCCATATATGGACATGGTGATGTCACATCTCTGCCATATTTGGGTATATCAATACCATATTTGGGCACATCACAATTTTTGTCAAACTAGTTTGATAGTGTAGACAGAGCTTTAAATGCTCTTTCAAAGTCTGTTTTCACTAATAAGTAAAACTAATTATTACTAAACAGTATAAATATTTTGAAATAATCTTTCATTATTTTTTGTTGCTTTTAGTGAATGCGATACATCTAGGTTCATTAGTTGCAGCACACGGATATTTCTTCCCAATTACGGATCATGTACTGACTTTAAAAGACGACAATACGTTCTACCGCTTTCAGGCACCATATTTCTGGCCGTCAAATTGTTGGGAACCCGAAAATACAGATTATGGTAAGAAAATGCGCATTTATTAATTTTTAATTGATCGATTGATTGGGTTTTTGTTTTATTTCAGTTATCAGCAAAGTTATTTTTGCCTATAGGTAACCATCACAAGATTGTAAATTACAAACTGTATTTACATATGTAAATCACTTCAGTGGCTATGAGCACTTACTGGCTAAACTCAGGGTCCCAGAGCAGGGCCCTAAGGAAGAAAATAAGCATTGATATTTTGCGAAAAAAGCTAAAAATGCCAGAGGCCTCCAGCATTGAAGGGCCTAAACAGGGGGCATTAGGTCTCTGTGTTAACGCAACTTAAAAAATAGTGACAGTGGTCTAATAGTATTGTACTCGACCTGCATACAAGAGGTCTCCGGTTCGTATCATGCTTTATATATGTCGTGTATCAAAATGAGCACCGTTTCTGTTTGATAGCTTAGTAATTTATGCAAACTATTTAAATTTTAATTTGTTTTTTCCAGCGGTTTACCTTTGTAAGAGAACTATGCAAAACAAGTCCAGGTTAGAGTTGGCCGACTACGAAGCAGTAAGTATAACTAATTATGATGATGATTTGGTATGATTTTGATTGATATCAATAAACAAAAATTATTATAACATTAGCATCACAACGAATATGCATCAATATACCTCATAATTTTTGTTATCTTCTCATCTTCATTATCATAATTACATCTCCTCAAATTGTTTGTTATCAATACTCCTATTGCATAATCAAATCAACAAAATGTTTACACATTCAGAAATAATAATACAAATTATGACCTTATTCCTCAAATTTGCCTTTAATTTTTTAGGAAAACTTGGCAAAATTGCAACGAATGTTTTCTAGAAAGTGGGAATTTATATTCATGCAAGCTGAAGTACAAGCAAAGTAAGTTATCAACAATTTGTTAATGTTATCAACAATTTAGTTACATGTTATTAACAATCATGTTAATAGCAATTCAGTTGCATGTTACCAACATTTTAGTTGAACATGTTATCAACAATTTAGTTACATGTTAATAACAATTCAGTTGTGGGTTATCAACAATTTAGTTATGTTATCAATAAGTTTAGTTAAATGTTATCAACAATTTAGTTACATGTTATCAACAATTAAGTTACATGTTTAAAAAAATAGTTGCATGTTATTAACAATAGTTGCATGTTATTAACAATAGTTACATGTTATCAACAATTTAGTTAAATGTTATCAACAATTTAGTTAAATGTTATCAACAATTTAGTTACATGTTATCAACAATCATGTTAATAGCAATTCAGTTGCATGTTACCAACATTTTAGTTGAACATGTTATCAACAATTTAGTTACATGTTAATAGCAATTCAGTTGTGGGTTATCAACAATTTAGTTAAATGTTATCAACAATTTAGTTAATGTTATCAAAAATTTAGTTATATGTTATCAACAATTTAGTTACATGTTATCAACAATTTAGTTAAATGTTCTCAACAACTTAGTTAAATGTTATCAACAATTTAGTTACATGTTATCAACAATTTAGTTAAATGTTATCAACAATTTAGTTACATGTTATCAACAATTAAGTTACATGTTATAAAAAATAGTTGCATGTTATTAACAATAGTTACATGTTATCAACAATTTAGTTAAATGTTATCAACAATTTAGTTAAATGTTATCAACAATTTAGTTAAATGTTATCAACAATTTAGTTAAAAACATTTTAGTTACTACTGTGCATTTCTTTAAAGAGCTTGTCTAAACCAGCTTTTCTTGGTTTTCGTATATTTTTCATTCAATTCCATTCATTATCACACTGGCTTTTGATTTAAGTATTATTTTGAATATTTAACATCGTTCATCTTTGTCTACATACTCCTATACAAGGCTGTGATTAAAAAGCTATTGGCACCGGTAAGCGGATATGCAGCATAATGAGAGTACAAACAGAACCGCTTTTTACAAGCAGCTTTCTGCCGTTTCAATTGTGGTGTGTTTACATATGCTAAAATAGGAAATTCGTTTTAACATCACTAGTACTCGAAAATTGATTATCATATTATTAGTAATAATAGTTTTATAATAATATTTCTTTAAACACATTAAACACACAATAATTGATAATTATATGATGATTAGAATGATTTTATTCATTGCATAAAAGATGTCAATAAAATAAATTTTATTTTTACATTTATTTACAATTTATAATTTAACAATTGTGTTAATCCAGTCATTTAGATTAAATTTAGAATGTTTGAATAATAATTATATAATTGAGAAATAATTTGTGAATTTGTTTTCATCATAGGGTTGACAAGAAGAGAGACAAAATGGAACGAAAAGTTCTGGACAGCCAAGAGAGGGCGTTTTGGGACGTCCATCGGCCTGTACCTGGCTGCGTCAACACAACGGAAATGGACATTAAGAAAGTTAGTCGGATGAATCGGTCATCTTCTAAAAAGGTTAGTTTGTAATGTCTGTCTCGCATACAGAACCTAGAAAATGTTGGATAAGATTGTATGTATGCAAGATGTAATTATAATAATTTATTCGGAAACTACACTTTGACATTCATATAAGGAAAATTTGCATACAGAGTAACTTAATTAAGACTGTGGTACACCTGTTAAAGTTAATAAATAAAATCAGTATAAAATTGCCAAGGGTAGTCATAAGTGAATTCATTCGCTCGCCTTCTCAAAGTTGATTTAGTTCGTATTAAATATTTACTCGCATTTTGTATCTTGTTTGCAGTGTTATGCTGTTACAGATATGACGGTACATGAAGAAGAGATACAAAAGCAGGTGAGCCATTAGAATATTTACACCTACAGGTGCAAATTTGTTGATGATATAATAAATAAATAAATAATATTATAATAAATATTACCGTGCATGGGTCTTAAATACAACACTATAGTACTTTCTCTGTTTACACTTATTGCATTGTTCTGTATTATGATAGAAATTTCTACTATATCGGACATCACCTAGATACTGTACTATTTGCTAACACTAATAGCATTTTGTAGGTTTGTAATGCAACATTTTTGCTTTATAATTTCTTAAACGCTAGTACTGTATTTGCTATGTTTACACTTGCATAATATGTGTACTAATTCAATCTATAAAGTGCCAACAGGACATCCAAGCCACGCCAACTTTATTCCCCTCTTTTATAGATGTTTTTACCATATCACAAATGGTTATATTATCTATTATATTATCACTTACAGGGGGCTGTTTACATTTTTTTTCAATAGTTTCACAATTGGGTATACAGGTTTTAAAAAACATAATATAAGATATCTATTGTGATTATGACATAGTTTTTAAAATGTTATTTGTTTATATATACATACATACAAGAAGATCACGGTCATTGATAAATAAAAAAAGTGATAAAAAGATAAAATTGATAACAATATCATTTTCTCCTATTATCAGTAACTGTCATTGAACATTTATACAATATCAACTACAATAGAAACTAAGTGATAATTTATCACCTTTTCCTATTTACTCTAGCTGTCTTTTGTGAAATGTATTTAATATCTTACTACAATCAGTGAAAAAAGTGATAAATTAACACTTCTTCCACCATCACTGTCGTTGATAAATGTATGCGAGTAGATTCATCAATTAGATTTATACTAACTATCAGTCAAGTGTGTGTGTAAATATTTTGATTCTACACACTAACTAATAATTGGCATGTTTACTTTTCAAACAAGTGCATTTAAAATGATAGTATTATTAGCATGTATTGCAAACATCTGTCAAGGGAAAATGTGAATAGGCTAGGATTTAGTTTAGGTGGGCGAGAGATTCCATGAGAGTATACTACTTTTATAAGATGTATATCCTAGAGTTTTTTCCAGATTGCTCTCTATGGCCTACAGTTGCTATAAAACAGGCCAAAATACTACCACCCAAGTTTATCTGTATGTAGACCTCATCGTATTGTTTCTTTAAAACACACTATAAAAAGCTTGTCATGTTGTGGTAATGTATACCTAATTGGAGCTTGTACCTCGGTGGTTAACATGCTTGCCTTCTAATCCCAAAGGCCAGGGTTCAATCCTGACCTAGGGCCTGTTTCTGCTGAGGAAGAATAATTGATTATTTTTTAGCACCAGAAACGGCGCAAAATGACATAACCTATTAAAAAAATAACCGATTAAAAACACTCAATCCATTGCGTGTTTTAACCGATTGTTGCAGAGCAGTTTTTAGATGCAAGACAAATAGCGATTATTGACCACATTTTGACCTCTAGTCAACTTGTGAGTGTGGCAACCCTCACTCAAAAAGCATGCTGTTTATTTGACGATGATCAGAAAGACGATGATCAGCAAAACGACTGATGAGATAACATGTGATTGTTATTATTTTGTGGGGGAAAATTATACCGAGAGATTCCAGGGGAATAAAAAGGATTCTGCGTTAACTTTTGGAGTACACCGTTACATCCCACCAGTCCAGGCTAACGATGGTTTGCATGTCCTGTTTTAGATCAGTCGTTTTCAGTAGAGATATGTAGCCTAGCTAGTACTAGTAGTAGAGTAGTACCAACAGCGAAACGAACTTGCTCACCGACGTGCCCTTAATAATATAACATCATTATTCTGTTGTATGTGGTAGAAGGCCTAGATTTTTATTGGGTTATAGTCAATTGACTATGATTGGGTTTGCATTAATAATAGCGCTTTTACGGAAGAGTTCAATTTTTAATCCTGCATGTGAGAGTTTTAGGCAGCGATAGGAATGATGGATGTAAACAAACCAAATAATCGGCCTACCATAATAATTTAAACTGCGTTGTGGGTAATGGTGACGTGATTTTAAAAAAGACTATCAGATAATGGCGGAGAAAATTTTCAGTTGCAACACGGAAAATTCTGTGGTTTGTGGTACTTTGGAATAATCGATTATTTTGATTTTTTCAGCAGAAACAGACCCCTAGTGTCTTTTTTTTCCATTTCAAAACATATACATAACAAGATAACAGAAAAAAGTAGCAAATGACCTAGTGTCAGGCTTGTAACTCACAACTCTTTCTACTCCACTCTCTAAGCCTCAAACAATCTTGTTATCTTAATTATTGGTGTATTCATCAAACAATTACATTCTGAATTAATTTTCATCTAATTATTTTTTGTGACAAACTAAAAATAAAAGCATAATATTGTGTTTGTCGCCCTCCATATGTGCTTAGAATTTTAGAAAAAATCTATACCTTATTCAAAGTTTGAAAACTTCTGTTTTACAATGCACCTGTACTATAGTAGTGATCACTACAAATTTTGCTGTTAAAAAAACTAGAATGTCTCGCATTAATATTTTTGCATCGTTCTTTTTTTCATGCATTTTTACTTCAATGAAAATGTATATTTTTATTCTTAGTTATTGACCAGTTACAGCTATGTTAATGACATTTTTTTTTTTTCGATTTTGTTTCTTCTTATTCCCACAATCCTTTGTGTTAACACTTCCTATGGAGAATTTGGACAACTGGTTGTGGCACTCGCCATGTTGCTACTTCATTTGTCACAAAATCCAAGCTCTCTTTTCCCCTCCCCATATACTTGAATACAGTAGAACCCCTCCTTTCGAACACCCCTATTAAAGGGACACTTTTAGCATTGAAATAGGCAAGGGTAAATACATTTTTTAACACTGCTGCTAACCCCTATTAAAGGGCCACTTTGTTGGGTCCCCATAATAGGGGTTCTACTGTAGATATTTCAAATGTTTCAAATCTTTTTGTCTATCCTTTGTTTATTACAGTCAGCTCTCCTAAAATCAGACATCATTATTTTTAATGATTATTTACACTTAAAAGACAATTTAATAAGATAAATAAAGCCTCAAGTTAACTTAAGTACTAACCATCTTGACTTAATCAAAAAGATTGATAAATGTCAACCCTGTTTATATATTAATACATTTTTGGCTTTTAAAAAGTTTCCAATGTGCTCGATATCTGGTTTTGTCGGAGTTGACTGTACGGTATACTTTACGTTATGTTTTTTCAATTGTTTGTTTTCCTTTTACATTTTTGTTGTATGGGGGCGCTTTTCTTCATGCTGTTCAGAGCTGTTACGATCTGCATTTTGCATGTTGCTCACCAATGGCACTTTACACTAAGAAGGTTGGTGTATTCTCTGCAATTACAATCAAATTTTATAACTAAATCTATCAGCAAGAAATTAACATTATGTATTTAGAAGAAATTATCAATAAAGCAATTTGTTGTATAAATTCACCTGATACAGTAAAAAACAGTAAAATATTTTAATTTATTTTTTTTTAAATCTATTTTGTCACTTATTTTTTATAAGAGATATATTTGTCCATAAATATATACCCTTGGATTTTTCATTTTTATATATTGGCAATTGCCAACTTTTTATAATCACTTGATATATTTTACCCCAACCATAGATACATAGTCTTAAGTGGGATGGTGTAAATTTTGGTTGTGTACAATTACAAAAAAATGTATGTATATTTAAATATATAGTGTTAATAAAAAACTTGTATCCCAACATACTAATTATTTTATATAATGCTAAGTGTTTATGTTAAAAAGCAAAACTATGATACTGACATGTACAATAGATTCATTCATACTCCTGTGTACTTCACATTCTAAATTGCTCAACTTTCACAGAGATTATGTAAAACAATAGTTTGTTAGTTATTTTGAAACCACTGCTTAATGCGTTTAGGTCAAAGTGTGAGAAAAATGCAACAGCTGAGAGACTGGAATTAAGATATACTCCTCATGACTTCATTCACATACAAACATGATCTATATAAGCTGGTGTAGTAGGCCTAGGCATTGTGTTTGGACAAGAGGATTATAAGCTAATAAAAAGAGCTGCTATTCATTTTTTCCCCACGCACAAACGATCTTTTGCTACAATGTACGATAGGCCTACCTATAAGTGAGATTTTATATTTATGTTGTAGAGCTTTCTATGAGTTGATCTAGTTTTTGGTAACACAATGATGTTGTATGACGCACATGGTGAAGTATACTTGGCTGGGTTTTGAATAAGCTGGCTAGCTACAGTAGTAGGAACTGTGTGTTTGATTCGTAACTATGAGTGAGAACAAATGTATATGGGCGCCAAATTGTTTGTCCGACAAACATACATAAGCTTGGTTCCCACATGTACGCAACACAAACGAGTTGATCCATTGCATTGTGATTGGTCGAATTACTTAAGGCGTGCTTACATCCATGCATTGCGTCCTAGTGGGAACCAAGCTTTAATGTGTAGGAGTTAAAAGGTATACAACACCACATCCACATGTTTCATTCAGGAACCGGACCTTGTCTGACTAGTTAAGTTTAGTATCTGTGATGGTACTGGTTAAAAGTGGTTAAGCATAGCTCATAGTTTTATGCGGTGAAGTAATGAATAATATGCCATCATGTGATAATCGAGACAGGCGTAGGGTGTCAAATGTGTTCCTTTAATGTAACGTTAACATAAAAAGGTATTGTGTGTTTATAATCTTGTGTGGTTAAATAGTTATATCCTTTTCGTTATTAGAGGATATATAGATTAAATACTACAACCACAAAGACCATCCCAAATGAACCTCTTAAACGTCAATTGAACGGTTATCTTATTTTTTTATGAACTTTTGAATTTTAGTATTTTTCACACAGAATTCCAAATTTGTTACTTTGTTTTAAGGAATTTAGAAACTAAATGAACTAATTACTCCATTGTTTTACCGGGAGGTATAAAAATATTATTATTAAAAATTATATTCGATTATTATTTTTATACCTTCCTAGTTTTATGCTCTGTAAATTAATTACATTTAATCAAAAAGATAAAATGCAATTACAACATTGATGCTTATAACCTTTTGGTTGAACCACTATGGAACATCCCTATTCAGGAGATACCCCTATGGCGACAACTTTCCTTTGAAACGATTGACAATATACCAAGGACAATATACTGTATGTCTTAACACTTGGCCAAACCCCTTAGTGTTACACTTTGTTTGGTCCTGATAGTGTCCCTTATTAGGGAGTTCTACTGTATTGGTATTAGTCCATTCATAAGAACTAAAGTGTGGGAGGATTGTATTAGTTTATGTACAGCGCTTAAAGGTTTCACAACATTAGGCGCTATATAAATCCAGGATATTATTATTATTATTGTGGGAGGGACATACGACCATTTTTTAAAAATGCACAATGATCAACTTGCATAATGGGTCTACCCTTGATTGTGAAGACCCAATTTTAGCCCACATTGTTGATAGTGGCATTATAACTGATTTAGTCATTGTACATTATTATATTCATTTAAAAAAGCTGTCATAGTATCTTCAGGAAATAAAAATTATTGAGTAATTTTTTTGTAATTCGAATAGTTATTAAATAATTATTGTTTTTGCAGATAATGTTTATGCATTTATAACCAAAGGTGAAATATTAATACTATGCTAAATGCAAAAATCAACAATAATTGACTTTTGACCTCCATTGAGATATAAAATATTAGGGAAAAAAACATCAAAATGTAAAATAAACAGTCAAAGAGAAATGTACAATACATATTGTAAAATAGTATTACTACTATTTTGATTTTTATACTAAACTACGTCACACAAAACAGTGGAGGGCCACTCAGATTTTCCACATGGACAATTCACATTGTATAACCATGATCTGTTTTACCTTGTTTCGAACAATCAGTTTCAATTTTACTGTAACCTTTTAATATAGATTGTGGTGGTTTTTTTGGGGGTTGTGGTAATTTTTAATACTTCCTCTTCTATATGTATTGTGCTATATATTTACGTTTGTTGTTGTTCTTAGGTGGATATGCTAAAAGCAAGACTTGAAAAGCGACAATATAAAACTTCAAAAGTAGCAGAACTGTAAGTTGATTTTTTTAATAAATATACATACAGAGTTTTTAGGCCTAAAAGGTGACAATTGATTGTACAATTATATGCTTAGAAGCAGGTCTTAGTTTGTGTAACTTGTATTTAGTTTTGTTTATGTAATTGTACTAAATACTGTGTTTGATTTGATTGTGTGATAGGAGGAAAAGAAATATTAAATTGTTCTAGCATTTTTCCTTATTTTGTGGTGAAATAGTACCGTAGCTTGGTGTTTGGCTTACCAATTTCATGATCCTAGGTTTAAGTCCTGGTCGCTGCGTCCTGGTCACAGTATCAGTATTTTTCTCATGGTCAAAAGAATGCCATAACCTACAACGCATGGGGTTATTCCTTGTGATTGTTGCAGGCTGGGATTACAATAGAATTCCAGGTTGCTTCCGACCCTGCTTCAACATACAGCTGAAAGGATGAAAAAATGACAACTGGGAATTTCTTTTTTTTTTAGATTGGTATCTTACTGTCAGCAATATAGGGAATACGACGGCCTGATAACGACAATGGAGGCTCCGAATCCATGGATATCCGACGAAACGGCATTATGGGATGCAATGAAAACGAAGTAAGTCCATTTTCGAGACTAATTCTGTCCAGGGAAGAGTGAAATTTACTTTTCACTAGTATATCTTAGACATACATTTTTGTTTACTAAAGATTTTTAATTGTTTAAATGTTTCTGTGAACATTAAGATCATAAAAATAGTGCTGCTCTATTTACTGGACGTCTTATTTGCTAAAATTTGTTTGTCATTTAGTAATGTATATCTTGAGTTTATAATATCTTGGATTCAGAAACCAGGATATAAAGGTGGCTGCTAGCAAGGGTCATCTTAGGTTACTTCAAGTTTCACATTCAGTTGGAATGACATCAGCTGTTTATGTTATTACCAATGAAATTATGTAAATATTAATATTTAATTTATCTATACAGGATTTAGTGTTGAGGTTTCGTTTTTGTACTAAATGTATCAGAATCGAGAAGTATGTTGAAGTTGAATTAAATACAATTTTCTAGATTGAAATCAACAGATATCTATCTGTCTATCTCTATCTACTATGGTGAATGACCTTTTAAATGTTAGGTCAGATAAATGACCTTTTAAATATTAGGTTTAAAAAAACTAAACTTCAGTTTTTGTCTGTAGGGACAGAGGTAATAAAATGCAAAATTTGGAAATATTGTTTTGAAGGTTTTGATGATATTTATTACACTCAGTTGCCTATTTTTCACATTTTATTTCCTTCTTGGAATATAGTCAAGAAAAATTTGACACCCTTACGTTGGACCGCCCACATTGAGTGTTATTTTTTTATTTGTTTTTTTATTAAGTTTGGTTTTCAAAACAATAAATATGTTTTGGAAAAAAAGTAAATCAGAAAAATATAATTTAAAATATGGGACATTGTGTTTAGCACTTTATTTTACCAAATAAAAGTGGAGTTGTGGCTTGGTGGTTATGATGCTTGGCTACCACTCCAAGAGTCCTGGGTTCAAGTCCCGTCACATGTCAGGATTTTTTCTAAGGACAAAATTACAACTCCACTCCCAAAGACTTGTAATAAGACTTTGTTTATGTAGAGCATCTTGTGTATATGTTTGTCTTGTGAACTTCTGAGGGTCCCTAATGATCAGCAATTGCTGGATGGATCACCCTCATTAAATATGGTGGTTAAAAAAAAAAAAAAAGGCCAACTGACCCTATTCCAGAATACTTGACAAAGTCATATTTGTGTTGAGCAATTGATTTTAGCTTTACATTATAATAATAATATAGGTATAATATTATTTCATGTAGATAGACCTATTTAAAAAAAACATTAAGAAAAATTATAATTGGTTATCATCAGTCAATATCGTTTATAATAACCCTAGTACCAGCAAAAAAATGAACTATCAAGTATTTATGTTAAATGCTAATTAACTTTAATGAACAATCATGAAATGATGCATGTACGAAAGCCTGAATGAACACTTTCCAAAAAAGGTTAAAAAACGGATGAAATTTGGCAAAGTGCAATGTAGGTTAATTTGAAGGGGTTTTTTTTCACAGTATGGCAAAATATCTGACCTCTGAACTTAGCCCTTTGGTGCAGTTTATACTGCTTGCTTGGGCTTATATATCCTTGGCCATCAGTGCAAGCTCTGTGGTCTTGCGATATAAATGCCAGACTAGTGTTCTGGAGGTTTTGGGTTCAAGTCCCACCCGATACTTACTTTTATCATTTTAATTTTTAATTTTGTGGTTTAGACTCATTATTACTTATATCCAAGTAAGACAAAACATCTGATCAAGTATCTGAATTTCTGTGATACTTTTCAATTATTAGATTATTCCGATTATTAAAACTTATTTATTTAAAAAAAAAATGTTTTATTTTATTTATTTATAAATATTTGTTTTTAGTCACAGATACAGAAATAACAAATATTATTCCACATTCGAAATAGACGGCTAGAACTGCCCAATGACCACCCACACTCTAAGAATAGTTGAATTAACCTTTCTCGTTAACCCTAATCCTAATGAGAGACATAAAGCTTATCTTTTACTTGTTTATTAAGTCATCTTAGCACATAGCAAAGTTGCTAGAAGATGATTGGCTGTGAACTTTCGTCCGTGGAACCAGGAAGCAAGGTTCTGTAAAACCGTTTCCTGTTCTATTCAGTGTATGTAGACTTTTCAGAAGGAAGTGGAACTCTTGTTTTATACTGATAGCACATAGTTTAGTTTCCATAACTCAATTGAAGCTTTCATTGTGAGAGGTTCATTTTTGATGTGGATATACCAAGAGTTTTATAATATTCTCACATTGCTTCAAATACTGCGGATTATTATAGATTGCTGAATTTTTAACAAAGTTCTTGGAGCGGTCGGTGATTGTACTTAGCATTGATTTCCCATCTTTGTCTTTATACTGGGAATGAAGAGTTTAATACTTTAGGAATATACGGCTCTGCTTGCCCCATGTGAAGGTGGACTGTTTCTATGAAGACCAAAGTGCTACGCGAGTTACCTATGTCCAACGATCTGTAAGTGAATGTGGAGCCTCTCCTATTTTTGGGGGACACCGATAATATTGGGACACTTTCTTGTTAAATTATATCATCATCGTCAACCCCTATTCAGAGTACACTCTTTTGGGTCTTAACAGTGTCATCTTTTACAGTAATATGCGTTATACTATATTGTTAAATATTGGCTTGTTTGTTGAAATACGCCAAATTCAGTTATTGTATGTTAAGTTAATTTCATTAGTAATTCATTAAACTTTCACCTCATGTGAAAGTGGCCTATTTCTTTATTATTGCTGGAAATACCCTTATCTGACGATCAAGTTTCATTAAAAGTAGTGTATTCTTCTATTTAAAATGATAGCATAAATGTGTACAGATAGACCTAGCCATCTTCTTCAACAAAATCTGGTGTGTACAATACTTTCATTAAAAGTAGTGTATTCTTTTACTATTTAAAATAATAGTACGGTTTAGGCCTAGCCATCTTCTTCAACAAAATCTGGTGTAGACAATAATTTCATTAAAATTAGTGTTTTCTTTATACTATTTAAAATGATAGCATATGTACAGTTTAGGCCTAGCAATCTTCTTCAACAAAATCTGGTGTGTACAATACTTTCATTAAAAGTAGTGTATTTTTTATACTATTTAAAATGATAGCATAAATGTGTATGTACAGTTTAGACCTACCATCTTCTTCAACAAAATCTGGTGTAGACAAAACTTTCATTAAAAGTAGTGTATTCTTTATACTATTTAAAATGATAGCATAAATGTGTATGTACAGTTTAGGCCTAGCCATCTTCTTCAAAAAATCTGGTGTAGACAATACTTTCAATAAAAGTAGTGTATTCTTTATACTATTTAAAATGATAGCATATGTACAGTTTAGGCCTAGCAATCTTCTTCAACAAAATCTGGTGTAGACAATACTTTCAATAAAAGTAGTGTATTCTTTATACTATTTAAAATGATAGCATAAATGTGTATATGTACAGTTAGACCTAGCCATCTTCTTCAACAACATCTGCCATCTTGAGATTATAAAATATTCGGTTCTTGATTTTGTGGTTTCTGTTTTTTTATTGCTATTGTTAAATAACTTGACCTATATTTAGTTAAAACATATGTTCTAGATAATATTGCTAATTGTTCCTGTTTACAATCTGAGCCATATTTTAAAATAATATTTGTTTTGATATTCTTCATTTTTTGTTTTTTTATTTTTATTTCATTTTATTTTATTCAATCGAAACCAACAGCGATAATTACCGCCACTAACAGGTTTGATACAAACAAAGCCAGGACTGTTTAAAGCACCTTGATTGGTCCTAACATTGATCAAGGGCTTCTCTCATTCTGTGGTAATTCTATACATTTTATTTACTGCACTGATTAGCTTTACTTACTTTAAACATGAAATCGGGTGAAATTTCCGATAACAAATCACAAAGGTTGTACAGTATTAGGTTTATAACTAAAGAATTTTTTTTTTTTTTTTTTAAAGGAGCCTAAAAGACGTGCCTGCATGGCGTGTGAAAAAATGGACATTTGGTATTGATGAACTACTACGAGATCCTTTAGGTCGTGAACAGTTTGCGAAATTCTTAGAAACAGAATTCAGTGGAGAAAATCTAAGGTAAAACATCAATTTCTACTTGTTTATTTATTTATTTATTATAATCGAGGAGTTTTTTTAAGCAGCAATACTTAGCTATCAACTGGTAGAATTTTAAGTAGGCACCAGTATAATTTATGACTTGTGAAATTCAAAACCTATTATTCTGTGTCCAGGGGCGTTTTATGTACATTTTGTTAAATCTGTTGAAAGTACAAATAGTTCGCCTAACCCATGCGAAACCTTGAAAACAACAGTTTTCAATATATCCTATATACTTCCTCATTTGAACAAAATGGGAGAATTATTAAATTGTTAGTTTAGTTTTTTATGCAAATAACTGTATTCCAAAATACAGTATATAAATCCGTATTCATATATACAGTAACAGGCCAAAAAAACATTATATTACAAACTATTTGAGAAAGACCGTTCCAATAAGCAGGACTATCCCATTTATATCTCATTGCATGTTTCCCGCCATGATCTCTTTAAAGGATATAAACTTCTAATCTCTGTTTCATCATTGTTTTAAGTCCTTGGATTCAAAGGATGGCCATCTACTGTATGGGAGTGGCTTCCTTATTGTTCCCGTTTTTAGATTACAGAACAAATTTACAAAAAAATTGAAAACTATTTAATCAAAAGTAAAAACAAAAAGCCAAGGTTTTGGAAACACAGTAGAACACATCTTAAGGGTCAGGATAAAAAAAGTGTCCCCTTAATAAATAATTTTCCCTGAAGGTTGACCTTAATGTTTAAATATGTATTTCTCCTCATTTGTTTCATAGAAAAGTTTCCCCTGAATAGGGGTGTCCCTGAATAGGGTGTTCCCTGAATAGAGGTTTCCCTGAATAGGGTGTTCCCTGAATAGATGTGTCCCCTGAATAGGGTGTTCCCTGAATAGGGTGTTCCCTGAATAGGGGTGTCCCTGAATAGAGGTGTTCCCTGAATAGAGGTGTTCCCTGAATAGGGTGTTCCCTGAATAGAGGTGTTCCCTGAATAGGGGTGTTCCCTGAATAGGGGTGTTCCCTGAATAGGGTGTTCCCTGAATAGGGTGTTCCCTGAATAGAGTGTCTTCTGTGTAGGGGTGTTCCCTGAATGGGTTGTCCTCTAAATAAGGTTTCCCAAAGAAGGGGTTCTACATTATTCTTTGTCAGGACTATTGATCTGAATTTGAGATTCTATTCTGTTTTATCTGTACTGTAGTAAAATTGAACAGCCTACAGACAGACATATTTTTAAAAAAGAAGAAAAATTAAACAATGGATACGACCTTGATATAAAGTTTGCGGTACACCACGTGTGTTAGTTCTGAAAAGAACTGTTGAGTTTCTCGACGTTTCGATCAATGTACTTTGATCGTCCTCAGGAGTGAGAATGACCTTGTTCTGTTCTTTGAGTATTGTATGAGCATATTGTGCAAGCATTTTATTATGAAATAATTTTCATTATGAAATATTATTGTGTACAAGTTTCTAGCTCTGTTCCCGAATTGTTAAATTATTTTGAATTTTACTATATAAAATTCGCAACTTAGATATTTCTGTTAGTTCTTTTAAAACTATCTCAATACTTATTTTTTAAATAATTTTGATATTGGAAATGTGTGTAGTTGGTCGCTTTCTTGTAGATGCTTTAATTGTAGAATGTAATTTTGTTTTTGGTTTATTTCTGTGCTCTGTTCTGGGTTGACCAACTAGCATAGGTGTTTAGCACCTGTTTGGTCTTTCCTTGCCTTTTATATTTGTTTTGTCTTCTTTGTATTGTATATGGCAGAAAATTGAATAAAAAAAAAATAAATAAATAAAAATAAATTAAAAATTCATTGTTACTTTTAAAATGTCTGGTTGTTTATGTCCACATTAATAGATAACATTTAGGATGTATTATGTCATTATTTCTTTTAATAATAATATTATTCACGAATGCTTATAAAAGAAGGAAAATCAGTATCTAAAAGATGGACATTGAACTTCCAGGTGTGAAAATAAACTGTAGTTCCGGTTGTAATAAAACCTCCACGGCTAAAATAGGTTCACCATTAGCTTGTTTGTTATGCAAATAACTGTATTTTTAATATCCATTCAGAAGCGGATATTTTAAATACTCGCTTCTTCTTAATTGCTACACAATCGCTCGTGCTGTGCGCTGTTTGAATGGAAGATATAGTCTGATCGAATTGTCTGGGACTATTTTCATGGGTATTTATAACTCTTGATGCAGCGTGTGTTGTCGTGGAGTAATGCTTTGCATATAACAAGATTATAGTCTATAGCTGTCATTTAATCCGCGTTTCTAAACCTAGCGGAGACCTTTAAAGGTTAACATGCTTGTGTTAATTGCCACTTCTTCTCATAGAAAACTATATTTATAAATAATTACATTTGTTATTGTAAAATTTGTTCTCTTTTTTAGAATCTGTATCCGGATTCTCAAAATAGAATCTGACTGATGTTTAAAAATCGGACATTCTAAAATTGTTTTGCGATTTTCTTAATTTAAAATATTGTAATTTCTCAGGTTTTGGATTGCCAGTCAAGAACTGAAGGCATCTCCGATGAAAATGATGCAACAAAAGACACGACAGATATGGGAGTGAGTATTTGTATTTATCACATGATGTAACTATTAAAGATGTATTGTCCCCCTGAAAAATAAGTTTTAAATTATTTCTTTTGTTGAAAATGCCATTTTAATGTCACATAATAGTCCACCTTTACCACAAATTGGACCTAAACTAATTTTTTTACCTGAAAAAACTGTAATTTAAAGCAAAAAAAAGGTCAAATTAGCTGCCAACCAATGGATTTTTGGTAGAAAAAAAAAATGTTTGTTTGTTTTTTTATACGGAAGTGATTAACTTTATTAAAACTACAAAATAACCTATTCACAAAATCTGATTTAATTCATCTTCATTTTTCATGTTTTTGGTGGACAATTTACACCTTTAACATTTAACTTTTATTGAATTTGAAAAAATGTTTCTGACAAACTTTTCATAGGGACTTTTTATCTGCGGATGCTCCCTGCCCCATCAACATTGACTCTCGCGTTATGGACGAGACTCGGAAACACATGGAGACGGCGGGAAGGTACGCATTTGACGCGGCTGAGGACCATATTCACGAATTAATGAAGACAGACAGCTATCCTAGGTTTCTCAAATCTGAACAGTACAAGGAACTTTTAAGTCCAAAGAAAAAGGTAAGTTTAGCAATATTTCTTCGTGACTAATTAAATTCAATTCATCTTTTAATTCTGAATCCATAGAGTAAAACTGTACATCTATGAAAATATTAAAATACTATATAATACAAACTCAATGTAATATAATAATAAAGTAGATGTGATTTGATGTTTGAAAGGTCATGAACTATAAAAAAATGCAATAACAACATTTGTGCCTTTTCTATGAATAAGTCTGTCCCAACGTATTCTTGGAAGGTAGGAGTTGCTCTTTGAGTAAAATGCGGAACGCTACTTTTTGTATTGGTTGTGGAAATATGTTTTGACACAGTTTTGAAATACAAATCAACTACATTTAGCTCTCATTCAAACATTAATTCAAATAATAGTTATCATACAGTAAAGGCAGTAAAAACATTAAAAATCACAATTTTAAGGAATATTTTTATCATTTACTGTGCACAATTATTATCATTTTGCTGCCCACTGTGAAATGAATGAGTTTCCATGCATGAATATTTAACTGTCATTTAAAAAAAAATAAAGTAATAATGTTCCTAACTATTTATTCAACAAAGCAGATGAATTTACACATTATAGTTATACCATACATTCTGTTTATCATTCATTGCAACATAGAGATATTATAATTGAAATAATTAATTTTAAAGCCAGAAAGAAAACAATTTAGTATACCAGTTAAGAAGAAAACAATTTGACGAATTCATGAGTTAAATATTAATGTTTTCAGGATGAGTTGGGCATGGAATATAAATATTTCCAACACACTTATAATAATAATAATAAATAATATCATGGATTTATATAGCGCCTAATGTTGTGAAACCTCTAAGCGCTGTACATAAACTAATACGATAAAAGGGATTCTTTGTATTTAAATGTAAATATTCATATTTTTTACATTGCATCTTTATGATGTAATGTTATTGGATGTATTTACAGAGTCCAAGGATGTTATTATACAAAACTTAAGGAAATTATGTATACAATGTTGGAAGTTATTTAGACCTATTACATACAAACAATGGAGCATGCCTACCAAGTTCTATTATGTTTCAGTATTGCAAAATCTATTCCTTTGCACCCTCCCCCATCACTCGGGTCATAATTAATATTATAATATTATTATTCCTTGTTGTTATGCATTTTGATTGAAAATTAACTCTTATTTTGCATTTACGATGTAAAATGTTTATAATTCCTACATTTCTGGTGATTGGATAATGCATTTTGCATGTTCCTCGTAAATATATGTTGACCAACGTTTGTCTTTTCTTTTTCTATGTGTATATTTTTTACTTTAAATACCCGTGATTTGTTCAGGTTTCAAGCCACTGGGATAAGGTGAGGAGGAAAGGTGTACACGTTCATTTCACTCAATTTTCTCTCTTTTCCACAACACTACTCATTCTGCAATTTGTTTGCATCTTCGTCGCATTGTTATTTTATCATCATATAGTTGCCATCCATTTTCAAACCATTAGAGTTGTTTGTATCCTGAAAAAAATTGTTTATGGTGGCCCACATGTGTATTGGCAAAACCTTTGAAAGTTTTCATGACACTTATGGGCCACCGTAAACAGAGAAAGTTGATTTTTAATTTGATATTTTAAAAAATTATGTCAATTATTTTAGCAATTTTTTTATGATTATATTAAAAACTTTTTCAGGTTACATCAATCTTTTCATATCATTTGGTAAATTACGGGCATCTTGCCTGACAAATATATAAGGTTCTTCAACAAAAACAGGGATCATTTTGCATGTCAATTACCTGGGTATAAATTAAGGGATGAGCTAAGCACACCAATATGGCAATTACCCAATATAAATTCAGGGATTAGCTTAGAACACCAATATGGCAATTACCTGTTATAAATTCAGGGATGAGCTTAGCACACCATTATGGCAATTACCCAGTATAAATTCAGGGATGAGCTTAGCACACCATTATGGCAATTACCTGGTATAATTTCAGGGATGAGCTTAACACACCAGTATGTGTATCTCAATGGTACTGTATACATAAAGTAACAATTAGATTAAATCTTTTGAAATACTTGTTTCACATTCTAATAGTTATATCCTTCACTTTTTCTGTATGTGAATTATTTAATTGAATTTTTAGGAAAATCTGTCGTATCCGATAATGATGAATATCAAGGCAAGTTGTTTTAAATATATTACTTAAATTGTGTATTTAAACAGCTTAGAACAAGCTTTGCATCTACAAACAAAAACGAAAAAAGGGGGCCAGCCCTATAGAATAACATTAAAGCTCAAATTAGGACAGATGTAATAGGTGTTTGTAGAGGCGGATTATGAATTTTGAAGAGGGTCTCAGTTACAAAAATGTCCCTCTGAAACTCGGGAATATAACAAAAGTGAAAAGGATCTTCTGCCATGTTTTGTAATTAACCAGTGCGTGGAAATTTATCCATTTTGGTACTGATTTTTAAATGGTTTCAGACGAAGGCTTGAAATAAAATTATATAAATCTCTGGTTGCATGTACTGTAGGCTATGGCTTATTGCTAAATGAAACTAATTCAGCGACCTCAATTCATCTTTCCAATGACATCAGTTAAAATGTTAATGCTCATGACTTAGTTCATCTGATTGGATGGTTTTTAACCAATCAACAGATCCAGAAGCTCATACTAACAAGTTGCTAACGGTTAAATTTATACAGTGTAAAGAAATATGAGCTGCAATTTTGTTTTCTTATCCAACTGGCTTTAAATCACTAAATTTTATTTCAAAATTTTATGTTGGAATGTAGTATCATATTTTTAATTATTATTTCTTTAAACATTTTATTCTTTTAAAATTGTAACATTTTAAAAAATTGTAACATTTACTTTATAAATGTAGATTTTCTACTTCTTTTTCAGTTGAAATTATTAGTTCAATACAATGTATTAATTTTCAATTTACTAATTACTTGATTTTTGCAATTCAAGCTCTACTTATTTTGCCTAGCAATGTCTTGCTTTATCAATCAATAGTTTCTAAATGACAAAAATAAATAAGTACAGTAATTTAAAGAAATTGTTTTGCATGGGCTAAATAATGTAGCATGAATTGCAAAGCTGACTAATTTTGTATTACATTAGATATAAATTGTATTATATTTAGATTGTTGTCAATTATCTATACAGTAGAACCTCTATTAAGCGGACACCTTCGGGACAAAGTGTTCCCTGAGTAGGGGTTGGCCGTAGTGTTGCGCCTCTGTTTTTTTCACAAGAAAGTTTTGAAGAGGTCTCTTGAATAGGAGTATCACAAAGGAGGGGTTCTACTGTACGTATATAGAGAATATTGGAAAAGCTTGAGGAATCGTGGATGGATATATATATCATATGCTAAAGCACTGAAAAGAAGCAATAAATAACTGTGCTTAGCTTGTTGGTACGGCAAAATGCCAGATCACAAATCTGCTTAAACTCATTGGCTTTTTCCATCGGATGGAAGTAAAAGATCGGTACCATTTGTTACTCAATGTTAATGGAAACATATTTCACGTACGTGCGTGCAATGTATCAGTACCAGATGTGTGTCACATTACACACACACGCTTTTGTATTCACCAAAAATGTTAATACTTGTGTACATTTTTATGTGTCTGTAATTTCTGTATATGTACAAAACCATGTTTGCACATATAAACCGATCTTTGAGGTCTCTAGAACCGTGGTTTATCATGGATTTTCCAAATGTCCAAAAAGTGTATGTGTATGTAATTATTCTTGTCCTGGGAAATTCTGATTAGTTGTAGTGCAACTTCTCAAATAGTGTACATATATGATCAATGCAGCGTAATGTCCCATCCGAAGGACAAGGCAATGACAGCAACAGCATCTTTACTAAGGACGCAAACAAGAGTCTTTCACATGGGTGCAAGTCCCATTGTTCAATCGCATACTTTATTAAACGTCAACAAGACTTTTGGCTATTGGCAAAATTGATATCTACATTAACAGTATTTTTTCTTAATGCAATACTATTTTTATTTTCAGACTAAATCACTTATTCCTAAACTATCTACACTAGCCAGTCGAAGTGATGTAGACAAATGACCTAGGTTTGTTTAAACTTGTTTTTTATTGAGTCGAGTGGTTGAGCAGGTTAATGCAGGGGCACCTCAAATTGTAGTAATATCAGCACAGGTTCAAGGCCCTCCTCAAGCATGACGGTGTACACATCTAACTCTTGTGCACTTTAAAGAACCTAGTGAATCTATCTGAAGAATATGGTTACACCCCATGTACTAGTCCATCTCATCGATACTATGGCTGCCAAGCGTCTCTGGAGGACATATAATCCCAATCTTATTTAGCAGTATCAAGATCAATTATATTTGGTAGTCTGTTTGAAATGCTCCCACTTAAGGCCAGGATTAAAAAATTACACAATTTGGATGGGCGGGTATTTTGAGAACTCTCTTCAGAGAGAATAAGGCAGTTAAACTCCACTCCAACAGTAGTTTTGGTACTGTAATTTGTTTATAACCAAGTAAAGCAAAACACAGCATGTTTTTTACCAAAATGAAACCATTTATGGTCGTTTAAAATGAATGTATTGAGGCATGATTAATGCTTCACAGAAACCCGTTTAAAACCGATGTTTTTGTGAGTATCCATTTCTATTGCCAAGCTCCTTCTATCTCAATAGAAACGGACCATAAATAAAGTATTTTTTATTTGTAGAATACTGAATAACACAAAACAACAGCTTCCAACATTGTTAAAAGTTGAAACCAAAACCCACTAACAAGTGGTTACAACAGAGGGGAGCAAGATTATTATTGGAATAGCCACCCTGCATATAATGTAGATAAACATTCTGGTTATAACAGAGGGAGCAAGATTATTATTGGAATAGCCAACCTGTGTGTAGATAAAATGAAAATTCCCACTGAATATACTTGGAAGCATAGAATTATTGATGTACTACGCTAGATAGATATATTTCTCAAGAACCGGATGGCAACAAACATATCATAATGTGTAGCAACTTGGTAGTCTCGCCATTGGAAATATGTGAAAATTTGAATCTACTGTAATATCTTTCAAAAGATCATCTATAAGTGATATCACTTATTTATGATCACAGTTTTTTTTGCAATGAGGATCAGCATATTTCGTTTGCGAGTTATGAGATCACAGATAATATTGCAATTTGTTGGAAATCTCTGAACATGTCACATGTTCAGTTGATGCGAGACAATGAGATTTTGGAATATGATCAGCTTGTTGCGAGACTTTAGATCATCTATCTTGTTTGCATCATCACCATAAATCCGATAACATTATTGCGAGAATCGGTCTGTTTTTTTTTGCGAGAGCTACACGTTGTTTGAAAAATCGGCGTATCATATAAAGTCATTTGCAGGATTCTTGCTCAAACAGTGCGATAATCAATTTGTAAATGGATAAATGTTTGCGAGGTTTACTAAAGACTTCCCGATATTTAGCCTTATGAGGAAAAAAAAAATACGAAGTTAACGAAAGACATTTGTTTACAGTCATATGATTGACATCTTTCGGAATATGAATCTTACTGAAGGCCCAGTACTGTATTTTAAACAAATTCAGATTGGGTTGCGACCTCTGACTATATCTGAATATATATACGACGACGATCGAAATAGACAAATTATAGAAAATGCACATAATTGTCTCATTATTGTAGAAATTCTAGGATATTGTTTAATTTGATATATATAGAAGACAAAAATAGTGTAGGAATTATTCTAATGAATATAATATAACTGAATCTTGATATGTTTGTATATTTTTTCCCAACCTGTTTATAGACCTGTACCCTGTTCTTGAATAGGAATTTTTAAATTATTATTCTATTCTATTATTAGTATTATTATTATTATTATTAATTATACATGTTTTTAAATTAATAATTTAATGTAATATAGTCCTACTTATTTTAAGAAGTGTCTTAGCTGACAATATGTTGTGATAATAATTAATTCTTTGTCTTTAATTTCCATTGAAAATAGAATTTTAAAAAATAACATTTTGAATTAATTGGCACTTTTTAGCAAATCAGTGTAGTATATATTAGTGATACCATAAAAACAATTATTGGTAATTAAAACAAAGATTGAGAATACTTGAAAACAATATTAGAAATAGGTACAAATCTGAACCTACCATTGGGCTAATATCGTAAATGATCGAACAAACACTGAAGTCCTACAATTAACTATGATAAAACCACTAAAAAACTAGCCGATTCTCATGTATTGTGTCTGTTGGCTCCGACAGGACCATACCACCTAACTCCTAAATATGAACTTAACCTAAATAATCTGTAATTATACTACAGTATGGGATGAAGTTTGCTGTCAGAAGACACGATACTGCATTATGTTTATTGTTGCTAGACATGATACCGCTCATGTGTCTGTTATGGAAATACATTATTAAATTAAACATGGCAGTTGAATAAATATCGTAAGCTTGGTGGCGCTTGTTCTATCATTTACGGTACTCCATTTTTTACCTCCAGTTTGACCTTAGTAAATATTTCTTTTTGGTGTTACTATGTGTAAATGACGTCGCTAAAATGGCTAAATATCTTAAGCATTTCATTGCAAACAATGCTCTTATATATGTGTAAAATTTTAGAATGTGATACAGTATTGCTAATCTAATTTTTTTTAGCTCCTACCGGTCAACCCACCTTTTAAAGTTCCCACCACACTATACTGATAATAAGGCCATTTTTATTAACCATGTTAGATTTTCATTTCAAAAGAACCGCTATTTAATAGGTCACCAATAAATCAAAGTACATTTGCAACAATATAAAAACATTTAAATCAAAAACAAGATAAATCAATGCACAAGGTATATGCCTAAACAATACAAGTAAATTCAGAAGATAAAATCATATCAAATAAACCATCTCTGAATTTTCGTTCAAAACTACATCTAGGCCTAGTGGATTCAAGTTTGGAATGATAAAATGTAGTCTGGAAAGTCTATTGGAGAGTCACTGCTCGATATTTGTGTTGCTATAGCAATTCTCCCAAGAAGCAGTGGCGTAATACAAGAGGCCCTCCAATGATGGGTAGTTGCATGGGGCCTTTTAAGCTCTGAGACCCTGAGTTTAGCCAGTGAGCACTCATAGCTGTTATGCCACTGCCAAGAAGCCCATGTCAATTGATCAGATAGCAACCGCATCTAATTAAACATCAGGTTCGGCTGCCGTCAATACTGACGATTGGCTACCATCTGTTCACATCTCCTTAGCAGGTCTGTGAGCGAGAAGCTTGGCTTGCACTAAATTCCATCCTGTCCATTCTTTGATGTTATCAAACAATTGTTTCTTCTGAAATTCTCTTTCTCTTCTCTTTTACATTTCCTTCTATTATCTGCAGTGTTAGTGCACTGCTGCTTTCCTCTTATGATGTAGCCAAAGTAGGCTAGCTTTCTTTTCACGATCTCCCGATTAAACATAACAGACTTCTAATAGTACAGTATCTTCAAATAATTCCAAAATTCCAACAGAACTAATAATTGCACAAAAGTATCTAAATATGTTTAGAAATGTTTATTAAATCATTATTACCTATCAATTTTTTTTTAAAGCCTACACAACCAACAATAACTAAAGTTCCAATAAAGTAATAATTTATTGTATAATGAAATAAAATAAATAAAAGACTGGTAATGAAAATAATGACTGGGGATTCTTATTGCAGTCATTTGCTTACTAGCCCACTAGCATAGAATAAGATAGTTTAATATTATAATATGTATTTGTTACTATAGACTTGTTATAAAATATCAATACCATGCCAGAGATTGCTAAAGCTAGTCATTACACTAGAGAATGTTGCCATGGAAACATGTGTAAACAACTTTTATCTAGCCATGTATGTTGAAATATAGTGTTGTTTTTATTATATTTGACATTTTTGTATTGTGTACACAAATATAATAATACAGAATTTGAGAAACCATTAATAATTGAAAAATTAATTTAAAACCAATAAAAAACAAATTTGATTTTCCCTGCTAGAGCTAAGCTAAAATTTAAAACTTAAAGATGTATTGCCCCCAGAATAAGTCATTATTACAAATTTTTTTGTTGAATATGCCATTTTAATGTCACCTAATAGTTATTCACTTTGACCAAAAATTGGACCTAAAAGAAATGTATTTACCTACAAAACTGTAATTTAAAGCAAAAAATAGTCAATTTGGCTGCCAGCCAATAGGTTTTTGGTTGAATCTAACCATTTATTTTGTCATTTTAAAAGTGAAAACAATAATTCTTTCTGTTTTTTTTTCTATGGAAGTGATCAACTTGATTAAAACTACAAAATAATCTATTCAACGTCTGATTTATTAATCTTTATTTTTCATGTTTTTTGGGGGACAATACATCTTTGAAACCATCAAAATTATTCTACTACACCCTTTACCTGCTATTAAAATGATTTAGCCAGCTTTTTTAGGTAATCTACACTGTTTGTTACAGTGACTGCCTAGTCATAAACTTCTACATTGAAACAAAATAAAATTATACATTGTTTGCGGTGATCTGCAGAAAAATTATTTTTATGTGATCCCTTATGTTAGATTGTTGTACGCAACAATTGGAACATATAACTTGAGCCTATGTTTTAACTGATAGTTTCAACTCCTTTGCTTGAGGTCCATGTACATGGCTATGTAGAATCTTAGCCAAATTTTCAAGTATTAAGCCTTCAAAGAGTATATTTGCTTATTATTAACTAACCTCAAAGAGGTATTTTTTAGCTTTATCGAAAGTAAAAAAAAATAACGAAAATTCATTTATTATTGTAATAGTTTTGCTTGCTTGATAACAATGTAGACACAATAACAAGTAGTGCAATAGCATATAAAATTTAAAAAAATTAAAAATAAACAAAAAAAAATACTAATTATATAAATGTATTATGGTGTTTTTCACAAGACTATTTGTCCCAAAATATATTTCTGTCCCCAATCCATCCGGCATAAATACACCTCATACACAATTGAGATTGTGTTATTGTAGGGGTATAAATAGTAACAAGATACTTGTTAAGAGTATGAGTGCTCTGAAAACTTGTTCAATTTAACAAGGGACCATGGCAAAATTATTCTCCTGCAGTTACTGCAGTAACTATGTTTTTTTACTCTTTAAACCGTTTATGCAATTATTTAGCAAGATTTTTTTGGAGTAATCGTACACCGTTTTTGCAGTGAAACAAACTATAATCATACGTTTATACTGCTGTAAAAAATGCACTTACTGCAGTAACTGCAGTAGAATCATTTTGGCCTGAGCCCTAGTGCTATTTATCTTATGCTCATTGTTTAATTTATTGTATTTATTGTTTGATAGATGAAAATTAAATTAATTATTACAGTTTTGAAAAATCAATACGTGTTTGAATTAATTCTGTTTCTCATTTGGTATGACAAGGCACCTAAGTAGTATAATTATGACGCCAATAGCGTCCCATGTATGACCCGAACATCGTATTTAATGTATATTTGCTGCCTGTTCTACCATAATTAATGGCAACAACATATTTTATACAAGCTGACATCTTCGATAAAAGATTCAGGTTCTTTTAAACTTTCTTCTTTTTTTTTTAAATCCCTGTACTATAGCACATGATTTTTTTTTTAAATGGCCAAAATACGCACTTTTTAAAATACTATTATTATGCAATACTATTGCTATATATGTGCATATATTGCGTTATAATTATCTTATAGACGCATAGTAACCATTTATAAAAAATAAAAAGGTCGAAATTTGGTCATTTTTTCAAAAAATGGCCAAAATACGCACTTTTTAAAATACTATTATTATGCAATAATATTGCTTTTTTCATCATCTTATAGTAACTTATTAACTATTCTACAGCTCACTATGTCGGTCGGTTGGTCGATCTGTCGGTCGGTAAACACAAACTTGAGCACGCAACTGCAGCCATGTATAGGCCTAAGCCTTGTTCGAATTTTTTTTTTTTTTTAAACTATTATCATGGAATAATCATCTTATAGACGTATAGAAACCATTTATGTCAAAAATAAAAAGGTCGAAATTTGCCTATTTTTCAAAAAAATTACCAAAATACGCAAAATACTATTGCTATATATGTGCATATATTGCATTATAATTATTCTTATAGATGTATAGTAACCATTTATGTCAAAAAAATAAAAAGGTCAAAATTTGCCTATTTTTCGAAAAATCCCTATACTATATAGTACAGAGATTTTTTCCAAAAATTGCCAAAATACGCACTTTTTAAAAAACTATTATTATGCAATAATATTGCTATATATGTGCATATATTGCGTTATAATTATCTTATATATAGTAAAAAAATAAAAAGGTCGATATTTGCCTATTTTTCAAATTTCGACCTTTTTATTTTTTGCCATAAATGGTTACTATACGTGTATAGGATAATAATAACGCAATATATGTACTATATATATATAGACATGCACAGAACCCATTATTCGACTCTGCGCATGTTTATTATGCTATAGTAACCATTTATATCACAAGTGGTTACTATTGCACAATTGACATGCGCAGAACCCATTATTCGACTCTGCGCATGTTTATGTACTATAGTACAGGAATTTTTTCCAAAAATGGTCAATTTACGACCTTTTTATTTTTCGATAAAACTGGTTACTATAGCACAGTTGACATACGCAGAACGCATTATTCGACTCTGTGCATGTTTATTATGCTATAGTAACCATTTATGTCAAAAAATAAAAGGGTCGAAAATTGGCCGTTTTTCGAAAATTTCCCTGTAGTATAGTACAGGGATTTTTTCAAAAAATGGTCAATTTTCGACCTTTTTATTTTTCGATAAAACTGGTTACTATAGCACAGTTGACATGCGCAGAACGCATTATTCGACTATGCGCATGTTTATTATGATATAGTAACCATTTATGTCAAAAAATAAAAAGGTCGAAAATTGGCCGTTTTTCGAAAATTTTCCTGTACTATAGTACAGGGATTTTTTCAAAAAATGGTCAATTTTCGACCTTTTTATTTTTCGATAAAACTGGTTACTATAGCACAGTTGACATGCGCAGAACGCATTATTCGACTCTGCGCATGTTTATTATGCTAGAGTAACCATTTATGTCAAAAAATAAAAGGGCCGAAATTTGGCCGTTTTTCGAAAAAAAATGGTCAATTTTCGACCGTTTTATTTTTCGATAAAACTGGTTACTATAGCACAATTGACATGCGCAGAACCCATTATTCGACTCTGCGCATGTTTATTATGCTATAGTAACCATTTATGTCAAACATAAAAGGGTCGAAAATTGGCCATTTTCGAAAATTTCCCTGTGCTATAGTACAGGGATTTTTTCAAAAAATGGTCAATTTTCGACCTTTTTATTTTTCGATAAAACTGGTTACTATAGCACAGTTAACATGCGCAGAACGCATTATTCGACTCTGCGCATGTTTATTATGCTATAGTAACCATTTATGTCAAAAAATAAAAGGGCCGAAATTTGGCCATTTTTCGAAAATTTCCCTGTACTATAGTACAGGGATTTTTTCAAAAAATGGTCAATTTTTGACCTTTTTATTTTTCGATAAAACTGGTTACTATAGCACAGTTGACATGCGCAGAACGCATTATTCGACTCTGCGCATGTTTATTATGCTATAGTAACCATTTATGTCAAAAAATAAAAGGGCCGAAATTTGGCCATTTTTCGAAAATTTCCCTGTACTATAGTACAGGGATTTTTTCAAAAAATGGTAAATTTTCGACCTTTTTATTTTTCGATAAAACTGGTTACTATAGCACAGTTGACATGCGCAGAACGCATTATTTGACTCTGCGCATGTTTATTATGCTATAGTAACCATTTATGTCAAAAATAAAAGGGTCGAAATTTGGCCATTTTTCGAAAATTTTCCTGTACTATAGTACAGGGATTTTTCAAAAAATGGTCAATTTTCGACCGTTTTATTTTTCGATAAAACTGGTTACTATAGCACAATTGACATGCGCAGAACGCATTATTCGACTCTGCGCATGTTTATTATGCTATAGTAACCGTTTATTTCAAAAAATAAAAAGATCGAAAATTGGCCATTTTTCGAAAATTTCCCTGTGCTATAGTACAGTGATTTTTTCAAAAAATGGTCAATTTTCGACCTTTTTATTTTTCGATAAAACTGGTTACTATAGCACAGTTAACATGCGCAGAACGCATTATTCGACTCTGCGCATGTTTATTATGCTATAGTAACCATTTATTTCAACAAAAAAAAGGGTCGAAAATTGGCCGTTTTTTGAAAATTTCCCTGTACTATAGTACAGGGATTTTTTCAAAAAATGGTCAATTTTCGACCTTTTTATTTTTCGATAAAACTGGTTACTATAGCACAGTTGACATGCGCAGAACGCATTATTCGACTCTGCGCATGTTTATTATGCTATAGTAACCATTTATGTCAAAAAATAAAAGGGCCGAAATTTGGCCATTTTTCGAAAATTTCCCTGTACTATAGTACAGGGATTTTTTCAAAAAATGGTCAATTTTCGACCGTTTTATTTTTCGATAAAACTGGTTACTATAGCACAGTTGACATGCGCAGAACGCATTATTCGACTCTGCGCATGTTTATTATGATATAGTAACCATTTATGTCAAAAATAAAAGGGTCGAAATTTGGCCATTTTTCGAAAATTTTCCTGTACTATAGTACAGGGATTTTTTCAAAAAATGGTCAATTTTCGACCTTTTTATTTTTCGATAAAACTGGTTACTATAGCACAGTTGACATGTGCAGAACGCATTATTCGACTCTGCGCATGTTTATTATGCTAGAGTAACCATTTATGTCAAAAAATAAAAGGGCCGAAATTTGGCCGTTTTTCGAAAATTTCCCTGTACTATAGTACAGGGATTTTTTCAAAAAATGGTCAATTTTCGACCTTTTTATTTTTCGATAAAACTGGTTACTATAGCACAATTGACATGCGCAGAACCCATTATTCGACTCTGCGCATGTTTATTATGCTATAGTAACCATTTATGTCAAAAAATAAAAGGGCCGAAATTTGGCCATTTTTCGAAAATTTCCCTGTACTATAGTACAGGGATTTTTTCAAAAAATGGTCAATTTTCGACCTTTTTATTTTTCGATAAAACTGGTTACTATAGCACAGTTAACATGCGCAGAACGCATTATTCGACTCTGCGCATGTTTATTATGCTATAGTAACCATTTATGTCAAAAAATAAAAGGGCCGAAATTTGGCCATTTTTCGAAAATTTCCCTGTACTATAGTACAGGGATTTTTTCAATAAATGGTCAATTTTCGACCTTTTTATTTTTCGATAAAACTGGTTACTATAGCACAGTTGACATGCGCAGAACGCATTATTTGACTCTGCGCATGTTTATTATGCTATAGTAACCATTTATGTCAAAAATAAAAGGGTCGAAATTTGGCCATTTTTCGAAAATTTTCCTGTACTATAGTACAGGGATTTTTCAAAAAATGGTCAATTTTCGACCGTTTTATTTTTCGATAAAACTGGTTACTATAGCACAATTGACATGCGCAGAACGCATTATTCGACTCTGCGCATGTTTATTATGCTATAGTAACCGTTTATTTCAAAAAATAAAAAGATCGAAAATTGGCCATTTTTTGAAAATTTCCCTGTGCTATAGTACAGTGATTTTTTCAAAAAATGGTCAATTTTCGACCTTTTTATTTTTCGATAAAACTGGTTACTATAGCACAGTTAACATGCGCAGAACGCATTATTCGACTCTGCGCATGTTTATTATGCTATAGTAACCATTTATTTCAACAAAAAAAAGGGTCGAAAATTGGCCGTTTTTTGAAAATTTCCCTGTACTATAGTACAGGGATTTTTTCAAAAAATGGTCAATTTTCGACCTTTTTATTTTTCGATAAAACTGGTTACTATAGCACAGTTAACATGTGCAGAACGCATTATTCGACTCTGCGCATGTTTATTATGCTATAGTAACCATTTATTTCAACAAAAAAAAGGGTCGAAAATTGGCCGTTTTTTGAAAATTTCCCTGTACTATAGTACAGGGATTTTTTCAAAAAATGGTCAATTTTCGACCTTTTTATTTTTCGATAAAACTGGTTACTATAGCACAATTGACATGCGCAGAACCCATTATTCGACTCTGCGCATGTTTATTATGCTATAGTAACCATTTATGTCAAAAATAAAAGGGTCGAAAATTGGTCATTTTCGAAAATTTCCCTGTACTATAGTACAGGGATTTTTTTCAAAAAATGGTCAATTTTCGACCGTTTTATTTTTCGATAAAACTGGTTACTATAGCACAATTGACATGCGCAGAACCCATTATTCGACTCTGTTCATGTTTATTATGCTATAGTAACCATTTATGTCAAAAAATAAAAGGGTCGAAAATTGGCCGTTTTTCGAAAATTTCCCTGTACTATAGTACAGGCATTTTTTCAAAAAATGGTCAATTTTCGACATTTTATTTTTCGATAAAACTGGTTACTATAGCAGAGTTGACATGCGCAGAACGCATTATTCGACTCTGCGAATGTTTATTATGCTATAGTAACCATTTATGTCAAAAATAAAAGGGTCGAAATTTGGCCATTTTTCGAAAATTTTCTTGTACTATAGTACAGGGATTTTTTCAAAAAATAGTCAATTTTCGACCGTTTTATTTTTCGATAAAACTGGTTACTATAGCACAATTGACATGCGCAGAACGCATTATTCGACTCTGCGCATGTTTATTATGCTATAGTAACCGTTTATTTCAAAAAATAAAAAGATCGAAAATTGGCCATTTTTCGAAAATTTCCCTGTGCTACAGTACAGGGATTTTTTCAAAAAATGGTCAATTTTCGACCTTTTTATTTTTCGATAAAACTGGTTACTATAGCACAGTTAACATGCGCAGAACGCATTATTCGACTCTGCGCATGTTTATTATGCTATAGTAACCATTTATTTCAACAAAAAAAAGGGTCGAAAATTTGCCGTTTTTCGAAAATTTTCCTGTACTAAGGGTACAGCTCAATCTTCTCATTCGGAAAGGTAAAGAACGCAAAAAGAAATGGACAAGAAATGGACAGAGCCATGTGGGGTCATTAAAACTGAATTGGACTGGGTCATTAGATAATGAGGAAACGGGACAATTGGCCAATGGGGCCCAAGAATCTAGGAGGTTGTTTTGAATACCGGCATACTAAAAACTGTCAATTTTAGGGGTTTATCACATGATCGATGTATTAAATGATATTAAATAATAGAATAATAAGACTTTAATTTTATGTTAAAAGTTGAGAAAGTCGACATTGTTTTATCCAATTTTCGAAACAAAATCCTTGTACTATAGTACATGAATTTTGTTTTTTAAAAAACGGTAAATTCGACTACAATATGTGTGCTGTATTAGTTATTAATTAACTAGTTAAAAAACCCACCCTGACTTCTAATTGGCCAACAATATTCCAAGTAGTTTGATATTAAGTTAGCCTTTTTCAAAAATTGAGACAAAATTACCGTTAACTTTGTCTGGGGCTTTTTTTCTAGGCCACATGGTACCATATGATATGTGTAACTGTCAGAGGAGTAACTAAAGGTTACTGGATGATAACCTCTATAGTATGAGTTATTATCACAATATATTATTAGAATTGGTGGAAGGAATTATTTGATTCACATTAAAATGAATTGTAGTGGAATTGCTCTTGAAATAAATATAAAATATTTGAGAATTTACACTGCTAAGGAAATACTCTTGACAAGAATATAGAAGTCACCATTTAATGTACACTCAACTGCAAAAAGTTTCCCCTCTGCTTTTTTTGTAAGGGCTTGGGACCTTCAAATACAAAGTGCAATGAATGATATAATGTAAATTATAATGTAATAATTAAAACTGAATATAATTTATAAAAATTACAAAATAATTTACAACATTAATCATTGCTCTTTGGATTTGGCAGCATTAAAAACTTTTTTTTTTTTAATTATTATTAAAAAAAAATTGAAGATATATGAAAGAGTATAAAAAGTCTATCCATGGCTACAAAAATCATTTGGAATCATTCTTGTTGCTGCTTTTTTTTCCGCTCTTGACGAAGGCGACGGATGGCAACCATAGTCGATTTCCATTCTTCAAAAGTCACATCAGATGTTGCAGCACAATACCAATTTCCATAGTACTGAGTGTGGTTCTTATTTAACCTTGGTTGCTTACACTTTGAGCACACAATCGCAGACGTTCTTGGTTTGTATATTTTGATCGGTTTCCCTTCCGATATGTCTCTAGCCACTCGTTTTCTGTACAAGAGGGTAGTTCTAGGAATACGAGTACTGCTAGCCTCAGGGACTGATGGTGGTGGTTTTGCTATCTCGCCTGGAACTGGGATCGACTGTCTGTTTCCTAAATAGGCTAGGCCGGAAGTGTTTTTTGGTAGGACAAATGTGAAAGATGGAGCGCTTGTATGAACGTTTAGCACCGCTGGCTTGGTTAAAGGTTCAAGTAGGGTTTTATCAGAGACAAGTTTGGGTACTGTTGCTGAGATGCCAGATTCCAACACTTGCCGCTCTTGCTTCTTTGATGTTCTGTTGTACCTGTTGTAAATAAATCAAACACAGTATTTAAAAACTTGAATGTATTTACTGTAGTGTAAAATAACAGTAATAACAAGTTAAAACTCACCACTGGATGAGTGTCGTACGATTTATCTCCATCAACTGAAGCTTAGCAAACAACATCAGGTGTCCATTCGATAGCACTTTCCGACGAATGTTCTTGTAGCCTTTGGTAATGAGCGGCCAGCGCTGGAAACGTTTACCTTCGATAGATACGGTAGATGGATACGCTTCACACAGTTTGGTAATAATGCACTCCATATATCGATTGCAGTCCGGCCACTGAGCTGGTCCGGTGTTCTGACCTAAGAAGCATCTTTTTAAAAAAAAACAACAAAGAAACGAGTTAGATTTAAGACTCATCATGCAACAAAGTGAAAAACGCTGGAAACTGCCTTACCGTCGAGTGCTTTCAACACCAGGTATTACGGAAGTAGTTTTACTTTTCTTGAACCTGCCTTTCGTCAAGTAATCTTGATGCCGTGCTTTGCGCTTAATGGTTTTGTCATAAGCATCCAGGTTGTTCCACAACTTTGCGACATGTTCAGCATGACTTTGACTTATCACTCCACTGTCTTCCTTAAACTGCATAAGGTAGTCTGCCAGGGCTTCAACTTTGGCGTAGCCTGGAATGTTGTCCGGTCCAGTGGAATCCTCAAGTTCCTAAATTGTAAAATATGAAAACAAAATAAATTATTAGACTCGTGCATTGTATTTCAAAACAGAAACAAAATTTGTGAGGTAGAAGCTAATAATACAAATTTAACTCACTGTGTCAATAAGGGCTGCTTTTCCTTCACCATCATCATCATTACCGTCACATAAAGGCAAGGGCTCCAGCTGGGGTGGTGAGATTTCTTTAGCATTTCGAGGTTTAAAACAACGCTTAGGTGGTTTGTAGTCAGGTTGAGTCTTGTCATCATAACCTTCATCAACATCAAAAGTGTAAATTTCTTCATCAAAGTCTTCATCATTAATGGTATCTGTTTTGACAGGAAATTGAGTTTCGAGTACTTTGTTCGACTGGCTATACAGGTACTCCACTCCGATGAGTTCTCCAGTGTACTTGTTTGGAATGATAAAACTTTTGTACACTTTTTTGCCAATCACTTGCTCTGCCAGTATGTTGAGAGCATGCTGATGCAGTCCACTATATGTACTGGAGATGGGTGCTCCAGACTGGGTAGCAGCTAGTGCACGGTTTGCATTCCATCGAACAAGTCCTTCCATCAGGTAAGCTTGGAAATGTAAGTCGCTAGCACGCTCACCTGAGAAAAAAATAAAACATCCATAATTATGAAATTATACAAAAATCAGTAGATAGGTTTGAAGATTTGGTAGATACCAAATAAAAAGTAATACTGTACCTGGAATAAACCTGTTAAGGTGAAGGTGAAACGATTCCAAAGAAGTGGAGCCTCTTGCGCAACGATAAACTGGCAAGGTAACTCCACCCTTAAGCATCTCGCTGGTTTTTGTGTAGAGCGGGATGCCTTCTGGATCCTGGATGCAGGCGATGTGTCGCTCTTGTGAGCTCCAGATATCCCAGGTCTGTTCGGAGTCTAAGAGTGGGACGCCCATTGTGTCACGGCCTTCTTCACCATCGAGGGAAGTCAGGAGCTCTCGGATTAGGTCGGCAGTCTCGCGGGTCCCTCGTGTTGTCCTGCGACAATGTAAAGCATACTCCTTCTTGCTGATGTTTTTCAATATGATGTCGTCTGTTGGGTTGGAATGCTTCTTGCTTGCAATGAGCTGTTCACGCTTGGCGAGCTTCAGACGTTCAACATCGTCAGCGCTCCACTCAAAAATGCAAGCGGAAAGACGTTTGAGAAAGATCGGATACAACTGATGTGATTCTGTTGAACAAGCTGCAGCAATTCTCCTCATGAAGTGCCAGATGTCCAGGCGAATTTGCATGTCAGGCCAGGCGCTGAACATCTTCCTTATGCTTGAATGACCGCAGCAGTCACGATCGACGTAGAGAATATCGGGAGGAGGTACGCCTGCCGAAGCATATCGGTTAATGATACCGTTTGTCATGTTGTTTAGGCCACATCCTTCTGCAGCAGTCAGGACTGTAATGAGCACCTGGCCGTGCTCATTTCCAACGTTTGTTGCCCATGCTCCTGTTCCACATGCACGACCGGCTAGCTTCCTTACAATCTGCAAAAAAAATATAATAATTATTAGGAAGAAAGCTTCCCGACAATCTGCAAAAAAAAATTTAAATAATTAAAAGCAAATTGCAGAAATTACTTACCCTTTTGGTCGAGTCAATCTTCAACACTCTTCCGAACGTCGATGTGATAGAAGCCTTGAGTTCGTCGATTCTTCCCATTACTTCGTTGCAGTAGATGGTGAGGAACCATTGGACAGTGGGAACAGGAATCATTTTAGACACCTCATCAAATTTAGAAGCAGCAATGACATAATCATCATGAGAACCACAGAACTTCTTGCAATTTTCTAAGTAGAGAGCCACTCTCTCATTCCACCGCCTTGTGTGTTGTTCTAAGACTTGTTGGCGAAGCTGTGATGGACTGTTCCCGAGACCACGGTACTTTAGAAGCTGCAGGACCCGGTTGTCGCAGGCCAAGTGATACGAAAGTACAACAGGAAACTGAAGGCGATGCGCTAAATCAAGTTGCTTTAAAATGTTTTCACTCCAGCCAATTTGTCTTTGTTGGCAGTTAGAGCACCTCAGTTGTTCTGTTGCAAGAAAGTAGTGGCAGTCTAAATCCAGGACTGGACGAACGATTCCATGGAGGCCGCCTGATGTTAGTGGATAGCTCTTGCATTCTGGCCGAGGGCAGACCAGCTTGACCTGCCAAGTCTTGCGGGGCAACCAAAGAAGAAGACGATGACCGAAGTAACTGTTGGCCATGGGTATGTTTTTGTTGAGCGGATCCGGTTGAGGTGGATAATACCAAAGTTGTTTGAGTTTAGTTGAATCCAACTCTGCGGTCCCTTTCTTCGATTTCTTGAATAAGGTTTTTGAAATCCACTGTTGATCAATCTCGGGCAAGTTCTTCTTCCATTTATCTGGTATGAGACAATCTGCAAGAAAAACCAAGACAAAATTGTATAATTAATTAAACTACATTATGTAATTTTCATTTTCTAGTTTTAAACATCAAACAAAATAATTAAAATTACATGAAATAAACTACCTTCACTATGTTTGATAGTTTCTGTAGTGGATGGCATAGTACTAACAGATTCATAAGATGTATTTGGTTGAGCTGCAAGACGGAAAATTAAAGAATATTTAGCAGTAAACTACTTTCATTCGCTATCTACAGTATGCTAGAAAGCAATATATTTAAACAACACGATTTTATGATTGAGTATAAATGAATGCATAAAAAAAACCTAAACCCAGCAAACCTACTAAAAATGCAAAACCTCGAATTATTAATTTAAAAAATGCACAAAAAACACAAAATATGAAATAAGTCTTACCTGGTGCATATGAGGTTGATGGCTGCAAAGAAGCATCAAAGACATCAGTACCAGAAAGTGTTTCATCTGTGACATCCTTAACCTTTTGTAGCTCAATACCAACAGGTATGTACGATGTCTGTCTAGTTGGGCATTTCCTGAGGCGTTTTATTTCTTTCATTGCTATGGCTTCTTTGCCTTCTGGGAAAGACTCCAAGTACCTCTTAAAGTTGAATTTGTTGATATTAAGTGAACTTGTACTTGGAATTTCATTAGCCATTTTAATTACAAAACATACTGCATATTCCAGTACATTTTCGACCATCCACTTGAATGTTTGTCCACTGTATTTACCATGCTGAAACCTGTAGCAGCCCAACACATCACATTCATCTTTGGTGTTTCCACCCAGCCTGCACACCTCCTTCAAGGCATCTTGGCGTACATCATCAGGAGTTAGACACTTGCCAGTTGGTCGTTTTCTCAAGCTGTTAAATACTACAGCAGCAGATGTATCTTCAAGAATTAAGGCACCCTCTTCACTGCGCCGAAAAGTTGGTCTTAACATACTGTACTGTCTATTGAACACCTGCAAAACTAAAAAAACTGATCAAAGGCAAAAATATATGTAAGTAAAGTATGTGATAAAAGAAAATGTTACCCGTATAATGCCACTGTGCACCGTGCAGTTGTAGTAAATGGCTGTAAATAAAGGAAAATCAAATCTAAATAAAATATCTGTGGGTTAAAATTTCTCAAGTAATAATTAATAGTAGACCAAGACTTTAAATGTAAAATATTAATAAAATGAATCACATAGCATTAAAACATATCTACTAAGAACAAACTATTTTATCTAAATTAAATTAAGAAAATATTACATATGAATAATTATGTTTTTTTTTCAATTAACAAAACTATATAAAGAATTACAACATAAATTAGAGTAAATTGAATAATCTTTGTTTATTAAACAGTGTATGTATTAACTCTTTGATCCCTGAGCACTTCCTTTAATGCAATCAAATTATTTGAGAATCTTATCTAAATCCACAAATACAGTTGATTGCCTAATTAAACGAATGCTTTAGATCAAAGAGTAGAAGCCTACACTTAATTAAACAATCATTATAATAAAAGTTAAATTGTTTATCTATCAATTAGAAGGCTTAGTCTGTTTCCCATGGATGCTATTCTGATACAGCACACATTTAGTTTTTTATAGTTTAAAATTATGTTAGGCCTAAAATCTATTACAGGCTACATAGGCTAGTCTAACTAGTAGTAGGATTGTTAAAATATTAAATAAATTAAACTTTGAAGAATAGCTTACTTTAAACTAAATCGATAAATACTAATCTAAGCCTAGGCCTAGTCTATCTAACTACCCGTAGTAGATAAGTTTTGAAGAAAAAAAATAACAGGGAGCCTTAAGTAAGTATAGCATCTTACTAGGGCCTATAGCCCTTGCAGGCCCATGGTTTGACTTACAATTCATGGCAACCAAAAAAGTCTTTCTATCTAGCCTAGCCTAGGCGGCCTATATAGTAAATACATTAATTAAAGTAAGTGTCGAGTGACACTATATCTAAACCCTAACTAACCTATAAAGGCATGCGTTATTGTTAATACTTTATGAAATATATGTAGGCCTATTGGTAATTAGGGGGGGAAGTAATAATAGCAAATGCATTTTACCCCACAGAGCAGACCGCCAACAAGAATTAGCGTCGACCGCGGGGCTGGCACCCATACAAACACATTTGCTAGGCCATAGTCACGGCCTAGGCCAAACAAGTTATCAACACTTTAAATGCATGAAATCAATTTCGCTCTTACCTTTAATGCAAGTACACGTTCGAGTTGAATACAGCTACTACCAGAATTCGCCTTGAAATTAATAATAATAATAATAAGTCTAGAGGATTTGTAAAAAGATGTTGTCGCATGTAAATCTGGACAAAATCTCATCATTGTTTGTGTTGTGAAAAACTTGTGGAAGTCAGATATTAATTACGTCACTTTTCAGTGTTCTGATTGGTCAAAATGACGACATTTGGAACACTTTTCTAAGGCTCTGCTTACGTCACTTTTCAGTGCTCTGATTGTTCAACTTTTGGAACGCTTTCCGCTGCTCTGATTGGTCAATCAGTTGTTCAATTCATTGTCCAATTCTACAGCACACATTGGGTTATTTGTAGTACTATAATACAGGGATTTTTTCAAAAAATGGTCAATTTTCGAACTTTTTATTTTTCGATAAAACTGGTTACTATAGCACAATTGACATGCGCAGAACCCATTATTCGACTCTGCGCATGTTTATTATGCTACAGTAACCATTTATGTCATAAAATAAAAGGGTCGAAAATTTGCTATTTTTCGAAAATTTCCCTGTACTATAGTACAGAGATTTTTTCAAAAAATGGTCAATTTTCGACCTTTTTATTTTTCGATAAAACTGGTTACTATAGCACAGTTGACATGCGCAGAACGCATTATTCGACTCTGCGCATGTTTATTATGCTATAGTAACCATTTATGTCAAAAAATAAAAGGGTCGAAAATTGGCCGTTTTTCGAAAATTTTCCTGTACTATAGTACAGGGATTTTTTCAAAAAATTGTAAATTTTCGACCTTTTTATTTTTCGATAAAACTGGTTACTATAGCACAATTGACATGCGCAGAACCTATTATCCGACTCTGCGCATGTTTATTATGCTATAGTAACCATTTATGTCAAGAAATAAAAGGGTCGAAAATTGGCAATTTTTCGAAAATTTCTCTGTGCTATAGTACAGGGACTTTTTCAAAAATTGCTCAATTTTTGACCTTTTTATTCTTCGATAAAACTGATTACTATAGCACAATTGACATGCGCAGAACCCATTATTCGACTCTGCGCATGTTTATTATGCTATAGTAACCATTTATGTCAAAAAATAAAAGGGTCGAAAATTGGCCATTTTTCGAAAATTTCCCTGTGCTAGTACAGAGATTTTTTCAAAAAATGGTCAATTTTCGACCTTTTTATTTTTCGATAAAACTGGTTACTATAGCACAGTTGACATGCGCAGAACGCATTATTCGACTCTGCGCATGTTTATTATGCTATAGTAACCATTTATGTCAAAAAATAAAAGGGTCGAAAAATTGGCCATTTTTCGAAAATTATAGTACAGGGATTTTTTTTTAAAATGGTCAATATTCGACCTTTTTATTTTTCGATAAAACTGGTTACTATAGCATAATTGGCATGCGCAGAACCCATTATTCGACTCTGAAAATTGGTCATTTTTCGAAAATTTTAAGTGCATATTTTGGCCATTTTTTCCAATATATGGGCATATATAGCAATATTATTGCATAATAATAGTTTTTTAAAAAGTGGGTATTTTGGTCATTTTTTGAAAAAATCCCTGTAGTATATAGTACAGGGATTTTTTCGAAAAATAGGCAAATTTCGACCTTTTTATTTTTTGGCATGAATGGGTACTATACGTCTGTAAGATAATTATAACGCAATATATGCACATATATAGCAATATTATTGCATAATAACAGTTTTTTAAAAAGTGCATATTTTGGCCATTTTGTGAAAAAATCCCTGTACTATAGTATCATTGTAAAAATGTGTGCAAATAGCATCACTTTATATAGCCTATATAAAGTGATGTAAACAAATCACGAACCAAGAAATTAAACACAAATTATTTTATATACTTAATAACATTTAAACCTCAATGTACATAGTACAACAATAAAATAAAAATGTCAAACACTTCTCTAGATAACAACCAACAATTTATTATAGTTATTTTAATTCATTCAAAAATCTGAATCGGAAGCTTTGGTTTCTTACTTACCCAAACCCAGTTTTTAATGTATCCATTGGCGGATTCAGGATGTTGAAATAGGGGGAGGGGGTGGCAGGTCCTAAAAATGGTGGACTGAAGGGCTGAGCTTAATTTGATGTCCTATCTTTTGCATTACAATTTGCGAAATTTAGGGGTGGGGATCGGCTGCAAATTTTTGGCTCTGATGCTTTACCAGTACCCAAACAGAATAGCTCCAAAGGTACACCAAGTAACCACAGAATTTATAATTTCATTTGCACATTTAAATTACTTGTGATAATAAATCAATTATTTCTTTATAATTATGTCTTCCTCAAATGATCAAAGGAATACAATTCACATTTACAGCATTTATAAATTACTGTTATCGGAAATTCACAGATATAGTTCTAGCTGTGTTAAAATTAAATTGGATTGGCTGCAGTTAATGTTACAAGCACCTTTTCTAAACACAAACATTCTTAAAAATCTAAGCATATAAAATAAATTATATTAAAAATTATGGGTTTTTTTGACATATTTGTTACAGTGTTGAGCACTGAATTTGTTTTTAAACACATATTGCTTTAGTTTATGATGAGTCTGGCTGATTTAAGGTATATAGCAATTTTAATTTATTTTACGGAATCCCAGCACTTTAATCTGGAAGTGTTGCATACATAAGTAGTACAGTTTTCTTCTAAACTGACTGTCATTGCACTTGTTGAGTTAAACTAAAGCGTTTTCCATTGAACTAACATAGATTTGTTCACACACCTTTTGACTGTGGTAAACCCTATAAGAGAATATTATGTTATGAATTAAAGCCAATCTTTGGAACAGAACAAAATCACAATCACATAAATAAATGAATTAAAAGTGCATTAATACTTACAGTTGGTGGCGGTATAACTTTCATCAGTTCTGCCTCCGATGGTGATGACGTTCTCTGATTACCAAATCTTTCATTACCGTGTCGTAATCCCGAGGGTGGACGCATTCCTTTTGAAAATAAAGAATTGATATTGGACGATTTAACATGGTTATTTTATCTACAGCCAACCTCTGTTCAGGGACACCTCTATTTAGGGGACGCCCTATTAACGGGACAGCACTATTAAAGGGACACTTTCTTGGTTGCTGAAGGTGGCTGTTTAAGATGGTTCTACTTTATTTGTATTAATTAAATTTATAGTTTAACTATATATTCACCTGTGTGTGGCATTGCACCTGGAGGAGGCATTGCACCAGGAGGAGGCATTCCACCAGGAGGAGGCATTCCACCAGGAGGAGGCATTCCACCAGGAGGCAGCATTCCACCTGGAGGAGGCATTCCACCAGGAGGTGGGAAACGATGATCACCTGGGGAAGGAAACATGAGTGGTGAAAACATTCCAGGATGATCCGGACCAAGTGGTGGACGCATTCCGTCAAATTCCATATCCGGGAATGGAGGCCTCATCATGTCCATATCCCCTGGGAATCCTGGTCGAGGGCCTAGATGTGGATCGAAATCATCAAAATGCCCAAGAGGTGGAGGGCGGTAATCTGATGGTGGAGGAAATCCACGGAACTCATCCGGATGAAGTGGTGGTGGAGGACCGTACATTCCTGGAGGTGTACGACGTCTCGGTGGTGAGCCTGGTCGATGGTTGTCCAGGAATGGAGGTGAAGGGATGTCTGCAATGCTGTTCCTGCTGGGCCCGCGTCTAGTACTTCCACGTTCACTGTAAATATCAATATTTTCAATAACAATTACACAACAGGATGTAATAAGCCTCTTTTTACTCATAGTTATTGCTTTACTGCATTTCTTGTCATAATGAAAAATCCCATCATTAGACCAGAAAAAAAAGAAAATGAAACTACGAAACCCCTGAAGTGACACGAATGAAAGAAACAATAACACTACCTTGATTGGCCACCTCTTCCAGTCGACGTTGCTATAAAAATAAACAAAAAACGTTCAATGTTCCGTTACAATTGGATACTTTGTCCCAAATATCTATTCTTTAAACAAAGAAATTTCAGTATAAAGAAATTAGATCATTTTGTTTTTGGACCTAAAACAAAATTCTGTTTATTTATTGTTTTTAAACATATATCTAATTATTTGAAGGCACATGCAATAAAAGATGCCCTTTATGATTTATATACACGCTGCTGAAATCTGGTTATTATCAGAGTTAACTACAAAAGTTGTCCGATTTATCAAAATGACCGGTTTGATATGTAGAAACATGAATAAATGAAAACATTCTTACGATGTGGAGAAGGAGCAGAGGGGGAAGGTTTAACTACTGGAACGTTCTCATTTGGAGCTTTACGCCCTTCAAGTTCTGTCAACCTGAAAAAAATTTTTAAAAATGAAACGAAAAATTATCATAAAAGAATGCTTAATTCAATTGGGTAGTATAATTATTTACATTTACAAAATTTGTTTTTTAATCAAATTAATATTTTCTTAATAAAGAATCAACTGACCTTTGCCGTAAAAGAGCTGCATCATTTTTAGCTTCCTGTAATTCTCGTTCAGACTTCTTTGCAGCAATCTGGAAATCAAATATTGTTTCATTAAAATCTGTTTTTCTCTTAATAATAATTATCTTGTCTTTGAGACGTTTATGGACCAAGTGCTTTATTTTTAGCAATATTTTAAAAATGTTTTAATAAATAAATCTGCTAACGTCAAAGCACAACTATTTATAAATTTAATATTTTATTAACTTACCCAATTGTTGTGAGCCTTTTGTTCTTGGGCAGCAACCTGAGGTAATCAAAATGTTTTATAAATAAAATAAATTATTATGGAAATACAGAGTTATTAATGGAATATGCAATATGATGTTTAAATATAAAAAATTAGTTGATTTTATAACACACTCCACCTCTTTACTCAGACTCTGCTTTTGTTTCTCCATTTCATCCATCAGGTTTTTAACTTGCTTTCTAAAATACAAAAATTTAATCAAAACTCACTAGACAATCAAATCTAAATAGATTTAATACTCGTCATGCAGACACGTTAAAATATGTGAGCGAAAATTGGATGTACGCTATGATCTGACCTGAAGTATTTGGCCTATTAACATGTGTCATATAGGATATCACCACATATTTCACATTTTTTACACATGCCATTATCAAAAAGAAAAATGAAGATAATATTTGAAAAAGATAATTGTCTGAGCAAGAACATATTGAAATTTGGGAGGAACATTTATCTTAATCAGGCTCAACACAAGACCATTGCAATGATGTTTAATATCAGGTTATTATGGCCTACAGAAATAGCGGGCTAGTACACTCAATATTCAACTAGCCCTTTAGGTTAGTACACAAACCAAGGCAATTACCTATAGTTTAAAGAATCTTCTTGTGCATCTGTAGAGATTTTCCTATTTGGTCTATTAACATGTGTCATATAGGATATTACGTGACCAACATGTATTTAAAATTGTTTACACAAGAAATTATCAAAAAGCAAAAATGAAGATAATATTTGAAAAAGATAATTATCTGAGCAAGAAATTTGGGAGCCAATTAGGCTAGTACACAAACCAAGGCAATTACCTATAGTTCGCAGAATCTTCTTGCGCATCTGTAGAGTTTTTCCTATAATCATCTAACTGTTGATTTAATTCGATATTTTTGGCATCGGTTACTCCTAGTTTCCTGTTGAAAACAATGAAGAAATAATAAGTACAGAAGAACTTGATGATTCTATGAGAAGTAGAATAACTTAAATAAAGAAGAGTTTATAAACACATTATCAGCATACCTTTGCAGTTCTGTCTCTCGTTCTTTCCAGTACTGCTGTAATACCTCATGTTTTGATTCGGCTTGATTGTGTGCCCCTTGAACTTTGCTAAATTCACCAGTTAATCCTTTAAGTTGTAGCTTTAAATCTTCTACTTGGTCTGTGGGATAATAGAGGTCCAATATAAAGCAAATATAAGATGGGGTTCTATACAGTTTTCTAGATTATAATTATATATTATCTTGCTTGCAGACCAGATAGAGTTTAGCATCACTTTATGAAGTTTGTGATTTTTAAAGACTTAAACTCTTGTTTAACCTTTTAGGTGAATAGTAGTACAACAATGGAGATATAAAACTAAATCAATGATATCATAAGTCAATGATTCATGGCCTAGGTTGTACCATAGAGGTATAAAATCTATTTATTTTACTTAAATATATATCGACTTAAAAATCTTACTATCTAGAAGTTGTCTTTGAGACGTTTGTTCTTGTAGGCTGTTCTCCAGCCGCTGTCTCTCTTCTTCTGTTGCTGCCAACCGAGTATTGATCTTAGAAACATCCATTAACTGTTGAATCTTCATTTCTAAATCGCCTTCTGGAAATTAATTTTTAGAATAAACACGATTATTACTAAATAACTAGTTATTTGAAACGCAAGAGGAAGTATTTACCAGCAGGAAAGAAGCTGTGAATAAACTCTTATCAATGAAAATTTATTTAGCTAGGAGCTCAAAAACAAACTTGTAACTGCAATCAAAAGATTTGATTTAATTAAATATATTTGTCTTTGGTTCTCATACCTGTTCCATCTTCCTCATCAGCTTCAAGGCCTTTTAATTGCACAAGACAGTCCTTCAAAACCTACAAATACCAAAAAAAAAAAAAGGTTTTACTTCTTCTATAGTAATATTATAGCAAATGACCAAACCCACTGGAAATTATAGAAAGAGAATATATTCCGCAATTAATCAAGTGGTGTGTTTGAGATTGGGAAGATAATAAATAGTTTATTTAGATTTTTGCATACAGGTGTTTATTCTATTTCAGATTATACATTGTTTTGTTTTATGCATAATCAATTTGCATACAGGTATCTGTTCTTTTCCTGATTATATCTTAATGTTTTGCTGACAGGTGTCCATTTATTATTATATGTTACTTTTTTAGTTAAGTATCATACAGGTGTCAATTTAACTCCTGATTATACCTTTCTGTTTTGTTTAAGTACAGATTTACATACAGGTGTCAATTCTTTTCCTGATTATACAATACCTCATTTTCATCTTCTTTTTCTTTGATAGTTTCCTTAAATTCTGTCTGTTGCTCAATCAACCTATCCATCTCATTTTGAACTTCTGAATGTCTTTTAGAAGAAAACAAAAAGTATATTCAATTTTCTCAATTTTATTAATACTCTTAAATTTATACAACTCACAGCATGTATTATCTATTATAACTTACCTTTGTTTCCAGCCATCTGTGTCCTGTGCATACTATGAAATAATAAAATCAAATTAATCAAATTAATTAAATGAATAAAAGAAGATTTGAATAAGATACATTAAAAACAGAAATATTTTCTTTCAAAATACCTGCTGTTTGGTTTCTTCTAATAATTCATTTTGTTCTTGAGCAGTTCCCAAATCAAGCTCAAGTTGAGCCCCTTTTTCTATGCTGTTCTTTAGCTGATCTTCAAGCTATACACAAGAAAAATAATAATTTCAACAGTTAGTCAATAGATTTAACGGTTTAATAGATTTAACGATTCAATAGATTTAACGGTTCAATAGATTTAACGATTAAGTATATTTAACGGTTTAATAGTTTTTAACGGTTTAATAGTTTTTAACAGTTTAATAGTTTTTAACAGTTTAATCATTTTTAATGGTTTAATAGTTTTTAACGGTTTAAAAGTTTTAACGGTTTAAAAGTTTTAACGGTTTTAGTTAGGTGGGAGGACGTTGGACCTGCATGTTAGGGAGTTTCTATTAGGACTTGCACATAATTATTGTCCTTGGACATTGTCTGGAACTAGAATTCGCCAACAGTGTATCAAGGAATCGAGGAGCATGTCAACATATCCCTGTACGCGCAAAATGAATTAACATGACGTAACAAGTTCCTAGGTTGTTGCAAATCGAAAGTCAGCTAATTTATATTCTCTTGTTACTAGATTAGTTGTAAGTTACCTGTTGAATTGATGATTTAAGATCTTGAATTAGGTTAGAAGCTGAATCGATATCGCTCTGTAGTTTTGCTATATGTTGCTGATGCTGCTGTAAATCGTCTACTGTATGTTCATGTTGCTTGTACAAATCTGAATGTTCCTCACGAACAGTTTTCAGTTCTAGCTCCACTTCCAACTTCTCATTCTACAAATAAAATGATGAACAAATATATATAAATATACTTCGCAACCTGAATTTATTACAATGTTTTAAAATTTAAATGATTTGGATTTTAAGAATTTTTTATGAATTTTAAGCAAGATCAGTTAAACTTGTACAAACCTCAACTTCTTTAATTTTATTATCAAAATCCAAACTTTTTTCTTCTAATTCATTGAACTTCTGATGGTACTCTTTAGCCTACAAAAAAAATAGCAACAAAATACAATATTATATAGTATTTTAAATATATATGTAGTATAGAGGAAAATGATAGTATAGGCCTATCTACACTGCAAGAGTGTATGCTAAATAGCTACCCAGTCATGTCAAGACAAAAACTTTGCCCTAATGCGTTTCATTTAAGTTGTCTAAACTCACCACAGAAGCCATGTTTTCATAAGCGTCATATAAATTTTCTTTGGCATTTTCTTGGTTTAACAACTCTGCATCATGTAGTCCCTTTAAACCTACAAATAAAACACAAATAATTAATACGGTAATGGAAGCCTTAATAGTTTATCTTCAGTGTCTTTAAACAGTATACCCTTTGCATTGAGTATTCCACATACTGGCTAAAATATTGGCATAGCTAAATGTTTATTTGAAACAAAGAAATCTTCTAAACAAAAATACTTACTTCTAGATGCTCTTGATCTACAAATCTGAGAAGTAAAAAGAAATAACTATTAGGATGCATAGTAGTATTGAAATCAAAGAAAAAGAGCATAGTCAGACAGACAAACTGTCAAAACAGATTATTCTTATAGCGGGCTGCACCCACCCACCAAGAAGACCGTGCAACCCCTACTGTAGTCTTTTTATCAAGCTGGAACAGACACTCAGAAATTTGGTGAATTATAGTAAGATACTAAAGTAAAAGAAAGAAAGTTAATAAACTGTATAACTTACAATTAATTATTTTGCATGAAGAATGTTTGTGTAAATATAAACATATACAAGTTGTACTTACACAGCCATAAAACATCATGAACATAAATACAATAAATGACTGTGCAAAAAGTATTGCAATCCATGGATAACCCCACAAGTCAGGTGAAATCAACTGTTTGTGCATATCATCTGGAAGCTGAAAAACAAACATTAAAAAAAATGGATTATTAAAATGTAGAAAATAATCAATTTAAAATAGCAAAAATTATTTTATTTATCCATCAAGTAGCTGTACGCCAATGATAAAACAATGCTATACCATTGAAAAAACCTTTATAAAAGGTTTTACTTTAAACTTCCAACAATAGTGCAATGTGATACTTATACTAATAGAAACAAATTGTGGAACTTACCTGCTCAAGTAATGGGTTTAATTGATCTACTAAGCTCTGGACACCTGGACGAATAGTAGCTTTCAACTCTAACCAAACATCATACAGCGTTGTATCATTTACAACAGGTTTGTTGTCGTCCTCTTCTTCTAAGTTCTCCTCAACTGACTTCTAGAAATAAAGCAGAAATGAATGCAATGATGAAGGAAAGAAGAAGGAACCAGGTCCAATCTTTATTTACTCTTTAAACCTTCTTAGCAAATCATATGTAGTTACTGCAGTAACTGCAATATAGAATATAGTAATTGGTATTGGATGACAATTAAAAAAGTTTAACAAAACTAAAAATCTTACTTAGCATTATTAGAGTACTTAATTTGTCATCTATGATGCAAAATTAATATTTTTGTCCAAAATCTATCTAATTTTAGTTATCTGATTTTGTTACTTTTTTCTCAGCTAAAAAATTTAAAAGAAAAATAAACTAAAGAACATGCTCTAAAGAAATTTAAAATCTCTAAATCGACAAAGCAGAACTTATATTCAAGTACTTAGTTTCAATTGAAATTTACCATTCATGTAGTTCATGCATATTCATTATACTAATTAATCATGCATACAAACAGGTTATTGCATGTGGAGTGTGCAGCTGTTTTGCAACAATACATTATAATTGGAATGGATTGGTACATGCAAAAGAATTAATCTAAAATCATATCTACCACAGACACTGCAGCGTATCATAAATTACTAATGTTATCAACTTTTTTTAGAGAATTGTATTAAGCACAAATTTATATTAATTTAAAATACAATTATAGACAAAAATGTAATAATGTAAAGGGCCAATGTGAAATTTTGAAAACATTTTTGTTTGGAATTTTCATGACCGCAGAATTGGTAGGAGCCTTTAGATAATATGGTGTCGTTAAGATTACAATTACATAACAGTGATAGTGAATATATAAATCCAATGAGAAAATTACAATATTAACTGACCATTACATACTGTACAATATTATATTTTAACATAGCCAGTATGGTGGTAACCTAAATGCACAAAATAAAAACAAAAACATCCATTTTCCATTATTATGCCACAATAGATTAGTAATGCATGCCAGGTGCTTTCAGTTTGCTTAATACTGTATACATATAACAATACAAATTTATTATTAATTATTACAATTCATAATTTAGTTGCTTTGTAAACTCCTTTATTTAGTTGCATAAACTAAATTCATGGCCAGATGCATGCAGAATTAACAAAGTCAAATCAGGAAACATTTTCAGTGTGTAGCATAATGAAATGATGCTACAAAATCATAAATGAAACGATGTTTCAAATACCTAAGATTCCAAATGAAAATGTTCGCTGAGAATCATTTACAAATTATTTTATTTTACAGACTTAAAACTCTTTGTAGATGAGACTTTTATTCTATATATTTGATGTTAGTTTGATTAAAAGCAATTAGGACTATTACGTTGGCAATCAGGCAGAGCAACATCCAAAAGAACAGGAGATCAAGACTACACCTTAAGAGTTCTTTTTCGGTGAACCACATATGTATCAGATTCCAGATCTTGACCACTGTGACCATCAGAATGTCTGGAATCCGCCTGATGAGGTGACCTCTGTGGTGTCGCATCTGGAAATGCATCCTTCTGATTTGGTTTTACCACATCTCCAACTCGAGCAACTACTAGTGGGTCACTATTAGTATGAACTTCTGGTATTTTGGGAGAGTCTGTGTTTCTTTCGATTTCCAGAGGAACACTATGGATTGCTGATATATTGGGTTGAATTGGATCTTTCTGTCTGTTGCCATTTTCTACTTCTTTTCCTTCTTGCTCCACATAGATGCCCTCATCTCTTTTAGTTTGCTCTACCTGATCTTCAACAGCTTGTGAATCGCTTAGACCCTCTACAAAACCCTCACTTACCAAATCTGAATCAACTTCCTTTACATCCTCTTGTTGGAAATGTCTTTCTGGTTCCTCAACAATTTCAGTTTCAGTTTTTACTTCTTTAGCTAAATCATCTTCTGGTTCAACAATTTCTTTTACATGATTTTCTTCTGAATTACTTTGTGGTTGTTCTTTATCAATATCAATGCTATCACCCTCTGATTTCAAATCATCATTTGATTCCAAATCGACATCTGATTCTAAATCGACATCTGATTCTAAATCAACATCTGATTCCACTTCAACATCTGATTCCAAAATCTCAGTAGTTTTAGTTGTTACTCCTTTATCTAAATTCACTTCTGTTTCAACAATTTCTTCTGCATGATGTTCTTCTGAATTAGGTGATTCCAAATCAACATCTTTTTTAGAGTTTCCTTGTTGGTCAGCTGTATTTTCTTTTTGTTCAGAGTCAAAGTAAAAATCATCTGTACTATCAGACACCAAGGTTTTATCCTCATTATCTTCAGGAATGTAATTCTTTTCCTTCGTATTGTCTTTCCTTTCATTAAACTCAATAAATTCTTTTTCAATTTTGTCGAAATTAAGATTGTGGTTACTTGAAGAATCTTGAGGTATTTCAGAAGGATTTTCCAGAATTGTATTTATATCTCCAATTTTATCTGGTAGGAATTCTGGAAGTTCTTCTAAATCTATTTTCTCTTCGGTTTCTTGTTTTTGCTGCTTTTGTTGGTTACTTAAATCAATCTCTAGGTTTTCTTCTTCTTGTTCTTCTGGTATTTGTTTTAAGCCAACACCAAACTGAAAATCATTATTTTTCATACTATTTTGTTCACCACCCTCTTCAGTCTGTATTGTTTGTTCAGTCTTGTGCATTTGACTTTCCAAAGAAGTGTTGACATCATCCCCAGCATTGTGAACATCATCTTTACGTCTTTGTTTCTGTCTCTTTGGTTTTAGCAGGTTTTTGACAAGTCTACGTTTAGCAGCTTGTTCCATTTTGTTGTCAGGCTGGCTGCTTTCTTTGCTAATAATGTCCTCTTTTGATTTTTCATTTTCTTCAGGATCATTTGTAGTAACCTCAACATTTTTGTTGTAGTCATCTTCATCTGTGTCAGACTCACTGATAAATTCCATATTTTTCATTTCTCTCAAAATCTCTTCAGCATTTTGTCTGGCTTCTTCTTTAGCATATTCAAGCATTTCCTTATTTATCCGTTCTTCCTCATCTTCGTAATCTTCATCATGGTTCCCTTCACTTACAATGGAATTTAGCCAATTTTCTTCAGCTATTTCCTCATTTAGTCTTTGTTCATCCTCTGCATCTACTGATTCAATCATTGATTTTAACCATTCCTCTTCCTCCTCAAGTCTTCTTTCTTCTTCAAGAATTCTTTCTTCCTCGATTCTCTTTTCTTCTTCTAATCTTTGTTCTTCTAGAAGCCTTTCTTCTTCACGTCTTAATTTCTCCTGTCTTTCTTCTTCTTCATGTCTTAATTGCTCTTGTCTTTCTTCTTCTTCACGTCTTAATTGCTCCTGTCTTTCTTCTTCTTCACGGCGTAATTGTTCCCGTTTTTCTTCTTCTTCTTCACGTCTTAATTGCTCCTGTTTTTCTTCTTCATCACGTTTTAATTGCTCTTGTCTTTCAATTTCTAGTTTATCTTGCTCCTGTTTTTCTTCTTCCAGTCTTAATTGCTCTTGTCTTTTTTCTTCTTCACGTTTCAATTGCTCTTGTCTTTCAATTTCTAGTTTATCTTGCTCCTGTTTTTCTTCTTCCAGTCTTAATTGCTCTTGTCTTTTTTCTTCTTCACGTCTTAATTGCTCTTGTCTTTCACTTTCTAGTTTATCTTGCTCCTGTTTTTCTTCTTCCAGTCTTAATTGCTCCTGTTTTTCTTCTTCCAGTCTTAATTGCTCTTGTCTTTTTTCTTTTTCACGTCCTAATTGCTCTTGTCTTTCAATTTCTAGTTTATCTTGCTCCTGTTTTTCTTCTTCACGTCTTAATTGCTCCTGTTTTTCTTTTTCTAATCTGTCTTGGTCCTGTTTTTCTTCTCCTTCTCCCCGTCTTTCTTCTTCACCTCTTTTTTCTTCTAACCTTTCGTCTTCAACCCTTTTTTCTTCCATGAGTCTTTCTTCTTCACGACTTTTATTTTCTTCTTCATCCTCATCATCATTTTCGCGTAAAAGATTCTCAGAATCATTTAAGGTTATTGATACAGGTTCTATTCCATCTTTCTCATTAATTTCACCATAAACCTCATTTTCAAGATGAGTTGCTGGATCTTCTATATTCTCTGCCTCTTTGTGTTCATTAAGAACTTCTTCTTCTCTAAGATCACCAATAACATCTTTCATTCCAACATTATCTTCTTCACTCTCTTGATCTTTATTGTCAACAAATTCATTATCTTGTTCTTTTACATAAACTGGATTCTGTTCTTCAACATTTTCTTTCTTTCCTGCAACATCATCAACACTTTCATCAAGACCTGGTGGTACACCAGACTCTACTTGAACAATTCCTGGTTGTACATTTCCAATATCACTACTACCTTCTGAATGGCCCAAAGTAACATGCTCTCCACCTTGTACCTCATGCTGTTCCTTGTGAATATTGTTTTCAAATTTCTCATCTCTTACCTTATCTTGTGGTCCTTTCATTCCAGCTTCAGACTCTGGTAAGTGTGATTCACTGGCTAGGCCTTCTGAGTCTACAGAGAAACAAATGCATACTATAGTTCACAAAACAATAGATAAATAAAAAAACACCATCACCATGAAAAAAGTAATTGACTGCACAGAATGCAAACCGCAATCAAATAAATGTCTTTAAAACAAATTATGAAAAGATATAAAATGTTAAAACTGATGCAAAAATAGCACAATAACATTGGTTCTATTAGACTCATTTTAGGTTACTGTATTAATACAATAGTTTGTATAAAACTCCTTTTAAATTTATACTGTTACATTTTTTAATAAATGTATTTGTATTTGTACATCAATCTAACATTTTATCTCTTGATAAAAAAAAATCAATTAAACAAAAATCAATCAAACCCCACAAATACAAAGATGTAAAACTATGAATCAATTCAAATAGTAAACATAAAAATTATAAACCAACATAACTGAACTGATTATACTATTATGAACATTAAAAAAGAGTGTAAAAACATGCACAATTAACAAAGGCAAACCCAAAACAATTATTAATTTACATAAAATACACACCTCATTGGAAATTATTTGTTATATTAGGTAAAGGTTAAACTTTTTCACCATTCCTAAAGTCTCTATTGTTTGATTGATTCAATAGACATTACACAATGTTCCAATGAAATGTTTATTTAAATATTTCATTAACAATTTTCAAATGAAAAATGAAATGTATACAACACCTGTAATAAAGAGAACATTACAGTATGGAAAATTATGAACAAGTTTGATTGACTGGCAAGTTCAGTCTAAAAGCATGCATTGTCCAGGTACTCTTTGAACCTGTTTGAGAGTACCATGGCCAAGTAAAGTATTAGTTTAAACTGTGCTTTGCTTTCATACTAAATCCACCACCACCACCACCACAGATCTAGAACTTCAAAATGGCAAAAAGTTAGAAACACATGTATGCTACAAAAAAGCGGTAAAATTGTCTGTAAAAAAAAGCATTTAATGAGAGAGAAGGCACTGCAAAGTCCTAAATCAAAAAATCTAAAACAAGGTAGATTAAAAATTTAATTTCATAAGTGCAGAAATAAGATTGATGCCACAAAAGCAATTCTTCAGTTAAGTAAAAGTGGTTCAAAATAGACAACCATGCTTTCAAGTGAGTACTGTAGGTAGACAGATGGAAGGTAGATAAGGAGGCTGGGTAACAGGTAAAGAAATTGGATGGTGGAATGGAGAGGGATGTAAAAATGATGTAGAATAAGCTGTAATTTGTTATTTCCCTACCACGATCAGCATTCTTTCCTTCACCATCTTTAACAGGAGTTTGCTTCTTCAGATGTCTTGGCTTTAGTCTGTCTTCCATATAAGGAGTGACAACTACATTATGATTTGTATACAGCATTTTTTTCCTTGGTAAACATTGGGGATTTTCAAATTGCCAAATAAGGGCATTTGATGTAGGTGGCATGGAATAGTGTGATGTCACTATTGGAGATCTTAACTCATGATTGATATCAGTATCATTGAACTGATCAGGAATATATACCTTCATGTTGTCAAGATCTAGATCATCTAATGTTGGTTGCATAATCTGATTTCTGGAAGGTTTAGTATCCAAGGTCTCTATACAATATGGGTTTAGATCCAGCATATTTAAAAATGTATTCAAGCACATATCGGGGGTATTCCGAACTGAATTTTTTTGTCTTTCTGAATTTAGTGATGGAGCAGAGGATGTTCCTTCATCTTTCTTTGGACTAACTAATTTGACATCCTGATTGATAGATGTTTTTTCCACAGTTACTGGATGGTGTTTTGAGACATCCTGATCAGCAGACACTACTTCTATAGTCTTTGAAGGTACTGCTGAGACATCATTATTAGACATGGTTGATTCTGGAGTCTTTGAATGTACTGGTACAATATCTTGATCAAGAGATGTTGCTTTAGGCTGTGCCTTTACTGCTGTCATATCCAAGTCCAATTTTTCTACCGATTTAAGATCTTTAGACTGTGGTTTCTTTTGATGTATTGCTAGGTTATCTTGACCAGGGGTTGATATTTCTTTAGCCTCTGTCTGCACTGCCGAGGAATCTTTACCTATAGATTTTGCATCTACAGTTGCCGGTGTCTTCGGATGTACTGGTAATATATTTTGATCAATAGATGAGGGTTCTTTAGACTCTGTCTTTACTGCAGAAGCATCAAAGTCCATTTTTACTGTCAGGGGATCTTTGCCATTAGTCACTGGTGTCTTTGGATGTACTGGTAAGATGTTTCGGTCAATAGGCGAAGTTTCTTTAGGCTCTGTTTGTACTGCAGAGGCATCAAAGTCCATTTTCATTGCGGAGGGATCTTTGCTTATAGACTCTTTAGCAGTCAAGTCTATTTTTACTGCTGAAGGTTCCATGGCAACAGATGTTGCATTTTCAGTCTTCTTTTTTACAGGCATTGTCATTTCTATGTCTGAATGTACTACATTGCACATCGGCTTAGAATTTGCAATTTGTTGCCAAAGCCAAACGATGTTCATACAAATTTCATCTGTATCTGAGTGATTTTCATTGTCTGCCATTACTTTGCTCTTGCACACTTGTTTATTTTCAGGCACAAGTAACATCAAAATATAGTTCACACATTTATCATTTTGGTATACAAGCTTATTAGATTGTTTAACTAAACATTTTTGTTTGTGCAATGGAAGGAATATCTCTAGAATTGCATCATTGCAAAGAGAAATTTGGATGGGTGAACTTCTAGCTATTTTACACACTAATATATGAGAAGGCAGAAACATTTGGAGAAGAGTGTTTTGACAATAATTCAAGTCCGCTTTTGACATTACTTTTGGTATGCAAACTAATTTAGATGATGGGAGAAACATTTGGAGAACAGTGTCTGGACAAGAGTTTCCTAACAAAGATATCTTTTTAAGGCATTTTAATTTGTGTATTGGGAGAAACATATCTAGAGCAGTATTTTGACAAGAGATCTCTGGCAAATAATTTCTCATTGGACATTTTAATTTATGGGATGGAAGAAACATTTCAAGGAAGTAATTGAGGCAGTCTATATCTTCAATTGGTTCCAATGCTTTTGGTAAGCATTTCAGTTTATGATTAGGAAGGAACATGATTAAAACAAAATTTGGGCAACTATCCACTTTTATCACGTCAGTAAATGCAATCAGACATTTTTGTTTGTGAGATGGAAGCAAGATTTGCAAAACTTCATTTGGGCAACTGGTTGAAATATTGCCAGAAAAAGGAGAAACTACTTTACATTTCAATTTATGCATTGGCAATAACATCTCCAATACATCATTTATACAAAATGGTGGGTCTTCTGTAGGTTTCATAGTTTTCTTTGCTTCACATTTCATTTTATATGGTGGAAGTAACAAATCAAAAACAACATTTGGACAAGATGTGGATCCATAGGTTTGACTTTGTTCTTTAAAAAATTGATTTTTGCATATCAATTTATTTGGTGACATGAACAATTCTAACATAGTGTTTGGACATGAATGAATTTTGGAAGCACCAAATTTGTCGTCCGTCTTTTTAGTCCTTATTGGGCACTTTAATTTATGCATTGGTATAAAAATGTCTAATACCATATTAGGGCAAGCTAGAATGCCCACACTAGTTTCCATTTTCTGTTGACGAACTGGACATACCAACTTATTTTTAGGTACAAATAAGTTAAGAACAAAAATTGAAGAGGCAAAGTTACTAGAGGGAGTGAAATTTGTATTTAATTTTCTATCTTTAGCTTTACATTTTCTTTTACTTTGAGGAAGAAACACGTTTAATATACTGCTGGAAAATGTTGTGACACAATGATGTGAGAAATGTGCTTCTGGTAATGGAATTTTACATTGTAAACTTTCAGATGGCTGTAGAAAGGTAAGCATAGCACTTGGGCAAACTGATTTTGTTTGATTAGGTTTAATTTCTTGTTTAGAGTAATCCTTTAGTTTAACAATTTGTTTAGGACTTCCACTTGTTGAAATATCTTTCAAAGAACACATTTTATGGGCAATTGGCTGAAAGACTGTTAATACAGTGTTAAGACATGCAATTTGTGGGCCAATTGTAATAGATTTAATATCAGATTTGATTACAGTTTTGTTTAACAATGTCGGTGTAGTATCTTCTGCTTCAACAGTTTCTCTAATGTTTGCAGTTTTTGGAGAACACATTTTATGGGCAATTGGCTGAAAGACTGTTAGTACAGTGTTAGGACATGTCCTTTGAGGGCCAATTGTAATAGATTTAATATCAGATTTGATTACAGTTTTGTTTAACAATGTCGGTGTAGTATCTTCTGCTTCAACAGTTTCTCTAATGTTTGCAGTTTTTGGAGAACACATTTTATGGGCAATTGGCTGAAAGACTGTTAGTACAGTGTTAGGACATGTCCTTTGTGGGCCAATTGTAATAGATTTAATATCAGATTTGATTACAGTTTTGTTTAACAATGTCGGTGTAGTATCTTCTGCTTCAACAGTTTCTCTAATGTTTGCAGTTTTTGGAGAACACATTTTATGGGCAATTGGCTGAAAGACTGTTAGTACAGTGTTAGGACATGTCCTTTGTGGGCCAATTGTAATAGATTTAATATCAGATTTGATTACAGTTTTGTTTAACAATGTCGGTGTAGTATCTTCTGCTTCAACAGTTTCTCTAATGTTTGCAGTTTTTGGAGAACACATTTTATGGAAAACTGGTTGAAATATTGTTATTATTTTTAATACAGTATTGGGACATGTACTTTGTGAGCCAATTGTATCAGATTTTAATGAGTTGTCTTTAAACAGTATTTGTTTAAAATATTTAGTTTGAACTTCAATTTCTACTGAGCAAACTGGCCGATACAACTCTTTTACAACCTGTTGAAATTCAACAGTTTGACAAACATTTGAATCTTTCAACTTAGCTGATGAACTTGCTGTTGTTTCTGCGACTTTTCCCTCATCAGTTGAAAATTCAGATTTTTCAGACAATCTAATTGGACAAACTTGCGGAAGGATTAAATCAATCATGTAATCGACACAATCACCAACAGTAGTATAGACAACTTCCTGTTTGGCTGATTTTGAATAATTTTTGACAAAAGGACATATTCTTGTTTCTGAATAAAATAGGTTAAAGACAGAGGAACATGTCGTTAGCATGCTAATTGGTTTTGGAATGATAGTTTTTGTGAGAGAGGAAGGACTATTATCAATCTGAAGTGGAATATCATAACAGAAGCACAAATCTTGATGACCTATCAACTGTAGAAAAAAATGGGAGCAAGAGAAGTGACAAACATCTTTTCTTGAATGATCATACTTTGACAGTTCATCCTTTCTTAAAGGTGGAGGAATACTAATCACAGAAGAATGACTATTTAAATCAGTTCCTGGAAAGTCATGATGGCTAGGACATGTTAAAAGAACAATATCTAAAAAATGTAAAGAAGAAGTTGAATGATTACCATTCATTAACTGCTTATTAAAAGACTGAACATCTTCCAAGACATCACAGTGAAATGCTGATTTAAACCAAGAAAGAAAAATATTAGGGCATCTACCATTATGAATTTGTGTAGGCACATCATGTTTTGGTTCTCTCTTTACTTTTGGTTCTGTGCCTTCTTGTTTTACTTTATGTAATGCTTCTTGTTTGGTTTCTGTTTTATTTACTTCTGATTCTGGATATTCCTTTACTTCTAATTCCAACATATGTTCCAATTCTTTAGCTGGATCTACTTCTGATTTTGATTCTTTAGCAGACACATTTTCCTGTTCTTTAGCTGGATCTACTTCTGATTCTTTAACTGGCACATGTTTCTGTTCTTTAGCAGGTTCTACTTCTGACTCTGTTTCTTTGACTGTCACATGTTCCTGTTCTTTAGCTGGTTCTACTTCTGATTCTGTTTCTTTAACTGGTACATGTTCCTGTTCTTTAGCTGGTTCTACTTCTGATTCTGTTTCTTTAACTGGCACATTTTCCTGTTCTTTAGCTGGATCTACTTTTGGTTCATCAGATTGTGATTCTTTGTTTTTATCTAACAAAGTTTGAGGCAATAAACAAATAGATGATGGTCTCTTTCTTAACATCAGCCATTCATCTAAAACACTACTGCAATATGAAGACACTGTAGTATCTGCATTAATGTTGTTCAATTTATCAGTATTGTCTGTAGTGATTTGCAATAAAGGTACAAGTGGCTTACGAAGCATTGTCTTAAAGACAAATGACTCAAAACTTACATACTGACAAGTCCACATTTCCAGAAGTTCACTACCATCAACAGCATTTTTATCAGGAGCTATTTCATCGGTTAATTCTATTGTAAAGGTTACTGTGTCAATTTCACTTTTAATGTTAGGCTCAGCAACCGGTGATTTCTCAGTGAAGACTTCTTCAGATTTAAATTGAAATATTTTCATAATAAATTCCAGCAAACTATTAGAACAAACTCCTTTATTACTAATTATACTCTTTTGATCATGAATTTCAGAAGGGTTAGTTGTGACATCAGTAGATGGACTGGGTTCTTTTACCACAGTTTTTTTTTCATTTTCAAATGTGTGTGTATCTTGCTTGATTTTTTGAACATCAACATTTTGTAAAACAGAATTAACGACATTACTAGGAGCAGCATTCTGTTCAACAAACTTTGAAAGATTATCTCCCATTCTTTGGTCACCATTTCTTTGATCAGCATCTAATGAATGATGATGGTCTTTACTAACAATCTGATTATCAGAAACAAACATATCACTATTATCTGAATGTTCATTTATTTTACCAGGTTTTGTAGTGTCTACCTTATGAGGCTCCTGGTTCTGCGTTTCGCCATCTGCTGCTGGATTGGCTGCAACTAAATCATTACTATATATTTAAGCATGAATAGTTAGTAAAGCAAAAACAAGATGTACACTTAGTTTTAGGTGATAATATGTTGCAGAAAACGCAGTTAATTGTAAACCTTTTCTTCTTTTCAAAACTCTCAATAGAGTAAAATGCTCAATGGGTTTTTTTTTACACTTAATAGAGAAGGTTAGTATTATAATATAAAAAAGACATACCTGAAGCTACTGGAATTTCATCTGGTTCCAAGACCTCAAGAGCCAATTCAGAAGGAGATTCTGGTATGTTATGTGATAATGATTCTACTTCATCTTTTATTTCTACATCTTGGTCACCATCGGATGTTTGATCCTTTTGATCAAGGTCAATGAGAGTCTGCGGACTGTCTCCACCCGATTGCTGTGTTTCAGTTTCTGACTCTACCTCAGATATCTTTTCTAATTCTTTGATTTCTTCGGTTGGTTCTTCTGGTGTTTGAACTGTTTCGATGGGCTGTAGTGGTTCTTCTTCCTGCCCTGTTGGTTCTTCTGGTGTTTGAACTGCTTCTTTAGGTTGTAGTGGTTCTTCTTCCTGCCCTGTTGGTTCTTCTGGTGTTTGAACTGCTTCTTTAGGTTGTAGTGTTTCTTCTTCCTGCCCTGTTTGTTCTTCTGGTGTTTGAACTGCTTCGATGGGCTGTAGTGGTTCTTCCTCCTGCACTGTGTGTTCTTCTGGTGTGTGAACTACTTCTTTAGGCTGTAGTGCTGCTTCTTCCTGCCCCGTTTGTTCTTCTTGTTTAAGCTGTTGTGTTTCTTCTTCTTTACTTTGTTGTGTTTGATGTGGTGTATGTGTTTCTAGGGTTTGTTCTGGTGTCTGATTTTGTTGCACTGCTGGTTCATCTTGTTTATGTTCCGATGTTTGCACATCCTGATTTTGTTCCAGTGTTGCTTCTGGGGTAGGTTGTGGTTCTTCTGGTCTATTTTGTTGTGTTTGTTCCTCTTGTATGTGTTGTTGTGTCTCTACTTCTTGGGTGTTTTGTGGTACTTTTATTTGTTCTTGTTGGATATGTTGCTGTGCGTTTTCATCTTGGGTATGTTGGGTATTGTCCTGTTTTTGTTCCTGTTGGATATGTTGTGGTACTTGTGGTTTTTGGTTTTGTTGTTGTGTATGTGTTTCTTGAGTATTTTGTGTTTTTTGTGTTTCCTGGTGTTGTTGGGGAGTTCCTTGCACATGTGGTGCATGTATTTGTTGTGTGGCTGTCTTTTCACTATGCTGATCTTCGGCCATAACGACACGCTGTCCAGTTGGTAACTCTGGTTGTTGCTCACCAGCAGTTGATGCGGGCGGTAACTCTTTAGGTGGTTGATTGACAACTGGGATGTCAGGCTTTTGAAGCTGTAAATAACAAACATAATACTATTATTAATTGTTCTTCTTACACCAACTACTACACCACCTAAATTCATCATTTTAGAGCTGTGGTTTTCTACTACTGTATGGGTCCGATTGTTATATCTTGCAGGCCAGATATAGTGTGTAGTGTCAAGAGTGGGGAGAGGTCCATACCTCCCTGGTTTATAGGCCAAAGCTCCAGAAATCTCATGGGATTTTTAAAGCACATTAAGCTATTTTTTAACATAATGTTTATTAAATTTTATCAGCAGTAGCTCTTTGCAAATGTTCTGTAGGCCGCATGTTGAGAACGTGATGCATTGCTTTTTTTTTTTTATTTATTTATTTATTTATTTTTTTTAAATTTATTCAGGTATAAAACACATATACAAAACAGCAGCCATTGGCTGATAACGTTTATTTACAATCAATATACAAATTTAAAGTAAAAGAGGCACAATTATAAACAGTATAGAAAAATAACTATATTATAGATGGGTAGATTTTCTATCATTTGCAAAACAATCCTATCTATTTGAATACTACAAACAGAGCCATACTAATTATAATTGCGATCAATTTTATTACAACACAGTAAGTTCAATGCTGTCATAAAATTCCAGATGTTTTTAATGTATGCAGAATTTCTTAAACATATACTGCAAAATGTAATTCGATGTGTTTAAAATAATATTAATACTGTTGATATTAATAATATATGTTATATATATATATTATATAACTGAGGCACAGGTACTGAGTGATAAAGTAAAACATATTTTGATGTTATACTGTAGCTATTTCACTAACAATATTATTTTATCATTATTACATCAAAACCCCACCCAAAAAATCATCCCTGTGCCCATGATGACAAATGATAACAAAGAAAAAACTTACATGTATAGCAACTACATGCTTTGGATTGCTATTAAAAACTTGTGTTTCTTGGAAAAAATTCTTAGGAAAATAGCCTAATACTCCTTTTCCCACAACCTATTAGATATAAGGATAAAACAAAGATATATAATTTATCAGCTGAGATTTCCTTTGATGGAATTATTCACTGTTTAACAACTAATTTTCATATACAGTACAAATGTGGCATACTTTTAATAAATATTTATCAAAAATATTTACCTGACCACCCCATAGATCAGGTTTCATTCCAGCACCTCTTGAAAAAATTAGTATATCCTCACCCTTCTCAAAACTTAGTAAATCAGTATCAGCGGACTTGTGTGTCACCAGGGCTTTGCCTTTTGATATTGGTGCTGTTAAGAAAATCAGAAACAAGCTTAACATAACCAGCATACTCTAGCCTTTGGGACAATATTCAGGGAACACCTCTATCATGCTTGGTTCCCTCTAGGACACAACGAATGACATGACATGAACTAAAGCTCTGTCTAGACTATCAAACTTTATGTGAAAAAGCATGGACGATGTGCCTATATATGACATTTTTTTGTCAAAATAAAGTTTGATAGTGTAGATAGAGCTATCACTATGACCAACCTCTATTCAGGGGACAGCTCTATTAAGTTAGGAGAGATGATAAACAATGACCCCATGGTATAGCAATTTTACTGGCAGTCATATGTTTTACTACAAAATACACCGAAATGAGACAAAAAACAAACATCAAGGAATGGATATTATAGAAAAGATCGAAGAAATGAAATGGAGATAGGCAGCCTAGGACAGATACTGTAACAAGAACTCAAAATAATAGATGGACCAACAGTACAGTACAGTACAGTTTCGTTCCTCCCACTGATGCCAGTCACATCCAAGAGGCAGTCTTCTCTAGCATCCAAATATATGCTGGGTCCGACTGTTGAAGGGCTTCCTTGACTGGGTTAGCTTCTTAGCTTGACTAGGATCGCACTGAAGAAGATGATTGCTTAATTTAATCCAGGGGTCACGATAGCAAGAGGCTCACAGAATGGCAACCAAGAAATGGTAAAAGGAGGAGAGGGAGACAATAAGAGGAGATGGAGAGATGAAATCACCAAATACACATGCACGCAATAGTACTAATTATTAATAGATCATAATAAAGATGAACAATGAAAAATTGCTCTGACCACCTAGTAGGTCTATCCAATCAAAAAAAAACTGCAGCAGTTGTAAAGATAGATAATGATATATATATCACTTGTAAACAATGATTTATTTTTTCCGATATTTTTGTTACAATATTTTACGAGTGTTTAAATTAAATTACTTGAAAAGTACACTTCACATATGGCTTAATAAACGATAAATAAAATTTAACATTCATTACTACTATGACGATGTTTATATTAGTTAATAGTTAGTGCATGTTCTGTCTTATTGATTAAAAACAGCAGCATGTGTATTTACTTGATAACATTTTATAATATCATAACAACTCTGCTAGGCATTACCGGGTCTATCTATACTGTAGGCCATACCTAGGCTAAGTTGACTTCCGGAATCAATCAACCGTGTACACGATGATGTATCGTGTTTGCCGGTGTGGGGGAGGACAAAATGTGTCCTCCGAAGAGCCTAACTTACCCTGACATTTCGGATCCGTACACAGTCGAAAATCTGATAATTTAGCTGTTGAAACATATGTAATTAAAAATAATGATAAACTTAGATATTTGATTAATTTCATGTTCGATATTTAGTGGAATGTAAACATTAAAATCAGAAGAAGCATCCGCAATCTTCTTCCCACGAAACACTATTTTCTGCATTCACGACTAACGAACACGTCAACATGTTAATTATTAGCTAGACTGATTCCCAGTCGTCTCTTGATTTATATTTTGATCTATTTAACTCGTTGTTTTTAAATTACCAAAAAAACGCTTATATGTATTAACAAAAATGTCCATAAAACCCACAGGCGTCAGATAAAAATATTCTTGTTTTCCTATAAAACAGTATACATTATTGGTTTTATCAGTTTAAGTACAAACGAGTGGAAAAGAAAGACTACAGCATAACATTGGGTTGAAAGTTCAAAAGAGAACATAAGATGAGGAACCACAAGGCCTAAATGTAGCACAAATATACAATTTGAGCTTATGTAGCAAATATAAAGTAGCAATTGTAAAGGTTGTAAAGTAAAAATTTAATGGTTAATATTTTGAAGAAAATAGGTATTGATATTTAACACATACCCATTAAATCAATCAATTCGGCCAAGTGTGTGTAATTTGAGTGTGAGTACACCTGGATGTTATTTGTTACTAGTGGTGCGTGAAGTTTGACCTTCAAACTTTAAGTCCGTGTACTCTACCAGCAGTATAAACAATAATACTCTCTGTAAAACTCTTTATTTTGAACGAAAATCAATAATCTTGTTTTTAGAAAAAGATGTGAACATTCAGAGGAGTACATTGGGTTTGTGTATGACGGTGAGTAAATTATGGAAATAATAATAATCACACTAACTAAACTAGTCTATATGATGATGAGTATGATCGACTGTAAAAGTGTAACATATCCTATTCCAATCCAATTTCTAGGCATGCATGCATGGCATTACATTCACACATTCATTCAGTACTCAAGACAAAACAACAAAAGGGCTACGTAGGAACCGATCTTTTCGGTCGCGATTCAAACCGCCTAGTTCTAGCCTAGACTAGTTAATATCAATTATCTTATGGTTTTAGACCTGGCTGAAGTGTACATCATAGCAAAACATGTATTAATAATTAATAACATTTAATAATTTATCATAATTTTCATTAAATCTGGAGTTAAAATTAAGAATGGATTAGAGATAACACATGAACATTCTTAATAAATGTAATACTAAAATATTATTCTTTTCAGTTTGTGAAGAGATAACCAGTTCATCACACTTAAATTGACTTTGAAGTACAACCTTAAACCGGCTAAAACGATGGTGACTTTCAGGAAACTGTATCGTAAAAATATGCAAACAGTTCATTTTTCAATCTACACCTTGACCTCAACTTTCTATATCTGGATTTTCTTAACAACTTTTGTAATATCTGGTGATGTTAAGCCAAGACGCGAGATATACACACCAGACTACAAATTTTATCACAACCTATCAACTATAAAACATCATATTGAAGACTTATTAACTAAAAATCAGGGGTACATTAGGCATTACGAAGAATACCAATCTAGAAATGGCGCTTCACAATACGTACTACGTATTTCCAATTTCTCGGACAGCAGGATGGCATCGCATATGTACACCATTGCTGACCATAAGCCTAGAATTTTACTATCTTTTGGAGAGCATGCAAGAGAGTTTCTCCCCATCGAGAGTATGTTTCATTTATTGACGAATCTCACCAGCGGATTAGCCACAGCTCGAGGCTCCAGTACGGAAGGATTTTCGAGAAAAGTACTTTCGCACATCGATTTGTTTATTATAGTAATAGCGAATCCTGATGGGAGAAATCATATAGAGCGAACGAATAATTATTGTTGGCGTGGAACGAGCGTTGGGGTTGATCTTGATCGCAACTTTGATTGGGAATTTGGCGGAAAAGGAAGCTCAGGTGATCCAAATGATGAAGAGTACCGAGGGCCACACCCATTTTCAGGTTCATGTTGGTTTTTATCTCATAATACTACTTTTTAGTACTTTTTAATTGTTTTCAATTAATAAAATAAATTTACATTTTTTCCTTGTATAGAACCTGAAAGCTTTGTTTTTCGTGATCTCACTAGACGTTTTCACTTTGATATGTTTGTGTCATTACATTCAGGAGTCAGACAAATATATCTTCCGTTTGCAGGTAACATAAGACAGTTATTTCCTACACTATCAAACTTTATTGACAAAAAAATGTGATGTGCCCAAATATGGGCATGATGATGTCATATCGCTACCATATTTGGGAATATCGCTACCATATTTAGGCACATCACACTTTTTTTGTCAAACAGGCAAAACAAAGTATAATATACATGTACTGTAACTAATGTGCACCTCACCTCATAAAACCTTTTCGATTGATAACTTTAAAAATTTTCAGATTCTATCTCAAAGGAGGAGAAGCGTGTTCCCAACAACATGGACGCACAACTACACCTAGCCGCAAAGATAGCGAGGGCCTCTGTGGATGATTTCAACTTTGGAATTGGTTATAAGTTAAATAATTATCCAGCTGATGGCACGATATTTGACTATATGTCTGGAATAAAGAAGGTACAAAGGCCTAGTTGGAAGAATGGTGAGGGGTGGGGAAAAAGGCTGAGAGGGTGGGGAAAAGGCTGAGAGGGTGGGGAAAAGGGTGAGTGGGTGGGGAAGAGGAGTGAGGGGGTGGGGAAGAGGAGGACAAAGGGGATATACTAACTGGCAATTCAAAGCAAGGATTCTGAACAAAATATATAAACTATATAAATTTCTGTTAATATTATTATTAATATTATTATAAATTTATTTTCAATCATGTTTGTTTTAGATACCATTTTCATATGCAATGGAAATATGGGGAAATGGGGACCACAAAGGAGCGCAATGCTTTGATCTGTTCAACCCACCTAATGACCAATTACAGGTAGGTCAATTTTTAAGTCCAAACACGGGTTAAGCAAAAGAAATTTCCATTCTAAATGCTTGAATTAATATTCTTAATTTCTGCATTTTTGTAGGAAACAGTATCAAACCTAATGCCATTATATGAGACCATTTTTAATTATGCTATTAAATGGAAAGAGGAACAAATTCACCAATACTTTCATATGTCACAAGTAAGTATGAAGATAAAGCTTAACAAAAAAAATGTTGCCCAAGCCTGACCGATCAAATCTAGTTGAGCATGAACATTTTAGTAGCATTCTATAGTACCCTGTATTCCTTTAAAAAATCTTTTTATTGATTGGTTTTGACCCAAGAGTAGTGTTTTAGCAATACTGACCTATTAACCCTACTTTCCAATTGATGCTGTGCTTGGCCTTATAAAAGATAAAAAATAAAATAAATAAAAACTATAAAAATAATAGTAAGTAAGCAGTCTTTTTTATGTCAGTCGGCCTTTCCTATGAAACGCCATATGTGCCAAAATATTTATCTTTTTACTAATTTCTGTCTAGAACCCAGAGCCATATATATAAAGAGTTACAGCATTGCGTTCATGGATTTTAGAAAGTCATGTGGGGTGCACACCGGCCATGTTTGTGTCCAACTATGCCTATGTAGAGTATGGAGTCGAGTCATTTGCTTAAAAAATGTATAACATTCACAAGGCTTTAAATATCGAAATTAATATCAAAACAATCAATTTGTTTAAAGGTTTTTGTTAAGATAATAACGAAATCATAAAGTTACTGCGAACATGATTTTAAACAACAAAATGTAAAAACAATGCATTAACTATAGAGAATCGCTGTACAAACTAAACGCGCACGCGTAGAGCGTGCATGGAGCGCACAGCCAGAACTGTTCCGAAATTGCTGTTTTTGTTGTTTAAAATCATGTTCGCAGTAACTTTATAATTTTATGATTATTTTAACAAAAACCTTTAAACAAATTGATCGTTTTGATATTAAATTCGATAGTTAAAGCCTTTAGAACGTTATACATTTTTAAAACAAAAGACTCAACTCCATACTCCACATAGGAATAGTTGGACACAAACATGGCTTCTAATCCATTCAAAGTCATAACTCTTTATATATATGGCTCTGCTAGAACCTAAACTATAGTGCCCCTTCTGCCATAGAATGTGTGGTGATTTTTGAAATATTTTCTCTTTTATTTTAGGAACCAGAGTTTGCCGTTTCCATGGGTTATATATTACTAATTTGTGTTTTTATACTCTTTTTATTGGTAACATTCCAACACAAACTTCCAATGGTGTTGCGACCATTCAACCGTAGAAGGGTCATCAGTCTTCGGTCACTTAGTTCAACATTTTCGGTTGCGGGTGGAATCAAGATAACGTGACAATAATATAATATTCAATAAATCAAAAATTAAAATATATTAAAATTCCATGCTTGATATTAATGGCTAATAAATGAGAGTACCTTACTTGCTTAAGTTTAATTGAGGTCATGACCTATGACCTAACCACGACAAATTCAGCAGAGATTATTTAAGCTAACATTTAAGTTAAATTTTATTTTTTAAATATTTTTTAATTCATGTGGAATTACTCCAATCTAGAATTTTACTTACCAAATTTAAAGCACACTTTTTAAAATGCACTAAACGATTTAACATTGGTGATCTGTTCAGTTTTGTTTAGAAAACTATAATTAAAATACTGTAAATTATTTTTTTCAATAAATCTGAAGTTATTTTTTCTCAATAAAATTAGAAAACAACAAATATAATTGTAAACAGACTTGCTATATCATAAGTTTTTAAGTTTATAACTTAGGCCTATATCTGGATGTAATTAAATAATTTTATCCACCGAAATAAACCTTTCTTGTTTTTAGAATAGGCCTAGTATTTTTAATAATTTTGTGTAACATTATTTTTGCCATTTATTTGTTGTCGATTTACGATGATAGTACGAACTATAACGAGTTTATGTACTTTAGTAAATATGAATGAATGTGTGATGGAATCTCACCATTTCCCGATTTTACGCACAGATCGAATCAACGCGTTCTTATTTTAACCATTGAATTCATATGAGTTACTCGCGCGCACAAGCTCAGTCAATGTAAGTCGGTTAATCTAAACTCGATTAATAACAGTAAAACAATTCCAATAATGCGATACTTTCTTAAAAATTAAATTTATTTTTTACGATGTCATTAAAAATGTTTTTGCAAACTGTTTTTCTAAACTGATAAAATATTTGTAAAAATATACTTTTCTGATTTTCTCAATAAAATCTTTTAAAAAACATTTCTTTAAAAGTACGTCCATGTCAAATCTAATTCTAATATTGAATAGTCATAATTTGCAGACGGTACATTTGTTTGTGTTTAACATTTAAACGTTTATCTCAACAACTGCTAATTCGTTTTTACTGATTCCCAAAAGTTCGCTCAGAGAGCGTAAAAGTTGTGAGTTTGGATTCTTTAGCAATATGGATGCGTCACGTGATAAAGCCAGTACTGCCGTGACGTTTACTGGATAGTCTTTACTCTTACGAAATTTCATCCGCGCACCTCGTTCGAGAAATCGTTCAAATTCTTCCTCAGGACTATGAATCCAATTCACGTGGAGACCACTATTTGTGGTAAAGAAGGCTTTCATAGTATACATAATCAGTTCTGTCGTCTGACCACATGCTACGGACAGACGAGGGTTCCATCTACAGTACAAAGAAACGACAACATCAGGTTCGGCAAGTGTGGCGACCCGTATATATTCCTTTAAAAAGCGTTCCCTTTTTTCTATGTCGACTTCCAAATTTGAGTTAACAGTTGCACGGAATAACGAAAGTGGAAGCACGTTATTCTTCTTTTTCTTCTTATTTTTCATAATTTGTTTATCAGTAATTTCTGTTTCTATTATATTGCCTAGAACGCCATAGTCTTCATTTTGAAAATCTTCGTTTCGTATAACTACTTCTTCATCATCTTCTTCACTTTCACTGTCGTGTATTTCTACAGCGGTGTAACTCTTATTGGGCGTAATGTTGAGATTCTCTAAAGTAATAATATTGTTAAGATTATCTCTGACAACTGATTCGTTCATTTTTGTGCAGTTGTTAAACATCAACGGATCATCAACAGAGCATCCGCTATTGCTCTCTCTGCATTGGTGCCTTCCTTTCGGAATTCTATCAAGACGTCGTTGTAACATCTTCAAACGATGGTCAATTGTTTCTTCTTCTTCTGCGGATGTCTCTTTCAACACAGCATTCAATCTCGAAGTACCTCGAGATTTCTTCTGCTTCTTTAGTTTATTCACAGCAGTCGGCAGCGCGTTTGCAATCGCAGATTCGTTAAAACCGATAGGAAGTGATAAAGTTTTAGTGTCTTTTTCAGGAATTATATCGTCTGATCCAAAACCAGACGACGATACCAACGAATTTACAGATCTATGTGTCGCATTCGCAACCAGCAGAGCCGCTGAAAATAGACGCTTACTCTTCGGCGGCACTCGAACTACGGCTAGAGTGTCATTAGCCAATTCGTAAGAGTCAATCATTAATGACTTTGCAGATTCTGTTAGAACGGATCTTTCTGGCAGAAAGCTGAAGTCGCTAAATCTAGAGGTAGTAGTAGTAGTCTCTTCGAGTAGTTGGTTCTCTTTTAACGTCGGGAGTTGTTGCGGTTGTGTCTGTAGTTGATTGAGAGGTCCGGATTCAGGCTGCTTTGTAAATTCAGTTATTACATTACCGGCGGCAAAGCTCGGCGTTTCCTTCAGATGGTCAATCTGATGCTCGTGTTCGTGAGCGACGGATTCGACAAAACCGTGAACCAAATTGTCCAAATTCTTCAGCGTTGACTTACAAACTTGTTCTGACTCGCTCATCACCATCAGTTGTCGTCAACATCTGTCAAAGAAACACATCGCATTACCATTATTGTATTTTAATAACATTTAATTACATTTCACCAATGCATCGGCAGATGCGACGCTCTGTTACAAATAAAACGAAACTAATTATTTTGTTTTTTCTTTGTCAATGTCTTAATGCTTTTGCTGTTTATTATTCCTTACTATTGTCAATGATTTACCTCATACAACGCTAGATAACATTACTGGAGAAAAAAAGCAGTTACGCACAGTAAGACATTCTGTAGCCATGTGCATACATACTGAAGCTCTTTGTGGTGGGTGATTAATAACACTACTAATCTATAATATTGCAAAGATGTGTTTTTACATTACTCATGAAACGTGGGTACACATAAAAGCCGGTAACAAGTCGTAGAAACTATTGTAGAATAATTTCCAAATCAAGTAGGAGTCTAAAGGCCAATTTACACAGACCAGGCGCGGTAACGGTAATAAAAATGTAGAAGTTATGTTATTCCTTATGACCATTTACACACAGCGCGGGGTGGACGGGCGGTTTCAGCTCAAGATAGATATAGATTCTACGTGGGACACGCTATACGCGGTTTTCCGCTTACCGTTGTTACCGCTCTCTAAAATATTCAAAAAACAGTTATTATCATCAAAGTCTTCAACAACCATCAAAAATCGGAAAATAACTAGTAAAATAATATAATCTTGAGGAATGCCCAGTGAAGATGTCAAAAAAAAAATTGGCCTTAACACTTTTAATTAAATATATAGTTTTTTTTTAGCGAGTACCTAACACACTTTAAAACATTGCAAAGCAATACGGTATATATAGACATGCTCTAACCCATAGACCTACTCGCTATAGGCCTACTATTCACAATATGTAGGCCTATATATATCTAAATTAACTAGGCCTACATACACAAACCAACAATACTCACGATATGTTTAACAAAGCAATTATAGCAACTCAATATATAATTTATTCTGAAATATACCGTCATGATTATAATATGCACAAATAAAAATAAACCGGCAGAGAATATAAAACACAACTTCGCCCCGTTGTAATACAACACAATCTGGCAAAGAATAATAGCGGTATTTATAGATACAAGTACACACTAATAAAAGAGACAAAGAGAGTGATAAAAAGTACAAAACAGACGCAATTGAATACGAGTCTATTGAAGACACGCCGCGAACTTCGGAAACGCTGAGGTTTGTTTTGTAACGGGATTACGCAAAAGCATTGAGTTTAATCCAGGTTACGTAACTCATTTTGTACAAGGGTACGAATATTTTAGCTGACTAATTACAATATCCTATAAGGTTAATAAGGACTTGCTTGTGGATGTGCATTAATTAATATGATGTTATAAACTTTGACTTTTTTGTCTATTCTAAATGAATGCTGGTACAGCCTATCTTTCAAAATATAGACAGGCCTATAGCCATGCCCTAGGCCTATACCGTTCCAGTACATTAAGTACATAACATTGACATAATAAAACATAATTGAAAAGCCTGTAGGCAGAGTTCAAATATCACCAAATTAAGAATAACATTAGGTTAATACCATTTCCCTTAAAATGTGATCTCTTGACCTAACTAAGCTATAGGCCGTATATGGCCTGTCTATCTATAGGTAACATACCTATACACTTATAAGCCATTGCACCACACATGGCTATTATTATAAGGGGTGCCAAGTTATACACTCTGCTCTGGAAATACAAAAGGTTAGAATATAAAGTCAACAGAATAATAAACTAAACCCTTCTTACCATTATTTGTTTTGAAGTACTGTACAAATTATTGAACAACCTTCGTGAATGCAGTCGGGACGTATTATCTAATTGTCCTTGTTTTGTTATCAACTGTAATGACGGTGTGTGTCAGTTCCGTTTTTGTTAAATGCGCTGAATTGGAAAGTTTACACATGAAAAAAAGACGCAGGGCGTCTTTTTTCGAACGTGCTAAGAGTACGCACACAAAATAAAGTGCGTGAACCCGAACGCTGAGGGGGCTATAGCCAAATATATCGCTTCACTGATTTCCTGTACATACAACAAAACACATGTTTTTCCGCTTCAATTTCCTCCGGTCTTTTAATTATCCTTAGGCTTAGCTTTTGTGGAAAATGGATCACAGTGGTGTTATAAATGCCGGTGATTCTCTTATACTAAAACGAGGGAATGATCTTAAATTAGTCAAGATTTTTAGAAATAGGTTGGTGAATAATTATAGTCCCTACCGTATATTGAGTCGCTTGTGGCTTGAAGACGGTGTGACATGCACGAGTCAGGCGTAAACATCCTCTTTCAAAATATACAGGAAGTGATCCCATTAATTTCACAATTCCGTGCTAATTCAATTCTGTAGGTTGTCTCACCAGGCGAACTGATATGGAGCTAATAATACTACCATTATATTTGTGTCATTATGCCAAGACAACAGGAAATCTAATTTTAAAAACTGTTTGTAACTGACAACCTTTTGGTTTGCCAACTTACCAACCAATTTATATAGCATGCCAATTCATAGAGAAACGTCATCGTAAAAAATTTGGTTTAAAGGACAATACTGTACTTTTGTTCTCATGTATTGCCAACATTTATGACAGAATGAAATAAAACAAAATACACAGCACAATGTTGTTGATCTTAAACCAATAGTTTCATATTTTACAGAAATATCTTCCTTTTAAAAAGGAATTTCAGCATTGATCCTGCCATTGGCAAACCTTATGGTACCTTATGGGATGTTGTAGACAGAACTATAAAACAAGTTCAACCTGATGAAGAGGAACAAGGTAACAATCAAGTGAAGATGATGATGATTGGCATCAGGCATCAGGAGGTCATTCACCTTCCTCGTCAAATTCACCATGAAATATATCATTACTATTCAACTGCAATATATTACAATTCCCCGTAAAGTATTTTGAACCCAAGCATTCAAACAAGCGAAAACAATTTTTTTAGGGAGATGATTTGGGAAAAAGGGATGAGAAATGAAGCTTTTTGAGGGTGTTGACCTCAATGCCCAGTCAACATCATTTATTTCATCCCATCCTATTTCATTGTCTTTTTACAGCTGAAGGAACCACTGGTGGCCATGACAACAGGTCTCTTGTTGACGATGGTACATCTCAACGATTGACAAGAGATGACATAGCTGCTATGAAATCACAAGGTGTACAGGGGCAGGTGAGGGAATGTGGGAAGGCTATTGATTTCTGGTTACACAGGAGAGCATGCTTGTTAAACCTTGTAAATTTGCAATTACACTACAGAACAAATATGTTGTACAATATATATATATGTTGTCATCTTTTTTATTTTGTTTTTAAATATTAGGATTTGGTTGAGCAAATTGTGGAAAACAGCGCAACATTTAAGAGTAAAACGGTATTTTCTCAAGAAAAATATCTCAAAAAGAAGAAAAAAAAGTAAGCTCTTATCAATCTAGAGGAATTATATTTGATGTTATTTCCAATTTCAATGGTTTTGTATTATTGATTTATAGTTACATGATGTTATAATCAAGTTTAATGCTTTAAATGCAGATAAAAAAGTTGATTATTTTTCAGACACATGCTACGATTCCGAATTCTAAGACCAAGTATAAGGTTACTATGTGATATGTATATGATGAAGGGGCCTTCTAAGTGCTTGTAAGTATGAAGGATCGAGGAGGCGTGCCATAGACAGCAGTTTTCAGTTTAAGGAGCCATATCGCATTGAAACTGCCATATTAGGACTCTCTTTGTCAACCACTGTAGATCTTAATATACTTAATGGTCATGTGTGTTTCTAGATAATTCATTAGAGGAATCTGCCATAAATTCTTCTATTACAGTGTCTATGGAGCACTACAGTATAATACTTTTATATAAAACAATGTCTTAAATTAAAATGCTATTACACTACAGTAGTTACATACTTAAAACCAAGTTTGCTTGTTAATTATGTTTCTTTCTGCAGGCATATAAGAATGGACACCATGTCCCAGATCCTAACACAAGGAAACGTTCAAAGCGGTTTAAATGTAGTGCTTGTTGAAACCTGTCAAGGCCTATTACTAAGTGCAGTGCTAGAAAGAATGGCTGGTATGTACTAGTTGTACAAATTACATATACATATGAAGCCTTTATAATCCCATTATTAGTTTTACAAATTACATATACATATGAAGCATAATTATAATCCCATAGTATGTACTAGTTGTACAAATTACATATACATATGAAGCATCCATTTATAATCCCTGTGGTTCTCCACATGTGGCCTGCAAGTTTATTTCATATGCACGACCGATTTGTTGTCGGTCGTCGTCTGGACCTAAAAGCCATCAAAACTGTGTCTAGGTGAAGAGTGAGGTCACACATATTATATGCATGTGCACAATGAACTAACATGACATAGTTTGGTCGTCGCAAAATGAAATCTCCATATTATTGCTTAATATCTTCACCTGCTATTAGTATACTATAATGTATCCCTTGCCCTACGGTTAAAATTCAATAGAATTAAAAATCAACTTAAATTTTTGCTAGCATGTGACTTAATACCGTGAGAATTATGATTTAGTATTTTATATTCAGGACATGGAAACCTCTTTCAAATACATTCGGAAGATTTTCCAGTACGTCAGGTCATGGATTCTTGCAACTTTCCGGATGAATACAAGAAGATAATACACACATTCCCAATGAACAAGGTTGCTACAGTTTTCCGGGAGGAGGAAGAAGAGGAGGAGGAAGTAGAAAAGATTCCCAAAAGGCAAAGACTTGAGGGAGAACCTGACGATGAAAAGATGGATGAAAGTGAAGAAAAACCTGGTGGAGATGATCCAAAAACTGAAATGGTATAACAAAAATTGTTAAATGTGATGAGATACCATACACTGGTATTGTCATCTTTACAGGAAGTTACACTCTGATCAATTATCATGTTGATTTTCACGGAACTAGTCGGTGTGGTGGCAGTATTCACAGCTGGTTTTGGGTTTTATTTGAGTTTATTTTTATTTTATTTATTAATTTTCTGATTTTTTTATCTGATTTTGGTATGTTCTCTTAAAATTTTCTTTTAATTTAAAAACACAAAGTATATTACTACCTTTTAGAATACTGAACAAGAAAGAAGACTTCAGAAAAAACTGCTCCTCGACAACACAAGAAATTTACTAAAAGCTAAGAACATGGATGTGTAAGTAACAAACTAAAAGAATAAAATCTCTATACATAACTATATGTATTGTTTGCTATTGTGTGTGTAGACTTAAGCTCTGTCTACACTATCAAACTTTATGTGATGTGTCCATATATGGACATGATGATGTCATAACACTACCATATTTGGGCACATCACACTTTTTTTGTCAAACTAGTTTGATAGTGTAGACAGAGCTTTAAAGGTTGCATAGCTAGTATACAACGACAACAAACATTGTTTTACATTACATGTATATCTTTTCCCTAGTCTTCTCATAGCTTCGAAATTCCAACCTGAACCTTTACTAATGACCCTCATTGATCTGCTTTTACCATCAAGACAATTTGTAGTCTTCAGTCCATTTCGTGAGGTAAAAAATTTACTTTATATCAATGTACTTTTTGTCCAATTCTTTGATTTAAAACCCATAGAATAGGTTAATTAAAAGCAATGATAATTAATATATTTTATCCTCTTTTTTAGGCCTTAGTAGAATGCTACACTAAACTTCGTGAGCGGGGAGGAATACTAAATATTAGAATTACTGAAACCTGGCTGAGGGAATATCAGGTACAGTAGAAACCCCTATTAAGGGACACTTTCTTGAGAAATGAGGAACAATATATATATATATATACACACACTATGGCCAATCATTCAGGGTGCCCTATATGCCTCCTTAATTGAGGTCCCACTACTTTACTAACTAAGTCTTTTGAAAATATTGTTCCCTTTTTTCCTAAGAGTGCACTAGATCTAGAAATCCTGGTAAAACAATCCATAAGCACACATTCATAAAATAACTTTTTTATTATTTTTTCAGGTTCTTCCCAATAGAACACATCCAATGATGATGATGAGTGCCTCTGGTGGATATCTACTGACAGGCACAACAGTAGCGCTAGATCAATGAAGTTTAACAAATGTTTAACTGGGCAACAATAATCATGGAACATTTTCTTGAAAAAAATTGTCATGGCATGTAATCCAATTTCATGAGATTTGAGAAGTGTTAGCTATTTAATATTTATTTATCAAATAAACCTTACATTTAAATCTTTGATTTATAAATAAAATGTACCACTTGAGCAATTATTGTGTATATTTGTAGTGTATATATGTGTGTAAAGACTTTTCTGTAATTCTGAAATTAGAATATTGTGTGTATGTGTAAATGTCGAATACAGCAAGAACAACCAACTCGGCCAAATAATCAATTACGATTTTGCTGACACTTTTTCAACAAAAAGACAAATTTTATCAGTTGTATACATTTTTGTAAACATTTTTTTATTTTTCTAAAAAATAAATTGACTAATAATACTTAATACCTTATTACAATTTAACATTTCAAAGTACCAGTAAACTCTTTGAAAACAAATAAGTTATTTCTACTTCAGACATCATGGAGTCTTCTTTCCAGTTGGTGTTCTACCTGATATTAATATATAACCATATGCAATAATTTCTATGCTGGACACATTCAATTATTGGCACATATTGAACAAGGCAGAAGATAATATTTCAAATTACTGTAAAAATGATTTAGGCCTAGCCTAGTACATGAAGCCGATCTGTACTATTCGAGGTATAAAAATAGTATATAATTTATGACTCCGTAATCTGTACTTTATGTGACAACAAAATATTATGTGCCCATATGGACATGATGATGTTTGGTCAAACTAGTTTGATGGTGTAGACAGGGCTTAAGGCAACAGTTTGTACCTCCAGCCAATGCTGAAGCTTGTTTTGACATCTTCAGAACTGTACCGACTGCATTTTAGGGTCCATTGGCATTATGCTAATTGATGTGGCACTACGACCACATAGCCTACAGTACATCTCATATTCCTGATAGTCCCCATCAACGTAGAATGTATATTTATGTTCAGCAATGAAATGTCCACAATTGCCACATACATCTATAAAGAAACAAACAATTTAGAATTGTATAAAATATTTCAACTCAAAAATATTAAAGCAAGTCTTGTTTTTTACTATGATTATTTATGTATGTTTATGATTTTGTGAATGGAAATAAAGAAAAAAAAAAGTTCATTTAATCATGAATTTAATATAGGATTGCATATAACCAATAAAGGCACTGAGAACTTAAGTATGGACGTTTGTACTGTTTATACCCACTCTTTAAGGGTTTGCCTTTAAAAACTGCAGTTGTTGGAGAGTGAGTGGGATATGCAGTATATATAACAATCGTCAACTTACACAGTACCGCTTTATACCAATTAATTGAAACTGTAATTGAAATGTTAAAATTATGTTAACATACGTTGATAAACGATTGTTTCTACATCGTCTTCATCTGTTTCAACTTTGCGTTCTTGCACTTTCATTTGCTCTTTTTTCTGGCACTCACTGCAACCTTGGAAGTTCATTAGATATGAGCCACTATCTAAGCAAGTTTCTCCCTGAAAATTTAATTATAAAAAATGTTACACAGTATACATTTTATTATATCATACATGTTATAGTATATATACGTATGATAATCAACCTAGACATGCTAGGCTAGGCTGCCTATCTCTGTCGCTGTTTCAACCGGAATTAGCCTAGTCTAGTGTCTCTTGTCTCTTGCAGTGGTATATATTGAGTGAGGAATATAGGCCTAGCTAGGCCCAGGCTACTAGGGCCTGGTTGGATTAAAAAATCAAAAAGGTGTTTGCGAGATATCTAATCAAATGGATGTGTAAATAATATAAAATAATAACAATAACCTACCCTGTTAGGAAAAGCCTGTTTCATACAATCGAAACACATATTTATCTTTAACGTTTAGCCGATTTTGGTAAAACAAATAACATATTAATAATAATATACAACTGGTTCAATCATTTTACACACGTTTGTTTACAAAATGGGACGCCCTCTCTTGGCATCTCAACCTTATTTTATTCCACGCCCACTTTTTGCGCGACCGGAAATCCGATTAAACTTTAGACCAATCACAATTTACTTTCATGATCATGTGATTATGCAGACGGTGCGCGCGGCCTCCTGGTTAAGTTGTTTTTGGTACTATTATTGGTAGACAAAAAACCAAGACAAGAACTTTACTTCATTTATTCAGTGGGTAATTCCTGCATATTTAGTTAATGCATTGAATTCATGTTTATTAAATCATGTTCTGACAAAATAATTACTTTTAGTAGGTCTAGGGTCCTCTAATCATAGAGATATATTATAGTATAATATCTCTAGGCCTATAGGCCTAGCCCAGGGCCTAGACTAGGCTAGGCCTAGGCCTAGACTATGCATGCTCTAAGTAACTATAGCCTAGGCTATATGCCTACCTAGGCCTAGACTAGATGCCTACCTAGGCCTAGCCTAGTAGCTAGAGTCTTTAGGCTGGTTACTATAGGCCTAAGCTAGCTAGGCCTAGCCTACTAGGGCCTACCTTTCTAGCTAGTCTAGCCTAGGCCTAGCTAGACCTAGTAATAATACTATTAAGTAGTATATAGGCCTAGGCCTGGTAAAGTGGTAGGCCTAGCTAGCCTGGCCCTAGCTAGGCCTTCTAGGCCTAGGCCTACTGTACTCTTCTAGGATTTATAAACAGTAGTTTTATTTAGTAGTATGCTGCCTAGATAGGTCTATACATCTTGAATGTCTTAATCAACTTTATGTATTATAATATTTAATTTAATTCACTTTTTCAAAGTAAACTAAAAATTATAATTTTTAATAAACCTACTAATACTAAGCCTGGACTAGGCCTATACTAGACTAAGAGCCTAAAATGTAAGTACATGTAGTTAGTATGTTTTTCTTACTCTACAGATAACAGTACCGATGATGAGCATAGTTGAAGAAAAAAGATTAAACTTTGCTAATGTACTTAAAAAGGCCTGCAGTGAAGCCAGGAATGCGACTGTTATGGTTGTACCAACATTCAATCATGCTGAGTCAGTTGATAGTCTTCTAAGCGAGTTGAGTATGGATGACAGTCAAGAAACCTTTCCATTCATAGAGTCCAACAGTCCATCAAAGATGCTCACCCCAACTTGTTCTCCTTCTTCGCGATATGCTGCCATAGGCAATATAAACAATTCAAATGAGAGGTAACTAACAGGCCTTGTCTTTTTAGGAGTGCCTAAACTGCCATTGAGAAGTGCGATTTACAACACGCTTGATCAAACTATTATAAATATTATTTATAGTGTAGGAATGGGCAGTTGGAGTTGTTTAACAATTTTTATCCGTTTCGTTCTTCAAAGCTTACTTTAAGACTCACTTGTTTCGTTCTGTGTGAATTCATTATTTTTTCATATACATTTTATTCATTTTATTGTTTGTTAGGCAGGATAGTCAGATGCTCACATCACTATGACATGTGATGTGAGATTCCGTTTTCGGACTTTTTTTTCTGTTGTCTTGGTCAATTTATTCGGTTTTCTTAAGCTATTTTGTGGTTTATTTTCTATCTTCATTTTCATTTTCACACTTGTGCTAAATAGCGCATAGAGACTATTTGTATTTTGCGCTATATAAATTTAAAACCATTAAAACCATTAAACTTAATTTTTTTATCTTACAGAAACAGAATGGATTTTTATTACGACACAGACTCCCAAGAACTGTGTAACAATAACTCACTAAGTTCTCCAGAAATTATTTGCAAACAAAATATAACATTAACTGAAGAAGACCATGAATTTTTAGGAATTATAGGTAGTTATTTTTTTGGTTTATTCATCATCACGGTTTTAAAATTGTACAAGTTTTAGCATTTAAATAATTTAACAGATTGTATTATGGAATGATAGACTATTTCTGATAGAAATCTAGATTTTTCCCATCCCTGTCATACCAAGGCAATTTAACAACAAGACACTGAGCTCGCCTTGCCAAGATAGGAACTCTTAAAAGTCCTTTGACCTTATATATAGCTTCAACAGATACCAACAGTATTGTACCATGTACATATTCTCCGCAGCACGAGGTATCTGTTAAGGGGCGTGGAACTGATCGTGTTGCAGCCACAGATAAACCCTTTGATCTTCGGAGCTCAGCATCCTGTTGTTATTAGATTGCCTTGGTCATACAATATAACGATCCTCTCTTTAGGCCTAGAGAAATACATTATATAATTGTCGTCGGCACCCTCAAATTAAATTTTAATTAAATTTCTAGGTGAGCTGAATATTCATGAAACAAAGGTTTCTAGTGATGTTTCACTGTATGTTGCCAATGAAGACAACAAAGAAGACAATTTAATGCAATGTTATCAAGAACAATTGGCAGACCAGAATTTCATGGATTTGACAACATACATTAGTAATAACCCAGGCAAACTCTACTTTCAAACAGAGTATTACCAATCAGAAATGACTTCTCTCAGATATGTAAGTTGATTATACAAGCCAACACTCCCGTTTTGGCCCGCTTTAAACACTTCATTTCATTTTTTTCAAAATCATGGCTCTACCATAGGTAGGTAATTTTTGCAATTGATAATTATACTGATTTGATCAAGTGATATAATGATTTGATCAGTTGATATATTGATTTGATCAGGTGATATATTGATTTGATCGGGTGATATATTGATTTGATCAGGAGATATATTAAAAGGTAACTGTCGAAAAATATTGACCAGTAGTAGAGATACATGAAAAAGAAAATTCTTCATATACAAGTACACAGTTAAACATATTGATTTTGTTTTTTATACAATATAGCAACCATATCCAACAAAAAGTAAGGAACTATCCCCTGAAGAAATACTAAAAAGGAAAGAAAGAAATCGAGTAAGAAGCAAAGCATACAGGTTGCGAAAGAAGTTGCAGTTTGAAGCTTTACAGCAAGAAGTAGAGGCTGCGAAAATTGCAGCTGAAATTGCCCGAAAGGTATTTTAAAAAATTCTTCCAATATTTAATATACATATCACGATGTACTGAAATACTCTAAAGCCTTGTCTATACTATCAAACTTTATGTGACAAAAAAATGTCGATTTCATATCACTACCATATTTGGGCATATCACTACCATATTTGGCACATCTTGTCAAACTAGTGTGATAGTGTAGACAGAGCTTTAGAGAAGGAGTTTTTACATGATCATTTCATGTCAGTAGACGAAAATTGTAAAAGGTATACTCAATAGAAGAAATCCATTCAGATCTTATGCATACGAAAGATTTAAAAATATACCTTAAATTTACACAAGAAAATAACATGGCTAGACTACTCACGATATAACGTCAGAATGTATTTACTAACGTTTTATGAAAATTATTGCAAAAGAAATTTCATTCTGTATAATACTGTTCTTTTTTTTTTTGTAGGATAAAGTTGTTGCAGAAGTAATGCTTGAAGTATCGGAGAACCAACAATATTTCAACAACGAATGTTAAAAAACAATAACAATATATTTTATTTATGTTACAATGTTTGTTTACATTTCCAAACAAATAGATCCTTTATACATAGTACAATTGTTTATAATTTCTATTATTGTATTCCTAATATAATGTGTATAAATTGTTTAGAATTTGTTTTCTTTTCACTTAATTATGTTTACTTATATTTGTTTACAATTTTATATCTTTTTTGTATTAATATACCAATATTATTACAGCATGTCATTTTGTTTTGTGCTCTTAACATTTCAATTCAAAGTAAACTTTATTTCTCTTTTCTCAGTAAATAAAACAGGTAATATAAGCAAATTTAAGGTGGAAATTCCAGAAAGTAAAAGCTTCAGATGGGCTGGGACAATTATTCATTGTTAAGAAAAAATTAAAATAATTAATTTTAAAAATGTATTATTATTTATAAATGCTTAACTTTCTTTCAACTGTATTTGTATACATTTGTTTATGTGCAATAATAATACGAAACTCACTGAAAAGTAATGCAAACATTCCATTGAATAAAAATATTTTAAAAGGGTGCACATTGTACTTTAAGCGATAAAAAAAAGCATGAAACGTGTCTAGTGTTCTATGTGTAGGCTAGTTAAATAATTTATATGTGCAATATATTTATTACATTTGCATTAGGCATATTTCCTTGTTTTGTATTATAAATCAAATAATATTAATGCTATTTAAAAAGAAATTTAACAATTAAATAAAAATAAATAATAATATTCATTTAAATGATTATATAATGAATTTTGTGCATTAATGCAAGAATTTATTAATAAATTTAATTCAACCTGAATTCATCGTTTTTTTTTCAATTGGCGCTCCATAGATAGAAAATTATTTTGATAATAACCAATCAAGCGGAACATTCCGACGTCCTCCTCGGTCCTGCTCGATACAATCACAGTATTTTTAAATTTAAGTGTACTTTTACATTTTTATATAGCAAATAATAAACTGCACATTCTTTATAAATGGTATAGGAATGTAGGTTTTGGATTTCTAGTAATTTAAGTGGAAACTACCGTCTAAACAATGGTGTTAAAGCTAGGCCGGTTGGTGTAGCAAATATTGAACTTTCCTTACAGTGGCACAGCAGCACTTCCCAGGCGAACTAATGACCTACAAACTAACGCTGTAACAGCCTAGGTTAAAAATAGGTGTCTTTACTGTTATTTATAATATGAATAGTCCAGTTCCACCACCTCCTCCCTTGTATCTTGCAAACCCCAAGTCTACTAACAGTCAAATCAAAACTGATGAAGAAGCACCTCAACCGTCGTCATATGTCTATGATGAGGCTGGCATCGATGAAGTTCAGGTAAAGATAACATGTTTACCAGAATGGTAAGTTAACAAATACAAATTATTATAAATATTTGAGTTTTTGAATGCAGTGTTTGCACGCTTTCAAATAAAGTTTGGAAACTGTACTATTTAAAGTGTAAAGTAAACACTATAAACTAACTTCAATATGATTATTAATTAATGCTCATTTCAACATTATCAGGAGAAGTGAGCAGCTGTCAGAAGAGACATCAACATGGTTGTCAGTGTATACCCCAGTTACTGCAATTCTTCAAAATGGACCCCAGTAAGTAAAGGTGAACAGGTGGGGCACCTCCTTTGGAACACCCCTATCCATGGGAAACTTTTCCAGTAAAACTAATGAGGCCAATACATATTCGGGAACATCCTCTTTAACGGTACACTTATCATCTGGGGCCAAATTTAAATGACAACCCAGGTACATATGTCATTATTTCTGCTGTGAAATTATTTAGAAATGTTTCCTCCTAAAAATAATAAATCATGTATTTATGATAGGTGTGGTATTGTGGCGTTATGCATGGCCAGTCAACTTTTATGTCCACAAGCTTTGACCCCTGACATCGTCTTTGAAATTGCCAAGTCGCATAAATTCACAACATATGGTGAAATGTTTTCAGGTAATTGATACAATATATTTAGACAATAGTAATTCATATTAATGTCAATGTCAATCAGTGACACATACAACATTACAAATTTATTCAAACTAAAATTATGGAGGCATGCAACAAAAGAGAAACCGACATTGTATATATATACATAACCATGTTACGATGCCAATTTGCCACTGGATGTTTTTGGTGTGTAGCCTAGGGGACCAGTCGTAACAACACACAACAACTGATAAGTCTAGCTGACAGCTAGATGAAACTGTCTTGAAACGCAAGTTAAAATTACTGGTTTACAATCGATGAACTACATTAATTAGTACATCAATATACTAATCGAAACCAGAGGAAAATGTTTTCACTACATAATCATGTATTATTTTAACATGATGACTGGCTAAATGTCAAATAGAAAATGTCATTAATTAATTTTAAAAAAACTTGTTTCTTTCAGTTAAAAATATGTGCAAACTTGCTAGTATATTGATGGATTGTGAAGCCATACAGTTACCGAATGGTCTAGATGACTCTGAAACTGTGTTTAAACATTTAGACGATGGATGTCCAATTCTTGTACCGTATCCTTTGCACACATGGTTAAATCACACTGGTTGTAATTATGTACTTAAATGTATGGGCAGCATCTATGGTGTCAGATACAATGTTAAACTTAAGTGAACGCTCTTAAAATACCAAAAATGTACTTAAATGTATGGGTATGTTATAAGATATTAGGCAAATGTAAAAACCCCAACAAATTGAACAAAAGAAACAATTATTAGGAGTTGAATGCGAGTCAGAGATTAAAAAATATGTGCCTACTATCTAACCTGGGGCAGAACACACAAAACTATCCAAACTATGACAAGCCTGTAGTTCTTTTACAATAATACATATTCTGTTTTTACAGTAGAACCCCTAATAAACAGACAGCAAACAAAACATTATGTGGTGTCCCTTGAATAGCAGTTTACCACAAAGGAGAAGTTTCACTGTATCATGTGCTTTTTATATATCACATTTTCATGATTATTTTGTTAACTATTATCTTAGTTATGATAAAGATGAATCAACTGCACCATGCTGTAGGAACGGCAACAAGGCTCACTGGGCTGTGGTACTAGGTAAGTGTGTATACAGTATTCCAATATAGAATGGAAAATAAACGCAATTTAACAATAATACTGCAATAATAGAGGGGACCTTTGAGGCCCATTAAAGTGTTATAACGTGTCCCCTTAATAGGAGTGTCCCCTGAATAGAGGTGTCCCCTGAATAGAGGTGTCCCCTGAATAGAGGTGTCCCCTGAATAGAGGTGTCCCCTGAATAGAGGTGTCCCCTGAATAGAGGTGTCCCCTGAATAGGGGTGTCCCCTGAATAGGGGTGTCCCCTGAATAGAGGTGTCCCCTGAATAGAGGTGTCCCCTGAATAGAGGTGTCCCCTGAATAGGGGTGTCCCCTGAGTGTCCCAAAAGAGTGTTGTCCAAAGGAGGGGTTCTACTATACCAGTAGTGTGGCCCATTCCCTTTCATGTCCTATAGGCCTAAATATTAAAATCTATTCATTACAATTTTTGCAGGGTATCTTCTCCCAAACGTTCCTCCATCGATTGTTTCGACGCTTAATCAAGACAAGTGCTTTTCTAACCTGTACCACAAACCTAAAAGTGTTGATTTAAGTTCAGAATTAACGTCTCACATACAGCACAACCGTTCGTCGGTTTATGTGTATGCCAAACAGGGAAAAAGTAAGCATCTAGGAGTATGGAGTTACCAAGATCTTATACTTAGCAATAATAACTTGATGGAATGGCAGGCTGATAAGAATGAGCTCAATGAGAAGGACATGGTGCTGCCAGACGGTGGCATTAAAGAAGGCTTGAGCGGTCAGATAGTGCTTTTAAAACAGAAGTAGAGAATAACTTAATGGAATGGCAGGCTGATAAGAATGAGGTCAATGAGAAGGACATGGTGCTGCCAGAAGGGCAGAGCGGTCAGATAGTGCTTTTAAAACAGAAGTAGGGAATTTAAATAATGTGTGCTATTTTGATGTCAGAATTTTTTAAATATAGAATATTTCTGTAGAATAAAAATACTGAAATAAATGTTATGATAGATACTGTATCTATTTTATAGATTATTATTGGTTACATTGATACGTATATTAACGTACAGTATGCGCAACGCAAGCTAGTTGACCAATGATAAGCCACCGTTCGAATAATCCATCGCTTGTGATTGGTCAAATCACTTCCTTACGTTGCGTCACAGTGGGAACCAAGCTTAAGAATGGAATCGTAATCGCAACATACCAAAACAATTGAACTCAAGAAAACTTAGGTTATCAATAAATGAAATAAAATTAGTGTACGATATATGAAAAATCAAAACTGTATAAACACTAATCAATTAGATTGATACATGTTGATATGCGGTAGCCTACACAACGTATATATAAGCCTAGTTCTGAAAAAACTGTTTCTCGAAGTTTCGATCAATATACTTTATAGTAATCGTGAGTGCGAATTGATATATATTAACTTGAAAAACTAATATACTTGTAAACGAATTTCTCATCTGACACTAATTAGGAAGCTTAGATATTCTATGTACATTACATACATTTTAGATAATACCGAAATACGTTGTATGATATGCTAAATCTAAATTAAAATTGAATAAATTATTTTCTACATACACATTTAGGCCTACTGTTATATATTTATAACAAGCGTAATACTATACGTTACGGTACATACCAAATAGCTGGGACTCTGCGTCCTGGAAATCCTGTTTTCAAATAATTCCACTGTTTCCGAACACGTACCAAACAATTCCAAATTACCGTGTACTTTGTTATTTTGAGGCTAGAAAGTAAATCTGTATAAGTACATATACAGTACCTCAGTCTATGTCCAACTTCTCTGGGACAGTGAACATCCATTGATGAATACGTTTCTCTGTGGCGATATGTTTCATCCCTCCGATCCATTTCGGAAGAAAATAGTGAACATTTCAATTTTTATTAGTACACTGATTTTTGTCCACAAATTAAACAAAGTAATTGATTCAGAAGCGATATATCCATTCCATCCATTAGGCTGTAATACTCCAGAACTCTTGTCAGAGCCAGCGCGATGGTATATTTGTATATCTAATACACGACAATAACAAGTCGCCCGTAACATTCCACACCACCCCTTCATTTGCATTAACCATGTGTTTGGGAATCCGCATACTCTTTCACGTGGAGCTACAATGACAACTCTTACAAGAAATAATATAACTCATTTTAAACGGTTATACTTTATTACAAGCACTATATCACCAATTACAAATATTTTTTTTCCATCAGGGTAAATTACAATTTCAAATTTCAAGTTAAAGATGTATTGTCCCCTGAAAAAATAATTATTAAAAATTTTTCTGTTGAATATGCCATTTTAATGTCACATAATAGTTATCCACTTTGACCAAAAATTAGATCCAAAAAAAATTATTTACCTGAAAAAACTGTAATTTAGAGCAAAAAATAGTCAAATTGGCTGCCAGCCAATGGATTTTGGTTGAATTTAACCATTTCTTTTGTCATTTTATAAGTAAAAACATTATTTTTTAGGGTTTTTTTTCTACGTACGGAAGTGATTAACTTGATTAAAACTACAAAATACCCTATTCAAAGTCTGATTTAATTAATCTTCATTTTTCATGTTTTTTGGGGGACAATACATCTTTAACGGATGCCACGCAATGCTTTTAGTTTGAGGCAAATTTAATCTATTGTTTATTATTCAGGAAGATAATGCGTTAGAACCGTTATTAAGGGACACATTCGGGACTCAATAAAATGTCCCTTTAATACTGGTTAAACATATTGCCCCTCGTTTCGTAAGAAAATGTTCATTTGATAAGAGTTTCCCTGAATAGAGGTGCTCGCTTTGCCTTAACCAATAACAATAATCACATACATATCACAAAAGTAATAATAACAACAGCACTAATACTCATCATATTACAATAATCATATAACAATACGTTATCACATCGTGCATATATTTTAGAATTATCAAGTACTGTAACCCTTGGTTTCTAATATCGCTTTACTAATAAAAACAAGCACGGATGTGCGATACTCGGGGTACAGCAAAAGAAGCTGTAATGACGTCATAAGACCGGATGTAACGTCACATACACGTAAATAACCTCGCTACCAAATACGACTATACGGTACCATCTTCGAGACGTGATATGGCTGCCGGGATGGATGCATCCGGTTTGAAATTAAAAAATCCGGCTCTATAGCTTTGAGGAAATGTCCCTGTAGTATATTCATGCCAAATCCCAGAGCTCAATACTACAACGAATAAGGGAGGAGTAGTACTTTATAAATCGCACTTTTTACTCAATAGTGTCCAGATGGAGGAGAAGATGAGTGAGTCCTAGACTCGGGTACCCCGAGTAATAATCACATACATTACAGTATGAATAACAACAACAATATAATCATTACAATAATAATATCACAACTATATCACAATAATCACTTAATATATTTTTTAGAATTCTCAAGTAGTTGTAGCAGTTATTAGGCTGCCTTGTTTAAACAGGTATGGCAGAGTCTTTCTCATTCCTACTTTAAATGCATTATATTTAAAAGTGTATATAATCGGATTTATACAGATATTGACCAACGCTAACGGTAATGTAATATCATAAACGGGCGAGTCGTACTGAAGATCCCCACCTAATGAAGTGATGGTAAACGCTATTTGATCTGGTACGACGCATATGACGTATACGACACTCACGGTAAACAATGTCTTTATTATATTCACCCGTCTGGTTGCTGTGGACGCGCTTACGACTGATCCATCTCCAACCTTTCGAAGTCCGCGAAAAATACTGACGTATGCAAAGAACATCGAGCAGATAGGAATAACTACAATATACACACAAGCGACTATGCCGTTAATATGTTTGTACTTATCCGTTGGCCAGGTGAAAATACAGACTCCATCTACCACGTGTTGAATTGACAGCCATAAGAGATTTTCTCCACAACCACACATCCAGGGAATTACCAATATCAGTACTTTCATTCTTGTTTGTCCTTTCAGAATATTGTATTTTGTCGGATAAATCACGGCAAAGTATCGATCAAATGTAAGCGTTACAAGGTTAGCTGTTGAAGTGTATATACTCGACCAGAAGAGGTATTTGCTCGACCAAATCTTGCAGACAACTTCCGCAAGAAATTGCGATTCCGGTACACGAGTCGTCAGATGCGGATCGAGGAACAGACAAAGCGAAAGTAAAGATGTTAGAAAGTCTATGATGCATTGATTTAATATCAGAAGGTTTGTCGTGCTCGTCCAATTCGGTAGATGAAATAGTACAAAAATTGCTAGGCCATTTGTGAGACATCCTGCTGAACCAACGACACTGTATAGAAGTATAAAATAGGTGGACATCTTGGTCGAGCAACTTTGTTACTATCACTTGAGTCTTAAAAATATGCGTAAAATATAATACGATTGAAAAGTTTATATGAAACACTAACTATCTTTGAAATATCCAATAATTTGGATTACTAATGATTGGTGTCCTGTTAAACGGAGTTAGAGAAATTCTGAAAATTCTAATACAGTAGTCATAATATATGTAGACCTCAGCAACTCAAAGACATTAACCAATCAACTGGTCAGCAAAATAATGCATAATAATTATTTTGTGTTTAAAGTAGCCAAAGAAACCCCACAAAGACTCAACTATTGTAATAAAATCAAATTAGTTCCTAATTACCTCGATAATGCAATCAAAGTCGCCCCAACTGAGATTCGAACCCGGAAACTTCTGCTATATCTAAGATTGAAGAAGATGGACAACTCTGAATTGACGACAGATTTATTCTATTTAAGCAGCCGCTTGTAACTGAATTTGTATATGGTTGAATGATGCCCAAGGTGCTTCAACGGATCTCCAGATCTCTTTCTTCAATATAGACGCCTTGAGCATCTTTGGTGGCGGAGTGCGCTCTTGGTTGTTTACCAAAACTCCATGCTAATTATTTATTACAACTAATGTTTGTTTTTCTTTTTGAAGAACATTTTAATATTTTGTTATACGATTCTCTGAACTGTTTGCTTCGCCAAGCATAAACTATGGGATTACAACAAGAGTTGGCCAGGGCCAGTATGTAGAAGCTTTGCCACCACACACTGGATACAAAAAATTCGGTATCAATAATACATAGCACAGTTAACGGTGCCCAGCATACAATGAATACGACAAAAACTACGAATAAATTAACAGTTAGTCTCACTTCTCTTTTCATCTTAAACTTATTGGCTTTTGACAGAATATTGATGTCTGTAGTAAATGTTTTATGTGTCGGTAGTTGCAGTGTAAATGGTAGTGTGATATTACTATTTGGTAATGAACGCCTCCTTCTAGTCGTGCTTCTACTGACATTAATATTCTCTCCTGATATAAAAGTCTTGCTTCTACTGATGGATTTACGGATGTTACCATTCTCTTCTGATATAACAACCTTGCATTTCCTGGTGTCACCAAACTCTTCTGATATCAAAGCCTTGCTTTTACTTGTGTCACCAACCTCTCCTGATATAGCAGAATTGCTTTTACTGATGTCACCAACCTCTCCTGATATAACAGCATTGCTTTTACTGATGTCACCAACCTCTCCTGATATAGCAGCATTACATTTACTGTTGTCACCAACCTCTCCTGATATATTATTAATTCTTCCAGAATTAGGTTTCAAATCTGGAAGTATCTGTCCATTTTTATCTTGTATATAAAATGGTACTTGGATGCTTGAACGACTTATGGCCAATATTGCAGCACCAACTGTCGAAGATTCTTTGTTTGGTGAAAGTATTTTTGATGTTGAAGCTTTGTTTCCCATTCTATAATCAGTTATACAAAGAGAACAAGTAGGATGGTTTGGTTTACTCTCAGTTTCTTTGTTGGTAACATTTAGGCGCATATCCTCTATGTCGTCTAAACCCTGGTTTGAACTGGTTTTAGATACAACATCTTTCCTGTTCGAAGGTTTAAATCTACTACTTTGTTCGCATTGCCTGATTCGCCGACGACTTCTTCTGACGGTAACAAATATATTCCCGTAACAGAATAAAATAATACATAAACTTAAGGGGACAAATAGCAGCGAAAGTCGTATATAATGCAACCCGTCATATGTCGTTTCAACATTGCAAGAAAGTGTCATCTCAGAGAAACCGAAAATGTCGGTGTTGTTTATAATCGAAATGGTTGAAATAATCGCTGGTAAAATCCATGTAAATGCGCAAATAATTATGGTTCTTCGATGAGTGAAGATGGTGTTGTAACTGCTAAACTTTACAATGCAAATGTATCTGTTCACGGCTACCATAGTCATACCAAGCACTGAAGTGTTTAGGCAGACAACAGTCACGACGCCGATTATTTGGCAGACGATATACGCACGCGGGAAAAACCATTCTCGATACCAAGCTGTGAAAATGTATACCGTATCAGTTACCAAGCACACAATTAAATCGGCTAAAGCTAGGCTGACCACAAGATACTGGCCTGGTTCACGAAGTCGCCTGTTGCTACAAACAGCGATTATAGTCAACGTATTTCCAACGGAGCCTACAATTACCTGGCATAATAAAATAAAGCATTCGAAAATAACTATACCCGTCTCATTCGAACTTTCTGTGACATTATTTGACATTTTATACAGATTACCTACAACTGTGGTAATGTCTCTTGTTGAATAGATATTTAGAAAATGAAGGTGGCAGCAGAAACGACACAAGTCTGTATTTTGTAAATAATGTGTTAAATAATAATTTACAGCATTCCTTTTGTGTGTTTACTTAGTAAATTCAGAAAGCATTATTACGACACGTTACTATGATATTAAGCGATACATTCAAACGGCAGGTTATTCTGATGAACGCTTTTGTGACGACCATGTGTTGTCAGGTACTCACTTAAGGTATCCAGTAAATGACATGCATTCTCAAAGTAGATTTTAATGATAGTTCTCAGTTTCCTCACTCATATTCATATCCATTAATATTCAATTAGAGCGTAATGTAAACTGTATCTAACCGGGCTAATTTACTTGTAGGCATCATGGTGTTGTTGCGCGGTAGTCTTACATTAAAACAAATATTTGTTATATAATATACAGTTGCACCGTCGTATAGATAGACAATTATGTGCGTTCAATTACAGATAAAAATTGAACGGGTGTTGTACGCGCGCGTTTAATTAATGATCAAAATTGAACGAGTTTTGTACGCGCGCGTTCAATTAATGATCAAAATCTTATTTTTTGTTACGGAATTTTTAAATATTCGTTTAGTAAATTTACTTCAGACGTATATCTTGCTATAACACAAGAAAAATGTGTATATCCGTGCCACGGATCTTAGCGTTGCGGCGTTTATTCGATCATTTTCCGTAATTATATTGTTCATTGTCAGTTATTCAGCTCTTGTGATTTGTTTTTCGCCGAGAACACTTTAATATTGCTATATATGACTGCCGGAATTGTTTGATACGCCAGACGTACACGATGGGGTTGCAACATGAGTTCGCAAGAGCTAGAATGTAAACGGCCTGCCACCACACTTTTGGTACAGAGAAGTCTGCATCAAAAATAAAAAGCATTGTTATTGGCAACCAGCAAAGTATGAACACAACAAACACGATGAATAGATTCACCGTTAGTCGCACTTCTCTTTTCATTGACAGTTTTCTAAAGGTTGAGATTTTATTATAAGGAATATTTTGCTCTGATTGACTATTAATATCTTGTATATCCTCACTATCATCATTAGAATGTGGAAATGGTTCATTTGATAAACTCCTTCGTAGGTTGAAGCTGCTTGCGATATTATTACTACCTTCCAAAGGTGCGACGGTTCTGCAACCGGAAGATTGCTTTGAGGAGTGGATCTTTACTTTATATTTATCTCTGTTGCTTTCCATATCTGTAGATAATGAATGTTCCTGGTAATCAGTGTCCAGTCTAACTATCCCATCAACTGACGACGAATACACCAAACGGTTTTCTAAAGACTCATTCGACTCTGTTGTCTCAATTGCCTTGTCATGTGCGTCTAACGAATACTTCTTGTTGTTCCGATTGCTTTGTTCTAATGATTTTGGGCCAACTATTACTGAAGGCATTGTCTGTCTTCTTAGAGGTTTGTGAAAAGGTTGACTTAATTCAGACCTAATCTCTTCATGTTTGGAAGATGATGACTGCTTCTGAAAACTGGAACTGCCTCTAAGATCTGCTGGTATACTCTCAGGTGCTTCTTTTGAACTGTATTCAACAACGTCTATACTATCGTCTGCTGCTGAGCTCTTTTTTATTGTTCTCTTTTGAGTTTGTTCTATTCGGCGACGACTTGCTTTCACCGTTTGAAATATACTCGTATAACAAAATGTAACCACAAGGAGACTCGAAGGAACAAACATCAATGAAAAACGAAGAAAGTGTGATGCTGCCTCTGTAGTTTCTACGACGCAAGCCAGCGATACCTCAGAGAAACCAAAAACACGTGTTCGTGTACTAACCGGTATGGCAACACTAATGACTGGTGGAATCCAAGTTAGAACACAAATAATCATTGTGTTGCGATGAGTAAAGATTGTCCTGTATTTGCTATACTTCACAATACAGATGTATCTATTTACAGCGATCATAGTTAAACTCATTATCGAGGCGTTCATGCTAAGAACCGACAGCGCGCCGACTATTTGGCAGACGATGTACGCGTTCGGCAGAAACCATTCTCGTTGCCACGCTGACACAACGTATAAAGAGTCAGTAAGTAAGCAGACGATCAAATCGGCTATGGCTAGGCTGATTACCAGATAGTGACTCGGTTTACGAAGGTGTTTGTTGGTGAAAACGGCTATTATGGTCAAGATATTTCCAAGTGAGCCTACAAAAGTCATGCACGATAAAATGCAGCATTCGAAAATGATCAAACCCGTAGGCACATGATACGTTTCATTAATATCCATCGTTTTCAAATATGACTGAATTAAACCGGCAAAGTGGATGTACTTTGTTTGTGCATCCACGAAGCAAAATGAAACCGTGTAAAACCTATCTCTCCGCTTATTAGTAGTGTTAATTACGTTAAATTATTATAAGGCATACTATGTAAACATATTTACTTAGAGAAGAGTTAAATACAGATTAAGGTTAAATGTATCCTAGATACCGGGTCTATATATCAGGTTCTATAGATAACAACATCCCGGATGAACATCAGAAGAAGAACAAGTAGAACACTCTTCCCGTCAAGTGTTTCATTAAATTTATGTTAAGCTAGTACGTTACATTTGTCAATGTTCGTTTATTGACGACTGCTCTTTTTCAATATTCAAAATCACATTTATTCAGCAATATATAGTTAAATATAATTGTTACATACAATATTGCAGGAATATTACAGAGAAAAGTTTATTCTAGTCATAAGACCACCCCCACCCTCTCCCAAAAAACAGGGAAAACAACTACGGAACATCACAGGTTAGCCTGTCATCAACAACACAAATACATAACCCAATACATATCTTATAACTTGTCTAAATTGACCTAGTAATAAAGACAGAATAATAATTTCACAAACAATAATATCGGTTAATCATAATAATATTTGCCATTCACTGGACCGAGTAATTCAACGGAAAATTGGACGTCACGACAAACCAACTTATTCATACCAAAGTCCGGCTGTAATAACTATACTGTCCGTAACAAAATTACTCACGTTAATTGCCTCATGAGAATAACCCACTGCTGTTGATATTAACAATTCTACCTTAATGATTCTATTAATACTCTCAATGAGAGGAATACAAGTGGCATGATTCGGCAAAATGTACATCTAAGCATCTTTAGTTCTTATCTCTTTAACCTATTACACAATTATAAGCCTCTTTTATCTCCCATTGCCTTATTAACAATAGGAAGTGTTTTGAATTAGCCAAATGTATTCCCAATAATAATAATATCAAACGCTTCTAAACCTCTTTTATGGTGCTTCTCTCTTTAGATTGCTTTATTGAAAGAATAATTTAATTTGCTTGCGTAAGTAAGCACACCACACTAATGAAGTCAAAACTAATGTTAATTCTTCAAAATAGAAAATTACCAGATGTAAAAGTGTTCCCCCTTTTTTCTAACAATGCAACATAATAGTTTTAAATCAAAATAGAAAGATTACGTACAATAAAATGGAAAACTAGATCCCAACGGGGACAGAGGTTCATGAGTAAAATGAGAAACTAGATTCTAACGGGGACAGAGGTTCATGAGTAAAATGAGAAACTAGATCCCAACGGGGACAGAGGTTCATGAGTAAAATGAGAAACTAGATCCCAACGGGGACAGAGGTTCATGAGTAAAATGAGAAACTAGATCCCAACGGGGACAGAGGTTCATGAGTAAAATGAGAAACTAGATCCCAACAGGGACAGAGGTTCATGAGTAAAATGAGAAACTAGATCCCAACGGGGACAGAGGTTCATGAGTAAAATTAGAAATTAGATCCCAACGGGGACAGAGGTTCATGAGTAAAATTAGAAATTAGATCCCAACGGGGACAGAGGTTCATGAGTAAAATTAGAAATTAGATCCTAACGGGGACAGAGGTTCATGAGTAAAATGAGAAACTAGATCCCAACGGGGACAGAAGTTCATGAGTAAAATGAGAAACTAGATCCCAACGGTTACAGAGGTTCATGAGTAAAATTAGAAATTAGATCCCAACGGGGACAGAGGTTCATGAGTAAAATGAGAAACTAGATCCCAACGGGGACAGAGGTTCATGAGTAAAATGAGAAATTAGATCCCAACGGGGACAGAGGTTCATGAGTAAAATGAGAAACTAGATCCTAACGGGGACAGAGGTTCATGAGTAAAATGAGAAACTAGATCCCAACGGGGACAGAGGTTCATGAGTAAAATGAGAAACTAGATCCCAACGGGGACAGAGGTTCATGAGTAAAATGAGAAACTAGATCCCAACGGGGACAGAGGTTCATGAGTAAAATGAGAAACTAGATCCCAACGGGGACAGAGGTTCATGAGTAAAATGAGAAACTAGATCCCAACGGGGACAGAGGTTCATGAGTAAAATTAGAAATTAGATCCCAACGGGGACAGAGGTTCATGAGTAAAATTAGAAATTAGATCCCAACGGGGACAGAGGTTCATGAGTAAAATGAGAAACTAGATCCCAACGGGGACAGAGGTTCATGAGTAAAATTAGAAACTAGATCCCAGCGGGGACAGAGGTTCATGAGTAAAATGAGAAACTAGATCCCAACGGGGACAGAGGTTCATGAGTAAAATGAGAAACTAGATCCCAACGGGGACAGAGGTTCATGAGTAAAATGAGAAATTAGATCCCAACGGGGACAGAGGTTCATGAGTAAAATGAGAAACTAGATCCCAACGGGGACAGAGGTTCATGAGTAAAATGAGAAACTAGATCCCAACGGGGACAGAGGTTCATGAGTAAAATGAGAAACTAGATCCCAACGGGGACAGAGGTTCAGTCAACAGGTGTACCTTTTGATATATTGTTATTATACACATTTGACTTGACATTGCTGCTCGTGTATTATACAAATAAATGTGTTGCATCATATATATATATACAAAAACTTTAAGATTTTTTTTCCAAACAGAAAACGTAAACACATAAAATGTTACGTAATTGGTAATTCACGCTCACCAATCCACATCCGGGTAATAAGATGAAAATAGAACACACACATACATTATCTATATTTATGGTTTGTGAAAACATATTCTTTGGAAGTTAACAGCTCAAATATCAAAGCACAATATACAGTATTGTTGGTGAATGCTTACATTAAAAAATAGTGTCTTAAAGCACTGTCTACACTATCAAACTTTATGGGACAACAAATGTGATGTGCCCATATATGGACATGATGATGTCATATCACTTCCATATTTGTGCATATCACTACTATATTTGGGCACATCACACTTTTTTGTCAATCTAGTTTGATAGTGTAGACAGAGCTTAAGAGACATTTTCAGGGCATTGATTACAATAATGACTCTTGTAATTATTATTTCGAACCCGAGTGTGATCCCGGACTCGCTAGAGAACATCTCAGTAGTCGCTTGTATGACTGCCTAAAATGCTTGCTACGCCACACGTACACGACAGGATTACAACTCGAATTAGCTAGCGCAAGAATGCTGACGATTTGCCAAACTACATCAGATTGGATTGGATGAATTGGATCAATCAATGATACCACTGTAAGGGGTAACCAGCACATCACAAAAATTACAAAAATTATAAATAAGTTGACAGTTAAACGTATTTCTTTTTTTAGGTTAACTTTTGTTATTGGGTTTGAGTTGCCATTTGCCGTTTCCGTCGAGTGGCTACCAACAGCAGACGAAGGAGCATCGTTTTGATGACATATTGGCGCCAATTCGTGTGTGTTGATGGGCTCTACTACAGGTTCATTACAATTCATATTTGAGTTCGCAGCTTGGGAAACATTAGGTTTTGTCACGTGTTGCTGCTGCTCAATACGCCGTCGGCTAGCCCTAACCGATCGGTATATATTCGTATAGCAAAACGTAATGACAACCATCGCTATAGGAATGTAGATTACCAGTAAGAGAGTTAGGTACCACCATCCAACTTTCGTAAACTCCACACTGCATGACAGCATATGATCGTGAATTCCAAAAGGAGTAATCTTCATCGAAACTGGGACGATGACACCGATGAACGGCGGGATCCACACTAAACTACACATCACCGCTGTACGCCGCGGGGTGAAGATGTCTTTGTATTTGCGGTATTTCACAATGCAAACATATCTATTGATGGCAATCATTATAAGATTCATAACCGAGGCTTCAAGGCAAAGAACCGTCAGTAGTCCTACGATCTGGCAGACGATGTAAGCGTTCGGTAAGAACCATTCCTGATGCCAGGCCGACACAACGTATATGGAGTCTGTGATCAGACAAACAATCAAATCTGCTATGGCCAAACTGACGACGGAATATTGGGCGGGTTCACGAAGGCGCTTATTAGTCAAAACTGCAAAGATTGTTAATATATTTCCAATTGAACCCACGGCAGACATACATAATATAATTATGCATTCAAAAACTATCAGAGCCCTCTGCGGATTCGTTCCTGTGACATTGTTGACCGTCATCATCGCTGATGGAGGCTGTGGGGAAAAAATGAGTGATTTGGTAAGATACACCTTAAAAATAGTGATTAAAAAGTCGTTGAAATAAAATAAGAATCTAATTTTTATTAAGTATATCTATCTATTGCATTGTTCTTGAAGTATGAAAACAAATATAACAAAACAAACAAGCATTAATTTTCTTCATTGAACATAATCATTTACAAACACACAATACCTACTTAAGTTAAAAAAAACATTTCAGAAAATCGGATAGCAGTAACAGAACTTGCCTCTAGTCTAATAATTCGTACGACTGTTACATGATTTACAAAAACAACAAATAAATAAAACATTTGTTGTTCTAATTCCTAAAAATAAAGTTAAAACTGTGTCTTACAAAACATACCTATGTTACCTTGCTGTTGGAAATATACGTAATCAAGTTAACGACAAGCTGAACCACGCAGCCTCGGGCCAACGCTTATAATAATTAATAAGACAGATCAAATTCCCAACCGACTTATAAACAACACTGTATAAATCACTTAGCAAGATTGAGTATTGTATTAGGCCTAGACTATATTTGTTACAAATCTCGCATGCAATCAGTCGTTTGGGCTGTGTGAATGATAATGACTACTGTATTTACATTATGCATTAATGTCTTAATACAAGCCTTTTGTTGGCATCATTCTTGTTGTGTAAATTGTACATGATTGAGTTTATTTGAGTATATTATATCTTTTATTATCCGGGGACTTTGGACGCCTAGCTAAAGTATGGAGTGATAAAAGAAAAAGAGAAATGTAATGAAATTTAAATTTCTGTTTATAAATACCTACAATAGCCGTGGGAACATGTTAGTCATACCACTAAAGAAACAATGGAGAAGAAGGTCCTTTTGATGCGACACAGCACTCTAGTCAATTTTCACGAGGCCGTTTGACGTACGTACAACACTGATACATGAGCGTACCTGATATACATGAGCACATCTGTACAAGAGCGCACACGATACATTAGTGCATCTGGTATGAACACACCTGATTCAAGAACGCATCTGATGTAAGAAGAGCGTACCCGATACATGAACACATCTGATGCAAGAGCGCACCTAATACACACGATGGGTGAGCACACCTGATACAAGAGCGCACCTGATACATGAGCGCACCTGATACATGAGCGCACCTGATACATGAGCGCACCTGATACATGAGCATACCTGATACAAGAGCACACCGGATGCAACAGCACACCTGATACAAGAGCGTACCTGATACAAGAGCACACCTGATACAAGAGCGCACCTGATGCAACAGCACACCTGATACAAGAGCGCACCTGGTGCAAGAACACACCTGATGCAACAGCACACCTGATACAAGAGCGCACCTGATACATGAGCGCACCTGATACATGAGCGCACCTGATGCAACAGCACACCTGATACAAGAGCGCACCTGATACATGAGCGCACCTGATGCAACATCACACCTGATGCAACAGCACACCTGATACAAGAGCGTACCTGATGCAACAGCACACCTGATACAAGAGCGCACCTGGTGCAAGAACACACCTGATGCAACAGCACACCTGATACAAGAGCGCACCTGATACATGAGCGCACCTGATACATGAGCGCACCTGATGCAACAGCACACCTGATACAAGAGCGCACCTGATACATGAGCGCACCTGATGCAACATCACACCTGATGCAACAGCACATCTGATACAAGAGCGCACCTGATGCAAGAGTACACCTGATACAAGAGCGCACCTGATAAATGAGCGCACCTGATACAAGAACACACCTGATGCAACAGCACATCTGATACAAGAGCGCACCTGATACAAGAGCGCACCTGATACAAGAGCACACCTGATGCAAGAGTACACCTGATACAAGAGCGCACCTGATGCAAGAACGTACCTGATACATGGGCATACCTGATACATGAGCACATTACCTGATACACACCTTAAAAGGGCTTTTAAAAAATGGTCGTACAATACATGCAGACCTGGGTACAACCTTTAAGTCGTAATAGCTCTTCTAAGTTAAAAACACATAATTAAACTCAATATTATATTCCAACCTTTTTTAAATTGAAAGGGACTGTGTTTAAAAAGGTTATTGATCAAAGCGATTAAAAAAATCTTAGATCTACAAAATAATGATCTCCGCGTGAGATATTGAATTCATCCTAATGACTCTAAACATACAAAGCACGCATATTTATTGATTTTCTTAAACGATTTTCATAAACAACATTACATTGTGAAATAACACAAAGCAGTCATATTAGAGGTTAAAAAACCAAAATTCAACACTAACTGTCTAAGAAAAGTACAAAAATAAATCAATATTAATGGTTCATCATTAGCTTGCTAACGAGAATATTGTGGATGTATGGAGGCGGAAGGTCGGATAATTTGCATGACGACCACAGCATAGTTGCGGTGGTAAAAACGGTAAAATGTTGTTTCTTATTATCAATAGATTAAAAAAATTGATAAAATTGGCAAAAAGGATACTTAGGTCTAGTTTTGTTTTCCTTTTTTTGACAGAAATTTTTATTTCTTTTTATTTTACTGTTTTTCTGTATTAATTTAAGAGACTGTAGTTTAAAGGGGAGGCCATTTAATTAGCTACTAGCCTTAACGGCTATGTGACTATCTGGCTTCTCCCGGAGACGTGTCTGCGAATTGTCATAAAAAAAATAGAAAGGAAGAGAGCCCCATTGAAAACAAGCATTTTATTACTTTTATGGGTTATCCTTAATGACATCCCTTTTTTGTATATTGTTAATGTTTCGATCTTTTGTTTCATGTATATATTCATCGTATTTTATCTGTAATTGTTTTTGTGATGCTGAAATAAATCAAATCAAAATAGAAGTAATTTAAAAAGAAAAATGAAACAAATTACGTATATTATACGGATGTGTAATTATTACTTTCAGAGAATCTGTGAGGATTGCGTGCGAGGGTCATAGTGTAATATATTATTACCGTGTTCTTACAGTGACGTAAAACAGTGGGCAAAGGCCTCTGGTTTCGCACTCCTAAGGGGCCCTCCAACGCTGGGGAGTTGCATTGGTGGACTGCTCATGCTCTGCGACCGTATTCACCAATCACACTTAAGTGATATTATATAGTATTTCACATAACTCAATAAATATGTAAGTATTTCCTTTAAATTTTATTCACTTAGATTTTTCTTAATTTTAAGGTTTTCCCTTAGCCTAAGTGTGATTGGTGAAAATGACCACTGGGCCCCTTAAGCTCCGTGTTTAGCAAGTGAGCGCTCAAAGCCATTACGCCACTTGTGTTCTACCGTCTGTTAAAAGTGTTGTGAAATTAACTTTTGCGGCAATTTTTGTACTACCGGTATATTATCCCACTGCTAGCTTTGATAATAAGCAACTTTGATCTATATAATTTAATTTGGAAACAAAGCTATAAACACAAGTGTCTTGGTAAATATATACGTTGCCAACAACGTTGCTAAATATAGTTGTAATTAAAATAATAGAAAACCATAATTGTTTCTTATTCTTCTGTGATAAATTTCAAACCAATTTCTAAGAATCTACCTTTTGTTCACTTAAGCTAACATACTAGGCCTACGTTAAAGTAACATTTAATATTAAGTTAAAGATTAATAGATTAAGAGTAATAAAATCACACTTTCAATTTCAATAGGCCATTTTGCAGTTGTAATAAAGTTATTCACTTCAGTGGAATAAAAACCAAAAATAAGTATTTCACACATAAAAAGACAAAATATAACAAAAAATTATATATATTGTATATATATACAAAATTTACCCAAAAACCCATTGTTTGACAGACAATTTAGTACTTTTTGCTTTAAATTACATTTTTTTAGGTGAATAATTTGTTTCCGATCCAGTTTTTGATAAAAGTGAATAACTATTAGGCCTATGTGATAATAAAAATGGCATATTAAAAATATAAAAAAAAACAATTGTTTTTCAGTGCGACAATAGACATAAAAAAATAAAATCCAAACGTAAACCTATTTCGTGTACAGGGCCAACAATAATGTTACTATACGTTATTTCAGCCACTCTCATCCCCATGTCTCCCCTTGCCACTCACATACTCATAATTCATTTCATGTATTCATGGTCAAAGCATGGAGGAAATGGTCAAACACAGTAAAATAATAGTACATGGTTTGAAGTTATTTAATAAAGCACGGCTTAATATTATTATAATATGAGAAAAACATTGTATCCTAGGCCTAGTACAGAATGAAAAAAAAAACAAACAAACTATACTCACTTTAATTTTGATTGAAGAAGACCACCGTAAAATGTTGTTGTTGTTGGGAGAACTCACGTAAACCGATTACTATGTTCATTTATTTGCGATTAGTATTTAACTGAAAGCAACGCGATATTGCGTGGCTATCATTGGTGATTTGGTATAACTAACAAAAACGCCTTCTTTTAAAATTTCATCTATAAATAATTCACATTATAAAGAAATTATAATAAAAATATTATATAGGCTAATTTAATTACTACAGATGCATTAATATACAGTGGCGGATTCCGGAATTTGTAATACAGTAGAGGGCCGGTATAAAAAGTGTAAAAGGAAGTACTGAACGTTCGAAATTTAGGAGGGGCGGCTGGGTGGCGATATTTCTTTTCGTACATAAGTCGGGGACTCCTCGTGTAACGTCACAAAATAAACATGAATATTCATTATTCATATCCATAAGGTGCACGTGACGTAAGAATTGAGGTAACTACAATTCGCTAATGCAAACGCTTTCCGTCGAGCCGTCTGTGTAGTCAAAATGATTAGACTAATGGACATTGCATGTCGATGTATGGGGTTGGTTCGAATCCCATGAACACAACTTCTTTTTATTTTATAGTGAGAGAGAGATTTAGAGAGTTAGGTTAAGTTATTTTTAGGAAGTAGTTCGGCTTTCTTTCACATAAAAAAAGAGTCCCCAACTTATGTACGAAACTAAACAAAAATCGCGGCCAGGTGTCCCACCACCCTCTGATCAGCCATGGTACCGTATCCAACTAAACCCAGTCGGCAGACGGTAAATATAAATTATAGAGCTTAAAGGGTAGACAAGTCTCGCAAAGCGCGAACATTTCTAGTAGGCCTGAACATACGTAAATCAAATCTTAAACAATATAAATGTTGAATTTTTTTAATTGTTTCTTTATTTGCCTATCTGGATATTTTGTGTGATAAGGGGTTTCTATAACATAACAGACATTTTGGCAAATTTAAGCCTAATGCAGGTCAATAGCAATTGAAATGACCGGTACCTACTTGTATGTTAATGCGGTAGATTTTGCTAAGCACATGTGACGTCACAGCAATTTACGGTGACGGCTGTACGGCGAGCGAGCGATATCGTAAATTTCGCAATTGTTCTGAAATCATATGTACATCCCTAATACGTTGAAAAAATATGGTTCTCGGTATGGTTGTGCTTTAAAAGGGATTGCATTGTCTGATATGTGTTTGCTATTCATAAATGGGATGGGTAATGAGTCTATCATGTATACAATTCGCAAACTACCATTGTTTTAACAAAATGAATGTTTATGTCATTACAGTACTTACTATTTGAATTAGAATCGGTTTCACACACATTAAATGTAACTTGATTGCTCTGCGTTTTTAATGCAAGGTCTTTCTTTATTGCCGCTTTTTTTATTAAATAATAAGTAAAACAAGTAAACTCGTCAATAATAATTATGTATTAAAAACGTTAATTTTTTGTTGCTATTTTAATGTCACGTATATCACGAATCGAAAAAAAAATATTTAAATGAAAACAATGTAATTGAAAGCAAAAAATACTTACATTGTTTGCCAGACAATGGTTTTTAGTTAAAATTAACCGTTTCTTTTGTCTTTTTATATGTGAAATAATTTGTTTTTTTTTTTTTTTACAGAAGTAAATAACTTTATTAAAATTGCAAAATGGCCTATTTAAAGTCTGATTTTATTAATCTTCCTCTTCTTAATGTTTTTGGAGGACAATACATCTTTAATAAAATGTTAAAAGAAGTGCCTACAGAAAATGTCAGCAACAATGAAGAAAAGAAAAACATTTTATAAATACGATTTGGATATTAAATAAGAATGTTTTGTGAATAAATATTGTTTGTCATTATTGGTGTTTTCACAATAAACTTCTTGCAAAAATATCAATAAGATATATTTTTGGATAAGAATTTTTTTTGAATAAACATTGTTTGTCATTATTGGTGTTTTCACAATAAACTTCTTGCAAAAATATCAATAAGGTATATTTTTGGATAAGAATTTTTTTTTAATAAACATTGTTTGTCATTATTGGTGTTTTCACAATACACTTCTTGCAAAAATATCAATAAGATATATTTTTGGATAATAAAAATGTTCTGTGACTAAACATTGTTTGTCATTATTGGTGTTTTCACAAAACACTTCTTGCAAAAATACCAATAAGATATCTTTAATTGTGTTTTTTTTTTTGCTGAGTTCTAGCAAAACAGATTAACGTCATCGCTTACTATTTTTTGTTTTGTAATTTGAAATAATAATGATAAATGGTTACACAGAGGCCAAGATATTGATAACACATTATGTAATCTAAGCAAAGTAACCGAAACAAGTCACGGGGACAAAACTAAAGCTTGGTTCACACTAGATACGCAACGTAATGCAATCTACGCAACGAAAAAAAACAAAAAAAAACTGAAATCATTGTCAGTTCCCACTTATTATTACGCAATACAGCACTTTGCGTCAATGCGTCGCTGCGTTGCGTTCTAGTGGGAACCACGCTTAAGATTTGGACCTGGCATCATGACACAACCAGGATTACAATCCAGGCACCATCATGAAAACCGATAGTGTCATTTACAGTAGAATCCCTATTCATCTTTGAGACCCAACAACACGTTAATAAACATTATATTGCCTCTTTTTACGGTTTCGCAGGAAAGTATCCGCTAAAGCGTGGTTCCCACTAGAACGCAACGTATCGACGCTTACCGTTCGTCTGTGTAAACTGGCTATTTTGGTTTCCCAAAGGAGGGGTTTCTACTGTATTGATCAATTAAGTACATCGCAATGCATTCAATTAATTAACGATCTCACAGCAGATTGTGTTTATTAATGTACCAACAAATTGATTGGCACTTATATACATCTAATAACTGCTCAGTCTTGTTCAATTTCATAATCAATGTTTAGATGTAATCAAATCTATTTCTCCGTGTCTATTAGTCCGCGACACCGTCGTTTCCATACGTAAATATAATTTGGTAATCATCGACGTGCAAAGCTAATAATAAATGTCATTAAAGTACATCTTTTCGCCCGTCAGTTTACCAATTAGTTATCACAACATATAGGGAACGATATGAGTTGATATGATATCAATTACCGTGAAAACGGCGACTTGTTCAATGGTTTATGTTGGTAGCACACACAGTCAATTACGAATTTTACGTGATAATAACATTATTGAATAACAAATTCATTTCAAGCGATTCAAGATTCCAACGCTGTAAAATGTAGTTGATTACAAAATATGTCTACATTATGCCGTACTTGAATAATGTAAATGTTTATTTAGAACAATAACACATCTTAAAACAACGCGGAATATAATTAAAAAAAATAGTAGGCCTAAACTTATAAACAATACGGTTGGTTAATATTATTTTAACAATGCAAGTTTTGTCCGTTGGGGTATTTTCCTTTATTTAATATGAATTAATAATAGTAGGCCTACGATATAAGAACTTTGCTATACACTATTTGGACCTCTAGTTCTTATAGCATATTATCTATGGTTTACTTTGATAACCTTGTCTGTTGACCACAATAAAAATCGATTCTTCTGGAAAACCCACATGTATTCATAATGCGATTACAGGTGTATCTATGCTAAATAGGAACCAAAACGCATTGTACAGTGGTAATTTGTTTTTAAATATAGAAATCTCAGACAATTTGTAATTGGTGGAAGGAATACTGCAAGCGCAAATGGGATCTATAATAACTATTGTACAGTATTTCCACTTAAAATTTGAGCGAAAATATCACTCAAAAGTCTATAGAATCATGGAGTTACATCCATGATTTTACAATTAAAATTGTTGTCAGTAAAGAAAAAATTGTTAAAACAACATTAACACAATTACATTCATGATATACTTACCACAAACAGCTGTGAAAATTTCCAAAAAAAACTATAATTTGATAAAGATAATTGTTTAAAAATTTTACATATGTGTGATAATCAATAATTTCTTACACGAGAAAATAAGAGAAATTATTATGATGTAGTAAAGGGTACCATTTCATTGAAAACATTGAATGTACATTTAAAACAAGCCTGCTCAATTGGGGATATTATCCTAAAAGCATCCTTCGGTAAGGGCAATGAAAACCAAAACAATGTCTATAATATGGCCTACAATATTTTGCATATTAAAAAAACACTTCATAGAATTTCCAGATTTAAGAAAAATATCCTGTTTGTTTTTTAGAGGGCATACAATTTTTGTTAATTATTGAAAATGAACAAAAAATATGACGTAATGCAGCTGATATAAAAAATGCTAGCTTCAATTTTCTTTTGCCGGATCAATATCTTCAGTCCTCTGTTCCAACGAAACTTCCATTTTATTTTTATCAATTTGTTGCTCTTCATTTTCTGGTAGTGTGAAACTTTCATTATTTTTTTCTTCTTTTCCTTCAATCCCATTTTCACTCGACTTTTCTCCTACTTCTAGCTTCATACCGTCTCCTTCTTTATCCATCTCTTCTCCATCCTCAACAACTTTCACAGTATCTTCTTTTGTTTTCACACTGTCTTCCCAAAGCATTTCTTCCACTTTAATTTCCGGTTTGTCTTCCTGTTTTTTTTCATCTTCTCTACTTATATCACTCTCTTTTCTGTCTTCATCTTTACTCCTCTCACCCTCTTTTTTACTTTCTTCCTCCCTACTTTGTTCACTCTCTTTCCAAATCTCTCCATCTTTCTCTTTTTTACTTTCGTTTTCTTCATCCTTATTTCTACCCTTTTCTTTTCTACTTTCTCTATCTTTACTTCTGTCTCTTTTACTTTCTGCATCTTTACTTCTATCCCTGTCCGTTTTTCGTTCTCCATCTTTACTTCTTTCTCTTTTATGTTCTCCATCTCTACTTCTATTTCTTTCTTTTCCTTCTCCATCCTTTCCTCTCTCTCTTTCTTTTCTACGCTCACCATCTTTACTTCGTTCTCTCTTTCTTTCTTCATCTTTGCTTTTATCTCGTTCTTCTCTATGATCTCTGTCTTTACTTCTAGCTCTCACTCTGCCTCGTTCTCTTTCCTTTCTTTTTTCTTTCTCCCCATCCTTCCCTCTATCACTGTCTCTCCGTCTTTTTTTCCTTTCCTCTTTCTCTTCTTCTTCTTCCTCATTTTCCTGCTTCATCTCCTCATTCTCTTTCTCTCTATTTTCTCCTGAACGTGGTTTTCCAAACCCTTCAAAACTTTTAATTTCCTCTTCAATGGCTTCTCTTCTTTTACTAGCCATCTCTGAAATAATAAGTCAAGAAAGAACGTTTACAATTTAATCAACTTGGGACCTAAAATTAGTGATCTTATGTAGTATTTATGTTGAACTATATTGGCTAATTTTCAACGAGTTCTATAAACTCATAATAACCTCTTTTCCATATAAATAATGAATTGAAAACGAATCTTAATTTACCACTAGTTCACTGGGCTAGTTAATTTCTCACTAGACCAGATTCTAATATTGCTAGCCCATACTAAAGTAGCACTAACAACTACAAGATTTAAAATACCTAAACTAAGAAAAGATCTGGCATTAAATTAGACTTGTACAGTAAAAACAAATGAGGGGCAATATATGTTACAATACAGCCTAAAACTATTTAGGGGACACTAGGTAATAATGACTTAGTAATAAATTGAACACTGGTATATAAGAAACGCCTTTGATAATTGATGCAACCTATTTCCACTAATAGAATGTTTACACGTACCCGTTAACATTTCCTTGGTCGCAGCTAACTTCTTCTCGTCCTCTTGCAAGACCTTGCGAGGGCGGTAGAACAAAGGTGGCTTGGCTTTAGTTTGAATAAAGCATCCTAATGTTTGACTATGCTTATCCCACATCTCTTGCTGCAAGTAAATTTACGTTAGTCATGAGTGCCACTTATAAGCATGTGTTTTGCAAGCGGCAATAACAACGGTTGAGTAGATTGTTCGCTTTTACAAGTTCGACCATGCTAAAAATGGTTTATACGGCAACACTTTACAGTAACCAAACTTTTGTTTTCCAACTAATCTTTTTTTTTAAACCAACTTTATTTAATTTTTAAAGGAATGACCATCTACTTATAGTAAAAGCATTTTCAAAAGTGTGTTGTGTGTGAAATTCCAGAATAATAATAAACATGTGCTTAATTCTTATAATTATTATATAATCATTCCCGAACAAGGGAGCTGAATTTCTGCCAGTTGTGTGCAAAGTTTTCATATCACTATATAGAAAAACTGTTGACGTTATCAAATGAATCTAGATCAAATTTACCTCCTTGGCAATCTCCATCAGCTCTTCTAACCTCTCCAGCTCCTTCTGCTTATTACGTCGTTCTGTGAACAGCTCACGTCTTTCACTGGCTATCTCTTGCTTCTCTTTCTTGGCTCTGGCATCCAGTTTATGTTCTATTTCTTCACGTTGAATATCCTAGGTACAAGATTAAACAATGTAATTCTGGTAGTACACAGATATCATCATCTTCCTATACTGTGCAGAACTTCATTTAAATATAGTCACACTATGAAGATAGGCAGACAAAAAAAATAGAATATTTGTAATACTAATAAATTAAAAATGTTTATACCTTGTCCGATTTTTGCACAGAATCATCTTTAAATTTTTGAAGGGTGCCTAGTAGAAGACCAAACATGCGACGATTCCTAGAAAAAAAAAATGTTACTTACTTAATAAATAATATCAATTAGCCAATATTGGATTGATCAAATACAATATAATCCCTCGTTTAGGACACCCCTATTAAGGGGACACTTTCCTATGGAATGAAGGAGGGAATATATATATATATATACGTTAACACTATGGTCCACCTCCATTAAGGGGCTACTTTGTTGGGTCCTGAAGGTGTCTACTTAATAATGGGTTCTCTTGTAGTTGAGTTATAGCACATGTTCTAGACACAAAATAACAAACTTGTTTAGACAATAGTTAATGGTACAGTTAATAATAATTAATAATACCTTGCAGTTCCTTTTGAGTCCTGGCTCTGCTCTTCAATCGAGTCTTTTCGGGTACGAGTAATAGAAGAAGGTGCTACAACAGAGGACGATAATGCAGGCTACAAAAAACAAAGAATATAGAAAAGCATTATGATCAAGATTATTGGTGAAGAGTGAAAAATAACTAATAAATAACAAACATTAGTTATAGTTTTTAAATCTTTTAATTTACAACTATGAAAAATGGATAGTTTGAGTATTTAGTTAATTTTAAGTGTGTTTTTAACAGATAAAAGCATGGGAATTTTATAGTAAGAGAAGAGGTAAAATGAAAGCAAGCTAATGTATATACCTTGTGTGGAAGTTCTTCTTCAAAATCTTCCTCCTCTTCTCTGCGTCTTCGTCCAACTCCCATTCTGGGTCCGCCTGCATCCACACGATTGCCTAACCTGCAAAAAAAAACAGTAGAATGAAAACTGAGGAAAAAATCAAGAGGCATGTCCTTATTCTTAAAAATAATCTAGGTCAACTGTAATTATTATGGCGATGTATTAGGACAAATTACTGTATTTGTACTTGCTAATACTCTACTTACCTGCTAAAAGCACTGCCTCTGTTGGGTCTTTTAGCAAGGGGCGCTCCAAGTCGTTCAAATGCACTCAGAGCAAGTCGGCTACAAGAAAAAAAAATCATTGTTTTCAATGCTTATTAATATTATTATAATCTTTGTGTTGACCGTACATATTAATATTTTTTTCTAATTTATATTTATTCAATTTGAAATAAATTTAAAAATAAGGACCTTGTCCCCATAGATCCAGTTCTTGCACCTCTGTTTCTTGGACCAGCAGGCCCTCTTCCAATACCCACTGCTACTTTTCGTTGATCTGTCGACCTAAAAATAAAAAAAAAATAGGTAAAATTTCATTTTTCAATGTTTTATTTAATTATACTGCTGTATTTTTGCACCTTTTTAAAAAATTATTATTATTATTCTAACACATTTATTTCCGACTGATAAACAAAAATACATTATTATATGAGCATTTTGTTTTTTTTATTATGAACTAGGCCTAGGGCCTAGGCCCAGGTGACATCAACCGTTCCTGTCCAGCGGGAAAGCCGGGAGAAGGCTTATAAATAAATAGTCCTAACTAGCGGCCTAGCCTCCTATTCTAAACAAGAGGCCTCCGTATGTATCATGTTTTAGGCAGGAAAAAAGTCAAATAAAATTACCGTTTTTCTCCAAATTCTCTTCCAGTGAATTTACGTATGTTCTCGTCCACCGTATGCAGACTTTCTTTAGCTCTTTGGAGTTTCTCATTTAAAATATCAATAGCCGCAACATCATCACCACTATCGTGAGTCGCCATGTTTTTTTGCAGGACTCGATAAAAAAGCCCACGCGACACAATTAATCGTATGAGGGCGGTTGTCAAATTTCAGTAACATTTATATCCCCGTTTTTTGTTGTGACTTCCATGTTTTGTGTCTAAAATAATTAAGTATTCAGCAAAATGGACGATACTCTTTTAGATTTATTTCATATAGAAATGGTTGCACAAATCTTTCGAACAGCTAAAAAGAAAGATGATATTGTAAGTAAGATGGGCTAGGGCCTAGGCTAGCTAGGCCCTAGCTAGGCTAGTCCCACACAAGCAGGCCTAGCCTAGCCGAGCGAGAGGGGGTAGTGTAGAGCCGGATTGAGCCTACCTTGCTAGGCCTAGCTAGGCCTACTTCCTCTCAAACAAGTAGAGTGATATATGACTGTTCCTGCCTACCAATGACTAGACAGTCATTATAATAAATGTTGGGATAATTTTAACATATTAACAAAACATGCTTTTGGCATTTGCATTTGTTTACTAATATTTAATACTCTTTAATACTAGGCCTAGTAATACAATACTGGCATAATTGTATGCTTCCACTGATGAAACAAGTCAAAATTAAACTTCATTCATTACTTAAAATATTTTTTAACTCAACAGGATTCTTGCATTACGAAATTGGAGGCAATGGGGTATCGAGTAGGTCAGAGTTTAATTGAGAGAGTGCTGAAAGAGTCACCACGATTCAAGGATGAACTAGAGGTTATGAAATTCATCTGCAAAGATTTTTGGTCAAGTATTTTCAAGAAGCAAGTTGATAACTTGAGGACTAATCATCAGGTAGTTCAAAGTTCACCCAGAGTGATATTGAAAATTAAAAAAGCCCAGAAAAAATATGAGATGCTTAACTTATACACAAGTGAGAATGTACCATAGACATAAAGCACTACTTTAAACAGCATATCAGAAACTCTTTGTTTTACTCTGTTGCAATATTTATTTTACAGGGTGTGTATGTTTTACAAGACAATAAATTTAAGGTACTAACACAAATGTCTGGTGGAAAGCAGTACTTGGAAATGGCACCCAGAGTAAGTAGTTTTTCCTATTAATAATGCTTTTTAAAAGTTTTTATTTCAACACAGTTTACAAGATGTATAGACTATCACGACTAGGTCTTATTTGACCTGTAGGGAGCAGTGGAGTAGGTACAACTGGCATTAGGTCAGGATTGAACCCTGGACCTCGAGTTTTGAAAGCAAGCATGTTAACCACCAAGCTACAGCTCTACTATTTTAGTACTGAGGCATACCTACATAAATGTAATGAACTATGCAATATATCAATAAAACTGTGCAAATATTAATAACTTGATATGTGCAAATAACTTGATATAAATATATATACCTGTATATTTGTTTTCAGTACTTAGCATTTTCCTGCGGCCTGCTGCGAGGTGCTTTGTCTAACCTAGGAATCAATTGTGTTGTCACATCAGAAGTTATTCTCATGCCATCTTGTAAATATACCTTGTTTTTGTATTTTTATAACTTTGTAACCGTCATATATATGCCTATAGAGAATAAATAATACGGTAATAACGTATTCTAGTTGACCCATGACCTAGAGGATCGTAGGGCCGTAGCAGATGAGATACAGAGCACCAAGTTTTTCTTGGAATTAGTAGTTGTACTCATCATATTTCTTTATTTACAGGCAAATTTCAAATTATGATGCAGCGGAATTGATTTAATTTTGAGTGATTGGTAAACCATGATAAATATGATGAGATCATGAAGTGCAATAGGAGAGTGACTAGAACAACATTTTATGGCACTGTAGCATGGTGCATTACCTACATGCTTACTCTACTCAAGGGTAATGGTTCATTCATGTGACTATTATCATGTATTAAATTAAACATTGTGCTACTGACTGAAAAGATGCTTCCTTGGATTCAAATGGAAAAGACCAGGGATACTTGCTCTTCACTGGAAAGATGGAATAAGGGGGACAGGGACACCCTTTTAAAATCGTGACCTACTACGAAAACACCTTTTAGGACCAAGTTATAATATCAGTTTTTGTGGGTGGAGCACCTTTATTGATAATATCATGCTACAATTATGTATAAAGTATAATACAAACATAATAATGGTATACTGTATATTAAATATAAAAATTATATATATTATACAAGAAACTCTGATACTATGATTTTTTTTTGTTAGAGAAATTAAGTGACAACATTTGATAACAAAATAAAAGTGATGAGTGAAGTATAGCTTTTTATATCTGTTTGTGTTCTGAAGGAGATTAAATGAAAGCTTATACGTGTAAAAACAAAATTAAATTCTCTAAAAGAAGCGAGAATAAGTTAATACGCGAAAATATCAATATAGAGGGCGCACTTTAACATTACTTTTAATTGAGATTTGAGGAATAGATTTGAAAAGAAAAACCAAATTCTTTATTTCTTTATATATCTTTGGAGAAATGAACTTTATTTATATCAGAATCATCACCAATGGTGTAAGGCAGATCTTTGCTAAATTATGGTCAAACAGCTTTTAAAGATGTACAGTACTGAGTCCCCAAAAACATGAAAAATGAAGATTATTATAATAAGAATTCCACAGAAAAAAAACCGATAACAAATAAACGGTTAAATTGAACCAAAAATATTGACAGAAATACATAATTAGGCCTATTAACGAAGAAATTAAATAGAATTGATAGTATTTTTATAATACAATTGTATTATTATATATACAGTAAACAATTGTATAATAACAGTGTATTACAGAAACATTTACGCCGACTCCGAATACACTGAACATAATAATACAGGATAAACGGTAAATGAAAGCTAAAGGAGGTAAATTACTGAACAACAGTGACTGTGATGAAAGCGACTGAATCTCAGTAGAGTAATACAAATCATCAATAGATAACTAAAAAGTAAGCGAAGAGAAGGGATGAGCTTTGGGAAAACGTCGGCGCTCTATGAGAGTGTATAGGAACAAATGCTAGGCCTAAAATAGACAGCAGAGGGGAGAAAAAACAGGAGAAAAATATAGTTTATAAGAGTATTTCGAAAGGTAAACATGCTACCACCACTCAACAATATCCTACGCAAAACAATATTGTCCTACGTCACTTCTTTTCTAATTTATTTACATAGTACACATGGTACTTTGATTGGACAAAACTTTTGGCCAATCATAGGGCGCGGCCTCCGTGATAGTAAAAGCTCGATGGAAAGATCGTTGTATTAGACAAGACCGCCTGGACCACTTAGTTAGAGTGAAAACAAATGTAGCCATACTCAGGCAAGAACAAAAACAACAAACCCTTAAAAAATGTAGCGGGAACAGCGAAGAGAAATACAAAGTTATATATTTATTAACAACAAAATTACAAATAAATGACTCATCATCGACTCCGACTTGTTTGATTTGTTTTCAACCATCTATCCATTAACAATTCATCATAATATTTCTTTCCTCAATTCATAACCATTGGTCATTCGATCATCCATTATCATCCATGTCTCATTCGAACTGTTTTTAAAATCTATGATTGATTGATCTATCCCTTCCCGCCGAATATAGTTCCATCATATATCTCGCAACTTTTCATCCCCTATAATATTGTCAATTGTCCATCCATCTTATCAACATTTCACTGCTATATTCCTTCCAACCTTCATTTTTCCCGTCATTTTTTTCACAAAATAATCTTATAAGACTTTAAATCCATTAAATGTCTATCCATCTTTCATCGTATCACTAACTCCCAACGTTTGGTCGTATCCTTTTCAGCCAATCAGCTAATATTTCTTTATCCCGTTGTCGGATCGTTCCATCAATCCTATCTTCCACCATCCATTCATTGTCTGTCCTTCTATCCCACCTTGAAAGTGACATGTGACTCAGTTATCTGCATTCTACATCCATAAATTAAACTGTTTATTGCTTCCTCATAACGTATGGATGCAATCAAGGCTACACAGTGCAGACGATTTCCACAGGGGAATAAGTTTGGAAACGCCCCGATTATCAAGTCAAGCAAGCATTTATTATTAGCTGCTCTTTCAATCGATCGATAATAACTTTCTTGCGAAGAGAAAGAATATTAGGGTAAGTACTGAAACTTATACAACAATTGTTAACATATTTTTAAGCCTAGTAATACGTTTTATAATTTAAAAGCAGGGTTATACGGTTATTGTTTATCACCATGTTCTTAATGATGTATCTTATCGGCTACGAAATACTGTAGCATGGCAGGCGGACGGAGGATAGTAACCTCCACGTTCGTTTCCATATTTGGTAGTCGGGCGGTGTAACGATGTAATTATCGTAAATTTTACCGCGAAGAAACCACTATGGTGTATGTGTTAAATTCAATAAACGAAAAAGCAACTGGAAGCTGTATATGTGTATATAGGTTGAGATGACATTTTCATAAATAGGTCATCGAATGGTCAAACCCACCGTCACAGTCTGGCCAGGAAAGAAAACAGAAACTATACAGAGAAACTACACACTTTTTTTACATCAAATTTGTTGTTTTGTCTTATGATTCATCATGCGTTTTATGGATATATGAATGCTATTTTACTATTATGATAATAAAATAATAGCTAACTTTAAAAAAAATAAACATGTTTAATGAAGGGAAGGCCTGTGACAAATATTTGATATACCAATTCTTATACAGTATGATATATATCTATAAACTGATTTTTTAAACTTATTTATTTTTGTGCTATTTCCATTTTCCAATAATACAAAAATCAAATAATTTACACAAAAAATGTGTAAATATTGACAAGAAAATGCACCAGCACTTTGTACACTGCATAAATTATTAATAATCTGATTCATAAGAATCAACCAATCAGAGAGCTTGATACAGATCCATTATAAAAATTGCAAAATGATTTTAAATTGTAGTAATTCTAAATGTTCCATATGGATAAATAGTGTATGAGGACACTTAAAAGGAATTTACATTGAGCTGTGATACTCAACCTGCCGAGAATGCCCTTATTAGGTATGATGAAAATACCTTATTATAATTAGAGATGACAGGTCTAAATCTACTAATAATTTTATTCATATTGCAGGCTACCTTCATTTATTTATTTTCAGCACATATTTGTTAGATAAATTATAGTTATTAATCCAAAGGCAAATTACTGAAAATATTGACAATGCTGTGGGTATGGATGGGGCTGGATCTCAATGGACTTACAAAATAAAATAATCAAAACGATAAAGTAAAACAGCCAGAAAAATTAGCAGAGCTTTCAGGCAACACACAACATCTATAAATTATATTTATAGATATCATAGATAGTAAAACTATAGGCGATAACAATCCTCCCTACCATCAACAACAACAAAATAATAATAATAAGTTTCATTTTATATTATCAAATGAATGTCAATGCAAAATCATTACCACCCGTGCATTTCATATTCGTATAAAAAAGAGTGTAAAAGATTGTAAGAGTGCATCATTGCACATGCCAGTATTTGAGGTGGGAGGGAAAAGGGAAGTGGTTCAAACCGTTAAAAAACAATATATATATTCTACAGATGTGACCCATTTCCCAATAAAATAATCAATATCTGACCTCCTTTTAAATGGATACATTTCTAAACTTCTAATTAGTAAACGTAAGATCAATAGAAACTTGAGATATCGTTGAATGAAGGCCAATCAATTGCAAAGGATCTTACTTTAGATACAAACAATTTGGTTGGCATGGTGACCAATAGTAAATAGTATATTTGATATCGGCTGGCGCGAAGGTTACCGAGACAGCTGCAAGCCGCTTTAAACACTTGGATACAACTGATAACGCTGAAGAGAGTGTGTACACGCACAGAGAGCATAGTGTTCGATTTATTACTGTGTGCCTATACAATTTACTGCTTTTGACAAACCGTTCTTTTCAATACCGGTAAGTACACTATTAAATTTATATTATTAGAGCTCTAATAAAAATAATTATAGCATTGAACTTTACTGATAGATAGGCATATACTTAAAATATGTAGTTGACTTAATTGGTTCATTAATAAATACCGGTCAATCGTCAACATTGTCAATAAGTTAATAAGTAATCACACCACATACAGAACACAATTTTACATAAATAATGAAAATTACTATTAATTGTTAATGAATTCTACAATGTTCTAAATATATATTATATTTTTTAATTGAAATTTTAAGACAATATATAAAACTTGCTTCTAAAATTTTTGATTTAGAAAAGCACTGAGTTTGTATAGTCAGAACAAAATGTAGGAAGTGAAACCAAATATTCATAAAATGTCTTTTAGAATATTTGCTCTTCTGAAAAGGCAAATATTAGTTTTTATTTTTTATTATTTATTCATTCACAATAAAATTATTCTACTGCAGTTTCAACATTTTGTATACTCTTTAAACGTGTTTATGCAATTATTTCTGGTTGGAAAATTAATATTTATTTAGCTGCCTCATAAAAATAATTCTACATTACTGCAGTAAATAAAATGTAGTTAATGCAGTAACTGACAGTATAAAAATACTTTATTGAAATGAATAGCAGTCACTAATATATATGTGACGTGTTGTACTTTAGCACTGTAGAAATCTAAAGCAAACATTGTAAATATTTAAACCCACACACACAAAGTATCAGTTTGTTTTATCTTATCTTGTTGTCTCAATAAAATTGTACTAACATCAGTGGGTGTGTGATGATTATACTAACATGTTAAATTGTGAACTTCAGATATTTAAAAAGCATCCCTTAAAGTGTCAAACATTTGGAAATATAATTATGAATTTCAGACTTATTAAAAAACCAATATCCTTGAATTTACAATAACAATATAAATTGTTATAATAAATTATAGTATTGGGAAGGCGTTTTAAATTAATTAAATTAACATTAAATTATACACATGCTACCAATATTTGATATTATATGTTGAAGGAACCTTTTGTTATAAATTTATGAAATAATGATATTCTATCCAATAATCTTTGTATTTGTCGTTATAGTAAACAATATTGGAAGATTTGGTTTCAGTGATATTGATCGGTAGTATTCCTTATGCAATTTGTTGCTATCACGACAACAATTATTGAAATAAATGGGTGTCATTTTACAATATAAAAGAAGCTTGTTCTTTTTCTCTTTATCCATAACCACTTTATCCACTATAAAATAGCATCAATTATCTAAACAATGGAAGACGTCTAAGTATGTAATATAATGCTGAACAACAATATGTTCCAATAAACTTTAATTTTACGTTTTTTCTACAGTTTGAGTTGTCTGTCTTTGCACCTTTTCTTCTCTTAACCTCTTAACTGCACTAATTTTTCAAGATGGGAGACGGAATTGGCGGAATACTATCAGCAATTCTGTGGTTTATTGTTCTAATATTTCTTGCATGGCCAATTGGCTTTCTTGTGGCTGGCCTCTACATCTTAGTGATGCCATTTGGAGTCTGCATGAGCTTCTGTGGAGAGATCTCTGAAATGCTTCAAAAAGTCTTTGAACTTCCAAAAACTGTGACGGAAAACATGGTCGCACAAAAAAATATATGTGACAAGTAAAATGTTTGGTGTAAAACGACAGTATTGGTTGGTAAAATGTATGTATAAGGCCAGAACCAGAAATTAAAAAGCTCAATTCCATGCCATCTGTTCGACGTCATCCATTTTTTACACCGATTTCTCCCTCTTACAAGGATCGTTTCATTGTTCTTTCCTATCTTCCGCATCATTTTCTCTTGATTTCTCATTTCACTTTCAGGCATCTTCTTCTCAACCAAGACTCTAGATTACAAACTCTTTTCATCTTTTTCATAATTCGTTCATCTTTTTTTCCAAAAATTCATCTTTTTTTTTTGTCTCATTCATAAATTTGCATCAGAGCATGGGTTGAATATTATATTTGATAATGAATAAAGAATATTTTAACTTTAATCAGTACTAACAAACTATATTGTGGGGATGTGTTGAAAGGGCATAAGTTAGATGTATATGCCTACAAAATAAATTAAAATAGTAAATTTAATTTTATAAAACACATTTTCAGTTAAATACAAACTATTTATGTATGATGTAATAATTGTCTTTTTCAATTTTTATATTTAGAATGACCTCTTGACCTGTGATCATAATGGCTCCTGGTTGCCCTGGAATATGTTGGTCAATTTGCTGGGTGTTAATTTTGATCTTCTTTGCTTGGCCTGTTGCATACTTCGTTGCCGGACTTTATGTCTTCATACTTCCCTTTGCTGTGTGTATTAGTATTTGTAAGGACTTTGGAGAATTACTTGAAAAGGTCTTTAAATTACCACAGACATGTGCCGAAGGAATAATGGGTCAGAAACCAGTTTGTGGGTGAAGAAGGTGCAATAAAGGCAGGCCTAAACAACATGAACAAGTGGACATATTACACCAAGTAATGCAGTTTAAAAAGTAGTGAATATAAAACCCCTTTTGAAAACAAGATTGGACAGGAAACCATCATTTTGAAAGAGCACAACAATGTACTATAACATGCAACCATGAAGGAAAAAATATTAATATACATAAATATAATAATAAATAAATAATATTAAAAATAATATTTTTTCCTCCATGATGCAATGTATTGGCAGTGCATTGACCGAAACAGAAGAATACAACAGAACTAATATAGTTTTTAGTTTAAAATTGTAATAAATGAAATTATAGTGCTGATGTGCTGATTATTTGTCAAATTTTCTATGCGACATTAATTTATTTAAAACACACTTTTTCTTACTTTATTAATGTATTAGTGACGATGGAGGATGTAAAAATTCTCAATATTATAATTTTTTATCTTATAATGAATTGAAATGTAATAAAATGTTGATTTTTGACACAAAAATTGGGTTCGTATGTTATACTGTAGTGTGTTTGATAGATTCTTAAATAAATATAATGAATTGAGTTAAATGTAATAAAATGTTAGTGATTTTTGAAAAGAAAGTTTGATGTTGTATGTGCCCGTGTATGTGTTTGATAGATTCTTAAATAAATATGTACATTACACTCAAATCATGGCAATATTAATGATTCACTGGGGTCATAGAGATATTAATATCTCTATGCTGGAGTACTTGTCATGTTAATCTTTACAAAAACAAAGTACACTATTTTCCTGTTTCCTGAATTAAATGCAATCACAGCAACACAATAGGACGAGAATAGCAGGCCAGCTCCAAAGTCACTGAAGCGTAAAACTCCTGTAAATATTGTACTAATGTAAATATGGTCTTTGATAAGACACAGCTTGAATCTATGTGCGCTTGGTTACCACCGATAAAAACAAGAGCCCTGCCTACCTGGTGAAAAAGAAAGTACTGTGACAGTCTGAGTTACCGGTTCTATTAAGAATTACTGCAAGAAGCAAGTTAGAAAGAATTCTAAGGTAAAGTACCAACTTATTATACCACCTGTATAATAGTGCATGTGTATATGATATAATATAACAAGCTGTAACATGCCTTATGTTTGCTTACTTATCAATGGGTGTGGTTTTGATAATACTGTTTACAGCTTTGGCGTTGTTGAGCAGTGCAAATTCTATTGACTGCAGGTATTAGTGGTAATATGTGGGGATTTGCTCTCATCGACTAAAGCTCTGCCTACATTATCAAACTTGTTTGACAAAAAAAATGTGATCTGCCCAAACATGGTAGTGATACGCCCAAATATGGTAATTTTAAGACATCATCATGTCCATATATGGGCACATCACTTTTTGTCACATAAAGGTTGATAGTGTAGGCAGAGCTTTAGATATGTTTTAAAATGCTCTCATTTAGTATTATCTGACGAGCTACGATCACTTGGTCTACTCTCTCTTATTTATGTTATAAATCTATTTAACATGGTATTTTTTCTTCCTTTATGTAGATCCTTAATCGTTCTTATATTTTATTTCTGCCTTTCATCTAGTAGTAACAATACTTCTCTTGCATTAACCGCTGCCTACTAATATTAACAGCATGGGCAATGGAGTAGCAGGCTTTCTCTCTGCCATCTTGTGGTTCATTGTACTAATATTTCTTGCTTGGCCTATTGGCTTTATTGTGGCTAGCCTCTACATCCTTGTTATGCCATTTGGAGTCTGCATGAGCTTTTGTGGAGGGATCTCTGATATGCTCAAAAGAGTTTTTGAACTTCCAAAAACTGTGACTGAAAATATGGTCCAACAAAAACCAATATGTGACAAGTAAATGTAACAGAAAAACGGCTCAGTACTGGTAACAAGGTATACATAATATAATCTTTATTTATAGCAATTTTATTTATAGCAATATGGCTGAAAAATACTAAGTGACAAAAGTTTTTAAAACTTTATTCTTCCTACCATTAAATTTCCAGAAAATGACTTTGAGAGAGTTATTGTATGGTGCAGATAATATATATTGACTAGCATGTGATAGTATGGATTTGAGACCAACTGTCTGTGCCATATTTCTTGTATCCTTAGGTTTACTTGTCCTTCTGATGAGACATAAAGATGTTGGTCCTGTGTGCATACATTGCACATTTGCACAATAAAGAATTATAACTATATAACTTGAAAATAGTAGAATTGTCTCCCAGGGTGGTTATGCTTCTGGACTGGGTCTGCACTGAAGAGGTCACCCAGTTTAAAGAAGAAATAAATCGAATAACTCCTAACTAATAGTTACATTTTGATTTCCTTTTCTAGACAAAACCAGTGGCCTGCAACAACTATGGCAGACGCAACCGGAATTCTCTGGTCTATTTGCTGGATACTTATTCTGATCTTCTTCGCCTGGCCTGTTGCATTTTTCGTTGCCTGGCTGTACGTTTTCATCATGCCATTTGCGATCTGCATGGATTTCTGTAAGGGCATCAATGAAGCTATTGAGAAAGTCATCAAACTTCCAGAGATGTGTGCCGAAGGAATCATGGGTCAGAAGCCAGTCTGTTCATGAGTTGAAACAGAGATGCTGGACAATCATAAATGATGCCAAAGTTTACAATAGGAACTATTTAATGTAGAACTGCAACTGCACTGCACACAGTTAGAATTATACACTATTTTATACAGAAAACAGAACAGAATAGAGTGCATGAAGTTTGCTGTGGTACTGAAGTGTACTGAAGTATGCTATAGATAATAGAGACTCTGGGCACTAGTACTAGTCAGTTTATTATGATTCAGTTGTCAATGTAATTTTCTAATAATTATGTATTTTGTATAAATGAAATTTTTAAAATTATATACAATTTCCTAATTTAATAAAAAGAAAATATATATTGATCTTTACTACAGAGTAGTCTGTTTATCAGTAAATCTCAAAATAATGAAATGTTTTTACAAACTCGCAGATCATTTTCACCAATTGTTACCTCAACAAAAAATGCTTTGCTAAAAAAACAAATGGTAAATAGATCTTTGAAAAGAGTTTTTGAACTTCCAAAGACAGCAACTGAAAATATGGTCTGACAACCAATTGTGAAAAAAGTAAAAGATTGGGCTGGCCAAAAAAATTATGCATTTGATATTCTTTATCTAAGACTTAAAATTAAGTCAAAAAAACTTTTAGAAGCAATCAATGTTGTTGATTAATCAAGCACAACCAACAACATGTTGCATATTCATGAGTGGTGAAATTTAAATATTAATGGATTTTAAATCTGTGCCAATGTCAGAAGCTCGAGATTCTCTAAAATCTATTCAGGAAGGATAAAAAGTATAACAATGTATCCTTAAATACACTTAAATGATTGATCATTGTGATTCCTTCCTATGCAGTACACATATCAGAGCTTGTGATTGTCGCGTGGAAAGAGACCATCATCACCACCAAAAAAAAAAGTATGTAAATGATTATACCAGTAAAAAATATATTGTCTTGCTTTTATTCTTTTACCATATGTTGCAAAATTACTTTTTGTATATCACTTTTGGACCTTTTGGCTTGGTATTGGTTTGACAGTGCATTGCCTATACTTCTGTATAGGATACAGTATAACAGTAATAGGCTACTGTACAGTATATAACGTATTGTATAGAACACAAAAGCAGTGGTAAAGGAAAGGCCATATTTGAGTATTTGTGCAGAACAGGTAAACTAAACAGGTAAGTTTATGCTGTATTTATGCAAGGCAATCTAACAGTATGCTGAGCTCCAGAGATCAAAGGGTTTATCTGTGGCTGCGACACGATCAGTTCCACGCCCCTTAACAGACACTGCTCACCGAGGAGAGTATGTACATAATACAGTAATTTTGGTATTTGTCGCAGCCAGACATAAGATCAAAGGACTGTTACAAGTTCCTATCTTGGCAAGGCAAGCTCAGTGTCCTCTTAGATTGCCTTGATTTATGGTACTTTTAGGAAATATAATTTTAAATAAATTTGTGATCATCAAATCCATAAGGCATAATAGTATTAGGCCTGTTGAATTTAATTATTAGCTAAATTTGTACCGGTACCTAATAAAACTGAAAATAATTAGGTTAGATTATGTATTTATTGTTGTACAGCTAAATTTAGAAAAGAAAGAAAGTGAAAGGCCCATATTGTCATAAAATGGTCTTTTATTAGCAATTACGCTGTACAAAGTTCATGAAAGTGGCACTTGGTGAACATGGAGGTCATTTGTCCTGAAATTACTATAGATTATTAAATGCACCTATTGTATGTGCTCTAAGCAGAGTTCCACAATGTAAATCCAAGGATCTAAATGCCTTTATCTAGAAAACTTTTCTAAACCATTAGATAAAGATAACCAGGTTTCATTAAATTGACCTTGCCTAGCTTCACTTCACAATTACAAAGGTTAGGCTAGCATCACCATGTCATTTTACAATTTCTATGCCCTGGACCCCAGCTCTATTTAAACAATCCAGCATCCTCACTGATACTGTAGCTACCACTAACTTAAGTGTTCACACACAAGCCGGTGACTTAAGTTAAGAAAGGATCTGGATAAATACTAGTACTACATCAACAACCATAGATAAATTCCAGAAATATATCCTATCGGCTCTCAATAGAAAAATTACTTATGCACTGTAGAGTATGGCATGGTATTACAAAGCCTAGTTAGATATTAAAACAAACATGTTTACAATGTAGTTATGGGTTGAGGACTTGATAAAAAATATAATTATAAAATAAACTTGTGATAATTGCCGCCCACTAAATAAGTGACATATGAGCAGTCCTATGTTTATTGTAGCTTACACTCCTGTTAAATTATTTCACTTTAAAGTAAATATTGAAAAATTCCATTATCTTAAGTGTGAACAAGATAGCTTAGCTTGAGCTTAGAAAGTCTTTACTCTGAATTGAATTAGAAATCTGGAACAACACTATATTACATTATGATCCACCGAACCAATCTATTTACTGTACCTACTGGGCATAGTAAATACATACCGTAGGCCAACATTCATATAATTTTTTGTTTTCATATTTCAATATTTGTATATTTTTTCTAGACACCTACAAGAATGCCTGTGACTCCAATTGGTTTAATTCGCGGCATTCTCTGGCTGTTGATCCTAATATTCATCGCTTGGCCGTTGGCGTCCTTCATCGCGGGATTGTTCATCGTCCTGCTTCCGTTCGCCGTCTGCTTTGAAGTCTGCAAAGGGATCAGTGATTTTCTCGAGACGCTTATCAAATTACCGTACACAGTGACAGATAATATGAGAATAATGAAGCCACTATGTGAATAGGGAGACCTAACCGAATAATTGGCAATACCACCTGTATTAAGATTTTATTACACCACCTGGATTAAGATTCTATTATGCCACCTGCGGAACCTACATTAAAAACACAATTCATGTGTTTGTTTATTTATTATAGGCATATTGTACAGTATTAAACTACATCAACAGGAATATTATGTATTGTACTTATTGTATTAAAACTAAAAATGATATTTTAAACACATTTTTTTAAAAATCAAATTAAATAAACGTTGATATGATCAAATGATCATATCAGTTACAACTATTTTGACTGATGTTATGTTATACTGGTTATCAATAAAGTACCTTTATTATTTATTTTGAATCAAATCTTTGGAATTCGTATTTATTTTTCATTATATATCAAAACCGCCGCCTTCAAATTTGGGTAATATTTTTAAGGTGATATTTGCTTTTTCAGATGGATGTAAAATATTTGAACGAACATACTTTTTAGAAAATGTTTTCTTTTTTGGATCACTCAAAGACACTTGACATTTTAACCTATTGGTGTTGCTGGTACAATTACTATGTTCTCTACTGCTGTATAGCAATGGAGTAATAATTCTCTATATATAAAGACAAAAGCACTATCGTATAGCTACAGTAGATATTAAAGGAAGCCCGCCATAAATTGTTTAATATTAACTTATATGTAACCAAATAAAATCTATCCCTAGGGCATCACATCCATCCTATATGGGTTGATCTTTAAGTAGGTCACACCTAAAACATACAACTCTGATCAAATTTGTATAACAAACAAACAAATATAGATAAAATCTTCTACAAATGCTTTACCCTGTAATTGCTATTTACTATCTGTTGCCATAACTTGGCAATTTCAACCAGCATAATTTGCATGTGACTGAATTAAATTTTAGTGTTTTCTGTTAGACCATAGGATTGGTTTGGAAAACAGCACAACAGCTCCGTTGAGATAGATATAAATGTCTTTAAATTATATTTGGTTTGTTAAAAAACATTCAATAAGAGGCCTACACAAAAGCTGAATACTGTGAAGTTTTAGAGAAATTGAAAGGAAATTTGTATAATCGAAAAACCTATTTTAAAATTAGTAAAATTAAGTATTAAAAAAGTATTAAAGATTCACTTTAAAATAATGGATAAATATGCTAGTCTTAAAATGTATATATAAACATATTTGCTAGGATTTCTGCATATCAATATTCTCAGAATCTTTGTTATGGTGACTTTTTTTCTCATTCTCAGAAGATTCCTCATCTTCATCATTTATTAATGAATTAATTTTCAGTATATCATTATCACTGGATGGTTCAGACTTAAATTCTCTCTGCCTGTAAAATTAATATAGCAAATATACAGCCAGTAACTGCTATAAAGAAAACATTGAGACATAAAAAAACTTTACGACCAAGACCAAGAGAAATGGAATATACCACTCCTTGTGGTTCTTTCAAGACATTTAGCTCCAATAGGCCTACCCAATATCCGACTAATTGATACACATTTAATTCTAATCTTCCTGACCTAATGGGAATGCTGGTAGACAGTACAACCTCATGACTTCCTGTATATTCCTCTGGGCAAGGCTCTAAGAGTTCTAACACAATACTGTTTAACTATTAGTAGGCCTCACTGTTCTAATACGAAGTCTAATTTGTACCAAGACAGATTTTTAACTAAAACAGGTATATTACAATAAGGATTTATATCTAAGATTACATTTTAAATAGTGTTTAAAAAAGGAGCAATTTTGAAAGGGTCATAAGAAGTTGCTGGGGTTTGTTGTCGAAAAGTCAGGGGGACCCCTAAATAAAATGTAGCACAGAAATCCCTTGCACCAGGTTGGTTGGTTTTCACAAAGGGTAAATTGAATTTCAAACAATTTAAACATTGTGAAAATTTGGTAAACCTGGTAAAGTAAAAAACTGTTTTAAATTTCAGAAATTACCAGTACCGTAAGATTTTGTAAAATCTCCCTTTTTTTATTTTCAGATAAATTCTAAATCTTATCAAACAGAATGGCAAATTGCGGTTGGCTATGGAGTATTGTCTGGTTGATCATCTTGCTGATCCTTGGTTGGCCGATCGGAATTCTCTGCGGATTGCTTTACGGAATATTTTGCGCCTTCCCACCGTGCTGTGGCGGATGTCAGGACCTAGCGAACTTTCTCCATAAAGGGGCCGAGCTGCCTCGTACATGCGCTCAGAACATGGTCTCTCAGAAATCTGGCTGTTAAAGGGATATGTTCAGTGACACAGAAAGAACAGGTTCAATATTTCATAGAAACTCTGATGTATGCCATAAATTCTTCCAACTTATCCAAATATAATAATAACAGTCGCATGAACCATATGAAGTAATACTAATAGACAAGATAAGAAGTCATATTTGCATATGGCATTCTACACATCCTCCCTCGATTGCCATAGAGATGAAAACAAACAACACATGGAACTAATTGAAATCGTGTATGGAACTCTGTTAGTGCACGTCGTTCAAATTCATGGAAACCAGCTTTTCGGTAATATCAGTATTCAATTGAAGTCTTTCTACACAATTTTCCAACAAATAATTTTTACTTTAAAAACATTTTGTATCTACCGTATTGTAGGTGTATAGGAATTAGTATTGTTTGGGTGTTTAGAACAACTACTGTAAAACATATTTTGTAGTTTTGAAAAGGTACTATAGTATATTTATGTAATATTTATAACTATTTATACACAATATACAAGAAAGAATGTCAATCCATTAAGGAAAAGTGCTCAACTACTGCATAGTATGGTTGATGTTTAAACCAAAAATCTGACAATTTTTCTCAGAATCTAATAATTATTCTTTTGACCGTACAACATAATTTCTATAATTAATAATTTTAGTGGTAAATTGCATGGATATAATAATAGAGGTAAAGTGTATTAGCGTGTTATCTAAATGATTTTATTTGTTTAAATGCATTGAATCGTCATTTTCTGTGGAACAGTAATTTTTATATGAAATGGTGCTAACCTCAACATTTGACAGATTACAATTTAACTTTACACAAGATGTAGATTTTTTTTTGTAAATTTTAATTTACATTGTTTATTTTATGTACAATTTTTTATGATTTCTACATAATGTATATGTCAGTGTTTTGTTAATTAATATAAGTAGAAGGTACAATAAAAAGGGGACAATTAAAAAATACAAACCAAAAAGTGCTTTGTTTTACCCTTTGCATTAAGGATCATATATTTGGCAACTTTTTATACATGAGAAGTGTTGACTGACTGACAAACTACACAACAGAGAAGAGTAATACATAAAATACTCTTGATATGTTTACACTATCAAACTTTATGTGACAAAAAAATGGATGTGCCCATATATGGATACGATGATGTCATACCACTACCATATTTGGGCACATCACTTTTTTGTCACATAAAGACAGAGCTTTAGCTGTGTTTCAACAATCTCAGACTATGTACTAAGGAACAGTAATAAAAAAAAATGAATCCGCAACTGTACAAGTCAAAGTACGGTATTTACAAAGTGTTTGTCACATAAAAGATACTGTCAGTTAAAAATACATTTAAAAAGTTAAACAGTACAGTACTGTAGTTACAAAAATCAGATTTTTATCTGTACAGGTTGTTAAAAGGGGTATTGTCAATTTTTATGTTTAAAAAAAAAGACCAATTAGTACATCTGAAAAGTTAAGTCTTGTAGAATGAAATCATGTAGTTTCTAGTTCACACAAGTAGATCACCTTTTATAATACAACTCTACTCATTTCAAATGCATGATTATATCAAACCAATTTTACAAAATATAAATGAACAAAAAACAACTAAACACCGAAATTAAACAAAAATATCTATACATATGTACAACTTGATGAAACTATTGAAATATATACAGTACAGTAATGTATATAATGAGTACTGTATGTATAAAAATGGACCTGCCAAATGGCAGATGACAAGATAGATAGTATTATGTATAAAACAATCTACAGAGTATGCCATAAAAAAGGACAAAATCTTTGTCGGACCAATGACCTGGAAGTTTGACCAATTAATTGATATTAGACATTTAGAAAATTAAAATATTTAACACATCTAGCACCGTGCCTCATACTTTAGAAAGGTTTTGGTGGCTGCACATTACACAAACAATTTTGCTGCACACCACAAAACCAAATCCAGTGTGTGAACACAACTTAAGTATATAATTAGACATCTATTCCTCTCCTAGCATTGACAGCCTTGGTCTTCCTCTGACCTCTCTGCTTCGCAGCAGCTGCTCTTCTTTCTGCCATAGACATCACTTTGGGTTTTTTTAGGTTCTCTTTTGCCTGCTCCTTTGTTAACTTTTTGTTATCAGAAAGTTTGCCTAAAAAGAAGAGTTAAAAAATTAATGTAATTTGGGACATCTATCAAAAATCTCTTGCTTATACTATGATTTCAACACATTGAACTTTCATTTATTATTGGTGTGGAAGAATTTAGAATTGTCCAAATAACTGGTTGGTAATTCTTCCATTATGGAGATAAATATAAGGCATTTCTATTTACCTTTGTATGGCTTGTAACTTAGTGGCTTGGCTAAGCTTGCTTTTAAATCAAATATTGGCTTCTTGGCCGACACAGGACTTGGCTTCATATTGCCGGTTCCTTTAACTGCAAAAGGCGTCATAACAGCTGTATAATAAAAAGGCGAACATTTTAATACATACATAACATTCTAATCAAATTCATTAGGCCTATGAACATTCATAGCAACTTAGTTGTGGCATCATTTAAAAAAAATTGGTTTTACTTTTGTTAACTTACATCCCATAGACTTGCGAGCATCTCCTGCTCCAACAGACTTCCTTGCGCTAGAAAGAAGTGACTTCCTGGTTCTAGCTACAGCCGATTTACGAGCACTTGCTCCAGTCGACTTGCGGGCACTGGAAACTGTAGACTTGGTGGCGCCACCTTTCCCTTTGAACACAAACACTGAGGGTGTTTTAGTAGTCTTATCAAATTTGACACTCATATTTTTCGTAGATACCACTTTAGGTACAAACACGTTCGGGGACTGGAAAGATGGTGGTGCAATTGTTGATTTCTGTTGGAATAACAATCAGAAACTTAAAATAGCAATGAACAACACTAAAGCTCTGTCTACACTATCGAAATGTATGTGACAAAAAAATGTCATATAACTACCATATTTAAGCTTATCACTACCATATTTAGGCACATCACACTTTTTTTGTCAAACTAGTTTGATAGTGTAGACAGGGCTTTACAATATTATTTTGTGAATGTCCTTTAAGCTTGGTTCCCACTAGGACGCAACGCAACGACGCAATGTAACCAATCACAAGCGATGGATTATTAATAACTTTCGCTTGTGATTATTCAATTGCTTGCGTTGCACTTACGCCCTTGTGTTGCATTCTAGTGGGAACCAAGCTTTACTGTGGAAATCAAAGGATGATATATGTAGCCTGTGTTAACAAACACACATTAATAGACCAATTACCTTGCTTGCGCTAGCAGGTGGAGTATGATATGCTTGCATTGCACAGACAACACTCTTGGTTCGTTCTGTCAAAGTCTAAACAAAACAGAAAACATCATAATCAAATAATTGCTGTCATCCTACTCACCACTATTGTATTCCTTGTGCAGTGATATGAAACAGAAAATATGAATATAATTTGGAACGAACCTTAGCCTTTTTGACGGATGAGCTGAGCTCTTCGGTCCTTTTCCGCTTTCGTGCCAAATAATCATCAATTGATTCCATCTTTTCAAACTGTTTTTGGTGCAGTTTACTCCAGTCTTTTGTTGCTGATGATGTGGCTTTCTTTTTGTTTGCTAGGAACGCACTGAATCTTGGGATGTTTGTTGGTTGTTTCATTACTACAGTACAAAGTTATATTGTATAAATAAGCATATTATTGTTTTAAAATGGTACTTGGCAAGCCTAATAAGTAATATTTAGGTTCGATAATATATAGTAGAAATTCTTCTTTTGGGCGACACCCCTATTAAGTATATTTTAACACTATGCACAATCGCTATTCAGGAAAAACCCTACTAAGGGGACACTTTGTTGTGTCTTAAAGGTGTCCTCTTAATAGTGGTTTTATTGTCAAAGATTGTCAATGACAAAAAATATAGAACTTTTAGAACAACATACATACCGTTTGCAGGTTCACTATCTTTTGTTTTATCATTGGTAGTGGTACCATCTTTTTTAACCTCAAATGTTGAGCGACGGACTTTCTTTTCTTCTTCATTTTGTTTCTCTTGTTCGGCTATTCTAGGCGACGTTCTACGCGATTTGGACTTCACTTTATTTTCAGTAATCTCGGGCGTGTTTCTTTCCACCGCTTTTCTACTAATGCAACTCACTCTGCTTTTAGCCCCAGTTGATTTCCGTGGGTGAGGGGTTGCAGATTTTGGCATGTTAACTACCCTGCTGCTCGGGGTGACGTAGGTGCCAGTTTTTGGGGTAATAAAAGAGCTGGGGGTCACAAGACGAACTTTGGCTGTTGATTTTTGAACTGGCGTTAACAAGTCTTTTACAACTGTTTTAGCTGCAACCTAAAGAAAGAAATTAATTGAGTGTGTTTGCATTTGTGACAGACAACAACAAATAGTGTACAACTACGATGACAAACAAGAGTTTGCAATCCTGTAAATTAAAATACTGTACCTCTTCTTCACTCCCCTGAGAGACATTTCTACCACGTTTGCGAGACCTTCTTTTTACTGCATTTTCGCTTGTTTTTTCTTCCTAAAAAATGCAATTTAAAAACTTTAGGAAAGAAAACATTGTTGACAACAATTTTTATTATTAACTGCTTACAATAACCATTAACATTTTGAATTAAACAAAAACAAAGACTTTATTTTATCAAACTTACATTTTGTTTGACCGTTTCATCTGCTGGTGGTGACCCAGCAAATTTTTCAAGGAGTGCGAGAATAATCTTGTCTGCCTATAAAAAAGAAGAAATTTATCTATATGCGATGACAGTTCATGACAAGAGATGGTTGCATATATTGTATAGAAATAGGCCTATCGGCTATATGGCTTAATTAGCCTTAGATTAGTAGGCCAACCTTTTTTAACCTCCTCTAGCCTAGGCTAGCTAGTAGTAGGCCTCTAGTTAGGTAGTTAGTATATTAGTCTAACTACTAGGCCTAGAGGCTAGCCTAACTAAGTCAATAAAAAAGGCTTATTTTAAATAAACTTAAAGTTAGCCCTACCTAGCCTAGCCTACTAACTAGGCCTAGATAGCTAACCTACTTTCTACCGATTCCAGCTAGCGGTTTGGCCTAGCCTAGCCTACTCTACTACACTATAAGCCAAGCTATGCCTATGTTAGTTACTCTGGTGTCCTGGCCTCGCTTTTAATTATGCCTAGGCCTGTAGCCTAGCTAGTAATAGTAGCCTGGTAGGCCAGCCTGGACTTGCCTACCACTAGGCTAGGCCTAGCTCTGACTTTTGTTGTTGTTGTGGAAAATCATTATTCATACCTTTAAATTCGCTTTCACCCCATTTTTCTTGGCTAATTTTCTCAACTCCGAATACTTCAATGATTTAAGATGATCACTATCCATGTTTCTAAGAATAAGTGTTTAATATTATGTCTTATTTTAAACATAAAACACGACGGAAAACGCTCCTTAAAAAGTAACACAACGGCGAGTTCGAATTTGCCTCCTAAAATATGATTGGTTGTTCATTTTTTAACAACTCCACTAAACTTCCCCTCTATGAATACCTATAGAGGGCAGTATTTAAAACGATTTACCAGATTATATATATGGCTCTGCGATTTACCAAAGAATTCTTGATTTTACCAAAGGAGTTCATCTAATTACGACTCCCTGATGTTGTCATGGATAAATAATATAAGTAATAACTTATTTCTCCATGGTTTAGGTTGAATTTTGTTTCCACCATGGTTTTACGAGACTCTAACACGTCACCAAAACCGACTCTTAGTGACTAATTTATATGGTCTACAGTTCATATCATGTTGTTATACGAAAGGAATGATACAGTAGTAATTATCTGTATTATATTATATGGTTCACATTTATTATATTTAGTTCTAAAACTTTATTCAAGTTACATTTTAGTGACAAAGAAATAGAAACTTTACTATAACACATATACTTACTTTTTTTTGTGTTTACTAAATGCATATTTTGTTTGTAAATACCATCTGTTTGAATCTGACGGAGGAGTAAATAGATTTGAAAAGATGTATTACGATGATTATCTAGCAAGAAGAAGAAGAGGACTGAAGAGCTTAGCCCATCCGTCAAAAAAAGGCTAAGGTTCGTTTCATTTGGTTGTCTGCGGCATTGTCCACTCAATTCATTGATAGATCTCTAAAGAGAACCAATCACTCGTTTGATCATCGTCTGCTGGTGGTCTGGAATGAATATGCAAATTACAACCAGTGTAATTTACATAAAACAGTGAACGTATTTGAATATCACGTTTACCCTTTTTCTGAAGAAGGATATCATGCTTGATTGAATGGAGCGCTGGATTCAGTCTTCTACACAACTAATATTGATCGCGAGAGGTCTAATTAATGAGGCGGAAGCGCTGGACTAAGTGATTCTTCTTTTTTTTAAAACAAATTCTGGTTTTTGATTTTTAACGAAACATTTTAAAAACCTTATTAATCAATGACTTACATTATTCAATTTCCGATAAATTTCTGATTAATGACTAATGAACATCCAGTGTAGCATCTTATATTAGGCCAATTATATAACGCTTGCGGCTTGAAGAAGAGAGTATATCCTGTACATATGCCTAATTAATTAATTAATACTCACAGTATTTTCAGTTTTTCAATATTGTGTTGGATTTTATATTTTTTAAAGTTTGATCCAAAGTTCCGAGTTTCGGCACATATCGAGGCCTCACATATCTATCCATACTCTACCAGCGCCCTCTACAACGCTTACAACTTATTGGAATCTTCCATTTATGTTTGAGGAAATCTTTCTAAATAATGTTCAATATCAATAAAACATCTTATAATTGGAACACTAGACTAGTGTCTATACACCCTATAAAGATTAACTGAGCAAACGGAAGCGTTTAAAGTTTAAATAAAACAACTTTTGACACGGCACTTTCTGCCCATTTGGCATGAATCTACAAATGGTTGACGCCAACATAATATGTTCTTCAGGTCATTGGATGTCCTGTCTGACTCGACTCTGATACCACATTTTTGATACACGATTTCTGAGTACCATTACTAAGTATAGTTTGTTGTTTTAGCTCATGTTTATCGGCCTGACGTTTATCTTAACTTATTATGACACAAAGCAGCTAACAAAATGGCCACTGGAATTTCCACAGTTCGCCATGGACTTATTGGTTTGGTGTTGTTTGTAAGTGGGTTTCTTCTGGCACTCATTATGATCTCGACATCAAACGTTCGTGGCATTGACTTTGTTGGCAGTTCACCAATAAGACAATACACGCAACAGAGATTCCTTAACAAATCTGAACCAGTGTCCTCCCGTCAGTATAAAGTTCAATACAACCGTCTAACAAGTAAGTATTTCGAAATCAGAAAATAGGCCTAAATAGGAATACACTAGACCTTCAGAAACTTCAGAGACATTTAGAAGAAGTCACAAACAACCTTCTGAGAAGAATCTGGTCCACTAGATTATAAACATCCTTCGAAGTGTTCCTATTATTGACTTATTGATGCACCTATGTATTTTGATATTCATTTTTTGGAAGTTTGATGTGTAGCCAGAGCTTTAAAGAACTTTCTTAATATTGTGGATGATTGTTCAGTATTTTTTTTTATTCCTCTGCATTCAAATGATATTAAAACATCTTCTTGCATAACATTTTCATTTTAATCAATATAAATTACACCATGAAATGTAATTTGTGTCATCTGCAATGTTTAAATTACTGTAAAAAGTGCTCTTATGGGAAATGTATGTAAATTATGTATTTATAATATTATCTGATTTATCACGACACTGAAAATTTAAATTTTGTAATGCTGTGCTACTGTACAAAGGTTTTTGAATATTTGAAAAAATTTAATTATGTTTTAAATCTATTTTGTATTAATCTCATAATTTTATATCTGTATTAGAATTTAGTTATTTTCACACATTAAAAAAAAAAATGTTTTGCACATTTTTTACAGATTTAAATTTATCTTTTAATGTTTTGTACTTTACCCGCTTACCGTAACATGTTTTTAATCTTTGTTATTATTTATCATGCTCTTGTATTTTATTGTTTTGTTCATTTTGTATGAAAATAATGAATGATGATGTTGAAATAAATAAAAATATTAAAAAACTTGATATATTTTTTTTTCTTAGATGAGTCAACTATAACAGATCTTAAAATATTACATAATCTAACCAAGATTGTGGATGATTCAGACGATAAATTCTTAAACGTACGCGTCCTTTGCTGGGTCATGACGTCCCCATTTACATTACTATCAAAAGCACGACATGTTAAAAATACTTGGGGCTGGAGATGCGATAAAACACTATACATGAGCTCGGTAGAGAATTCCTCGTTCCCGTCCATCGGGTTGAACGTAACTGAAGGACGAGATGCGTTATGGGCAAAAACAAAGGAAGCATTCAAATATATATACAAACATCACTTCGACGAAGCCGACTGGTTTCTGAAAGCGGACGATGACACATTTTTAATTGTTGAAAATTTGAAATATATGCTCGCTTCCCAGAATTCGTCGGAACCAATTTATTTTGGACATAATTTTAAAACACTCGTGCGGCAGGGTTACATGAGTGGCGGCGCCGGATACGTTTTAAGTAAAGAAGCGTTAAACCGTTTTGTTAACAAAGCATTGCCAAATGGAGGCAAATGCAGTGCCAGTGAAAGTGGTGCGGAAGATGTAGAATTGGGAAAATGTTTACAAAATGTTGGTGTAGTTGCCGGGGATTCAAGAGACTCACTAAATAGAACTCGCTTTCTGCCTTTTGGACTAGATTACTTTTTGGGGTCAATGCCTAAAAATTTTTGGTATTGGTCTTACCAAAAATATCCACTAAAAGTGGTAAGTATAACTGTCTACATGAGGCATACGCTGGGTGGTAAATGGGTCATTGCAAGGGGGATTTAGACTGTTCTTGGGACAGGCCTGCACATAGGGGTTAAAACTGTGATGCTAAAATTGGTAAAATCAAATCGTTTGACTAATATCCCACAATGCAATGCCAGTTTCTGTATTGAACTCTTGAAGTCTCTAGTTAGTGTTTTTTAATTGTTAGTACAGTGTCCCCTTTCAGAGTGCCATAAGCAGGTGGCACTTTGATTTTTGGATTTGTTTTTTATAAATGAATAATAAACCAGCTAGAGGAAGTACACACTGAATCAATAGACCTAAACTTTATTTAATTAACTTCAATTTTTTTTTACAGGGCAGAGAATGCTGTTCAGATTATTTAGTTACATTCCACTATGTACAACCAAAGGAAATGTATTTACTAGAATTTTACATCTACAAAATCCGCCCAGCTAGCTACCACCAAAATCACTATTATCTTATCAATGGAACTAAAGTCAAAATATAAACTTTGTGTGGAATTGCAGTTTAGTGGTTATGTAGTCAAATGCTAAGGTTCTGGGTTCAAGTCCTTTCTGTTAATAAGAATTACTGCAATTGTTGGAAGGGAGATAAATAATAATAATAGATAGATTTATATAGCGCATATAAATGATGTCTCTATGTGCTCGACAATAAAGAGAAAGAGTGGAAAACAAAAGGAAGAGAACAAAAAGACCAAAACACCAAGCTAGTACCCAAACCGGAGTATGGGGATACGCCATCACCGCTAACTGGGGATCAGGGTGATAAAATGATAGCCTACTGCATAAACATGGCTAATCAGTAGGCCTACTGCAAGTATGATGGACCGTAGTAGAAATTAATAATTTCTGTCAGATTGGCAATTTGAAATATGCATAATTAATCTATCACAATGTAATAAAAATAATATATTATGATAATGTCATTAAGTCCAATAATTATGGCAAAAAAATATGTTTGTGGGTGTTAAATACAAAAGTTAAAATTAAACAATTATTAAATTAATTAAAAGGACACTGAGAACCCACTTTCGAGAGCTAAAAAATGCAACTCCCTAGTTTTTGTTTTATAGCTTTCATTTAGCAATTATTTGCCATTATTATGCCAAACGAAATTTGTCTATTTGTTTTTTTGGAACAACTTACAGCAACCTAACTCTTTTAGGCTTTATCATGTGCAATACCATAAGTATAAAACGTGAGAGAAGAAAGTTAATTTAATATACAGTAATATATTGCATTTGATATATGAAAAAAGAAGAAAATTATTGCAGAATTTTGCTGGGGAATTCGTAGAGTTAAAAATAAAAAATCAATAGGTTAAAAAATATTAGATGAAGTTCTTGTTTGAATGTATTTATACTTTAAAATTAGTAGACTGCGCACAAATCCAGAATTGAGCTTACAACATATTTTTAAAAGCTAAAATTATGAATAAAATTCTAAAATCCGACCGAAATGTGTGTCTGTTTGCGGGTGAGTTAACAGCATTAGACAGTCATTGCATAATTTTTCACACCCATTCACTATAGATTAAATATATGAACCAATATAGAATTGTGCATGGGTCAATAAATCCATTTTCGAATAAAATTTCAAACAGATGTTAAACATTGTTTTTAAACTAAATATTTTATACACAGTCAATGTGTTGCATATGCCTAGAAAAAAGTGAATGGCTATTTTATGCCTTTTGAACTGAAATAAAATATTTTTGTAAAACAGATTTTGACTCACAGAGAGACTCTCCCTCATTATCAATGGAGTCTGCAAAAAGAAAGAAATGCCTAGAACACACTATTGTAATGGAGTAGTAGAAGAGATATGGCATAATTGTAAGGTAATCGGATTAGTATGTGAGAGGTATGGGTTCGAGACCTGTCTGTGACATATTTCTTTCATCCTAAAGCTCTGGCTACACTATCAAACTTTATGTGACAACAAAAATGTGATGTGCTCAAATATGGACACGATGATGTCATATCACTACAATATTTTGGTATATCACTACCACATTTGATCACATCACACTTTTTTTTGTCAAACTAGTTTGATAGTGTAGACAGAGCTTTATGCAAGATGCATTACTCCCATTGCCTGTCCTTTGGATGGGATGTGAAACATTGGTAGTAGTGTACATAAAATACAGGATAAAGAAATTTGAACACTATTTGAAATGGGATCATCTGTAGCTGCTCCACTGACAACTAATAGTAGATAAAAAAAACAGCTTTCAATTATGTTAAAAAGGCAAGATACGAGCAAGAAATTAGATTGCAAGAAATACCATTAAACCCTTAACGACGCTAGGTCATAGAAGATACACATCTTATATTCAGATGAAATATGAAACAAAGTAAAGTACTCTATCTTATCTAACAGGAAATTATAATATTGACGTATACATTATAGTTTTAATCTAATTTATTGCAAAGAAGATTACTATATTCAATCTCTTAAAAGTTGAGGGATGAAGGAGTTTAATCATTTACAAATTATTGCAAAAAGAAAATATTTATCTCTCCAAGAGTCATTAAAGATATCAGATTTTCTCCCAATATTTGAGAGTGGTAAGAAACTTCTCACTTACAGGTCAAGATTCATACGGTTAGACCAAAAAATTTATTTATGATTATTTATGCTTTGAAGCAAAGCAAAGTTTTATCCCTTTTAAAAACTAAATGTGTACACATTGGAAAAAAATAGTGTCAATATCAAATTGTGTTCACTAGTACCCAATTTTATTTTTAAATGAAAAATAATCGATAAAACTATATTCATCCTAAAAATAATACATTGATGATGGAATCCACAAAAGAAAAATTTGGGCACAAACTTTTCAATGGGTTATTACTAATGTTTATTATTTATACTTGCATTAGCAGATTTTATAGCTGGGTTGGATTTTCATTTACTACACAAGACAAACATATACACAAGATGTAATTTGTCATTAGAAAACGCCCACCAGTGAAGGTCATTAACTGGGGTCATTTACAACATAATGTGCATTAAGTTACCACAAACATAAGTACTTCCTTTAGGATATAATGTATTCCCCATGGTACTGCACCTGGGAAAACGAATGGCATGCCTAGCTGGTTACTTTTAAGGAGTTTAATCTTCATTGTCAATATAATACTCTCCAGTAAACATTGCAATTATATACAAACAATGGAAGAATACTATCTTAATATATACAGTAAGAAACGGTAGTTTTTTTCATCTGATATTAATATTGTATCCAGAATACATCCACACATTAAAATACATTTCCGGGATATCCAAAACAATTTGTTTCATCACAAAATATTTAGAAATATTTTTAATATCATTTTTAATAATAAACTAGTTCTATATTTATTTTATACTTAATTTAATATACAGTAATATATTGCATTTGATATATGAAAAAAGAAGAAAATTATTGCAGAATTTTGCTGGGGAATTCGTAGAGTTAAAAATAAAAAATCAATAGGTTAAAAAATATTAGATGAAGTTCTTGTTTGAATGTATTTATACTTTAAAATTAGTAGACTGCGCACAAATCCAGAATTGAGCTTACAACATATTTTTAAAAGCTAAAATTATGAATAAAATTCTAAAATCCGACCGAAATGTGTGTCTGTTTGCGGGTGAGTTAACAGCATTAGACAGTCATTGCATAATTTTTCACACCCATTCACTATAGATTAAATATATGAACCAATATAGAATTGTGCATGGGTCAATAAATCCATTTTCGAATAAAATTTCAAACAGATGTTAAACATTGTTTTTAAACTAAATATTTTATACACAGTCAATGTGTTGCATATGCCTAGAAAAAAGTGAATGGCTATTTTATGCCTTTTGAACTGAAATAAAATATTTTTGTAAAACAGATTTTGACTCACAGAGAGACTCTCCCTCATTATCAATGGAGTCTGCAAAAAGAAAGAAATGCCTAGAACACACTATTGTAATGGAGTAGTAGAAGAGATATGGCATAATTGTAAGGTAATCGGATTAGTATGTGAGAGGTATGGGTTCGAGACCTGTCTGTGACATATTTCTTTCATCCTAAAGCTCTGGCTACACTATCAAACTTTATGTGACAACAAAAATGTGATGTGCTCAAATATGGACACGATGATGTCATATCACTACAATATTTTGGTATATCACTACCACATTTGATCACATCACACTTTTTTTTGTCAAACTAGTTTGATAGTGTAGACAGAGCTTTATGCAAGATGCATTACTCCCATTGCCTGTCCTTTGGATGGGATGTGAAACATTGGTAGTAGTGTACATAAAATACAGGATAAAGAAATTTGAACACTATTTGAAATGGGATCATCTGTAGCTGCTCCACTGACAACTAATAGTAGATAAAAAAAACAGCTTTCAATTATGTTAAAAAGGCAAGATACGAGCAAGAAATTAGATTGCAAGAAATACCATTAAACCCTTAACGACGCTAGGTCATAGAAGATACACATCTTATATTCAGATGAAATATGAAACAAAGTAAAGTACTCTATCTTATCTAACAGGAAATTATAATATTGACGTATACATTATAGTTTTAATCTAATTTATTGCAAAGAAGATTACTATATTCAATCTCTTAAAAGTTGAGGGATGAAGGAGTTTAATCATTTACAAATTATTGCAAAAAGAAAATATTTATCTCTCCAAGAGTCATTAAAGATATCAGATTTTCTCCCAATATTTGAGAGTGGTAAGAAACTTCTCACTTACAGGTCAAGATTCATACGGTTAGACCAAAAAATTTATTTATGATTATTTATGCTTTGAAGCAAAGCAAAGTTTTATCCCTTTTAAAAACTAAATGTGTACACATTGGAAAAAAATAGTGTCAATATCAAATTGTGTTCACTAGTACCCAATTTTATTTTTAAATGAAAAATAATCGATAAAACTATATTCATCCTAAAAATAATACATTGATGATGGAATCCACAAAAGAAAAATTTGGGCACAAACTTTTCAATGGGTTATTACTAATGTTTATTATTTATACTTGCATTAGCAGATTTTATAGCTGGGTTGGATTTTCATTTACTACACAAGACAAACATATACACAAGATGTAATTTGTCATTAGAAAACGCCCACCAGTGAAGGTCATTAACTGGGGTCATTTACAACATAATGTGCATTAAGTTACCACAAACATAAGTACTTCCTTTAGGATATAATGTATTCCCCATGGTACTGCACCTGGGAAAACGAATGGCATGCCTAGCTGGTTACTTTTAAGGAGTTTAATCTTCATTGTCAATATAATACTCTCCAGTAAACATTGCAATTATATACAAACAATGGAAGAATACTATCTTAATATATACAGTAAGAAACGGTAGTTTTTTTCATCTGATATTAATATTGTATCCAGAATACATCCACACATTAAAATACATTTCCGGGATATCCAAAACAATTTGTTTCATCACAAAATATTTAGAAATATTTTTAATATCATTTTTAATAATAAACTAGTTCTATATTTATTTTATACTTAATATTACTTGATGTATGTGTCTTTTCTATAATGCAATTTTTCAAATAAATTCAAATTTAAAACAGTAACAAATTGTCTCCTCCCAGAACAAAAAGCATACAAAATAGAAAAAATACTGAACGCGAAAAATCAATAAACAAGTTACTGGACAAGGACAACCATGAGTCCAATCCCATCTGTAGATTATAAAAGAGGCCTCTAGCATCAAAAACACCTATGATTTATTCATGCATGAATGGGACATTGAATTGGTGTGTGTGTGTGTACAAATCCATAAGCATGCATACACAACTTTGTATATACTGTATACCTGTAGTATCAGCTATTGATTTATGCACGCTAAGCTTGCCATAGTAGTGGTTAAAGAGTAGAGGTTAAAGCATGGAGGAAAAACATTGTTTCCTCCTAAACTAGTACTCACTCTAAAAGTTTATAATCTAATTATAAATTACAGATACATTATTTTCCACAATGTTTTTGTATGATCTTTTTGTTGGTAAAATTATAATCATAATGTTATATTTTAATTACAAATACAATCCTCAATTTGTATTTTTTTCAAATTATTAATATTTTTTCTTTGGATACATATTGTGGATATTATTTCAGCCATTTTGATTCTTAGTGACATAATGTAAACAACTTTCTTTATGTTTCTTAGCATCCATGTTGCATTAATCACAAAACACTATTGATAAAATTAGCTTACGGCATTTGGCTGTTAGGTTAGTGTTACTGTATATTGGACCAGTTGTTTGATTGGTTCTAACTAACCGGAACTATAAAGTGGAAAAACCCACAGTGACTAACACAGTAAGTTGAAAAAATGTTGTCATATTAGCAATGAACAGATCTGGAAATGATTGTTATTTGAATAAAGACAAAACAAACTAAAGGCCAATTTACACAGATGAGCAGCAACATTCATAAAAATATAGAATCTATGTTATTCCTTATGACTATTTACATCGCTTTGTTACGTCTGAATAAACATGATTGATTAAAAGTTTAAAGTGTTATTTAAGCCAGACATGTATTATCTATTAAATTAATAAAATGCAGTATGTGCAACATATGCAGATATATATCTATCAAATTTCTTTTATCAGATAAAATAACAAAACACAATATATGATCACAATCTGCCACACAGCATATTGAAACTTGATTCACAATGAAAAACCACATTAGCTATGCATACTGTAATGCACTGTCTACAAAAACTTTGTGTACAAAAGGACTTTTGATGTAATGGAGTGAAATGAGACTTTTTTTATGAACAGTAGGCCTTTATACTATTCACTTTCTTTGGGAGAACAATATTACTAATTGGGAAAAGTTGAAAATTTGTATCTATATTTCGTCCATCGAAGATAATCTTTTCGCAAACTAAGGTTACTATCATAATGAATATAAAATTATATTATAAAAAATAATTAAGTATGTATACATATTTAAACCATACCGTGAAAACGATCTGGTTCGAATCTCAGTTGGGGGAGGTCTATATTTTGTCCCTCGAAGATAATCTTTCGCAAACTAAGGTTACTATCATAATGAATATAAAATTATATTACAAAAAATAATTAAGTATGTATACATATTTAAACCATACCGTGAAAACGATCTGGTTCGAATCTCAGTTGGGGGAGGTCTATATTTTGTCCTTCGAAGATAATCTTTCGCAAACTAAGGTTCTTATCATAATGAATACAAAATTATTATATGATAAATAATTACCATTAAAGTGATGGTAGAATGTCAGCATATCAAGCAGAAGATTCCGGGTTTGAATCACAGTTGGGGGAGGTTTTTTTGATTCTCGCAGATTTCCTCATCTTCACAGTTTCTGAATTGATTTTTTTCCAGTATACCAATGGATGATTTGGCATTTCTCTATGCCTTATTTATATATTTGCTTGATATAATTATATACAATTTTCACATAAATAAATATATAATGTATTTAATCAAATAACCTAGAGTAAGGCAAAATGTTTTTTCAGCTGTTTCAAAAGGTCTTTAGAATCACAGTGGTCATTGTAAGCAGAAACAGCTCGCTGGGCTGAATTATAACTGCTTTGTAAATCTCCAATCTAAAAAAAAATGTTTAAAGTTTTGTTTAAAATAAAAATTACATTATTTAAATGTATCTCTTATATCTTATTATTATATAAATTCTACCCAGCCCCCCTTCCCCCTCCTTTTGGGACACACCTATTCTGTGTAAACCTCTATAAAGGGGACACATTGTAGGTTTGTCTCCCTAATAGGAGTACAGTAGAACTTCACAGATTTAAATGTAGTATCCCCCTACCCCGGGCCCTTCAACCTTTAAAATTCAGACATTGCACTAGTACCATTTACAGTATTCACCTGTCGATACAAATTTACTGTGCTTAGAGACTAGAATTATTGTCAAAAATTCATTAATAATACTAAATGACACACACGCAAATACACAAATAAATACCTGGTCACATAGCGACGCATAGTTAAAATGTGGTTCAAACATGTGAGGTGACAAACTTTGAGCTGACTGAAAAAATGCACGTGCCTGAAATTATAAAAGCACTAGTTCAAATCTTGTTGAATTCTGAATATCTGGACCAATGCAAAAGAGTCCTCTTAATAAAAAATATGCATTTTCCACAACATAAACGATATATTTAACAAAGGTATAACCACTCATGTGGTTAGTGGAGAAAATTACATTACTCAAGCTAATCCTAATGATGTTGTTACACCTTGATGATTATTTAAAAATACGAAAAATTGTAATGTCCATGTGTTAGGTATTGGATCAAACAAGTTTACTAAGTATTATATACTGTGGTGCAAAGTTTACAGTACAGTAGACATCTATAAGTGTGATCTGCGGATATTATAAAACAGCCTGTCTCCAAGGAAAGGCCGTAGAAAGTTTAACAATCCAAATACATAATTTCCCATGAAATTGAGATTACTTTCTATTCACAAGGAAGGAAATGGAAAAATAAATCTATTATTATATACAAATGGATAAAATGAAAATAGGCATAATCTGCTTTTACAAGAAATAGGTGTTCTTTATTTTATAATATATATATTATATCTAATTTAAACTTATATTATATACCACTCCTTCTTGTTTCCTTTGTGTATATATATGTATATAAATCTGTGACAATACCATATATGGCTCTGTGGTCTAGTGGTATGATACTCGACCAGTAAGCGAGAAGTCACAGGTTCAAATCCTGTTAGAGACAACATTTTTTCATACAACCAAAAATACGGAACTTTCGTCGATGAACTATACTCGACGCGATTAATATGAGATCATGTTCCGAATACGTTTCTATAATTTGACAGTATGATTTATATATGTATATATGTATTTGTTTTTCATTTATCAATCTGAATCTTAAATGAGAAGTATAGTGTAGCCTGTGGTACCTCACCTGTTCTATACGTCCTTTTCGCAGCTCCAGGGCCCCTAGATTGTTGTATGCTTCTGCATGGTCGTTGTTGGATGAAATAGCTAAGCGGAAACATTGATAGCCTAGGTTGGTGTCTCCTATACCCTGTATTGCAATAGCAAAAATGTATACAAATTTAGTACTAGTTTATTGTTTATTTTATTGTTTTTATTATTTAATAATAGTGTTTTGTTTGTTTTAAGCTCAGTCTACACTATCAAACTAGTTTGACAACAAAAATGTGATGTGCTCAAATATGGTAGTGATATGACATTATCGTGTCCTTATATGGGCACATCATATAATTTTGTTGTCACATAAAGTTTGATAGTGTAGACAGAGCTTTAGAAATTAATGTTTTTTTTATTCATTCTTAACTTTAACTTTAGAACTGAATTGTAATATTCCTAATGGTAGATTTTTATACAACTGTAACTAAAAAGTGAAACTAATCAAGCCTCAATACAAAACCAAAGTCTAGAAATGGAAGGTTTAGTTCTTGTACACGTACATTTAAATTTATTATTGGAATCTTAACTTACGTTCACACTGAGCCAGGATTCGGGTACCCAGTTAAAAAATCGTAAAAACAGGTGTAGAGTTTAAGAATACAAACGTTCACACTAATGCATTCTGGATTCCGTATGGGTGATCCAAAAACGCAACATAGCCCAGGTTTTTCTCCGGTCCCCAAAACCAAATCCAGGCCCAGTGCGAACGCAACTTTAACCTACCAATGCGACATGTCCAATATTATACCAGACATCTGCGGTTGAATTATCATCATTAGCGAGTGATAATGCTCGCTCAAAACAACTTAACGTCATGTCATACTGCTGGGAATAGAAACAACACAAGCCTATGTTGTTAAACAGCTCCGAATTATACACGCCCATTTGTAGCAACCGCCTAGATAGCCGGAAAAAAAAGGGTTTTTTTGGTTCAGAAAGTGTGAATGAATACTTAAATTAATCATCCAACATGCATTAACCCGCCATAGATCGATAAAATGGATAAAAATAAGTAGTTAAATGTAGAATGTAAAGCACTTCACTCTTTGATGAAGAAAGGGCTACTTCACGCACTTATAGCCCATGTGCACTTTAAAAAACTCTTTGCTTATTTCGGAGTAGGGGGTCTTATCTCTGCCCCTCATGTTGTGGACAGGTGCATGAGTCCACTAGTATCTATAATCTCTGACAATTATTCACAACGTAATAAGATTTCACCCAACATACCTATAGAACCTAAGCGCTATCTCAGGCTGGTCTGAGTAGAAGTGATGGTTAGCTATGCACGCTATAGCCTCAATATGGGTGTTGTCACATTTTAAGACATCTTTGTAATACTTGACAGCATTGATCATGTCCATCAATCCCTGTAGAAATTAAACAGTAACTATATCATCATCTGTAGTATGAAATAATTCAAAGACGGACTTCACAAATATCTTGATAATAGCGGACGTTTCCAGATATTTGAGTGATCTCCAGTCACCCACAAAATGTGCAATTTCTCCTGATTGTATGTACATAAGTTTACCATTTTAGGCTCTAATACTAGGCTCCTTTCAGTTAACTAAAGGTGGAAAATTGTACCGACTACACATATTTCGCCTGTCCATATTGGCATATGCCACGCTTGGAAAGCTTCCTGGCCACTTATTATTTACTATATACTGTATACACCAACATCTGTATCATATATTTAAGAATCCAAACTACAAACAAACAAACCTCATAGATTCTAGCTATACAAGTGAGCATCGTGGTCTCTCCAGGAAACTTCTCTAGGCCCTGTTTACAAATCTCAATGGCTGTTAGAGGCTGGTCTAGCCTTACATACACCTTAGATAAGTACAAGTAAATGTCCACCATCTCCTGTTGCTTGAGAGCTGATTTGAACTGCTGCTCTGCCTCTCGGTACATGCCAAGCCTAAATACAGAATAAAATGATCATAATATCATATGGATTTTAGTTCTTGTCTTGTAAAATTTTCCTAGTCTAATAATGTATTGTTTAAATTGTTACCTCATACAAATCTAACAGCAAACTTACAGGGTTGATCAACTACTGTATATCATGCTTAATAAAGTATCATTTGAGGCTTGCGAGTTAGAGAACTGGCACTACAGTAGGTCAGGGTTGACCCCAGATTTGGAAGGCAAGCATGTTAACCACCATCCAAGCTACAGCTCCACTACATGTGGAATGTATTGAATAATCGGTAAGCATTGTAAAATGGGGTGAACTCCAACAAAGGTCAGATATTAGCAAGGCTCATGCCAAGTACCTGTAGTAACACTTGCCCAACTGGACCTTCCACCACCAGTCTTTGAACTGACACGCTTCAGTAGCCAGGGCTGCCAACTGCAGTGCGTTACGTACATCATTTTCATGGTGGAAAATGTATTCAAACAAGGCCTACAAAACAAACATAATTTTGTTAATACTTGCACACACTTACAGTACATATAACTATTGAATTTGGCTTTACAATCGTGAAGAACTAACGCAGAATGTCCGAGACGGACATGAAAAACAATAAATATTGAGTGTAAATGGAGTGTTTTTACCTTTGCTAGATTTGGACGAGCAGCATACTTAGAGAAATTGAGCCTTGCCAAATTAATAAAGGGACCATCTGGTGTAGAAAGCATCGAAGCCTGTAAAAAACAACAAAAATGAGAAAACAACCAACCAACCAATCACAGGATAAGAGCTAGAAGAATGAGAAACTTACTGTGCCAAGCCTAACAAATCTCCCAGAAGCACTAGTGACTGGCCTAGCCGTATGAGCTGTCCTAGGGGTCCGAATAGCTTGTTCCATGGTTCCAGGTCTACCGGATTGTGTTCCAGGCCGAACAAAGCCACTCAAAGGCCGACCAGACTGCGACATTGGTCGAATTCCAGCGCTAGGGCCTCCTTGACCTGTCCCTGGCTTTTTCAACGATGTTCCAGGGCCTGTGGTGTTTTAGATAATGAAAATTGTTAGATGTGTGTTACCATATAATTATTTTTTTATAGAATTAATAAACCCGGACTAGTGTACAACGGCGTAATTGGGTCCAGACCTACTGTAGATAAAAGTTGCCACACACTTTATGACCTACTGCATGCCCCCTACTGTTTGTACGATTAAAACCTGGTGGCAAAAGATGACAAAAACCATAATGTAACTAAAACAGAAAACATACGAGCAACTTGAGCAATGGCGTTGTCATCCATAATCATCTCTGCAATGCCTTCCTCATCAACATCTACTTCATCTACATACACCTGAGCCGTCAATGCTCTTGTCTTTAGCGACCAAGATGCCTGTAATAATATGAAACTAAAATAATAAATAACATCATGCATGGTTGATAATATAGTTTATTAACTATAGGCTGGAATAGAGGTAGGCATTATTTATTATTGATTTTATTGGCTTTATTTTATAATTAATTATTAATTAAAGTGACGTTTTAAAAGCCTAGGCCTACTCAGCCAATGACTCGCCCATCATGAGAGCCAGGTATCTTCATGAATAATATTAGGCCAACCCTAGTATAGTAGTAGTACTCTACAACTCAATGTCCAAGACTATTTAGTCTAGGTCTAGGCCTCCATAACTAACCTAACGTTCACACACACAAACGCCCACAGAGACTGTTTGTGGTCGAACGATGGCGGTGGTAACGTAGGCCTACGAACAATGGTTTGTTTTGACAAAATTAACTATCTTACTTGATCATATGGATTTTTTTCAAGCAGCTGTGAACATATTTTAACACAGTCGTCATATTTACGCCGTCTATAAAGACTCATAGCGAGATAAAGCGGGTCCATTCTTGTGTTTAATATTCATCAAATTAACCAAAACCAGCGTCAGGTAACCAACCAAGAAAAAAACCCCAATAATAGATAGAGGTCGCGCTTTAAAAAAAAAATGGAAGCACTGTACTCAGAAACTGAGTGAAGTATTTGGCAAAATATTGCCACAGAGGGAGCATGTTTAAAGATACATTTTTTTTGCTTTAGATACTAGCTTTACATGGTTCAAATCCTGCTGGGGTTTAAAATTGTTGATTTATTTTATTATTATTCGTTATCTTTATCTAATTAATTTGGAGAGAGCTTTAAGTCCTTATCCGAGAAGACTTGTTCTACCACCAGAACAATGGTCGAAAAGTGTCTTGAACCTGTGCCGATTGTGTATAGCTATGGTTTTCGGTGCCCCTTCCTTAACCACTCGGGCACTCGACTGATGTGTTGGTCCATGTAAAAGCATATATGTCTATGTTAAAAGGATACAGAGGGTATGCTATTTAATATCTCATATGAAAGGTACAGATTATACATTTTTTTTTCATTTGTGAAGTTATTAATAAACTAATTTTCTTGAATTTCAATAGGCATGGTCTGTAAGTACAGTATAATAATAATAATAATAATAACTGGTACTTGATATAGCGCATTATGCTGAAAGCCTCAATGCGCTTTACAAAGACAGAAAATTTAGAAAAATTACAAATTAAAAAGGTGGGTTTTGAGGAGAGATTTGAAGACACTGGTGGAAGTAGCCTGACGGATTTCAATAGGCAACGCATTCCATAGAGAAACGGATGCCAAAGAAAATACTTATTTACACTGAAAAATTCAGAATGATAACTTGAAAATTATATCATTACAATGATGTATATTACTGTCTATCTTTTATGTATTTTGTGAATTAAACTTTAAATACTAATATGAACAACAAGAAGACAAAAAATAAAATCAGGCAAAATGTATTGACATACTGAAACAGCCAACAGCGAGTCGACAGTTTAATTTTACTTCAGAAAATTTTGTACAATAATTTTTTTGGGGGGAGATGGGGTAGGGGGAATATGGATACAAAGTAGGCTAGTCTTAAATTACAGCATGCACCCGCATGCTCAGACTAATAATTATAATTACATTCACATTGTAAATAAACAGGCAAACATTTTTTGTCATTTAAGTTTATAGCGAACATTGTGATCAAGTGAACATGGACTACATTGACTTACAACCCTGAACACACTTAATAAGCAGACAGACTCATCGTAATAAATGAGATGAGTTAAATATAAAGTTGAAAATAAACTTCAACAACTAACGATATTCTTTACCTTGAAAGGTTATCAACAATGCTTTCAAGTACTTAAATAGGAAATTTATTAAGATTGTAAGCAAACAATTTAACTTTTAATCAGGAAAAAATGTTTTTTCCACACTATTAAATTGCCTTAAATTAATTTACCGTAATTTACCATATTTCACTAAAGTAAAAGTGAGTTATCTGGTTTTGAACACCAATATACATTAAGCCCATCCCTGAATTTCAACAAAAGTTCATCCAAAAATGACCAATTTGGGTAAAGCCTATCCCCAATAACGTTAGGCTCACAGTTATGATGCTTGGCTACCACTCAAAGGGTCCTGGGTTCAAGTCCCGTCATATGTGAGGAATTTTTTCTAAGGACAAAATTACAAATCCACTCCCAAAGACTTGTAATAAGACTTTGTTTATGTAGAGCATCTTGTGTAGATGTTTGTCTTGTGAACCTCTGAGGGTCCCTAATGATCAGCAATTGCTGGATGGATCACCCTCATTAAATATGGTGTAAAAAAAAAAAAAAGAAGTTATACCCAGTCCTGAGTTTAAATCAAACTCTGAATTCTGTATACAGAATTTGTAATGACAGCAATAAGTACAGTTGTAATTAGTCCACTAGATTATTCCTACTTTGCTTACTGTACACACAAGGATAAAACAATAAAAACAAGGGTCCAACAACCACCACTTTATTGTTTGATTTGAAACAATTAGTAAATAGCAAATATTACAATGTGATAAATTTGTTTAAATTTGAATTTAGCTAAGCTGTTAAAAACTTAAAAAGTAATTTGTTTTATATCCAAAAATGTTAATAGTTATGTTAGCTTTCAATTGAATTTAAGAAAAAAAAAAGTTTCTTTTTAAGACTCATCTGGTCCCAGGAGACAAAATTAATTAAAAATCACACATACAAACCTACTACCCACATGCTAAACAGAATACTACGATCTAGGTTGCGAAACATATAATATATAAAAAAAATAAATACCAAACATGTACAGTGTTTCATTTTCAATAAAAAATGTCAATAAAAGGTTTAGCAAAATGAAAAATAAATTTGTATTTTACCATTTTTTTCAATTAACCGATACACGTCTATTTACAGACTTAATAATTACTGCTTTTATGCTTATATCTGTACAAGTTATTTAGGTCCAGTATTCATTCAGGTATGTAAGCCAGGATAATTCAAGGGATGATGTAGAGTAGAGATTACACTATCGTCCAAGTGACAGGCTTAAGAATCACATAATAATCAAGAAAATCATTGACAAATTCACTTAAATATCACACTCATAAACCATCTAAGTATTCTGATAAACAGTTGGCATTGATTTTGGTAAATAAATCCAGACAATGCAAAAAAATAACTACAAGATGCTTGTGTAATAGTAAACAAGCAACTCTGGTCTCAGTCCAAAAACAGCAAAACCCAATTGGCAACCCTATTCAGAAGAACAAAAAAAAGTGTTTGTGATTTAGCAACCCTGACGGAAAGCAGTCGCCACAAGTCTGGACCATTTTTGCCACTTTGAGGGAAACCAGATGTTATGTATAGACTGAAGCAGTCACCAGAAGTTTTGGTCATTTGGTCACTCCAAAATAACATTCCGGTAATCCACAAATCATCGGTATTTCTTGATAACATTCTGGTAACCCACAAATCATCAATAACTCTTGATAACATTCTGGTAACCCACAAATCATCAATAACTCTTGATAACATTCTGGTAACCCACAAATCATCAGGTAAACTCTTGATAACATTCTGGTAACCCACAAATCATCAGGTAAACTCTTAATAACATTCTGGTAACCCACAAATCATTAGGTAAACTCTTGATAACATTCTGGTAACCCACAAATCATCAATAACTCTTGATAAAATTCTGGTAACCCACAAATCATCAGGTAAACTCTTGATAACATTCTGGTAACCCACAAATCATCAGGTAAACTCTTGATAACATTCTAGTAACCCACAAATCATCAGGTAAACTCTTGATAACATTCTGGTAACCCACAAATCATCAGGTAACTCTTGATAGCATTCTGGTAAAATGTTAAACTGATGCACAACTTGATATCATTTGCTTTAAGTATTACCATTATCTTTGAAGATATTCTGAAGTTCTTGACAACACGCAAAAACAAATAAAAAACAAATATATTCTTTGAGAGGGCTGCACTTGGAGATAAACAATGGATGATCTGAGGTACAACTGGTGATCTTAACACCAGAGGATCAACAAAATATTAAATGTTCTTCAATCCTCTGGCAAAACATCTGATGATCTTCAATAACATAATCCAAACATCACCAGATGATCAAAACATCACCAGTTGTTAGAAGTAACATCTGGTTTTCTTACACCAGATGATCCATATACCACCAGATGTCTTTGGTGACAACTAACTGATGATCTTAGATATTGACAAAGTGTTCATTTCTTTATGCCTTTTTCTTCTTGATATGAAAAACTTGCAAAATGTGGTTTGTCATCACTTAGGTGTGATTCAGAATCAGCTGCAGAGAACAAACATAAATAGACAAACGATTAAAGGGATCATGTCAAAACTATTATACTGCAGTTACTGCAGTAACTCCTTTTTCTTATGAGGCAGTCACTGATGACGATGTGTATGACAAAATGTAGTTACTGCAGTAGAAAAATGTTGACATGGTATCTAATACAAACTTGTGGATTTCTTGTGAAGACACAGAATATTATATTTTAATTTTTTTTAAACCCAGACCGATGTCATTGAGTTAAGTTGTGACTGTCCGCAGTCTAGTCAAGATATTGTCAACATGTAAGGGGTAAACCAGGCCTCACCTGGTACAAAGACTAATGACATGAGAATTTATGTACCGCATTTAACTAATTACATAAGGATTGGTAGATATTGATTATTTCTAATATCCAGGTGTACAAATGGGTACCTGGTAGATACAACACAACTGTGCTGATACTGGCTGCAACAAATGGGATTATGTTTCCAGACACATTATTATCATTATAATTAATAATTGAAACTACGAAATAGGTTAATACCTTGGTCTGGTGGTGTAAGCTCAACTGGTTCTGCAGTAAATTCCTCGTCAAAATAACGTACATCAGTGGCTGATGTGACTTGAGGTTTGAATGGCGGTTCAACCTACAACAAATAAATATGAATGCGTCAATGCTACAGTAAAATAACCTTACAGAACCAACAAAGTTTGTTTCACAAGAAAGAGTCCTTTAACAAGAGCGTTGCAAAGGAGGTGTTCTATTGCATTTGAGCAGTGAAATGTAATGATAAATTGTTTAATGAAAAAGTTCAACTCACCTTTTTATCATATAATTCCTGCCAATTAATGCATGCAAAGAAAGCATGGTTCATGATCTCCTTTGCGTCTGTTGGACCACATCCTAATCTGTAAACAAACAACAAATAATTTTGTTCTCCTTAACGGTTCATAATCCAGTACACAACAAATGAATTGTTTTAATATATTTATATAGCGCATTCCACAAACAATGTCGTTTCAATGCGCTGTGTACTTTTCAAGTACATGCTTCTCCTCTACGGGTCATGTCACGTCGGTGCTGCCAATTACGGCATTATTTTGTCTGTCCACGACAGTACACTATGGTAACTCCCTAGAAGATGTACTAGGTTGTGCATACGAGTGTACACTGGACCTATGGTGTATAATCCTTATCTGAGAAGACTTGTTCAACCACAAGAACTGTGGAGCAAACTTTGAACCCTTGCTAAGACTATTGATAACGGTTCAACTGCCTTAACTGCTTTGCCATTCACTCACTTCAGTTTTTATACAGTTTGTGGTGTCTATGCAACAAAGATGAATTTACCTTAATTTTGGATCTTTCCTTAACATTCCACATAACAAGCTCTTAGATTCATCAGATAGGCGGCTTGGAAATTTCACTTCAACGGATAAGATCATTTCAAATAATATCTCATGGTCGCGGTTGTAAAACGGCAGCCGGCCGCACATCATTTCGTACATAACCACACCAGTACCCCACCAATCCACGGCACGCCCATAATCATTGTCTTCCAAAACCTAGTGGCAAAATTAGTTTGAATCAGTGTTGTTTAAATACTTGAATTATAAGATAAAACCCAAGAAAGTGTCCTCTTGAATAAGGTTGTCTGTAAAACAATATATGTAGGTCAATGTTTATTTCACTGGAATGTGCAGTGTCCCCGACAGTGTACATTTAATAGGCCAAATATTTCATGATTTGCACATTATTATTATAAGCTTATATACAATGAACACTACCTTACTCTGTCTGCACTATCAAGCAAGTTTGACAAAAAAGTGTGATGTGCTCAAATAGGGTAGTTTATGCCCAAATATGGTAGTGATAAGACATCATCATGTCCATATATGGGCACATCACATTTTTTGTCACATAAAGATAGTGTAGACAGAGCTTTAACTCTATTTAAATTAGTTTAGGTAATTGTTTTAGAAAATATCAATGGAAAGGCAAAAAAGAAGATTGGGAAATGCCTTGCAAAATGTATTGAAATTAATATGCGAAATGAGTTGCAGTTGAAATCATCTTGGAGGGGAATCAAAAATATGCATGTAAGGGTGAAAAAGTGACAAATACAAAATTTGAACTTAAACTCTTCAGATTGCTTATTCTGTATACACTGTCAACAAAACACTGCATCATTAATAAAAATAGCAGTCACAATTCTGCTTTTTTAATACTTCAGAAAAAAAAAACCAAAAATCAATCTCCCGACAGAAAAAACAAAATTGAGAATGAGAAACGTGACATATAAGTAACAATTAGACTTTACAATGCATTAAGTGCCTACGCTGCGGTGAGACGGTAAATCATGCCTAACAACCGTTGTTTTTCCGACCAACTAGGATTCCCAATGGACTCGCAAGCACATGATGTCTAGATTACTGATTTATAGCCGCCAACACATGCTTTATCTTTGTCGAGTTTTTCAGCATTTTAAAACATTGCCTGTTATTTTATCTTCATGCTTCATAAGTATAATTACAATAATTACTGAGGATTTTGTAAATAATTAAAATAACTACTGTTATATATATAATGTTATATTCATTGTTATAATTACATGACTTTCTGACTGACAGAAAGGGGAGAATATTTTCATTCGATGAAAGCCCGTCATATTCAACTTGCCTCTAAAACACCCAAATAGACAAGTCAATCTTAATATCAATACTTTCCCCATCCCACTCATAAACAGTCATTATTTGTTCTGCTGAAATCACAAACTAATTAATTAATATGAAATGATATAAGACTCAATAAAAATAAATTAATGAAGCTGTGAAAATCCAAAGAAGAAATGATCAAATTGATACAAAGAAAACAGTTTAGAGTGAAGTTTAAAGGTTAATAAAACAATAGTAAATTGAACAGGGACGAAAGTTGGGTAATGAAGCAATGTATACATACCTCAGGAGCCAAGTATTCTGGCGTTCCACAAAATGTTCTAGTTGTGTCTCCGTAAGAAATTGCCTCTTTACAAAGACCAAAATCTGTGATTTTTATATGGCCATCTTTATCTAACAACAAATTTTCAAGCTACGAACAAAACAAACATTTTTATATATGAAACTAGTCAATTGAGAACTTTTTGGCGCAAACAAAAATGGTGTGTGTATACATGCATAAGCTCATAACTTACACAACAAGCATTCTTAAATTATTAACTAGGCCTAAAAAATTGTTTGTCAATTGTTCTAAAATTTGTTTGGGAAGGGCGGGTGGAAAAAAGTTTACCTGTAAGGCCTCAGTAAGGCATAGGCCTAGCATATTATCTATAATATTTACATAGTATTAGATCAATATGACTAATGTAACATCACGAAATGTATCTGTAGACAGCATACAATTTTTTAAGGCCTAATTTAATTTTAAAAATCAAATTTATGTACCTTAAGATCTCTGTAGATAACATTACATTCATGAAGGTATGCTAATGCAGAGATGATCTCCGCACCGTAAAACCGTGTTCGACTTTCATCAAACACTCGCATCCTAGACAAATGGAAAAATAACTCGCCTCCATTTACATACTCCATTACAAAACACAGCCTGTCTGGTGTTTGGAATGAATACTTTAAAGACTGAAAAAAAAAGAATAAATAAACAAACATATAATGTTTTTGATAAACTATGAATACCAAGTAGCAATGGTAGAATAAATAATGGATGGGTATAACAAACTTTGCACAAATCAGTGGTCGTATTCACCTATCAAACGTGAACAATTTCTTTTAAGTCATTAAATAAGAATTATCCCTTTAAAGTCACTTTAAAGCTCTTCCTACACTATCAACTTTCATGTGACGAAACAAGTGTGATGTGCCCATATATGGACATGATGATGTCATATCACTTATCATATTTACCATACCATATTTGGGCACATCACACTTTTTTTGTCAAACTAGTTTGATAGTGTAGACAGAGCTTTAAAGTGAGAAGAATATTTGAACGGTAAAGTGTTTTCCTTATATTAAAGACCCCTTCCCTGCAATTTCGGACGTTTTTTGGAAAATAATACATATATATCACTTTAAAAACATTAAACCATGTCATTCCTTGTCTTAAATGTACGTTTTATGGTAAATTATGATAAAAAGTGAGAAACAATGCACTACCTAAGTAGCTCGTGGCGATCGACCTCTCGTGGACGGTCTTAGGCCTAGCCTAGCTAGGCTTAGTTTTGTAGGCCTAGCTGGTAAACATCGGTAACGTACGAACATCGTACGCTAGCTATATACCTAGCCTGACGTTGTATAGTTGCTGCATTAATTGTCTTTCTATTTTTGCCAGACTCCGTTGATACAAATCGGGGAAAACCCGGTATTTTCGCTGAAAAGTTAGGAGTCTTCCATTTGTTTTGGCCTCACGATCGATCGAAAAGCGGGCGAATTACAGGTGAAAAACAAAAATATCAATCCGCGCGCAATGCATTTTGAGATTTATAGCGGGCCGCTATAATTATTAGAATCGACTTATTTTTCACATTTTTAACCGTTTAAAGACGAAAAAAGTTATCGCAATAGGACCATATAGTATTATTTTTACATTAAATATAGTTTTTGATCTTAAATTAGATCTAAAAAACGTAGGGAAGGGGGCTTTAAAGTTTGATTGGTGAATACAGCCACAGAAACTAGAAACTTTTGTGGTGGCGGTAGTTAGAAGTGGTAGAAGAATAATATTTTAATAACTATGCTAGATTCTTTGTACACATTCACAAAAACTGATTATGACTTACTGTAAGGAAAGGATGCCTTGTCGATTTTAAGACACGGTTTTCTGTTAGTGTATGTGCAACCTCGTCCTATGAATTCAAAAAGCATCAAATTATAAAAAATTAAAACACACTGTACATGACAGGAAGAAAAGAGGTAGAGCATGCATCATGACTTCTGTAAGAGAAGAGGCGGAGAGTGCATCATGGAAAGAGTGATAGTACAACCCCTGTAAGAGGAGAGGTGGAGAGATGAAGCTGCATCATGGAAAGAGTGACAGTATAACCTCTGTGAGTAGCAGTGGGAGAGGAAAGCAGCATCATGGAAAGAGTGATAGTAAAATGTTTTGTAAGAGGAGAAGTGGAGAGACAGAGCAGCATCATGGAAAGAGTGAAAGTATAACCTGTGTAAGAGGGGAGGTGGAGAAGCAGGCAAAGAGTGACAGTATGATCTCTAAGGAGTGGGAGAGATGTAACAGCAGGCAAAGCGTGACAGTATAACCTCTATAAGAGAAGTAGGAGAGATGGAAAGCAGGAAGCTCTGTAAGAGAAGTAGGAGAGATGGAAAAGCAGGAAGAGAGTGACAGTATGACCTCTGTAAGAGAAGTGGGAGAGATGGAACAGCAGGCAAAGAGTGACAGTATAACCTCTGTAAGAGAAGTAGGAGAGATGGAAAAGCAGGAAGAGAGTGACAGTATGACCTATGTAAGAGAAGTGGGAGAGATGGAAAAGCAGGAAGAGAGTGACAGTATGACCTCTGTAAGAAAAGTGGAGAGGCAGAGAAGCAGGCAAAGAGTGACAGTATAACCTCTGTAAGAAAAGTGGGAGAGATGGAAAAGCAGGAAGAAAGAGACAGTATGACCTCTGTAAGAAAAGTGGAGAGGCAGAGAAGCAGGCAAAGAGTGACAGTATAACCTCTGTAAGAAAAGTGGAGAGGCAGAGAAGCAGGCAAAGAGTGACAGTATAACCTCTGTAAGAAAAGTGGGAGAGGCAGAGAAGCAGGAAGAGAGTGACAGTATGACCTCTGTAAGAAAAGTGGAGAGGCAGAGAAGCAGGCAAAGAGTGACAGTATAACCTCTGTAAGAAAAGTGGGAGAGATGGAAAAGCAGGAAGAAAGAGACAGTATGACCTCTGTAAGAGAAGTGGGAGAGATGGAAAAGCAGGAAGACAGTGACAGTATGACCTCTGTAAGAAAAGTGGGAGAGATGGAAAAGCAGGAAGAAAGAGACAGTATGACCTCTGTAAGAGAAGTGGGAGAGATGGAAAAGCAGGAAGACAGTGACAGTATGACCTCTGTAAGACAAGTAGGAGAGATGAAAAAGCAGGAAGAAAGAGACAGTATGACCTCTATAAGAGAAGTGAGAGAGATGCAACAGCTGGGAGAAATGGAAAAGCAGGAAGAGAGTGACAGTATGACCTCTGTAAGAAAAGTGGAGAGGCAGAGAAGCAGGCAAAGAGTGATAGTATAACCTCTGTAAGAAAAGTGGAGCAGCATCAAGAAGTGAGTGAGAGACGCTCAGAAGGAGAAGATTGACATGATTATTATGATGATGATGGTGTCTCCTACCTTTGCTACTATAACACCTTTCTTTAGAATCTTTATTGCATAAAAGTCGGCAGAAGCTTTTTCTCGTACTAGCAACACCTTTCCAAATGTTCCTTTTCCAAGAACTTTTAAAAATTCAAAGTCCTCCATTGTCTGTTAATAATAAAAAGAAATGATAGTTTTATAAAGAAATTGGGGTAATTTTGAAAGCTATCACCAAAACTGATTTCTTTTTTATCAAACAAGCAAAAGTTGCTTCATAGTCTTACGTGCAAAATGTTGCATGATAGTTAGGGACCATGTAAATATATTATACTGTAGTTGTGGTATCAACATTTCTTTGTGCAATTACATACAGGAAGCTCTTTAGGATAAACATGCACACTGTTTTTTGCAATGACTGCTTTATAAAGTTGCAAACTGAAACAAACTGAAATCATACGTTGCTGCAGTAAAAAATGTAGTTACTGCAGTAAACTAATCATGATCCCTCAGCCAATACAACCAAACAAGAACTCACCACTTTATGTGTAGTGCTAGATATAATGGACGATCGATCACCCTCGCCTTTTAATTCCACGGTTTCTACTTGTTTCTGGTCCTGGCTTTTTATAGAGTCTGCTACATTCTGAATTGCTTGTACCCATGCTTCTCTGTAACAAGCAAGAAAATTAACATAATACAGGTGGATCTCCCTCTAGACACTTTAGTCAAAAGCATAAATGAGTGTCTTCCTATCAAATCCATTTATGGAAACTCTCACATTAGCAGAGGCACAAAGTACGTATTTAAAAAAAAATTACACTAGCAAACATTTGCTAGTTTTGACATTTTTAAATAGCAATTATGAAGAATCTACTAGCAAAATGCTAGTTTGTTAGCGTGAATTTCGAGCCCTGCTCTGGGGCTGGGCCGGGCTGCGAAACTTTCCGTCGTATATGGGAGGAAAAAAGGGGAGAGGTGGCTGGATAATCAGGAGCGGGCGGTGACACTTAACAAGTATGTTTTTTTTTTTGGCCTAATTACAAACAATTATATGACTGAACCAACATATGTTATGCAAATATTTATAAGCACTTACCTTTCTTGAGGTGAATCAACATGAAATGTTCGTTCAATAACTGTTGTCCATTGAAGACAACGTAGCAGAAATGTATTTGCTTTCGGTTTCTCCGTTTTTAATATTTGACATCCTGAAAAATGAGCAATATTCTCTTTTTAACCGTAATGAAATTAGCATAACATACTCGCCCTAAAGAAGATTACTATTTATAACATCAGATTAAACCCATAACTTTTAATAATATACCCTAAGCTTACTTTTTTTTTCTGTCTGTACTTTGTGTAAATAAAATTATATTTCTGTATTTTATCAATCATATGCAATTCAGCCTTGGGTTGCCATGTATATTTTTATGAGCAATTTTATAAATAAATATACCGATAATGAAAATAATACCACTAAATTGCATTTATGCTTTGGTGAAGATCATATGGGTTTGGGCACTTGCCTTCTAAAGACTACCACCCAGCCTAAAGCTTATATTTAAAAATCTCCCACGCAGCCCAATTTCAACAGAACACACTACAAAACCAGAAATACCATTGTTTTGTAGACATTCTCAATTTAATTTCTCTTTTTACAACACATGGTGTACCAATATTATTAACCTGTATTTTATTCGCTATAATTTACAAAAACCATTATTTTACCCACACTTAACTTATTAACACCCACCTCCTTCACTTCTCTTACTACACCTCTGCATAGCACAAAAGTAGAATACAAAAAACAAACTTACTCGCAACGTCAAATTCGTTCAGTCTCTCTGTAACTGCGGTAGGCCGTTCCTTGTAGCCAATGAATGAACCGTTAGCCTTCAATTGGAAATATCGGGGTCTCCAATTTTTTATATACTCACCTGCGCAAAAAATAATGGAAATTATACATTTTGTTAGATATAGTATTTAATATAGTAAACAAGTTTGATACTATAGATTGATATTGTAATTTCTTAGAAATGACGACAAAGTTAAAATGCTGCTGAAAGACCGATTCATGAAAATGTGGAAGTTGCGAGGAGAAAGCAGGAAGAATGGAATGCATGTAGGAGGAGGTATAGTATGAGGAATGGAAGTAGTGATATTACTCAGTTCACTAAGAAAAATACAGTTGTAAAGGATACTGAGGATAGTTGTTATAAATAGAAATGTTACCGACTTCAAAAACTGTTATGCACTAATGGCCTGCTGAGCACTATTGTACAACGTAGTACACCTGCTGCCATAGTGAACTAATTGTTTTTGTACATATTATAATTTAATTCTGAAAACAGTATTGATGAACATTGCATCTTCACTTAAAATGTAAGATATTTTTAGGAGTTGTCCATGTTAACGCACCATGAAACATGCATGTTGCAATGCATTGCAATATATACGTTAAAATATGAACGCAGAAAGTTAATTAATGCATATTCTTGCGACCCGAGGTATCAAAACTTTTGTTTATCTATGAAAACTACTATACATCTCAACACATAAAGCACCCACAATTTGATTTCTAATACACGACAGTGGTGATTAATCAAAACATGGATAAAATATGCAGTTAATATTTCACTTTCAGCAGCTTGAGGCATTCAACGAAAGAAAACATGTTCATTAATCGCATTATACTATTCATATTAAAAGCATTCAAAGCAATTTACATTTTCCAGACATAAGCTGTGATAAACAATATTGGCTTGAAGGCATACACAATGAAAACAACGCTACATTCTGACCTATTTATAATATCCTGGTCAGGGAAATTTGAGGACAGCCAACAGGAATGTTTTCAAATAACAAGTTTTTTCATCAGTCGCTTCTTAAGTATTTTTGTAATCTCCTTAATACAAAAAAATCTTTTGACCTTTGACCTATGGTTAATAATCTATTAGTACTTCAAACATAGGCTAGAGCAAAGATGATATTTGATGAATGTGAAAACAGGATTATAAAGTAGTGTAGTTATGTAATCCATTTATGTATGTAAAGATTACTGTAGGATTAGTAGTCGTGAAAATCATTTAATGTGAACATAACCTTAAGAGCCATCTTAGTATAAACATCCAGGTTCTTATATTTCATCATGATGATATTACTGTGTGTGAACAATAGTTTTTTTTTTCAATGTAATCCATTTACGACAGAACAGATTTATAATTATGGAAAACTTCGAAGAGTTTTAATATTTGATTTACAAGAACAGGCACAGACAAAAACAACATAACCCTAATTATTGGAACAGTAACAGGATAACCCTTTTATTTCTGGATTTCAAAATCCTAGATATGCCACTGCTTTTAAATGATAACTCTCATACACTTTGGATATAAATGGTGACAAAAAGGTAAGGTTTTTATTCTGGTGTATAAGCTTAACTGGAAACTGAGGAAATTCGGATTAGGCCCTCCACGAACTCACGGCAGCCAGCAGTGCAGTGATATAGCATTATACCATACGTGTTTGAATGCAAAACACTTTTATTCAACTTTGATAGAGAAAAGAGTGCGCAAACAGCTTCTATTCTTAGGTCAAGTAAGGAATAACATCACAATAATGTAAACACAAGAGCATAGAGATTAGATGAATGTGCAGTAAACAAGTTTTCTCTTGCCCCAGATTAGATTATTTTCGCTTCATTTCATGTAAATATTTGTTACTTTAACTGTACACACACACTGATGAACATCTGAATTCTTAATTTCAGAAATCCTAAGCTTCTTAAAGGCCAGGTGCGGGCAAAAAATTTCTATTGATCATACATTCCAATAATTATTGATCTATAGTTTCCCCTATGTTTCATAATTTTTGGGATTTTATTTGTGTTACACGAGCTTGTTGAAAATAAGCACTTTCTTATCAGTGGGGGGATAGTTCAAATTACACAGTAAAATCTCTATTCCTTTGTGCATAAATTTTGTAAAAAGAGAGCCATTTTAAAAAGCTATGAAAAATAAACGGTGTGGTAAAAAATGTTATCAGATGACTAAATATAGGTAATATAACTTGAATATTACATTTCTGGTATTTTTATTCAACTTCAGATTTTTATTTTCATGCTATAGCAAAAATTATCCACCGTATATCCACCATCTTTTTTCACCTTCTAGGGAGTCACCAGACATGTTATTACATTAGGTTAACTACCTAACTACTGAAAAAAAGTCTTCCTGGTTTTTATGGTAGAATTTTGCCAAATTTTGTATTTCACCATATTAAAGGAAATTCATGTTTTTTCGTCTTGATTTCTGTTACAAATATTTGATTTATGTACAATTAATCAAATATTATATTTAAATTTCATGCCTGTACCTGAGCTTTAAGTTTAATTAAATAAAAAATATTATTCAAAAACAGTGGAAGCTTAATAAGATCGAGTCTGAAATTATTATCTTAAAATGATAACAATTTACAATCATACGGATAATAAAACTTTAAATGTGTAGCTCCTTTTTTTATTGGTATTAAATAAATGCTTGTATGAAGGTAATCGCTTAGGACCAATTTATTTTTTGTAAATTTTGTGATCGATCTTCTATCATGCATCCTATCCAGTTTCTTTAGCTTTACTAGGACAGGCTGGAGGTTCCAGAGTCCCTGAGTAGGCCGACAACTGGGTATCAATGAGGGTGTATCCCCATACTTTGGTTTGGATATTGGGATGAATTCATACATTCTCTCTTTTCCCTTTTTCACTTGTCTTCAGAGCTTCAATTCAAGACTACTGTTGTTCTAACCCGACAATTAATAGTCGTAAAAGTTGTTCATGGACGTTCAATTCTTTTTTTAGCAATATCATTGTTTGTATTACATTATCTGAATGTAGAATAAATTAAATTGAAAAAAAAAGAAATTGCTACTATAAGGAAACACACGAAAATGATAAAGGTCAAAGTTCATACAAGGTTCAATAGATTCAATTAATAACTGTAATTGTCTTTTTATATCCAACTGCATAATAACAAAACTAACAACGTGAAAACAACCGGTACAGCGATTAGTCTTGATTAGAGAATGAATATTTTATTTCTTCATAGGAAATAAATGCGATATAGAAAAAGGTAATCTCACAAGTCTTGAGGCTGGGAATCAAACTTTATGTGACAAATAAAGTGTGCCCACATATGGACATGGTGTTGTCAATACCATGTTTGGGCATATCACTACCATATTTGGGTACACCACACATTTTAAGCTTAATAAGAAACTGGAATTACTCCACTCTTCCCCCTCCATTATTTTGCTTATTTTTGTTTTTCTTCAAATAAAAAAATTGCGTAAAATGTTAATTATAGAGATGTTGATTAAACGTTTTTGACCATTGAGAAATATTCTACTACTGTGGCAAGAATTGACCACAGAAATCTCCTCAAATAGAGAGGTCAAGCAACCTTACTTCTTGTACTAGTCACATCATATTATTCAGGGCCGTAGTCACCAGTAAGATTTCAACCTGACCACTTTTTCACAGTAGGTCTTTGACAACCTATCTCCTAACAGAGATTGTTCCCTTTTCTTCGAAACCACACCACTTTATTTCTTGTGGCTACATCACTGTTATTACAGAAACAGATTACTGTTCTGGTATAGTGCTCAGGGTTTAAATTATTTATAGTTTTAAACAATAGCAATAAATACAGTACTAAAGATATTATTATAAGTACCATACAGTACCATGAGAAAGAGGAAGGAAACTGGAGAGGGGGTTGGGGGTTTTAGAGTTTCATAACAATCTTTAAACATCTGTTTAAATTCCTTATTTCACTTTTGTTGGGAGTCTTACCATCTGCAGAACTATTCAATTATACTTGTCTCAGGAGAAATAGGAATTTGCAAAACAATAAAAACATCCTTAATCCTACAAATATTAACACCTGTACTTTCGACATTCATCAAAAAATAAATATTTTTGTTGGACCAAAACAGATCGGTTGCATTTAGTGAGTTCTCATCGTAGGGTACAAATTGTGAACAATATACTATAGCACTATATAGTATCAGCCCAATGTATATTTTGAAATGGTACAGTATACTGCAGGCCTCCAAGAAGCAGCAAAAGATGTATCTTTAAAGGATGAGTTGAAAATGATCAACACTACCCCTAGGATTATCCCTAGGAGTAACGGCAGATGATGCAACATCAAAATACTGTGTTCCAGCTTGTTGATCAAAGTTCAATTAAGGTACAAAAAAACACAACACAGTGAGTAATTCTACTACAGCTTGAAAGGAAGTCAAATTTGAAAATAGTCCTGAAAGTAAAATTAGGATCTCAATAACAACAATTAATTATCACAGAAGGCGGACTTATGTTTACCAAGCCTCGGTGTAGTTGGTGTGAATCATATCCTTCATATGTAGCTCATAAAAGGGTTCAATTTCGTGCTAGCATGGTTTAGTTATTTATAGTAACCACTTCGACCTAGCCAAAACATTTTGCTTTGTGTCTTTAAATGTTTGTTAACATTACAAACAACGCTAGTTCTCAAAACTGTTTCCCATTTTTTTTCTAGTACGAAACTTTACTTTGCATTGTGTTCTTCAAATTGTTTTCTTCCTAATGTTTCTACTTTTTTAAATTGTTTACTTCCTAGAGCTTTCACTTCCTAAAATTGTTTTATTTTCTAGTGTTTCTACTTCTTAGAGTTTCTACTTCCTCAAATTGTTTACTTCCTAGTTTTTCTACTTTCTAAAATTGTTTACTTCCTATTGTATTTACTTCCCAGTGTTTCTACTTCCTTGTGTTTCTACTTCCTCAAATTGTTTACTTTCTAGTGTTTCTACTTCCTCAAATTGTTTTACTTCCTAGTATTTTAATTTCCTTAAATTGTTTACTTCCTAGTGTTTCTACTTCTCAAATTGTTTACTTTCTAGTGTTTCTACTTGCTTTCTAGTCTTTCTACTTCCTTAAATTGTTTTACTTCCTAGTATTTCTACTTCCTTAAATTGTTTACTTCCTAGTGTTTCTACTTCCTCAAATTGTTTACTTCCTACTGTTTTTACTTCCTACTGTTTCTTCTTCTTCAAATTGTTCACTTACTAGTGTTTTTACTTCCTTAAATTGTTTTAATTCCCTGTGTTTCTACTTAATTAAATTGTTTACTTCCTAGAGTTTTTACTTCCTCAAACAATTCTTCAACTTTCCATTTCTAATTTTCTTATCTCCTCAAATTGAACATTCAAATAATTTTTTTCCTCTAATACATAACATCAATAGTGACAATTTTGGAATATTATTAGCATTGGCCTGCTACAACACATTCCTTAATAAACGATCCAATTTAAAAAGAGGAAGTGCTCAAACCAAAGTCCTTGATCATGTTTTCCAATACAAACAGTCACATTCTTTATATCACCAATCGACTAAACTGAATTCGTGATTTCACACAGCTTCCCGTTTTAAGGCATAAATAGATCTTATCTCGTCACATGAATCATCCCATTTTTTTTCACCAGGAGCTAATATGTCACAAATTATGATTTTTGTTAACACCAACTTTCTCCGTAAACAGGATGTTGAGAATTTAATGCAAAAAAAGAGGTCTAAAATTAAAAACATAGTTTACAATAAATAGTTCACTCTAAATGAAGACATGGATAAAACTGTGATTTTAAGATTTTAAAGTATTTGATTGTTAACTTCCAATAATATTATTAAGAATTATTATTAATGTAATAACATATGATTGTCGATTTGCTTGTTGCAAAAACCTATTTAAAAAAATGCTGAAAAGAAATGAACAGGTCGTTAGTTGGACACTACTTTTTACAAAAAACAACCTGTTTGGTAAATCAACACTTGACTTTCATAACAACATCCTCTGGACTGGACATTAAGCTGGATAAGTATTTTGAAATAATCCTTATGCAAGATGAATAATACAACTGAAGTGTAGCAAGGGTTGTTACTATGTTACAATGAGAACAATTACCGAAGATGGCTTTGTTTTTACATCTTATTTTACTCATCTAAAAGTTAATTGAAATATTTTGAAAAGTGGATGAGAGAAGAAGAATTTAAATAGGTTGTTTTTTTTTTATCCTTTCTGGCAAAACAATTGAACAACAATTATAAAACTGTGTGGAGTTGAAAAACATGCAGCATAATTTTAACAAAATACAACATAATGTAGTAATCTTTGAAGTCTTGGAGTACCTAGCCAAAGAGTAAATGTTTGGCACCCAGACTTTTTTAACCCAGTACCCATCCAAGAAACTAACATCCAAATATTTTTTTCCAACACCCAACAACTACATTTCTATAGCTGCACCCTAAGAACAAGATCGATCAAATAATACAATTTTTCTATAATTTCTATTTTTAGTAATTATTTACAAAAATTAGCTAATAAATTACAGTATTGAAGAATGTTGTCAGCCTATCCTTGTCTCACACTGCAAGTATCAAAATACTACCCTATCTAAAGAATGTGAATGAGTCCTTCCACTCCTTCAAACAAGAATGTTTAAACCTGATGAGTATAATATTAATAATTAGTTGAGAGAGAGTGATACAACATGTAATGGAATGTCCAATGAATGTGTAATAACAACAACAGTAATTGCATAACATTTGCATTGTAAAAACAAACAAAATTGCACTACATAATTAATAATAATTTATCACTACATAGTAAATTGCAATTTTGTAAATACATCGCTGGTTTTAAGGTACATGCAGTTGAGTGGTTGAGCAGGACAGGGGCGCAGCATGGCATAAACTCGGCACAGGTTAAATTCTCTCCTCGGACCAACCGTAGTTCTGGTGATATACACTCTCATAGTAAGGACTTTCAGAAGGTTAGGTGGTTACCCCTGTGTACTACTGCTGTGCAAAGCTGAATGAGAGCAGTTTGGTGGCAGTTCGAGACGAGGGATATTTAGTGAAGATGGAAATTGTTTATAGAGTCGTTCACACCTGCAGTTAGACTGCAACACACAGGGTAATCCCAACATTTACAGTACAATATATATTTCCATCATGATCTCATACACACAAAAAAAACAGAAAGTTGTACTTTTTGTTTTGAGACAGATTTAGTGGCGTAACGTAGAGACCTGAGGCCCCTGGTTTAGGAACCCTAAGTGGCCCTCCAAAGCTGGAGCCTTTTTCGACATATTTTAATGCCTATTTTTTCCTCTGGGCACTGTTTAGGGGCCACATAAGCTCTTTTTACAACATTCTAAAAACATCATAAAAAAATTTACTGTTTCTTATAAACATCAAATCTGGGGTATCTTTACCAAAAAAGTAGTACTTAAAATGTGATAAATAGGTCAAACTATGGAAAAAGAAAAACATTGTAAGATGTCTTGTCAACTTCTTCAATAAACTTTCACATTGAGATTGATAATAATCCATTTTGATTATTTTGTGTCTTATTACTGAAATCAGGCCAAGATTTATTAGCCAATAAATACCAGTTTTAAATTTTATATCCATTCTTTCATTGATTCTACAGCCTGTACATTTACTTTCATTGTTTTGTTTTTAAAGTATTAAATTTTATATTTTCTAAATTGAGTAAACATCTCCTATTTATGTACACGTCCATCAAGACAGTTTGCGTAATTGAGAAAGTTCAGAGAAGTAATGACATAATGAAATGTCATTCATTACTCCATCCATTTAATACATAATGTATCAAGTACAGTACCACCACCATTACAGACTCTGCTGTCCGCCTTCAACACATAATCTATCAGTAACTCCTCCCTGCCCTCAACCCTCACCACACCCCCACCCCCCAAACAACCTCCTCATTCAACACAAAATCTTTATCAATATATGACAAATATTAAACTGTTGAATAGATCTTTGCAACTTTGACATATGTTTATACACTGTATGCTGCTTCTTCCCTTTCACACATATCAAGCTAAGACCTTACAGTACTCCTATTTTAGGGGACACCCTACAATGGGGACACTTTGGAGGGTCCTGGAGGTGTCCACTTTAAAAGGCTCTACTGTATAGCCTGTTTAAAACTGTTGCTTTATAGTACTTTTACTGTATTTTTATTACTTAATATATTGATATTTTTCTATGATAATGTTTTGATGTTTTTGTGTACTGTTTATTCAGTTTTTATGTAAATGCAATACTTTCAGTTTCTGCTGCTTTTTGTATATGTTTTTTTATACCGAAATAAATAAATAAATATCAAGAATATAATTTTCCTTCGGCCTATGTGACTGGATAATCCAAGAATATAGAACAATATTTAAAAGATGACTAAGACTTTTAAACCTTGAAATGGTACGTCTGCAACCCAATTATTAATGCTCAAATCACTTGAAGCTATTTAGCTAAAAATATCTGGTTGTTTCCTGCCCCAGATCTGCATCAGACAAAAACTGGTAAAAAATATTTCCTTTTAATAAACCAATTGCAAGTCGTCAGTATCATCAAAATACTACAGTGAGGGCCTATTTTTACTGAACACGGTTTAAAAACGTATTTTGAAATTCTTTCTATACGGTTTTAAAAATTCAAATTTATTCCGGTCTTAATCTTCAAAACCCATTTTCTGTGAAGCAAATTTTAGCTGCAATGTAATCGCAGTCTCAATTTGACCACTGACAAACATTCGACTACTCTCTGTGGATAATGACGACATCATTAGAAAAGAAAATATCTCATTGGTTTTATTTTGAGTAAAAATGTGGTTGCAACATGATCTTTGCCTAAAAAAACTAAACTAACATTTCTCAATATAAAAAGGTCCAGAATAAGGTCTATGATTTGGAAATGACCTTTTTCCTTTATGGTCAAATTAAAATGAGTGCTTACTAAACCAAAGTCCTGGGTTAAAATCCTGCCATTGTCATAGTACAAGTCCATAAGCCTCTAAATTGGATTTATATAAATAAACTAACAATTAAATAAAAAAAAATTTAAAAAAAAAACAATTTAGACAAACCTCGTTTATATAGCCACCCTTCCTTCACAATCACATCGTTTGCAGACATTTTTCACAGCCGTTGAAACACTTCTGGAAATCCAATAAAAAAAAAGAAATAAAAAATGATTTTCAGTCTCCAGGTGAATCAAAATAGCAGAGTTGAAATACAGGTTGCTGATTTTTCAAAAAAACAAGGCTTAAAAAGGAAAATATTGTCAGAGCCGAGCAAAATAGAATATCATTAGGCCAAGGCAAGGAGGCCTCACAGTAGTAAACATGACAAGATAAATTAACTCATTAATACCGGCTTGTAAACTCGGCTTGTACAGCAATCAGTCAATTCCTGTTTGTCATTTGGCGAGTGTAGGATGTGCCGCGAGTTTCTCTCACGAATAATAAAGGTTCGGCGTGGTTAATATCAGGGACTAAAACGCTACTCGCATTCCGGCCGGATTTATTTTCTACAAACAAGGAAGGATTCAATTGGCCGGGAATTTATTGCAATGCGTCGATTATTCACAACATATTACATCTCATCAATCAGTGACAAATCGTTCGATCTCAGCATACAGCATAACGACTTGTCAATCTTAATTGAAAATTGTCCAGTAAACAACCTAAAACAAACACACATCTACAGTAGAATGATAAATTAAAATATTTTGAAAAATTTATTTTAATTAGTTTAACAAGTTATTTTTCAAAATTGGAGAAACAAATAAAATAAAAACAATTATCAAATTACCTGAAAGTTAATAAATCCTTAACCAAATGTGTTTCAACAAATTCTGAATTAAAAAAGAAATATTCAATTAATAATTAATGAAAAAAAATGGGAAATGTTACTGGAACTGGAATGAAGAGCCAATAAATGAAGGTTGAGTAGCTAGACTAAACATGGGTAGTATCTACTATTAACAGTACAATGGTGTCTAAGTGAAATTGATGAAGATCAACTTGTTTTGGGTTGGGGAGGAAAAACGGTGGCGGAAAAGTAAAATAAAAATGTAAAATTCACCAATCACTCATTCATTCACTATAGTCTAAGCTCTCTACACTACCAAATATGGTAGTGATATGACATCATCATGGCTATACTGTGTATGTGCACATCACTTTATTTTTGTCACATAAAGTTTGATAGTGTAGCTTAATTTATAAAGGAGCAAGGAATTGATGAAATGCCATGGATATAATGGTGTACAGTAATTGTGTTAGAAAGATGTGGTCGGAGAGACAGCCACCTTCACAGCCTTCCACCCACCCTAACTAAAAGTGGATCTAAAGGTCTCCCACCCTGCCGAATTTCAACACAACACCCACATAATTAAAACCTCTGGTACTTATTTCTCTATCTACCCACTACCTTTTTGACACATATAATTAGACTCTAGCTATATCCATGCATAATCTTCCCCTTTAACTATACCATCAATTATTATTAAACCTATTCAATTCTGACATCAGTATACTTTAAATTAGACAACTTGGTTTTGTCTTACGTTACGTGTACATTAAATTACATAATTAAACTAAAACAAAATTTTAAAATGTTGGAGGCCTTGACTGATATTTTATTGAATTTAATTTGACTACTAATTATCATTCATGTATGTAATTTTGTTTGTTTTCTACACATTTTATTAAATTTACTTAGAGCAGTTACTTTTCAATTTAAGGAATTGATAAATAATAAATATCTTTTTGTAAAGATATAATAATATAATAGTGAGTGTGTGACAATGACATGTAGTTTTTATTATTTTCAAAGAATGTGTATTTTCTTTATAGATTTAACTGTAAAGGCTATAAAAGTAAAGAATTTTGACAATTAAATGCTGAACAATTGAGTAGCACAAACCAGTTGATAACCAGTATACAAAAATAATACTATAGTATAAAGGTATAAAAATGTTGTACTGTATTTAGACTAAAAAGGGGAATTTTATGGATTAATGTACAGTTAGTATTACCTGTTAATACAAATACTTTAAACTATGGTATTGAAGTAAGTTCTCTTTTGGTATGAACTGACCAGGCACGTTCTTTACTTTCATGACAAGATTCATGGACTATACCATTATGGGATAAGGGCATATTTTATCTCTCTTTGGAGAGACGGGTTATTGTTTATTCGGTAAGTTTGGCCAAAATAGACTTTGCTCATAATTTGCTCTATAATAAAAGCTTTAAAACTATTCTCGTTTGTATTGTTTTATGAGTTCATGACTAGCTCATTTACTTTTGTGATGAGTGTGAAAAACACCAAACCTAGATCAAATGTGTTAAAGACTATAACAAAAAGTTAAGGTATTAAGCCTCCTCATGTGCCCATGTCATGATACATGGTTTCTCATCAAGCAGTATTTCACAGTGCAGTCAACAAGTTGTCACAGTGTCTCCAAACACAAAAGGACAAACCATCTAAACACAGCCAACCTGGTGTATACTGTATCCCATGTGAATGTGGAAAGGTATACATTGGGCAAACTGGACGTGACCTTCAAACCAGGCTCAAAGAACATCAAGGCCATGCCTGAAGAGGAGAGCAAGACAAATCTTCAATAGTTTAATGCATTCTCACAAACAACAACATCGAGTTAATTGGAAAGATGCTGAACTAATTGCTACCGTTCCTTCTTGGCATTCCAGACGAACCAGGGAAGCTTTTGAAATCTACAAACACAACACTGTTCATCAAGATTTGTTATCTTATGGTGATCGAGCTTTTGCAGTTGCAGCTCCTAAACTGTGGAACAATCTTCCTGATCCTATTAAAAATGCATCCTCTATCATAGTTTTCAAAAACATTCTTAAAAACCCATCCTTTTTCTTTGTAATTTCTTTCTGTTTTTTCTATCAGCGCTTTAGGACAATCTTTTGATTGTATAAGATTAACATTACACAATCCTGTCTGGACACATGGTCTTGTTTGGCCAGTCTACACCCAGCTTCGAGACAATGCTATTGTTTTTTTTAGCTTGTCTCACCTTGCTTTTCACACCTATCAGGAACAATGCTCTCCTATTAGCTAGTTTCCATTCACTATTGGTCATATCAATTAAACCAAATGATTGATTATCTATCTCATTATAGGGTTAGGTCTACATTGTTGTTGCCCAATTCCTTTTATATTGTACAGTTCCTATGTTTATTTCTTGTAGTTTTGTATTTTTAGGTGTCAGTGGGTTTCCTGCTGCTGTAGTGATAATTATCAATGGTATTGTAGTTGTTTTGACTTTCTGCATTCTCACTCCTGAGGACGATCAAAGCATATTGATCGAAACGTCGATCCTATGATTTTATGTCAGAATAAAGAAATACATGGTGTACCGCAAACTTATATCAACATTTGATTTCGCCATGCAAACCTTCAAACAATATAATCCCTAATTACTTGTCAATCATAGTATACTAGGCCTTAGTACTGGCCTAAGTTAGGCTACTATACTAACTAAAAAGGCCCAACCTAGAAGAAAGGCTAGCCAGGCCCTGCAATACCTCCACATACCTCTATAGTCTAGGCTAGGCCTATTTCTATGGACATTATTTATTACAATTAAATATATACTGTATTGTAACAAATGTGGAGCATATAATATTAATAGGCCTATTTACAAGAGTAATTAAATGTAGAATTTAGCCTTGCATTCTCTTTTTCGGGAGTAGGTAGTGTGTATGGTACATGTATGATTCATGAACCAAAGAAATAAGGCTGAAGCGAGCCTTCCCATCCCTCTCTCTCTCATCATTCATTCTTCCCCACCTCATCATCAATCAGCACACACTAAACCAAGCCTAGCCTATCTGGTTGTTCTAAATAATGTAAACGATAATTTTGTACTTACCTTTTAGAAAACATACGTCCCTTTGATATTAAGACTTCGATGTACTCGTACGATAGGCCCAAAATATTGTATATTTTACCTGTTTAGCATTATTGGGAGGATATCTTACCGAAGGGCACTTCCTCCTTTTTGCTATCCCAGTGAACAAGTCATAGTGACGTCATGATCGCGACAAACATCAAAACAACGTACTGCCCTCTATTTACTGATGATATTTGATTAAAAAAAATACTCTGTACAGTATAATTTTGGTATTAAAGGTCAGATGCGGGCAAAACAATTTTGTTGATCATACATTCCAATAATATCAATCTATAGTTATGTTTCATAATTTTTGTGATTTTATTGACATCTTCTCAGTGGCACAAATGTAGAGATAAGCATTACAATAATATGAACAATAAACGGTGTGTTAAAATAAATATAGGTAGTTAGGCCTATTACATATAACTTGAATTTGACATTTTCAGGTTTACCCGTGACCATGACTTGGCCTAAGGATGTAAAGCTTACAAAGATAATGTAGGCCTATATCAGAACAATTCGAGATTTCCGATTTAAAAAATGATTTACTTCAGATACTTTTAGACAAACAGAAAATAAAATATACTATACTAGGTCTATACGCTTAACTATAATCAACCACATACATATATATACATATCACAACAGGCCATTTTTGGAGCCAAAGCTTGTATTTATTTGTTTTTCACTACAACCACTACGAACCGCATTAGTCGACCGACTATGTGCAACGTAATTTGCATATACTAGTGGTACCCACTAAAAAAAGAACAATAATTAATAACTCTAGTGAACACAGACGTCTTCACCTTCTGAACAGAGGGCGCTACATAAAACACATTGGCTGCACAATTGAGATGGCTACAACGGACACTAGTATAATCATGGTATATGGAATGTGTTTGTTGTTTTAAACTTAGTTTTGATTCTTGTCTGTTCAAACTAGATGTTTCAAGCTGGAAGTACCATGTGTACCAAAATATTTATTTTTTCACTACAAATAAGTAATAAAATATAAATCAATTTTAAACCCATTTTCTATTGAAAATGTTTTATTTTACTCTATAGTGGATTCCGGACACAGCCGGGTACACTCAATGGAAGGTTTTGGTCCATCATAACTTTAAAACCAATAGTAGGCCTACATATCGTATAAAATAAATGTATATTCTCTGATATGATATGATCTAACAATTAGATTGTCTAGGCCTTAATCACTTATAGGCCCATTATAAAAATTCCAGTAATACAGATTTATATATCGAAGCGCATAGTCTTGCGGCCACTTTGTTCACTTTTAACAAATCGCAGATGCAACTTCATGTTTTGCTAGGTGATGTGAACTCGTAGTTACCAGACCCCGTGACTACTTTTGCCACACGACACAGTACAAAACAGAACACACATTTATCATTTTTTATACAATACTATATATTTTAATACATCTACATTTAAACTATTCTCACTATTTATAATATAATTATATGTTTAGTGTTCATTTTTTTTATTATAGGCCTACATATACAAATTTTTTTTCTTCATTTTCTTATGAATGTTGTTCTGCCCATGCGCACGTTGTTTATCTCCCTTATCATTTGGCTAACTACACATGGAACACAAAAATAGTACAGAGCACAGTCATTACAAAGTGATCCCTGCAAAATAAAATATAAAATACACTTCAATGAATAGAACAAGTGGTTGTTTTATAGACACCAGTCATGTTGGAAATACCCTTTATGATACGGATAAGCCCCTTTTTACTTTATACATATTAAATGTTGACTGAATTGTGTTCTTTGGAAAAACTGTTATGATCTGAAAAAGGAGGAAATGGTGAAACCTGATAATTTAAAAAAAAGTTGACTAGAAAGTGTTTTAAACAAAGAGGGAAATTATCGCCACCAATATATATTTCTATAGCCAAGTCAATGTCCTTTTTTTTCTGTGCTCTGTTCTGGGTTGAACAACTAGCATCGGTGTTTAGCACCTGTTTGGTCTTTCCTTGCCTTTTACATCTGTTTTGTCTTCTTTGTATTGTATATGGCAGAAAAGTGAATAAAAATAAAAATAAAATTTCTTTATCTATTGTAATTACTCTAATTCCATATTGTGTGCGAAGTTTGGTTCTGATTGCTATGGGGGCTCCGGGAACGCAACATGGGACTATACACGATTCATCTGCCTGACAGGCTAGGTAACTTTCAGCAATCGTTGGACAGCAAAACGCCAATAGACCTAAAAGAGTAGTAAATGTTTGAAAATATCAAGGAAGATTGTACAGGAACAAGAACATTTTATTTCTTTTTAAAATTAATTAATCAGATTTCATAAAATCGAAATGAAAACTCGTTTTTTCTTTTCTCTTTCTTTCTCTTTCTTTCTTCTATATTGAAAAAAATTTTTAAAGAATATTGAAGTAACTTTTTTAATACACTTTTCGTATTTTACCTATAAAACAGAAAGATGAAAAAGAAAGAAATATAGAAAAAAAACAACGCTTCAATACGTTGGCCAAATTTTATAAGAGGGTATGTGACAATATAACCAATTATAACCAATCCTGACGCAAAACTACAATTATAACCAATTATGTTATGTTTTGAAAAGATATCTCTTTTAACCATATTATAGTGCATACATGTTTTTAATACATTAATCTTTGTATATCTTTGTCATGGAATAGAATAATGAATAAAAGTGGGCTACACCAACGAAAGAGAAAACAAAACAAGAACATTTTATTCTTGTGTCTGTCTCCTACCTTAACCAATGATACATTTCGTGGCCAACCTGAATATTTGATTAATGAGGGAAAAAATGGGAATTTAAAAAAAAAATGAACAGAACTTACATGGTGTTATTTCTTCCAAGCAGCCAAAAAGGCCAGTTGACCAGTCCCGTTGTTGATTGCCTTGCTGAAATAAGAAAAATACTTTTAAAATTATGCTTAATTAATTAACGTTAATTAAACGTTTACCTTCTTAAAAGTAAACGTAACCGTTTAATTATTTAAGCATAATTTTAATGTTAGCCATAAACTGTAAATGAAGTCGATAGATAGATATTTTATTCGTTTATTTAATGTAAAAAAAAGAATTAAATTAAATAAAAGACTGATTAAAAAAATAGAAACGTTTGGTTATTGGTGGAAAATTCAATCCGAATTCAATGTTTCGAAAATCACTTACCAAGTTCAAATTTGGATCAAATACCATAGGCTGAGGCTGCTGTTGTACGACCACAGTTGTTTGAGCCATTGCACTAACCTGTATATTAAAAATAATATTAAGAAATACAGACAAAATGTATTCTTTATCCTTTCTTAAAGAAAACGTGCAAATTTTTACCCCAACCTCATTGTGAAAATAATGCATTATTATAAATAAAACAATAGCAATGGGATAGCCCAATAGCTAGGAGACTGCTAAGCGGACGCCATCACGTCAAATTTAAAGCAATGAAATGTTTTTATGTTTCTAGTGTGATTGTGGTAATCAATTTTTACTAATTAATTAATTAAGTGTTGTTTAATTCTTCCAAAATGATAGTATATTGAAAGTCTGAGAAAATTAGGCCTACAAAACATTTCGTGTGCACGTCGAAACAATAGCACGGTGTTATAATTGAGATGTAGCTCAGCCTAACCATGGAGGATGAAAAAATAAACCTCCATGGCCTACACACCGAACAAAGCAATAACAATGCAGTAGCAACTAAACCTAAATGACATTCATTTTACTTGAGTAAAAATGTTATGGTTAATAATGGTAATCTTCCATCAAACTTTACCTGATATCTAGTGGTATAAGAGCCGCTTTACTTTCCCAAACCTCACACAGTCGATATCCAGATTTGACTAACGAAATCCATAGTGAACCTTATTTGAATATTTCTTACGGCAGGTGATTTTGTATACGTCATACTACTAAGTAACGCTCTGATTGGTTTATCGTCTTGAATCCGTGGGGCTACTATTTAAATGATTTCAGTAACTCTGTGTCACTCTTTTCATCCTCATACCATTTGTTTACTAAGTCTGCAAAGTTCTGAACACATTTTTTTTCTCTTTCAGACACATAATATATCTGATAAAAAGTTGGTATAATTATTATGTAGGCCTATACTTACAAACGTTGCCTTCAACAAGAGAATTCATGAAATTCATAAGAATAAAACAATAAAAATCAACTTTCAAAATATTTATTTTCTGGTAATTTATCTTTATAAAAATATACAATGTTATTTAAACAAGTTTAATTAGAGCACCTATATACAGTTTCGACACTATTATGACACCTTGATTGCCTCATCTAAATTCATCTAGGAAAGTATGTTTTTTTGATAGTTGAAACAAGGCAATCTAACAACAGGACACTGAGCTCGCCTTGCCAAGGTAGGAACTCGTAACAGTACTTTGATCTTATGGCTGGCTGCGACAAATACCACAGTGATGTGTACTATGTACATTCACTCCGCGGCGCGCGGTATCCGATAAGTGGTGTGGAACTTATCGTGTCGCAGCCACAGATAAACTCTTTAATCTCCGAAGCTGCCTTGGTTGAAACATAACTCATAGGCCCTTGTACTGTTCGCGTTAAAATATGAATTATCGATCTGTCTCATATACGGTACCGTTTAGGCCTGTTCTTCGAGTTGCAGAGAGGCATAGATTGCTTTAAATCATTGTCTAGCCATTTAGGTATACATTATTATACCTCCATGGTCCATCCTTCGCTTTTTGGCCTTTCCTTCGGTTTTACTTCGCGGTACATCTGTGCTACAGATAGTTGGCACAAACAACATTGTATCATGCAATCCCCGCACATTGTACCCTGCAAAAACACAATACATTCAATTTAGCATAGTAGTCATAACCATATAAATTAATTACTTACTTATTGATAATCTCTTATTGCTTTGTTGTACCGCAATCGAAAGGGTTACTTATAAGCCTACATTCTTATGATCGATTGATTCTAAACTGGTTAGGCCAGGGAAGAGTTAAATTACAAGAGTTAAATTTAACTCTTCCCTGGTTAGACCTACCTTAATATTTTTCTTCGTTCTAATTCTGGTCCTCAGCGCCAGTAATCCACCAGGTACAATGGCGATGCAGTTGTTCTCGCCTATACGATTTGCAATATCACACGACACGCACAGGGGACAAAATACCGAAAGCAAAACTGAATGATAATAAATCATGAATATTACTATGATGATGCCGAGAAATTATTTTGTTTTTGTTTTTGTTTCTTTCTTTCTTTATTTCCATTCACAAAAACATAAACATTACATTATGATTATGAAGTTTAAAATGGAGAACGAGACATTTAAAAAAAAAATAGTTCCATTGACAACAATTGGGGAATGTGTTAAATACAACCTTTTTACTGCCAAGCTAAAAACAAACCCGTGCCATGTATGTTTGATTTTGTCGCTACTGTATCAGGTAGAATGTGACTGACTAAGTCATCTAGAAGCGAGTCTAAGTCTCTAAATCCGAACTTATGACAGGGATTAACATGTACTAAAAGTACTAAATAAACGTAGACTCGTTTCTATGACTTGCAATAGTCAGTCATTTTACCTCGAGAACCGATCGAGTAGGATAAATTTCCTTTTTACATCTGGATTAGTAGGGAATGACACGGGTTTCATTTATATGAGTTTATGTACACTGATAAAAATGTATGATACGATAATGGCTATAATAATGTTGTCAATGAATGTGACTTACATGATTCAAAATCATCACCGCATCCAATCAAACTAGTTTTCCATTCTTTTTCACCGTCTTCCACTAACCTCTATTTTAACAATATATTAGAAAATAGTAATTGATGGAAACAAACAAATCGCATAATTAATGGCAATAAACGGTTCGTCGATCGGTTAGCAAAACAACTATTAAAAGTGGAACTGTAATTCGCCTGTGATTCAATGAAGTCATTTACTGAATTGAAATATTTGTATTTATTTATATGGGCTACCTTTTCAGTCAAAGACTGGTCTCCCAGAGAGCCCAACCATAATCAGTGGCTGTGTACTAGTACACCGGGGTAACTCCCTACTCGTCTCGAAAGATGTACTAGGTTTTTAGTGCATATGAGCTAGATGTGTAAACTTGACCTATAGGCCTAGACTTTATCCGAGAAGACTCGTTCTACCACCAGAACCATGGAGCGAGTGAGCCTCGAACCCTTGCCGATGTTACTGAACGTGCGGATAGTATACTAAAAAAACACTTTTATGTACGATATGTTTTGTACCTTATGTTTGCTTTTTCTTGGCTGTTGTACTACCACGGCTGATTCTTGACTTGAACTGTTCCATCTGCAATGGCCCGGAACACCAGTTTCCTCTACGAAACAAGATAAACATTTACAAGAAAAATCCTTTCGATTTAAAGATTCTCTCCAATTCGCACAAGTTTAATTGTCAGAACAGAAACACCTCATTATAAATGTGATGTTTTTATATTATTTTATATTTATATCAACAATTTAAAGAAGTTAAAATCAAATTATTATTGAAACTTTTAAGAAACTTCCGAGGACTAGCATCGATTCTAAAGCATGTAACAACACAAATTGTAAATTGACAGAAATATCATTTAAATTTTCAATTAGAAAACAACAAATCACTTACCAATTCCTGATACGAATAATCCGTTGATCATGATGCGTTTTGTTTCGTTGGGCCTACGTATGTTACACGTACCTCTACCACACCGGTTTCCCTTTTATGTAACACTCTTTAACAAAAGCATCCTAGGAAATTGTCTATTTCCACTTTTTATGGTTGAAAAGGCAGCAAGATGGCGAATAATTGAGCACATATACACGCCCTGTGTTCTTCAAATTATCAATAAATCAAACGTATTTCCGTTTATAATAATTATATAATTATAAAATTGTCTGTGTTGAAGTTGTGACAATAAAGCTAATGAGGTTCATATAATGATCTCACAATGAGAGATTTTTGTTTTAATTATACAAAATACATATTTGATAAAATTATTTACAGTTACAATTTCACAAGAAATCATTTTATAAATAAAGCAAGCAATGGCTCTAAAACACAAAAGTTTCGGAGCAACCGTTACCGCTCGTCTGTGTAAATTGGCCTTAATAATACCGTATCAATTATTTGAAGCGGTTCAGCAGAAATAGTCGGCAAGATTCAGTTAGCGATAGAGGGCGTGCTGTTTAATATTGCGGCCCATGTTGAAGATGAAGATAACTCGAGATTTTAATATTCCTTCGTGAAGTCACCAATTATATTGGGCATATACAACTGAATATCTCATCGTTTGGAACGTGCCTGTATAAAACTATATTAATTGTACTATTCTTTGAAATGTAAAACTTTCATTAACTATGCAGCATCGCAGATGAAGGCTACAACCACGTGACGGCCAGTATCCCAGGTGGTGTAAGAGGCTACAGGACACATTTACTTTTCATTTAATACTGGTTGGGTGGTAAATGGTTCCAGCAACTGTCCTGACACAGTGTTCAAACATCTGCCATTCCCAGAGTCATGATATAATTCTGTGTAGGACGGCAATGGTGCTGCTGCTATGTGGTATGGCGGTGGAGATATAATCTGCGTGCTTGCCGTCGGATTAACTCTAGCTTCTACACAGGAAAAAAAACCATTAAAGCTTCAAGATTCAAGAAATTGTATTGGTCCACTTAAAATGGAAATTCATTTTGTCTAATTAAGACAATAAAACTAAAAGAAAATACATCAAATTGCACAAAAATGATGTTTATTAATATAAATATTCCGTGGGTATTTTACCAGACACAATTAGACGATAATCGTGTGTGTTTGTGACGTCACCGATCAATCAATAAAGTGTTTAATATTTAAAAGAAAAATAACAAATGTCCGTTCATCTTACGTACCTATAGCATGTCTTCTTGAAGATGTCTGTTTACTAGAATCATGCATGGCAAACCACGCAACAGCAGTAAAGAACAGGAAGATCGTAACTATTACTACAAAAGCAATTACCACTGCTACCAAGCTATTGATACTGAAAGAATCATTAAATAGTTTGGCTATTGCACGATTCCTTTACATGGGCTAAGTATACAAAAATGACCAATGTAATCCTCAGTTCATCCACCACCACCACCATCTAACTAACGTACCCTAGTCATCATTGGTGGTTGACCAATCCTTCTGTCAACGTCACCACCATCGACACCACCACCATCATCCATGACCTAACGTACCCATAGTCATCATTGGTGGTTGACCAATCCTTCTGTCAACATCAACATCATCGACACCACCACCATCATCCATGACCTAACGTACCCATAGTAATCATTGGTGGTTGACAAATCCTTCTGTCAACATCACCATCATCGACAACACCATCATCGTCGACAACACCATCATCGTCGACAACACCATCATCTATGACCTAACCATGGTCATTATTGGTACTTGCCCAATCCTCTTGTCAACGTCACCATCATCGACAACACTACTATCATCTATGACCTAACGTACCATGGTCAACACCACTACCATCATCTATGACCTAACGTACCATGTTCAACACCACTACCATCATCTATGACCTAACGTACCATGGTCAACACCACTACCATCATCTATGACCTAACGTACCATGGTCAACACCACTACCATCATCTATGACCTAACGTACCATGGTCAACACCACTACCATCATCTATGACCTAACGTACCCATGGTCATCATTTGTATTTAACCAATCCTCCTTTTCTTGCTTATTGCAGCAGTATTTCCCGGTTGACGCTGATCCACAGCAATGGACGTCATCTGGTCCATCGCTGAGCAATCGAGGGCAACTGAATCCCCAATTCGTTGCCGCATACGAATCATAGTATTGATCACAATAATCACACATACACGGAGCTGTAAAACAAAGTCACGTTTAGGCTTAGTTATTTACCCTGGTAAGTCGATTTTATGGGCACAGGTATCGCTCTTTGGTGGGTAGAAACAATTAATCTGAACGGGCCTATTTCTTCCCAAGTATAGTAAAAGGTAAGTTCTTGTTACTCTATCATTTCTCAATCCATCATTGTGGGTGCAACATCAATAACATTATGGATGTTACTAACTAGCAGACTTAAGCAATATGGAAGAAGTATTTTTAAATGTAAAACACAAGCAATAAAATAAAACACAATAACTCACCGCAACATAGACAAAATATAACGAAGAACAGTGACAACTCTACATCACAGCTTAACGCCATAGCTAAGAAAATTAGTAAGATATTTCAATCAATTTATAGTTCTAGGCCTAAAATAAACCACTTCGCCTCTCTAACTCGACTACAAGAAAAGCTTCTTTTATTCGCGTAGTTTCGAGGCTCACAATAAAACCATCACCTTGACTATCAGAAGAGGAAGAAAATACAATGAAATAATCAATAATAAGTACGAAGACCATTCATAGGTAAATCGCAATCGACATGAATTGTAAACCTCATTTGTACTGTCTTGTGATGATCATTAGAGGAAACGTTCGAATTTATATTTCCTCCATGATGTGAACAACAACAGTTTGTGTTGTTCATATTCAACAACAAAGGTTCTAATTTGTTTTTTTCAGCGTTTCCTTCTAATGTGGTCTAATGTTAGGGCCTAGGCCGATAATATATCATACTCTATATAAAATGGACCTGAAATTGATTTTATTTTAAATTTTAGAATGACGTTTTGGGGGGGGGGGGGATTAGCTATAGCCTTATGCCTAGAAAAAAGGGTTACGCATTCGAGAAACTTCCCTTTTCTTTGACAGGATGCCTATATAGATATATAGTACATCTTTCTCAGTTTTACATATCGATCGGCACATAGACGCGTGGAGTGTCGTGAAAACGAAACATTGACGCTTGATTTGCTGGCGCCGGAATCGTGCAGGAACACGTGTGAAAGACCCTTTGGAATCATTATGGTGTTTCTTGGAGACCTAATTTGCTCGAGTCATTTTTACATCTTATATCCATTGTTGTCTCTCGATTTCGTTAGTGGCATACGTTAAGAAACTAAGATTAGTATAGTACCAAACGACCGGCCTATAATACAAAGATTCTAACAAACCGGATAAAAGATTTCTCAATGACCGAACTACTAACGAATCGAAACTAAATCAACCGATGTCTAAAAAATATGCAAAATATAATTCGTAACCGCTGTTGCTCCCTCTCTGTTGAAATAAGTTTGGCAAAACTGATCGTTGAGGGCTCTATTTCAATTTCTGAAATATTAGGCCTAATTATGGTTGTCCTTTTAAAAAAAACAAAATGACATTAATTATTTGAAGTTTGTTATCAATTTACTCGAATTGGTGTATTATCATAATTATCATTACTATCATCTTCTTCGTTATAATTTATATATAGTGTAATTTTCCCCCGCCCACTGTACAACCAACCCACGTGACTTCCAACAATTACAGTACTACTACTACTACATAATTGACCTATCCTGTTTTGGGCGCGTATTCGATCATTTACGTGCAAATATTAATCAATCAATATTTAAGTCAGAGAAATAAATAAAAAGTATATCACACAATTCATTCAATTTTAATTTTTAATCAAATTGAAAAATATAGAATATAGCAGTACGAGATTTGAACTCGTGATTGAATATTTTGGTCCTAACAAACGGCATTAACCCGTTCGTCAGTTAATAGTACTAATATTTGTGGCAATTAGCGTTTGGTTAAGGCTAGGCCTGTACCAACTAAAGGACGGTATGGCCTTTCTGGCTGTTTTCTCTGCCTTTTGGGTCACGTATAATATTAAGTGGTATTTACTGACATGGCCTTTGGACTCAAAGTCCGGTGCCTCTCTCAGCAGTAAAAAATATTGACATACCCATCGAAATGGTGTACATTGGGCAAACATTGCATGCGAACTTTATGAAACAGGGGAACAATTGTTATCAGATAGATAAAAACGCAATAGAAATGAACAATAAACAGGTAATTATTATCTGTATAACATCACCCGATTCTAGTATATCGCATATGACACTATTATGTCCATCATAGACATGTTCTGTAATACATTATTATATCACACGTGGCGTATTGTTATAGGTATGCAGGCCTCACATGTGATACTATATCACATCATTTGCTTATGACACTGTACAAATTATAGATACAGTACACAGAATCGGGAACTTCAAGGATAGGACAATAATTAAAACAATTAAATAATTATTACTGTTCTAAATTACCTGATTACGTAATAATAGTATTTGTGCGCGTACATGCGTAAAGTACATATCATTTAATGAGTTGTATAAAAAGCAATACATGTCTAAGCCTAATTCTACAAAGATATGGTTTGAAAAACACAATGACAAACAGTTTCAATCCTGCTGGGATATACTCATATCGCCCCCTCATTCCTTAAAAGTTTTGCTTATCACTAAACTACATGTATCTCTATTAGTAGGACTAGGCCTATATTTCGAAAATTAGTTTTACTCTCTCCGGCTTGATTTGGCAGGTGAAAAAATGTTTGAACGTGTGCAGATAGTACCTTAATGTAGGGCCTAGCATGCATTAAACTAATTTAAATATCAAAATCCTACATTCCTACATTCTATTGACAAATTGCACACCTTATTATTCCCTATCAACCTCTTATCTTATGTACTGACCTGTTGGCCCATAACGTCACTGACACAAATTTGACGTGGGCTGTTGATAAGAACACAACTTGTGTACGCTACCGTCACTTTTACGTCTACTTATTACGTCACTGACGATAATATACACGTACACACTAAAGCGCCGGTATTCATGACGTCATGACGATAAAGTATAAATGTAGTCGCGTTGTATGTATTATAAATCCGTCTTACTTTCTATCTAATGTTTTAAACGTTATTTAATTACAATAGACTACATGAAAAATGATAAAATACTTAATATAAATATAAACTGGTGTCTAATAGGTTAAATTTGTTGTAATATACAATTATTTAATTGTAATGTAACGCATTCTTATTTGAAAACACGCTCTTCGTGATGTATTTACATGATATTGCTTGGCGGCTCTTTACGACACATCAGGAGTTGAGACAATTTTGACACTTATCAATAATGTTTCAGATAAAAAATATCAAGCTCGTATGAACATAGTTATATATACATTATAAAACTATCCTACAGTATTAAGCGTTTTTCTTAAAATACGATACCTATTATAAAACGCGTTTATGAATGTTTTGACGCGTTTTCTATTCTACTGAATGTAAAAGCATCGGAATTCAAATCGCAGGTGTAGAAATATAATGATCTTAGATAAACATAAAAAAAACTTCCGAGACAAATATACTTTAGTAAATAGGTTATAAACAAATATTATATTACAGAGCTATTATACATAACGTGCACAAATTGTAATTAATAAAGTGCACGTTGAAAGTATCAATTATTTTCCGTAGTAATTACACCACATGGTAACTTATTTGTATCTTACTAGGCTAGCCGTATTAACGTTAAACGCAAACAATAAATTACGCTGAACTAAACGTAATTGTATCGGTATCACTACAATGAGGAGTGCGCGTAAAAACGTAATATGCCTTTCTATGAGTAAAACATTGTATTTACTAAAATAGCCAATGTCACTGGTTGTATAATTGTAATTATTATTACATTAAAACAAATAATTCTATACAAAATACACGTTGATATTCTGCAGCTTTGTAAAATCTTTGTACTGTTGTTTTTCTTTGGTCTTCAAACATCCTAAACCGCCGGCGTGTTTAGGCCTATAGACCATACATCAGATTCATTGTATTCACGTATTTCATCATTTACGACGCGTAAAACAATCTGCCGTCATTTATAAAAATCGACGATAAAATTTGTTTTAAATGTTTGATTAACGTAACGTTACTTATATGTTTTTCATCTTATTTACGTAAAAATAATGGCAATTATATCGTATCAATTATTTGGCGTTTGATTAATTCATACTGCAGTTACGTAATGATCCACGAGCTCTTCGTCTTTTGGCGTTGCAAAAATACCGACAGTTTCCTGAATGACGTGTTCGTTTTTCTTCATCGGTTCAGGTCGCCAGTCAGCCTTCCTTTGGCAATACGGAATCGCTAACGTTAGTACTAAGGCCGTCAAGAAAAATCCGGTGCTGATGAAGAAAGCGATATTGAACTTGCCAGTAATATCGTAGGAGAGACCTATAGAAGATAAGACAATAATATAACAACGTAAATAATCAATAGTAGATAGAGCAACAGATATCCAGCTGTCACTAGATAGAGTCTAGCCGACTATCGCAAGTCCTCTAGAAACGAGTCTAGCTGTATCTGGCGATACAACTTCCCACCCACATAACCATTCCGGGTTCTTAAGCTTGGTTCCCATAAGGCTTGGTTCCCACTAGGACGTAAGCGCGCCGCAAGAAATTTAAACAATCACAAGCGATGTGTTATCCGAACTCTCACTTTTTGTCATTGGTTAAATCGCTTACGTTAAAATAGGTCATTGCGTTTGCGCCCTAGTGGAAACCAAGCTTTAGCTCTTACACACGCGTATCGAATGTATATCTTACCTGCTACAGTTGGGCCAACCATAACACCAATACCAGCAGCCAGTAAGGATATCGTCCAAGACTCTGCTAAAATTTTACTGCCGAACAAGTCCATCGTGGCTTTAAACAGCATACTATTTACAATTCCCGTACATGTTCCGATAACTATAATAAATTTGTAAAAAAATTAAAAATTAAGTGGCACACATGACGTTTCATACGTATACTACTTGAGCGAGCTAAAAACAGAAAAAAAAATCGAAACGCCCTCTGGAATACTAATACAGTATTATACAGATACAAATTACGCAATGACTTGCTAAATCCATTAATGTACCCTGTTTCATTGTTTGAGCAAGGTAAACATTAACTTGAAACATCAATAATGTTATATAACCCTTTGTCTGCGCCCACCTCATGACCCGATAAACAGCACGGTTTGTTTGAAGTATAAACTTATAAGTGGTTAGTCATACACAAAATAAACATGAGTATTTTGATGATGAACCTAGTTTTACAAAAGTTAACAAACAAACCATTGAAAATCCAATCAAATGTGATAATAACGTTTTTCATTTATCTGTCAGCCCTTTCGTCAATCAAAGATATGGGGTGTATTCGAGGAGGGTTAAGTAATTAACGATAAGGATTCAAATCATAGGTTGAATGAGCGTATTCATTGTGATAACATGTGCGTTTTATTAATGATAACATTGTCAGATAAAATACTGGACTTTGCAAGTAACGGAACTTTATTGATAATTTATCATCTTCAAAAGTGAAAATTAAAGAGTTGTAATATATTGACATTGTGTAGGTGAACAATAATTTATTATTTCCGTCAGATTTTAAACGATATATTACAAATAGGCTATTTTAAAAATGAAAATATGCGATATCTATTGACAAAGACCGTATCATATCGACGAACGATCCAGAGTAGGCCTATAAAATATGGTATTTTAACACGGTATCTTTGAGAAACCGCTAACACAAAAAAAACCGTACCTTATTTTATAAAATACCGTTTTTTACCGCGGTATATTGTTGGCGGTAAAAACAGCCTCAAAGCCCATTACCGGTATGACCCATTAATTTATTAAAAGTGAAAAAAAAATACAAAAATACTTACCTATTGCATAAACTATGAGGTGAGCGTATGTATTTGCAAAAACTAGACTACACGTTATACCCGCCATGATTACTGAAAAAATAGGATAGATGTAGATTGACGGGAACCAAATGTGATCTCCAAATACAGTACTGAGAAATCGGCCAATAAAGTCTCCTACGCCAACGACTAGGAGCACCATTGCAGCATTAGCCTTTGAGATACCACTGGTAGTCATGAATTTCATCTGTAAGAAAATAACACTATATTCATTTGGTGAACTAGGCCTATATTATACATTTCACGTCATACATAGCACTGAATATACAGCCGATTCTCAGTACTGTATGTATCTATCTCCGAAGTATCATAGGATATTTAGTAATACATATAATATAATTATTGTAAAACATTTTATTTTCAGACTTTACTTGAATTGCAATTTTGCTACGTCGGAGATTTTATAATTCTATACCGATTTGACTACCGTAATTCCACCGATTACCACAAAGAAAAGAAGTAAAATCTATTTAAAATTCTCTTTTATTATTCAAAATTATGAATTTCAAAATTCCAGACAGTTAAAAGTCTGGCTGATGAGATTAATTCAGGTAACAATTTCAATACACATTTCGAAATTGTTGACACTTTGGAGGAAGTGTTTAAAATAGTGTTAGGCATACAAATTAAGTTAATTTGTACGTTGTTCTTTTTAAGGGAATTTGGCAATAGGGACACGGTCACTTGGCAAATAGTTACACATAGCCTGATTTCAGACAATACGTTGTATTCTGTTCCAACATTCTGTGATACTACAAAAAGGAATTTCGCATAAATGCATGTTAACTCAATAATCAAACAAAGCAATATAAGCTTATATGATTAATTATTTCCTAATTAACAAGTTTAATTAACCACAATGCGATAATAAATAGATTCCTGAATGTGCGTTACATCACTACCGGTACAACAATGTTTGGCATTCTGTCAATTATCGGTGGATACAGTTTCTGTCTGCTTGTCAGTCGGTCCTTGTGTGTTTGAATTTTGGAAAGTTGATTTTCTTTTGTCTTTGCGGGGTTGTCCCAATTTCATTGTGTTTAGCATAAATTATCCATGACGATTTTGTTTCCCCTTTCTTGTGTGGTAAAACATTACATTTAATAGTTTCAGGCAGTCAATTTCGTAACATAACTGACCAATTAATTACTTATTTTATAAAACAAGAATCAATTATTCAATATGCCACTCATTTCTGAACTGTAGACATAATTTAAAATTCAAAATAAATAGGGATATATAGAAGTGGAGTGGAGTTGCATGGCTTGGTGGTTATAATGTTTGGCTACCAATCCGAGGGTCCTGAGTTCAAGTCCTGTCATATCATAATGTCAGGATTTCAGGATTTTTTCTCATGACAACTCCACTCCCAAAGACTTGTAATAAGTCTTTGTTTATATAGAGCATCTTGTGTATAATGTTTGTATTGTGAACGGGATTGAGAAGGATAGTAAATGAATTCACTTGTGGTTATCCTTGGCAATTTGAGAAATAAAAAAAATAGAACGAATTTTAATCAATAAATATACATACCATATTAACAAAAGGAAAGATGAGCGAAAGATTTAAAAAGATGTTGCCCATGAACCACAAAATGATGCCAGGCGCTTGGAGGGCTTTCATAAATGTCTTAATATACTCGGTTGTCGTCTGTTGGTGATTTGGTTTTCGCGCCAACGATCGCTTCTTCTCATCTGTCGATACAACCATAATTTCCGTTTCAGGTTTTTTACAGTCATCGTCCAGCGCGGAAAATCCATGAGCAGTCCTTGGTTCGAACGCTACAACCAAAATTCCAACCACAAAGGTAAACGCGGCAAATATTCGCCATGTCCAACGCCATCCATATTTTGAGCAAAGAATTTCAGCCAATGGGTTCATAGAAAGAGCACCTGAAACAAAAATGGTAAATTATTAATACTGTGTAAAATATGTCGTAGGCCTACTCACATAAAGTCTGTTTGCAAAAACATAGAGTTAGTCAGAACAACCAGGGAGGAACAGCAGACACGAATTTAGACATTTGGAGGAGGTGCATACGTAAAAATATCTAATAATAAATATCAATAAAGGACCTTTATATTAATCACAATATATTATACCTTTTAAGACTTTTTAAAAAAATAAAATCGATTGTGTGTAAAGCTCTGACTACACTATCAAACTAGTTTGACAAAAAAATGTGATGTGCCCAAATAGGTAGTTCCATATATAAGCACATCGCATTTTGTCACATAAATTTTTATAGTGTAGACAGAGCTTAAAGTTTGATCGAAATTTGATTGTAAAAGCTCGCGCGCCTCTGCTTGTCGTGTCGCGCGCACTTGCTCATTTCGTCAGTGACTTAGGACAACGACATCATTATGACATAAGAGAGGCTGAAGGTCACACTAAGGTCGTACTGTATTCTGTATACTTTTAATTAAGAAATTATTGCTTATGAATAAATAAACACACCTGCTCACGTGAAAACAAGAAGGCGGCAAAATGTTCCCGTTTATACGGTATTGTTTTTAATTATAATATTCGTATGTCTACTTTATATGACGAGTCATCGATGTAAATTGAAATCGAGGGGAAGCGATCTCACGTCTCACCTAAACGTCGCGACCACGAAAACCTCACAGGAATCATATGTTAATGAAGCTGGGAGTTAATGTCTGGTTTAATAATGTTATAGTATTAATGTGTAATCAAGTAGTAAAGAAATGTAAATAACATTGGCCTATTCACCGATTAGTTCATTATTTTTTTAATACTTACTGCAGCTGTCGTTAAGATACATCTTAACCGACTATCGCCTTGCAAGTATTAAACTTATACACGTGACTTCTATATGACTTGCGATAGTCGGTCAAGATGTACGGTACCTAACGAAAATGTAAATAACATTGGCCTATTCACCGATTATTTCATTATAAAATATCGTTTGGCGTATCACGTTTTAGCAATGTGATTGTAGCCGATTATTGTGAAATCTTGATTTCGTTGTCGTCACTTAATTCATTTCACACATTCCTATAACTATGTGCGAAATCATTACGCGTATAAACTATATTAATATTGTTTATTTCTTTCGGTTTCGCAATATTATGTCATTACACTATATTACAGGTGTGTGAAAAAATAATGCTGACGATATTGAATGAGTTCACAGATAGCGATGACGCCCGCTGGTTGCCGACGATTGATAAGTTGTTAAAGGTCAGTGACTGCTTTACAGGGTATTGTATGCAAATATTTCCTTTAAATGTAATCTTTTATTATACGTACGAGGAAAAATTTACGTACCGAATAAGCTGGATATGTTTATCTTAACAACTTGTAGAATAGTTTGTTTGTGTTGATTAATTAACGTTTCTGATTCTACGAGGAAAGAACCAGGGCAGCACTAGGTCCAGGACAAAGAGGTGACCACTGTAAAGTTTACTCAAAGAATGTACGCGCGCGTTCAAAAGTTGATAATATCGCTACAGCTTTTGCTTTTCTTGTTTATTGACTTGCCAGAGACCAGAAGCAGCTAATGCGTGTTACGTAATACTGTAACTTTATACAAATTGCCTATTAATACCGTATTGTAGAGAAACCTTTCTTTTTTAAATGGGTCACGAGACTCAAGCGGGCATGGCGTGTTTTCCACTATTGCAAATGTAAATAATATTAAACATAGCATTACTCCGGTCAAGGCAAACATTGAACACTAATCTCTTTGTCATCAACCTCTGACCCGAATAGAGAGTAGGCCTATACATTTCACTGGTATATGCAACTCTACTATTAATGAATTCAAAGGGTATCATCATTGTGTTAAAATAATGACTAAACGTATAGTACAGTAAAGACAAACAGAAATATAATCAACAAACTGTTGTTGAGGTGTATACGTAAACCGAGGTTCTCACAGACACTGTACCAGTGCCACCCGCTTCTACAGCTGTCGTTAGGTCCATCTTAACCCGACTATCGCAAAAGAGATAACATGTATTAAACGTATACACCTGACTGGCGATAGTCAGTTAAGATGTACCTAATGACAGCTGCAGATAGCCTGTACCATCATACAGGATTTGGTAATATTGTAGCGTTATAATTACTCAGCGAAAGTTTAATAGGTCACCCAAATTCTTATCCATTCCCCCTCAATATGATAAATAAAGTTATCGATAATGACGTAATCAACAAAGAACTCAGAAATACTGTCTATTATTCACTAGCAAAGCAATCATTTTAATACAAAGTGTAACGATATCGCCACGCAGGTTCATGAGAGGACAGTATTCGTTAAGTTTGTTTTCCTACTAGGACGCAACGCAGGCAACTTGACCAATCAGAAGCGAAGGACTATCCGAACTGTTTCATGCGATTGGTCAAATTACTTTCGTTGCCCGTACGTCCTTGCAAAACGTCCTCTAGTGGGAAAAACCACGTAGTGAACGTTACCAAAATGGAAAAAGATAAAATATTATTATTTTATAAATTTGAAAAAAAAGAGGATTTGTTTGTGAAAACATGGATAAATAAATTATTGGAACAATAAGACAATAAATGTGGGTTAGGCTCACAGAAAACCAAAACGAGTGATGGTTTCAGTGTGCACAAGCCTCCCACGTACGTCATAACAATTTCTAATATTTAGGTTAATCAACAAACCAAGTACCCACCTACACTCCATCCCAATGTAGCAAAACAGGTCGCTCTAGCGCTGTTTTTCCTTGGAAAATGCACCCCAATCAAATGCAAAGATGTATTGTCGACAAAGTTGCTGCCGATTCCAAAAACAAGACTATACGAGAAGAAGAGGAAATTTACTGAGTAGGCAAACGACGATGCTACCAAACCGGCACAACACATCAACACACCAATGATCGCTACTAATCTGTGGCTATAACGTTTGAAAAGACCTGTTGATAGTGGAGATGACGCAAACATAATACCGAATGCCAAGGAGCCGATCCATCCTGTGAAGATAGAAAAAAAAGGAGAAATATTAAAAAAATATTAAGGCAAATATACCTATCTTTTTAAAATTAATTATATATATATATGGTAACTATCATACTGATTTTGACGCTAGAGAAAACTTTAGAAGACATGCCAAAGACTTTGGTTCAAGTCTTGCAGAAGACTTTAGTTTAAGATCTGCCAATTCAATTCAATTTTATTCGAGCACATGATTAACAATACAAATGGACGGTTGTAATAAAAACTTAAAAGTAAAAAAAAAAGCTCAGGATGACCCAATAAAACCTTACGGTTTATTTCCGTTGGGGTCCTATAACAAAAAATTACCGGTACACTCCATAACATTTAAGAAACATTAAGACATGATGTATTAAAATAAACTACGTTAAATAAATACATGAATACTTTTAAAATTTAGTTAAAGACTCTTAGTATACGAGATGTCAGTGCCTTCTTGTTGTTAAACCTGTAGTCCCATGCATTAGTAGGCCTATACAAATAAATAGTAGCTTAATATTGTACTACTGTATTCTGTGGCTGCTGTTAGAGCCCTAATCCTGCGTCATAATAGTTGACAGATAATTAAGGCGTATAATATTAATAAATACAACTATATTATCATTAGTGAAATAAATCGATTAAATTTGACTTAATAGTACAACAATGTACGTACTAATTGCGCTGCACATGTCATTTCTCTACACATAAATTAAAAGAAAGACGCTATGCACAATCTTGCCTTAATTGTAGCAAACTGCACTGTGCGAGTCAATTCGATTGGGTTAGCGCAGACGCACGCATTCAACTTAAGGTTAGGTTCACACGATCCGCACTCAGTGTGAACGCAATTTGAAAAGTGTCATTAACCCTAGTGTTGTCAAAACATTTAGAAACCTTGGACGGATGGAAAACGTCTAGGCTTCCTCAGTGACGTCCGTTGACATGGCGTATTACATCATATGGCTGTCATCGTGCCTACTCTAAACAATAGGCCTTCCAACTTGTCACTAGTATAGCTTATTAAGGAAATAAACGATTGATTAAGTTTTCAGAAATCGAATTCTTCCGGGAAATAATTCATGACTGCTATTGTGTACAGTATATCCAGAATGGAAAATGTATGGAATTCCAAGGAGGACAAAACTAGCCACCAACTTGCCACTTAATTACGAGTAGAGCATGGAGTTAGAGAGACACCGTTAATGTTGCCATTTCGCTACTTGCCATGGATTTTGGCCAGTCCATATCGGAATGGTCAAAGTGGCAGTAGTGTACTTGAAAAATAAAAATACGTATGTCGTACCTAATACATTTAATTATTCCTACGTCAAGACGATAGGTCAGATTCCAGCTTGGCAAACTCAAATGCGCCGAAGCTTTTCGTGCTTTGGGCGTTCCATAGTTTAGAACAGTAGCAATATAATTGTTGTACTACCAAAACAAAACAATTTAATTTAATGACCTTGGATTTTCTGACATAATTTGCGTACACAGTTGATTGCTCTCGCGTTTTATCCGTTTTCCGGATTTGTTGAAAATATTTGTTCCTTAAAAACAGGAGAACGATTGATACGTAATGCATGTGTTGTTCACACATAACAAACAATTCATTCACTATATTATAAAGACAAAAAAAACCCACTAGATTCCAACATGGACCATTACATAATATTATATCTTCACATAAGTTAGAATAGGCAAGCGAATTGACCAATGACAAGCAAAAATTCGAATAATCCATTGCTTGTGGTTGGTCAAATTACATGTCACCAATTTTTAGCTGGGATTTGAATTAAACTAAACATGAGAAGATATGCTATCATCTAACATCCATGGTATTATGAAATATGTGCTTTACTGGCTGCTGCGGTTAGACTTCCAAATAACATTTTCTGTTGCGTAACAACTTTATAAAACCAGATGTCAATATTTGTGTGTGTTTGTGTGTTTTGTACATTATTGATTATCACAGTGGCATGATTTGGGATCTTATGACGTAATGTATGAGATCATGAAGTGAGCTTCTTTAAGTACTGTACTAATGTAGGCCTACGACTACCCAATCTTGTAATCATAAGGAGTGGTGTATGTAAACCGGCTTGTCACCATGAATAGCGAATTGTTTAGGACACACTACTTTTTTTATTTTACCATACCAATTTTAAAATCCATAATTCTTTAATCTCTCGTGATGGCGGTCTCCTTTGTAGTAGAATTGCATCATCTAGAAACTTACCAGGTCAACAGCAGGTCAACTGTGTATGTACAGCATTGTATTGAGCCACCGATTTATGATATACAATATTTTATACATTCCGGTATTATGTGTAAGCCCACGAACATCTTTCGTGATAGACACATGGGGAATAATAATACGGTTGACTGCTGGTAAACCTCTCAATCATTGTTACATTGTTTACATTTTAAATGTCGTATTATATTCTGTTAAAGTTCTGTCGTGTGTGCTACCTATTTCCACTATAGTTTCAATTTTTTATATATTCAATAATTTTATTTTTGATTTCAAGATGGTTCAGATCTTTTAAAGATACTTTTCTTTGTTTATATAGTAGGCACATAATAGTTATCCAACCAAAATCGTATTTGTTGACAGTATCTGTAGGCCTACAATCGTAAAGTGTCTATTTGAATGGATCTCTAGATAGTTTCGGCGACAACCGGGCGACGTTTTGTTTAACCTTTTTTAAGCGCTCTCTAAAAAGATAAATCTGGTCCCATGCGTGGTGGTCATTTCAGAGTGGTTCTCAACTTGGACGCAGCACAATGAGACGTAAGCGCAACGCAAGTAATTTGACCAATCACGACACGGTGGAACAGCATCCACTCGTGATTGGTTAAATGACTTGCACGGCGCTTACGTTCATCGCGTGGGAACCAAACCATTCCGTTTTTAAAGCACTAACAAAACAAGCAATCTCGGAATTGTTGTACGGTATTCGATTCTAGACCCTGTGATTTCTGAAGACATTTTTGCTTGTCATAATCCTGGATCAGTGATGGGATTAAATTCCGATAAAACGCGTTACATTGTGCTGGCTTCAAAGGCCAATGGAATTATCCTATGCGACCTACATACAGGATTCTATTTCTTAATGTTTCCTCACTATAAAGTCTCTGGTAAAATACTTATGTTATGTTGTCTTTTAACAATATGATAACACCCCGTATAAACCTTTGTGACACTTTCCCGTGAACATCTTTTTTCAACACTAACAGCCCGCCACTACAGCCAACCGGACACCGCTTTTCAGGGGACACTTAGGCCTACATCAGGGGACACCCCTATTCGAGGGTCACTCATATTTGTGTGGGGTCTCCGAAGGTGTCGAAGGTTAAAGTTGGATTTAACCTTCTGTATAGATAGATTTCCCACAGCAGGAGAAATAAATAATTTTATTTTGGACTGAACATATTTATTGGAAAAATATTACTACCATGTTCCAAAAAAAGTCCAAAAAAAAGTTTGGTTGGAAGTGAAATGATATTAATAGCAGTGTGTTTACAGTTGATTGTGCTAAGTAGGATTTCCCTATTGGGCAATAAATAATATTTGTTAGGTAACTTTTAAACCGAAAGGTGACATTTCACCTGAAAGGTATCGTGTGATAACAACATACTCGTCACGTTGTTTCACACTGTTTAGTGTTACTTTCTGCATCACATGTTATTTTTCTCAAATGTTATTAGGCCTACATTTAAATATTAATGTATGAAATGGAAATAATTTATAAATTTTTCTTCCTTCTTTAATTACTCTGTAGGAATGCTTGTAAATTAGGCCTACTTATTATTTTTAATGGAAAAAATGTTCTTTTTGTTCATTTTTGTTGCCATTTTTTTTTGTTTTTTTCACTCCGATCTATCCTTCCTTCAGTTTCATAGTATAGCCAACATTGAATTTAATCGTCTAAAATATTGGAATGTATAGGCCTATTAAATATTTTAATTTCTACAAACGAAAAGAAAGAGTGAAATTATTAATTTAAACGTTGAATAAAAAAGGAATCTTCGTAGATATGACCATCTATATAACTAAGCCGTAAATTCATCACCATTCACAGGTAATTAAAATGGGTTTATTATGGAATTAACGGTATTTGCAACTTTGCTCATTTGTTAACCAAATCAGTAAGGCCATTCAGAAGGTCATTCATAATTTATGCACAATATGATAAAAAATAACGTGATAACAATCGGAACACTGATTGGTCAATATTCAGTATTTAGAGGGGATTTTTTTGTTTAATATTCATAATAACCAATGGAGTTTACCTCAATTTTTTACCAGATATCTTTTTTTTTCTCCAAATTTTACAAATCAAATTGTTTCGTGTTCCTATTATTAGGTCTACCTAGTTATTTAATTAAGAATTCACAGCACCATGTAACCACAACACATTACATCTTTTATCTGTACGTTCATACCTTGCCAATTACAGGATGGGGACATTAATTGATTAACAAACAAAAAATTAACGTTTTAAAGCTTTGTCTACACTATTAAACGTTATGTGACCCAAAATGTGATGTGCCCATATATGGACACGATCATGTCATATCAACATCAACTTTGGAAATATTATCACTACCATATTTGGGCACATCACACTTTTTGTCAAACTAGTTTGATAGTGTAGACAGTGCTTGAGCCACAGATTATCCTGTTGCTATGAATAGAATAGAATAGAATAGAATAGAGGCTTTGAACCAAAGACCTTGGGATTGGTAAGCAGGCTGAGCTACAGTGCCATTTTACTAATTTAAGAAAATGTAAGAAAAAGAATAGGAGAGTTTAATAGAAATTTAATCCAGCATATACTGAATTGGACCATACATAAATATTGAACAAAGGCTCGTTGATCAGAAAAAACAACAAATAAACTAGAGAATATTGTGCAACTATAATTCACTTCGTATCGAATTGTTTTCCTACGTACTTAATACGTACTGTACTGTATAAGGAATGAAGACTAGTACGAAGGAAGTCCATTAACACGAAGAAACATAGAATACTATTATGGAGCATGGAATAATAATATATTATTAATATATAATAATATAATATTAATAATATATTTTAACTAAATAATATCTCTCATGCATCAGTATTATTTCACGAAAAAAATCACATTGTAAAGTAGTCTTTTTAAATGCTATGTATATTGCGATATTACAGTTAATATTGGGTATATATAGGCCCTATATTAAGTATGACACGAATACGTTATTCGACAACATTGCCATATTACCTGAAAGCATGATCTCTACTATGCTAAAAGCGGCTATTAATGCCCAAAAAACGGGTACCAACAATATTAACATCGTATAAATTTATTATTGGTTTAATTACATTTTTGAGGTGCCAAATAGTCTGGTATAATGTATATAATAATGAATTCCATGTCAACAGACCCATTTTGTTGACATTAGTACTCTCAGTATCAGTGGGCTTATCGTAGTGAACATAAAGGAACACGATTGCACAATGCATTTCTGTATTTCGACATCTAGGCCTACAGGTGTAGCAGCATGGTGGAATAGTCTGGAGGAATGAGTATTTATGGCCATCCACTGGTGGTCAGTCAAAAGACTGTGTAATCGCATGTAGGCCTACCATATACACATTAGTCGTACTATTCTCTAGGCCTCCTAAAACTAAATGACTGATAATAATTACTGTACATCTGCTAAGATCCGTATTGAAATAAAATTTAAAAACGTCTTTTGAAGAAGCATGCGAACATATTATTAAAAATATTTTTCTTCTACACGAATATTAAATGTTCCACAAACCTGCTTTTGTATCTGAAAGATCTTTGTACTCATGTTGCAACTCGACCAGAATAACACCATAGCAGCTCAAGACACCAGTTACTGGTAAAATTATAAGAAATGTACACGCCGTTATTACCCAACCTTTTGTGTTCTTCACTCTCAATGGATTCTCTTTCGTATACGAGTCCGACTCCATCGCTAAAGATGAATTTTCTACAGTTTTTTTTGCAAAAGATAGATGATATATAGGCTTAAAGCCTTCCGCAATTTTTGTAAACAATTATACTGTATTGACGATCAGCTGTGTGAGAGGTTAAATGACTGTCAAACACAAAGAAAACCCATATATTCCAACTGAACGTGCATCGACCAATCAGATGCCCGGATTCCTGTTACTATACGAGTTGCTTATGCAATAATTTGAGGGAGTGGCTAATAATAACTGGAGAAATTTAAAATCAGCGTATTAACAACACTTGTACTATGGTAACAGAACTAACAATTGATCATGTGATTGGATATCTTTATCACAACTAGGCTTACATTTTATAAATGCAAATTTGTATTCACTGTAAAAACAATGATTAACAAGATGTAATAATATGTGTATTACGCAATTCTATATGTTACTCTATGCGTTATTGTTATATTTCGTTTCGTTTATTTTATTCGACCAGCATAAAATCAATACAATATAAATTATGACATTTTGCAAAAAAAAATATAATGTTTCATTCATCGACGAAAAAAATGTTATCATACTGACCATGGAGTAAAGAATTCTTTACTCCATGTACTGACAGAAACCCCACGGGGATACCCATACAAAATTCCCCTCGTTTGTTTCACAGGGAAGTGTCACATATGGGTATCCCCCTGAGTAGGGGGGTTTCCAAAACGAGGGGTTCCACTGTACAGTATCATGTGATCAAGTTTGTTAGTAAAACCAACGCTGCTGCAAAAGAACAATACTCTTGACCTTGACCCAGCTAGTGTCAACAACTTCTACTCCAGTTGCTAAAGTTCATTTAGGACCAAATAAAACAAAATAAATAACTGCGTATGAATAGAAGGTAAATGGGAAAACAACAATGCGTCCAAAACACTGGATTGATAGAAAACCTGCACAAACCTGGCTATTGTCAATAAATCTACTCAAAGTTCATTTGCCAAAACACAACAAAATAAATAGAGTAGTTGAAAACAACAACAATGCATTTTACTAGTATTATAGTGCAGTTGAACCTCTATCGGGGGGGGGGGGGGCACATTCGGAACCCAAAACGTGTCTCCTTAAATTAGGGTGTCCCCTGAATAGGGGAGTTCTACTGTACGCGATTTACGAAGGGTCCCCTCAGGGTGTCCCATGAAGAAGGGAGTTCTACTGTAATATCAAAACAACGCAAAGGTTCAACACTGTCAAACAGTACACTTACAAAAATCTAAGTTATCCGTACTCCCCACGGTTCCGCTTAGGGTGTCTCCTGAAAAGAAGGGGGTTCTACTCTAATATTATAAAAAACTGCAAAGGTTAAACACTGTCAAACAGTACGTCATTTTAAACAAAATTATCCGCACTCCCCACGTCTCATCGCCTTCCTAATCGTAATAACCGGGTATGATGTTTATCAAAACGTAAAAACGACATTCTTTAATATGAAGGAATTAGGTTAGATTTTCACGAGTATAGTGTGTATACCACAGAACATCATGAACCTTATTAATTAGGTCCCTGGTATTTAGTAAGTGTTGTAAGCAACGTATATTAATGACAAAACACGTTTATCGCGAACACAATACCTGTATAATTATCTATACTATTGAACACAAACTTGGTAAATAATAATTATTCATTGTGTGCGTACCTGGACAGGTGTTGCAAACACGCAACCTTCAAAGGACATCGTGATATGAATATTCATTAATAGACAGTATATAATTAATTTATTTGTGACGTCACACGATCCGCTTTTAGATAGAGGAAATATCTATCGCCGTACAACTAGTATTTGCATTTAAACTTTCTTTTATCTGGTTTAATTAAACAGCTAGTGATTATAATAACGCATTTTTTATTAGTTAGCCCAGGGTTAGCCTTTCTAAAGCTCTGTCTACACTATCAAACTAGGGACAAAAAAAGTGTGATGTGCCCACATTATGGTAGTGATATGCCCAAATATGGTAGTGATATGACATCATCATGTCCATTATTATATGGGCACATCACATTTTTTTTGTCACATAAAGTTTGATAGTGTAGTAGACAGAGCTTAAGATTAAAAATAATCCGGGGCATTCCAATTTATTACAAGATGTGACTCAACATTGGGGAGTCACTAGGACTTTCCTTCTGTGACCAGGCCTACCTATTAATACCCTTCGAGGTAAATCCCCTGATATATGACAGCTAATCCCCGGATATACCTTATTACAGACAGGGTAACCCTAATGCTCTTTTAAAGATTTTTTTTAAGGCCTTTTTAAAAATAACTTGAGTGTAGTTTTTCTAAAACGTGCGTTATATGCTGTTCAACATCAATTTGTTACAGGTATAACCTATAGTCTAATCCCCGACACCCGGGCTACGGATACACCTCGGTAAACGGCTTAAGTTTTTAATTGTTTTAATTTTCCAAAAGTACAGTGACCAGAGTTAATTCAGGCGCAATCCAGGTCACATTTAGAGTACAATTTACCTAGCTCCATCCCCCAGAACTAGCTCCATATTTAATATTGTCAAATTTTTGACACAAACAAAGCCGGTGTGTCTAGAATGTGATTGTAAACTAGTCCAGTAGCTGCTTCTAGGACAGAACATTCTTTAAAAACGATTTTTATCCCGGATCGAATTTCTCTATTAATGTACTTAGTACAAACTTACAGCCAAAGAGGGCGGTATACACATTATAAGTTAGTTCACGACATGAGAGAATACAGTACATATCACCTTTGACTATCTATTCTAATCTTCTTTCTGCCTTTATGTTTCTCTCTCGAGATTTTTTTTTCATTAAGACACTTTAACTGTTATTTTATATATACATATTTGTTTATTTTATTTTCAGGAATCGATATTTCGATAGTTAATCGATCATTAATAACACACTTTTTCTCTGCAAAATTGTAGGTCTATTAAATTCAAAAGTAGGGACAATATTTTAAATTAAACAATATGAACGCAAATATAATAGAAGTTAAATTAACTTGCACGGATCATTGTTTATATGCAGTTTAACGTTATACATTGTAAAAATACAAAAAATAGTAGTAAAAGTATTAAATGAAATACTGTATATATTATATAATCGTTGAATTATTTATTTCATTAATACATATTTTCTTTAATCACTCTTTTAAAAGAAAACAATTCCATACACTTGCTTTGCTAGACCCAAATAATTTTACCGTGAGTTTGTTTTTATATTTTTATATAGAATAAAAAGTTTGTTATAATTGTTTACTCCAATAAAACAAAAATACTCATATTTAGGCAAACTGTAGATGGCGGTATTGCAAATTTATGAGATATTTTCTGGGCGTCGGCACGTACCGCGGCGGTTTTCTCCCCGATTATACCACCCACTACTACACTGCACTAAGCGTATACTGTAGTGGTATCGCGATTTTGGTACCGGTGTAAAGGTAAGTTTTTGTTGGGTTAAATGCAGCTTTTTTAGACATATTTATATCATATTTATTTCATTATGGTATTAATCATTTCCGGACACTAGTTGTCATGCTTATTCATTTGTGTTAATTGGGTGCAATCTGTATTTTTATTGACCTGTTTTTGCATGCATGACTTCGCTATGTACTGAGAAAGCACTCATATGCACTAGAGTAGGCCTACTCTATTAATTTGTTATTGCAGATTACATTTTTATTTACATTCATGTTAAATATTTGTGTTTATGATGGTTTCAATTATCTTATGTCTTTTGCTATGCTATTTCTATGATATAAGTGCAAATAATATTGTTTCAAAAATTAGGTCGGTAGAAAGAGAAAGTACAACATTATTATCAATACATGAGAATGCGAAAGGATGTGTGAGGTCCTCAAAAAGGGGTGTATATTTCTTTCGGGTATGGAACGTCAATATCTATGGCGCGCCAATAGTTTCATGTAGGCCCTATAAAACTGAAATAGTAGAAGAATATATTTCAAACTGATAGAAAGTGTTAGTACAGTACGTACATATTCTCCCATTTCATTATCTACATTAAACCTGGCATACTGTGAGGTAATAAATGTTGAATATCATTTACATACAGTATACTGTACAGTAAACAAGCACTTGCATAAATGGCTATGTCTGGGTTTTCAAATATATTAACATAATGCACAACATCTATCTATAATTTACCAGCAGTATTCAACAAACTTCCGTGACATACATAGGCCTACAAATAATTGATGAATAAAGTGATATGAATTATAGAACATAGAAATGAAAAAATTAAAAGAAATATAATGTAAATCTACAAGCATAGAAAAACTACAAAATACCTGGCTGTTATACAGGAAATTAATTCATGAACTTATTTATTATAATAAGTTAAGAAAAGCAAGTTAAGAAAAGCAACCTAAGCTGAGATTCGAACCCGGAATCTTCTGCTTGATATGCAGGCACCCTACCATTAGACCACTAATGCTTTAATGGTATAAAAACAAGTAAAACATATGTGACAGTACTGTACAGTATAAATTGTAATTATATCAGAGCATTTTTGTGTAATTTACAGAGTTTACTAAAGAAGAAAGATGTCGAAACCATACAAAAACCAGGATTACCAGAAATTAAAAAATGAATGTTTGAGGAAGGGAACATTGTATGAAGATGATGAATTCCCAGCAATTGAGAAGAATCTGTTCTTCAGTCAAAAACCTCCTAGACCATTTGTCTGGCAACGACCAGGGGTAAGTCAGAATAAACCATTTAAATCCAACTTCCCTTATTCCATTTTGTTGTCCTATATTGTATTGTTTTTCCTTTTCTGGCCTCTAGTACTAAATATTGTAAAAACTAATATCTTTGTCTTAAGGGAGCACATAACACGCATCTATAATTTTCATCAAACATTTGATTGGGTGATTTTGGGTCATATAAAAATGATGAATGTATCTCGGTCGAGCTCATTAACACAAATTTTATAGCTGAAACTTCGCAACAGGACAGTACTAACTGTATGTGTAAAGTTTTCATTATTTATTCTATCCAGGACTGTGTTATGCTGCAAATCTTTTCTCCTATTTAGTTATTAAGGTCAAATGCTTTACACAACCAATCAACACCCATGCCAGCTGCTAAAAATAAATGATTCCTAATCAATCGGCATGGTAACAGATGCATTTGCCGAATGAATTGTTTTGCATTATGATTAAACTTTCTGAAATTATAAAAAAAGTCATTGATAGTATATGAATATTGAAGTACTTGAATTTAATATTAAATCTATTAGTTATTGACTGCAAGTTGAATAATCATAAATAAACATGCTGTTGAATATTCATAATTATGCTGTTGAATATTCAGAATTGTACCTTAATATTCATAAATACATTGCATTTATTAAAAACATTTTCACTATAATATGGATTCAGTAATAGCTTTTGTACTGTACAGTATCCTTGCCTTATTCTGAATTAATGAGTGATATTTATTTAGTATTGTCTATTGCATATTCATTAATTACAGTAGGTATGCTTATTCATTAATTATACTTGCAACCAATTAATAGTTTCTCTAGACCCTTTTCTTGGAACATTTTATAATGGACACAGGATTCAAAACTTTCCATAACACTTGAGGCATTTAAAAAAAATGCATAAAGTCAATATTTTTATTTAAATTTCAAATATTTCTCGCGTATATGCTATTACATTATCAATCCCAGACCAATTAGCAGAGTGCTAAATCTCCCATAATCCCTTTCACTCCATCCCCTGTGACACCATTCACTGGTTTTTAGCATAATTAAATTTATGCAAAATTAATGACAAAGATAGCAAAAACGTGTTATAATTTTGCTAAAGTGTTGTTAATATTTGTCCGCTGCTCATTATGATATTTGCACACTGATGATATCGTGGACGTGGCACCAGATTGGCTGATACTATGTATAAATTATGTCAACCACTGTTTTGGGTGTTTGCGCCATATTTTTCCATCAGATAATATGGATTACAGTGCAATTGTACAACAGTATAAACAAGATAATACATACAGTATATAGTAAAGTCTAAAGAATTTATGAAATGCAAGGGTGTGGATCAGTTTTCAAGGGTTGGGAATACTTTGGGATGGGCTAGAGCGGGTCGGTGGCCAATATACCAGCGGTACCACCTGTACATTTTAAAGGTATAATTGAGGCTTCTTGGAGTTTCAACTATAGGTTTAAAATAGTGTGTTGATATAATCTGGAATAAAAGAAATTTTGGATGGTTACAGCGCATAAAATCTATGACAACTACATCCATTGTTTATGTATTCACAAATATACTAACGACACAAGTTGTGAAGAAGTGTAACAAATGCCAGACCAAAGTCTAAAGCCATTTAGCTACAATAAAATTGGACCATTTTTTACTTTCACCAAATGGCTAAACAAAATAAAATTTTAATGTCAACCCAGAAGATAATTACAGTAATAAAGATCTTTTCCTGTTCATTGGAACTGTACTGTAGTAGACTAAACCAAATCTACTGTAATACAGTATGCAGTAGCAGATTATTAGGAGGTCACTCTAGGTGCTTTTATTACATAATAAAATAAAGTAAAGCCTTATTCAATGGCTTGTTTAGTGAGGATTAAATGATGCTCTCCTTTGTAAACTACTGTATAATTCCTTTTGTGAACTTAAGTAGCGTCACCAAACAAAAGCAGGATTCTTTACTTATGCTCTATCTACTGTAGCTACCTATCTGTGTTCATAGCCCTAGTGAATTCATTAAAAAATGGTATACCATCTTGGTGTGATAATCCCTTTTGCAGCTTAAACAAAGCTATACTAGGATTAAGTGCATGTAAATCTGGATAGGGACAGCAGGCCCATATTGACTGTAAAAGGGCTGAATTTGAAGCAAAACACTCTAGGGTACTGTAACCCTCTATTCATTAGTTATTTCATGGAGAAATAAGTTCTCCATGGTTATTTGAAATATACACATCATGCAGTATGTGTACACCTAAAAAATATGCAAATAGTAGTCCTTTTCAATCATCAAGGATTACTTTTCCTGTACTGTAAACAAACACCATAAAAAACATGACAGTAAAATAATATTTAAGTATTTTGGTATCCATTTGAACCGAGATGAAAATACATTTATACATTTGCTCATGGATATAGTAAATTGCTTAAAATTTCTCAAAACCTTAATGTAATTGATGATTTGTATCCTTGAGATGATTAATAAATATTATTATAAATTATGTAAATTATCACTGGAAGCTATAGCTTAGGGAATGCATTTTTAAAACTAACATTGACGAGTAATATGATTGGTAATTGCTGCAAGCAAAGCGGCACCAACCTATATAATGTCTACATTAGTTTAATATGTAAAATCTGCACATATACAATAATAATGTATATATATATGTATGTATATGTAATAAGATATAGTTAAATGTATAGTTTACTCTAGATAGATATGGCTATTAGATAGAAGCTCCCACTAAGATGTTTATGGTCCACTAGGCCTAAACCTGTCAAGTTTAATGGGTTTTAAATGTCTATAAAGTGTGAAAATTTAAATTTTACATAAGTCACTGTATAAATTGATATATATAATTGATATTTGTATATAAAATGTAATGTAGCTACAGTATATGCACAATTTATATGTTTATCAGTGTGTTTCAAGGACTTCCTGCTTTGTAGCGCTAATTGCGACCAGCATATTTTAAATTAATTCATCGTACATCACACTTTGAACATGCTAGGATTAGAAGGCTGACAGGACATTGACAAGTGAGAGGCCACCATAGTGTGAGATAGAGGCCATATTGATATATGTAATCATATTTTAGTTCTAGTATAAAAACAGTATTATTTTAGCACAGCACCTAGGCAAATCCGATGGAGTCATATGAGCTAAATCAACAATGTAATGATAACTTTGTGAACAGCTTCTTTTTTACATCAAGTTAGAATTACAAATTGCAAGAACCATTAATACTGTAATTTTCTTGTTTGCAATATTATTATTGAGTGTTTCATCCTTGAATCACAGAAAAGACCTTGTACATATGTAATTATAGAATTCAACATAATATTTGCAATAAATAATACAAAATGCAAATAACTATTATTGCACATTCATAAAAAAATGGTTTGTTTTAGATTTTGTTGACAGAAATATTTTATATATTAAAGTACAGTACAGTAAAACCCCTTGTTTGATAATGCCTATTATTAAAGGGAATGTGAATGAACAATAGGCAATAAGTTTTAACATGGGGGAGAAGAGAACATACAGTACCTAGAGGAGATGTGTTAGTTCCTCCATATGGGGGTCCCTTAATAGAGATTGTACTATATACTTTGTTAGTCTACTTAATTAGCATAAAATCATCATGAGTTTTAAAATGCTAATTTAGAAACAAAAAATAATTGATTTTTTTCTTAATTAATAATAATTTAATTTTTTTTTTTTCAGGAAATTGTGGATAACCCTGAATTTTTTGTAGGAGGAGCGAGCCGTTTCGACATTGAGCAGGGTATGCTTGGTAAGTACACATTATGGTCCACTTTTTATTCTCCTATTCATTGTAATAAACTATATACTAGTAACCTTAAGAATTTCCAAGAAAAACAAATGATTATGATCATCTTAACTGAAAGAAAGCAAATAATAATAATAATAATAACATTTTTTGTACCTTTAAATGTTTAAGGTTCGATTTTTTAACTGGTTTCAGAAGGTCGCACAAACATTTGAGTAACTTCGTGTGGATAGCGATATCCTTCAGAAAACTACCCATAAACAATTACCAATCAAGAAACCTGTTTACTTTTTAAATAAAAATTACACGATAACATGATGTTTTTGTAACAATAACCCACAACAGGCCCTAAATGTTATAATTTTGTGATACAGTACTTTTGTAGTAACAAATGGCTTGTTAACTTACACTTTTAAGAACACTTACACTCTGCTGTGGTGTCTGTGGTTTTGTAGGTGTACAATGTTTTGTCCATATAAAACAAAGTATAATATCCTAATACAGTAGTATAATTGTCGATAATACAGCAGTAGATAAACAAGATACAGTGTCCTGTTTTCAGAGAAAAGGTCTCTTCTCATACTGTATACTGCAATAATGCATTTTAAAGCAATTAATGCAAATGCAAATCAGCTTGTTACCAGAAATGTCCAGGTTAAACCTAATGCTCTTGGCCTATTTAAGCAAAAACATAGTTGTGACAATATAAAGTATATGGTTTTCTAGCTATGTCAAATCAGGGAGTTACAACTCCCTATTCAAATGGTAGGCAGGAGGCAAGCATTAAAAAAGGCTACGATTTTGACTGCAGAAAATAGGTACAATAAATAAATAACAAATAAACAACATATATGCACAAGAAACGTCTCATACACCTAACAGTCCTTAGTTTCACATTTCACAAAATTCTACTATTTAATAGAACCATTATATAACCTTTACTGTGCAGTAAAGCTTTTCCGAACTACATGCAATACAAAATTAACCAATCAGATAATAACGATACACTGAGGTGTGATATAAAAGGGACAGACCAGTCTAACAATATTTTTAAAGAGAGGAATAGCAAACATACTGTATATTGTGCCCTGTAAATCATCTGTAGAGTACGATCGTCTGTAGTGTAAAGTGTATTCATAATTTCATAAAGCTTAAATTCTAAAGTAATTGTTAGTTTAGTCCAAATACAGTACATAAAGAATAGTCATGCAATGAGAATGGCTTGTCTGATAATGTTATATGCCTGTGGTAAACCAGTGGGAGTAGACAATAGTGTTTTGAAACTATAGTATGGTTTAGAACTATGCTATATTGTCCTAATTCAAAGAAAGACCTTGATTGAACTTAAGAAGCTCCAGTGAAGTAAGTAAATGTGTGGGCATTTTGCATTTGTTTGTGTTTTTTAAGGCTTCCTGGAGCAGGAAGAAGTACTCTATCTCTAGTGTACTTAATATATTGTACATAACATAATGATATGGTGATATTTACTACAGTCAAATTATTTTGATTGGTCAAAAAAAAAAGAACGAGAACATGCTCTGCTTTAAAGTGTTTTAAAAATAAGATTATAATCAAAGTACGAAATTAGGCAAATATTTAAAGGGTGGGATTGCAAATAAAATTGAATTTAGTGGGTGGGATTACAGAGGACCAGTAGGACTACTCTAAATGAGAAATGTATTTACTGATGCCAGACAGATGTCCAAATATTACCTAAAATATGTAACATAAACAAGATGGTAAGATGATCCCCAGTGGCACTCGGTGCTGCTAGGTCAGTTGTTTCCATGCTTGTGATTCTTACTAGACAGAATTCCTAAATGGTCTACAGTTCAACTGCTTAAATTCCTGACATTTCCATAATAAATTAAATATTTTGAAGTGTGTGTCTGTCTGCAAACTCATATCCGCTGAGTTATCAGAAGACTACAAAAGAAATAACTCATTTGCTTTAATGACAAATATTTTCTAATGAATGCTCTATAGCATTTTAATTTAGAGATAATGATCCTAATAATTTACGTTCCAATCATTTTGGTTCTTACTGTACTGTGCCTTTCCCCTTTTTATATTCTCTGGATTTCTCAGCTTATAATTAACTACAATAAAATAAAACTAGTTTCCTTGGTCAGATGTTCTGCAAGAATTATAATTGCAAATTGTGTTCTAAATGTATCCAGTATAATTACATAAATACATACATACCTGGGCAAAATAATTGACCAATTAACTTAGCTCACTGATGCAAAGAAGCTACTTCATATAATACTGTATTTTAAATTATCATATTTGAATTTAGTATTTTGTGCTATGAACAGAAATGAATGGGAAGAAAAATAGGATTAGGTATGCTTTGATATAAGCATAACAATTTTGCATATTTCCATACAGAAATTGTATGGATGAATGATTTTTATCAGTTGTGGTAAAATGATGTGTATCTGATGATTCAATAAGCTAAAGAATGAATCAGTCTAATACTGTAGGTAAAAGGGGTCGATGCGATAATATTACATTGTATTTCAAGATTCTTCCAATAGCCTTTAATAATATCCTGTGGATTTATAAAGCACCTAATGTTGTCAAACCTCTAAGCTCTGTACATGTTATTATCCCAGTAATTTTTTTTTTATCAAACACATATGGAAACATACTCCCATAATGTAGCTAGTAATCAGCGCAAAGTTGTGTCTTGACCTTACCAGGTACCCACTTGTACACCTGGGTGGAGAGAGGCAAACATAAGTAAAGTGTCTTGCCTAAAGGATACAAGCAATATGACGAGCGTTGGATTTGAATCCATGATCTCACGATCAGTAGTCCAACGTTCAATACACTGCGCCACAAGCCTTTACATACAGTAAACAAAGATACTACAAAGGCTGCAAACTACAGAGGCTGCCGAATGCTGAACAAGTTTAATAATTAAAATAGGCTGCGGAATCCTTAATTAATTCTTTGAACAAGCCTAATAAAGTTGTAATTAAAACATGTGTGAAACAAAACAAAAGTTCAACCATCCATACATTGGATGTACAGGTATGGATGGAAAAGGGAATCTTGGAATCACCAACACTGGTTTGTTTACGGCGCTGTTAAAATTCCAACACCCAGTTATAAAATGTAAATACACAACAGCCTGCTGTTCATAAATCAAACATATTATTTTAACATTTTACAGTTTCAAACTACACTGACAAACCAAATTACACATTAGTAGATACCTAATATTGACACAAATAAAATGTTAGGTATTTAGGTAATTGGAATGGCTTATTTAAACTTATTACTACATTAAGAGCCAATCAAGAGCTTACTATACAAGAATGTACTGCCCAGTTCTGCCTAGGCAGCAATTGTAAGATTAATATTAATATCGCACCAAGAAGAAAGATATTTTGGCTAAAACCTTTATTTATTCATTATTTTCAGGTGACTGTTGGTTCTTGGCAGCCGTTGCATCTCTTTCACTCCAACAGAACCTCCTTCACCGAGTCTGTCCAGCAGATCAAACGTTCAAGAGAGATTATGCCGGAATCTTCCACTTTCAGTTTTGGCAGTATGGTGAATGGGTTGATGTGGTTGTGGACGATCGCCTTCCAACTTACAATGGTGAACTGGTGTTTGTCCATTCCAAGGAGAAGACTGAGTTCTGGAGTGCTCTTATGGAGAAGGCTTATGCTAAGTATGTTTAAAATTGAAGTACTTTTTAACTCGAAAGTACTGGTCTTCTGAAGGTCAAGGTTGGAAAAAATTAAACAAAAATTAATAATAATATAATAATATAATATTTAACTAAAAAAAAGATTTCAGCTCTGTAATGACCGTGCGTTTTATGAGCGTAACATAATAGTTTGTGAATTACTTATTTCTTGTAGACTCCACGGCTCCTACGAAGCATTAAAAGGAGGCAACGTTGTTGAGGCAATGGCCGATTTCACTGGAGGAGTTGCTGAAGCAATCGACCTTCGTGAAAAGACTCCTAAGAAACTCTTTAAGACCATGATTTCAGCATTCAAGAGAAGCTCTCAGATGGGTTGTTCCATTGAAGCTGTGCCTGGACAGGTGGAAGCTAAACAAAACAATGGTCTTATCTGTGGACATGCCTACACAATTACAGGTGTCACCAAGGTAAACCTTTTATGAAGTTTTATATTATGGTAGTCTATTTCGTACCTTTAACTTACCTGAATAAAGCCCAAGTAAAGAGCTACTCGAATATATAAAATTTGATTAAACACCCCATATCAGATAATGGTATATTCCATAAACCCTGCCCTCAAGTGAGTATTCTACTATACACTTACCTTTTCTTGTACTTGTTAATAATTGATGTTTTATTTTACAGGTTAACCTTCGTTCACGTCAGAAAGATGTCCGTCTTGTGAGGGTGCGTAATCCGTGGGGAAAATCAGAATGGAATGGTGCATGGAGTGATGAGTAAGTCTAACCACTTGTATTGTATGTCACATTTTAAACACCTTCAATTTGTTCCCAATTAGAAGTAACAACTTGTTTTTTTCATTTACAGGTCACGTGAATGGGAGGCTGTCTCTGCTCAAGAAAAGAAACAACTTGGTCTGGAAACTTCAGATGATGGGGAATTCTGGTAAGAACGAATTCTTAATAACCTCAGTAATGAATGCAATAATAGTAAGAATTTTAACCATTACTGATTTATTAATACTTAAATATCAAGATGAATAAAGGAGATGAAATGCAGCATTTACCTAATTTTTCTTCAGGATGGAATTCCGTGATTTCACCCGTGAATTCATGCGATTGGACATTTGTAACCTTCCACCAGGAGAAGTGTTGAGCAAGAAAAATTACAATGTGAATGCTACTCACGGCCGCTGGCAGAAGAACTGTTCTGCAGGGGGTTGCAGGAACTTCCCAGGTTTGACCTAAATATAAGGAAAATTGTAAAATTAGTAAATCATCTTTATGCACAATATTGTATTGCATGAATTTGCCTTGTAGTAGATAAGTGTATTCTATCAAAGAAATGGAAGAGTGTGGACAAAAAATTAGGAAGCTGTATAAATGTGACCCATGTGCGACTGTACTTCAACAAGGTTCTGCACAGTATAGAAAGATGTTGATGAAAGACTTTGTGCTTCCATCAGTCTTTTAAACATATACACTCTATCCTTGAAAGTAGATTAACAGGCTGAGGTTTGATCTCTCCAATTTGGTAGGTAATACCTACTACTGTACTTGGAAAAATAACATACAATAATGACATATTTATTATAATTTTAAACAGACACTTTCTGGATCAACCCACAAATCCGACTAAATTTGGAAGAAGAGGATGGTAGTGACGATGAGGATGACGATGATGAAGAGGACAACGCTGTCAAGATTGAAGGAGGATCTACATTTATTGTTAGCCTCATGCAAAAACATCGCCGCAAACAGAAGAGGATGGGTATTGACAACCTGACAATTGGCTTTGCCATCTATGAGGTATTATTCTAACTATTACAATCCATTTAGTATCCCGATTATTGCACACAAATGCAAGGTTTCATATCTGCTGCAAGTACAGAGGTTTGTGAAATGGCAGAATTCAAATCTCATTCCTCTCAACAACAACAAAAAAACACATCTGAAAAAAAAATTCCTCCAAACTCTACTGGTGTCCCATCCATTTCAAGATACTAATGTATAGGGGTTTTCAATTTCAACTAGTCATATCACGCTCTTGGAGGCGAAAGGCTAGTGTCGGTTTATCCAGGTAAGCTGGGCACGAAATAGATATGATTTCATTCAGATGTTCTTTTCTTTGATTACATTCACAATAACTTTAATTTTCAGTTAAAAAGCAAGAAGAACAAGAACATGGAAATCATGCCAAAGGAATTCTTCTTGTATAACGCCTCCAAGGCCCGTTCCAATACATTCATAAACACCAGAGAAATCTGTGGACGTTTCACACTACCAAAGGGAGAATATGTCATCATACCTTCAACATTTAATTCAAACGAAGAAGGTGACTTTGTTTTGAGAATCTACAGTTTGAAGAAGTCACAGGCCAAGTGAGTTGATAGTTGCTTTTTGGAAATGAATACAGTAGAAGCTTGGGACTCGGTTTCTTCAGAGGTGTTCCCTGAATAGAGGTTGACCGTAGTGTTAAAACATGTATTTCCCCTTGTTTGTTTCCTGTTTTAGTGTCCCTTGAGGGATGTCCACATGAGGGTTTCTATTTGCTGCAAGTGTCATCCAGTGTCATCAATATACAAGGAGGTGATTGCAAGATGTGTTTTCTCTCCAAAAAACAATCTAAGAAGTACTCATTTTTTGTTCTTATTTCAGAGATATTGATGAACAAACTGGTGTTGTTGAACTTCCCAAAGAGGTAATTCATTTTTCATTTGTTTGTTTGCCTGCTTTTTTCTTATTGTAGTACTCTTATTTATGTTTGGTTATCTTTTAATAAACTGGGATACTTTTGTTGTCCAAAACAGATTTTTCTTTTGATTCATTTCTAAAATGTTGAAATACAAAACGAACAAATAGATTTATTACTTTAATTTTTTCCTTTTCGGTTTTGAAAACAAGTAACCCTTATATGAAATACCTCAACCAAAACTGCCTACTTATTCATTTAATTAAAACCTTTGTTTTCATATTCAAGTGTTTGTCTTAATAATATACAATATATTTTATCTTATTTAATGTTTAATGTGTTTTCTTTGTATGTATCAGTTTGTTTTATTATTATTATCATCAGTTTTAGTAAATTCATTTTTTTGTTAACTTTCTATATTCAGGAAGCTCAGGTAAAATATTTATCTTTTTTAAAGATATTAACAACATTTATTTATAACTAACATTGAGTATTACTATTGCATGTCAAAATGGAACAAATATATACACTAGTATTAGAATTAACATTTTTAATTATATTATATGTCTTTTTAAAGACAATTAATAAACCTGTGACGAAGGTGACATCAGGGCCCTGTTACCAACCCAAGAGTATATTCTCTCTCTTCTGGTCAGTTTTGGCTATACGATAGTACAGTTATCAATATCATTGTACATGACAACAGATTTTACCAATGTCAATATATTTCTGGGGAGAAGAATTTATCAAATACTAACAGCATGAAATTGTAAATGGTTAAAGATGTATTGTCCCCAAAAAATGAAGATTAATAAAATCAGACTTTTGATAGGCCATTTTACAGTTTTAATAAAGTTATTCACTTAAAAAAAAAAAAAAATTTCAATTGTAAAAGACAAAATAAACGGTTAATTTTAACCAAAAACCCATTGTTTTGCTTTAAATACATTTTTCAGGTAATTTTTATTTTCTATCCAGTTTTTGGTCAAAGTGAATAACTATTATGTGACATTAAAATGGCATATTCAACAAAAAAGTTTTAAAAATTATTTTTTCAGACAGACAATATATCTTTAATAATACTGCATGGACAATATTTTATTTTAATAAATTAAAAATATTTATTTAGAATAAACTAAACCTGCATGAAGGACTCTTGACCAGTGGCACTATAATAACGTTGACTTATGTCCAGTATAAACAAATTCTTTTAGTATTAGCTACACTTTAATTTGTATTTTACACCTGGACACGATATTGGGATCACATACTGTATGCAAATATATAACCATATTAGGTTATATTTACAATAGTGCACATTAAAAAATATTATGTTTGACTTTTATAAGTTATTGAATGCTTATTACTTTATACTTAATGTTAATAAAATAATACTGATAATGTAACCTAAAGGTACCTCACAAAGCTATTTTATTAAAACAACCTTATATGACCGAGTATAATACCACCAGTTTATTTAGGCTAAATCGGACCGGAGAGATGTAAAATATTTAATTTTACATCTTTGGTATAATCTAACCCTATAATTTCCCCAAATTTCATACCAAGACCCCATGGGACTATACCCGGTCATAGATGGTTTTAGTATAGACTAACAAGTTGATAATGAGACTTGAGTAGGCCTACTTTTATACTAGGGTGATTACTAAAAATTAAACAAAAACCTACATACAGTAATAGTATGGGTAACTTGTTTGAAATGATTAATAGGCCTACAGTGATACAGTAAGGCCTGGCTAACAGTTTGAAAATAGGTTGTTAGGATACTTGGAATGAATTGAATTGTAAGTCTTACTGAATTGCTTTACAGTAGAGAGTATAATCATTGTTTTCAATCATTTATGTTGCGTCTTCTTTCTAGCCGACTGAGGGAGCACCAACAGCAAAAGCGGTAGTTTGTTTGATTTAGTTGTTCTGCATTATATGCCTGTTGCATAATTTTGCATTTTTAATTTAAATAATTATACACATTTTCTGTTGTATTTACCTTTTTAGTTTCATTTGAATTTCAGTTTGAATGTGTTTTGCTTTTGTTTTTATAAATTAATAAATTGCAATTATTAAGTAACAATTATATATCATTAGTTTTGGGGGAATTATATACAGTATTTAATGCATATTTGAAATTCTGATATTTTACATAGATGAATTAATAATTATGATACTCTTATACTATATTATCTAATCTTATTTCTAATATATTAGTACACGCTGTATGCTGAAAACCTTTCAGAAATGGTATTTGCACATAGCTTGTCTACTCATACAGTATATAAATACTACAGTACATAGCATGGCATTAGGAATTACCTTAAAATACTATGGAATGTTATGTTATTAAATAATATATGAAATTATATATTGTGCATTTTATAAACAATAAAATAACTGATTCTCTGGATTTTTTAGGCAAAGGTTTAACAACATCTAAACTAAAACTTATTTTATAATATTACTAATCAATTGAAAACTAGCAAAACATAACAGAACTGCATAAAGTACACTTTCAAACCAACCTGCGTTGTTAGCTTCTACCTTTGAAGCCTTCATAACATAAATTGTAACAGGGACTGATTCAAGGACCCGGGCCCAATTTCAGAAATTGTAATGTAATGCAAAAGCTAGGACATCAAACAAGCACTTCATTTCACCATTTTGAGACCGGAATCCGCCACTTCATATTCCCATTTTATATACACGAAAGCAATACACAGAATTGTCTTGAAATTAGACACATCTAGGCTGCCTCAAGACATTCCTTTTAAATGATTCACCAAGCCATAAAAAGATATTGCCATTAGGTTGGCCTGCAGTGCGCATTATGATTTATTATACAATAGTTTCTTACTGTATGGTAAATTCAATAGTATATAATTAGTACTAAAAAGTATATCAATATCAATTATTAGACTATAATAAAGGGTGATTTATTATAATAAATATATACAAACCATACTGTTATTATATTCTTAAAGTATACCTTAAGAAATACTATATTTTTACATATTGCTGTAATATATTTCTCTGTTTTTCTATCTTTTTTTTGTTGTTATGAGAAAGATTTATTTGATAAAAGTGATTCTGTATAGTGCTGGACTAGAATTTGCATTTTGAGTGCAAGCTCAGCATTTAATGCTATTTACATTTTGTTGTTTGATGTACTAAAATCATGTTTACATTTGTTTTTGTGTAGCCAACATTGACTGCAGAACAACAGGCGGCATTTAATGCCCAGGAAGAGAAGTTCAGGGAATTCTTCCAGAAACTTACTGGAGATGTATGTACTACAAATTACTGTGTATTACTAACTAAAAAATATTTGGCACCATGGGTTTGAATCACATGGCTACTCTCCATTCAGTGACTGTAATGTATCCTGAATGAGATGCTAAGCCAGTGATGTTGAATTTTATATCAACAAGAGTTTTGGGTCCTCTCTCTATCTACACTAGGCCTCAGAAATGAAACAAAAACAATAAATACAAAGCTATTAAGTACAAAAAACCCATCTCTATTCTCACCCAACACTGATTTTTAAAACATTTGTAATTTTAGGATATGGAAGTAGATGCGTGGGAGCTTAAAGATATTTTGAATGCTGCCCTGAAAAATGGTTGGTATATTTTGACAATAATCACAATGAGATATTTTGAAGGAATTGGGAAGGGAAGGAGAGAGCATGGGAATGGAATACATGCAAGCCCATAGCCAGGGAGTTCAAGCAAACCTCCATTTTTCCTGAAAGTGCCCTTTTGAACTAGAGACCAGTCAGTGATAGTAAATAAACCTAATAAATTCTTGACGATTTTTGTTCCTTTTGTGGAAAAATGAACCCCCTGTAAAAACCCTGGCTACGGGCTTGTAAAGGATGAAATATATTGAGAATCAGTGCATAAAATAATTACATCTAGATATAGATACTGATATTGCTTGACCCTATATAATGAATTACCATGGTGAAATTGAGCATGTTTGCCATAGCAACAATACAGGTTTCTCTTCAATTAATATTTGGTTGTTATGAAATAATTTTCATTTAATAACATTTAAATCCAAACTAAATATTTCATCTGTAAATTACTGAATTTTTACAATTTTAAATTGGTTCAATAAAGTTTATTTTAATTGAAGAAAGACTTGTAATAATAATAGATACTTAGCACCAATTATTTTTTATAATAATATTAATATAACATTCTCCTCTGCTGTTTATAACATATATCCTATTCATTGCATGGTGGTAATTTGCTGATATAATCAGATATCAAGAATGGTGAGAACATTATTAATAATATATTTTTGTAGTTTTACCTTTAGTTTTACATTTTCTTTAGTTTCTGTGGAACTATCATCAGAAAGCAATGCTAATGATGATGCGTCATGTGTGCTCTCCTTTTTTTCTTGTTTTGAATTTCTTAAATCTATGTACCATTTTATTATTACCATACTGTATAATTAGTAGAGTGAGCCTTGCTTGTTTCATTGCTTTTCTTGTACTTGTTATTTATATTTAATGGATCATTTCTGTTTCTTTCTTTCCTAAAACTGTACTGTACTCCCTAAAAACCAAAAATTCGTTCTCCCAAAACCAGAAAGTCGTTCTCCCAAATCCAGAAACTCATTCTCCCAAAACCAGAAATTCATTCTCCCAAAACTAGAAATTCGTTCTCCTAGAACCAGAAACTCATTCTCCTAGAACCAGAAACTCATTCTCCCAAAACCAGAAATTCGTTCTCCTAGAACCAGAAACTCATTCTCCCAAATCTAGAAACTCATTCTCCCAAAACCATAAATTCATTCTCCCAAAACTATAAATTTGTTCCCCTAAAACCAGAAACTCATTCTCCCAAATTTAGAAACTCATTCTCCTAAAACCAGAAATTCATTCTCCCAAAACTAGAAACTAGTTCTCCCAAAATAAGAAACTCATTCTCCAAAATCTAGAAACATCCTAACATCCATCCTAAAACAAGAACCTCTTTCTCCTCAAACCAACATTTGTCACAAAGGCCCTAAATTCATCCTATTATTTAAAATGCATTCTGAAAACCAGACTTCCTGGGTTTTTTTTAGAGTTGGCTGTATTACTGAAAAAATTTAATTTTGTTCAAAAATACTTTTACCTTTTTAATGTTATTGTTAATTACTTAGTGTGACCGATACTTTTTGTTTTCAGTCTTGTTCAGTCCAAACTACAAACTGTATTTTAACTGCTTTATAATGTTTGAAGTAGTGTTTTTTTTGTAACATTCTACATTTGACAATAATATGCCTTTTCATAACAATATGATGTGCATTTTTGTCTTATAATACATATAGTATCATTTCAAATATATTATTGTCTCTATTAAAACAAATATTGTAGTAATGTAAAGATATGGTTTTTCATTGTTTAAACAAACTATTTTGAAGATGTATTGATGAATGTTCACTTATTTTTCTAGAACTCCATGGCTCATCCGGTTTCACCCTTGAATCCTGTAAGAGTATGGTGGCTCTTAACGATGTATCCTTTTTTAATTTATGTGAAGTATTTTAGTATGGGAGTGATTAGTGCATTTACAGTAAGAGGTGGTTGATAATAAACACTTTATCATCTTGTATCATGTTTTTAATAAGCCAACTTTTTTTAAAGTAATGAAATGGAACATCAGCTTCTCAAATTTCTGCTATATGATCTTTAACCTCAATATAATTAGCTTGATCGCTCAGGCAAGCTTGGATTCGATGAATTTAAGGCCTTGTGGAGAGACATCAAAAGATGGAAGGTAAATCTTTTTTCTTTATACACTAAAAATGTACGAAAACAATGTAACTTGCAAACGTTACTCTTCTTCATTACAATTTTAAACTTATTTATTTAAATTTTCTTTTTTCAGGGCGTCTTTAAGAAATTTGATACCGACAACAGTGGAACATTTAATGCATATGAGTTACGAATGGCACTCCGAAGTGTTGGTAAGGTGTTTTGTACTATCAAAGTTTTAAATAACCGACGTACTGTAAGCAAAATAATTGAAATTGATTATTATAAATTATAATTTAGGGTATACTGTGAGTTCAAAGACATTCAGTGCATTGGTATTGAGATACGGGGGAAAGGACGGTACCATCGATTTTGATGATTTCATTCAGTGTACCATCAAGCTCAAGCATATGTTTGGTAAGCATTCAATTCCGTTAATCTTTTAATGATTTTAAGTAAAGTATCTCTTGTCACATAATAGCTATTTCAAATCTTATCGATTATATTTGGTCAAGTTTGGACATAGGTATGAATATACCAACAAGGAACATTATTTTAAATTTGAGTGGGACTTGTATGCTCTAGGGTGGGCTTACACTAGAATCTGTATATCTGTTACTTTATAAAATGTGTTCCTTGGTAACAAATCTGACAACTTTCTTTTTGTCTGGTCTTGCTCCTGAATTAGATGCATTCAAGAAGAATGCACCAAACGGTAAACAGTCACAATTTGAATTGGATGAGGTAAGTTTAAAAAAAAAAATAAATAAAAAATGTGGATTATTGTAATATACATATGATGTTATTATTACAGTACAACTATGAATGTTTAGTTGTGTAGTTTATACTGTATGGTGTACCATACAGTATATTTGTTTACTGTGCATAATTCTAATTTCCAATTGAATTCATATTCATTCCACCATGGCAATGAAATAGCACATACAAATCTTATATTTTATTTTTCAGTTTCTCCAGATGTCCATGTATTCATAAACGGCAAGAGGCCCACATAAAGAGGATGACCATCTAGCACAGTTAAATAATAAATACATTGGTTGCTTTAGTCTAGATTCTTTTTTTTTTCATTCATAGCTATAGAATAATTATTCACAAAGATTCTTTATTCCAATTATACATTTGATGTTTTCTATAAAAAAATATATATTAATATTATATGATTTAGATGGTGCAAACTGGAAAAATGTGTACCTAATGGCAATTTGTAATTGTTGACAGCTGAGTTTAATCAACTTTTTATTCTGTTTCAAGTATTTTCTCTCAAGTTTTGTAGTGCTGTAAATGGTGATTTATGTTTAGTTCAAGTATAATAATAAATTTGTAATTAAAATTACTGGTTCATTAATCATCCCGTAAAAACTAAAATCAATTTACAAGCCAACAGTATGATTTACCAACCTGTTGAGTATGGTAATCACAGATGAATCATTATGTAAGCATTCATAATTATCATACAATTACAGTATATTTATGTATCAGTTTAGCAGATTACATTACATATTTTACATAATACATTATATTCACATAAAGCTCAACTGGCAGATTACGTACATTTTGTATTTTATGTATTCGTGAGCTCTACCACTGTAGGTTAAAAAGATGTGTAAAAGTAGATGTGAACCTAAATACTCTATGGGGATATGTAGTAATGCACAACAATTTGTATTCACAATAGATGCAGGACCTCATTTTTTGGCTTTTATTATTGTTTGAATTACTAGTTTAGATTTTAAATGTTTTGCTGTGTTTTTACCAATCTTGTAATACATAAAATAAATGTAATTGAAGGCTATGAATAACAAACAATTAAAATGTTTATGTTTTGATACGCAATTTTTTTTTATTATGGCATTTTTTGCTTTCTTATATTAATTTAATATTTCAATTTTTTTTATGGAATTAGTTTTAAAATTACCTTGATATTTATTAGATGATTATTTAGATTACACTTTAGAAAGCAGAAATATCTCAATTTTCATTTCAGTGTTTAAATACTCTATAATCTACATGTCAGACATGGATTCTAAAAATATCTAAACATATTTTAGAGCCAAAGTAACATTTTAAAGTTTGCTAGCAAGCAGAAAACAAACATAAAACTGTATTTTATTCAATGAATTCTACCTGAAAGTTTAACCATGGGCGTTTTATCATAACCTAAATACCATTAAATTGTAGAATAAAATTTATCAATGTAGTATAGGCCTAGTGTAGAATATATATATTGAAACTTTCTATCATCTATTTGTTTAGAAAATTTATGTACTATGTGTATTGAGCCTGCATGAATAAATGTAAAGATCCTTTGGATTTTCTTGGTTGCTATTCGGTGCTTGAATTAAAAGATTGATACGATGCACACTACTTGATTGCAGTTCAATTTTGCTATTGCTTGACAGTGGTTCTAAAAATGCGTATGTTAAAAAGACAATTTTTTTTAACAAAGTAGGCCTACACAGTGAAATGCTAATGTAAAGTCAATAGAGAAAACAATAAATAGCCTAAAATGTATGGCAATTATTGAGAATGTGCTGCTGTAACCACCTTCCCCCTCCAATTTATAGCATACGATACGACTTACGCACGATAGACGTCTGTTTCTAGACCTACACCCCAGCCAGTGCCTGGGAGGTCAAACAAGTGCCAACCAAAAACAAAAAGTATATCGTGATCGTGTATACCAAATTATGTGGCAGGAAGAACGTCACGATATCGTGTACGATCGTAAAGTAATGGTATATATCCGCCGTATATAGGCCTGCGATATCGTCACGTTCTTTTTAGGACTGTTCACTGACTAGGCCTACCAGCACCACGGTCGATACGAACGATCGGGGAAGCACTCTATCAAACATGTGCAACATGCCTGGTCTGGCAATATTATTTTAAATACACGCAAAATAAGTAGGCCTACTCACCACTCTATTCCAAATTGCATCAAATCTACTAACAATGACAACTTATCTTTGTATTTCAAAAATCTAGTTTCTCTTCTACATAATACATACTACTTCTCTAAAAGGTTTTGTTTTCCTCCTGCGCTGCTAGGTGAGGCTAGTCCGGTACGGTCCAGTGTCTCGTGTTTGAAAGAGAGCGCGGCAAAGCATTTACATCCGGGGCCTCGTTGACTGCTCTCTTCTGATTGGTTTGAACTTCCTATCAAGTCGCACGTGGACGTACGATAAACAACACAAATCGCACATGGCAGTGGCACGTGCGACGGTGCGATAAAAAATATAAATAGGTCCAAACGCACTCTGTGTACGATACGATACATTAATGGTTGTTTAGATATATTTGTCTAGACGGCCGTCTTGAATCCGCATAATTATGTATTTTGCGCCTATAACATACGGATAGCAGTGTCTCGCGATGGGTAAATTATTTTTTTTAAAGTCAAAGTCACCCTATTGAGTTTAGCATAGTATTAATATGCGTGACGTGTGATGCCTTTTCCGGTCACAGATAGGAACAATTTACGGATCGGTGACACTGTTTGACCTTATACGTAAGTATTCATTATTATTAAAATGTATGTATAATAACTACGCCCATATACATTGACACAGAAGATATATTATATGCCACATTGTCGAAATAGGCCCACTACCGTGTCATCGGCATATACGTAGTTTTTTTTACGTCGAAGTTTTTCAAAAGTTGTACATATGCCAGTATAGCAACAATGGTGGTATCTACCGCATAGAATGGCTATTGTCTAAGCAGATGCAAGTACAGTAGGACCTTGTCGACATCTAGCCAGATTTCCTGTATTACATTATTAAAATCATAGGCTCTTTGTTTATATAATAGTGATATATATGTACTAAAATACAGTACGATATGTATTTGTAGTTGGTATTAGTCGAGAGACTGAGAAGTTCTAACAAACTCCAAAACATATTGGATCAAACTGTGCCGGTAAAATTAAAATGTACCTGATACATGACCATTTAAAAAAGTAATGAAGTTGAAAACTGGTGAAAATATAGTTCTTCAGCGGGCTATCATGGTAGCCACCACATATAAACAAATACCATTGTTTTTTTTCTTTATAGATTACAAAATGTTACTTATTTTCAAATCCGTGTTGCTTCTGGTAGCTGCAACATTAATTGAAGGAAAAGGAAAAGTAAACGTTAACATTATAGAAATATCTAATACCCAACGAAATATAATGCGCAACATGATTGGAAGATACAATTCTTCTTCATTGAATGCGTCAAATCTTATCCAATCAAAGTTGGCGTCTGTTGAAAATACAGTTACACTCCATAGACAACATAAAATGGATCAAATTCAAAAACTTATAAAAGGTAGGTTTTCTAAATATGTTTTTAATGGCGTCCTTCGTAAACTGAAACGGTGGTGACAGTAAGAATCGTCTTCTAGAAGTTTAGTTTTCCGAGAATTGGATTAGTACATTCGGATACTACACACCATCACTCAGGAAGAAAACATTCGTTCTCTAATATCAATTTACCGAGAATATATTAGATGTGCTTATTTTTAAATTTATCTTATTTTTGTGTGGCGTCCACACTTTATTGATAACAAAAATCTATCATCAACCATATTCAACATTAATCTTTAAATGAAATGTTCACAAACTCTACTGTATGTACAATCTATTTATTTACATGTATTTTTTAGATACAGCTACAGAGATAGAAGCCATAGATCATCAAGAAACATCCACACAAACTCCTGATATGAATATTAAGACATCACCTGATGTGACAACGCCCACTAAGTCAAAGGCAACAGAACCCATTGTTAGCACGACAAGAGCACCATCAACATCACAAATTATGACAAGTCCTACAATAACCAGACCAGTGGCACGTTTCCAAAACCCGATTTATTTCAGATCTTGTCAAGAAATCTACAAGGAAGGATTCGACATCAGTGGTATGTACATCATAGATGCAGATTTAGAGGGTGAACTTGAACCGTTCTTTGTGTATTGCAGTATGTCATACGAGCAAGGTACGTTAACAGTCGAATTTGTAGAGTTACCGTACTCTAACCGTCGAATGTCTAGAGTTACGCCTTCTACACACACACAAACTTTATGTGTCAAAAAATGTGATATATAGTAGTGCTATGCTTAAACATGGTAGTGATATGACATCATTATGTCCATGGGCACATCACATTTTTTTGACACATAAAGTTTGATAGTGTAGACAAGGCTTTACTGCTCTATGAGAAATCATCCCATCTACTTTCGACAAAATGTATTGATACTGAAGGATGTAAGGGTGGGGTTATCGGATAGAGATTATGCAATGTATGTCTCAGACACCTCTTTCTTCCATTGTACCTTTATCAGGTGTGACATTAGTTCTGGTTGGCGAGGAGTTAGAGATGCCACTGACTGTTAACGGAGACAGCCGTCCGGGCTCGTACGTCTACGAGCCTACGTACGAACCAACATTCCAGCAGATGACAGCACTGGTCAACATCTCAAATTCTTGTCAACAATACATTCAGGTAAATTGGTAATAAGGGTGTGTTTCCATGGCGCTTATATTTATTTCCAGAGGACATTTACACAATAACTCACTTAACAATTCTTTATACCATTGTAGTATAACTGTCAAGGTTCGAAGCTTCTTGCATACAATCAACGATATAGAAAGCATAGGGGTTGGCTTGTCTCCCGTGACGACGAAGTTCTAATCAACTGGGGAGGCGCACCCACCAACTCAAAATCATGTGAATGTGGCGTTACAGGTTAGTTGGGCAGAATCTGATATTGATATCCACGTAACGTTCTCTTCATCGACTTAAAGCGTGTTTTCCTTGTCGACACTATCGTTAACAATAATCGGCAATCTTCTACGTAAACATTGAAATTTACAGGAAAGGTACTCGCTATCGTTATCATTTCAACTTGATTCAAACGATCGTCGTTGAACTGTTAACGATCAACGACGATAGCGTCGACAGGAAAACAGGCACTAACAACAATAATAAATGGTGATTAAGTCATCCAAGATGACCAGTAGTTCTGTTGGCAGTCAGAATGATGGAGCGGTAGTATAGCTATAGGACAGAGACTATGATAACTATAGAGACAATGCATGTACATGAACTTAGTGACATTGGTAAGAGGAACTATTGGTGTCAGTGAAAGTAGTGGTGACGATGATGAGGATGACGACGATTTGCTCGATGGTAATTATATCATCGATGATCAAGACATTTGTCTCATTTTGGGTGTTCCTCTTTTCCTTTTCCTTTTCTCTATCCTTTAATGCCAAACCGTAGTTTTGCTTTTTGTCTTTGATGTAATCAGGTTAAATTAGCTTCGTTTTCTTCTTTTCTTTTTTAGATGCGTGCATCACAACTGGTACCAAATGCAACTGTGATGGACCAAGTTCTGTCGATGCTGACCAAACAGATGCTGGCTACATAACAGATAAATCTGTTCTACCAATTAAACGAGTTTATTTAGGCGATGCTGCTGGCTCCAAACAGGCTTTTCTTACGCTGGGAGGTCTTGAGTGTGCAGGACGAAACAATTAAGATCCAGTACTGAAATATAATGCAAAAAGTGTCAACCAAAATAGATTTCGTAGAGCCATACATTTTATATCGTTTATTATAACAGTTGAAGTTTTTTAACAATTAAAATAAAATGTCTGGAGATTAAGTTACAGTTTGGCGTTCTTAATTATACGAATCTCCAGACTCAATACTTACGTAATATTTTACGGCAACATTGACCGAGGACCATATAGGGATGTAGGCCTACATATGATTTCAGAACCATCGCGAGATTAAGGATATCGCCGCACGTACGCGCTCGTCGTATAGCCGTCGCCGTAAATTGCTGTGACGTCCCTAATACGTTGTTAAAATATGGTCCTCGGTGAAGTTGTCCTTTAAAGATATTATCACCATCCATTACAAGTTAGTAACTGCTCTCTACACTGTCATTCATACTTGTTTATTATTTCAATCCGTCTTAGATTTTGACATTTTGACAGCTTCGTCGTTTGTTCATATTTACTCCTGCATAGCATTAATTAACTCTTCTTGCATCATTCGATTAAACTGATATCCAGAGATAAGCTGTGATATTAAGAACGTTACGAAATGGAAATGGATAATATTAACGAAACGCTGTTGTTTAATAATTCGGTAGAGGTGCACGACTACCATATCCACTATATAGTATACTCCGTTATTGTCTTTACACTGTTGCCGATCGTTCTTATTGGTAACGCCTTGATTGTAGCGGTTGTCTGCAAGTTCCAGTCATTACAAGAGCCTTCTTACATGCTTCTAGCCAGCCTAGCGATTTCGGATTTCATCTCTGGGATACTTTACAGTTGGTGTATGATTATTGTTTTAGCTTCTGATGCCTCAGCGGTGAACCTTATGTTGGTATTACCTATCGGGAACGTTCTTGTTTTTCAGTGGTGTACATCTCAACTACACATCGTAGCATTAGCGTTGACCAGATATTGGTGTATTATGCAACCGTTTAAATATTTGCAAGTCACCAAAAGGAGAGCCCTGATTCTTTGTGTAGGAGTTTGGGTGATGGGAATTTCGATTGGTGGTTTGTTTTACGTTACAAAGCAAATGGTGTTTGCAAATGGAACTCCAACAAATTTAACCTTTTCTTACTCCGTGTATATAATTATTCGTCTGGTGATGTTTGGTTTGGCCATCACCGTCACCCTTGCTCTCCACTTTCGCGTTTACCGAGAAGCAAAGCGACACTCTCGGCAAATAGCCGCAACAATATCTTCTTCAGCAGGTGCCAAAGTGGGTCGAATCGACTTTCGAGCAGCAAAAACAACTAGTCGTATTTTAAGGGTGTATTTGATTTGCATAACACCAGCTATAGTAATTAGCATTGCACTTGTTTTCCCGATTCCTGTGGTTTATGATTTTGTAAACGTGTATGCACTCGTTTTCATTCAAACTGGCATGATAAACGCGTTAGCAAATCCGTTGATCTACGCTCGAGCAGATCAAAAATTCCGGCAAGCTATTGGGAAACTTTTTCATATTCGACGTTAATAAATACAGAGAAGATCAGATATGCTTTTAACTATCAGTTAAATCTCTAAAACGCACTACATACGAACTGTTTAACGCAATATTAAAAAGTAAATTAACTATTTTAGCAACGATATAAAAGGACATATAGGGCCTAACGATATGAAATTGCGGAAACATTTTTTAAGCATAACCATTTAAATACATCAGGCCTATTACTTGAAAGAATAACTTTATCGCGTCCTATTTAGAACAAAACATACGTCTTTGTTATACGTATGTTTAATTTTAGATTTGTCAGCCAGTAATGCTAGAAGATTAAAACAACTCAGACAATGTATGGAATAGCGTTAAGTGTCATTCTCTAAATCATTGTAAAGATTAGGATTATCTCTTCTTTTATTCTACGTTGAGTCTTACGTGGTTCTTTTTGTTTGTTTCACACGGCAACCCAAATCAACAGAAACAGCAGTATATCGCGCCACGTTCTCCGTCCTGTTCACATGGTTTGGAGATGATTCTGTAATCATAAATCATTTGATGCGTTGTATTATTACCAATATTCAATATGTACCTGTTCAGGTAAGTGTGCTAAATAACATATTTTGTAAATTAAAAGAAGTGAACGTAGGCCTACAAACAGAACATAATCTGTAACTTTTACAATATGTTTTATAAGAAGTTTAAACATACTATGACCTATACATTGTTAACTTCTTAATAAAACCTTTTTTTTAAATATTATTCTGTTATTCTGTTCTGTTATTACAAAATAATTAGAAGTACAATATAATATGTGTATGTACCTCTCGGCCCAATTACTTCAATATAGCAGATGAAACGTACAACGTACGTGGATAGTCGGCCTACGTACGCATCTCCATACACTCATATTCACAGTTTGATAATATATATAATGTGTTATGTTTATAGAAAACATATTGAACATTGTTATCATTAACCGATACCAATACTTAAAACAAACTCCCATATGATGGCGAATACCGTATACTATTTAATCACATCTCGCGTACCTGTGCCGTAAAATATGACGTAATTCATTAATAGTGTGTTTGTATCACATTAATGAATAACTTATTAGTAACAATCTTTCATTTTAGTTTACTATGACTAATTCCAAACATCGATCATCACAATTAGTGTATGGTGTTCTAATAGAAATTTAATAATTAGACATTCTCTATAATCAATTCTTAATAATACGCGAGATCTCAATAGTTTCTTGACCTGATTAAGGCCATAGAAACACTTGATACTAAATTGTTTTATTATTGTTGTCAACTTTAGATTACTGCGTGTCTCCGAAGAATGACAGACAACATACAACTATTCTGAAATAGTGAAAAACAAAACCAGAAAATGAAGGGCGATTACAGGGCCATGATCAACCGTCGTAATACGCTTTCAAATCGAGGAGGAAAGTTCGTGATTGTGAAATTAGAAGCCGAACGAGAGGCTAGGCATCTCGACTATGCTAGGCGGATAACTGAAGCTAGCATTAGCAGAGAAGAGAAAGAAATGCGACGGAAGATGGAACATCTTAAACATCTGATGGAAAGTAATAAATCTCAAAAGGGAAGCTTACAAGTTACCGAAGAAAAAGCTGATAAATTAAACAGTTTTAGACGAGATGGTCTTCGTCAAGATCATAGAAAGTTTCCTAAGGAGAAAATGGCTAGTGTTCTATTTAACAAATCGTTTGGAGAGTTAGAAGCATCGCATATCAAACGCAAATTGGCCGAGAAGAACAAGTTATTGAAGATGTTACACGAGCAAAGCAGAGGGAATACCCCACATAGTGGATTTTACCAAGAATCAAGTCTAAAAACTCAAGTTATCACTCTTCCTGAGATACAACCAACAGGTATTAGAAATAAAAACGAATTTCAGCTGAAAAGAAGAATATCTCTGAGCAACTTGATAGCGAGTGGCGAAATCAAAACTTTGCAAGGATTTAAAAACGAAAGCCTGTCACAAACGTTTCCACTGAGTTCAAAAGAAACAGGTCAGCTTGGAAAAATCACACAGGGACGAAAGGGTCGTAGCTCTATTAAGCTCCCGCCAAATTTAGTTCCAACGAAATATCAAAAAGAATTTCTCAAACACAATCCGTTTATAACGAGTGATTTTGCGCCAAAAGTTTCGAGATCGAGAGCATTATTGGATTCGAAGAAGTCTGATGAAATGTACGCATGGCTTGGGTTTGGTTCTGTTGACCAGTTCGAGAAGAAAAAGTTCGAAGATCCACACGAAAATAAGGTTCTTTCTAACAAACGTATATTGAAAGAAGGAATGCCTGTGTTTAAGCCACTGATTGAAATTGACGTTGTAAGCGATAAAATTGACGTCGCAAGTGATAAAGTTAACGTTGTAAGTGATAAAGTTGACGCTGTAGGCCTAAGTGATAAAACTGAAATTGTTGGCAACGTAAATGTTAAAGACAATGATGACAAACCAAAAGAGAGTAAAGAATCGTTAGTTAGTATAGAACCTGACGAAAAAGAAACAGACAAAAGTAGAAATGATAGTGTCAAAGACGGTGAAGAAGAAATGTCAGAGAAACCCGTGACCCGTAACCAAGATTGTGATATAGTTAAGAATGAAAGTAAAATAGATGATAATGAAATGGTGGAAGATGGAAAAAACATGACAGAATCAGATGATAATTCACAAGTAGGCCTAACACACAACGAAGACATAGCTAAAGACATTCCGATGAAGAATGTTTTTCACACACAAAGACCGTCGTTTAAAAAGACGGACTCTAAACTGGGTCGTGAAACGCTTAAATTGGGAACACCGATGGCTGTATTCACCCCAGAACTAGTAGCAACTCATCAACGGAAGCCTTTGAAGAAATTTGCGGCAGCAGCCAGAGCAGTTCTTATAGTTAGACAATTTCAAATGAATTAAGAATTGGTGTATCACACGTTTATTTGAATGAAAAGATTGTAAAAATATAATCATCAAATTAATTACAATTTAAATGTAACATACGTAGAACCATTCCTTTGAGAAACCCCTATTTAGGGGATACTTTCCCGTGACAAAAACAAAAGGAAATATCATATTTAAAGTAGCATCCGTGTTAAATCTCCTTCGTCACATCAAGATAAGTACAACTTTAATTCCGATAAATTGTTGATTAAGTTGTCGTGTATATATCAATAAATGTGTATCATAGTACTAATTTTTACTGTACTGCTTTTTCTACAGCACAAATTTCATTTTCTTACAGTAAACATTTATTTTAATACATCACACGTCATCAGGCTAGAGCTAACACATTTTTAATTGTAATACTTAGTGTGAATCATTATGTTGCTCGTGTGCGACAATAGACCTTTGTGCCGTCAAGGTTCAATTTAACTTATTGAGCGTTTTAGAGATCAAGCCATGAGACACAATAAACAAAAACAACTACATTAATTATTAAAGATTAAACATTACAGTCATCTTGAAGTGGGGAAATCAATGCAGGTATTGATCTTATGTCAATGCTGAAAACGACCATGCTATTTATGGCCTGTTTCTTGAATTATTGCTACTTGGTTATTTTTTCTTTATTCTGGGTGACTTGTTCAGTACAAGCAAGGCAATTAATAACAGAATGTTGAGGTCTGGAGATCAAAGTGTTTATCTGTGGCTGCGACATGATCAGTTCCACACACCTTAACAGATACTGTGCGCCATGTCCATAGTACAGTACTGTTGGTATTTGTCGCAGCCAGACATAAGATCAAAGGACTGTTACGAGTTCCTATCTTGGCAAGGCAAGCTCAGTGTCCTGTTGTTAGATTGCCTTGGTATCAGCCTGTTCTCCTAGATGGCTCAGTGTACAGGACAATCATATCAGCACACTGGAAGACGACTGGTACTCTTTTCAAATAACGTATGAGGTTTATCATGTGTACGTATCAGGGACCAACAGCTTTATGTCCCATCCGAAGGATGAGGCAATGAAATGAAACTAAAGTACTTTATCTTGCAATATACAAGTAATATAGAACAGACAGATTTCAACACCCTGCCTCTCACATACTAGTCCTATATCTTTATCATTATGCCATACTGCTCTCTGAAACGTCTATCAGAGATATCGCTAAACAGAATCCCATACAAGTAATAAAGAACAGACCGGTTTCGAAACCATTCCTCTCACATACAAGTCCAATATCCTTTACCATTACACCATATTGCTCTCTGAAACGTCTATCATCAGCCAAACATTGATTAACTTCTGTGCTCTGACAAGAATCGATGATTCAACGTGGTAAGGCTATATATACTTCCAAAACATTTTCATTTACATTTTTTTTTTTTAATTTCATTAATAAATATCACCTGATTCATCAACTTCACCTTTGACCCTACAGCTTCATGTTTTTGTCAGAGTAATTTTCAGCGGATAATGTCGATTTTCATCATAAATATCACTAGAATTTTCCAAAGCCTAAAGAAAAAAAATTGTTAAACAAGTCTAAAGTATACATGATAACAATACCATAGATTTGTTTTACCCCAGAACAATTCTAAGTATGCATGTTGAACTTTGTTTATTTTACAAAATTGGTGAGTTTATTAGATAGCTTGTCCAGTTGGAAATCTATTTAAACTGTACCTTTATATGTTTATCCCATACTACAGCATCATATCTCTCATCTATTGTAACTTCAAATTTCCTTTTCGCAATTGCACAGAATTCTTCACACGTATTGTGTCTTTTTGGAGCAAATATGACACATATACCCTAAAAGAATTACAAGAAAAGTAAAGGGTTTTAAATAAAAAAAACTACATGAGCTTCTATTCGACATTCCAATTTATTCAAACTGCAGAGATGAAATTTCACTAACTTTTGGTTTTAGAATTGTGTTGATTGTTTTAACCAAATCTTCTCTGTACTGATCGAAGAACAAACTAAAAAGAAGAAAAAATGATCATACTGTAGATATAATTTATTTATAATATGTGGATAACGATGTTCACAATAAAGATTGAATTGAACTTTTCAGTTTGTAATGTACTTACCAATCTGCAGAGATGACAAAATCAAACATTTCCGTCAAATTATTATATTCCTGTGGTCTATCCCAGCGTAAAACACTAAAATGATAAAATAATACTTTTAAGTACATTTTACCTACAAAAGAAGATAAAAAAAAGGGGAAAAAATAGAAATAAATTTTATTATTACCTTGCATCAACTTGACTTGCTTTTAAATGTTCATCATTTTCTTTTAAAATCTCCTTTACATCTGGTACAGAAATTGGATTATAATTGAATATATATATTTAATTTATATATTAATATAATATTCTTGAATAATTTAAAACTAATAAAAAAACTTCAGCAGTACAGAGCCTAACCAGATTAGCACACACCGGGAGCCAACTCCTACTATTTTTAAATATGTGTACAAAATTCTTCATGCACTGTATAAACACAGGACCAACCAGATCAACGTCTCATCTGATGGATGACACAATGAGAGTAAACAATCTTTAATAAAAAGTTACAACCAATATGGCCCAGACATCATAAAGTAAAAAAATATATAGCTAACTATGGGGACTAACTAAGTAATAACAACTTACTATATAAGTAAAAAGTTTAGGTCAGGTTGTTCCACTTGGTGGACTGTACCATTTAATTAGGACAGTAAAACTAACTATGAAATATGTTTTAAAGGATACTTTTGACAGAGTCCTCATTGCCATCAGTTAGCATAACTACCTCTGCTTCACAACTAGTAGCTATCTGTGGGTAAACATACATAAGATGTTATACAACGTAACTGTTTTTCAACCGGATGCAATGATCACATGTGTGGGCATTCTCAGTCAATCCTCTAGTTTAACAAAATTCTAGGGTGATGTTTGAAAAAACCATTAAGCCAAAGTTGATAAGAATATGTAATCACACATTCTGTTCAAGTGAGTTTTCCAATTATGCAAATTAGTTTATGACATCATGTAAATACTTACTGTTAATCCTGCAAGACACGTCATTCCTCCTCCAAGTTCACATATTTTCTTCTCTCTGCAGGTTGCAAAAAGGAAAACAAATTGGAACACAAACCTAATCAAATTTCATTTGTACCTAGTTGTAAAATGACAATAAATACTATCGTATCATATCATAATCAAATTTTTTTTAAAACAACTTTCAATTACAGTCTATTATTTGTAATATTTATTACATAAATAAAATTCTTTTGCAACATAAATCCTGAAGTTCAGTGTTTTTATTGAGCTTTGTTTCGGGAAGGTTGATGGGAGGAGAGACATTCAGATTAATCTACACATTTATATAAGCCCAGTTTTCAGTAGTATTATACCGTTCTGTTCAGTTCAGTTCTTGATCAATACTATTAGATTGATATAATGTTTGTCCTTTGTCTTACCGTCCCAAAACGAAATCTCGCTAGTTGCAGTCTAAATATTCAAATCTTTTCCACTCACCTGAATAACTCTCTGTTCTCCAAACACCAATAAGTTAAAACCTCTTCTGCTGGCCATACACCTGAAAATACATATTGAATAATAACCACATTATTATAGCACACATGAGTTAAAACATTAGGAAATGTTAATAGCACTATGTTGTACATACAGTACTTACAATCTTGACTGACAAACTCAGTGTTGTGCAAACTGACCTGACAACCCCAAATTTGTAAAAGCAAAGAAGCTATTATACTGATTATCAATTATAATTTTATTATAAGATAGTAAGACTTATTCAAAAGTATATTAAGAAATGTGTAAAATGTTTTATCTTGTTTCACCATTAATCAAACAGCCAATGCTATAATAATCTGATTAAATAACATTTTAGAAAGTTGTATACTGTAACTTACATACATTACCAGTATTATTAAATCCAATGAGTTCTTTTGGGTTAAAAGATTTGCTGATATGCCTTAAAAAAAAGGAAAAGATAACATTTACATAGATAGATAGATAGATAGATAGATAGATAGATAGATAGATAGATACATTGATTCAGTACTAGGGTTAAATCATCATTTCCTCCATGGTTTAATCATGGTATTTCTGTATGTATAAAATGAGTGGGCTTATAAATGAATCGGTATGGAACTGAGTTGACATCTATTAATCTTTGTGTCCAAATGGTTAGAAGTGCTTAAATGAACAAAATTAGGTTTACAATAAGCCCATATAGATTGGCTAGAGAGAGTACTCAAAATGTTATCGCGTCATGTACTTTCCTGTGAGGAGTCCGCTCTCTAGCCAATCTATACAAGGTCATTGGCTTTTTATCAAACCAGTTCTCTTTATCTTATGGAAATCATCATAAAAAAGATTTAAGAAAACAAAATAGGTGAAAATATTTAGACTTAAAAACAAAGTTCAAATTATTTTGTTATTTGATAAAATTGACTCCTGGGCTTCGGCTTACTTGATTCGTGCTCTGAAAGATGGAATAGAAGAATACTGATATTGATGCCAGACATCTCCATTTTCATCAAGTACTTGATCTGTTGTAAGTAAATTGAATGAAACAAATTCTATCATCGATGTCTTCTTGTGTTTTTCTTCATCTTTGGTTTTCTTCAGAATTGCCTGGAGGAAAAAAAACGTTATATTTAATGCATTGTTTCATAATAAGATAAGTGTACAAATGAAATAAAGCAAGTGAAACTTACAACAACAAAAAACAATACAAAAATCTCAATAACAGTAGTTCAGAAGTTTTTTATTCATCACAATCACTACCCAAGCAAAGCTGTTTGCATTATTTATATAAAAAAGAGTAGTGCAGACAGGCCTAAAACTATAACACACAACCAATTAAATAAGGCCTAGACTACTGATTTTACTAGGTTGTAGTACTAGTGGTAGAGTCTGAGAGGCTGCCTCTATCTATCTCTGTAGAGTAAGGCTAGCTAGACTAGGTAGGGCCTAGGCCTACCTCCTAGACTATTTTTCAAGTTTCCTAAAAATCAACCACATTAAAATATACTCAATTTCTTCTAAATTATAAATAACTACTTTAACTAACTTGACGTAAAATTTCCCAGCGATCACTTGCTTTTTGTTTGTCAAACTTATTCATTTTTGTAAAATAACACCGGCGTATCGTTTTGAAAATCCAATGTTTTTGTTTATGTGTCTTAGGTGTGGGCTATTTAAACGTACAAGTGAGCAATTTTAAATACACCAGTTAACACTATGGAGGATACTATCCAAGTGTGAATATCTCTCTGAAATCCAACTATCAAAGGTCAAATGTCATCGAAAATTCATAACAATCAATTTGACGACTCGACAAGGAAATTGTTAATTTAAAATCACATTAGAAACACTTTTTTATTTAAGTTTGATTTTAAAATAGGTGATGGTTAAAGTAGCTGTTTTAGGATGTGGAATTCTAGGAACCAAAATAGCCGGTAAGTAAGTAATTAAGATTATAATCTCCAACTTTAGGCTAGGCCTAGACTAGAGTCTAGAGAGAGCCTAGCAACTTGGTCCATCATAAGGATGATGTGCGTGACTTGTAGTCCTCCACGACACCGTCATAAACCTAGCCAGTTAGGCCTAGCCATGCTGTTCTCTCTAGTAGTTGGATTTGTAGGCTTCTAGAGGCTAGCCAGCAGTGGGGAGGAGGGTATATCACTATCTGTGTTTTGTGGATACCAACTGACTTTATTATTCAATTGTAAACAAAACAAAACAATATCTGAATAAAATTTTAAACAGCACAAAGTACTACTACTAGTTAGGTAGAGGCCTATAGCAGGTACAACTACTGTACTACATAATTTATTGGTGTTTAAAAAAATAATGGTAATGGTATATTATTATTATGAGCATATGATTCCACAAACAATATGTCATCTCAATGCACTGTTACACATTTCAATTTTTATTACATGCTTCTCCCCACTAAGGAAGTCATGTCAGTCGGTGCTACCAACGATATTTCTTCTGTCAATGACAGTATTATTGATTTAAAATATAATAATGATATATTAATTTTTCAGGTTGTTTAGCATATCATGGACACTTGGTCAAAGTATATGACAGTGACGCACGAGCATTGGATGCTCTTTACTCAAATCTTGAAAGTGACAGAGAAGATCTCAAGAAAGATGGGTTGATGATACAGAGGCAGTTCTTGGTACGATTTACATGTTTTTTAAAAATTTATTGTTTATTAACTACCTAGCCTATCTTGGAATAACAAATCTACATAAATAGCGGACACCATTTTTTTTTTCAACTTAATATAATGAAGCAGGTCAACTTAAAATAATGGAACAGGTCAACTCCAAATAATGAAACAGGTCAACTCCAAATACAATATAAATACTTAATACATACCCTCCTTTTATTGGCGAATTTATTTTGCTGTTGGTTGGGTTTGGAAATAAAATAAAATAAAAATAAAAAATAACATTATAGAGGGATGAAAATAAATAAAAATTCATATTCTTTAAATGATCAATGGACAGACATGGCATAGACGTTAGTGTGTAACCATTTATGACCAATACATTGAGACTTATTAATTTTTCAGGGCCAGGTTCTGTGTATGGGAAGACTAGAAGAAGCTGTACAAGATGCTGAGTTCATCTTTGAAGCAGTGGTCGACAATATGGAAATAAAAAAAGATTTGTTTGAAAGTATGATTTTATAGAATCTCTTATTTAATTTGTTTAATTGTTTTAATTTTATGTTTGCCTATTCAAAAGGAAGGACTCATGATATATGGTATGTATGTAATAACCCTTTTGTACAACTCAAGTGACTGAAGTTTCTAATGGCCCATGGAGAAGATATTGGCGATCTTTCATTTTTGGATAACTGATGGTGACGACTGGAACATGTTTTCCATCCACATTCCACAATCGTCACACACTGTTGAATTATCATCTCCTTCATCTACCATTCTGAAACAGAATCTAGCTATTACATACTACTGTACTTCAGGCCATGGGTAATAATTAACCTAATTATTACTCCATGTTCAGGCATGAGTAGATTCTAATGATACCATGGAGTAATAATGCTTACCGTAAATCTTCTAACCCACACTCTAATAGTAACCCCCCTTCTAATAGTAGCCCACCTTATATGTCAATCTATAATACAAATAAAAACCAACTACTCTAATAGTAACCCCCCCCCCCCCCCCCTCTAAAAAATAATCAAAGAATAATAACCCAGGGTTACAATTATAAGATTTACGGTATACTGTGTAACGCAGCATAAATAATTAAATTAGTTGTTCATGGAAATGTATACTCTTGTTTTAGGGACATCACACCTGTGTAGGCCATCAACAATATTTGTTACAAACACTCTATACTTGGATGTTAATGAGATTGTGGAAAAAACAGCATATAAAGAGGTATGTATAGTCTCCAAGACCCCTCTGTGAATAACCATAGTGTCACTTATAAAGAAAAACATTCCACTGCATTCGCTACACTGCCCCTGTTCAATTAAGAGGCCCCAGTGCTTTTTATTCCACAAAATGCTGCGTAATAATTAGGAATACAATGCATTTTAATTTTGCCAATTTATTTGCAAAGAAATCTGTATTCATAGTTGCTGCTGTCATGAAAAATAAAATCAATAACTTGGACAAATGTAATATTATGTAAGCATACAGTAACCAAACAAGTGAGGGCACTATAAAAAAACATCAAACTATTATAGAGGGTGCTACTGTAGGTATTGGAATCTATAAATGTGTATGGCAAAGGCTGTAAATGACAAGAGGGAAATGTATTTTTAAATTAATAATAAAGTTAGTAAACTATCTGGATGTTTCTTCCAATACATATTTAAAACAAATGGGAGAATTGTACCTTAGCAGGAGATGGGAGGATATCTTCCACGATTATCGGGAGACTTAGGAGATCTGGATATATAAGCATGCATGTAAACCAACAAGCTATATATTTATAATAAATTTTTTATTTTACAGCAAACATTAGGTCTGCGATTTCTACATCCTGTGTATGCCATTCCAGAAGTTGAAATTACAATGACAAGATACACATCAACTGAAGTGCTTGAAAAAGGTTGATTTATTTGTTGTCTTGACAATCACATACTGGTAGCTGGCCTCTTTTGGCCAGTTATTTTTCATGGAAACAATTGATGACCAGTAAAATTGAATTCAGGCCAGTTACTTTTAACTGGTTTACTGGTATGGTAAGCCAGTTAAAAATGACCTGCCTTGCTTTTTGTTTCTTTTTCTGTCATTTTGGGTTTGCCCCTTTTTTGGTCTTTTTAATGTGTATTAGATTTATATTTTTATACATTGCAAATTTTATCATGTAAAAATCAATCACAATTCAGTTTTACTGTAAAGATCATTTCTAATAATAAATATACCATTATGAATGAATGAATCAAAAGAACCTTAAAGAGTCTTAAAGACTAAATTTGGAATTTATAAGACCTACTGACAAAATACCAGCAACGGTTTGCTGTTATTACTATTTACAATCATCTAAATATTATATTTAATAATTAATTATTTATTATATATCTTAATATTATTGTACCATTGATTAATTCTTTTTTAGTAAAAGCATTCCTGGAGAAGATGGGTAAAACTTTATTTTTTCGTTCTGGTAAAGAACCGTTGATACTTACACCACAACAAATCGAGTCTCGCAAAATAGGTTTGTACCGTTAATCAAATCAAATACTTACAAACCAGTCTACAAACTATCTTAAAATGTACTGTTAGTTGGTCCAAGGCAATCTAACAACAGGATGCTGAGCTCCATTGGATCAAAGGATTTATGCGTGGCTGCGACACAATCAGTTCTACGCCCCTTAACAGAAACCGGAGAATAATGTACTTGGTACTGCAACTCTAACTAGTATGAATTTCCTAAGATCCTAAGGCTATTACAAGCGCCTATCTTGGCAAGGCGAGCTCAGTATCTTGTTGTTAGATTACCTTGGTTGGTCAAATTTCAAAGTTGTATTTCATTATTTCAGCAAGGAGAGAACAAATTCGTCGACAGCAAGGCTTACCCGGACTTCTAACCGTAGCCCTACCCCAGCTAGGCCACTCAGGAAACTTCTCCCCAGCTCAAGATGATGAATATGGTGAGTTTACCTTAACATTTATTTATTATTATTATTATTAAAAATTGTTTGTTTTTAAGAGTGCTATGTGTGAAATTTCATTTCATTTATTTGTTCAACAAAAATGTCTGGGGCTTCTATGAGAGTCAATAAAGCTGTATAGTTCACAAGTCCCAGCTTAAAATTGACAACAATATATACAGTACAATAAGTTAATTTTTGTAAAAGCTAATAAAAAAACTATACAGGATGTGGAGAATAAAAAAGATCACTTACACATTGCCTCTTGTAACTGACTGTTGAATTTATGAGAAAGAAAACCATTATTAAACTTCAACAGCTCACAGTGGATTCTGTATTTGTATAATAATATTCTATTCAAAAGCTGTTGAACCAATTTACAATAGTATTCTGAGTTTATAGGTGAAGTACAAATACATTAAACAAACATAATTATATCCTATTTTCAATTCAAAAGAGATTAATGATCAAAAGATTCATATCTAGGATTAACTAACCCCATTTATATTATAAACAAGGATTAATATTTATAAGAAATATAGTAAAGTTAATTGTTGATGATTAATTGTAGTGCTTAAGATAAAGATCTTATAATTTGTGTAATCCTAACAGTGCAAATTCTCACTAATCTCTGTTTAATGCTAATGCTGTAATAGCAGTATAGCGTCTTTATTCCTGAATGATAATCATCACCAGAAGGTGTTGAACTTTACAGCACAATCCTGACTTGTTATCAGCCAGGTGTTACACATGTGTTCACACCTTTGCAGGTCTCCTGTACTGTACTTACAGGTGCGCTTTCATTTCAAGTATAGGCTTATTTTTTATTTTATAATACAGTACTGTACTTATACGAAAGTTATAAATTTAATAAGGTTGGAAAAAAGAAGGGCAAATGATCAAAAAAATCAAAAGCTTGTGATAGAGAGTAATATACGCAGTATTGCAATGATTACCATTGTATACTACATGTACTGTTAACATTCATGTTTAATCCACTACATGCTTTTTCAGGCTTAGTTATTTGTCTGGGTTCCTACCCAATAAATATGCTCATGAAACCAACTTACCAGGGTAGATAACTTAAGCTCTGTCTACACTATCAAACTAGTTTGATAAAAGAAGTGCGATTGCCCAAATATGGGAATGATATGATCAAATATGGTAGTGATATGATTTATCCATATGTCCATATCACATCACTTTTTTTGTCACATAAAGTTAGATAGTGTAGACAGAGATTTAGCCAGAACATATGTGACTGCTGTGCAAACATTTTACATTTTTTCCGTTGAATGAAGGAAATCCAGGATTGATACTGTAATGGGTGAAGATCAAATTAATAATGATGCAATTAAAAAGAATCAGTCAGTCACTTCTAGACTGTTTTGTTTTTAGCTGTCACAGAATCTGTATCTATCCTTGTTACGGGCTTCGCATGAGTCCGAGCGGTTTGCTTATATAGTCATATAGGAGAAACGTCCGAGCGGTTTAATATTTAAAGTTATCAGACAAAGATGAACATCAAAAATGCATTAAAGTTAAAGTAAAAGTATATTTCTTTAATGAACAGGCCCTCTTGCTGGCCTGTGTCTGTTCACCTTCATACCAAAACTAAAACTAAACTTAAAACATATCATCTTAACTATTTAAAAAACCCACCCTGACTTCTGATTGGCCAACAATATTTCAAGTAGTTTGATAAGTTAGCCTTTTTCAAAAATTTAGACAAAATTACCGTTAACTTTGTCTGGGGCTTTTTTCTAGGCCACATGGTACCATATGATATGTGTAACTGTAAGAGGAGTAACTAAAGGTTACTGGATAATAACCTCTATAGTATGAGTTATTATCACACCCCTCTACTGAATAAAAGAGTGTGTCACTCTTCTAAAAATAGTATGTCCTTAACTACAGTACTTAATAACTAAACCAATATAATATGAGAATATAAAACTGAAAATGTTCAAAGTAGTTTCAAATGTTCAGCTTGCAGTATTAAAATTAAAAATGCATTGTTTATAATTTCTACTGCTCCATCATCAAAATGTAAAGTTCATTGTTCAAGTTATTGTTCATCAATGGTATGGTGTCCACTGTGTTAAATTTAACTTCAAAATCATAAAGTGTTCTGCAGTTCTGCAAAAATCACGCTGTCAAAAGTAAAATATCAATCAAATTAATTACATAAAAGTTTTTCTTCAATGCTCCTCATTTCACTGTTGCACTGCTGTCAATCATAAATGTAAGAGTTCATAAACAGGTCACAGTGTTCAAAGTTTGTATAAAAGAAGATGATACGGTTAATGGTCACATTCATAACATTTTATGGCAACAGTTCGAGATGCACTTTATATACTTAATTCTAAATCTTAAATAGTATAATATCATAATAAATCTGCTGTACTACAATACAGTAAAGTGTCTAATACCAAGTGTAAGTTGGTAGTACATATAACCTTCAATATTGTGAAGTGCTCTGGCCAATTGTTAGTTGGTGATGCTAAATATAATCTTTACTGACCCTTACTTAAGTACAATATAGATATTATAATTTTTAACCAATTTTACACAATATCATAATAAATCGGTTACTACAATACAGTAAAAAGTGTCTAATACCAAGTGTAAGTTGGTAGTACATATAACCTTCAACATTGTGAAGTGCTCTGACCAATTGTTAGTTGGTGATGCTAAATATAATCTTTACTGACAATATAGATATTATAATTTTTAAACCAATTTTACACAATTTTTATAATGGTCACAATATATATAGATTCTTTGTGAGAATCTTTTCGTTTGTATCTTAATACTTAATTTTACTATATAAGGTCAGATTATTTGTAATAATCCTTATACAGTACATAAAAATGTTAGTCTGATAAAACTTGTGCACTCACTTAACTATAAATTAAAATAATGTAATGTACTGTCTGTTACTTGAATTACTAACATCGACGTGACAAACTGTCAGCATTGGTGTTTGTTATACCTTTGCGGTATTGTATACCAAAAGTAAATTGTTGTAGAGTCATTGACCATCTCATTAGTCTATTATTTGAATGGCGGGTATTGTCAAGCCATTTCAACGCCTTGTGGTCAGTTATAACTGTAAATTTGTGCCCTTGTAAGTAATATCGTAACTTGTTAATTGACCATACTATAGCTAAACATTCTTGTTCAGCAACTGAATAATTTAACTCATTGGGCAACATCCTTACTAAGGTAAACAATAGGATGTTCATTACATACAATCTTTCTAATTCTAACTTTTCTTTTTCCATTTCGATTTTTTGATAGGCCAACCAATCATGCATGTGCATCAAAATCCTTTGACCCCCAATTTCTACAGAAATTTTATCAAGTACCATATCCGGAATTTCGGTCTCGTTACCAGAGTGGTTTCGGGTATATCTGGTACAACAGTACTATTCTGAGCCTGAGAAGTTTGTGCTTCATCGGTATTCATTATGGAACTTTGTTGAGATCTTAAGATCCTACTTGACTTATGTTTAGGCATTAATGTACTTATACAATATATAATGACTATGACTTAAGACGTAGTAAGATATATATAACAAAACTTAAACTATAGTGCATCACAAACTTCTACCACAAAATGAAAAATGTACCTTTAACTTGAAACTCATTGATGATATAGACAGAAAGTTTTCCTTCCCTTTGTGTTTCTGGCATGAAAACAATGTCATCCACAATGTTGGTAAAGTCTTGTTTCAGATCAAAATCCAAGTCAAGCAATCCATAAAAAAAAAATTTGTGAAGTGGTCCACCACAGCACAGTTCGTCTAATGTTAATAGTAACGGGTTAAAAACGTTTCCAGCACCGCTGCCACCATGTTACGGGCTTCGCATGAGTCCGAGCGGTTTGCTTATATAGTCATATAGGAGAAACGTCCGAGCGGTTTAATATTTAAAGTTATCAGACAAAGATGAACATCAAAAATGCATTAAAGTTAAAGTAAAAGTATATTTCTTTAATGAACAGGCCCTCTTGCTGGCCTGTGTCTGTTCACCTTCATACCAAAACTAAAACTAAACTTAAAACATATCATCTTAACTATTTAAAAAACCCACCCTGACTTCTGATTGGCCAACAATATTTCAAGTAGTTTGATAAGTTAGCCTTTTTCAAAAATTTAGACAAAATTACCGTTAACTTTGTCTGGGGCTTTTTTCTAGGCCACATGGTACCATATGATATGTGTAACTGTAAGAGGAGTAACTAAAGGTTACTGGATAATAACCTCTATAGTATGAGTTATTATCACAATCCTGAACGGGTTTCCGCTCAACAGCTCCGTGTTTTGTGTAAATGGTCAAGAAATAACATAGATTCTATTTTGTTGCTTTTTGGTTACCACTTACCAACTGCTCGTCTGTGTAAATTAATTTGAGAGGTTTCTACTCCTTGGTAATGTTACTCATCTCATTTTTAAACTAATTAAATAAAAATACACATTTAATCAAGAAATTTGCACAGTGCAATAAAAAAAATCATTATTTTTAAAGAGGTGCATTGCAAGCATCCTAGAGAGAATGTTAATGAGGAAGTTTTAATCAATTGTTCTGTAATAAACAATACAAAATCATTATTTTACCATAAAATGACCATTTTATCATCATAACTGTCATTGTTGGACAATACCCTCAACAGTTTGACGCCATTCTGCTCAGTCTTTTGTTTCATTGTTCCAATTTAGTCTTCCACAATACCTCCTCCTGCCATTTAAGAAACGAAATCATTTAAAATCTTGAAATAATTTCATTTGGATCCAAATTAATAATAATTTATTTTCAGAAATTTATCAATTTGTGCACATAAATGCAAGAACATAAGAAAGATATGTCATCAATTTATTTTTATTATTATAGATCTCTATATCAAAACAATAGATATTAATAAAAGGGAATCAGATTTATCATACCATCAATGGACAATTGAAAAATACTCCTAGAAAAAGTCTTAAAATGTAATAAAAAAAATAATCAGCCAAAAAGAAATGCCTGGCTTTAAAAAATTGTATAATTAGTAATCTGGTCTAATTAGAGTGCCAGAACGACATGTCTTGAAATGTCAATCATTAGGATCATTTTTTATCCATAGTAGATGTTGAAATTAGTTGATAGATAGCATCATAGAGATATTAACTATAATATTAATGATTAGTTTAAATGTTCTTAAGCTCTGTCTACACTATCAAACTTTATGTGAAAAAAATGTGATGTACCCATATATGGACATGATGATGTCATATCACTACCATATTTGAGCATATAACTAACATATTTGGGCATGTCACACCAAAATTGGTCTGGGGCAAAATCGGTCGGGCAAAGTTTTTGCTCTAAATTTGTGGCCAAAAGGAGTCCTCCACTGCCAAAATCGGTCCGGCCCCGGACCATATTTGTCGTGACAGGCACATCACACTTTTTGATATTGTAGACCTCTTGTTTCACAACGCATTTTTGCACCAAATGTATTCTATTGCAATTGTTCTCAAGTACTGAATCCCTCTAGGAAACTTTCATTTCAAACAAGGAATGAGGGACTCTTTTTCTACACTTGCATCTTTGGCATGTTCACCTATTGGTAATGCTCCCTTTTACCTGCCCATGCATAAAATTTTAATGACATATCTTTCAAAACGATGTACTTTAAACTGAAGTGTTAGACAAGTTTGGATGACTAATAAAAGTCACTTGTTATGTTAGCATCAATAATTTTTGTCACTGTGGTGTTAGATGCGATACCAATTTGCTATCACAACAGCCGTGACATTCACATTTAATTCCGTTTTCACACTTCACTAGCTGAGAAGGTGTCAGATTAATGTTGAATGTCCAATGTATAAATTGTTAAAAATTTAAAAGTTTGTAGTACAAAAAACAGAGTTTATATTATAATTTGTAATACAGTAGCAAGTTAAAATTAAAAGGAGCACTCCTTCCTTTAAAGGCCAATTTACACAGACGAACGGTAAACAGTAAGTAGATTTAAACAAAAAATACAGAATCTATGTTATTTTCTATGACCATTTACAAAAGGGACACTTTACTATGAAATGAATGAGGAGCAAGTGTTAACTTTACGGCCAACCCCTATGGAGGGGACACTTTTACTTGGCCCCTAAAGTGTCCCCTTAATAGGGGTTCTCTGTATAGTGCTGTGTAAAATAAGGTAGTACTAATTATAGAAACCAGACCGAGGTTACTATTTGTGTGAACACATATTTATATCATCTACAATATTGTTGTATATATTATTTATACTTCTATTGTCAGATATTTTATGTGGTTGACATACAGTCAGTATTTGATCAGTCAGTAATTGATGAATCCTCTCAAATGAAATGTTTAAATTTAACCATTACAAGAATAAATAGCAAATAAAATCCATTGTATGATAATGAATCCGTAGTTTTCATGCATTTTAATTTACAAAGTAGTGTATTTTTATTTTAATTACAACTAGGCTGAATACATATATATTCATGCTGTATCTGTTTCAAAATAACTGGTGCACTTCATTATATAACATCTTCAACTCCCTGTCTACAGTATGTAGGGCAAATATAGTTATAAACAATTTATATAATAATATCAAATATAAATTTTAATCTGTAAATCATTTTTTTTTTTGCCGTTTTTAATTTGCTATTATTTTTTCAGGCATTCCTAATTTTCATTCAGACATAAGATATAGTCTTTTTTATTTTTTTATTTAATGATCCACAGTATTTGTCAGAAGCCAATTTTATATAATAATGATAATTAATGTATTATTGACACATCAATTTTTAAAAATAAAATCATCATGGTAAAAAATGAACCAAACATAAATGCTGTGTAAGTAATGTTTAAAGTACATCTGTACAAATTGTTTATGGTCTGAGTTTCTGTATGGCATTTTAAATATGTTTGGCATCAAAATGCATTAACACTAGAAGCTTCTCTTCAATGTTTTTTTGTTGTTTTGAATTAACATGTTTCTTTCACTAACACATGTTGTATTCAATCATCTCTTTCTTAGCCATACCCACAAATGATCGTGATTGCGCAATCTGCATGGATCGACTTCGCAACTGTTTACTCTGCCCCTGCCATCACATGGTCACATGTAACGAGTGTGCGAAAATGCTCTTCAATCGCAAAGACTATTGTCCTGTTTGTCGTAAATCTATTATGGAGATCATACGTGTCTATACATCATAGAAGAAGAGCGTCGTTTGTGTAATGTGATAATATTTCATTGTTTTATTCTTTCTGTTAATACTAACAGATGATTGAAAACAATGAATGCTTTTATTAGTAATAGTCTTAACTGTAAATAATAAGTTGACAGTATTCAACAAATCATGACTATAATAAAGTTTTTTTGTCTGGTACAGAAAAGTATTATTGGTTATCTTTTAATTATGAATTCAAATATTCAAACTATATAATTCAAAAATACACAATTTTAAAATATAAATATTAATTCTGAAAAAATGTATTATAAAAAATCGTCTATATTGTGGGTCAGGGGTCAATTTGTTTAATTACAAATATTTTAAATGTATTGATTCAGTCAATTTTATTCAGTCAATTTTTATTCAATCTTCTTTATACAACAAGGAATGTATATTAATGTGCAATGTGTATCCTAGTCAGTGTCATTTTTACAAAGACCAGTCTGTGTGTTTTATAACAAGGTTTAAATAATTTATTATAGAAAAGTTATACAGTGTCATCTGTGTATTTGATTTGCGAGTTTGTAATACTATCATAAATAATATATGTTGTTTATTTGTTTCATTGTGAAAGACATTTTGTATTTTTGGTAGTATGCTTTTTGTTTTATAAACTATTATTGGTCAATTCAATAATTCTTATATTAATGGAAATATCCAGCAACATTATTTAATAATGTTTATTTAATACTTACTACTTAACATGATAACAATATTAATGGTGCTTAAATTGTACTTATATATAAATGTTTTTAATTATGAATTAGTTCTTATATAGCGCTTATTGCACTTGAATGGTTCTAAGCGCTTCACATTATTATCCTGGTCATTTTGTTGATATAACTTTATATCAACTTTATATCAACATTTGATTTCGCCATGCAAACCTTCAAACAATACACTGGTCATTTTGATAGTAGATTCAAATTTACATAAAAATGAAATTTATATTACACACATTTTCTTTATATTTATCAAATTATTTACTTTTTTAGCTAATGATTATTTATATGGAGCTTTGTAATATTTTTGTATATTTTTTTATATTTAAACTTAAGTATGAATATTATATTTTGTGTTAGTTTGTTTACTTTCATAGTTCTAGATAAGTAAGTATATACAATGTAATTAGCATGATATATAATGCATTGAAAACAAAATTATAGTAAGTTTCATTTACAAATAAAATCATTGACATAAAAATGTATAATATATATTAAATCATACCAAAAAAAAGGTCTTTTTTAGAATATTAAATTATTGTTGTTAAATAATTCCAAAGAAATATTCAAGTTAACAAAACATCTACTTATTTAATCATTGAACATTCTACTTAGTTTGGAGTATTTTGAATATATTTTGGGACCATGAGTATTGATTGATCTTTAATTTGCGCTTTTACAACTTGAAGTTCAATATGGCCCTTTCAGATTGCTAGAAAAAGTCCAGAGTAGGCGTAAAGCACACACACACACACCAGAGAGACAAATAGTGTGCATAAACTCCAGAGTTTTCTTAGGCAATGTGAAAGAGACTGTGTATGTGTGTGTGTTGACTGTGTATCACCGTGAAGTCTATTTAGTTATCCGCTTGGTATACCAAGCGGATAACTCCTTGTAATTGTATGAGATCAATATTTTTTTTCTGTATTATTCTTCTTTCCTTCCTTCCTTTTTGTGAGTCGTGTTCCTCTAAAATGTGTAAACATAACATTTCATAACTTTGACAACATATGGGCATTTACGTGAAGTTGTGCACCTCCTATTTTTGAATGACGTCATAGTTGCGCAACGTGACTTATGCGCAATTTTATGAATTTCAATGATTGATCATAGATTAAAAACCAAAAGTCATTTAGTATTGACACTTTGACAAAATTTAAGTCATATCAGGGGCAAACTTTCTACGGATTAAAAATGGCATGTTTGACAAGAAGTTACGCGCGCACGCGCATTTAAAATTTCAAAATGCGCAAAATTAATTTCTAATCAACTTTTTACGCGTTTCTTGTCATTTTGAGCATGTCAAAAATTCCCACGGGCGCGCAATTTTTTATGCGCGCGGTGCGCACATAGCGTTAAAAACATATTTTTTTCTCTTGAATTATATTTTTCAAGCCTTTCCCAGTGATTTTGAAAACAATTTAGACCTTTTCCAGTTTAAATAACGCCATACGAACACGTTGAATTAGACAATTCGCGCGCGTTTTTTATGAAAAAGCTTAAAAAATCGTCAAAATTATGTCTTTTTTTAAACAGTCATAGTTTCTAAAGTAAACCGTTAACCGTTTATTTTTATTACAAAATCTAGAAGTTGATGAGTTGTAGATATCGGATCATGCATCAATAAGGCTAAAAAAACATTGTGACGTCATCGTATGGCCACACGAATGTAAAATATAGGATTTTTGTCTCTTTCGTTATTGCTCATCACATTCAATGGAGCGCATCGCGCTTATCTGTATTCCTTTTTCTCCTACATTTATATATTGTGTAGGTCAATCAACTTTCTTTAGCATGAGATAAAAATATTTTAATTTTTATGACGTCATCATGCCTAAAAATTTTAATTACGTGGGTCATTAATTTCATCTTTACAGTAAATTTTAATCTGTAATAGCTCGTAAGAATAAAATGTGATAATCACGATTAAAACGTTTTCTGGAAGCTATTGGATTGTAGATACGAATTCATGTAAACATTTTGCCAATCGGATGTTGTGACGTCATCATATGGCCAGTTGAATAAAAAAAGTCGTATTTTCATATTTTGCGTAATAGTTCATCACATTTAAAAGGGTGCGCATCTATATTTTACGTATTCAAATTTCTTCTACACGTTAATATGTTGTTCCTGAGATAATTTCCTTCTGAAATTGCTATCTAAGTGTTTCATTTTGATACCGTCGCCATGTTAAAAATTGGAATAAATGGCGGGTCCCGTAATTTCACCTATTCTACACTGTATGTAATATGTATACAGCTTATACTGTTTGCATGTATATACTATATGACACAAAATTCAGCACTAACAGCATGTCATATTCTTCAGTTCTTGTCATAATGCCATAATCTTTATCTGTGTGCAATATTCCAACGTATGACGTGCACGTGGCGTTTGTCGTGGTGCGGATAACTAACTCGTCAAAGTGACGAGTTTCATGTCTAGTTATATATTTGTTATTTCAAATAATTATGTAATTGTATTAGTAATAGTAGTGTAGTATAATTGTTTATCATTATTGTAGGAAAAGTTCTAAAAGCATGAATGCTCTTATATATTCAGTTGTCGGTATATAGCTACCAGCTAAAACAATAGTGTTTTGATATCATTGTTGTTCATACATAATCATGTGCTGAGTCAGTTTATCATCTATTTTCATTATTCCGCTATGATTCATAGCTCCATTATAACTTCTTCTTAACGCTGCAGTCAACATTGTATTTCTATTAATATGGATTAAACTTACATTACAGTAAATAATCTACTGTATATGATGATATGATATTATTTTCTGTATTAATATCTCAATAATAACAATCATGATGTCTTGCTTGGTGAATTACCCCAGAGATGGATCCAGAATTTCTAAATAGGGGAAATCCAAGGTATAAAATTGTAAAATGAAATTAGTGTTTTATCTTTTGCATTGAAATTTTAAAATGTTGAAGGCCCTGCTGAGTGGATCCTCCCCCTCCCCACTCGGATCCCCTATGTACCTTAAGTAATCCCTGGCCAGAATATCTTTTGTGGCCAAAAATGGAACTACAAGCTTCATAACAAGATAATAGATTAAAATTTACAATTTTGAAAATGAAATGATCATGAATTTAAAGGCACAAAAGATATTTAAATTACTATGGATTATATAGTAAAAACTTTGTAAAGGCCTTGGAAATAAATTAATAAATCTCTTAAGTGACAGCAGCAGTTGACACCTATACACAAGATGGACATGTCAATTGTCCATAAATTGAGATTTTATCATGTTATAAATAAGTTCTATTGTGTATTTAGATGTTTTCAATGACATAGTGTATTATACAATGTGCAGTGCTAAACTACAGGGTAGTGCTACAATATTAATACAGTAGTCTGTAAAAATATATATAAAAAAAATAGTTCATAATTTCATTTTAACTGTCAAAAGGAGAGTGCTACCCATTCAATGGCGGATCCAGGATTTTGAAATAGGAAGGGCTGAGGGCCTAAAAATCCACTATGCCCCTAGATCCACCCCTGAATGGTACTCTTGGTACTCAGACCGCACTCAGTTTTGAGGTTAAAGGGTGTGTATGTCTATGTTAGTAGGCCTACAGAAGAATAAATAAGATTAATTTTTCTGTTACTGGTGATATTAAAAAGGTAATGAATAAGACTTTATCACTCTGCTCTAATACACATCATTGATTTATTCCAAATTTTCACAAACATTTATTTTAAGTAGGTGTTGTGTAGCATTGTTGTCTCAAATGGTTATTACCATGGTTACGCTGATGGGTTGTCATGGATTTTAGTGCAATAGAGCTACTCATAAAGATATTCCTGGTAAATTGCTCAAAAAATATATGTTCTATCGAAGATTAAATTATTATATCAGTGGTTTAACATTGTATATTTGTATTCTATATTTTATTGACTGTTTAACATCTTATATTTGACAAAACCAATTTTGTGTAATGTCTTAGATGTGCAAAAGTTTAATTATTCTATTAAAGAGAAAAATATTCCTTTTCTTTAAAAAGGGCATGTTTCCATACACGTATTGTAGAATTTGGGTAAGATTAATCAAAATTTCCTATCTTATCAGACAGTTGGATGAAATAACAATTAATCCAAATAGTGAACATTTATGTGACATTGAACTGTATAGAGATGATACTCCTGCATGATATCTTACCCATTTAAAGGAGAACCTTCAATAGCGCACTCAAACTACATTTATGGAGTACTTTACATTACAGGAAATTTTAATTGGACCTAGGTGGTCAGCATCATTGTCCTAGTAAGTAGTAATACCTAGTATATTTTGGACGACTTGGTGTTGGGGTACAGTTCGATGACTGTACTAGTAAATAAATATGAATGCACAAGATGAGACTACTACAGTCAATAAGCATGCACGGGATGAAACATATATGCATGTACGGGATAAGACTACAGTCAATATGCATGCACGGGATGGGACATATATGAATGCACGGGATGAGACTACTACAGTCAATAAGCATGCACGGGATGGAACATATATGCATGTACGGGATAAGACTATAGTCAATATGCATGCACGGGATGGGACATATATGAATGCACGGGATGAGACTACTACAGTCAATAAGCATGCACGGGATGGAACATATATGCATGTACGGGATAAGACTACAGTCAATATGCATGCACAGGATGGGACATATATGCATGTACGGGATATGACTATACAGTCAATATGCATGCACGGGATGGGACATATATGCATGTACGGGATAAGACTACAGTCAATATGCATGCATGGGATGGGACATATATGCATGTACGGGATAAGGCAGTCAATATGCATGCACAGGATGGGAGATAAATGTACGGGATAAGACTACAATCAATATGCATGCACAAGATGGGACATATATGCATGTACGGGATAAGACTACAGTCAATATGCATGCACAAGATGGGACATGCATGTACAGGATAAGACTACAGCAAATATGCATGGGGTGGTGAGACACCAGTAAATATGCATGGGGTGGTGAGACACCAGTATTCATGGGGTGGTGAGACACCAGTATGCATGGGGTGGTGAGACACCAGTAAATATGCATGGGGTGGTGAGACACCAGTAAATACACCAGTATTCATGGCGTGGTGAGACACCAGTATGCATGGCGTGGTGAGACACCAGTATGCATGGCGTGGTGAGACACCAGTATGCATGGCGTGGTAAGACACCAGTTTAAAATATGCATGGCGTGGTGAGACACCAGTATTCATGGCGTGGTGAGACACCAGTATGCATGGCGTGGTGAGACACCAGTATGCATGGGGTGGTGAGACACCAGTATTCATGGCGTGGTGAGACACCAGTATGCATGGGGTGGTGAGACACCAGTATGCATGGCGTGGTGAGACACCAGTATGCATGGCGTGGTGAGACACCAGTATTCATGGCGTGGTGAGACACCAGTATGCATGGGGTGGTGAGACACCAGTATTCATGGTGTGGTGAGACACCAGTTTAAAATATGCATGGGGTGGTGAGACACCAGTATGCATGGGGTGGTGAGACACCAGTATGCATGGGGTGGTGAGACACCAGTATGCATGGCGTGGTGAGACACCAGTAAATATGCATGGGGTGGTGAGACACCAGTAAATATGCGTGGGGTGGTGAGACACCAGGATTAGTATACAGTAAATTTACATCTGCAAGGAATGTTCGTTACTAGGCCTATGTGATTAAAGCTCATAACTTATAAGATATCTGTTAACCCTAGAACTTGATAAGCAGTATCAAATAAATAGAGGGACACACAAATATTTGGTAGAAAGATATTGTACATACCTACATGTGAATTTGGTTTGTTTATTTATGAAGATCTACTTGACTGAAATCTAAATAGATTATAGCAACTGTTGACAATGACAAGCTTTTGGGGAAAACACTCAAAAAAGTAAAAACCAATATCAACTCTTAAAAATTTCTGTTGAATTTTTCAAATATTAATAGCAGGCCTATATTTAAAAAAAGAACAAAAAAGTTACAAATGAATCACAATCCTTTTGGTGCAGTACCCGCTGCTTACTTGGGCTCGAATCTAACACCTAGGCATCAGCACTCCTTGGTGGTCTAGAAGGTATGGCCGCCAGGCTAGTAATCTGGAGGAAGGGGTTCGAGTCCCACTCGAGAATTACTCGCAAATTCTCAATGTACTTTGTTTTATAATATATATTCAGACAAACATCTGACCAACTACAATATTATTTAGTCAAATTAACACTGTTACAAATACCATAGTTTAAATATTTAATAGATTTGTTCAACATGTATAAATGTGATATTGTAGTGTAGGGAATTTGCATTCATTTAAAATGCCTTCCATAGACAACTTCTGGTTTCAGTTGGGTGCATCAGGTCACGGATGAGTGCTTCTGGTATATAAGTGTTCACCTGCCGACTAGCGATGCTGCCGGCCAGGTACGCTACAGTATTTATCTAGGTTATCTGTATTTATGTTATTCAACTACCAGTAGTACCAAAACATGACTTTTTGCTATTTTCCCTGAGGGCTTCTATGAACTTTAACCTTTGTGAAATTAAATTACATTGACCATCAATGGAGCATTGTGTTTGCAAACATTTTCTTCCCCCTTCCTGATGATAAAACAATCTTCTTACAAACTATTTAAGCGAAATCATTATTTTTGTTGGTTTTTTGGCAAAAGTGAATAACTTGATTAAAACAACAAAATTAATATTCAAATTTAGGTGTTTTTTTTGTTGCATCTTTTTAATTTTCATTTTTTTGGGGAAAATACATCTTTTCATTAAGAAAAAAGAGAAATATAAAAAAAACCATAGCAGAATTAGTACTTCCTCCATGGAAAAACCGAGAATTTAATTTAGTAACTTTATTATTCCATCCATAAAAAATTATCAGCTAATTATAAATTTAACCAGGGGCCAATAATCTTATGGTTCAGTCCACACACCGTCCAGTCAAAATCAAAAAGCCAAATTCCATACACTTGATCTAGTTAATAATACACAATTGTTTGTATCCAGGTACTGGTATTCTTAAAAGGTTTTTTTTAACAGCTTAAAGGAGCCGACTTTGTTTATATAGGTGCTGTGGATTATCCTACTTTTATCACCCATTCAAAATCCCTCTTAGCTCAAGACCACTTTTAAAGCCTCAGAATAAGCCTTTATTATCATATAGGGTGTTTGAAATGGAAGAGATGGTATTAACAGTGTGTTAACTCCCTCGTAATAATAATAAAAGTATATTTTTATCATTGCAATCTTCTAATAGGAATACTATAATGGTTTAATATTTCTCTACAGTAAATAATACCACATTGCCTCAGGTAAAGGCATGGGCCTTGAACATAAAATGGGGTTAAGTTTGAAGGCCAAATTTCTAGTACTACCTGTAAATTAATGTTAAATTTGTTAGGAAAAAATATCTTGATTCTCTATACTACATCTGGTGCAAATTAAAAGATAGTCATTTTTTAAAGCTAAACCTTATTTATGCCTTGTGGTGTTTGTGGTGATTGGACCATTTTTAAAGACTTTTACTCCTGATCTTATTGGGTACAAAACATTCGTTTGTGCCAAAGCTTTTGAGGTGATCCCTGTATTGATTCCATATCCCAAGGTGATTATACTTTAAATTTATTATATTTGTGGTGCCACTGTGCTGCTCTCTGGAAAATTTAATATATAAAATTGATAACAAATTCACAGCCTATGTAGAAACAAAATTGTATTGTAGTTCTATTTATACAGAAAAGACTGCAGTTGAGATTTTTCTTTTAACTTATTAGTTGTGAAGATAATTATTTGGATGGTTCACTTTTATAAATGTGATATTGATTATATTTACAAGGTTTTACAAGGTTGGCATTAAAAAATTAAACAATATCGTTTCGTTTATTAGTATAGTAATTTTATCTGTGAAAAAACAGTAGGTTGTATATGAAATAATATAATAATAATTGCAATAATAACTGCAAAGATGTATGCTTTCGACAGTTTTCTCACATTGAGATACACAAACAAGTCCGAATAAATTAAACTGTAAACAGGTTCAATCAACCTATACTACCGGTATATATTCGGTTTTTTTTTAAATTTCTACTATACAATAGCTTTTCTTTTTTACCATAGTTCCATAGCATCTCTTCCAAGAAGAAGACATGGAGGTAATGCCAATATCACAATATCAAATGATCAGTGTAACCTATTTACCCATAACAAGTAAGAATTCCAACAATAAAGGAGGTTTGTCATTTTAATGACCTCCAAGTATTTATACCAAAATAGCCCCAGGCAAAGACAACCAAATAGTATGAGGCGCCAAATATTCACACACACAAATCTAAGCAAAAAAGTGTATTAATATAATAATTTAGCATTTTGCGCCTTGTAACCTGGAAAGGGTTGGATTCAAGTGACAGTTAAATATTCATAGGCTTTTGTAACTACCCCTGGGACCACAAATTATTCCATCATTTGGAGTTTGGTTGAGGAAAGGCCAATTCGACAGGTGGGTTAATAAACAAATATTCTACACATTTTTTCCTGGTCTTTAAACTGAAATGTTTTAAAGGGCTTGGGAAACCTGTTTTATGATACAGATGGAATGTTTGGGGGTAAAACTGAAACTATTTGCCAGCACCTTCATATCAGAATATTTTGACTGGTAACTTGAAAGTGTTCAGTTTTCAACTGTATTTCAGCCCGATTTTCCCAATTGTAAAAGTGTGATCTTTTATTTAGGTATCTGGAAAGGATTTCAATATTTTTCGTCGATGAATTTTAATAACAATGTTATGGTTTAAGTTTAGAGCACGTCTGAACAGTTACCATGGATGGACGCAAAGCAAGATCGTGTGCAATGCAAGCAAAATTTTGGAAATTATCTATCGCATCTTGATTAGTCTCCAAATTTTGTCTTGGGAAACAAGCTTTAAGAATATCATGAGAGAAATTGGCCTGGTAAAAAATCTTAAATAAAAGATAGAATTTTTTTTTTATCATTATTATCTTATTTTGTCAACCTACTTGCATTATTGACAAGTTTGCAAAACAATTTATGGTAGAAGCATTTTTTGTGGGTATTGAATGGTTTTAAAATGCACAATAAGCATTTCAACAAAATACTGTACACAAGTAAAACTTATTCAAATCTAGTGAACCTTACCTAAGTACTTGTTATGTTGTAATAGTGGTTTTAAACTCTATTTATAGATTTAAAATACCAATGATTCATTTGTATTTCAATTCCAAATTGAATTGTTGACTACACAAATTTGTATGCGTAACATTTTTAAAATTCTTTATATATGATTCTAGATATTTTTGCAAGTAATTACAATATTATCATAGCTTTATTAACTGGACGAATTTTAAAGTATTAAATAATGGGACATTGATATTGCAGAATACATAGGAATTTGAAAAAATAATGGGGCTTTAGTATTGCAGATTATAAGGAATTTGAACTATATAAAGTTAGCTTGTTATGTGCCACGCCTTCTTAAGCCTCAAACTTTCTCTTTTTTTATGATAAGAACTGGTATCTATTTTACTTTTTTTGGTCATTTTCACCTTGATTGACAGTGTAGCTTGGTATGTGCCACGCCCTATTAAGAACTGGTACATTTTCTGGGATTTTTATTTTGTCAGTTTTACTTTTAAAATCCACCATCTAATTGTTTTTTTGGTTTTTTTTAATTCAATTTTAGGCAAATTGCCAAGGATAACCACAAGTGAACTCAATTACTGTCCTTCTCTCAAAGGTGGCTCTCCTGTAATAAAACAATTAATACTGTGTGTACAGTAGGCCTACAGAGTGACCCATGATGGTATTAACCCATGTCTTAATCAAACAGTTCCAAGTTTCTGTCCATCCAATGATATTAAATAAAATAGCCGAAAGTCAGTATTTTATTATTTAGATTTAAAAACTTATGTGAAAAGTTTGTTTTAATCCATAAGCACATTTTTTAGAAGTTCCCTGAATGGTTCTTCAGCTACTGGACTCCCCTCTAATGTGTAGATAGCATCAGGTAACAACAAACTCAGGTAGAATCATCTTGTTATTATCTACAAAACTAGTAGTAGTTTAAAAATAACTAACAGATGTGAGTTCAAAATGAAATATTATTATTGTTCATTGTCAATATTTTTCAATTTACTGAGTAGCTAAGCTATTATAAATATATAATCTACTTCCATATTTTTTAATGCAAATAAAATATATTGATGGAGGTTAATTAATCAATTATATTGTCAACCTCAAAATGACGTTCTTATTTGTCTATTTTATTTTTTACTTTAGTATTCAGGTATTATAATTACTATATAACTCCTCCTTTGATACCCCCCAGGGGACACCCATATTAAGGGGATAAATTCTTATGAAATGAACGAAGGGAAATAATGTTTTAACACTAAACAGCCACTCTCTTTCAGGGGACACGCCTATTAAGGGGACACTTCGTTTGGTCATGAAAGTGTCTCCTGAAAATGGATTGTACTACAAAAACAGGCCAATACTATAACTTTGCCTGGCTATTAGTATTATATCGTTACTCAAATTTCATTACAGTCTTTTTAATATTTAATATTGCAGGTTTATTTGTCAAAAAAAAAATGAACAATGCCACAACTAGCCGGAAACATTTAACAATACAAACTTAAAACTTCCTAAGAATATATATGAATATATGTAAAAAAAGAATTAAAATTAAAAATTTGACCAATAATTTCAGTGTTTTAATAAAGCAGTTACTTTATGATACTGAAGTGAATGTGATACAAATTATCAAAATGTATTGAAAAATCCATGTATATCCTGGCAACTATCATGGAAACTGTTAAAGTTTTAATGATTAATGATATGAAGCCTGTTTATTTTAAGATTCCTTATATCATCCTAACTTGATAAAGCCACTTGTCAAAAAACACATTCTCTAACATTAATCACATGTTATGTTGAACCTCATAACAACTAACCCCAGTCTTATAAATCTTAGCTGCGATAGAAAATATTTTTCATAAAATATAGTAGTAGCACTAAATAAAAACATTATGGTATGGTTCTTTTTATAACAGGCAATGGGTTTAATAATCCTAAATAATCTAATTCTGCTTTTAAAACTTTACATGGCTTATTGTTTTTTAATAAATACTGTAATTTCTAAAATTAACTGTGTATGATTGTTCATATCAGTGTTTTTTTCAATTTTATGTCTATAGGCAGATGTGGCCAAGGATTACAAATAGTAAATTAATCACTGTCCTATCAGATAGGTGGTAATCCCCCTGATTAGAGAAAAGTTGGTTTGGTGGCAAGGCATGAATTACAAATTTGGCTGGGGACTGTTATAGACTCAATTCTACAGAAAATAGATGATTTTTTTAAGGGATGCTAACATTAATAACTTTATACCTATACCATACACAACATTGATTTGCAACTTATGATATAAAATATAACACAAGCTTAACTTACATAAATCTCAATACCCTGAAATTGATTTACCCCTTCTGATATATAAAATAACACAAAATTAACTTACATAAATTTTAAATATGATATTGAAACTTCTGTCTGATTTTATCACTAAGATAATTGCTTTAGAAAAATAATACAGTATAATAATTTGTTTTATCATTTGATTAATATTCTTGATTTCCAGTCAAACAACTAATTATGTAAATCTTACTATATACTAAAATATGAAATCGGAAAAATGTATGGCATTGATAAGTGACTATAGGTTACAAATTGATAATGATATCATTTTCAACTGCATTGGTTAGAAGGAATTTTAATTTGTACTGTGTTAATTTGATAGGTATCGATCTTTGATTAGTGTCTGTCACGCTTGATTTAGTAAATTAACGTCCTATGTGATGCAGTGTTTACATTGAAACTGGTTTCAGTTTGTTCTGCTTTTATTAAAGCTCTGTCTACACTAACTTTATGTGACAAAAAAATGTGATGCGCCCATATATGGACATAAATTCAATATGTGATATCACTACCATATTTGGGCATATCACTGCCATATTTGGGCACATCACACTTTTTTTGTCAAACTAGTTTGATAGTGTAACATTTAATTCTTGGAAGATTCATTACCCAAATCAAATTACGTCAGTATGTCTTTTATTTTTATTTCACATCAATTTTTTAATATGATGAGAATAGATTCTGGATCATATTGTGTTTTCTATTGGTTTGTAAGTTGTCCAGCTACTGGGTCAGAACCAGGATTTGAACCAATGACCTTGGTATTTGTAAGCAAGTAAATTAAAAATGAAATCAACCACCCTAAACAAAGATGTCTTTCTACAATCTGCACTTTTTTCCTAGTAGTTTTCTAGGGTGAAAATTTCCCCTAATAATAATAACACATCAAATGATTCCGATAACAGATAACATCAAAGCAATTGAAAGGATCAAAATTCTATCATTTGATTGGCTCATGCTAAGATGTCATTCTCGTATAGCTTATTTATATTGACTTAACGGCATGAGACAAATTTACACTAACAATATTTTGTGTTTTTTGACAGAGAGCTGCCTTTCTTGATTTATATTGAATATTCTGTGTAAGTAATCAATATATTCAGTTCACACCATTGAATGAATAACTTTCACAAACTGTAAATCAGAAACTGTTGATATTGTTTTTAGTAGTGCCCCATTCAGTTGTATCTTTTCAGGTCGAATGTTTTTAGAAACTATATAAGAGGTGGAATTCCCAAAATTGTTGAAAAAATCTGCAAATAAAATTCTTTTTCTAAACCAAAAATTAGCGAAACCCCAAACCTTGACAGTTTCGCTGTACTGTATGTCATTAAATGTTAATTTTTGGTTTTCAAAAAGAATATCAATTTATATCTAAAATACAGATGAACATTTTTAATCATACTGTACTTCAGTGTGTGTTTATTTTATAAGTGTAAAGGAAGATGAAAGCAGTTAATGGATTTTGGTCAATGACTGTACTTATGACAATAAAATAAAGTTGAAGTTGAATTAAAACTTAATGCACTTTTACTTAAGAAGCTGGATCCACAAATTGCAGGCATTTTTTACAGCTTAATAACTGCTACAATAGCAACAATAGCATTAGTCATATAGTTCTGTTAAGCATTGACAACAGATTTGTGAAATTGGGAAATTGTGTAAGACACACTTCAACTAGAATGGTAAGGAATTTGTATGAATCAAAAGAAAAAAGTTGAATATCACTGTGAGGGACTCTAATAATAATCTTTAAACTGTTGAGTCGTCCCTCCTTCAAAATCTAAAATAAAAGAGTAACAATACTGTTTTAGTGGTACAGTAGCTTGGTGGTTAACATACATGAATTCCAATGTCAATGGCCCAGGGTTCAATACTGACCTAATGCCAGAGTTGATCATTGTTTCACTCCATTCTAAAGCTTGATAAAGTGAATCCATCCTGTTACTTGCTATTGGATGTGCATGAAATAAATAGCGTACAATTAAAACAATCTAAGCCTGATTAATGCATAATATTAATTGTGTTAGGAAAGGGGTGTGGTAGAAGAGAAATTTTTGCTCATCTAATTCTAGTGAAAATAGTGTATAAAATGTGTTTTTATTTGTGTGTTATTGATTGCAACACTAACAGGAAGAGACACAGGATGCTGAAAATCAGATGAATACCTTTACATCCAGTTGCCATGATGATGGTAAATGATGCTTGTTGATAAATTGAGTTCATTGTTCATTATGTGCAATGGAAACAAAAATTGGCAAAGTATTTAAATTTATCCAACAGCAGAGGCATTACGTAGGGGGAAAATCCCCCTGATTTAGATTTTAGCAGTCCTAAGAGGCCCTCCAATGATGGGTAGTTGCATTGGTGTTGCTCTCTGGGGGCATGGGATTAACCAATGAGCACGCTCATAGAAGTTACATCACTAACCAACAAAGGCTCAAGCAAGAGGATGAGCATAAGAGGATGAAAAGTTAGAGTTGGTGCCAAATCATTTTGGATGGGTTACTAAAATCAATCTAGTAGAAGACAAAACTTAGGATAGGGTACAAAATGAGGTGAAAGGAAGTTACCAGCTCAATTGTGTTTCCAAGCAATATCTATTTTGCAACTGTTTTTTTTTTATCTTCCACCAAATGAGCTGCTACTATAACAAGTAAAATCAATAAATTATTATTTTTACTACCCAAGAAGATTTAAGCATAGCCAAATTTAATAAGTTTGTACTCAAACAGAGTCGGTTTGTTGAGAGATGCCAAGAGGATTGGGTCCCTTTAGATACACTACAAATAATTGGCATTTTTCCCATAAAAATTTCCATCTATTGAACCTCACACAAAAAGGCATTGTAACCACAAATATGTTGGTATTTTACTATTTCTTTTGCCATCAGTTATTTAAAAAAGAATTTTTGCCTTTCTATTTACATTGAAAACAAAAATAAATAAGTTTAAAATTGTATCAAATTCTTTAACGAACAATACTTGTAATGAGGGCAAATATTTGATATCTGGTAATTTTGAGAGTACAGTGTTCCGCAAGTTGATACTATATTTACACTTTAGTACTGATGACTCTATTATATAAACTTTGCTATATCTTGGTTTTTGCAATTACATGGTACTTTATTGATCAGGTATAGTTTTGGGGGCCTGTGCACAATCAACGTTTTATGAAGATAAAATAATTATTTCTAAAAACATTTTTTTTAAAGCATCTATATTATCATGGATAAAGATAAACTACTTACGCAGTTAAATTCACGCATTTCAAAAGATTTTTCGGTATCACTATAATATAATCATTTTTAAATCGTGATTTATATTCAAGGTTTTAGCACTGATGGGTTAATATTGGCAAGGCTCTATTATCAATGCTTACAACAAATGGGCTATTCATTTTCAATAATTTGATTTAACATAAGCCTGATATTCTCAATTTACTTTTCAATAAACCAATTAAATCCAAACCAATTATGGTCAGATGACAAGATTGAAATGCAATGTTGTTACCAAGTGAGAAGGATGTTTATATTACTGCAGTAATGAATGATGTGTAGATACCTTTATAAAATTAGAGTTTACACGTTAATCATATTTTGTTACTGCACGCATTGATACAAATGGGATATTAAAATGACGGGAATATTTTACTGGGAAAGATCAAACAAACAAAAACTTGAAGAGAGCAAAATATAAAACAATGAGACAGGGTTTACCTAAGTGTTATAAAAAGAATTAACAATTTGGGAAACCCTCTATGGCCATAAGATGGTGGGGGTGTGGGGGAAGGTATCGTTAGTAATAAGCAACTGAAGTCTTATTTGTTTAAAATTCGATAAACAATGTACAGTTCAATAAGTTCAATAATGCATTATAATATGACTAATTAAATAGTGACTAAGTATTGAGGGTTAAATTTGAATTTGGGAATTTCTTTTTAAAAACTTTACAACAAGTTACCTTTTACATTTTCGTTCTTCTTTTCATGAACTAACAAAAACCGTTACTAACAAGTCTTAGTTAAAGCATGGTGTTACGCATTCTCTCTCCTGTGAATTGATCGAATGTGCTTGCTGATGTTGGTACAGTAGGCCTATTCTGAAAAAAAATATATAAAAGCTAGGAAACATTCCTAAGCTTGTAACGGTAAGTAAGCCTTTTATTTTCACATTAAAATATCATGAAAAATCATGTTGAAATGCTTTGTTGTAGGCCTACTAGGCCTACTGTGGACTGGATTGCAGTACCGGTAATAAAGTACAGTATAAAACTAGTCCTATACTAAAACGAGGTTTTGCACAGTATAGGGAGCCTAGGTGCTTCTCACCCCACAGTAGACTGCCCATGGCCCGGTTCCTGATTGCATGTAGGATGGCCTAGCCTAGTCATAAATTACAGTAAGATTTTATATGATTGTACTGTTTTAATGATATCTAGCTATACGTAGATCAAACTTCACGATGTTTTGAAGTCAGAAAAGCAATTAAATGTGTAAGTTTAATTCAATAATTGGTTTAATTTAAACTTACAATATCATTTTCACGGGACGATCGTCGCACGTGAAGCGATGCTGATGCCACCTCTCTGTATGTGCCACCACATTTCCCCCACACACGTCACGGTGGTTGCGAAGGAATTTTTGATGGATGTTTGATGCGGATTGGTCAGTAGTTCGAGCGCGGGAACGGATTATTGTCTGATTTTAAAAATATGAATAATAATGACGATTACCCACGTGCAAATTGTTGCGTAATTGTTCTTTCACTATGCTCGGCGCTCCAAAGAAAAAAGCAAATATATGAGTAAAATTAATTTAAGCCTGAAATACATTTTTATATTTTTTTATTATACTTTAAAGGCGGCAATTTATACAGCATATTACCGTATTCCACTTTTTATTAATATATTATATTCTGCTTCAGTTTGCTGCTCAATCATCCTTGAGGCTGTCAATTTTTAAGTGCAATGGAACACCTTGATGGTTAAATTGGGCACTGAAGTGTGTAAAATGGAAACAATTATTTAGATATAGTTGATATAATAATAATGCAGGATTGCACATACAATGTAAAACTAGGTTGACCAATCATTGCATTGTTTTCATGTTAAATATCTATACAGATTTGAGAACATGCATACCTGACATGATGGGGTGGGAGAGGAAAGAGCCAATCTGTATGGTTTCAGAAACATTTTTAAAAATTTGAAAGTTTCAATCTTATTAGGCCTACAGTATAGGCGCAATCAAGTTACTTTTATTTTCCCCTCAATTGTATATTATAAGTATGTTATCAGTCTGAAAAGGTCAAAGGGCACTCTCAAAGTACATGTTATTGCTTGGCCTCAGGGCAATAAATATTACATCTTATTTCAGTTTATGGGCAGTTTCAGTTATGTTAATATGTGACCATAGCTAGGCCCAGGGGCCACCGTCAAATGACCTTTTGGTGAACATGCTTTGAACAAACATCTGAGCTGGTATGTATAGCTACTATTTTCGCAGCTGTCGTTTCGCATCTTTTAATTATGCAGTTTAGACATAGGAACAGAATCTTGATATAGGTCTACATTCTCTATTGTATGCTAGTACATTTTATCAATTTCCATCCAAAATTTAAATTCATGTTTTGTACGCAACACAATCAATTGATTTAATAGTTAAATAGATTATTTCTCCATGGTTAATACATCTTAATTGAAATGGTTTGAAGATTGTAGCATGACCAGAGTGTGGCTCAATGGGTAAAGCTGTAGGCATGTAAATGTTAAACTTGACCTCTACATTACATGACCTCAAATGTCACCAATGGATCAACCATACCAGGTAAAAATTTACACACAAAAAACAATAGTTGTAAATGGTCGCGAACTGCACATCATTAAAAATATTCTACAGTACAGTACTAACAAAATGCATTTATGAAACAGAGCTTTAAACTTGGATTACAAAAATTTATTAACTGATTTACCATTTACATGTGTATAGTAGAACAGAGTGAAGAATATTCTATAGTTAAAAAGTTACAAATGTTAGAATCTCCCACATCCACAAAAATATACTGTTTGCATACGAAAAATCTATGTCTATATTATCTAATATTATTACATGAAAATTGTATCGTAAAACTTGCCAAATACAAAAATACAATTTCCAAGGAAGGTGGTAACTGTTGCAACGCAACCAAACAATACATATATTCTATATAGGACTTACTTACTAAAGAAGGTTGCTATTCATATCTTCTTTTAGAGTTATGTGATAACATACAAGAGAAACAAACTTCCTACTACACGATGTGCATCAACACAGTGGCATATCTAAGATACAGGAGTATCTTACTTTTATTCAAATGGCAAGAATATTAATAATTACTGTAAACTGTAAAATATTTTTTTTTTTCAAAACTAAGCCTTAGAAAAAATATAGGCCTATATGTTATCCAAATTGGAAGTCTTAGGCAGGCCACTGTATATGTAGGCTATAGATCTTACGGTTCTCTTCCTATTCACAAACAAACCACATTCGTTTATTTTTTTTATGTAATTTTAAATGTTCATGGTTAAACATCAAACAGTTAGTCAATTTACTACCAAACCAGGAAACATAATCAATATTAAGATTTCCTAAAATTCATATTCCTACTACATTCATTGCATTTACATTTGCAAAACAGAAAGTAAAAATGTATCCCATTATAATGTCCGAGAACAATTGTACAGTATTTAATATCAATTAATAAAGCTAAATACAGATGATTAACTAAAATTCTGATAATGAAATGTTGATATATAAATATTAAAAAATTAATAAATTATTGAGGTTATACATAAATATTGGCATGCTAATATAATCGCATCTAATACAACATACCCAGTTCACTGTTTACACTGGTATCATACTATAAATTATGTGTTACCAACATAAGATTCAACATTTCTATTGTGATACAATATTTTATTAAAACCAGAATGAAATTAAATTTTGACAATAGTGAATGAACTTCCACAATAATATTTACATACCCAGGTGGAATTGCAACTATCGAAAGTTGACCAATTTTGTTGTCATAAAAGTTTCTACAATACTAAAGATATTTAGCAAAAATTATTAAACAGAAATCATGAATTGACACAATATGAAATAAGAAACAAACAATAATACAACTGCAAAATTAACCTAGAACACAGATGAGAATGTCTTCATGTTATACCTTTTCTTCATCCCTTCTTTTCAAATAATGGCAAAAACCAAAAAAAAGGTTGCTTAGCTGGAGACTAATTGGTGTTCCCCTTTTTAAAGTTTACTTGTGTCCATAATGTTGGAAAATATTAAATTAAATTCACAACAATCGCACTTCCATTGTCCTTTCAATACGTAACATTCCTATGAATATGCATTTTTAGATCTGGAGCGCTCTAAATAAAACAAATTCACAGAATGGTATAATGAATCCATCAGTGTACAAATCCAAAATAAGACAGGTTGCATTTGCTGGAGCGCATTCCTTGAGTTGGATCCTGTACAAACAATCTTTTTGTGTCACATCAACCCGTAAAAATAACTGGAGCTGGAGCTTGGGTTTAAATGTTCTTGACACATTACAGAAACATTTCGCTGGAGAAACATTTTCATTCTCATTTTCTACTTAAATCGTTCAAGTTTTTCCATTTCTCACGGTTGGTATTGAAGTTAAAAATATATGTTCGCAAAAAAAAATCTGCATTGCGTAATTAATGTCAAATACACAATCCACTAGTAAGTAATTCATCAAAATTTATTGGTAGAAAGATCATTCTGTCAATTTCTTCAAAAAGTGAATGGCAAGTTTAAAGACTTTAGTATGTATGTGGTTATAACTTCCAATCAGTTTTTTTATTATTAATTCAAGTGTAAAAATCCATAAAGGCACTCATCCGATAGTTATTTTCATGTCATGAGGTAGACATGTTAAAGAGTTTTATCAATCATATAATTTATTTCTTGTCAGTGTCAGATTCCGATGAACTAGAGGACGAGGATGAGGACGAGGAAGACGAAGAGGACGAAGATGAAGAGCTAGATGAACTTCCTCTTAATCGACTAATAAGACCTCGCTTCTTTTTCTTTTTTCGCTTTTTCTTATCTTTCTTAACGCTGACATCTGCTTCTCCTTCAACCTTAGCACCACCTCCAAAACTAAAACCTAGTCCACCAGATACATCTGGAACTGATGGAAGTTCTACTGAGCCTTGTACACTAGTGTCTGCATCTACATTAGAACCAAATGATTGATCTGAGGATAAACATATTCAAGATTGTTAATGCTTTGAAAATAAAAGCTATATAAAAATGTCATGCTTTATTAAAAAAAAAAACTGATCTGGAAAACTCCCAAGGGTGTGTGTTCCAAAAAATAATTGTTTTATCAGTTGAAATACAAAAAATATTTTTTTATTTCTGTTTCAGAGAAAAAATAAATAGGGAAGGTATGCACAGCACATAAATGAAAATAATAAAATTATAAACACAAATGGTAATTAATAACAAATGTATAACATGCAAATCAGCAATTGATTTTGATTGGTTTCTTGAATGAATTAAAAACTATTATAAGGAATGGCTAAATATCATGCATGATGAGAATCTACTGCAGATTTTGAGGAAGAAAAACTGGTTAGAGCACATTTCAAACATTTGTAAAAGCAAAACATATCCAAATATAAAAACCAAATCCAAGCAATGTTAATCCATCCTACCTATGGTTCATCAACCACCATAATTTACACCAAAAATATCCCTTTAAATTTATATAAAATACTAACAGGCTATATAGTAAAGAGCATTTTCTCACAACCTCTTCCTGTAGACTTAAATATGTCCCATTGTCTTTTGAAAACTAAATTTGACCCAATATATCAATACAGTATTTACAATATATAAAGTTAATACTGTAGAATTCTAGAAGCTGTAGTACGAAAAGATTATTGCAGCCACTGAGATGTAATTGTGTACATGTTCCAATATATATATTACCAGTGTATCTTAATGTAGTGTATGAAACCAAGTGTATCTATAAGTAATAATAAACATGTAAACTGTATATGGAAAAATCAATAACTATTATAACTATTACAAAGTCTACTGTATCTGTAGATTCCAAATAACAGAGTAAAATAAATATAGTGCAGGATAAAGTACTAGATTGTAAGTTACCTTTTACATAATTTTTGTATTCATATTCTACTTTATTCTGTAATATCAAATAACAAAATGCAAAAAGCTACAATGTGATACTATCAGTATATTTAAAAAAAAAGTATTTCCTATTGTACAATGCTATTTTACATCAAATTATAACTACAGTATATTAAAGTACATTTAATGATTTTTAGCACAGCATTGCATTATATAAGACATGCCAATTTATTAGTAAAGTGTACAGTATGTATTGTTTTTCAGTGGATGATTAGCAGTTTATCACTTCAATAGCAGTTGCCTGGTTGTAAGCATTCCAACACATGAATGATTGAACCAAAACTTGATGTAATTTGGATAATTTTATCCATTCCACAAGTATACTCCATATATACAAGCATTATATAAGCTAGCAATAACGTTCCAAATTATTTTACAGTGACAGTAACTTTATTAGTTTCAAAAGTTCAGTACTTGCAATATTGTAGAAAATAAATGCTCATCAAATTTTGGTTCTTTTTAATCTATTCATAATTCTCACCTCCAGGTAAAGTAAATTGTAATTCCCCACCACCATCAGGTGCACCAATATCAATACTTGTGCCACCATCAATGTTGGCATCTGATTCACCACCTACACTAGGCATGGCGATACCACCACTGAGATCAACATTTGGTAATTCAATGTTTGCACTACCACCAATACCACTTAGATCTGGTGAACCAATGACTGTGCTTGAGTGGTCAATGCTTGCACCCCCTCCAAAGCCAATATCAGACGTGTCTACATCAACAGTTGGTTTATCAATATGTGCGTTTCCCCCGAAGCAAACTCCTGGTAAGCCAATATCTGAACTGGGTTTACCGATGGTTGCACCACCTCCAAAACCAAAATCAGGTGTGTCTACATCAAAACTGGATTTATCGATGCTTGCACCACCTCCAAAACCAAAATCAGATGTTCCTATGTCAACACTAGGTTTATCGATGCTTGCACCACCTCCAAAACTGAGATCAGGCGTTTCTATGTCAAAACTAGGTTTATCGATGCTTGCACCACCTCCAAAACTGAGATCAGGCGTTTCTATGTCAAAACTAGGTTTATCGATGCTTGCACCACCTCCAAAACTGAGATCAGGCGTTTCAATGTCAAAACTAGGTTTATTGATGCTTGCACCACCTCCAAAACTGAAATCCGGTGTGTCTACGTCAACACTGGGTTTATCGATGCTTGCACCACCTCCAAAACCAAAATCAGGTGTTCCTATGTCAACACTGGGTTTATCGATGCTTGCACCACCTCCATAACTGAGATCAGGTGTGTCTACATCAAAACTGGGTTTATCGATGCTTGCACCACCTCCAAAACTGAGATCAGATGTGTCTACATCAAAACTGGGTTTATCGATGCTTGCACCGCCTCCAAAACCAAGATCAGGTGTGTCTACGCCAACACTGGGTTTATCGATGCTTGCACCGCCTCCAAAACCAAAATCAGGTGTTCCTATGTCAACACTGGGTTTATCGATGCTTGCACTACCTCCAAAACCAAGATCAGGTGTGTCTACGCCAACACTGGGTTTATTGATGCTTGCACTACCTCCAAAACCAAAATCAGGTGTGTCTACGTCAACACTGGGTTTATCGATGCTTGAACCACCTCCAAAACCTAGATCAGGTGTGTCTACGCCAACACTGGGTTTATCGATGCTTGCACCACCTCCAAAACCAAAATCAGGTGTGTCTATGTCAACACTGGGTTTATCGATGCTTGCACCACCGCCTCCAAAACCAAAATCAGATGTTCCTATGTCAACACTAGGTTTATCGATGCTTGAACCACCTCCAAAACCAAGATCAGGTGTGTCTACATCAAAACTGGGTTTATCGATGGTTGCACCACCTCCAAAACCAAGATCAGGTGTTTCTACATCAATAGTTGGTTTATCAATATGTGCGCTACCTCCAAAGTCAACTCCTGGGAATTCAATATCTACACTAGGTTTATCGATGCTTGCAACACCTCCAAAACTGAGATCAACATCAACACTGGGTTTATCGATGCTTGCACCACCTCCAAAACCGAGATCAGGCATTTCTATATCAAAACTAGGTTTATTCATGCTTGCACCACCTCCAAAACTGAAATCCGGTGTGTCTACGTCAACAATGTGTTTATCGATGCTTGCACCACCTCCAAAACTGAGATCAGGTGTGTCTACATCAACACTGGGTTTATCAATGGTTGCACCACCTCCAAGACTGAGATCAGGTGTGTCTACATCAAAACTGGGTTTATCGATGGTTGCACCACCTCCAAAACCAAAATCGGGTGTATCTACATCAATAGTTGGTTTATCAATATGTGCATTGCCTCCAAATCCAATTCCAGGTTTGTCTATATCAACACTGGGTTTAGCTATGCTTGCACCGCCTCCAAAACTGAGATCAGGTGTGTCTACATCAAAATTAGGTTTCTTGATACTTGCACTGCCTCCAAAACCAAGATCAGGTATTTCAACATCAACACTTGAACCACCACCAAAACCAGGTACATCAATATCCAAACTAGCAATACCTCCAAGACTTACATCTGGTGTGCCAACATCACGACTGGGCTTGTCAATATTAGCTTCACCACTAAGACCGAGGTCTGGCTTGCAAACATCGCCACTGGGCATGTCAATGCTTGAACCACCACCAAAACCAAAAACTGGTTGTCCAGTCAATACATCAATACTGGGCATGTCTGGTTTTTCAACATTACCTCCAACTTCTACATTGGGTCTTTCGACATTTGCACTACCTCCAGATTTGTCTACACCAAACCCCAAATTAATATCCGACTTCCCAATACCACCTCCAATATTGAAACCGAAACCAGAGCTTGGTTTACTAATGTTTATGTCATTTCCAACTTGGACATCAGGTAAACCTACATTAAAACTATGTTTGTTAAACATCTCAACAATCACCATTGTTACTTCAACCATCACCATCAAAATTAATGGCATCACCAAAACTGATTTCATTATTTTGTTATCAGACCCTCTCAAAATTACCTTAGGACTGAACATTTGAGTCTGGCTTATCATCAGGTACAATTTTGGAAAGGACTGAACTAAAGAAGAGTCCAAATCCACTTTCTTTCTCTCTCTCTGAATCTGTTGGAGAAGCAGTATCTTTGTTTTCACTTGATACCGTCTCTTTTTCAATGTCAGGAGAGGTGATTTGCAAATCACCATCAAGAGAGCCTTTACGCAAATCAGAATCAGAAGAGCCAATATTCAAATCAGAATTTGGAGAGTTGATATTCAAATCAGAATCAGTTTTAGCTTGGGCTTTAGTATTCGACCCAAAACTAGGGAGAAAATCAAGCAAGCTTGTACTCTTTGTTTCCTTTTCAAGAGGTTTAGGAGATGATTGAAGTAAATCAGAAGCAGATGAGGTAATATGCAAATCAACATTAGAAGCATCGGTATGCAAATAAGTTTTTGTTTCAGGTAGGGTTTTTGTGTTTGAACCAAAACTAGGCAAAAAATCAAAAAGGCTTTTACTCTTGGTCTCCTCTTTAATTTCAGGAGATGTTTTATGCAAATCAATATCAGAAGATTCAATATGTAAATAAGAATCTGTATCTGAATTTGGAGAATCAATATTCAAATCAGAATTTGCAGAGTCAATTTTCAATTCGGAATCCGAGACTCTTTTATTTGACCCAAAACTAGGCAGAAAATCAAGTATGCCTTTATTTTTTGTTTCATTTTCATTAGTAGAAGTGGATAAAGAGTCTTTTGATTTGTCGCCAAATCCAAAATTGAATGGAAATCCACTTTTTGTGGTCTTCTTTTCACTGTCATTCTTTTCACTTCCCTCTGAAAATATTTCATGAAAACCTCTACTACAATTTACTGTATATGCTAAGATCGGTAATAAGTTTATCATTATCTGTATATTATTGAATAATTATGTAAAAATAGAATATACAAAATACAGTATTTCTAAATTAGGGAGAAAATATGAAAGTGTAAATGATGAAATTAAGTAAAAATTTGAAAGGTTTTAGATGTGATTTTTCTTTTTTTTTTCACTACATCAAAAAACAAGTTTCCTTGTATTCTGCTCTACTATTCTACTGAATTTAATGTTCAAACCTGCAGGTATCATTTTAAAATAGGAGAACAATTTTATCCTAATATAATAATATTCAAATAATATTGAATAGAAGTACAGTGTATTTGTCAAATTGTAAATAAATCTTTGGAAACCATACAAAAAAATTATTAATTGAAAATCTACTGTACAAACCTGTATAATACAAGATATAAAATGGTAAAAATAATGTAATGATTTGTTAAATGAACTTACCAATTTCAACTCCCATTTCAATTGATTCTGAAGATAATGCTCCGCCAAGTCCAGATGCACCAAGTCCAGATGTATCAGCTCCAGCAGCTATTCCTATTCCACCTCCTAGTGATGGAGTATCAACATCAATCTTATTATCCAATCCTCCCAGAGATGGCACGTCAACTTGAGCTCCACTTTGAAGGGATGGTGTATCAATTTCACCTCCTAATCCTCCTTCAACAGATGGAATGCTTACATCTGCTCCGCCACCAAGTGATGGTGCTACACCATCTACTGAACTTCCTATATCTCCTCCAAAAGATGGCTTTTTAACATCAATTCCACCACCTATGCCTCCACCAAAGGATGGTAATTTAATATCAACATCACCTTCATCCATGGCTCCTCCAATAGAAGGTGTTTTAATATCAATATCGCTTCCAATTGATGGTTTTTCAACATCAATTCCGCCTCCTATGCCTCCTCCAATAGATGGTGTTTTAATATCAATATCGCTTCCAATTGATGGCTTGTCAACATCAATTCCAACTCCTATGCCTCCTCCAATAGATGGTGTTTTAATATCAACATCGCTTCCAATTGATGGTTTTTCAACATCAATTCCAACTCCTATGCCTCCTCCAATAGATGGTGTTTTAATATCAACATCGCTTCCAATTGATGGTTTTTCAACATCAATTCCGCCTCCTATGCCTCCTCCAATAGATGGTGTTTTAATATCAACATCGCTTCCAATTGATGGTTTTTCAACATCAATTCCGCCTCCTATGCCTCCTCCAATAGATGGTGTCTTAATATCAACATCGCTTCCAATTGATGGTTTTTCAACATCAATTCCACCGCCTATGCCTCCTCCAATAGATGGTGTTTTAATATCAACATCGGTTCCAATTGCTGGTTTTTCAACATCAATTCCACCACCCATAGATGGTGCATCAATATCGACCCCACCCCCTATTCCGCCACCAAAGGATGGTTTTCCAATATCAATAGAACCTCCTAGTCCCCCTCCAATAGATGGTACTTTAGCTCCACCTTCAATCTCTCCACCAAGAGAAGGTGTTTTAATATCAGCATCACCTCCAAATGATGGTTTTTCAATATTAAATCCACTTCCAATTCCACCACTTGCATCTGAGAAATAAATAAATATACAGCCATTAAAAAAGTTGATAGGGGGAACGTGGCGTGCTGATTTATTTCAAGATTTCTATAAACAGAAGGCTTCAATAATAAATACTATTACTGTGCTGTACAACACAACAAATTAAACTGTTCGTAATGACAATTGAAACAAGTTTGTATAATATTTGTACTTTTATATATATTTTTATCGTTTCAAATTAATTAATTAAATTTCAGTATATCACCGGGCGGTTTAGAATTATATATATATATATAAATCCAAAGGCAAATTACTGAAAAAATGACAATGCTGTGGGTATCAGTGGCTGGATCTCAATGGAGATAAAAAGTAAAAACAGCCAGAAAAGTTAGCATATATATATATATATATACACACATCAGGCAAGGAACATTAATTCTAAACCGCCCGATGATATACTGAAATTTAATTAATATATATATATATACAAAGTCTAAAATCAAATTTAAACAAACTTACCGATATCAGTCTTTGGTTTGCTTATGCCGAACCCTCCTCCAATCGAAGGTTTTGATGATTTAATATCCACATCAACATTTGGTACAACTACGTCAGCATCCATATTTACATCTGGAACTTCAGCATCAAAATCAGCATCTGGCACTTCTATGTTGCCTCCAAAGCCACCACTTAAATCTGGCTTTTTCACATCAATTTCAACCTTGGGCTTAGATGACTTAACATTCAGATCAATATTTGGTTTCACAACATCTACATCAATTGATGGAGCTGCAATTATTCCACCAACATCTCCAGAAATGTCTCCAGATGAATTGAATTCAGCTTTGGGAGCTAACTTTCCTGCAAGATCAATTTTTGGACGATCACCTTTATCAGCATTAACGGCTGGTACATCTACCTTTGGTGCTTTAACTCCAATTCCAAAAGATAACTTTCCTTTGTCATCATCTGTGTCAGATTCTGTAGTACTGTGATGTCCTTTTTTACCACCCCCAAATGAAAAACCAAATCCTTTCTTTTTAGATTTCTTAGACGGAACGTCACCTTTGATTGAAGCATCTGCATCAATTTTGACATCTACATCACCTGTAGCTGCTCCTTTTGGAGACTTTACTGAACCACCAATTTTTGGCAATTTGAAACCAAATCCTCCTTTTCCTTTATCTGCCTCATCTTCACTTGATGATGTTGTAGAATCACTGTGTTTCTTTCCACCGAATCCGAACTTAAAACTTCCTTTTGCTTTTGGCTTTTTTGGCTTTGGAACATCTGCTTCAATGTTAGCACCTCCTTCTATCTTTGGCCCATCGACATCTACTTTAGGTGATTTGACATCAACGCTTGGAAGACCAGCAGCAATGCCACCTATCTCTACACCAGGTGCGCTTCCACCAGCTTTAATATCTACGTCTGGTCCACTAACTTTGATATCACCTCCAACTTCTGCGTCAGCATCAGGAAGGTCAGCTTTTATACCACCTTTAGGAATATCAATGTCTGCACCACCTCCAATAGATATATCACCTTTTGGTTTTTTAATATCAACGTCATGATGCTTTTTGCCACCGAAACCAAATCCGAACCCTCCTTTGGCTTTTGGTTTCTTCACTTTAACATCGGAATCCAAATCTACATCAGGTACTTTAACACCAGCATCAATATCTACATCTGGTCCACTGACTTCAATATCACCACCAACTTTTACATCAGCATCAGGAAGTTCAGCTTTTATACCTCCTTTAGGAACATCAACATCATGATGCTTTTTGCCACTGAACCCAAATCCAAACCCTCCTTTGGTTTTTGGTTTTTTCACTTTAACATCAGCATCCAAATCTGCATCAGGTAGTTTTCCACCAGCCTTTATATCAATATCTGGAGCACTGACCTTAATGTCCCCACCAACATCAGTATCAGGTACATCTGGCTTTGGTTTCTTCCCTCCAAATCCAAATCCAAACCCTCCTTTACCTTTTGGTTTTTTTACTTTAGCATCTACATCTACATCAGGCACTTTTCCCCCGGCTTTTATATCAACATCTGGAGCACCAACTTTAATGTCCCCACTTAGTTTTCCATCGACATCTGGGATATCAGCTTTTATTCCTCCCTTTGGCACATCAACATCCATGTCACCACCAATAGATACATCAGGTTTTGGTGCTTTGACATCAACATCAACAACAGGTGCAACTACACCAGCATCAAGGTCTCCTCCAATATTAAGTCCTCCTTTGGGAAGTTCCCCTTTAACATCAATTCCAGCTCCGCCATCAAGATCAGGTCCAGAAATATTCAAATCAGCTGAAGGAGCCTTGATTCCAGCATCAATTTCACCAGATGGCAACTTTCCTCCAACATCAACATCAATATCTCCATTCAAATCACCTTTTACTTTCGGTGATTTTCCAGAAAAATGAGGTAATTTTATTCCAAACGATCTTCGTTTTTTCTTTTTGTCATCATCATCGGAATCCGAGTCACTGTGATCATGATCTTTTTTACCGCCAAAACCAAATCCGAATCCAAACCCTCCTTTGGATTTTGGTTTCTTCACTTTAACATCAGTATCAATATCGACATCAGGTACTTTGCCATCAACATCCATGTCTACGTCTGGTCCACTAACTTTGATGTCACCACCCACTTTTGCGTCAGCATCAGGAAGGTCAGCTTTTATACCACCTTTAGGAATATCAATGTCAGCACCACCTCCAATAGATACATCAGCTTTTGGTTTTTTAACATCAACATCATGATGCTTTTTGCCACCAAATCCAAATCCAAATCCTCCTTTGGCTTTTGGTTTCTTCACTTTAACATCGGTATCCAAATTTACATCAGGTACCTTTCCACCAGCTTTTATATCAACATCTGGAGCATCAATCTTAATGTCCCCACTTAGTTTTCCATCGACATCTGGGATATCCGCTTTTATCCCTCCCTTTGGCCCATCAATATCAAAGTCACCACCAATAGATACATCAGGTTTTGGTGCTTTGACATCAACATCAACAACCGGTGCAACTACACCAGCATCAAGGTCTCCTCCAATATTAAGCCCTCCTTTGGGAAGTTCTCCTTTAACATCTATTCCAGCTCCACCACTAACATCAGGTCCTGAAATATCTAAATCAGCTGAGGGAATTTTTGTACCAGCATCAATATCAATATTACCAGATGGTATCTTTCCACCTATATCTGCATCAATGTCCCCATTGAGGTCACCTTTCACTTTTCCTTTTGGAGAACCAAATGAAAAATTAGGAAACTTAAATCCAAAACCACTCTTTTTCTTTTTGTCATCATCATCGGAATCTGAGTCACTGTGATCATGATCTTTCTTTCCGCCAAATCCAAATCCGAACCCTCCTTTGGCTTTTGGTTTCTTCACTTTAAGATCGGCATCCAAATCTACATCGGGTACTTTTCCACCGGCTTTTATATCAACATCTGGAGCATCAACTTTAATGTCCCCACTTAGTTTTCCATCGACATCTGGGATATCAGCTTTTATTCCTCCCTTTGGCACATCAATATCCATGCCACCACCAATAGATACATCCGGTTTTGGTGCTTTGACATCAACATCAACAACAGGTGCAACTACACCAGCATCAAGGTCTCCTCCAATATTAAGTCCTCCTTTGGGAAGTTCCCCTTTAACATCAATTCCAGCTCCGCCATCAAGATTGGGTCCAGAAATATCTAAATCAGCAGAAGGAGCCTTGATTCCAGCATCAATTTCACCAGATGGCAACTTTCCTCCAACATCAACATCAATATCTCCATTCAAATCACCTTTTACCTTTGGTGATTTTCCAGAAAAATGAGGGAATTTTATTCCAAACGATCTTCGTTTTTTCTTTTTGTCATCATCATCATCGGAATCCGTGTCACTGTGATCATGATCTTTTTTACCGCCAAATCCAAATCCGAATCCAAACCCTCCTTTGGCTTTTGGTTTCTTCACTTTAACATCAGTATCAATATCAACATCAGGTACTTTGCCATCAACATCCATGTCTACGTCTGGTCCACTAACTTTGATATCACCACCAACTTTTGCGCCAGCATCAGGAAGGTCAGCTTTTATACCACCTTTAGGAATATCAATGTCAGCACCACCTCCAATAGATACATCAGTTTTTGGCTTTTTAATATCAACATCATGATGCTTTTTGCCACCAAATCCAAATCCAAACCCTCCTTTGGCTTTTGGTTTCTTCACTTTAACATCTGCATCCAAATCTATATCAGGTACCTTTCCACCAGCTTTTATATCAACATCTGGAGCATCAACTTTAATGTCACCACTTAGTTTTCCATCGACATCTGGGATATCAGCTTTTATCCCTCCCTTTGGCACATCAATATCCATGTCACCACCAATAGATACATCAGGTTTTGGTGCTTTAACATCAACATCAACAACCGGTGCAACTACACCAGCATCAAGGTCTCCTCCAATATTAAGTCCTCCTTTGGGAAGTTCCCCTTTTACATCAATTCCAGCTCCACCACTAACATCAGGTCCTGAAATATCTAAATCAGCTGAGGGAATTTTTGTACCAGCATCAATATCAATATTACCAGATGGTATCTTTCCTCCTATATCTGCATCAATGTCCCCATTGAGGTCACCTTTTACTTTTCCTTTTGGAGAACCAAATGAAAAATTAGGAAACTTAAATCCAAAACCACTCTTTTTCTTTTTGTCATCATCATCGGAATCTGAGTCACTGTGATCATGATCTTTTTTACCGCCAAAACCAAATCCGAATCCGAACCCTCCTTTGGATTTTGGTTTCTTCACTTTAACATCAGTATCAACATCCATGTCTACGTCTGGTCCACTAACTTTGATATCACCACCAACTTTTGCGTCAGTATCAGGAAGGTCAGCTTTTATGCCACCTTTAGGAATATCAATTTCAGCACCACCTCCAATAGATACATCAGCTTTTGGTTTTTTAATATCAACATCATGATGCTTTTTGCCACCAAAACCAAATCCGAACCCTCCTTTGGCTTTTGGTTTCTTCAATTTAACATCTGCATCCAAATCTACATCAGGTACCTTTCCACCACCTTTTATATCAACATCTGGCGTATCAACTTTAATGTCTCCACTTACTTTTCCATCGACATCTGGGATATCAGCTTTTATTCCTCCCTTTGGCACATCAATATCCATGCCACCACCAATAGATACATCAGGTTTTGGTGCTTTGACATCAACATCAACAACAGGTGCAACTACACCAGCATCAAGGTCTCCTTCAATATTAAGTCCTCCTTTGGGAAGTTCCCCTTTTACATCAATTCCAGCTCCGCCATCAAGATTGGGTCCAGAAATATCTAAATCAGCAGAAGGAGCCTTGATTCCAGCATCAATTTCACCAGATGGCAACTTTCCTCCAACACCAACATCAATATCTCCATTCAAATCACCCTTTACCTTTGGTGATTTTCCAGAAAAATGAGGGAATTTTATTCCAAACGATCTTCGTTTTTTCTTTTTGTCATCATCATCATCGGAATCCGAGTCACTGTGATCATGATCTTTTTTACCGCCAAATCCAAATCCGAATCCAAACCCTCCTTTGGCTTTTGGTTTCTTCACTTTAACATCTGCATCCAAATCTACATCAGGTACCTTACCACCACCACCTTTTATATCAACATCTGGCGAATCAACTTTAATGTCCCCACTTAGTTTTCCATCGACATCTGGGATATCAGCTTTTATTCCTCCCTTTGGCACATCAATATCCATGTCACCACCAATAGATATATCAGGTTTTGGTGCTTTGACATCAACATCAACAACAGGTGCAACTACACCAGCATCAAGGTCTCCTCCAATATTAAGTCCTCCTTTGGGAAGTTCCCCTTTAACATCAATTCCAGCTCCGCCATCAAGATTGGGTCCAGAAATATCTAAATCAGCAGAAGGAGCCTTAATTCCAGCATCAATGTCACCAGATGGCAGCTTTCCTCCAATATCAACATCTCCATTCAAATCACCTTTTACTTTCGGTGATTTGCCAGAAAAATGAGGGAATTTTATTCCAAATGATCTTCGTTTTTTCTTTTTGTCATCATCATCTGAATCAGAGTCACTGTGTTCATGATCTTTCTTTCCGCCAAACCCAAATCCGAATCCAAACCCTCCTTTTGCTTTTGGTTTCTTCACTTTTACATTTGCATCAACATCCGGCACCTTCCCATCAATATCAACATTTGGAGAACCGATGTTGACATCTCCGCTTAACTTTCCATCCACATCTGGGAGGTCAGTTTCTACTTTTCCTCCAGCATCAACACTACCACCAATAGAAACATCTGGTTTGGCAGTTTTAACATCAACATCTACATCTGGAGCTACCACGTTGGCATCAACATTTATTTCTCCTTTTGGCAGTTTAGCATCAATGTCTGCCCCACCATTTCCACCAACATTCACGTCTGGTCCAGATAGATTTAAATCAGCAGAGGGCAATTTTCCTCCAACATCAGCATTAATATCTGCATCTAAATCACCTTTTACTTTTCCCTTTGGAGAACCGAAAGAGAAATTAGGAAATTTAAAGCCAAATGACCATCTTTTCTTCTTCTTTTCATCATCATCATCAGAATCTGAGTCACTATGATCTTTTTTTCCACCAAATCCAAAACCACCTTTTGCTTTTGGTTTCTTTACCTTAACATCTGCATTTAAATCTACATCAGGTACATTTCCACCAGCCTTTAGATCTAAATCTGGAGAAGCAAGTTTGATGTCACCACTTAGGTTTGCATCTGCATCAGGGAGATCAGCTTTTACATTTCCTTTGGGAACATCAATACCAGTACCAATTGAAATGTCTGGTTTTGATGTTTTTACATCAGCATCAATTTTGGGTGCCACAATTTCACCTCCAACTTTTACATCTGGTCCAGATAAATCAGCAGATGGCACCTTTCCGCCTACATCGACATCAACATCACCTTTGGCTTTACCTTTTGGAGAAGTGATAGAAAAATGTGGCAATTTTATTCCAAAAGATCTTCGTTTTTTCTTTTTCTCATCTTCTGATTCAGAAGAACTATCATCATGATCTTTGTCTTTTTTCCCACCAAAGCCGAATCCAAATCTTCCTTTACCCTTTGGTTTTGGTACTTTCACACTTGCATCTAAATCTACATCTGGTACTTTACCACCAGCTTTGATATCGACATCTGGACTTCCAATGTTGATATCACCTCCAATGTTTCCTCCTACATCAGGAATATCAGGTTTAGGAGCACTGACAGATATATCAGGCTTGGTTGTTTTGACATCAACATCAACAGCAGGTGCAACAACACCAACACCTAGACCTCCTTTGGGTAAACCACTACCTATTTCCAGTCCTCCAGATGGTACGTCACCTCCAACTTCAATATCTCCAGATGGCAATTTCCCTCCGGCATCAATGTCAATTTCACCAGAAGGCAACTTTCCTCCAGCATCAATGTCAATTCCTCCAGAGGGAACTCTACCTCCAAACCCGATTCCACCAGATGGCAATTTTCCTCCTGCATCAATGTCAATTCCTCCAGATGGCAATTTTCCTCCAGCATCAATGTCAATTCCTCCAGATGGCAACTTTCCTCCAGCATCAATGTCAATTCCTCCAGATGGCAATTTTCCTCCAGCATCAATGTCAATTCCTCCAGATGGCAACTTTCCTCCAGCATCAATGTCAATTCCTCCAGATGGCAATTTTCCTCCAGCATCAATGTCAATTCCTCCAGATGGCAACTTTCCTCCAGCATCAATGTCAATTCCTCCAGATGGCAATTTTCCTCCAGCATCAATGTCAATTCCTCCAGATGGCAACTTTCCTCCAGCATCAATGTCAATTCCTCCAGATGGCAATTTTCCTCCAGCATCAATGTCAATTCCTCCAAATGGCAATTTCCCTTCTGCATCAATGTCAATTCCTCCAGATGGCAATTTTCCTCCAGCATCAATGTCAATTCCACCAGAAGGCAATTTTCCTCCAGCATCAATGTCAATTCCTCCAGATGGCAATTTAGCTCCAGCATCTACATCAATATCACCTTTAACTCCTCCTTTGGGTGATTTTCCAGAAAATTTAGGAAATTTAAATCCAAATGATTTTCTCTTTTTCTTCTTTTCCTCATCAGAATCTGAAGAGCTGTCATCATGATTTTTCTTACCACCAAATCCAAAACCAAAACCTCCTTTAACCTTTGGCTTTTTAATTTCTGCTTCTGCTTTTGGAATGTTAACATCCACATCTGGTTTGTTAGCCTTTATATCTAAATCAGCAGAGGGTACTACATCTACATCACCTTCAAGTTTCAATCCTCCACCAAGTTCAGGTCCCGAGACATCTAAATCTGTTGATGGGCTTTTCACATCTATGTCCACTCCCGGAGAAACTAAATCAACATCTGCTCCTCCTCCAACAGACACATCAGGTTTCTTAGTTTTAACATCAATGTCAACATCTGGCGATTTCACATCAATATCTGCTCCACCACTTGCTTCAACATTTGGTGCATCAACGTCTATTCCTGCAGACCCTTTTGGAGATCCAAAATTAAAACTAGGAAATTTTATTCCAAATCCAAATCCTTTTTTCTTTTTTGGACTCCCGTCAACATCAAATGCACCAGAGGCATCAATATCAAGCTTTGGATCATCAACTTTTGGTGCATCTACATTAACACTGGGACCATCTATTTCCCCTTTCAATTTGGCATCTCCTTTCACCTTTGGCGTTTTTGCAGAACCTTTAATTTTAGGTAATTTAACTCCAAATCCACCTTTCGGTTTCTTTACATCGACATCTGCTTTTACGTCAATATCAGCATCTGGTGCTTTTACATCAACATCTGGTGTTTTGATATCAACATCTCCGGATATGGCACCTCCTACACCAACATCTAGGTCACCTTTAGGGGCATCTCCTAAGAAAATGTAATGTGACTTATAAGCATATCAATGAATACAAACATTAGAGTTCCCACATTGACAACAAATATTTGAATAGGGAATTATTTAAATACAGGATACTATATTAACTATTCAGCACATGGGGTATTGCTAAGCCCCGCAAACTACAAAAAAACATAGGAAACTCCTTGAAAATAAAAGTGATTGAATCATGTAGTATAGTCACTTCATATGTCAATTAAAACAAAATCAATTGTTAATTGGTAATTATTTTCAACCAAAAACTAATGCATTTTACCCCTTAATTTTTTTCTTCTGTATAAAATTAGGATTTGATGAATTTTATTTAGTGTATCATTTATTCCCAATGGAGTGCATAGAGAAGTATTGATACTAACAACTTAACTAACATTTTTAACATAAGGGCTTATTGCTAAACCTTGTTTGAAACAATAAACTGACAATATTCTAATTCAATCAATAGTATATAGGGATATTAGTTTTATTTAGTTTAGTTTTTGGAGTCAATTAGCACCAATTTCCTTTACAAAATGGTATTGGACATGTGTAATAATATATTATACTTTTTAATACAAAAGTGATAGGCCTATATACAGCACAATAATGGGGATTGAATATAATAATAAAATGTTTAATCCAATCTTTAAACTCTTTCCTAATGCGTTCAATTTAGATAAAAATATCAAACTTACCTTCTGGCAAATTAATTCCAGCTCCTCCTCGGACACTTGGTGCATTGAACTCAGCATTTCCACCAACATCTAAATCACCTTTTGGTAAGTCAACATCGATGTCTCCTTTAACACCAGCATCAACATCAATTTTTGCTTCAGGACTTTTTCCACTAAATTTAGGCATCTTAATTCCAAATGATCCACTTTTCTTGGGTTTCTTAGTTTTAACGTTAGCATCTACTCCTACATCTATATCTGCATCAGCTTTGGGCACATCGACTTTAGCACCATACGCAGATGTGTCTGCATCTACAGTAGCTTTCCCACTAGGTGAAAGACATGGAATATTTATTTTAGGCATTTTTGCTTTCGGGCCGTCTACATCACCTTCAAGAGTGGCAGATCCTTCAGGTTTGTTTTTCTTTTTTCTGAATGACAAATTTAAAGTTCCTTTCTTCTTTGGAGTTTTTGTCTTCGCATTTAAATCCAGGTCTACATCTGAAACATCAAGATTAGCTTTTGGAAGATCAACATCTCCACTTGCACCAAGAGACAGATCAGCATCAGGTGCATCAACGTCAATATCAGGTTTAGGAATGTTAACATCGACATCAGGTTTACCAATGTTAACATTGAGATCAGGTGTAGCAACATTAACATCGACATCAGGTTTGGCAACTTTAACATCGGCATCTACTTTTGGTGCAACAAGACTGACATCACCTTCTATTCCTGCTTTTGGACTACTAATATCTTTAATACCTGTAACCTCTATATCAGCATTAGCACCCACATCTGTATTGGTGTCATAGCTACCCTTTCCTCCAAAACCAAACTTAGGAAAGTGCAGTCCAAATCCACCTTTGTGCTTTTTCCCATCTACTTCAGTAGAAGCATCTACATCAGCTTTTATCTTTGGTTTCTTTTCTTTCTTGAATGATAAGATTTTAGGCTTTTTAATTTTCTTTCCTTTTGGTGATTTAACATCAATGTCTCCACTAACAGTTGGTACATCAACATCTATATCTCCTCCAACTTCAGGTTTCTCAACATCTCCTCCAATATTAATGCTGGGTCCACCAATATTAACGGAAGCATCAGCTGAAGGGATATCACCACCAATACCAATTCCTGAATTACCCCCAACATCAACACTAGGGCCTTTAAGGTCACCACCAATTCCACCTTTAGATTGAAGGTCAACAGTTGGCACATCAACATCCATGTTTCCACCAATTCCACTTCCTATGCCAGGTCCTTTAATGTTTAGATCAGCTGAAGGAATATCACCTTTTACACCTCCTCCAATTCCTAAATTAGGTGTATCTGTATTAAGATCAGCAGAGGGCATATCACCTTTTAAATCTCCAACAACTGCTGCACTACCTCCAATACCAAAACTAGGTCCTTTAGTGTCTACTGAAGGAATATCACCTCCAATGTTCCCACCAAGATCAATACCACCAGAAGGTCCTTTAACTTCAAGATCGCCTGAAGGAACATCAACATTTAAATCTCCAATACCACTGCCACCAATTCCAGGCTTTTTAATGTCAATGTCGGCTGATGACCCTTTAGTGCCAATATCAATTCCAGCACCACCTCCAAATCCAAGACCAGGTCCTGAAATACCTACATCACCACTTGGTACATCTATTTTTCCTCCAATATCAGAATCACCACCAATGTTGAGGTTTGGCGTTGAAATATCAGTTTCAGGTCCTTTAACATCTATATCACCTGAAGGAATACTACCCTTGATATCTGCACCTATTCCAACACCACCTTCAATATTCCCTCCAACATTTTGACCTTTAACATCTAAATCACCAGACGGAAGGTCAACTTTGCCAACTCTTGCATTAATATCAGCACCGCTATCTATTTTAGGTCCACTAATACCAATGTCTGTGGACGGAACTTCACCACCAATTCCAATAGCTCCACCAACACTAGGTTTACCGGTTTTTACATTTACTTCAGTATCATGTGAAATGTCCATATCTGGAGTATCAATTTTTGGAAACTTAATACCTATTCCACTTTGGTTTTTACTTTTATCTTCATCTTCATCCGATGAGGATAGAGAGTCCTCTAATTTTTTCTTGCCTCCAAGAGAAAACCGAAAACCGCTTTTCTTTTTCTTGCCTTTATGTTTTGGTTTTTTAACATCAGCTTTTAGATTTATTCCTGCTTCACCCTCCGGAAGTTTAGCAGATCCTCCTGCATCTGCTGTTGCTGCAACTTTTACGTCCGACTCTTCTCGGTGATGCTTTTCTGAATCAGATTTACCTAATTTAAATCTTCCACCAAATCCGCCACTGCGCCTCTTTTTCCTTTTAGCACTCTTCTTTCCATTTACCGTTCCATCAAAACCACCTTCCACTTTTCTTGAATCTTCATCAGATGAGGATGAGGATGAAGATGACGAGGAAGAAGATGAAGAAGATGAATTGTCTTTTCCAAATCCAAATTTAAACGGACCAAATCCGAATCCTTTCTTATGATGTTTGTGTTGTTTAGTACTAGCTGCTGCTTCAACTTCAGCTCCAGCATTAAGTTCTGTTGAAGCAGATACATCTGGAAGATCAGCTTCATATTCTCCATTAATTGTTTTAGATGGCAATGATCCTTCTAACATTGTATCAGCATTTGAACCTGCATTAAGTCCAACATTAACATCAGCTCCAGCAGATGTTTCTAAATCAGCAGCACTTTTAATTCCATTTGATACATTAGTATTTACTCCAGCATTCAAGGTATTATCAAGATTAATTTCTCCAGCATTGATGTCAACTTTATTGTCTGTATTTATGTCAACTCCAGCTTTTTGATCAGTATTGATGTCAGTTGCTAATCCAGCTCCAGCATTAAGATCAGCTCCAACATTGGCTCCAGCATCTCCTTTCACATCAGATACAATAGCTGCTCCAGCATCTACTTTTGCATCTGCAGAAACATCAGCTCCAAGATTTAAGTCAACTCCACCACCAAGGCCAAAACCTCCTCCTTCACCTCCTATTGACACGCTAAAAGACATGTCGATAGTCTGTTAACCTCCAGCCAATCTTTAGATTTCTGTAAAAAATACAAATATTCACATTACTATATGTAAACTATTTAATGATTTGATTTGAATCTATTTGAAAATCATCATAAACAAGTCCATATACATGGCTGCAGTCGCATGTGCAAATTTGAGTTAGTGTTTACCGACCGACCGACCGACATAGTGAGCTGTAGAGTCGCATTTGCACACGACTAAAAATACAAAATATTGGTAACACTAAACATATTGTCCCCCTGAAAAAATAATTTTCAACTTCACATCCACATATTCATTCACTTTGACCAAAAATTGGATCCAAAAAATATTCATTTAAATTTTTAAAATAGTACCTATTGGCCAGAAATCAAAAATGTTTTTGGTTAAATTGCTAAACCATGCAAACCTCCAAAAAAAATAAATGTAAGTGTTTATTTTTTTTTGTCAAAGTGAATAACTAAAATTACTTAAATATTGAAACTAAAAAATATTTTTTTGAATATTTTGGTAAATGGAAATGGGAATATTAAATCAGTTTGAGCATGAATAGAAAGTATGTGTGTCATTTATTGTAATGCTATAGCATACATACATGTACCATGATTATGATATATACTCGGTATCGCGGACAACCTATCTGTGTAATAGGCATACTATTCCAAAAGAAAAGTAGGTTTGTTGAACGAAGAACCTAAATATTGATAGACATTTATTATAAGTGGTGCATACTGCTCATTAGTACTGAACCTGTAGATCTACTATTATTTGTGCATGACCTATTCTGTATTATTTCAACTATGAGATGGCACTTGAAACTTCAATTACAACATATGAGTAAAGTGTGCATGTCTAAATTGTCACCAGCTATTTACTATTTATGTCAATGTACTACTAAACAAATATTCATAATAGATTTACAATCAATACTGTTTGAATGTTTGCTGACGCATCGACAGTAAGACTGTACTATATTTAAACTATAAGTTTGGAAACAAATATCAAACATTTTTAGAAAAATTGGTCATTGGTTATTAATTGTTAAATAATTAACATGATCGATTCGAAAGATTTTAGCATTTTTATTAGCCATCAATACTACAGTATTTACAACATCTCTTAATTTAAGTACAACTGTACTATATTTAAACTATGTAATGTTATTAACTTATGGAAACAAATATCAAATATTTTTAGAAAAATTGGTCATTGGTTATTATTGTTAAATAATTAACATGATTGATTCGAAAGGTTTTAGCATTTTCATTAGCAATCAATACTACTGTATATTTACAACATCTAATTCAAGTACGACTGTACTATATAATGTTATTAACTTATATGTTTTGAAACAAATATCAAACATGGTTAGAAAAATTGGTCATTGGTTATTATTGTTAAATAATTAACATGATGGAAAGGTTTTAGCATTTTCATTTACAACATCTCTTAATTTAAGAACAATTTAATTGATTTATTCTGAACAAAATTTACTACTGTATTATAATATGACTAGTCTATAATAGATGCATTATATTGTTATTGAATGATTGACAGACAGACACACCAGAAAAAAATCATTCCAAAATAAACATATTGATTTCACCATATTAATTATCATTATCTTATATTCCTCCTTTTAGACATTGTACTGTAACACAATTTATCATTATCAACAAAATATGGTGCAAAATTCAATATATTTAAAAATTGGTGAAAGAATAATATTGTAAGCTGTACTGTATTAACAGTCAAAACGCTGTATGGTCTACATGTATTGAAGTTGTCTTAATTAGGTGGTTATCTAAGTAGGGTATTGAAGTAGGGTACTGTACTCATCTTAAGTGTGGTAATGCAACCTAAATTTCCAAGTTTCATTAAATACTGTAGTACCCATACTGGGAAGCATCAGAACTACAGTAGCATGTAGTACAGTGTTTAAAAATCTTACTATACCATTACCCCCCCCCCCCCCCTCTTTTACTTATTTGTACCTAAAGTGCCTTCAACTACAGTACAACCCTGCTATAGATACAATTTATTTTCAATCCAAGACAATTCAATCACAACTAAAATATTCATATTTTTATGGTTGAATTACACTGCATGAGATCAATCCATTACACTTTGATGACTTTGAAAAGGAAAGTTAATGGATTATTGAATCAGTGCTATGGAATTAGACAACTAGCTTTGTATGGATACACGTTTAGGTGTGATCAAACACCCTCTCATAACACCAATTACTCCTTTTTATCACAGATATAAATTTACTACACTAAATTGATGCTACTATGGTAGCGCATGGGAAAATTCAGAATTTTTCAAATGGGGAAGTACTAAAATATAATGTTAATATCAAGTAAATGATTAAAAAGTAGTTGCTGTTTAAAAAAATGGGAGCTTGCAAAGTGAGGCATTGGTGTAAAATGGTTACATATATACAGTACTCAACTACAAAAAAACTACCAAGAAACTGTAAATTAATCAATTTCATAACACAAAAACACATTGTAAATTGAAGGTCATCAGTCAATGAACTCTACTGTACAGTACCTACAAATAGAAATGGGCTTTTGTAGAGAGGGGGTGGGGAAGGTGCTCAGTCAAACAAATTAATATTATAATGAAGCATGACCCAAAGATGGTTACTACCTGTAGCCCTAGATCATGTTCCTAATAACACTGCTGATAATTACAGTATATTAATAATTTATATGTGTACTACTGGAGTTTCTCAATATTTCGAGCCCTCATCCCGAAGAACAATTTTTTGAATACGGGAAAATACATCTCATGGCCTTAGGTATAAATTTATTATTTAGGCTTTACTACTACAATACAGTTTCCCAAACACATTTTAGACTTCTGGTAAGCATCTAGGATACTGTACAAATTGTTTAAACTAAAAACAATATTTGCAAACTTGAGCACAGTCTGAACAGTTTTCTAAAGTTTGCTAGTGAAGATTCAGGTCAATTTTTTTTTACTAACTTTTTTCGTCAAATTTAATTATACTATTATGCAACATTAAAATGGCATATTTAACATAAGCAAATTATATTTTCAGGGGGAAAATATATATAATTCTTAATTAATGTTTTTTCTTCCAAAATAACCCACTTGAAGTAAAGATCTACTCTAAATATTGTGTCATACAAACAGTCATTTAAAGTACATTAGAAATGTATTTAAATGTGCAAAGACTATTAATCACAAGTAAAACAAAAGTTGGCCTACTGGATTGCAGCTTGCATTAATTACTAAATTAGAAAGGAGCCCTCATATTATTGAAGACCCAACCAGTGGGTACCAAATTCAAATTTACAATTTCTAGCTTAATTATGAATTCTCACTGCAAAATATGTACCTGTATTTCTGGAATTTAAATCATAAAACATCATTAGTGTTCTGTACACTATTATTTATAACATTCCTAAAGACTGCCCCAGGGATGTGTGTTGTACCAATTTTAACATGTGGTAACAACAGTAATGGCGTTCATGATTTACAAAGTAGGCTTACTTCTACTAGGCCTAGTTTCACTCATCTCTGTGGATGGCAAACCTGCTTGGAAACTTTAACACTAATAATAAACAAAATAATACAAATAAAACGGGTTCAAGTAATATTATTTTATTTATATCAAGAAAGTTCTTAGAAATAAATGAAATTGTGCTAGTTTTATTTAAGAAGTAAGACACACCCCCTATCAGTGTGGTCGGCCAGCGATGCTGCTAAGTTAGTTATTAAGGCCTCGCCTCCTTCTTGGTGGAATCTTACAGCCATCGCATAATATATTCTAAAACTTACGTTGTTAACAAACTTTAAACTACAATAAATTCGCCATAAATTCTACTCTTACCTATCTATCGTAGTATTTCTTATTATAAAATGTTCCGACGTAATGTTTCACACGAACTAGTTATTCCATTTTTTCATTGAAAGTATCCCGCGGTGCTTGATCTAACCTCTACTTTCTGCCTACTACAAACTGGGCGTAATATAATTTGAGCGAATGCACATTCCAACTCCTCAGAAAGCTGGATCATGCGCAGAACTATCACACCCAAAAGCATTCCATAGCCCACGCGTAGTACTGACACATTCCATCGGTAATTGCTTTCTTCAAAATCACAAGCTTGGCACTAGCTTACTATTCGTAAGACAAAACAATAACCCGCAACAATTGTTAAAATAGGGTCATTGGCAATTTAAATTCCACGAGGAAAATGGGTAGTTAGTTATAGGCTACAAGTGCATTGTTATCCACATTACATATCGAAAGTTGTTACCAGAAGGAATTTTTCAAAAGCTATCAAATTCAAAGACGAAAATGTTTGCCTTTCTTTATAAAGTTTCTTCAACTCCTCAAAACAAAAGAAAACAATCTCGACACTCGTCCCCGTTTTTATATCATTGGCCAAGTGAAAAAAAATTACAAAGTTACTAAACTTTCTAGATATTTATTAAAACAGAAAATTAGCGGGGGAAAACATGCAAAAATCGTAGGAAGCCTAACTGTTTGCAAGTTTGCTTTTAAGTTTTATATTATATCCGCAATGCTGGTTGACCATTAAATCCAGATAAGCCACCCCGGGGATGCGGCGTACGTCCACATACCAAAGCTATGCTACATGCGACCTTGGTGTATGTTATCCGTCGTCAACAACCTGAACACTTGCAAAAATAATCGGATCCAGTCTACAACAATTTTATCAAGGTTGTTTTTTTAAAGTACAATTCAATAGCTAATATTTGCATTGCTGTAAGATTTTTATCAAACATTTAAAGTGTTGTTCAAATACACTGTATATGTAATTAGCGTTCTTTTTACAGAGAATCCAGCAAATGTTATTTCACGGAAAATGGTAAAATCTAATGTAAAAACCATGGAACTAAATTAAATTTGCTTAAACTTTGCAAATATAAGATAGAGATGCAAAGTTGATGAGGGGGAAAATGAATTCTCATTACTATCATTATCATTACAAAAATGTACTGATTATAATACAGTAAAAAATACTTACTCATCAATTGGAACAAGTTTAATACTATGTATGATTTTATTATTACACAAATCGCATTTAGTTCTGCAGCGACACAGTACGATATTAAATTTATAAATGCCTTGCGAATTTTAAAACAATGTTAAAACAATATTTGAAATATGCCTAATTCTTTCTTTATGACTTGCAACATGTAATATCGACTGAAACATGAAACAACTACGTTGTTGTATTGAAATAATTATGTAAAAACAATATTTTCCTGAAATTATACTTTTACTTCGAAACAGATCGAATGTTAATAGCTTTGCAGTAGCCAAACAGAGATTGTGGTAAAATCCCCAAAGGTACAATAGGCCTCCGATAATTCTAGGGACGTCGTTTTTTATTCGCGCATGGTTTCCAATTGTATCCTTTGAAGTGCAATGCATTGCTATGTAGATCAAGGTTAGCCTAAGGGTGGATCCATCGACCAGGTTCGACCATATCACAGATCTCATCAAACTTGTATTATAATTTCACATACGGTGGTCTCTAGTAAATATTAATGTTATCTTTTCTTTTTGGTTAAAAATTTTCTGTAAAACAACATCGCCAATTAAATCATCATGCCACTGTATACAGCTTATATTACACATTTTAAAATAGGTTATTTTCCGTGACCCGAATATTCTCTACGGTGCAATACAAAATTCCTCTTTTAAATATGGAATTTCAACAAAACAGCTAGTCACAAAAAAGCGCATAACGCAATAAATAAACCGAGTTCTATCGTTTTAAATTCAATAAAATTATGCCCGTAGAAAATAGTCTAATTGTAATACAATTACGTCTAGATCAAAGTTATAATTGTGATCTCCGAGTTATTGGGATTCAATAAACGATATAGTAGAGCGTTGTGCGTGGTTTTCATAGAATTATTGTTCTTGTAACATAAATTATTCTCAAACTGAGCAATCATGTTATTTAATTAAAGATTTAAATATAATGTGTCGAGTGAAGCCTTCGGGGTTGACTCGTTCACTGGCCTATATTTATATGACCGGCAATAAACCGATGAGCAAGAAAGAGAATATATATTATAATATTTATGTAAGTGGGTAGCTTCATTCATCATAATCAATGGTGCGTTTACACGGGACATGACTATATTACTCCCAACGTAGCAATTGATGGGTTCACATGGGACGCTCATATATTTCTTTCGCTTTATATTTACCAGCATTGGCTCCTATTTCGCGGTACATCAAAAGGAATTGTGTTTAAACAAGTTACATACCTATATTTGAATAAATTAAAAACAAATATGATATTGGGTTACAGCATGGGCATGGATAGTTCACCGTTGACAATCTGGGAATAGTGGAATCATTAATAACAATAATACAATAATATTAATTACAGTAGTATACAGTACAGTAAAAGAAATACCACCAAGGCCTATTACATTGTCACAACAGAAATATGATAAGTTGTCAATATTTACTTCCTCTAAGTTGTTGTTACTGTACAGACATATTAATTACACAACCGCATTTTATTGATATGTTAACTGTAAGAACATATTGCAACAGTCATAGGAGGTTCCTCCGTGAAATTGTGTACACGTCTATGGGCCTGCTAAATACCCGAGAAAATACTTGGTTGCATGAGAAATTACATCTAACTTTGGTGGATAGCAAACATCTCCCCCGTGTAAATAATTACTGCCCATGACGTAACAATTTAGTAGGACCAACTGCATGAGCTCCAGAAAATTCTTTGTTCTTTTGGAAATTTCATATTCATATACTGGTACTTCACAAAATAATAATTGGTTACTGTAATTAGTAAAACTATGCAGAGGAAACCCGTATAAGAGAGTACTGTACTAAATTTAGACCACCTAAAAGTGAAATCGTTTATCAATATTGATAAAATTCAGTACAGATGTTAGTGTAATTGATCGCACATCACATCTTTGTATTAATTATTATTTAGTACTAGTACCCTCCCTATATGTATTGTTAGTTAGGCATATCTATAATTAAAGACACTGGATTAACCAAATTTGTATTAAAAAACGCCAAAATATATTCACAAAACCATTTCTTTTTTTAACAATAGCCTAATACAAGGGATTTGTTCACGTGTTGCATCACTCTTTAAAAAATGCCTTGTGTTCATTGGAGCATAACGAATTACGAAAAAATAACAATAGGCAAGTGAAATGAGTTTCTTGCACCCCAATTTAAAGGCTGCATCAGATCAATTAACAAGTGTGCATAATTAGAAAACAAGTGTTGTCAAAACACACTGGAACGCTCGTTATTGGCGCCAGGACTCTTAACTCTTCCACGAATCTCACTAGCTTTTATTGTCGTGATTTTCTAATTCAGTAGTATACAAATTGGTATCCAATTATAATTAACAGTAGATCTAAAATCAACAAAATTATTACACGTCTGGTAAACAACATCTTAACTTTTAAAAAGTACACGAGGAGATTAAAAGTCCCGCATGCACATACCGGGAGTTTGGACATTATAAAGGTGCGGTTACACGAATGGCGTGTCATTCGTGTACAACAGTTACCTTTTACATGAAAGAAAATGTACCTGGTTTAGGTTAGTAAAACCATGAACCTATAATTTATAGGTCAACAGTAAAAACCACATCCAGAATATTGTTTACAATCCAGAAAGTAAAATAATTTAGTAACATTATAAGTAAATATGTACCGACCTGGTACACATAATAATATACTGATGTAGTGCAAACAGTGACATGCAAACGATACTACAAGGGGGATTATCCATCCCTACAAGGGTAATGCTTCATGAAATACAAAATAAAACATAGGCCTATACGTGTGACTAGAACAAATTAAACGTGAAATAAAAATGTCTGATATAAAATCTGAGGACTAATTAAATATACTATGAACTGTGTGCAATGTATTTAAATGTTATATTAGGAATTTGTTTACTATGTATGTTCTTCATGTTCAAAGTAAGCGCGAGCATTTCAATCAATACAGATTGCAGTAAACATAAAATCGCTGTCCTGGAGAAATGCTGATGACGCAACAACTAGGGATTGCCACAACTAGAACGCCTAAATGCATTATCGAACGAAGATGAAAAACAAGTCTTACCTTGTATTAAAAAAACCAGACACAGAGATTAATCTTTAGTTGATTACCATTCAACTGAAATAAGGTATAAATTCCAATGAAAACGACTGTAACTTAGCCCTGTAGTGGAACAGAATCCATCGATGTTAGTTAGAATATCTGCCTATTTCGTGCTAAGGTACACTCCTCTGTGGCCTTTTCTGCAGAATAATTAAAGTCTTTCACTGTTGTGTGGAGCTACTTTGCAATTCTAATGACTATTCCATTTCGTTTGGTGGAAAACTCTCGTCTATTGTTATTCATGAATTGAAATGTGCTGGTTTTGAATAGAGCTACCTTGTTATTATGCTCTCCGGTCACGAGTGATTGATTTAGCTTAAAAGACTTTTAATAAAAGAGTATTCTTTTATGGCTGGGGGATTAACAACAAAGTTATCCTACGCATAACACAATATTGTAAAACCACAGCACGGGAACAGAATACAAAAAAGTTGCTGAATTGACGGCTTAAAAACTCTTTAGAAAATTCTATTGAAACGAAACTAAAATATCGAAATTGTTCGGTAAACCAACAAGCCTTCAAGGTCGTAATATATAATTACAGATGGCCAGGCCGGTGGCTTACTTCACTTTATTGGAGAAGTTAATTCGTGGCAATCTTACTCCTAATTTGTGGTGGGTCATCATACCTCCAAGCAAGCATAGAACAACAATGTAACAATTTCCCCATTAATTAAAATGTATATTAATGTAAAGGCAAAAGAAAAAGCTTTAAACCTCACTGAAAATAAGTGCTGAAAATAATATGATTTCAACACAAACATGAGTCAACTCCAACTAGATTAAAATTGTGACGTATGTTTTTTCTGAAATTCGGTATGTTTCAAAGACTGAATCCCAATATGGTTTCCATGATTGATAGAGAACTTTACATCATCAGGAATATATCAGACACACTAATATAATATACTGTACATAATGTAGAGAGAAAAATATCCGCCTATCTCTAAGGGAAATTACAACCAATTATTTACATGAAGAAATTACATATTTAAGCAAGCATTGACACAGTCTATGTAAAGTTATATTTGGCCTCCCATCTTTTATTTTATTCCATTTTTCTGGAATTGAGTTGACAATCTAATACAATAAGTTTCTGTGAAAATCAGGGTTTTTTATTTAAATTATCTAATATTTTGAAAGTCTGAGAACAATCGTGAAATTTCTCTCACAATTTAGTTAAATTATGGGTGTTCGATATACTTATTGATGTGGGTGTGTTCATGGGTTAATTTTCGGGCTCAAATGGTTCGTTTTGTTACAATTCACTAACACAATCAAGAAAGCAAACGCAACAAGAGACAGTGTGAGGTGTAAATTAGAACCTGTGAAGAGTTACATTGTATTAAACAATAGAACATCTTGTATCTCCATTCAATTGTTCTCTTTAGAACTTTTTATTCCCAAGGTTTCAATCAATAGTTTGGATTAATATTAATGGATTTTATTGAACTTATTCAAGGATTTTCACCAAAGCCATACGTACATGCAGGCCCCGTCGATTGTCGGTACTTTATACAAATTTATGCAGTATCATGGCAAAATCCGTGATACAGCATCGCATGTAATGATGAATGACTTGAGTTCCAGACGCCCCACTCAATTGTGCAAAAGAAAGGTCATTTTACAATTTATCCCCCATCGCATTTCAAAATCGTTGATCTCCCAATGACGCCTGTATCTAACCTTAACCTAACTGTCCATGGTACAGGCACCACATGTGATACACATGAGATGCTGACCCATACGGAAGGAGAAGGCCGAGGCATAATGGCACAGTGGAGATGACCAGTGCATGGTCAGCAGATAATGGAGCTACAGTACAGTATAATAATTGTATAATGGTCAGATGCTGTAGCATATCACCTATGCTGATATCATGTATGAAGTTTTTAAGATTGCAAACGTTTGCCAACCTGTTTATTAAACCGAAATGTTTTATAGAAAACAAACTTCGTATAAAAAAAGGAAGACTAAATAGACAGTATCTAATCAACAAACGGTCTGCTTATTAATTTCATATTTATTAATTCACATAAAAGTAGGGCTATTATGATTCATATTGTATAGACTATTTAATTACCGCTCGTGCCCAATCTGTATTAGTTCTGTAATCAATAATACTGAACACCGGTGTATTTTCAAAGGTATTTATAATGTATAACTTAGCATATATTAACCTAGAGCAATCTGCCGGCGCCATAATAATATAATTCCAAGGTTAATTCGGCGAATGAATTTTAAACATTATTGGTATTGCCGTTTCAAGATCACTATAGTGATGAATCGTTTATAATAATTATTATTTTCATGGAGTAGATGGTATTAATAGAAAATACGTCATATGTTTGGCCAATTAGTCTACATACTGTATCACTCTGTGGACTATTTGTAATGCGCATTTGGCGTTGCATAGTTACATGCCAACACTGAAATATATTACGTTTTTTTTCTTTCTGAAATATAATAGTTTATTCATCTCCTACATTTACTAACTACGTTTCTCTATTGAAAAATATTTGTGTCAATATTTTTGGAATTACCAGACTGCAATTCTTTGTATATCTAATGCTGGTGGATTAGTTTAAATTTTGAACGAATGCACGCGATATTATAGTGAGGATTCCACATCTTTCATTCAAAATGTTTCATTGAACCAATTCAATTGTAAATGGGTTTCTAGGTCACGTGCGGTATGATAAGGATCATATAACTCTTCTATACCGAATAGAGCCTATACAGTATATATTTTATTTAGTTGTTTTCGAAACAGACAATGTAATCAATATATTGAATCGAGAGATCTGTTATAACTTGATATCAATATACCGTATACTAGTACAATTCTTGCATATTTTGAAAAATATTTTCCTTCATTTACTGGATAAACATGTTTGCATATTTCATAAAATACTTTTTTCTTCCATTTATTTATTGTACCACAACTCTTGAAATCTTTTATTTCGTTTACACCAATGAATATAATTACTGCAGGTCGAATCCCAGTTAATTGGTAGGCGTACGGATTGCAAAAGGGGATCTAGACGGCTTGACAATATTGATATTTATTTCTTTCAATGTTTGCAGCTCATGCCATGTATGCAAATGCTTTTCTTTTATAAATAATAAGCCAATGCAGAGGGGATCTAAAGATATATGTACGCCAGTAAAATCAGCATACGGTTAATGTTATGTATGTATAAAAACTCAGTAAACTATTTTAAATAGCCTTTGAATTGTATTGGCAGGCATACTGCTGGTACGAAATGTTTAGGGGATAGACACGTGATGGTGCCAACCTACCAGAAAGAACGTTTTCAACGGGTTTTTTTTCTCGTATTGTTGACTGTTTAATATAAAGGTGTAGAGGTAATATAAAAGTACGTATTTCATAACGGAAGCGTACATTCTAAAGATTTATATATCATTGTTCTTTCTCCGCCCACATCATAACAGCTTCAACACTAAGCATTTAACACTATTGAAATATCACGGAGCATTCTAATTTTATAGCTAAATGGTTAGAGAGTACTCATAAACATTTCATGGACGTATTCATGATAAAAATACAATTGAAATCTAATGTGAGCCTACAGCATAAAAACAACCCTGTAAAAAAGCAAACAAAAGCAAATCACGACAAACACATAATCTAGAAACGTGCGTAGGCCTACTATTCAATACTTTTACTCAGGCAGAAGAACCAGGCCTACTTGTTTAAAAGATCCCGGGTTAATCCACAAACGAATATAGGATTCGAACCTGCGACCTCTTTGGAATAAATTTGTTAACCAATACCGGTAACCACTATAATACCAATGAACTATTTTGTGGTCAGTGTGATTTTCTTTAATCGTAGAGAAATGTCGCTATGATGACGTCATTATAGAACGTGTCCTTGGGTTATAAGCGTTTCGCGTGGGTATGCGGTCAACGTACCCGTAACCGCATATACACATACATGCATTATGATACATTTAAACTAATACCCTGTTAACATAATTATTTATTTTATGGTCAATTATCTATTATTCGTTATAATGCATTAGGATTACTGTAGCGGAAGAGTTTATTTCGTATTCAGAAGTTATTTGAAATAAATCGGTCAGTGAAAACCGACTTAACGATTAATTGCCTTCTAGATTGTGTTGTTTACCTGTCTTCTACATACAAATTACCGTACATGATGATGAATTTATAATTGTTTTATTATAAAGTCTGAAGGTATAAGACATTCTATGTTCTGCTATTTTCTATAAGCTGATTCCGCTATGAATACCATGGAGGTATAGACGGCTGGTATATTGGTAAAAATACAAATATTTTGGCACACATGGCGTTTCATACGTCATCGATGGTGGATTAACAACATACAAAAGACGACTAGACACGTAGGGCAAGTTTATCATGGAGGTGATATTTGTTAGTGTACCTCCATGATTAAACTATACATACAACATACTTTCAATCCAATCTATTTTAGGCATTTGTTTAGTAGGTTATTGTGAAGAATACAATGCTGTAAGTGAATTCAAATCATACAATGGTGTACTGCAGTCCATAAAAAAAACTTAACCCTGGAAAATCGATAAAACATGAAAACAACATTTTAACACTGGAAAAACGATTACAAATCAGGGACAAAATAGAACACTCTCTTTACAGGTGGGTTATATCCTTCCAAGCTATCACTAACTCGTCATTCAAGTACCAACCTTGGCAATAAGACAGAACTTAAACCTATAGTTTAACACGTCTGTCTGCTCATTAGATTCGACTTGAGACAAGATAGTCGTCCGTATCGGCTATCGGAACTTATACGGAAATAATTAATTGACAATCAGTGTAAATCCCCTTCTTCCTCAACTAGCTTATGTCTGTTTTACGGTTTAACACGTAAGGTGTTATGTTTAGTCTATGCCAATTTAGGTTACATTTGCAATGCAGTTTGGAACCAGATTCCTGTATCTAGTAGTAATGAAAATTAATCTTTGGCTTCTGTCTTACGCCAAGCTTAGGCTTTCAAGGTCAGACAGTATGAATAAAATAACAATGAAGAAAAACAAAACAAGGAGTTATTATAGTAGGCTAATAACTCCATGATGAGTCTCCGCAAAACGATAAGAACAACTGAGTCAAAGGAAAAATTTTGGCGGACCTTGCTTGCCATATCATGGAATACAGTTACGGTATTACCTACCTAAATGGTATCGCCTAGAAAAACATGTGTGAACATAGCCTATGTAATATCTATCTAAAATGCAATGCAATGTACATCATATCAGTAGTTACTTGTTTACTGAACGTGAGACATTCATTCACACTATACGTGATTCAAATTGACTTATGTATGAACACAGCCTATCTAAAATACGATGCAATGTACATAAGTAGTTACTTGTTTACTGAACATGAAGACATTCATTCACACTATACGTGACTCAAATTGACTTATGTATGAACACAGCCTATCTAAAATACGATGCAATGTACATCATATCAGTAGTTACTTGTTTACTGAACATGAAGACATTCATTCACACTACACACTCAGATTGACTTATGTGGAATTGATTGATAATTAAGTAATCAATTAGAAGATGCGTAATTAATTAAACCATGATAATGATTCGATCTTATAACACAATTAAGCTCGCACATGTGGTATATTGTGAATACTACGTCCTTCAATCAATGTCCCATTCATTTTAGTTTATTTAAAAGGAATTTTAACTCAATCAATGATTCCAATAAACTGTCCATCATAAGTCATTTCAATGAAATAATGTTTCTATTCTATGAAAAAAAAAAGAATTGGTAAGTGTAAAGTAATTCGCATTTACAAAAATGCATTTGTAAGTTTGAACAGGGTTCTGCTGCTGATCAGTAGGAATAATAAAATTTGCGCGCGCGCGCAGAAGTCAATTTCAGTATTGTGGCATGGCTTATTAGTGCATCAGACGTTCAAAGTAACTGGAAATCTTTTATGTTATTGGTGACTAGTAATTCTTTGTACCAGTGTGAAAGTGTCCCTATTCATTCCCTCCTGTGTCGATTCGGTCCTGTGTCGATTCGGTCCCTCGTCCTTCGCTGCACTCCCTCGCTTTTGTATTTAAACAAATAAATATACACAATTAGGAACTAGTTAATTTCCTAAATAGTTATGACGACCCGACGGATGGACACTGACCACAACCGTGCTTACGGTGTTGGAATTTAATTTCTCAACCAATTATTTATCCTTGATCACAGGTCAATCATTATGTATTAACAAGGTCAAACAAAACGTTACTCTTGACCCATCTTCTTTGAAGTATGCAACCTGGTTATATATTTATTTTTAGAGTCCGGTTGAGTTGACCATTATTATTTACAACGTGTTTATAGGTAGGTAAGACTATAAATAATTATTCCTAGTAATGGCACTAGGAACAATAATAAAACTACGATATACAGTATTATTAATTAAAATACAATATGGCCCCAGCAAAAGATCAGACAGACGCCTATTCGTAACGAAGTCGTAATGGCAACGCAAGCAAGTTGACCAATCACGACACGATAGATGATCATCCATCGTGTCGCGATTGGTCAAATAACTTGCGTTGCACTTACGTATTTGCGTTAGTAAATACAATTTGATATTATCGATTATTTAAATACAAAAATTACTACCTCATACATACTACATAATATAAATAGGCACGTCTGTTTTTTATGCACTGCACATTTATTTTCTTTATAATATTTCTTCCGAAATAAATTGTTTTTTTGGAAGTAGGTTGTATGTCGTGAGAACGGTTTGAACTTTATGGATTTGAACGGGAAATAAGTAAAACATTCACTCGTAAAGTCGTCAAGCACTTGTGCCAAAGTAACCTTACCGATGAGGACATTTTAATCATTACTTCGTCGTACAAATATTTAAAAAAAATATATTACATTGCTTATTCTTTTAGCCAGTAAAATTGTCCCCAAACGCATGCTCTTTAAATACGAGTCAGCCAAAATGTTTGTTATTCTATCTGTACTTGAATTAATAAAATTTAAATGAATAAAAACAGGGGGTAGAGTTCGTGCAATTGTGGATATGGAATTAATGAATTTAGAGTGTATGAATATTTCAATTTGTTAATGGAATAAAACAACTTTTTATATATTATATATGCCTATATTTAAGATATGAATGGTAAACCAAGGTACTATTTGTACTATATTATTATATTTAGGCCCATATCGTGAGGAATCCAATTACAAACGTTAGCATCTTCTTTTTCGTCCGACATATTTTTGTCTACGGGGGTATGAAACGCTAATGTTGTCAAACAATTCATGGCAATAAGTAACATTAGAATCAAACCGTACTGTTGAGTACAAAACAATGATAAATATTGCTCCATGTTCAAAATTGAACTACACAAAAAATAGATGACGCCACAAACAATTCAAAAGTATGCAATAAAATAGAGCTATCTACTAGTAAAATACAGCCTGGTGGTCATCATCAATCCTATTGAACAATCTAATAAAATCAAAGTACACATTGCGCGTTTTGCCCTCCATACTTTAAAAATATCGTAAAGATGCGCAGTGACAGCTGAGTCATTAAGAAAGCAAAGGTTGAAGATTCCAAGATGTGTAATGATTGACTGTCATGTTTGGATGATGACGTCATAATATTATAGCTCTGTGTACAACATAGATTCATTAGCATAAAAAAAGTAACATACCTATCTTCGGAATTGGTTGCTGATATTTGAATAACGTATTCATAATATTTTGATAGGCCTATATGCTTGTAATAATTTTGTATTTAATTTACATACATAAATGAACTACACATACCTCCTTGGCGGAGGTATATCGGTAATCATATACATTGCATGCTCTATAAAATCGTGTTTAACATTATCGCTATTGTCATTAAGCCATGGACATACATTATAATTATACTAAATAATAAAAACAAACAAATATCTAAAGTACCCACAACTTTATGTGGAAGAGGAATGATTTCATATTCGAACTCTATGTCTTGACTCTTTTACACAATAATTAAACGTCGCGCGTTAAACGTCGCGATGTTTATTTAATTAATTAAGTTGTTGAATTGAATTTGTACAAAGTAGCAAGATGCCGATGTTCCTATTCATTAAAGCAAATTGATTTAATTTCATCTTTCTAAACAATTTATCTGTAACGAAGGCAAGAAAAAGAATCTACTTACCTAGCCAAGTCGTACATTGTATGTGAACAATCTATTGACGTTACAAATCAAAGGTTCTGTACATTCCTTAAAAGTTCGCGAACATTTTATTTCGCGCATTTTGCGTTGATGAACTTATCGCGAAACAAAATGGCAAGTAAATTTTACTATGCTTATTAAATGTTATTGCAGATATTTAAAAGGTTATTTACACCTTTATACTTTTAATTTTCATGAAGATTTATCAACCTTGCAAAAATTACAAGACTGCAAACATAAGTTTGTATCTACCGTACCTATTATCGAATTTCACGGACCTCGAGAAATACATTGACACGGACAGTAGCACGCATGCGCAATCTCGCATACCTATTCGTAACTAAAATTCCTATGTGTACTTCTCTATTAAGTGTCCTAATTCTCCGGTCAATCGGTTGTCAAGTAGGAGCTTTAAGAATTGTACAAATTAACATTATTGCTCTCCGTTCATCTTTCAAGATAATAAAAATTGAGTCCTTTCGGTCAGCCGTTCGTTAGTGCTTTCTGGAATATTTTTTTTCATAAATGTATTTATTTGTAATGTCAGTAATTTATGTTATCACTTTGTATGTATTTTTTTATGATTTTCCTAATAAATTCAAATCAAATGCAAATCAAATAAGCTAAGAAATAGTTTTTTAAAGATTACAATATTAATATTGGGCAATTTAATTACAGGCAAAAGATATATTTCTAGATTTTAAGCTATGCGTAGTCGTCGTCTGACGTGCTATTCGTCCGAATACAAGGGTCCGTCAAGGCCACTCGTCCAGGCTAGAGTTAGTTATCTACCCGGGTAGCTAGCCCAAGAAAAAAAAACCCTACTCGGTTAAATAACTAAACCTGAACGGGGGAAATTCTATTTGAGTGTGATCATGGAGGAATTATCCATTCGTTTGGTGATACAAAATTTCTGAAATAAGATTAAAATAATGTAGTCATATTGGTCACGGGGGCAAATCGAATCCGAAGAATTTTGTTATCAAATCAATAATTCTCATTTTGGCTTCCCTGAGGAATATTACTATATTTTATCTCAATTCGAAATAGTTTGCTTTTATTACGCTAAATTAATCCAATGGAATTCTCACAATTTTACTATTCCTGTTCACACTCACCAAGGTGTTAATCTTCTGTTGACTTTTTGGCGTGTGTTATTTTTGTTGCTTATTTTTATCTTTTTGTAATCAATTCCTATCCCGGGTTCCATTCAACAGATATTTGCTCGATTTAACTTTAAGTGTTCAAATCACACTTCGCTAAATCCAGTTGCTACTACATTTTTTTACAAGAACAATCTGACGAATCACCAAAAACTCAAACTAGACTGAAACAAGTTTAACATTGTACTGATTACATCTTGTAAGATGACATACAACAATCAGATTAATATCAATGTTTAAAATAGTTATAGACAAGTAGAGGGAAGGGAGACAGGAAGGCATGGCACTGTGGCCCACGTAAGTATGGGGGGGGGGGGGCAGGGAAGACCACAGTGCATAAAACAGATGAAAGCATTTCACGAATCAAAACACCAATATTTGACACGATTTAAAATGAACTCAAAATGCTATACAGTGGATCCACCAGAGAGAGGCATATTATACAGTACATAGAACTCACACGTAGGTCAAAATGTTATAAAGTGGATCCACTAAAGAAAGGCATATACATAGAACTCACGTAGGTCAAAATGTTATACAGTGGATCCACCAGAGAGAGGCATATATAGAACTCACGTAGGTCAAAATGTCATACAGTGGATCCACCAGAGAGTGTCCTCTCTAAATCAAAAGACGAACAAACAGGTTAAGGTTCATGAACATTTATCATTAATCATTTTGATTCAAATTTTCGAGATTCGAGGCCGAGAATAATTTATTCGAGGCTAAAGAGAATGAACATACAAAGGTGTTCTTTTTAATGTGTGCATAGCATTGGATATTTCCTTGGAAAATTGGACCCTGGAGCCAGGGACGATCGATGCAGTATGCTAATAGAGAGCTTTCGCTATTCTACTGTTACGTAATACAGCAAGCAGTGCCGACAACGCATACGTTACGCTTTAAAATTAAATTATACATGTAAACAAGTCTGACAAACAAAGCATTATATTCAAAATTAATATATTCAGCATAATTGTATACAAATGACATACGGTATTTAGCATATAGACTTCTCGTGTACAGTACAACGCCGATTTATATGACACAGCCCTAAAGCTTGGTTCCCACTTAATAAAGTGAACGCAATGCCGTCGTAACGCAAACATCCCTACGCAACGGATCATCATCGATAATCGCGTCGTGTTGCGTTTTTTGCCAATGGTTAACCATGGAGAAATAAGTTCTTATTTCTCCATGGGTTAACTAAACTTGACAGTACAAAGCGTTGCCTTTGTTTTTATTTATTTATTTATTTTATTTGAACCATATTTAATGAGGGTGATCCATCCAGCAATTGCTGATCATTTTGTGCCTGTAATGTTACCTCATACCATTGTATAGATTTTAGAGGGGTACCAAGCCTTTTCGTTCTTAAAAATTATAAATTTATTTTAGGGAGCATCTTAACACCCAAGGTCGTCAATACAACACAGTAACTGCTTTATAGCACATTTTAAAGTTAATTTACTCGTTTGTTATCTCTCCTATACTCCCACACATTTTACATGTGTGGGAGAGATATAACAACGGAATGAGAAGAAAATTGGTTGGAAGTTGGAACCCCCACAACAAACTATCATTTTGGTGACTCTCCATACAATCTTCTTACAAAAATTTACCCATCTTTATCGTTTCTAAATTAATTAATTTTCAATACCGTATCACTGGACGGTTTATATTTGTTCTGTGCCTGTGAATTTATATATATTGAAATATTTAAATGTGTGATCTATAGTTATTTTGTATTCAATTTATGCAGTTAAATGATTATATTATTCGAAGGCTTGGCGTGGAAGATATCGTGCATACCCATGACATTAAGCACTAAAACAGCTGTTTGCTTCGGCTGGCAGTCACAACAAATTAAGGCATCCATGTTTTTATATTTCACTATAGTAACGCCTTGAGGAGGTGAACTACACGCGATTAACAAGATTAACACTGGTTGTTGAATCCGCCGCAGACGAGTGAAGAAGAAGATGGCGCGGTTCATTGAACAGACAATGTAAACGATTAGAGTTTGAACGAGTCAATTCATTTTGATTTTTCGACGTAGAGGAATCAATGGAAAAAACGATTGGATTCGTTGTAGAAATGGGTTTAAAAAGGCACACATCGCCTAATCTTACCCGTCTGAACGGGTCTGAACTAAACTAATGGAATCTAGAGATTAATACTGATTTTAAAATTTTGAAACAATAACATTATTAGATATCCTGGTATTTATAATTTATGGAGGATATAGCCCCAAATATTATGTATAACATGAGAAGCACTCACTCAAAAGCCTACTACCACCACCGCCACCGGGTCAACGTTTCAACATGGACGTACCTGGATCAGGTGTAGGCCTATGATTATTATATGTAATTAAAATTACGTTTCAGAGTTAGTAGTAAATTTTACCTTTAGTTCTTTGTTCTATAAGCATGTACGTTAACGCCGCAGCTGACGCCTTTGATTCACAAAACATACAATGTTAAGACAATGGATGGCAGACCAAGATGCACTTTAAAATAGAACCCCAACAATGAACGACAAACGACCAATTTCAGATTACGTAATCACGTTACAAAAGAACGTATTACGTAATAGTTAACGGCTTATATTTCAAACATAAGAATTAGCATATTGTTTGGAAGGTATCTTAGCAACTACGGTACTCGTGGGGTTTCATCTTAACAGATCTTCGTTTTTTCAGTTAAGTGCCTTTAAAATGGTAATTTAACAGAGCTGACATTTTTAAATATGTTTCTTAATTGTCTCTTCTTAAGTAAAATGGTTTAGCAATTCTTAAGAGGAAAACTAAAGCTTTATTTATAATATAATCGGTTCTTATATGTACAAATATTTGCTTATGTTATTTTTAAAGATGAGATGATTTTTTTTACCTCCTCCAGTTGAACAATATTTTAAGGGGAACTTCGAGGGTATGCAGTGTGAGCAGCCTTACCGAAAAGTCGATTGTTTCCGAAACAAACCGATGGAGGAACGAAAAAAAAATCGCATGCCGTAATAACACCGGTTGTGTCAATATCCCCATATACCACTTTAAAACATAACTTGTGGTTTTTCTTCTATTTGTTTACATGTTATGCTTGTCACGTTCCTACATGAACCTGTGTAGTTTCAAATGTCATGTAATTGCTATTAGTTAAAATAAATGGACAGACCCAACCGTAAAACAAAACAATGCAGAGTATTTTTGTTAGGCATGGATATATATCTTCTACTGGTTGCCAACGTATTAATTTCATGTTGTATAAAAAAAGTGATTGATATTGATTGAAAATTGATATAAACAATATACTATACATTAAAAAAATATCTACAATAATATAGTAAAAAGCGTACAAAGTTAACGCTCGCGTTTGTGCATAATAAGCAGGCCTTTCCGTCCGGACCCGACAATGCGAGTCCTCTGAATAGGGGTTGGTCCGTAATGTTAAAAAATACATACTGTATTATTTTTCCCCCTTGTTTGTCCCCCTCGTCCCCTTCTTGTTTGTCCCCCTCGTCCCCTTCTTGTTTGTTTAACATTGCGTTGCGTTGCGTCCAAGTGGGAATTTTACCAGAATATATTTTGTTTACAGTACTGTAATGGTCGATCAAATCCGCATCAGATTTCAAAATAAACACACACAAACCAGGCGAAAGCCTAGTTCAAAGTAAGGTTTCTTTTTGGACATCAATAGTGTACTCAAGCGTTTTGATTAAAATTTATGGATTAATCAATCCAATTAACAATGTTCTCGGGAAACAAGTGTTACATCTTTATAAAATTAATTATGGAATCTCAGCACGATAGATGGACACAGCTTTCATGCTTTGAGTTAATAATAGGCCTACGGTATGTTTAGCATGTCAACTTTTATTCTTATTATTATACTAGCCATCTATAAATGGAATTACGTAAAATCACGGAGAAAATGTTATCCTTATAATATAGCCATCTATTATACATGAAATTATAACGTAAATCCATGGACTTATTTCTCCATGGTAAAACTAACGTCACAATTATCCATAATCATCAACTTAAGAGGTATGACGTCATTTTCCCCTAGAAGGACCATTAGTATATTAAAGACAAATCCCCAGTCTCCAACTGATGATTCAACCAAGGTGGAGGGGGATACCTCCATGATTCTGCGTACTTTTACTTTTAATACTTTTTGAATTTAATACACAATAGTTTCATATTGATTGAATGCATTGCAGACGTTAATCTACGTAATGGCTAAACTTATCATCAACTTTGTTATTTTCTGTGACATAATTATTTATTAGGCTTTAATAAACCATTGTTTGGTTACGTCACGGAGATTAGATTCCATGGTAACATGATTACGCCATGTAGGTATTTTCCCTGATGTAGGTATCCTCATAGTAGTAGGTCAACTTTACTAGTCTAGCTGGGGCGGGGTCCTTTCTTTGTAAATTCAACATAATACTATACAATAATTTGTATTACCATGCACCTCATATCAATTTCGCTATTTTAATTCTACACTATATTTGTATCCTTAATCCTCTGGTTATGATGATCCTCCACTAAAATCATTACAAAATTGAAAATACGTATCTCACTCTTATGTCATCAAATTGAGTAATTACACTTTAATCAAAAGTACAGTATATTACGAAGAAGAGAGTGATGCATGCATCTCCACATTCAGATTTTTCGACTGCATTTAAAATTAGTAAAACAATAGCATAATTGTTCAGAATTAAAATACAGAAGATGTCTTTACGTACAGTACAGTACTTTGAATGAAGGCTAAAAAAACACTTACTTTTAATTCGGCCTGTCGTCTTGGAAACGGCTTATTTACCAAAATTCCATTAAAAATCTTCAAAAGCGTTGATTTCCTTCAGAAAATCTTAAGAAGACGTATAGGTCTACCTTTAGTAAAAACAAATACAAGTAAATTTTACGTATAAACTTGCGAAAACGTAGGCTGCTACCTAGTTAGAGAAGAGCTAAGTTGCAGTGTAACCCCCGCTAGGATAGATGCTCCATCCAAGGTTGTAAAGGTGGTAGCAAAGTCACGCATTGGTTTGGAATCTTCCAAAATAACGCCTATGTGTTTAATTAAGGGACCATCTCGAGTATTACGTTTCCTAAGAATTTAAAAACACGATGAGAGTAATTGGGATCAGGCTGAATTGTGTTCATGTTCATTCATTAGTTTTTAAAATACATACTGTATATATTATGGTTAAATATGTATGTGTGTGTTTTAGATTCGAAGAATACCCGTTACTCTACCACCACCTTAGCCCCAATGTAATCCAGCCCAGCTTCCAATCGAAAAAGACTCATTTTCCATGGATGCTTTGAATAAATCCAATGCTTATCACGTCCATCATTTCAAAAATTTAGAGACATGGATTTTAAAAAACAAAAAATTCATAAATAAATTAAATTTATTTAGATAATTTGGTAAAATATAGGTTTGTAGTTAACTTTTTTTCTTCTTGTGGTACTTTCTAATTTTTTTTTGGAATAAATTCATTTCTTTTATAAATCAATTACAATCACAAATTTCTCTAAAACTTTGTTAGCCCCACCCAAACTTTCGACGTAGATTTACAAGATTATAGATGGCGCTGTTATAAAAAAGATCAAAATAATTCACAATTAATATTTACAACTATGCCGTCGGGAACGAGACTCATTTTCCCGCCCGCAATAGAGGGCGACAAACACATTTTCTTTTCTATCAGAAACTTCTTTTTCTATTCTGTCGTACCAATTTGACGCAACTTTGCATGCTGTATTGTTAAATAAATTGAAAGAGGACGGAATGAGGTAGCATGCTATTCTAATATTTTTATTCATAAAACATGTTGGACTTCCTTGCAAATTTGATGATAGATAATTTATTATATTATGTCAATATTGGTCACAGTGACAATACCGTATTTAAGTACGATACTGAAATGGTCTACAGGGCTACCATTTTGTTGTAACAATCCACATTAATATCATACAGTAAATGAATAACATAATGTATTTTTTATAAACTTTATGTACATATGCAAAATACTCAAAACTGTCACTCATCCACGCCGCAGCGCACATAAGTAAATTCTTCATCAAATCACGTGATTCTATTGAATATTCATGAGGCGTGCTAGATCCCGCCTTTCAATACAAAACAGGAAGGTTTGCTCAATCCAAGATGGCGTCCGAAGACGAAATAAGTAATACCGACACTGATTTATCTATGGAACACATTGAGGTAGAACATATTCCAGTTGATCACATTATAGAAACAGTTCACGATGATAATATTGTAACTATTCCGGTAGATCAATTAGAAAATGTTGCAACAATTGAAACGGTGGAAACGATTGAAGTTGGTGATGGACAATCGATGATCGCGTTGCAACCACTTGCCGATGACGATCGAGAAGAAATTATTTTACAAACTAGAGAAGAAATTGTAGGTGGTGATATCGATGAATATGGTGCAGCATACATTATTGATACTGTCCCTGTACCCGCTGCAGACGTCGATGTTTTCTCTGAAGAACCAAGCAGTAAAAAAGGCAAACGCAGTGGAAAGAGCCGATCGCGAAAAGTTCTTGCTGGCGGAGACCTAAATTTTGATACGGACAAAGGCACGAGAAAATGGGAGCAAAAACAAGTTCAAATAAAAACTTTAGAGGGAGAGTTTTCTGTAACAATGTGGGCGTCAGGTAGATACATTTTACAATTTTGTTTTAGCCAAAAATTAGTGTTTTTACACTGTTTTTGTGATGTTATTTTTTTGTATGGTAAACGTCACTTAAAAATTGGCTTCGCACGGAATGAAGAAATGCAACGCATTAAATTACTTGACATTATCCATTAATTATTGGAAAGTTGCACAACTTTCAATCACTTTTGTATACATTGACTGTTTAATGTTTAAGTAAATCGCATTAGAACTTCTTATAGTAAAGTTTAAGCTACGTTTCGGCCATTTTTTTCGCCATGTTTTTTTCTCATGGGCGCAGCCATGATAGAAGATGGCGAACAAAAATGGCGATTCGTTCTTGGTGGGTCGACAGGCCTAGCGCTGATTATCGAAAGATTTAATGTGAATATTAACAATCTTTTGACGGATATTCTGTAATTAAGAAATTCACATTTAAGGTAAGCATTATGGGACACCAATAAAAATGCAATTGCCATTTCTGTTTTTGTGAAATCTTAGTGAAAACATTCACTGTTTCAACTAGAAAAATCCAAAATGGCGGACGCTAAGTCTCCCTTCTTGCCAGCTTCCGCCCTGTTAGCTTAATGCAAATTAGATGGGAGGTCGTTTATCAACAGCCAATGAGAGGGTTTGCTTAGGTCAATTCAAACTTAATGACCTCATCAGCTGCTGCTCAAATTTCAAAAACAAAGATTAATTTTCTTTGAAATGAAAATATAATCAGATTTATTTGTTTATATTGCATGCAATGTAGGTAGGCCTATATATTTGTTTGTATTCTTTTTTACAAAAGTATGAGACACTTGATTCTTGAACAAAATTAAAAACCTTAAACTTTACCATTTTATATAACTTACCAATAAATGGTATTTTTTAATAAAAACAATTTATAATTTCCAGTTACTAATGGTAGTGGGTTCATTAATTGCTTAAGCCTTCCATATTTATTAACCTAATATGCTTATGAAAACAATAAAACAAATGATGATTTATTGGCGTTCCTTTTCAGAGGACAAAAAGGAGGATGAAGGCAGTTCATCGGATATTGCATCGGGCCTTTCAGCCCTCAATGACCCACCGGATTACTCTGAATACCTCATGGGTAAGAAGTTACCGCCCGGCGGTATCCCAGGTATTGACCTGAGTGATCCAAAACAGTTAGCAGAATTTGCAAGGTGGGTTAATATCGCTCTAATCTAAATACATATTTAATGTCCATGCATGTCTTAATGTCATTCAAATCTGTTTTATCTGATTTTTATCTGTTATTTATTATTATTTAGTTTGTATATAATTTTTGTCTATGTAAAAAAAGGTCTATTAAGTAACACAATTAGAAATCTTCTCAGTGCATGATCCTTAGCCATCATGATAAATGTATTTATAGTGAGTTGCATTGACTTTGATTTCACAGTTTGATTATAAATATATTATATATTACAGTATAACAATAATTTATTGCATGTTTGTTTGTAACAATTTGTTTTTTATTTTGCATGCTCTTGGTATATTTGGTTGTAATCATTGTTTTCTGCAATAAATAAAGTTTGTCTTCCAGGATCAAGCCCAAGAAACCAAAAGATGATGACATCCCTAGAACAATAGCATGTCCACATAAGGTACGTTAACTCATCTTTTAAATTTTGCCACAGGCTTAAAATTTAAAATACTTATCATAAAACAGTTATCTAGGACAATGTTCTGTAAAACAATGTTTTCCCAGCATCTTAAATTTTGCCACAGGCTTAAAATTTAAAATACTTATCATAAAACAGTTATCTAGGACAATGTTCCGTAAAACAATGTTTTCCCAGCATCAAAAGCACCTTGCGCAGTTTAAAACAAGCAATGAAATGTCAAGAATGGTGTTTGATGTTAACCTACATGCTTATGAGTTAAGTTTAATCTTGCCGAAAATGATTGTATACATAGCAAATGCAATTGATGTGCTACTAAATGAGAACCTAATTTCAGGCAGCAAAATAAAATGTTTGCGGAACGCTGATAAATCTCTGTATTTTTATTTTGTAATTGTTTTAACCTGCTTTAGCAAATAAAGAAACTCAAAAGTCCTTACCCGAGAAGACTTGTTCTACTACCAGGACTAGGGATGAGGAGAGCCACATATTTCAATTTTTATGGCTATTGTTTGTTTATTTAACTACTCGACCACTTGACTCGATATTTTACGGATTTTAAGATCTGCCGTGTTTTATTCAACTTCCTAATTTGATTAAACTTTTACAGGGCTGTTCTAAAATGTTTCGTGACAACTCAGCTATGCGAAAGCATCTCCACACTCATGGCCCCAGGGTGCATGTGTGCGCTGAATGTGGGAAGGCGTTTGTTGAGAGTTCCAAACTGAAGAGACATCAGTTAGTTCACACTGGTGAGAAACCATTTCAGGTATGTGATGTAAAAAAAAGTGTGATATTCCCAAATATGTTAGTAATGATATAATCATCGTGTCCACATCACATAGTTTGATAGTGTAGCCACCTTACCTTACCTAACCTATCCTCTTTGGGCTGAGTGTCCCATAAGGCTACAAGAATCTCCAGTCAATTCTGTTTCTAGCTTCATTCCATGATCTCCAGCCTATTCTATCTCTTTCCCAACCTTCCAGGTGGTTATTGGTCAACCCACCCGACATTTCCCTTCTGGAATACATGATAATGCAGTCATACATTGACATTCAGGATTCATTCTCAGGACATGGCCTATCCACTTCCACCTTCTCATTTTCACTTCATCACTAATTATTTTAACTTTTGTTTTGCTAATTATTTCTGTGTTAGACACAACATATAGCCTTCAGATTTTGTAGACCTTTAAATAATACTTTGTAATACTTTAAATGATGCTTAGGGTAATGGATGATTGATGCATATGAAAAATGGTCTAAGCACTAGGAGCATTAGGAATGCTCTACAAATTCAAAACATTTACTGTACTATTAATGTATCAATTTAGTATTCCCTAACCCATGCTACCTTTTTACTTATAGTGCACATTCGAAGGATGCGGCAAAAGGTTCTCGCTCGATTTCAATTTACGTACACATGTAAGGATTCACACGGGAGATCGTCCTTATGTTTGCCCATTTGATGGGTGCAACAAGAAATTCGCTCAGTCCACCAATTTGAAATCGCACATATTGACACACGCGAAAGCGAAGCAACAAGCACAGCAGCAAACTCAGGTCCAACAGCAAGCTCAGCATCAGTTTGTGCTGCAAATGTAAGCTTGTCGTCATCGAATACAAACATTGATTGCTCTGGATTTCCCGCTCTTTGAATCATTCTATAGTTCACAAAGCTGTTCAAACACTCAATAATCATTTTTATCCTAATCTACCTGTGACAGTAGTTAGCAACTAGCGTTTTAAGGTAATGAAAAGGCACAAACTTGTATATGCGTGCATACTTGCAAATTTGTTCATCATTTTAGGCGGCAAGTACCATTTTAGGTCTGTTCATGAAAATATTATTCAGCAAGAATATATGGTAACAATTTAGTGTTGTTTAACTTTTGCATAAACCTTGGTTCCCACTAGAATGCAACACAAGGATGTGGAGGGCAATGCAAGTGAGTTGAACAATCAAAAGCGTCCCTTCTTCTGATCATTGTGATTAGTTAAATTACGTCCTTCTGTTACACCAAGAGAACCAAGTTTTATGCTGATACCATTTGCTTGTGCATACACCGTAAGAACATCTTTTATACTAGAAAATAATAATGGTACTCCTTACCATAGTTACTGTAGATAATACTATATAATCAAGACATTTGGCCATTACTCATTTTGATTCAGAGTGAGTGTCCTGACTTGAGGGCGAAAATGAAGAACTGGAACCGAAGTGTTCTGTTGTAAATGAAATGTAAAACAAAGAATAAACTTATGTAAATATGCCAATTCATAAACTTGTGATTATTATTACATAAATCACATTATTTTAAACAACTTTCTTTTGTAATGAATTAATTATGTCATATCTGTATATTGATGTATAAAAGAAATGGGTGTTTTGTTCAGGATTATAGAAGTTAAGTAAGCAACGTAAGCAATTGACCAATGATCTTCTGAATTGTCGTTTATTGATTGGTCAAATGGTTGTTTTGTTCAGGATTGTAGAATTTAAGTACATTCTTGTAGCTAATAGTGCCTTCATTTTATTCCTTAATTCTTTATAAACTCATTTATGGGATGATGTTATTTAAAGTGATGTAAATGTCTTTTATTGCTTATGTGTTACAGTACGTACGCCTGGCAGTGATCGTGATAGTCATGTTTGTAATGCTATGCAATGCTCACATGATTGTAAAGTAATAATCACATGATAGGCATATCATGCTCACATGATGATCAAGTTATCATCACAAAGCTACTGCACACTTGCTCCTGCAGGAACTAGACAAAATGTGTAATGCTTGTACCCATTAAATTTGGTATGCTCAAATTGAATACAGATTATAATACAATTTATAATCCCTAGCCGGTTTAATACATCTAGGCAATGATACATTATTGTACTAAATTGATTTATGGTTTTAGTTCAAGATTATATGGGTTAACATGTAGCCTAGAAACTAAAGCATTTTTCATATTGCACTGCCTATATTGTTTATTGCACTGACGACTATTGCATGTCCTATTGAATTGGTTATTGTACTATCGATTGCACTATTACTGTTTTAAAACATAATTGTTTGATACTTTATTATGTTACATTGTCAAGAGAGGGGGACAAGAATATTTAATATTACTCACAGTCTGTTGGTTTCACTTTCAATTACTGTAATAATCTTGCTTGCTCAGAGATGGTCATCATATATTAATGAATGAACCATAGAACTGATAATTAACAAAATCTGTTATGATGAATGAAAGTTAAAGGTAGTAAATGAAATGCTGCTCTATGCATAGCTATGTTGGTTTTAAAAGGAATTTTGTAAATTGGGATAACAAGTTTGGGTAGCAATAATTGTAAAATTTAAATCTTGTTTTCTTTTATTATTTGTGAATGTAAATTTCTTTTTTTAATAAATGTTCTAGTTTTAATTAAAGTATCCATCCTATAGTTTCAATAATGAAGTAAACAAAAAAGGTTGGAAAGAAAAAAATAAATAAATAAATGCAACATACAATGTTTTAAGTGAATTAATGTTCTGGTATTGGTGTTTATATTACCTGTACAGTCTCCTGGATAGACTTGCCAAAATCTTATTTTCCTTTTTATGTTAATATTTCTGTACAAGCGTCGCCAGTCGGGTGTCTAGATTCCAGTACGTATGACAAGCCATGTGTGCCAGAATGTTTTTCTTTATACAGTACCAATATTAAGGCTGAATCGCTGTCTAAAACCTAGCCTATCCCCTGGAAACATAATGCCAGTGAATAAATATTGTATAAAGTATTGTAATATCAAACAAATAGTGAGGTGCAAAGGCAGCTAAAAAATACTTACCCTGGTCGTCGTGCCAAGAATATGTCTGATACTGTAATGTACTACAGTACTAATCAACTCAACTTGTGGAAAGGAATAATTAATTAACAAAAGGGCTAGAAATTTACTTTTCTTATCCACTAGCAATGGTGTCTAACTAGGAACCAACTAGCAAGCAAGTAAGTTTTTTGAAGCAGAAGTCTCAAGTACCTTTGCTTTTAAATTAAACTGTTTTCCCCCTGAAAGTTTTTTAGATTTAAACTAAAATGAAAAATCTACTGCCATTTGCTTATGTGGATTTGAAGCCCTGCATATATTTCTGTATGTATAGGTAATTAATTTAACTGGGACAAATTCCTATACAGTAGTAGCATCGCATCATCAGCAGGAATTTGTGAACAAAATTGCATGATGAATAAAATATAGTACAGTATTAGTATACTGTAATCTTTGAAATGCCAATTGAAGTGAAAATTTCAGACAAGGAAAGTTACATGGATCGAAGTGAGCAACATAAAACATAATTCTCAGAACACAGGCTTTTGTTCAGTGGTACAGCAGGGTGGAGTAAAGCAATGTAAAACACTAACCCAGAATATTTCTCCTCATAACTTGTGCTATTTGAGATTGGCACCTTTTAATTCTTCTTTAGACATCAGCTATTTTACGACAGCATTTTTTGGGCCAACACTTTTTTTAAACCAATTTCAGAAAAAAGGTCATAGAAAGGTCATTATGAATTCATTCATTAGATGTCTTCCAGTGCTTTGGATGGAAAAACTGATAGTGTCATATAATTTATAACCACATTGATTTACTGATCTTCAGTGTAGAGGTCATTTCCCTTATGAAAGAATTTGTTATCTCGTAATTAGTAAAGCAGTATTTCTTGCATGAAAACATTTTACCATATTTATTTCATTGAACCCCTCCTTTGGGACGCTTTGTTGTGTACTGAAGACGTCCCCTTATTAAGGTTCTACTCTATGTTATAAAAGCAATTTACTTGAGTAACTTTTGTAACATAACATCTTTTTCATTATAGTGCAATTATAATAAACTTTAACTGCGTGTATAAACATTGGATAAGTGCAAAAAAAAATTGAGAGTCAAAATATTCATAACAAATCTCAAATACAAAAATGCTAGTGCAAAACATCTTGAAAAGAGGTAACAAGTTTATTTAAATATTGTAAATATGTGCTTATAGAATTGAGGTTTTAGTATGCTATATTTGGCTGCAGCGTTAGAACAAAATTACGACAATGAATCAAATCATCGTAGTCAGTTTCCACTGCATGCAGGACACCCTCTATGGCAGAAAATGTATTTCTTTTGTGCTTTCATGATTGCGTACATCATTTAAAACAGAACTGTAAAATTTAGCGTCTATTAGGGAGATTTTGGTTCATGACAACCTAGGACTGTAAAAATTAATTTTAATTTTGTCATGATGAACCCAAGGAGGGATCACCGGGATCCTAGAATCAATCAACCGTGTGAAACAACTTGACAATAATTGCCAAATGTGAATAATACATCCATGTGATGTCATAAAATGTAGGTCCTAGGTTGTCGCAAAATTGAAAACGCCTTCACCTTGAATAAAAAATTAATATTTAGAAAAAGGCAAAAATGTAATTTTAACACCTATTGTGTTAAAATGATACATGATTGGATATGTCTAAATTAAATACAATATTTATACTACACACATCATAGCATTGGAATTAAATATATTCTACATACAGTGTACTACGTCTATTATAATTTTCAAAATGAGCTACTTAATATATCAATAAATATATAAAATATTTTGTATTCTAAACCTTAAAAAAAAATGGAATATTTATGAACTTAACAGTATAATACTACATTGCAAAATGTATCGGAAAATTGTCAATACACTTTCATGATGCTTATTGAACCTATTGCTTATTATGAATAATTGATATGTTTTTTTTGTAAATTACAACAGTACACAAAATGAGTTGTCACACTGAAGTGAAAGCAACGTATTAGCAAAATGTGTACTGTAGCGTGGGTAAAAAGCAGTCTAAAATAAACTTTGCAGAAATAATAGAAGTTCCCAGTCTTGGCTCGGAGTGCATATGTTTATGAGTGGAATGGACACAATTGAGTTGAGAGCTTCACTGGTTTATAATGAGGTGGAATTGAGTAAAATAGACCAGTACATCTTTTCCAAGAATACAAAAACGCGGCCCATCAGAAAAATATGAGGCTCAGAATATAGCCATAAAGTAGAGCTGATGCCCACTACATGTTGCTTTTTAAATTCTCAACATGTTTACATGTCATGTGATGCATAATGCACCAATCAAATGACAACACTTGATACACTTGCTTGATGCAAAATAATTAAACTTAAGCTCTGTCTACACTATCAAACTAGTTTGACAAAAAAAGTTTGATGTACCCAAATATGGTAGTAATATGACATCATCATGTCCATATATGGGCACATCACATTTTGTTGTCGCTTTAGGATGAATCGAATAAAGATACATAATGAACGAATCAAATGGCAAGTATACACTTGAAGTGTTATAAAATAATTAAGTTAAACTTAAGCAAGCAGATACAATTTACCATAATCAAATACCGATATAAACTAACAAATTTTTTTATCAACCATACATAAACTGCATCTTCTACAGTATTAGAATAATACGGTAGTCAGATTTAATTAAAATTGATAAATAATAAAGTCATCCAAAATAACTACCAACAACATTATAGATATATTGTCCCCCTGAAATTTTTCTTTTTTCTTTTGTTGGGTATGTCATTTTAATGTCCCATAATAATAGTTATTCATTTTGACCAAAAACTGGATTGAAAAAAAAAAATTTACCTGAAACAAAAATGTAATTTAAAACAAAAACAGTCAAATTGGTTGACAGCCAATATGTTTTTGGTACAATTTAACCATATATTTTGTCTTTTTATAAGTGAAAATATTTTTCTATGAAAGTGATTAACTTTATTAATAAATAAATGCCCTATTAATCTTTATTTTTCATGATTTTTGGGGACAATACATCTTTAATAGAATGAGTAAAATGCTGTATGTGGTATATAGTAATACTGTAGTAACTTTCTTTTATTAAAAACATTTTTTCCCCAAGAGCACTAAAAAGTAGATACTAGTAATTTAGATGTTAAACAATAGAAAAAGAAACATAAAAATCTCAACTAACTCTGTGCATAAATTAAATATTAGTAAAAAAATAAATCCTACAGAGTAGTAATATGTTGCACTTAAAAATCTGAACATTGGCTTAGTGTTAGTACTGTTATAATAGTTAGTAGACCTTAAAACAGAAAATAAATATATATAAAATATTAGTAAAATTTATCAACTTAAAAACAACATACATAAAGAAAGAGTACTAAATAAAATAACAAATTAAAATTACTTTATAATATTACAATGATACACCTCTCAATAAGATGACTAAATTTTCTGTAATGTGAAAAGAAAAAGAGATTATTAAATGTATAATATTTCTACTACATATATAAAATGTGCAGTAGTTGCCCAAAGTAACCAAAGCAGGAATTAATCTGAAAATATATCGAATACAGTACTATTATATCTTTTCTTAAATACATTGCATCATACTGAATTAATGTAATTGGATATGAATACAGGTATTCAAATATGAATAACTCTAATAAAGTGAATTTAATTATTGCCTAAAATAAAAAGTTGTTTACTATACGTCATTAATTATTAACCTTACCCTAGAATTTACTTTCAACCAAACTGCTTTACAAATTAGTTTGAAACTCGCAGATATGTATTACATTACCGTATTTATGATACCGTAGTGATGCAGGTATAAGCCCATCCTCGGGTTAAAGCATACCTGTTTCGTCACTAGACCTAAATTTTGTAGGCCTAGAATTTAAATTTGTTTTTTTCTAAAATATACTGTATTACTTGTTGTACAGTATTTTGTATCAAATTATTAAAAAATGAATTATGAACATATGAATCCTAGTTATAGTTTTTGAAATATAGGATATATAGGTTTCCTGCTTAAGCGACTCTCAAGCTGGTATGCCAAATGAAAGTGATTTAATTATACAGTAGTTTTTTGCTGTATGTGCGATGTAAACAAATTGCGCCCTGTATCTGCAAATTTATTAACAATATAGATAAACCATGGAATTCCTTGCAATTTTTACAATACTATAGTCTACATTTTTGTAGTTTTTTGTAGTAGTGATTTTGTGTTCATGTGGTGAGCTTATACCTGCGCCAGAATGGTAATAAAAATACCTAAAAAAATAAGGTATCCATTTTAGCTGTCTTCTTCATCGACTTGCATAAGTTCAAGCGACAGAGACACGACTGTGAACGTTGCAGCATTGACGGGAAAGGCACGTAGTAACGTGGAGCCAAGTCCACGAGTAAATACTTTTATTCCTTCTTCTTTTAAACCACTTCGTATACAATCAATAGTACCGTTGAATTTGTTTTTGCCATGAATTCCGTCAGCTTGGATTCTCGTTTTTATAACATCAACCGGAACTGACGTGACCCATGAGGTCATCCCACCGAACCCACCAGCTAGTAGTAACTCCCAGACCCGCAAGTACTCCTGATTCGACATGTATAAAAACATTTGACAGTATTGATGAAAAGCTGCAAAATATATAGAATAGCCCAACGAATCACGACAAATTGTTAATTTCAAGCCACGAAAACAACCTTTAAATCCCTCATTTTTAAATATTTTCATGATTGCATCAACTGAGTTTTTGTATTCTTTTGGACCATTGCCATTCCCATATCCCTGGAGTTGCAGCCGCGTCTTAGCCAGTTCCATTGGACTACAAATGAATGATTGCAAAAAGCCGGCAGTTCCGCCAGCAATTACTTGAGTGCGTAAAGTTTCCTTCTCAAAAAGTCTTAACACGTTTCCTTGCACACCAAAGACGATTGCATTTATAAAAGCAAGGCCTATAAGGGGCGAGGACATTCCTTTGAAAAGACCAAATACCTGTAGTAAAAAATATCAAGATGGTTAGAATTATTTATGGCATGTACTGAGAATTATACCCTTTTCACATCTGCAAGAAGTAACTTGTAACAAGTTGTAACCTAGTTTGCAAAGTATGAAGACAATTTTGTGAAATTTTGACAGAAAAACACACAAGTGAGAGCCCTGTTCCAAGATAGTTAGATTTTGTTAATGCGCATGTGTACTTGCACTGGAATTGAACTGACCAATCACAGTACATTACGCTAATAATAATATTTAAATTGCGCCCCCAAGTATACAACAATATTCAAGAGATTTCGCAAGGTTTGTGAATGCATGTAAGATGTGTAATAAATCAGGAGATATGTTAAAAGTTGTAGTGTGAAAATGGTATTACTATTAGTTACAGAAAGTATCAATGCTTTGCTATTATAAAATCAGGCAGTTCTCTAATGTAAGATACACATTTAAATATGGCAATATACACAAAAAGAAAACTATACTATAAATTAATAAAATATACAAACCAATAATGGTGTTGGTAGTCTATGCTTACCTGGATAAATGATTATGTTGGTTTGTTGGGAGGCTCCCACTTGAGTGCATAGTTCATGTACTATAGCATTTGTGGTGAGGGGAGTTCAATGAAAGCTTCTATTTTCGATTTAAATTTTGCTTTTCAAGGAGAAAGGTTATTGTTGGTTTATCCAGGTAAGCTATGCACGAAATAAACTACAATAACTACAAACAAAAGCAGTGAGAACATACCGATTCCTTTCTTATAATTGTTGAAAAACAGTTAATGATTCCAGAATATCTAGGATTGTGATAACTCTGTGCTTGCAATCTCACCTACCAAAAAAAAAAAATTTGTTAATGTTTAAAGTTGAGAATTATTAAAGATATCCTCCAAACAATAAAGGTGAATAAAATCCAAACATTGAATACGCCATTTTGTAGATTTAATAAAGTTATTCACTTATTGCCCTTTGCAATAACCGGCAATTTTCTAGTAGAATTTTAATTTTCTAGTTGAAAATATCAAAACTTGTGATTTTTAAAAAATAGTTATTATTAGTGTAGTATTATTTTACATTGATTACCATTGATTACTTGTTTTGTGTTAGTAGTAATAACGATAATAATAATAATGCGATAATAATAGTAACTAATAATAATAACAGAAAAATGAATTTTAACAATTTTAATCAGAACAGTATCACAATTTCGATTTTAATGTCTTAGTAAATGGTACTGTCCTTTTTTGTGTACAGGTTAATAGTTTTTTGCTATTATACTTTGATTTTATAATCTTTTATGACTATTGACGTTCAGTATAAGATTTTAATGTTTTTATTATTGTACAATTTGTATATGTAATTTACTCTCAGCTCAATTCAATGTATATATTACAATGAGTAGAATGAATAAACCAGAAATGAATTAGTAAATGTATGGAAAGCTTGATCTGACAATTCTGTAAATAATGTAACTTTTCGTAGAGTTAATTTATCAAAAATGTACTTGCGTGTTAGGTGGGTCAATTGCTCATTTATTTTAGTTAGGGGTTTTTAAGACAAAGTTTGATGGCGGATGAATTAGTAAATGTCTAGCCTTGTAATTTTGCTTTTATTTCAGGCCTTATGCTAAGGGGAATACCCTTAAAATTTAAAAATTATCTTTGCAGTCAAGTGAATATTAATTCAAAGGAAATCCTTAAATCTATTGTCTAAGTACCATTAGTTAATACTTAGAATTTAAGGAAAAAAATAGAATATAAAATAAGTGTGATTGGTGAATATTCAGACACAAGCATGAATTAGAAAAGGTTGATTTTTCAGGAGGAATTTCAATTAACACAAAGTTCTTCTCTAGCATAACAAAATTACTGCACTGCAGAATTCGGTTTTTGTTCTTTTGATTGAGTGAAGGCTACAATCACGGTCTGATCTTTTGTATGTACAAACACTTAAAAAACCACACTAGATTTTCAAGGACAAGTTTGTAGCAATTATAGTTTGAAAAAAAGTGTGATGTGCCCAAATATGGTAGTGATATGATATCATATGGCCACATCACACAAAATTTGATAGTGTAGACAGAACTTTATTCAAAGTTGATTATTATCGGAATAGTATTACGAAACAACAAAAAGCGGGTTTCTACCGAGAGCCAAAATTGGTTAATACTAAATGTTCAACTATCCAAATAACTGATTACAGTATAAAGGTATTCTCAAAATAACATTTAAAAATGCCAACTCATGCATGTTATATTTTCATAGCTCTTCTAATTCTATCATCATTACTGACTTACTACCCATATAACTATTATTATTGAATAAATGTTTATTGTAGTGTATACATGTAGCTCTATCCCAAGTTTTATAATTTTCAGATTGAATAATTTGATAGTGTTACCATCTACAGTAGCTTATAATGAATACTTCTGACACTAGCATTGTGAGTACAGCGCACCATTTGTAGTTGGCAGATTAAATTTAATCTAATTTAGTAGGGGGTATCAAAGAATAGTGGACCACCTTCTACGACTAGCACAATTGTTGTCATTAATTTGGAGTATTTTAAAAGTACAGGCCCCCTCCCCCACCAATGTACAACCAACTTTAAATACTTAAAAATACTTAATTGTGGGGTATTGTTAAATATCCTTCCTTCTTTAACCTCCGACCATTTCCATTTTATAATATTAATTTATGCTTGTTTTTGTTTAAATTAGATAGAATGAGAGTTATTTTATTTGGCATACTGTGTGGCAGATGGTAAAGTGTACAGAATAAACACAGTCCGTCGATATTTAGTAAATAATATTGAGCTGTTGACTTTTTTCTTTTAATGGTTTTAATAGGCTACATTATGATAGTATTAATACTATTAGCTTTCACTACTATGCCTGGATATCTTGATTCCTCAATTGGTTGTTGTACAGAACAGTTTTGTGATAATGAAAGTACAGTAGTTTGCGAGGCTTGATATTTTTCAAAAGATGGTATTAATAGGGTAATGATTGTTTATTAATTGCACTGTATAGTGCTGACAATAAAACATAGTAGTAATCCAAGTTTAGAAAGAAATGATGAATCTAGTGGTCTAAAAATACAAATGTTTTAAAATTATATATTCAGTTTGGGTTCAGCAAAATATAATAATGGTGGATAGAATAGTAAAATATCTAGATTTGACAATGAAAATATACAATACTTACTTTAACAGTGTCAAATGGATGGCCTACCAACACACCTGCTGCTCCTAAAAAACAAAATAAACCACTCAGAATTAAAACCTTCTTACAGTATTTATACATTACTACAAAATGTTTTACCTTGAGGAGACCCACGTATCTGATACCGGTATGGTATTAGAACTGCAACCAGACATGAGTAGGGAGGCTGTGTGGGGATTAGTCAGTCTTAGGCTAAAGCACACCTAAAACCCATTTACAAAGAGTACAATGAATGAGACTGGTGGGTCGGTTGGTCCCTAAAACATAAAAGGGCACAAGAGGTTGGGTCTGTGCTGTTTGGTGGAAATAGCATTGATCCAGGATACATAACCATTGAGGAATTATTTATCTAAGTCATTCCTCCATGATATAGCATGGAAGGTGTGCAGCGGCATGTACAATAGGTTGTTTGATTATCGTAAAAGGGTGTATTGTATGCACTTGGTGCCCCAGCGAATTATTATTTATTAACAAAAACCAGTACTGTACGGTTGGTAAGGTTCCAGCCTGACCACTTTTTGACAGAGGCCTTTGACCACCCTGTTCCTTTTTCTTGCAACAACCTCACCACTTAATTTGTCATGGCTGCAGCACTGAAAATGTGTGTTATTTTTACAAGTACAGGGAATCTTTGTGGTCAATCGAAAAACGTGAATGAAAAAAAAGATCTATTGTAATTCTATAATCCTCCTTCTCAAGTGTGTTCTCAGTCATTACCATTGAAAAGCCTTGAACCATTCTTATCTGTTAGTCAGTGATAATACTTGTACAATATTTGCTTAAATTGACAGCTTATCAAAAGTCTGATTATTTTTTGTCAATGCAGTTTCTTTTGTGCAGCGGGAGATACCTTAGATAATGATGTACTGGTTCCATTATTATATTTTGTAAATTCAATAGGTTTTACCATTAAAGTAATCTGTTTTTATTTTGTTATTAAAACCAACACACATATTAGATTAACAATATAAATAAATTATCCATAAATAAGATATATTACTTTTCCTCAAATCAAATATACATAGTAAAAATAAAATAAACTAGAATTGAATTCGTCACTTTGACGAATTATAGGTGATCATTTTTATCATTTTACTGAAATTAATTTTTTTTAAAACATGCACGTACGTTAACATACGATCGGAAAATGTTGATGTATGCCATCCTATTATATGCTTATAGTGCTGAGTTGTGCCTATATGCCATATACAATATGTACAGTATATACTGTATATCTATATACAGTGTAGCATAGGTGAAATTGCGGGACACATGTTCTAATTTTTTGGCATGATGACGTTATCAAACTAAACTTTAAGATGACAATTTCGAAAGATAATTAATTGAGCAAAAAAATATAAGATTTGGAAAAAAAATTGGCACGTAGAAGCGCTGTGCGCGCTCTTTGAATTGTGTATAACTTTGACGAAAAATATGAAAAAACTACTTTTTCACTTCAACTGGCCATAAGTTAACGTCACAACATCCGATAGGCTTAATTTTTATATGAATTAATATCTACATTTCATCAGCTTTCATAATAAATTATAATCATCAAGGTAACCTTCAATTCTGAAGAGCTGTAAGATATTCAAATTTACTGCGAAGGTGAAATTACACGGCCTACGTTATTCAAGTTTTTAGGCGTGATGACGTCATTAAAATGAAGATAGTGTCAACTCATGATAAAGATAATTAATTAAGCAAGCACATACTGAAAGTTGTGCGAAATTCGAGCACACATAACCAAGATGCGCTCTGTTGAATGTGATAATCTACACAAAAAGATAACAAATCCTAATTTTTAAATTCAAGTGGCCATTTGATGACGTCAAAACATTTTGTACGTAAAATGTGTACATGAATTCATATCTACAACTCAATGGCTTCCAGAATAAGTTAAAAAAATCGGGGGTCATCTTGCATTCTGAAGAATTATTTTCATTTTAAAAAAGACCTATTTTTCACCATTTTCAGAACTTTTGTAAAATAAATGTGCGCATTTTGTCATTTTTAACGTGCTCGTATAGCGTTATTTTAAGTCGGAACTGACTCAAATTTGGTGAATGTACTAAGGATGGTGAGTAGAATGAGATTTGTAAAAAAAATTCATATTTTTTACGCTTTTTAAGTATCGCGCGCGCAAAAACGCATTTTTGCGCAGTAATTTTTTGAAACACGCAAATGGCCTAATTCATGCTCTAAATTGATCAAAACTTAATTTTGAGCGTTTTAAATTTTTAACGCGCGATATCACGCGCATGAACCTACGTGCGCGTGCGTTTTTATTTGCTAATATTTTTACCCTTGATCTGAAGTTTACGTGTAGTGAATTTCATTAATATGTGATAATGAATTATGGAGATATGATTGATAATGTGATTTCGCAAAATGGCGTATAAATGTCGTCACGGATGAGTGATCACGCTGGAAAGCTTATTAGGATTAAGTTGTATTATTTGAAAGATATTCTGAAATTTTTGTAATCATTGACATTAAACTTTTTGAGATAATTGTTACACAAAATAGTGTACAGAAACAATAAAAAGAAAAAAAAAAAAAAAAAAAAAAATAATAACTAGAATTTAATTCGTCACTTTGACGAATTATAGGTGATCATTTTTATCATTTTACTGAAATTAATTTTTTTTAAACATGCACGTACGTTAACATACGATCGGAAAATGTTGATGTATGCCATCCTATTATATGCTTATAGTGCTGAGTTGTGCCTATATGCCATATACAATATGTACAGTATATACTGTATATCTATATACAGTGTAGCATAGGTGAAATTACGGGACACACATGTTCTAATTTTAGTAAAAAGGTTCATCTGGATCACTGTATAGTATTCAAGTAAATTTTCGTTTGGATGATCCAAAGTCAAATAAAAATCGTAAGGCTTACGTTTTTTACTCTAGCTTTCGCTGGTCAACGACGCAGCTTAATCATGAGTGAGTCTCTGTGACTTGGACTTGTTACCATTAGATTTCGTATATGGTATAGCGCCATCTATAGATCGTTCAGGTTTTCCCAAATGGGATTGTCGGGGCCTCCTCTTTAGTAAGTTATTGTACAATTTTGGGAGTTCCAAACCGCCGTCATCTCTGTTCATAGTGTTACCATGTTTTCTTATTTTTATTGATTCTTTTATTTTTCTGTCTTTCCATTTGGGAAAACCTGAACGATCTATAGATGGCGCTATACCATATACGAAATCTAATGGTAACAAGTCCAAGTCACAGAGACTCACTCATGATTAAGCTGCGTCGTTGACCAGCGAAAGCTAGAGTAAAAAACGTAAGCCTTACGATTTTTATTTGACTTTGGATCATCCAAACGAAAATTTACTTGAATACTATACAGTGATCCAGATGAACCTTTTTACTAATGTTCGTAGAGGATTTGGACAGGAAACGGTGAAATTTATACGCCACTATGAAAACATTCAAAAGAAAGTTTCGCGCCTTAGAAATCACAGGGTGTTCAGTTTACGTTGCAAAAACTTGGGCATAACGCCTACAAGTTTGAAGTTGAGAGTGCCGATCAAGACTGAAAAGGGAAAAAAGATAATCAAACATGCAGAAAAACTACTCTTAAACGAAAGAATCAATGACGATAAGGTATACCAAGCCTTAAACCACAACCCTACCAAAAGATACAAAACACAGTATGTTAAAATATTAAAACGGCTCCTAGATGAAAAGAAAATTAGCAATAAAGAGAAAGCTACTTTATTTCCAACTGAGGAAATCACACCAAGGTTATACTGTTTACCCAAAATCCACAAACCTGATGTTCCACTACGACCTATTGTGGATTGCATAAATACCATTTACTATAACTTGGGCAAAAAATTAGCTGAAATCCTCTCTCCGTTGGTTGGCACCTCCTGCCACCACGTCGACAATTCAAAACAACTAGTTGAGGAACTAATCACGCTTGACATTCCTGAAAATCACACATTTGTCTCGTTTGACGTAGTGTCTCTTTTCACAAAAACCCCTACCGAAGAAGCCATAGAAATAGTAGAAAGGAGACTTTCACAAGATAAAACACTGAAAAAACGCACAAACATGGTCATCAGAGATATAATAGATTTACTATCACTTGTAATTAATACCACTTATTTCAGCTTCCAGGAAAAAATATATAAACAGATTGGCGGTATTGCCATGGGCAGTCCCATCAGCCCGATCGTTGCAAATCTGTATCTGGAGGACTTAGAAGAAAAAGCACTGAAAACAGCACCAGACGGAATGAAGCCAACATATTGGAAAAGGTATGTTGACGACATATTAGCTCTCATTCCAGAGGGATCAGCGGAACATCTAAACTCACACTTAAACACAATTGACAAAACAGGTAACATAAAATTTACAACTGAACATATGTCTAACAATACATTACCCTTCTTAGACATCATAATTACACTGAACAATGGAGACCTACGTGCACGTGCGTTTTTATTTGCTAATATTTTTACCCTTGGTCTGAAGTTTACGTGTAGTGAATTTCATAAATATGTGATAATGAATTATGGAGCTATGATTGATAATGTGATTTCGCAAAATGGCGTATAAATGTCGTCACGGATGAGTGATCACGCTGGAAAGCTTATTAGGATTAAGTTATATTATTTGAAAGATATTCTGAAATTTTTGTAATCATTGACATTAAACTTTTTGAGATAATTGTTACACAAAATAGTGTACAGAAACAATAAAAAGAAAAAAAAAAATAATAATAACTAGACATGTAACTCGTCACTTTGACGAGTTTGGTTTTCCGCCGCGCAAGTGGTGCAACATGAACGTGTAACGACGTACCTTACCGTACCGAACATTAAGGGGATAGGTTGAGGACAAAAGGAAGTGTCCACGTTGGCATTATGACCTGAACTGAAGAATATGATATGTTTTTATTGCTGAATTCTATTAGTTTGATTCATATATAGTATACACAGTATAATCTGTATCCATATCACATACAGTGTAGAATAGGTGAAATTACGGGACCCGCTATTTATTGCAATTTTTAACATGGCGACGGCATCAAAATGAAATACAAAGATAGCAATTTCGGAAGGATATTATCTCAGCAACAACATATTAACGTGCAAAAGAAATTTGAATACGTGAAATATTGATGCGCGCTCTTTTAAATGCAATGAATTATGACGCAAAAGATGAAAATACGACTTTTTTCATTTAACTGGCCATATGATGACGTCACAACATCCGATTGGCAAAATTTTCACATGATTTCGTATCTAAAATCCAATAGCTTCCAGAAAACGTTTTAATCGTGATTATCAAATTTTATTCTTACGAGCTATAACAGATTAAAATTTACTTTAAAGATGAAATTAATGCCACACGTAATTTAAATTTTTAGGAATGATGACGTCAAAAAAAATAAAATATTTATAATTCATGCGAAAGACAGTTGATTGACCTAGACAATATCAAAATTTGGGTGAAAATGGAAAACGGATAAGTGGAGATGCGCTCTATTCAATCTGGTGAGCTATGACGAAAGATACAAAAATCCTAAATTTTATATTCGCGTGGCCATACGATGACGTCACAATGTCCGGTTAGCCATATTAATACCTGATACGATATCTACAACTCATCTACTTCCAGAATATGCCATCCACAAAAAGTTGACCGTCTAGTTTAGAAATTACGATTGTTTAAAAAAATGCATATTTTAAACGAATTTTTTAACCTTTTCATAAAAAACGCGCGCAAATTGTCCAATTCGACGTGCTCGTATGACGTATCTTTAAGTCGAAATTGTTTAAAATTTGGTAAAATTACTAGAAAAGGCTGGAAAAACATAAATCACGCGAAAAAAATACGTTTTCAATGCTACGTGCGCACCGCACACGTAAAAATGTGCGCACGCGTGGGAATTTTTGACATGCTTAAAACGACATGAAACGCGTAGAAAATTGATTATAAATTAATTTTGCGCATTTTGAAATTTTAAATGCGCGTGCGCGCGTAACTTTGTGTAAAACACGCAATTTTTTTTCCACAGAAAGTTAGCGCATGATATAAATTAAACTTTTGGAAAGTTTCAATATAAAATGTTATTTGGTTTTCGACCTATGTTAAATAGAAGGAAATCGTTAAATCACGCGTAAGTCACGTTGCGCAATTGTAAACGTCATGAAAAGCTTCGCAGTACATCTTCATGTGCATGACGATATGTTGAGAAAGTTACAAAATGTTATGTTTGCAAGTTTTAGAGAAAAGCGTTCCACAAAAATCATACAGAAAGAAAGAAGATCAAGAAAAAGATGTTGATTTCGTACAATCACAAGAGGTTTTCCTGCAACTTCGTTGCGGAAAACCAACTAGAATTTAATTCGTCACTTTGACGAATTATAGGTGATCATTTTTATCATTTTACTGAAATTAATTTTTTTAAACATGCACGTACGTTAACATACGATCGGAAAATGTTGATGTATGCCATCCTATTATATGCTTATAGTGCTGAGTTGTGCCTATATGCCATATACAATATGTACACTATATACAGTGTAGCATAGGTGAAATTACGGGACACACATGTTCTAATTTTTTGGCATGATGACGTTATCAAACTAAACTTTAAGATGACAATTTCGAAAGATAATTAATTGAGCAAAAAAATATAAGATTTTGAAAAAAATTTGGCACGTAGAAGCGCTGTGCGCGCTCTTTGAATTGTGTATAACTTTGACGAAAAATTTGAAAAAACTACTTTTTCAATTCAACTGGCCATATGTTAACGTCACAACATCCGATAGGCTTAATTTTTATATGAATTAATATCTACATTTCATCAGCTTTCATAATAAATTATAATCATCAAGGTAACCTTCAATTCTGAAGAGCTGTAAGATATTCAAATTTACTGCGAAGGTGAAATTACACGGCCTACGTTATTCAAGTTTTTACGCGTGATGACGTCATTAAAATGAAGATAGTGTCAACTCATGATAAAGATAATTAATTAAGCAAGCACATACTGAAAGTTGTGCGAAATTCGAGCACACATAACCAAGATGTGCTCTGTTGAATGTGATAATCTACACAAAAAGATAACAAATCCTAATTTTTAAATTCAAGTGGCCATTTGATGACGTCAAAACATTTTGTACGTAAAGTGTGTACATGAATTCATATCTACAACTCAATGGCTTCCAGAATAAGTTAAAAAAATCGGGGGTCATCTTGCATTCTGAAGAATTATTTTCATTTTAAAAAAGACCTATTTTTCACCATTTTCAGAACTTTTGTAAAATTAATATGCGCATTTTGTCATTTTTAACGTGCTCGTATAGCGTTATTTTAAGTCGGAACTGACTCAAATTTGGTGAATGTACTAAGGATGGTGAGTAGAATGAGATTTGTAAAAAAAATTCATATTTTTTACGCTTTTTAAGTATCGCGCGCGCAAAAACGCATTTTTGCGCAGTAATTTTTTGAAACACGCAAATGGCCTAATTCATGCTCTAAATTGATCAAAACTTAATTTTGAGCGTTTTAAATTTTTAACGCGCGATATCACGCGCATGAACCTACGTGCGCGTGCGTTTTTATTTGCTAATATTTTTACCCTTGACCTGAAGTTTACGTGTAGTGAATTTCATTAATATGTGATAATGAATTATGGAGATATGATTGATAATGTGATTTCGCAAAATGGCGTATAAATGTCGTCACGGATGAGTGATCATGTTGGAAAGCTTATTAGGATTAAGTTATATTATTTGAAAGATATTCTGAAATTTTGGTAATCATTGACATTAAACTTTTTGAGATAATTGTTACACAAAATAGTGTACAGAAACAATAAAAAGACTAGACATGTAACTCGTCACTTTGACGAGTTTGGTTTTCCGCCGCGCAAGTGGTGCAACATTAACATTAAGGGGATAGGTTGAGGACAAAAGGAAGTGTTCACGTTGGCATTATGACCTGAACTGAAGAATATGATATGTTGTTATTGCTGAATTTTATTATTTAAATTCATATATAGTATACACAGCATAATCTGTATCCATATCACATACAGTGTAGAATAGGTGAAATTACGGGACCCGATATTTATTGCAATTTTTAACATGTTGACGGTTTTAAAATGAAACGCGAAGGTAGCATTTCCGAAAGGAAATTATCTCAGCAACAACGTATCAGCGTGTAGAAGAAATTTGAATACGTGAAATATTGATGCGCGCTCTTTTAAATGTAATGAATTATGACGCAAAAGATGAAAATACGACCTTTTTTATTTAACTGGCCATATGATGACGTCACAACATCCGATTGGCAACATTTTTACATATTTTCGTATCTACAATCCAATAGCTTCCAGAAAAAGTTTTAATCGTGATTATCACATTTTATTCTTACGAGCTATAACAGATTAAAATTTACATTAAAGATGAAATTAATGCCACACGTGATTTACATTTTTAGGCATGATGACGTCAAAAAAATTAAAATATTTTTAACTCCTGCGAAAGATAGTTGATTGACCTAGACAATATCAAAATCGGGGTGAAAATGGAAAACGGATAAGTGGAGATGCGCTCTATTCAATGTGGTAAGCTATGACGAAAGATACAAAAATCCTAAATTTTATATTCGCGTGGCCATACGATGACGTCACAATGTCCGGTTAGCCATAATAATACCTGATACGATATCTACAACTCATCTACTTCCAGAATATGCCATCCACAAAAAGTTGACCGTCTAGTTTAGAAATTACGACTGTTTAAAAAAAGGCATATTTTAAACGAATTTTTTAACCTTTTCATAAAAAACGCGCGCAAATTGTCCAATTCGACGTGCTCGTATGACGTATCTTTAAGTCGAAATTGTTTAAAATTTGGTAAAATTACTAGAAAAGGCTGTAAAAACATAAATCACGCGAAAAAAATATGTTTTCAATGCTACGTGCGCACCGCACACGTAAAAATGTGCGCACGCGTGGGAATTTTTGACATGCTTAAAACGACATGAAACGCGTAGAAAGTTGATTATAAATTAATTTTGCGCATTTTGAAATTTTAAATGCGCGTGCGCGCGTAACTTTGTGTAAAACACGCAATTTTTTTTCCACAGAAAGTTAGCGCATAATATAAATTAAACTTTTGCAAAGTTTCAATTTGAAATGTTATTTGGTTGTCGAGCTATGTTAAATACGAGAAAATCGTTAAATCGCGCGTACGTCACGTTGCGCAATTGTAAGCATCATGAAAAGCTTCGCTTGACGACGTTACATAAATGTCAAAATGTCAACATAGTTAAAAAAATGTTATGTTTGCAAGTTTTAGAGAAAAGCGTTACACAAAAATCATACAGAAAGAAAGAAGATGACAAAAAAGATGATGATTTCGTACAATCACAAGAGGTTTTCCTGCAACTTCGTTGCGGAAAACCAAAAAAAAATAAAGATTTCATACAATAACAATAGGTGATCATTTAGCATTCTAAATGATCACCTAATAAAGATTTTATACAATAACAATAGGTGATCATTTTATTCTAAATGATCACCTAATAAAGATTTTATACAATAACAATAGGTGATCATTTTATTCTAAATGATCACCTAATAAAAATAATAAAAATTTAACAACATAGTAAGTGTATAGTTTTTATTATACATGGTTTCTAAAAAATGTTGGTAGTCGGTATATATAGTAAAACAAATGGATTAATAAATTATCCATAAATGAATTAATTTCCCACAAGTCAAATATATTGCGATAACAATTTAACAACATAGTAAGTGTATAGTTTTATTATAAGTTGTTTCTAAAAAAATGGTGGTAGTCTGAATAGTAACAAAAAATGGACACCAACGTATAATGGGATACAAGCCAGATTTTCTACATTACTGTAAGTAACCAGGGATGTATAAAAATAAACCTCCCTACTGTACACTACAGTCACTACTGTGCTTAACCCCACTATATTAATTTCAGTATGCTACAGTAGGCCTGTTAAATCATATCATTATGAATACTAACAGCTGTGTACAAGGTCTTCTATTATAGTCACATTACCACATAATATTATTATTAGTATGTGATACTGAATGTGCTACAGCCTTGAGGAATCTTTCATCATACGATCTTGTTTCCTTTAATCCATTTCGGTCAACGATCTCAAAAAAAGACAAATTAAACCTAGATGTGAATTTCCGGGAAGATAAGCAGAATATTGACCAAATTTGTCGGGGGAAAAAACAAACAAAAATTAATAAAACAAACAAATAAAATAATTTGCTCTCAGGAATATATATTTCCCTCAGCATAATAAATACTTAAGTTTGCCATATATTATGGGGGGGGGGGGGTGTGTAGGGATTGCAACGGGTGCGTACGCACCTCAAATTGCAAAAGGTCCACATTTTATAGGGTCTTAAAATAAATCTGTAGTGTATACATTATATTATGAAAATGGTCCACAATATATTAATCCGCACCCACACAAATAAAATCCTGCGTACGGCCCTGAAGTATATGCAAAGTAAAGATACAAATTTCTATCTAGACACTTATCTATCTACACTTTCTAAAACAATAGAAACTGGTTGTAGAACAGAAGCAAACAGTACCACATTAGCCTACTAAACTATTTAAGCCTTAAAAAATAATAACATAGCAACTAAATATGTAGCTGAGAAAATGTTTTTTTAAAAAGGCTTAAAATTAAAATAATTTGCACAGCCTAAATATAGGTCACTGAAATTGAAAAACTTGAAGAAGCTATGTCATTACCCTGTGCTGTTTGTTAAGTTAATTCTCTACTTCTGTATTATATGTACTATGGACTTTATAAATACCGTACTTTTTTAATATAAACACTCAAACATTCAAGTGCATACTTTTAAAACTCAATACCAGTAGCTTTAGAAAACCTTAGTTACAGTACATCTTAAAAATATGTATTTTATGGTATTAGATTTTTAGTTTCAATTCAGTCAGCCAGAGTGAGCCAGACTCAGCCTTTCTGTTCCATGGTAGGGCATCTCTATCAAACTGTGTATACCTTGTGAAACATTTCTCCTACTGTGTTGGTGATTTTTTTTTTATATTTACCATCTTCACCTAACATTGTACAGTATTTGGAATAGGATCAGCTGGTCAAATATTTTGTATAATAATACAGGGTAATTGCAAATCTTTGACATTCAATACACACACACACAGTCTGTTATCTTATTTTAACACTTGTCTTTAGTCTGATATCAGTTAAATATAAAGCAAAGAAATATTATCTACCATATTGTAGGTACTGCATTATTACATAGAAATTACCTGATAATATTGATACTCCGATGTCCTATGATTGTTATCAAAGAAAATATTTATTTATCAAAATAATAGATACAGGAATATGTTATTAGAAATGTTCTTTTTTCCAAACCAACAATTAGTATGTAAACTAACCTTGACAGTTTCGCTGTTAGTTTACATACTAATTGTTGGTTTGGAAAAAAGAACATTTCTAATAACTTATTACTACAAAGCAGATGAACATTTTCAATCATGATACAGGAATATGTCTACATTCCAGTCGCCTTAGCTAAATTATTATATATACTGTAGGCCAATTCAATTGGGAATGTAATGTAGGCTTAGGCTACATCTGACAATTAAACAGAGAGATTTTGGGACTGTTAATTACGATAATTTCATAATGGCCCAGGCCTACAAACAGCTTCTGTAAATAAAGCAAGTGTGAAAAAAAATTCTAGCTAATTCAAGAAATGCTATAGGCCTAGGCCTAGACTGCATTTTATTCCTGATTTTATTACAAAAAAAATACATTTAAAACATCCGACATAGGCTAGGCCTAGGCCAAGTTAATTCGGATATTTAATTAATATAGGACTAGCCTAGGCTAGGCCTAAAATCTCCTAGCCAGGCTTTAGGCTAGCCTAATTACTTAGTAAAGACAGAGACCAACTAAACTAGGCATAGGCTACTAGCTAGGCCTAGTACTAGGCTATAGATAGGCCTAGGCCTAGTAGTACTAGTATGGTATTAATTTAAACTTACCTCCAAAACAACCAGCGATAAAATCATGAATGTGTGCCATTCTCTTTCTACACAAGACAGAGGAGCCTTGGGTGTTATCATGTATGTGAAAATGTAATGCTGTGATGATAAAACATTCGGGAAAACACACAAGGCCTAGCCTAGCTAGGCTGGGCCTAACATGAATTCAGAAATTATGAGGGAGTGGATGCTGCACTACCGGCGGTGGTACTGCGAGTGTCGCGGTGTGTGTCGTCTGTTTTTTCGGCACACACGAGTTGTCACACGAAAAAAAAAATCATACATTTCTTTTTTTTTCAATAAACAGCGCCACCAATATAAATATTGAATAAGCATTGTACTTCTCTGGTATGGTAATAAAAAATACAGGAAAATTGAGTGCCACATGTATTATTTATATTGTATATCCTTTTCCATAAACTTAAAAATTCTAGAACTTTCAATAAAACAACAATTTACCCAAAATTAAGTGTAGAGTGGGAGTGAGTAGTCGAGCGGTTAAGACATAGACAAGTTTGAGGCCCCATAGTTCTGGTGATAGAACAAGTCTTCTTAGATAATAACTATAATAAACCGTAGGTCCAGTGTACACACCTAGTTCATGTGCAATTTAAAGAACCTAGTAAATTTTTCGAGGTGAATAGGAGGTTACCCCGTGTACGCACACAGCCACTGTCACACACAGCCACTGTACAATTGGGACTGGACTGTTTTAGTGTTTAACACCTGTTGGTCCCATCCTTCACTAAATGTGTTTTATGTCTATTTCTTTGGATGTACATCTTATTGAGAAGTTCAATAAATAAAATAAGTCAAAACATGTACACTTGTCATTATTGTAACAATTTATAATAACTGAAACAAATTAATAATACATGTGACACCACTCTGTGACCACCACTGGATGATCCTTTCTCGAAATGACTAACTTATAACAATATATTACAATATGGCTGTGATGATGAATCTATTGTCTTTTTCTCGACTGGCAACACAGATATAAAGTATATTACATTAAATATAATGACCTCTGGTTTATTCTGATAAACCAATTCATCAAATGACTATACTTGTTAAATAATATATTTGGTCTAATACATTGAACTCTCCCAACAGGCCTACTCTTTCAAAACCACACTTTTTTTTTTACGTCCAAATGGTCTCATAAATACAAATTTGGAATATCATAATTTTCTGAAAAATCAGACTACTATAGTGCCTGGTAGTGGGACACAAAATGTTTTATACAAATATTCACATGCTTATCAATTGTATTTGCCATAATTTCGATTTACAGTTAAGAGCTAGGCGATTATCACTGTCCCCGTAGGTGGAATACATCCACAGGACAAAGTCTTACTTAAACTGTCTTTGGACGGGAATGTTCTTTTGCGCAGTGCGAAACATAATTTGAACCGAGGATGCTGGGATTGGTAGGCAAACATCTTATCCACCAAGATGTCAACACCACTTGAAGTACTGTATGTCATGTCCAACACTTTCTTCTCATCCTATTGCATAGGTTAGGATCACCAGTGGCGTAGCAGCTATGAGCTCACTGGCTAAACCCACAGGCTTTAAAATACAATGAAAAAGGCTGAAAACATCTAAGGTCTCCAGCGTTGCAGGGCCACTTAAGGTTTCTGAACCAGGGGCCTCAGGCCTCTGTGTCACCCCACTGAGGATCACCTCTTTTGTGTGTATAGCGAACAAAGATCATATGTAAGTTCTGACATATCAAAAGGCTTATGCATTGTGTCTGGTGAGAGCAAATGACTAGCCAGTACATTGCTTTCTCTGTTTGCCTTCATAAACTCAGCAATGGCTTTCCATCTTTCCTGTAAAATGTAAAAAGAAAACATTATTAATTATCAAAATGATTTATTTTTATTTTGTAATACAGTAGGTTGATTGTTGGGCTACAATGGATACAAACACAACATTATATTATATTAAAATCAAGAAGACTGTTTCAAGGTGTACTGTAATCTGCAGGAGTACATGGACAGTGGAAGGTGTTGCTGTGAATATTATAAATGTTTCTTACATCTCTATCAGAGGACCAAATGTATTTTGGTAGTAGGTCTATGTGGAAAACTAAAGCCAACCAAAGTGGTATATCATTGGTTAATAATCACAAGTATATATAATTGTCTAAAGCTCTGTCTACACTATCAAACTTTATGTGACAACAAAATGTGATGTGCCCATATGGACATGATGATGTCATATCACTACCATATTTAGGCACATCACACTTTTTAGTTTTATAGTGTAGACAGAGCTTTATACTATTCTGACTACTTACATTTTCAGTATCAATATCAGCCCACTTATAAGGTGGCAAAGTAGTTGAGTGTAATAATGGATATACCACGTCCATAAAGATGCCACTCATCAGGCTTTTAATTTGCCCCGCATCCCTCTAAGAAAAAAAAGAATCATCTCCAATTACCATTTCATTTCATTTATTTTGTCTCCATAAAAATACAATATAAAAAAACGTGGACAAAGAACAAGAAAACATCACACAAAACCAGGCAGAGACAGGATTCCTAAAAAGCGAACTTAATCACTATCTAGTACCAACCCCACAATACTATAATAGATCTTTATCTTGAATATTATTAGTAATATACTGCTCAGATGTTTTTGCCTACTGTGACATAATTTGTACATTATACAAAGTACATTGAGAATACTTGCGAACAAATTTGCAAGTAATTCTCGGGTGGGACTCAAACCCACAACCTCCATATCACTTGCCTGGCGTTCATACTGGTACTGGTACTGGTTCAAATAACCGTCTCACAGAGACATCTGGTAGCCATTGACTTAAAGTTGGCATTTGGATGTGTTACTTTTAAATGTAGGCCTACAGTATGAGAGTGAATACTACCAAATTACAGAGTCTCAAAACAACTTATAAACAGTTCATATATACAGTTAAAACATTGCTGGGAATTATAAATTTCTGTTGAAGCAGGCTCTAATGAAGTTGCATCTAGTAAGTTGACTTTGTTGTACAACTCTATCAAGTATTGATGGTATCTTCCGACCTCTTCGTTTACTTTGGGTTGTGTGAAAAGTAAGAATTTTTGTAGGATCTTCATTTTCTTTTCTAATTACATGTCCGATCCAGTTGAATTGTTGCTTGTAGACATATTCTTCTAGCGGTTGACAGCCAGTAATTTTGTAGAGATCGTCATTATCAATAACGTAACGCCAGTCTATATAGTTTTCATCTGTTTCTTCATCTGAGGATATGTCTACATGGTTTGGTGGGCAGACTCTTTGAAAGCCATTCACTAGCATTCTTCTTAGGAAGGTTTTGTATGTTGTGCTAAGTTTGGACATTTCACTTCCTGTTGCCCTCCAAGCATGGCAACCATAGGTGAGTCTACTCCTAACTAGACCATTAAGAAACATCATTCTTGTTTGTAAGTGGATCGTTCTGTTGGTAAGCAATGCTCTGACCAATTGCTCAACACCCTGACACTCCACAGTAGTTACAAATAATTTATACTGTATATGTAAGTAATGTAAATGTAATTTACCTTGTCGATTCTCTTTAGGGACCTCTTTTTTTCTGCCCAAGCACTCTGAAAACAAACAAAACAGATTTCTTTAGACACATTGAATACAGTGATGATAATGAGGAAAGGAGATATTATAATAATGTTAAGATAATGAAATTGATAATGATGAAAATGGTCGTAATGATGATAATGAAATTAATGATAATGATGCTGATGATAATTATAATGATAATAATGAAGTTAATGATAATGATGAATTAATAATGAAGTTGATGATATTGAAGTTGATGATATTGAAGTTGATGATATTGAAGTTGATGATAATGAAGTTGATGATAATGAAGTTGATGATAATAAGGATGATAATGAAAATGATGAATTGATTATTAAGGAAATGATAATGAAAATGATGAATTGATAAGGAAGTTGATGATGATAATACATACCCTGAAAGCATCCATAATGTCCGAATAGTGAGTCGCTTTTGGAAATGCTGTTAAAATTGGGCTGTGTATCTGATCTAAAAGAATAATAATAGTGATTGGATAATATTTTTTATTTACATATATATGTATATTAAATATGATTAATAATTTACTACAATCACAAAATGTCACTGCCACTGTGACACCACCGATGCCATCGTCACTTAACTTCAGACAGATGATCTTGCAAATCTGTTTTTTGAGCGATGTTTTAAACTTATAATAGAGGAATTAGGTTTAGTCTGATGCGAACAACAGTTTTGATTTTTGTTTATTTATTATCTAATGATTTATTACTAATAATTCTAGGAACAAAAAATGTGTAAACTTTGATTTCATAAAGCACTACTTTTATAAGATACAGAACCATATGACTATATGTGCTTAGACCTATACATACTGTATACAAGGTAACTCACAATAAAGTACTGTACCTGTGTTTTGCATGTTTATTCTGTCACACAACAATGCATCAGCAAGACATTTTCGATAGAATGACAAAAATGGTAAGTATGACGAAGAACTAACAATAGTATCTTGCAAACAACTGAAAATTTAAAAAAAGTGTAACACATTAATGGAAAAATTACTTTAAGGATAGACTAAATATTTTTGGATCCAAAATAAAAAGTGTCCTCATCATCACAGTGTTTGTTTGTTTCATTTATTTATTTTCCACACATTGAACAAAAAAGAACAGATATATATATATACTTTAGAAAAAAAAAAAGAAGTGTCCCTCCTGTATCATAAATATGTAAAAATAAATAAATAATTAATTGCATTTATTTTTGTATTAGTCTCTGTATTTTTTTCCATTTGAATATTAACATTTAGCGGTAACTAACGCAAGTTCGTTCGTACTATCGATTTGATTAAAACGAAACTTAATTATACAAAACAAGGAAGAAATACAAAAATCTTTATCAAACCGATAGAAACTAATCATACCGAAAATGTTACAAAATCGATATTAGTCAATATTATCAGGTACAAAGTATGCAAATCTAAAATAGAAATACAAAACATGAAGGAAAAAGAATGGTGCAAACGTTACAAATTGAATCTATGGACCTTCAGAATAGAAAAACTAAATTCTTTTAGGATATAAGGAATCAACAGATCTGATCACAAGGTAAATTATTTATATTATTTATTTATGTTTTATATTACTCCACTAAATTGTTGAAGTGTGGAGAAACAAATGAAAAAAACAATATATAAACTAACATGGTAGGCCTAACTGTTATACTAGGACAACAATGAACAATTATAAATGAATTTACATTTTCTTACAGAAAAGAAATTAGAAAAGTAGTATTAATATAATAGATTATATACAATATACAATGAAGAAGGTAGAACAAATATATATATTTATTGAATGTAGCGTTTATAATGTTAACTACATTTTTATTTGTTTATATTAATTACAGAGTTGTACTATATCTGAAAAAGGAAAAGTCGAACAATGGATTTTATACCAATTGTCGTTATTATTATAGCAGTTTTATTAGCAATATTGATTATTTTCATGTGCTGTAAATTTTTCTACAAGTTAAAATACAATGAACATGAAAGAAACATGATGAGTCATCAAGGACTGATGTTTAATAATCGTAACTATTCGTCCCATCTACTAATTTCCCCTTCTAATTCCAATTTTGGATCGTACACTCTTCAGAACACAACAATACCCCGGTGTTATCTCACCAGTGATACACTACAGAATTCTGATTCTGTGTCGATAAATTTGCAAGCTCTTGATTCTGCATCGATAAACACGCTGCCGCAAATGCCAGAGATGCTGCCTCCTCCGCTGCCGAGCTTAAGCAGCATGCCAGCATTGTCAAAGAGCACATTAGGAAGGCAGTCACTAGAGAGTGTGTATGAGGAAACTACAGATGACCCGACCTACAGTGTAATAGACAAGAAGACGAAAAGTAATCTACCAGTGAGTGAGGAGAAAGAAACATTGATTCCACAAAGGAACTCTGAGATGACATTGGAGGATGAAATCATGGGGATCTTAAATAATAAGAAAGATGATGATATTAATGAACGAAACAGCAAAGAGTATGACAGTATAGAAAACAATGAGAATGATGTCATGGAAAGAAATGATGGAAGAAAGAAAAAAGATGTTAAATCAAATAGATTAGATGATAGCAACGAAAAGAGCAAACAAGATGAACATCATTTTGGAGAAGCAACTAAGACAGAAGAAAAGAAAATGGTAGACATGAACAATATAGATAAACTTTTTAATGATTCAGCATATGAAGAACTTAAACTTCAGCATGAATCATAAGAAGTGATGCCTTTCTCTTTATTTTTCTCCTCCTATATTTTTCCCAGCAGGGAAGAGTGTTATTTCACTCTTCCTTGTTCTTCCTATATTTGATTTGATATACTGTATTTAATTCCGACATGAAAACAAGAATTACAAAGAACAAGGAAGTGAAAGGAAAAAAAGGACTGTCGAAAGCGAACTTATATTATTACTCACTATAGCAATACTTTCCTTATTTTCACACAATATTTAGTCATAGATATATATAGTGACCAAAACAGCTTAAGTCTATAAACTATCAAAACTCAACAAAATCAAGTACCTATTAACAAACAAATAAACAATATAATAAGATAATATTAAAGAAAACTGCTTATATATAGTAATAGTATCTTTCATATTATAGATTTTTAATAAATATATAATAACAACTATAAACAGATGTGATATTAATAAAGATTCATTTGTACTCATAGCACTATGCACCCAATTTAGCACCCTGTGTGATATCCACGCTATCCTGTGTATAACCACAATATTCTGTGTATAACCATGGACCTACAAATGTATAGGTCCATGGTATAACCACAAAGAACATTATTTTACACTGCCCCCCCAACCCATAAAATATACTAGAGTAGCCGATTTGCATACTTTTAGTTTGAACTTAACAATAAAGATCAGATTAGTTCTAGCAACTACTGTATAATATATATCCTTGTATATTTTAACTATAGCAATACCTAGTTTGAACTTGCTCAAGTGTATCAATGCTTTGTAATCTATTAGTATGGTATTGGTTCTGGCACAGGACCAAACAATGTTATCACATGAAAAGAAACCGTTGGTTGATACCATTATTAAATGCACACGCCTAATACAATAGTTATGTAGTTAATTATAAAATGATAAATATAAACATTGGTAAAAAAACAAATTTCATTTTTAAGATAGAAAGAATACTGTGCAGGAAAAAGAACTTGATATAATTGTATGGCTTTGTTTAATAATTATAATGCAAACTCCCCTACTTAAAAGTGGTTGAGTTATTGAGTGGGAAAATTTGAAATCAAATTTCAATTAAGATCATGGCTTCAATAAAGCAGGTTGTAATGGCTGTTTGCTACTTTTGCATTTTGATTTCAAAAAGTCTCTGTGTGGATGTTACAATTGCATTCCATCCAGAAGATATTCAAGCTTATAAACACAGTAATGTTAAATTGATTTGCATCTTGCATGGAGAATTAGCAGACCTAAACCAAATAACATTCAACTGGTGGAAAGATGGAGATCTTTTCACCCCAGACTACAATGATAAAGAGAGGTTTGATGTTGATAGGAGAAATGTAATTCTGGAGATTTCAGACGTTAAAATGTCAGATGAAGGAAATTATCAATGTGTTGTACTATATGGGACAGACATTATAGCCAAGTCCAAAGCAGGTAAATTAACTGTTCATGATGTAGCAGATAGACAATATCCGTACTGTAGTCTATCTAGTGATATGTACATTGATGGCGAAGATGTGGTAATATCATGTACTTCTGAAACTAGAGGGGGCTTTAAAATGGAATGGCTCGATATTCCTGAAGGAGCAGAATCAAATCTGCTTAAAAATAAGGAATACACAACACTATCTGCAAAGTTTCCAGCCACTATGATGAAACACGGTGACGATTATAAATGCATGATGACGGCGAATGGAGAACAAGTCCCACGTGTGTGTACTACAAAACCGTTAAACATCACTAATCAACTTCATGTGCATATTACACCAGATTTCACATACAACAGTATAACATGCAATATAAATGAACATTTTGAGGATGTTTCGTACCAATGGATGTTTGAAAACTGCAATAATGATGTAAAAAACAATTTCAAAATCTCTGACAATAGAATCAACAATATAACAAAAGAAATGAACGATTGTCATATAACTTGCATTGCTTCAAAACATTTTGCTACGGGAAATGCTACATATATCCTAAATGTAAATCATCAAAAAACAATTAATAAGATTTCAACACAATTGGAACAAACTTCAGTGAACAAAGAAACAACAAATACAAATCTGATTGTAATATTACCAGTAACAATAGGATGCATTGTTTGTCTTGCTATAGTTGCAGTTTTTATTGTAAAAATTAAGTTAAAGCATTCTGCAAAATTTTATCTTCCTGGCTTAACACCTAAAAAAAAGGTTACTAGGACAGGTACAGAAACAACAGAAATAAGTGTAAATCAAGAAGGAGAAGCTGTATAAAGTCAATACTTAATCATTTACCCAAATTAAACTTTAGTATTATTTGAGTAAAATGTATAAAGAACATGTATAAAGTTATAAAAAATATGTATGTGTTTTAATACCATTATAGTTTCAATAAAATTAAATAGTTGCAACGTAATTGTTTATTTGAGTCATTATTTCGAAATATAGTTTACGAACTAGTAGAAGCAAGATTGAAATGCGAGATGTCAGTACTGACCCTTCACCTAAATCCCCTGTTTTTGAATAAGTGCCATATACCGTATTTTATTACACTCCACTTTGAATAAAAGAATCCTCGAATAAATGCCTCCCATGGAATATTGTTTGGAATAAACACAATTCCACAAATTGTATTGTATCTTTTAGACCTTGATATTAATTTGTGTTGTAATTTTAATGAGGGAGTTTTATTTACCATTAGCATTTTACACCAACAAAAAATTATGCCTTCCACCAATAAACAATGCCCCCACCCTAAAAGCCCCATTCCACAACAACTCACACACCCAGAAGTTTAATTTCATCCATGCCCTACACATGCACATCATTTTTCTGCTAAATTGTATTCCCCTCATCACATTCCCTATCAATCACTGTCAAGCAGTGCAATGATTTATTGGCCAAGCTATTGCTATTAAAGCAAATATGAAAATGAAACGAAAACTGACAATTTCACAATGTACAATTACTTTTTCAGTCTTTCGTTGGATGAAACGTCTTTGACAAGGAAACAATCTTGCTATATAATACATATGAAACTCAAAAAGTACATTAATTTTATAGTTTGGAAGCAATGAATTTATAAATTGATTTCTTGAATGGTCAACATGTTTCAGAAATCTGCATCAAAAAATCTTTTAAGTTTAACCATAGTTTTATTGCTGAGTTTTGCAACTAGCTTTGACCTCCATCTTCTTTATGAACCAAAAGATAAGAATATTCTAGAAGAAGGAACAGCTGAATTCCTTTGTGTGTTTTCAGATTGGAAACCAGATTTGACTTGTTTTTGGAAACATAACAGCACAACGCTACGTACTGAAAGTAAGATTCAAGTAGATTTTGATGTTGAGACTGACTCATGTAAACTCAGTATACCAGAAGTCACATTATTAGATTCTGGAGAGTACAGCTGTCATGCCATCAATAGTTCAAACATCATTCTAAAGTCTTCTAAGCCTGCTATACTTAATGTGGTTGCCTTTCCTAGACCAACTTGTCAATCAAACAAAGCATTTTACATGGTTGGAGATTTGCTGATTTTGTACTGTACCTCAAAGATTAGTGAAGGATTTTCAACTGATTCTCATAGACTGCAATGGAATGTTAACAAAAATATTTCTTTTATAAATATGAAAAGAAACAACAATGCAACCCACTTGAGTTTAGAAAATGAGTTTTTAGTTAAAGAAATGTTTAATCTATTGCATTTTGCATGTATCTTAAATGTGACAAATCAGGGGACACATCACCACCTTGAAGACCTAGAAAAGGGAAACTGCGAAGTATTAATAAATGTTCAGATAAAAGTGACAATTGTTACATGTGGCAATTCTAAAGTTAGAAAGTTATCCTTATTCCACTGCAAGACTGGACACAGTTGTCCAGAATGCAAATACAACTGGACAATGAACAATACCAATCAACTGGGCAACACATCACAGCTCAACTTGACTATCACTGATGAAATGATTTGCAGCCTACTGACATGTCATGTGACATCTCCTAATGATGTACATGGATCCGATTCATACGTGATACAACCTGATAACACTAATGACAATAACTGCAGCCAGACAAACAGTGGTAAAAACAATGAGACAGATGAAAAAGATACTTCAGTTTATCTTGTTGTAGCCATCTCTGTGTCAACAACCTTTGTTGTATTGTCACTCATTAGTGTTTGTATGTACCAATCATATAAACATTTTCCATGTTGTATCACTTATTCTGTTACTAAAATACCTTCTCTTTCCACTAATGGAAGCAACAGTATTGTAGCAGGAGATTATTCTGGTAGTGCCATGTATGCAGTTATACCAGACAACCCTTCAGTTACTCCATCAACCTTCACCACAAACGACATATCCTTTGTATCTGCTGCTGCTCCTACATCTGCCTTTCCTGTTAGAAGTTTATCATCCTTTATGCACGATAACGATTTTGGAAAGTCGTTGACATTTGAGGATGCTGGTACAACAGAACAACATTATGCCAGCTCTAGAAACAATGATGTCACAGGGTCAATAGATAGACCAACAGATGTGGCTGGTGCGTTTTATTTTACACTGGATTCTTCAGAGATTAATTCCTGTAATAAAGGAATTAGCAATGACAACAACACTGACATCATAAATGATTCTGTTCCAAAAATGTCTTTTATTACACACTGAACAGCAACAATCCAGAACAAAGCTCATCAGGGTAAATTGTCTACTACTGAACTATGCTCTTATAAAAATCCTTTAAGATGTATCATATTTTTATGCAATGAATGTCCATAATCAATTCACTAGTTGTACTGTATAATGTAGTTCATTAGTTTACAACATCATAAACATTATACTCTGTGATTCTGTATGCAATACTAATTTGGGATACATGCTTAATGAGTTTTAGTCGTCAATGACATGTAAATACCGGTAGTAATTAGGTGGGCAGAACATTTAAGTTCAATCAAAGTTGATTTATAAAGAAATAATAGCTGTATTTTACTGCTTGTGATACCATTCAAAATCCCAAAAATTTGTGTTGTATACTATAAATAAAGAACTAAAAAAATGAAATTATTATTAATTATTTATATATATATTATAACTAAAATTATTTTAGGCAACATTATGCAACAAGGCTGCTTGATATTGTTTGCAAATAGCGTTTTGTTCTGAATGGTCTGGGTATATTTCTCATACCTATTATCATTATATTATTATTATATTATTATTTATACAATTTACAAGAAGTGGCATAAAGTAGAGGCATGAGGCCCCTGGTTTAAGGACCTTAAGTGGCCCGCTAACGCTGAACATATTCTAATGCCTGTTTTTTACTCTGGACCTAGGTCAGGGGCCTGTAAGCTCCGATACCCCTGGGTTTAGCCAGTGAGCGCTTATAACCGTTACACCACTGTTTACAAGTTACTACTGTATTTGGTCCACGCTGTAATCAAACGATTCTAAATAGTATGTTTATTGCTCAATGTAAATAGCTAGTAATAGTCTAATAAATACATCAAAGAAATATGTTTGAAATATTGTTTACTGATTCCTGTGAAGGAGAAACTGAGTGAACTAGTGTATAGTTGCAGTTAAAGATGTATTGTCCCTTTGACTAATTCCAAAAAAATAAAAAAAAAAAGATTTCGAAAAAAGTGGGTCATTTTGAAGTATCAAAATAGTTATTAACTTTCACGAAAAATTAGTCGAAAAAAAAATCATTTAACTGAAATACAGACATTTTTTTGTTCAAAAAATAACTGTGACTTCCAGTCAAAGTTTTCGATCAAAACATATCTCATAATGCAACGCGCTTGTTTGGATCATCTGTATGCATAATCATAAAATTTCTTCGCGATCTGTGTGAAAACACCTTCTCAACCGTGACGAGTTGTAAATAATCCTAATTAGCATCATGCATAATGCATACTCGTGGTTTGAAATCTTTGTTTACTTTTGCTCGCGACAATTTTTCAGACGAAATGTAATCATATTAATTTACCTGTTAATTATGTAAACTTGTTGTTTTTGGCTCGAATTTTCGACCTAAAGTGAATAACTTTAATATTACTTTGATATGGCCAATTTAAATTTAGAATATTTTGACTTTCATTTTTTGTGTTTCAAGGGACAATACATCTTTAATGAAACTTCAAAAGATTAAAAAAATATTCCCTTTAATTACACACATACTATGTCACCAGTTTGAATGAGGAGGGCTTGGTTTGAATTTATTTGTTGTACTTTAAATTAATGTTCTAAATTATGTTCTACTCTGCTAATCAGAGAAAAAGAGTGGCATTATCAATGTGGTTTCCGAATTATCAAATCAAAATGTAAATTAATCAATTATTAAATATTCAAACCCAGAATTAAAATTGAAAAGAAGATTGCATATTTTCTTCTTTAAAACTATCGTATGTATCCTACAGGTCACCGTAATATTGTATATTACATACCAAGGCCCCAAATAAAAAAAAATAGTTTCAATTAGCTAGTAGTGTATTAGAGTGTTCTATAATGACATTTCTACATTTTCAGTTGTCAGTTGTGTTCTTATTACAGTACATATATCATAATCATCAATAAAATAGATACAGTAGTTTCAAATACCTAGTTTAACATACAAGAAGATATATTGCATGCACACTGTTTTAAAACTATATTCTATAATGAATTTATTCGCATCAACTATCCTTTTACTGCTGAGCTCAGCTACTAGCTTTGATCTTCATCTTCTTTATGAACCAAAAGATAAGAATATTCTAGAAGAAGGAACAGCTGAATTCCTTTGTGTGTTTTCAGATTGGAAACCAGATTTGACTTGTTTTTGGAAACATAACAGCACAACGCTACGTACTGAAAGTAAGATTCAAGTAGATTTTGATGTTGAGACTGACTCATGTAAACTCAGTATACCAGAAGTCACATTATTAGATTCTGGAGAGTACAGCTGTCATGCCATCAATAGTTCAAACATCATTCTAAAGTCTTCTAAGCCTGCTATACTTAATGTGGTTGCCTTTCCTAGACCAACTTGTCAATCAAACAAAGCATTTTACATGGTTGGAGATTTGCTGATTTTGTACTGTACCTCAAAGATTAGTGAAGGATTTTCAACTGATTCTCATAGACTGCAATGGAATGTTAACAAAAATATTTCTTTTATAAATATGAAAAGAAACAACAATGCAACCCACTTGAGTTTAGAAAATGAGTTTTTAGTTAAAGAAATGTTTAATCTATTGCATTTTGCATGTATCTTAAATGTGACAAATCAGGGGACACATCACCACATTGAAGACCTAGAAAAGGGAAACTGCGAAGTATTAATAAATGTTCAGATAAAAGTGACAATTGTTACATGTGGCAATTCTAAAGTTAGAAAGTTATCCTTATTCCACTGCAAGACTGGACACAGTTGTCCAGAATGCAAATACAACTGGACAATGAACAATACCAATCAACTGGGCAACACATCACAGCTCAACTTGACTATCACTGATGAAATGATTTGCAGCCTACTGACATGTCATGTGACATCTCCTAATGATGTACATGGATCCGATTCATACGTGATACAACCTGATAACACTAATGACAATAACTGCAGTCAGACAAACAGTGAGACAGATGAAGAAGTTACTTCTATTGCCACAATCTATGTATACATCATCAGTGCATGTGCTTTAATACTCATTATCATTATAGCAATAATTATCTATAGAATGTCTCAAACTAAACGAAATAAAGCGAAAAAAAGATATAGAAATAAAGACATGTCAACTCAGTGTAGTCCAGATGATTTCACCACAACAGATGAAGTGGTAAAACAAGATTCAATGTCATCAGAATATCTAGTACCAAATGTTTCATCCACAGAACAAATCTCATTACAAACTCTTTCACATCAGAATATGATTCGTCACCACAGTGCCATGTTGAATAAAGATAATGAATATGCATATACAAATTGTAACCAACCAGCCCAAACGGAAATATATTTAGAGGTGGGAGAATCCCCTGTCTACCAAACATCTCTACCAATAAAAGATGCACAAGAAACTGCTGAAAAAACACAAACCACATTTGAAGATATCCCAGAATATGCATATGCCTATGGACATGTAAAAGAGAAGAAGTCTGAAGCAATGTATAACAACAAATTCTGATAATTAGCTGTGCCATTGTTGATGATGATGTTAAATATTTAGAGGAATGATTTTTAGTGTTGACTTTTTCACGAACATTCTAACGCATTTAGTGTCAGTTTAACTTTAACTGTACGATTTGAAGACAAAATAAGGACTAGGTCACAAATATGCTGAAGCAATATCAGGGTCGTAACCACCAGTACGGTTGGTAAGGTTTTTTAAAGATGCCTTTGACAACTCAGTGGCTTGCACAGAGATTGTTCCCTTTTTTTGCGGAAAGTGCACCACTTTATTTCTTGTGGCTACATCACTGAATATAACTGCAGTACTGATCACAAATAGTTATTAGTCATAATTAGTCATTCATAATTTTCCCATTTAATTTTTCCTCTTTCTTGCTTTGTATTTGTTCAAAAACACTTTTGTATATAAATAAAAACCTTCATAAAACAAAAATCTAGTTTCATATGTCATTTCTGTAGTTTCAATGTTACAACATACAAATGAAAATAAAAGTTCTAATAAGGGTTAATATTATATAAATCATTATAGCTTGTGACACACTATTTTGTGAATCTGGCAGCTATAAAGATGTTTTTCCTAATTATAATTACCATTATTATCATACTACAATTAGACTTGGAAAAACTTTGGAAACTCCAGATCCAATATCATTATTTTGTGACAGTTCTTGAAGATGATGATGCTACCTTTTAAGGTGTACCATTATATACCTAGAGAGATGCTTATTACAGTTGAATGAACAACAGTGCGCAGTGCATACGTATCAAAATAAAAGTTACAATAAATGGTATTATATAAATAGTCCACCCTCTATCATTTATAATCTACTTTATTCTTTTCTTTCCATTCTGTAATATGACACTCTGTTAGAAGGAAATAAATGTTTCAATAAAACTGGTTTCATATGTCGTTTATATACAGTATCATCATGTTAATTATGATTGCATAATAAAAGATCAGGTAGACTACGTCATCCTTTGACAAAAACAAATAGGTTTAACAACTCCTTTATTCCCTCTTCAATTCATCTCTTTAACAAACAATTTGTAAGATAATTACTGTAATTACTTTTAATGAACTGTACATAGGCCTACAATGTATTTGACTTATATCTACAGTATTAAATGTTACAGTTCTTGAAGATGCAACATCTGACCATCTGATGCAACAAGGTGACCTTCCAAAGACATTGCGTATTATTTAGCCAGATATTGTATATTGAATTTCATTTTTTTAAAGTGCCTTGAGCATTCTTGAGTGGTATGTGCGCTATATAAATCCATATTATTATTATTAACATTGAAATGTACTATTAATGACAAAGGAGTTATTACAAGGTTGAATGGATAAAAAAATTAAGTCAAAGTACAAGAAGGACAACAAATACAGTTTAAATTGGAATTTCCAAAAGTGAATCCATCACACTCGGGCAAATACAAATTTGAAAATGAAACTTAACATATTGTTTATATGACTGCATGGACAATTTTTTCACCAGGAAACAATATATCATTTTATTAATTTTTTTATAGCTTGTAGTAAGCAATCAATTTAATGTTCAATATGCTTCAGAAATCAATTTTAACCATCATTTTATTGCCAAGTTTTGCATTTGGCTTTGATCTTCATCTTCTTTATGAACCAAAGGATAAGAATATTCTAGAAGATGGAACAGCTGAATTCCTTTGTGTGTTTTCAGATTGGAAACCAGATTTTACTTGTTTTTGGAAACTTAACAGCAAGACGCTACATCCTGGAACAAGTAAGATTCAAGTTGATTTTGATGAGGAGATTGACTTATGTAAACTCAGTATACCAGAAGTCACATTGATAGATTCTGGAGAGTACAGCTGCCATGCCATCAATAGTTCAAACATTATTCTAAAGTCTTCTAAGCCTGCTGTACTTAATGTGGTTGCCTTTCCTAAACCAACTTGTCAATCAAATAAAGAATTTTACATGGTTGGAGATGTGCTGATTTTTTACTGTATATCAAACATTATTGAAGAATTGTCCCTTGATTCTCAAAGACTGCAATGGAATGTTAACAACAAACTTTCTTCCATAAAAATGAAGTCACTTGAGTTTAGAAAATTACTTTTTAGTTGAAAAGAAGTTAAATAAACTGCAATTTGCTTGTATTTTGAATGTCACTAATTCCAATTTTATAGACCTAGAAAAGATGAACTGCAAAATATTAATAAATGTTCAGATAAAATTGACAATTGTTACATGTGGCAATTCTAAAGTTGGAAAGTTATCCTCATTCAACTGCAAGACTGGACACAGTTGTCTAGAATGCAAATACAACTGGACAATGAACAATACAAATCAACTGGGCAACACATCACAACTCAACTTGAACATCACTGATGAAATGATTGACAGTCAGCTGACATGTCATGTGACATCTTCTAATGACGTACATGGATCAGATTCATATGTGATACAAGTTGATAACAGGGAAAACAATGAAACAGGTGAAGAAGCTACTTCTATATGTACAGTTACACATGAGCCATATGAAAGGAGTCATGGTAAAGTGGATACCATATATTTATGCATCATTGTTGCATGTGCTTCACCAGTCATTATCATTATAACAATATTTATCTATAGAAAGTCTAAAATTAAAAGAAACAAAGCGAAAAAAATGTGTACAAGTTGTAAAGACATGTCAACTCAATGTAGTCCAGATGATTTCACCACAGATGAAGTGGTAAAACAAGATTCAATGTCATCAGAATATCTAGTACCAAATGTTTCATCTACAGAACAAATCTCATTACAAACTCTTTCAAACCAGAATATGATTCGTTGTCACCACAGTGCCATGTTGAATAAAGATCATGAATATGCATATGCAAATTTTAACCAACCAGTCCAAACTGCGATATATTTAGAGGTGGGAGAATCACCTGTCTACCAAACCTCTCTACCAATAAAAGATGCACAAGAAACTGCTGAAAAAGCACAAACCACATTTGAAGATATCCCAGAATATGCATATGCCTATGGACATGTAAAAGAGAAGAAGTCTGAAGCAATGTACAACAACAAATTCTGATAATTAGCTGCCCTAATGTTGATGTTAAATATATAGAGGACTGACTGTCAAGAACATTCTAAAGCCTTAGTGTCAGTTTAACTTTAACTGTACGATTTGAGGACAAAATAAGGGCTAGGTCACAAACATGATGAAGCAATGCTGCGGTATAGATCAGAAATAGTTATTGTATTAGTCATAATTAGTTATTTATAATACAGTATTCCATTTAATTTTTCCTCTTTGTTGCTTTGTATTTGTTCAAAAACACTTGTTTTGTATATAAATAAAAACGTTCATAAAACAAAAATCTAGTTTCATATGTCATTTCTGTAGTTTCAATGTTACAGCATACAAATGAAAATAAAAGTTCTAATAAGGAGTTAATCTTATATAATTACTTGTGTTAATAGCACCCTCTATCAATCTACTTTACTTTATTCTTTTATTGTGTGAATCTGGCAGCTATAAAGATGTCTTTCCTAATCATAATTACCATTATTATCATACTACAATTAGATTTGGAAAAACTTTGGAAACTACAGATACAATATCATCATCATATCAGTTCTTGAAGATGATGATGCTACCTTTTAAGGTGTACCATTATATACCAAAAGAGATTGCAACCAGCTATACACATGGGAGCGTGACCTGTGCGAGACAGCCTATATGCTGACGATTGTACAGTAGCTACCAGATCCAGATGCTTATTACAGTTGAATGAACAGTAGTGTGCAGTGCATACGTATCAAAATAAAAGTTACAATAAATTGTATTATGTAATAGCACTCTCTATCATTTATAATCTACTTTTTGTCTGTGCATACAGTAGTATTGCATATTATGTAATAAAAAAGTGACAAAACCGACTGACGCCCTCACTAGGTCAGGTCAATTAATGTGTCATCAATCTTCGCCTTGAACTACTGTAGAAACCATTAAATCTGTGTAATGGGTGGGGAGCGAGGAATCACATCCCAATAGTAGCAAATGGAAATTGACATTTACAAAATGATTGAAAACAATTTATTGAAATAATAATAACAGAAATTTATATAGCATCAATTAACAAATTTAGCAAAGGCACTTGAGAATAAAGCAAGGTAAATAACAAATCTGACAAAAGATGTGATTTTAAGTTGACTTTAAAGGAAAGTAGATTTGGTGAATTACGAACAGAAAATGGTAGCGAGTTCCAGTTGAAAGTAAAAGGCACGTTGACCATATGTTTTTGTTTTATGCTGAAGAGATTTGTTGGCTGCTGTTGGTTGGCATTCCCATTACCGTTCTTGTATAATATTGCTTTGTGTATCAGGAAATAAGGATTAAGGAAATAAAATTAAAACTGGTTTCATATGTCGTTTAAGTATCATCATGTCAATTATGATTGCATAAATCCACTTTACTACTCTTTCCATTCTGTAATAATGTGACACACTATTGTGTGGGTCTGGTTCATGGCAGCAATAAAGATGTCTTTCCTTATAATTACTCTTATCATCATAACTACAAATATGTTGGGAAATGCCTCAGGAACTACTGTTACTTTATCAAATGTGACAGTTTTTGAAGATGGTGATGCCACATTGAAATGTCACATTGACGAAGAACTTGATTACAACGTTAAATGGATAAGGAATGACAACAGTATAGTAAAAGAACAACAAGGACAACAATTCGTGTTTAAGTTGCAATTTTCAAAAGTAAATCCATCACACTCAGGCAGGTACAAATGTAAAGTTTATTCTGGAACAGAATTAATCCAGGAATCCAACATTGCTTACTTAACTGTTCTTCCAAAAGAGTCTTGTTTTTCAAATCGATACACTTATACTGTTGGTGAATATATGACTGCTGTTTGCCAAGTTGAGCACATGAACCTAAACCCTACATTACGATGGATAGGATTTTCAGAGGATGGGGAAGACTTCAGAAATAGTACTCATATTACTCGTAAAAACACACGGTTGATCAAGGAGGAGGATTACAAAAAAATATTTCGCTGTCAAATGGAACTAAATGGTAATGAGAGAGATGAAAGTTGTTATTTAGAGGCCATTGAAGTTAAAATTATAGTGACAATTGTTGTTAATGATGATCTTAAAATCGGACAGTTGGTAGTTTTCCAATGCAAGACTGGACATAATTGTTCTGAATGTAGATACAACTGGACAAGAGATAATACCAATCTACTGGTCAACACATCACAACTCAATTTGAACATCACTGATGAAATGATTGACAATGTATTGCAATGTCATGTGACATCTTTTAATGATGTACATGGATTTTCAGAATACAAGATTCAACCAGAAGATGATACTACTGATAATAAAAACCAAAAAATAGGTGAAAAGGGTGGTGCTAAAGTGGATGTTGCCTATATATACATCATTGGTACGTGTGCTTTAATAGTCATTATCATTATAACAATTATTATCTATAAAAAGTCTAAAACTAAAGGAAATAAAGAGAAAAAGGGGTATAGAAATAAAGACATGTCAACCCAATGTAGTCCAGATGATTTCACCAAAACAGATGAAGTGGTGGAGCTAATGCCATCAGAATATCTAGTACCAAATGTTTCATGTACAGAACAAATTTCTTTACAAACTCTTTCACACCGGGATAGGAGTCTATGTCACTGCAGTTGTCATCACAACAGAGAGTATCCTGGTGATATTTTGAATAAAGATCATGAATATTCATATGCATATGCACATTTTAACCAACCAGCCCAAACAGTAATACACTTACAAGTAAAAGAATCCCCTGTCTACCAAACCTCTCTACCAAATGATGCACAAGAAACTACTGAAAAAACACAAGCCACATTAGAAGATAACCCTGAATATGCATATGCCTATGGACATGTAAAAGAGAAGAAGTCTATAGCTGAAGCAATCTCTGACACTATGTATATTAACTAGTCAAATATTACATATATTTTGAAATTGATGATTAGATGTACTACTTTTATGCTATGTTAATTTATGTTAAATACTTTTGTTGCGTTGTATTTTTCGTATACAAACACTTGTTTTGTATATAATAAAATTGTTCATAAAACAAAAATTTGGTTTCGTATGTCATTTCTGTAGTTTCAATGCTATTTTTTAGGAGGCATGGTCCCCTCAATATTTTACGGAATATGTATTTGCTGAAGTGTTGATTATGATGAGTGCAATTTCCAGCCATCTAGAGGTGTAATTTTCCTAAACTTTCTCATTGTATCGTATCTTTGCACGTAACTTTGCACATGATACTGGGATACTGTGTGCGTAAGAAAATGGAAAACCCCCGTCTACTTGGCAAGGAGCTATTTTTAATCCTCCAAAAAACTTTACGAGTATCACTATTTTATTAATGTATGAATAAGAATGCATTCCTCTCCCCAACATACACTAATACATGGTGCAGAACTAATTTAGATACCACACAGGCGACCATACCAATACAAATGTACAGTCAAGCTACGCCTACACTTCAGCAGATTCTCTTCGGATATTTCGCTGATGAAGCCCGGGAATTTCCCTAATAAAACATGCGCATAATTATACCACAACCTCACCTTTTCGAAACAGATCTGCGCCATTGAATATAGTTGCAGCACAGGTTTAACAGAAAAAGTGACAATTTACTAAGTCTGTGTATGCAGTAGTATTGCATATTACATAATAAATAAAAGTGACAAAATCAATGAATGAAGCCCGAACTATGTCAGGTAAATCGATGTGTCGTCAGTCATCACCTTGAACTAGAAACCATTAATTATGGGTGGGGAGCGAGGAGATTTGGTGAATTACGAACAGAAAATGGTAACGAGTTCCAAATAAGAGGGGCTTGAAAGGAAAAGGCACGTTGACTATATGTGTTGGTTTTTGTTTGGAACCTAAATATGCATCTTGTAATTAAGGAAATAAATGTAGCAATAAAACTGGTTTCATATGTCGTTCAAGTATCATCATGTCAATTGTCAATCAATAGCACCCTCTATCATATAATCCACAATCCACATATAATTACTCTTTCCATTTTGTAATAATGTGAAATACTATTGTGTGGATCTGGTTCATGGCAGCAATAAAGATGTCTTTCCTTATAATTACTCTTATCATCATAACTACAATTATGTTGGGAAATGCCTCAGGAACTACTGTTACTTTATCAAATGTGACAGTTTTTGAAGATGGTGATGCCACATTGAAATGTCACATTGACAAAGAACTTGATTACAACGTTAAATGGATAAAGAATGACGACAGTATAGTAAAAGAACAACAAGGACAACAATTCGTGTTTAAGTTGCAATTTTCAAAAGTAAATTCATCACACTCAGGCAAGTACAAATGTAAAGTTTATTCTGGAACAGAATTAATCCAGGAATCAAACATTGCTTACTTAACTGTTCTTCCAAAAGAGTATTGTTTTTCCAATCGATACAATTACGCTGTTGGTGAATATATGACTGCTGTTTGCCAAGTTGAGCACATGAACCTAAACCCTACACTACAATGGATTGGTTTTTCAGAGGATGGGGAAGACTTCAGAAATAGTACTCATATTACTCGTAAAAACACACGGTTGATCAAGGAGGAGGATTACAAAAAAATATTTCGCTGTCAAATGGAACTAAATGGTAATGAGAGAGATGAAAGTTGTTATTTAGAGGCCATTGAAGTCAAAATTATAGTGACAATTGTTGTTAATGATGATCTTAAAATCGGACAGTTAGTAGTTTTCGAATGCAAGACTGGACATAACTGTTCTGAATGCAGATACAACTGGACAATAGACAATACCAATCTACTGGACAACACATCACAACTCAACTTGAACATCACTGATGGAATGATTAACAGTGTGTTGACATGTCATGTGACATCTTCTAATGACGTACATGGATTTAAAAAATACAAGATTCTTCAACCAAAAGATGATAAAGTTGAAGACAAACCACAAAAACCTACACAAAATTACATAATAATAATCATAGTAGTTACAGTAGCAGGCATCCTCTTACCGCTTCTAATAGTTATTGTAATTCTGTGTTATAAATTTAGAACATCATCAAACAACTCCACAGATGTAACCAATGATTCATGTGATCCAAGTGCTGATAATGTTGAGCTGAAAAATCCCATCAAACTAGACATTGAAAAAACACAAGATGAGCAAGAATGCAATCAAAATGCAGATGATGAATATGAAAACCAAACATTTACTGATAATGAAATGCAAAATATCCATCAATCAGATCTCAAACTGTCAAAGTCATCTGCAACCTGTGATGAGGAAAATGTCTACAACCAAATCAATGACAATTTTGCTGCTGCTGATAATGGTAAGGGGAAAAACACCAATAAGCTAGACATTGAAAAAACAGAATGCATTCAAGACAGAGATGATGAATACCAAAACCAAGAGGCCTCAATTGATAATGAAATACAAAACATCCAACAGTCAGATACAATATTGTCAAAGACACCTGTAAACTGTGATGAAGAAAATGTCTACAACCAAATCAATGATGATTTTGTTCAAGATATGAAAAGCGAGAAACAGAAAGAAATGATGGATGATGACACGAAAGTGTCTTTTAATAACAATGTACTTCCCACTGACAACCAACCACTAAAGTTTCAAGAATTGGGTGTCCATTTCCATACGTTAAAGCAAAAACCACCAACGGCTAAGAAACCAATTCTGAATGGTTCAAATACTATAGATGCAAGATCTTCTAGAGCTCATGCCTCAAGAATACCTTCAAAGGAATCTGGAATGGCTACTTTGGACTCAAGGATGTCAACAAAGATTCTTCCTTCTGAACTCCCTTCAGGAAATCTGTCATCTGGGATTTCTAGATTAGACCTCATGCAAAAATTGGAAGAAAGTATGATTTTTCGCAACAAACCAACTCCGAAATTCTGTAACACGGAAAACAGACAACAAGGTAATGACACTATCTTTACAAACTCTATTCTATCATATCCTTTGCCAACTACTGCAAAAGAAGCGTCACCACCAGGCTCATCAAATTTGGGCTTTGAAAGTATCAGTGGTAATGACTCGCACCTGTACTGTGAAATTCCTACTGAAACATTACAGATTAATAATCTTACATGCTATGCTTACACTCCTTATACTAATATTAAAGACCCACATGACTAAATAAAACTGTTGTATATATAACTATGTATAAACTATATTGTAAAAAACCTAATCATTTCTTTAATTAATGATATACAGTTTTCCCAACAACAAAAAACGGACCAATTAATATTTGTCACTCATCCACACTCAATTCTGAGAATAATCTCCTTGTTTGAGTGCCTGGCATGGTAACAGTTGTTGAGGGAACTGGATTGTTGTTTTTCCATACTTTTTATTTTGTTGTTTTTTTTTAATGTAATGTATATATATGTATATGTCAAAGCGCTATGAAAATAGCACTTAATACAATGAAAATAACTTGGTATATTATAACATTTCAAAATTATTATTGTACATTTTTGCACTTGAGACATGACATAACAAAATAGTATAGAATTAAAAAAAGTGTATATATATTATATATTTGATGGAAATTTTACTCAGATAACAAATGATGCAAAATGCTGATGTTACTTGTAATTTATGTTTTTTGATGTTTCTTGTTTAAATTTTATATGATCCAATCTTTGCTTTATACCTGAATAAATCAAGATGCGATGTAATAACAAAAAGTAGCATGTAGCTCATTGGTTGACATTCTTGCTTACAAATCTGAGGGTACTGTCATAGTACCAGGAGTTTTTACATTAATAAATAGTGTCACACAAAACTTGAGAAACCTTTAAACTAAAATTTGTTAAATATCAAAGATATGGGACCTAAAGCTCTGTCTACACTATCAAACTTTATCATTATGTGACAAAAAAAATGATGTGCCCATATATGGACATGATGATGTCACATCACTACCATATTTAAGAATATCGCTACCATATTTGGGCAACTTCACACTTTTTTTTGTCAAACTAGTTTGATAGTGTAGGCAGAAATTTAGTATGGTACATGTACTATGCAATATGAATTATAAATAATAAATTTATCAAACATTTGCAGAAACAATTGTCTGTTCTTATTTTACCTCTATGAAATGTTAAACAGGACAGTAAGAAGATACAACAGACTAAGAATGACTTACTATGCTATAAACGACTTACCACACTAAAAACCATTGTTCGTCTTCTGTATGATCTTTCAATAACCTGCTGAAAAATGTTACTTTAAATTTACTACCCTACAGAAACAAAAAGAAGATTAACTTACTCCATGAACGTCTTCTGTTCTTTAGTTGGTGTTACTAGCTTGAGCGATAATCGCGGTTGTTTGTTAGCCGACAACATAGAACGCAGTTTACTGGTTGAAGCTGTACGTAAATTAAAATAATATTAATACATGTCAATGAGGAGTACTGCTTTGGGACACAAATTTTTTGATAACTGAGCATTAGCGTATGATTATTACCTTTTCGACTTATTGAAGGATCAACATCTACATCTTGTTCATAAGGTGTCCCACCTTTAACATCTAATTCATAAGCTCTGTTAGAACACAATAATTTTATATCATTACTTTTATATTACTACAGTCAACTCTCCCAATACCGGACTCCCTGAAAACCGGAAACTCTTCCGACACCATACTTTTCTTGAAGTCCAAACAGTCTCAAATTAATTTTTAAGATTAAAAACACATTCTGAATACCAGACTTTCCGGAAAAACAGACATATTGGGCCAGCCCATAGGTGTCCGGTATTGGGAGAATTGACTGTATATTTTATACTGTAATAGAACTGCTTCCTTTGGTCACCCCTATTTAGGGTACACCCCTATTAAGGAGATACTTAATTGGATCCTGAAGATGACTCCTTAAATAGGGGTTCTACTGTATCATGCAAAATAACAGTACAATGTACAGTTTATTTTGCCAGGGATTTTAAAACAATACTAAAATATGAACTTTTTACACTGAATATGATCTGTGAAATTTTAATGTGTCAGAAAAAAATTGTTGGAAGGGGGTAATACCGATTCAAAATGAGTTCAAAATAGGAAAGAAATTTGAGTGAAAGATTTTAGGAAGTATATGAAAGTATTTATTATACTGATAACAACATAATAATAATAATAATAATAAAGGAAACAAGTACATAATCAGATAAAAGGCAATGAAAATGAAAGAAAGATGTAAAACTTCATACATACATACATACATATAGTTTGTAGTTTGGTTAACTAGTTATGTATTATCATTATTATCATACAGCTATAGTTTAGTACATGTAAACATAAGGAAACAACTATTACATTAATGATTATAACATAAGCCAATCAAATCAGATAAAAAAACACAGAAGAAAATGGAAATTTCCCAAACATATACACGCTGTAATCATAAACAATACATTGATTAATTTTTATCCATAGGAAACTATAAAAAATATATATGTAGTGCTGTTCCGCCGTACCACGCCGAGAGTGTTAAAGAGTTAAAGAGAGTGTCCAATCGAATTTGAACAACACATGACAGCCTAAGTGATCTAATGGTTAGGACATCTGCATATTAGTTCCGGGTTCGAATCTCGGTTGGGCTTCTTTTTCTCATTCTCACATAGTTCCTCATCTTATCGTTTCAAATAAATTAGTACATTTCAGTATATCACCGGGCGGTTTAGAATAATTGTTCTGTGCCTGTGGTGTTTATATATATATAGGATCTCTCAACAGTGGCGACTGTAAACCAATAATTACAAGTAACTTACTTGTTCAGGATAGGAGCTCCAGTGGTTGGTTCAAATAATGGTAGATTTACCCATCCACAACTAAATTCGCCCTTTTCACCTGTTTTCTGTATTCAGTCAAAATAATTGAACATATTATATCTATAGAAAAATTATACTTAAGAAAGGCAGAAACAGCGTACCCTCTAGTTAGTTATTTATCTACTGTGGTATATCTTACTACAATCAATAAAGTGCATTAATTCAACTTTACTTTTATTCATTTCAAAATATGCATAATATGGAGAGATTTGGACCACACAATGAAAGATTGAGATTACAAATTAAACTTACCGTTCTGACATAGGATAAACACACCTCAATCAATAAACCTGAAAAAAATGTTGAAATTTGATCACATGACCAATCTAGATAACATGTACACACCAGAACTCTTGTACATCAACAAAATATATCCATTCAATTTAAGAAAGCAGGATAAGTCAACCTAAAATAATATAGGATCCTGATATATGGTAAGGACTTGTGTGTAAACAGACAAGTCAGTGTTATTCATGTTGCAGACAAATAATAAAAATACATACAGTATTAGTCTTACCTAAATTCTCATCTGTTTTATTTGTTCTAATAAAGCATTCTCCATCAAGAATACTTGGAAGAACTCCAGTTACCTATGATTATAGGATTGTAATTGAATTTAACAACTGTGGAGTAGCTTTGCATCAGGGTGTTGAGTAATTGGTCAGATGTTTTGCCCTACTCTGACATAATTTGTACTTTATACTAAGTACTTTGAAAACATTTACCATCCCCTAGCGCAAGCTCGTTGGTCTAGAGGTAGGGGACACCAGGCTTGTAGGTTCGAGTCTCACCCGAGAATTAAGTGTTCTCAATGTACTACTAACTGTATAAAGTACAAATTACGTCAGAGAAGGGCAAAACATCTGACCAATTACCTATGATTATGTTATCAAATTTAATATATTGTTATAATGGAGTAAAAATGGGCACATGAGTGCATTTTCAACAACCATTTTCAAGATATTTCATTGTTTACACACATTCACAAACCCTATCTTGGAAAAGTAACAATTTGTTTATTACAAATTAAATTTGTAAAAAATTAATAAATGGTAAATGAACAAACATAATATTCTTGGACAAAAGAGAATAATCAATTTGAGTTTAGAAAGTGTTGTTTATCTAGTTTGTACAGAAAGTACTTTATTATTATGTTTGGAATCTTCTTCCACGCCTTAGTTGCACAGTATGTAAAATACTTAATCTTCTTCCACGCCTTAGTTGCAGTGTGTAGCATACTTAATCTTTTTCCACGCCTTAGTTCCACAGTATGTAACATTTTTATTGTTTGTATCAGTTTCTATTAAATTTCAATGTAGATTTTACCTTAGGTGAAAACCTCCAAGACTTTTCATCTACCTCAGTCCAAGTTGCCTGTATTGTATGGATATTACTAAGAACCTAAAGCAAAAAAAAAAACATATTATAATAATAGTGGCTCAAGTGGTCAACCCATCCACATCTCCAATCCGACTCACCTTTTTTTTTAAATGGGCAAAATATGGACTATTATTTTGATAATCTTATAGTGTCATAGTAACAAGTTATGTTATAAAAAAAAAGGGTCGAATTTTTCCCATTTAAAACAATACACAGTAGAGTACTAAGGAGCAAAATATGGATCTTTCAAAATTTGATTATTGTAATAAAAACTACTACTACTAAAACTAACCTTTTCTCCATCAAATAAACATATCCTTACATGTCGGCTTTTAACTTCTAAACCTAAAAAAAACAATTAATCTTTAAAGATGTATTGTCCCCAAAAACTTGAAAAATGAAGACTAATAAAACAAACAAAAATCGAAAAAAAAAATTATCTTAATAAATATCCTTACGAAATGGATGAAAACATAAAATTTTAATTTCAGTTAGTATCAGTGCTAAACATTTTGACAAAATGCCTTAATGAATTTAGTAAATGTGAATAACAATATTTAAGAATTATTTTTTGGGAAAGTATGAAGATGCACTTTTCATATGTTTTTTTAATTCTTCAAACTTATTATTGTTTGATTTTTATTGTTTGCATAATTGTCTTATTCTTGATTAATTGATAATTCAAACTTACCAACACCAACTGTTGGAATGTTTCTAATCATGGTTAAAACAACAATTTTTTGCATTTTGACATTCCTGGCCCGAATCTGAAAGTAGAATCAAATGAGAAAGTCAGATTGTGAAAGTTATTATTTAATCATGTCATACAAGTCACGCAATTCATTCCATCAAAAGTCATTTGTAACCAGAAATTAAAACTGAAACACTATCAAACTATTGGCCGCTTCTCATCTTTCTAAATTTTTATTAGATGGTTAAATAAAAAAGATTCCCCTATTCTTGTTTCATTTATCAGAAATCAGATTATTACTGTACTAGCTTATCTAAACACCAAACTAGCCAACTTAATATCATCTATCAAGTTTGATTGGCTGACCACATCTAGGCTTACTCAACAAGACATGTACCAGACAATATGTGTAGTCTTGTTATGCAAATTTGGGCTAGCAATATGTAAAATATAAAATAATATTGAAAAATTAAATAATAGAGTGGAAAGAACTCTGTTGGTAGAAAACAAATGAAATAGCAATAATACTTTTTAAAGTAATATAATATTGCATGATCTAAAGTTACTATGTATGTTATAACACTCCGAATGCCATCTTCATGTTAAATCAGGGAGCGGTAAAAAATATGTCTCCCTGATTAATTCATTTATTTGTGTAGGAGAAAAATCCAACTTGCAGCCTACTGGGCAGAATTTCACACAGGTATGATCAACACAGACAACAACTTTCATCTAGGCTGAGGGTATTCCTGTTTGAGGGTTTCATTATGCTGTACATCTACTGTACGATAACAGCAATTGGAGGTAGATGAATGTGCCAATTCTCTGTTCTTATGCTGAGGGGACCCCTCAGGATTTTTTTTTTTTTTACGCCATATTTTAATGAGGGTGATCCATCCAGCAACTGCGGGGGTTGAACAGCAGAACATTCTCCGGAGAGCGAACTGCGGCGACACTCCGGTGTTTTGGTGTGAAAGGTACCAACATCAAACTCAAACTTTAGGTCAAAAGGTCATCCTCACACGACCACTCATTGCTTAAGTTTTATTCAAAATAATTTCAATATTTGTACAAAATATATAGCGGGTTTAAAAAATAAGTAGTATCAATAAAACATTATATTACTTCTGAGACTTTTGAAAGTAATTATTAAATTAAAAATATTATTAATTAAAATGATCCTAATGATTTTATTTTATAAACCCTGGTGTTGCTATGTTGGTGTGAAAGGGGTATCTCCGGAGTTTCTCGACATTTTGAATGATAATAAACCCAGGGTGTCTCTGGCAATCACTCCGGAGTTTTGGTGTGAAAGGGGTATTAGAGAGGTAGCCAAGCATCATAACCACCAAGCCACAACTCCACACATTTAGAGGGCTATCCTTGGTACCATACAAAATGATTGCGTTTTTGTTTCTTTTTTATCTGTTTTTGTTCGTGTACGGTATGGTATAAAAATAAATCAAACTTATTCATTCAACAAATTTCGCAAAACTTGGTGAATCAACATGATATATAGGAGCCTCACCTCATTTGTTGCTGGGTCCCAAAATAAATCTTTAAAGAATAGGTTGGACTTGCTGAGTTTAGGTGTAAGACAATATTGCAGAGTATACTCATCTGTAAAGAAAAGTGCAAAATGAATATTTAACATGATGGTTGTTTTATTCAAAGACAGATAAAACAAATGGTGATGTAATGATGACAATGATATTGATGGTGATAATAAAGACTTCAAAAGCAGCTGTATTCACCATTCACACTTAGGCTAAGGGAAAACACTTAAAATTAAGAAAATCTCCTACAATTTAAGGGAAATACTTATAATATAATATTTATTGAGTTATGTGAAATACTTAATATTTAAGGGAAATATCCCACTTAAGTGTGACTGGTAAATACGGCCACTGGAAAATAATGGAATGACAATGGTGATGTTAAGGATAATTATAATGGTGAAAAAGATGACTGATAATGATTAAGTTAGGAATATTTGCAACATTAAACAAGATGATGAGTATGATGATACTGTTAATAATGACTATGGGAACTAAAAGAAGAAGCACTAAATAGAGAAGTATGTTAGAAAGAAGACTGTCAGTGTCATGGACCTGCTAAATGGCAAATGACAAGGTAGACAAGGTAGGTAGACTATAACTACGGACATTTAAGTCAAAATTCTTTTGGTACATCTGCCTCCTTAATGTTGGTCTAAATATGCCAAAATCAATAAAAATATTCATTATTTCTATATATTAATCAACACATACAGGATAAAAATACAGCAAGCTTGGTCTTTCACTGTGATATTATGACAATGATATTAATGATAGATTATAAGAAATTTGAATTAAATTACCTTCTTTAAGAAGTTTTGCAGTAGTCGATGGACGAAAACCAGACGGAATTGCACCCATTGCTGACAAGACATCAGTGGCACTTGTCTTAAAAAAAGAAAATATATAGTATCATTACTGGAAACTATACAAACAATTAATGATGAGGTATGATAGAAACCAGATCCCTGATGGGGGTTGGGGTTCGTGATAGAATATGATATGTGGAGATATTACCTACCTCTCTTACAGCTTTTCTGAGACCTCTCCAAAGCACTTTCCCACTGTCAACAAAAATGTGATCAAATTTATAAAATAAAGATTTAAATACTGTTTAATAATAATAATTAATACTTGCAGTTATATGGACTGAATGCATTTAACAGATTTTGATAAATGAGCCTTAGAAGAGAGTGATATACACAGAATAAAATTTGCCAAAAACTTTCAGCAACACAAAAATGTTTGTCAGAACCGAGCGTAACAGAAGTAAACTACACAACATTCTGTAAGTCACAAAAACGCATGCTGTAATAAAATGGCATCGCAGGGACTATCTACTAGTTCATTCGCTCTTCTTGCAAAGCATACTTATGAAATAGAAAAGCTTAGAAATTAAATGGAGCACTTAAAATGGTGGCATTATTCAAGAACTCTTTATGATTAAAACAGAACCATCTGACAAGCATGATACAAAATCACAATCAGTAAAAACATGGATGACACATGTGCTGATCATGCGGACATAATGACAAACTTATCATGATATCTTGTGGAATTTTTCTCTTTATACAATTTAAAAAATCATAACATGCCCATGAGACTACAACTGAAATATAAAAGCAGCTACATTCAAAGCAGAGGAGCGGGATGACAGCAAATTCTGTTTTTGTTCATTTCATGAAATTTTAAAAACAAAACTACAATACCCAGGATCATCTGTTTATGGTCCATTCAAAGAAAGAAAGAAGAAAATGAAAACAAAATCATTATATTATTAGAGAATAAGAATTAGTTTCTAGTTTTAGAGGCACATGTTATATTGTTTAATTTATAACAATTTGGTACAAATCAATTTTTATGGAACCAACTTTGCGAATTAAATAATAATACTGAAATACAAACTATACTTTATAAAATATGCCTCCAGAACTAGAAAACGCTGTTTTGCAATTGCAATTTACCTGCGGGATAGCTGTGGCTCTTGCTCATCTGAAAATATTTTACATTTTTATACACAACATACTAGTTAATAAGATTATCCTTAGAATGTCAATGCAGTATAAAATAAGATCCAAATTTGTAATTCAAGTCATAAAAAATGAACTCAATATTATTTAAATGCACCTTGGTCTATTCAAAATAGTAAATACCAATTTCTAAATCAGATGCAATACAAGTTTTAGGTACTCCTCAAATCAAGACTTTGGGCTATTAGGTGCTTTGACTAGCAGGCTCATGGTGTTTAAGATTTAAACTTCGACCTAGCTCTTAATTGTAAGCCATCCCTTGTTTAACCTCAATTTCTATGTCACCAATCACTAACCTTCTGGAGACTGAATGTCTCTATGATCTCCCGGATCTTTCTTGAGCTATAAATAGAAAGGAGTTTTATAATAAGAATATTTTAATTTGTATAAATCAAAGACTATGATCATCTGAACACTATTAATGAAAAATTTGTAAATTCCAACCTTAAGGTATGTACTTGGAACAAGTCCTCTGTTACCCTCTTCATCTTCTGCAGTCCACCAACCATCCTCCCTGCAACATTAGATTCAAGAAATGTTATTGGTCCACTTTAAAATGGAAATTCATTTTGCTTGGCACAATTAAGACAATAAAACAACAAAGAAAAATACATTTTAGCCTTTAAAATGTTCTACTTTTACAGGTGATGCTTGCTTGTTATTAGGACTCCATTCAGCTCTTTGACCTTTTCAGGTCATCCTGGTATGTTTCTCAGTGTGTAGCAGATAATCAAACAAACTTTATTATAATGAACAACAGTGACTATACCTAGTTTTGATAATTGTTAAGACATCTCCAACTTTGAAACTTAAGTCACCCTCTTGTTCTACTCTGTAGTCACATACTGCTTCAAACAGGTCCATCTGAAAAAGATGCAAAGTGCAATTATTTATAACTATTTAAACAATTAATCAGGTAAAGTCTGAAACTCTGTCTACACTCTATCAAACTAGTGTTGAAAAAACGTGATGGGCCCATATATGATGATATCACTACCTTTTTTCACTACCTTTTTTGTCCAACTAGTTTGATAGTGTAGACAGAGCATAATATCTGTGTTCTCTGTAGCACATGATCTTACAATTTCAATCGCCACCATACTTTTTTGTGTGTGGAAAATAAAAACCAAACTGAACTGAAGAGGAAAGAGAGAAATAAAAACGTCTTGAGTGTTAAATCAAGCCTATCTAACAGAAGATTATGTATGTACGTCATATGGCCTGTCTGTTGGGACAAATGACCTATGCATAGGGATCCTAGCAGAATACTGATTAATAGCACAAGCTTACTTCTTCCCTTTCAAACGTGGTCTCATCGTCATCCTCCTCGATTTCATCTGGTTTTCCTCCTAATTCTTCCTCAAATTCTGATTCCTCTTCTACATCTTCCTCTTCTAACTCTTCATCTTCTTCCTCGCTACAAAACAAACATTTATTGACAAAAAACACAAGAAAAGACATAGCCTTATTGTCTAATAACTTGCAGGATTACATAAAAAGCACTCTTTTATTTTTAAAGCAAGACTAATGGCCTTAAAATTTCATCCGAGATCACTCACATAATCTGATCAATAGTAAAGATGAAATGGAGAAGGTAAAAAAACTTTCGGGAAAATAAGGAAATAAAGTCCTTGAAAGAGATGGTTTAAATTTTCAGCATCATTTTAGATTTTAAGAGAACATTTTGATAGCTTATTTATGCAAACCACATTGAAAGAAGAACAAGAAGGACCACAGTTAAAGTTTAAATATAATAATCTGATAAACAACAAACACTGAAGTTCTTAAAGGAGGTGGTTTTAAATTTTAAGAAAACATTTTTTGAAAAGTTTATTTGTGCAAACCTTTCTTCTTCGTACTCCTCCTCCTCCTCCTCCCCTTCTTCAGTCAATTCTTCGTCGCTCGCTTCTTCTTCATATTCATCCTGAAAACAGATTTTAAATATGGAAATAAAATCTAGTATCTCAAGTATCATTAATTCAGTTAAAAAAGTATTCAGTAATATAGGGTCCACGCTAGAAGCAAACTGCTCCTCTCAGACCCCCAACAAAGCATATAACACAACATAAACATTCATTGTAACACATTAATAAATTGTTTATTTAACAAAAATTTTTCAAAATTTCGTTTTTTTTTCTCTATAATACTGTTGTATCATTATTGTATCAAATTAAAGACCTACTGAACTGACAGGGTACAACCATGCTTGTTAGCCTATACTCTAGGCCAAAATAAAGATAATGTTACCTCATATTCTTCATCATCTTCTTCATCCTCATCATAGGAATCTTCGTCCACCTCTTCTTCAATCTTTCCTTTCTTGATGTCTGATGTTTTTATTTGTACATCTGCACCTTTTCTTTTACTGCTTTTCTCATCTTTTTTTCCATTTCCCTTTGTGTTGGTTGGTGCATTCTCCTGTTTCATTTTCCTAAATAAGGAACATTTTTAAAATGTAATTATTGGAAATCTAAGAATTTGGGAACTAAACAAAAAGGAGAGTTCCTTGTTTCAGACTTCATTTATCGATATTTTTTATTATTGATTGACAACAGTAGCATTTTTTTTAATAAAGAGAAAATTATTTTAAGGACAAATAACATAAACTATTATACGATAACAATTTAAAAAAAAATTATTTTAGTTTATTATAAGTTATCCATATCTTTCTATGAAACATATTCATATAACTATACACAGGGTCTTGATCAATTTCTGAGAAAACTGAAAGGATCATGTGATAATGAATAGAGATTATTTTTTCATAGAAATTATAAAAAAGTGCAATTACAACGCAAAACACAGACCAAAAGTGAAACCATGCAGTCACTATAGCATGTAAACAAACAAGCCAGTACTAAAGAATCCCAGAATTCTAAACTTCATACTTACCTTTAAATAATAAATTTATAAAAATTTACTTTTAATATAAATTAAGAAAACCACTAATACCATAATACACAAAGATATTAGCTATAATTCTTATTAGATGAAGTCACAATTTTTTTTTACAAATATGAAATAGATTATCACATTTTTTATATTATATGATAAATACCATTTTTGCATCTGATTGTATTTCAAAATAAAAAATAATTGCAGCAAAAATGCAACATTGAGTTAAAAAAACGAAAAAGCAGCATTAAATACCAAACACCAACGAAACGTTTGCAATGTTAATAAACCATAAACCAAGCAGAAACATCCATTATATCACCTGTCTTGCTTGCCAAACAAACGCCATCCTTTTTTGGTGTCCACTTTTGGTGCTTCCTCAGATTCTTCTACTTCCCCATCTTCAGACGCATGGTGCACTTTTATCTCTGGTTTGTTTCCAGATTTTTTATCTTTTTTGGTAGATTTTTCGGTTGCTTGGTCTTTCTTACTTTGCTTCTCTTTTTTAGTCTTTATCTGTGGTTCTTTGTTCTCTTTTTCTGTTTTTTTCTTCTTTGTATTTTCATCCTTCTTCTTTTTATCAAGATCTTTAGCTTCTTTCTTTTTTCCTGTCTCAACCTCTTCTTCTACTACCATTGACACCTCTTTCTTTTTTGATGATCTTCTGAAGATAGAAAAACGGCTTAGTTTTCCATCGCCAGATTTACTTGAAGATGTTCTAGTGTCTTCTTTTAGATCTACCTCGCCTTTAGAGTTTGTTTCTGGGGTTACATCATCTTCCGCATCATCATCTTCTGGTTCTTCCTCTACATCACTTTCATCCTCCTCATCTTCTGATAGTTCTGATTCAACTCGTTCATCCTCTTCCTCATTTTTCTTCACTGAAAAATCTTCCTCTAATTCCTGACTCATTTCTCTGTACACGTTTATACAAAGTAAAGAAAACTTTTGCTTTATATGAACAGTCAATACATAAGAGACTACATACAAGGAAAGAATTGAGAGGGCACCCTGTGGAAATTATCATTTTATTGGTTCCCCAATGTTCCCTCTTTATAAGCCTGCAATTAACCTCTAAAATTATTGCCTCTGACCAATTTGCAGCCTCCCTTCAAATGATATTATAAACTACATTTTTGACAGGCAGCAGATATAGAGTGGATCAACATGCAAAGGAGAGTGACCTGTGACCTCTAACCTTAGATATTCTTCCTCTATTTCATCTGGCTCAAGTTTTGACGAAATTCTTTCAAGCTGTACCTAAAAGATTAAAAATTTTTAAATTTCCAACAAAATTCAAATTAATCAGTCACAGAAAAATGAAGATGTTGCACCTGAAAGCGTGGACAAACCATAGAGGGCGCTATATTTTAATCTGTACCTTGAATGTTTCTAATCGCTTGATTTCCTGCTGTTTATTTTCCTCAAATTTGCTTGTTGAAGATGGTTCATTTACTCTATCAAGTTTTTGTGCTTTCTTTAATAAACTGTTGATCTTCTTTTCATAATCTTGGCATCTATGAAATAAGAAACAAATATTATATGTAGCCATTAAAAAAAATGACAATGCAAAAGATAGGAAGGATTTTAGGTACCCTTTTAAATTACAAAGCAAACAATAGGACATTAGGTTATTTTACACTTTATTTTACAATTTTATACCCTAGACCCCTCGGATTAAATATCCTGCCTGTTTTGATTTTCAGTTGGAATCAGATTGTACAGCATTTACTTTTTTTCGCCATAATTATTTTTTTCCAAGCATATAAGCAGCAGTTTAAAGTTTCTCTTTGACTGTCAATTTATATTATAAATTATTATGAAATGATTGTATTTAAAATTGTAAATGAATACATACTTTTTAATTAAAGTTTTTAGTTTCTTGTCTTTACTGTTAGATTCTGTTGTATCGTCTATAAATTGTTGACATTCCTTCACCAACTTATCAACCTAAAATATAATTAGTTGTACAGTAATATTATAGGCCTAATTGTACAGTTTTAAAATTATTTATAGACCTAGCACTAGGCTACTGAGTGTAATAGGCCTGTAACTACAAATATGGTCCGGGACCAAAAACAGTCCGGGCCGGACCAGTTTTGGTTCTAACTTTGTGGCCAAAAGCAGTCGACACTGCAAAAATCGGTCCGGGTTTTTCTGCTGTCATTTCTGCAGTCAGATTCATCAAACAAGTTGGGTCTAGCCAGCTAGCTAGCCTAGCTAGGCAATAGGCCTATAGTCTTAGTATACCCTCTCTCTAAGTAAGGTAGTAGGCAGGCTAGGTAGGGCCAGCAGGCCTACTACTATACTAGGCCTAGCCTAGCTTTGTAGTAAAGTAGTATATATAGGCTAGGCCTAGGCTAGTGTGTAGTAGTAGGTAGGGCCAGAGAGGCAGGGAGGGTAGGGCCTACCTAGCCCTAGCCTAGTAGGCCTAATTACTAGGCTACTAGCTATCCAGTTAAAAAAATAATCTTTTCCTAATAGTTATTTTAATATTAAATAGAGATTTATGCTAACATCTTTCTTTAGTACATCTCCTTCACGTTGCACTTGTTGTAGTGGGCTTTTTTTAGACATTTTGTGGTGGAGAAAACATTTGATCGTCTGCTGCTGTTTTTTTTAAAGAAGCGTCCTGAGTTACAAAGTAAGCGCCCTCTATATGCATATATTTTACTTTCTGTCTTTTTATTAATACAAAAAAAACAGTTGTACTCGATCGATTTTAATTTATAAAATTATTACTTTACGTTTGTTTTAATTGCCAAATACAGTTACTATAGTTAAACACATAAAATGCAAATTACTTTTTTACATAGCATTAATTATATTATTTAATTCTTCTACTGTATTTCATATCCTCCTGGTCATAACCTGGGAATTATACTTTTATCTCAAGGTTTTATTTTAAATATGAACGAAAGTCAATAAATTTAAATACAAATTATATCCAAAAGACAAAAAAAAAAAATTATTAACAATCAAAGAAAGAACCTATTTTTTAGTTCTTTGTTTCTTCATGCTTGATTGATTGCATGCTGCTGCTATGCATCACTGAACTTGATCGCGACGGCAGTTTTTAGCTCACCACCAACAGTAATGGTATGCTAGGCCATTACAGTGTCAGTGCTACCTAAAAAACACTACAATGCTTTAAATGCGAAAATTAACTGTAAGTAGTAACTTCTGCTGTTGGTAGTATGTTTTATCAGGGAGGTTCTGATTTTAGATATCTAGAACCAACTGATATATGCCGGCCAACGGTATGTTTTTTTTAGCTACGCCTATTATTTAGTAGTAAGGTGTGTGTACGCGGTTGGTAGCCTACTAAAAATGATTCGCCTCTCCCGTCTCGTTCAGTCTAGGCCTAGGCCTATCTCAAAGCCCGGTTTTCGGATGGCCCCATTCTATAATCTCGACCTATTATATTGGATAGTTTGACAATACGCAGATACATCATACAACCTAGTTATGACGTTTTGAATAAAGGTAAACAAACAAAAACGTCGCGATGATCGGTTAGTGCTATTATATTATGACACGTGGTTTAAAGCAGCCAGCAGTAGTGCAACACGTGCTGCCTGTCCTCTGATTAACGTTGTTCTGATTGGTCAATAGTTATGCTTCAACACTATAGCATTTTAAACCTTCTTCAGGCCCTGAAGAGGATACCCCTACTAGGGGTCCTGAAAGTCTCATGTTTTATTAATATTAGTTGCTCTGGTAAGTTATCAAAAATAAATTAGTGAGAAAATAATAGTTTCACAGATATTCTTTCCATCTCTTAGATGGCATTTAATCTGCCGGAGTTCATTGCTGGTGGCACTGCTGGTAAGAAATATCTTTTGACTTTTCACAATTCTGTTTGAGGCCAACCAATAAAAAAAGAAAGATTGCTTTTTTCCATGCAGGCCCAAGATTTTTATTTCTTTTTTTATGTGCTTTGATATAACTATTCGCTAACTGTGATGTACCAATCATGAGAATGATCGTCTCAAATTTCATTCATTACACAAATCGCAATGATTGGCTGCTGTAATAATGTAATTTTTGAAAGAATTTTGAATGATTCTTACATTTTTTTTATTGAATACGATCATTTTTATTTCCAAAAAAGTAATGAAAATAGCTACAGTATAATAACAAAAGAGGTAATGTGGTTTCAAAATTTAAAAAAAAACTAACAATCATTTTTTTTCAATTTTCCCAGCGGTAAAACACTAAATAAAATAAGTATGATTTTCATTCACAATTAGATACAAACTGTACTCTTTCTATCTGTATACTGTAATAACATTGAAATACTAATCTCCTTTTTTTAAATGATGCTAGGTGTTGCTGGAACAATTGTTGGTCATCCACTGGACACGATTAAAAGTAAGTAGGTCTACACTCTGTGCCACCATTTTATACAGTAGAACCCCTATTAAAGGGGATACCTTTGGGACATAAAACGCTAGGGATGCCCCCTAAATTTTCCCTGTTCATTTCACAGAAAACTGTCACTTTAATAGGAACGACCTCTAAATAGGGGATGTCTCAAAGAAAGAGATTTTCCTGTTCCATCATTTTCAAGACTCTTAAAAATCATTTAAATTAGTCTCACCATCAAAATATAAATTTTCAAGATATACTTCAGAATATTCAAATTTAGTGTTATTTCTGTGTTTAGTTCGCTTACAGAATCAGGGAACAGTAACACGGTACAAAAGTGGTTTTGAATGTTTTCTGCGTATTTTAAAACAGGAGTCTGTAAGTGCATTTTTTCATTACTTTTTTGCCATTTGATGATATTTGATCATTTTAGGTTTTCGCATAAAATGACTGGCTTGTTCAATGGAACCATGATCAACATGATTAAATTCAAATTCTTTTTTTTAATTTCCATTTTGATTCTAATTATTTTGTTCATTATTTTGTTTTGTTTATCTTTATATTAAATTATATTTATCTTAATTGTTGCATGTTTATGTCTTGTCATATTTTATTTTTGTGAGGGTCCCTAATGATCAGCTTCGACTGAATGGACCATCCCTCGTAAAATATTGTTGAAATAAAAATGTTAAATGAGAATTGGTTCTGTAAATTTAATTTTTATTTATTCATATAGGTAACAGGGTTATATAAAGGTCTTCTTTCACCTGTCGTCGCATCTCTTATACAAAACTCTTTTTACTTTGGTGTTGAAGAAACCTTTTTGGCATATCTTGGTGGCGCTAGTACTATAAATCACTATATTGCTGGAGCTGGAGTAGGACTCTTAGGTACGTCATTTATGTGTCCGTTAGACTTAACAAAAATTAGGCTGCAGATGCAAGGCATTGGAACAAAACATGTAGCAAAAGCACAGAAACACTACAATAACTCGATAGAAGCAATATATACGATTTTTAAAAAAGAAGGATTACGAGGCTGTTATCGTGGATTGGGAATCAACATCGTCCGGGATGTTCCGTCTACCGGTGTTTTTTTTAGCTTTGATCACTACTTATCGAATAAAATAGCTTCGTATTCGAAGGGGAATAAAGCATCGACAGCAGGTTTGTTTGTGGCAGGGGGCCTCGCTGGTACGTTATCTTGGTTCGTTATCTACCCTTTGGACGTGATTAAGTCTCGCTGGCAAGCAGACGGCGTGGGTTCTACAAAGCTTTATTCTAACTATGTCGATTGTTTTATGCAATGTACCAAGAATGAAGGCTGGGGTATTTTATTTAAAGGGGTTTCAGTGACTATGTTTAGGGGCATACCTGTTAATGGTGTCATCTTTGTTGTTTATAAACACATTAAACAGCGTTTAAATACAGATACATTATAAAAATAATGGCAATATTTGCTGTATCAAGAGAATACATTTTAACATTATTTGGTATGATCACATATGATGCCTGTATCATAAGTTATAAGCCTATTACAAATAATACAGGCAGCACATGTGGTACTGTACATGTAATGTCATAGGTGGAGATACACTAATCCAATGTGAGAGTGAATGAGTTGGTATCCAGTGTTCTTGATCACAGCATGAAAACATACTATCGATATACTGCCACTTAATAGGGGTGTCCTGTGAAAGGGGTTCATTGGTTCTAATGTAATATTTTACACTACTGTATGTCAACAGTTTTAGATTTTGTTTTTGCATATCACTAGGTAATCTATTTATTTCTACTGGATTTTAGAATATGTGAATATCACAGTATTTATATTTTTGTATAATTATTTTACTTGCTACAATAGTCCTTGACTGAACCAAAAGCAATAAAATTTGCCAGATGTTTATTTTCTAAAAACTGTATTCTAATAATATCGTTAATATTCCATTTTGAAGTATTATTAAAGCAAATATAAATGAAAATAAAACCTGACAATTCTATTGTACTATTGTTTGTGTGGTTTTTTTTTTATTTAATACAATTTATACAGTATTAATTTATCTATGGAGGCATATTGTTTATTGTTTTCTTTTCAAAGCTAGTGGTCTGAAGGCCATAAGGTTTATTGCAGATGGCTTGATTTTGCGAGAAATCGTTGTGCAATGCATGGTGGGAAGGAATTGGGGTAACAACGTATCAATGGGGAATGACATGTTGATATCGCTATCTGCGATAAAAACTTATGGATTTAAATCACCTAAAAATAACTGAAATTTCAAAGACTGTCTTTATACAAAAATTGAAACTATACATTAAAAAAATAAATGATATAAAATAATTGTAAAATTAAAAAAATATGTACAGTTCACCGCATGAACAAATTATAAAAATAGATGTAGTAAGTATTTAGTAAAATATAAAAACAGCTTCAATCCGTATTTTCTTGTTGATGGGTTAGTAACGCTTCCTGACATATATTGTAAATTTCACATAAGGTGTCTAGCCTAGGCCAGCAATTCTGCAAGATAAAAACCACACAGAAAATGAGAAAGAGTTGTCATAATAAGGAACGACACAGTGTTGTCTTAGTACACAGGTTGTTAACTCTCAAATTGATCATGATAAATCAGAGAACGCTTTATTGGGGTTTATTTTAGCCATATTTATCTTTTTATGTACATCTATGAGCGCTCACACTGGCTAAACCCAGGGGCCCGGAGCTTAAGGGGCCCCAAAGCATGAGCAGTCCAATGCAACTACCCAGTATTAGAGGGCTCCTTAGGAGTGCTAAACCAAGGAACTGTGCGTTACGCCACTGTTTATGTATTTGAGGTATGTCAATTTTTTGGAAGAGCGCCTTATAAATACCATATATTATTACTCAGATTCCAGATATTCATATTATACTTACAGTAAAAAGTGGTATAACAGATATGTCTTCCACAGGTGAGCACTTAACAAGTATAACTAAGTAGTAGATGACTTTGTACTATAAAAGAAAATGGAAATTAATGAATAATCGGAAGATACCTAACCTGCCCAAATGGCAGGTTTCAAATGTAGTTTAAAACCTTCCCATGACAATTCTAATCAGCCCAGGTCCTTCTAAATTTCAAAATTTACGATGCAAAAGATAGGACATTGGGTTAAGTTCAGCATTAAAATGTTACACTTTTTATGCCCGGCCCCTCCCCCTATTTAAAAATATTGGATCTGCCACAGTTATGAATTAAGATTTTTTTTTTTGGAATCCAAGTTATATTTTTTTTTCAACTGGTTTTTTTTTCATTGAATTAATAATATTATGGTCTTACCATAGATATGGCTTCATTAATTACAACATCTTTAACAGTATCATACGGAATGAATTGAGTTGAAATTTTACCAAATGCATAGCACCTCTCTAACTGAATTCCAAAAGATGGTATTAAAATAATAGTTTCTGAAAACAGGAATGAAGAAATTTAATGTTTAGGAGTTGTTTTGCCGTCAAAGCGTCAATTTTTTTTCTCATTTGCAAAATACTTACCATTTTTAACCTTAAAACACAACACATATACAATGTATAATGAGGATATGGTGAGTATAACTGCTGGTAGATAGTGGAAAATTACAAAACTCTGTAATGAAATAAATAGAATTGAATTATCTCATACATTTCAATAACACACCACAATGTATAATTATAAAAGAATTACTTTTTATTAAGTTAATTTCTCCATGGTATGGTACGTTGTTCATGATGATGAATATAACACAATGCTGTATAAAACTTATCACATCTTTAATCAAATTACAATCCACAAATACTTTTGCATTACTTTGTTTAGTATTGTTATGAGACAATATTGTTCTTAAAACACCATGGTAGTGACTTAATAATATATGTAAGAATTGAGTTTGCGCATATATGCGGACTATGATTTATGAATAAGCTATTAGACTGGCCATGGAATAAGCTTGCCTATTCCTGGCCTACAACTACACCCCAATCCAATGTGATAATCATTAATAATGAATAATATTTTCTTGTGTATGATAGCTTTTAGTAATAGTAATAAGTAGGCCTACCTTTTTTAATAAAAATAAATCAGATAACAAATATGCTGCACACAAAACACATATTAAAAGCGAAATGATCAGACATGGATTGAAAATAGACTGACTAAGGTCCACGAATTTCACAGGCTCACATACTCCTGACCAAAGGCATCCGTCGCCACTTCTTCGTTGAGGCGTAACTGTATGCCTATCAAACTGTTGTTTACCTCGGTGAAATGAGATTTTCGGGAGCACATTTATTTTTTTCCCGTGTGCATTAAGGATATTATTAGACATAACCAGAGTTGATCAGTCATAAGTAATAATATATTCAGATTAGTTATATATTATTTTTGTTGTCTATATTTCAGTAAAAAGCCTTAAAACAAGATAAAAACGTTTGACAAGATCGCACAGCAACGGGACATGGTGTCCACCCCATTTTGTCGTCTGCTTCTTGTTTGTTTTTCAAGCAATACAAAATAAGAGGGCGCTATGATAGAAATATTGACGATCATAATAATAAATATATTGACTTCCATTTTTGCACCAGTGGTAGCACACATTATAATTAAAAAACAGCTATCATGTACGTTTAAAAAGAGCAGAAATGCAAATTCACTCATTAATGAATGACATTACATTCATAAAACATCTGATGAAACTTCTCCCGTGACGTTGATTGATTCTTGTCTACCACCCTCTATCGTTTATCCCCAATTTTGTCGTCTGCTGCATAAAAGAGGGCGCTATGCTAAACTTTTCTTCGTGACATTATTTAATTGATGCCTACCACCCTCTATATATCGGTGGCTCGAATTATGTGTCAGTAAAAAATCTTTAACCAGCAATCTCTAAAAAATTAAAACAGCATACATCCGGATCGTTAACAATTGTTTCTCTTCATACAATTTCTCACCAACTTTTAAAAAGTCAATACAGTAATATTTAAAACAATGCATAATACGTGCACAATTTTGAGTTTCAAACTTTATTCATCCTTCTTCAAGGATAAAAAATAATAAAACTTCACAATATTTACGTATTAGTAAATAATACAACCAAACACCCATGGTTAATATAACCATTGTGTTGCGAGTGTTATAACTTTTCTCTATATAATTTAAGTAGTTTTTAAAAAATATAAGTTATGATTTGTTTAAACATAAAATAAAATGCATAGATGTTTACGTTTTAAAATTTACAATTGCATCTTCTATAGATATTATAATTAATATCATATACTTCAACTGTAAGTTATATTTGATGGTAAATTAAGGTTTTAATGTTTAAAATAATACAGTACAGTATGTAATAACAGCAATGGGAATTTAGCATCAACTCCCATATGTTCAAAGTCTCAAAATAGAAAAATAAATATTTAGTTAAACTGATTGTGTTTTGTTATCAATATTTCGCCTAGTTGTAGTAGGCCTTTAAATCGCCTCTCTTGTGATTGTTGGATAAAGTTTTTTTAAACAATTGTTAATAAAAATATGATTATGATTGATTCAAAAGGTTATTTAAAAGTAACCCTGGCAGTATTGCACAAATTATACCAGGTGAGTTTGTGCATAAATAAAATTTAACTATTAATAAATATAATCATTTAAAATGTGAATATTATTATTTATCCATACTGATCTAAATAAACCCACAGATAAGCCTACCCTTAAATTAACAATTTCCATGCATCCATCCATGTTGTGTATTATTTACTGTAGATAGGCCAAATAGTACCAAAATTGTCTGCGTTTGTTTCCTACAATATCAAGGCTTCCCCAACATCCACCCCCCTCCCCCTTTTTAAAACAATTTCACTTTTAAGGAGTGGGCTTCTATATCCTAACTAGGCTTAGTATAGGCCCTAGAGTCTGTCTGTATGATACTGGCAAGGATTTTTGTTATATAATATATAATAATCATCATAAATGGTTCATCCAATCAGAATTGAGAATGTCTGTAAGAGTTGCCCGCTTTTCAACATCCACTGTCAACATTGATTTTATCAAGTCTTTCACTTCTTTGGACAAATTGCACGTTTCTGGAAATGTTACTTCTTCGGTTTGTTCTTTTAATAACTTTGGTATACTCTCGGTATTGAACGGACCTTTACCAACCAACAATAAGTACAAAATCACACCCAGACTCCAGATATCTGCAATCTTTGGGTCGTACTCATCTTCTCGTAGCACCTCAGGAGCAATGTATTCTAATGTCCCGCAGAAAGTACTGCACTTATCGCCAGATACAAAATCTCTAGCAAAAGTAAAGTCTGACAATTTCACATGGTTATTCTGGTCTAGAAGTATATTTTCACATTTTAAGTCTCTGTGAGCTATCCCCTCTTCGTGGAAGTATTCTAACACCTCGATAATTTCCTTGAAAAACCGCCTTGCGCCCTTTTCCGTCTCAGTGCCAAAAAGTTCAATGCGTCCAAGCAAATCACCGTGCACTGCTTTCTCCATCACAATGTAAACATGCGCCTCACATTCAATAACCGACAGCACTTCAACCACTCTTTTATGTTTCACCCTTCGGATGATATCAAGTTCTCTTGGAAGATACTTTTCCTGGTACCTACCGGGTGCATCTTTTAGGCTGATTATCTTTATCGCTATCTGCTTATTGTGTAAATTAGACCAGCCATCCTTGACCTTGGAATATGCACCCTCGCCGATGGTTTTGCCAACTTCAAAGCCTTGATTCAACAAAACATCTTCAACATTTACAGGCGTATGTTTTGGTTTAATTGTCGATTTAGCGTTCCCTCCAGTCATAATGTAACAGTATTATAATATATAAATTTAATATATTCAATATAATATCCGTATTAGAAGAGTGAATATGAATATACTTTAGGCAGTATCGAGTTGTTCACCTACTCACTCTCGTGTCAGTACTGTAATGACTGTTCACAAAATGTGGCGCAAATTCCCAAAAAGATTCCACGGACGAGTTGTAAAAATTCATTCATTGAAATTCATGAACTTTATTGGTTAAAATAGAGATGGGATCAAGGATGTGATTGGATATCCGAGTGGTAGTCACTCAAGCATGGCAAATGGGCGGAATAATTATTCAAGCATGATATTTAGCATGCAGAAATTGAAAGAGTGGAAATTTCCATCGTTACACCGGTAACTACTCAAAAGTAAAATACAGTATTATTAATCGCACACGTTTTTATCATAAATCATCGGCCTATATCTGACAACCGCGACTATGACAATGCTAAATAAAAATATAAATATGATTCAAATAGTTCGGTTTCAGATTAACTCACATTTAATCCAAAATCGTTCAAGAGGAAATAAGATAGACCAAGGCAATAGTACACTGAGCTCGCCTAACCAAGATTGTCCCTTGATCTTATGTCTGGCTGCGACAACAGTACTGTATTCTTTGCGGCACGCGGTGTATAGGGGGCGTGGAACTAACCATGTCGAAGCCACAGTTAAAACCTTTGATCTCCGGAGCTCAGAATCCTGGTGTTGTATTGCCATGCCTTGGATAGACTTTGAAATTTTCTCCCATGTTTGAAAACGTCGCTCCTCCTCCTAGGCCTACACTCTATTTTATTACAATAGTTTGCAAATCGGTTCAGCCTTTTTTTTTAAAAAAAGCTCTGGATAAGATAAGGGTGGAGCAGGAGGCAATTAAATAAAGAACATAATAGTTCTTAGCTGGAATTTTTGGAGGACTACACATTTTTTTTTTTTTTGTGGTGGTTGGGGGTTAGTCGGAATGCTGGAGTGTTATGTCATCAGGGAAATTGTAATGCTTTTATAAAGTGTTGAAGTTTTTTATTACTATAATTGTTTTTCATTTTTTTGCTATAGATCAGGAAAATAAATTTCCTGTAAATTTATTTGACAAATTGAATCTTGAATGTGTCAAAATATTTAATCCTAATATATTTCATTCATTCAACAGTGGAAAATTACTTCCATTTAGAAATTATGTTTGCTCAAAAACAGATAAAAAAACAATTACAAAGTGTCACATCACTCTTGCTTGGTACACATTTAATATGATTAGCATGATATCATAGCATGACTATCAATTTAAGATAATAAACCAAAATCAAATATTTATTCTATCTAATCTGGTTTCATAAATCACACAAGGAAACAATACTGCTATCTCATGTTTAGTTTCAATTTATTATTTAAAACACACACAATTAATTATTATATTTTCTGATAAAAATCCAATCAAACACATTTGGTCTCTAATCCATATCATTTATATATACAAAAATAAAACAGACAAAGTTCTTGTTTCTGGTCATCATCACTGATTTCACCTACTTCTTTCTTGATATTTAATTTATATATACTGTATATACATATTCTTTCTCACAGATTTCCTCATCTTTATCGTTTAAAATTAAATAATTAAATTTCATTATATCACCGGGCGGTTTAGAATTAATGTTCTGTGCATGCTGTGTTTATATATATATACAGTATATAGGTCTACTACATAAATTGTAATGAAATTCAACACATCCAATAAATGGATACTCTGTGCAAGCTAGTAATAGTTGGCGTGGTTACAGCTGCAGACGACATGCATTTGAAAAAGGCATTATCTATCAACGCACTATGTAATTATAATGACCAATGTATTCTCAGGGCCGGGGCCTTTCATTTTTAATAGACTCATAAACTTGTAGAGTAAATTAATTTAAAATCTATAACATACAGCGTCAAATTTACATTTGGCAGAATACTTAGATTTTGTACAAATAAAAAACATTTTGCAAGGTAGGAGAGACAACATTGGCCATAACAAAAATCCATTTACAATGACAGGATTTGAACCCAAGACCCTATGACAGATAAGCAGGCCACCATAAAATACTTTACTTTCCTTACTGTAGTGATACAAGTTTATTGTATAATTTATAGTTCTCTCAGAAGATATACTTTTTCTGGTTCGAAGGCAGTTGCATCTTAATTCAATCATGGAGGTACGGTATAACTACATGGTTGAATGAAAAGTTTATTACAAGCAGGTCTCATCAATCCAATGTCTAATATATTTTCAATATTAGTGTGTTATTTTACAATATCACCTCCACCACCAAACATAATCATGTAATTGCCGGTTCGAAGGCAGCAGTTGTATCTTAATTGAATCATGGAGGTATAACTGCATGATTGAATGAAAAGTTTATTACAAGCAGGTCTCATCAATCCAATGTCTAACATATTTTAAATATATTTTGTATTAACTGAATAATTTACACTTTAAATGTGCTATTCAACAATATCACCTCTGCCACCAAACATACAGTAATCGTGTAATTGCCGGATATATTTTCTTGGTAGGTAGCCTTGGCAATTCCCGGAACAGGAAGTCCAAGTTTTTTCCTGTAAAAAAAAATATTAATATGAATTCCTTATTAAAGATTCATTAAAATTATTAGATATGTATTTATTATTATTATTATTTATTTTTTTTAACCATATTTATTGAGGGTGATCCATCCAGCAATTGCTGACATACATATACATAAGATGCTCTACATAAACAAAGTCTTATTACAAGTCTTTGGGAGTGGAGTTGTAATTTTGTCCTTAGAAAAAGGTTGTCCCCTGAATAGGTGTGTCCTAAAGGAGGGATTCCACTGTAATTAACATATACCATTTTCAAAATTTGCAAGTTATAAATTAAATATATTAAAATAAAACTTGTTTACATATATCTATTCTTCTCGGTTTTCAAGGACAGTGACAATCACACAATAACGGTCAAACTTCAAATAGAGATAGTAAATATATAAAGTTGATTGTGTTTAGTACAGTAGCGTGCACTTAAATATCACATGTACAAATCATGGGTATACTGTGAACCATATGACATCAATCAACCATATAACTTATAATTGTTAATTATAACTTTATGGAGTAAAGTTCAAAAGATTTCAAACCAGCTGGAGATAAGACAGCATATTTTTAACTAATTGGAGAGGGGGGAAGCATAAATGAAAGAATGACCAGACTTCAACAAATGATGTCATCAGAGTAGCATGGGGTCTAGCTTGTGTGCAAGTGCCACACTTTTAGCATTATACATAGCAGTAGTTTTGCTGTACTCAATATCATGTAGTTTTGTAAAGGTAAAATGGCAATGTATGTATACTCCAACCAGTCAACACAAACCTGTGCAATATATTACTGACATTTAAAAGTGGTTTGTGTAATGTCAGAGGGGAGGGAGCATAAAAAAGAGGGTCTAATTCTCCAAAATGACCAACCCACTGGTGGGACTAAATAAATCACTGTTAGTACTGTTTTAGGTGGAAATTATGAGAAACACAACCAAAAATGATGGTTTCATCTTGTACAGGACTTCCTATTAAATGAAAAGGCTTCATCCACTGTCAATAGACCTACAACAATAAGGCCCACATACAATAATAATTCAGGCCTGCCAAAAGTTAATCCCCACATTTTATGTAAATGTCTCGGATGCGAAACATGGAATAATATGGGGATCTTGCAATTAAAAAGGGTTTGTCTGGAGTCAAAAACCAAGTTTACTCAAAATATCCGACACACTCAAAATGTCCAACACGTGGGACTAAGTCACTGTTGCAAAGGGCCGGAGACCTTGTACTTGTTTTAATTAAAAAGGCTTCATTCACTCACAATACAACATTAGTTAATTACACCTGTGTTATGACAATGGTCAATTTATACTGACCGTTCCTGAAACCATACAAATTAACATTTTATTGTGTTATTACTCTGCTGCCCCTCTGATTTTGATTAATGAACAGTGATTCCAGGCCCGTAGCCAGGGTTTTTTTTTGGGGTTCGGGCGAACCCCCCCTTTTGCGCGAACCCCCCTTTTACCAGCGAACCCCCTCTTGAAAAACAAAGGCCCCACTTGCAAAATCGTGCAATTAATTATCAATTATAGCAGATTTTTTGGTAATTTTACTTCTATTGACTACTAACTTCCATAATACTGTAGTGTACTATAAAATTTCTCTGCATAACTCAGATTTTAGTAGGTAAAAGTGTCTCTGTAAGCTGATTAAAACAACCGAAATTGCTCCGACCGGGGCCCCCTGGCCCCCAGCCTACAGTTGCTCGCTGCTCTCCCAAAATAATTGGTGTAAAGAAAACCCCACTCTGATGCATTCTGGCTACGGGCCTGGATTCAATGTTTAATTTATACAAACTTTGTGCTTGCTTTTTTTTAAAGTCAAGTTTTGAGACCCTAGAAAATTCTGGTTTCAGGAGAGGTTGTGGTCCTCAATAGTTACTTCTAAAGGAAGTTCAGTTTCAGGAAATTATATTTTTTTGGTGCTATTGATTATTTCTTAAATGGTGTCAAGAGATGTCAAAAATAGGCCTAGATCATAATTTTGCTGTCAAATGGGGTTGGACTACTGCTGGGCTTTCAGTTTCAGTTTTATTTCACACAACATATTACACTATATATACATTTGTACTTATAAATAATAATAAATATTTAATAATTTCATTGTGTGTGGAGATTCAATAAGCCATGATGGCTTTAGGTTTGAACTTCCAGATAAAACAAACAATAAATATGGAGAAATAAAAAAAAAAAAAAACAATAAAAAGATATGCACTTTAAATAAGTTCTTCTAAGTGCAAAAAAATAAACCAAAAAAAAAAAAAACTAACTTTACATAATCTAGAAGTTAAAACATAATACTTTTATAGGTAATTTTTGCTTACAACACTTAACCAGCGAAAAAGTTGGTACTAAAGTTAAATCTCCCCAGAGGCCTCATGTCAGTATCACACCACCACTATTAACCAATCAACAGCAGACTTTGAACAATAAAAGTTTAACAATAGTATTTATGACACTTGAAATTATTGCTATTGTGTAGGAAGTTTAATAAGTATGTACATTGAAATACTAGCATGACAATATAGTAGACATCTAGGTACCTTTGATTGTATTCCTATTTGTTGGATGTCAATGTTGGTATTCCAGTAGATAAAAAAGATTTAAACAATTTCTCAAAATGAATTCACTACTACAATAGTAGACATCTAGGTACCTTTTGATTGTCTTCCTATTTGTTGGTATGTCAATGTTGGTCTTCCAGTAGATAAAAAAGATTTAAATAATTTTTCAAAATGAATTCACTCTTATACTTCTTATACCTCTCTATCATCACCTAGCAACATTCTGGAGTTACACAAAACCGGAGCATCAACACCAGTGTTTTGTATGTTGAGCACTGCAAACTCTGGAGTTTTTCGAGGCAATGTGAAAGAGGCCCTTATTTTATTTCATAAAAATGTACAGTAGAAATAAGTGCCTTTAGGTCATGACTGAAGTGTAAATAGCCAATTTATTCATTCCATTTGATATAGGCACACATGCATATACAGACCAGACTTTATTTTCTATGTAAATACGCATCTCGGTTCGTATTAGATATCATATGCCTCAGAATACAATGAAGTAAAAATGTATAACTTGCGTAACACTATCCCTTAGCAACTTATTTGGTATTCATGAGTATTGAGATTTTCTATGTCGGAGATTCCAATATGAATAAGGCTTGAATTACAGTAAATCACATTGGACAAGCTTTTTTTGTGAAAATTTATCACAAAAAAAGCCTTAGTACTTTAAAGATCTTAAAAAAACCTTATTTGTTGGCACTAAGTAATGTTTTGCTAACTGTACATCCCGACTGTGCCTATAAATTTTGGCAAGAAATTTCAAATCATGATCATAAATTTATTTGCTAGTATTTGTTATTTGGCAACCAGTGTCAATACTGTAGTTAGAAGTACCTGTAACAGGATTTATGTATTTGTTCGGCAACCTAAATAACCTGTTCTAGACCCCATACTAAGGGCTGTAATGAAGATGCTATCCTTGCATGGTCCAAGGGGAGCCAAGTTTCTAAAACCTTGCATGGCCCCAAATACAGCCTGGCTTCCAAAGGTTAATTCCCACATTTCGTGTGAATGTCCCGGATTCAACTTTTGTTCAGGTTGTCTGGCACAAAGTGTCAATTTTGACATAAACACTAAATCGCATTTGCACCATAATAGCAGTCGGTTTTTAGGGTCCATGTCAAAAATATTATACCGCAGTACCTACATTTTGTTTACTCTTTAAAATCAGTTTGTATAGCAAGCTTTTTGGGTAATCATTTTATTGCAGTGATTGCTTCATTAACTTCCACTTTGAAACAAGTTACTGCAGTAACTGCAGTAGAATAATGTTGACATGATCCCTTAATAATAATACAATAATGTAAAAAGTGTAATATTAATATTAATTTAAAATACAAAATAGGATACTATAATTTCTCGAGCTGAAGAAACTAATTAGCAATTCCAATATACATCAGTAATATCGATCATTCTAACTTATCTATAATGTAAATGCCCCTGGTTACTAGTATTACCATGGTAACAGTGATGTCAAAGCGTTGAAATTATCTAGCCATTAAAGAGCTCTGTACAGAAATATCTCTACCAGCTTTCAATAATCAATAATTTACAATTCAAAATAAAACGTATTTGCGTCACATTCGTAAAATATTCTAAATGAAAATGTTTTTGAATAAATCAATAATTTAACGGGTGTTACTGTTACTTTTGGAAATCTGCCAATGGTACATATGTTCGTTTTTCAAGTAAATATGTGATAACCATAGTAAGGACTCAAGAACAATACTGAATATATTATGCCAAATATGTTTTGGACCTTGATTTTTTCAAGAGGAGCTTTATACAATAATCAATTTTTATTTGGGAAACGTGTCCATATATTATTATTACAATTAATAAATAAAGCAAACAGACTCACATTGGTAAATTTAATCCTAGTTTCAGCTTTTTAGAATGTGACAGTTTACTGTTAATCACTTGTGCGTGTCTAAAATAATTAGTGCTTTAAATGTAAACAGTACAATTGAATTAAAAAAACATAAATCCCAGTTGTTGTGTGCATCTGCATATCAAGCAAAAGACCAAAGTCGGGTTTCAGTGGGTTGGACATACAACCCAGTTTGTCCAACATACACATACCCTACCCGAATTGTTTTTAAATACAATGCAAAAGATTGGACATTAGGTTGTAGTTCAAAACTTCATCTCACTTTTTAGGCCCCCTTTAACCTCTTTCTCCAATTTCAAATCCTGGATCTCCAGCACTGAGAGCCTCCTTCAGTATCTTCAACAATTAGTTTAGATAAACCCAATAGTCTAGATAAACTCAATTACTCTAATTTGTGTATCTGTATAAGGATGAAATCAATGAATACTAAATTACTTGATGAAATCCAACCTGAGGCAGGTAATCAAAAACAACAAGATAAGAACTAATTGCAATTACAACTATAACGGATGGATGAACAAAAATAATTAATTTAAAAACCTGTATTCATTTCAACTTTAAAAAAAGTTCATTTCAGAGGGATGGCATATCCATTGAATACAAAAAGGAATAGCGTTTGTTCAATGATATAAATGCACCAATTCGATCATCAGTGACTTGTGAAACAGATTTTGTGTTTTCACAAAGTGACAATAATGTTTAGCCTAAACATATAGTTAATCAACAGAATTGTAAATTAAACTACACCTTTTAAAAGCTGAATATAGGCGTGAAAATAAAAAATCTAAATGAAAACTTCTTTAAGATAAAATTATGTTGATATCAACCACATTTTCCATGTTTTTATAAAACCCTTACCCGGTTAGTGTCACTCTGTGACGTCGCTAACGAATTGAATTACAAATTAGAATGTTCTGTAAGGTACTAGGTACCTTTAAAACTAATCAATCCGTTAACACACTGACATTTTCAGTAAGGAAGTTAATTTGATTCATGGAATACAGTACACTGGTACCATCATGTTAGATAATTGAACTTACAACTTTCAATTGAACCCAGTAATAGAATATAATAAAAGAATTCTCGAATTAATTAATGAATAGAAAATATCTTTATGCCCACTGTGGCAAATCAAGAGTGGCTCTTGAATACCCTGTGTCTGGGACCAGCTTCCCAGACCATTGACAGATGCTGCAGTCCTAGAAAGCCCATCAGCCTTCATTAGAAAAGTTCACATTAATTTTGATTCGCTTAACTGTATTTTGTGTCTTTTATGTGTAAACTGACTTTGGGGTTGGGTCATCCGGCTCAGCTACAGTGATTATAGTTCACTGAGGTTGACCCTGGTCTCCCCAATTATATATATATATATATATCATTATATGTATGTATGTATATACTGAAATAGACCGAATAAATAATGAAATAAAAAATCTTTATGCCCACAAGTGTTGCAACTCGCAACAAGTGTAAAATGTCAATTATTGTGTGGTACTTACTTCACTGATGTACTTGGCCAACATTTTCATTAAAATTGGTGATTAGCCATAGACAATTTGGAGTAGGAAACAAAGTGTTGTATTGCGTTTTTGCAGCAATACAGCGTTATTTTGTAGCCTTTGGCTATGCAACACTAGCGAAAACGTACTGGTGGTGCTTGTCCTGTGCTTACTATAATACTATTTGATCAATTATTTTTTTCTTTTCCTTTTAATTTCTTTTATTTGAAGATTGCATTCTGCGAAGTGGGATACCGGACTTACTATTTAACACATTTTGTTTGTAAACATTAAAATTATCAATGGAAATGAAATAGTATCCAATTTACTAGTATTTGTTCAACCTGGTCTACTCTTCACCTGGTTCAACACTTCTACATCCTACAGAAGTTGATAGTCAATATATAACACCATCCACTAACCACTTGTGTGAATGTTTTCCTTTATTTAACACATTTGAAAATGAGTAGCCTAGAAAAGAGCAAGGTCAGGGCTGAAGACCCTACATCCTCCCAAAGATTCTAATCTCTGTTACAACTTCCCCATTGATATTTCACCTTTACATTGCTCAAACCAATCAACTAAACCAATTTGCTCTTCTTTTGATAAATCGACATGTGTTTAATTAAAACATAGATTGTATCTATTTTTGGATGTCATGTGTGTCTGTCTACGTCAATTGATTATAATCAATATTACGAGGCTAAGAAGAACGCGTGGTATTTTCAACACTTGACCAATTTGTATGGTAAATCAATAATTATATTAATTAATTGTACATACAAGAAAGTGTACTAAAATGAATGCATGTCGAGGGATTCAGCTATGGGGTTTTCTTCTTTTCTCTTTTTCTATTTATTTATTAATATAATACCGTAATTATAATTATATTACTTTGTCCCATTCTTGAAATTTGAGATAAATAAAGACTTGACTTTTACTTTTTTGACAACAAGCGATCCAGGGGTACATCAGCAACAGAAAGACTTGTATACTGAAGAGGCCGCACGGTATAAAGAAAAAAAATCATATTTTCAAGATGAAACGCAGGAAGAACATTCCATTTTTGACCAACATAAACCAGCTTTGAACTATATACAGTATGTACCGAATAAGCCTACTGCTGAATGTATATTTTAGTTAACAGGATGTGTATACTGTAACAAGCATGTCTAGCAATAAAAGCTATCATTTTGAAAGTGAAAATGCAGTTTGGCTGTAATAATCCAAATATTTATATTACTCATAATAATAAGTGTAATATTAAACTAACAATACTATATTAGAAGCACACATAAACCAACAACAATTTACTGGTATTAATTTCTAATCTAAATATTGTTTATCAAATCATTATTATCAATAATTCACCAAAAATTTACCATAATTGACCTAGCCCCTAAATTAGGAGAGGGGCGGTGGGGTGTGCATACTTAGATACTAGTAGCGGCCTGTTTCATTGACTGTCATATCTTCCTAAACACTAAGGCCAACCAGTGGCCAACACTACATTCAGACCAACCAACCAATAAAACCAACAGGAAAGAGAGGATATAGTACTGTATACAATTTGTTTGTTTTTGTAATATTTATTCAACCAAGAAGAAAAAAAACCTTTTTCTTTTTTTGGTAAATGTATGTTGCTTTCATTTCTTGATTTCTTGAACTGTTTCTAAATAAATGTTGAATGAATCCTGAATGATATTTAGACAAATAATAATAATACTTTATACACTTCTTAAAAATTGTTAAGGTTTTACATTCAGTAAGTGTATCATCTAATTTAACTGCAGGGAAGGCCATTTTTTTAAAAACTAATAATTACAGTATCATTGCAGTCTTATGAAGGTCACATTATATATGACAGTCACGTCGTTGTAGAATTCTTCAGACTGAACAACCAAATAACACAGTGACAATTGTACTTGAATCTCAACAGATTAAACTTGTATTCAAAACCAAACTAAGTGGCTTTAGCAACAGGATAATGAACGATACTAAAATACAAAGGGATATATTTTCCCGTTGGAAGGTGACGTCTTTGCAATACAATGTTTTGTTTACAATAAAGGCCAAATTGTTCCTTTTATTTTACCCTGACGTCAATTGGTTTGCTGATGAAGGTAAAGTTGCTCTAAACGTGGTGTTAAAGATTAAAATTACAATGGAGGCCAAATTATTTCTTTTATTTGATGTACAGTATGTCAATGTCAAGCGGCTTCTCTAAACAAGAGGTAACACTACCCCCCCCCCTTCTTTTTGACAAGTAAAACTTGTTGATAACCTATTTTTGACAGACTATTACTATTGTAGTGCTCTTCCATTTAAAAACCCTGGCATTTCCCCTGTATGCTGTAATAATAGGCTGTTTGTTTACAATGACTGCCAAATTGTTCCTTTACCTTTAGCCTAATCCCTCTATGATGACAATGAATTATAACTGCTAGTACCTTATAGGATGAATACACAGCTGTAGTCTATAATACTGAATTTAAATAATTGATGGTAATAAATTTTCATAATAAAATGTTATTACTTATTTAGGCAAATTGCCAAAGAAACTATATCTACATTTGAGAACGAAACCAAAACTTTGTCCTCCATTCTCCTAAATACACGAACGACCGGTAATTGTACCGTTTTGAGCTGGGCAACCTTTTACCCTAACATTTGGTTATGTTAGGACAACAAGTGCAAAAAAATTGCATTTTATGCCAATTTCTTTGCCATGAATTTGTGGCAAATTTCGTATCAGTAATTTGTTTATATTCAGGTCATCATTAACTAGATGGTACCCATCTATTTGACAGGTATAATACTAGGTTATTTTCTTTCTGGTTTAAACATTATTCGTAATAAATATTTAATAATTTGTTGCATATTGCATGTCAAATCTGAGAAGGCATAAGTAATTTATTTTATTCATCACAGACGAATTCTATAAATAGATTAACTCATCGGAAAAAAATCATGGGAAATCAAAGTAGGGCCTATTGAGCTATATGACAGGATTTGAGCTTAGTGCCCATAATTTGTAAGCAAGTATGTTAACCACCAAGCTACCATTTTTTTAAACAAGGGACGCTGACATACAAATTTAGTAGTCTGCCAATTTGATTTTAGCTGTCAATGTGAGAGCATGCACTCTTTCCATGCATGCCTCACCCCTTCCCTGGCTACATTGCCGTACCAGTCCATTAACTTAACTTTACTAACTTGTGTGTTACTAATTAACATATAAATTAATCTTTTTTTTTTTTACAGATTTCAATCTATAAATTAATATGAAACAACACATTGACAATATTAAGAATGTCCTTGAGAATGAAAGTAAAAATAGCAATTTAAGTAAGTAAAAAATGATTTATTCATACGGTAACAAAATTAATCTTGTTTTTCACAACAGAATTATCTGGAAACATCCTCACAATATGAATAATGTTAGATTTGAGAATCTAATAAAACTACATACACAACAATTACATACATAACAGGGAAGAAATGCCTATGTTTTTTGGGAGGGGCGGTTTCAAAATTGAAGTGTACTGTACGATACAATAAGATTTCTAAAGTTCCTCATTATTTTGGTGGTAAAAAGATACAAAGTATGGAAAGAAAATTGTAAATTAAGTTGACTACAGTGAGAAAAACAATACTCATGGTCTGCGTGCATGGCCAGGCCCATTCACACTGTTTTGGAGGTGTTAGGCTTATGTCAGTTTATCCAGGTAAGCTCGGCAAGAAGTAGCTGTCATGTGGGAACGTGCACCACCTGCATGTCCCTTCCCATCACCCCTCCCCTTGATCTTCTCCTGACTCTTTACTGACCTGCATATATGACAAATGACACGAGTACCTCCTAAGCAACACCGAAATCCGCAGATGGTGAAATTCCCACCATGGCCAAGATGTTTCCATAATTGGAGGTTTGTTCGGAATGTATATCGCCACCTGTCTGTAAAAAATATGTTGTTACCTAATTACGAAGGAAGATAATTAGTTTTAGAAGAATTCGATAACATGAGTAAGTGATTAAATATAACATTGATGATATGATTAAAAGAATATTATGAGTAGGCTTACATCTTAAAGCAAGTTCAGTATTATAATCTAAAAATAACATAGTACATACCTTGATTAAAAACAAACACAATCCATTAAGAGCTTCGTTACCATTGTAACCACCATGAATTATTACTCTGTCACCTGGCAACCGACAACAAACATATCAATTAAAAAATAGCACAAACAAATTTATTAATTAAAGCTATTTTTCAAAAGTGAAGAACACTTAAAACTTATTTCACTTAGTACTAATCTTCAACATGTTATCTTAATTAATGTTAAAGTAACACATGAAATTAATAACATTTACATATGGAACCATAATAGCCCATTGCTGTACTGTACAGTATCTATATAATTTGTACAGATCTTAGGCAAATTATGTAATGCAACAGTGTCACATATGTATCACATGTGATGCCTGTATCTAACCTTAAATAATGCAGTGCATAAAACATGTGATGCACATTAAACTGTATTATAGAATTTGCCTATGAAACTGGACATGTAACATTGCCATATGTGGAGATACAGTACAGAGAATAAGGTAACCATTCTAATACAGTACAAGAGTGAAAATGATACCAAACCAGATAATTATTAATATAATATATAATTATTTTTAATTATGCAAATTTCCAAGAATTACTAACTGTATTAAAATTTGCTTGTGTGTATTCATTTTATTTCTGTTTTTAGCATTATTCTTAATAAATATTGAATAGTTTGGAATTGCATGTGAAGTCTTATAAACCATAAATAATGTATTTTATTCATTACAGAAGACTTCCTAAATAGGAATAGGAATCTCGTCTGAAAAAAAAAATCATGAACAATTCAAATACTATGACAGGATTTGAACCTAGGATTGTTAAGCAGGCCACCAAGCCACAGTGCCACTCTATTAATTTAGGAATATGAAGATAGGAACTAGCAACAGCATAATAAATTAGTTATTATTTATAAGTTTTTGTAATATGCAATTTTGTTGAAATATGCATTGTAATTATAACCATGAAATTTAATAAAGACAGAAATGAATGTTGAAATCACAACCATATTTCCTTTTCAAAAATAGAATCTGTAAGTCATGTGAAATAAGGAAGTGACTGATAAAAAAAAACAATGTTATTAGTTAACTTCTGTCTGTCTAAATCTTTCTCAACTCTACTCAAAGACTTTTTGTGAGAAGAATCAAGGAGCAATAGAACCTCCTATTAAGGGGACACCTTCACAGAGGCATTTGACAACCCAGTGGCTTGAACAGAGATTGTTCCCTTTTCTTGCAAAAACCAGACCACTTTATTTCTTGTGGCTACATCACTGTTCAGTGATAGTAAGAATGGTACTTTGAAACACTGAAGAGAGCAACACAACTATTTACTGTACTTTGATATGATATAAAATTCAATGTAATAAGACTTCTTACTTAGATCTTGGGAAGATTATAAAAGACATGAGCACATTCAAACCACCAATCACAGTTTCAGGACAGTGTCTGTAAAAAACAATTAAATGTACTGTGCATTGGTTCTTGAATAACTTATCATAAAACAATCATATCATAATGCAGTTATCAAACAATTTGTGCTCAAATGATTTTGTGATTTTGTTTATCTATACAGTAGATTTGGAAAACACACAAGGGGAAATATAACTTTAACACTAAGCCAACCCACTATCCAGGAGACGAGTTGTCCCTGTTCTACTTTATTGGTTTTTTCACTTCCTTTGCATCTTTTCTTGTTCTATTTCTAGTCTCAATCGGAAAAAAACATGTTTGTACATTTTGATACAATTGTATGGTATCGCCATTCTTTCTCTAAATCTACTATATTAAGCTCTCATCATAATATACCCCTCAGTGTTGGTGCATTCACTATATAAATAGTTCACACAAAATGTTTGTATGACAATGACAATTTCTTTTATTTTCTTTGTACATAACAAATTTAAAAATGACAATAACAAATAAAAATATGTACAAGTATATGTTTGTTTGCACACAATAACTCTTCCTCAATGTTTTTTTTTAAATCTATTATTGCATACAGTATAACTTTTATAACAACAGACCACTATTATTTTCAGGTAAATGCATTTTTGCAGTCACAAAAGTGTTTTGATCAGTTTTCGAGTGCTAAATCAATTTAACAAGTTGACTCAACTTTTTCATCTAGTGCTTTGGTCTCAATGGAAGCTATATTAGTTCTCAAAGGCTACGATTCTTTTATCGTTTATTAATAATAATTTGTTGAGCTGGTTTTATGGGTTGTCAACAAACTCGTTAATTTTTAGGAACGTCACTCTTAATTTGATTTATGAAGTCATAATTAATATTCATCGAAACATTCATTATTTACAAGGATCCTGATGTTGCATTTTTTTGCCAGTCATTATTAATGGCTCATATAATTTCTTTTTTTTCCTGAAAATATAAAAGCAGTTTTTGCAACAACAGAGGGCAGTACAATACATAATATACACAACAGAGAATAAAATATGACTTCATCTTGATGGTACAGACTACTACAGGTTTGGTAGGCTCCAGTCAGCGCTCCACTCCACTTCTTCAAGTGCGGTAATATAGTATATGTGATGAGTGAGCAATAATAATAAAATATAGTATAATAAATATTTTGGGATATGCACAGGAGGGATATGCATAGTATTACTCTAGTAGTAGCATGCCTAACTAAGTACTACTACTACTAACTAGTACTACTACGGCATATAGAGTAACTAAAGTAGTAATATCTACTAGTAATACTACTATTGTACTACTACTACTACTGTAATGTACTATATAGTAGGCCTCCCTACTACTAGCTAGAGGCTTTGGTTAGGTAGGCCTTACTAATAAATAGTACTAACTATCTCTACTACACCATCATATAGGGGCCTACTCCACCACACACAGACAGTAGAGTAGTCTAAGGCTAAGCCTAAAATAAATAAATTATAAATAATCATAGTAGTTTACTTTGACGTGGTATAGACCCTATATATAAATATTATTATGTACACATATTTATAATCAAATCAATTACTTTAATTTAAAGTACGTATACTTAGTGCTATATATATTACACCGCCTGAAGTGGCCTGTTTCGCGCGGTTTTTTTACGTTACTACCGAGGCGCCCTCTATAATAATTTCATAGATTTCACGGTCCATTGCATACACCACGTTTTTGATTTTAATGTTTATTTTGTAGTGTAGGTTTGGCCAAGGCGGACGTTTGCAGCAGCAGTACTTTTTACTTCATCTGCAGCTAGACCTAGCTCAAAATAACCATGCCAGTCGCAGTTAAAGTGTTATACTGGTGAGAATATATTTTACTATCTGGGCTATACCTACATACTAACTAGGATAGGCTAGGCTGGTCATGCATAGTAGCTTGAGCCATCCATTAACTATAGATTAGTAGGACGAGGAGCATCCATTTTCAGAGCAAAGACCTTTCTTAATTGTGTTGGGACATGAATTGAATGAGATGAGATTAAATCCATACTAGTAGCCTAGATAATTTGGTGCAGAACTTATTGGTAAACTAGTTAGATAGAGTGGATACTGTGACGTATTTATTCAAATAAACACCTCCCTCAAATAAATAAATGGTACCTTTGTTCATTTCCTCGAATAAACGCCCCGGGGCCTTTATTTATTTCCTCGAATAAACGCCCTGTCACATGCATATACACAATATTGTATTACAACATTACAATATTTTTAGTAGAATTCATTTTCATCTCTACTTAGGTTTTTGTAACTATATAGTAATTAGCATTGTCTGTTGTTAACTTACAGGTTGAGCCCGAGGTTGAGAGGATTTGTATTGTGACGAGTTTAAACAAACAGGAAATTGAATGACTTGCCTGACAGTTTGAGTTAGTAGTAGGCCTACTGAGATAGTGCAATTTAATTCAATTCAGAGGGATGATGTATAAACTATAATCAGCTTGACGGGATAATTCTAATTTCAGATCTTCACTTAAAGTAGAAAAAACATGTAACTCTTCCCTGATAATACTATCTCTATGCATAATTATGCTGTATAATATACTGTACACATGTGTAGTGTATTTTATTTCTTGTATGTATCATGCATTAATGGAATAGTGGTTAAGTTTAGTTTGAATCAGTCCAAGCCATCTCCCAAACTGAATTATAAAGACATTAGTTATTAACAAATATTTAAAAAAAAGCACTGATCAATGTAATAATTTAGATTTTTATTCACAGCAAAAATTAACATTAATGTGTTTTGTCTTGTTTTTTTCAGTGGTGGGTGAGGGTACGGTCCCAGGGTAAGTACAGACTTGACCAGCATAAAAAAATAAACATCGAGGTACAGTACATGAATCTATGTACAACACATTTGTGTGTGTTAGAAAAAGTGACCATTAACAGGTACTAGGAAGTAGCTCTTAGAAAAAGTAAATTTACGACAGAGCAAATTACTCCTACAATTATTAATTATATTCTCCCTACATCGGTTGGTACTAAAAACTAATTCTATTTTCTTGTTAGTACCAAAAGCTTCGTTGTGAGCTTGAGGACCAATATGGAGATGATGTTACTATGGTAAGTACTATAGAGTGTAGAAATACAATCATTTTCATGTGCCTAGCTTACCTGGATAAACCTATAGTAGCCCTTGCTCCCTGATTTAGAACTAAACAAAATTTGAATACTGTACCCCTTTACTGTAATGGACTAATCCACCAAAGACTGCCTCAATTCATGCCTGTAATGTATTATTTTTGTTATTTTTAGAAGTAGGGACAAGTAAGGAAATTTAGTTATACACCGGGCATGCATACACACAGGCTTACAATCTGATGTTTGAATTAAATGATTAAATAAATGAATCCATCAATTCCATTCTTATTACAAAAAAAAACTAATGAATATAACAAAAATGCTATATTGAACCAATGTTAAAGATGACAATACCAGATCACATGGTTCAGTGAAAAAGGCGATAAAATTACATTTGAGTTTGTTTTGTTATTATTTAACTTCTATCTTATTTTAGGAAGGTGAAAGCCTACCAGGTACCACCGGGTACTTGGAGGTGTCCGTCAACGGTAAACTGATCCATTCCAAAAAGGTAAGCGTGTAAAAAATATACCCTGTTTAGACAGGAAGAAATGTTAAGTGTATCATACAATTGAAGTTGTTAATATAAGCCATGATGTAATTAAAAATGTGTCCTGTTAATCATTAATTTTGTTGCAGAATGGAGATGGTTACATTGACAGCGCTGTTAAGTTAAAGAAGATCACTGAAGCAATTGATGCGGCTCTGAAGTGAGCCCTCAATGTATGTATCAGAAACATGAAGGTTTGTTAATATTTGCATTGATAATAGTTCTGTAGTAAAATACAAAAGTGTGTATTTTGAAGTTGAATTAGTATATGCATAATTTGAAAGCCTTTTCAGCACAAAGTTTTTAGGAACGCTGCATTACAGTATATATTTTGTTTATTTTCAGTTAAACAGCCAAGATGGAATGCAATCAGACTTTCTCTGTATGATAGACGTGATTCAAAAGTTCACAAGACTAGGTCACATCCTGATGAGACGAGTCAGTTTGGTTGAATTATGTCATCGCCATTAGCTTCATTCATTCATTCTTTATTTCATAATCAAATGTACATATACAGTATTACATTATTATACAAAGCTCTTAACTAATATAATATACAATACAATAATAATACAAAAGACCATGGACCACAAACTGGTAATACATGTACATTAATTCATACTTAATGCTTACAAAATTAATTAATACATATTTAAGCAATATGATCTAGACATGCATTTAACCTTATCAGAACATTTACTAAACTTCCTAGCAATAGAATTTGCTCTTATACTCAGTGATCTATTATGTCAGAGGTCATTGTTATAAGCTTTATGCCTTAGTACAGTATTACGGATTTTAAAATAAGACTAAGAGTACTTAACTAATTAGACTAAATGAATGTGAAATAAATATTAAACATTTGATGTAAACCCAAAATCGTAGTTTTTTATTTTGAGGCAGAAAGGCAAATTAAAATTGACACAGATGAGCGGTAACACCGTAAGCAGAAAACAAAAATATAGAATCGTTACTTCTTATGACCATTTTTACATAAATTGTGGAGCAGAACTGCACTTGAGCAGAATATGTGGGACAAGCTACACAGTTTTCTACATACTGTTACCGCTCGTCTGTGTAAAATTAATTATTGGCCTTATAAGGAGGTTTTTTTAGTACAGTATCTTCAAGATTCAAGACATTTTATTATTGGTTCACTTTAAAATGGAAATGTTAATTTTCTATTAAATTAAAGACTAAATAATTATGATTTAAAATTTGAATTAGTAGAAGGCCTAAAGGTTCTGCTCAAATTTTCAAAGTATTATATTTTATCATTAAATTTAAATAATAATACTAATAGCAGCAATTATTGCATGTTAGCTTATGATACCATAGTTTACAGGATGATAAGATAAGAGCTGCATGTTTTTTGCGCGTTTTTCTGTATGTTAATTACCGCCCTCTATTATAGATTTCTTCACAGTCCAATGCACACACACTACGCGACGTTTTTCGTAAAAAGGTAATCATTCAACAATCCCCAGGGCAGGTATTTGGACGTCACACGTAAGATACCTAATTTCAGCTTAAAATCACCATCATGCCAGTTGTAGTTAAAGTGATATACTGGTGAGACTATAACTTACTTTGGCCCTTCTTTTATATTCCGTCATTGCTTGATTTACTAAACTAGCCTACTGCTGTAGTTATTAGTAGTAGTAGTAGCCTATCTATATATAGTATTAGTTATAGTAGTTAGGGAATTTTAGGTCAAAAAAATGCCAATCTGTGAAATAATTATTAACAAAGGTTTTTCAGTGGATTCATGTTCTAATGCATCCCAAGTCATCCCAAAAAATTCCTCCATGAATTTTGACCTGGGGAAAGGGGGTCATTTTGAGGTCAAAGGTCATTTGGTGTCAAATTAGAGATACGCCTGTTATTGTTTTAATAACGTTGTGAATTTTGAATGTACCTCATTTTATTTAGTATCAAATGATAGCTTACTAAATTATCTTTATTTTGATATATAGTTATGTAGGTATATATTGGGTTATAGTATGAATTTTGGTCAATTAATACTAATTTATAAGCATTTTTTCCAAAAAAACAAAAAAATTATATTTTTTACACCAGAAAAAAAAAATTAAGCTAGCACTCAATGGTAATGAAACTTCTCTAAAAATATCTCTCCAATATAATGATCATGTGTAAAAAAATTTGAATCATTTGATAGTTGATTGTGGACATGGGTGTAGATTGAAGTTATTGAGACTAAAACTGAGAAATATCATGTTTTTCATGTACTCTGTACTGTTTATCATGTAAACAAAATGGCCACTATTTTCATACAACATGCTATATTGTATTGAGTTAATTTTGGTGTCAAATTGTTCACAATGTATATGTTAATATTAGTTCTAATAGAAAATTTTTTGTAAAATTGACCGGAAACCCCATTTCCACCAATTTTGACCTTTGACCTCTTTTCGCCATATCTAAGTAACGGCAGGTCGGAGAGCATTAAAACTAGGAGCAAATTGTTCCCAATATGTATATTTATATTCAGTTTAACAGAAGATCTTGCTTGAAAATGACCGGAAGTGTGGTTATTGACCTTTGACCTCTTTTCGCCATATCTAAGTAACGGCAGGTCGGAGAGCATTAAAACTAGGAGCAAATTGTTCCCAATATGTATATTTATATTCAGTTTAACAGAAGATCTTGCTTGAAAATGACCGGAAGTGTGGTTATTGACCTTTGACCTCTTTTCGCCATATCTAAGTAACGGCAGGTCGGAGAGAATTAAAACTAAGAGCAAATTGTTCCCAAGATATATATTTATATTCAGTTTAACAGAAGATCTTGCCTGAAAATGACCGGAAGTGTGGTTATTGACCTTTGACATAAATTTATAGTTTATTTATTCTAGTATTACTTTAATCACCCATTTTTTTAATGAAATTTTAACCTTTGACTTGTTTTTCTCATCTAAATAATGACATAGCATAGAGAGTTGGAACTAAGCGCAAATTGTTTATAATAGATATATATTTATATTTAATCTAATGGATTATATTGTTTGAAAATAACTATACAAGAAGTACATAGAAGCCTCTCGGGATGGATTTTAATTCAAAGAGGTGATGGGGCGGGGGTGTGTGGTGGTTGTTTGGTAACATATAATATTATATCTTAATTTAAAGAAATATTTACAGAATGGTCAGAAGTTATTGGATAACATAATACAGTGTTAATATGTCTCAACCAAAGTTAAAATTTGAGCTGCAGACCACCTTAAAGATTTAGTACTTTTTCCCACATAGACCGATGCAAGGGACCCACAGTTTGATCTACATGTTTCCGATTCAAGGCCAATTTATAGGCCATAGAGTACCCAAAAGGTTCATTTGGGCAAATCGATATGAGTTCCTTAAGAATCGTATGTAATAGCTTTTTCCCATATGGTCGAATCCATATTATAAGACAAACAGTTTCATCCAGATATCCATGTATCTTCAATAAAGGGCATGTATGGCCATAGAGAATCCGGAGGTTACCCCTGGTTCATTTTGGCAAATCCATATGGGTTCCTTAAGGATCAGGGTTGCACAGATAGGCTGGAATCCACAGTTTTACCCGATATATTTCTAATACAGGGTCTTATGTAGCCAAATGCATTGATCTGATACATGGGCCAAAATGTAGAACTGAACATAATCATAATAATAATATCCTGGATTTATATAGCTCCTAATATTGTGAAACCTCTAAGCGATGTACACAAACTAATACGATTAAATTAAAGGGATTCCAACCATGGCAAAAATAAAACCCAAACTGAAGTAAGGGGATACGCTCTTGTCACTAACCAGAGATCGGTCTAATTGAACCTCGGACAGCACCAGTTGTGTCTCGGTCATCCCGGACTTGGGCGCCTCCTGCCCTACTTAAACTAGATCTAAAAAAATCTAGGTGGCATGGAAAAGGAGAAAAAAGGGGAGTAATATGCTTTATTAAACAATATATGTTAAAAAATATGTCTTTTAAGAAGCCTCTTAAAAAGAGCCATTGACTGTGCATCTTTAATGCAGTTTGGAAGAGAATTCCAAAGCATAGGAGCTGAATAAGATAATGCACGGTGACCATAAGATGGTCTTTACTTTAGCAGGAACAAGATGATTCTGAGAATTGGAACGAAGACTGTGAAAACAGGATTGTGGAGTGAAAACACGAATAGATTTATATGTGAGCAGCAATATCTTGAAGTTGAGACGCTCCTTCACAGGAAGCCAGTGCAGTTCATGCAGGATAGGTGTTATGTGGTTCGACACACTATACAGGCAGCACTATTTTGTAACATCTGCAACTTTCTAAGCAGGGTCTTGGGCAGTGCGACATGAATACTGTTATAGTAGTGCAGACGTGATGATATAAAGGCATGCAGAAGTCGTGTAGTTGTTACCCTATCCAGAAATCTACAAATTAGACCAATCTTCATAATCCCAACCATAGCAGAACGATGGCGTTGATGTTAGCATCCATCTGCAAGTGGGAATCCATGTAAACCCCAAGATTTCGAACTTCTGGGGATGGCTTAAGATCTAATACAGAAGATGGTTGCAATGGCAGAGATGATTTAATATGGATAAGCATACAGTAGAGAACCACGGAAGGGTCTAAATAGACCTGCTGTTGGTTCATTTTAGGCAAATCCATATGGATTCCTTAAGGATCGAGAGTGCACAGGCAGCTTTATTCCATGAACCCACATTGTCATCCATTATATTTCCAATATGGGGCTTTATGTAGCCCCAGCCACATAGTGAACCCAGAAGGTATCCATGAAGGACCTGCCCTTGGGTTAATTTGGGTAAATCCATAAATGTTCCTTAAGTATCGAGGGTGCACAGGCAGATTTATTCCATGGACATATGAACCCACATTTTCATCCCACATACAGTATTTCCAATATAGGGCCTCTTGTAGCCCAACATAGAGAATCCAGAAGGGTCCATGGAAGATCGGCCCTTGGGTTCATTTGGGCAAATCCATAATCAAGATCAAGGGTGCATATTTAGTTTTATTATAACTATTTACCCCATATTAATTACTAATAGTAATACAGGGCCTTATGTAGCGCACCACATAGAGATCTTAAAAGGGTCCTTAGAGGGTTCATTTGGGCAAATCCATATGGGCTAGGTTTTTTTTAGTTTATCCTGTTATGAGACAGACAATATGGGAAATGTTTGACCCATGTCCATTACAGAGCCGGTATGGCCCATGGATATAGCATGTGAGATTAGGAGGAGACAAAATTAACTTTTGGGATAAGGGTACTTTATTATACAATAACAAAATATGTGAGGTCAGAAGACATAATTAACTTTTTGGAATAGGGATACATTATGGGTGTGTGTGTGTAATAGTGTTTTGTTTCCAACCTTAGTTAATATATCCCACTCAGACTTGCCTTTTGGACTTTGCCACCTTCTTTTGCTTTCTATTTTTTATTACACAGAATTGAAATTTTGACATTCTTTTAATGATTCTCTGATTAAAGTTATGATTTGTATGTTACATTTAATTTTTTTAAACCTTATTATTACGTTTCATTGTTGTTCTTTATTATGTTTCTATTCTGCAATTGAAGGAAATAAATGTTTATTTTGAATTTATTATGATAGGAGAATTCAAATATGTAATCGGGCTAAATGTTTTTCAGCATTAAATAAAGCTTTTTTTGAGGAAAATACCATAATAAACAATTTTTGGTAGAATAGGCCTACTTTATTAATATATATGAATATGCCCATAAGAAACATTAAGTCTCTACGACCAATGGTCTTCAGAATACAGCTTCATGACCATCTAAGGTCATGATTTTCCACCATTTCTAATTCATTTTTTATAAAATACTTTATTACAAGTAATATAAATATGCATATAAGAAACATTTTGATGCCAAAAGTAAGTCTCTAGGACCAAGGATCGCCGAGATGTGTTATATGCCTTAAAAGGTCAAAGGTTATTTTCCACCATTTCTAATGAATTTTTGAAAAAATACTTCATTATAGAAAATATAAATATGTATATAAGGAACATTTTGGTGCCAAAACTAAGTCTCTAGGACCAAGGATCACTGAGATACACCTGTTATATGCTTAAAAGGTCAAAGGTCATTTTCCACCATTTCTAATGAATTTTTGAAAAAATACTTCATTATAGTAAATATAAATATGTATATAAGGAACATTTTGGTGCAAAAACTAAATCTCTCGGACCAATGGTTACCGAGATACAGTGTCATATGCCTTGTAAGGTCAAAGGTCAAATTTAACCACTTTCCCCATCTCCTAATGTCTGGAGGAATTTTTTGGTGTATATTGGTATGTGATAGAGTATGAATCTGCAAAAAAACCTTTGTTAATAATTTTTTCACAGAAAAATCAAGATATTCCCTAACTATAGCTTCTTCTATGCTTTTGGTTTTTTGGGAGAGGCATTGCTCTGCTGCTGGGGCTGGGTAGGCTACCTTAATACCAAGGCCCAGCCGAGGTTGTTTAGCCTAGTCCAAGTAGCTCGACAGTAGTTTTGTAAGTACAGATAGGGTCTTTTGTGAAGAGACATTGAATGTATTGTAAGTTTGATCAATAACACAGCACAGGGTTATATTATTTTAAGCAGATTATTGACTTACAATTTACATGCCATGTCTTTACAATGGGTCTGTACTGTAGACAGTGTAACTGATTAAATTCATACAGAGACATTGTACATTATTGTCATTGCATTTTCTATTAATTTCCTTATTTTTAATCTTCACTTTTTTAAAGCAGAATATAATAGCATGTGATAATACATAACATAAATCAATATACAGTATACTTTAAGCAAGTTCCTCTCTCCAAAACATGAATTTGCAAAACAAGGAAGGCCAGCTCTCGCATACATTGATGTACTGGAGACGGATACTGGTATGCAGAGAGAGGAACTGGCTGTCATTTCAGTTAGCAGTTAAAAAACCATTTAAACATTTTTTTAACCGTTTGTTCACTTCAATCTGCAGAAAAAGTATAAAAGTATACAAAATTTAAAATTATAATTTTTTTAATTTTTTTTTTTCAGTGGTGGGTGAGGGTACGGTCCCAAGGTAAGTACTAGCCAACATTCTAAAAGCTAAACATCCATATAGTACCTGTACTACAGCCATTTTGTGTGGGCGCCAAAGGCTTATTTAAGAAGAAGTGACAGATAAAATACAGTAACTAGGAATAGGTCTTTAGGGAAAGTGAATTTATGACTAATTAACTCCAAATATGACATTATCTACAATGAACATAAAAATAAAGATAAAAATGATACAATGCAGTAATAAAATATCAAACAAGCTGGTCATTAATTTTGATAAAACTTTTAGTATGATCTATCCTCTGTCTTAAATGCTCTACATTAGTACTTAAAACTATAATTCTATTTTCTTAGTACTACAAGCTTCGTAATGAGCTTGAGGACGATTATGGCAATGACGTTGCTATGGTAAGTACAACATTCAAAGTTTATTTTGTGCCTAGCTTACTGTACCCTGTAGATAAACCGATAAATAGCCCTTGATCTCTTGATTTAGAGCTATTATACAAAAAATACCCCTTTAATTAATGGACTAATCTGCAAATCTGTAAAGTGCATTTTGAACATATTAATTGAACCCGGTCTTATTTTAGGAGGGTGAAAGCACACCAGGTATCACCGGGTACTTGGAGGTGTACGTCAACGGTAAACTTGTCCATTCCAAAAAGGTAAGCATGAACAAAAAATGATTTGTATGTACATTGGAATAAATGTTACATGTCTCATCATAGAATAAAAGTTAACTTGATATAAGCCAATGGTGAAGCAAGGCAATCTAACAACAGGATGCTGAGCTCCGGAGATCAAAGGGTTTATCTGTGGCTGTGACATGATCAGTTCCACACTCCTTAACACCGCGGAGAATATGTACATAGCCTAGTACAGTACTGTTGGTATTTGTCGCAGCCAGATGTAAGATCAAGGAACTGTTTACGAGTTTCTATCTGGGCGTGGCGAGCTCAGCAGTGTCCTGTTGTTAGATTGCCATGGCTGAAGTAGTGCTCTTAATAATGATTGGCGTTTACTGTTATTTAAATAAATTATGAGAATTGATTATTTTTAATATAGTGTACTACTTGAAATAAAGATCAATCTACCTCTTACCAAAGAAAATATATTAGTAACTCAAATTAAAAATCGGTTTTGGATATGTATGGTTTTATACAAATTTATAAAAGATTCCAAAGTATTTGTACAAAGTCATTCAGTTTATTTGAACACTAGATGATACTCAACGTTACATTACTGTATTTCACAAAGTAAGCAAAACATTCATATTGAAAATAAGAATCAATGATGCATTACTGTGTAGCTGCCTCAATCTCCGTCTACACTATCAAAGTTTATGTGACAAAAAAATGTGATGTGCCCATATAAGAACATGATGATGTCATACCACTGCCATATTTGGGCATATCATTACCATATTTAGGCACACTTTTTTGTCAAACTAGTTTGATAGTGTAGACAGAGCTTAACAGCATACTGGCAATGTCTATTCTTTACTTTTGCATCCTTACAATAGTTAAAAATTACTATACTCTATTGGGTGAGAGAGTCAGGCACTCGGGGAACTCTTTTATGGCCATGGCTGTCCCAACATATCCCTTCATTTGTGAGACAATATTAAACTTTTTTTTTTTATTAAAGAGGCCAAAAAAGTCCCGTTTTTCTTTAATGTTTTGGTTTCTCTCTGTCATGTAACAAGCCCCATTTGTCTTCATGAGGGATTACCCTTTGTCTTGCTATTTTTGTTGAATAGGCAGATATCTACTTGTAGTTTTTAGAATAAGGACAATTACGAAATGTATGAGATCAATCTCAAGTGACAATAGTATTAGTTTTCATTTATTCATTGTCAAACGCAGTAACATATAGTACATGGTTTGAAATTATTTTTGTTTGTTCAAAGTTAAAAATTCACATAAAAATGACTGTTAAATCTACATCAGAGCCTATTTTGATTGATGGCCAAGTTATTATTAGGTTGGTAATTAAAAATCTCCTGTAGACTTAATTCCAAAACACTTCATGAGTTGTTAATCATTAACTTTCATTGTTAAAGAATGGAGATGGTTACATTGACAGCGCCGCCAAGTTAAAGAAGATCACTAATGCAATTGATGCGGCTCTGAAGTGAGCCCTCAATGTCTGTATCAGAAACATGAAGGTTTGTTAATATTTACATTTATAATAGTTATGTAGAGAAATGGAGTTGTGGCTTGGTGGTTATGAAGCTTGGCTACCAATCCAAGGGTCCTCTCATGTCAGGATTTTTTAATGAAAAATTACAACTCCACTCCCAAAGACTTGTAATAAGACTTTGTTTATGTAGAGCATCTTGTGTCAAGTTTGTCTTGTGAACAAGATTACCACCATTAAGAAGGATAGTGAATCCTTGGCAATTTGCCTAAATAAATAAACAAAACAAATGTAAAATAAAAAATTGTGTATTCAAATTTTGAAAATCCTTTAAAAAGACAAATTGAATTAGTATATAATTATATGTGCATAATTTGAAAGCCTTTACAGCACAGCAAGTTTTATGAACATTGCATTACAATATATATTTTGTTTATTTTCAGTTAAATAGCCAAGATGGAATGCAATCAGACTTTCTCTGTATGATAGACGTGATTCAAAAGTTCACAAGACTAGGTCACATCCTGATGAGACGAGTCAGTTTGGTTGAATTATGTCATCGCCATTAGCTTCATGCCTTAAGCACTATCTACACTATCAAACTTTATGTGACACAAAAATGTGTTGTGCCCATATATGGACATGATGATGTCATATCACTACCATATTTGGACTCATCACACTTTTTTTTTTCAAATTAGTTTGATAGTGTAGACAGTTCTTTAGTACTGTATTAAGATTCTAAAATAAGGTTGCGGTTTTTATTTTTATTACCTGGAATATAAGTTAAACCCTATTTTCAATTCAATTAAACTACTACTGGATTTATTTATTTTCTCAATTGTGTAAACTACACACAATCATTTATTTCTTTTCTCAATTGTGTAAACTACACAAAATAATTTATTTATTTTGTTTATATATATATACAGTATTGAGTTAGTAGACCTAAAAGTCCTGTCTAAACTTTTCCAAAGTAGTAGCATCAAATAATAACTAGACATGAAACTCGTCACTTTGACGAGTTAGTTATCCGCACCACGACAAACGCCACGTGCACGTCATACGTTGGAATATTGCACACAGATAAAGATTATGGCATTATGACAAGAACTGAAGAATATGACATGCTGTTAGTGCTGAATTTTGTGTCATATAGTATATACATGCAAACAGTATAAGCTGTATACATATTACATACAGTGTAGAATAGGTGAAATTACGGGACCCGCCATTTATTCCAATTTTTAACATGGCGACGGTATCAAAATGAAACACTTAGATAGCAATTTCAGAAGGAAATTATCTCAGGAACAACATATTAACGTGTAGAAGAAATTTGAATACGTAAAATATAGATGCGCACCCTTTTAAATGTGATGAACTATTACGCAAAATATGAAAATACGACTTTTTTTATTCAACTGGCCATATGATGACGTCACAACATCCGATTGGCAAAATGTTTACATGAATTCGTATCTACAATCCAATAGCTTCCAGAAAACGTTTTAATCGTGATTATCACATTTTATTCTTACGAGCTATTACAGATTAAAATTTACTGTAAAGATGAAATTAATGACCCACGTAATTAAAATTTTTAGGCATGATGACGTCATAAAAATTAAAATATTTTTATCTCATGCTAAAGAAAGTTGATTGACCTACGCAATATATAAATGTAGGAGAAAAAGGAATACAGATAAGCGCGATGCGCTCCATTGAATGTGATGAGCAATAACGAAAGAGACAAAAATCCTATATTTTACATTCGTGTGGCCATACGATGACGTCACAATGTTTTTTTAGCCTTATTGATGCATGATCCGATATCTACAACTCATCAACTTCTGGATTTTGTAATAAAAATAAACGGTTAACGGTTTACTTTAGAAACTATGACTGTTTAAAAAAAGACATAATTTTGACGATTTTTTAAGCTTTTTCATAAAAAACGCGCACGAATTGTCTAATTCAACGTGTTCGTATGGCGTTATTTAAACTGGAAAAGGTCTAAATTGTTTTCAAAATCACTGGGAAAGGCTTGAAAAATATAATTCAAGAGAAAAAAATATGTTTTTAACGCTATGTGCGCACCGCGCGCATAAAAAATTGCGCGCCCGTGGGAATTTTTGACATGCTCAAAATGACAAGAAACGCGTAAAAAGTTGATTAGAAATTAATTTTGCGCATTTTGAAATTTTAAATGCGCGTGCGCGCGTAACTTCTTGTCAAACATGCCATTTTTAATCCGTAGAAAGTTTGCCCCTGATATGACTTAAATTTTGTCAAAGTGTCAATACTAAATGACTTTTGGTTTTTAATCTATGATCAATCATTGAAATTCATAAAATTGCGCATAAGTCACGTTGCGCAACTATGACGTCATTCAAAAATAGGAGGTGCACAACTTCACGTAAATGCCCATATGTTGTCAAAGTTATGAAATGTTATGTTTACACATTTTAGAGGAACACGACTCACAAAAAGGAAGGAAGGAAAGAAGAACTAGACATGAAACTCGTCACTTTGACGAGTTAGTTATCCGCACCACGACAAACGCCACGTGCACGTCATACGTTGGAATATTGCACACAGATAAAGATTATGGCATTATGACAAGAACTGAAGAATATGACATGCTGTTAGTGCTGAATTTTGTGTCATATAGTATATACATGCAAACAGTATAAGCTGTATACATATTACATACAGTGTAGAATAGGTGAAATTACGGGACCCGCCATTTATTCCAATTTTTAACATGGCGACGGTATCAAAATGAAACACTTAGATAGCAATTTCAGAAGGAAATTATCTCAGGAACAACATATTAACGTGTAGAAGAAATTTGAATACGTAAAATATAGATGCGCACCCTTTTAAATGTGATGAACTATTACGCAAAATATGAAAATACGACTTTTTTTATTCAACTGGCCATATGATGACGTCACAACATCCGATTGGCAAAATGTTTACATGAATTCGTATCTACAATCCAATAGCTTCCAGAAAACGTTTTAATCGTGATTATCACATTTTATTCTTACGAGCTATTACAGATTAAAATTTACTGTAAAGATGAAATTAATGACCCACGTAATTAAAATTTTTAGGCATGATGACGTCATAAAAATTAAAATATTTTTATCTCATGCTAAAGAAAGTTGATTGACCTACACAATATATAAATGTAGGAGAAAAAGGAATACAGATAAGTGCGATGCGCTCCATTGAATGTGATGAGCAATAACGAAAGAGACAAAAATCCTATATTTTACATTCGTGTGGCCATACGATGACGTCACAATGTTTTTTTTGCCTTATTGATGCATGATCCGATATCTACAACTCATCAACTTCTAGATTTTGTAATAAAAATAAACGGTTAACGGTTTACTTTAGAAACTATGACTGTTTAAAAAAAGACATAATTTTGACGATTTTTTAAGCTTTTTCATAAAAAACGCGCACGAATTGTCTAATTCAACGTGTTCGTATGGCGTTATTTAAACTGGAAAAGGTCTAAATTGTTTTAAAAATCACTGGGAAAGGCTTGAAAAATATAATTCAAGAGAAAAAAATATGTTTTTAATGCTATGTGCGCACCGCGCGCATAAAAAATTGCGCGCCCGTGGGAATTTTTGACATGCTCAAAATGACAAGAAACGCGTAAAAAGTTGATTAGAAATTAATTTTGCGCATTTTGAAATTTTAAATGCGCGTGCGCGCGTAACTTCTTGTCAAACATGCCATTTTTAATCCGTAGAAAGTTTGCCCCTGATATGACTTAAATTTTGTCAAAGTGTCAATACTAAATGACTTTTGGTTTTTAATCTATGATCAATCATTGAAATTCATAAAATTGCGCATAAGTCACGTTGCGCAACTATGACGTCATTCAAAAATAGGAGGTGCACAACTTCACGTAAATGCCCATATGTTGTCAAAGTTATGAAATGTTATGTTTACACATTTTAGAGGAACACGACTCACAAAAAGGAAGGAAGGAAAGAAGAATAATACAGAAAAAAAATATTGATCTCATACAATTACAAGGAGTTATCCGCTTGGTATACCAAGCGGATAACTAATAATACAGAAAAACTAGATTTGAACTCGTCACTTTGACGAGTTCGGGTTATCCGCGCAAACGCAACACGCACATACGTTTAAAATATATGAACGCCGAAAATGATTATGCCATCCTATGACATGAATTAAATATGTTTACAGTGCTGAATTGTACCTATTTTGTAGCATACAGCATATTACAGTATTTACAGAATACATAGACGAAATTACGAGACCCATCTTTTAAAGCCAATTATTAACACGATGACGTCATCAAATTGACTTATAAAGATAACTATTTTAGAAGATAATTATCTAAATAATTACATTAATACAAATTTGAAGAATTTTGGGCACGTGAAAGTGAGATGCGCTCTCGCTTAAACGCAATGAACTTTTACGCAAGAGATGAAAATACGACTTTTTTTATTCAACTAGCTATATGATGACGTCACAACATCTGATTTGAAAAATGTTCACATGAATTCGTATCTACAATCCAATAGCTTCCAGAAAACCTTTTAATTATGATTATCACTTTTTATTCTGACGAGCTATAACAGATTGAAATTTACTGTAAAGATGAAAATAGGTGACCCACGTTATTTACATTTTTAGACATGATAACGTCATAAAAATTAAAATATTTTTAACTCATGCGAAAGATAGTTAATTGACTTAGACAGTATTAAAATATCGGGTGAAATGGAATACGTATAAGCGAGATGCGCTCTATTTAATGTGATGAGCAATAACGAAACAGTAAAAAATCCTATATTTTACATTCGTGTGGCCATACGATGACGTCATAACATCCGAGAGGTAAAAATTCTGCATGAATTCATATCTACAATTTATCTTCTTGCATAATAAGTTAAAAAAATTGGGGGTCACCTTCGATCCTGAAGAGCTATAATAGATTCAAAATAGGCATATATTTGACAATATTTTGTAACTTTTTCAACTAAAACGCGCGCAAATGTTATAAATCAACGTGTTCGTATGACGTCATTTTAATTTGAAATGATGTCAATCTTTTTTTAAATGACTAGGAAAGGCTGGAAAATCACAATTCAAGAGAAAAAAACATGTTTTTCATGCTCCGTGCGCACCTTACGCGTAAAATTTTTCGCGCGCGTGGGAATTTTTGACATGCTCAAAATGTCATGATCAGCGTAGAAAGTTGATTAGAAATTAATTTTGCGCATTTTGAATTTTTAAATGCGCGTGCGCGCGTAACTTCTTGTGAAACATGTTATTTTTAATCCATAGAAAGTTTGCCCTTGATATGACTTAAATTTTTACCAAGTGTCAATACAAAATGACTTTTGGTTTATAATCTATGACCAATCATTGAAATTCATAAAATTGCGCGTAACTTACGCTGCGCGACTCTAACGTCATTAAAAATATGGAGGTGCACAACTTCAGGTAAATGTCCATATAATGACAAAGTTATACAAAAGATATATTCACAAGCAATAGGGGATATGCGACGCACAAAAATCCGGGAAAGAAAGAAGAATAACTAGACATGTAACTCGTCACTTTGACGAGTTAGTTATCCGCACGACAAACGCCACGTGCACGTCATACGTTAGACTTTTGCACACAGAAAAAGATTATGGCATTATGACCTGATCTGAAGAATATGATATGTTGTTAGTGCTGAATTCTGTCAATTTTGTGTCATATAGTATATACAGTATAAACAGTATAATCTGTATACATATTACATACAGTGTAGAATAGGTGAAATTACGGGACCCCCGGTTATTCCTATTTTTAACATGGCGACGGTATCAAAATGAAAAACTAAGACAGCAATTTCGGAAGGACATTATCTCAGCAACCACATATTACCGTGTAGAAGAAATTTGAATACGTAAAATATAGATGCGCGCCCTTTTAAATGTGATGAACTATTACGCAAAATATGAAAATACGACTTTTTTTATTCAACTGGCCATATGATGACGTCACAACATCCGATTGGCAAAATGTTCACATAAATTCGTATCTACAATCCAATAGCTTCCAGAAAACGTTTTAATCATGATTATCACGTTTTATTCTGACGAGCTATAACAGATTGAAATTTACTGTAAAGATGAAAATAAGTGACCCACATTATTTACATTTTTAGACATGATGACGTCATAAAAATTAAAATATTTTTAACTCATGCGAAAGATAGTTGATTGACCTAGATAATATAAAAATTTGGGTAAAAATGGAAAACAGATAATTGGAGATGCGCTCTATTAAATGTCATGCGCTATGATGAAAGATACAAAAATCCTATATTTTATATTCGGGTGGCCATACGGTGACGTCACAATGTCCGGTTAGCCATATTAACGCATGATCCAAAATCTACAACTCATCAACTTCCAGAATATGCAAAAAAAATAACTTTCACCGTTTAGTTTAGGAACTACGACTGTTTAAAAAAGGGCATAATTTTGACAAATTTTGACGATTTTTTGAACTTTTTAATAAAAAATGCACGTAAATTATCCAATTCGACGTGCCCGTATGACGTAATTTTATATCGAAATTGTTCAAAAGTTGGTAAAATTACTAGAAAAGGCTGGAAAAACATAAATCACGGGAAAAAAATTGTTTTCAACGCTACGTGCGCACCGCGCGCGTAAAAAAATGCGCGCGCGTGGGAATTTTTTACATGCTCAAAATGACATGAAACACGTAGAAAGTTGATTAGAAATTGATTTTTCGCATTTTGAAATTTCAAACGCGCGTGCACGCGTAACTTTGTGTGAAACATGTCATTTTTTTCCCACAGTCAGTTAGCGCAAGATATAACTTAAACTTTTTCTAAGTTTCAAATTAAAATGTTATATGGTTTTCGATCTATGTTAAATACGCGAAATTCATAAAAACGCGCGTAAGTCACGTTGCGCAACTCTGACGTCATTCACAATAGCAGGTGCACAACTTCACGTGAATGCCCACATGTTGACAAAGTTATAAAATGTTATGTTTACACGTTTTTGAGTTACGTGTGACACAAAAATGACAGAAAGAAAGAAGAATACAGAAAAAAAAAAAAAAAAAGATGATGAAACAGGACAGTTACAAGGAGTTATCCGCTGAATGCGGATAACTAACTAGATCTTAAACTCGTCACTTGAGGACGAGTTTGGTTATCCGCCCGCAACAAAACGTATCTTGCGTATTAAAGTACTTCTCAGTTATGACTTTTCCAAAAAAGTAGCCTATTCAAAATTAAAACTGCCCTTTAAGTGTAATAACCAAATAAATCCTTTTAATTGATTGTTTTCCCGTGATGGGATTCGAACCTGGTACCTGTGATACCAAAGTCGGTTGCACTACACATCGAGCCATATGAGCACCTGGTGAAGAAAATCCGAAGAAAGAATCCTCGTTCATTCGGTATGTCGTGAACCCCCTCGATGCAAGTTGATTATTACATATCGAACTTAAATCATAATGTTTACTATGATGAAATCTTCACACATTTTAAACAGTGACATATTATGAAAGTGCATACTTTCAAGTTTAATATATTAACATGTAAAGAAAAAAGATAAACGTTATGTTTATTGTTTTACTCTTTGAATATGTTTATGTTTGTTTGATGATAAATATTTCAAAAATTACATTTAATATGCAAATAATGTAGCCATCAAACACTTTTTAACATTCAAGACTATTATAAATTAGACCTATGATTCATACTCTGCAAGAAAATAAAATAAAAAAATGGGGTAACCTTGCATTCTGGTGAACTGTTTCATTTTTAAAAGTAGACATATTTTGGAACATTTTCACAATTTGTTGACGTTTTCGTGCGCAACCTGTCATGTTTAACGTGCTCGTAGAACGCCATTTCAAGTTGAAAAGTGAATAAAATAACGTAAAATTGTTAACCGAAGATTTAAAAACACAAATCGTGTAAAAGAAATGCTCATACGTGTTCCCTGCGCCGTGCGCGCGTAAAAATGTGCGCAACAGTGGCAATTTTTTAAACGCTTAAAATGACCTGAATCGTGCTCTAATTTAATCAGAAATTGATTTGAAGCATTTTAAAATTTCAAACGCCATTTACGCGCGCACTTTCTAACGTTACAAATTGCGGTAGCGTTAAAAAAGTTAACTATTGATGTGAAGCAAACGTGGCTGAAAATGACGTTAAAAAATATTCGTTTGTTTCGAAGTTATAACCAATTTAAGATTTTCAGAAAATCACGCGTAACTTACGCTACGCGGCTCTGACATCGTCAAAAAGCTTGGCTGGACAACTTCAGTAAAATGTCTAAATGCTGAACAAGTTACAACATATTATGTTTACACGTTGAAGAGAAACAGCGTGCACAAAATAAGAAGAGTAAAATATTTCAAACGCAATTTACGCGAAAACTTTCTAGTCTCCAAAAATTTGTTAAACATTCCAAAAGTTAGCCATTGATGTGAAGAAAACGTGGCTGAAAATTTCGTTAAAAAATATTTATCGGTTTCGAAGTTATGACCGATTTAAGATTTTCAGAAAATCGCGCGTGACTTACGCTACGCGGATCTGACAGCGTCCAAAAGCTTGGCTGAACATCTTCAGTTAAATGTCTAAATGTTGACCAAGTTACAACATGTTATGTTAACACGTTGAAGAGAAAACGCGTGCACAAAATCTGAGAAAGAAAGAAGAATAATAAAAAAAAAAAGAAACACGTACAATAACAAAGGTTATCCGCTTGTGGCGGATAACCAACAAAGAAGAAGATGAAAAAAAAGATATTTACAATCACATGGGTTATCCGCAACTAAGTTGCGGATAACCAACTAGATTTGAACTCGTCACTTTGACGAGTTCGGGTTATCCGCGCAAACGCAACATGCACATACGTTTAAAATATATGAACGCCGAAAATGATTATGCCATCCTATGACATGAATTAAATATGTTTACAGTGCTGAATTGTACCTATTTTGTAGCATACAGCATATTACAGTATTTACAGAATACACTGTATATGTTATATACAGTGGTAGCATAGACGAAATTACGAGACCCATCTTTTAAAGCCAATTATTAACACGATGACGTCATCAAATTGACTTATAAAGATAACTATTTTAGAAGATAATTATCTAAATCATTACATTAATACAAATTTGAAGAATTTTGGGCACGTGAAAGTGAGATGCGCTCTCGTTTAAACGCAATGAACTTTTACGCAAGAGATGAAAATACGACTTTTTTTATTCAACTGGCTATATGATGACGTCACAACATCTGATTTGAAAAATGTTCACATGAATTTGTATCTACAATCCAATAGCTTCCAGAAAACCTTTTAATTATGATTATCACTTTTTATTCTGACGAACTATAACAGATTGAAATTTACTGTAAATATGAAAATAGGTGACCCACGTTATTTACATTTTTAGACATGATGACGTCATAAAAATTAAAATATTTTTAACTCATGCGAAAGATAGTTAATTGACCTAGACAGTATTAAAATATCGGGTGAAATGGAATACGTATAAGCGAGATGCGCTCTATTTAATGTGATGAGCAATAACGAAACAGTAAAAAATCCTATATTTTACATTCGTGTGGCCATACGATGACGTCATAACATCCGAGAGGTAAAAATTCTGCATGAATTCATATCTACAATTTATCTTCTTGCATAATAAGTTAAAAAAATTGGGGGTCACCTTCGATCCTGAAGAGCTATAATAGATTCAAAATAGGCATATATTTGACAATATTTTGTAACTTTTTTAACTAAAACGTGCGCAAATGTTATAAATCAACGTGTTCGTATGACGTCATTTAATTTGAAATGATGTCAATCTTTTTTTAAATGACTAGGAAAGGCTGGAAAATCACAATTCAAGAGAAAAAAACATGTTTTTCATGCTCCGTGCGCACCTTACGCGTAAAATTTTTCGCGCGCGTGGGAATTTTTTACATGCTCAAAATGTCATGATCAGCATAGAAAGTTGATTAGAAATTAATTTTGCGCATTTTTAAATTTCAAATGCGCGTGCGCGCGTAACTTCTTGTGAAACATGTCATTTTTAATCCATAGAAAGTTTGCCCTTGATATGACTTAAATTTTTACCAAGTGTCAATACAAAATGACTTTTGGTTTATAATCTATGACCTATCATTGAAATTCATAAAATTGCGCGTAACTTACGCTGCGCGACTCTAACGTCATTAAAAATATGGAGGTGCACAACTTCAGGTAAATGTCCATATAATGACAAAGTTATACAAAAGATATATTCACAAGCAATAGGGGATATGCTGTAGACAAAAATCCGGGAAAGAAAGAAGAATAACAAAGAAGATGACTAGACATGAAACTCGTCACTTTGACGAGTTAGTTATCCGCACGACAAACGCCACGTGAACATCATACGTTGAAATATTACACACAGAAAAAGATTATGGCATTATGACCTGAACTGAAGAATATGTTGTTATTGCTGAATTCTATTGTTTTGATTCATATATAGTATACACAGTATAATCTATCCGTATCACATACAGTGTACATGTAGAATAGGTGAAATTACGGGACCCGCTATTTATTGCAATTTTTAACATGTTGACGGTTTTAAAATGAAATGCGAAGGTAGCAATTTTGCAAGGAAATTATCTCAGCAACAACATGTTAACGTGTAGAAGAAATTTTAATACGTGAAATATTAATGCGCGCTCTTTTAAATGTAATGAACTATGACGCAAAATATGAAAATACGACTTTTTTTATTTAACTGGCCATATGATGACGTCACAACATCCGATTGGCAAAATTTTCACATGATTTTGTATCTACAATCCAATAGCTTCCAGAAAACGTTTTAATCGTGATTATTACATTTTATTCTTACGAGCTATAACAGATTAAAATTTACTGTAAAGATAAAATTAATGACCCACGTAATTTAAATTTTTAGGCATGATGACGTTATAAAAATTAAAATATTTTTAACTCATGCGAAAGATAGTTGATTGACCTAGATAATATTAAAATCTCGGAGAAAATGGAAGACGGATAAGCGTGATGCGCTCCATTGAATGTGATGAGCAATAACGAAAGAGACAAAAATCCTATTTTTTACATTTGTGTGGCCATACGATGACGTCACAACATCCGTAAGGAAAAAATTCTGCATGAATTCATATCTACAACATATCTGCTTACATATTAAGTTAAAAAACTCGGGGGTAACGGTTGATCCTGAGGAGCTATAATAGATTCAAAATAGGCATAATTTTGACAATATTTTGTAACTTTTGCAACTAAAACGCATGCAAATGGTCTAAATCAACGTGTACGTATGACGTCATTTTAATTTGAAATGATGTCAATCTTTTTAAAAATGACTAGGAAAGGCTGGAAAATCACAATTTAATAGAAAAAAACATGATTTTCATGTTGCGTGCGCACTGCACGCGTAAAATTGTTCGCGCGCGCGGGAAATTTTAACATGCGCAAAATGTCATGAACGGTGTAAAAAGTTGATTAGAAATTAATTTTGCGCATTTTAAAATTTTTAATGCGCGTGCGCGCGTAACTTCTTGTAAAACACGCAATTTTTAGTTAACTAAAAGTTTGCCCTTGATATGACTTAAATTTTCATAAAGGGTAAAAAAAAAATTACTCTTGGTTTTTAAGCTATGATCAATCATTAAAAATCATAAAATCGCGCGTAAGTCACGTTGCGCAACTCTGACGTCATTCAAAATAGGAGGTGCACAACTTCACGTAAATGCCCACATGTTGTCAAAGTTATGAAATATTATGTTTACACATTTTAGAGATACGTGAGCCACAAAAAAACGGGAAAGAAATAAGAATAATACAGAAAAAAAATAATGATCCACTACAATCACAAGGAGTTATCCGCTACTAAGCGGATAACTAATGAAGAAAAAGATATTTACAATCACATGGGTTATCCTGCAACTAAGTTGCGGATAACCAAAAATATTGATCTCATACAATTACAAGGAGTTATCCGCTTGGTATACCAAGCGGATAACTAATAATAGCAATAATACATGTTATCTCCTAACATATTAGTTTACTTGTTGAGACTACCATAAAGGATAAGATAAGAGCTGCTGGTAAATATGGTGTATTTGGGGCGATTACAGAGATATCAATGCATAGTTAACCCAAAAGTGTAAATAAATATTAAGATTCAAATATATTTTAATATTTCATGTCAACAATTTGTTTATCTACCAAAGATCAAATTAAAATTCAGGTCTGCCTACCATTAATTGTACTGTATTTATTTTTAGGGCTCTATCTTCCAATAAAAAATGAAACCACATATATTGCATTTGTCTTTATTACATCAACAATAAAATAGAAGAAAGAAGAAATAGAAACTTGATTAAAGCTGTATTATAAAATCAGACTTTAAATAGGCCATTTTGCAATTTTAATAAATTTATTCACTTCCATAGGGGAAAAAATAATGATTTCACTTATAAAAAAGACAAAACAGTTAAATTTAACCAAAAACCCATTGTCTGAAAAACAATTTGACTATTTTTTGCTTTAAATTATAGTTTTTCAGGTAAATCATTTTTGGCCGATCCAATTTTTTTTTCGACAGTAAAATGGCATATTCAACACAAATGTCAGATAAAATACAAAACATGAATAAACGAGAATATAACAAAAAAATGTTGTACAATACTTATATTATATATATTTCTATAAAATAATCTTCAGTAGATTTAATGCAATCTACCAAAAAGACGCTGAGCTTGTAACAGTCCTTTGATCTTATGTCTGGCTGCGACAAATACCATTCTAAACAGTACTGTTAAGGAGCGTGGAACTGATCGTGTCGCAAACACATAATAAACACTTTGATATCATGTTGTTAGATTGCCTCGGTAGTCTTCAGCCATGTGATTTATCTTTAATCAAATTAATATTCTACCAAATACAATGGGTATATTTATTTTATTGATGCAGAATCTATCAATATTCTATCGAATACAATGGCTATAATATAGATATTATAGTGAACCTCATATGCTAAAAATATTAATTTGAAAGGAAAAGATTGAAGCTGAAACACCCTGTAATAAGCCTAATAATACAGACAATAATGTGAAAAGAAAATTAGTCTTTGATTGATAGCGATCTCCATTTTAAACATTCGGTACAACTCTATAATAGAATAATTATGCTATTAACTCCAAAGTTAGCGATTTATAAATCATTTAAAATATATTTGTGCAGGTAAATATTTCGCGTATTATTGTGTTTTAAAAGTCTGATATTTAAATCATCATGCACCATGTGTTTAAAACACATGATTTACACAACAATATGGGATTTTTATACTGACAAATATTAATACAATATTGGTAGAACCAACCATGGTAAAACACTAGAAACATTCCTATGTACAGTTTAATAAATTAATGTAATTGTCATGACGGATAAACGCCCGTGAACGTGTAATGGATAAACGCCCGTGACGTGTAAGGGATAGGCACCCATGACATGTAAGGGATAAACACCCGTGATCGTGTAAGGAATAGGCACCCGTGACGTGTAAGGGATAGGCATCCGTGACGTGTAAGCGATAAGCACCCGTGACGCGTAAGGGATAAGTTTCCGTGACGTGTAATGGATAAGCATCCGTGACGTGTAAGGGATACGCATCCTTGACGTGTAAGGGATGGTACCCGTGACGTGTAAGCGATAAGCACCCGTGACGTGTAAGCGATAAGCACCCGTGACGCGTAAGGGATAAGTATTCGTGACGTGTAATGGATAAGCATCCGTGACAAGTAAGGGATAGGCACCCGTGACATGTAAGGGATAAACACCCGTGACGTGTAAGGGATAGGCACCCGTGACGTGTAAGGGATAAGCACCCGTGACGTGTAAGGGATAAGCACCCTTGACGTGTAAGGGATAAGCACCCGTGACGTGTAAGGGATAAACATCCGTGACGTGTAAGGGATTAACACCCATGACGGGGATCGACAGAAGGGATATTACTATTTAAGTATGGCCTATACCATGACGGACACGCAAGAATTTTTGACATACAAAAATGTCGAATATTATATTAAGTTGTAAGATTAGGCTTATAATTGACTTTGAAACTTTAGATTATACGTCATCTGTGACAGACGCATGCGTTCGAACGATGATATTTAATGCAGGTGACGGTTTTTGTACGCACGCGACAACTTTGTGTTAACTGACGTGTGCGCTGAAAACTTAACAAATACTTTCAATTAAATTGTCCTTGAATATCTAGTCACGAATCATAGATTTATGCATAAATAACTAATAATGACAAATAGGCCTAATATTAATGTTTCACTGCTCGCTTGTGATGGTGCCTTGTTCGTCGTGAAGCCGTTTTCTTCGGCAAGTTGAGCGTAATATGTCGAAGACAGTCGAGGAGTTCGTTTCCGATTGATGTCGTTAAAATCAACACTATGTAAACCGTATTTCAAGCTGAATCCCAAGTCCCATTCAAAGCTGTCCATTAATGCTGTCGTATAACCAATGACGTTTACCCCATCTTCATTTATTGCTGCAAATTGAAAAATTGATTTTTATAGGGGGATTATCACATATCTGATAGGACAGTGATTAATTAATTCACTATTGGTAATCCTTGGCCACATTGCCTAAAGACATAAATAAAATAAAATATATGTTGATGCAAACTGTGCATTCTTCTACACTAAGTATCATCATGGAAGTAAAGTATGGAGAACGTATTAAAATAAATAAAATACATGAAACATGGACAGAGCGGTGGTAAACAAGGAGAAACGAATGTGATATTAAATGATACTACACAATGCATACACTATTTGTCGAATGTATTCAACAATACTTTACACGGATGTGGTACACTACCGAATTAGACAGAATGACATACCGTATGTGGAGAGACTTCTGGTGATAAATCGGTAGATTGTGGAAAGGGCAAAACGAAAAGGGCAAAACGAAAAGGGCAAAACGAAAAGGGCAAAACGAAAAGGGCAAAACGAAAATTGGGATCATCTAATAGGCTACACAACTCGTTTAGTTCAAAGTGTTAGAAATTAAAGATGTATTGTCCCCCTAAAAAGAAATTCTTAAAACAATTTGTGTTCAATATGCCATTTTAATGTAACATAATAGTTATCCACTTTGACCAAAAATTGGATTTAAAAAAAATGTATTTTAACTGAAAAAATGTAATTTAAAGCAAAAAATTGTCAAATTGCCAGCCAATGGGTTTTTGGTTGAATGTAACCATTTATTTTGTCATTTTATAAGTGAAAACATAATTTTTTTTCTATGGAAGTGATTAACTTTATTAAAACTACAAAATAACATATTCAACGTCTGATTTAATTAATCTTCATTTTTTATGTTTTTGGGGGACAATACATCTTTAACATTACCTTTCAAAATTTCGTTTGTATAAGCCTTGATATATTTCACTCGATCAGCATCCTCGACCTCACCAGACGTGGCAATTCCATTGCCCGTAATCAGAACGGTTGGATCATTGTATTCGCTCTTAATCCAGTTCAAAGCTTTACGAATCCCCCATGGCACAACTCTGTCAGATGGGTGTGCAGATGTCGGCCAGGAAGCATTCACTGATTCCTGAAAGTTAACATCAGTCGGCCATGAAGGTACTGTGGCATCACCTGAAGATGTCGGCGACGAAACGAGTGTCGTCGTGTAATGACTCATGCCAAAGAAATCGCTCGTTTTGGCAATCGTTTCCTTTTGATCTGTTGTCAACTCTGGAAGCCTTGAGGTGTTATATCCTTGTTGGAAACTCCGTTCCTCAATGTGTCTCGTCATAGTCCTTGGATAATCTCCATCCATAAATATCGGATGCGCAAACCAACCGATGCGAAATTTACGCGCCTTCTCGGCTGCCGTGACGTCGATGATATTCAGAGAATCTCTGGGTTCGTACCAATTGCAATCTAGACTGATTCCTATACTTCCGTTAACACTGGTGCGAAAATTGTTATTATAATACATGCGATAAACTAAGGCATGAGCCCGTATTACGTTATTGGCACAAACATACGGCCCGGTTCCTGGATCACCAGTACCAGGAGCCAGGCTACCATTACCGTATCCATGAACGCAGAACTTATAGGGGTTGTCGAAAGTGATCCAGTACGGAACTCGGTCGGCGTAATTTTGAAAACAAACAACAGCAAAGTCAAAGAAATCAGATATCGTTTGGTTATTTAGCCAACCTCCATCATCCTCAAGTGCCTGTGGTAGGTCCCAATGGTACAATGTAACAATAGGTGTAATATTCGCCTCTATTAAACCGTCTATCAAATAATTATAATAATTGACACCTGGTATGTTGATACTGTCCACGATTTTACCACTGGGTATCAAACGACTCCAGGACATCGAAAATTTGTAGTGAGTCAACCCCATCTTCTTTATTAGTCGTATATCTCTGTCAATATTGTGGTACGCGTTACAGCCAACGTCACTATTGTCCTGCATCTCATTGTGTGTAAAAGTGTCCCAGATGCTCTCTCCTTTCCCGCCTTCATTCCACGCCCCTTCAACCTGATATGCAGACGATGCTACGCCCCACATGAAACTCTTGGGAAACTCTCCTACCACGACAGAATCTCGTTCCGTGTCGTTAAACACCTCTGGGTACACAAATACTCCTTCTCCGTACAACAAAATGTTCAACAATAACAAGAAAATAGTAATCCATGTCGGCCCACCATCCATTTTTAAACAGGTAAACCTTGAAATGGAATCTACTAATATAAGCTTGCTACTATATATCCGTCCATAAGGAAAGAAAACAGTGGTTTTATAGGTGTGCCGAACTTGTTCCGTTGTGTTTCCTTGCATACCACAGGTCATAATCAGGAGATAACGATACGTCCTATATCTGATAAGGCGGTGTTTACACACAATTTAACTGATAAGCTTATTCCACTGGCACCATGTTATCCCACTTCTTACTAAAGCGTGGTTCCCACTAGAGACGCAACGCAAGGACGTACACGCACGCAAGGCAAGCGAGTTGACCAATGAAAAGCCACTGTTCGAATAATCCATCGCTTATGATTGGTCAAATCGCTTACGTTGCGTTACGTCCTTGCGTTGTGTATGGATAGTCAAGCTGATTTCCCCTCCCCCACTTGACATGTTATTCGCCTCTTCATGCGTTTAAAGTCGGCATATGGTTGATTGAACTAGTTGGCATCTTCAAAATCTTAACAAGTTTTAGTGTGAGATATTATACCGTATCTCACATATAATATAAGCCGTTCCATTTTCATCAACGTCTGAACGCGCCTTTTAAACGATGTGTTAATGCGTGATGTTTACCGACGACGAAACTAGGTTGAAGAAGCTAACGAATTACATAGTCAGTGTAGGTATATTAAGAGTTCATGTTCCCCACAAAATGATGTGGGTGGTAATAATTGGTTTTGTATCATATAATGTTATCATCCCTGGATATTAATACTATGTGATAACAAAAGCAATCCCCGTAGTAAATAAATATTTGAACCGTCGAATTATCTACACACAAAAATGTAACTTACTTCATTGAAATAATGGAATAATCCCACGCGCAAATGGAACTCGTGGATTAAGTGATCCGATGTAGCAGCCTAGTAGTAAACCGTGTACGTATTACATTTGTTGTTTTCTTTCATTGAACTTGGCTCAATAAAATGGAAATTTAAAATTGCCATTTGTGTTTTATTTTTTATGAGACAAAGATAACTTTGGACATACCACGATCGTCCCCTTGTCAAGAATGAAATAATATAAAAAGTACAGTCCGCCCTCTATAATACCAATTTCCTTCAACAATCAACGAACTAACAACGAGAGCAGACAACACATGGCAAAGAGAGGGGAAAACAAATTTCCTTCATTTCATCATTTGGCAGGTCGGAATACAAAACATCAACAGCAAGGAAGATTATTATTTGTACATCTAAATATACAATGGGAACATAATATACTTTCAATAGTTGTGTGGACAGAAACCGCCAAGATGTTTAGGAGACGTAAGTATAATAACTCTACAGTTTTCAACATACATCAACAGGTTGTTTTTTATTTAGCCTAGGCCCTAGCTAGGCTCTCGCCTACTTAAGTAAGTACCTGGGCCGGGACCAGAGCCTATGCTCACGTTTTACAAGGTAGGAATCGATCATATTGGCTTTAATTGATACGGAGTGTCGAAGTATAATATGCTGAGCTGCCGGTTGTCCTTGAGATTAGGGCTTAAAACTGAGCCTAAATTTAATTGAGTTCTTTATAAATATATTTAAAGAAAGTTCAGCCTTTTCTGTGACTTGACCTCGTCGATGTTGTCGAATCGATTTTGTAGCCACAATAGAAAGGAAGATGATTCTGTCAACACTTTTAAAAAAAGGTTGTTGACTTTCCACCACCAGCTGTTTTTCAGACGATAACACCGATTGCATAAAGTTACTTATTAATTATCAAGTGCTTACTTATGTGCTTTATATTTCAGTATTTTGATTGTAATTAAACATGTTTACTGTAGCTTAGTTGTTTATAACATCAGTATTCAGCAAATAATAAGTAGCCCACTCCAACCTCCTCCAACTGAGACAGACAGACAGTAACTATACAATGAACACATTTCCTGAACTTATTGAACACCTGGTAGGCCTATTATGCTTCTCTTTTGTAAACATTTATTCAAAAGTTAATGGCAGTCTCAAGCATTTTCAATATATTGAGATTAGTCTGATTATTAAATTAAACTATATTTACAATTTTTGTCCATTTTGTCCACATTTGTTTGAAAAATAAATCAATTAAAATGCTGATGGTAGCTGCAACCAAGTAAAGCAAGATGTAGCTGGAATATTATATTGACCATTGTTTACATATTTTTGCCATTCTTTGAAAAATATTCAACAGTATTTAAACAATGACTACCAGTACAATAACTGTCTGGAATAAGGGATGCAGTATTATAGCATTATTCCCTCACAATGAGTATGAAAGGAAACATTAATTATAAATTTCCTGCCAATTTTGGACATTCTTTGTTACTAATTGTCTATTTCTGAAAAAGGAACTCATTTTTGTAACCGCCTATGCTATGAACTTGATACTGCGCATCATTGGTTTGCCAACCAGGTCGCTTAGTTTCTGTCGTAAAGCTCTGTTTGCTATATCAAACTTTATGTGAAAAAACATGTGATGTGCCCATATATGGACATGATGATGTCATATCACTACCATATTTGGGCATGTCATTACCATATTTAGGCACATCACACTTTTTTTGTCAAACTAGTTTGATAGTGTAGACATAGCTTTACAAAGTTCTGGTGGTGGGTGTTTGTTGGGTGTTGTTGTTTGGGGGAGGTGGGGAACTACTGTATGATGAGGTAGAGCAAAGTTAAATCCTTTCCACAGTAATACCTATTTTAAAATATTTTAAGATATTCAAATCTATGAGTAAGATATTTGTTTGTTTCTTTTCAATTTCAATTTTTTCGTTTCTTTCGTATTTATATGGTGTTGGTTTTTTTTTGTAATACAGTATCACGAACTTGTGTAAAAACAATCAATGTTGATTGAACCAGTTGTGCTGTACATCAGTCTCGTGTCTAAATAAAGTTTATATATATATATGAATGTGAAACAAAATTGTCCTTGTAGTTTTAATTACCAATTTATGTAGCCATCTTTCACTTATTAAGCTAAAATATCAATTGTTATACTGTATTACATTTTATAGTATTGAGATATTTGTATTTTTACATAGGTTGTTATGTTACATCCATGTTGGACCATTGGGCCACCATTTTGTAATATTTGTTTTTGTGCAATAAAAGTTGATAATAGTGACATAATAATTATAAATACACAGACCATCACATTCACATTTGATAATGTGGTGGTTACAGTTGAATAAAACTATGATGTAATGTTTAAACTTAATAACCGCGTATACCACACTTTTTAAAATCCTTAAACAGGGAGCTCCTTAAACTCTAATAAGAACAATTAAAGAATGATCAATAACCAACTTAATAGCACAAGTGTTGTGGTTTGATTGGCTGGATAGATATCTTTAAAGTCAAGTATTCTTTGTTGTTCAAACCTTAAAGGCACATTGTTTAAATCCTGTATGGTAGTTCCTGTTTAGCTATAAAGACATTGACAGGTTAAGGCTATATCTACTTGTATATTAATACTTAATATAGACCTTATTGTATTTTCATCTTTTCACCTTAAACCAATGTACGTCAGTTAAATCCTTGGCATTTCCTGTAATAGCTAGATACTTCAAATATTAAATATACTAAAACTTGTTTCATCTTTACACATTAAACCACGTACAGTAGAGACTGATCAGACAATAACTTGTTTTTAGTATCTTTTAATTGTACCTGGATTAGTAGACAAATCTACCTTTTGAATTTTAATTGTAAGTATGCTTTTATTCATACAAAACATTCATAGGGATTTTTACAAATTTTTTAAATTAAATATTGTTAGACCAGGGAGGTATATTTTTATACCTCCCTGGTATTTTTTGTTGTCTTTTGTGAGATACACTCACCTTTATTTCCATTTCAGAGTACATTAATAGTAAGAATAAATATCATTGTAAACATACTGTATTTCAATAACAACAAAAACTCTTTTATGGTTTAGGCAGTATAATATGTAACAAGGAACCAGTCCTTTAAAATAACTACTGTAGGGACCAATGTCTTTTTTACAGAGAAAATAATGTAAATAACCTGGTGCATACAATAAAATCAAAGAAACTACAATTGTATCACAACAATTTCAAATATCTTAGTGTTTTTTTCAAATATTTGAACGAGTACTTCCCTTAAATTAAAATTGTATTTTATTTATCCCAACACAATATAATTTGTTTTCAAAAGAAAAAAACTAAATTGATCTGAGATTAAAATAATTGGTAAAATAATACTAGTATAGTATATAATAAAAAAGTAAATTAAATAAATCATTATTTGTAATGATTAAATATGTCTGAGACCCAAAAAAAAATATCATATCCAACATTGTGCGAGGGGGGATTTTGAAAATAAGTAGCTTACTATATTAGTGCGAAATGAGACTTTATAGGTGATATACTATGGCCTATAAAGTTAAAATAGATGAATGGAACAAAGGCCTAGAAATAAACTTTGAACTTGGTGGAAAAAATCCAGCACAGCTACTGGTATGTCCATGGGCATTTAAAGCCAATTGACAATTCTTCCATGTTATTTATCTGTTGAGTAAAATATATTAAGGTTCTAGACTAGAGAGAGTTTGAAAGATGAAAGGTTAAATACTTACAAATCCTCATCATTACCCAGTATGACATAGTCTCACTCAATCAAGAATAAAGCCTTCTTAATTTCCTAAAAAAAACCTGTGAATAACATTACCAACAAACATGGTTTTAAACATAAAGTTACTTTGACAGTGACAAATTGATCATTATTTATATACTGAGCTGTAGAGTTTGTCTTTAATATAAAAAGAAGAACATTTATAGTACTGTGACAGGGTTGTTAAGTAGGTTGGGTTTGCGCAGATTGCGCAAGGTTAGTTTAGTTACTAAAGATCTTTGAATTGTCTTAAAGAAAAAAAATTCAATTCTTTGACCTCTGTCCCAAGCAGATTCTAATACTAGACAACGTTGTCACTTGCCATTTTGACCCCTCTTGACCACTGTTTGACCACTGTTTGACCCCATTTTGACCCCTCTAGACTAAATCTGTACAAACTTGCAGTTTTTTAGTTTATATTATAATTTATTTACTTTGTCAAGATTCTTATTGTATGTAGCAATGTGTTTGTTTTTGATAATTTTAATACTTTCATTTTTGCAATATTTGAACTTGTAAAAATTTAACTTTATATATTAAATTATTTGAAAGTTAAATTGACATATTGTTCTGTGTTTGCGTATGTTGTATGAATGCTGAATTTGAATACATTTCAGATTTAATGAAAATCTGCTTCCAAAATATGTTTTCAATTTGAAAGAAAAGTAAAAAAAAATCCTTTGTTTTGTACTTTTACCTATAGATAAAAACTTATATTTTTTATGTTTTAAATATTGTAATTAAATAAAATAAAATTGCAGAACAGAATGTAAAGAAAAAACTTGACAATACTAAATGATTAATTAATTAAAGAAAACTGGCATAAAAATATGATACAATAACTTTGTATGTGGGTTTAATCATTACCTCCGTGGTTTAATCAACCATGTAAACAGTATGATTTTAAATGTAGAAAAGCAGTAATTCTATTTTAAAATTTAAGATTTAAAAATTAAATTTAGGGAATATTAAAAAACTGTTTTACTGTACTTTAAAAAAAACAAACTTTGTTTGAACAAAGTGTATACATTATGAAATTATGAAAAGTGGTGGTAATTGAAGATTAATATTGATTGCTTTTAATTTGCATGGTTTAAAAATTAAATTTAAAATTCCAATAAAAGAACAAAGAGAATATTGGAAGTGGTTGGGTAATAATGACAGGAGATTGTTTTGCTATTTAAAGTAGTATATCTGAGAGACAAACATTTGTTTTTCATGCAGGAAGTTCAATTTGATTAAAGTATCCTGTTTTTTATATAAATTAAAAAGTTAATTTTTTAGAGTTGGTAGATTTTAATATTTAAACTTTGTCACATTTGCAAAAAGCAACAAAAATCATTTCATTTTACAGTATGTATGCTAACATTTTTTTTAGTTGCCAACAAAAGGTTTGTGTGTGCTCATATTGGACATGGCTTATTATCCATACTTAGATACTGTATCCAACATATTATCACTGCTTTTAAGTAATTATTTTTAGTTGATCCAATGATTGTTTTGAGGTTTTGTTTATATTATTGTATATTTTTTAAATATTTACAATATTTTACCAGGATTAAATAAAGGTTTCTACTCAAAGCAGATCGTGATGAAACGTTGACCCTGAGAATGAGATCTCGTTCAACGTAGTTTCCTGTCGATTTCAGTTCAGACCAGGATGTGACGGAATAAAGTGGAGAATGTGTGGGGTACAGATGGTTCGACATGCCACGACATTTGTTTAGTAATCAAAACCTTAAAAAGAAAATTAGGCAAATTACAAAATCCATACTATACGGTATTTGTCCCAGGGACCTGAGTAAAAAATTGGGGATGGGATTATACTCAAACAATGGATTTCAAAGTCTTTGTCTGAATTTAGCCTAAATTAGAGGGTAGGATTATTCAAATTTTTATTCCTGGCTTTAGTACTATTTGAATTGTTTCTAATTAGTGACCATTCTTTGAAACACTGTTCGAGGAAGATTTCTACTTAACTTTAATACCAAGTTTTGACATGAAAATATATTGTAAGTCCATAGTTTAGGTGGAAATGTTGGTCGTTTAGTAAAGTGGAATGGTAGTCCAGAATTACTGTCATAATCATATTCACTAACTGTAGCATTGTTAATACATCATTCACCACCCAATCTTTTTTAAAGATGTGTTGTCTCCCTGAACATTTTTTTTTTAATATGCCATTTTAATGTCACATAATAGTTATCTACTTTGAACAAAAACTGGCTGGGAAAAAAAAAAACTTAAATTGTCTCTCAGACAATGGTTTTTGATTAAAATTAAACGTTTCTTTTGCCTTTTTATAAGTGAAATCATTATTTTTTTAGTTTTTTTTTTATAGAAGTGAATGACTTTATTAAAACTGCAAAATAGCCTATTTAAAGTCTGATTTTATTAATCTTCATTTTTCATGTTTTTGGGGGACAATACATATTTAAAAAATTGAATTTTTTTGTGAAGTCGAAAGTGATTTGAGCATAATATTGTATTATGTACTAAAGTCATCAATAAAAAAAAAGTGAGAAACAATCTAAAATATATGTATCCTTGTAGGTAAGTTGATTGGTGAACGATTTCTACAGCTGAATCCTTGATGAGCAGGTATTACTCGCAAAGCTCATCAATTTCTAATTTCCTCCAAATCTGAAATTGTTTCCAGGTCAACGGATTCAAATTAGACTGTGAATGTACCAATTGCTTTCATAATATATTCAGAGTATTAAAAGCATAAGATTCTTACTAAAAACGTATATTTCAAGGGTAAAAAAAACATGTCATTATGGGGTTCACCCTGATTTTCCAGTTGTACCTATAGAACTAATACAATGTTAAACTGATTTCTCCATTATACAGACTTAGGGAACATGTTCATTAAACATTTTTGATTAGCCATTTTACCGCATCTAATAATCTGAATTTGGAGTAAGAAACAAAAATTGCATTGATAAATTGTTTACGTAGCATTTGGCTATCCTACATTTGCGAAAATATTCCCTGCACACAAGACAGCTTTTACACTCAAGGTATACTTATATTCATTATAATTTTTTATAGAAAATGAAATAATTAAAACAAGAGGGTTGTTTGCACCACTCTGGGTTCTACTTAAATGTAGTGCAACGCCAAACGTACACTTTGAAAATTCAATAAACCTTTATTAATTTATATTAATAATAATAATTAATACACAGTTAATTGTATACATACTTTGAGAGAAAAAACAAAGTTTAATATTTTCATTGTATTAAAAAAAAGGGATAAATTGCCAAAAAAAAAAAAAAAGGTAGACAGCAATTGTTTTTTTAGTATTTAAGTAGCATTATAAATTAACAGTTTAATTAAAATTGTCTCTACTCCTATCCTATAGTAATACCCAATTATGCAAACACACGTTGACATGTTCAAGTGTATTTAAGCCAATTTATTACCTTAAGTATTTTTTCCGGTTTTCTATATGACTGCTTCTCATAGTAAAAGTGTGTGCAGGTGGAGGAGAGATTAATTGAAAATGAACTGTAAAAAAAAATCCCATACTAATTCCAAGTCAGTGTATACTACCTAATTTAACCATGTACTAATAAAATCAAATAGTGTACAGTAGCAAATGTACTAATTTAATAAGATAGTGTATTTTAGTTGGAAGGGTTCATCATCCAAAGACATCTTGAGAACAATTTCACAGAGCGGCGTGTACCATTTAAGCTAATTGAAGAGAAGTTATTATTTACATTCCTACTGTAGGCTGTGGGAATCATGGATAAAAATATTATCAGTAATATCAATCAGTCAATTTCATGCCTAGCCTAGCTTTCCCAGATAAACCAACAATAGCCTGTGCTATCAAGAGGATGTTTCTTGAACACCCCTTTGCAATAATGGACTAATCTGCTCCCCATGCTCTCATATGGGCAATCCCCAATGTACCACTGTCGTTTACTTGCGGGAACTGTGGGAGAGCATGGGCTATTGTATGTTTATCCAGGTATAAAGTCACACTCATACATAACAAAATAATTTTGTTTGTGTAATTTTGCAAAGCAAAACAAAAATGACCTTAGGTTCAGCCCCAGTTCTTTCATACAAACTGTGTTCAAAATACTAGAATTATTTAAATTTGAATGTATTCGAATAAACAAAAGTATAATCCTACATCTGGTTCTGATTGAAATTAGATCTAAAGCAAATTTGATGTAAGAATCAATTTTATTGTTCAACATTTACTTTATTATATGTCCATTTTCATAAGGCATACATAATTACAAGACTAGTTAGTGTAGGCTACTGCACTTTACAGTATTTGAAAAAGAAATGTACTGGTAACAATAGCATGCTTGAATGTACAATTGGTTACCTCTACAGGATCATTGAATTGACGGATTTCCTTTTTGACACTCACCGTTAGCCAACAAGTGGTATATCTAACCATACCTGTTTAATTGACACATATGTATAAACAGTGCTAGAAAATATATTTATTTTGGTTTGAAATATTATTATTATTATATTGTTAGTAGTAATAGTAACAGCCTGCAAGTTTTATTTTAGTCTGTTTCTGCTGAGCAACAGAATACGGATTTTAAACATCATATTTTAAAATGCTATTTTGTTTCCAAGAGAAAAGAGGTCCACATAAAAAGAACCGATTCTGTTTTAAAAACCCCAATTGATTCCGGCATCAAATACGCTTTTGGAGCAAATTTTAGCTGCAACGTGATCTTTGTATAAAACAACCGGTATTTGATGAATACTTCTTTTGAAATTTAATAGGATAGGAGGCACAAGAAAGAGGGTAAAATTTAGTAATCTACTGGCGTGCATTAACCAGTAAACCTATCATATTATTATTGTAGAAATCCTCCATCACTCATATCATTCTTCTCAGGCTTGTCTAAAAATAATGTACTGAACGCAATAATTTATTTACTATTGATTTTCTTCATGTAAACATACATTTAATCAATACTGTATTAGTATCGCTCTTTATTTTTACAAGTCTTCCCTTTAGGTACAGTAATAATAGGAACTTGTTCCTCAGTTATCTGATCACACTCCTCAATGTCGCTTTTATTTATTGTATTTGTATGTTTTTTGGAGGAAATAAATATATTATTATTTCTGGAAATAATGTAACATGCCGTAGATGTTAATTAATCTATAAAATTGTTTTATTATATATTAATTAATTATTAAAACAAGTTTAGAATATTTATTTACTGGCAATACAGTTACCACATTTTTGGTTTTAACATTGCAGTTGTGGATAAGATATTGATGGTATATGGCAGACGCCAGTTTTGTCTAAACAATAAAGATAGTATCATTATTAAACGTGTATACATTCTAGATATTAATATTCTTTCATTTGTAATAAAAATCCACATTATTACATATTTCCAAATAAATTTAAGTACATTTGTGAGTCATGTTTTTAGAATACATTTTTTTGCTTGTATTTTCACCCGTATCTTTATAGAAAATTTTATTTGATAAATGTTTATTTTCATTGGCCCGATTATATCTGTCATGACATCTGTGGCTACATTAATAGTATCTAGTCATCTCTAATACATGAGGTGTGCAGTTCTATACAAACAATTGGACTGTCGAGACATACTAGAAGGGCAGACTGCTGCGTGCTACGTTTCTTTACAGGTGTACATCATTGGCATTTGGCCCGATTTCTGTCATAGGCGTTAGATCTGATAGACTACAGTAGAAGAAGGCCAAGCATGATACCTTGTACTCATTCTATACAGGGTTGGTTGGCTTTGTTGGCACGATATTTTTTTTCATGACGTAGTGTTAGAAGGGCAGACTGAACAAGTCTGATAGTGCTAATTAATGGGTCAATTGAATCCTAGTAGAAATTACTGAATGAATCATTCAACTAGCTTTTGACAGATTGACTTGTACGTAGTCACTCACAAAATACATCAAGGTCAATATTTTCTGTGAGTAACCAGTGCCTAGATGATGTGTTTATAAGAAAAGATATGTATGAACATATGTTTATGTTTTAAAATATAATAATAATATGGATTTATATAGCGCACATACCACTCAAGAGTGATCAAGGCGAATATCATGCTGAAGCCACAAGAAATAAAGTGGTGCGGTTTTCGCAAGAAAATTGAACAAATCTCTGGTTTATCAAAGGCCTCTGTGAATAAGCGGTCAGGTTGAAACCTTACCAACCGGCTACAGCCCTGTGAAGTTGTGGAAAGTTTATGGCTGGGCTTAGCCTAGAGGACTAGTGGTTTAAGGAAAAACTTTCCTGTGAAATGAATGAGGGTTGAAAAGATTAATATTGTAGCCTTGAAACCCTATTCAGCGGACACCCCGTATTAAGTGAAATCTTTGATAGGGGTTGTTACTTAAATAATTATTTTACTGGAAAATGACACAATAATGTAAATAAATTAAAGTTAACTCGATGGAAAGATTTAAGATCTGTCTACACTATCAAACTTTATGTGACAAAAAAATGTGATGTGCCCATATGGACATGATGATGTCATATCACTAGCATATTTGGGCACATCACCACCATATTTGGACACATCACACTTTTCTTTTCACTCTAGTTTGATAGTGTAAACAGAGCTTTAGATTATATGTAGAAGAAATTTAAGACAGGGTACTATTAACTAACCGTACAGTAATATTAACTCAATGTTACTGTATGCTGTATGCTGGGGGAATTGTCTCTGGAAATATATTCATTGGTGAAACGAGTCTGAATTAAACAATTGTTGGTAGGTAGACTGTATATTGAGCACCTAAACTTACTGCAACATTCTATACCATCTAAAACAAGTATGATCATAGACATAATATATACAGTGATTACTGCCCTCTTGAGAATCAGTCAAATATTGTTATTGAGTTAGTCTGTATTTAGATAAATCAAGACAATGTTTACTTGTTTAATTAGTATTTTCACTTGGCAAATAGCAATGTGTGTGAACATTGTATTCAACTACTTTAACATAACACAATCATTAAATATATTTTTAATTCTTGACCTGTTACCTATTCTTCATTCTAGTATAAGATTGTTTTTCATTCAGGTTAACAATAAATTTAATTATGTTTTTAATTTAAAGGAAATTGATTGATGACTTCAAATTTTTGTAAAAAAATATTAATAAGTTTAAGTGATAATATGTTTGTAAATTGTGTAGCCCTAGCCTGTACAAAACAAAGCAATTTACTAATATTTTAATATACCATTGAATCATATTTGTATTCAATGGGAGTAGACTTTTTACCTTTTTTATTATTATATTCCTAGAAAAAATAATTTTTCTAAATTTTTTTGACTATGTAATTTTAATATTATTCACTTTGTCAAAAAATATGATCGGAAAAAAAAATATATTTACCTGAAAAAAATTGTAATTCAAAACAAAAAATTATCAAATTGTCTGTCAGACAATTGGTTTTTGGTTGAATTTAACCGTTTATTTTGTCTTTTTATAAATAAAAACATTACTTTTTTTCTGTTTTTTTTTCTACGGGAATTGATTACCTTTATTAAAACTATGAAATTGCCTATTCAAAGTTTGATTTTATTAATATTCATTTTTCATGTTTTGTGGGGACAATACATCTTTAAATTAATAATTAATAACTGTATATTGTATATTTTTATCAAATAACATTGCCGCGCATTTATCTAATAATAACAATGATGATAATAGTAACAATGATTATGATAATGCAGTACTGATTTATGAAATGTACATCAACATTTACATCATCAATAATTGAAATTAATTACTATACAAGATTATAATAATTTTACAAATTACAGGGACGACATGTAAATAAACCGGTCGTATAATATTTACTAAAGGAATTAAAGAAGTATAGAGTGACAAAGTTAAATCCGGGAAGCTGAAACAGACATACAGCATACCTGTACAATAGTATAAGCAGCTCTTATAACAGCTCAGTTGAACTAATTGCTTCATCGTCACGAGACGACCACTATCAGATCTGTTAAATGCCAGTTTCTCCTCATTTATGTGGTGGCTAACAGTGAGTAGAGAACATGCTAGCGAGCTAAAGCTATAAACTATTATCGTTGAAACTGGAAATTAATACAAATATTTTGCTAATGAATTCCGAGTCTGTTTTTCTGCTAGAGCCAGGTATGTTTATTTTACTCAGATGTTTCATATTGTGCATTAGACGTGTTTCATTGTGTAATTAATTGTTATAGCTTTGTGATACAATATTTGAAAGTAAACGTAGTTCTGTTATTTTTTAACACCACAATCACATGATTGTTTATAATATTATAATACAAGTACAGCTATTTATTCCATTGTCTCTGATGTAATTTCTATAACAATATTGTTCATAATTTAGCTCTGTACTGTATACGACTAATTAAAATATTCTGAAATGAAAATCGTTGATACTGTACACTATTATACTACTACTAGTACTACTGTATTATACACAGAAGCAGTTTGGATAGGTGATATGGAGTGTTGGGTGGTACAGAGGGTAAGGGTCTGTTTAGCGCTGAAATTAACCGTTAATATAATTTGTATATCGACAGAGCAAATAGGGATATGGCGGTCAATTCAAACGTTGCTGCACTGTAGTTGACTCAAGGTCAGCGGCTGTCAATCAAATAACCGTTATTTTGCGTTTCAGCTAAAAGTTGCGCTGAAATATCCGGTTAAATGGCATTCAAATTCCGAATTTTTAACCAGTTACTGAAAATTTGTCCTGTTTCTGCAACCAAGGATTTAGGATTAATTTATTCACACGGTTAATAACCGGTTATCTTTTTGCAGCAGAAACAATAGGACCTAATAACCAGAGACGTGTAAAAGGTTGATACAATAGGTCAATCAGGGTCAAAATCGCTTGAGTAAAAGCTACTGGTTGCCTGCGACATTGTCGTTCGCGCACTATTTTGATTTTTAATTAGATACTAGTAGTACTAACATTTTTCATTTTCCCCCGGTATTATATCACGTTGGTGTTGTTAAATCCTGTATTGCCACTCAATGGATTAGTTATTTCACCCTATTCATCATTTTCTTCATTCTACCATCTGTTCAATCTTTGTGGTTTGTCTAAGTATATACAGTTAGTGCATAATAATATTAGTTCATCTCTGTTAATTGCCTCAGTACATTATATCATAATATAGCAAAATATGTTGGAATAACTCAATTATGACATCAGGTATGATAATTTGTTGTATGGTTTCTGTGTTTTTAAGGTATTTTAGCTGTTTTTAATTATACAAAATTCTCGAAAAAGAGGAGATTATTACCACTAGATTATAGTGTTAAATACAGTTAAATCTCCCAAAATTAGGGTATGTTCAGATCCATGGAGTCATGCTTTCGTATCGCAAGCAATGTCACATTATAAGTAGCATCGTAAGCGTACCGAATTGGGCAAGCATCTGGTATGCCGGAGTAAATTTGATTGGTTAGAGGTCAATATCATTGATGCATGACTTCCGTATTGTAAGCGTCGTTCACTGATCTATTATCTTGAGCTGCTGTAACGAACGAAAGTATAACTCCGTAGGTCTGAACAGGCCCTTAGACACCCTTGATCTTGTCCATAATGTTGGCAAATTTGTCTGGTTATCCGCAATCTGATTATAATCAGAATTTTAATTATAATAACAAATTTAGAACCATTGGACCATAACAAATTCTCCTTTTGAGAGTTTCCGGTTTACAGAATCTGGTTTCAGGGAAAAGTTTCGATTTCATTTATTTGGCATATTAAACAAGGTAGTAAAACACAACTGAAACTGTGGCAGTATTTACATATTAAATCCAAATACAAATTAATGAAAAAATGACAATGCTGTGGGTATCAGTGCCTGGATCTCAGTGAAGATATATATTATATATACTACTACTTTATATACTGCTACTTTTTCTGGCTGTTTTACTTTATCGTTTTGATTTAGCTTTTTGCTTATTTTATTTTGTATCTCCATTGAGATCCAGCCACTGATACCCACAACATTGTCATTATTTTCAGTAATTTGCCTTTGGATTTATATTATATAGATAGTGTACACATGAATGTTAACAATGTCAAATTTTATAGTACCGTTATTTTAATAGTATTATTATTATTTTTTTTGTCTAACTTTATCTCCCTCGCATCATTTTTTTTTTTGATTGTCTGTATGCCACCGTTAAAGTTACAATTAAATTTTCAAATGATTAATATGTCAATTACGAATAGGAATTAAATATGAATGTACAAATCAATGTGTAAGTAATCCAAGATAAACCATATTGCTTTGCACTATTGAAATAATTAAGATATATTTTTTCAGTGTCGTTACGTAGCACATGGTAAATCAGCTACGTCATAACCAACGTTTTCATAATAACCATTTTACGCAACAGTCGATATTCCCAGGTATGTTTCTGGCCACGTGCCAACCTCTACGATGTATTAAAATAGGATTCTACACTTAAAGTGACTACCCACTGCAACACGTCACAAGCGCGCCGTTATAGGCTAATGGCTTTACTTTTGTGAGCTCTTCTGCGGAACGACACAACATGATAATAATAATGGTTTATGTATTTGCTTTACTATTTATCTATGTAAGATAGGATTATAGCATTATAATATGATTGAAACACAAAGCAACAAATGTATAGTACTGGTTTCATTATTTTCTTCACAATTAATTATACATATACAGTAACCTATTAAAGATGTATTGTACCCCTGAGAAAATAATTCTTACAATTTGTTTTTGTTGAATATGCCATTTTAATGTCACTTAATAGTTAAAAAAGGTATTTAAATCTAAAAAAGTGTAATTTTAAAGCAAACAGTTGTCACATTGACTGCCAATGAGTTTTTGGTTGAATTTAACCATTTATTTTGTCATTTTATAAAAAACATTAGTTTTTTTTTCTACGAAAGTGATTAACTTGATTAAAACTACAAAATAATCTATTCAAAATCTGATTTTATTAATCTTTATTTTTCATGTTTTTGGGAGACAATACATCTTTAAGGAATAGAATAGGGGATATATTAATAAAAAAAAAATATCCAAAATAGTTTTTCTCCTAATGGAACTAATAGTCGGTTTCAACAGAATGATGCAAAGCATCCGTGGAGTTTCTGATTAATGTACAGTATGGAAGCATTGCCAACGAGCATTGATTTTGTGGATCAACTTCGTATGTAATGTTTCTATGGATATAAAGTCTGAAATAAAGTGAAGTGAATTAATAAATGAATATGTCTTTGAAAAGAAGTACCGTACCTGTGTCATCAATACATTAAATTAATTTGGCTGAAACACTTAATTGACTCATTATATATTAACCGTTTATAATATTAAAGACCCCTTCCTTACAATTTGTGACGTTTTGTAAAAATAATACATATATATTACTGTAAAAACATTAAACCAGGTCATTCCTTGTCTTAAATGTACGTTTTGTGGTAAATTATGATAAAAAGTGAGAAACAATGTCTCGTGGACGGTCTTTAGGCCTAGACTAGCTAGGCTTAGTTTTGTAGGCCTACAGTAGCTGGTAAATATCGGTAACTAGCCTGACGTTGTATAGTTGCTGCGTTGATCGGTATCCGGTATTTTCACTGAAAAGAGTCTTCCATTTGTTTTGGCCTCATAATCGATCGAAAAGTGGGTGAATTACAGAAGAAAAACAAAAATATCAATCTGCGCGCAATGCATTTTGGGATTTATAGCGGGCCGCTATAATGATTAGAATCGACATATTTTTCACATTTTTAACCGTTTAAAAACGAAAAAATTATCGCAATAGAACCATATAGTATTATTTTTACATTAAATATAGTTTGTGATCTTAAATTAGATCTAAAAAACGTAGGGAAGGGGTATTTAAGTATGATAAAACATTTTGACATAGGGTAAGAAATACAGTATTCAATAATAATATTGATAGTTCATTATATAAACAGGCTCTTCAATGCACTTTTGTAAACATTATTACTCTGGTCATTTTGGATCAAACAGTATGGAAAAACAAAAATGAAGACCTTACATATTTCATACCACAGACTGATAGCTATCTAATACCCACTTAACCACAGATCTTGTTATAAACCTTTAGGCCACCTACATTACTGTTTGACCGCTTTGTGCCCTTTGCTTTTAGAAATAATCATTTATGTAATTAATGTTTTTTGATTTATCAAACTGATATCAAACTAGCAGTTTTGTTTTTTTTTTAGTATGTGACAGAAATGAATGTGTTGTTCACCGTCATCACAATTTTAATTAATCTAAATGGGTTCATTGACAGTTTAATTCTGTTTGACATGAAATAGTACTTCTGAGTCAGAATCAGGGTTTAAATATACAGTATATGTACTGTACATTAATACCGTTTACACATAACATCTGCATAATTTGTAACAAGAATAATAATTTATTTGGAAGCTACACTTTTAAAACAGTGGCACACTTCTTGAATGAAGGCGCGTCCAGAGTACAGTAAGTAAAATAAAAGTTAGAGGAAAAAAAATGATTTAACAATAGGCCTATGTACAGTACAAGGAAACTTAAACTAAATTATGTACAAGATATTAAAAAAAATGTGTAACATAGTTTGATCTTTATTACACATTTTCATACAACCATACACATAGTGATAGTTGGGTGCTACAGTAATGATTACTATGATTCAGTTTAATACTAGCAGCGCAATTGTGCAGGAACAACTCAAAGCATCTCGTGATTTTCCAGAAAATTGTCTTCACACTATGCAAACCTGGTTCCAACTTGCTGTGAAAATGGTATTAGTTAAAAGAATTATTTAAACTATACAACCAAATGGGTGAGCATAGTACCAAAGTTGGCTGTGGTGCATTATAATTAATTGTCTGAATTTAACATAATTTATAGGGTGGGATTACTTACTATATACTTGAGAATTGGGATTTTCCCAATATACAACCATACTTTTTTACATGTTTTGTTAATAGATACTATACTAATCATACATTATATTTTTGTAAACAAAATCTTGAACAGGTGGGTCAAAAGCGGTTGCGATTCAGGAAATAAAAAATGGCAGATCCAGGATTTTGAAATGGGGAGGTCTCAGGGCCTAAAAATGGTGAAATGAAGTGCTTAGCTTACTGTAATTTTATGTCCTATCTTTTGCATTACTATTTGCGAAATTTCGCGCCTGTTAAAATTGTATATTTAGCTAGCATAACTGTACTGGCTACCTTCTTTTAAATTCATTCAGGAATATTTTACTTGCTCTCTTTTTAAAAACTAGTTTTATAATATGATTGATATTGATGGTGTAGACTGCTACTTTAGCTTCATATGGCAATTAGTTGAAAGCTTATTATCCATGTAATGACATGAATCAGGTTTGAAACTGAAAGCTTTAAACTGAAAAACAAAACCAGACAGCTCTGATAATTTACCTATTTATAATATTTGTTTCTTATTTACATTGTACCATTAATATAATTATACACACAATATTATTGTTATATTATTAAATACAGTAGAGCTCCGTTTAAATGGACACCTGTGGGACCCTTTAAGGTATCGTCTGTAGGCCTATAAAACACATATTGATCCCCCGTGTTCACTAACAGTACAGGTGTTTCTTTGGTGGAGGGTTCAACTGTCCAACTGTCCATTACCTACTTAGGTTGGTTCAGGTAATCAATCAATTGTAGAGTGGGTGCGGAGGGTCGGATAGGGGGTGGAGGGTAGGGGTAAGATGTCTGTTGTTTTTAAAAGGTTATTCCATGATTTTTTTCTAGATATATTACATTTGTTGTCCTAATCCATAGTTCAAACATAATTTCTCTATAATTGGAAAAAATAGAAATTAGTAGTGAGTTACTGAGTTGAAATATCTCAATTAATTTATTGTTTAAATTATCCAACAGGGAGCATGACACTGGATAGCATGATAACGAGGCGGAAGAAGCTGTCAACATCATCTACATACAGTGAGTCTATGGAAGAGGATAAGGTACTCTTTCCTGGTTTGTCTGTCAAAGTTGCTGCCATTGATAAGTTAGCTGAGCTCTGTGTAGAATGTTTCGGTAAGTTGTTGACTCTGACAAGGCGGAGACAAGGGAATCAAATCCTGTTTCCCACTAAGCGAATATATATTTATCCTCACTGGCTAAACGCTGGGGCCCAGAGCATGAGGAGCCCAATTACCCAGCGTTGGAGGGTCTCTTAGGAGTGCCTTTTCCCATTGCATACACCAGTAGAGTGTAAGGACTCCAAAACCTTGAATTAATTCCAACCTTAATATACACTGGTTGAAATTAACAAATATACGGTAAACCTTAATACAGGCCTCATCACTCTACATACAATAATTATTAACGATTTATTTTAAACCTAAAGGCTTATATGAATTATTGTCAATAGGTTAGATATATCTTAACCTTCATAATAAGTACTATAGTATGAATAAAATGTTCTAATTTGTTTTGATAAGCAATCGATATGATTTATTCATTTATGTATTTATTCAACATATCTATGCAGGATGAAATATTACAAATCTGTTTTACGTATTCAGATTTATAAAGTGTATATAGAATGCCATGTAAATTTGATATTTTACGATGTATTGTCCCCCAAAACATGAAAAATATAGATGAATAAAATAAAGCTTTTAATTTTTCCCCCCAATAAATGAACAAAAATAATGATTTCGCTTTATAAAATAACAGTAACATTCAACAAAAAACAAGCATCATTAAAAGACTTATTACAACCATGGAGGTATACAACCATGTTACAACCAACGACTAGTGATATTAATAAGTATAAACAAAAATGGCTAAACTTAAACACATATAATAAATTAACAAAAGTGCATTTTATACTCTCCAAAAAAAGGGCAAATACCTTGTTAAAAATTGTTGGGATAATCATAAGCCCATTGGCCCCCTGGATTTGACGATGACAAATAATTATTATTCATTATTACTTGCATGAGCTTCTCAACATTTTATGTTGGTTCTTAAAATAACATAATAATTATATTGATTCTTTTCATGTATGTAACATTGTAATACTACTGTAGCACGGTTAGTGTTTACAGAAAAAATGCTTAGATTAGATTAGTCTAGGTCAAATGAATTAATGGATGATTGCTGGTTAGATTGATAAAGAGGTTTGGCGATGTTAACATGAGTGCATTTTCATACAGTTGACACATACGCAATGGCTGTTCAGGCATTTATGTTCATTTAAAAATTCCATAAAGCTCTGTCTACACTATCAAACTAGTTTGACAACAAAAATATGATGTGCCCTAATATAGAAGTGATATGAATTAAAAATTAACTTTAAAAATATGTCAATAACTTCATTCCAAAATACAATTAATACACAACATTTAAACTAAGTTTTTTTTTTCTAAAATTGATTTCTATTTTTAATGTATATTTTCTCTATTATTTTGATTACTCTTTTTCTTTACTTATGTTTGTTATGATATTTCCAATTACTGTACCACTTTGAAAATCAATGCACTAGTACTGAGAGTGCCTGCAGAATAAAGAAAGAATAAATAAATAAATAAAAAAATAAATATGCCGAATATGATAGTGATAATACATCATCATGTCCATATATGGGCACATCACATTTTTTTGATAGTGTATACAAAAATGTATTAAAAAACACTCAATATTCATGTGACAAATCCTCATTCTCTCACTACATTAATTTATAACCTGTTTCTGATGGGAATAATAATAGCTTGTTAATAACTATGTAAATAAATTACCCCAATTTAGCAAGAAATCAGGACAAATTTTAAATTACATATACAATGGAATTCTTGAAATAATGCTTAATAATATCAATTCTTTGGGTTTAGGGTTAATTTATTTTTATTTCAAAGAAAATTGATCATATACTGTATGTACAGGATGTGATGTTGATTCATTGAACTAAAATTTTATTTAGCAATTTATTTGTAAAAAAACTGAATAATGATATACTTGATGCCAAAAGATGTATTGTCCCCCAAAAACATGAAAAATGAAGATTAATTGAAGCAGATTTTTAATAGCTTATTTTGTAGTTTTAATCAAGTTAATCACTTTCATAGAAAAAAATAAACGAAAAAAAAAAATGTTTTCACTTTATTAAATGACAAAATAAATGGTTAAATTCAAACAAAAACCCATTGTCTGACAGCCAATTTGACTATTTTTTGCTTTAAAATACATTTTTTAGGTAAATACATTTTTTTTTTTCGATCTAATTTTTGCTCAAAGTGGATAACTATTAGGTGACATTAAAATGGCATATTCAACAACAAAAAATTATTTTTCAGGGGAAAATACATCTTTAATTTGTTTATTTTGTTGTATTTTTCAGATGACGCAGGGCAAGTTATCGAGGAATCCTCATTCCCACGTGTACTTTTTTTAATGCATGAGTGGTTTATGCTATCAGAAGAACTTGCCACTCAGTTTCTTCAATTATATCCTTTTTGAAATTGTAATTGTTTGTAACTATTTACTTGGGCTCGAATCTAACCCCTAGCCATCAGCGCAAAGCCCAGACTAGTGATCTGGAAGTCGTGGGTTCATTTCATTTTGATAATTTTTCTGCAAAATGAGCCATTCGATTTCAGTTCTTGGTCATTCTGATGTACTGTATAAGCCCATCCCAACTTTGTGTTCAAAGGGATGCCTGGTATGGTATATAACTCATATCTGTAAAGCTCTGTCTACATTATTAAACTAGTTTGACAAAAAAGTGTGATTTGCCCAAATATGGTAGTGATATGACATCGTGTCCATATATGGCCACATCACATTTTTTTGTAACATATAAAATGAGATGTGCCCATATAATGGACATGATGATGTCATATCACTACCATATTTAGGCATTCACTACCACTTTTTTGTCAAATTAGTTTGATAGTGTAGACACAGCTTTTAGGTACAGTATATAAATAATTGTTTGATTTTTAAAATGATAAATTTAATGAAAAACTTGTTTCGTCTTCAGGATCCTACAGTCAGTTTAGGGTACGATTATGTACATTTGTAATGTTTAAATCAAATTCAAAATACCTTTTATTAATCTAAATTTTAGATCTATTACCAACAATTGAAATTCTACTCTGTCACACCACCCACATATCGATCAAATATTCTGAGAAGTTCGTGAAAATGAAATATAAATGTATTATTTTCTATACAAGCCCCCGAGTAAAAACCATTAGTGCACGTGTTGTTGTGATATATGTAATCTAGCTTTCAAAGATATTTAATAAAAGTAGTTTTAGTTGGAATTTAATTGAATTGAAATTACTATAGATTTGCTATTGCACTGGTGTGCTCAAAAGAACCAACATGGGCCTATAGAGTATTTTAAAAGCAGTGTCTCCTATCTGTGTCTTAATATTCATTTTGGAATATAATATTGTAAAATGATGCAGAAAATTATAGCGGCACCCAAAACCTTAAATGAAATTGATTAGTTTTTTCTCACAAATCAACAGGCACAGAAGAAATTCTAAACCACCCGCATCTTTCAGTATATTTATTTATGCAGTCAGATCTCCGAAGAGATACAATACTTTTACATAAACCAACGCACAGAACAAATTCTAATTTTTTTTTCTAATAATGGCGAAAGCTGAGAGGATTGTTGGTGTTGTACATAATGTGTAGTACTAGGGTTTTATAAAACAAATTTCAATTTTTCTAAAAAATGTGCAATTTATATAACCTATGATGAAATAAAGCCTTTAACTCACAAAAGGTTTTAGAACAGGGCGTTATGGTATGACATTAATATTTCAAACTTATCAGTATTTTGTTTGTCTTTTCTTTAATCTTTCTTACGTATCAATCCAGCAATAAAAGTCAGTGTAACAAGTCGACATGTATGCATAATGCAACGTTTGAAGATTGTCAGGCTTTTAGTTACAGAAGAAGGATATGTCATGCTATAAGGTATAAACTACTATAATATATATATACATATTAATTTAATTCAACATTATATATACTAATAATTTATATATACATATATATAAATCCAAAGGCAAATTACTGAAAAAATTACAATGATATAAAGACATTAGGCATAGAACAGTAATTCTAAACCGCCCGGTGATATACTGAAATTTAATTAATTAATTTGAAACGATAAAGATGAGGAAATCTGTGAGAATTAGAAAAAGTCGACCCAATCGGGATTCGAACCCGGAACCTTCTGCTTGATATGCAGATGTCCTAACCATTAGACCACTGGGAATAATGGTTAGTTAATACATGGTAATGTGCAAACCCGATTGGATAGCGACTCTCTAACATTCTCGACGGAACAGCACTAGTCCCTCAATTGTACGCACGCGCACCAGAGATCAAATTGATACGCCCTCATTTATATATATATATGTCTGCTGCGTTAGAGGAGGTACACAAAGAATTGGGTTCAGAATGAACGATGAATGGTCGTTATGGTGTAATCAAATCAACGATAGGATGAAAAATGTAACAAATAAATTGTGTTATTTTCTAATAATCGTTTATAAAATCCGAGTGATTTTGGGACTCTAAAAAACGTCCGATTGTGATTTGCAAGCTTTCTGTGTTCAGGATTTCCATTGCACCTTGTTATGGTGATAAGTTAGTTTACATAGGCCTGTCATACTAAATGAAACACACTGCGTCAGACATAAAAAAAAACCTGCTATTTTACTCATCACTCGTCCCAATGTAATTGTATAAAATATCATAATAAATAATTTTTATTTGCTACTATTTTTATTTAAATCAATATTGCATTCAATCTGCCTTATTACATACTGTACATAATATACACATACTTCATTTTTTTTAACTGTAGGATGGTCGATAATATTAGAAGTTAGAGATTGATCGTAATAGGTTAATCAAATGGAAGTAGTTTGCTAATGGGATAATCTGTATTCATTTCAATGACTCTAGTCTCGACCTAATTGATGACAAATTATTTTCTGATTAGTTTTTTCTATTGTAAAACATGCATGCATATATTCATAGAACAAAATAGTCCATAAATAGATTGGTTTTAGTCATTCTATTTCCATTGTCTACGTTATGCAAATTAATTAGTATAATCAAATTATGACATCATCAATTTAATGCAATGATTAATGTTATTGAGAGGGCTGTACTGAAAAAAAATTATTTTGCAAGGGCACTATTATTACATTTAGAATAAAAGAAACAAAAAGAAGAAAGAGAATAAGTGACAATTTTGTAAAGTATGCATTTATGGTTCCTCAGGTGCAAGGTTTTTCTAATACTGCCCTGGAAAACTGACACTGCTCTACACTAATTATTTATAAGCCAATCTTTTGTAACTTTGGCATTTTGTAAGTTACAGCTAAATCTGATGCATGCCTAATACATAGGATAAAAATGGTAATTTTCTCCCCTTGGCGTCATAGTCAAAGGTGTTCTCCTGCCTTTCACCATCCAAACGTATGTTTTCTAGATTCATCGATGATATATATTAAATATACATTTTTTATTAACTTCTCTTTCAAATTCAATAATATAACCAATAAAAGTAATTAATTTAGTTGATTATTTTTTATATTCAATTGTTGATTGATAGAAACATTAATTGATATGGAATATTCATATAAATTCTATCTATATCTAAATGTACTTGATTTTATCAAGTTACCCTTGATAAGATTAAATTAAATAATATTTGTTTTAACATAAATACAGTACATATGCTTCCATCTTCTATATCAATTTATGGTAATCTCTTAAGCAATGGGTGTGGATTTTCCCTTGAAAAAGTATTAACCCAGAAACCAACACTAAAGTTCTAAATACGATATTAAAATGAGATTTTTAGAGCAGGAAAATAATTGGTTATTATATTAGAAACAACTCCCTGATTAAAATAGTGTGTAAACACAGGGGGGTAATTTCATACTAAATGTTTTTTCTGCCACTAAATTGAAATTTAGATCCCATTCATCGTACAGTATACAATATCCATATAACATTATAACGTCCAGGGCTGGAAGAGAATTTGTCAATTGGCAGACTGTATCGTAAAATAGGCCTACTCAGTGTCTACAGCCCTGGACTCTTTGGACAACCCCCTTAAAATAGTCATGTGACCGCCCCTGAAACAAAATTGTTTGTGGAAATAACAGGTTTAAAGTGGTGTGGTGTTTTTGCAAAAACTCTCAATAGATCACACAAGTTGGGGACCATTTAACTAACACTTACTTTTTAATTTTAACTTTAAAGCTGTTGTTTCTTTTTATCTCATTAACTGTATTTTTCATTTTTCGACCACTAATTATTACCCAATGATGTACCAAATTTTTAGGAGCGAAAATCAGGCAACAAGCTGTTCTTCACACCAGCTGCAGATATTAGAAATTTCATTTTTATGTGAAAGTTGGAGGAATTTTAAAGTCATTAACAATTAACTTATTATAAATCCGTAATCGACGACAGAAGCCTTTGTACTCTTTTCTCAACCCTTGCCACAATAAAGTTACTAAAATGAAAAATAAAAATATGTTGCTCTCCTGTATTAGTGATTTCAACCTGTCTTTTTCACATAATGACTTTAATAGCCTCGCTAAACCTGCAAACATAACACGTACTAAACACTATGACATTCTGTTCTTCAGGTATTGGATAATGAACTGGCCTGTTCATTTTGATTTAGACAAGAAATTATACGGTGTACTGCAAGAATTTCAAACACTCCTACACGAAGATGGAAATTCACAACTTATAACTATTGTCGATGTTTCCAATTTGTAAGTTTTTGAATAACATTCTTGTTTGTTAACATGAATATCATTCAGAATGATGTGTAAAGTGAGAATAAAATCTTCCAACGAAAGTTATATGTCCCACAGAAAATAAAAGCAAAGATATACACAGTGCAAGATAGATTGCAATGCAATGATGTAGGCACAATGCAAGTGAGTTGACCAATCACAAGCGACAGTTCAGATGATCCATCGTGTTGTGATTGGTCAAATTCCTTTATGTCCTTGCATTGAGTCCAAGTGAAAATGGTGCTAAATCTAATTTCATCGCTTGTACCATCTCACTTTCTAATGCAGTAAAACTACATTTTCTGACTTTTTTTAGACCATCATATGACTGGATGCGTGTCGTATCTGTACGGAACCCTCTCCGTGGAAGGAACCGCAAAGTATCTTTAGTCTTCAATCATTTAGAGCCAACAGAATTAGCTGATCATCTTACTTTTCTTGAGTACAAAGTATTTCGGCGTTTAAATGTAAGTGTACAGAATAGTGTTATGTATGTTCAATACAGATATGGATTTAAGTGTATGTGTATTACATTCAGTTTTTCAGTTTTGCCGGGAAACTGAACTGGAAGTATTCAAAGAATAAAAATGCACCTGCATTTCATAATTGAATATATTTCGTACAAAGAACCTTCCGATTTTAAAACATTGTATGTGACCACTTTAGGAGACATAATTTGAGCAATAGAATTCAAAATGTATTCCTTTACAGATTTTCGCTCTAATATTGATATTATTATTTTCTCGAAACATGTCAAGACATTTTAAAGAAATTTGCCTATTTATCAAATGCCTCACAATCGTGATTTTAACTCGAAAGTTTGGTGAAATCATACATGATTTATCTAATATGGATATGTTTGAACTACTATTACATTTAGACTCATAAACATTCATTATTTGTATAATATTATAATCTCTCTCTATTTTCATACCGCTCATTTTCCCTCTATTTATAAATTATTATTATTATTACTGTTATTATTTCCGTTTCGCAATCCAAGATGAATATAACAATGCATCGTAATTCCTTGACTTAACAATGGCAGTCACTTAAAGTGTTTGCAGACTCTTAAGTACATGTCGGTTCTCTTCAGCGTGCATTTAATTAAACGATCACACTTCACGCGTGACTGATCACCATCGAGAACATGATTGCCAAGTTCAGCATCAGATCAGCGTATACTTGGATTGTGGCGAATGCTGTAAAAACATGTTTGAGCATAGCTTGTTAATTAATAATAAGTTTTATCACTTCTGATGTTTATTCATTTATAGCCATTTTGCATTTTTGACTTGTTTGATCGTTGTTCCAAAATAAGTAGAATATCCGTAACTTGAACATTTGTAATAATTATAATTTTATAGGATAATTTGGTAAGATATTTTAAATTATTTAGTGATATATATAAACTATATTTTTACAATATAGTTGAATTAAATTAAAAGAGTGGTAATTAATTAATAAAAGATTTTTATATGGATAGGAAATAAAAACATAAATATTTGTTCAATGGAATTAATTGAATTCATTAATGTAACATAAACTATTACTACTATATTAATGTATACAGTAGGTATTATTATACGGAGGTATTAGCCCACACTCGTGTATAAGTCCACCCTGAGGATAGCCCTCTTTTGTGTATAAAAGTCCACCCTGAGGAATAGCCCACACTTGTGTATAAGTCCACCCTGAGGATAGCCCTCTTTTGTGTATAAAAGTCCACCCTGAGGAATAGCCCCACACTTCTGTATAAGTCCACCTTGAGGAATATCCCACACTTGTGTATCAGTCCATCCTGAGGAATAGCCCACACTCATGTATAAGTCCATCCTGAGGAATAGCCCACACTCATGTATAAGTCCATCCTGAGGAATAGCCCACACTCATATATAAGTCTACCATGAGGAATAGCCCACACTCATGTATAAGTCCACCCTGAGGAATAGCCCACACTCATGTATAAGTTTACCATGAGGAATAGCCCACACTCATGTATAAGTCTACCCTGAGGAATAGCCCACACTCATATATAAGTCCACCCTGAGGAATAGCCCACACTCATGTATAAGTCTACCATGAGGAATAGCCCACACTCATATATAAGTCCACCCTGAGGAATAGCCCACACTCATGTATAAGTTTACCATGAGGAATAGCCCACACTCATGTATAAGTCTACCCTGAGGAATAGCCCACACTCATGTATAAGTCCACCCTGAGGAATAGTCCACACTCATGTCTAAGTCCACCCTGAGGAATAGCCCACACTTATGTATAAGTCCACCCTGAGGAATAGCCCACACTCATGTATAAGTCTACCATGAGGAATAGCCCACACTCATGTATAAGTCTACCCTGAGGAATAGCCCACACTCATGTATAAGTCCACCCTGAGGAATAGTCCACACTCATGTCTAAGTCCACCCTGAGGAATAGCCCACACTTATGTATAAGTCCACCCTTAGAAATAGCCCACACTCATGTATAAGTCTCTCCTGAGGAATAGCCCTCACTAGTATAAGTCCAGCCTGAGGAATAGCCCACACTCATGTATAAGTCCACCCTGAGGAATAGCCCACACTTATGTATAAGTCCACCCTGAGGAATAGCCCACACTCTATAATCCAATCTGAGGTAGTAGCTCACACTCATATATAAGTCCACCCTGAGGAATAGCCCACACTCATGTATAAGTCCACTCTGAGGAATAGTCCACACTAATGTATAAGTCCACCCTGAGAAATAGCCAACACTCATGTATAAGTCCATCCTGAGGAATAGCCCACACTCATGTATAAGTCCACCCTGAGGAATAGCCCACACTCATATATAATCCTATCCTATCTGAGGTAGTAGCTCACACTTATTAAAAACTTGTATACAGTATGTACTATCACCTGTTGATAGGTGAGTCAAGGCTAGATTCTAAACTACCTATTCATTTTGTTTTATTTTTAATGGTAAAAATAAATTTCTTTTCTATATTTGAATTGAAAATAAAAGAGGAATTAGAGCTGGAGGGACTTACTACTGGCAAACTTAATCTATTATTATATATTTTAGGTCAGATGTTACCAATTAAATCTAAAAATATATTCAACATAGATAGTCGTCAAATATAGATGCTATCAATAACATAATGACTTGGATGAGAACCATTATGTATTTTGATTGGATAATATAAAACATTGAGTATGTACTCAAGAATGTTGATTGGTTAATCTGAATCGTTGACCCTTTAAACCTTATTTAAAGATACAGTTGCACAAAACTAGAGTATGTTAAAAAAGTAAAATAGTATTCCTTTTGTTTTAGTTCCAAGCTATTTTCTCAATCGTATATATTATTATATGTACGACATATGTATACGTATATATACATTTTTCAAGCATAGATTTTCTCATTTATTTATATTATTATATATACGACATATGTATACGTATATATACATTTTCCAAGCATAGATTTCTCATTTATGTATATTATTATATATACGACATATGTATATGTAGGGCTAGTGTTGCCCGAAAGCTCTGCTTACTTTTCTGGCTGTTTTACTTTATCGTTTTGATTTAGCTTTTCGTTTTTTGTTTTTTTTTTGTATCTCCATTGAGATCCATCCACTGATACCCACAGCATTGTCATTTTTTCAGTAATTTGCCTTTGGATTTATATATATTTTTAATATATATGTTCAAGCATTGTTACTTTGGGAATATGAACATCTTATTATCCCCAACTAGTATGTTGCTATACCCTCTTTATCCCACTATTCAACCTTTGACCTCTGTGCTATATTCATATTAATGTTAATCCGCCTTGTCTTTATTGTTTTAGTTTGGTGATTTTAAAAGCTATGCCCTGAGCGGTCAGCTGAAGGATAACGTAAAGTTGGAACGTTCGGTTGGCCTATTCAACGGATTATCCATGTGGATTCAATGTATGGTACTAAGTCGACACACGCCAAAGCAAAGGGCTGAGGTCATGGAGAAATTTGTCAATGTAGCAGTTGTAAGTATATACTGTAGTTTCTATATTTATAAAGTTTATTTTTAAATTACTGTATGTGACCAAGTATAATCCCATGTTTTAGTATAGTCCCACCCACAAATTTAGGCTGAATTTAGACACAAGGATTTGGTCAATCCATTGTTAATGTGATCTGAGTATAATAATCCAACACCCAATTTTTAACAAATTTTTAATCATTTGGCCCACTCGGTCATATGGTAATTTATTAAATTAAATTTATTTGATTAATTAATAATTAATTATTATTATTTTTTGGTCCAACTGAGATAAGTTTACTTTTAGGTTGGTCCTCATTTTTATGCTTTGTATTATTTGTATGGCATTTGATGAAATAAATGTTTGTTGAATTGGAATTTTGAATTTAATTCATTCATCATATTGTAAGTACGTTTTATTGCCGTTTTTATCTAGAGAAACACAATTCAATTCAATTCAACAACATCAAATGGCATACAAATATATAGAGCATAAAACTTGTCTCAGTTGGCCCTTTAACATGGTTTCAAAATATATATGTTTTTGTTGATAGTCATTGTCTATATTGCATAGTAATAGAGCAGGAGCCCAGAGGGGTCAACCTAGCTGGAAAGTTAACCAATTTCTATGCATGTGGCAATTATCTACGTACATATCAATGTATGGAAATGACAGTCTGGCGCGTTTCTTTTGGTGGGTGTGGCTAGGAAGGACATTGTAAAGGGTCAAAAAAATGAGCTAGATCAGCTGAAAAGTTAACCCCGTGAAATATTTTGCAAATTGTTTGACATAGAGTGAAATATAAGGAATGGCCATTGCCAGACGATTTTAGTGGTGGGAGGTGCCTGCCAGACCCCCATTTCTGGGGGGCCAAAAATGAGCTAGATCAGCTTAAAAGTTAACCCTCTGAAACTGGTGGGAAAATGTTCAATAAACTCATACTTATCATGAATGACCCTTGCCAGACATTTTCAGTGGTGGATTGTGCCCGCCAGACCCCGTCAAACACCCAACCCCCCAAAAATTGAGCTAGATCAGCTGAAAAGTTAACCCCATGAAATATTTTGCAAATTGTTTGACAAAGAGTGAAATATAATGAATGAACATTGCCAGACGATTTTAGTGGTGGGGGGTGCCTGCCAGACCCCCATTTCTGGGGGGCCAAAAATGAGCTAGATCAGCTTAAAAGTTAACCCTCTGAAACTAGTGGGAAAATGTTCAATAAACTCATAACTATCATGAATGACCATTGCCAGGCATTTTCAGTGGTGGATTGTGCCCGCCAGACCCCGTCAAACACCCCACCCCCAAAAAATTGAGCTAGATCAGCTGAAAAGTTAACCCCGTGAAATATTTTGCAAATTGTTTGACATAGAGTGAAATATAATGAATGAACATTTCCAGACGATTTTAGTGGTGGGGGGTGCCTGCCAGACCCCCATTTCTGGAGGGCCAAAAATGAGCTAGATCAGCTTAAAAGTTAACCCTCTAAAACTGGTGGGAAAATGTTCAATGTACTCATAACTATTATGAATGACCATTGCCAGACATTTTCAGTGGTGGATTGTGCCTGCCAGACCCCGTCAAACACCCCCACTCCCAAAAATGAGCTAGATCAGCTGAAAAGCTAACCTTTTAAAACATGCTGTAAAATGTTCAGCATGATCCCTAGTATAATAAATGACCATTGCTAGACATTTAAAGTGGTGGGTTGTGTCCGCCAGACACCCATTAAACAGCATGAATGACTAAAATGAGAACTACATCAAATATCCCAACACCCGACATTTTAGCATATGATACTTTATATAGTACCTTATTCTATCTACAGTAGTTTTCACTAGTTACAACAAAAAGCAGTCTTATTTAATAAGCTATGACTTTTCTGCACAAATTATTTTAAATTAATCCATATATTCCTCTTCTGAATCAGAGTCTTCACTCCATGCATCGCCATAAGAATCACTTGATTCTTCGATCTCTATTTCTTCCGTTTCACTGTCAATTTGTCCTTTTTTATTCTTGATAGACGGCATTGAGCTGTTACAGTTTCCCCCAATTCAAGACCAGCAAATGTTCTCAGCTCCGTGACTGCCATGGCTCGTTGAGTCATAGTCAATGACCACCGGCGCATTGCATTTTCCGAATTAGGAAAGGCAACAATCCCTCTCATACTTGAAGAAGAATCACGATTGACCGTCTGTTCTAAGGAAAGGTCAACAGCTGATCTACTGTAGTGCTTATTTGTACGTCTGATGGAAAATGCTCCTTTTTCCAGTACTTCAAGCAACTTTGGGTCAGCGTTTTTCAGTTTCTGTATGAATAGGCCCTAGAGTTCCCCATCTGACGTAGTTAGGTCGGTTCAGGGCAAAGTAAACAGATAATATGGTTGGAAATACATTAATGTAGCCAGTGACATCATTTGTTTTCACACATCTCTGAAGTTCTCTATGGAGTCGATTAATAAGAAAAATGTAAATAGCCCAGAATTGTGCTGTTGAACCTATATTTCCAGTAAGCACTGACTTGAAGTAATTCTCGTACTTCTGCAGGTGATTAATTACAACAGGATCCGATATATGTTCTTCAATCAATGATGGGTCCAAAGGTGCAGTTGACATTATTTCTTGAAATGTGTGATGATCTTCTGCATTTATTTCTTGAAGAAAGCGTTTATACAACTTTTGCTCCAAGACATTGGCAAGCAATTGGTGAATTCTAGTACACTTTCCTTTGATGAAACCCATCATTGACCCCTCAGCCAAGATATCTGCTTCTTGGAGAATATATTCGATACCGCTGTCGTTAATGTACGTTCCAACTGCTCCGTAGAACGCCAACTCTAGAAGAAACTGAACTCGGCAGATCAACGGCACACAGAATTAGACTATTGATACGTTGGTTTTTTGAAAATTTTACCCGCTGGGAAAGTGACTTGCACCCAGAAACAGTTGCTATCTTAAGACTTTTCTCTTCTTTCCCATTTTTTCGGCCTTTTCCACAAAATATGCAAGTTCCCTTTAACATGCCACATTCATCTGATTTCCGAAGAACACTACTTTGTCTTGTTTCACGGCAGTGTAATACCTATGACATAAAGGGTGATAGCTGATTGAATTTTCAGGTTGTTTCATAAGAAAAATCTTGTTTGTTGTATCAGCATATTTGTCAGACTTCATTTTCTTACGTAATGCAGCAGCATTCTTTACAGTTGACCATTTCATTTCACTGAACGCTCTTAATTTACAATCGTTGTCCGCCGTTACCGTTTGGCAGATGTAGCACTTAGAAACATGGTCAGTGTTCTGAAAGAAATGTAATGTCCCAAGTCAAGCATATTCAAACTTTAAATTAAACTACAAATAAAAGTAATATGGAATGTAGAATACATTTTCAAAGAGAAAAAACATAGGCTATTTAAAATTAATGATCACATTATACCTCTTTACTAACAGATACAGGTAAAATACTTGTTGCTGCTGGTCCAACTGCTTCACTTATATCCTGTTCTTCTGTAGTTTCAGAGGTTTTTTCTTGAGTTTTACTATGTTGTAATTCTTTATCTCCTTGCTCTTCTGTAGTTGTACTGTACATGGATGCATTTTTTCTGCACAACTTTGTGACTTTTCCAAGGTTATTGATGTTTCTTCTGAATGTGTTTCCTCTTGATTTATTCTTAAAGATACTTTGTCTCGCTCTTTTGGTACTGTTTGCTTTTCTTTTAGATTCATTATGGCTGTCATAAACATTGAACAAAACACAACTCTACAATTAGTGAATTAATATATTATTGCACTATTTTAATTAACTGTAACTATATAAACACCATACCCCTTACTAGTGCTTACAACCTAATAAAGCATTGTCCAGGTCTTTCTTAATTACACTGTATCCTAATCTCAAACAATATAATTAAACCAATACATATACATATTACTTAGACTTGCCTAAAGCTTAATTAATGACATGGCACTGACTTCCTAACCACAATATTAGAAATTAGGAAACAACATTCCTAATGGTAATCAATCGTATACTTCTAACAAGTAAAACATGAATATTAACATAAATGTGTCAACGCCTTGGTTCATAGTTGCATTAGGCTGTTTACTGGGCCCCTTATATTAAGCAATAGGCCAGTGAGCGCTCATGCTGTTACGCCACTGAACGCTGTGGAATATCTATCAATGAGCCATAAATAGCCTAGGCCTAATTGTATTTGTTTAGTATTACTGTTAAGATACACAATTAAAAAAAATCATAGCTGGACACTTACCTTGATTTAAAGATGTACCACTCTCTATCATAATCAAAATGCATTTAATAAAATCAGCCTTTGTTTTGAAATGTTGATGATAATCAACAACATTATTCTCTAGTGAACCATTATAGAAGATAAGTCAGTTTCTAAATATTTCCTTTAACTGCATAAACCAATTGACTAATTGATTTACTTTTTTCCACACCACAAAAAGACAAAGAAGTCCTGTTCTGAATACCTATTTTACACTATGTTGAACTTATATACTGTACCATAGTGGCACATTTGTGAATTAGGTAAGGGGTTGGATGGATGGGGTGGTTCTATAATGAGCAAATAAAAATGTCTGGTAATGAGAATTCATATCCTTGACAGTATACTACACATTTTCCCACCAGTTTTACAGTGGTTAACCCTTGGCCTAATCTGGGTCATTTTTTAGGGTGGGGTGTTTGAGGGGGCCTGGTGGACACAACCCACCACTTAAAATGTCTGGCAATGGGCATTTATTATACTAGGAATCATGCTGAACATTCTACAGCATGTTTTAAAAGGTTAGCTTTTCAGCTGATCTAGCTAATTTTTGGGAGTGGGGGTGTTTGACGGGGTCTGGTGGGCACAATCCACCACTAAAAATGTCTGGCAATGGTCATTCATAATAGTTATGAGTACATTGAACATTTTCCCACCAGTTTTAGAGGGTTAACTTTTAAGCTGATCTAGCTCATTTTTGGCCCTCCAGAAATGGGGGTCTGGCAGGCACCCCCCACCACTAAAATCGTCTGGCAATGTCCATTCATTATATTTCACTCTATGTCAAACAATTTGCAAAATATTTCATGGGGTTAACTTTTCAGCTGATCTAGCTCAATTTTTTGCGGGTTGGGTGTTTGACAGGGTCTGGCGGGCACAATCCACCACTGAAAATGTCTGGCAATGGTCATTCATAATAGTTATGAGTACATTAAACATTTTCCCACCAGTTTTAGAGGGTTAACTTTTAAGCTGATCTAGCTCATTTTTGGCCCTCCAGAAATGGGGGTCTGGCAGGCACCCCCCACCACTAAAATCATCTGGCAATGTCCATTCATTATATTTCACTCTATGTCAAACAATTTGCAAAATATTTCATGGGGTTACCTTTTCAGCTGATCTAGCTCAATTTTTTGCGGGTTGGGTGTTTGACGGGGTCTGGCGGGCACAATCCACCACTGAAAATGTCTGGCAATGGTCATTCATGATAGTTAAGAGTTTATTGAACATTTTCCCACCAGTTTTAGAGGGTTAACTTTTAAGCTGATCTAGCTCATTTTTGGCCCCCCAGAAATGGGGGTCTGGCAGGCACCCCCACCACTAAAATCGTCTGGCAATAGCCATTCCTTATATTTCACTCTATGTCAAACAATTTGCAAAATATTTCATGGGGTTAACTTTTCAGCTGATCTAGCTCATTTTTTTGACCCTTTACAATGTCCCTCCTAGCCACACCCACCAAAAGAAACGCGCCAGACTGTCATTTCCATACATTGATATGTACGTAGATAATTGCCACATGCATAGAAATTGGTTAACTTTCCAGCTAGGTTGACCCCTCTGGGCTCCTGGTCTATAATACGTCTGTATTCAATCTTATCACCGTTTTTTCTTTTTTTTTCATGTATTTTCTATTTTGAATATCTACAATATTATTTGTTACACACTATACACTTTGTTGGAAATCAACGTCATTATAACATATCGGCCTGTGTCAGTGACGTCAGCGTTTTGTATGATTTAGAACAGGCTTAATTGAATAGGCATTTTAAAGCTGATATTTTCAATAAAAAAATATAATGCTTGTTGGTTTGAAAATACTTTAGATGAATTTTTATACAGTTTTAAAATCATTTTAAATTGTAAAAGAAATTTGTTCAGTTCTTGTTTATAATTAATATAAATGATTTAAATTCAATATACCATCATTTATAGGTAATTAATTAAATATCGCAATACAGTACTTCTGTTTTCCTAAATTGTATTATATACAGTATTGCATAATATAATGCATAAACTGCTCAATCCAAAAGTGGTCTAGCGGTTAATCACTTGCCCTGTAAGCAGAAGGTCAGAGGTTCGAACCATATGTAGAGTGAAATGTATCATTCATCAAAATGTTGTTATGTCGTCAATTGCCTCATATTCTTAAATGATATGTTACATGATACATTATATAATGAAATGTATCTGGCCTTTTTAACCAGCTTAATCATAAAGAGGTCTATTGGATTAGTCACTTGTCCTGTAAGCAGAAGGTCACAGGTTCGATTCATGTAGGGTGAATAAAAAATGTTGTTAGGTCGTCAATAGGAGTTGTACAGTGGAGCTGTAGCTTGGTGGTTAACGTGTTTGTTTTCAATCTCAAGGTCCAGAGTTCAATCCTGACCTAGTGCCAGGGTTGTAACTTTTAACTCTACTTCCTAATCCTCAAATGAGACTTAGTTTATAATCACAATATTATTATAAAATAGTTTATCCATCCTGTAATTGGGGAGTTGCTCGCCTTTCGATATGTATTTAAAAAAAATCTGCCTCATGTTCCTAAATGATGCATGATAAAGTGTATCTAGACTGTATCCTGATTCCTGCATAATGATGGTCTACGAGATTAGACACCTGTCCTAAAAACAAGAAGTCACATGTTCGAATCATGTACATTAGGTGAATGTTTATCATGTGTTCATCATGTAATAAATCTGCTTATGTTTTATGTTAAATGTCATATACACTGCGCGATAAAATATCTGACCTGTTTAATCATAAAAAGGTTAAAGAGATTAGTCACTTGCCCTATTAATAAAAGTCACAGGTTCATATCCTTAAGGTGATCAATTTTTCATACATATTTTTTTATAACTAAAGATTTTTATGAGATTAGATATATTTTCACGATAACATTTATTGATTTATACATCTAATTTACATACAATAGCAACATTTGTAACTTAAATATATAGTACACAGAAAACGCTGTGTGGATGGGCGTTTGGGTGGAAAACTTGCCCAGGACAGATACAGATTCAATGCGGGACAAGCCGTTACCACCCGCATTTTATACACACTACTTTAAATCTATATTTAGAAAATGTATATGCATACAAAACATACTTGTGACTGTACTCCTATATTTAAACATTCAATCCTGATTATTTTTCATTGGTGACCGAATAAATATTATTATTATTAATTTATCTGCATTTTTCGTGTATATTCTCTAAAATAAATTTATTTACAAATATATTGGAAATTATCGTTGACCCTATTAAAGTTGAAGATTTGAAGTAGACTTGAATGGATTTTACTTCTTCGTTCCTAATCGCTCATGAATATTTATAAGTCAACCATATGGACTAATTAATACGAATTATGATTTTAGAATAATCTATTTAAAATGTAATTTTTTATTCAAAACTGTGCCATCAGATTTTTCTTAATTCAGGATTTTGTGTATCATTATAACGTCATTTCAATCCATCGATTTGGTATCAGAGCCTTTCTTTTTTTAGAACCCTCTTTTAAGCTCTGTCTGCACTATCAAACTTTATGTTGTGATGTGTCCATATATGATCACGATATTCCTACCATATTTGGGCGACCACACTTTTTTTGTCAAACTAGTTTGATAGCTTAATACAATATACAAAATAAAAATTTTATAAATTTATCTAATTAAGGAAGGTAGGTACTGTATATTGAATTGAATTGATAACCACTTTCGTCATAAATTATTTTTTATTAATTCAGAAACTGATTCAAATGTACAAAAGTCAAACAATTTAAATCTAATTATTATAAATATATATCATACTAGTTATATGAAAAAGGTTAAATTCTAACCAAACACATCAATTATTATTATTATCAACGTAATATACGTAGTTGGCTGTGTTTTAACTGAAATCCCCAGGTAATGCAAAGCACCTGGCAATCGAGTCTAAACTTGTTCAATGAAGCGTGAAACCGCGTATTGCATACCTGATAAAAGGCAATTTATTCAGGGATTTGTTACTGATAGTACAACTAGCAAGATCCGTGACCTTTAACTGTTTCCTGACCACGGTATACTTGTATCACGCAATATGACAGTGTTCGTTTACCCAAGGTGTGGTTGTGACGTCATGTGACGTGAGAACGCTGATCCTTGTAGGATCTCGCAAATTCTATCCACAATTGCAAGTTTTCCGGTCATGGTTACAATCTGTAAATAACTAGACAGATGCCGTTTATCATAATTATTATTAATTATTAGTTAAATCCATAGACTCAGCAGAGGTCATCAATTTCTTATATTTTGAGTGTTAATTGTTGTTAGAATGTAGAACGATTATTGAGATGGTTCATTTCAAGCTCTGTCTACACTATCAAACTTTATGTGACAAAAAAATGTGATGTGTCGATATATAGACATGATGATGTCATATCACTACCATATTTCAGCATATCACTACCATACTTTTTTTTGTCAAACTAGTTTGATATTGTAGACAGAACTTTACATAGTAGAACCCCACATTTGGGAAATCCCTTATCGGGGACACTTTCCTGTGAAAGGAACAAGGGGAAACCGTATTCAGAGGGGACACTTTGGTGGGTCCTGAAGGTGTCTTAATAGAGGTTCTACTGTACTCTAGAAAATACATTTTTGGACACAATTCACCATTACTTCTTTTCTATGTTTACCGTTTTCGCACCTCAGGCAACAATTCCAGACCAAAACTCCCCATGCCCTAAGGTTACAGACAAGGGATGCTTATGTGTGAACTGTAATTAATCATCGATGCTTAGTCCTGTTCACACACGATTCTCATGACATGTGAATTCACCATGGATTTGATGATGTCATATATCAAATTTAAAATCGAATAAATAAATGAAATTATATTATTGCTAATTAAGACGTGGAGTATTTAGTAACATTGACGTAAGAACAGCCAATTAACTCAATCGTTATTTATTAAATCTATGCACAGACGGAATTCTTTGAAAACCCATGATTTATGAATATCATAATGATGTCATTTTGCCAATTAAGTCAAATATAAATCTATGATAAAAGGACTTTCATTACATTAAAGTAATGATTAATGAAAATAGATACATACATATCTTAAGGGGAGAGGCAAGGGGCATATACCGTAACATTTTCCTAGTACAGCTTGACTGTCTATACTATCAAACTTTATGTGTCAACAAAATGTGATGTTCCCATAATATGGACATTATGATGTCTTATTTCTACCATATCTGTGCATGTCACTATCATATTTTTTTGTCACAAAGTTTGATAGTGTAGACAGAGCTTTAATAAAATTATCCAAAAAAAACAGGTATATATTTAAGAACGGCAGGGAAAATAATAATAATTTTGCGCATATTTGTTTCCCCAATTTTTACAAAAGTCAATGAAAATCATAGTGAATGCATTATTTGTAAAGAGCATTTAGAGCAGATACTAAATAAATAAATATTTGTCATATTAATTACCTAATGCTTTAAATAATTGATTATGCTTTTATTCCTGTGCCATATTTGAAGTCTTCGCCCACATTTATAAAAAACTGCTGTAGAGCCCATTTGAATATTCTGAGCCAAGGTTATATGCAATATATATCTAGAACATGATTAAGAAAGTGTGTTTAAATAATTAATAATATACTTTTTATTATTACTATATAAGAAAAGTACACTATATTTAACTGTAAGAACATAACATTATAATAATTTTCACATTATGGAGATATTGAAATAGGAAGGGGGTGGGTGACCAACTAGCATAGGTGTTTAGCACCTGTTTGGTCTTTCCTTGCCCCCTTTTATAATTGTTTTGTCTTCTTTGTATTGTATATGGCAGAAAATTGAATAAATAAAAAAAAAAAACTATATATATATACTAACTATACTAGAAGAAATAAATACAATTTCCAAAAATTGCAAATTATAAATAAACATGATTGGTATTTTGGTTTAATGATATATATTTTACGTTTTTACAAGATTGAAATCCGCCGTGTGTATATTATTTTAATTGTCTACAATTTCTCATTTCATAGCAATTTGTCTATTACTTTGTGCCTTATATTGTTCATTGATTAATATTCGATGCCTTAAAGAATCTATTACCGTACATTAGTAGTGATGCTGAGCAAACGTATGTAGTTCACTCGCCCACCCACACTGATGTATTTGTGATGTGAGCCCTAATCATGATGACATCATAAGGCAAATCAAATTAAATCAATTGGCGTACTTAAAGAAGATTTGAATACAAAATGAAGTACATAATGACAGATACATTAATCAAATGCTATCATCGCATTTAGTATTGAAGTGGGGGTGTGACATGAGGTACTGGGCTGCCAAGAGCTTTACATCTCATAAATGTTGTAGGAAATAATGCAGTCATTTAGAAAGCACTAAAGGACCATGTCTAAATTCATGTACTGCAGTTACTGCAGTAACTATATCTTTTTTACTCTTTATGCAATTATTTACCTATCTTTTTATGGGTAATCATACACACTACTGTTTATTGCAGTGACTCCCTCATAAACTTCTACATTAAAAAAAAGCTAAAATCATACATTATTACAGTAACAAAATGAATGCGTTGCCTATTGAAATCCGTCAGGCTACTTCCACCAGTGTCTTCAAATCTCTCCTCAAAACCCACCTTTTTAATTTGTAATTTTTTCAAAATTGTCTGTCTTTGTAAAGCACATTGAGGCTTTCAGCATAATGCGCTATATCAAGTACCAGTTATTATTATTATTATTATTTACTGCGGTTACTGCAGTAGAATAATTTTGACATTATTTCAGCCAATTGTGTTCTGAAATTTGTCTTTTCTGGATTTGAAAATGAAATAAACCCAAAAATTAGAAGTACATAGTAATGTATGATAAGAGCAAAAAAAAGAGGGTGAATAGGAGAAGGAGGTATACAGAGTGCCCTTCCATCTTAACTAGGTCCTCCTAAATTTAAATATTGAAAAAAAATTAATTAATTTTGCAGAGATTACAAGAACTGAACAATTTTAATACATTAATGGCTGTTGTTGGTGGATTGAGTCATAGCTCGTTGGCTAGGTTACGTCAAACAAACTCTCACATTTCACCCGAAAAACAGAAGGTATGTAGAGCATTGAAATGGTCATTATTGTTTTATTTATTGTTATTATTATATAATTATTTAACCAATAGAACACAATATGTGATATACACATTGAAGATGATAATATATAAAGAAAATAATAATGATAACTAGAATTTAATCGTCACTTTGACGAATTATAGGTGATAATAATATTAATGCATTAGTATAAGATTATTCTATCGATTTGGTTCACAGAACTTGTTTCAAAATGACACAATATAAATTTGAATAAATTGAATGTATATGTTCTTCCTATACATTAATTTGACAATTGTAATACTAATAATTATTATATATAAAATTTGTTTCTATGTTTTATTTATTGCTTATCAATTACAAGATATTTCAAGCCCTATCATGACAAGTTGAATTTGTAGTTTTAATAAAGTTATTCAGAAAAACAAAAACAATAAACAAAAATAAAAGTTTGCTTACAAATAAATCAATCAAAAATCTGTGTTTGTGATATTTGCAATTATAAAAAATAGTTCAAATTACGACAATAGCTGCTTTTAAATATTCTTTTGTACAAACTAAAATAGTATTCTGTAAACATAAAAATATGTTTACAGAATTATCGAAGGACACTCAATAGAAAGCAAAAATATAAATTGCACGAATCTAAAAATAATAATATATTTACAAAATTATTCATGGACTTATTTTTTGCAAAAGTTAAATATTTTTAGAAATGTTATCATTATCCATCTATAACTATTTCCACTGTATATGCATATGAATACATATTTCATCAAGTTGTTGTACCTGTTTTGAACAATATAATGCAACAGTTAAATTTATGACATTCCAAAGGATTTAGATGGACTGAATATAAGATTTAAAACAAATTGAGAAGCTTTGCAAGGCAATAAGGTGGTTCACCTTAGTCATTCTCACTGTTTGATATTTGTTCATTATTGAAACTTTGATGTAAAATGGCTTGTCTTATGGTTGGGGATATGGGGGGATGGGGGAATGTGAGTTTCAGGGATATGGGTATCTGTACTAATATACAGTAAATATAGGTTAATTGTTGATCCTTGTTAATTTTTAAAGTACACTAGAGCCGATATTATGAGGGCACATTTGTAACCCTATAAAGTGTCCCTTAAATATGTCCTCTGAATAGGGGTTGACTATCAGTATTAAAATATTTCTCCAGTATATTTTCTACTGTATAGTAATGTCATTTTCTGTACATAATAATATCAACATTATGCAGACTAATTCAATTTGTCCATAATGGAAATACATTCCTGTAGGATCTAATGGATGCTGCTGAGTATATACAGTACAACCCCTCCTTTGAGACACCCCTATTCAGGGACACCCCTATTCAGAGACACCCCTATTCAGAGACACCACTATTCAGGGACACCCCTATTCAGGGACACCCCTATTCAGAGACACCCCTATTCAGAGACACCACTATTCAGGGACACCCCTATTCAGAGACACCCCTATTCAGAGACACCCCTATTCAGGAGATACCCCTATCCCCTATTCAGGAGACACCCCTATTCAGAGACACCACTATTCAGGGACACCACTATTCAGAGACACCCCTATTCAGAGACACCACTATTCAGAGACACCACTATTCAGGGACACCACTATTCAGGGACACCCCTATTCAGGAGACACCTCTATTCAGAGACACCACTATTCAGGGACACCACTATTCAGGGACACCCCTATTCAGAGACACCACTATTCAGAGACACCACTATTCAGGGACACCCCTATTCAGAGACACCACTATTCAGAGACACCACTATTCAGAGACACCACTATTCGGGGACACCCCTATTCAGGGACACCCCTATTCAGGGACACCACTATTCGGTGACACCACTATTCAGGGACACCCCTATTCAGGGACACCACTATTCGGAGACACCACTATTCAGGGACACCCTTGTCGGGGGACACCCCTATTCGGAGACATCCCTATTCAGGGACACCACTATTCAGAGACACCCCTGTTCAGGGACACCCCTGTTCAGGGACACCCCATTAAAGGGATACATTCCAATGAAAATAATGACAGAAATTATGTTTTACTAAAGCATCTTATGAAGAGACACCCCTACACTTTGTTAGGTCCTAAAGGTATCCCTCATAATAGACGTTCTACTGTATTGTTTTCCATTGGATCTTGATACTGATTACTCTATTTTTATCTTGTCTAGATTATTACAGAGATGACAGAATTGTTATCGTCAACTTCTAATTTTAGCAATTACAGAAAAGCACTTAATGAGGCCAAAGGTTTCAAAATTCCAATTCTGTAAGTATTCGACACACAGTGTATACAAAGATACCAAGTAGTTTGTAGAAAAATGGAGATTGCTTCTCTCACACCACCCAACTCCTCCACTTCACTCCCTGCCAAATAAGTATAATTAAAAATGTTTTTGATGACATGGTTTTTTGGAAAAAATGAATCATGATAACTTGACCGTGAATTTAGATAGACTTATAATAAGGACATAAGAATATCCCCCCTATCCCAAACAAGTTTAAGCTTGTGTTTTACCATGCGCAAAATACAGGTGTTTTATGCAGGTGTGTGTGGTAGAGAGGCCCAGCTAATTGTGGATGACTGTCATCTGATACAGGTGACTTTCTCCACACATAAGCTTAACAAGTGATGTCAAGCAATTATTAGTTTTTCTCAGTATTTTCTACATATGTTATTGCAATAAAATTAGAAAGATCTGCCTGCAAATTTAATTTGTAAATCAAATGATTAAAGCTGGATAAACAATTATTCTGTAGAGGTCATGAATTTCTTGGTTTTGATTTTCTAGTTGAACGTCATCATTAAGTGTTATCGTAGATAAAATTAACCCAATTTAACTTGGGTATTAAAAGTGCTTCACCAAATACATGAGGTTAAAGCTCTGTCTGCACTATCAAACTAGTTTGACAAAAAAAGTGTGATGTACCCTAATATGGTAGTGATATGATGTCATCGTGTCCATGGGCTCATCACATTTTTTGGTCACATAAAGTTTGATAGTGTAGACAGAGCTTAACTCTGTATCATTTTGGCCATTGAGTAAAACTCGTACTTCTCACAATTCCAATTTTAAGAGCATGGGCTTATAACTGTTTCAATATGGTACAATGTTGTACTGCATTCCATTCCACTCTATAATTTTCATATATCTCTAAAAACAGACTATCCACATACACCTTTTGCTACCTGCTCTCTCATTTGTTATAAATAAACTATTTACTACATTTGCTACATGTACCCCTAAAATTTAACAATCATGTCTACTACTATAAACTATTTTTATGCAACCCGACAGATCATTTTTATCTTTTATGAAATATTTAGACCCCCATAATCTATAATGCTGAATCCACCCCTGATAAATAGCAATGCATATGACCATGGCATTGTTTGTCAATGGCAATTTTTTTTCCTATATTTTAATTGTAATTTTTTTTTCTTTTTTCCCCAAATCTTCATATGTGGTAACCATTACTACAGAGGTGAGTTAATTTTTTTATATATCATATCAAATATTGTCATGGCATGAATAAGATCAAATTTTGATTGACACTGTATGGACATTATTATTTATCCTGGAATAATAAGAAATTGTCCAAAACAAAAAAAATCATTTTTCATGATAAAAACTTTTTAATTTTTACCAGGGGTACATTTAAAAGATTTAGTACTACTACACACAGCTCTACCAGACAAAACGGAGAAATCGCAAATTAACTTTCGCAAGATGGCCCAACTGATGGTTACGTTTGAGGAGCTGATGCGTTTAACGCATATAAAACCACCGGTAGAACCAAATATGGATCTCGTTAACATGCTCAAGGTAAAACAATAAATAATTTTAATCCTGCGATCAAGTCAAAATGATTCTACTGCAGTAACTACATTTTTCTACTGCATTTTATTTTGTTTTAATGTAAATGTTTATGGGGCAGTCACTGTAATCAACAGAGTGTATGATTACCCTAAAAAGCATGCTAAATAATTGCATAAAACGTAAATAGTAAAGAAAATGCAGTTACTGCAGTAATATAATTTGACATATGGTCCCTAAAGCTACAATAGTTGCCACGTAAAAATAGGGGAATCCTGCCCTGAAGCGTTGTGCCAATTCACAATACACTCACCACGCATGTGAAAACAGATTACAAAGAAATTATAGATGATTATGTTTCAAACATCCAGAAAATGAAGTGATTAGTATTTAATTCCACAAATAAAATACAATTGCTCCTACAGTAGTTCTATGTATAGTAATATTGTAATCTGATCTGAGCACTAACTGAAAAATAAAATTATTATTAAAACTAATTATCAATTTATGAAATAATTATTCTAAATCAAATGTAATGTTCAGTCTTTTTAGTACGCAATCAGCCAATTAGTACAGCTTCGTAATTAAGTCTACATTGTAATTAATATCACTCGTCTAAAGTACTCCAAACATTGTAAAGATGTTGAGTAGCATTTTAATGAATCAAGTATGTAACAAGAATACCAATCAAACTGTCTGTCGTGCATTTATCAAATTTCATAACAGAAACAACAATGCAGCAGAGTTCTCACCGATATCTTTGTGTCAAAATGCAGGATTTTACATTTTTTAGAGAAAAGAGAAACATTTTTAGAGACATGCGGAGGGTGGGTGAGAGTTGTGGGGCAGTTAACCAATGAAATAATTTGCTGTTTTTCTGCACATTATAATTTCATATAACAAAATACCGTAATATATTGGTGTGAAATATATATTGTATGAAATAGAAAAGTGTGATTTAGTTAATAACAAAAATGAAATTTAATAAAACAGTCATATGAATCCAACAAAATATACATTTGAATAAAAAAAAAAATGTATTTTTATCTACAAAAATGGCCTTTGAACCATTAGTATATGTTAATACTATAGATGTCTATTGCTAAGCTCTTGTACATGTTGATATTATAAAATCATATCTTTGATAAACACATTATAATAACATAAAATTGGCTGTAAATTGCCAATCAAATTTTTATAATATCAGTCTAAGTGTTGGTCATGTGACTTCACAGGTGTTTATAAGACAAAGACAGGAGTTAAATAATTGCAGGTATATAGGTCCCTAAGGGATATAGGGATATGGATCTAGGGACTTGTAGAAAACCGAAATTAATGTTTCCTGTTTTGTATGTGTAGCAGATATGTGATTATTAACTCATGTTTTGAAGTGAGCACCTTTAATTATCCAATTTGATGAAGTAGATTGGGGGCGGATATGTTAAACTGAATGAGGTGCTGTAGTGACATTCACTCGGGCTGCTGTTCCATCTATCCAGTTTTGTCTTCATCGTCATATTTATTTACCATCAAGGTGGAAGGTGTTTGCATAGTGTTGGGGTAATATTGTTTTGGTGTGTTTGGGATAGTTTGATAAATATCTATATATGGCCCAATCCCGTCGTGATAGACGATAGCCTCAGGCCCAAAATATTATTTAACTAAGCTTAAAAAAAAAGAAAATGAAATATTAGCAAAATTATTTATCAATGTCAAAATGGTGCCATTGTTTAAAAACCAATTGTACAGCAATTGAGAAGTACATAAATGAGGTCAACTCTATAGGATAAAAAAGATTGTCTAAAAATGTCTTTAAAAAAAATATAAGGTAAACTTTTTGAGTGAAGTGTTGTGAGATCCAATAGCCATGCTACTTCAAGTATTGAAATGCTCCCATGAAACAAATAGGGACATATTTCAGAACTCTAATACAGGACGTTATATGTTAAACACTACAGCCAACCCCATTTCATTTAAGTTTTGTTTGTTGTGGTTTTAGCTTTGCATTTGTAAACACCTTTCAACTTTTGTATTGTTTTAGTTGCGTTCTTTTTAACTTTTAATTGTTTGTTGTTTTTATATAGTTTTGTATACTGAAACAGCCTTGTTAAAACACTATATTAAAGTGATTGAGTTTTCCGTTTTTTTAATAAAGTTATTAGTACTCTTATATTATTATAATCAGAGGACATATATATATTAAGGGAACACTTTGTTATGTTCCTATTGTAATAATAAATTATGCCTGAAATAATATCTTTATTTATGAAATTGAACATGAAATATTTTAATTATGTTTTCGGAATTACAGTGCTCAATGCTGGTTTTAATAGCAATTAACATTCCTGAAAAAGTCACTAAATTTAGCTTCTTATCACTAAATTTAGCTTCTTATTTTTCTTCAATTATTCAAAACTTGTTACATAGAAAATAAATAGGATTATTTACATATTTTCATCTTCAAATAATAATGGTTGAAATTATGATTGTGAACAAATATTGCTTTTTAATTAACCATAACATGTTTAATTTGCATACTTAGAAAAAAAATTACCAGATTATTTCCCTGTAGGATTAGCACACTTTGATTCACGTCATAAATTAGTTTATTGTTTTCTAGACTGTCGTGACAGTGAACAGGTATTCGTAGTATTGTTATGTGCTAATCAAGTTTACTCTAAGACCTTCTCAAATGGTTTGCATATTCAGATAATGTGTGAACTTTACGTGTACTGCTGTATAGGCCATTCAGCGTGAACACTACAACGATGTGGTTTTGTTATCCAGCGATTGACTCGTTCCCTGGACGATTTCCACTTTGTTATCTTGCCGTGTGATTGGCGTGGCTTTTAATTCCCAAACTGTTCGATTTCCTTGTAATTTTCATAACTGCAAAGCTTCATATGTTGATTTTTACTGAAGGGAAGACACCTGATTATGACGCTATCATTCCGATTCCCTACACATGTCGTGGGGCATTGAAACACAGTGATTTCATTCCCTGTGGAAGGATGAAATTAAATGCCAGACAAGTAAAATATCTCTGAACAACTAATACTAGATTTTTATAATAAAAAAGAACAACAATGCAAGTTAATGCACTACATGTAGGCGTGTGTTAGTTTTGTTTCCATGGTAATGCGTATGGATTTCGGTTAATATTTGCAATATGTTAAATCCTTGCGAATATACAGTTAATTTGTAATAATTAGTTTTAACAGGTTTAAAAGTCATTGATCGAGTGAATATTTTTTTTTTAAACCGCAACTTCAAAAAAATGTTTATGAGTGCCGCGGTGCTTTTTTGATCATTCACGCTAACCTTTTAGAGGCCTACAGCAGGCTATTAACATATGTATATAAGTCCCAAGACTCTTCCATCAACGCTTAAATTTATATAATTTAACATGGTGACTGACTGTTTTATTTTCCAGGTATCTTTAGACTTAAAATACACAGAAGATGAGATTTATGAATTATCTTTAGCGAGAGAACCAAGGAATTCTGCGAATAGTGCGGTAAGTACGGTTCACTTGGAACAGTCGTAAAGAACTTAGGCTTACGTTGGATTTATTCAGTGTGAGAAACTAAATGACACACAGTGAGTAGAGAAGTAAAAACCACTCATAAGTCTGGGACTCATGAAATGGATTGCTGTCCTTCGTATAGTGGAAGATGTATGTAAATTATTCATGTAGACAACTATTACTTAACTAAGATTATAAAAGTCAACTTTATGAGGACAATACATTTATAATTAATGACAAATAGACTCCATGAAATCAGTCTCATTCTCAAACAGTTTGAATACACATGTCCGTTTTTCCAAGAAGCATCAGTCTGCCTAGTGATATGCAAGTTATATGTATGTTTTGTAGGCTGACATTGCTGCTGTTATAAATTAGTACATGCTGTCAGTGAGATTCTTTGTCATCAAACCTTTGAAATCTTATGTTAAGTCAGTCAGTAATACAACTATAGTAGAACTCATCCTTTGAGTGACCTCTAGTAATGGGCCACTTTCCTGAGAAACAAACGAGGGGCAATATATATGTTTTAACACTACAACCAACCCCTATTCAGTGGGCACCATATTAAGGAGATACTTTGTTGGTTCCTGGAGGTGAACTTTGTATCCAGAAAATCCCCACCAACAACTGCAATGCAACTCCTCTCCCAAAAAACCTATGCTCCACTCTAGTTCCTCAAATGCCTGCCTACATATTTGTACCAGGCATATTTTGTTATGAATTATTTGTGTTATCACTAGGGTCCCACGCTAATATGATTGTTTTTATGAAATTTGTCAGGCAGTCTGAATTACCGTATCTTGATGCAATTTTGACCCCTTTTAAAAGATGGAGCTTCATGTAAATCTTGTTAGGCGTTGTTATTCAAGTGGGACGTACTTTTCAAATGGCTTTCATGTACTTGATACTTGAGTTTCTGCAAATTGTGATAGCACTGACAGAGATGAAGTTGAGAGTCCATCCACCTTTATGGTCTAACCTACTTTTATATCCATAAGAACATTTCTGCAGTTCTTGATAAGTAAAATGAAACAAATATTGTAGCGTTGGCGCACAGCCAGTTAGCACATGACAAAAACTGATACTGTAGTATACATAATGAAAAACATTGTACACAAACGGAGTGAGAATAACTGGGTTAAATGATGAATTTCTTTTAAAGTAGAAGATAATGAGAAGGACCAAAAAAAATAACTAAATAGAATGAAATATTGAGATGTGATTATGGGGTTTGAGGTCTGTCTACACTATCAAGTTTGACAAAAAGTGTGATGTGCCCAAATATGGTAGTGATATTCCCAAATATGGTACAGATATGACATCATCGTGTCCGTATATGGGCACATCCACATTTTTTTGTCACATAAAGTTTGATAGTGTAGACAGAGATTTACTCATGATATTAAACAGAGGCATTAAAATCCACCAAATCAAATAATGATAACCTTTTAAAATGTATATAACAAGGATTATTTTAACATAAAGAAAATGACAATTTGTTTTTTTAGCCTCCAACACCAACGAAGCCTCAGGTGTTTGCGGCTTGGGCGTCAGGCGTTTCCGCTCCTTCTGATCAAGAGACTATCGGGAAGCATGTCAGTGCAATGGTTGAGGTATGTACCATAAAGAAATTATGTAATATTGAATTTCTTAAAGATGTATTGTCTGCCTGAAAAATATTTTTATACATTTTTGTTGTTGAATATGCCATTTTAATGTCACATAATAGTTATTGACTTCGACCAAATATTGGATCGAAACAAAATTTATTTACCTGAAAAAACTGGAATTTAAAGCAAAAAATAGTCAAATTGGCTGCCAGCCAATTGATTTTTGGTTGAATTTAACCATTTATCATGTTATTTTATAAGTGAAAACATTATTTTTTCCGTTTTTTTTTCTACAGAAGTGATTCACTTTATTAAAACTACAAAATAACCTATTCAAAGTCTGATTTATTTTTCATGTTTTTTGGGGACAATACATACATGGACCAAAATTATTCATTATTATTAAGTACATTTTGTATTAACTCTTTAATCTTTATATGCTCTTTTTTGGGAGTACAGTAATCTGTATTGCCGTGACTGTCATACACTTCTCAATTGAAACAAAGTAAAATGATACGTTGCTGCAGTAAAACATTTAGTTACTGCAGTAGAATACTATAATTTCAATAATTAATTAAAATGACTTTAAACAACCAAAAGAAATTTACTATGTCTATATGTTATAAATATATGTTTATGTATTGTTTATTCTAGGTTAAGTGTCAATATTAAAAATACATTGTTAACATTGTATATTGTTATATTAATTGATATTTTACATTACTTCCATAGGCTGTCTTTAAAAATTATGACAATGATAAAGATGGTTATATATCTTATGCAGAATTCCAAGCAATTTCCAGTAATTTTCCCTTCATGGAATCATTCTGTGTTCTCGATGCTGATCAGTAAGTATGCTATTCTGATTAATTCCTTTATTAAATCCTAGATTCAATGAATTCGCCATGCACTGATAAAGCTGATGAGCGAGCGAGACATATTTTATAGAATAGGCTTTATTTGTTAAGCTCTGTCTACACTATTAGAAAAAGTGTGATGTGCCCAAATATGGTAGTGATATGCCCAAATATGGTAGTGATATGCCTAAATATGGTAGTGATATGACATCATCATACATACACATACAGTATTTTTCATTTGTCAAAATCAGTCAGATAAAAAGTACCATAGACAAAAAGAAGCCCAAAATGGTTTGTTACAAAAAGAGAGAGGGGCCAATACTTATAATCATATACAAATAAAAATAAAAACACACAAAAACAACAATAATCAAATATTCTCAATTCGTTAAAAACCTTGAAAAACTTATGAGCTGTGGAAAGCTTACTTAAAAAAAGTGAATTTGACTTCTGTGTTTATCAAACAATACGTCTTACAAGTTGACGCAAGTGCTCAACAAGGTCTATCAGGCTAAGCTGTACACATGCTACTATTTACGCTATCACTGCACAGACGCCTATCTAACCAAAGCATACAGTGACCTTACATGATTAACCCTTAGTGTAACTTCCCTGGGCATATTCCTGACCTGGATCTCTTGTAACACTAATTATGTGTTAGCTGAACTACGTCGTTCATAAATCATTACACATTAATAGACCTTTCTTGAATGAATGTAAATGCGAACGGACATTTAGTGATTTTATTTCATAATTTGTTGTGCAGACAATCGCTCAAACTTAAGTCTCAGGTGAACTTGTTCAGACAGACAAACATTAAACCTTGTCTACTGTGTTATCACTGTTTGTTGATAACATTTGAGAGTACCACTTTATACACACAGGAAACGCAGTACCTTGAAGAATAATTAGCAATTACATTGCATTACATTTAAGAAACAACCCATTGACAGAAGAAAATAACTTGTTGGTTTCTCTCGACAAATTCAAAATAACCTATTTTAGTAGATTTTAGGGGTCATTTTCAGCACCCAACAAAATATCCCCATTAACTTATTGGTTTCTTCAGACAAATTCAAAATAAACTATTTTAGTAGATTTAAGGGGACACCTTTAGAACCCAACAAAATGTCCCCTGAAAAGGAGTGTCCTTAGAGTAGTTTTGAAACATTTCCCCTTATTCTTTTTACAAAAAATTATCTTCTTAATTTGTGTCTTTAACCACAACTATATCAACAATTATTTAAACACCGCATTAGTTACCTGTTAGAGGACGTGTTCCCGCACATCACCACTACTACCCACGATGGAGTTAAAATAAGGTCACCACTAATTGGTGGAAAACAAAAATAAATAACCGGTGGTAATACTTGTTACTACTTTTTATTGCAACTTGCTAAGTCTACTCAGAATAAAGACAAAAAATAGTAGAAAAGGCACAAAACGAAACTAATTGAATTAAATTAAAGAAATTAACTCATAATCTGTTTTGTCTTTTCAGTGCAAACAGAACCCATTGTAAATTAAATGTTGTTCTTTTTGTTCACTTTAGCTTTTTAATAGGGTCAGACATAATCTGTCTGGATAAATTTTCTCAGGGAATATGAACAGAGTTCACATTTTTAACGTCCTAGTAACCTATTGCTTGTTATGATTTTGTTATCACGTTCATTGCATTTACCTCTGTGTTTTTGTTTGCCTCTTCTCTCCAGGGATGGTTTGATAAGCAAGAGTGAAATGAAGAATTATTTCGTAAAGGCTAATTCCCTAGCCTTACGCAACAGTTTCAAGCACGACTTTCACGTGCATACTTACTTCAGTCCGACATTTTGCTCTCATTGCACTGGTCTCCTTTGGGGCATTATCAAGCAAGGTGTTAAGTGTAGAATCTGTGGTATTAATTCTCATAAACATTGTAAAAATCGTATTGTAATGGAGTGTAGAGCGAAGAAAGGTACAGGACTGAATAACGATAGTAGTTCACCGAACGGTGTTCGAAGGCGGCACACAATGGATTGTTCAAAGATGAATGGTGGTGAGATAAATTACTTTTTCTTGTTACTTACCCATAGAAAGATTTGTTTATTTTTATCGGTCAAACTGTTACATTTTATAATTTATTATTTGACCACTTTCATTGATCAGATTTTTTTATTACGTTATGTGATCCGTTGATATAAAGTTTGCGGTACACCACGTATGTTAGTTCTGAAAAGAACTGTTGAGTTTCTCGACGTTTCGATCAAATATGCTTTGATAGTCCTGAGGAGTTATGTGATCTACTTAAATATGTTAAATATCAATTAACGTACTTGAGTATAAGACCTTCTAGCATAAATAAAACTAATAATGATATTTAATATTATTAATTTGCTGTTTTAATTCATTTTCTGCAGTACATATTAAATCTGAGCCAACCAGTCCGGATTCCTCACCAGTCGACACTTGCCCCATCGAAACGTGTACCCTGGAAACCTGTCCAGAAATCACCCTAGCCCAGAAACGCAAAATGTCCATGCGACAGAAAGCTAGGCTGATTCAACAAAGCACACAGACTGAAGACTCTGAGTCGGACAAGGACAGCGATCAATACAGCGTGACCAGTTATCCAAGTTATCTTAGTACCTGTACTCTTAGCACTTGCACGGTAAGCGAGGAAGACCGGTATTCAAGTATGGGCAGCCGGTATAGCGGGAGTGCTGGAAGTCTGAATAAGAGAGATGAGCTGGAGGAATTACGAGAGAGGGTTATGACATTAGATCAGGTATGCACTATTAATTTTTTATTAATCTATATTCTAATAGGAGTGTGATTAGTGCACAAAATAGTAATTACATTATTATTACATCAGGTATGCACTATTAATTTGTTATTATCTATAATCCTATAGGAGTTGCACAAAATGTACCTTACTGTAGATGTAAAGAAGAATTACATTGTTATATATTGGGGGTTTTTTCCACATATACATAACAGCAAGTAAATGTAATGATGCATAGTTTATGAAAAATTAAATGCACTATTTATAATTTCACCAATGAAAGAATTAAGTACATAGACAACTTTAATTGCCAATTCTAAGCTAAGGAGCTTTAAAAACTCACCTTTTTAATTTTCTGCTATTTAATTTGTTACTGTTAAGCATTCTGAGGCTTTTAGAATTATGTATTATTATACAGATATTGACTGCTTAGAGGTTAAATATAAGATTTGACATCCCCGAGGGAATGATATTATGTTCGAGGAAATATATATTCCCCGAGAACATAATATCATTCCCAAGGGGATGTCAAATCTTATATTTAACCGATATAAAAGGCAATATCTGTTATATTATATAGCCAAGAACAAGTCTGCTGGTGAAGCTAGGCTAGGCCTCCTATTCTATAGTATTTGTATTGTATGTAAACAAGCCTCCTGCCTAGACACCTTACCTTGCGAAGAATAATATACAGATAATTACTAATTAATGATTCCTTGGCAATAAAATATTCACTTAGGCCTAGGTCGTTTAAATTAACAGAAGAATTTCCATCAATAAGCCTATTAATAATAATATTATAATCAGGTAGGCCGAATAAACAATTCATCGTCTTCTCTTCGAGGAGCTAGCCGAATCACCGGATGTTCAGCGCGTAGTTACTAGGTTACTACCGTGAGTATTGACCAATCACAAACGGTGTTTCATCACATTTAGGGAGGACTAATAACAAATGAGGGCGCTATGTATGCATAGTTTAAATAGTTTAGATGAATAATTTCTTGAAGCAACTTCCGTGGCGCAGCGGCGGAAGCGTTGTCTTGCGATGGAGTGACAATTCCACCCGAGTTCAAATCCAGTAGATGACTTTTGTTTATTTATCGGCGAACGCGAGTGTTGCCACACGAAAATTACACAGTCAATATCATCGAACTCGAGAATGTATATGATTAATGACAGGGGACACGATAATTACGCGAAAATTACTCAGTCAATATCATCGTTCTCGAGGATATATACGATTTACGATCCTCGAAGCGACAGTCATGTGACGCAGTTTCAACCAATCACGTTCACGTATTTACATAGGCTATGTAATATAATGAATTAATAATTATTACAGTTATTATTACAATTAACATGCAGGTAAAAAACAAATAAAATTAATATTATAATAAATATACAAATGAAAATTCTATATTGTATTAAATTCATGATACTCGCCAGGTTTCTGTTTAAATATTGTTTAAACTTTTGTTGAATTTGTTTTCATTAATTCTAAAGTGTCAAATTAAATACTTAAAGAGGTTTCACATTTAAACGGAAAACAGCGCACAGAATATAACACAATTTATATGAACTTGTGACGTCACTCTTAAATCACTACCTCTCAGAAGCAACACCCAAGAGAGCATCTGTGGTTTACTAGATGTCACGAAATCTTGCTGCCAAATGATACTATTAAGTGCTTCAATTTATGCTGAACTAAATCGAAATCAACTCAGAACAGATTAAGCCATTTAGCATAATATGTTTGTGAATTACACACAACTAGAAACTAACTAGAAATGATACTTACCCCCACCCTTCCCATCCCCCACCCCCACCACTCCAGGGTGGTTCTAGAAATGATACCTACACTTGCCCTTCCCACCCCATCCCCCACCACTCCAGTCTTTTTTTAAAAAATATAGGTCCATTCCCAGTATGAATTTTAAATTCATTACCCCCAACCCATTCCTTGGGTCGATTGTAGTTTAAAAAACATTTATCCCAGTAAAATTGCTTTCAATTGAACAAAGCATTAACTAGTTGTTGGCTTATAGATCATTAATATTAATTTATTGAGGCACAGTCATCTTTTTCCCCTTTCAAATTCAATATGACATTAACAAATCGTTCTGTTTAAATACAATATGCAGATTATTAACTAATAGAATATATACAGTACAATACTTTGACTGTAAAATTATTATGGGGTTGAGGAAACTTTGTCATCATCATGACCTAATATAGAAAAGAACAGACATGATATCAAATATACAGACAACAATTGGCCACAGGCTATTCATAGGACAGAGGTACAGGCTAGTTTAAGCAACTTTACCAGGGAAATTGTGACCGGGATAGACAAAGATGCACATAAAATGTACAGACAATTGGCCACAGGCTACCTATAGGACAGAGGTAGAAGCTAGTTAGGCAATTTGACAAGGGAAATTCTGACCTGGAATCAACAGAAGACACAGCTCACAGACAACAAACGAAGCCTCAGGGAGGATGTTCAAAGTGCATGTTAATTTAAGTGCATCCAGGCTTGGAGGCTGTGATATGAACAAAGAAACAAGTGTATCAACATTATTAAAATTACAGTACATTGTCTTATCTGTATAATTACTATATGATAATGATGTTGATGATAGTGGTGTACTTGTTATCTTTGGGAAGTGGGAAGGGGTTTTGTGAATGGTTTTATTACATGTTACCGGTACCTGTATTTGTCTATTTTGTGCATTCATTTATTATTTATTTTTGTTCGACAAAATGTGAAGTGTGCCACTGTAATACAAAAATGAAGTTCCCAATAAATTATTATTATTATAATGGTATACCTGCATAATAGGGCGCTCTTGATTTGTGACGACTGATTGATCAGTGTGTCATCGGTCATTACCTGAACTTAAAAACCATCAAACCTGTGTCGAGATAATAATTATTAATAAATATTTATCTTTATTTTTCTTTACAGGAAAAAGCATATCTTGTTTCGGAAAATGACAAATTAAGACTAGAAAACCAGAATTATAAAGAACGGAATAGGCAGTTACAAAGTAACATAGACTCAATCAAACGGCATACTCTCTCATTCATATTCGATCAGATGGACACGCTTCATAAACAAGAAGATTCAAAAGTATAAATAGAACAAAACAAACATTTGGCCACCTGAAGTCATCTGTTTGTCATTTTTAAAAGAAATTCATATTTATTTGATTTTAAAAAAGGAAAAGCAAATTAAGAGAATTCTAAAAGTGATTCAAAATGCTTAAACCTGTTCTGCAATACACTGTAGCAGTCTGCAAGCGAATCAACATTCACACAACATTGTTTTGAGTGAAAAACAAGAAATAAAAGTGAAGTGAGAGATGGGGGAAAACCAATTTGAGCTGTAGGAAGAAAGACAAAAGGAGCAAACAACAACCCCTTCCAAAGTGTCAGCCAAAGCATGTACATGGTAATGTTACATTAGAAATGCGATTAAGATAAATTGCGTTTGGCCTTCTGCTACACTCCAGAGAAGTTTGCCTGCAAATTGTAGAAAAGGGCACCGGAGCATGTCAGGATTGTATGATACCAGAAGAATACAAAATACACCGAATACAACCACAGCATAGAGATCTGTCTACACCATCAAAATTATGTGAGAACAAATTTGATATGCCCATAGATGGACACTATATCACTACCATATTTGGGCACATCAAACTTTTTTTGTCACATAAAGTTTGATAGTGTAGACAGAGCTTAAGACTAATGAGGGCTCCCTTCCAGCAGTCCCCAGTATATGAGCCAATGGAATGAGTGGCAATGGACATCTAACATCTTCGTTCTCAACCAACAGAGCATCGTATAATAAACAGCATGTATTAAAGATTTCAAGTTTAAATAATTACAAAAAAAGACACAAATGTAACTGAAATGTTACCAATCTAAATGTTTCATATTTTTTTTAATCCTACTCCTTTTAATGCCAAAAAAACCCCAATAATGTATTTTTTTGTCTTTGTTTATATTCAGGATATATTTATAAATTATATACAATATCATATTTTTAAGGTTTCAAATGTCTTACTGTATTATGAAATATCATTTGCAACTACAATGATAATAGCACCACTTGTTTTTTCCAATAACAATATGAAAATATAACTGTTCTTAAACTGACCTAGTGGACTGTGATTTATGCAATTTAAATAAATTATTTCATTCATATTAATAATAAAAATAATAAAATGAAAGAAGGGTTACAATGCATAGAAAAATATTCTATACAGTTAAAATTGTGAAAATTAGTATTAAACACTTGTTAAAATCAATTATCAATAAGTGGTGGCGCCAGGATTTGCCCGACGGAGGGTGAGGCTACAACATGAGGGTTGGCGAGCCCCTTGAAGCTCCGATGACATTAGACATTCAAGCGTAGTTTTAGGGGGGGGGGGGGATCGCTCCCTGATGCTAGCGCCACCACTGTTATCAATGTGGTTACAATTGGTTTTAAATTAAACATACCAATTTGAAATTGTCATTCTTTATGATAGGTCTCTCCAAATAAAGATTTTTTTAATTTGCGTTTACTATTGATATATTGTTGTTATCAAGAATATTGTTAAGTGATCTTTTAATTTGTTCGTTTATTTAAGGTGTACCCTTTTAGGTATAAGAAATATGCAAAAACATAGGAAACGTAAATATAATATATACATTAATATATACAGAAATAAGACTGCCAAATAGGTGTGCTGATTTTGATAAGACGTTATTAGCTGCAGATGATGATGTACAGAAATAATTTATTATAAAATAGTAACAAACATTGAATATTGTGACATGGACGCATTTTTCAATATGTAATTAGTATGTACATAGACGTGGACCCAGCTGGACTGAGGCATGACGTAGAGAAGATTTTTTAATATAAAGAGAGTAGTAGGCAGAGTGCATGGTTGTGCATGTTGCATGAGTGTAGGATCAGGGTTAGGGTGTAGTTAATAGAGATTTAATATGCTTAAGCTCTGTCTACACTATCAAACTTTATGTTACAAAGAAAATTGTGCCCATATATGGACCCGATGATGTCATATCAATACCTTATTTGACAGGGATGCATAGCCACGAGAAATAAAGTGGTCTGGTTTTCGCAAGAAAAGGGAACAATTTCTATTCAAGCCACTGGGTTGTCAAAGGCCTATATGAAAAAGTGGTCAGGTAGAAACCTTACCAACCGTACTGGTGGCTATGGCCCAGTTTGGGCACATCACACTTTTTTGTCAAACTAGTTTGATAGTGTAGACAGAGCTTTATACTATGTTGCAGCTAGGACTGCCGTCAAGACACCAAACATGGTACTGCATAGTACAGGCATAAACATAAAGTTTGATATTTTTTATTAAGGATTACATTGTAGGACATGAGTTGGTCTTTCATATTTTCAGGGTATATTTTTTATTACATTTCCTCATTTGTTGTTTTTTAAAAGAGGTTACAAACATTTTTAAAATAATTTTTATATAAAAGATGACTTTATTTAAATTGTATATTCTGTCATAAATATTTTTTAACATTATATCATTTTAAAACAATATTTGTCACATAATAACTCATCTTCAGTATAATCAATCGCAACCTTTCGTATTCATTACACATCACTAGACTATGCAGCTGTCAGTTCAAAAAGTCATTCTACACTGTTTGATTTCTGTTCAGAAAGCATGCATAGAATGACTGTTACTAGTGACACCATAATGTATGTAATGTACACACTCTTGTTTATTCATGTAAGCATTTGAGGCATGTATAGAGTTCTGCGGTGTTGACATCACGACGGTAGGTGGCGCTGTAGGTTGCTAGCCAACCAAAACATTTTTTGGTTGGCTAGCAACCACACAGCGCCATCTATCGTTGTGGCGTCACCCCGCAGAACTCTACATGTGCATAACAGCATGTTTGACCAGTGAGCAGATTTAAAGTTCCTTGTGAAGGCAGTTACTATTAACTGTGTTACACACTGTGTACATATTTAAAAACTGCAGGAAACAAATTCATTACACAATACAATACCATCTAAAAATAAAAATTTTATTTATTTTTATTACCATTTTTATTCATAATGTTTAAATATCCAATAATAACACAAATTAGTATAGACACAATTTGACATTTAAATGGGGTGTTTGTAGTTATAATTCAAACAATAAAAGATATGTATGTATAAAGTATATATGTAAAAATAGACTATTTATCATACTGACCAATAATATGACGGTAATATTTTGTTTTATTAGTTTATTATTAATAATACCAATATTGATTATCAATATATAATAAAAAAACATTTTGTTTGTATTAAAACGACTACAGAGAAAAGTAATTTATTTAACTTTGACCAGAAAAAAATATTAAAAAAAATTTGGACTGTAAAATGTAATTTGTAAAAACTTTTCTTTTTCAATAGATTCATTTTATTAAATTATATTTTTAATTAGTTATTATGTGGATAAGTCTTCCAAATGTGTTTGTTGTTATGTTATACATTTAATATCTCCACCTATGTGTTAAGCAAAGCTTGTGTTACCTATTTGGACTCAATGACTTAAAAATAATAATACTAGTTGGTTAAATTGTACTGCAACTAGTCAGTCGCTAAATTCCAACTGAGTGTAAATGAATTACAATAAAAGTAAACAATGACAAATATTTTATTAGTTAATTTTATTTTGAGGGACGTCTAATGTAAAGTTTTTCAATGGCTAGGTCAATGGTTGATGCTAATGTAGAGTAAATTATGCACCTTAATTCTCTGTGTCGATTAACAACAGAATTAAGGTGAAAATAATTAGAGACTTGGGGCAAGTCTATTCACCAGGCTACAGTATAGACGAGTGGAAATAGCTAAAAAATAGCCTTTGAGTCAAATTGCAAAAGTTTGTTTTATTGTTGAAATATGTTCATAATATATTAGAGAATGCTATATCCAAATATACCCTGATCTGACCTGAGTATAAGTGGCCTAATTTGCATAAAATCAAATCTGCCATTTTGATTTTATGCAAATTAGGTCATTTAAAATGGGAAGATCAGGGTAGATTTTGGATATAATAATATATGCAGCATATAATTGAGCATGTTTCAACAAAAAAACTAACTTTTGCAATTTGTTTGACTCAAAATGCGATTTCCACCCATCTAGTACTGATAACGATTTACACTATTCAAACACTTGGTTATGTATGGAATAACTTTACTGTAACATGCTGTATCACCATATTTTGACCGACTAGATGGATTATGGAAGCTTAAAAGTAAAGTTAACCATCTTGGCTTACACATACTGGCCGCATTAAATAAACTAGTAGATTGAGACGATTGACTTACACAATTTTATACACAAATTAAATGATTTGACCTTTTCTAAAATTAAATATCATTAACTTTTAATGTCAATTTTAATCTAATTATCCAGAATTCCACGACTTCTTGAAAAACGATGCAATAGATGATTTATCATTTGGCTTTTTCTTTTTAGCACTCGCGCTTAATTGGTCAGCACGCTTACTCTTATTGCCTGCGCTCCTCGGTGTCGACGATGCTTGATCACGCATTGGTGGCGTACTCATCTTATCTTGAATTTCTTTGTGTAAATCCATCGCAAAATGGTAATCAAGGTGTTCTGGGTAATCCCATGCTGAAACTATTGCACAACATTTCTTACATTTGATTTCATCAGAATTGTCTGAGGTGATTTCATCAGTATTAAGTTCTGTTGAAGGTTTATCAGTAATACCAGATTTTGTTTTAGTGTTCTGTGAAAAGAATGCTGTCAAAGATTTGGATGTCGGTGGTGGTGAGTGAAATGATGATTTAGATGATATTGATTTTGTTGCCAAATAAGGCAATGATTTAAGAATTACTGATTTAGATGACGAGGGTGAATTAGATGATAATGATAACTTAGAACATGATGATCCATTGTTTACAGAATCAATGTTTTCTGTATTTAACTGGCTATCTATCAATTTTGCATCATTTTCTTTGGCTTCCTTATCTAAACTTTCACCACTTGTAGATACTTTGTTTATATTGCTTGATGAGTTGTTCTGCAGTTCTGTAGACATCACACCAATGTTTTCTTCACAATCTTTATCAGACAATCTGGATTTAGGCGTGAAAAATTGTTGAATGCCTTTTGTCAGTTTCTTACTTGGAGATTGAAATTGCTTGTTGACTTCTAAGTCTTCTTTTGTCTCATGAATTAAACTATCATCAGCGTTTGCGCATGCAGCAGAATCTTCATATTTGATCATAGGCAATTTTGCATCTTCATCAGAAGTATTCTTCACCGATGAAAAAAAAGTTTCTATACCTTTTGAACTCTTTTTCTGAGAATCGAAATGTGGTGAGGTTGCGTGTAAGTTTGTTGTTTTTGACGGACTACTTAGGAAATTCTTCATACTCATATTTCCACTGCACACGTTCTCTGTAAATTTTGAAGTGGCAATACCGAGACAGAGGACGTGTGGAACCCTGAAAATAGAAATGTCCAAGAGTAACAACTTAAGCTCTGTCTACACTATCAAACTAGTTTGAAACAAAATGTGTGATGTGCCCAAATATGGTAGTGATATGACATCATCGTGTCCATATACATTTTTTGTCATAAAGTTTGATAGTGTAGACAGAGCTTAAAACTTATATAGTAGGTGATGTAATATATTTGTACATATACTTTTAGCACAATATTTTGTCGATATATTCCTTTATGAGCGTCACCAGCAGGAATTTCGATTTTGGTATGGCATGCCATGTGTGCAAAAATATTGTATTTTTACAATTATTATGCAAAATGCCTATCTAGAACATAGACAATTTTTACTTTTATAAGATAGTATGTCGCCACATCTGCTATTTATTTATTATTAATTCATGTTTTATCTGGGCCACAGGTGGTCTAAAATTTAAGTTTAATATATCAAACCATTATTTAATTGAAAATGTAAGCTGATTTCTAAATATTAAAACCTTTAGTTATTTTGGCCTTCACATACAATCTCTAGCAAAGTTGTGCTATGTAGTATATTTTACCACTTTCTGGAATTCATGAATATTTTCAAATGATTGTTTAATGTGATTACCATGCGGCTTGGTTGTTGCCAGCTGTGTTCAGACTTTGAATCAATGCGTATGCTGTGCGTGTCATATCTTCTGCTTCAGTCTTACTCAAAGCACATGACCTAGTCACATTACTTGCTGGTTTCGTATCCAGTTTTAAACTAATTGTCATCTGTTTTGGAACTCTATTGTTCTTAGAAAAAAGAGAATAAAAAAAATGTTTCAAAGTCATTATTATAGAATGGGTATGCATTATCGATTAATGGATTTTTAAATTATATTAAAATGTAATAAAATAAAACTTATTTATTAACATATTTTTTAGGGTGGCCTATCCAGCTTCTGTGTAGAAAACTGATTAGGACCCTACACAAATGACAAAGATAACAAAATACTTTATCCATTAAAAATTAAAATTGTTAAGATTGATTGATTAAGAAATATATATGGAAAAGATAAATATTATCTGGAAATAAAATAATAAAAAAGGTTTTAAAGAGTTAATGTTAACACAAAGTTGAATGAATTTTACATAGGCAATTTATTAACTGAAACAATGCGTAAAGATATATTGTTGAATGCCATTTTAATGTCACATAGTATTTCAGTATTTCAGTAATTATTCACTTTTACCAAAAATTGGTTCAAAAACAAAAAATGATTTACCTGAAAAAACCGTGACTTTACGCAAAAAATGGGTTTTCGGTTGAATTTATTTAGTGTTTTTCTACGGAAGTGATTAAATTTATTAAAACTACAAAATGACATATTCAAAGTCTGATTTTATTAGTTTTAATTTTTCATGTTTTTGGGGGACATTATACATCTTTAAAGCTATTGTTTGATAAGTTACCATTTCTTGGTCTTTCTCAATCCGTTCAGATACCTCTTGAGCTAGTTCTTTCATCCAGTGTAAAACCTTATTTCATACAAGAGTAAAAATCATACATTTTAATGAATTACAGACTGAGCTTTCTCATGAGTGCTGTCCACATTAAAACTGTAATACATTTACAACTACAAATTCAATGTACTTGTATTTAACAAGGTTAACATTCTGTACCTTATCTTTGGTTTCCAGAGCTGTGTTACCTGTAAAATTCTTACTGCAGCCTATAGATTTTGGAAGTGTTCTTTGTTTTACAGTCTCATACTCTAATCCTCTGCAAATTTCATAAAGCCACAAACTGAAAATAAAGTGTTCGTGAATGATGTGAAACATCAAATTGTCAATGTCAAAGGTTACAAAATTCCGGGAATTTGTATGTTTCTCTGGAGGACCGATAGGAAAATGTTTAGTGATGAATTAAGAAGACATGAGTAGTCTTATGATCAAATGAATTAAGAGTGCAACAATCATGTGATTTCCTCTCATTAACATATTGTCATGTGATGCTATAACTTCACCACATGACAATTATGTGAATAATTTAATTATTTAAAAGACAAATGTAAGAGTGAAGAGACAGACACACTAAACAATATTCTCACACTGAGGTTAAGCTCCAAGTGAGGCTCAAACTCATACTGAGGTTCAGGCTCATACTGAGGTTCAGCTCCAACTGAGGCTCAAACTCATATTGAAGCTCAGCTCCAACTAAGGTTAAGCTCCAAATGAGGCTCGAACTCAAACTGAGGCTCAGCTCAAACTGATGCTCAAACTCATACTTGAGGCTCAGCTCCAACTGATACTCAAACTCATACTTGAAGCTCAGCTCCAACTGATGCTCAAACTCAGCTCAGCTCCAACTGAGGTTAAGCTCCAAATGAGGCTCAAACTCAAACTGAGGCTCAAACTCATACTGAGGCTCAGCTCAAACTGATACTTCAGCTATGCTCCAACAGAAGCTCAAACTTAGGATTCTTCTACATTTCTCATCTCTATTGTTTCCCATTATTTACATATTAAAACTTACCCCGTTTTGTCCCCATATTTGCTTTGAAGGAACACCTTTGTATACTGGCACAGATCACCCATAAAATTAATGTTCAAGTCAGCTACTAACATATGTCCAAGTTTTCCTCCTAGATTCCGACTGAATATTAGGAATAACAATGTGATAAAATCTCATTTTTACAATTGTATTCATTTATTCTATAACTTATCAATTTATTTCCAATACTATTACCTGTATTAGTCTTTTTCTTTTCATAGTCACATGTCTATCCATTTTTTTATAGAATAATAATCAATTTTATTTAACCATGGGGATCAACTCTTCCCTGGGGCTGTGCAGGGTACCTAAATCTCTGTCTACACTATCAAACTTTATTTGACAAATGTGATGTGATGTCATATCACTACCATATTTGGGCATATCACTACCATATTTTGGCACATCACACCTTTTTTTTTAAAGTAATAAAGAGCAAAATATTCAGAATCATACTCACATTTTTCTGATAGGTAGTGTTTTAAATAGGTTTTCCACTGATGTGTGAGGAGTAATGGTTTGTTTGTTTGGTTTATTAATTCCACACGACAGCTTTGCTAACATCTATAGTTTTTTTAAAAAACAATTTGTCAAAACTGTCAAATTTCGACTAAAAAAAATAACCCCAACAAATTAAGTTTTTCTTTTTCTATATGGAAAGGATAAAAAAGTGTAAAAAAAAAACAATAAAGGAACATTTAAAAAATAACCTCCCAGACGGGGAATTGAACCCCGGTCTTCCGCGTGACAGGCGGAGATACTTACCACTATACTATCTAGGAATTGGCTGGAGTCACCAAGAACTTAAGACCACACAATAATTCTGAAGAGCAGTATTACCTTTCATTTTTAAATAGTTTTTACAATTTTGAGTTCAGTAAGTTATTAAAGATGAAAATGTTAAATGACTAAACAAAAATATGGATTATTTTTTTTATTGAGGGCGCCAGACACAATGTTAAAGAATGAAATCATCACAGGTCATTTAATCACACATGGCTTTAGATACACACCTTATTATGTGCAATACCACCCGAACACCTAAAACTTGTTTCTTCAAAGATAGCTGCACGGATTTCTTCTACAATATAGCCTCCCATTGCTAGCCTCTTATCCTGTACACTGTCAGCATTTTCCAACCATTGAATCACTCCAGCTTCTCTATTGCTTAGCCCTATAGAAAAAAAAGAAATTATCTGTCAGTAATAATAATATATTAAAGTATACTACTGTATGATTTTTTAGGTCTTTCTTTGTTTAAACTTCTTTGACATTATCTGTCAGTAATATATTAAGTATACTATTGTTTTTTGTGTCGTTCTTTGACCTAAATTCCACAGGACATTTCTTATTTATATTATTAAGCATTTCAATACAAGAAAACATGTTTTATTATGTTTTTGTATTACTTATATATATAAATGTAATACCGTGAGTTTTCTCTGCATTTCCTTGTTTCGAACTTCCATCATCACTCAATGAACTAGTTTCTCCATTTCCATCCCAGCCAACAACATGCGTGTTAGGTAGCATATCAAACGTAATATGCTCCCCCTGTAATCTTTCCAGTCGTTTTTCAACAACATCAGTGAGGTCGATGTAAGCCTCATCAATACTTGCACGCTCTACACAGTCACTAAACTTGCACAGAGCTTTAATAATCTCGGCTCCAGCATCTCTGTACCTGAATTAATTGAAATGAAAGGAAAAATAATAGAATAGTTGGACACATAATAAATGTTAATGTCGTCTTTTTAAATTTTTTATTTTATATGCATCCAATAGTAAGTAACACGCCAGTTGCAGGATGCTTATAAACTATAAGTCTCATTTAGAGATAGAGTTGACACTAGGTCTCAGGATTGAAACCTGGACCTTGTGATTCGAAGGAAAGCATGTTAACTATGCCCACCAAGCGTACCGTAATATTATTTGAGCAAGTAAAATACTTGATTATAAAATTCATTGAATCCTCACTTGTCTAAATTTGCTTTTCCTCTATTTTGTGGTACGGGCACAAGCTGAATTTCTGGACATTTCTTTTTCGCTTCATCCCCCCTCATCTGTCTGGTAACACCAGCAGCTCTAGCTTCATAACTCACTGCAATAATCCTGTAATTATTAGATCAACAGTAATTAATTATTAACATTATAAGGCCAAAAATTATTTATTATATTTATGTAATATTGATATATATTATTATAAGAGAATAAATAAATTAGTATGTCAACAGAATACAAATAACTAAAAAAAAAAAGAACATTCATATATTTCAATATTGGAAAGATAATAAAAAAGTTAAATAAAAATAAATCAATATAAGATACAAAAAAAAATTAAGCCTCCCAGACGGGGAATTGAACCCCGGTCTTCCGCGTGACAGGCGGAGATACTTACCACTATACTATCTAGGAATTGGCTGGCATTCACAAGACTTTGTGATCACACAATGATTCTAACAGCGGTATTTAGCTTTCATTACTAAATTTTGGGTGTTTTTAAAGAACAAAGTTATGTTGTATCATTGATATTAATTCTATAAGACTTTGTATTTAAATTCGTGTTATTTTCGACGAGGTACCATGCCGATTTAATAAAAAATAAAGAAAAGCGCGAATTTCGTTTTCAATCATGCAGAAATGTTATTTGTTATGATTTCTTACCCGCCTCCTTTCCATGCATTATACTGTACAACCGCACATGGTTTTCCTTTCAAAGAATTATTTAGACGCTGTTCAACTTGAACATAAAAGCAATCCATATCAATTAAAGCTATAATCCTATCCATTATAATGTTTATTTTTAAAGACCAACACTCTTCGAGTAAAATAGAGAAAAGAAATAATTTTATTAAACAGCGCCCTCTACATTTCGTAATATTATTCTCCAAATTTCATTGAACTTCAAAATACTGTACACACACAACACACACATCACATGGATGTCAAATAGAAGGAGCAGACGACTTATTTGGAAGAGAAGAAAACTTTTAAAAGCTAAATTTTACTTTCTCAAGATTTGCATAATGGTACGGTTTATCATGACATATTGCTTGTTTTAATGTTGTTCTAATTTTAGCTTGTATATACTGCCTATTATCTCAAATTCTATATAAACGAAAATGAAGAAAAATCCACATGTTGAAAGGAAGCTAGCTAGCCTACACCACCTCCCGTCATGTTCTGATGCCAAACACAGGAGAGAATGGGGTTGACGCAAATTCATAGGCCTAGCATAGAGAGCCAAAATAAGTGTTTGTTCAATGCCAGATCATCCCGAACCTATTTATGTTAATATATTTTATAACATATTAATATATTGTATATTCAAACACCATTTTTATTATGCCACTCTATTCATGTTTATAATTGTTAAAAATGTTAATCATAGAATTTAAATTAATTTTCAGTTACTGTTATAGTAATCTGTCCACACACCATTTAACGATTTTTTTCTTTGCAAAAACAGGTCCCTAGAAGATTAATTAGGGCTAGTAGCAAAACAACTGAGCGAGAAGATTTATTTTGTTGTTTCTAAATTCTATGACTATAAAAGGACCTCGTAAAATGCAATATTAGTTTCTTAAAATAAATTGACTAAAGAAACAATTGAGACAATAATAGTGCCACGCATGCCACTTTAGAAGCATCATTGAATATAAATAATGAACTCTCTGTATTTGCTTAAAGCTCGACAGAAGTTTGCCTCATTTGCATACAGATGCGCGTGGCCAACAATAAAGTAGAAGTATGACTCTGTATACAAATCTTTTTAGATTTACTCTTTGCTTCCTAACACTTAATTAACACTAATTAACCTAACGTCATGGTCCACTGGTTTCCTTCAATGAATCTATTTTGTTAAAGGGAGTCGCAAACAATAATTAGGTTTGCCGAAATCTGGTATTTTTTATCAAAACGTTATCAAGTATTTGTTTTGGGCATGCAGGCATACAAATGTATGATTGGTTAGTAATAATCTCTTCACGGAAGAAAAAACATTGATTTTGCCTTGATTTATAACACAATTGCTATAATTCAATGGTTTTCTTAATTTTTTTTGATAATTTGTCATCTCAGGTGATTTCAGGAATTTGGAAGTGAGCCAAAATAAACTGCTGTTAGCAATAAGATCATACAGTGATTATTGTGTTTGATTATGACTCAAGGACAATAGCAAAGAGTACTCTGTGCCTCCCTTCTCAATTCACTCCCTCCCCTATTCAAATTGTATTCCATCCATCACACTTTGATTCGAAATAAGATGGATGGATGTAGGAGAGTATTTAAAGTCAACTTTCCCAATACAGTATGTTTTATTTAGTCTGCTATAATTCCAAAAGTATTTTTAATGGTAAAAAAAATAATTTGGTACCTTTTGACTGCAAGAAATCTTTAGTTTTGGGAGGCAGTTTTTAGAGAATCCATTTGGCTAATTACAACGTTTTTAGCCTTTTTCGACATATTTTAATGCCTGGTTTTGCCTCTGGACCCTGCTCAGTGGCCCCATAAGCTCCGAGGCCCTCTGGGTTTAGCCAGTGACCCCTCCTCCTCTCTGTAATCTGTGACCATGGAGCTATAGTTACCTCCAAGCTGTGACTATGCTATAATTCTAAGCACAGAAATGTTCTGTTGTACATCACAAGATGATTTAAGAAATTTAACATAGCTTTAGACATTTAATGCAAAAGCTTAGACCTGTCAGATTCAGTCGTAAATAAAGTTTAAGTTATAGAAATTAACTGTCATTTTGTGATTTATCATCACAAACCGTTCCATTTAGTTACATACTATGATTTAATTATTACTGTTTCAAGAGTCCACAATAATGAAAAGTCATTGGTTAGCATGGGATGAATAATGAAGAGGTGGTGGTGGCTACTCATTTGGTAAAAACCTGTTGTTTTAAATACAGCTATTGTATCATAAATAAACACATAGGAAAATACCGCCCTGTTTTAATTGGTTGTTTCTTGTATATAGTTATGTGAAGCTAAATCTAGAGAAGAATAAACTTTTGTGAATTCCTTCTGATTTTCATTCAAATATTTACAGTTCCACCATTAGAACCCTATTAAAAAGAAAACCCTAGGGACCCAAAAATGACATTACCCCTCGTTTGTTTCACAGGAAAGTGTCCCCTTAAAAGGTGTGTCCTAATGGATGGAGGGGGTTCTACTGTATTTCTATGTGTTTCATCTTTTCGTTTGATCTTCATCAAAATGCTTGCATGAAAAACTAGAATCTAATTTCTTTGTTGTTATTTAAGCACTAAATCAACAATCTGGTCCTACAAAGTTAAAATAAATGCCTTTAAGTGTACTTAAGTAGCTGATTGATATCATTGTATAGTAACTCACACATGGTTGCACATATTCTTGCCATCGAATATATCATCTTATGTACACACACTCACAGGGACAATAATTATCGTTTTGTAAAGACTGCAATTAGGTCAGGCACCTTTGAGAACCGGAGAATAGTCTTACCAGTGATATTTTTTTCTATGAAAGAATTGACTTGTGTTTGCTGTTGTTTACCATGCTGCCTTGGCTAGCTTTAGACCGCCTAAGCCCTAGGCTCTGAAGAAAGATGCACATTCATAGTTTCAAACACAAGGAGATGTTGTCAGATTTTGGCCTTAAATCATACAAATCAAAGCTTAATCCTTCTGTTCATGTTTCTCGTTGAGCTCGTCGAATCATAACCAGGACACATGTCTAGAGTAGATGGAACTTTAAGTGCATTCTTTAAAAGTGATTTTATACTGAAGGAATTAATCGTAGTAAAGCTAAAAATTATTTATAAAATATAATACAGTATATTTTTATATTTCAAAGTAAGTTTAGCATTAATATTTTTATATAAATTTTGTATTTGTTGTATGTTATTTCCTACTTATGGCATATACATTGTTAATTATAATGTACTGTATAACATTTCCTTATTTTGGGTCTAGAAACATTTTAGAGGTTAAATACTGAAGGTGGCCACAGACAAAAAAATGAGGAAACAACCACATGTTCTTAAATCTTGTTTACAGTTGTTTTATTTAACATGATTTTGTGTGATGGTGGTATTTCCTGTATGAGGCAAGATTGCAATAACAACAGCACAACAACAAATCCCCCTCCCCTAGCTCATTGCCCTTAATCATATAATGCAGACATAATGCAGCAATTAAACATTACAGTAGGTTAAATTCAGCACTTGCATTTTACTATTTTGCATTATAATTGGTTAGTTACTATATTCCTCCTAAATTAATGGTAAGTTTACAGTATAATTCTATACAATCTTTTAGCATGCATATTAATAGCTATTTACTGCAAGATCATGAGTGTGTATATAGCGTCGTCTGCTTCATACACCTAAAAGGCAAAATCTCATTATCGTTAAAAAAAAAAACAGTTTTCAATACAAGTATAATGGCTCTCCAGACGACTATGCTAATAAGTCGACAAGCATGCGAACCGTTGATGCATACTACACCAGCAAATTTTTCTTCTTCCAATATTGATTGTGAAGTTAGAATATTTTCTACCTCTTTTGATGAGCTGTTTCTTGTATTGTGTAATCAATGGAATAATACAACCCAAGGCTATGTTACTGTATGTCATCCGCATTCACCAATATTATATGACACTTTACCGTCGATGAGAGAATCAATAATTGCGTTTTATCAAGCTTGCTGTCGTAGATTACATATTCGTACGGTTCTACCTACAAAGGAAGTCGCATCCTCTGATCGTATGCTTCGTTGCAATGAACATATTGTTAATATAATTATTCTTTTCTGTTGAGATTTTTAAAACAATCGGTGAGTATCTGTTATTAATTTTTATGAACAGATCATTGATTATTATTGTAGTTTATTAGTCACTTGTTTTAGAATTGTGGTTATTTGTTTATTGTCTACCAGGTGTTGTAAAATGACTGCGGATTAGGAATTATGCAATTAGCGTTAAGATAGGAATTAAATAAACCTTATTGGATAAACTCAAATTCGGTTTTATTTCCATAAAATATTCAATTAGTATTGGGTGCAAATTAATTTTGCTGAAGACCTTGATTGATTATTAAATTAATTTTGCAGTAATTCATTTAAGGTACATAAGAATTAAAATTAGTAATAAAAGTTTTGTTGTACTAATTTGTACAGTTCAATATCAATATTATTTCAATTAATATTTTATTGAATTATTTTGAAATAATACAATAAATTACATTAATTATTAATGTTATTAGCTTAATTTTGTTAAAATGTTATGTGAATTAAGTAATTAATTTTTGTAGTTACATAAATATTAGCTAATTATTGTAATAGTTTGATGAATTATCTAATTACTTTAAGGCAGAAGGCTTCATTCATTTCATGAATCAGATGACCTGGGGGAGAGGGGGTTGGGCTCAGAGGGGATGGAGACTAGAGACTTTTTGGTCCATCACAATTTTGGGAGAGTTTACTACAGTATACTAAAACTACCAATGCTCTGTATAATCACATGAGGATCTGAGAATTTGATGTCCTATCTTTTACATTACAATTTGTGAAATTTAGAGAAATTACAGTAAGGGGTGGGATAATTAATACAATAATACAAAAGCATGGGATTATACTTGGTACTGTACCACACCATTTTAAGATTTAACAAACCCATGTTTTATTAATTGAATTGAATTTAGAATAGTAAATAAATTATTAAATAGCTGTTAATCAATTATTAAATTCCAATTAATTAGTCACGCTGAGTGTTACGCCCGATAAATGCAACTGTTGAGTTTAATTGTGCGATTATTGATAAATTTCAATTACGATCTCTTAGTAAGTGTTTTATGTAAACATTGATATTTAGCTCAATTAAAAGTAAGCTATTAATTGCGAGTGGATTTGCGTTCGTCTGGCTTACCCTAGGCTAGTAGTAGTACTTAGTAGTTACCTGAATGATAAATTCTTGTTTTATTTTTCACTTTTATTACCTAATACTTTGATTACATGCAGTAGATGCAATTTTATTTGTTTGAACTATCACGTTTCAAAACTAAAAAATGATTGCAAAATATGATGATCCATGTTGGAGAATCGTTAAGAAGCTATACTCGGACCAGGCCAAGAAAAACTTATTTCTGGTGAATGATTCGGAGCCTCTGTTGTTGTTTACGTGTTGTGGTATGACATGTTATATACAATCCTTCCTGATCTTAAGCTCTATCTACACTATCATTCAAACTAGATTGACAAAAAAGTGTGATGTACCCAAATATGGTAGTGATACGACATCATCATGTCCATGGGTACGTCACATTATTTTTTCATATAAAGTTTGATAGGGTAGACAGGCAAATCCAAGCCCCCACCCCCTTCCCTAAATTCACAATGAAAAAGATTTGACATTACACTAAGCTCAGTTCAGCCCTTTAGCTCATTTACCATTTTTATGCCCCCACAACCTCCCACCCACTTTCCCCATTTTTCAAGGGTTTCAGGATTCACCACTGGTGGTTGTCTTGTTTTGTGAATTGTAATAATCTTCATTATCATATAGTGCTATGTACATTTAAAATGTATTTTTATACACTATATAATTTAATAGCACGTATCGCTCATAAACTCCAGTATAGCCAATTACTCATACCATAATAATAGCTTTATGCAAATTAAATGCTATAAATGTCTGTTAAATTGAGATCAGACTGTCTCATTGTAAAAGAATGTTTTTCAAATTATGTGCATTCATTATTAAAAATGGAGAGCTTATGTCATCATTATTAGAACATTATTATTGGTATGTTTTTTAACATATTTACTACTGTATACCATGGAGAAATAAGTTAGTTAATAACTTATTTCTCCATGTGTATACTATTGTCTGCAAAAATTACATTAAACTTTATACATAATAATACTGTACTGTAGCTCTATGTTTCCATGTGATGTATGTACTCTTGTGATCTACTATACAGTATATTTTTTCAGCTTTAATAATGGATTAGAGATTTTAATATCTTTATTTAGTAAACAAATATTAGTGGGTTTTTTTCATGTTCTGAAAAAGAAATCAAACATCTGTAAAATATAGAATCATGCATTAATGTCATGTCTGTGTTAATGGGTTTCCACAAAATGAAATCAAGTTTTTATTGCAGGTTTTTGTCATTCTTGTCACATGATGGAGAAGTTTCCTTTTTAATACTAGTTTCAATTTGATCAGTTTTTCTGAATTCTACTTGTTGGTATGTTACAAAGAGTTTTAGAAACAATAAATATTTTGCCATTGTAAAGAATTTTCCTGTTCTTTATATAAATAAGACTTGGAATTGGATGTAGAAAACTTATCTGGCACCAGTAAGATCAGTGGAATTTTCAAGTGGAGGTAAATTGTTGATTTTTCAGTGGGGAGTCAATGGCTTTTGTTATAATCATTACACTCTATTACATCATCATAATATTAGTGGAATAATTCATAATGAAGGATTAGATTGGATTTTAAGTTGATTTTGTAATACAATGTTAACAAATTCCAGCATCTGCATGGTATTCCATATGGACTATTGTTGTTGGCTTTATTTGAATTTATAGATAAGTTTAAAAAAAAAGGAAAAGAAAGAAGTTACAAACTAGAATTTAATTCGTCACTTTGACGAATTATAGGTGATCATTTTTATCATTTTACTGAAATTAATTTTTTTTTAAACATGCACGTACGTTAACATACGATCGGAAAATGTTGATGTATGCCATCCTATTATATGCTTATAGTGCTGAGTTGTGCCTATATGCCATATACAATATGTACAGTATATACTGTATATCTATATACAGTGTAGCATAGTTGAAATTGCGGGACACATGTTCTAATTTTTTGGCATGATGACGTTATCAAACTAAACTTTAAGATGACAATTTCGAAAGATAATTAATTGAGCAAAAAAATATAAGATTTGGAAAACAATTTGGCACGTAGAAGCGCTGTGCGCGCTCTTTGAATTGTGTATAACTTTGACGAAAAATATGAAAAAACTACTTTTTCACTTCAACTGGCCATATGTTAACGTCACAACATCCGATAGGCTTAATTTTTATATGAATAAATATCTACATTTCATCAGCTTTCATAATAAATTATAATCATCAAGGTAACCTTCAATTCTGAAGAGCTGTAAGATATTCAAATTTACTGCGAAGGTGAAATTACACGGCCTACGTTATTCAAGTTTTTACGCGTGATGACGTCATTAAAATGAAGATAGTGTCAACTCATGATAAAGATAATTAATTAAGCAAGCACATACTGAAAGTTGTGCGAAATTCGAGCACACATAACCAAGATGCGCTCTGTTGAATGTGATAATCTACACAAAAAGATAACAAATCCTAATTTTTAAATTCAAGTGGCCATTTGATGACGTCAAAACATTTTGTACGTCAAATGTGTACATGAATTCATATCTACAACTCAATGGCTTCCAGAATAAGTTAAAAAAATCGGGGGTCATCTTGCATTCTGAAGAATTATTTTCATTTTAAAAAAGACCTATTTTTCACCATTTTCAGAACTTTTGTAAAATAAATGTGCGCATTTTGTCATTTTTAACGTGCTCGTATAGCGTTATTTTAAGTCGGAACTGACTCAAATTTGGTGAATGTACTAAGGATGGTGAGTAGAATGAGATTTGTAAAAAAAATTCATATTTTTTACGCTTTTTAAGTATCGCGCGCGCAAAAACGCATTTTTGCGCAGTAATTTTTTGAAACACGCAAATGGCCTAATTCATGCTCTAAATTGATCAAAACTTAATTTTGAGCTTTTTAAATTTTTAACGCGCGATATCACGCGCATGAACCTACGTGCGCGTGCGTTTTTATTTGCTAATATTTTTACCCTTGATCTGAAGTTTACATGTAGTGAATTTCATTAATATGTGATAATGAATTATGGAGATATGATTGATAATGTGATTTCGCAAAATGGCGTATAAATGTCGTCACGGATGAGTGATCACGCTGGAAAGCTTATTAGGATTAAGTTGTATTATTTGAAAGATATTCTGAAATTTTTGTAATCATTGACATTAAACTTTTTGAGATAATTGTTACACAAAATAGTGTACAGAAACAATAAAAAGACTAGACATGTAACTCGTCACTTTGACGAGTTTGGTTTTCCGCCGCGCAAGTGGTGCAACATTAACATTAAGGGGATAGGTTGAGGACAAAAGGAAGTGTTCACGTTGGCATTATGACCTGAACTGAAGAATATGATATGTTGTTATTGCTGAATTTTATTATTTAAAATCATATATAGTATACACAGTATAATCTGTATCCATATCACATACAGTGTAGAATAGGTGAAATTACGGGACCCGATATTTATTGCAATTTTTAACATGTTGACGGTTTTAAAATGAAACGCGAAGGTAGCATTTCCGAAAGGAAATTATCTCAGCAACAACGTATTAGCGTGTAGAAGAAATTTGAATACGTGAAATATTGATGCGCGCTCTTTTAAATGTAATGAATTATGACGCAAAAGATGAAAATACGACCTTTTTTATTTAACTGGCCATATGATGACGTCACAACATCCGATTGGCAACATTTTTACATAGTTTCGTATCTACAATCCAATAGCTTCCAGAAAAAGTTTTAATCGTGATTATCACATTTTATTCTTACGAGCTATAACAGATTAAAATTTACTGTAAAGATGAAATTAATGCCACACGTGATTTAAATTTTTAGGCATGATGACGTCAAAAAAATTAAAATATTTTTAACTCCTGCGAAAGATAGTTGATTGACCTAGACAATATCAAAATCGGGGTGAAAATGGAAAACGGATAAGTGGAGATGCGCTCTATTCAATGTGGTAAGCTATGACGAAAGATACAAAAATCCTAAATTTTATATTCGCGTGGCCATACGATGACGTCACAATGTCCGGTTAGCCATATTAATACCTGATACGATATCTACAACTCATCTACTTCCAGAATATGCCATCCACAAAAAGTTGACCGTCTAGTTTAGAAATTACGACTGTTTAAAAAAAGGCATATTTTAAACGAATTTTTTAACCTTTTCATAAAAAACGCGCGCAAATTGTCCAATTCGACGTGCTCGTATGACGTATCTTTAAGTCGAAATTGTTTAAAATTTGGTAAAATTACTAGAAAAGGCTGGAAAAACATAAATTACGCGAAAAAAATACGTTTTCAATGCTACGTGCGCACCGCACACGTAAAAATGTGCGCACGTGTGGGAATTTTTGACATGCTTAAAACGACATGAAACGCGTAGAAAGTTGATTACAAATTAATTTTGCGCATTTTGAAATTTTAAATGCGCGTGCGCGCGTAACTTTGTGTAAAACACGCAATTTTTTTTCCACAGAAAGTTAGCGCATAATATAAATTAAACTTTTGCAAAGTTTCAAGTTGAAATGTTATTTGGTTGTCGAGCTATGTTAAATACGAGAAAATCGTTAAATCGCGCGTACGTCACGTTGCGCAATTGTAAGCATCATGAAAAGCTTCGCTTGACGACGTTACATAAATGTCAAAATGTCAACATAGTTAAAAAAATGTTATGTTTGCAAGTTTTAGAGAAAAGCGTTACACAAAAATCATACAGAAAGAAAGAAGATGAAAAAAAAGATGATGATGATGATTTCGTACAATCACAAGAGGTTTTCCTGCAACTTCGTTGCGGAAAACCAAAAAAAAAAAATAAAAAAAAAAATAATAATAAAGATTTTATACAATAACAATAGGTGATCATTTTATTCTAAATGATCACCTAAAAAGAAAGTTATTTTGCGTGTAATTTGATATTTACCTGTATTTTAAATTTTTTTTTATAAAGGCAGTATATATATATAACTATGATGATAATTAATCATATATATTTTACACTTTTTATAAGCAAGACATAAGCATATTGAAGTAGTAATTGTTGCACTGTGGTTTGGTGCTTGCCTTCCAATCCCAAGAACCTTGGTTCAAATCTTGCTTCTGTTAACATTTTTCTATCGCCTACTGTATGCATCGATGTAAGCTCTGTCTACACTATCAAACTAGTTTGATGTGCCCAAATATGGTGGTGATATGACATCATCATGTCCATATATGGGCACATCACATTTTTTGTCACATAAAGTTTGATAGTGTAGACAGAGCTTAGTTTATAAAGCATGTTTCCCATTCTGTAATTGGCTTTCTGTTTGATGCATGTCAAGATAAAAGCATTCCAAGTTTTAATTTTAGAAATTTAGTAACCATGTTGGAATTGGAAACAAAAGTAACATGTTGATCAAACTGTAGTACAGTAGTTGCCATGACCTGAGCAGAATCTGATTTTTAAGAGCTTGATGTTTATGTTAGTTCTAAGATTGTTTATAGTAAAACACAATGAAAGGATTATTAGGAGTGCTGTGATGTACTTAATAAAAGCAAGACAGATGGAGGAATGTGTGTATTTTGAAGTTAATTAACTCTTTTCATCATAATTTGAAAGGTAATTACTCTTCTAAAACATTAGTACAGTTCTTCTGTGAACTTTTAAGTTTGTTCTGACAACCTAACGATCTGTTCAGAGAAAAGATAGGGTAATGTATATTTGTTGTATTTACTTGTTCCTAAAAATATTGGTAATTAATAATATCATGGTGTTTTTTCCATCGTAAATAGCATTTATATTTATTGACTAGTTAATAGTTTGTAACTTGCTATATTTTTCAGTAATCTTCAATATCATCAAAACTATATAATATTAAAATAGAGAATTTCAATAGTTTTTCTACACATGCACACATGTTTTTGAGCATGCATAGAAGGATTTTAAAACTTTACAGTTGTGTAGCTGCTTGGGTGTCAAAATGAAAGGCCACCATGCTGTTTTGACACCCATATTTTTCAGTAAATACCTTTTCAAATATTACCTAGTAAATTTTGTGCCTAACTCACCTGGATAAACCGAAAAAAGCCTATTGTATTATCTTCGAGAAGCTAGATATGATTTGCAAAGTGGAACACCATTCCAATGGTGTAGTCCCTAATTTTTACAATTTACCAGATGCCAATAAAAATGAAATATTGCAAAAGTCTGTACTTAGTGTACAGACCTTTGCAATATTTTATTTTTATTGTCATCTTTATTAAATAAGTAAAGGAAAATAAGTATATAAGTTTTAAAGAAATGAAGCTATTGTTACAATTTCATTGTTGTTATGACTATATAATGAAGTATTTATAGTACTGGTTTTTTTTTATGACTTTAAAATTGAATACGGGAACATAAAAGAATACTTGAATAAAGAGGTAGAGGTATACACCACACTAGTATAGTACCACGTTATGTCAGAATCAATTTAGTTTAACTATAAAAAGTATTTTAGATAAAGATCACTTAAAATGAGACCACAAAGTATAAGTTACAAAATACTGTCGCTATAGTAACTTTAACTTTATTGATCATTATCAAAAATTTGTTTTTTCTTCAATTTCTCTATGATGAAATAAATTCCCTGACTCATTTAATCCGTGTATTGTACCTAAAAGCGTGTGTGTTTCTGAATTATATCTCTAAATTTACCATTCAAATAAAACCTGAAGCTAAGATTTTGTGAAGAAATCAGTTCCGGTTCATTGCATATTATTCCTTTATAAGTTGCTTCTAGCTATTGACCTGAAGTCTTACTAAATGTGTAGGTAGTTGTATTAACCTGTATAGGTAATGGCTTTTATTAGAATTTTTCTTAAAGAAGATGCTGGGATGTTCTGTTTTGGTTCTGTCTCTCCTCCACGGTCACCCCACACCCCCTCCCCCATTCTCTCTCCCCACATCCCCTGTGATGTCTGTTGACCTACTACAGTAACTCTTCATGTTATACAAGGTTTATGCTAGGTAGGAGTTCAGTGGAACTTTGGATATATTTCTGTAATGTTTTGTATTTCAACCAATGTCAAACAAATTGACAAAACAAATCCCCCCAACCTACTCAACAGTGCCAATAATGACTGACTGCTAAATGTGTATGATTTTATTTTATCTTTTAGAAATGAGCGTAGAGGTTCACTTTGGAACTAATCATAATGATGTGATTGAGGTCCCTGTGACGCACCATACTATTGCGCAAGACATTCTGGACTTCGCCTATGATACTAAGGGCCAGGATTTTGATTATCTAGCGGAAATTTGGAGAGGCTGTGGTGAGATTTTTGTTCTTAAATCGACAGTAAATTTAATAAAAGCTATTATTACTAAAATAAGAATTGGTGTTCACAGCATAGACTTGAAATGTCAAACCAGAGAGATGTTTACTGGTCCAACAAAAAAGTATACCAACCGAGTATACTATAATCCCACACTTTTTTCACCAAATTGATTATACCAAGGGCCCTACTCTGTCGTATGGTAATTGTAATTCATATGAGGTGACCAGGAGCAGGGCTAGGATTTACCTGATGAACAGTCCCAAGTTCCCAAACGGAGCTTATTTGTTTACTATTCAGATTGGCACTATTCAGTGGGTAAAAATAATTAAAATATAGAATCTAAAAGATATTTTTTTATTTTTCCTCATTTTGAAGAGTGTTTCTGACAAATTATTTTTTGAGAGGGAGCTTGACTCTGGGACGTTATTATACCTGGCCCAGGATTATGGGTTCTGATCATATTCATATCACAGCAGTATTTATGTCAAATATTTAAAGATGTTCTATATGAATTTGCAGGTGCCATTCCTAAGCTACGTTGATTAACCCCTGGTGTTCTAGGAGTGATTGATAGCTAATATTGTGTTATTATATATCTTTACAGAACGACATATCGGGGTCAGTGAGAATATATATTATATACTTAAGCATTGGGGCATTCATATTCAAGAAGTGAAATTTTATCTGCGTTACGAGAACGGCAACGATCTGTATTCTCCAGGTAAGAATGTTTAAAGTTTTTTTTAAAGTATTTTATTATGACAAAACACGTTGAACATTGGTAAATTCAAAGAATTGTAATTAAAAGATGTTTGATGATTTTTTTCATTTGCAAGTTTATATGTAGGTCACTTGTAAGAAAAATTTTGTGACTTGAGATGGACTAGTACACCAGACCTTGTTCAGTTATGCCTTGAACCTGTGCTGAATTAATGGCTATGATGTGTAGAACCCATGCTCAATATTTTATCAATATTAAAAAATTATTACTATATCAATTATTTTTAGCTTGGTATGTTAAACAATGTAATACATCAAATTCCAGAAATTCTAACCCGGAATATTTCTGTTGATCCCTTATATAAATGTTGTGGTTTATGAACAAAGGATTTTATTTATTCAATCCCCAAATGTAATGTACAGTAGAAATTTTACTTTCTATTTTTGTGTGATCAAGCAATTTGTATTTCTGGTCAGATGAGTAAAGATTTTCTACAGGTGTACTAATAATTCTAAAAAGGTATTTGATCAAATAATTGATGACTGTCCATGGTTGGTACTGTAGAGGTCTCCCTTCTTCAAATGAAATGATTTTGATTGAGAGTTTGGTCCATAATTAGAATCACTGTCAATGAGTGGCTAGCTATATCTTGTGCTTCCGGAGCACATGCACAACATGGTCTCAATTTGAGGTCATCTTTAATTGGTCATGGATGTCTTTGTCTTTTGAAATGATAATTTTTTCATCCCATCCTTATTGTCTATGGATCAGTCTAATATTCTCCAATTGAGTCTACTGTATGTGTGAATATAGGTGCCGCCATAACCTTAAATCCAACTATGACCCCTGAAATCCACATATGACCCCTGTAATCAAACTATGACCCCTAAATCCACCTATGACCCCTGTAATCCACAATTTTCCCTCCTGTAAGAATTCACCTACAAACAAGCCCTTAATTCCACTTATTTTTCCTTAACTCCTCAAGATTCACACCCATCCTGCTTGCCTGCTTGTTAGAGATGATGAATAATTTATGCAGATTAAAATATCTAGGTCCTTTAAATTGCAATGTGTGGTTCTCTTTAATGTATCCATTCATATTTCATAGGGAAATACATAATGTATAAAACATATGATGCAATGGAATTCCTGATATTTCATTGCTAATGGATTGACGAGTCTGTAGCTCATACAGTAGATAATAAGGCTTTGTTTTATCTTGGGAGCATACTCAATAAATTTCTACAATTTTCCAAGATGCATCGCCCATTTCCAATCACTGTAGGCATGCATGTTCTGCTCTGTTGATTTCTAACTAAAAAATAATGTATTTTATACAGTTGCCCAGAACTGTACACATTTTGTGCTAAATTAGTCCAATTAGCCAGGTTTTCAAAATACTGTAGATTTGACAGTATACAGTATAATTTGAAGAAATGAAGAAAATCCCGGTTTGGTTTATAACAACATTCACAATACAAATTAAAAGCTGTGAAATTCCTTTTATATTAAAGGGATCCTGTCTTCAAAAGTTATTCTATTTCTACAGCAGTTAATGTAGTAGATACATTTTTTACTGCAGTAACATATGTTTCAATGTCAATTTATGGAGCAGTTGCTGCAATACAGTGTGTAAAGTATGCTTATCTTGCTAATTAATTGCAAAGACAGTTTCTAACGAGTATCAAAATATAGTTACTGCAGTAACTGCAGTAGAATAATTTTTACATGATCCCTAACTAACTAGGTGGCAAATATTTTCTTGAGGCAATTTGTCCTAAAAACATTTCTTTCAAAATGACTTGCCAATTACGATGAAAGGAAGAGTTATTTTATTACCTACCTAAAAACAAATTCAACCTCGTTTTTATCTATGAAGTATGTAAACATGTTCACCTAATTTCACTCTAGCAAACGGACTAAATTGTAAATGAAATATTGTAGGGTTGTAAAATTCTCATTATGGCCAAATCAGTAATGTAGTCGTTAGTTCTGAAACTGAGGAACGATGTCAAAGGATGACTACCTGAGGCTGTCAGTGATTCTTGCTTCGCTCTTTATTTAAGAACAAATCACCTCAACCCGGTTTTATATATATTATGCTGAAATCTAACATACATAGTTTAACTAGGATTAAATCTCAAAATTCATCTTTTTTACAATCCATGTATCCTCATTTAGTTCAGTTCGGAAAGACTGTATTTTCGGATGAAAAAATGTCTTCACTGACATTTAAATGTTAATTTTTCATTTTTTAAAGTTCCAACTTTCAAATAGGGAATGCCATGGTCTTTTATTTAAATTATACTTAATTATACTATTGTTATTAGAAATCATAATTTTATTCATTTTAGTCTTTTAGACATTTTGGTAATTAATTGTTGGTCAATTAATCTAACATAATTTTCACATCCAGGGTTTGAAATTGATTTATTTTTTATGAAGGTCTTTCCAATATAAAGTAACTATTTTGTGATGTAGCAAACGTGAGATTGATACTGTAGTTTGAAAGTTCAGTCGATGTTTACTCGCACAGAACGCCAAGACAACTGTGATTATGTTATTTCTACGAACGATTGAATTTTTTTTAAATATGACCATTTAAACAAAAATAGCATAGTAAAAAAGTCATGACTTTAAAACATGCTCTGGTATCATGAAATAGTTCTAATATTGGATATTCTTAAATATTACTGAGTATTGTCCCAAGGGGTCTGGGTACGAATTTTGGCAAAAAATTAAGGGTCCAATTATACTCCGAACAATGGAATTAATCAAAATCTCAACATTTTACAAAGTGAAATAGTGAAAATATTAATTTTTTTTTATTTTGACTTATCTACTTTAAATACTCTTTTTGCATAATCCTTAGGATACAATATACTTATCTCTTTCTCTATATTTTTGTGGTGATTGATTGATATCTCTGAAATGAAAAGAGATAAAAAGGTTTCTGGTTATACATATTAAAGCATTCATATACTCATTACTGGTAAACATTAAATTGCTACGGTATAGCGTGCATACCTATCGGCAAGACTATATGTGCATGCTAATGTACGCATAAGTTGAGTCACTGTCGACAAATGATAGTCTACATGTAATGTTTCTTTCTGTCGTTAGTACAACTAATCATGTCTGTGTCCTTAGGCAATAATATAATTTCCTCATCTTTCAGATGGGACATTAAGCTATGGTCTGTTGCTGTATTAAAAATGCACATGAAAAGGAGAAAAGGTTAAATTACTTCGAAAGAGTTGGAGATTGTCCTCCTCTTTCAATCCAATGTTTTGACAATGCCATCTTTCACACCTGCCTTCCTGCCTTCACACGATATAATAAAAGGGGACAAAAAATCTTTGCTGCGGTCTGGCTCCAGCAAATAAAATCGCATCTCAATGTTTCGTCCATGCGGCAGTCATTTCACTTATAGATGCGTGGCGTGTCGTGAAAACGGGAAGATGCTAATGCTTTACGTGCAATAGTATGCGAACCTTAACTGGAGACAGACGGGACCAGGTGTGAAATGCCCTTAATAAAGGTATCTGAAAGGGAGCTGTTATTGTATACAATGAAATATTTTCATACTATAAATAAAATCTTGGGTTATTTATTTATGACTTTTATTTTTATTAGCTTCTAATGACTTAATAGTTATGTAATGTAAATAGTGTGTGAATAATTTGTGTCTCCCACTCACAGCCTAAAGCTCTGTCTAATACTAATCAAACTTGATGCTCCCATATGGACACGATGATGTCATATCACTACCATATTTGGGCACATCACACTTTTTTTTTGGTCAAACGACTGTAGTTTGATAGTGTAGACAGAGCTTTACTGTACTGAATTGCACATAGGATGTGTGGACAACAATATTCATGTCATACAGCTGCCGTTAAGACGTTTTATTTGTCCACAATGACATTAGATTAGTAAAAATGAAATGAATAATAAGAACATGGTATTCTTTGTTCTCAAATCCTATGTTTCACATTACATCTCTATCCTGTCATTTGATATCATTTGAGGATGATGAAAAGAAACATTAATTATCTTATTGACCATTATAAAAAGACAATGATGCATAGTGTCTCATTTTACTATGACAAACATTATTATTATACACAAAGGAATCACGTTCTGGTCAGTTTTTATTTATTATTCAACAAGAAATCACTGAATATCGCTAATTTAAATTTATACTCTCATTTTTACGTCCAGTGTGGACAGGCACCATCTAATTAGCAATTTCATGATGAACTCTCAGATGCAACATAATTGTGAAATTGGTCTACAAAATACATTCATTTTTGCTAAAGACACTTCTGTCTCAATATACAGTATCCAAATGACTAATAAAGAAAAGGGAATAAAGGTGGCCTTTCTGAAATGGATAGAGCATAGGATAGAGTAACAAATGTCATGTTATGTAATACTAATAGTGATATTGTATTAATATTCATTAGGTTCCCATTGAGGTCAAATTTGAAATGACGTCAGTCCTTTGATGAAATTATAGAATATAAATTTTATAATTAAAGACATTTTATTGAGATCGAACCTTGAGTCTAGATAAAACATGCTCTGATAGTGATATCATGAAATAGTTCTAATGTTGGAATTCTTAAATATTACTGTATATAGTAGAGTATCGTCCCAAAGGGTCTGGGTCCAAATTTTGGCAAAAGATTAAGGGTCCAATTATACTCCGAACAATGGAATTAACCAAAATCTCATATCTTAATATTTAGCCTAAATTATTAGGGTGGAGAAAATTTACTCTAGAATTTAATTAGAATCTATTATCACTATTCTATCCTCATTGAGAAACATGATTGAATAACAATACAATTGTATGAAAACATATGTTTGTATTTAAATAAAGAGAAGGTTAGGATAAAAAGCTTGACAAATCTGGCCAGGAAGTACCATATGTGATTAACGCAAAGTAAATTAATGTTGAATAGCGTGTGAACATTTGTAAATGTTGCTTTAGATGAGTTCAGCTGGAGGCCTAATTTAACGTTGTACATCTGTCTGAGTAATAAAACATTTAAAAACAGCAAATTGGCACACTTGGTAAAGTAGTTGGTCATTAAATTAAAATGTTATTAAATATTTTGATAACATGATGACAGATCTCACCTGGATAAGGTAAATGAAAAGAGGATTTTAAATGTTTTTTTTTGTTTTTATTTTACTTTTAGTAAATGTAAGGCTAGAAATGTCAAAACTTTTTAATCCAAACACCCCCTTCAAATCGCCTAGCAAAACTCTTGTAGTATTGTATGGTCTGTGCCCCAGTGGTGTGTGTTCGTTTTGCTAAAATAAGCAACTAGCAGCTAGCAAATTTGTATCTGGTAACTTAATTAATTCCACAAATTGAAATAGCAGATAAAGCAAGTACCTTTGCTACTAGATTACTCAACTTTTTTTCCTCAAAAATTTACAACCAGCAAACATTAGCAATAAAAATCTAATCTTTAACTAATTATAAGTTTTGCTAGTTTGCTTGAGTGAATTTCCAGCCCTGAAATGTTTTGATATACACAGCAATTTTAATAGCTGTATTGTACAATATTATTAGGCCTTGTTTCTTAAATTAACAATTTTCTAACTTTAGTGTTAAATTGTCAAGTAATATTAAATATTACTTGACAATATTGTTAATATGTTTTTGTTTTTTTTTTAGTACTGTATTCTTTTTTTAAAGTATAAATACAGGGTTAAATTGTCAAGTAATTTTAATTATTACTTGACAATATTGTTTATGTTTTTTTTTTGTTTTTTTTGTAGCACTCTATTCTTTTTTTAAGTATAAATACAGGGTCATGTTTCATGTCAAAGTTGTAATTTAAGCTGAGTTTAGTTTATTGCTTGGCAGGATGACAAAAGTTTCAGGTTTAGATTTATTACCTAGCAGTTGTCACTCCTATCACCCAAGCTACCTTGAAACCACATGTCCTCATGAGATGATTGGCCAAAGATGATCACAGTTAATGTCCTGTGTTATACAGGTGAAGAACTGGTTCCATTGAGTTGAGGTCTGTTAGGCCTAGACCAGTGTTTGGATTTGAGAATAATTTTTGTCGTCTGTCCGTAGCGAGTTGAATGAATGTAATATTTATTATATAGGAGACAAGAAGTGTAAAGTATGTAATTGTTTGTTATCTATAGTATCCAAATTAAGTTTGTTTTACTGTAAATAAATATTTGCCATTTATGATTTATTTGATGATACTATGTAAAGGGTCCGGCATGGTTCTGGCCCGGCGTCAGCAAATCAAATAGAACGTCAATGTTTAGTTTTCATGACGCTCCACACAGCTATGCGGCAATAGATATTCGCAAAAAAGCGAAACATTGACGTTCAATTTGATTTTCTGGAGGCGGACTGGAACCATCTCGAATCAGTTAAAGACCCTGTACAGTAAGCTTGTTATTTTTTAAACCCATGTTGGGTTCGAACCCCCAAAAGCTTCAAAGTGAGTGATTTTATTTTAAATAAAAAGTTCAGAAATGTATTATTGTTGTCACTGTATAAAAGAAAGGATCTAGAATTTTGTGTTTACTTTGATTGAATGATTAAATTGATTATTTCTTTTTTCATAGGAGGAAGATCTTATCAGATGTCAATGATGAAGAATGCTCCAAACCATGATATTAATAAGGTACATTTTAGAAATGTATTTATATATGTTGTAGTTATAAAGAACCTGGATAGTTTAAATACCTGATTAATGTGTATAACATTGCCGGCTTTTAAGTAACGCTAAAGTGGTACAGACGGAGTAATGTGACAGTGTTGCCGCCTCCTACTGAAGCACTATACTGCCTCAGAAGTATTGCGATATCAATATTGTTGACCCACTTTCCGTTACTAAAAGCATACATTTTATGTCTTGAAATAGCGCTTCGCAAATATTTGTCATTTTTATTAGCGTCTTTCAACAATTATTTAATAAATAAATTCTTGAATCAATAATATTTGTTTGCTTATTGTATCAGTTGACAGCCAGTGGTGATAAATGCTCATTTAAAACTAGATTTGATTCTCATTAATTATTCATGGTCTTTCTGCTACTACACCTGCCAAGGACAGTCATATAAACAGTCTTGAAAATAAAGGCAATTGTTGTATAGTACTATAGTAATCAAAATCAATATAGTAGTGTATACTGTAATACCAAATCAGGTACACGACAGGTCAGTTTAGTAGTAAACCACCAGTCAACAAGTAAACCATATCAATACAACAGGTATGTATCAAATACAGTAATATAATGACCATTTGTTGTTTTTTTTTTACAATGTAAAACTAGATTTTGAAGGTAAATTACCGTAAAATATTTTGCCATTCTACTGTTGGTATGTTTCAAAAATTGTGTAATGATATTTCAGTATATCAGGTCTATGAAATGTTTCAGTTGTGTGCGAAGATTGTGAATTTGAATCTTAAGTGGGAAAGTATGATACTTTTTTTGAAGATTGGGTAGGCTGTTGATACCAAGAAAAAGTTACTTTAGGTTAATAGGAAAGGGCAATTTATCCTACAATTTGCTATTTTGTTATTTGCAAACCATTGTCTTCTACGTTTTTAGTATTCATTTATGAGCGCCACCAATTGGGATTTTGATTTTTGTCTACTATAGTTTCTAGCTCAAGTATAGGTATTTCACAATACCACTTCATGTGTGCCAAAAATATGAATATTAACTTGCTATTTGCATACAGACAAATACAATTTGACTATAAATATAATATTTTTTATTTCCACATAGAATAAATGTCATTTTTAGTACGCATACATAGTAGTTTTAAATTACATTTGGATGTTAAAAAATGTTAACATTTGTCATCCATGAAAAATACCTTTTAATTTTGACACATTTTTAGTTTATGTCAAATAGCTTACCAAAAAGACATCCAATTTAATCATCAACATTTATCATTTTGCTTTAAAATTGCTATTGCCTTGATCTTTAGGGGCCGTCCAAAAACTAATTTTCCGCGAGTTCCGCGATTTTACCTTCATAGTTCATTGAACCTCATTTCCGCGGAACGTGCGATACAAAAATATTCATTCGGAATGCTCGCGGAACGCAATTGATGAATATTCATATAAACAATCAAAATGTTGCCGCCCACATATCGCGAGTTCCGCGGGGAGCCTAATTAAATGTTTACAATGTACCAGGAACTACGACTAGGCTAAAACGGAAAAACATTACATTCAGAACTAATGAATCAACTAGGTCCTTTTACGACGATAATCTTGTATACAGTAGTATCCCTCCTAGGCCCAGCTAGCCGATATGTCAGCTAGCCCAGTCTAGTTAGTAGTACCATGGAGTAAAGCCCACGTCATACAGTAGTATAATAATAATTATTATTGTTTTGGCGGCCTACACTATAAATGATTTAATCCTACCTTTTGTTAGCGAATTATAAAAAACAACGACACCTAGGCTAGGACACCAACAATAAAATATGCAAAATAAATATATATTCCATGTTAAGATTTAAGATAGACCTTTTAATAATTATTAAATACATGTGTAAAGAAAATGCCCGACTAGAATTTGGATGGAGGGAAAAAAACATGTGAATCGTGGGAACAGTTTAGAGCAGCTAAAAGAGTATTATATTACGTTTCATGTCATGTGACACAAAATCCAGGTACACGATCTTAATTAGCCACCCCTGTACCGAGTTGAAAAAAAAACATGCGAGAGGTTGCGGTAAACAGAGAGTATCGTGTTTCATGCCATGTGACCAAAAAAAACTAGGTCTGTATAATTACGGTCTTCTGTCGGCAGTCCTTTTGAGCGACCGACTGAACGTTCTGATACTATATTTAGAATGAATTGTTTACGATCTTTTTTGTCGGGATCGTTTCTGGATCGACTGGACGTTCGCTATATTATTTTTATTAGTTGGCCTAGTTCATTGTGTTGGATCGTGTCTCTACGTTCATTTACAACGTGGGAAATTTATATTCGCCGTTGAGTAGGTATAACACGCACGAAGGAAACGAATACGATTACAAAATATTATATATTTTTATGATCAAAGTTGCTGCGACTGAGAGTGGATTCTGTGTATTGTGTACGATAGTTTATACCATGCATTGTACTTATGTACTATATCGTTCTTAAAATAATTGTAACTACTGTAAAAATAAAAGATTATGCTTTAATACCTTCAAACTGTTTTGTTTTTTCTTTTGTCAAGAGTTCACAAAAATATTTTTGGTTTTTTTATTTTTTTAAAAACTTTTTATGGAGGTATATTTTTTGCGCGATGGACGTTTTGGCCCACTTTTTTTTAGGACGAAACGTCAAACTTTTAAAATGCGAAACAGAACAAAATTGACTATGTATGAAATATTATTGCCGATGACAAAATTGAGTTTTGTATTGTTTATATCCAGACGTAATTAAAACATTAAATTTAATTGCCACCGAGCGAAATTGTAGGCCCTAGGCTAACTAATCCGTCCAAGCTGCTACCCCCGCCTCACTCATCGGCCATGGTCCGCCGTCTCTCGCTCGACTCATCTATCCAGGAAATTCCCTATTCTATCGCGAGAACCGTGATGTTGGTCTCAATAATACTAAACAGTGGGCTGATTTATAGTTTGAAAACAGCTTACGGCATTTCTTAAGTGAATTTTTATTCAACGTATTCATTCTTCTTTGATGAATCCTTTGCCAATTGCTGTGTAAATCAGTATTTAAAGTTGTGATACGAAAAGTGTGTGTAATTATTCCACAGGTAAACCAGGCATAAGAAAACCCATCGCCCAACAGGACCTCGTGGTGTGCCGATCTCGAGATCATCGTAAACAAAATTGGTAGAGTCCATTATGTATGGGGTGTTTCCTATTTACGAACCTATAAAAAACGCGCTTCGACCACTGTGTAGGCAAAATATTTATTTCGTTAAATCCCTAAATTGATAATCGCGTATTCTGTAATCACGTGACTGATGATGTAATCTCAGCGACGTACTAAATGCACGTGATTTAATGTGTTGGGGGGAAAAGCTTGCTGTTTACCACATTACATGATTCACGGTGCTATTCGCGTTTTCTTGACGTAAATCGGCGGCGTGTAAATGAAACAATTGTTTTCACCAAATTGCCGTTGTCGACATAGAGCGATCGGCGGCTAGCGTGGCTAAGCTAAAAAGTACGTATTAATCAAAAATTACACTAGCCCAGCAAACATATTTGCTAGTTTTGAAATTTCAACTAGCAATTATGAAGAATCTACTAGCAAAATGCTAGTTTGCTAGCGTGAATTTCGAGCCCTGCTAAAATAAAAAGAGAGGCGGCTGGATAATCAGGAGCGGGCGGTGACGCTTAACAAGTATGTTTTTTATTTGGCCTAATTGTAAACAATATTGAAATATAATTTGTTCTTCCGTAAAAATCAATTACCGTAATACCTGGCCGCCAAAGCGTACAAACGAGTTAACACTATATTCTCCAGTATCGGCAATACTTCCGCGAGTTCCGCGATATTGCAAGGCTTCCGCGAGTCTCGCGATATTAATTAATATTCATGAGTTCCGCGAGAAAATCAAGCTTGAATGATTTTGCCTCATTACCGCAAGAGACGTTCACTTTCATGGTTGAGTAAGTAATAGAGTATATAATCGCGGAACTCGCGGAAAATTAGTTTTTGGACGGCCCCTTACCTGAATGCCATTGCTTGAACTCAGGTGTTGTTACTTATAACTGGTGAATGCCATGTTAAAACCTTGTACAGATAGAGTACTTGTTAATTATCATGAAAAATGTATTGTTGATTGAAGGTAGCATTGGTTTTTAGACTTGCCTTTCACCATATTTGTCATCAAATCATTCACTAGATAAATGCCAAACCATAGAAGGAACTGGATGCGAGTTAGGATGTTCACATGTACAGCATAAGGCTGGTGTATCGTACGCCTTTGTGTGTGAATGCCACTCACTTGTTTATAATGTCTTCATGTGTTGTTTTCCATAATTTTCCAAAACTTGATAACAGGTTGTATGCATTCATTTTATTAACTGACCATTGACCTATCATTCAACCAGTCAGAATATTATTTATTGTCATAGCTCCCAGCATTCATCCTCATAAGGTAGTAGATAATAAATATCCTTTCTTTAATTATTGTTATGCTTTTGTAGTAGAAATGTTGTTGAAAAATTGTATGAGTCGACCCATTATACGATCCTCAGGAGTCATGGATACAATAACAAGTGCATAAGGTTGTATCAAACAACACAAAATTTGGAATACTGTTAAAATGTTCATTTATTTACTGTAGGCTACTGCATTTACCCTAGTTATTAAAAAAAACCCACCCTAAAACTTGTGTTCAATGGAGGTGTAACTTCATCCGTGTCGTCAGTGTAGTATTCACCAACAGCTTTTAGAAATTAATCAGTTTGACTTCGTTAACATTTTTAATATACATTTAGAAAGTACTGTAACCTGATTGATCAATTAATTGTCAAGGTACGTTGACATCTCTGTCGGCCTAATCAAGCGTAGATTAGGTCATCTCCAGGGATTGTATGGTCTGAAGCATCCAATAGATAGATGTGTGATGCTTGTAACCTTTATTTACTTTACATCTTACTTGTCACTCTGAGAGTGTTATTATTAATAGCAATTTCATACATGCTTAGCCACCACTTCTCCAAGACATTCAACCCTTTAGCTAATGATAATTTTTTTTTCCATTTTGCAATCTTTGTGCTCCTTTGTTTGGGAAATAAACAAATTAAATAAATGTAAATTATAATCGTCCTTGCGTTTAATAACTGATGTCCCATTTGAAAAGATGTTCTAAAAAAGAATAACCTACCAGATGAAATTTATTTTTTCGATAATCTTATAGATCGTGCTACTCATAATATTTTGGTATTCTAAAGCTCTGTCTACACTATCAAACTAGTTTGACAAAATAAAGTGTGATATGCCCTAGTATGGTAGTGATATGCTTAAATATGGTAGTAATATGGCATCATCATGTCCACATATGGGTACATCACATTTTTTTGTCACATAAAGTTTGATAGTGTAAACAGAGCTTAAAGCTTGTACTCCCTGTAGTAACCTGGCACTATATATCCCACAATTTACAACAACTACTACTCTACGTTTAGATATTACCAGCTTTCATCCATTTAGAAATAATCTTATAAAAGTAACCTGTAAGTTCTTATGCCATGCATCAAAATATATGTAACTTGTTTGTCACGCAATACAAAAATCTCTGACATGAAACACATGGTTATAATACTCTGACAACTTAAAAGACAGCACGTTTAGCTTGCAAGTTAATCGAAATATAAGCCATTATAAGATCGGTGGCCATCGTTAGACAGAAATCAGTACAGTACATCTACGTCAGGTGTATCCTTTAATCTGCATCAAGTTAGCACTGTTTGATTAGATACTGATCTTGGTAAGTTGTCTTGTAAAACTGGTATAATTGTTAGGTAATTGAAAATACAGTTCAAAATTGCTGTAAGTGTAAACTGTAAAGCTCTGTCTACACTACAAAAAAGTGTTATGTGCCCAAATATGGTAGTGATATCAACCTGGCCATATGAGTACATCACATTTTTTTTGTGACATACAGTTTGATAGTGTAGACAGAGCATTAGATACTGTATGTCTATGATTTTGGTTTTTTTTTGTTGAACATCTCCAACTTGTGATTTGCATAGTTAATCCTCAGATATATACTGTACCTGTAATTTACATGTCAATTTAAATTTCAGGTATATGGATTGACCAACTCTACATTTTAGTTGCATTTTTTGTTTCAAATTCAAATCACTTTATTTCCATAAAAAAACAAAATACAAGTTACAAGACACCTTTAACTGGGAAAGCCTTAAACTTGTTTACGCCTATCTCAACTTTGATTATTGCGCCCGCCTACCTACTACTAGAGTCTATGGTCCCAGAAAACACATGGGACATTATCAATTAATTAATTAATTTTTTACAATAATGGAAAAAGGGGAAAATAAAACACCATCAGTAAAATCAGACTAATTTGTTACAGGGTTTGAAACATAGAATATAAAAATACAAGTAGCTATTTTCACCCATGTTTTTTACATCACTTCTTTTATGTCCCTTCTATTTGATAAATTGTAATGATCTCTTCTTATTATTGGTACAGCATAATTGGCGTAACTTAACTCACAGCATTAATTGCTTGGCGATTGCTTTGGAACTGTAAGATCGGTTTGTAAATTGAATTATAACATAAAATGAATATTAGTTTGATTAGATGTGTTGAACGTGGCATATGGCAAGGTGTACTAAAGTGACACGATCAATACCATTGACCTAGGACTGACCTGTGTGTAATGCTATTATTATTGAGGTACTGAGCAACCAAGATGAGAATGAGTGGCAACATCTTAATACAGTAATGTACTACAGTAGGATGTTTCTTTACAAAGGGTGATTACACAATTTTTTAAGAGAGCAATACAAACGATATAAAAATCATTTAATATTATTATCTATACAGCAGGAATAGGCTCTCTAGTGCTATTGTAAAGTGTCGTGAAATAGAGAAAAAGCAAAGTAAACTTCACTTCATGTAAAATCTTTAGTACTTGGAAACAATAGAAAACCACACACAAAATAACAAAACAATTTAAACAAACAGCAAACAATAGGATGCAATAATATAACCATACTGAAACCACAGATATTTTTAGGAACTTTTATTTATTATTTTACTCTTATTCTTCATCCGCTAATAAAACTAAATTTTCTATTATTCAATTTTCAGTGTTGTTTATTAATAAAAAATTACTCAAATTACATCAATAGACTGAAAAAAGTGGTGGTTTTTTTAAAGACATATTTTGTACTTATGTCAGACTTATTGATATTCAGTAGCCAATCAGGAAGTAATACTGGTTTGTGGTTCAAAGGTCAACAAGCTCAGGTAGTTGATCAATCACTTCCTCTATATTCCTGTTTGCTATTCTTTCCCAATATCCTTCCTGATTATTGTCAGTTTTAAATCCCACAATACAATGATAACTAGAACAGAGTGACATCAGCTTTTGTCGTGATTATTTGAAGTATCTCTGCTTTGATTTTATTTATTGTAAGAGAGAGAGAGACATAGTTTTACTGACTTTTGTAAGTATTTTAACTCTTTTCACTCAAACTTTAGGTTTTAGTTTTACTGAAAATTTGCACTAATAATCATAAAACATTAGTTTAGGCATAGAGATATTATCTATGGTTTAGGACATGTCCTACTGTACATACAGTACTCCAAGAAATGACACAACATGTTTGTGAATGAATGTATTTATACATTTTTATTGTTGTATTACATTCGGTAATAATATTATTGTTACATTTTTCATTTTATGTTTTTCATTTTTGTACAAATTGTCAATTCTCAAAGCTCTGATTCAAGTCATACTTTTGTACAAGTTCATTGCTACACACTACAGTATTGTACATGTATAGTTAGTACTAATATACCTCCAAAAAATAATTAAAATATTATATGGTATCCTCAACCATCCAAGAAATTGTTATTTATGATTGAGATTTGATAAAATAAATTACAGGCCTTGCAAAGAGAGCAATCAGGTTTTGTGTATTTTTTATACGCATGAAGTTTGACAACATAACACAAAATTCCGATTATTCAATTTATTTGTCAGTTTTTGACAAATTTCTTGATGGTGTTCCTACTGGATGACTAAGATTTCGTTGTTTTATGCCAGTTGTTGTCACGTTTTTCCGTAATTGTTAAATCTTGTACGAGGCAATTCGCAAAATTATAGCTGTCTTAATGTTGTTAATCATTAATAGCTTCATGGCCTAATTCAATAATAACAATTTATGACCCAGTTGCATTTTACATCGCCATGTACAAGTATTCCAATTAATATTATAATTGGTTATTTTAGCTGGATATTATATTCTGTTCCTTTGTTAATGACAGCTTTAAATGGTTTACCATAATTGGTAATAGCTTAGCAAGTATTTATAGTATTGTTGTTTTACCCTTTATTGAATGTCAGTTGCTGTTTTACAATAGTTACAGAGTATTTTGTTATACCATCTAAACGTTAACTTATTTAATTTATTTTTTTGCATCAAGTAAAGTAATCTCTGTAGTTGTAAATGTTGACTTCAGTATGTTCATAATGTTCTGACATTCAGTGGTATACTGTAACACACAGGAGGGACGGGCCCTGGGTTCAGCACTCCAAAGGGCCCTCCAACACTGGGCTGCTCATACTCTAGTGCCCCTTAAGGGCCTGGGCCCTCTGAGTTTAGCCAGTTAGCTGTTATGCCACTGCTCGCATTGGGAAATGTGATATTTATTATTTAATGTTTACCATACTATTACTATAGGTAAAAAAATACCAAAAAGTTACTATTAACTCACCTACAGTAGATACTGTAGGGAAGTTTTGTTTAAGGTCTTGTAGAAAAGGTCCCAAATTGGTTCAAACGTGGATTGTGCCCATATATGAACATGATGATGTCATATCACTACCATATTTTGCTATATCACACTTCTTTTTTACTAGTTTGATAAATCATAGTGTAAACAGAACTTTAAATAGCATCCTGTTTTAAAGATTGAATGTATAGCAATTAGGTATTAAAAACTATTAGATATTCTTCAGTGGGAAATGAATTTTAGTATTTGTATTGAATCTTTTTACAGTGTTTGCATTGTGAAAATCCAAGCCATTTGTGTAATGTTTCAGCGTGTAAGTCTTTATGTAATTGTTTTATAAAGACATCCTGGTTTTAAGTCCCAATTAGATACCATTCACTGCATTTACCTTATTTTAAAAGCCCTACAATACGGCAGTACAGTTATACATTGTGTGGTGAAATCTATAGAGACACCTCATGTGTGGTTTTATTGTACTATCACATAATAAGTCTTTATGTGAAGGTAAATGTATAGCTTTGATTATTTTCTTCTAGTGTTTTTATATTATTGTAACAAAAATAAATCAATGTATTTTTTTTTCATCTATTACGTGAAAGTATTCAATAGAAATAAAGCTGAAATTGTTAAATGACTATGGTTGGAGTACTTGTCGTGTGGCGCAGTGTGTTGGACGCTGGATTACCGATCGTGAGGTCGTGGTTCAAATCCAACTCTCGCCACATTGCTTGTATCCTTAGGCAAGGCAATTTACTTACATTTGCCTCTCCCTACCCAGGTGTATTAAATTGGTACCCAGTTAGATCAAGACACAACTTTGTGCTGATTATAGCTGCATTATGGGAGTATGTTTCCATACGTGTTTGATCCAAAAAATGACTGTGGTAATAATGCTTGTAAAGCGCCTTTGAGCATGATTACTGAAAAGGGCGCTATATAAATGTGGTATTATTATTTGCCGGTTGGGATACTTATCACTTGTGTTGTATGTTGCCGTACAATGCAGTTACACACTAGCCCTTGTGAATATATTTTCATTTCAATTTTAACAATTTCTAACTAGAAATTTACAAATTCTTTTACATAAAAAAAAAGATTAATTTCCTATTAGTATTCACTGTGGCCAGGCTTTATGCTTAGCACATTACAACTTGTGTATATTTTTACCAGCATTCCATTATAGGTAGTAGTAACCAATTTTATAGCTATTTGATATGATATTCATACTAAAAGCTTTACCTAATCTGAAGAAGTGACATTTTTGGCAGGGAATATTCAGAAACGATTATATTCAAATTAGGCCATTGATAGTATAAGTATGCAGTAAATATAACCTTGATATACCCAGGTAAAACTAATCAAGTGAAATGTAGCTTTGTGGTTAAGATGCTCGGCTACCACCAATGTCAGAATCCTGGGTTCAAATCATGTTGAATTATATGCCCAAAGGTTAATCTAATTGGTAACTAAGGCCCTGTTTCTGCTGCCAACTAAATACCGTATATTATACGGTATTTTTTGAATACCGTATATATACGGTATATTTTTGGCAGCAGAAACTGCGCTCATAAAAAATATACCGTATTTTGTATACCGTATTTTCCCCACAAAATTTGTGGATAAAATACGGTATTTACAAATTTATACCGTATTTTTTGTACCCGTTTCTGCTGCCAATAAAAAATACCGTATTTTTTTTTTACATGACAAAAGGTCACCATTCGTGTTTTTATTGTCTGTCGCTGTTAGCTGCTTTACACACATGTATAGATATATTCGGCGAAAATGTGGAGCGAATACGTCACAGTTTTACTAAATAAATGTGTGTGGGGAAGCTAAAATGTCTGACCAACTAAAAGGTAATAAAAGGGACAACCACATTTATAAAGACATTTCTAAAAAAATAAAGCAGGAGTATGGAATAAACTTGTCTCCAAAGCAAGTAAACTCAAAGCTGAAGAGCCTGCGAAAGCAGTACAACATTGCAAAATACAATAACTCGGGGAGGGAACGAATTAATTGTCCCCATTACGATGTTTTCTGTGCTCTCACAACATCTCTATCACTAGGGCTAGGCTGTTGAAAGTGAGACGTAAAACTTCCTTTATTGCGACTTTTAATTATCGATCAAATAAATGAATGGCAATTTGGGTAAAAAAGATGAAATTTAACACGACCACCCAAGAAGTATTGTTAGCAGAAACGGGGTACTAAAAAATACGGTATAAAAAATACCGTATTTTATACCGTATTTTTATACCGTATTTTGAGCAGTTGCCCCTAAGTTGTGTATGCAAGCAATTCCGTGTGGTGGTTGGCACCCCTGTTGAGGAGTGGTCATTATGGTTTTGTAGGTAAGCTAACTAAAATCAGAACCATGCATGATTTATGTATGGCTCAGCTGCAGTATGAGTTCAAGGGTTCCCTGGTTCAAAGTAATTACTCAAATCAGTATTAAATGCTCCCAACAATTGGACAGGTAAAATTAAATGTGTCGTAATACAAAAAAAAATGTATATAAGTATATAAGCTATACTATAGTGACGTTATTAAATCAGGTAAAGAGATCCAATAGTGTAGATTTGTATTATAACCTCAGGCTAAATGTTTTGTCATACCCTGAAAATTTTACCCTAATGAAAGTACAAAGGCCTCTGCAAATAATACCATTTAAAAAATACACAGGTACTTATCCAATGAAATGACAGCTCTCTTTAGCCTTTTGTACTCGATGCCCTTGCTGTGTGGTGATACTTATGCATAATAATAGCCTCGGATTGTATAAGCCTTTTATGCATAACAATAAATGGAGGGCCATTGAATTGAATGCATGACAGCCTGCTCATAGTGGTCGCATTTATTACTAGTATGACTAAGGAACATGGATGTCTGGTACAGTAGTAGCTAAAGGAAAATCTTTTTAATAATATTTCATTTCCTGTAGTTTAAGGTGGATATACTATTAAAGGAAAGGTAAGTTAGAATTGCATTATATCTGATTTGTGTATAGTTTGTTATTGTGGATTTTATTAGCCAATGGTTGGTGATTAGGTTAATGTCAGAAGGGTGCTCTCTCATGCGGAACAGTTTGACAGGCGTCGCTTACAAATGATGAGACAGTCAGATGATCTCATGAGGCGTGTCTCACACTGCTTTCAATGCAAGCTACCTGATAGGCCAGCCAATGGATTCTACCACGCATAAATTTCTAATTTATTGAATGCATTACGCTACATATCCAGTGGGGAATTCAACTAAAAAACAGTGAATATCCTCTCTTTCAACTCAAGTACATCTGAAATACTTTTTGTATTAATCATTCACTGTTGAAAAGAGTACTTATTTACTCAGATTTAATTCTGTTGTCATTTTGTTGTTTTGGCTGGCAGCAAATAGTTAGGATTAATTTAAACTTAAATAATTATGTTGGGTATTGGTTTAGTAAAACCAGCAACACGGGGTTTTAATTCAACATCCATCGCTCAGAGTAAACCGTCAGCCAAGCAACAGGCTTCAGTCAAGCAAGACTCTAACGAGATGTCGAGGGATATAAAACAGAGTTTGGATGATGAACCGGTCGACGAAGAAGTTATGCGACGGAGGCGGATTGCTAACGAAATGTTCAAGGAGGATATATATGGAACCCGATTAAAAAACGGAATAAAATTAGGTGGAAATGATTCGAAGGAGGAATACCACCATCGTAGGACTTCTGCGGAAGATTTGTACGGAACTATTAAACAGGGAAGAGTCAATGATAGAGAAGATTTATCAAATGGTAGGCCATCGTTAGATGACATGTATCAGACTGAACAGAAGTATGGTCACAAGTCTGTAGAGGATATATATGCTAGTATACCAAGGCCTATACTTAGGCCTCAGGATAAAATTGAGGCAGAGGTATGTATTGTACAGTAGCTTCACATTAGCGGCTAAGCTTGTATGAAAAATAAAAATCCGGAATTTTCAGAAATGTTCCGATTTTACTAAAAAGTATCACTTTTGTATATCTGTGCCACATACTGTAATATTACATTACCTTATGTACTACCGCTGTACTGTACAGTATGTTCTGTTACAGTACCTGTACTGTAGGTTACATCATATTCATTAAAAAAAATTTACATTATTAAAAGTTTTTCCTTGTTGAAGAAATTGTGGAAAAAAGTGAAAGCATATCGAGTAACAATTCTGTAGTGAAAGTAAAAAAGGGATGCGACAGATTCTTTTTATGTAATTACTCATCTTACTTTACATTACAAAAAAAGAAAGGGAAACTGATTTGTTTTTCCTTCTCAGTTTACGTAATATCAGGTATAGTAATGATTATGCAATCCTCGTTATTGAAATATCAGTATTAAATTAGGGGGAAAAATTAGACTTTGTGGTTATTTTCAATCACAAATTTATATTTTGGAAACATTTTCTCATTGCATTATGTACAGTACACAAAAAAAAATGGGAATGTACAGTATGATGGTGAAAATTAACTGTACAGATACTGTACTATACATTTCAAGTCTTAACAGATAGAAGTACTAACAGTTACCTTAACCAGAGAAAAGCAAAATAATTTTATTTTCACTCTTCCCTGCCTTAACCAAGTTTAAACATTTACAGATAGTATAACGTAGTAGTAGTGTAGTACAGTGATTTTATCAAGTTTAAACACTTCTTATTTTTGTGAATGATAAACTATATTATGATAAATTATTATGAATATTTATCCTTAAAATTGTACAGTATAATAATAGAACGAATGCAACAGTATACAAAATTCTTGTGAAAGTATTGATTACTGATATAATCCCTTGTGTCTGTGCAACACAGTAACACAAAATCAATTTCAAAATTTTCTAATTTTATGTTTCAATTGGCAGAACGGTTACATGCAGAATTTCAATCTAGAATATTAATCCAGATCGAGATGTTTAATTGTGCTTAGACGGTACTTGAACTAGAAAAAGATTATACGTTACTCGATTTCTTATATGCTTATATTCTTGTTTTTTAAGTACAGTCATGGAGAGGAAATAGAATGAATTTTACTGACATTCATTGTACAGTAGTAGTTCCTCTTCAAATTTAAATATTGATCTTTGTGTTGTTTGTATTGTGGTTTTATCTATTGAATACTACAATATATATATATATATTTCCCTAACCAAAACATATTTTTATTGAAAGCATTTTATGACAATGTCCATATTTAATATTTAGGGATTTATTTAGAAGTTCTAACTGTTAATTGTGAATATTTTTATTGAGTATCATCAGAACAGCTGATTGAATACTGCAGTCCCTGTATCTACTATAAATTTTAATTTATTTATTTTTTCAACAATATTTAACGATATAAACTGATCATTAGGAACCATCAGAACAATATACAATTTGACAACACAATGATAAGAATAACAACGAATAATTAAAGACTATGAATACAGTATATTGCATTGTTTTTTAAATTTATAGCAGTGTAGGAAGGTATTGACATTTAATCAGGTCAGTAGGCCTACAGGTAATTAATTATACTGCCAGCAGATTTTAATTTATTTGGTCCCATCAGGTGATGTCATTAATTATAGAATTATTTATATCCGTGATTTAGGTAGAGTTTTTATTGTAGCTTAAATTAGATTAGCTCTGAACGAATACAGAATATATTATTAAATATTTTATACATTACAGTAATATAATAATATTATATTAATTAAATATATTATGCATTAATTTTTATATAGTATATATTATAATTTTTATAGTGCAATTAGATATAGTAATTAAGTTGTTTGATGGGTACAGTAGGGATGTTTCTTTTCATACTGTATTTGTCTCCTACTTATTGTCTAAGCACCACTCACAGAATACCAACCCCATTCCATGTTTGTAATTTATTATACTGTAAAAGATAGTACTCACTGTAAGTAACCTGTTTAGTTGCTGTGTGAGGAACCCAATAGTTTCCGGAATGTTGTTTTTAATTATCTGCCAACTATGATAAAAATCAACAATGGTTGTTCCCATCATACAAAAAATACATTTCTCTGTCCTACCTACAGTCTTAAACACCTCAACGAAGCCTCTTTACAGTATTACCTAATTTAGTAATTCTTAATTTTGTTTGGACCCCACCCTCTTAAGTACAGTACATCACTGTATCTTTTCGTATCCTTAATTTTGTTTGGACCCCACCTTCTTAAGTACAGTACATCACTGTATCTTTTCGTATCCTTTACTTTGTTTGGACCCCACCCTCTTAAGTACAGTACATCATTGTATATTTTCATATCCTTAATTTTGTTTGGACCCCACCCTCTTAAATACAGTACATCATTGTATATTTTCATATCCTTAATTTTGTTTGGACCCCACCCTCTTAAATACAGTACATCACTGTATCTTTTCATAATACATCGCTCAAAAATGTCAATCCCCATTACTTACTGTACTTGTCATCAGTAGCAATTTCATTATCAATTTTGTATAAAGCCAAATTTATGACATCCATATTATTGTTTTCTTTTCCTCATAGTCATCATTGTTGCCATGGTGAATCATCTTTAAAGGAAGCTTAGATATCTTGAGAATAAATTATTTCGTTGAAAGAGAATTTTTAACAGTTAATCATTGATGCGTTCAGAGACAGGGACATCAGGCTTATGATTACTACTGTAGCATTAGTAGAGGTTGTCAGAAGGACAGACACAAAACTCAGCATACTTTATTTGACCTGTTGTTTAATGTCTGGCCATTTACAATAATATTTTTTCAGAATTATTTTCAGAAAATAGACTAGAGAATTATTATTTTACTTTTAGAACTACAATATTGTCCATAACTAGGATATAGTATTATAACTGTAAATTCCTTCATTTATTTTCATTTCCATTTATTTTAATACCTTATTTATTATACTCGCCTTTTTTTAATCATTTTTGAGGGAATTGCTTTCATGACCTGATCTCATTTTCAGGCCTCTTAATACTGTTCTGTATCTCAATTCATTTTTCAGAGTTTTTCTATAAATTAGTAAACATTCTATGGAATACCTAAAGGTCTTGCGCATTTTATAAAGGTTTTCTTTAGTAAAAATACTGTTTTGAAAATATTTGTACAGTGACTATATACAGTTTTGCATTTTGACTGTCATCACAGAAAATGGCCCACAGTTTCACAGCTGATAATTTCTTCTAATTAAAATGTACAGTATTGTACTGTAGTGTAACAGTATTGTATTGTATTCTCCCATGTATCCTAAAAATATGCAGTGTGTAAAATATTAAATTATTCCATTAATGATACTAAAGAAAATTAAATGTTAAAATGAGTCATAGTCTTTTATGCATTAAACCAATAAATTGATTTTTCTTTTTTTACTACCTTTAATGTATTGAATTATTTGTTCTTTGTTCCGTAGTAATATAGTAAAAGTAAGTAACATAATATTGTTTTGTTAACAATTTAAGTACATTTACTGTATGTAGAAAAGTGTAATTACACAAAAACCACTGACTACGTCTACAAATAGTACGATTATACAGTAGAATGTTTTCTTTCTAAAAATACTTTAGCTTGGTGGTGTTCAATTAAGGTGCCAGGCTTGGGATCTAAAGGTTGTGGTTCAAATCATACCAGATAGTGTACAGTACCTACTTTAGCTTGGTGGTATTCAATTAAGGTGCCAGGCTTGGAATCAGAAGGTTGTGGTTCAAATCATACCAGATACTGTACAGTACCTACAGTATCTAATTTGCTATTAAGTATTATTACAGAGCAACACAATTCCTTGGGTATTCAGTCGTTTTGTGCAGCAAGCTCTTACCACCCACATGTCTAGTTTAATAACTTAACCTAAATAATGTTCTGTAACGCGTTAAACTGAACAGAATTTTTATTAAACTTGGCATAATATTCTAATAATCTTATACACCTACACATTGTTGTAAAACAGAACCAACGCCCTGACTTAGTACTGTACTGTCGTTCATTACCTGAAGGAATGACGTCTCTGTATGTCAAATAGCATAGTATTATAGATAATAATAATAATAAATGAAAATTTATATAGCGCCGGTATCCTCCACCCATGTGGCGCTCATGGCGCTTTGTGCATTAACAACGTGCGAGAACATCAGCGAATAGCGACGTCTTTAGGTTGGTCTTGAAACTGTTTAGACTAGTCGAGCATTTAACTTTAACCTTTAGATGAATCAACCTGAAATATAAACAATGCATTCTATTGTGTGCTGTTCCCAAAATACGTCATTGATTCAAATTATCATAATTGTTAATATATTATAATTAGTAAAGTACTTAAATGTGAAAGAATTTCACTGGTACTGTAACTGACTGCTGTTTTAGTTTGATATCAAGGTACTGTATACAGTATCATTGTATGTTTATTCTGATAACAAATATTGTACCACTACCTGTATACACTTGGTGGTGGTTGATGGTTCTAAAATTATTTAAACCCAGTTTGTAGAACACTATAAAATTAAGAATAATATATATACATGTATACTTGGTACAAACTCTATACTATAATAGTACCACATTAATCCTGGTTATAAGTCAACCACCGTCCCAAAAAATTTAGATGGATAAAACAAAAGTAGATTTCAAGCAGAGTAAACACATTATTTCTGCCTTTATTTTTTAATGAAAGAAATGTCCGAGAAAAAAAAAGGAAATATACTTCATCTGTACATTAAATTTATTAGTTACTAAATTTTTGTTGTTATTACTATTATTTACCTGCTGTACATCGATTACTTTGCTTTATTTGTATAAGAGAATATTATCTAGATATCCACTTCTAGTTAGTTGTTGACAAATGCCCATTTACAAGAATTTATCAGTTATGGCATTTTAAAATTTGAGTTTGTCCCTGAGGCAGTCCATAGTACACGCTCTAGTAGGACCGCTTCTATGTCACTGTGCCATAGCATTGTTTGAACCCCTGAAGGCCAGTGGAGGTGTGTCAACCGCTTGGCTTGAGTCTGTTTTTGTTGCTTGTTATTCTGGCCTATAGTATTGGACCTACAACTTTCACTTTATCTCTGTCTTAACTGGAAAATTAAGTTATTTGAGGGATAGTTTTGGCCTACTTGTTGAAGTAAATTAAGAAATTGTGTAATATGGCTTATGTTCAGGTATGTACATTACAGTAGTATAGATTCTATACCTAATTTCTATATTGTATTTTGATAAGTGATTATTGTGTTAATATTTACAAAAGTTATAGTAATACAACCATAATGTGATACATTAGATATTGATATGAAACTATTAAGGTCAATTTACACAGACAGAGCGGTAACGGTAAGCGAAAAACTGCGTAGCATACTGTAGAATTTGTATCTATCGTGAGCGGAAACCGCCCGTCCACCCTGCGTGTTGTGTGTAAATGGTCATAAGGAATAACATAGATTTTTATTTTTATTACTTTTATCGTTCATCTGTGTGTTGGCCTTTACTACTGTACAGTACACTATTATTAACTGTATGCTGCTACAGTAAGTGCAATACTTTGTGATGTGAAATGTAGGTACAGTAGTTAGTAGTACCATCATCTAGAAGAAATATTTGAATTGTATGTTACTCGCTCCATTTTCATAAATCTTTCCCATACAACTGAGAGAATTTTGAGAAGTAACTATTGCATTTAAAGGTAATCTATTTAATTGTTTATAAGTTATATATTTATTTCCAGTTTAGTAAACATCAGTAAATGTAATTTCATGGTTGGGTAACTTCAAACATGTGATATAGGATTTGTAATTTTGTTAAAAATGTACAGATGTGAATGTAGACTATATTTATTATACACATTACTCTACTACTATATTATATAACTTAAAATTACAGTAGTATGTATTTGGAAGAACAAGAAACCATAGATAGAATACAAAACAACAGAACACAATTTCCAAATATGGGAAGCCACAGATTCAATACATGAATTTGTAAATGAAGACGTACAGAACAGTAAAACCATTATGTCTATATTTCCCCCAAAAATGGATAATACACTGTGTAGGCCTATTGTAAAGCTCTGTCTACACTATCAAACTTTATGTGACAAAAAAATGTGATGTGCCCATATATGGAGATGATGATATCATATTACTACCAAATTTGGGCATATCACTACCAAATTTGGGCATATCACCATCATATTTGGGCATATCACCATCATATTTGGGATAGTGTAGACAGAGTTTAATAAGAGCAACATGTGAAATACAAAGAGCAACATGTTGCGGCTATGTTTAATATGCAAATGATGTGACGACTGAGTCATGACCAATGTAAACAAATGAACCAGGGAACAGACAGCGTTACCAAAGTGCCTTTGGCCACGATTTGCTTATACAATCAAGTTAATTAATAACCATTTTCCTGTTTTTGTAGTTGATAAGGTTTGCTTGTTGAGTCAACCTAACAAAAGGAAAGATACCATACTGTATAAATATAGTAGTTTCGTTGATGAAATTTAGGGATTGAAACACGACAGTATTCAAAAATCTCCACAACAATTTTTACATGAAAGTAAAAATAGAAAAGCACAATATTGTTTATTTAGTTATTTTTTAATAGTTTGCTTGTTGAATCAACCTATCAAGGGGAAAGATGCTGTACTTGTTTGAAGAAATTTAGGGACTAGAAACCAACATTCAAGATCAAAAACCATGTGACATTAGAATTAGGAAAGCATTGTTTATTAATCACGAGTTATTTGATTAGTTTGCTTGTTAAGTCAACCTATCAAACTGAAGGATACCATCATACTGTACCACTGGCACCATATAGTTGATTTTGACTGTACATTTCTATATAAATTGTCAACAAATATTATATTGATTTCCATAAATACAATGGTACAGTTGTTCTTGAAAAATAGTCCAAAGTATGGGTCTCATTAAAGAATTGTTGATTCTCCACAGTAGGGCATTGTTTGTGTTCTGAACGTGATTACAGTATGCTGTAGTTTATAGAACCAACGTAAATTCAAATCATTATTCAATTATGCAATTAAAATCTTAAGATCATCAAAAGCAAGCCAACAAGCCCATGGGCTAATAGTAGTAATAATATCTACCTCTACTACAAGAAGTTGGAAGACTCTACCTACAACACCAACAGTAATATGCCCCATTAGAATCCCTCTCTCCCCCCCCCCCCCTTCATGCTTTCAATAATTATAGGGTACACCAATACAGTATTTTGGTAGTGCTATGACATCATCATTTCCATATATGGGCACATCACATTATTGTGTCACATACAGTTTGATAGTGTAGACAAAGCTTATACAAGAGGTATAATACCTCCCTGGTTGTACACATGAACATTTTACACAACCACTGTACAGGAATCGTCAAGGGGAAGTGGAACTATTTATTGAGAGTTCATGATTTATGAGTTGTGTTTAACATCCAAGAAGACATTAGGTTGTATGAAGTGCAGGGAATTATTAGATTCCCAGAAGAGTACACAATACTTCTGAAAACAATATGTTTATGACATGCTTGATTCATAATTACTTCCTTTATATTTTTTTCTAATAAGGTTAATGTTTTGTTGACATCGTATCGGATATAACTAACTAACTATTGTTTTTTTGAAGCTGATTTTTATCTTTTTAAAATCTGCTATGTATATTCTGTACAGTAGCAACATACCAATTATAAACTACTAATTTTATTGAAAATTCTGGTTTGAAATATATTTATTAACTAGACTAGATTAACTAGTAATACAGTAAATCCAGGGAAGAGTGAATTTACTCTTTCCTGGTATAACATTTTATTGACAAGAGTGATCAGCCTTTGTTTATTTAGTTACTGTAATGCCTACGCTACTGTATTTACTGTAATAACATTACCAATTATTGATGAAAAAAGAGCATATTTCCAATATTAGTCGTAATATTAATAAACAGTGATATTTAATTTACTTGACTATTTTAAGCAGCAAACTGAAAATATGATTTCTCAGAAATTGTAATATATAAATTGAAAATATGTTACTGCTACTGGTGTCATAATTAATTCTGAATTTAATTCCACCGATATTTAAGTTGCCAATTTCTCAGAATCCCTCCACAATGAATCAATTTGTGTTTAGTTAAATGTGATACAGTATCAAATTTGTTGTTGCTTGCCAGGACAAAAAGATAATACAATTTCCACAGGGGAAACTTTAGCCAGTGGTGTCTATCCCCTTAGAATAAAGTTTCACATTTTTATACTGTAATAAGTAACTCCCCAAAGATCATAAAATTATGCATTGTATCCAATATTTCTACAGTAGAAATGTTAATTTTATATATATTAGTTGTAGCTCTCTTCTCAGAGAGAATGCAGTAGGCCAATTTCAGTTTATCCAGGTAAGCTAGGCACGAAATAGACTATTATTTTGTCCAGTAATCATACTGTAAGATCAGTGAACTGTCTACAGTAAGTAAAGTAAAGAGTGTCAACTGTCATCACACACAGAAATTGTCTGTAATAAAAAAAACCCCAATTGAGGTTACATTAGTCATCAGTGAAATCCCTGTTTCATAATGAACTAAAATACCAGTAAAAGTTTATGTACATGCTCCACCTATTTATGGTATATAGATGACTGATAAGAGAATCAACTACTGTAGTAATAATGTGGTTAGCAGTAGTTAATGCCAGCCATAAAAAAAACCACTACAGTACCTTATTGATTCGGTTTGTTCTAAAAATAAAATGCAAATATTGTGCAGCATCTGTCAATTGTACTTTCTTCCATATTAAACAAAAAATATCATGATGTACAGTATAAAATAAATATTTTGTACTGAGAGGGGGAAAACCCTCTCTCTTATCAATACCTGTATTATGTAAATTTGATTGATTCATATGCAAATAAATATGGTTAACCTAATGTACTACTAAATGTTCATCCTTAAATTGAAACTATTTAGTACTGTCACCACTATAAAGCTCTGTCTACACTATCAAATGAATATATGAATATTTGACAAAAAAAGTGTGATGTGCCCAAATATGGTAGTAATATGCCCAAATATGGTAGTGATATGTCCAAATATAGTAGTGATATGACATCATCATGTCCATATATTATGAGCACATGTTGTCACATAAAGTTTGATGTGTAGACAGAGCTTTATTGAAGAGTTTGTAAAACACTGCAATACTGTAGTATCATGTACCAGTGCACGTAAGTAGTGTACATTGGTACTGTAATTAATTCCAGGTATTGTTTTCAGTAATCGTGAGTTAATTCAAAACTCATTCAGTACATGACTAGTACGCCCTTGTGGCTGATATGAACTATCAAATTGCCCACTTTAACCAGAGTTCAATAGCCAGACTTAACACAAAAAAGGGACCATTGTATTTTGCTATTTAAATTGAGCTAAAATGCACGTTCTGAAATATATTTGTTTACCTTTGGAGGTGTACATGGATTAAGTAAAGCATTGAACATGATGGTACAGGTATAAAAATCCTGTTAGGAAATGACAATTAAATATTTTATTGTCACTGTATTATTGCTATTGTCAAGATGACAATCTTACAGTAGCTATGATCTCACTCAGTGTTTGATGTTGTATATTTCTGACATTATTTCACTCTGACATTATCTTACTCTGATATTATTTCACTCTGACATTATTTTACTATGGCATTATTTCAATTTCACTCTGGAATTATTTATGATTTTTTAATTTAACAACATAGAAGGTAAATAAAACTTTAAAACATTATTGCAATATTACTTTCATATACTGTACAGTATAATTAAATAATCATTCCTAGAATCTTGTTTTCAAGAAATAATTTCTCATAATAAATCATTATTTCTAATAACATTTTGATTTTAGGTAATGATAAGATTGACATAAAATGTACAAAACACCTGAATAAAGAACTTAAAATTAATCCTGAATATTAACTTTCACATTTGCAAGCAGATTTTGTGTAAAGTGACACCTATGATTTTGCTTTGGTCACTTACATTTCCTGACTTTCAATTCTTAAACTGTTACATGATATAAGTTTATACTTTGATTCTATTGTCTGAAAACAGCTTATTAATTCTGACCCATGTCTGTGTCTTGTTGTCAATTGGTATTAACGCTTACAGCTTAAAAGATTAAGAAATTAATGAAACTATTAATAACAGATGTTTTGTCAGCTGCAGGTTTAAATTTTGTGTTTGTTATACAATAAAAAATAAGAAAAATTATTAAAATCTATAATTTAATAGAAAGTTCAATATATTTTCAACACAGCGCAGTATGGTTATACAGCATATTCAATACTGCTGTACCTGTACATATACTAAAGACAAAATATATATTTATATATGTTTGAGGTGTTTTTAATATTAATCTACTAAACGTTACAAGTTGTATTTTGAAGAGATTAATTCTTATTCAGGTCATTTGCATATTTTAGTAAGTGTTTAAGCTTTAAAATAAACAATCGCGCTTGCCGTTCATGCTAGCTGTTTTTGTTCTGTCCAGCGAACAACAAAAGCTGTATTAAAACCACTAGTTGTACTTGGTAACGCACCTGAAAATTGAATTGTTTCTGCCTCGGAGAGTTGTGCGCAAAGACGTGTTTGATGTATTTACATTTGTGCGTTCATCCATGGAGAAATTGCGAGTGAATTGTATATTAAATGCGCAGATGTGGTTTGGTTAGACATGTGCAGCGGATGTTTGAGGAGACATTGCGGTTTTTGGTGGATTACTGTTAGCACGCGCTGCAAATTGATTATTCATCTTATGTATAGTACTGTAGTTGCCAATGCACATGTAACATCTCTAGTCGTTCCTTAGGCTGGCTTGTTACATGTTGCTAATTTTTTATAGCTTGAGATTATCTTTGAACTTAGAGGGATTATGTTTGATAAGATTGTATTGGTACGGTATACTTTAAAACTTTGTTTATTAAACGTGTTGATTAATTAATTCATATTTTCAGGTTTTCTACTGTATGTACTAATAACTTGACTTCTTATTATTAATAGTACTGAAACTTGTATGTATGTGTGTACCTTCCTAATAAAGTGATCTTAAAATGGATTTTCGACTACGTTATTTATTACAACTTGGAACTTTTCACTGAAAAACACTTTTCATCTCCAATCTCTTGCCAATATTTTTATTGTTTGTCTGAATAAAAATTAAATAAATTTCTTGTTTGTATTTTTCAGGCTCCACAAGGCGTAGACATGTCGTACCAGGACTTACAACAAATGGCCAATCGGCAACAGCAACAGATAGAAAGTCAACAACAAGCCCTAGCTGCTAAACAACAACGTTTAAAATTTCTCAAGCAACAGGAGAAGAAACATCAGGTAAGGCTCTGTCTACAATTATCATATATGGACATGATGATCTTATATCACTACCATTTTTTGGCATGGCACCTGTACAATATTTGGGCACATCAAACGTCTTTTATCAAACTAAAAGCTTAAGGTATATTATCTATTGAGTGTCATTTTATGAAACGATTCTCTAATTTTCAATCCATGCAATGACAACTGTTGAATGTGATAGTCTGCTTTGCACATTGCATTGTGGGATTACTTGGCACTAAGCGCAAGGAAGTGCAGTACAGCGCATCCGTTTCTCTTTTATTTTCAGTAATGTTGAGAGAAAGGGAGACGATTATTAATATTTTGTAATAAAGACCTACCTTGTTAATATTAATAATGGTTTGAAGAAATGTAGGTTAAAAATAATGGTATACTGTAGACTTTGTTGGATCATATTTTAAAATAGATAATTATTCAAGTATAATTAATTACTTGTTTACAAAGGAAGTGTATGGATATGAATAAAGTAACAATTAATCCAATTTCATCATTAATTAGCTGTATACCCTCCCTAATTGGTTTAGTCATAGTATAGTCACATCACGAAGGATTTCATTCCTCCATAAGACAGTATCCTCCACATACTTCATATTAATTATGTAATAATAAGTTTCTAGATTGTTCTGTCCTTACAAACCTATAATAATATGCATACAGTATACTGTATCTTGTCTTTTGGCAATGTGGAATTTTGCAAATGAATGCACATCAACAATTATCAAACTCGCTGGAATTTATGGTATTGTTGCATTTTAGTCTTTGGAATTTAAGAAATAATAGACACGTTAAAATATTTACTGTATTTATTTAGGAAATTTATTGGAAAACTCAGATTTTCCCCTTTTTTCATTGAACTTCAGTACAAAATTAATAGTTCATGAAATTTATTTCGTTTTTGTGTACCACTACCAAACTGTAATTTATAAATTTATATGCTAGATTAATATAAAATAGATTTTTGTACATTAATTGGTATAATTGACTACTGATTATTAGATTTATGGTGAGACATGCTATCAGTAAACCTACTGTATGAAGGGGACATACTGTATTTGTGACCCGACAAAGTCAAATTTCACACTTGAATATTGGTTTTTTTTTTTTTACTATTAGAATACTGTATAACTGTATTTCCCTTGTTCAAAAAACAGAAAGTGTCTACTTACTAGGATAGTCCCTCCTTGATAGGGGTGTCCCATTAATACCCTTTAATAGGGATGTCCCAAAGGATTTTCTACATTAATAAATTGTATACTCTAATAATTGACTTCGTAATGTAAACTACTTGATTGTTTCCATTTTGTTGTTCTAATTTTAAGTGTTGTAATTGTATCTGTGCTATTGCTGATCATACCGTTATGTACCCAGGGAGAAACTTACTGTACTGTATTTCTCCATGTTCATATCAATGCCTTGTTCTCTGCAACCAGCATCTGTTGTTCCTCCATGCAGCATATGTAACCATATCCTTCCACTTCACCTCTCCGTTGCGAGCTCCTACCGTTATTCTTAATTAAGTGCAATTGTTTCTGCGATACGTACAGTCGTTTGTTTATAAATCCGATACTGAATGTATCGCTAATTATAAACATTGAATCATAATCTTCTTTGTTTGAGGCCTTTTTAATTCAAGACAATTAGGACCTGTTCTTGCTTTTAAAGAAAAATTAAATATGGTTTGAACCGCCATTTTCTTTGGAGCAGATGTACAGTATGACCATAAAGTGAAAGTACTATTAGTTTTTGTCACAAGTAAAGTGTTTGGAGCTGTAATGTAAAATTTGACAATGGACGTACTGTACTCTGTATATCTTCGTTGTTGAATGTTATACATAGCGCGTTCCACTATTTTGTGCCATTCCTTTTTGTCGTGGAAATTAGGGAAATTTGTGAGATAGAAAAAGTACCCCGACCCACTTGGAACCTTAAAAATAAAGAAAATTAAATTTTAAAAAGTAAGAAAAAAGAAATCGCTGTAAACTACAAATAATTTAGAATGTGAACTGTATTGCCACAATACTGTATTTCAAGTTATTGTTAAAGTATTGCTGTTTGGTCAACTCTAAAATATTGCAAAAAATGTACTGTATTCCTAAATTAGTTTGATTAATGATTTACTAAATCAAATAGATGATTAATTGTAAATAAATTCAAGTTTGTGAGAATTTCTAAGTTTGCCAGGATGATTCATCGCTGCAAATAGTGTCCATCGTGTTAATCATTGTCCGATGAATGAATGACCTGAACTAGAATATTGATAGTCAATACAAGTTACATTAGTAGCCGTTTGATTTCTTTATGGTTGAACGATTAGCAGATGGGTTTTCTCGTGTACAAGCTTTTTGAAATGGTTTGTACAGTGAGAATGTAAATGTGTCAGTTTAAACAGTCATTGTTGATATTTGAATCTATGAATAGAATTGATATGACACATCTTTCTTTTCGCTTTGCACAAGCACAGTTTCATAATTCAAAATTTGTATTTTGCGTGTTGTCTTTTTATATTCTGTAGAATATTGGGAAAAATCATTAAACCCATGTTTATCAGGTAATAGGTTACAATGGTATACAAGCAGGTTTCTGCCTGTAAAATAGTGTAAAACCTCTAGTTATTGTAAAAATTTAACCCAGAGGAATTATGAAATATTATACTACAGTAGGCTGAATATTAATAATAAATGGAATATCATGAAACAAAAAAAAACCACAATGTTCCTTTAAGCTTTGTGTCTACACTATCATACTTTATGCTACAAAAAAGTCCGATGTGACCAAATATAATAGTGATATGCCTAAATTCGATAGTGATATTCCCAAATATGATAGTAATATGACATCATCATGTCCATATATGGGCACGCCACATTTTTTTGTCACATGAAGAGCTTAAAGGTACCATAAAAGATGCATTCATGGACAGTACAGACTAGATACAAAGCCAAAATATTAAATCAATGTGTTGTACCTGTATGTACTGAAGCCATGTTTTAAAATGGATCTAATTTTGTCCCAAGTATTCAATATACTGTAAGCAACTGGTAATACTGTAGTCTAAAAGTAAAAGATTTCATCTAGTAAAAACCTCTACTTTCAAGACAATCCAAAATATGATATTTAGCCTATACAGAAACAAAAATATTACTTAAAAAAATAAATTTAACTTTTCTAAATTGATTTTAGAATATTAAATGCATTTAGAATATTATAAATTGAATGAAAGAATGCATTTCTATTGCAGTTTTTTATCTGTTGCATCTATAAATATTTGTATAAATTATTAGCAAGAGTAAATTAAATTTGTTAGTACATTCCTATGAAATGCTTAAAACATTCCATAGATTATTATTTAAGTTTATGTAAATGTCTTTGTAGTCATATTATACTGTTGATTCATTCTTATCATTAATTTCAGACCAATTAATTCAGATTAATTTCTATAGAGAATGTAATACAATAATGTGTATAGACATATTGTCTATTAATTTTCTAACTTCTCTACTACCCAGACCTTGTTAAATGTAGCCAGCGTGGCTACATATCTTCCGAGATAAATCTTTTCAGCTTAATATATTTTTTTATTTTAGCATGTTACCTCGGAGAATGACCGTATGCGTAAATTAAGAGAAAGAACCGAGATGCAGGAGCAGAAAATCCGCAAGCTACATGCATTACGAGGTCAGGTCGAGACGACAAAGACAACTAATAATAATTTATGTAAGTCAAACTTGTTTTTTAGACTTTGTTAGAAATTTGAGTCGCCATAAATTTGTTTTTCTTTATAATCAATCAAATATTGTATAAAAGTCTTATTATGATATTAATAAATTATGTAATATTGCTTTATATTTGTTGTTAATATGAATAAAGGCTCTAGTAATAAGGTATGCTCTTTAAAATTGTTTGAATTGAAAACTATAAATATCACCAGTCTAGTCCCCATAACATTGACAACAATGTTGGCGTGTCATGGAAAAGTCTAAAAAGCCTTAAATAAAATTTTAAAAACTTTCTTACAGCTTCCGAATTGGATGAAGTGCGTTCTTTGTTCGCTGAAAAGGAGAAAGAGCTCGCCCTCGCCGTGTCAAAGGTCGAGGATTTGACGAGACAGTTGGAAGATATGCGTACAGGCAATATTAACTATGTTAATGGCAACAGTAAAAATCCCCTGCAGTCTGTGGAGCTGGACAGACTAAGGAAAGATCTACTGGTATGTGTAATATTTTATTATATAATTTTATGTTATTTAATTATTTATTTGTTTACTTACTTTACTTTATTGCCGGTCCGCCAGATAGTCTGATGACTTTCCCGCCTCGGTTGCTTTGCTTATATCTCGGATTGCTTTTCTCCAGTCCTGTCTGTTTTTCTGCTATTCTGTTTATTTGTTTATTCAACTTTATTTCAAGAGGGTAGCTCTAACAACTTCACTATAGCAGTTACCTGACTTGAAGAGGCCCTCTTTATAATAAATGTTATTATTAATAAGTACAATTAAAAAATTTGCCTGTCAAAACTTATTGTTACATGAATACAAAATACGTAGCTTATTATTCACTAAAATGTTGCAAAAGTGGTATTTGGATGCGGCCTGAATATAATTGAATATGATGAACATGTTGTACTGTATATATCTTTGTTTAGATTATCTCTATTCCCATGATTATAATGTAATCCCTAATGCAATTCTGTTTACATTGTTATGTACACAACTAAAAATTAACAATCAATCTACAATGCATGTATATTACAGTGAGCTACATTCGCACTTAAGCCTGGTAGTCTGAGAAAACACTGGGATATGTTACATTTTTCAATAACTCGCATATGTTTCTTACTAAATCCGGAATGTGTTTTCATGAATTTTATCCAGCCACCAGATTGGAATTTGGCTTAGTGTGAATGCAGCTTTAATTGAACAGAAACCAGATCATTCTGTCATCATCATTCAATATTATTATATTTTATTGATTTGAAAACAAATCAGCTTACTAATAATCCCTGTAAATTGCTAATAAACTAATATAAACTAAACTTAATTTATTAAATTAGATCAATGGTACAAAATTGTAAGATTTATCAAGTCAGTAGAGAGACATAAATCTAGGTCAACTCTCATGTGATTGGCCAATTTAAGTCACAATCCCTTCAATTTGACTTCATGATCCAATTATCTTTAATCTTTGATCCTCCTTCAGTTGTCTTGAGAATTGTTTTGCTGCTGGAGCTGAACAAAGAGTAGAAAGCTAAATATGGTGGATAATTTATATTCAACTATAAATATGTAATAAATCAGAAACTTAAGCTGAATAAGTGTATAACTGATGTGTTGTTTATGAAAGTACATGTGTGTCACTTTCCTGTACTTTATTGATGCTTATTTTTAGTATCAAGTTTCAGAAGGAATAAATCTTTATATGGTAAACAAAATGCTTATTGTTGTTACTATCTGTAACAGCAACATTAACTGTCAAATTGGTGATTGTTAATTAAAATAATATCTCTACATCCCAAGACAAATCCAAAGCTCTGACTACACTTTTAAACTAGTTTGACAAAAAAAGTGTGATGTGGCCATATATGGTAGTGATATGGCACCATTGTGTCCATATGGTCACATTTTTTTCACATAAAGTTTGATAGTGTAGACATGCCTTTATAAATCAACTGGTTTTTTTCTTCATTTTTTATATATAGTTACGAAATAAACTCAATGAGGAACAAAGTAACAAGGTAGAACACCAGAAGGAATATTTAAAAACTCGCAAGGAGGAAATGGCAGTTGTAGACAAACGTATTGCAGAACTGACTGAAAGATTGCGGAAGAAAAGATCTATGCAACAAAGCATTAGTCCTTATTCTACTAACAACAACAATATAAGAACTCTACCAAATGGCTCAGTGAATGGTATATACCATTCTAATGGTGTTAATCAAAACTATATCAATAGTAGGAAACCGAATGGTACTGACACCAGAGGATACCCATCTCAAAACAGCAGGTACTACCAACAAAACCAATACCAGACGACAAATGGTAGAGCGCCGGTTGGTCAGATGTTTTACGGGCAACAATCGCCACAATCTGGTTCAGCTAGTGCTTCACCAGCTGCCAGCCCGATGGGGCAAAGAGCTCCGTTTCCTAACCAATCAGGTATTCCTGGGGTTAGAGGTCAACCTGAAGGTGTCAACGAAAACAGTGGCAGTGATACTTCATCTCTTACTGAGAACTCTAGTTTAGATAGTGCTAGTGGATCTGGTATGACCAATCAGCCAATACGTGGAAAGTCCACCGAAGCAAGAACTTCCCCTTCGCAAATTGGAAATGAGAATCGACAAGAGGCGGATGGACGTCCTTTGCGGACACTACCTGGATCTAACTTACCGCCAGCGGCAAGGTCAAGCCCAACGCAGAGAGGAAACACTGCGCTGAATTCAAAACCCAAACCACCACCGACTGCTACTAAACCTGCACCTTCTCCTGGAAAGAAGCAGCCTCCTAAAGTACCTCCAAAGAGCCTGTCAACTAAATTGACGTATGATCAGAAACCGGGCATGTCACAAAACACCAAACAGACAGGCCCTGTTAAACCAACAGTACCCTATGACCAAATGCAAAGCTCACCCAATAAGGAAACACCAGTCTACAATCATCAAGGTACCAAACCTCCTTCTCCATTAACCACTCACAGGCAAAATCCTCAGGTCAGTTCATCCCAAAGTGTTCCTAATAGTTATTATAACTCCAGACCAGGCAGTCAAACTGGAACACCGTTCTACACTGAAGCGAACAGCACATCAGTAGATAGTAAGTTAACAGCCAATCATAAAAGAACGGATGCCACTGTTGGAGTGTATCCTGCACCACCAGAATTCCAAGATGGCAATGCTGTTTATGACCAACAACCTCTTGACAGCCAAGGTCGTCAACTCCCTCTCCCATCAAGGAACATGCCCCACCATCAAGGTTACTACCCTCCTCACGGAAATTACCCAGAGACGTTGGAAGAACGGGAGGAGATATCTGATGACAGCGACGCACCTCATGCGTACCCTGGTGGAATGAACTACAGCTCTGGTCCTGTTCACAGCAGAGTTGAAATGGAAAAGCTTCACATGATGCCACGACCACTGAAGAAACGATTCTCGCATTCTGAAGACAAGGAATGCTATCCATTCTTGAACAAGTATCCAAACACATTTTATCAACCAGATAATAAACCAGCGTTTGAGTTTGATCATCAAAACCCTGCCGATTCCTTCAGGAAGATGATACTCTACCAGGGCGTCTCCAGACAAGAGTTAGATTCAATGAACAAGGGTTCTGGAATGCCTTCTCAACCTCAACAAGCAGAAGCTGTCACCGAGAAAACAAAACCACCTGCAATGTTGAAAGAGACATCGCTTGATGCGAAATCTGTGGCAAAGCCGCCTTCACCACCTGCCATTCCTAAACCAGTTGAAAAGAAGGAAAACAACAAGCCATACATGCCAGCCTTCTCCCAGTCAGCCAACTCAAATGGTCTTGAAGCCTTGAAGAAAGTCCCTACAAAGAGCAACGTTATTAAGAAAAACTATGTATCCAAGCCCCAGAGGGTTAGGTTCGATCCGTTGGCATTGCTATTGGATGCATCATTAGAAGGAGAATATGATCTTGTTAGACGTATTATGCCTGATGTAAGTATTCATTAATAATATATTTTTTAATAATTTTTTTTAGTAATATGTTGTCCTTGTCATTGACTCTTTGATGATATTACCGTAAGTTATTGATTTGTTCCCTCAAGGCTTTACACTTGCATTTGCCTTGCATCAATGGAAAAGATCCCTATTCATTGACAAGTGGTATGCTGTATATATACCAATGCACTAATTTATCATTAAGATAGTAATGGAGCTCACCATAATTATTTACACAGAAAAGCAAGACAATAATAATTACTGTATTAATAATAACTGTTATTGTTTTTTAGGTATTAAACCCCAGTGCAGCAAATGATGAGGGTATAACCGCAGTGCACAATGCAATCTGTGCTGGTCACTTTGAAATTGTCAACTTCCTCCTTGACTGGGGATGTGATGTCAATGCTGCAGACAGTGACGGATGGTGAGTGCTATTTGTATTTCTGTACTAAATTTGGTGTTGGTGCCAGAATTTTCCATGCATGTGAAGCTAGCATCCATTGGCTGAGGCTGTCAGGTGGCCGTGGATGGAGTGCCGCTACTGGCTAAATTCTGTATTTTAAATTATATGTGATCATGATAAAACTTTGTTTACTTCATTTGATGCCCTTTTTATCTACAAAAGATGCTAATTGGTTTGCTAATCATTTCTCTTTTATAGGACGCCATTACATTGTGCAGCCTCATGCAACAGCCGAGAGATGGTTCAGTTGTTAGTGGAGAAGGGTGCTAGTATATTTGCTGCCACCATTAGCGACAAGGAAACGGCAGCTCAGAAATGCGAAGAAGGTGAAGATGGCTACCTAGATTGCTCTCAGTATTTGTATGGTAAGTTTGTCTGAATGTCAGTTTTATAAATTGTAATAAAATTATGATCAGTTTAGTCTATAAATAATGTACTTGAAATAAACAGCTTTGTAATTTCCATCCCTGCTGAAGGCTTCTATAGTGAGGCATCAAATTAATTTAAACGGGTCTTAGGAATGGAATACCTTGTGAGCACATTCTCCAATTCAGATGGAATTCTCTGCTTCTTATTCACCATTGCATTCAGCCTGAGGAATAAATAACATTTGTCAAAATAATAATTTTCCTAGAATTTAAATTGCAGCATTGTTCTTGTATTATATTTAATTACCAGCCTAGATGACTTAATATTAAAGTCAGGTACAAATATTATAGTATTTTCTCTTCTATGTTACAGGTGTACAGAATGATCTTGGAGAGGTAAATGGAAGCAGAAGTTATGCAGTTTATGACTACGAAGCAGTCTCTCCTGATGAGCTAAGCTTTGAAGACGGCGAGGAGTTCCATGTTCTAAAGCGTGGAGATGCAGAAGAGAATGAATGGTGGTGGGTCAAGAGGATGACCGACAATAAAGAGGGCTATGTACCAAGAAATTTCTTAGGGGTAAGATATACTTATTTAGTATTGATAAGTATACGGTAGAACCCTATTAGGGGACACCTCTGGGACCCAATCAACTGTCCCCTTAAAGGGGTTGGTCATAGTGTTAAAACATAAGATTTTTCTTGTTTGTTTCATAAGTGTCCCCTTACTAGAGGTTTCCTTGAATAGAGGTGTCCCAAAGGAAAGGTTCTACTATAGTTTTACAGCATTTCTTGTATATTGATAGGAATATGTCGACATGCACTGGATATGCAAGTTTTTGACATCAACCATGTAGATAAAGCTCTGTCTACACTATCAAACTAGTTTGACAAAAAAAGTGTGACGTGCCCAAATATGGTAGTGATATGCTCAAATAAGGTAGTGATATGACATCATCATGTCCATGGCACATCACATTTTTTTGTCGCATGACATTTGATAGTGTAGACAGAGCCTAAGTCTTCCCTAGCATCCTTGAATGAATTTTTACATTCAATGTATTTTTGATTTGATTTTTTTTCTTTATAGATGTATTCACGAGTGCACCCAAATGAGAATGAGCTTATCACCAGAGGTTAAAGGTTACAGGTCATGACCTGCTATGCAAACCAATTGGTAGAGTTTATCAGAGGCATTAAGCAAGCATGAAGAGGACTTGCATAAAATAAATAGATTATATAATGTAATATGCAAGGAATAATCAATTCAATGACAATGCTTTCGTTCACTAACAAATAGAGGGTGCTATAACCTTTATTTAAAATTTTTTTAATAGAATGATGTATTTGCTCAAATAGCAAGTAATATTATAGTTGTATTAAAGTTTATTCAGAAGATCGTAGTGGTGAAAATAACCAAGGTCCTTTCATTTTGGAGGGTGTTGCAAATAAAGGAATTCTTTAAAAATGAATAATTAAAGGTACAATGTTACTGATATGAAATCTGTACCTTCCCTTTCAGATCGAATGGAGATCACATCACCCAAACACCGATTAGTATTCTGTATATTTGAAAATAATTATATAAAATATTATAAATACATTTATATAAATATTTCAAATGACAACATTATTGATATATATTTATGAAATTTATATTTACCTTGTTTTGTTTACATTTTTCTATTGAATTTCAAATGTTGAGAAATTCTTTAGGTCACATTTGTATTATTTAGTCTAACACAATATTTTTAGCTTTACTAATTGAATCACCAAAAAACAAAACAATATATATTATATATATATACATTATATTTAAGAGAACTAAAGGTTATACTGTATATTCAATTCACTTAATAATGTTATGAACACATGTAAAAAAGGGGATATAAGAAATTAAAAAACAAAAATAAGAAAAAAGTAAATGCTAATTAATTAACTAGTTACACCTTGATAGAACTTAAATAATTGTATGTACGGTTGTTTTTGTTTATAAGAATATATTTTTTTTATAATCATAGTCATTATGTTATTATTATTGAATACTATTTTATTATTTTTATCATTATTGTATTGTTAATTATTATCGATTATTTATATCACCTGACTACTTATGTAAATGTAGGATTGTATATTTGGATCTTAAAAATCAGAAAAAAAATCTGAGTAGAGGTCAAAGGTGATTGGTGTAGTAGTACAATTTTGTAGGATGGAGCGTCTATAGGTTTTCGATGCGCTTACAATAATAATTTTGCTATAAGTCTATTTGGATGAAAGTTGTGTGCATTTTACAACCTATTGTTTAAGTTGTTTTGGTTGCGTGTAAGAGATATCTTTATTTTGATACCCCGACTCTACCACAAGCTGTGGTGTCATTGATTGTAAAAATTGTAAATTAAATCAATATTGGATCCGATATAGGAATTTAGCTCAGCAAGAAAAAAACAAGTTATTTTTGTTGTAAAATTGAATGTTTGTTGAGCTTTGAAGTCTTCGTTTTTGTGAAGGGGTGTTCTTGTTATATTGTAGCCAGATAATGGCACTGTGTTCCAAACCATAGTTTAACCCAATGATGTATGAATATGTAGCTAATTATAGTGTTTTTAATAAATTCATTATGTAGAACAAATGATACTGTTTTCAGTAGGAGTTTGATTTTATCCACAGACCCCTTCATCATCATTCCACTCCCCATTTACACAGACCAGCAGTATTGGTTAGCGGAAAACCATGTAGTTTGTCCCACATAGAATCTGTATCTATCCTGAGCAGGTTTCCGCTCAACCGCCCGTCCACTCCATGTTTTGTGTAATGGACATAATTTATTCGGTATAAATACTCAAAATGCAACAGAATTTGAAATTCTTTACAAAAATAAAATAGAAAAGAAATAATATAGATTCTATTTTTTCCCTTACTGTTACCGCTCATAAATTGGCCTTAACAGAACAAATACTGTTTTAACCAAGAGATTCCATCTGGTCAGTATATAAACCATACTAACGCAAGCAAGGTATTCTGGGCTCTAGATGGAGATTCGGTTAATATTGGGATTGGGGGCATGGGTGGGGTCCTTTCGGCTATCCCTTTGGCCATATTCACACTTAGGCTAAGGGAAACAAGAAATTAAGAGAATCTCCTATTTGAGTGAATACAATTTAAGGGAAATGCTTAATATTTAAGAGAAATATCTCACTTCAGTGTGATTGGTGAATACAGCCACTGGCCAACTTTTTAATTGGTTGTACCCGCATTGGTGTAGTACGAGAAATTATGATAAAATATTACGACGACAAGGGTGACCAGTATTTCTGTAATGTTTGTAACAAACAATGGATGTAATACAGAAGACGCAAAAGATGGAATACAATTTTCTTATAATGTATTTGATTGATTTGTCAGGCAATGATACTACTGTACATAGCAATAACAATGATGATGATACACACTGGATGCATTTGCACAGCATGTTACAACAATAGCAGATCTTACTAAGACATGCTGTGAGTTTACTAAAATTAGCACCAACAAACATACTACTGTACATATATATTGAAAACAGATATTGACTAACAAAATTAAAGCTCTACCTACAATATCAAACTTTATTTAACAAAAAATGTGATGTGCCCATATATGGACAGACACGATGTCATAATACTACCATATTGGGCACATCACACTTTTTTTGTCAAACTAGTTTGATAGTGTAGACAGAGCTTTTAAGTTCACTGAATATTTTGAGAATTAAAATTATTAAAAGAGAACTACTTTAATTTTACTGGTACCATTTTTGATGTGATAATTTATTACAACACATCATATATTATGCAAATCATATTCATGTTGTAGATCACTCATGCGCGACTGTAAAATGGTAAGTATGAATTACAGCATACAGTAAATACAATATTAGTATTACGAGCAGTGTGCGTACTATACAGTAGGCCTGGATTAAATCATTTCTCAATCAGTAATATATTGAAAACCCCTAGCAAATATTTATTTTGCAACAGTAATTTTGATTATACAGTACAATGTTATTAGAAAGAAATCTTTTGATTGTAAAATTATGCCAAAGAGAAAAGGAAGGTATATTTTTAAAATACAAAATAGTACTAATATGTTCAATATATTATTTTATTAAAAAAAAGGTGCCTTATTAATTAATTTGCATGAAAAGTTTTGGAAACAAATGCTATTTAAAAATCCATGTGCATTGCTTTTAAAATTTTGTGGATCAGAGTAAATAAACAGTAATGATATTTCATCCATTTTTATTTCCCACTCAATAAGTTTGTTCGGGCACTGACTAATATCTTGAATGCTTCTTCACTTTGCGGCGCTACTGTTTTATCTGGGTGTAGTAACACGGCCAGTTTGCGATAAGCCTTGTTGATTTCATCTTTCGAGGACCCCGCTTTTATACCGAGACGTTCAAAATCGTTATGCCCATTCTTGAGACACTTGACAGCTTCAACTTGCTCCTTCGTGTAGCCAAGTGTCGTTTCTATTCGTTTCACTCTTCCGCCATTCTCAAACGCGACAACAACTCCGTCGAACAGTTTGTTAAACATCTCATTAATGCCTTCTCCAGAACAAGCAGACGTCTCGAAATAGAGGAATCCTTTACTGTCTGCCCAAAGTTGACCCTCAAGCTCGTCTACAACACGTTTAGATTTTTTATCAATCTTATTAGCACAAACAGCAAACACAATTTTATCCATATATAATGGATCACCTATTTCTTGTTTCATTTCTGTTAACCAAAATTCTAAAGCTTCAAAACTTTTTCTGTCCGTTATGTCGTAAACTAAAAGTGCTCCCTGTGTATCTTTATAAAATTCATTCCGTACTTCATAAAATATCGGATGACCAGCCATATCAAATATATTAATCTTTACATCACGATCTTTTACTCTGATTTTTGTAACTCCATAGTCTATTCCAATAGTTGCAAGATATTTATTTACAAATCTTTTTTCACAGTAGCGTTTGATGATGCAGCTCTTCCCAGATTCAGTGCTGCCCATGCTGATAATTTTGGCTCGGATTGACATGTTTCCTGTCATATTGGTCTACCTTAAGAATAACCATTAACAAATAATAAACTATTCTTTCAAACTACCGTCACTAAATGCATAATAACCATAATTGAAAGCAAGAAAAATACATGTTTTGTACAATAACAAAAATTGTTTGAACGGTATCCATAGAATTTGTTTACAAGTGCGCCATCAACGGCATGTTAAATTCTGACGACAGAGGTCGCTGTCACTCTTTTCACTACCTTTTTTCAACATGGCCGATCCACGAGAAAAAGCGATTCAAGAGTATCGTAAAAAGCTGTTAGAACATAAAGAAATTGATGCTCGGCTAAAGGAAAGTAAGTTTAACGTGTTTTTTAAACATTTGTGAACCATGTTTGATGATTACATTGTTTAATTTACGTAATAATAGTCGAATTTGAGCCTTCCGAAAATCTTAGCTTCTGCTGATTCATCATTGACAAGCCTATAGCATCATTGAATGAAAGACACAGACAGGCAGAGAGAATGGAGAACTCAATATGATCAAATGTCAATGGACGTTTGGGACCATTGATTGGATTCACCACTTTTCTATTCGTCCTGCTGAAACGGTGTTAATATTACATTTTTAATCAATAATATAAATAGGCTAGGCCTAGTCCTATCCCTAATTAATATACTTATTATAATACTTTTTCAATTAAAAAATAACACTAAAATAAAAAATTGTTGTTTCGGTTGATTTGAAAATTAACATTTATTAAAAATTAAGTAAAACCCTGATAATTTATTTTTCAGTGCGAGATTCTCTCAAGGAGTTGACGAAAAAGTATGAAAAATCAGAAAATGACTTAAAAGCATTGCAAAGTGTTGGACAGGTAAACTAAATGGTTATGTGATTTTGTCTTCGCATTGAGATTCAATTTTATTTGCCAATTTAAAATGGACATTTTCAAACATTTAAAATTCTGAAATATATACAGTATTAATATATTAATAAAATTATTACTATATAAAAATATTTAAGCATACTTGAGATACTGTACAAAACAATCAATATATAAAAACAGACATGAAATACCACTGGGATACAAATTACAATATTTTAAAAGCAACATATAAGAACATCAAAAATACTATAAACATTACTTTAATATACTGGTTCCAATAATTAGTTAAAATAAGAAGGAGATACTGTAGATAAATGCATACATAATTAACTACTGTAATGTTTTTAGTTCACACAAATAAATTCAACTGGGCATAGACTCAATTCAATGCATGGATGTAGAAGAACAAGATAGTATCGACTAGTCTAGGGAAATTTTATATTAAATATTTGAATTATTAAATCATTTCTTCCTTATTTTTCTTTATAATACTAATAGATTGTTGGTGAAGTCCTAAAACAACTTACAGAAGAAAAATGTAAGTATTTGTTTTGTGATGATTAAAAACTAATGATGTTGATAAAAGAAAAAATTGCTGTTGGGTTTTCTTGTAATTTTGAAAAAGAGAGAGAGTAAGCAGATATTATGTCTTCTCATATTTCAGTTATTGTGAAGGCAACAAATGGTCCACGTTACTATGTGGGCTGTCGCCGTGGTATAGATAAATTGAAGCTAAAGGCTGGTACAAGAGTAGCATTGGACATGACCACACTTACTATTATGAGGTAATTTATCAGGGCCGTAGCCACCAGTATGGTTGGTAAGGTTTTAACCTGACCACTTTTTCACAGAGTCATTTGACAACCCAGTGGCTCTGTCTGCACTATCAAATGTGATGTGCCCATATATATGGACATGATGATGTCATATCACTACCATATTTGGGCACATCACACTGTTTTTGTCAAACCCATTTTTATAGTGTAAACAGATCTTTACTTCACTTTTTATACTCCAATTGCCTTAATCAGATTCATGGCATTCCATTTAAAACAATTGCTGTGTTTTTAATGACTGGACAATGGTTATTTTCACCAGTTGAATTCAGATCTCAATGTTGACACCTATAATAATTATGACTTTTATTTTACAAATTAATCAATGGCTGGAGTTGGTATCTTCAGGCAAAATTGTAGATGGTGACATCAATTTTTGACATAATTTTGTCACCCATACGTTCTGTATCAAAGCTTTAAATGCAGCACAATATAAAACTCTGTCTACACTAACAAACTAGGTTTGACAAAAAAAGTGTGATGTGCACAAATATGGTAGTGATAAGACATCATTGTGTCCATATATGGGCACATTACATTTTGTTGTCGCATAAAGATAGTGTAGACAGTGACAGAGCTTAAGAATACCTTTATTGTAACAGAATCTGTGATTGTTTTATTTATTTTAGATATTTACCAAGAGAGGTTGATCCTCTAGTATATAACATGTCACATGAAGATCCAGGCGATGTGAAATACTCTGAAATTGGAGGTCTGTCAGAGCAAATCCGTGAATTAAGAGAGGTATAAACTAGTTGTTCATTATTTTTATATTTGTCACTTTAATGTTTGTTAACTGTATTCGTCCACAAGTGGAAATTTTGATGCTCATCTCGCATACAAAAAAAAGGAACAAACGGAAACTATAATATAGAAAGCCAATAAAAGATAATAGTCTATCCCAAAGTTATCTATAATCAACAACAAAAAACAACAATTTAATGGATAAAATTAAAAGTCAAATCTTTTTAAAAAAATTCAGTTTATATTGAATTTTACATGATCCATCAATTGTACTTGCCATAATAAAAATGTTTCAATAGATCATTTTTATGTGTATTTATGAATAGGTGATTGAGCTGCCTCTGTTGAATCCTGAGCTGTTCCAGAGAGTAGGCATAACTCCTCCAAAGGGCTGTCTACTCTTTGGTCCTCCAGGCACCGGAAAGACGCTGCTAGCGAGAGCAGTTGCCAGTCAACTTGATGCTAATTTCCTTAAAGTAAGTTAGAGACTTTTTAATTTTATTTAGTACATTGCCAAGGAATATCAATAGCGTACGTTCACATTGTAGTGTTCCAATATTCATGTGGTGACAATCAATTTACAATACATATACACAAGATGCTCTACATAAACAAAGTATAAAGCTCTGTCTACACTATCAAAAGAATGTAATGTGTTTAAATATGGACGTGATGATGCCATATCACTACCATATTCAGCCATATCACTACCATATTTAGGCTCTCTAAATATCTCTCTCTTTGAGAGTATGAAATCCTGACATCTGGACTCAGGGGTAGTTTAGCATCTCAACCACCAAGCTTCAACTCCATAGTTGGCTAATAAAATGTAGTACTGCTTCCTACACAGGACTAAAGCTCTTTCTACACTATCAAACTAGTTTTACAAAAAATGTGTGATGTGCCCAAATATGGTAATGATATTGACATCATCATGTCCAAATATGGACACATCACTTGTCAAATAAAGTTTGTAGACAGAGCTTTATGCAGTTAAAAAATGACAATATCAATAAAATAATACTTATTGGGAAAATTAAGTAAATTAAACTCTGGTATGAATCAGTATTATGTGGACATACCATATTCCCATCGAAAGAACACCAAAATAAAAATGAAAAAAATATAGGTAGTGCCTGTATCTCAATGAGTACCTTTGTAATGAATGTTCTATTTGCTTGGTTACAGGTTGTGTCTAGTGCAATTGTAGATAAGTACATAGGTGAGAGTGCTCGTCTTATTCGTGAGATGTTTGCCTATGCCAGGGATCACGAACCATGCATCATATTCATGGATGAGATTGACGCTATTGGTGGTAGAAGGTTCTCGGAAGGAACATCCGCTGACAGAGAAATCCAACGAACATTGATGGAGGTACGTAATAATGGTTTTCTATTGGTTGTAGAGAGTGACTATTGCACCAATGCCATCAATTAGAGATAAAAAAAAGAGGCAAAGGTCTTCCAAGACGTTCCATGGGGCCTCTAAACAGAAACAATAATAATAAATAAAGTTGAAAGGTGACATGCCAAATAAAACAATTTACAATGTAATACAAGAAAATAAAGTTGGAAGTATTAAGTAATTGTGTAAACCCTGGGTTTGAGTCCAAAGTCCAGTCTCTTCCATTAAGCTCTGTCTGCACTACCAAACTTTATGTGACAAGAAAATATGATGTGCCCATATTTGGACATGATGATACCATATCACTACTATAGTTGGGCACATCACTACCATATTTGGACAAATCACACTTTTTTTTTTCAAACTAGTTTGATAGTTTAGACAGAGTTCTAAGCTGCCCAAATAATATGCTGAGTATTCAGTATAAATTACACCAGACTTGGGCCAATGCATATTTTTATAATGCTTTAACTTTTGTGAATTTGTCTGTTTTAGTTGTTGAATCAAATGGATGGATTTGACACACTTGGGAAAGTCAAGATGATTATGGCGACAAACAGACCAGATACCTTAGACCCTGCTCTTCTAAGACCTGGTCGCTTAGACAGAAAGATCGGTAAGTTTTATTATTAATATAAAATAAAGGGGAATTAAAAGGTGCCACAACTCGAACGGCCCTTGAATCGGACTTGCGGTTTAGGAGGAGATAGAGGAACAAATTTTGGCTTAGTGCTATTATATTATAAAGTCAACTTATACACACCTAGTTCATGCCTAGTTCTGATTGGCTGTTCAGATTTAGTGTATTAAATTTTCTGCTGGCAATGGGCATATAATATGTCATGCAATGGGGGTGACTAATACAACAGCATAGCGTTGGTCAGCATAACCTCTATGTGCGTTGCACCAAGCTAAATGGTTACATATTGGTATAATTGCGTTCGTTGAAAAGCTTAAATACATACATAACAGTAGAGTAATTAGCTAGCATTGGTTCCATTTCTGCAGGGAAGAAAATGACAGACATTTTTATATTCACATTTACTTCAAGTTTTTTAGAAATAAATGTTGATTTCTTTAGAAATTCCTCTACCAAATGAGCAAGCCAGACTGGACATTCTCAAAATTCATTCAGCACCTATAACAAAACATGGAGATATTGGTAAGTAATTATTTAAAAATATTTTTGTAGTGTAGATAGATACATTGTAGATTTGTATTAAATTTTTGAATTATAGAACTAGAGTAGTATATGTATTAGTAGCATTGCATAAAGGATCTCAAACTAAAAGGCATGTGTTGGAGACCATCTGCCATGTATATATATAGGTTTATCCTTAGTCAAGATTATTTACTTTCATTGCCTCATCCTTTGGATGGTATGTAAAGCTGTTGGTCATGAGTTATACATTGCATGTGTACACAAAAAAGGAACTTTGTAGACTATCTGAAAAGATTAGGGGATTGTCCCATTTGCTGAACTTGGTGCTGGGACCACAGTCTACACTAACTAGTTTGACAAAATGTGTGATGTGCTCAAATATGGTAGTGATATGCCCAAATATGGTAGTGATATGACATCATCATGTCCGTATATGGGCACATCACATTTTTGATAGTGTAGATAGAGCTTTATGCTGCTAATGCTACTATTATTTTTATACTGCTTTATCTGAGGGAAAAGGTTTTTCTATGTACTTTTTTTGGTCTTTGAAGTTTGATTTTATTTTTTTTTTAAGATTATGAAGCTATTGTTAAGTTATCAGATGGATTCAACGGAGCAGATTTGAGAAATGTGTGTACTGAAGCAGGTTAGTCAACTGGAGGAGTTGAATAGAACGAATGAAAATATTCTCCCCATTCAATGAATACAAAATATTACACACACATGCCTACATTTCTAAAGTAAAATTGTAATCAATTAATCTGCTACATCCATTAATCGAGTGTCGTAAAACACGCTATGTACGATTCAGCACTCTGATTGGCTGTGGAAGTAGAGAAGTTCTAGACTGCGCACTGTACTGATAAGCTTGCTTCTGAGGTTATCCAGGCATACAGCGTTGCACAACAATTACAGTTGTTTACAACAACTTTGAAATAATGCACGGTACATGATAAGAAATCAACTAAATTAAATGGGAATGATGTACTTGGCTCCATCGCGAAAAATCTTTTCAGCGAATGTACAAATAGGTGGCGCTGTTGTATTTCAAAAGCAATAGTATAAAAAAAATATTTTCCAAACGTGAACAGATTTTTTTTTGTACACGAAAAAATGTACTATTAAACCATCGTTTAATAGTGCGTATTATTGCACGCCATGTGACCCACAATCGTGCAATCAAATGACAGGAATTTATTTAGGTGTTACATAACAAATTTACTATTTCATATCTTAATGATGTTCTATCATTTCTTTTTGTATAAATAGATGAATAATGGTTAAGATATTCTTTAATTTTAAGGTATGTTTGCCATCCGGGCTGATAGGGAGTATGTTGTGGATGAAGATTTTATGAAAGCCGTAAGGAAGTTATCCGACAACAAGAAACTGGAGACGAAGCTGGACTACAAACCTGTATAATGGGAAAAAAATTTTTCACTGATGTTTATAAATACATTTTACTTTTAATTCTTCAATACTAATTATAAAGGGAGGTCCGAGAACTGATAGTTACTTGACTCAACTGGAAGGGTGTAGTTGCGAGCATAAAATAAATTGGCCAGTGACAAGCCCACGTACATGATATTTAGTTAAAATTGCGATGTTCTCAACTCAACCTGTCTCCTTTCAGTTTTTTTAGGATGTAGGAATTAAGTTCACGATGTATGGGTTACATTGGTCAATTCAAAGAAAATTATTTATACCATTTCTTCTTAAATGTGTCCCAATTACTACAGTCGTGATAAAGTATTATTTACGTACATGATCTTGTGCATTCATGTAGTTGTGGTGGTGATTTCATTTAATAAGATTATGTTGGTTGTTGATATCTTGCTTACACATTCAGTCTCATGTAGTATTTAAAAAAATAAATACGAGCTCATGTTTTCAGACAATAAATACAGACTTAGGGCAAGTCTAATTGATTCAGTTAGTGGATCCCAACTCATGACCATTACTATTAAAATGCCATTTTGTGGTATCAGTTTTCCCATGGTGCAAACAAAAATTTGAGGAAAATGGCCAAATTTCGACCCTTTTATTTTTTATATAACTAGTTACTATGACTCTATAAGATGATAACACAATATATGCGCATATATGGCAATATTATAGCATAATTATTGAATTTTAAAAAGTGGTTATTTTGGCCATTTTTTGAAAAAAAATCCCTGTACTATACATGGAAATTTGAGAAAAATTGCCAAAATTTCGACTCTTTTATTGATACAAGTAACTAGTTGATATAATTAGTTACTATGACTCTATAAGATGATAACACAATATATGGCAATATTATGGCATAATTATTGAATTTTAAAAAGTGGATATTTTGGCCATTTTACGAAAAAAATCCCTATACTATACAGTAGTAAATATATATATATATCTTATACTTATACTATAAGATGATGATAACACAATATATGGCAATATTATCGCATAATTATTGAATTTTAAAAAGTGGATATTTTGGCCATTTAAAAAAAAAGGGATTTTTTTTTTGTAACCATTTATGTGAAAAAATAAAAATGGTCGAAATTTGGCCATTTTTCGAAAAGGGATTTTCTCAAAATATGCACTTTTAGAATACTATTATTATGCGATAATATTCCTATAAATGCGCATATATTGTGTTATCATCATCTTCTAGACCTATAGTAACCATTTATGTAAAAAAATAAAAAGGTTGAAATTTTGACATTTATAATAATAATTTTGACATAATAAACATGCGCAGAGTCGCATAATGCGTTCTGCGCATGTCAATTGTGCTATAGTAACCAGTTTTATCGAAAAATAAAAAGGTCGAAAATTTGCCATTTAAAAAAAAAATCCCTGTACTATAGTAACGGAAATTTTCGAAAAATAGCCAGTTTTCGACCCTTTTATTTTTTGACATAAATGATTACTATAGCATAATAAACATGCGCAGAGTCGAATAATGCGTTATGCGCATGACAATTGTGCTATAGTAAACAGTTTTATCGAAAATAAAAGGGTCGAAAATTTGCAATTTTTTGAAAAAATCCCTATATGGCTATAGTACAGAGATTTTTTCAAAAAATGGCAGTTTTCGACCTTTTTATTTTTTGATAAAACCGGTTACTATAGCACAATTGACATGCGCAGAACGCATTATTCGACTCGGCACATGTTTATTATGCTATAGTAACCATTCATGTCAAAAGTGGTTACTATAATAGCACAATTTTATAACAAAATTTCCCTTTATTATTCGACTCTGCGCATGTTTATTATGCTATGGTAATCATTTACGTCAAAAAATAAAAGGGTCGAAAATTGGCTATTTTTCGAAAATTTATTTTTTGACATAAATGATTACTATAGCATACTAAACATACGCAGAGTCGAATAATGCGTTCTGCGCATGACAATTGTGCTATAGTAAACAGTTTTATCGAAAATAAAAGGGTCGAAAATTTGCAATTTTTTGAAAATTTCCCTTACTATAGTACAGGGATTTTTTTTAAAAATGGCAAATTTTCGACCTTTTTATTTTTCGATAAAACTGGTTACTATAGCACAATTGACATGCGCAGAACGCATTATTCGACTCTGCGCATGTTTATTATGCTATAGTAATCATTTACGTCAAAAAATAGAAGGGTCAAAAATTGGCTATTTTTCGAAAATTTCCCTTACTATAGTATAGGGATTTTTTCAAAAAATGGCAAATTTTCGACCTTTTTATTTTTCGATAAAATTGGTTACTATAGCACAATTGACATGCGCAGAACCCATTATTCGACTCTGCGCATTTTTATTATGCTATAGTAACCATTTATGTCAAAAAATAAAAGGGTCGAAAATTAGCCATTTTTCGAAAATTTCCCTTACTATAGTACAGGGATTTTTTCAAAAATTGGCAAATTTTCGACCTTTTTATTTTTCGATAAAACTGGTTACTATAGCACAATTGACATGCGCAGAACCCATTATTCGACTCTGCGCATGTTTATTATGCTATAGTAACCATTTATGTCAACAAATAAAAGGGCGGAAATTAGCCATTTTTCGAAAATTTCCCTTACTATAGTACAGGGATTTTTTTTTAAAATGGCAAATTTTCGACCTTTTTATTTTTCGATAAAACTGGTTACTATAGCACAATTGACATGCGCAGAACGCATTATTCGACTCTGCGCATGTTTATTATGCTATGGTAATCATTTACGTCAAAAAATAAAAGGGTCGAAAATTGGCTATTTTTCGAAAATTTCCCTTACTATAGTATAGGGATTTTTTCAAAAAATGGCAAATTTTCGACCTTTTTATTTTTTGATAAAACTAGTTACTATAACACAATTGACATGCGCAGAACGCATTATTCGACTCTGCACATATTTATTATGCTATAGTAACCATTCATGTCAAAAGTGGTTACTATAGCACAATTGACATGCGCAGAACGCATTATTCTTCTCTGCGCATGTTTATTATGCTATAGTAACCATTTATGTTAAAAAATAAAAGGGTCGAATATTGGCCATTTTTCGAAAATTTCCCTGTACTATAGTACAGAGATTTTTTTCAAAAAATGGCAAATTTTCGACCTTTTTATTTTTCGATAAAACTGGTTACTATAGCACAATTGACATGCGCAGAACCCATTATTCGACTCTGCGCATGTTTATTATGCTATAGTAACCATTTATGTCAACAAATAAAAGGGCGGAAATTAGCCATTTTTCGAAAATTTCCCTTACTATAGTACAGAGATTTTTTTCAAAAAATGGCAAATTTTCGACCTTTTTATTTTTCGATAAAACTGGTTACTATAGCACAATTGACATGCGCAGAACGCATTATTCGACTCTGCGCATGTTTATTATGCTATAGTAACCATTCATGTCAAAAGTGGTTACTATAGCACAATTGACATGCGCATAACGCATTATTCGACTCTGCGCATGTTTATTATGCTATAGTAATCATTTACGTCAAAAAATAAAAGGGTCAGAAATTGGCTATTTTTCGAAAATTTCCCTTACTATAGTATAGGGATTTTTTCAAAAAATGGCAAATTTTCGACCTTTTTATTTTTCGATAAAACTGGTTACTATAGCACAATTGACATGCGCAGAACCCATTATTCGACTCTGCACATGTTTATTATGCTATAGTAACCATTTATGTCAAAAAATAAAAGGGTCCAAAATTGGCTATTTTTCGAACATTTCCCTGTACTATAGTACAGGGATTTTTTTTAAAAATGGCAAATTTTCGACCTTTTTATTTTTCGATAAAACTGGTTACTATAGCACAATTGACATGCGCATAACGCATTATTCGACTCTGCGCATGTTTATTATGCTATAGTAATCATTTACGTCAAAAAATAAAAGGGTAAAAAATTGGCTATTTTTCGAAAATTTCCCTTACTATAGTACAGGGATTTTTTAAAAAAATGGCAAATTTTCGACCCTTTTATTTTTCGATAAAACTGGTTACTATAGCACAATTGACATGCGCATAACGCATTATTCGACTCTGCGCATGTTTATTATGCTATAGTAATCATTTACGTCAAAAAATAAAAGGGTCAAAAATTGGCTATTTTTCGAAAATTTCCCTTACTATAGTATAGGGATTTTTTCAAAAAATGGCAAATTTTCGACCTTTTTATTTTTCGATAAAACTGGTTACTATAGCACAATTGACATGCGCAGAACCCATTATTCGACTCTGCGCATGTTTATTATGCTATAGTAATCATTTATGTCAAAAGTGGTTACTATAGCACAATTGACATGCGCAGAACGCATTATTCTTCTCTGCGCATGTTTATTATGCTATAGTAACCATTTATGTTAAAAAATAAAAGGGTCGAATATTGGCCATTTTTCGAAAATTTCCCTGTACTATAGTACAGAGATTTTTTTCAAAAAATGGCAAATTTTCGACCTTTTTATTTTTCGATAAAACTGGTTACTATAGCACAATTGACATGCGCAGAACCCATTATTCGACTCTGCGCATGTTTATTATGCTATAGTAACCATTTATGTCAACAAATAAAAGGGCGGAAATTAGCCATTTTTCGAAAATTTCCCTTACTATAGTACAGGGATTTTTTCAAAAAATGGCAAATTTTCGACCTTTTTATTTTTCGATAAAACTGGTTACTATAGCACAATTGACATGCGCAGAACGCATTATTCGACTCTGCGCATGTTTATTATGCTATAGTAACCATTCATGTCAAAAGTGGTTACTATAGCACAATTGACATGCGCATAACGCATTATTCGACTCTGCGCATGTTTATTATGCTATAGTAATCATTTACGTCAAAAAATAAAAGGGTCAGAAATTGGCTATTTTTCGAAAATTTCCCTTACTATAGTATAGGGATTTTTTCAAAAAATGGCAAATTTTCGACCTTTTTATTTTTCGATAAAACTGGTTACTATAGCACAATTGACATGCGCAGAACTCATTATTCGACTCTGCGCATGTTTATTATGCTATAGTAATCATTTATGTCAAAAAATAAAGGGGTCCAAAATTGGCTATTTTTCGAACATTTCCCTGTACTATAGTACAGGGATTTTTTTTAAAAATGGCAAATTTTCGACCTTTTTATTTTTCGATAAAACTGGTTACTATAGCACAATTGACATGCGCCTAACGCATTATTCGACTCTGCGCATGTTTATTATGCTATAGTAATCATTTACGTCAAAAAATAAAAGGGTAAAAAATTGGCTATTTTTCGAAAATTTCCCTTACTATAGTACAGGGATTTTTTTAAAAAATGGCAAATTTTCGACCCTTTTATTTTTCGATAAAACTGGTTACTATAGCACAATTGACATGCGCATAACGCATTATTCGACTCTGCGCATGTTTATTATGCTATAGTAATCATTTACGTCAAAAAATAAAAGGGTCAAAAATTGGCTATTTTTCGAAAATTTCCCTTACTATAGTATAGGGATTTTTTCAAAAAATGGCAAATTTTCGACCTTTTTATTTTTCGATAAAACTGGTTACTATAGCACAATTGACATGCGCAGAACCCATTATTCGACTCTGCGCATGTTTATTATGCTATAGTAATCATTTATGTCAAAAAATAAAAGGGTCGAAAATTAGCCATTTTTCGAAAATTTCCCTTACTATAGTACAGGGATTTTTTCAAAAAATGTCAAATTTTCGACCTTTTTATTTTTCGATAAAACTGGTTACTATAGCACAATTCACATGCGCAGAACTCATTATTCGACTCTGCGCATGTTTATTATGCTATAGTAATCATTTATGTCAAAAAATAAAGGGGTCCAAAATTGGCTATTTTTCGAACATTTCCCTGTACTATAGTACAGGGATTTTTTTTAAAAATGGCAAATTTTCGACCTTTTTATTTTTCGAGAAAACTGGTTACTATAGCACAATTGACATGCGCATAACGCATTATTCGACTCTGCGCATGTTTATTATGCTATAGTAATCATTTACGTCAAAAAATAAAAGGGTAAAAAATTGGCTATTTTTCGAAAATTTCCCTTACTATAGTACAGGGATTTTTTTAAAAAATGGCAAATTTTCGACCTTTTTATTTTTCGATAAAACTGGTTACTATAGCACAATTGACATGCGCATAACGCATTATTCGACTCTGCGCATGTTTATTATGCTATAGTAATCATTTACGTCAAAAAATAAAAGGGTCAAAAATTGGCTATTTTTCGAAAATTTCCCTTACTATAGTATAGGGATTTTTTCAAAAAATGGCAAATTTTCGACCTTTTTATTTTTCGATAAAACTGGTTACTATAGCACAATTGACATGCGCAGAACCCATTATTCGACTCTGCGCATGTTTATTATGCTATAGTAACCATTTATGTCAAAAAATAATAGGGTCGAAAATTAGCCATTTTTCGAAAATTTCCCTTACTATAGTACAGGGATTTTTTCAAAAATTGGCAAATTTTCGACCTTTTTATTTTTCGATAAAACTGGTTACTATAGCACAATTGACATGCGCAGAACCCATTATTCGACTCTGCGCATGTTTATTATGCTATAGTAACCATTTATGTCAACAAATAAAAGGGCGGAAATTAGCCATTTTTCGAAAATTTCCCTTACTATAGTATACAAATAACCCAATGTGTGCTGTAGAATTGGACAATGAATTGAACAACTGATTGACCAATCAGAGCAGCGGAAAGCGTTCCAAAAGTTGAACAATCAGAGCACTGAAAAGTGACGTAAGCAGAGCCTTAGAAAAGTGTTCCAAATGTCGTCATTTTGACCAATCAGAACACTGAAAAGTGACGTAATTAATATCTGACTTCCACAAGTTTTTCACAACACAAACAATGATGAGATTTTGTCCAGATTTACATGCGACAACATCTTTTTACAAATCCTCTAGACTTATTATTATTATTATTAATTTCAAGGCGAATTCTGGTAGTAGCTGTATTCAACTCGAACGTGTACTTGCATTAAAGGTAAGAGCGAAATTGATTTCATGCATTTAAAGTGTTGATAACTTGTTTGGCCTAGGCCGTGACTATGGCCTAGCAAATGTGTTTGTATGGGTGCCAGCCCCGCGGTCGACGCTAATTCTTGTTGGCGGTCTGCTCTGTGGGGTAAAATGCATTTGCTATTATTACTTCCCCCCCTAATTACCAATAGGCCTACATATATTTCATAAAGTATTAACAATAACGCATGCCTTTATAGGTTAGTTAGGGTTTAGATATAGTGTCACTCGACACTTACTTTAATTAATGTATTTACTATATAGGCCGCCTAGGCTAGGCTAGATAGAAAGACTTTTTTGGTTGCCATGAATTGTAAGTCAAACCATGGGCCTGCAAGGGCTATAGGCCCTAGTAAGATGCTATACTTACTTAAGGCTCCCTGTTATTTTTTTTCTTCAAAACTTATCTACTACGGGTAGTTAGATAGACTAGGCCTAGGCTTAGATTAGTATTTATCGATTTAGTTTAAAGTAAGCTATTCTTCAAAGTTTAATTTATTTAATATTTTAACAATCCTACTACTAGTTAGACTAGCCTATGTAGCCTGTAATAGATTTTAGGCCTAACATAATTTTAAACTATAAAAAACTAAATGTGTGCTGTATCAGAATAGCATCCATGGGAAACAGACTAAGCCTTCTAATTGATAGATAAACAATTTAACTTTTATTATAATGATTGTTTAATTAAGTGTAGGCTTCTACTCTTTGATCTAAAGCATTCGTTTAATTAGGCAATCAACTGTATTTGTGGATTTAGATAAGATTCTCAAATAATTTGATTGCATTAAAGGAAGTGCTCAGGGATCAAAGAGTTAATACATACACTGTTTAATAAACAAAGATTATTCAATTTACTCTAATTTATGTTGTAATTCTTTATATAGTTTTGTTAATTGAAAAAAAAACATAATTATTCATATGTAATATTTTCTTAATTTAATTTAGATAAAATAGTTTGTTCTTAGTAGATATGTTTTAATGCTATGTGATTCATTTTATTAATATTTTACATTTAAAGTCTTGGTCTACTATTAATTATTACTTGAGAAATTTTAACCCACAGATATTTTATTTAGATTTGATTTTCCTTTATTTACAGCCATTTACTACAACTGCACGGTGCACAGTGGCATTATACGGGTAACATTTTCTTTTATCACATACTTTACTTACATATATTTTTGCCTTTGATCAGTTTTTTTAGTTTTGCAGGTGTTCAATAGACAGTACAGTATGTTAAGACCAACTTTTCGGCGCAGTGAAGAGGGTGCCTTAATTCTTGAAGATACATCTGCTGCTGTAGTATTTAACAGCTTGAGAAAACGACCAACTGGCAAGTGTCTAACTCCTGATGATGTACGCCAAGATGCCTTGAAGGAGGTGTGCAGGCTGGGTGGAAACACCAAAGATGAATGTGATGTGTTGGGCTGCTACAGGTTTCAGCATGGTAAATACAGTGGACAAACATTCAAGTGGATGGTCGAAAATGTACTGGAATATGCAGTATGTTTTGTAATTAAAATGGCTAATGAAATTCCAAGTACAAGTTCACTTAATATCAACAAATTCAACTTTAAGAGGTACTTGGAGTCTTTCCCAGAAGGCAAAGAAGCCATAGCAATGAAAGAAATAAAACGCCTCAGGAAATGCCCAACTAGACAGACATCGTACATACCTGTTGGTATTGAGCTACAAAAGGTTAAGGATGTCACAGATGAAACACTTTCTGGTACTGATGTCTTTGATGCTTCTTTGCAGCCATCAACCTCATATGCACCAGGTAAGACTTATTTCATATTTTGTGTTTTTTGTGCATTTTTTAAATTAATAATTCGAGGTTTTGCATTTTTAGTAGGTTTGCTGGGTTTAGGTTTTTTTTATGCATTCATTTATACTCAATCATAAAATCGTGTTGTTTAAATATATTGCTTTCTAGCATACTGTAGATAGCGAATGAAAGTAGTTTACTGCTAAATATTCTTTAATTTTCCGTCTTGCAGCTCAACCAAATACATCTTATGAATCTGTTAGTACTATGCCATCCACTACAGAAACTATCAAACATAGTGAAGGTAGTTTATTTCATGTAATTTTAATTATTTTGTTTGATGTTTAAAACTAGAAAATGAAAATTACATAATGTAGTTTAATTAATTATACAATTTTGTCTTGGTTTTTCTTGCAGATTGTCTCATACCAGATAAATGGAAGAAGAACTTGCCCGAGATTGATCAACAGTGGATTTCAAAAACCTTATTCAAGAAATCGAAGAAAGGGACCGCAGAGTTGGATTCAACTAAACTCAAACAACTTTGGTATTATCCACCTCAACCGGATCCGCTCAACAAAAACATACCCATGGCCAACAGTTACTTCGGTCATCGTCTTCTTCTTTGGTTGCCCCGCAAGACTTGGCAGGTCAAGCTGGTCTGCCCTCGGCCAGAATGCAAGAGCTATCCACTAACATCAGGCGGCCTCCATGGAATCGTTCGTCCAGTCCTGGATTTAGACTGCCACTACTTTCTTGCAACAGAACAACTGAGGTGCTCTAACTGCCAACAAAGACAAATTGGCTGGAGTGAAAACATTTTAAAGCAACTTGATTTAGCGCATCGCCTTCAGTTTCCTGTTGTACTTTCGTATCACTTGGCCTGCGACAACCGGGTCCTGCAGCTTCTAAAGTACCGTGGTCTCGGGAACAGTCCATCACAGCTTCGCCAACAAGTCTTAGAACAACACACAAGGCGGTGGAATGAGAGAGTGGCTCTCTACTTAGAAAATTGCAAGAAGTTCTGTGGTTCTCATGATGATTATGTCATTGCTGCTTCTAAATTTGATGAGGTGTCTAAAATGATTCCTGTTCCCACTGTCCAATGGTTCCTCACCATCTACTGCAACGAAGTAATGGGAAGAATCGACGAACTCAAGGCTTCTATCACATCGACGTTCGGAAGAGTGTTGAAGATTGACTCGACCAAAAGGGTAAGTAATTTCTGCAATTTGCTTTTAATTATTTAAATTTTTTTTTGCAGATTGTCGGGAAGCTTTCTTCCTAATAATTATTATATTTTTTTTGCAGATTGTAAGGAAGCTAGCCGGTCGTGCATGTGGAACAGGAGCATGGGCAACAAACGTTGGAAATGAGCACGGCCAGGTGCTCATTACAGTCCTGACTGCTGCAGAAGGATGTGGCCTAAACAACATGACAAACGGTATCATTAACCGATATGCTTCGGCAGGCGTACCTCCTCCCGATATTCTCTACGTCGATCGTGACTGCTGCGGTCATTCAAGCATAAGGAAGATGTTCAGCGCCTGGCCTGACATGCAAATTCGCCTGGACATCTGGCACTTCATGAGGAGAATTGCTGCAGCTTGTTCAACAGAATCACATCAGTTGTATCCGATCTTTCTCAAACGTCTTTCCGCTTGCATTTTTGAGTGGAGCGCTGACGATGTTGAACGTCTGAAGCTCGCCAAGCGTGAACAGCTCATTGCAAGCAAGAAGCATTCCAACCCAACAGACGACATCATATTGAAAAACATCAGCAAGAAGGAGTATGCTTTACATTGTCGCAGGACAACACGAGGGACCCGCGAGACTGCCGACCTAATCCGAGAGCTCCTGACTTCCCTCGATGGTGAAGAAGGCCGTGACACAATGGGCGTCCCACTCTTAGACTCCGAACAGACCTGGGATATCTGGAGCTCACAAGAGCGACACATCGCCTGCATCCAGGATCCAGAAGGCATCCCGCTCTACACAAAAACCAGCGAGATGCTTAAGGGTGGAGTTACCTTGCCAGTTTATCGTTGCGCAAGAGGCTCCACTTCTTTGGAATCGTTTCACCTTCACCTTAACAGGTTTATTCCAGGTACAGTATTACTTTTTATTTGGTATCTACCAAATCTTCAAACCTATCTACTGATTTTTGTATAATTTCATAATTATGGATGTTTTATTTTTTTCTCAGGTGAGCGTGCTAGCGACTTACATTTCCAAGCTTACCTGATGGAAGGACTTGTTCGATGGAATGCAAACCGTGCACTAGCTGCTACCCAGTCTGGAGCACCCATCTCCAGTACATATAGTGGACTGCATCAGCATGCTCTCAACATACTGGCAGAGCAAGTGATTGGCAAAAAAGTGTACAAAAGTTTTATCATTCCAAACAAGTACACTGGAGAACTCATCGGAGTGGAGTACCTGTATAGCCAGTCGAACAAAGTACTCGAAACTCAATTTCCTGTCAAAACAGATACCATTAATGATGAAGACTTTGATGAAGAAATTTACACTTTTGATGTTGATGAAGGTTATGATGACAAGACTCAACCTGACTACAAACCACCTAAGCGTTGTTTTAAACCTCGAAATGCTAAAGAAATCTCACCACCCCAGCTGGAGCCCTTGCCTTTATGTGACGGTAATGATGATGATGGTGAAGGAAAAGCAGCCCTTATTGACACAGTGAGTTAAATTTGTATTATTAGCTTCTACCTCACAAATTTTGTTTCTGTTTTGAAATACAATGCACGAGTCTAATAATTTATTTTGTTTTCATATTTTACAATTTAGGAACTTGAGGATTCCACTGGACCGGACAACATTCCAGGCTACGCCAAAGTTGAAGCCCTGGCAGACTACCTTATGCAGTTTAAGGAAGACAGTGGAGTGATAAGTCAAAGTCATGCTGAACATGTCGCAAAGTTGTGGAACAACCTGGATGCTTATGACAAAACCATTAAGCGCAAAGCACGGCATCAAGATTACTTGACGAAAGGCAGGTTCAAGAAAAGTAAAACTACTTCCGTAATACCTGGTGTTGAAAGCACTCGACGGTAAGGCAGTTTCCAGCGTTTTTCACTTTGTTGCATGATGAGTCTTAAATCTAACTCGTTTCTTTGTTGTTTTTTTTTAAAAAGATGCTTCTTAGGTCAGAACACCGGACCAGCTCAGTGGCCGGACTGCAATCGATATATGGAGTGCATTATTACCAAACTGTGTGAAGCGTATCCATCTACCGTATCTATCGAAGGTAAACGTTTCCAGCGCTGGCCGCTCATTACCAAAGGCTACAAGAACATTCGTCGGAAAGTGCTATCGAATGGACACCTGATGTTGTTTGCTAAGCTTCAGTTGATGGAGATAAATCGTACGACACTCATCCAGTGGTGAGTTTTAACTTGTTATTACTGTTATTTTACACTACAGTAAATACATTCAAGTTTTTAAATACTGTGTTTGATTTATTTACAACAGGTACAACAGAACATCAAAGAAGCAAGAGCGGCAAGTGTTGGAATCTGGCATCTCAGCAACAGTACCCAAACTTGTCTCTGATAAAACCCTACTTGAACCTTTAACCAAGCCAGCGGTGCTAAACGTTCATACAAGCGCTCCATCTTTCACATTTGTCCTACCAAAAAACACTTCCGGCCTAGCCTATTTAGGAAACAGACAGTCGATCCCAGTTCCAGGCGAGATAGCAAAACCACCACCATCAGTCCCTGAGGCTAGCAGTACTCGTATTCCTAGAACTACCCTCTTGTACAGAAAACGAGTGGCTAGAGACATATCGGAAGGGAAACCGATCAAAATATACAAACCAAGAACGTCTGCGATTGTGTGCTCAAAGTGTAAGCAACCAAGGTTAAATAAGAACCACACTCAGTACTATGGAAATTGGTATTGTGCTGCAACATCTGATGTGACTTTTGAAGAATGGAAATCGACTATGGTTGCCATCCGTCGCCTTCGTCAAGAGCGGAAAAAAAAGCAGCAACAAGAATGATTCCAAATGATTTTTGTAGCCATGGATAGACTTTTTATACTCTTTCATATATCTTCAATTTTTTTTTAATAATAATTAAAAAAAAAAAAGTTTTTAATGCTGCCAAATCCAAAGAGCAATGATTAATGTTGTAAATTATTTTGTAATTTTTATAAATTATATTCAGTTTTAATTATTACATTATAATTTACATTATATCATTCATTGCACTTTGTATTTGAAGGTCCCAAGCCCTTACAAAAAAAGCAGAGGGGAAACTTTTTGCAGTTGAGTGTACATTAAATGGTGACTTCTATATTCTTGTCAAGAGTATTTCCTTAGCAGTGTAAATTCTCAAATATTTTATATTTATTTCAAGAGCAATTCCACTACAATTCATTTTAATGTGAATCAAATAATTCCTTCCACCAATTCTAATAATATATTGTGATAATAACTCATACTATAGAGGTTATCATCCAGTAACCTTTAGTTACTCCTCTGACAGTTACACATATCATATGGTACCATGTGGCCTAGAAAAAAAGCCCCAGACAAAGTTAACGGTAATTTTGTCTCAATTTTTGAAAAAGGCTAACTTAATATCAAACTACTTGGAATATTGTTGGCCAATTAGAAGTCAGGGTGGGTTTTTTAACTAGTTAATTAATAACTAATACAGCACACATATTGTAGTCGAATTTACCGTTTTTTAAAAAACAAAATTCATGTACTATAGTACAAGGATTTTGTTTCGAAAATTGGATAAAACAATGTCGACTTTCTCAACTTTTAACATAAAATTAAAGTCTTATTATTCTATTATTTAATATCATTTAATACATCGATCATGTGATAAACCCCTAAAATTGACAGTTTTTAGTATGCCGGTATTCAAAACAACCTCCTAGATTCTTGGGCCCCATTGGCCAATTGTCCCGTTTCCTCATTATCTAATGACCCAGTCCAATTCAGTTTTAATGACCCCACATGGCTCTGTCCATTTCTTGTCCATTTCTTTTTGCGTTCTTTACCTTTCCGAATGAGAAGATTGAGCTGTACCCTTTGCGCAGGGATTTTTTTAAAAAATGGCAAATTTTCGACCTTTTTATTTTTCGATAAAACTGGTTACTATAGCACGATTGACATGCGCAGAACGCATTATTCGACTCTGCGCATGTTTATTATGCTATAGTAACCATTTATGTTAAAAAATAAAAGGGTCGAAAATTGGCTATTTTTCGAAAATTTCCCTTACTATAGTACAGGGATTTTTTTCAAAAAATGGCAAATTTTCGACCTTTTTATTTTTCGATAAAACTGGTTACTATAGCACAATTGACATGCGCAGAACCCATTATTCGACTCTGCGCATGTTTATTATGCTATAGTAACCATTTATGTCAACAAATAAAAGGGCGGAAATTAGCCATTTTTCGAAAATTTCCCTTACTATAGTACAGGGATTTTTTTTTTAAATGGCAAATTTTCGACCTTTTTATTTTTCGATAAAACTGGTTACTATAGCACAATTGACATGCGCAGAACGCATTATTCGACTCTGCGCATGTTTATTATGCTATGGTAATCATTTACGTCAAAAAATAAAAGGGTCGAAAATTGGCTATTTTTCGAAAATTTCCCTTACTATAGTATAGGGATTTTTTCCAAAAAATGGCAAATTTTTGACCTTTTTATTTTTTTATAAAACTGGTTGCTATAACACAATTGACATGCGCAGAACGCATTATTCTTCTCTGCGCATGTTTATTATGCTATAGTAACCATTTATGTTAAAAAATAAAAGGGTCGAATATTTGCAATTTTTCGAAAATTTCCCTGTACTATAGTACAGGGATTTTTTTCAAAAAATGGCAAATTTTCGACCTTTTTATTTTTCGATAAAACTGGTTACTATAGCACAATTGACATGCGCAGAACGCATTATTCGACTCTGCGCATGTTTATTATGCTATAGTAACCATTCATGTTAAAAGTGGTTACTATAGCACAATTGACATGCGCAGAACGCATTATTCTTCTCTGCGCATGTTTATTATGCTATAGTAACCATTTATGTTAAAAAATAAAAGGGTCGAATATTGGCCATTTTTCGAAAATTTCCCTGTACTATAGTACAGGGATTTTTTTCAAAAAATGGCAAATTTTCGACCTTTTTATTTTTCGATAAAACTGGTTACTATAGCACAATTGACATGCGCAGAACCCATTATTCGACTCTGCGCATGTTTATTATGCTATAGTAACCATTTATGTCAACAAATAAAAGGGCGGAAATTAGCCATTTTTCGAAAATTTCCCTTACTATAGTACATGGATTTTTTTTTAAAATGGCAAATTTTCGACCTTTTTATTTTTCGATAAAACTGGTTACTATAGCACAATTGACATGCGCAGAACGCATTATTCGACTCTGCGCATGTTTATTAAGCTATGGTAATCATTTACGTCAAAAAATAAAAGGGTCGAAAATTGGCTATTTTTCGAAAATTTCCCTTACTATAGTATAGGGATTTTTTCCAAAAAATGGCAAATTTTTGACCTTTTTATTTTTTTATAAAACTGGTTGCTATAACACAATTGACATGCGCAGAACGCATTATTCTTCTCTGCGCATGTTTATTATGCTATAGTAACCATTTATGTTAAAAAATAAAAGGGTCGAATATTTGCAATTTTTCGAAAATTTCCCTGTACTATAGTACAGGGATTTTTTTCAAAAAATGGCAAATTTTCGACCTTTTTATTTTTCGATAAAACTGGTTACTATAGCACAATTGACATGCGCAGAACGCATTATTCGACTCTGCGCATGTTTATTATGCTATAGTAACCATTCATGTTAAAAGTGGTTACTATAGCACAATTGACATGCGCAGAACTCATTATTCGACTCTGCGCATGTTTATTATGCTATAGTAATCATTTATGTCAAAAAATAAAAGGGTCGAAATTGGCTATTTTTCGAACATTTCCCTGTACTATAGTACAGGGATTTTTTTTAAAAATAGCAAATTTTTGACCTTTTTAATTTTCGATAAAACTGGTTACTATAGCACAATTGACATGCGCAGAACCCATTATTCGACTCTGCGCATGTTTATTATGCTATAGTAACCATTTATGTCAACAAATAAAAGGCCGGAAATTAGCCATTTTTCGAAAATTTCCCTTACTATAGTACAGGGATTTTTTTTTAAAATGGCAAATTTTCGGCCTTTTTATTTTTCGATAAAACTGGTTACTATAGCACAATTGACATGCGCATGTTTATTATGCTATGGTAATCATTTACGTCAAAAAATAAAAGGGTCGAAAACTGGCTATTTTTCGAAAATTTCCCTTACTATAGTACAGGGATTTTTTCAAAAAATGGCAAATTTTCGACCTTTTTATTTTTTAGTAAAACTGGTTACTATAGCACAATTGACATGCGCAGAACGCATTATTCGACTCTGCGCATGTTTATTATGCTATAGTAACCATTTGTGTCACAAAATAAAAGGGTCGAAAATTGGCTATTTTTCGAACATTTCCCTTACTATAGTACAGGGATTTTTTCAAAAAAAAGGCAAATTTTCGACCTTTTTATTTTTCGATAAAACTGGTTACTATAGCACAATTGACATGCGCAGAACCCATTATTCGACTCTGCGCATGTTTATTATGCTATAGTAACCATTTATGTTAAAAAATAAAAGGGTCGAATATTTGCAATTTTTCGAAAATTTCCCTGTACTATAGTACAGGGATTTTTTTCAAAAAATGGCAAATTTTCGACCTTTTTATTTTTCGATAAAACTGGTTACTATAGCACAATTGACATGCGCAGAACCCATTATTCGACTCTGCGCATGTTTATTATGCTATAGTAACCATTCATGTTAAAAGTGGTTACTATAGCACAATTGACATGCGCAGAACCCATTATTCGACTCTGCGCATGTTTATTATGCTATAGTAACCATTTATGTTAAAAAATAAAAGGGTCGAAATTGGCTATTTTTCGAACATTTCCCTGTACTATAATAGTACAGGGATTTTTTCAAAAAAAAGGCAAATTTTCGACCTTTTTATTTTTCGATAAAACTGGTTACTATAGCACAATTGACATGCGCAGAACCCATTATTCGACTCTGCGCATGTTTATTATGCTATAGTAACCATTTATGTCAAAAGTGGTTACTATATAGCACAATTGACATGCGCAGAACCCATTATTCGACTCTGCGCATGTTTATTATGCTATAGTAACCATTTGTGTCACAAAATAAAAGGGTCGAAAATTAGCCATTTTTCGAAAATTTCCCTTACTATAGTACAGGGATTTTTTCAAAAAATGTCAAATTTTCGACCTTTTCATTTTTCGATAAAACTGGTTACTATAGCACAATTGACATGCGCAGAATGCATTATTCGACTCTGCGCATGTTTATTATGCTATGTAACCATTTATGTCAAAAGTGGTTACTATAGCACAATTGACATGCGCAGAACCCATTATTCGACTCTGCGCATGTTTATTATGCTATAGTAACCATTTGTGTCACAAAATAAAAGGGTCGAAAATTAGCCATTTTTCGAAAATTTCCCTTACAGGGATTTTTTCAAAAAATGTCAAATTTTCGACCTTTTCATTTTTCGATAAAACTGGTTACTATAGCACAATTGACATGCGCAGAATGCATTATTCGACTCTGCGCATGTTTATTATGCTATAGTAACCATATAAAAGGGTCGAAAATTGGCCATTTTTCGAAAAAATCCTTATACTATAATAATAGTAATACTATTATTATGCAATAATATGGCTATATATGTGCATATATTGTGCTATAATTATCTTAAAGACCTTCAGTAACCATTTATGTCAAAAATTTAAAAAGGTAGGAATTTTGCAATTTTTCGAAAAAATTCCTGTACTATAGTTTTTTCGAAAAATGTCCAAAATATGCACTTTTTAAACAACTATTATTATGCAATAATATTGCTATATACTGTATGCACATATATTTCATTATCATCATGTTATAGACCTTAAGTAAGTATTGTCGTATCACCCTCAAATAATCATAGTAAGCAGTTATGTAAAAAAATAAAAGGGTCAAAATGTGGAAAACATTCTAAATTCAATTATTATGCGATAATATTGTCATATCACACTTTCTTATAGAGACTTAGTAACCAGTTATATCAAAATTAAAAAGAGTCGAAATGTTGTAATCTTTAAATAATGCCCCTGTATTATGGCATAATTGTACCTATAATTTTGAGAAGTGTATTTTATACATTTATTGACTAAATCATCCTGTTTATAAGCAAATGATTCTGATATTTTGACCATCTTATATTTCCATATTAATGATACTACACACTCGCATTATCATTAATTCTGATATTTTCAGTGCTTTTTAAAAAACTCTACAATAGTCCTTTAAAAAACACAACCCTTTTACTTTTTCATCTTGTTATTTGGTCATATTAGACAGCAATGACGTATACATAAATATACTGATTTCAACAAAGTTGAAATGATGTAACAGGCACTAATATTTCATCAGAGTGTTTTAATCAATTAGTGCTTCCTTAAATGTTCAAATAAAGTGCAAAATAATGAATACTAGTCCACCTTATACAATCATTTCTAATTCGCGTGCATACTCTATCGTTTGTTCTGCCAGTTCGTGTGCCGGTATCACCTCTTCAGCCTTTTCCTCGTCGTTAGTAAAGTATAAATAACCATCATCTTTTAAATTCCAGTTTTGCTAAAAAAAGGAGAGACAGAAATGTGATATAGGAAATAGCCTAGCATTCTACTAGGGCACATTATCTACATCATTGGACTGGTAAATAAATGTAGGCATAGTGTCCTCATTAAACATAAAACTAGGTATCTTTTGGAATGCTGTGCATTTTTGCAGACGAAAATAAACATGATTAAAGTTCTCCCAACGACCTAGAAACTACGGCAGATGCTATCTCAAGATGACTCGTCTCGTCGGGATTCAACTCACCACACGAGTCAAGAAGTTTCGTCGTACGATGCTGTCTGAGTTGGTCTTAAGCTGTGGGAAGCTGTTGAGAATACAAACAACCCACGAAAACCCTGGAGATATCCAATAAATAGTATTAACTTACAGCCTGGCCAAATTCTTTTGCTTCCTTCACTGATTTGAAGAATAGAAGTCTTGTAGCTTCTGTCAATGCAATTCTTTCATATGCCTTGACAGCACATGCAGCAATCTCTAGTCGAATTGTATCCAGTAGAATGTCAATGAAAAAATTGTAGCTATCTGCTGGTACGTTGCCTTTAGCAAGAAACACCTAGTGGATCCAAGATATATGTTAATCCTGTTTTATTAATGTATATTAGTGGTGTTGACTTCAATTATAAATCTAATGCATTTCATTATTATTTTTTAAATAGAAAATAATTAAAAACAAAGAAATACTTTATACCTTATTATAACTGCCTTCCATCAAGTACTGTTCCATCGAAACAGGGTGCTTGATGTAAATATTATTTAGTATTTCTGTAGCTGGTAGCAATTCTAACTCCTAATAAAATATAAGAAAACAACAAAATTTAAATTTCTTATTAAAATGTTTTACTGAATTGTTAGATATTTTGGCAAAAGTTTCTTTATGTTTCGCAAAATTATTCAAAAACAGTTTAGTATAATTGTTTTTGCAGGCTAGGTAGTACTACTGTAGCCCACCAGGCTAGGTAGTACTAGCGATTAAACTTACTAACCCACCAGACTAGGCTAGTATTAGCCCACCAGGCCAGTACTAAACTCCAAGCGGTGTACTTACTGTATGAAATTCTGCAAGTCTATTTTGTGATAAGAGATACAACAGATTTAAGCCAAGAAGTTGTAACTTGTATGATGACTCTGGTATTTTATCTCTAAAAGTTAAAAAAAAAAAAAAATACAAAATAAAGATGCTAGTGCAAGAGGATGGTATTGTGTTGGGGGAAGAGGGGTCGTGGTTGGGAAGGAGTGAACCCAACTTTTAAAGTCTTTCACCCAGTCAAAAGATTATTTTAAACCCTTCCAACCAGTTTAATTTAAGAAACCTCTGGACACCTACACAAAGCACTGACATTATATTTTGATTTTCACCACCCATAGCTTTTTGACACCCACCCTACAATTGAGGAACATGGCTAACAGACATCTACAATAAGCAATTGGTGGTGGTAATTTTCGTATATTTATTTCAGTTAAAATTGTTTATTTTTCTTTACTATATCCATAGTTACTTACTTATAGTCAAAATAGTAGGGCTTCAATTGTGCCATATAACGCTCAAAAGATGCTGTATCACCGCGGAGGACGCTCCACTGCACACCGATTTCTAGAATACCTCCTAAAATAATGAAAAGTAATAAATTTAAAATAGTAAATTATTGTAAAATAAGTTATCATTAAACCTCATGAGTCATACTTTTCCCCCTTTTTCGATAAACAATTTGCAAAATGCAAATTAACTTACTAGCAATAATCAATTCTTTTTCTGATGGTTTACATTCATCCGTTGGCAAGAATGATAACTGTATGAGAGAGATCTGCAATAAAAAGAAAAACATTTTCCATATCAAATATTAAAGATATATTTCATATTATTATTATGTGATTAGCCTAGCTAGCTAGGCATACCTCACCTGCCTCTAGACAACTAGGCCAATACTGTATATTTTGCGGCCGAAATGCATTTATGGGCACGGACATGGTAAATAAAAAAGATTTAAATAATCGATTTAATTATATTTATTACTTAGTTAGGCCTAATATAATGGTGAGTAAAAAATTTTAGCCGTTCATAAGCGGCGGCCGAAATGATCAGACAGCTATGACCTATTTCATTAACATGCCAACAGTGTTATCAATATAATGTTATGCATTGACCTAAACAAAAATGCCAACAAATCTAGCCTATGGCTAGTTAGGCCACATCGGGCGCAGATTAATATGCATGACCCGGCGGTCCTCACACTTGCATCTCTACTTTTTGACCAAGAGACCAGGCCTAAGTAAAAATGCTTGAATACAGGTATAACATTACGAGAAAATATCCCCTAATTCACAACCCAGGTACCCACTACCTTAAGCTTTTGTAGTATCCCTTCACATTTGTCTAGATTTGGCTTTTTCTTTCTCCATTCTGCACTCAACACTTCGTATAATGACACTGCTTCTTTCATTGTCGCCATGTTGTTTTTTGTTGATTCATGACATACGCCCTCTAGTTTTAGGTTAGGAAAAAGTTTTTTTCATAAAATTAATGTAATAACTGTGTTATAAAATCTATGTTTTTTATTATACTATTAGTATTTAATAGTATAATATTGACATTACATTGATTTTATAACACAGTATTAATATATTACATTAATTTTAGAGTCACAGTTAAAAAAATGTAAATGATTGAATTCTGCTGAAGTTGAGTCGCATAAACAAAACTAAAGACTACACACAAAATAATATACAATACTGTATTTGGATTACATTTTTTTTTTTTATTAATATTTTTTCTCACACATGCCATACTCTGGCATTAATAAATAATGATAGTAGATAACTGTCAACTTATTTGACATTAAAAGTTAAAATTCATCATGTATGATGGAAATAATAGGTAATGCAAATAATAGTATGAAAAATGTATACTGTATCTAAATATAAATTTTTCTATAGAAATGGCCTTGACAAAAATAACAGTGAAAGTAAAAGTAAATATTTACTTAGTTTAGAATTTTAGCACACTAAAGAGATCTATTTTAAGAAATCAATGTAACATAGTTTGTTTGATCCTGAAATACATACAGAATACATTCACACAAAGAAAATACATACTCAAAGAGGCTTAATTTGCATTACAGTAATTAAAACCATTTTAAAATACACTTCAGTAGAAATTAAGTTTTCTTAAATGCATCGCAACAATAGGCTTATTAGAACCCCTCCATTGGGACACCCGTACAAAGGAAAAATTTTTCTATGAAATGAGAGAGGCAATATATATTTTAACATTACGGCCAACGCCTTTTCAAGGGACAATTTGTTGGATAATGTACTTAAGTTAATTTTTACATAATGTACGCAACAGTGCAACAGTGATTTAAATGTAAATATATGTTACTACGCATCCTCTTATCATACTTGAATACTGAATATCAGCACAAACTAAGATAGTAATAAATGATGATAATAAATAGTACATATATGAAGATCTACTTTAGACAGATTAAAGATGTATTGTCCCCCTGAAAAAATACTGTTGTTGAATATGCCATTTTAATGACACCTAATAGTTTTCCACTTTGACCAAAAATCTGCCATCCAATGGGTTTTTGGTCGAATTTAACCATTTATTTTGTCATTTTACAAGTCTGATTTCATTAATCTTTATTTTTTTATGTTTTTGAACGACATCTTTAAAAGGACAATACATTAAGTACTACGTATTTTCAAGGCACCTTACATTTATAATGAAATCAACATCAATGTGTTACACAAATCTCTGCATATACTGTATTTATACCTGAATAAGATACTATTGCAAAAAAAGATAGATTTCAGCCATTCTATTAAGTACACTAGTATATTTCAGCATTGTTAATGGTAGCCACCACGCCCTCGTCTCCTCTTGTTGCCACACCCTCCTTGATAACCTTGTATATTTCAGCATTGTTAATTGTAGCTACCACGCCCTCCTCTCCTCTTGTTGCCACGCCCTCCTTGATAACCTCCACTACCCCCTTGGTATCCTCCACTAACCCCTTGGTAACCACTTCCACCCCCACCTCCTTGGTTTCCACCCCCACCTCCTTGGTTTCCACCCCCACCTCCTTGGTATCCACCGCCACCTCTCTGGTACCCACCTCTACCCCCTTGGTAGCCTCCCCGTCCCTTCCCCTTGTAGCCGCCTCCTCCTTGATTCCAACTGCTTCCTCCACCACTATCCCAGCTCTGTCCACCCCCACTACTCCATCCTAAAAGATTTCATATAACATTGTTACTGTGAATCGTGGCTTGTTGGTTTTCGCTCATAGATATAGTTTTCGGATTAGATTCACAGGCAAGAATTTAGTACCCCAATAAAAGTCTTGTTTCGGAAAAGTTGAAAAAAAAAATCTATTATTATCTGGTCTATATTTGAAGAAAATATTGTTGATTTATAGTAACCAAGAAATTGATTTATTTACCTCCTTGAACCTTGCCTGCTCCACCTCGCCCATGGCCTCCTCTACCACCTGTAATGTAAATATATTCATAACAGAAATTTGCATATTATTAAAATACTAAATCAACCTACAAAAATAAAAAAAAAATTACAAAAACATTTAAATATGACATACCTCCTTGACCCCCTTCTTGTCTCTTTTTAAATGCAGGCATCTCGGGGGGTGGTGGTGTAGCCTCTTGAGGGCGCCCTCCTCTATCTGGTACCTAAAACATTAACACATACAGAAATGATTAACTTAGCTCAACCGTTGTAAACATGCTTTAAATGGGCATAGATGCAATGTAATATATGATAGCTAATAACATGTTTTTATAGCGCCTATTATAATTGTTTTAATTTTAAATATAGCTGATATTCCCACCTGAAATTTTGGTATACACAGTTAAAATGTCACTGTCAGCGTCAATAGAAGTCATTATTGTCGGGACTAGTCATTAATGACATTTAATTATTTAAAATGTCACTTACCCTTCCCATGAGCACTTTTGTTATTGGTGTCTGTGTGTTGGTCCTAACCCGTTTATCACTAGTCCTATTCTGCATTGTTAAATCTGAAATGAAATGGACACATTTTTAGTGAGTGGCCGAGAGGTTAAGACAGTGGAACCACCTTAACATCGGAAAAGGGTTCGAGGCTCACTCGCTCCATGGTTCTAGTGGTAGAACAAGTCTTCTCGGATAAGGACTATAAACCATAAGTCCAGTGTACACATGTACATGTGCACTTAGTACTTTTTTTGAGACAAAAAGGTGGTTATCATAGTACTATACTATACTCTGGGTCCTCTGGGAGAACACATGACATTTGTTTATAGCTAACTTGGGTTGATGTATTTTTATTTATTCTTTATACTGGCTAGCCTCTTCATTTAAAGAATGTTCTAGTGTTCATTACCTTCTCTTGCTGCTAACAGATGGGCTAATGACGTATCACTTTGAGCCTTCAGTATCATTCTCTTTGGTTGATAAGCTTGAGAGAATTGATCTTCTTTACCCTGTTAAAAACAAGAATTATTTCTTACAAAAAATGCCGCCTGACTTTTTGGGGTGTACACACACCATTTGCCAAAACTATTTACCATAGAATAAGGATTTGACCATTATTCAATGATAAATAACAGGTCTGACACACTAGACGTCATGTCTCATAGACTCTCTTCTCCCAGACATGCTTTGGGGCTTCAGCATGCCCAGTCTCAGTTCCCAAATACCCATTTTGTGAGCCATAGTAAACAATACGCTACCTAACGATTCCATTCTCTTGACTATAACTGCTAAAGGAGCAGCGCGATAATGAAATATACAATTTTAAAAACTGAAGAGATTAAATTTTTTAATTTTTTTTATTTCACACGCATCCAACAGCGAGCAACTCGCCAATTATAGGTTGGTTAAACTATTTTATAATTTATCATGCTTATAAACGAAGTCTCATTTGAGGATTAGGGAGTGAAGTTGAAGAGTTGTGACTTACAACCTGGGCACTAGGTCAGGATTGAACCCTGGACCTTGGAATTGGAAGGTAAGCACATTAACCACTAAACTACATCTCCACTATGTAATATAAACAACAAATAACATCTACACATACAAGTACAGTAATTTAATAACAGGACATGTGGTCTCCAATTAATTATAGGATAATCTATTGATGGTATTAAGTGCAACATACTTACTGATATTTTGTTTGACCAGCAAAAAGACTGAACAGTAACATCCAAACGTTTTAACAACATTTGTCTCCTTAGTTGATATTCTAACTTCAATTTGTTGTTTATTCCTTGCAATGCACCCTAAAAATAAACAAGTAATTTATTTTTATCAGTACAGTTATTATTGGAGGGAATCTGGAAAGTATACCTGAAAGTGTATTTTTCTATGTTTTAAAAAAAGAATTTTAAAGCAGCAATGTCTAAAAGATATTTGTAAAAAACATGTTACCCATTGCTTGATATTCAGAGAAAACTTCATCAAGGGTTTCCCAAGTTGTCCATCAGGGGCTTGGCTAATGACTGACCGTAGCTGTGATTCTAACTTGTTAAACAACTGAACTTCTGTAACATTGGGAGGCGGTTTAGACAATGCAAGATCTACACAAATACGTTTAAGATATTTACTAAACTCATTCCAACCAATCTGAAATATAGACAAAATAAAAAATATGTATTTATCCTTAAAATAGTTCAACACAGGGCGTGTGGCGCAGTGTGTTGGACGTTCGACTACTGATCGTGAGATCGAGGTTCAAATCCAACTCTCACCGCATTGCTTGTATCCTTAGGCAAGATACTTTACTTAAGTATGCCTCTCTCCACCCAGGTGTATAAATGGGAACCCGGTTAGATCAAGACACAACTTTGCGCTGAGTACTAGCTGCATTATGGGAGTATGTTTCCATACGTGTTTGATCCAAAAAAATGACTGGGGTAATAATGTTCAGGTTTCATAACATTAGGTGCTATATAAATCCAGGATATTATTATTATTATTTTTTCCAATTTATGAAATAAACAAGTTCTGAACATTCTACAGATTATACTTGTGTGAGCAGGCTGATTGATGTAATTGTATTTCTTCTGAATGTTTCTGGTAACCTTAATTTTGAGTTCCATTTCAACCCTCAACCCCACCCCCCCCCCCCCCCCCAAATTTTAAATGCACCTACTTCTGCGTTTTCTTCAGAATTTTTTACATTAGAAGGATCCATCGCAATCATCTTCGCTGCCTGTAATTCTGTCGTCAGGAAATCTAAAAGTTTCAGTCGATTTTCCTCATTACCGAGGCGTTCGTGCAGGTCGCCTTCTATAAGACAAGCATGAGGGCAGTGCATCTCTTTTAGAAAACCGCTTACTTCCATCTCAAACATTTCTAAATCTTCAGCACCTTATAAAAAGATAAAGTTCATAATTAAAACGTACACAAATATTACAAAATAAATTCTGTACAATAAAGTATACAATAGTATATAATATAATTATATTCTAAAGCTCTGTCTACACTATAAAACTAGTTCGACAAAAAAAGTGTGATGTCCCCAAATATGGTGGTGATACCCAAATGTGGTGTAGTGATATGACATTATCATGTCCATATTATGGGCACATCACATATTTTTGTCACATAAGTTTGATAGAGTGTAGATAGAGCTTAAAGCACATTACTTGTAGTTGGAGCTATAGATTCTTCTAGATGGCATATAAGTTTGAGTTGACCTGCAATCCATGACACTAGGCTGGTGAACTCAGGAGAACTTGAACCAGAACGAAGGGCTTGTGTAAATGCATCTTCTTCAATGAGTGGTCCATCGTAACTAAAAACAAAAATGTTGTATTACATGAAAGAAAACAGTACTACAATAATCATATGTATATGTATGTAAGTCGTTTAATGGACACGATATTAGAATTACTGTCTGTGGTAGGTAGATTTAATTACAATATATGATTATGAATTCATCATCGAAATCATTCATGATCACAAATTGAATATGTAAAAAAAAGTAAATACTGTAGGTCTAGATAAAAATAGTTAATTCAATTCCTATATTAGTCTAAGTAAAAATGTAAGTCAAATGTTAAGATAAATGTTTTCTGTCGCGATTCAATTTACGTCACGCTTCGTAAAAGGGACGAAGTGACTCGGACTGGAACAATATTGCGGAGTGACCCCTCACACTACATGTCATCAACTTCAACTTAGCTTAGCTACTAGGCCTAGCTCAGCAGCGTGTAAGCGGTACACATAAGGCGAAAAAATGTAATAAAATCTAAATATAAATTAAACAATAGCAAATAAAATATTACCCCAAGTCATCAAGACTATCAAGAACACCGTTTTGACGAAGTGACATTTTATGGAACTACTGTCCGTTTTTGTGCACACGTTGGACCGTTTCTTATTATTCTTGTGACATCAATGCTGCCCTCATCGATGGTATTTCATTCACAGCAGCAAAGATCTTTGATTACAGATAGATGCTAATAAATTAATAATATAGTCAAAAATCACGACTGAAGTGTACTTTTTGTATTAGCTTTTATTTAAATATGATGTAAAAAACCTGAGTAATACAAAAAATATAGGTCTACACTCAGAATCTCGATATCATTTTTAATTAACTTCAAACACTTTTAAAGTAAAGGAATATTTAGCAACGCGTCATGAATGAATAAATGACTTTAAAGAATGACTTGTAATATTATTTTAATAATCAATTTTATACAGTATGCTTTTATATGCTATGTTTTATTGTTTTACTGGTTTAATATTTTATTGTTTGTATGTATATAATGGACCCCAATGGAAATAAGCTGGAATAATATTTACCGGCTTTTTGGGTTATCCATGGAAGACTACCGTATGTTTTAATTGTTCTTGTTTACCAATTGTAATGTATATTTGTGTACTTCCGAATAAATTCAAATCAAATCAAATCAAACACTGAGAAATAACCGTCGAGTCACTCTGGTTAATACAAGACAATATTCAATATAAGACATAAAATTCATATAGGCTCATATTGCTCTTATTACAAGTTAAAGTGAATTATTTTGAACCCATAGAAAATAAACGTATTGCTTAGTATTAAATACTTAAACCCCGTTATTGTACATGCCAATTCAGTTTTAGCATGAACGACGATTTTCTTTATATATACATAAAAAATAAGAAAACAAAACATTTAACATTATAATAGCTTTAATAAAATGCTCAACATACAAGCCCGTAGCCGGGGTGTGTGTATGGGAGGGGTTTTCGAACGAATCCCCTTGCCTGAAGTGCCCTTTTCAATCAGATACCACAAGTGAGAAGGCCTAATGGTAAATAATAGGCCTAACTAGCCTGTGACAAGTTTTCTCCTTTTGTGGAAAAACGATCCCACTTACCCACTTAACTGTACAAATCCTGGATCGAGCTTGACCTACTCCTCTGATGTACACTACGGTATCTAACAAATATATACATTACCCTTTAATGTTTATCGCACCAAAAAAAACTAGTATTATACAGTGATATAGTTATATTAATAAAATATTAATTTTTTTTAAATACTTTAAATATTGCAGCAGACAATTTATCACGTTGGTTACAAACAGTTAAATATCTAAGATCACTTAAACAAAACCGTGTTTGAGCAGTTTTAGTGGGTTTGATCAGGTTAGATCTTTTGATCAGGTTAAGGCGTTTGACCAGACTAGGTGCGTTCGACCAGTTTAAGTGCGTTTGATCATGTTAGATCTTTTGATCAGGTAAGGTTGACCAGACTAGGTGCGTTTGACCAGATGTTGTGTATTTGACCATGGATTAAATAATCCATGATTTGACCAATCGATTAAGTGCGGTTTACCAGATTAGGGGCGTTTAACCAAGTTAGATGCGTACCTGACCAGGTTAGGTGTGGTATGCTTTAAAACGGATCTGCAGAATATCGAGTGTCTATGGAATGTTTTACCGACACGTTTAATGATTTAAATTTTGCTACCAGATACTTTTCGTCATTTCTAGAAAATATCTGGTCGTACTTTCATCTCCGTAAATGTCAGTGATTTAATTGTTCCATTTATCATGATATTCTCCCACGTGACACCGTCATCAGCAGTTGCCATTCCAGATTTGAAATAATTGCCATTTAAATTCGAGTCCTTACATTGATGATACCACCACCCTCCGTGGTGGAACTTAGCGCAGTTTAAGCTCGGAGCTAAATCATGATCTCTATCCATCGTTGAAAATGCGTTCTCCCGATGTATAGATAATCTATCTGTTGCCCCTACCCCACCTAAAAATTTTTCGTAATATAATCTGTAAAAGTTTGTCTCGCTTCCCAGCCAGAAGTACGAGTATTCAACAAAAGACGTTTTTTTACTGACGTCTTCCATATCAATGCGCAGCTCGTAATGACCTTGTAAGGTCAAAAAATGAATTTTCTCGTTGCCAAGCCAGAATTCACTACTGACGTCACCAAATCCTTGTTTATATTCGAACCAATCCCTGCCAAAGTTTTGGCTGCCGTCTTTGCGTCTTTGAATGACAGTCCATCCTCCTCCGGTTGTTTCCATATCGCAATAGACCTTAACATCTTCATTTAAAACTCGTGGACGAATGAAGTATACCCCACTTGGTGTCAATGGATCCCGGCGAAGAAGCTCGGCACAGTCTGGTGGTAGTGGTAATGGGCAAGCTGCAAGAAAAAAAAAGGTCAAGTCAAGGTTTTGTGTAGAGCTGAATGAGAAAGTTAGGTATAAAAGTATCTTTAAAACTCTCAATACCAAAACAAAGTCAGGAGCACAAAAGGCTTACTTCACGCTTAGTTCTGTTTTTAACCTCCGTCCAAGAATAAGCCAGGTTATTATCAATTTTGTTGCAAACGTTTATATTTTATAATAGTTTAATACACAATAAAAATGTCAACCCCGGAGCTTCCCTTTAAGCTAACATTTTCTAGCAATACCAAAATCCATTGACGGGAAGATATACCGGTAGCTGAGTATATCCAAATGCCCAAGGTATGCTCAATTGCAGTACGGTTTCCCATGATAAAACTGAGTTCAATAAAGGTCGTTTTTTTTAGACAGATCTACCGATCTACCGGCTGCGGCGACATACGTTATTCAGGAAATAATTGACTAGTTATAGAAATGCATTGTTGACTTTCATGTATAAAAGGCATGAGAAATAATATGCATGTATTTGGCTTCAGTTATTTTACTACAACAGCTTTAATAGAAATAATTTTAAAGGCTCTGTACCCAGCCAAATGGATTAAAACGGCACTTTATGCCGATTCTGAGGAATGAATTTTGATTGGTTTTATGTAAAGTGTAAAGTTTAGTAGAATTGATCATAGCTGCTCACCATAATGTGAGGTAATTCATTGCACGGCTGCGGTGAAGTCTATTGTATTCATTTTTTGGCGCAAAGGTACATGGGCCTATAATATTCTAGTCGTAATTGTTGATAATGATCAATCAAATTGCTGATTTGCTAGTTTCGTTTTGTTTAATATCCGTTTTTAAAGATGGTGACAATTAATAAATATAAACAATGCGAGGACTCTAAAGGATGCAATTATAAATTTAAATATTACAGTATGTATTGTATTTAGTGCAAGTCATAGGGCCGGACGGTTTTGGATTTTATTTATTTATTTATTTTTTATTTAAGTTGGTGTCAAAGCAATAGTGTATCGTACTTACCCCTCTTCATAACAACGCCGTATATTATAAAGGTAACAATTAACAACAATAACAATACACAGACAACAATGCACGTTCTAAATATCGTCTGACTGTTAAAATCCAGTTCACACTTCATTTTCCTGGCAATAAAACTGCGTCTTTCCCGCCGTTGTCGCATCTTCCTTCCATCCCTTGCTATATAGGTTGAGTGGTAGTCACCATTATACATCGGTATCTCGTAATTACTATCGCGTTCGCCCTTTTCATTGTCGTCATCTTCAATGTCGCTATATTCCACATCATTGCTTTTTTCCGACAACTTAATCACTTCTTTACTATCTATATAGCGACTCTGTTGACGACCAGGGTGTGTGACGACGTTGTTCTTGGAGTTCTTGTCCGTAGACGTTACTTTGTTAAAAGTTAAGTTCGAACCGGGTGCTTCTGTAGTGTAGTGAGTATTCGCCCCAAGCGTCATGGACTTACGCGAAGGTTTTGGCGGAGCACATCGAATCTCCATCGCACGGATTTGTGTCTTTACTGGGCTAGATGTGTAGTCCGTATCCATAATATCGATACGGTAAATAAACTTAACGACGAAGTTCCCTACGGCACCCCACGTCAAGGAAGTACGTTTCAGCTCCCTATTGCCAATAGTATTGGTCTTAGATCATCAATAATTGTGTAAGACACCTACAGGTATAGGCTTTAGTGACGACCAAATGGTGACACTTGTCTGGGAGGTATGCTAAGCCCAACTGACAAATCTTGTGTATTATTGTATTGGCGGAAACGGTCGATTGTTTTAGCGGAGTTGAAACGGGAAATGAGGAATATTGCAAGTGAAAGGATTGTATTGGTATCCATTGGTATGACGTAAGGGTTGACAATTTATTATTGTTTATTATTAGGCCCGGAATCAATATACACAAAACAATTGTTTACATACATGACATTTCATTAATTTACCGGTTACAGTCAGCGTCTGAGGAAACTAGTAAAAAATACTTTTAAAAAACGTGATCGATTTTCACGTTATAGAGAGCTGTTTCGATCGTCTGAGATAAAAAAAATACGCGCCAACTTTGACTGAACGTTCTATACAGAAAATCATTAGCATTAAAGGCCCATGCAAGTCTGGGGCGCTGGTGATCGCAAAAATGAACCACGTCAATGTTCTTCAACGTCAATCGAATGATATTTTGTAGGCCTAGCTTTCGATTTGTGATGTCATGTGCGTAAATTCATCGACAGTTTTGGCGGATTTTCCTTCCAGGCGACGACGGAAGCTATGATTTATTTAAATAAAGAATACGGATGCCATTTATGGTCAACAAATTAGATTCTTAATAATTTTATTTTGAAATTAAAAAACTGAATTACAGTTTTATTGATAATATTTAACTAATTAATTTATTCATTTAATTAAGATACAATGTTGATAATCTTTACTGTATATTCAGGGCTCTTTCAGAACCTGATACACGACAAGTGGTATCATAATTATGAATATGCCTTCCAACACCAACTCTCTTCTAATATGTGGATATACTAGGCCTATATCTGCAGTGGCGAGTCTCTCCGACTCATCACATTGCCTCTATTCTTTATGTCAACGCTCTGCCAGCCAGCTGTTCGACTGTTAGTGCTTCAGCCTCGCCTACTTGATTCGAAGACCTACTGGTTGTGTTATATAGGGGGCCTAGAGATTATTTATCAGGTTAGGTTGTTAGGTGGAATGGGTCTGATGCCATCATACACGATACTGTAGAAAGTTTATAGGCGTTAGACATGATACCGTAACAGCTGAATTGGTTACAGCTTTTCTTCTTCTGTTCCATGGTTTTCGAATTGGCTCATTTCTTTCTCTGTCTGCTTCAGCTGACTTGTTGTTAGGTATTTCAGCCTCTGTGTGAAAACAAGATTTTTTTATATTTTATATTGATATCTAGTATCGGTGTTTCCAATTGGATGAAACGCAATGATGAAGACGCAAAGCAAATGAGTCTACCAATCACAAGTGGACAATGATGATCCGTGCGATGTGATTATATTCATATTCATTTATTATCCAGAAAAATAAAAAAAACAATAATACAAAAAGCATAAATTACATAAAAACAAAAACAAGCATAGAAAAACGAAGAAGCACTATTGTCAAAAAGCAAAAATATCGCTATAAAAGACTCTCCTGATAGTGCTGGTGGCAAAATAACAGAAACAATGTTAAACATTTAACAATCCGGTAACATAGAATATATATAAACAGAATAAAAATTGCAATCATTATAAATAAACATGTCTGTGATATATACCGGAATCTCATCCCACATCCGTGGAAATGAAATAAAAACAGAGTAAAAAAAAAGCATTAGTACGAGACTTCTCGAAAAATTGGTCAAAATTACTTGCGTTGCGCTTACATCCTTGCGTTGCGCCCTAGCGGGAAGCGATATTTCTGTTCATACATAAGCTGGGGACCCCTCATAAAACGTCACAAAATAAACATGAATATTCATTCAAGAAAGAAACATTTATTGACCAAAATTCATTAGTCATATCCAATAAGGGTGTGACGTAAGAATTGAGCTAAACCAGGCTTTGGCATATTCATCAATCAATATTTATAATGATCATATCAGTTCATAAAATCAGATCACAAAAAAGAGTGTAGGCCTACTAACCTCAATAAAGGTACCTTCCGTTCTCAAGAATTGAATTGCAGCTACTGTTGGTACCATGACCATTGAAGAGACCGATAAAAACCAGCCGAATATGTAACCACCCGTCGGGTACGTGTACGTCTCATCAAACGACGAATACTCCAGCTTGGTGTATTTAACCAGGCTAAAAATGAATATTCCCTGCAATAGAAAAATATATAGTGTCAGGCTTCTCATCGCGCGTTCACATGTAAGTCACTCGCGAGCCGGCCGCATTTGTCCCCATCAGGTTATTTTTTTTTAGGTCTACTTAAAAGCAATATGACAAAAATGCGATATCCATTTTATTATTTTATCCGTTTTTTCTTTAATATTTTTTTTTCTTTTTGTGGCATGCACCACTTAGCATCATGCATTATGATGCATAATAAACCCCATCGGGTTATGGCAGAAATTAGGACATTATAGATGCGCTCATATAGCAGGCGTTAATATATATATTATTAAAAATAATCAAATTCTAATTCATCAGTTTTGTCTATTCTCCTTTCTTTAAATTTAGATTATAATGACAACGATTAGCTAAATCGACTTACAAAAGTAAAACATGGCGTACAAACTACCCAACAAGCTGTAAGCCAGTAACCATGGACTTTTCTTCCTAGCATTTCTTCAAAATGATTTAAGAACCGCCTTGCACCTGTACAGAGAAAACATAGATGGATACTTTAAGAGAGACATCTTCGCGATGAGAGCTACCTTTATCGACAGACAAAGGAGTTATGCCTGTTACCATTATCTTACCGTAAACCCAGCCTATAGCAATCGCTTCAAAGAACGCCAGCCATAACAACGTCGCCCCGCTTGCACAGTACGAATCAAACAGTTGGAATACATACATTCCACCCTGGGAAGAAATAAAGTTTGTAATACATCAAATCAAAATACATACAATTAGTAGTTTATTTATGATTCATAACTCGTCGGAACCTATTCAAGGGACCCAATACTGTATATCCATATTTATATAGCGCCTAATGTTGTAAAACCTCTAAGCGCTGAACATTATACCCCAGTCATTTTTTTGGGATCAAACACGTATGGAAACATACTCATATAATGCAGCTAGTAATCAGCGCAAAGGTGTCTCTTGATCTAACCGTGTTCCCATTTTTACAACTTAGTGGAGAGATGCAAACGTAAATAAAGCATCTTGTATACAAGCAATGCGCCGAGATTTGGATTCGAACCTCTACGATCAGTAGTCGAACGTCCAACACACTGCGCCACAGAGTACGCCCTTACATCCAGGGATGTTCATAGAATATAGAGGTTGACTGTAGTGATGAATTTCCAAAGCTAGGATAGGGATTTTCATAAAAAGGGTGTCCCAATGCAGGGTTTTACTGTATACATTTTGAATATTATTTGAATTAAAACAATACTTACGTATGTGACCATTGATAAACCAACGAGGAATGACCAGAAGCAGACGATTGCTATAAATATCTCTTTTCGATATCCTCTTCGAAGATAGGTTGGGAACAAGTCAACCATTGCTGTGACGAAACCTTCCACTTGGACAAACTAGAGACAGATACGGGTAAAGGAATTGATAAACAGTAACTTCTCCCATTCGTTAAAAGTGATCACTAGGACTCAACGGAAGGAAGTAAGCGCAACAACGTAAGTGATTTCACCAATCACAATCGATGGATTATTCAAACTATTGCTTGTCATTGGTCAATTCACTTGCTTTGCGTCTATACGTCCTTGCCTTGCGTCCTAAAGGGAGGCAATCTTTAGACGTATCATTTTATTTGACAGCGGTCTCTGGGTTGTATATGGCAGTCAGTTTATCCAACAATTTCAAAGCCTTTATGAATGAATTGTGTGTCAAGGAACAAGAACTTACCTCACTGTCAATACCAAGTAGAAGTATCATAAAGAAAAACATAAACGACCAGAGCGGTGCTACGGGCATCTGTGCAATCCCTTCTGGGTACGCTACAAAAGCTAACCCTGGTCCTGAAGATTCAAAAGTGTAATATGTGAGTATTTATATAAGCCTACACGGGTTTAGGTTCAGGGGGTAGCCGGTATGTGTGAAGCTGAAAGAAAAGACGGCGGCTTAATAGTCATAAAAGCGAATATATTGAGTGATGTTCCATGCAGTGGCCCTTGGTTTAGGAACCATAGTGACCCTCCGACGCTGGCGTTTTTAGCCTTTTTAAGATATTTTACTGCCTGCATGTTGTTTCCTTGTTGGGCCCTGTAAGCTCTGAGGCCCCTGGGTTTAGCCAGTAGTGAGCGCCCATAGCTGTTACACCACTGGTTCCATGTGGGCCTACTTACCAGATCTTGCAACTTCGTCCACAGGAATACCCTGTTTTACCGACATAAACCCGATAACTGAGAAGATGACAATTCCAGCATAAATACTAGTGCCTGAATTGACGAACGCAAAAACCACGCAATCTCTAAAGAGATATAAAGAGAAAATACCCATTAACAACGACTTATATTTTCACTAAAATACACTTGTTACGTCATTAAAGATTAAGATTTCAACCTTTTATATTGTCACACACGTTCAATCGAAAAACGCATCCATGGTAAATATTAAAAAACCAAACACACATATTTATTATTAGTACCACCATATACAGTTAATCGTATTTTCCCACATTATAAGGAACGTGCGTAACGCACGACCAAATACTCAATACAAAAATTGACACTACATTTATTTAAAAAAAAAAAAAATTGTACAAACATGGTTAGCCTATAAGTTCAACGCTAAAAAGTAAAACAATGAAAATATATACACTAACACTGTGTAGTTAGTCGATTTTTTTTCTTCAGATTTTCGAGTTTGTTCATATTTACATTGGTATTAGTTTATTTAAATCTAAAGGGCATCACTGGTTGTAGGCATCTGTTGGTATGTGCGCTTTACAAAATCGATCGACGTTTAATTATTTTTTTATAATAATAATATACAGATATTGCCGCGAGGTAATGATATTTTGCTCGAGGGAATATATCTTTCTTGAAGCGCCAGCTGAGGGAAATATATATTCCCGAGAGCAAAATATCATTGCCGAGGGGATGTAAAATCTTATTTACCGATATAAAAGGCGATATCTGTTATATTATATGTTATTATTGAAGTGCTAGTTAATAGTTACCATGTTACGTAATACACCGTAAGAATGTAAACCTATATTGAATTGAAAAAAAAATGCAATTTCACTAGTTTTTAAACTAGTAATTTTACTTTCTGTGTAATAATAATACCTCCAAAAGTTATGGTTGAACTTGTTAAAACTGCTGAGGGCGCACCACGTACCAACTCCGATGGAATAAGAGTAAAATGTCTGAGTGGCCGCGTCCATCCAGACCTTTAAAAATGTGATAATCATGATAATTTTTAAAGAAAAAGGAACAAAAGTAAAAGTTTAGTTACTGTTCCGAAAACAGTATTTACAAACACTGCTTGATATACACACTGTTAGGTGACTACATACCTGTGATTCTAATAATAAAGTCGTATTTGGTTTGAGATAAAATTCAAGTCCCACAGAAGCACCTTCCAGTGTGACAGATCGGATCAACAGGATTGTCAGGAAAATGTACGGGAACGTTGCAGTGAAATAAACAACCTGCGAAAATAAAAACAGACTAATGATACTAAAAAACACGTGACGTCAATTCATAGTAAGGCCAATTTACACTAGAAAGAAATCTAAAAGGTAACCACCATAACAATATTCCATCTATATTGCAATTGATGAAAATTATATTTTTATACGTCCAATCAAATAACGCAAGAGCAATAATATCGATTCTGTGAGTAGAATGATCACATACATCTGAACAATAACGGCCCTGGGTCATTCTAACTCTTGGTTCCCAAACTATGAAGCACAAGCGCAACGCAAGTAGAACGTAGTTCAATCTATGAAGCAACGCAAGTAATTTGACAAATCACGACCATCCACCGAATTGTTAGTCGTCGTGATTGGTCAACTAACTTCCATTGCGTGTACACCTTGTGTTGTGAAACCAGGCTTAGTGTAGATTGAGATTCTCCTATATCGTGTTGGTGTCGGCTAGATTAATTTCCATAGAATAATTTGATAATTAGAATCGGTTGTTCGGCAGTCGCATTAATTAATGTTTGGTAAAAATAAAAACAAGCTAATTTTAGCATAAAGTTACCTTTCCGGTACTTTTGACTCCTTTCCAAATACAGAAATAAATAATGACCCAGGCTAGTGCAAGGCAGCCAACCATTTGCCAATTCATACCAGCAGGATCATCGAAGCCTTCGGAGAGGTGAATCTTGAGTACATTGCGCCTATAAGAAATATTCATTCATGAAATAATGAATACGTGCATGGGCGTCGCGCAAGAAAATGGTAGTGTCGAAATAACAATCGAGAGATCATGGCTTTAAAAAATGCAATTGAAAAAGGATTTAAAAAACCTGGTGATAGATTGAAAAGAACGTTCACACTAATGTGATGGCGCTAGTTACATTCCGTTATGCGTGATTGATTAATATAATGACTTAATGCATACACGACATAAATACGGAGAAAGATTTAAAACCAGGTGATGGATTGAAACGAACGTTCATACTGTGATGGCGCTAGTTACACTCCGTTATGCGTGATTGATTAATATAATGACGTAATGCATAAACGTCATAAATACGCAGAAAGATTTCAAACCAGGTGTTGGATTGAAACGACCGTTCACACTTATACTGTGATGGCGCCAGTTACACTCCGTTATGCGTGATTTATTAATATAATGACGTAATGCATACACGGCATAAATACGGAGAAAGATTTCAAACCAGGTGTTGGATTGAAACGACCGTTCACACTTATACTGTGATGGCGCCAGTTACACTCCGTTATGCGTGATTGATTAATATAATGACGTAATGCATACACGGCATAAATACGGAGAAAGATTTCAAACCAGGTGATGGATTGAAACGAACGCTCACACTCATTGTGATGGAGTTAGTTACACTCCGTTATGCGTGATTGATTAATATAATGACGTAATGCATACACGGCATAAATAAGAAGATTTCAAACCAGGTGATGGATTGAAACGAACGTTCACACTCATGTGATGGCGTTAGTTACAATCCGTCATGCGTGATTGATTAATATAATGACGTAATGCATAGACGGCATAAATACTGAGAAAGATTTGTACTCGGGGTTCATTGCGTGTTCGGGAGACAGTGTACAGTTATGTAATTTTTTTTGCTTGAAATTCAGAAAATGTGTCATTTTGTACAATCCAGGGTACCGGAAAAGAACGATTTGCGATCTCAAAGTTAAATCTAATTACTGTACTGTTAAGCTTGACTAAAGAAGTAAAAATAGGAAATAGACGTCTGCAGGCAACAGACAGCACATCAAGTTGAATATCGGGTTTTACACTAATTATGTACATACTATTTATAAGTTGCAATTGGTGTAGGATATTGGTCTGATAGTAAAATAGTGTTATTTTCAATTAGAAATGTATACATTATTGATTGGCGAGTGCGTTTTTGTAATATACGGCTTTTGCTATTGGTCATTTTTAGTACATATTGTCTTCCGTCTAAAAAAATATAAAATACAGGAAATTCATTAGGCATTGTTCCCAATGCAAAAGTATAAAAATAAAGAAAAACAAAATTTTATTTGGGAAAACACGTTTACGACTGTAAGTCATTGAAAATCAGTAAAATTCTTATTCTATAACACTACGCACACGTTTAAAGTGCCTAAAAATAAGTGGGGCTATTATTATTATTATCAATAATGTTACAAAGGTTTATCATAAACATTATAAAGTAATAGTCTACACTAACACAACTTTACTGCCAAAGTTTTGTTAGTCACGTGATTTGATAATACGTCATGATGCGGGTTGAATAAAGATGGTGTTGAATAAAAGTACACGATTTGTTGAAGGTTACCTTTAAGCAATATAAACAATACAAAGTTTGCTAGTGTAGACTGAAGTGGCAAATTTTGGAAAACATTCCTTGACAAAGTTTGAGTTTCCACATAGTTTGGCAGTGTAAACAAGGCTTGAAATGTAGACATAATTATGTAATATTAATACATACTCCCAAAATTCAATAGCAGCGGGGACCAGTTTAGTTCCATTGATCTTCCCATCGTAAACTGTACCGTTGTACCATTCGCCGCCGATGTATCGGTTGGTGTAGTTACGTGCGCCGGCGTCGACGAAATCATCGACGGTAGTGCAGTACTTGGTGTTCCATTCATTATTACAGTTCGACCAAGGTAGAACACTGGAAAACGAGTTGAACATGTAGAACAGAGCCCATGCTATGATGACGTTGTAATAGTAGTTCACGAACTGCACTACAACCATATTGGCTACACCAATACCTAGTATTTATATAAGCAAAATTAATAAATTTATAACATTATACATGATTTTCAGATATAAATTGATTTATGATGCTATGATGACGTTCTGATAGTAGTTCACTAACTGCACAACAACCATATTGGCTACACCAATACCTAGTATTTATATAAGCAAAATTTAATAAATCTATAACATTATAAGGCCTACATGATTTTCAGATATAAATTGATTTATGGTGCTATGATGACGTTCTGATAGTAGTTCACCAACTACACGACAACCATATTGGTACCTGTATTTATATAAGCACAAGTTAATAAAGTTATAACAGTATAAATGATTATATATAAAATTGATTTATGATGTGAAAGAATTGAAACAACTTAATGATTAATTTACTGCAATAACCTATTAATGTAGAAGTTTATGAGGCAGTTACTGACAGTGTGAATTGCTCATAAAAAAACTCATACTTCTGCAGTAAGTACAGTAATCATGTTTACAGGGTACCGTCAGATAATACAACTTTCTATTTGCTTATTATTTTGTTTACCTTTGAAAATCGGACATATTGTCCAGCATGAAATTCCAGCTTGAGATGTATACTGTCCAATACCAATCTCCAAGAAAACCAATGGAATAGCTCCAACAATTAGACAGATGAAATATGGAATTAGGAAAGCACCTAATTAGGAAAAAAGAAAACACATTAGTTTAAGTTTTAGTTTAGTTTCATTTTAAAAGAATCATTTAACTCGTATCAGATTACCATTATATCTCCAAACTAATCTTCAGTAGTCTCTCTGTTCGGTTCTTTTCTCGTATGATTGCGGATATGTTTTAGAATTTTTACTTTTGCCCCTTTGTCAATCTTTTTTAAATGTCCTTGCCAATTGCTAAACTTTGTCAGCGTATCCCATAGTTTAGTACAGTATAGAACTCTCCTTTGGGACACTACACTATCAAACTTTATGTGACAAAAAAAGTGGACATGATGATGTCATATCACTACCATATTTAAGCATATCACTAACATATTTGGCATATCACATTTTTTGTCACATCAAGCTTGATAGTGTAGACAGAGCCAAACCTATTTAGGGACCACCCCTATATGGGATCAGTTTGATATTGGGTCCCAAGGGTGTCCCCCTAATAGAGGTTCTAAGTTTTACTTCCACTTCCTGTTTCGTCGTATGCCCCCTAATTAAACTGTGTGATCTCAAGTTTACCGGCAGCTTTCTTTTGTGGTAAGAGATGCAGAAATAAATTATACATAATTATACACGATTTCTTTTCAATAATAATCAGTACAATGCAGTATTACTAGGCCTATAGACAATTTGTAATTTCCGACAATATTATATTCTGTGCAAAACTTACCTCCGCCATTTTTGTAGCACAGGTATGGAAATCGCCATACATTTCCTAACCCGACAGAGAATCCGATTAAAGATAAGATAAAGTCAAGTTTACCAGACCATGTACCCCTCTCATTTAAACCATCATCCGACGTGGTTTTCTTTTCATTATCTACAATGATTTCTTTATCCGTCTTCATAATACCAATTGCGCTTCAATCAAGTAGGCCTAGTTAATCGACAACTCGACCGAACAGAATGATTGAGCAATCATCATGTCTTAAAAGTTTATACTGTTTGCAAACTCACTATTAAAACGAAGCTAATGTTTACAGTAAGGTGGTGGAGTATATGGTCCTATTTGAAGATCGTGGTTAAATTAAACAGATTAGCCTATATTGACCGGGGTATATAGCATCAGGAAAGCATATAATATGGATCATAGACTGTGATTACATAAGCTTACCCTTCCATTAAGTTATATCCAGGGCAGTGCACAGTGTATCACACTGCCCTGGATACAAGGTTTAACTGAATAGAAGGGGAGAGATCGAGACCGGTGGATACACCAAGGGAATCTAACAGGGGACACTGAGCACGCCTTGTCAAGATATGAACTCGTAACTGTCCTTTGATCTTATGCCTGGCTGCGACAAATACCAACAGTACTGTACCATGTACTAATCTCCGAGGCGCGCAGTTTCTGTAAAACCCGTGGAATGATCGTGTCGCAGCCAGAGGAAAAACCCCTTGATCTCCGGGGCTTAGCATCATTATTTTGATTGCCTGGATACACAGGGTCATAGTGCAAAACAGGGTGGTTTCTTATGTGAACAGAGCCTAGATAAGAGACACCGAGTAGATCCGGACCACCAAGCAACATGTAACAGGCAACCAAGTGGCAGGAAGTCAAGCAGTAGGTTGCATAGATTACGTCATCAGGTACGGTAACCAATCAACAGTAAGAATAGGTGGTGACCAAAAAAGAATACGTAGTCAATCAACAAAAACATCTTTTTGTACGCGTCCAAGTCTATATAGGGGACATATCGTTGGACAAAAAGTAGGGCCTGTGGCTATTTACGAATCATTAATCATTGATTTATGTAAACGGATATTAAGGATTAATAGTTTAAGTAGTATGTGTATTATAAACTGGGTAATTACCATGCAACACGCAGCATGATCTCGCACTGTAGGCCAACCATGTTTACCACGACAACCATAACTAGAATTCGCTCATTAGTCCAAAGTAGGCCTAACATTAATTTTGCCAGATTACAAACCCTCGGAATTTTGCAAAGCCAGACAGATAAAGAATAACATTAAAAAGCGTAGGCTAAATCAGAATCGCGGAAAACTATTTTGTATTTTGTGAATGAAAACGAATTCTATGAATTGCGAGGAAAAGCGTCGTTTGCCATTGTAACCGAAATACCGGTATAGGCTATGTGCTGAAATATATGCCGTAGGGTAGCAAAGTATACGGTATAACTACAATACTACAAAGGCGGAGACTGCTGCTGACAGATTTTCTAAACCCCGTTCTTTTGATAATTTAATCGAGAGCACATTAGCGACTATATTGTAATGTTCTACCACGGTTACTCCTTAGTGTAAAGATCCAGGGAGGGTGGTAAAACAACGGTAAATATATCCATGGAATACTCTGTAGAATCCCTCCTGTGGATGGGACACCCTATTAAAAGGCCACTTTCCTCTGTAACGACTGTAAGTGGCAATATGTTAACACTACAACCAACCTCTGGATATAACTCTGTTAAAGAGACATTTAATTGTTAGGTGGAGGCGTTCCATAGAGATGACCCTTTAATAGGGCTTCTACTGTGTGTGTATATAATTATATATGCCGTACCACGCCGAGAATCGCTATCCAATCGAGTTTGAACAATATCATGAAAGCCCCAGTGGTCTAATGATTAGGGGTTCGAGTCTCCGTTGGGGCGACTTTTTCTCATTCTCACAGATTTCCCTCATCTTTATCGTTTCAAATTAATTAATTAAATTTCATTATATCACTGAATAATTAATTAAATTAAGTATATTAATAATTAGTTATATATAATTATATATATTTGAAATCAGAATATAGGCCAGCGACGTGCGTAGGATGCGTAGGTTTTATTTCAATTATACGTTAAGCTCATAAACCGCTAATTATGAATTAAACTATTTTCTGAATATAAATTCCTCTTTTTTAACAAAATAAACATGAATAATTCATTAGTCTAATTATCATGACTATATAATTCGGTACAAAACGATTTACCTCGAGCCGTCTGTGTAGTCAAATGGTTTAGAATAATATGAACTGTGTAGCCTATGTCTATGTAAGGGGTTCGATTCTCATGAGCAACTTCTTTTTACTTTATTAAGATAGAGATTATTTAGAAGGTTAGGTTAAGTTAAATTTAGGAAGTGATCTCGTCTACCCAACTTAGATACGAAAAAAAAATCCTCTTGCCATCTCCGCAAGTCCTACGTAAATGGTAATTGAAAAAAAAACAAACAAACAAAACCCAATCAGAATGGTAAGAATTGTACAGACTACAGCTATACACAATTGAAAAAAAACCCCACAAGCTGTAGTAATTTACATGCGAGACACCTGAACTAATTTCACAAACAAAACAAACAAATTGTGTATATAAAAAAAAACAAGAGTTACTGACAGCTGAACTTTGCATGTCTGTGAAGTTGGTTACTAGTTCCTAGTTCCTAGTTCCTTATTCAAATTCAATTAAAGGGACATTCACAAATATTTAAAAAAAAACAGATTTTAATACGTAATAACTGTCTAATTGAGTTGATATTGCACCAACATGTTAGCCTTGACCTCCTCTACTTCTTCCGGTCAAAGTTTAATAACATTTTATGCATTTACGCCCTCTACGGCGAATAAGTAACTGGCTTTACGAACGTTATAACACTTGACCTGCTTAATTTTTTCAAAATATTTTGGTATGAATCGATCACCCTTGACCTACTCTACCTTTTGCCACTCCAGTTCCGCGAACTTTTTTGCGTCTACGCCCTCTACGGCGAATAAGTAACTGGCTTTACGAACGTTATAACACTTGACCTACTTAATTTTTTCAAAATGTTTTGGTATGGATCGATCAACCTTGACCTACTTTACCATTTGCCACCCCAGTTCCGCGAACTTTTTTGCATCTTCGCCCTCTACGGCGAATAAGTAACTGGCTTTACGAACGTTATAACACTTGACCTGCTTAATTTTTTCAAAATATTTTGGTATGAATCGATCACCCTTGACCTACTCTACCATTTGCCACTCCAGTTCCGCGAACTTTTTTGCGTCTACGCCCTCTACGGCGAATAAGTAACTGGCTTTACGAACGTTATAACACTTGACCTACTTAATTTTTTCAAAATGTTTTGGTATGGATCGATCAACCTTGACCTACTTTACCATTTGCCACCCCAGTTCCGCGAACTTTTTTGCATCTTCGCCCTCTACGGCGAATAAGTAACTGGCTTTACGAACGTTATAACACTTGACCTACTTAATTTTTTCAAAATGTTTTGGTATGGATCGATCAACCTTGACCTACTTTACCATTTGCCACCCCAGTTCCGCGAACTTTTTTGCATCTTCGCCCTCTACGGCGAATAAGTAACTGGCTTTACGAACGTTATAACACTTGACTTACTTAATTTTTTTTAAATAGTTTGGTATGAATCGATCACCCTTGACCTACTCTACCATTTGCCACCCAGTTCCGCGAACTTTTTTTGCGTCTACGCCCTCTACGGCGAATAAGTAACTGGCTTTTACGAACGTTATAACACTTGACCTACTTAATTTTTTCCAAATAGTTTTTGCATCGACGCCCTCTACGGCGAATAATTAATTTGTTATGGGTAGATGACCCTTGACTACTTTACCATTTGCCAAACTAGTTCCGCGAACTTTTACCTATGTCCTTTTACGGCGAATTCATTTTAGTTTTGTTTTGACTTGTTACGATTCTAGAAGATAATTTCTGAAGCAAACACAAATACAACAGTTTGGTTAAAAACGATAACCACAAGTTATTTATTCCGTTTTATTCATTAACACTTTTCAACACAAGTAGAACATGACTACCTGAAATTAAAACAGCATTTAAAGTAGGCTCTATCGTAGTATATAAACTAAGAACTAATAAATAACTTCTTACGTCAACATGTGACGACACACTGCATAGTCATTCAATACCACCCCACTTCAATAAACAGTTGCAATCGATCCCAATGTAATATCTTTTTAAACTTGCTTACAGTACCCATTTTATAAAAGCGCACAAACCAAATCTGAACTGACGGTTTTGTTAAATGTCATTACAGCAACTGTTACTTAAAAACAGTTTACACTACCTTATAACAGCAAAATTAACATATTATTCATTAATACTGTTACCGTTAATATTAAAAAGCGCACAATATTCATTGAGTGATAATAGTCGTTTAAACACAATATACAGTAATATTTTTAAAACTATATTTGTAGTACCCGTCTATACCTCACAAACTAAACAATTGGGTGAAATAGTGTTTGAAAAACGGTTTAGGCTTATAGACTTTATAACAACAAAATTAACATATTGTGAAATATGCCTTAACCTTTAATGTGAAACATATTCATTAATAATCCTTTATTAATTAACAATTAAAAAGCGCACATTCCCTGGGTGATGAAAGCTGTTTTAAAAACAATACAATAATTGTAATGTAACGAATGTAATGTTGAACTGTAAGTAGCTGAAATAATTTTTTATTTAACAATTTAAATATGCCTATTACTACTCTTTCATAACTTATATAACATTATACAATAATTTCTTTCAAAACTGTCAAAAGCAATTTTTTTTCCCATTGCATTTTGTTTCCTAGGTAATATGATGTAGGAAGATAATTGTATCTAAATGTTAAGCATCACATTAAGTTGTTTAAATGGTGTTCTTACGCATATCGTTTATGGCATAAATGTCTTTTATTATAAAATCTATAAATTACTAAATGTTTTACCACTGTAGACCTAGAATGTTTGAACAAATCTCTGAATTAAAAATCACCCACATAGGCCTACAATGACATCATCTTACAGTACCCATCTATAAGCGCACAAAAAAAAACAAAGCTGAACTAATGTTTTTTTTTTCAAATGTCATTACAGCAACTGTTACTTAAAAACAGTTTACACTACCTTATAACAGCAAAATTAACATATTCATTAATACTGTTACTGTTAATATTTAAAAGCGCACAATATTCATTGAGTGATAATAGTCGTTTAAACACAATATACAGTAATATTTTTAAAACTATATTTGTAGTACCCGTCTATATCTCACAAACTAAACAATTGGGTGAAATAGGCACTAATGTGGATTTTTTAAATTTCATGATATCAACTGTTACCTGAAACATATTCATTAATAATCCTTTATTAATTAACAATTCAAGCGCACATTAGTCCTTGAGTGATAATAGTCGTTTTAAACACAATACAAACAATATTTTTTTAACTATATTTTCTACAGTACCCGTCTATAGCGCACAAAAATAAATGTTGAAATAATGTTTTTAAAAAATACCTGAAAACGGTTTAGGCTAATAGACTTTATAATATCAAAATTAAGATATTCATTAATAATCCTTTAACCATTAATATTGCCAATTAAAAAGCACATATTCTTCCATGAGGTATAAAAGTTGTAAAGAGAATACAACAATTTTGATCGAAAGTAATTTTTTTAACTAAGTTGTTTTACCTAATACATTACCCATTATAGTGTACAAAGAAAACAATTATGTGAAATAATGTTATTCATACCAAATTAATTTGAAAACATTAAGTAGGTCAAGTGTTATAACGTTCGTAAAAGCCAGTTACTTATTCGCCGTAGAAGGCGTAGACGCAAAAAAGTTCGCGGAACTGGGGTGGCAAATGGTAGAGTAGGTCAAGGGTGATCGATTCATACCAAAATATTTTGAAAAAATTAAGTAGGTCAAGTGTTATAACGTTCGTAAAGCCAGTTACTGATTCGCCGTAGAGGGCGTAGATGCAAAAAAGTTCGCGGAACTGGGGTGGCAAATGGTAAAGTAGGTCAAGGGTGATCGATTAATACCAAAATATTTTTTTAAAAATATATAGGTCAAGTGTTATAACGTTCGTAAAAGCCAGTTACTTATTCGCCGTTGAGGGCGTAGACGCAAAAAAGTTCGCGGAACTGGGGTGGAAAATGATAGAAAAGGTCAAGGGTGATCGATCTATACCAAAATATTTTGAAAAAATTAAGTAGGTCAAGTGTTATAACGTTCGTAAAGCCAGTTACTTATTCGTCGTAGAGGGCGTAGATGCCAAAAAGTTCGCGGAACTGGGGTGGCAAATGGTAAAGTAGGTCAAGGGTGATCGATTCATACCAAAACATTTTGAAAAAATTAAGTAGGTCAGGTGTTATAACGTTTGTAAAGCCAGTTACTTATTCGCCGTAGAGGGCGTAGACGCAAAAAAGTTCGCGGAACTGGGGTAGCAATTGGTAGAGTAGGTCAAGGGTGATCGATCCATACCAAAATATTTTGAAAAAATTAAGTAGGTCAAGTGTTATAACGTTCGTAAAGCCAGTTACTTATTCGCCGTAGAGGGCGTAGACGCAAAAAAGTTCGCGGAACTGGGGTGGCAAATGGAAGAGTAGGTCAAGGGTGATCGATCCATACCAAAATATTTTGAAAAAAGGAAGTAGGTCAAGTATTATAACGTTCGTAAAAGCTAGTTACTTATTCGCCGTAGAGGGTGTAAATGCATAAAATGTTATTGAACTTTGACCGGAAGAAGTAGAGGAGGTTAAGGCTAACATGTTGATGCAATAACAAATCAGTTAGACAGTTATTACGTATTAAAATCTGTTTTTAAAAATATTTGTGACTGTCCCTTTAATTGAATTTGAATAAGGAACTAGGAACTAGGAACTAGTAACCAACTTCACAGACATGAACTTTGCAGCAACTACAAATGGCACAAAACCTTCGAAATAAAACAATCTTACCGCCTCCGTTCTTGTACGCGAGGTATGGGAATCGCCAAACGTTACCAAGTCCAACAGAAAAGCCAATCAAAGATAGCAAAAAGTCAAGCCTTCCTATCCACTTTCCACGAGGATTTAACTTAACACCACCAGTATCTTCGGTTGCATTTTCTGATTCAGATCGCTTTACTTGAGCGTATTTTCCAGTCTGATCCATGTTCGTAGGCCTACCTTTAATAGTACACCCTATAATGAATAGTATGTACAGATGTTCACGGTTATTATCAGTGAAAGTACAAAAGTGCTCGCGCATGCGTGAAACCACTACGATTTGTATTGTCTTTTCACTTGTGAATAAAAATAATAGATAGCCAGGGGGTTAGGGTCACTTGTATTATTTAATTTCGATTACTGGACATGCCATTCAATAATAACAATTATATTGGCACGAACAATACAATTACTGTAATAAACCAATATTTATAAATGCAGGAGGCCTAATAGTCACAAGCTACCCTGCTAAGAATGAGCCGGTGGGCATTTAGGTGCTGTAGGGACATACTACATTTCTATAAATGTCCTCCGTGGTTCTTCGTAGGCCTAACATTTTCTTTCTAATGCTAAAGTATGTTCTTCTTCTAACCCGGGAAGGTTTAACAGGATATTGAGCTAACGAACATGGGGTATTTGCTGATCTTATTTCCTCATAGGTTATCTGTGGATGATATCGGCTCATCCGAATGTATTGTTTTCGATACTACATTAAATGCATATACATTTCTTTTTCAAAAGCACTTAATAGGCCCATTTTTGCCCGGGTTGTGGGAAAGTTTGCTCCTTGGTTGTGGAACGTTAAAAATAAGTAGTAGGCCTGCATATTTAAAAAAAAATAAAATAAAAACGCAAATTGTATGCAGAAATCGTCAAAATAAAATAAGAATTAGAAACAACGAATCATTAGACTAATTCATGCTTCATGACTTAAATGGTTTATTACTGTAGAGCTGTAGGAAATGTCGAAGTCTGTGTCCGCTAGATAAAAACAAAAAAACTGTACTTACATCGGTGTAGTTTACAGTTTCTAACTGTTAAAACTACTCAGGACACAAGCTTATAATGGCGTCAACGTAGCGAGATACTTGGCAAAAATACAATAGTTAACAAACTCGAAATAGATGTATTATTGCTCAAGTAAACACGTACTAGCAAGCCTTACGACCATAAGTTTTCAGATACTGTAATCTCTATTAAGGGGACACCTTTGGGAAGTAGTTGTTTTAATATGGTATATAAAAAGTACAACACGATAGAAAACAGCTAAAAAGTTTGTATTACAATAAAAGTAAACATCTATACACATACAAAGGTTCAAAGGAGGCGTTGTAACTGAAAAAACCTTCCGTGTGTCGGTAACAGATCGTTATACTTACGTGTCTGAACAATGATGGACGACGATCCACCGCATGCACGAAGAAATAAACATTATCTAAACAAATATACTTATACACTATATCAATTATTTTATGGCATTTATTTATGAAAAGTTCGATTAAAAATACCGAATCACCAAAGCATTGACAAAGATACAAAAGTTTCAAAACAAGAAATATGAATAATTTTGGCTTAAAATACGAATTAATATTACGAATTCAGGTAAGTTTGGACAAACCTTTTAACTCACATAGGCCTACTGTACTATTGCTAAGTTTGAAGAACCAATCACAAAGTTAATAACCAAAATATTAGTATTTTTATCACTAAATCTTATTCTTTTCAATAATAATACATCTGCAAAACAAGTTTTAATTTTTTTTATATATGTAAATGTTGCACTTTCAAGTGACAGTTACTTTTTGTGAAAAATATGTCAGAAATCAAGCAAGCAAAAACAACCCACACAAAATAGTGAATTATCTGCCAGTAAAAACTGTTTTTATAAAATAAAGCTTCTTCTAATTCGCTTTTTGTGTGTGTGTAAATGACCTTCCTGCATTAAAAGAAAGTCGAGAAGTTAAACTCTTTCTTCAGGGATGAAAATGACTGCAACAAAAGTTATTGTACGAGTAGACAATTAGAAATCACGGTAGCAGTAATCCTACAAAGAGATTAGAACGTGGAATGGTATTTAACTATGCTTATGCTAAGATGGTATTTAACTATGCTTATGCTAAGATTACTATAGATCAAGCCATCCATGCTAGTTTTAGTAAAATAACATGTTAAAGTAGTATGATGATAATTTGTAACAAAAACGGAAATAAAAAACGTCTGCAAACTTTTTTTCTGTAGTTTGTCAACTGGCAAAAGTGACAATTATTATTATATCTCTAGCTAAAGTGGAGTCACACATGATTGGTATTGGTTTAGTAGAATAATTTTGCCATGATATCTATGTTATTAACATAAAAACATGATTTTCATTGATGTTGGTTGATGGTGATACCAATATAAAATTTAAAAATTATACAAAAATATAAAAAATAATAATTTAAAATAATGTTATCATTGGCAGTATTCTCTATTGAGTTGAATCATACACAAAATGAGTTGTTAAAATTAAATTATTTACATATTCAAAATGTTTAAAACCATTAAAAAAATCTGTCAATTTAAGATTTATAGAATCTTATTCACAAAATTTCTTTTGTAGCCACCTAAATGTTGATAAAATAAATAAATAAAATTGTTTATTGCTACAAATTTCAATAATTGAAAATATATTTTCCTAGTTTAATTACCCATTTGAAATAAATCTATTGTATGTATTATTGTATGTATTATGTAAGATAGATAGATAGCAAAGTGAGAGAAGACAGAAGATTCAGCGATGTGTAGCTACCATTAAAACCTATCTATTATAAATTGTTGCATTATAATCTATATAAAGATGTAGGCAACTTGGATACAACCTTGACAAATGGTGTATTAACTTATTTCAAATCCCATGCAACTTTTTGAATCCTTTCAAATGGAAAGAATTCAAAAATTTCAATCATTTATGCAAGAAGTGCAAGAAGGTCACGCCACACAATATAACAAGCAATTGACAAATGACATTAAGCCCTACAAGTACATATAACAACACATCCACATTAGGTAACAGGGCTAAATAAATGCCCCATTGTCAAATTGAACATACTTTGGTCATGCATGGCAATGCATGTCATTTCCAGGCACGCAATTGTCATTTCACGCACTCGCATTTAGACTAAAATACACATTGTTACGCAAGCTAAATCATATGGCCTGTATGGCCAACCTATGCATATAGTGTATCCTTAAAGCGTGGTTCCCATTAGAACGCAACACAACGATGTATTGATGCAAAGTGTTGTATTGCGTAATCACAAGTGGGAACAGACGACGCAACAGTGCTGCAAAACATGGCTACGGGAAATCAAATCAGTTCGAAAAGTTCAAAAGAACACTGGAAAACATAGTACAGCACATACTCAAAAGTATGCGGGGTGAACAAGATCAAAGTTAAGTCTACGGCAACTAACGTTGACACGCAACAAGCAGGTTTGATTTCACGTGGGCGGGGGCAAACACAATTATTAGAAGGGCATTTCCTTACGTTGCGTCGGTTGCGTTGTGTTGCTAGTGGGAACCAAGCTTAAGAAACTGGGCAGGAGGTACAGTATTCTATTTCAATGTTGAGTCTACCGTAAAGAAATAAATATTTAGCAATGCATTGATGCAACTTCTTAACTAACAAGTTTTTTCCTAATTCATTTACAGACCGTGTCTGCTGTTATTACTACAGTATATACTAATGTACAAAAATATATTTATCTGTATGGATTTTGTATATTACAAATGGAAGCACAATATTAATAATAACAATTATCTTATTGTGGTAAATATGCTTATTAGCATAACAATAAGGCAATGCCAGTCACACAAACCACAATATATGTTTTGGTATGACATTGACATGTATAGGGCTGAAATTCTTCAGTGCACAATGTACTACATTTTTGTGCCCTGTGGACAAATTTAAAATCAGTAGTATTTTCTACCACCAGGATAATTTATGAAAACACAAAATATGAGATGTATGTTTATAAGCATCACAACTTTGTTATTTGGCCTAGAAAATGGACTAGTCAATTATTAACCAACACAGTGGCCTGGTTAGAAAAATAAGCTGTGTAAATAAAATGACCTATTTGACAAAATTTGATTTTAAAAAAAATTGTTATTTTTTGTAATAAACAATAAACAGTTCAAAATTTTAAAATAATTTATTATAAATATATTTACATTATTTTAAATTCAAATAATTGTTGTATGTTTAAATTTTTATTGACAAAGTTAATTTTTATTTATTGTTAATTTTTAATAATTGCATAATGAAATGCAAAGTATAAACTCTCATTCATTCGCTACAGAAACCACAAGAGTGGGTGAAAGGAAAGTAAAAACAATAAAACGTAAGTGTTCATATTTCTCCATTCTACAGTACTCGATGCTACGTTGTACCATATTTTGTTGTTTCAAAAGCACCTTTCTTAAAGAATGGCGCAAACTCACATAAGATTCCTTTGGAGATGGTCCGACCCGGTCCTGGTGCTATGGGGCAATGATCTATGTTCAAGCACGCTTCAAGAAATTTCCGTAAATATTCCTGTTGAAGAGTTTAAATAACAACAATAATTACATATATTTTAATTCCTAGGTAATATTAATATGGATTGTTTAATTAATCAATCTATATTATTATCCAATGAACAAATATTGATCATTCAATCAAAAGATAGATTATTCAATCTGCAAATCAATCATTCAATCAATCGATAAATCAATCATTTAATCTACAGATCAATAAATAAATAAATCATTCAATCTACAGATCAATCAATAAATCAATCATTCAATCTAAAAATCAATCATTCAATCTAAAAATCAATCATTCAATCTACAAATCAATCATTCAAGCTATAAATCTACCATTCAATCTACAAATCAATCATTCAATCAATCTATAAATCAATCATTCAATCTACAAATCAATCATTCAATCTACAAATCTATCATTCAATCTACAAATCAATCATTCAATCTACAAATCAATCATTCAATCTATAAATCAATCTACAAATCTATAATTCAATCTACAAATCAATCATTCAATCAATAAATCAATCATTCAATCTACAAATCTATAATTCAATCTACAAAGCAATCATTCAATCAATAAATCAATCATTCAATCTATAAATCAATCATTCAATCTACAAATCTACCATTCAATCTACAAATCTATCATCCAATCTACAAATCAATCATTCAATCTACAAATCAATCATTCAATCTAAAAATCAATCATTCAATCTAAAAATCTATAATTCAATCTAAAATCAATCATGCAATCAATAAATCAATCATTCAATCTACAAATCTATAATTCAATCTACAAATCAATCATTCAATCAATAAATCAATCATTCAATCTATAAATCAATCATTCAATCTACAAATCTACCATTCAATCTATAAATCAATCATCCAATCTACAAATCTACCATTCAATCTATAAATCAATCATTCAATCTACAAATCTACCATTCAATCTACAAATCTACCATTCAATATACAAATCAATCATTCAATCTACAAATCTATCATTCAATCTACAAATCAATCATTCAATCTACAAATCTATCACTCAATCTACAAATCAATCATTCAATCTACAAATCAATCATTCAATCTACAAATCTATCATTCAATCTACAAATCAATCATTCAATCTACAAATCAATCATTCAATCTATAAATCAATCAATCATTCAATCTACAAATCTATAATTCAATCTACAAATCAATCATTCAATCAATAAATCAATCATTCAATCTACAAATCAATCATTCAATCAATCAATAAATCAATCATTCAATCTATAAATCATACATTCAATCTACAAATCAATCAATCAATAAATCAATCATTCAATCTATAAATCAATCATTCAATCTACAAATCAATCATTCAATCTATAAATCAATCATTCAATCAATAAATCAATCATTCAATCAATAAATCAATCATTCAATCTACAAATTAATCATTCAATCTATAAATCATACATTCAATCTACAAATCAATCATTCAATCAATAAATCAATCATTCAATCTAAAAATCAATCATTTAATCTAAAAATGAATCGTTAAATCTAAAAATTAATCACTTAATCTAAAAATCATTCATTTAAATTAAAAACAAGTAATCATTCAATCAATCAATCAATTTTATGTTACTTTTCTTACCTCTAGATTACCTCTACGCTTTAATACAACCTTTTCAGATCTATTTCCAAATAGTCTCTTTGGTGGAAAATCAAGTAGGCTAATCTGTGTAAAAATTGTAAAAATAGGAATTACAACCATATACACTTGGAATCTCAGGGTCCTTGGTTCAAATCCTAACTATATACACTATATATTTCAGTGCTACAGTAAGGCCTTATCCTAACTGATGAAAAAAATCAATCCGTTTAAGAGTGAAATGTAAACCATTTCAATACCTCATAGTACTTTTTCTTCATAATTTCATGTAATTCTCTGAACTTGCTGTACCGTCTGTAAACGACCCAAGTCTCGTTGAGTATCGTGATCTGAACTTCAAACACATAATGCGAATCCCAACCGTGGCCTCGCAACATGTATCGTGGTATAAGAATTTTTATGAGATCTTTTACAGCTTCAGTATGGGGTGCCAATGGTGCATCAAATGACTAAACGATAAATGAAAGCAAGTTAAATTAAATCAAACTTTTAAATAATACAGTACTACTTTAAAAAAATGTTTGAAATTTTGTTTATGTATTATCATAAATAATAATTTTTAATCATGATCTTTATTATTTGCTTTATTTTTTTTTTTATATATTTCTTGTATTATTTGTTCTTTTACTTTTAATATTTGCAATGCATGATTTTTGGAATTAGATACACCAATGTTTCAATTCATAAACATTTATTTAGATGACACAAAACAAGAAAATATGTAAATACAAAAAGCTTTATCATGTAACCCAACTAGAAGTGGATACTCACTACAGAACCAACACCCACAACCACCAAAAAATAACAGAAACACAGTAAAATTAAATTATTAATTTAATACACCAACATCAATTTGTAATTTAGATAAAACAAAACAGAGCAATATGTACAAACAAACAAAATAGCCCATAAAAGCAGCAAAATGTACTCACCTCTCCCCTCTTTTTACCATTACTATTAGGAAAACCATCAGTGTTCTGATGGGGAAAAACATGCAAAAAAGTACTAGTTAGAAACCAGATAGAACCATAGATTATATTGATTAAGCTACCAAATCCTGCTAAGTCTAATCTCAGACAGCAGCAATGTAAGATGGAATCACAAATGGACAATTGGTTTTTACTTTTACAATGAAGCTTTTGGCTACAAAATTGTCCCTTTGATAGAAAGTGACATAGAATATTCAAAGTGTTAAAAAACATAAAACCTGTGCACACACAGATACAATTGGCTCAAAGTTTAAGCTTTGTACTTTTATTTAGTCTCTTGCATCGGAGTTTTGATATTCATGACAGACCAAGTGACTGACCGTCTATTGTGACCTTTTTGACTTGATCAGTAACATTTGAGAATCAACCTTTTTTTGAAGTATTAGGTCACAGGCCTAACTTCAACTTGGAAGCCAGCCAACTATCTATCAGATATCAATGGCTAAAGTGTGTTTGGTACTTGTTTCTCGGTGAGTGATTGAGACTTATACATAATTTCCGGTGAAGAGGTACGTGCAAACACATTGTCAATTTGAACCATACAAATTCATCATGAATAGAAAGGAAAGGGAAAATGGTTGTGCTCATTGACAAAACACTACACAATATAGTTAAAAACACTGCAAAGTGCAAATAAAAGAGTCCCAACGAATAAATATGTACAGTATAAAGTATATCATTTAATTAGGAAGCTCTGACTACTATATACTAATAATTTATTGCAGTAATATTTATAACCACATACCTAAACCACAAAAATCAAAACATACAGCTTACCTTTAAACCTCCATATGGGTTAGACCTGCTTCCAAAAGAAACTTTCCTAAGTTAGAAAAAAATATCTAAATTTAACACAAATCAACTTGAACATGCCCACGAATGTACTTCAACCCAACCTAAGGCTTTATTAAAGGTCTTTCACCCAGCTTTAGGCAAAAGCCGTCCACCTTTGCCTAAGGCTCAAGTAAAAACCTTTCATCCAGCTAAAGTCCTTTGACCCTGCCTAAGGTTTAATTAAAGGCCTTCCATCCAACCTAAGGTTCCTTTAATGGCTTTTCACCCTGCTTAACACCATCTGTCCAAAAATAGTCTGCTAGGCACAGACATAATGTTAATTTTTTTTTATCAATTTTTTTTCACATCCATCAACCCCATATTTTTGCATTCTCCAGATCCCCATTCCTCTTAAACAGGCCTAAATAAATACTTTGAATGCCACAGTTAACAAGATCGGCAAATTTGATATCCTATTAATATTACTTGTATTGTATTGCCAATTTACAGTATATCATGGAAGTATGTTATACTGTATATTAAACATCTATACAATATTTGATTCCTCATTAGCGACTGGATTTGAGACAATCACCAAAATAGGATGGTACAGTAGTTAATTATTCACAAAATTCACAAAATTGTCTAATGTTTAATTAATTTGTAATCAAATGTTTATAAAAAAAGAAGGTTGGTTGATTTTTAGCAATACAATCGTGTCATTGTTTATTATTACTTGACATTCAATGATCATATAATTGCAATTCCAATTTGAAAGTGCAGTAAAGTGGAGACCTTTGTGCTGGACAGAAAATCTGTTAATGGTAAATGTTAAAGATGAAACAAAAAGATTACTAAAATCAGACTTTGAATAGATTATTTTGTAGCTTTAATAAAGTTAATCATTTCTGTAGAAAAAAAACTGGAAAAAATGAATGTTTCACTTATAAGATTATAATATAAATGGTTAAATTCAACCAAAAACCCATTGGCTGGCAGCCAATTTGACTATTTTTTGCTTTAAATTACATTTTTTTAGGTAAATACTTTTTTTTTTTATCCAATTTTTTGTCAAAGTGGATAACTATTTGGTGACATTAAAATGGCATATTCAACAGAAAAATGTTTAAGAATTAATTTTCAGGGGGACAATATATCTTTAACATATAAATAAGTGCAATAGGGTGGGACAAACAATAAATGTTCAATAACAATAGCAAAGTTCACAGTGGGAGGGATTGAAACTAGCTATAGAAGAGCATTGTTTCTCATGAACAATTGTGAATGGAAACTAGCTATATATCAAGAATTCAGATATTGAAGATATTGAAAATTGGCCAATATTTTTCTGAGAAATATAGTTTTGCTAATTATTAATATTTTTCAAAATATAAGAGTATTTTGCCATACCTTGATTCAAATCTTTTCTTTAGTTGTTCAATTTCTTTTTCATGAGCTTTTTGTAATGTTTTCAACTCATCTTCAATTTTCTTTTTGTCCATCATTTCTTTCTTCTCTCTTTCTACCTTTTCTTCAAACAGTTTTTTCTTCACTTCCTCTTCCACTTTTCTATGGAATCTAAATAACATTTGAAAATGCAATGTAAAAAGTAGTTTACAGGCATGTGCAGTTGTTCGTTATGCTCTAATGGTTTCTGTGTAGTCTTTTATATATTTACATTGTTATATACAATATTGCAGGGATCTTACAGAGAAAAGTTTATTTTCTGTAGTCGTAAGAAAAAAAAAATCATGAAATAAAGTTTCATACAAGTTAAGAAAAAAACAAATATAATATAAAACGAACAACACAAACCTGTCTTGATCCTCCATTTCGGCAAGTTTTTGTTTTTCTGATTCAATCCTCTTTAGTTCTTCTTTCCTCTGGTCTTCAAAGTCTGCCTGTTTCTTTTCTAATTCTGCTTCTGTCTTCTCCATCTGTCCTTCAAGTATTTCCAAATGCTAGAAAAAGTAAAGGAATTGGAATCTATTTAGTAACGTACGTAAATAATTGAACAGTGTTGATGGAACTTGCATATTTCCTCCTGTATTACAAAAACATTTAAAGATGTATTGTCCTCCAAAAACATGAAAATGAAGATTAATAAAATCAGACTTTGAATATGCCATTATGTAGTTCCAACAAAGGTAATCACTTGCATAGAAAAAATTGAAAAAATTATGTTTTCAATTTAAATTCAACTAAAAATCCATTGACTTCCTTCCAGTCAATTTGACTATTTTTGGCTTTAAATTATGTTTTTTGAGGTAAATAATTTTGTTTGTGAAAACAATTATGTGTCATTCAAATGGCATATTCAAGACAAAAATTTAAAAAAAAAAATTTTTCAGGGGGACAATGTATCTTTAAAAACTATAATACAATTGCATAAAAGAGAGTTATGTGGTGGGTATAGATTTTGCAGAGGTGTAAAACAAACAAAAAGGGTAAATTTATAATTGATATTTGATATAAAGACTTTTTAGGTTGGGTGAAGGAGCAAACCCCTTAAGGTTTCTAGAAATATGTCAGTAATTAACAAAAGGTAAAATCTAAAATAACTAAAGGTTTGTGAACAAGGTGCAATAAAACTTATTAATAAATAAAAATATTTTTAGATGAATACAAAATGCATAAAGTATATTATTTTATAGACATCTTGAAATGATTAAAAGTCAGCAAAATCTGTAGTACAAAACCCAAAAAAAGATTTGAGCTGCAAATATCAGTAATTTTATTAGTACCGTATATCCTCGGGTATAATCTCACTTTGGGTCTAATCCCACCCACTACTTTATGTCTGATTTCACAAACAGGCATATACCCAGGTATAGTCACAGTATTGACTTTTGGTCTGGATGTAGGCTTCTCTTTATCCAGTTCAGATGAGTTTTTACAAGAAATACTAATCATTTTTTCCAGAACCAGGGTTTCTCCGGGTATAGTCCCACCACCCAAAGTCAGCCCGATTTCGTGTTCTAGGGGGGGTTTATACCAGAGGAAATACGGTAGTGATCAATTCAAGTCACATGCTATTTTTGCTGGTTACACACCACTTTTCATTACAAGGTGTCTACAAATAAGAATTTAACAAAACCAAGCAATGAGATTGAAGCATAACCCCAAACCAACAACACATACAAATATAAATGTTTTATCAAATTTATACAGATATCAAACAAGAAAAATAATTAGTATTTCAGGGAATAATAGCAACAATCATATTTATTGACATTGAAAAGAAAAAGTTTAATGAAATGATTGTTAAGATAAAAGAAAAGCTGAGAAGAAAACCAGGTTAAAAATGTTTATTTGAAGGGTGTTAGATGCGTGACTTATGCCGACCTTTGCCTTGTTTTCCACAGGTGGCAGCAATGTATTTTCTACGTTGTCTTCAGATTTGGACTGCATGAAGTGAGAAAATGAACAATATGCATAAATTCAGAAAAGATATTGCAAGCCGTACAGTCAGCCTCCAAATAAACCAGACCCCTACGGGGGCCGTGGTTCTTATATGACCAACTATATTGAGGATTCCATTAAAATCTGATGACATTTGCAAAGAGGAATGTTGCACAGCTTAGGATGAGTGGGGAATTATAAACCAAATAAACCTGTTAATTCCCAATTCAACTATTGTATCAGGGAAGTAAGGTAGCTTCCATCACATTATCATACATGTGAGTAACAATTATTATTAAAAAACATATTTAAATGGTAATTTGATTGTGACCACAATAGCAAAATCCCTCTTTGCATTCTGAACACCTTCCAAGCAAAGGAACATGTGCACCTGTAGATGATATTAGCGGTTTTAATTAATAACTTAACACCTGTGAAAGTTATTAGAATGGTTGACAGTATTGTCATATTATGAAATTACCATCTACCTCTACTGCCCATGAAATTAACGAACATCATAAGAGTAATGCATCTTTGGTACTTACTGTACTATGATTGTTCGTTAATGGTTACTCGGTCTTAATTATTGTCCATAGTATTATTAAACTAAATAATGCCCCATTGATATGATTAGTACCAACACATAATATACAAATCAGACCCAGCCTCACATTTAAGCAATAGACATCAAATTGTAGAAACTTACATGGATTTTATGTTGCAATCGCAACTGATCTTCTTGCAGTTTCCACTTATTCTCCTTCAGCTTCTTTTCGTCTTCATAGTCATTGAGCTTCTGCAGATCATCGATTCCATCATCCTCTTTCTCTGTCAGTCGTTCTCTCTCTCTTTTAACCTGTTCCATCTCCTCTTCCATGATCTGTTGTGATTTCTTCACCAGCAAACTGTGGACATCCTCCATTTCAGATATACTCTCCCTCAACAGCTGGATACGTTCTAGTTCGGTCTTTCGCTGCTGTTCATTAAGAAGTTCTCGTTGTTCCAGAACAGTTTCCAAAGAGTCTCTAGACGCATCATGAGATGACATCAAGACTTTAATTCTTTCAGCACCTTCAACAATATCGATTCCTTCTCGTACAAAGTTTGAATTGAGATCTTGGTCATTTTTTACCATCTCTTCTAAAACTTTTTCATTCTCTTTCACTCTTTTCTTGATATCTTTCAAATCAAGTTCTCTTACTTCGATTTCTTTCTCCAAAGTATCTACATCCCACCCATCCATATTCTGCAATTTTTCCCACTCTTCGTCTAAAACCTTTTCATTTTCTTTTCTTCTTTCTTCTAAATGGCGGAACTCTTCCTCAATTTCTTTTTCAATCTCAATTTCAAGACAGTTCAATTCATCTTGTTCTTTTTCCAATTTTTCTTTTTCATTCCTTATTTCTTCTTTTTCTTCTTCTAACTTAACTTTCTCTTCTTCATTTTTAAAATGTCCTGCATCTAATGCTCTCTGAGTTTGTCCTTCTTTCTCGTTAAGTTCTTTGCGCTTATCATCCAGCATTGCACGTTTTTCCCAGATGTCTCCTACCATACGCTCTGCTTTATCTCTTATTTTCTCTTCTGCTTCTCTAATTGAATCGATCTGAGTTTGTTTCAATTCATCAAATTGTTCTTTAGCTTTAGCAAATTCTAAATTCTCTTGGGCAAGTTTGGCACAGGCTGTTTCCTCCATTTTACTGAAAATTTCCTTCGATATATTTAGTTTCTCTTTTAAACTTTCTAGTTTTTGTTGTTCTTTTTTGAGTTCTTTACATTCCTCTTCAATCTCCCAGTCCAAGATTTCTTTTCGTTTCTTAAAATCTTCTTCTCCCTAAAAGAACAAATATATTCTCATTTTTAAGTCAAGATGGAGGACATTGTGAAAGAATAATAATGAAATATATATAATGTAATGTTTGAACTTGCCTCTTTCTTTGCCAAATCCACCTCCTGTTGCTTTTCTTCTAATCGATCAATCTCCGAGTCTAACCTCAAACGTTTTTCTTCAAAATCTTTACTCATTCTTTCTCTTTCTTGTTTCAGATCTTCCTCAGCTTCCTTCACTAGAACATTATGTTGTTCAACCATTTCTTCCAATCGCAGTCGATCCTCCTCGATTGCAAGTTCAAGCTCAATACGATCTTTCTCAGTCTGCATCCGCACTTCCAATGTTTTATTAGCTTCAAATACTCTGTCATCTCTCTCCTTTTCCATTTTCTCTTTTTCTAAATTAAATTCTTCCAGCTGTTTTTGGACATTTAAACTCTGTCTCTTTAGTTTCTGTTGCTCTTTCTTGATCCTCTTTTCTGCCTCTTCGGCTTCCTTCTTTGAGTTTTCACTCTCTAGTCTCAATTTCTCCAGCTTCTTCCGCTTTTCATCTATGTCATTCTCTTTCTTTGACTGCTCTACTTTCCTTTTGTTTTCGGATTCCAAGAACTTTTCCTCAAGTTCTTGAATTTGAAGTCTACAAATAAATCAATGAAATATGAAATCATTATTAATTGTTTTCATATATCATTCTGTGCAGCTATGTTTAATTAAGATAGTTCAAAATAAAATGATGTGAATAAATTCTCTATAAACTTTCCAATTAAAATCGATTTATTTCTTATTTCACTATCAATATTAAGCTCTAAGGTTTGGCTGGTCTATAAAAATACATAAATTATTGATCGATACCTCTTTTCTTCTAATTTCTCAAATTCTTCTTTTTGTTGTTTTTCAAGTAGAATGCTTAAAAAAAAAATTTCAATGTGAAAATGAATGAAAAAAAAAATTCATAATGTTGTTGTTTTCTTGCAAATGATATAGGGAGCTTTCGATTTCCACGAATGACAACCAAACTTCATCCTCTGAATATTGAGATAAGAGTCCTCACTTCCCACCTTGACACGGGTTTGATGGTTTTTAGGTCCAAACGACAACCAACGACACATTGGTTGACCTGACCTAGGTTGGTCATCGGTCCTTGCAAACAAAGCTTTTGTAATTGTTGGATACTTACTTATGACTGTACATTAATGAGGGCGCTATAAGGTTTTCTGTTGATCTCATCATTGATAAATCATTCATTGATTTTGACATGCTTTTAAGTTCATTCTTAAGTCTCTTAGCCTCAGCAGGATGATTGAACCGAAATAAGTTTGTTCTTCCTATTGACACTATACAACCTGCAAATGAAACCAATTGCATTTTGTTGTTAGTATTGAAATGCATTCATTCATTCTTTTTATTCCATTTTCAGCTTACATATTATACAGTACGGTAGAACCTCTTCATTTCGCAAATTCAATGCATATAAAAAAATATATAAAATATAAAAAAATAGAAAAATACCAGACCAGTTGGCATAGAATTTTGAACTAAAAAGCAGTTTATCACACACAGGTTTCACTGTGTTGTTTAGGCGAAACCCATATTAAGAAGAAGATTCTTTCCTTTGAAACAAACAAAGGGCAAATTAATGGTCAAATCATATTCAGGGGACACCCTATTAAAAGGAACTCTCTGTTGTGTTCTGAGGGTGTTCCCTTACAGGGTTCAATTGTATGTAAATTTAAAAGGAAAAACAGGGTCCTCATCTTAAAACTAAAATGGTAATTAGAGTATACAAAAGATGATTAATTAGTTATTATATAGAAAGATTAGAATAAATATACAAAAAAAAGATAGAACTGAGAATTCAGTACCTTGTGTTAAGGCAATTGGTCTGTCAATTGATTTCCCGTTGACCGCACACAACGCTTTCTTTAACGGGTGCAAGGTAACAACGCCGTCACGATTAATTAGCATACAGTGTTCATCTTGTACATCAACTCCATACAGTACTAAACATATTAAATTAATCAAATATTTGTGAGAATGAAAAGAAAGTAAAAGATTTGCACTTTTTATAATTAAACGAATAATAATAAACTTACATATATCATTGCTTCGTTCAGCATCACAATGCCCTATTGAAGTCTTTCCTTCCTATAATAAATATAAGACAAAATTCAACAGTTAATCAATCAATCAATCTACTGTATATTATGTTACTGTATTAATGTTAATGCTTCCACCCATAAGATGTATAAAATAAAAAAAAGATGATTATTATTATAATTAAAAATTATGGAGGGAAACAAGATTGTCCTCCATGGTTAACTAGATTGTGAATTTGAGTGTGTCGTGGGGAAAGTATTTCTTTTTATGTATTTTGCATATTTATATTGTAGGGGCCCTCATAAGACAAGCTATTGCTTCTAGTTCGGGCCCCAGTTATTGTCAAATAACTGAATAAATGTGTATGAATGAATGAATGGATGAAAGAAAAAAACGTTCTCAAAATTTGAATATGGATTCTAGAGAATTGTATTGTATTCTTGAAATAATTTAGAAAAAACTGTTCTTGCCTTTATATGGTAAAGCTTTAGGCCGGTACTAAGCAAGTCATCATCAATGCCAATGAGATGGGGTAGCTCTGAGTCTAATACAACACTTATTCCCTCTGAACGCAAGGCTAAGGTTTTCTCCTGCAAACAAAAAGAACAAATGTAATACAAATGTTATTTCCAAAAATATTTTCCAAGTATAAGACTACCATTGTTGTTTTAATAAAGTATCTATGGATATATAAGTTGAGAACCCTGTATTGTATTAAAGATGTATTGTCCCCCAAAATAAAGATTTATATAATCACTCTTTGCAGTTTTAATGAAGTTAAAAAAAAATTCACTTATAAAAAGACAAAATAAACAGTTAAGTTAACCAGAAATCTATTGTATAACAGACAACCTGACTATTTTTGTATTTTAAATCACAGTTTTTTAAGTAAATAATTATTTGGTGACCAAATTTTTGATCATTTTTTTCTTTGTTTTTTGGGACTAAAGTTCTAGTTGTGTCAATTTTAATATTTCTTCGTGAAATTATTCATCTGTATAATATACATTGTATACATTGTATGCATTGATAAAGAAATGTCATCTGATAATTTTTAAAAAAATAACAAAAAACTAAGGTGTAATTAAAACAAATTTGTTACCTTCATAATGCGTTGAGTTTCCCTCCATTTTGTACTCCATTCTTCTGTGAGAACTCTGATCTGAGAAAGACAAATACAGATTTTATACACCATGTTTTCTCAATGGTGAAACAGTTATTTTATTCAATAAAATTGAATCAATCATAAGATTAGAATTACCATAGCCTCGTTTTCGTGTAGTTTATCTACCATGTTGGGTGATTCGGAGATCATCTGCAAAAAAAAAAAATCAAATGAAGGAATTTTGAATGCTATATCATTTTATCAAATCTCTTCACTAAATGGGAGAAAATCCTATTTTAGTGTGATTTTCCATTTTGTATTGTTTGTTTGTATATATTGAATTTTTATTCTGAAATAAAATGATCAAATCAAATCAATAAACTAGAACATCTTTTCTCCTTTGTTCATCTAAAGCTCTGTCTACACTATCGAACTAGTTTGTGAGTGCCCAAATATGGTAATGTATGCCCAAATATGGTATTGATACACATCATCATGTCCATATATGGACACATCACATTTTTTGTCACATAACATTTGATAGTGTAGACAGAGCTTTAACCACCATATTTAAAAAGAATTTGATATACTTACATGTTCACCACCACCACCCAACATAGATTTAAGACGATCGATCTCTGCTCTTAACTCACGGATAATCTTCACGTTAGGATCCTGAAGAAATTGTAAAATAAATTATTGCTGAAATTATTTTAAAAATTAGATTCCTATTTAAACTACATAGTCGTAGAAAATCAGACACATAGGACCTTTTAAAGTACCAAAACACAATTAAACAGCAATAAAAACAATTTAACGCATGGAACAGTACACTTTGTATGAATTCGTTGAAAGCCTAACCGCAGATCAACGTCTGTTACAAATTACTGCTGAAATAAGTTTTGTTGTGACCGCAACACTACCAATACAATTGCCAAATGAACTACCATAGTTATCAAAGTAGTACCAATGTTAAAGAATGACTATGTATAGCACTCATGAACAATTCTAAACATAATTCCTATAGGAAATACTGGAATGATTCAGTTCCTGTTAATCACATTACTAATAATCTTTCCTTTGTAAAATTAATACACAACCAAATAAACAAACAATTTTCCAAACTTAGTGTCATCTGTAAATCCTTTATAAGGCATTGTTTTAAGCTACACCACTTACCTCATTCACTGTTGGTTTGTTGATAATGTTTTTAGCCCTGTTTGCATATCTGAGTGTACTGAGAGACTCTCCATAATTGACATCAGCAGGAGATATGGCTACAAAATAAAGAAGGATATGTTATAAAAAGATCAGTCTAAAGCTCTGTCTACACTATAAAACTTAATGTGACAACAAAAATGTGATGTGCCCATATATAGACATGATGATGTCATATCACTGCCATATTTGGGCACATCACACTTTGATAGTGTACACAGAGTTTAGTAAAGTGATGTGTGTGGTACACCATGTTTTTCCTAAAGGAAATAACGTTTCGGTTATTGTACAATTAACTACCTTCTGGAGTAGAATAAAAACTGAAATGTCAAGACATTCTCAACATTCTTATTTTTTAATCAAACATATTTTCCTAGTGTTTATACGGCATGCAAAACTTTCATAATAATGTGATGTGCCAAAATAATGGTAATGACGTCATCATGTCCACATTTTGTTGTCACTTAAAGTTTGATAGTGTAGACAGAGCTTTAAAATCCTTGCCAGCCTTGATGCCTCCTAAAACTCTAAGACCGTCTAAAATATTACATTGCAGTGAGATAGAAATGCTGACATTCTTGGTAGTAAGGAATACTTGGTTACATTGAGCAAAAGATCGTAATCGTTATGACACTACAATGTCTGTCTAGGGAAATGAGACCAATGAACTATGTTGACTGTGTTGTAAGAGACACAAACTAATTTATGAACTCTATCTCAGATGCGTCTGTTTGATGATGATAATGATGGTAACAATAACTAAATTGTATATGCATAAGATGGATCTAATAAGAGACTTTGTATTAGAAATAAAAGACTCACTTGCAACCATAATAGTCTTTGAATTGCCTCCTAAACTGTCCTTCAGCAGCCATGTCAACACAGAGTCTCTGTAAGGCACGAATATTTGCTTCCTCTTGTTTTGCATTGATGAAATATCAGCTAAAACAACCAATAGCAAATTCATACATTATTATAAAAGTTTTCAATAAATTCAAACGTCTTTTTAAAGATCTCAGTGAACCTGGGGTTCTAGATCATCTTGGCCACATCTGTGTGCAATTCAGCCAAGTTACACCAAACATTTATATTGATTTATTTAAACAAAATTCTTATGCATCCAACAGCGAGTAACCAATGACAGGATAGATGTAGATAACTATGTTATAATTTATTGTGCTTATAAACAAGTCTCATTTGAGGCTTAGGGAGTGGAGTTGAAAGAGTTGTGAGTTACAACTTTGGCACTATGTCAGGATTGAACCCTGGACCTTTGGATTGGAAGGCAAGCACATTAACCATCAAGCAACAGCTCCATGCATTAATATGTAATTAAATAAAAACTTACCTAAGGAATGTATTACGTTGCCAAGGGTTACTAGAGACTTGTTGATGAGTGACCCTTCCTTTAACCTGTCCCCAGTAGCTCCTGTGGAAGCTGCACGTTCACTTATAAGAGAAAAAAAACAAAACACTAATTTTATGATAAATATTAGAGATTAGTCAAACTTCTAGGTTTTCTTAACATTAAAAGCTTTTTCTTTCTCAGTGGCGTAATGGCTATGCCCGCTCACTGGCTAAACCCCAGGGCTTATGGGGGTCCCTGAGCAGTGCCCAGAGGAAAAAAAGAAAAAGGCTAAAAATGCCCAAGGCCTCTAGCTTTGGGCCACTTTGGGTTCCTAAACCAGGGGACTCAGGCCTCAGTGTTACGCCACTGCTCTTTCTTTTTTTAAAGGAAATAAACATTTCTCAGATTGGAATAATAAATGTTTTTGAATTTGAATTGAAAACTCTATAAAATTTTCTTACCTTCCTGCCAGATCTACTAGGTTGATCTTGGATACTTTCTCACTCGGAAGGTCATTCTCAAACTTAGCCTATTAACACAGAAGAGAGACTTTACATAAAGCTCTGTCTACACTACCATATTTGGGTATATCACTACCATATTTGGGTATATCACTACCATATTTGGGTATACCACTACTATATTTTGGCACATCACACTTTTTTTTGTCAAACTAGTTTGATAGTGTAGACAGAGCTTAAGAGCAACATTGCTAATAAAGACTTGTGGGTTTATAGCCTATTAATACTCACATTAATTATTTTACAATTACATAAAAATTACTTCAAATCTGAGTATGGGCTTTCTTATACATTGGTAGTGTAATTGTAGACATCTGTGTTGTCTCAGAGTCAATGATGATATAAATAAATAATAATAAAAAAACTTGGTACAAACACAATAGGTGCAGCTTGCGCATCACATTATAACATTGAAAAAAAGAGATTCTTGATAATCATACATACACTAATGATCAAGAATAAAAATAGTTATTTTATCAGAAAATGAGTTTGTCTAACCTGTGTAAAGGTGATAGTGAAGATGGCATGCGATCTACTGCTAACATCATTCATGTTAGTAGACGCTGTTGTCCTGTTAATCAAAGAGTATAAAACAAAATATTATATTATTATAAAAAATATTGTATAAAGAAAAATAAGTAGTTGAAAAGGATATACGGTAATTATACTTAGTGGAAGAATCATTGTCAAAATGATATGAAGACAGTGATGATGATACTGAGAGTAAGGTAATGCAATCAGGTTACATAAACCAAAAGTTTAATAGTCTGTAAGTGCTAGCTTACCTGGATAAACCGACATTGGCCTATTCTCTCTGAGAATAGAGCTACAACCCAAATATATAAAAAATGTATGAAACACCCCTGTCAGATAATGGTACATTCCATGAACTCTGACCTCAAGTGGGAACATCTCAACACACCACCATCATCATTTCTTTTCGAAGTAGAAGTAACATGTCTGAATGAAGAGCTACACTACTTGGGTTAAGCACTGAGTGAGAATAGGCTCATGTCGGTTTATCCAGGTAAGCTAGGCATGAAATAGACTCTACTGTAATAAAGAACTATTACGCAGACGCTGTATGGAGGGTACTGCTTGAGGGTCGTGTCTATATTTTCTCATTTCATACTGGAAACTTAAATATGTATTTGATTTGACTTTAATTACCTTTGAACATTTCCTCTTTCCATTAGATTTTCTATATCTGAATAATCTGAAACTAAATGCTTTGAAAGATCTAAAAAGAAAAAAAACAGTAGTGTTGGTAGTCTGAGTCTGCCTTACATATTCTCTGAGGTGTGATCAAAGTAATTGAACATCCCTCTTCATAAATGGTATAGTCCACTCCACAAATCAACTCCAGCTTAAATTTGGTATTCATTTTTTAAATTAAGCATGGTGAAATCATGGGCCTATAAATGTATAGGTCCATGGTAAAATAAACAGTTCTAATTCTAATATATTTCTCAGTAACTGAACATTAGGGACAATCTCTCTTCCACAATTTTCTGGGAGCAAAAAATTACATATTTGCCGCCATCCCAAAATGTCATAACTACTGTATCTAACCTTGAACATATGGCCCGTCTCTCGGATGTTCACGAACTCTAAGAGAGTGCTCTTTGCGAGGTTTAAGTAAATCCCGCACTCTTTCGTTGTAAATTTCAAGGTAGCTGTATAGGGAATAACAAACAATTATACATAAAATGTGTATTTTTAATGCATTTTCTGTGCAGGGGAACACTAACATAAATATCAATAGTCTGTCAAAAATAGGTATCAAAAGTACTTTATAATTTCATTTTAGCTGTGAAAAGTGAAGAGCATGTGCCTCAAGCTGAACTTCTGGTGTAATAATTAATATAATAAATATATCTTCAATTCTCCATATCTGCAAAAATACCCAGGATGCAACATCTTGACCTTCAAGGTCACTGCTGCTGATTAGCAAGATTGTATCATTAAAAAAAGATAAGTAATTAAAAAAATTTATACCTAACTTCAGTGCGATAAGATACATCATTTTTATCTGCTCTTATTCTTGTGTAGAGGCCCTTAAAAGCAATAACAATTTATAAATAATACTTATGAAAATTAAAATTACTAGAATAAAAGGTAGATTGATAATTTTGAATTATTCTACAAATATCAATATATATTATTAATTATTAATTTATATATTGAAGATGTTAGAAATTATGATAATGATGTGTTTACTTATTAGAAACAATACGTTTTTTCTATATAAATGATGATATGTATAATCAGGTAAACTAACAATAGTAATGTACATATTTATTTTACTCGATGCTGCATCTGTAAATATTTACGTCTATATAGAGTAGAATGGCATATTGTTATACAACATAAAGCATTTTTGTTGGTTGCAAACTTATGCCGGTTTTATGACTTTATTTTCTGTCAAAGAGCTAACAACACAGTAGTCTCTATGTCTTGGGAAATTAATCTAAACTGGACTGCTTCGTCTTTGTTCAATTAAAATGATTAAATCTGATGGTACATGGTAGTAGAGAGCAGACAATCAAGTATTGTTTACCTCGCATATCCTTGGTATTAAGCCAGCTCCTTCCTGCAATTCAAACCGAATACTTATAATAATTATAAATATGACTAAAACAACAATGCATACATTAATATTGAATTTACGTAAATACTTAAAATATTGTATTGTATCGCCGTAGTTTTATGGGTGTTGTGTGCAAGTTAATAAAAACTGTATTACAAAATAATATACAAATAATTAATGCTTATGACTGATTGCAATGGGAAGAATATTTCATGAGCAAAACAAAATTAATTGTTCTAACTTCTAGAGGTTGGAGCAGAGTTAAATAATCCGGTTTTCAACTCATGAAATTATTCTCGCCATTGAAAAAAATTGAAACATTCCTTATTTGTTTTAAAACACACCAGTTCTCTAACATAAACTTTAAAAGTTTTATTGAATTAATATTCTGCTTCGATTAAAAAAGGTAGTGTTCGGATTTTTGGATTTGAATTAGAACGGTTATAGATGGCAGTGCACACTATACAGGTTGTGTTTTCCTGAATGGCATGTGATACAAAGCAATCAAATGGCGAGGAGACAAGGTTTTGGTTTTTTTAATAATGCATACACTTACACGTTGTCCCATCATTGTAAATGTTTTGCCTGAACCAGTCTGTCCATATGCAAATATGCATGCATTGTATCCTTCGAATGCGGCTTTTAAAACATCTGTGCCCAGGTCCTTGAAAACCTGTTGATAATAAAGAAAAATATTAACATTATAATAATTAGCAAATGTGTTATAATAACCAATATTCTATATGAAAATTATTACGTTTTTAAAAGATTTACTTATTAGGTTATTAAAATAGCCTAACCAATAATGCACTAATTTAATATGTTTAAATAACCTAGGTTTAAACTTTGTCTACACTATCAAACTTTATGTGAAAAAAAGTGATTTGCCCATATATGGACATGATGATGTCATACCACTACCACATTTGGGCATATCACCACCATATTTGGGCATCACACATTTTTTGTCAAACTAGTTTGATAGTGTAGACAGAGCTTAAAACTAACTACAAAAATGAGTGGGAAGTCATCATTCCAATAAAGATTAAATCATGATTTTCTTCACATTTGGTATTTAAATATAAAGGGAGCACCTTTCAAGAACCAATAAAATGTCTCTGAATAGGGGCATTTGGCATTTCTCTTCATTCATATTTAACAAGAAATTATCCTTTAAAATATAGGACTAATAAGAGTTTCCCAAATGAGGGGTTAAAATAGTTTTATCCAATTCTAATAGGTTACATAATGTTTAAATACTGTATTATAGTAAAATCTTATCAGTATTTGAAGCATGCACCTATCCTATCATGGTGACTACCCTGCCTTGCAGCACCCTATTCTAAGAAGCATCACACTTGTGGCAATTGTGGTCCTGTCTCCTGGTGTGCTGATCATTTCTAATCACACACATTCGCAATACATTATCAAAGCTCAATTTCTGCCATGGAATTTAATACTTACCGAATGTGGTTGGTTGCTACAATCTTTATGAAATATTCAATTACTTAATTTTACCACATGTAGACCATGGAGGTATGAAATTATAATTTTATACCTCCATGTGCAGACACTATTGGCAAATAATGTGTTTTATGTACAGACTTTAATAGGGAGCTTTCGATTTGTGACCTACGACCAACCTAGGTCAGGTCAATTGATGTGCCGTCGGTCAGTGCCTGGACCTAGAAACTATCAATTGACCTGTGCTGATGTCGGGAGGGAGGACACACGTCCCAATATTCCCACATGCGCACAATGAACTAACATGACATAGTTTGGTCGTTAATTTAATAATCATTAATTTAAAGCCCTCTATTATAATTTCACTCCTCTTGGACACCTAATTGGTCAAGCCTTGTTTGAACTTACTCGTTCCTGTGATGCAAAATGTGGATCCTTATGCGATGCTGACCAGTAGGAAAAATCATAGGTGAAGTTTTTAACTCGTTCTCGACCTTCTCCTGACCCATCGGTAGCAATCTATAAAACATTAATAAATGTATTAAATAAAAATCGCACGATTAAGATGGTCGATGTTCGAACTCGTAATAAGAATGGGAGAAAATACACCTGCACATTCCTTTTTTTAATTTTTATTTTATTTTTTTTATTTTATGTCTTTAGGCAATGTGGCCAAGGATTACCAATAGTGAAGTAATCACTGTCCTATCAGATAGGTGGTAATCCCCATGATACAGGGGCTATTTTGTAGAACCAGTTCACCGGGGTAACCCCCTACTCTTTTCGAATAATGAACTGGGTTCTTTAAAGTGCACACAGGTTATAACTGTGTACACTGGACCTACGGTTTATAGTCCTTATCCGAGAAGACTTGTTCCACCACCAGAACTAGGAGCGAGTCGGCCTCGAACCCTTGCCGATGTTGTTGGCTCTTTAGGTACGGTAAACGGCGCCCCTGCCTTAACCGCTTGGCCATTTGACTCATTAGTTTTCGCGGTGGTTTTTTCAAATGATCTTAAAGGACTTGTTGGTAGACATCAACTTAATCACTATCTATCATTAGAAAAGATCTGAGCAGTAGAATAGAAATTTTAAGCTTAAAACACTGAGCGACATAGAGTTGTTAAGAAATGAAGACCATAAGTGATGGTATGACCTCTAAAGGATACCCTTGACCTTCGTGTCGGACATACAATGATTTTTCATACATGAACCAACAGACTCTGTACCCATATAATGTAATATGGATTTACAGCGTTTAGGAGATTTATATTATATAATAAATAAAATGTAAGGAAATCTATATAGAATAAAACATCATTCTGTCCATCTTGATTATAGTAAGTATGATCAATGATGTTTTTAGTTAGGTTTGATAGGTGAAAATAAAATAAAGATCACATCAATGTTTGTAAAATGTATTTAATCAAAATATGGATATCTAGAGAAAAACAAATCATCTGCCCTTTCTGGATTATGGCTTACGGTCAAGGTAATGCACTGTAGGTAAAAATTGAAATAAATATTTAACATTTTAAAACTTAAGGTTTGATTGTGTAATATTGTGTGTGTACTCTGTATATGAATTTTTTGTTTATATTTTACATTTATCTGTTTTTTTTATCGTACTAATATTTGCCAATCTTTATAAGCTGAATTTCTATTGTTAGTTTATTATGATAATGAACAAATAAAGCATTTCAGTATTCAATATATTCTGAGTATATGATTATGATAAGGAATTTTCCACATAATCTCAACTATCCTTCTATTAAAAAACTGAGTACTGTTTAGCTTACTCTATAACTTAAAATTAATTTAACATTATTATTTATTTTTTTGTAGAGTAATGGTTTGTTCCATTGCTTTTTTTAAAATAGAATCTGACCAGTTTGACAAAATCAATTTACCAAAATGTTAAATAAATACTGTAATAAATTATGACTTTTGGCAAACTATCCTACAGTACAGTACAATATTTGTGTTTTTATATATATGGTACCAGCTTTTTGTGTGAATGTTAAAACATTTTAGAGAGTATAGAATAATATTTCCTTTTATCTCTTACTACCAGCACCCGTTCTTCTACCGATTATTAATTCCGGTTCTGCTACTAAACAATGACATGAAAAAACATAAGTGTGAATTAACATAAACAACAAAGTCTAAATTTGTTGGTGAAACAGGAAGTCCATATTCTATAACAACATCTGTAATTTTACTAGTTATATAAGAGTTTAGACAATTAATTAAAGGTTTGAACTCCATGTTAAATCGAAACTCAAAATTTTATTTAAGGTGGGGAGGGACCATACTGTATATTATATGGCTGCATGATATCGGCCAATCAGATATACAGTTTGAAGTCGAGTTTATTATACTCTTCGGATAGAAGAGAAATCTGCTAGTTTTCTGGAAAAACCCATTGTTAAATAATAATAAGACTCTCATTGAGCTAATTAAAAAATAATGTGTTAAGCCTCGTCTTTTCATTCAGTTAGTTTGCTGGAGTGGATTGGTTAATTCGATATGACTTAAAATGTGCAATTGAATGGAAAAGTTACATTTGAAATGAAATTGATTTTGTTGCTAATAATGATTGTACACCTGAAATAATATCTAATTTTAAACATTACACACTGAAGAACTATTCAAATGAATTAAGTCTCTATACAGTGAATATGTTCATCATATTTAACTGTGCAAAAACCAAATGACATACATCAGTACACAGTAGCAGTAGTAGTAGTCTGGTCAGACAGACAAAATTTCAAATGAATTATATTTATTAAAGATGCCAGTACTTTCAAATTAATTCTTTAAGTAAACAGGTATCTAATTCAATCTTAAATAAAAATACATGTCTTCATATATAATCTTGTATAAAATCTTGCAGAATGAGTCAATTTGGTCCCTTTTCCGTGTCTACAATGTGTACAGTAGTCTACACCACATTGAGGGTAAAGGGATTGATTGATACTGTATGTATATAGTATCAGATATTGAAAATTCAACTAGGTCCAATGAGGGACGTGTCTATATATATATATATAACAGCAATACTTTATTACCTCCACCAGAGGGGAGAGAGGTTATGTGGTCGATCACAGGTGTTTGTTTGTTTGTTTCTTTTCTATACATGTTAGTTAGCAGGATTACTCTAGAAGCTATTGCCCGACTTTTACAAGATTTCTAATGATGGTTTCATAGCTGTATGGAACATGTCATTAAATTTTCATATGCCTAGGCAGAGGTTTGCGCTCTCTGAGTGCCCTTCTAGTTTAAATGTCTTAATGGCCGTAAGCAACTTTAAATACAAAATTTAGATTAAAAAATATTACACTTTAAAAGAAAATTTTGCAGAAGAGTTTGATAGGGCGGCATATATAGTATTTCTTCTTCATTCTGACCAAATGCACATAAAAGAAAAATGAATTATTGTGGGCCTGTTGTGCATAATAAATCATTATTATAATTTGGCACATGACACCTGCCTTAGGGATACATGCTATAATCTATATTGAATTCTGTTCTAATTGCAATCTGATCCACAGAAACTGGGTGGATAAACGTTTTACTGTGGTTATCACAGTCAGCTCTACCACTAAAACCTATAATCAAATGTCCAGTTACTGGAAACTCTAATCTACATACAGTAGTTTTCAGAATACAAATTAACAAAATAATTTGGAAATTAAAGAAAATTCTTAAATTGAAAACATCCGAAATTCTTTAAAAATATTGTTAAAAATAAAGGTAACTACAAACTAGTTTAAGGTTAATTACTTTTTTTATCTTCTCTTAAGCAAAGAAACCTTAGAATTATTCAATTAAGTACAAGGGCAGTCTTTCTTTCTGAATGAGTGTGCTGAATAAATCAGGTCACCCTTACATCTACAGAATGTTTACTATACAAGGAGTCCTTCTGTTTGAACAATACAGATGTATACTTTAGTATAATTAAACAAAACCTGAAGTACAAATGTAGAAAATGCTGTTTACGCATGGTAACTCAAATGGTTTGTTTGATGATTTTACAAAGTGGTAAAAAAATTTGTTAACTGAATTTATTAAGGGGATAACAGTGTGGTTTGTACAGTGTGGAGAGAGAATAATCAGACAACATCAAATTTGTTAAATCCAATTCGTTTTTTGCCACCCCAGCCATATTGGCAGGCCTACAGTGCCATCTCCACCCTTAGCTGTCTGTTTTTTGTACAGTACATCCATGGAATGTCTATACAGTGGTATACAACTTTAACAATTAAAACAGTTTAACCATTAAAAAAACTTGTCTTTCTTATTGGGAAGCAGCATCCCAGTGTTTAAAAACACCCAGGGAGTGGTTGGGTATACCTATTGTAAGAGTGGTGGAATGTTATGGTATTCCAAATTTGTATTAATAAAAACATATTAACATAAATGCTAATGTACAGTAGTATTTAAACTTTGTTGACATGTGTAGGCTAAGGCCATTATCAAGGATCAAAGTTTAATAGATAATTTTTTTTTTGCCAATTGGGTTTATTTACTATACACCCCTTTTGGTTGACGTGTACACAAAACCAAGGTGTTATTACCATTTTAGAAGACCTTGACAATGAACGGCTTAGTGAACAATAATTTGCGTACTGTGGTGGGATTGTGAATCATTACATACAATGGCTGTAAGTCTCTGATGCATATAGAACAGATAAATTTACGGTTCACTGGATGGATGGTGAAAACAAGGGCGAAATAAATACAATATTTGTGGGTGTTTTCAGTTGTAAATCTAGAAATACCTTAGCTCATGGACATACAAGTATTATCATTATTACAAAATATTCTAAACATTTCAATATGATTTTACACTATAAAATTTCTTTAAATCATGAGGTCTATTCGACTGGTCACTCGCAACATTACAGTGGTCTATTCCCATTGCTCACATACAGTAAAATTTCGAAAAGAAGCCCATGGGCTTCATATTTTTTAGGACTCTTGAGTGGGATTCTATTTGAGATGGGCTTCTTTTAAAGATTACTTTTTGCAAATAAAGAGGAGAAGCATCTTCAAAATGAATGCTGTACATTTTATAAATTGCTACTACACTTACTGTATGATTTTTTAGACATTACCTGCCAATGTTACATAAAAAATATTTTATTGAACTTGATTTAAGCAGGTGGCAGCTTTAGTTAGTCATGAAGTATTTTAACTGATATCTGATATCATTATTATTTCTTGAATATCAATTATGCATTAAAAAATGTAAATATAAATACAAAAATACCTTTAGATTCGTTATGCTGGTCTTATTTCCCTTCATTGAAATAATGCATTTTGAATTCAAATTAACCTCTCTACAAAAAATAAAAACAAAAATACAAATCATCAGACTCACATAAATAGATATATTACAAATATTTTTCATGGTATTGGTATTTTCAAGTATAAAATATCGATGGAAGTGGCTTATAGCAGGAAATACTTGTCTGTGGCTAAATATCGAGTTACAAAAATTCACAACTGTTTATTAAGTAAAAATATAAAATTTTTTGATATTGTAAAAATAATATTATAATTTAATATTTATTCAATTGAATACATTTGTTATTCAATATAATATTTAAAAAAAACATTACTAGAAATGAAACAAAAGTACAACTAAATATCAAGTGCTTGCATGAATAAACCCCAAAACTTCTGCTGATCTCCCTGTCTGCCATCAGACAGAAGAAACTACACTTTATAATATAATATAAATAAATTATATTTTATTTTTAAACATTTTATTCACATTATATCTATCTAGGCCTAGGTAATTATCAAGGTAGTTAATACCATTATTAACACACATATATCATAATTATATTTTTAATTTAGTCCATTTTAAGATGTAATGATTAATATGAATTAAACTAAATTACAAAACAATGTATTGTAGCCTAGGCCTAGGCCACGAAAGTAGCATGAAAGTAAACCGCATCCTAGCTAGAGTACAGGCAGACGTCCAGTATTAACATCTATCTAGAGAGGAACTTCACCACTCCTGCTGGGCCTAGATATAAGAGGATCAAACATAAATAAAAACAGCTCATTTTTTAGTAAATAATGTAGTATTTTAATTACTATACCTTGTGTTCATAGGCCGCACTCGGACAGCAACTTTTACAGAAGCCATCTTTGTAAATCTGATGTTAATCCCGTGTGTTTATCCTCACATTTGGATCAGACTGCCATATTTCGTGTGATCCGATTTCAATCTACTTGTGTGGTCACATGACAATAACAATGGTTTGTTCCAAAGAAAAAAACGTGCTCAAACACCGCGGGCGATTCCATTATTTTCCGAATACTACAATGTGTGCGGGTTTTTTTTTCAAAACCTGTTCTTAATTTTGCTTAAAAGACAACTTAAGCCTCCAATTTAGTCTACATTGGTTCATTATAGACTGGAGAAATTGGCAATACTCGAGAAAAACCTATCGAATGCAATTGAACCAATTTAATAATGGAACAATGGACCAATTAATGTTCTTGGTTCACCTGTACTTGATCTTTCTTGTTGCATTCGAAAGATTTTGTAAAGGTTTCACCAAATGGATGGAAAAAGTTCTTTGCTTTTTAAATCCTGTATTACTTTTGTTAATGTTATTTTTTATATCTTGTACATAATTTAGTTTAATTTTCCTTGTAAATAGGCCGCACTCGGACAGCAACTTTTACAGAAGCCATCTTTGTAAATCATAACCATGAGACATAAAACTAAAACACAAGAGTAAGGAAAGAATTTTTAAAGCTTACTATAACTATTTGAATTTTATATTTTTATTTATGTTCTTATTGTAAAAAAAAAAAAAAAAAGAATTAAGAATAATAATTGTATTGCATTTTATATATTGTAAATATTTATTCATTTATATACCTTTGTCGTGGGTATGCATGTGTGCAATCATGTACTCGAATATATGCACTTGTGTGTTTTGTACAAAGACATAGACCTATTGTAGAAAGGAATAGTTAAAATAAAAGAAAATAATGAAAAAAGTGGATAATACATATAAAAGTATAAAGTATATATATATATATATATTTGACCGAGTTGTTTCGATCAAATCGTACTAAAGATAAAAGAAAGTACAAGAAAGTAACAGAAAAGAATAACAAGGGAATATATATTTGGATGAAGTGTAAAATCATTGTATTGATCATTTGAGAATGAAATGAATAAAATAGTGGTTAACGCCACAAAAGAGAAAAAAAAAAGAAGCCATCTTTGTAAATCTGATGTTAATCCCGTGTGTTTATCCTCACATTTGAGGAAAATAATATGAATAAATAATATGAATGAATATTAATAATATGAATAAATAATATGAATGAATATTATTTGTTTTAAACTTTAATATAGTATATTAAGTAGCCTAATATACAGTATACGCCTAATTAGTATTCAATAGCAATAGAGGGCGTATTGTCTTACATTACCAAAGTAAAAGCTTAGATGTTTTTTTAATAGTAGAGAAGATTTAGAGGGTTAAGTTCTGTATATTTAGAAAATATGCATTATTCATGATTTCTGCCATAACCAAGAGTGAAAATCAACCGGGTATAGGCCACGGTATCTATTTCGAAATCTGGCAAAATTCATAGAAAATTAGGGAAACCTAAAAATTAGCCCTCAATTAGCATTTCCTGTCACCAACTTTGGTGCTTAGTGCACATAATTATTATTGTTTTGTATTCACTTGATCTTGAAAATGGTTCTATGATGGTACCGAAACGTCGATCTCTATTTTTGTCATTAAATTTTATATTGAAAATAGGCATATTGTTAAATAATTTGTTTTCTCTAACTTTTATTTTACTTACTCTGGACGCACCTTCATTCAAGAAGTGTGCCACTGTTTCAAAAGTGTAGCTTCTAAATAAATTATTATATCATCGACTGTATTATTTAATTGTGTACTGAATCGCATTTCACTCGGAGAGTCTAAACTTACGAAATTTTTTAAATACAAATAAGAGCTCGTGTAAACACAACGTAGCTGGTTGTAATTATATTTTTCGATTTAAAATTCGCAACCACTCAGATTGCATTCTCTCCCTCCTTCCAAGACCGAAGTCTTGGAGGAACGGTCATCAATGAGCAAGGTCATTCCAGATGGAATTCTCAAGCCCCGCTTCGCGCTCAGAAGAGAATACTTACACTCGTCCTCGTGGGTTTGCGATTTGATCAACTTTATTCGTTTCTCCGTGAAACAAACTATAGAAATGATCCCTAAAAGTATGATCTTAGTTAAATTTGGCTGTAAAATTATATATATAGTAAATTATTATTTGCGCTAAACAAGTGTTGAATTGTAACAAAAAACTATAGTTTGAAGATAATTTTCATAAACTATCGACACATTTATAAATGAAACTATTAGTTATTATATCTACTTTACCAGAAAATAATATGAATAAATAATATGAATGAATATTATTTGTTTTAAACTTTAATATAGTATATTAAGTAGCCTAATATACAGTATACGCCTAATTAGTATTCAATAGCAATAGAGGGCGTATTGTCTTACATTACCAAAGTAAAAGCCTATCATCAAAAGTAGAATAATAGTATACTTTCCTGATTTTGCGCGATTTTCTTGATAATGAATTTATGGACACATACATTAAAGCAATTCTCTATTTCAGTGTCCTACTAGCATCAATAAATGAATAAACTTGAATTGAAAATGTCGTCCCCTGCATGGCAAAAATAGAAAAGAACAACGGCTTTCTAACTTTACTCAACTCCGGACTTACTTTTTTTGTTATCCCTTTTAAGCAGAATCATGAATAATTTCGTCATGGCATATTGGGGCGCTTTAATTATAACATCATTGACAGCAGATCAAATAGGTTTCTAAGCCAGCTGCTTGGCTCCACAGTTATCCTAGGTTGTTGTGGTCTCTTTATTCCCTGGGTTAAAGAACCCACCGACTGCTTAGATGTTTTTTTAATAGTAGAGAAGATTTAGAGGGTTAAGTTCTGTATATTTAGAAAATATGCATTATTCATGATTTCTGCCATAACCAAGAGTGAAAATCAACCGGGTATAGGCCGCGGTATCTATTTCGAAATCTGGCAAAATTCATAGAAAATTAGGGAAACCTAAAAATGACGTGGCACGGGCACATTTGGCTATGTATGATATGTAATAGTAACTATATTATAGTTATTATAGCATCATGGACATATACAAAAATGACTTTTTCTCATGGAAGAAAATGTGTATATTCATGGTGAAACACAATAAAATAGAGTACATGGTTTGAAGAAAGAAAGTCCTATTTCCTCCATGCAGAACGCCGCTAACGTATAGTAATGCGCGCGTTATTTTGTGACAAAATGGTGTACACTGCTATTCACAGTGTGACAAATCGTTTTGGAGGGCCGCCTGACAATCTTCAACTTCAAAATGCATCCTTTTACGTTGTCCTGTACTTTCATTTGAATAGTAAGTAATTATTAATATAAACTGCATACCTTTTCCAATTCACGCAACGCCGTACGCGTTTTTTTTTCATATTATTCAACTTTCCATATAGTAGTGACAGCACCGTCTCCAGCCCGCGAGATTGTCTACGTTGAGTTAATTAAACGGAACGGGAGACATCAGTGACAAATCTTACTATTGTATTTATTTTATATATTATATATAAATATATTATTTATTTATTGTTTTAATTATCTTGGAGAAGAAGCAAAATAAAAACACGAAAACAATGTTACACTGGGAAGCGCCTTTATTGACGTCACAATACACAGACCAAAGAATGACTCTGGTATCGATTCAACACAATAAATCAGGATTTACATCTATTACTAGTACATACATGCAAATTAAATGAACGCAGTACGTCTGCTGGTCCAACAAGATATAAACCGCGCTTGACTCATGCGGGTTCAATTGATTCCACTGGGAATCAAAGATTAAGTAGTTTCTGTTTTGGAATGACTGGTACACATGCAGACGCAGAAAGAGCAAAATAATAATTACAATTAAAATATATTAAAATGCACAAGTGTTCAATCAAAATATGACCATATTTGTCTGCTCATTTGCATAATGAATACAGGTGTTTGAATAGATAACCACTTATGAAAACGACACTATCTCCTCACAGTTAAACATCTCAACACATTTATATTCCTTTTTGGTGCAGATTTGTCTGTTCAGTTGCATATTAATCAGGTACTTGAATACAATTTTGTTTACAAATTTGCATAAACACAGGTGCTCAACTGGGTTCAAAGTTAATAAAAACGCTATACAGGAAAACAGAACAGAAAGATGCTTGTTTTCCAGTAGCCAAGGTGAGTAACCAGATTAAAGAAAACTGGAGGAATTTTTGATTTCAGTTCATTACTCAGTTAAAATATTTTTTTTTTAAGATACTGTACTTAAATTATTACATTACTATTAATTCATATTCAACACAAAAAAAAACTAATTCTGGAAAAATCTGAAAAGAAAAACAATGTCAATTTCAATAAAATATTTTTTTACGAACACTGTGTGCAATAAGGCGTTTATAAACAGATATCTCTTAAAGGAGTTCTTGACTAATAATATTCTTTCAAACACATATCCATTGAAAGGGTGCTATGCCCACATATACAATACCTTATTTACAAAACCATTTTATTTTTACTGTTTAAATTTTGTATATTCAATTTTCAACACATAAGTTGTAATTTAATTATACAATTGAATGTTATTTTCTTATTTTTAAATTGTTAACAGCACACTCATTTTGGACAAATTATTACAATGCTGCTTTTCTTAAATTCAAACACTACAGTATTTAATTTCTACAAAATTAATTATTTTAACAAGAAAAAGGATGGAAGATAGGCAAGCGGCAAGAAGAAATCATGGAAGAATGGTCAAGATATATCATTATTATACAAAGCCTTTTATTTTCGCAAAGCAAATATTCTAGAAAGTATATATTTTTGCACTTTTATTTTTCACTGGCTCTTAATTTTCGCAGGTTCTTAATTTTCGCACACAGTTAAATTTTGCACTCTTTTAATTTTCGCACTCTTAATTTCTGTGGTCAATTTATTTCTGCATGAAAATAATTAGCTTTATATATTAACAGACATATAAACCATACTCTACCACACTGAAGAATTCTGCATTTAAACGATGATAGAAGATATCACATTAATTTGCTCAATCGAATTGGAACTTTTATAGGGAGAAATTTCATGGAATAAATAAACAAAAGCTGACAATCAAACATCAGAGCAAATATTCTTCCAATTAGTTGTAAAGCAACAATTCTTCATGTGCTTAGAATATATCTTTTCTCAATAACTCTATATAATCATTTTTTTTCTATACAATTTAAGCCTCTTTTAAAGATAGGATGACAATCCTTTTAATCATTAAAGCGTCCCTATCCATATGATACGAGTAAATAAATTGTACTCTTTTACTTAAGCTTGGTACCCACTAGGACACAATGTAGAGAATAAAAACAGCGCAAGTAATTTGACCAATCACGACACAATGAATCATCCAAACTGTCGCTTGTGATTGGTCAACTCACTCGCATTTCACATATGGCATTGCGTCACGTCCAAGTGGGACCTAAGTTTTAATCTCCATCTCATACTTCCTGTATTTATGTTAGTAGTGGGGTGACGAGAAAGAGAATTTCTAAGAAATCCACCCTGTTTTAGCAACATTGGTCCAAGTTTTTGTAACAACAACAAAATTTAACAATCGAAGTAGATCCACACATTTCAATCCCATTTTTACTGCAAAAGCATGGCTATTTCAATTATAATGACAAACACACATATTTAACAACCTGTATTGGAAATGTATCCATATTTTTTAACAATTGTAAAATCAATATCAGTATTTTGTCCCTTAAATATTGGTCATTGTTGATGAGGTGAAGATAAACCAGACTCCTGATGGGGACTTCGGTTTCTAAGTAGATTGCGGTTTATAACAGAATTAAAAGAACGAGAAACTTACAATTACAATTCATTTGTTTTAAATCATCATTAAAATATAGGAAGTATAATTAATTATTAAAAATAATAAAATCACTAATCTAGCTAAAAAGACAAAATAATATTTACCTATTTTGCCCAAACAACAACATTTGAAAATGTATTTTTAAGGTTACAATACAATGAATACAGAATATTATGGATTTGATAAGCTATCAATACCTGACATTGCAATTAATATTATTTTTTAAAATATTTTTTTTCTCTCATGATGTACGGAATACAGTAATGCTACACGGCTGAACCAGACACTTCTGCTGATTTTGTTTCTTCTTTACCATTCTGTGGAGAAAGAAAAAGAAATTAAAATAAACTACGTAATTTATAAACATTGTGAATGCGATCGCGTACGTCAGCTCTGCTGATTGTGAGGATGCTTCTTGTATGAAAGGAGGTCATTGTAGTTCAATGGTGGTATGAGTACTTGGCCAGTTTGCAAAAGGTCAAATCATATTGATTGATATAATCACAGACTGAGAACTGATTTCTATATATTGTCAGTGACCACAAAATAGGTGACTACAGCTACTATACATCTTAAATGGGTTTTGTGTTTTCACAAGGCCTCAATACACTCCTTAATTAATTACAATGAAATTCTGTTTTTGTTAAACATGATGTCGCTTTGTGACATCACTGACAATATGCATATCATTGCAATATATTAACAGTTTAAATTACGACCATCTCAATATTAAAAACACATTTATTTTAAAAAACACAGTAACTGAATTTGTGATTCACTTTCATTGCTTCAAATTCTAATAAATGATTTAATAAACATAATATATCAGCTAAGACTTGGTCTAAAAATAGAATGAAATACAGTACATTAGTTGGGATATTCCTGTTTGATGGGAGGCTAAAATATAATGATATAAATATATATGTATTAAAATGATAATACACAATGGTTTAGTAAAAACAATGTAAAACATTGACAGAAGCAGGGAGGAGAAAAAGTGCGATTCACAAACATAGAAAGACAGATGAGATCTGTTGCTTTATTTTTCAATTCCAATTAAATCTATGAATAAAAAACCTCTTTTAATTCAAGACATTAGCTATTCTAGATGTATTTAAGCATTCATTTTATGAAGCTGCAGAAAACTCAAAATGGATTTCATGATGACAAACGATCACTGCACTACACAGTTAAGTACAAACAGACATATGCTAACAAAATCTAGCATTTCACTGCTTATTTGTACGCTAGACACCCAAGTTACGTTAGCATTCTTGTAGTTGCTAGCATTTTGTTTTTTTTTGTTCACAACAAATTAACAATATAAAAAAGTATACTGTAGGTATGACATGCCAAGTGTGCCAAAATGTTTTCTTTTTACAAGTAAGTCTAGACTAAGATTTAGCAGCTGATTTGCTAATCATTGTTATTCTTTGGAGGATGATAATGATTACACTAATTATTGCAAATTATGACAAATATATAGATATATATGATAATGCAATAGATGCGATTACTAAACTAAGTACTGAAAACTGTTTTAGTACACAGACAGAAAAAAGTACTTTGAAATCCTTAACTTAATGTGTAAAGTGCAATTTGCATAATTAGCTTTGCTATACAGGTGTCCTCTTTAAACAAATCAACCCATGGGTTTGTTATAAAAAATCAATAACCAGGTGTCGAGTGTAAATTTGAATGAACTTTTCTATACAGGTGGTTAGAAGATACCAGGTAGTAGGAAAAGATTATATGCTAAATTTAGAAACCAGTGAGCTAGAAATAAAACCTACTTTGGACTTTTCTTCCTTAGCGGCCTCTACTAGCTGCTGCTCCATCTCCTTTTGCGAGAGTTGCGACGTTCCCTCAGCCTAGCAAATGAGTATACAAAGCCGTCAGCTACCATGCACACTATTTTATTGTTAAGTGGTGCTAAATTTACTAGAATGTTGGTGAGTGTAAAGTAAGTATGCAAATTAGGCAGAAAGATTTGTGATAGACAACCCAAGTGACTATACTAATTACATTTTTGATAAATCACAATTTTTGTTGTTAGTAAAGCAATATGTGTAAAATTGTTTAATGCGATAGTATTATAAAATGTGAAAATGAAAACTTAGTATTAGAAAAGAAGCCATTGATTTAGTGTTGATTAATTCTAAACAAATTTGTGTTAGTTTTGCATCTGTGAGATGTTTATTCTACTAATGTGTCTATTCAACCAATGTGTCTATTCAACCAATGTGCCTATTCAATGGAACAATTATTCCCATGTATGCTTCAATAATTTCTAAAAAAAAGGACTATATATAAAATATTAATTTAATACTACAAATGTTTTTTCTGCCTAGACATTGGTCTTTTAAATATACTATGTTTTTTTGGTGTCTTTATTTCAATATGACAAAGATGTTAGAATTCACAAAAATTGGGGTATACCAAACTTCATAAATAACAAAATCCACACATATTAATATTTACTATCCCATTACGCACTAACTAAATCTACAACAGGGTAAAATCCATGTCCATTTTCCTACTCATTATATTAAATAAATTTGGCGAAATGTAGAGGCCAGTGTCAATGAATATGGCACTGATCTCGTTCCCATCAGTGGCGGTAAAAACCCAAACAGCCAGTTAATAAACAAGTAAATTCAAAGTTCAAACGTTGCCAAAAAAAAAAAACTGTTACTATATTGGATACTTCCTTCAGAGAACATGTAATATTCTATCACATGAGAAAGTCATAAATATTTCAGTAATAGTATTTACCAATCTATACTGTACTGTAATAATAATAATATTGCAAACTTACAACATAAATGTAAAGTCAACAGAAAAACACTGCAATATTATGCAACTTTGAATTAACAAACACCACACATGCACAACACATTGTTAGTGAGAACACCAAAAAAACTGAACATGTACAAAAAGACTGACAATTGCAAAGCAAAACGAATATCACAACACTATGAAACGTGAAAAAGAGGTCAAAGTTGAATGTCTTTTCATCATTAACCTAATAGTAGCAAAATGACAATGAAACTTTGAATTGAGCTAAAAGATGACAATTGGTTTAAAAACATAAACATTGCCAATATCCATATTTTGTGACCATGTTAATTCTAACAAAGCGATTGTGAAAACGGTAAAAAAGGGCCATTCTATCATATGCATTTCCTTAAATGTGACAAATTACAATGAATTGCAATAAATGACAATTTAGGCAGGCAGTGAGTGCACTTATCTTTTGTTTCATCAGGAACAATAAACCTACATACTTCAGGAGTTTGGATTGACACCCTCTTCATAAACTGAAGAGGCATTTGTTTGAGAGGGAACAGTTATGGAAGGCTACCTGTAAAGACCTATTGCTACACTTATATCACTGACTTACATCCAGCTGGCCTAGCTTGGCCTTCAGATCTTTGGTAACCTCTCTTTCAGCTGACAAAAGTGTCTGATTTTTCTTCAACATGTTCTGCAGTTTGGCTGCAGCTGTTCCCAGCTCCTTTGTCATGCTTTTCTCCTTCTGTAATGCTGTTTTTGTTTCTTGTAATTCCTTTAAAAAAGAGTGATTTTTATTATCACATTATTTTATTAGAAGGCAAGTATGTTTTCCTTTTCATAAAGGCACATTTTTCTAGGATTGAATGAAAATTTAGTGGTAACACAAAAGGGTAAAATAAACCTAGAGGTCATTCCATACCTTAGTAACGACCTCTAGGTCATCTCCTGGGCTGCCCTTCTGTTCATTGGCTGTTTCTAATGCAAGCTTGGCTGCTTCCAGATCTTTCTTGAGTTGTTCTACGCCTTTAGCGGTCTCGTCTGACACCTTACGTGCTGCTTCCAATTCAGCCGTTACTTCTGATAGCTTTTTCTTCGACACAGCTTCGGCTTCCTTAGCTCTGTCCAACTCCTCTGTGAGTTGGTTGTTTGGTGCTGAGGTCGATGCCTCTGAGAGGTCATTTGACAATTTCTTACACTTTTCTTGCTCATTGGCGAGTTTAGTTTTCAACTGAAAAAAAAAAAAATTAAATTTTCTCAATTCATGGGAAATATTCCTCTAATAGGGGTGGCCCCTAAATAGGAATTTCCCAATTGTGGGGGTTTACTATTTACCCATTTATAATTTACATTATTTGTGCAACCATCGTTCATTCAGTACAAGGAATTTGATTTTAATATGAAGTATTTACAAACTACATCATCATCAAAGCTACCTCAACCCTGGGGTTTACAATGCGATTGATACATCTCCATATACCATATATCCTCTGGTATAATCCCACCCCTCTAGAACACAAAATTGGGCCGACTTTGGTGGGACTATACCCTGGGGAAACCCTAGTTCATGAAAAAAATTATTGTTAAGCATTTCTTGTAAAAACTGAACTGAATAGAGAGAAGCCTAAATCCAGACAAAAAGTCAATACTGGGACTACACCTGGGGATATGCCTGTTTGTGAAATCAGACAAAGCAGGTAGGCGGTGGGAGTGGGATTATACCAGAGGATATATGGTAGATGTAAATACATAGGGTAAGTAAACTTAAAGCTTTCACTGGTGAATTTGATAAGGAAGTAGGAGTATATATTAGTATGACATTATTTGTCCGTCAATATATGAATAAAATGTAATGACATAAGTTAATTCAATCTAAAATAAAAACATGCAAAACAATTAAATATTAGATGAATGAAAATACAAACCTCTGTTACCTGTATGCTAAGAAGTAACATTGATGCACTATAATAGTGTTTAAAAACATATAAATACAAACCTCTATTACATGTATGCTAAGAAGCAATGACCGTGCAACTTACTATGTTATGGTGATTTTGAACTTACAATATAAAATAATGAATTATTAGGATCATAGTGTGCTGTGCTTTATGTGTACTAGTACTACTAGTTTCTAGTGATAATTATGATTATTAATAATTATAATACTTTTACAATTCATATAAAATGGAATGAACGATCGAGTTAATGACTAAAGCTTAATTACACTGTAAACTTGCTAAAAACCAGATATCTCTGGACTTGCTCAACATTTTCTACTTTTAATTGAATTTAGAAAAGCATTTGGACTTGTATCTTTCTGGTTGTATTGTTTTGGGAGTTTTATTTAGCCCATGAATTTTTGCTATGTTCTCCTGCCTCCACAACTTCTATCAAATACCACAACCTTCCAAAGATACCTTTTTGATTTGATTATGTAAACTGCAACCAAGATTAAAATGCCATAACACTAGTGTATATCTAAATATTAACCTATAGTGCAAAAAGAAAATTGTGTAATTCTACCTACGCAAGCCAATATAACTCTCCACCAACAACTAAATTCCCAAAAACATTTCAAATATATCAGTGCCAGCCAGGTCAATCAGAAGTTAAGCTGTGTGAAATGCACCTAAAAACACCAATGCACAGATTGATCGCTTTCTTGTGAACGGGCGGCAATACGCGCATACTTACATCGTCTATTTCCCCGCTTAACTTGTCAACCGACTCTTGATTAGCAGTATCAAAATCGGTCTTAACTTGCGCAAGTTGTTTTTGCACTTCGGCTAAAACATTGTTGGTACTATCATTTGCATTTGACACGGAAATGACCTCTTGTGAGAGTTCTTGGATAATTTCTTGAGATGCCTTCAATTCGACTAGCAATCCCTGGTTTAACTGTTCGTTCTTCTCGGCTTGCTCACGCAACTATTTAGTGGATTAAGGGTGGATTTTTTGACAAATGTGGGGAGGATTTATAACAATAGATATTATTAGGATACAATTGGGTATTCAATAGTTTAGTCCTTACACAAGAGTACTTTCACCTAGTCTACAAACACAGCTATACTAACAAGACTCAAGCTTTAAAAACATCCTTTCAACCAAAAACAAATGCCTCGACAAAGTACTGTTTGTGACTACACAATTTTAACCATGGTGGATAATAAAATAATGTTACAATTTTAATTCACACTATATATGTCTTTAAATTTAAATTAAATTCTATACAGTGGAACCTCTCGCTTTGGACATCACTATTATAGAGTAGAGTCTAATTTTCCACAAGCACAACAGCCACAAACATTATATTTCTCACCACTATTTGAAGATCTCTTCCTGAAATGTTGGTACATACTTAACAATTGTTGTAGTTACATCACTGTCAAATTATTAACTAAAATATGAAATTGTGCTAAGGTTGTTATCAATTACAAATCATTGGATCTTAAAAATATCCATGCATTTTATTGTATATTTGTTTACTATCCCTTACCTGTTGAGCTGTCTCAATCTCTTCTGTTAATGAGGCAAGTTCGGCTTTTGTCTGTAAGAATATTACAATCATGCTACATGCTAACCAAACATTACAAGCCATGATATTAACCTTATATCATTCATCACAAATGCACACATGTAACATCTTTAAGCTCTGTCTACACTATCGAACCTTATGTGACAAAAAATGTGACGTGCCCATATACATGGACATGATGATGTCATATCACTACCATACTTGGGCACATCACACTTTTTTTGTCAAATTAGTTTGATATGGTAGACAGAGCTTTAGCATACATCAACAAGCATTAACTTGTGAGAAGAACTTCTACAAAGTTTGCATAAATTCAATGGCAGAGCTTGTAAGTCAAGATAGAAGGTTAACATCATAGTTTAAACACTCCATATCCATGCTACTTTTCGGTACATGCAATAAATACTACCACATATTCACAATAGAGAAGGGGTAGACATGTGTGAACCTCTGGGTGTACTAGAGGTAAGGAGGTCCATACAAGAAAATGTGGTATCAACAACATTATAAATTGGATAGTGTAGGTGCAGAGGCAATACCAACACTTTGGGATAAGCAAAAATAAATTTGTTTTCGAAATCATAGTCTTAAATTTGATATTCTTAAATCTGCATTATCATATCACAAAATAAAAACATCTAACATTGAGATTGTAAACAAACAAGTAGAACTAAATATATTAACAGTCACAACAAGAAAAACAAAATTATGTCAAGTATTCATGTGTTCTTACCTGGGTAAGTTCTGTTTCGGCAACAGTTAACTTCTCGTGCCATTTACTCTCTTCTGATTGGACAGATGCTTGAAGCTGGTTTAGAATTTTCTCCTGAAGTTCAAATTAATTAAGAAGGTTTTAGAAATCAATGTTTGTTATCTCTTACTGCAAATCAAATCATCATGAGAAAACATGAAAAAAACAAAAAAATAGACTAAATCTCTGTCTACACTATCAAACTAGTTTGACAAAAAAGTGTGATGTTCCCAAATATGGTAGTGATATGCCCAAATATGGTAGTGATATGACATATCTATATATGGGCACATCACATTTTTTTGTCATATAAAGTTTGATAGTGTAGACAGAACTTTAGATGCCAAGAAGGACAAAAAAGTGAATCCAATGACTGTAACTGTGACCCATACCATCTTAGTTTACATAAATAATCATAAAAACTATAGATTGTCCACAATTCTTGTCCTCATATAGTTTGTTTTTGTGGTAGAGGTGTAATTTTGGATGCAGCTTGGATGTAGTGCTGGGTGGGGCTAAACAGTCAATATTCCTTCCACCCAATTTAGGTAACCTCTTGTTAGTTACGTCAAGATGCTTACCGTATCAGCCAAGACTTTCTTATAATGTTGACACTGAGAAGCTAATTGTGTCTTTTCATTCGCTGCAGTTGATAATTGAATATTAAGACTATCGATCTGCAAGAAATTAAAAACAAATGGTAACCAAGGATAGTTACACTGGATTTTGACCATTGTTCACACTTGGATATTTTCACGCAAAATTTAGTTAAAAACGATTGACTCACAAGTGTTAACATGATCTTTTAGCCGAGTGGGTAGTTTTACCAAGACCATGGTAGGTTTTACTGGGCATGTAGTGGTCGGTAAAATTAACTATTGGACTTAATTTAACACTGTGGTCTTCATCTGGTTAAAATTTTTTAATCTGCCTACAATTTTTTACATTACGTTGGTATAACGTAAAGACGTATACACAGATGGTTAACGACTGTGGGAATTGTAGCCAGTATTTGGATTGGAATTTTCTTGGTCACTTTAGCCAGCAACTTGGTTTAATATGATCAAATTTTGATCAAATTAAGTCGAGTGCGATCAAGGCTTTAAGGTATAGATCATTATTACTACACAAAAGAATAAAATGCAATGAAGCATGACTTCATGCAAATGTGTGAATCAATCACCAATGTGACAGCTTCAAATAACAAGTTTGGTGAAGCTATCACAACACTCACTGGCTTGTGATAAAGCCAATACAATATTAAAAACTTACAGTTTCTGATTGGTTGCTTTCTTCAGCTGTATTACTAAGTGAATCTTTAGCTTGTAATTCAAATGCAGTTAACCACTCAGAATGAGGCTAAAAATGAAAACAAAAAAGAGTTTGAATATTAGTTGGGGTGCCTTTTCCTCATTCTCTCAGATTTCTTCAAATTTATCATTTTTAAATTTCAACGGATGGTTTATAATTTGTTCTGTGCTTGTTGAGTTATATATTACTATATAACATAGTATTACATCATTATTACACAGACATGCTAATTGAAGGCAGGCTACTAAAAAAATGGAAATACTGGTTACATACATACATAGTTATTTCATCGTGTTTATAGTGTACAAACTTATGATGGGCTATAGGCTATTAACTTAGCAGATAACTGAAATAATAGACCAAACATCAATCGATCAATCAGTATAGGATTTTTTTTTTAATTTTTCTTTTTTATGGATACTATTCAGAGGCAGTGTATAAGTGGTAGCTGGCAGAGATAGATTTAACCAGTAAAGGAAAACAAACTAATTCCTTGTATTGTTCTGATTAAACATACTTACAAGTTTAGAATCTATTGCTACATCTGGGAAGAGATTCTTAAGCGTGTTTCTAGCACTTGCTTGTTCTGTTGTCACAGCACTGGACAGTTGATCCTGAAAAAGTAAAATAACACCAGAAATGATGTGAGTGATAATATCTTACAATCAAATCATCTTTTTAAAATGCTACAGATAAATTGTTAGTAAACTTTTAGCCACTACTTCAAATATTAATTGATTTGGGTACCAATTAACCCAAATTTTAACAAAAAAGGATTATCCCAAATAACCAAGCCTGTTATAATACTGTTTAATAATTTTTTAATTTCTGAATAAAAACAACAGAGAAAGCACAGTAAAAAATTTAGATACAATATATTTCTTGAAGCAAAACTATTTCCAAGAAAGTAGCTTTTGGGAAAAAAGGTGAATACTTAAGTAATGTGTTTGGAAATGAAATTAGTGAGCAGAAATATGTCTTTACAGTCAACCACCAATATTTAAGGGGCACCCCTACTAAGGGACACTTTCCCATGAAAATAAAGAGGGAAATATATGTTTTAATAATACAGCCAACCAATATTCAGGGGTACTTTCTTGTAAAAGCAATGACATTAAATATATTGTTTACCACTAAACTACAGCCAACCAATATGCAGGGGAGACAGCTACTATATTAAGGGGACACCTTTTAGTTCCAAAATTGTTCTTTTTAAATAGAGGTTCTGCTGTATTTATGAATAAAAATATATTTTAAACTATTAACTGAATTATTATTATTATTTTTCAGACTATATGAAACACCAATTAAGAAATAAATTAATATTAATCGACACATCCTTCCAAAAGTGAGAACACATAAAAACATGTGACTACTGTACATGTAATTATAATAAAATTAAATTATATTCATAAGTAAAAAAACAGGGTAATATTTAACAGTGTACAAATTTAATAGGAATATAGTCTTATTTCTATTTCAATGTTAGAATTTCAAAAGAAAGTTACATTAAAAATATGCATTTAAATAAAGTGTTGCACAGCATGATATAGCCAGTAAACACAGAACCACTGAGAATATCAATAGTATCATATCATTTCAAAACATCAGACACGTTATAAATTAGTTGGGCTGCCGGCATGTCAAATTCTTGGAAGAAAAAGCATTAGCAAAAAATAAAGTGCGATATTTGGATAAATGTTTTCTTCATTGCTAATAAATAATTCACAATATAGAAAACATTAAAAGTGTTGAAACGAACGTTATGGAATCTAGAACGAGACTTATCGACTTAGCTGTGATTCTAATACTCGTTTATAGCTCTCCTGTGAATATTGTGGGGGAAAAAATGCGTGGCACACTTACAGTACATAATTTATGATAGCATCTACAGTGTTTGATATACAAAACAAATTCATAGCAAGACTTCCTTTTTCAAATTTGTTCATTCAAACTCTTATTTTTTCAGCCAAAAATGAAGAAAATGATATATAATAACAAATTAAAAATATTGAAAAGGGCACTGCAGCCAAACTAGCAAAGCATGTGACAGGCAAGCCCAAATATTGGATATGCCTACTAGCAATATAATCATATATTTTGGTCAATTTTGTTTATACTTTTAATGACAAGCATAGAAACGGTTTAAAATAAAATACTATAGAATTTATAAAAATACAAGCATTTTTTTTCTAGTACCACATATTCTCTGGTATAATCCCACCCACCTAGAACACAAAATTGAGCCGACTTGGGGGATGGGACTATATCCGGAGAAAAACTGGTTCAGGAAAAAAATGATTGGTAAGCATTTCTTAAAATTCATCTGAACTGGCTAGAGAGAGGCCTACATCCAGACCAAAAGGCAATACTGGGACTATACCTGGGGACATGTCTGCCTGTGAAATCAGAAATAAAGTAGGGGGTGGGATTATACCCGAGAATATATGGTAGTTTAATATTATCAATTGCTATGAACCAGTGCTGTTCTTCTATTTCACAATCCATACGCCACAAGGTACAGTATGTCCAAGATTCTCTGTGCAAACTTTATCAACATAATGTAACATATAGAAAGTGGACGATTTCGCAGCAGTTAAAGTTAAGGTGTAGAAATGACACCTGTATAATGAAATAAAATGTGTAATCTTTCTGCTCGTTGATTTTCTAACCAATTTGAATTACGGCACATGGATTGTGAAATTCAGAGATTTTTTTTGTTGTGGTAATGATTTTTTTTCACATGAACAGAAAATTAAAAACAAAATCTAAATGCAAACTGAGAAGAAATCAAAGAAAATCTTGATAGTAATAGTAAGTGAACATTAAGAACATTGTTACTTATGAACCTTGTGCAACATGATATTTATAAATATAATAAAAACATTACTCCACCCAGCATGCCACAAAATTTACATAACATTTTTCAATATTAACAATGTTATAAGCTACCTTAAGATCCTTTAGTGCCTGGGACACTTTCTCCTCACAGGCTTTTTCTGAAGCTGAGATGGCATTCATTGCCTTCCAGTTTTTATCTCGTAGGGCCTAGGCATAGAACACAGAAGAAGGGGGATTGTTTCCTACTAATATTTGTATTGTACACCCTTTCATACCAATAATTAAACTATTATAAAAAATACTAATAATATATACTCATGTTTGTTAATAATGGTGACGATAATAACAACATTAAGCTCTGTCTAAACTATCAAACTTTAAGTGACAATGTTATGTGCCCGGACACGAGGACATCATATACCTACAATATTTGGGCACATCACATCTTTTTTGTCAAACTAGTTGATAGTGTAGACAGAGCTTTAAACAACATAAAATGACAAGAACATTGATTGACGAGGAGCTACAGTGACAGATCCAGGCTGGCTATGAGTTTAGTGATTGTAAATGGGTTGTCTTGGCTATATTTCATGTTCAATAGGAATGGCTTTATTCCATTGAGCACAGTAAACTATTTGAGAGCCCTTCATTTTTCATGATTTTTCATTTTCCTATTTTTTTTCTTCATGTTAACAAAATTAAATATTGATTACTTACATCATTTTTTTTCTTCTGCTTATCTACCTCTGCCTTAAGCTTTTCAAGTTCGGACTGACTAGAACCAACTTTTTCTTGAAGATCAGTAATTATTGATTCTTTTTCTTTTAGTCTGCAAGTAAAGTAAAATTATCATCAATTGGTGTTTTACTCTCAACCAGAATTTAATTAAAAAAAAATATTTTAAAGACCTGCATTATTTTGTATTTTCAAGAACCTTTTCCTACATACAATACAGAATATTGAACACCATGAGTGAGGACATGAGTTTCAAATTTTGGATCGATACAAACAAAGTTTTTTATATTTTTATGATAAAGTCTACGATTTCAAGAAAGCTGATTAAAATCTTGAGCTATCTTTATCTTCAATATAGGCCAAAGTATAAAATAGCAAAGTGCACTTCGCAGTATTTCGCTCAGTTTCGGAGTGCTTAAATTATGGTAACATTTAACCTGTTGAGGTCAAGTTCCATTATCAATTCAGTGACCATGAACGTGAATCAAACTTGTACATACATCCACATATGCAATATATGCATGTTTTACATAGCTTAAAGCAGTCTTAAATGCTATACAGAGACATGAATGGTTAAAGGTGAAAGGTTAAAAGTAAAAACTTACAATGACTCTGTCTCTTTGACCTGTCCATTAATGGCACTGTCAGATTCTGTTTTGTTTGCTAAGCTCTTCTTAAGCTCTGAAACTTGGCTATTCAATGAACTAATTTGATTTTTTTGATCCTGAAAATAAAAGAATAAGTTATTTCAGGTATTTCTAACATTTCTATTCTGTATGGTTAACATGCTTTCTTTCCAATCTTGATGTCTAAGGTTCAATCCTGACCTAGTGCCAGGTAACTCACGACTCTATATACTCCACTCCCTAAGCCTCAAAAGAGGCTTTAGATAGAGGTTTTAGAGAGTTTATTATAAGCTTGATAAATTATAGTTTATCCATCCTGTAATTAAAGGGCAATTTAACTAATTAATTAACTTTTTTACCTGTATTTGTTTCTCCTTTTCAATAGTGGATTGCTCTCGGCTATTTAACTGATCTGCTGAAGATTTCAATTTGTCTTTCAGTTCATCATTCTGCTCATTTGCATCCTATTAAATAAAATAGAAACAGTTAATATTTTATGATAGGCATATATACAAAATTAAACAATAAGAATTACCTTGATTAAAATAATACATAGGTAATGATATAAGAGTAAATGAAAAAAAATTGTTAAAATATAATAGTTTGTATAATACAAAAATGAAATGATAGAATGTATTATGGTATCATCATTTGGATCATTCAGGCTCCACAACAAAATAATGGAGATCCTGAGATGATCTGATACCGGTGTTTTTTGTTTTTTCTTTTTTATTTAAACTTATTTATGCAATTGATTTTGTAACTATGGACGTCCGTTTCCGAAATAAAAGTAAAATGAAATGAATACAATTAAAAATGTACCTGAATACCAAATGTTTATATTAAAAAAAAAAAACAATCCTAAATTATAATGGATGGATTGTATGATCTGCTAAACATCAGGTAATAGTCATTTTTAATTTAAAAAAAATTAACTTTGTTGATTTACTAGCGATACTGAGTTAAATTTTAAATACAATCATTATTTTCTTTACAATCTAACTTTATATAACCACGGTGGTTGTTTTTCCCCCGAGTCCGTGCAAATACAAAATACAAATTCAAAAATGTTTTAACAATATTATGTATAGTATATTAAATAAATATATATTTAATAAATATATATTCACCAACAATACACCAGTAGTTGCATCATAATAACCCCAAATGAAAAATAAAATACACACATGCATATGCAAATAATCTAGCCACCATGATAGCAATAGTAAGCATAAATAACTGCAACAAAATCAAATAAAAAGGCAAGAAATAATCCATGCTAAGTGACAAAATCCACATGGCAATGAAAGGATTTACTTTCTTTAGTATCATAATGATGCGATAATACCCAGGTACAATGAGATAGACAAGAATAGCAAAAACATAGCAATGTGTAGCTTGCATGGAATTTAAAGCAATTTATTCAGTATTTAATTCCAATCTACTGCAAAAACATATAAATTTAATACAAAATGTAGTAAACAATTAAGAATTATTATTATTAACAGGACCAGGACTTTATTGGCCTATAGCCACCTTTTCATTTTCATGACACACTGCTTAATACAGAATTGACCGACTCGATAGCTGCCATAAAAAAACTATGATGAGAAAATATTTTTGCCTATCCAGGTCGCACATCCAGGTCACAGAAGTGATAGCAACGTTTTTTGATTGGAGAAGCCAAATAAGGGAGCAATTTTGGAAAATCTTGAAAATTTTTTGGAGCCTATAATTGGAGGGAGCAATTGGAGGAACCACTGATTTAGTGAAGGCCTGCAATAGACACTAAACTAGAATGATAAAGATAAATGGATGAACATTGAAATAACTGAAATTAAAACCGAAAATAAAAAGAAACATAGAATAAACTTACCAAATTAAAACATTAAAAACAAAAGAGTGGTTTGCAAAGAAATTATAGAAAATAAATTTTAAATTAAGCGTCAATGTTTACATGAAGAATATCAGCTTCAAAAACTATTTTAAATATTCTGGATTTATAAAGCGCTTAATAATGTTGTGACATATTAATACTCTGTAATGTAATTTTTTAAATAATTGATAATAAGGAATCATCAATCATATCAAAAAATTATTTTTTTTTTTACAAGGCAATAAAAAAAAAAATTATACCGGGGATTCTGGCTAAAACTGGTGATCTAAAATTGCAATTGCAATATCTAGGATGTTTACAGGACAACATATATTTTTTGTTAATAAACAGTATAATCACGGCCTTGTAGAAGAACACCTTTATGGTGACACAAGCTTTTCCGTGTTAAAATAAAGTATTTATTATTATTATTATTGTAATATTGCTGTACAGAGTAAATTGAAGTGGATTCCTTCATAGAAACATAGCATGGATTAGTGGGTAGTTTAACAAACTTTTTAACGATACAAAACAAAGAAATATTTATTAAGCACCACACAGTAACATTCTTCTATTGTACAATTTTGAGGATAATCCAAACATGGGAATGGGTGGGTTTTATCCCAGGTGGGCTTATAACCAGAGTCAGTGAAGCACATATTCAATGAATGTGTGTTATATTCCAACTAACCATACAGTAGTGTAGGTTAAGCTTAGAATAAAAAAAAAGTTATGAATATTTTTTTATGAAGAATTTTGCTAAGCGTTTCCTGCAAATGAAGGTGTAAAAATATAAAAATACATTTTTTTTTGTACTTTGAACAGCAAAACACCACATAAAGCTACTAAACAAAGCATTGTGACAACAACAACAGCCATTTGAAGACAGACCTTAAGACGCTTGAGCGTCTCTGTGAACTTGCGCTCCTCCTGGGCAAAGTGGGCCTGCACATTGCCCAGTCTAGCATCCAAGTCTGCTTTCTCACGAAGTACTGCCTAAAGAATGTCCCATTATCTTATCAATTAATTTTGCTTTCAAACAAATCCACAAAAATTATTGTGACATTATCCTGTACTCAACTCAACTTTGTTTGGTTATAAAAATATATTAACACAAATTATGGTTGAGGGCTTGCAATACACACAGATAAAGATGTAATACAGAGATAGATAAACTTGTACAGATATTAAACAATGAGAATAGAATTTGTTGTTAAAATTAACTTGACAAAAATGCATGATGTTGTAGTGACTAAAGCTCTGTCTACAATATCAAACTAGTTTGACAAAAAGTTTGACATCATCGTCCATATATGGGCACATCACATAGTGTAGACAGAGCTTTACTGACGACACATTAATACTGAATTCTTTTAGATGATCATACAGTAACCGAGATTCACATCACTATCTATTAAAATGTTAGGGAAAAGCTACTACTATATAAGACTATTACAATGGAACCACGCTTTGGGACACCCTATTAAGGACATTTTGGATCTAAAAGGGGCTCTTTATGATCTGTTCTTCAAAGTAACCACAGGAGCATGATGATGATACAGAAATCTACCCAAAGTTTTAACTGTGTAATATGCATAAAATATGTGTATGTAAAGTCCCCAGTGCCTTGTTTAAAAATGTATCTTTTCTGTGCTATCTATCAGCAATGTAATTTCTCGGACAATAAAGACATTTTGTATTGCATTGTATTTACTGTACTACAGTACAGGCACTGAAAAGCACATAGAATTTTCATGTAATTGACTGTGAAATATGCATAAAATGTGTGTATTTAAAGTCCTCAGTGTTCCGTTTAAAAATGTATCTTTTCTGTGACATCCATCAGCAATGTAATTTCTTGAACAATAAAGAAATTTTGTAATGTTATTGAACTTCCAAAATTATTGTATTTACTACAGTACAGGCACTGAAAAGCACATAGAATTTCAGGTAATTTTTACACAATTAATATGAAAAAAGTAATGCGAACGAACCTTTAACTTTCCCTCCAAATTGGTGTAAGCCTCTGACTCGCCGCTATTGCTCTTTTGTAATTCGTGAAACTGCTTTTTAGTTTGATCGGCCTCCGTGGCAGCCATTTTGGCAGATTTCTGGGCTGCCTCAAGTTCTCTAGCAAGGGTGGATTTCTGATCATCTGCTGTACGCAGTTCTGAGCTCATCTCTTCTAGCCTCTTGCTTAGCATATTCTCCTTTTCGTTCTAAACAAGATATAAATTATTTTAAATTATTGTTTAAAGCTCTGTCTAGACTATCAAAAAAGTGTGATGTGCCCAAATATGGTAGTGATATGATATCATTGTGTCCATATCACATTTTGTTGTCATATAAAGTTTGGTAGTGTAGACAGAGCTTAAGGGTGACAATCAACACCAGAATCTAAGAGCAAAATACATTACATAATAGATATAAAAGAAATATTGAAGTGACTGTATAATAATGAATACATACATGGTTAACCTGTACTTGTTGCAACTGTTGTTCAAGTTGTCCAATTCGGCTCTCGTAGTTGTGTCGAAGGTCGTCAGTCTTGCGGCTATGGTCTTTGTTCCCAGACAACTGCGATTGCAGTTTACTGTTCTCAGCCTGGAGGCGAGCTAGCTCATTTCCCATCAACTGTTCTTTCCTAGAAAAGCAAATTTTTATGTTATATAATTTCATTTTTGTTTGTGGTGTTTTGATCAATTTTTAATGCCAGATGTAGGAAAGGTTTTTAAAAATCATTCAATATGTTGAGATTACAAAATCCCTTATGTCATGTACTAGAGGGTGGTTCAAATATGGTTTAAAACTTTCCCAGTACAATCATTTTTTACCCGATGCGTACAAATATAATAATAATTTGTATATCGGAAAAATTGTCTCTTTCTCTTACATTACAGTGTAGATATTATAATATTATAATAATATAATTTATATAATAATAAATATTAGAAAAAACCAATAAACAATTTTACATTTCAGAAACACAATGTAATTATTTTGTAAAAAGATATCTATGACTCATGATCATCACAAGGAAGTCTTTTGACCAAATTTGTGGTTTGAAAATTAATAACCTCTTTATCGAACTAGTACGTAGAGATTTCAAACTGTAACGGTATAGATTAAAATCATTTAATTTTAGTATTTAAATATTTAATCTAGTCAAACACAATAAAATAATTAAATTAACAAAAAGTGAAACAAAGATATCTCCAAATAAAGTTTTATTTGATCTGAAATTATTTAGATCTTCTGTCAATAAATTTAAAAAAAAAAAAAGAATAAACTGATGATGACTCATAAGGTACATAGCACATGGTTATTTAGGAATGGAAAGAGGATGTATGGTTTTGTTATGAATTTTAATTTTTTTTAACGAGATGATGTGTCATACAATACGTCAGGTTAAAAAAAAGATGATTTTGCCGCTGGCTAGGCCAACACTAATGTGCTCAGCATGTTCTGACAGCAACTTCCTAGTAATGAGAGCAATTATTTGTCCACTAGGTCTAGACATTAATCGAGTCTAGGCAAAGACATTTTGAGCTTAGCATGTGCTGACTAGACTTTTTACCAAAAAAATTGCTGTCTAATATTATGATAATTCTGACTACTTTACATGCATAGATTGTATCAAGTCTTTTACTTGTAATTTAATACAATATTATGTAATAGTATTGGCGATGTCAAGTTCACAAAAATGTAAATGTAGTTCTGTTTATGTAGGTTGTAAGTAATTTTTGACTGCAAACAAGTGGGAATTGAAATATTGTCCAGGCTATAATCCTGTGGCCGTATTAACCAATCACACACTAAGTAAAGTGAAATACTTAATATTTAAGGGAAATATATCACTTAAAGATGTATTGTCCCCCAAAAACATGAAAATTAATTAAATCAGACTTTTAATAGGTTATTTTGTAGTTTTAATAAATTTAATCACTTCACAGAAAAAAAGCGAAAAAAAAAAATGTTTTCACTTAGAAAACGACAAAATAAATGGTTAAATTCAACCAAAACCCCATTGGCTGGCAGCCAATTTGACTATTTTTTGCTTTAAATTACATTTTTTTCAGATAAATACATTTTTTTCCAAGTGGATAACTATAATGGGACATTAAAATGGCATATTCAACAGACAAATTTTTAAGAATTTCAGGGGGACAATACATCTTTAAGTTTGATTGGCATTTTTATGTTGTTTGTTACTTAATTTTAGATGAGGATCAGACTGAGAGCATTCAAAATTTTAGCCTTATTTATGGGTGTGTCTATATGTCAATTCTGGATTTATACAAAAATATGAAACATGAATTTCTATTGTTCATTTATGCCATCAATAGAATGTTTATTAAAAAGATGCATTTTATCTTTTTTCTCTTACTTTGCAACACTTCTGTTGGCCTCCGTCTTTAGCATATTATTTTCTTCTCTCAGTTTCTGGATCACTCCAGAGTTGCTCTCATCAACCATAGCCTGTAATTGTTTGATCTTCAATTGGTAACTGGCGCCCTCTTTAGAATGCTGCTCGTGAGTCTATATAGAAATAACAAACATATTTCTATATAAATCATCAATCTTGTATCAGCCACCAATACACCAACATTTTATTTATTCTTTTCAGTGAAACAAAAAAAGGGAGCACTGAGGAGAGACAGGAACTGCCAAAGAAAACTATCGCCAAAGGGCATGTCTCTCCATTATTTATACAGTAAGATTTAAAACCCATTTTAATTTTGGTAAATTTTACACAAAAAAACACCAAAGCAAATAGCTAATCGTGTTAAAGGAATTAAAGGACAGCAGGATAAACTAAAAGTAGAATAGGAGTAGAGTAGAAAGAAGTGAGAGTTAATGTTGTAAAAAACATCACAGAGCTACAAAAATGAAAGGATTTTACAGTGTAAAATTAGCCTAGTTAATAAAATTGTTATTTATTGCTATTTATAGCATATAACATGAAAGTGAAGGCAATTAATATTATTCTTTAAAAGTGACCAGTGCTTGTAGGAAGTAGGCTCAGCATGAGGGTTCGGAAGAAGGCAGGTCAAAGAGGTCAAATCTCACCAGACACTATTTGTTTTCATATATTTAAATATAACTTTCGTATGTTTGACAGATGACATCATGTTTTAAAATAAGCATGGTTTCGATAAGTTTATTTTATTATTTGATGTGTACAGTGCTATGCAAAACATCTAGCAATATTTTAAAAAATGTTAATATGTACCTGTGACATTCGTAGATGTAATGCCTGTATGTCCTTTTCCAATGAAGATATCCTGGTTTTGTGATCCATGTCCGATTTCATCGTTTGCTGCTTCTCTTGTGCAAGTTCATTACGCATCTCTTTCACCTTCTGGGCCGAAGCCTGGGTTGATAAGATCTCTGTAAGATAAAAATATCAAATACCATCAATAAAACATCTAGCGGCCAGCCGTGGGTTTATAAACCTACAGGTGGATGAATCCAATAGTTTCAGGTATCCTAATGTTTTTTGGATGGGTACTAAAGTAGGTTGAAATTATGCTGAGTGGAAAACCTAAGGGTCATTCCCCCACCCCCTAAGGACCTTTTAAACCTCATCATCAAATTATATATGGTGATTTGACAATGAAATGACTCAAAATCATGGTAACATTTTGCACAATTCTTTTGTAAAATTTGATATAGTTTATGCTACTTCCCAATTGTAAATTTGTTATATTTTAAGCCTGGAAGTAATGAAGGGGTTAAAGATCCATCAAGTGTAATCTCAATGGATCACCCCATACATATTTTACTACCCTGGGAATTCTAAATAATACAAAGAAATGGTATCAACCTGCAAAGAATAGTGTGTACGATTTTAGTAATGATAGCTTTGTGTAGAAATATGTTGTAGTTTTTAACATTGCATTTTCTCATAGACATAAAAATACAATAAAAATTGACAAATTTTATTAGTCTTTTTTAAAGAGGATAAAGTAGCCCATGCCATTGCTTTGTGGCCCTCCAAAATAGACACACCAAGCAAGACATAATTTAGGGAGGGAGAGAGATATGGGAAAAACCACACTAAATTTATAGTACTATATAACCCATTTGATAAAAAAAAATCTCGATCTTTTTGGATACCGAACAATTTGATAACACTCCATGTTGACATTATCTGATAATTTAATGCGAACTAAGCAAGAAATAGATAACAGTTATAGAAAATGACAAAGGTTTATTTGATAACATGTTTTACTTACCATTATGTAACTGTTGCTCTTTTTCCTGCAGTTGTCTCTTGAGGGAAGACATAGGATCAGACCGCTGATTAGCCTAAGAAGTGTACACAAAAAATGTCACCTTGTTTTATATACACTTTTATGTTGATAAAAGCGATAAACAATAACTGGATTGAAGGAACACATATTTGGAATAATTTGACAGAATATGTAAAACAGCAGCAATAAGGTCTAAAGCTCAGTCTACACTATCAAACTTTATGTGAAAAAAAAAAAGTGATGTGCCCGTATATGGACACGATGATATCATATCACTACCATATTTAAGCATATCATTACCATATTTGGGCACATCAACTTTTTTTTGTCAAACTAGTGTAGTGTAGACATGGCTTAAGTTGGAATAGGCTTACAGTACATATCAGAGTTAGTAGAAAGCCATCTTTCACAATAAATGAATTCTAATAGAATCAAATATTAATAAAAATGAATTTCTTTCAAATAGGAAATTATACAAATAATGCATATTTTAAAATGATTCAAATTAAATAAGAAACTTGGAAAGATAAATCAATTATTTAAACTTGCGTTGGGAAGACTATGTGGTTTATTAATAATCTCGTAAATTCATAAATTCAAAAGAATAAACAAATTTATACAACGCTCATTCATTAGATATGATAATTAAATGTTTCTATATTAACATTTGTTTTCCAAGAACATGGATGCACAAAATATTAAATGCAATCATCATAGCTTTCAATCTTAATGATTGAGAGCCAAGAAAGTATAATGCTGATTGCAAGCCACTCATATAAATGGAAGCATTGCATTTACAGACATTTGTCTCTAAAAAATAGATTGGCGCAATGTGACTCAATGCAATATTTTATGTCCCCAGGGGAGGATTCAAAAACGTTCAAATAATTAAGGGAGAAGTTAATGTATGTATGTAAGTCAGATTCAGTGGTCCTATTCAAAATCAATAATTATTAAATGTGAAGTATTTCACTTCACAAGTCAATTTATATTTTAATTTATTCCATTAACATATTTAAAGATTTTTATTTATTTAACTGTTTCCCTTTAATTAAGTGAGTGTTAATAAGTGAATATTGTGAGCCAATTTACACAGACGAGTGGTAATGGTAATAAAAATATAGGATCTACAGTATGGTATTCCTTATGACCATTTACACAAAGCGAGGAGCCAATGGGCGGTTTCCAGGATACAGATTCTACGTGGAACAAGCTACAGTATGTTTTTCTGCTTACTGCTCGTGGTGTAAATTCGCCATAATGCCTAAAAATGTCATTAGCATTTCAAATCAAAATTAAAAATATATTCTCTTGCATAATAGAAACATGCTCTAAAGCTCTGTCTACACTATCAAACTTTATGTGACAAAAAAATGTGATGTGCCCATATATGGACATGTCATATCACTACCATATTTGGGCATATCACTATAATATTTGGCCTTATCACTATCATATTTGGACACACTTTTATTTTGTCAATGTTTGATAGTGTATATAGCTCTTAAAACAACTTACCATAGTCCATTGATCAGCATTCCCAGAGCCATTTTGTTTGTTAAGCAACGTATCAACTATCTGCTGGATCTCCTTGTCATTTAGACGAGCCGCTTTGATAGTGGCCACCAGGGTCTTTACTGAACCACTTGAAGCTAGGAAAAACACACACAAAAATGACATAAATAAATCAATAATATTGAAGTTTTAAAATAATAATAAAACAATAATATAATAATAATTACTGGTATTGGCTATCTTCATAGACGGACATTTAAATGAAAACAACAATAATATCTACTGTAGTATATAAATTCCTTTATAAAGTAGTAGTATGTCAGTATTAACTTTAGTAATTGTTAATACTCTCTAGTGATAGAAAACCTATTATCACAGAAAAAGTAAATATTCCCAAACAGCAGGGATACTAAATTATATACTGTAGTATGTTTACTATATTGCAATGGTTTATGACAGGCTAGAGTGCCATGCATTTATCTAATAAATAGATCCATATTTGCCAGTCCCTGGATTTATGCTGAAACATTACAAATTCTTTTTTTTTTTACTTTGTCCTAGTTAACGTCATATAATTATTTCTGCCTGCCAGTGCTAATGTCGATCATGTCTAATTTAGCTAGTCTAGCAGAATGTAGTAGGGGAATTATTAGCCAATTTGTATGCATAGGGCATCTTGAATCATTCAAATACCTCAAGTTCACATATTATCTGTTATAATGTCAAGAATGTCATTATCAAACTCATCACACTGTCTGAAAGGTGTGTTTGAGCCATTTAAAGCCAAACAACTACAGCATGTTTGTCTTTTTGTATGTTATTGGAAGAGAAAGAACCCTAAAAAAAGTAGTGTGAAAGACCAAATACTGTACATCCATGAGCATCAAAATTACTCCAAAGGCAGTGACAGATCAAATATTTTGTAATTATAGTAAAAAGCGGGGGAAGGAGAGGCTGAGGGTGGAGGAAAGGTGAAAAAATTGTGAAATAAGTTCTGAACATCCTAATTTCCTATCTTTTGCATTGTAATTTTTGTTCCAATTCAACAAGCCTATAATCAATAACAAGTATATTTCTCTAAATCATTAAAGTCTAAATCATTAAAGTCTAAATCATCTGTACAAATGGATACATTTTTCATAATTATATTTTCATTTTGGCAACATTTGTGGTTAGTAGGCCTACTGTATATTTATCAGTAAATCTAGAACAATAAAATAAATGGATGGAATCAATGACATCCCTATTTAGAGATGCTTAAAAATACAAAACACACATTTCGCATAATTAATATGCAAATTCAAACAGTATGGCCTGTACACCAAGGGGGAATTATTGATTTAATGAAAGCGCAGTATTGAAGTCTCTATTCAATGCTTCTATGACTAATAATAGCATGCATAAATGAGAGACAATGCATAGATCATTACACAAACCATAAAAAAATAATAGCAATTTGCTAAAGTCCCAAATTATTAATTACTAACCTTAATACTATAGTAACTAATAATAATACAATTCAAGGGCCTTCCAATAATTAATAAAACAAGTTGAATGACCTCTGATATATACTGTACTTGATTAATTATTAAGAAACTGTAGGTTATTCATGACCAATTTTTTGTATACTGTATTGACTAGTGGCCGTATTCACCAATCATACTTTAAGTGAGATATTTCCTTTGAATATTACAGTATTTCACTTAACTCAATACTTTTAAGGGTAAGTGTTTCCTTTAGCCTAAGTATGAATGGTAAATAAGGCCACAGGGCTCAATTTCATTTTTGGATTTTACTAGTGTATACTGTCTGTACTGTACTACATTCTGTTTCACCATCCTTAACATAATAAAACATTACTCTACAGTATACTATAGACACTTTTCTTTATTTCAATATCTGGTCAAATACTATTAATATTAAATAGGAAGATTGATCCAATGTACTGTAGCCGTGAATGGTTTTTTTATACTACAGTATTATTTTAATACAGTAGACATTAAACTAGACATTGAATATGTGACAATGACATTGACAAATGTGAAGAATATTTAATAGAAAACCAAGAAAAAGTACAAAGTATAATAGCACTATACAAAATCAATATGAATACTGATAAGGCAAGATCCTTTGTAATGTGAAATAGATTATCAGGTATATTATAGTTAGATTAGCTTGAGAATCCTAATCTATAATCTACATTAGAAAATAGTGGTATTAAATTTGTCTAACTACAAAAAGTGGATTTGATTTGATCTAGCAAGCATTCATGGTTACTTGTTGTTTTTCAGGACAGGATGTGTAAACACTGCCTTCAGGAAGAATCACATTAACAAGTATAATTGTAACGCAAATTTACTTCCTGTCAATGAAAGATATTTTTGCTCCAAAATTTCTCCGTTTCATTAAAATCATTGACAAAAATTCTTTTTTGGTCAACATATCATTGGGCATCTCTGCTATTCCAGTGGGTTTTTTTTTGGAAAAAACAAATGGACTATATGCCTTGCTGGGGTAGCACTAACATTTCATTTTGTTTAGCCATTTGGCGAAAGTCAAAATATTTTTTTTAGTCAAATCAGTTTATCTATAGCCAAAATGGCTAAAGTCCAATTTTTTTATTTAGCCAAATGAATCGGTCATTAGCCAAAATTAAAAATTGTTGAAATATAATGGTAAAAACGTTTTAGTTAATTTATCTATGTCAATAGGTCTATACACTGTTCCCTGAACGTTTTTGTAAGGCATTTGGGGAAAGAGAGCCATGCCTAAATCACTGTGTATATTTGATTAAAAAAAATAATTGTTGTTGTATTTTATATGATCAAAACAATTGTTCAAATTGTTTTTAATCATACAGCATTCATACAGTTATCAATTTAATAAGAAACATTTTACAGTTTTCTGAAATCCCCTGAACGCTATGTTATTTTTGTTTTTTACGCTTGGCTGGTGGCTTCCGTAACACGCGAAAATCCTAAGACTTTCACGGTCACCCACCGCCGCGCAGCAGGTGAATGTTTTTAAATTGGGTATGCTCAAGAGGTGCGAAAGTGCAGTAGCGCACGCCTAGGCCTACAAAATTATGTACGACGGTACGTCGTAGGCCTATATGCTAAAAATATTTCTAGCAAACGAACACTCGTATCGTTGTTGAACGTGCAGATAATATAGGCCAAAGCACAGGGAAAAGGCGTTTCTGTCGGGCTCGATTATTTATTACCCAACAACACAGAAGCCGCGCCGGCGGCCGGCCTTGCTGTTTATATAGTCCGCAATAAATGCACGTGTGTGTTTAGCTAAATCCCCGTTAGACGCTACCATTTCCCGAATGTTGTTTTGTTTACTCTACTGACGCACTGCACGCACGAGGAAACTTTATTAAGGGTAAAATATGAAACTACATTATTGGAGCCTAAAATGCATAACGCATGAATATTGATTTCGATAAGATCATTCATTGAAGATACTATGTTTTTTTTAATCTGAAAAGAACACCCTTATCGAAAAATAGACAATCCCGGTAAATAGCCGACCGTCGGCTGTCGAGTCATCGATCGTTTGTGCAGCGCAACACGTGATAGTTTGGGTAGACTCCATCATCCACGTGTCGTGTAACGTCTGTTTCTCTGTGCAGTCTACCGCTGCTATCTCCATCATATTGATAAAACAAAGAGACGCCTGGTACAACGAAACAAGTTGACGAAAATGGAGCTTGAAGTAAACAACATGATAACGAACAAAATAAATGTTTGAAGATCGACAAATGGACCTTTTAGTTGAACTTTATGCTTTCGCCAAAATGATTATTTTATTATCTATTTTATCATATGTCATAGCCAAAATGGCTAAAGTAGCCGTTTTATTTTTCGCCAATCTGGAAACGTTTTCGCCCATGGCGACTTGGCGATCGGCCAGTGCGAGCCCAGCTTGTTTATTTTTGTATAATTAAAAAATAGACCAATGAAATTAATTTAATTAATGGGTTCGTTTTTTTCTACAAATAGGGAAAAACAATATCATGAGCTACAGTACAGTACTTTAGGCCAGTCGTTTGAAAAGGGCACTGAGTGAAAGAAAAAGGGAGGAAGGAGGTCTTTTGAAAACTCAAACGTACATGGATGGATACAGCTTGATCATTTTATTTAGTTTGGCTATTGTGAAAATTATACACAATGACATTTTTTATTCCAATTTTAAATCATTCTACTGAATCCCAATACGTAAAAATTCATTCGGTCATTGGAGTGAAGTGCCTACTATGTACTCCCCAATGGTGGGAGCTTACACCTGATCGTATACTATCTAGGATAACCTAAATATACTTATCTTAAAGCTCTGTCTACACTATCAAACTGTATGTGACAAAAACATGTGATGTGCCTATGTACGGACATGATGTCATATCACTACCATATTTTGGCATATACCATATTTGGACACTTTTTTTTGTAATTTCTAGTTTAGTCAGTGATTTTGTTGCATCACTTTACTGTAGAAGAAACACAACATTTACAGATGGTAGTGTTGTGGTTTTCATTTCAACTGTTCAATGTCACGCTCTATATAATTTATTAAAAAACTGTATATAATCAGTCTGTGTGAGAATTGTTGTACTGGCTTTTAATTGTCATAACAACACTACAGTAGTATTGTATTTTAATGTTACTCTTACATTTAGATAAATAATAGGTTTGAATCTGGGCTGTGTGCTACTAAAGTCAGACTTGTTTACGGCTCATTGGGTTTCTAAAAATCTTTTATACATTGGGCAAGGTTTTTGCTGATTATTATTTTAATTATTCCAAAAACTAAATAGAATTTCCAGTTTTTTATGTACTGTATTCGTTAGGCTTTTATTGATAATGATATTTTATAGCGATTTTCTGATTTATTTATAATCAAGGCACATACAGTATTAAGTATTTAATCTGTATAGTTTAGTGTACAGAGGCAGATTTAGCAGTTGGCATTTTAAAAAAATCCAGAAACACACATTTTCAAATCATCTTCTTGGGCAACCCTTGAAATACAATATGCAAATACAGTACAACAAATCAAACAAATAATTTAACCGTTTTTTGTCACCCCTTTTTAACAAAAATGTCTTGAATTGTTTGGTAACAAAAGTTGTACTAAATTTAAAACTATAAATGAAACAAGAACCTGATTTTCAAAACAAATGAGCATATAAATAGAAATTTAATAATTAAATTTACTATTCGTTGTGAGTTAATATTAGCCTTCAATTACACAGTTCAACAAGGGATGATTGTAGCAACATCTGTTTTACGATTGCTACTTGAGGAGATTTTTTTCCCCAGCCCACCTGTTACTGGCAATTTCATGTTTTCCTATTGCTATTCATCAGGGATTACCTTTTAGTGTTCACTATTCTAGAATCAGTTAATTTTGGGTACTTTGTATGGTATAGGATTTGTAGGGTTATATCCAGTAGCTGTCAGTCATGTCTCCCAGATTTGTTAACATATTTACTACGAATACAGTATTAAAACACAATACACATCATTTTTAATATCAATTTTAGCTAACCCAGCCTCCTACAGTTTATTTGTTATAATTTATTATTAATAATAGGGAGATTTTGAAGACTTAACTAGGCCATGTCAATTCATTGTGTGCATGGAGGCAAGTTGGGAAAATCGATGGAAAGCTCCCTAATATGTATAGGAGAAATTGATATCTTACCAGGAATTGTGGTGGTCTCCTTCTTAGCCTTAGCTTTCACCTTCAAAGGTTCACTCTTCACAGGTTCACTGTGAGCTGCCTTAACTGGTACCTCGGTCACCTTCTTTGGTTGTGGAGGTGGAGGAGCAGCAAAGGTTTGCTTATCAACCGCTTTCTGGATGAACTCTTCCACTACAACTGGCGCAGGCTTCTTTGCCTCTTTCTTAGGCTTAGGGGTCGTTTTCTCCTCAGAAGACTTGGCTTTCTTTTCTGGCTTTGCATCACTGTCAGCTTTGGGTTTTGGTGACTGTTTCTGCATTTTCTGCGGCTTCACTGGTGCCACTGGGACTTCATTCACAGGTATCACAACTGGAGCTGGGGTTATCACTTGAGCTTCCTGCATACTCTCCGGTTTCTTCTTCTTACGTGCATTGAATGGCTTCTTTTTACTTTTGCCATCGGATTTAGCATGCTTCTCGTTCTCCATATGAGCACGCTGCTCGGCAATAGCCTCCTCATAACTCTTCTCGGTTGTTCCAAAAGCAGAGACGAGGTACACCAAACTTGAGATGATGAAAAATCCACCAAAAACCATCAAGGCAAACGTCTGAGGCTCGTAAACATCCATTGCCACTAGTTTGCCTGCTATATCTTCCATTCAAATATTCCAGATGATCTGCAGACTATCTAAAACTTCTGAAATCAAACAAGAAAACAAATGGTAAAAGCCTGTACAATATCTTTTGAAATAAGTAAAGCAATTGAACAAGAAAGTTTAAAATCATGTCTGAAGACGTCAGAGAGTAAATTCACTTTATCAATTTTATGTGTGTCAAATGTGTTGTCTAAGATAATTGAATGAAGAGTTCCATGAAATATGAATTACGATAATAAGTGTGAAGACTCCTATATGTTATGAGCCGACGTAGTCAGTCAACATACAATTACAAGATGATAAATTCCCTCTATAAGTATTGACTATTGTTAATTTAGCTTACTTTCATAAAATGTAAATACAAGAAAATTAACATTTAACAACACAATAATTTAAAGTTAAGTAAAGTGAGTAAGCCTTATAAATTTAAAATTATGAATACATACAAACTTCCTTAAAATGTGGTTAGAATTTGTTGGTTCTTATGCCTGACCAAACGTCATTTGAAAAATTAGATAGACCCACTTCACAGGCTGACACTCAGCAGTAGTCGCCTTGTACAGTAGTGCCAACGCAACAGTGAGTGTTGTGTAGCCTGCTGGCCTAGCCAGCCTTCTTCTTGTATACGACGTGTACGTACAATACAAAGACACATACAAAACTACAGCTATGCTACCATATTGTGAACTATAAACTGAACTACAGATGTCTGAAATACCTATTATTATTGAGCAATTAATTATTAAAGGTCCAGAATCTAAAAAAAGTATTCTTACCAGCTTTACCATCCACGAAAACCTCGTACGCCGGAAATTTGAGTGCTGCTTGTATACGTACACACATGAAAGACCGACTTTTAGACTGTTCTTCTAAGAACACGCCTGATTGGCTAATTTCTGTCTAGGAACGTCATTTATTACTTCTACCCAACTATCATCCACCCCCTGGATAGTAATTTGTTTTTACAAAAATATACTGTACCTACAGCGTTTAATCAAATGGAATTTTGAAATCAAACTTTACTGAAATACTGTAATGTATATGTTTTAATATATTGTAACATAATAGGCGGATTGGTATGTACAAGCATGTTTGTACATTTACGGTTCACAATAAGGAGGGGGTAAGAATATTAGTTGGAAAAGCTCTGTGCCAACATGGCATTCACAGTCTTGACACACAGAATTTCATAATGTATTATTATATTTTATTAAATCAATTTAGGTCAATTAAATAAAAACATTAATTAAACCTATTCTATGCTTATATTAAATATTCAATTAAAAGAAACAAATTTTCAATCCAAGTGGCATATTAAACATTCCACCAACGCCCAAAGGTCAATCATGAGCAATTATTCACAAACAAACACACGGAAGTGTTTAAATCCACGTGGATTTGTTTATGTTTTAAAACCGGGCCGATTGCTATGTTACAAACGTATAGATAATTACTTGTCGGTGTACCATTATGATAACCTAACGTTGGCCTAGTCCGTTGGGGATGTAGTGGGTCTGGGCTAAGTCAATTAGCCAATTATTCTATTTAAATTTAAGAACCAGAACCTGAATAATTTTTTAATATAAGACTAATTTATTTATTATTACTGTAATTATTCAGAATGACATCCACAAAAAAGAGGCAGGGAAAGCCTATGCCGCCGGTTGTCCTCGATGAGAACACAGATTTAAAATGCATTATTCTTGATATCGAAGGAACCACAACTGCAATATCATTTGTTAAGGTACATAATTCATTTATAGAAAATTTACGGTGAAACATACACAAAAAATGGCATTTATTTATGTTGTATAAAACCTCTCTTTCCAGGATATTCTTTTTCCATATATTCGAAAGAACTTGAAGAAATACCTGGAGACACATTGGGAGGAAGAGCAATGCCAAGGAGATGTACAGGCCCTAAGAGAACAGTCAATAAATGATTCTGAAGAAAAGCAGTCTTCAGATGACAAGCTCAAAGTGGTTTCCCCGAAAATTCTTAGTAATGATGAAGACATGGAGTTGACGCGTCAGTCGGTTATTGATTATGTTTTATTCCTGATGGATGCAGATAGAAAAGTGACATCATTGAAACAGCTTCAGGGACACATGTGGAAGAAGGCATATTCAACTGGAGAGGTTGTTGGGCAGTACGTAAACCATGTTACCAAGTACATTACAGATTAACTTTCCCAATATTGTAGAACCTTGGTTTTTACAGAAGCCTATACTCTTACGCGACCACCATCTAAATTTAGAAAATTTCAATGAAACAAATAGGACATAGCACTTCAACTGAAAATGTTTAGGCCCTCTATCCCTCCCTTTCAAAACCATGGATCTGCCACTGACTCAAGTGGATGGGATGAATCGATCTGTAATTCCTTTCTTAAAAGAAAATTGTGTGTATTTAAATTTTATATTTCTAGAATATATGAAGATGTACTTCCAGCAATAAAACACTGGATATCAGAGAGAAAGAAAGTTTATATTTATTCATCAGGCAGTGTAGAAGCTCAAAAGTTGTTGTTCGGCCATACAGCTGAAGGCAGCATACTAGAATTCATATCTGGTCACTTTGATACAAAAATTGGTGCCAAAGTGGAAGTAGACAGTTACTGTAAAATTGCCAAAGAGATTGGTTGTAAAAATAAAGAGATACTTTTTCTTACAGATGTTACGCGAGGTGAGGACAACCAGGGTTTATGTTAAAATCCAGAATGTTGGCATATTTTGTTTCTTTTTTTCCAATGTTACTGTTACACAGCACAACCAGTGAACATGAAATAAGTTGGCCCCGTCCTACAATCTCAATAAATCAGGGGTGTGAACACATTGGAAAATTTTCTGCTGAAACTGAACATAATTAAGGGATAACATTTTCCTCCCTACTAAAATATTCTCAAAGGATTTGTGTGATTTACCAAAGCTATCAAAGTTGATTAAAAACAGCTGAAATAGCTTGATAAATAGTAGGTACAGTACTATACCCATATTTGAACCATTCAAAGTGGAAATACTAATTTATACAGTCACACAAAAAAGGATTAAAGAAAAAAAAAGTTTATATATAGTGGTATATTCAAAATGATTCCCCATGCTGATAATTCACTTGTATTTTTGATTGCAGAGGCTAGGCCAGCTAAAGAAGCTGGATGTCACGTAGCAGTAGTCCTGAGACCTGGTAATGCCCCACTATCTGATGAGGAGATCCAAGAGTTTCCACATATCTCATCCTTCTCAGAGTTGTATGCAGAAGGTAGTGGAGTGAAGAAACCAAAGTTAGACAGAGAAGAAATAAAAAGCTAATAGAATTAAAAAAGAAAAAATTGAAATTCTTGGGTGGGACTTTAACTCACAACCTCCTAATAACTATCCACCATAAGAGAAGTTGTCTAGAGATAAGAACGCCAGTGGATGCTACAGAGTACTGTATACAGTACAGAACAATTATACCAGGGAAAAACTTCCTGAAGCTCCATTCACAATATTTTGAATTTAAAAACCATGTGCTTGTAATGTTAGATGATTTCTTTTTCTATTACTCACTTTAAAGTTACAATTTTAAAGGAAATTGTGTTCATAAAAAAAAAAATCAATAACAAAATAGATTACACCATTTCTGTGTTGGGAGTTTGTTGTTTGGTGGATGTGGATTAGGCTGGGTTCACCTGTGTGATGTAGTGAAATACAAAAATACAATACACATCAGGATAACCAAAAGTAATACAATTATTTCCATAGAGTCCCCTCCACCTTCCCCCTTTAACATACTACAGTAGAACTCATATTAAAGGGACACCTTTGGTACTAACCAACATCCCCCTCCTTGTTGACTCCATGGGAATATGATCAGACTTAGTGTTAAAATATATATTACTCTCGTTCAAAAATGTCCCCTTAATAATTGTCCCAAAAAGGGATTCTACTGTATACAAAAACATTTAAAATTGTAAAATATAAAATCAATATTACTCAAAAGAGGTTGTCCAGTTTTTAGATATGAATTTACTTTAATTAAAACATCTACAATACACACGTGAGTACATCTAGATGTTTCAATCATCATAAGCTATAGTAATTCTATATACTTGTATTTAACCTTTCCAAAAAACAAAAACTACAATTATACAGCAAAATCTATTGATAAAAAGTAAACCTTTAACTTGTGCTATGTCTTATTTTAGTAATAGCTTTAATACATCTACTGTTCTAGTCTCCAACTATTTACAGCTTACATTGCATAATCATAAATATCTAACAAAATCAGTCTTTTAAAAAAAAAATGCCATTTTCTTTTGCAAATCTCCTGATTATAAAATCAATCAAGTTTATAGGGTAAAATAAATCTCTTAAAAGTAAATGTAACTAGAATCCCTTGCAATACTGTACACACAGTAGAGTGGAGCCCTTTGCAGTACTGTACATACAGTAGAGTGGAGCCCTTTGCAGTACTGTACATACAGTAGAGTGGAGCCCTTTGCAGTACTGTACATACAGTAGAGTGGAGCCCTTTGCAGTACTGTACACACAGTAGAGTGGAGCCCTTTGCAGTACTGTACATACAGTAGAGTGGAGCCCTTTGCAGTACTGTACACACAGTAGAGTGGAGCCCTTTGCAGTACTGTACACACAGTAGAGTGGAGCCCTTTGCAGTACTGTACACACAGTAGAGTGGAGCCCTTTGCAGTACTGTACACACAGTAGAGTGGAGCCCTTTGCAGTACTGTACACACAGTAGAGTGGAGCCCTTTGCAGTACTGTACACACAGTAGAGTGGAGCCCTTTGCAGTACTGTACACACAGTAGAGTGGAGCCCTTTGCAGTACCGTACATACAGTAGAGTCCTTTGCAGTACAGTGGAGCCCTTTGCAGTACTGTACACACAGTAGAGTGGAGCCCTTTGCAGTACTGTAGAGCCCTTTGCAGTACCGTACATACAGTAGAGTCCTTTGCAGTACAGTGGAGCCCTTTGCAGTACTGTACACACAGTAGAGTGGAGTCCTTTGCAGTACTGTACATACAGTATAGAAGAGTCCTTTGCAGTCACTGTACATGCAGTACTGTAGAGCTCTCTGTAGTACTGTACGCACAGTAGAGTGGAGCCCTTTGCAGTTCTATACATACAGTAGAGCCCTTTACAGTACTGTACTATACGTACTGTAGAGACTTCTGCAGTACTTAGTGATTATATAGCACTTGCAGTATCTATCATTGCTTTTTCACTCATTAATTTTTTTAGCATATAAATTTAACTAATTAACTGATTCACAATTTAAAAAAAAATGATTGATACAAATTTCTGCCATCCAAATTCCAGATAAGAAATATCCTGGATTTCTCTTCTAAGTCAATACAAAGATTGAATCGCATACATATGCATATACATTTAAAAGTATATTTACTTCACTGCCACTTTATATCACACACCTTTTAATATATTATTTATTGAAAATGTAAATATGCAAATTACGTTTCATCTGATCTGCTTAATTCATTATTCAAAGCATGTGGAGACATTAGCATAAAACTCACCACAATAAATAGTGTACCACCATTACATACACATATTATGTTATTTAAAATTTAAAATAAATATATCTCTTTAGAATTAATTCATTTACTAATATAATGTATTAATGTAGGTTGTTTTTATATTTGCACTGGTATTTGTAGTTTAACTATTTTTTGAAATTATAACATGCGTTCACATGATACAATTTGAAATGTTTTTCAGCATTGCTGCAGATGATGACTTTTATGATTGTTAAAGTTTGGTTCCCACTTGGTCGTGACACTCAAGTAATTTGACCAATCACAACACGATGGATAACCTGAATTGTCGCTTGTAATTGGTCAACTCGATTGCATTGCGCCAAGTGGCAACAGCTTAATGTCTTTCAAAATTATGTAAAATATTATTAGTATTTTTCACCTATTCCGGTTTAAATAACATATTTAACACTTTATTTTATTGATACACACACACAATGGTAAAACAATCTTTAGATTACATTGTTTTTAATGACCAGTCTAATTTAGATGAAAACCCTTCTCTGTTGTTGCAGCTTTCAGCATTTTCCTCATTATCTCTTCGCTTGAGTAGCACGGAAGTTTTAAGTAATGCACACATGTGTTCACGGACGGGTAGGTCTTATCGTCGGCCTCAACTTTACGGACGATCGTGAGACGAGGGTGAAGGTTGGCTAGGCCGCCTGGTGGCAATGATGAGCAGCCAGTGGTGAACTGCATGAAGGCTTTGCGCTCATCTTTGTCCATCTGACACATCAGGTTGACAAACCTTTGGAATCCAGGGCTAAAGGCAAACAAATTATTCACATTAAATTAATAATTTTTCGCCACTCAATGTATTTATCTCAATCCTCTATAGTGTGTATTTTAGCATTGGTTTTTACATTTTTGAAGGTTGGTACCAAAATCCAGTTTTTTAGGCTGGATGTTATACACAATGGGAAGGTCTTAAAATGCGTAATAGCCTTTATGAAAGAAATTTAGGTGAATTCCAAACACCATCCATTATATGACATTGGTTTTTCTAGACACCAACATTAACTACGGTGGGAGGCTTTAAAATGTGCTGTAGACCTGCTGAATACATTTTACCGATAACACTTTCCATGCATATATTTGCTCGTCTTTCTAGTCATCAACCAGTAGCGTAACGAGGCCTCCAGCATTGGAGGGCCACTTAGGGAACATAAACCAGGGGTATCAGGCCTACGTATCTGTCATCAACATACCTTTCTCTGGTGTATCCTAGCTTTGGTTCTGTATAATTCAGCACATCTTCTCTTGTCCAGGTAGGTGCTTGATCACCACACATGATGGTCTGTAGCTCTCCTGGATTGAATACATGTAGTTTATCCATTGGGAACACCTTGTTGTACCCGTCTGAAAAGGAATACAAACTCACAATCAATTTAATGTCCTGTTTGAGCCTATTACAGATTTTTCTTTCTCTTACTGTAAACAGAATTATTGCGATTTACAGGGATGTTAAATAACATAAGGTAAGTCCTTTATTCATTTCTGAACATAGGAGAATGTCTCAAATCAGGGAGGCAAAACACTCCTTGATTTGATTACAGCATATCTGCTCAATACTCTTCTTTAACATTCACCCTTTACTAATACGAGAATAGGTTATAGACATTTTCTGCATAAAAAATGACAATTACACAACAAATATTAAGTGGACAACAAAGCTTCCCCAGTCATAACATTACAGAGTAATATATTTATAGAATATTTTCCAGGACAGTCCAAAATATATATTTAAAAACAAGTGTGGTTACCTCTAAATGCCTCCATCTGTTTTCGTATACCAGTATGAAGACAGAACTCAAGTAGCAAATCTATAAATTCTTCTGCATTGTCTATCGTCACCATCTCTTCTTCACCGTTAGGTTTCAAGTCATAGGTACTGTATCCATGCACACGAGATGACGGGTTAAATTGGAATGTCAGCCTGTTAGATTAAATATAAAACATTTTTATCATTAAATGATATGACATTTATTAAAATGTACTACTACTGTACTACTGTTTTCCATACGAAAAAACATGTTTAAGCGCAACCCACAAATTAAGTGAAAGACACTTGCTGACCGCTCGTTGCCCATAGCTTGACCAAGAATCTGGAGCAATTTGCCGAGTAAAATTACAAATTTGGATGACTGTAATCAGTTATTTCAACCAATGTTATGTAAAGCGCTATTGATTATGAGTTTATCATAGAAATGTTTATGTTCTAAAAATAGAAATTTATAGAATAGCAATAATGGAAAAAAATCTCACCCTAAATCTTCTAGTTTATATGGTGGTATTGATGGATCATCTGATTCCAGGGAAAGGTCCTGTATTGCATTGTTTCGTTCTTCATCGCTCAAAGTCTTATCGGTTAAAATTCTACGTTTCTTATTCACAAGTTCACGTAATTGCAGCAAAAATCTTGCACGGTGCGGATCGATCACTTCAAAATCTTCCCATGTTAAAAGTCCTGCAAACCAAGCTGGTGTTCGCGCTTTCGGCGGGTCGCCATATATAAACTCGGATTTCGATTCAGGTTCTTCTAACGAGATCTCCGAAATGAGTTCGTTTAGGTCTTCTAAAGATGCTTCCGACACGTTATCAACGGAATATGCATCTGAATCTCGGATGGGGTTATTGCAGACGAGTTGAATATTGCTGCCGACCTCTCCGAGGCACATTAACTTGAGGAAGGGTCGAGATAGAGGGAGGTCTACTCTTCGTTTATCCTGGATACATTTTGCTAAGAATACACCCAGGAAGTGAAAGAGTTGAACAATGCGTTCCGTGTCCTCATTATCCTGGATCAGTGGCGCTGGGAAAAGGCCGGAGGTTTTCTGGATGTAGTATCCAGGTGATTTTCTTCCATCTCCAATGTCAACCTTAAAAAAAAAACCAATAAAATATGTCATTATTATTTGCTTATTATGGTATAGTCACATTATTACACGTTAATAACACTGGACTGAGAAATAATTTCATCGATCTCTAAGGAAAGGTATGGGATAATTTGTAAATGACTAGAAACTAAAAGAAGAATTAGGAGAATTTCCTACACAATCCACAACATATTACTCTTGTAGTTAGGTGGGCGCTAAAGACTAAAATAGGTTTAATATTTTTTAATGAGTTTGAAAATCAACCCAAAATAAAAAAAACACCTCTCTAGCCTGGTCATCAGGATGGTCATCATCACACATCCACATGCCAAGGCTCTTGCGTTGCAGTTCAGCTGATACTAATGCGTAGAACTCCAATGTTGGGCCTAGACCTGTACCCTCCTCTCCATGAAACTCCACCTGATAGTGATAATAAATAACATGTAGATTTTCAAAATTTGCAAACATTGGTCTGCAACTGTACCAATACTTTTATACTTAAAATTGATTACCCAAAAGGCAATAAAAACAGTGACGTCACAAGAAATACAATAACAAACATCTTAAGATATCAATTGTTAAATATTACACCTCTAACCAGGCAATATCTGTATAATTTTCTAATTTACCTCTAAAATAGATTTCCTATCAGAGTGCAACCGCATCACTTGCAGGGCCCAGTCGAGCAACTGAGCGCCTCGTGGTACCTTCACTCGTTCATGTTTTAAACGTCCTACTCTGAACTCATGTTGGTCATCTCGACGCGATGATAGAGGTCTCACACGGTCAACAGTCTCATCACGCTTCTGCTGCAGCCAGGCTATGGCTCTATGATTAAAAAAGAAAATGATTTGTTTAATTTAAGGCTACTGTATAAGTCATTTTGTGATATTTAAAAATCAAAGTAATACAAATTCTGATTTTTACCTTGATACGCCAAACGCAGTACATGTAAAATATAGCTGTCTTGTTTCAAAGGGAAACAGCATTGGACATCGATTGGTCAACTTCTCACACCAGGTTGGTAAGGCCGAGCTGGACAACACCAGGGGATCCTAGAAAAAAACCAATATGCTTTAATTCACTTTGGCTTTTAGAGCTTTTCCTTTATCACTGAATTATTTGGAACTCCTAACAGCTCTCCCTTACATTCAGAATGAATACAGGAGTCACCTTTACCTTTTACTTACTTTTACAAATATTGATAATAAAAAAGTACAATATAACAAGGTAGAATATATAGAAAATAAATACTCTAGTTACCTGAACTTGTTGTACAAGTTTGGTAGTAATTTTCTTGCTCACAAATTCATCAATAGGAACAGAAAACTGATGATTATCAGCTCCTATACATAGATATGAAAAAATAAATCATTTAGTTCTATTTGGGTATCATACCATGAGCGTAAAGGGTGGCTCCGAGTCAAATATAAACCTTTGCAACAACATTAATAACCCACTTATTAGATTATAGAGATTCATATTTTGTGAAATATAACAGAAGAGAATGAAAATATTGCCAGATTTACATTTTTCACACACAATCACTTGGTGAGAAAGATTAGGACGTGTGGCATAGTTTGTTGGACATTGTATTACTGATCATGAAATTATGAGTACAAATCCAACTTTGCTTGTACCTTTAGGCAAGACACTTTGCCTCCTTCCACCCAGGGTATCTGGTTCGATCAAGACACAACTTTGTGCTGATTACTAGTTGCATTATGGGAGTATGTTTTTATACGTGTTTGATAAAAAAAAAATGACCGGGGTAATAATGTGAAGCACTTAGAAGCATTGTGCAATAAGCGCTATATAATTATTTCTAGGAATTCATGCTCATTTAAGTATTAACTTTTTGCAAATTACCTTCAATTTTACCAGCTTCTGACACATCAGTAGCAAGAGCAAACAGTATCCGTAGGAGGTGTAAAACCTCATCAACTGTGCAGGCAGACACCTCGTTTTTATGTATGACCTCACAGTCTGTTTCATTTAAGACACGCCCACTTCTATGACGAGTTCGGCTGGTAACAGGCTTAAAGCCTAACCTACAGAATTCCTGTAACACAATATAAGTATTGTTGTTATTGAACCAAATACATTTACTCCTATTATACAACCCATTTATACGCAAATAACTTAATTTGGTCAAATTAACTGAGTCACCGGCTAAAGTGATCAAGAAAAGTCCAATCCGAATACGGGCTACAATTCCCTGTGGGTTAAATTAACCAAGTCCAATGGTTACTTCTACCAATCACTGCCTGCCCACTAGAACTTACCATTGTCTTGGTAAAACTAACCACGCCAGCTAAAAAGCCCAATCCGATCTCTGGCTACAATTCCTTCAGGGTTAAATTAACAAAGTCCAATGGTTACTTCTACCGACCACTGCCTGCCCAGTAGAACTTACCATGGTCTTGGTAAAACTAACCATGCTGACTAAAAGTACAATCTGAATGCGCGACTCGAGTCAATCATAGTTTTTAACATCCCGGTTAAATTTACCATTTAAAGTCCTGTGCGAACAAGACTTTAGAATATAGATGCTAAATAATTAACTAGTAGAAAAATAATAATCTAAAAGACTTACCTTATATGCAGCAACTAGCTGAGAGCAATTTCGGCTTTTTCGTATACCCTTTGACGAACCAATCAGCTTCCACCTTCTTAAGAACTGGATATCAGCATTCTGCTGAAGGTAGGCAATCAGTTCAGACTTGGGTAGTTGATCTGAGCCAACTTGCTGTTCAACAAAGGATGTAGACCAACGTCCCTATTAAAAAAATATACATAATTTTCATTCGATAGCCATCAGATTACCCCGTGTCTGGGACCAGCTTCCCAGACCATTGACAGATGCTGCAGTCCTAGAAAGCTTATTAGCCTTCGTTAGAAAAGTTCACATTCATTTTGATTTGCTGTAACTGTATTTTGTGTCTTTTATGTGTAAACTGACTTTGGGGTTGGGTCATCCGGCTCAGCTACAGTGATTAAGTTCACTTAGGTTGACCCTGGTCTCCCCAATTTCAGTTTTTTTTGTTATATGTATATACTGAAATAGACCGAATAAATAATGAAATAATTGTCTTCCTATGAGTCTCATATAAAACTGTGACAGGAACAAGGAGTCATTAAGTCTAGAACAAAAAGTGTAAGCTGCCTAAGCACAGCATCGATTGAAAATAGGGTGTTGTCCATTATTAATTTATTTAATTTTTTAGCTGATTTTGTGTTTTGCCCCTTAAATATGAATTCTTGTCAAAAAACTACTTGTACGTCAAAATATAATTATAATAAAAATATAGAGGGTGCTATAGAAAAATCAATCAGGCATGCAATGTTTACTTACACCAGTGTTTTCTAAGTCTCCTGGTTGGCCATCTTCATGTTTCAGTTCACGGTACACCACACTAGATGAAGTAAACAAGAATTATATATTATTTTATGCCTTATTTATTTTTAATTGATAAAGGTATTAAACATTTATAGTAGATTTGATAGGAAAGGTTTGTGAACTTACACATAAGTTGGTTCCCAAATTCTGCGGAGCTTGTCCAGTTTGACGCCTGATCCAGCTGAGTGATAAAGGTTTTGGACATACCTAAACACTGGGGCATTTGGATCACCACAAAACGTCTCAACTTCTGTTACCTGTAAATAGTGAACAAGTTTACAGAACAACCTTCGAGTGTAGTTAAAAATTGAAATTGTACAGAAGAATTGTGCATTATATAGAGTTTTTTAAAGCTCAGATACAGGCATGAATTTTAAATATAATATCTGGTTATTTGTACATAATCAAATATTTGTAACAGAAATCAAGACGAAAAAACATGAATTTCCCTTAATATGGTCAAATACAACATTTGGCAAAATTCTTCCATAAAAACCAGGAAGACTTTTTTCAGTAGTTAGGTAGTTAACCTAATGTAATAACATGTCTGGTGACTCCCTAGAAGGTGAAAAAGATGGTGGATATACGGTGGATAATTTTTGCTATAGCATGAAAATAAAAATCTGAAGTTGAATAAAAATACCAGAAATGTAAAATTCAAGTTATATTACCTATATTTAGTCATCTGATAACATTTTTTACCACACCGTTTATTTTTCATAGCTTTTTAAAATGCCTCTCTATTTACAAAATTTGTGTACTAAAGAATAGAGATTTTACTGTGTAATTTGAACTATCCCCCCACTGAAAAAAGTGCTTATTTTCAACAAGCTCGTGTAACACAAATAAAATCCCAAAAAATATGAAACATAGGGGAAACTATAGATCGATAATTATTGGAATGTATGATCAATAGAAATTTTTTGCCCGCACCTGGCCTTTAAAAAAAGAAGGAAGGAACTTACCCCTGGTAAGCCTGGTCCACGTAGGTAGAGTGCCAGTCTTGGTGCTGGTGCCGATTCTGCCTCTGCTACAAAAGAAGTTTCTGGCGAGCCTGTGATATAAATATATAAAGATTTTTAGATATAGATATATTTATTACATCTGTATACAGCATATGATGATTAGGGCCACCCTTTATTTTCTTTTCATTTCTTTTTATTTATTCTTTATTTCGTATTCAAATGTAGCATTACAGATACATAGCTCTTTAACTAATATACATAATTACATAATAAAGCTATATAATAAATAACATTAAATTAAAAATAATTAAATTACAATAATAACAAAAATAACGTCTATACAGAAGGTATAGTATATCAAGATGGTTCCATTTCATTTCAGGGGTGCCATTTTTTCAGGTAAGGCCTTATTAAATAGATTGAATGTCATATATACCAGGTGGTGGTATCTCCAGATCAGTTGTAGCATTGACATTAGTTCTTCCGGGTCTAGGATCAAATGCAGGAACAAGTGCTGAGAACTGTCTCTTAAGTACGTGTTCATCATCCCAAGTTCTTCTTCTTCCACGCGGATCATAATCGTCCTCCTGGGATAAAACAAATGAACCATGTTAAAATAATTATATAAAAATATATAAAAGCTTCCCAGCTTAAAGGATTATTCTCTGCTATACCATAAATGTATAAGTATTTAGTTTCTGTATGATTTTTTATATTTCAAATTTGAATGTATTGCATTGTGTATCTTATGGAAACAACAAACAAGTACTGTTGTATGTGTTTCTTAATTTTTGTGAGGGTCCCTAACGATCACCTTTGGCTGGATGGACCACCCTTGTAAAATATTGTTTAAATAAAAATCAACAATAAAATAAATAAATAAAAATGGGGAGCTTTAAAATTGTGCATCTGGTTGTCGCCAGGACCTAGGATCAGTCAAAACTGTGCCAAGCAATCAAGTGAGGAAGCATGTCTAAATGTCTCTGCATGCCAACAATGAATTGTGAAGTGAATTAAACTAGATTTGAACCTGCCACTTCAGACGAGTTAGGTTATTCGCACAATGCATTGTACAACATACATTAAATAAAATAAAAATAAATAAAAGGAAGAAAAAAAAAGTTGACTTACAATGCCAGCTTCATAATCATGATCACTATCATCCTCGTTCTCATCATCATCCATATCTTCAACATCTTGACAGAACTCATCTTCATCTTCAAGATCTCCCAGGAACGAGCTGGTGCGGCACGAGTCAGAAAAATCATTGTCACTCTCGCTGGATGTTGATGCTAGGCTGGTTGCGGGCATTAAGCTAGATCTTGGAGCTACACTGGTGGTCACGTTGGCTATCCCAAAGCTGGCAGATGAGGTGGTTACTGCTGGAAGGTTAGGGGCACTCTGTGCACTAGTTAACAAAGCTAGAAAGAAAATACATTATAAATACAGTCACTGACTCTTTGATTAGCAGTAACTCAGTTTCTCAGAAAATGAAATGGGATCAAATGTTGTTTTAATAAACCTATTTATTTAATTATAAATAACTATACATTCTGAAAGAGTGTCATACTAATTTGCCATACATACTGAATTCTATATTACCTAAACCTAAAAGTAAATTAACTTTAGTAGAACCTCTATTTAGGGGACACCTTTAGGGCCTAACAAATTGTCTCCTTAATAAGGGTATTCAAAGGTGGGGTTCTACTTGAATTGTAAAACAATCTACGAAGTACTTACTATTTGGTAAGCCAGTTGGGAACCTTACAAAACTTGAAGGGAAGGTGCTTCCACGATTGTTCGAGAAATTGTTTGCAGAAGCAACTGTTCGGTGCAAGAGCACAGACTCCATCAAGCCAGCAACTGCATCTCGAGTACTACTCAAGTTAGGAACACTCACACTCATACTGGATGTTGCATCTCTTGTATCTGTTGAAATACAAAATAAGAGTTGTATGAAGTAATGGTGCAGGATATCGGACTAGCATGTGTGAGAAGGATGGGTTCAAGATCTATCTGTGTCACATTACTTGAATCTAAAGGCAAGATAATCTCATTGCTTCATCCTTTGGATGAGACATAAAGCTGCTTTTCTTGTGTACATACATTGCACGATCATTGCTTTACCTGGGATTACTGACCCTAGTCAACTTCATGTTCATGTCCTACACTAAAGCTCTGTCTACAATATAAAACTAATTTGAAAAAAAATATATGATGTGCCCAAATGTGGTAGTGATATACCCAAATATGGTAGTGATATACCCAAATATGGTAGTGATATGACATCATCATGTCCATATATGGGCACATCACATTGTTTTGTCGCATAAAGTTTGATAATGAAGAGTATTACATTTGTGCCATATTATTTACAGTGAGAGTGATGATTATGTTCTGTCTATAATATTTCTAGTGACAAATTTAGTCAGTTTCAATTTGTCATGGACAGACACACATTCATTAGTTTATATAAACATTCCTATTACCTGAACCTGACGCACCCTTGTCTTCAAGTTGCTGGGCTTCATTGGTGAGGTCTTCGTTGAGCTGGGCAGCATCTTCCAGAACAGAGCTCAGACCAGATGCCAAGAGAGCACACTCAACTGCTGACGTGTTTAGAGCAGCATTCGAAAATGAGAGATCTGAAGCTGAGGCATGATCTCTTTCTGTTAAGTAATTTGTTTTTAATAGAAATATCAGCATTTCTATCTACTTAATTTGTGTCCCCATTTAGAATATTATTAGAAAAAGAACTGAGCAAATAATTGCTAAGATACACAGGATTCATTCTTCGTCATGTCTACCTACTTCAATTTGTCCCATTTAGAAAATTATTTAAAAATCATGTGAGCCAATGAAGATTCCCATTATAAAGTCCTTTTTTTTATATAAATAAGTTTAACAGGCTGTTTGCATTTAGTCAGTAGTTTCATTGAGCAAGTGAGAGTTGGTAAAAACCGAAAGTTAGGTTATCTGGGAAAAACCGAAAGTTAGGTTTTCTGGAAAACCGAAAGTTAGGTTTTCTGGAAAAACCGAAAGTTAGGTTTTCTGGGATGCTGGATTTACTATGATAAAAAAAATGAGTGGATAAAAAAAAAAAAAAATGTCCACTGTACCTTTACTGGCAGTTCTGTTATCCATAAGTGAAGCCATTGCGTTCAGACTTGGACTTGAGCTGCTCTTGATACTGGCAAGGCTAGAGGTTGAAGTAGACGCAGAAGCAATGCTACTCTTACCAAGCTCACCGTCCGTCACTTTAGTATTAGATTTTGAAGTAGGGCTAGGAACGAGTGCCGCTGCCAGCACTCTGGCTGTCTTGGTTGTGAAACTCTCAAATAAGTGAGATGGTGCAAGCTTGAGGTCGTATTTGCCTTCAGCACCCATTCTATATGAATTGGATCCACCGTGATCCCATGTCACATCTAACCACCCTAATAGAGTTAATAAATTAACAATAAAACCTGGCAAGTAACTGGCCAATGAATGACCTTTATCGTGCTTATTAACAAGTCCTATTTGAGGCTCATTGAGTACAGTAGAAACCTTACCATTTAAAATGATAGAGACATTACAAATATCAATGGGCAATATATCTAGTGCAATCTGTTACAGACCGTTTTTATGCAATAAAAACATACACACCCTTACCGTTGTGAAGTTCACTGGTTACTGTCCCCTCGCCTGTGGGGTTACCATCTTGGTCTCGCCATTTCCAATCCATTCCACGTACTACCCTAGCTCCTGGTAGCATCTGGCGGAGTACCTGAGAGCGAATCATACGACGTTGCTTCCGCATGTTTGCTTCGGCTTCTTTGGCTGCTTTACCTGTCAACATTCAAATATATGTAAATTTGTTGTTACTGCTTCCTCTCTGTTCAAAATCCTTAACCTTTGACCAGGCAAAAAGTTCTTCCACCCAATTATATCATCTTACCTAATTGATCATCACAGACTCCAGTGACTGTACCATACACTTCAAAGCCAGATAGAGATAGGTAGTGCGTCTGCCCACTTGCATTTTTACCCATCTGCTGCATGCGAATATGTCGCCAGCCCTGCTTCTCGTCCTTTGATGGTTCCAAAGGCCATGTGGCAGTGGATCTATGATAAATTATGAGATATTATTACTAGTATATGATATTTTCTTTGCAATGGATAAATATAAACACAATCTTCAGTGACTGCAGTATAGATAATATTGTTATTGATAAAAACTGGATGGACATTCAACATTGCATAATTATTAATAACAATTTTTTAAACTAACCCTGGTTCGCTTAGTGAAGAATCATCTGTGTGGGTCAGTAGGGTTGTCCAGTTGTGACCGTCTTTAGACACTTGAAGTAACCAGTTTCTAAGAGCTGATCGTCCATAGCCTCTAGCATGTCGTAATGTGTATGCCGATGGGATTACCCACAATCCTAAATCTATTGCAAACCATGCTCGTCTGTGGTGAAGATAAAATTAATACTTATGATAAAAAACTAAAACTAAACAAAATTATTAAATATACTTCTTTAGAAAACTACCAGATGTTTTAGTTTGGTATTCATATATAATTACTTACTTATCATCATTCGTATGGCAGTTGAGAGCTGATGCATCCCGGCTAAGTATATCTTCTAACCGTCCATATGGCAGTGTTCTACCCTCTGAGCTACTGACAACAACCAAACCGTACTGGCCTGGGTTTATCCATTCATATGCAGTTCTGTAATACATTTTGGATATGCAAAATTTATATATTTAAACTACACAGCTGTGCACATGCACAATGATATTTAAATGTTACTGATTTCAATAATATGTTAGATAATTGTTTGCACACATAAAACTTAGCTGGGCTGTTTTGGCACACAAAATCATGTTATTGTTGTTGCAGAGTCAGCGATTTAATTACTACATACAGGAATTGAGAAACAATGATGTACTGTTTAGGTGTTACACTCCATAATTCATTCTGAAGCTCTACATTATCAAATTTTACGTCACAAAACAATGTGATGTGCCCATGGACATGTCATCATACCATTACCATATTTGGGAACATCACACACATTTTTGTCAAACTAGTTTGATAGTGTAGACATAGCTTGAAATGTATGAATACTTACTTAGCATTTGTACCAATCCAGTGTATGATGCCATTGTCATCAAAGTCATGGGTGTGTCTAAATGTTATAGGCGTGTTTTCTTTTAGTTTCTTTACAAACATGAAGCTTGGTCGTTCATAGTCATACCATTGTTTTGCAACCTGTTGAATAAATAAAGCATTTATTATATTAAACAGAAGCACTAATAGTGTGGGAAAGTACATAAATATACCATATTTATTCGAATAAACGCCCTAACTTTCAATAAAAGCACCACATGGAACATCATTTGAAATAAACGCTCGGCCACATGCACATATACACAATATTGTATTACACATTTCTATTTGTAGTAGAATTCATTGACTGCCATAATCTACAATTTACCAATTTTTTTTTTTTCTAAAGTATAAATATCTGTTCTTTTTTGTGTGGAAAATAAATAAATGAAACCAAAGCAAAACAATACAAAACCAAGCATTTTGATACAATGTTCACTGTATTTTACCACTTATTGTTATTAAATATTATGTTATGTGAATTTACTTTAGTAAAGATACCATATTACGCTCCTGAACAATAAACACCCCGGGGCACTTACTCAAATAAATATGGTATATATATGGTAGAATATCTGTTTTTAGGGTTCGAATCTTAGATGGGGTGGTTTATTCTCATTCTCACAGATTTCCTAATCTTCACCGTTCGTAAATTAATTAATTTCCAAAATATCAAATTTCTTTATGCCTTTAAATCTATAAAAATAACAAATATTTTACACTTACCATTTTCAAAAGATATCTTTCTAAACTACTAATTGTAGATAAAGGTTCCATCTTTAGAGTACGCCCACTTCTGTCAATTAGTGACGTCTCACCCGGAGCCTTCTCAAGACGGAAGCGTAATCGCCTAGTAAGAACCTAAAAAGAGAGAAAAACAAATTAAGCAACTCAATGTAAAGTAACACTAAATTTAAGATATTTCACATATTATAGGCTTGTTGTTTAAAAATACAGTACATACAGTAATATACAGTACATACAGTAATATACAGTACACACAGTAATATACAGTACATACAGTAATATACAGTACATACAGTAATATACAGTACACACAGTAATATACAGTACACACAGTAATATACAGTACACACAGTAATATACAGTACACACAGTAATATACAGTAGACACAGTAATATACAGTACACACAGTAATATACAGTACACACAGTAATATACAGTACACACAGTAATATACAGTACATACAGTAATATACAGTAATATACAGTGGAACCCCTCCTTTCGTATACCCTGTTCAGGGGAGCTCTATTAAGAGGATAAGGGAAAATATATGTTTCAACACTACAGCCAACTACTACTCATATCAATATGCTGAAGGTGTTCCCTTAAGGGGGTCTACTATATTGTACTGTACTGATTGACAAGATGTCTTTTTCAGATGTCACTTTGCTATTTTTAAACTTCTACCATTTAATGTTAACATACCTGTAAACCGTAACTAGACCCTGGTGAATCATATAGGTAGAGAGGAAGCCGTTCTATAGATTCCAACACAGAAATAAATTTGCGTACCAACATAACTGCTGGAGAGATGCTGCAAAAAAAAATATAATTAAATGAATGGATACTGTATTCTTTAACAAGATTTTCAAGCCTATTAAATTACCAGGAATAGATGACGAGTAGTGTTTTCTTTTATTTCAGTGAATTACTTAAAAAACTAACCTTTCATCATCACTTGTTTCCCTGAAGGCTGCTTTAAATAAGTTAACTCTTTCTTTAAGGTGACCATCGTGTAGTAGAACATCATCATAATTCTGCAAAAAAAGATTAGTAGAAAAGTGTTGTCATTATTTGTAACTACAATACTACACCACAGTAGTTACAAACAATTACAATCCTGTTGGTGCAGTACCCTTTGCTTACTTGGGCTCGAATCTAACCCCTAGCCAAAAGCGCAAGCTCGGTGGTCTAGAGGTATGACTGCCTAGCTAGTGATCTGGAGGTCGTGGGTTCAAGTCCCACCTGAGAACTACTTGCAAATAATTTTCTCAATGTACTTAGCATGAAATACAAATTACGTCAGAGTAGAGCAAACATCTGACCAATTATAAAAGTTTTTCAATAAATTATTTGTATTACACTAAATGATTAATCCTCATTTTAGATAGCTTCAGTTAGTAAATTAACTTACATTATTAAGTGCAAAGACCAATGCCTGTACCAGCCCACTTGTATGTATTTCATATGCAGACAGAGTGCCTTCTTCTTTAAGTAGTAAAGTTAGTGATTCTAATGCAGTTTTCATTTCTTCACGCCAACTGTTTTCACCTTCGGAAGGCTACCACAAAAAAAAAAATTAACTTGTTATGTAAATGACAAGACATGGGAAAATGTATGTAGCCATAACATCGGCAAGGGTTCGAGGCTCACTCGCTCCATGGTTCTGGTGGTAGAACAAGTCTTCTCAGATAAGGACTATAAACCGTAGGTCCAGTGTACACATCTAGCTTATGTGCACTTTAAAGAACCTAGTACATCTTTCGAGACGAGTAGGGTGGTTACTCCGGTTTACTAGTACACACACAGCCACTCATCATAACTTGGCCCTCTAGGAGAACAGTCTTTGGCTGAAGAGGTCATTCAGTATAAAAAATAATAGTCTTAAGGAAATATGTGTTAATCCTTATACATATCCATATAGCAGTACCTATCACAACCAGCATATATAATCCCACGCTCGAATATAATCCCAACCTCTGACTTGGGCTAAATTCATACAAATTCATACAAAAGTATAATTCCATCCAGTTAATTTCATCAACGTTAATAAGCAAGCCCCTATAGTCACTACATACATATTTGAAACTATGCACTTACCTTAGTAAGGTCGTTATGTGATGTACAAGCTGATTTCAATTGGGCTACAATTTCCTTTAGCTTAGCTACGACTCCTCTTGGATGAGCTTCTGCTGCTTTGAAGTAACCATCATATAGTTCATTGGCTAGGTATTTAACCTGAAAAAACCAAACAAGATTTGTAATTAATAATACTTGTAATAATAAGAAAAGGTATAAAAGTATGTAATTATAATTATATACATTTTATTACATGTTATGTATAATTTTATTTGCATTTCAATTAAAGTATTACATGTTATAGGTTCTATTTTAACCGTATTGTATGGAGTGAGTGCAGAATCTTGGCTTTAACCTATTCTCACTTTCAGTTATTTTTCATCGGTGACCGAATAAATATTATTATTATTATATATTATTTACATTGCTGTGATGGGGACAAAAAAATCATCTGGCTCTCACTCAGCGCCGACTTGAAAATTTCATTCAAGAAACAAAAATCATTTGTTCAACTTCAAATGCATTATTTAATTAAGTTATTTCTACAACAGGTAAGAATTGAATACTGTATATTCCATAATTTTCGCATACAGAATTGTTCACGATTTCTCGATGGCAAGGTTCCCAATTGTGAAAATTAAACCACCGCAAAAATTGCCGCAAAATTTAAACCACCAGGAAAATAACGACATATACTATCTATAATTTACAATACCTTTTGTTTGACTTGCTCAACCTTTGATCTAAGCCGCTTGCCTCTCTTGCCCGTCCAGCCTGTTGAGAACTCTGGGCCAAGGGATGTTTCAGCAGTGAAGGAGTGTTTTGTTCCACGATTAGATTCGAAAATAAAGCCTGGTAGATCTTCACGCAATATTGTAGCTTGCTGTAAGAAAAAGATACATACGTTAATATTTATAGATAACTTGTCTAAAATTAACTGAAATTGTAAATATTACAAATTCTTCCAAAAATGATTTTTTTCTATTATAGCACGCAAGTCAAGTTTTAAGATCTGCCCTTACCTACATTGTATCTATTAAAGCTAATACTATTGAAAATGCCACTGGTCACTATTAAAAAAACACAGAATAACGCTCACCGCTTGACCATCTGAATTGTGGATGACCACTTCTCCATCCTTTCGACACTGCAATGACCAGTTGCCAACAATAAGCTTTGTTGGTCCTGGGTGGGTCAGTAATGGCTGGCTTGTCATACCTTGTTTTACTTGGCTCTTAGCTCGTTGGAGTTTCTCAAGGAACTCACTTCTGCTTTCTGTAAACAAAATATTAATTATAATATTCATGCAACCTCTATTGAGAAATTAGTTCAAATCATGGAGCTATGTTCTTTGATAAATGTCAATAAGGCCCACCAGACACACTGCTACATTCAACTCAACAATATGTCTAGTTTTCTCTAAAGTCTGGTATTCCCAATGTGTTTTTAATGGTAAAAAAGAAATTTTATCTTTTTGAAAGACTCCGATATTTGTGAATTTGACTGTAAATTTAGTAAATATGATTTGAATCTGTTGACAAGGCTAGACATTATGGCTTGATTAAACCACCTCTAAAATAATACAATTTATCTTTTTCAATAGAGATAAACTATCATCAATTCTTACCTGAACTATCTGAGCCACCTTCTGGACTACCACTGGAGTACATCGTAGCAAGCTTGCCATCAAGAATGAACCTGAACCAGCCATTGCTGCCATTGGACAGCTCTAGGGCAGCAGCATCGCTCCACACATATAAACAATCTCTACCACGTGCAAGGCACCAGTCACGCCAGTGGAACGGCCTTCCCTGCAGAATTTCTTTCGCGTCTTCGATTTGTACTATTTCTTTTTCCTAAAAAAAGATACATATTAAGAATTATCGTTTCATATTTTTATAATATCAATACAATAACATACAATACAACATACAAATTATACATGTTGGGCAAGAGTCCCTTAAGAAATCACTTTAACTAAAATGAACCAGCTACCCCTCCTAGCAATAGGTGGCAATCCATATACAGAACAGAAACAAGAAGTTAACATACTGACAAAGTAAGGATTTGAACCCAAACCACAGTCACAACTTCCATTACCTGTTTCTTGTCACCACCTTGTGCAGCGTCATCATCTAAATCATCCATTGGCCCTGTCAAGGCTGCTACCTTACTGAACAGACCAAGCCTAGCAAAATGATCTAGAAATAGGTTTAGTCCCTTCTGCATTAAGTCTTGGATAATCTGCAAGGCTGTTAAATGGCCTTCATCATCATCCTAAAATACAATTAAAACAACATATTTTAATATAATGTGTGAAATATGTGTTTATATTTTTTATATTTTTTATTTCATACGCATCCAGCAGAGAGAAACTCGCCAATTACAGGATGGATAAACTATTTTTAATTCATCGTGCTTAAAAACTAAGTTTCATTTTAGGCTTAGGGAGTGGAGTTGAAAAGTCAAGAGTTACAACCCAGGCACTAGGTCAGGATTGAACCCTGGACCTTGAGATTGGAAGGCAATGAGAGACTATTGAACCACCGAAAGATAGTCATGGAATCGTACGCAATGTCTACAAAAGACGAATAGCGTAATAGATGATGTTGAGAGAGAAACAAACAACCTGGCTGTTGTATACGTTACCTCTTGGTCAAGAACATTGGCTAAAACCTCCACTAATATAGCAGCAAAGTGAACTCCAGAGGCATCTACGTCACACACTTCAAATAACTGATTATACGATATATAATGTACCATTTTACGGATCAAGGCGAGGGTTGCTTTTCTGAAATTAAATATAGTATTTATAATGTATAATTTAAATAGTACTCATCAATAATAAGATTATTTTAATATGTTGAAAAAATGTAATTAATTGGTGATTTATTGCTGTCACTAGAGACGTGACACAAGCGAGTAGACCAATAAGAAACGACAGTTTGAATAATCCCCCGTGTCATGATTGGTCAAATCACTTATGTTGTGCTTACGTCCTTGCGTTTTGTCTCAGTGGGAACCAAGCATTAGTTTGAAATAAAATTTAGTAGATAGGACGATCATGAATAAGTACTTGATCACTTACCTTATAGAAGGCATCATTGTGTGGTGGAAGGCCTGGGCAAATATAGGCAATAGTTTATTAAGATACACTGGGGCCATTTCAGGGTCTCCTTTGGGGCCTGAGGGTGGTGGTGTACTGGGTGTGGTCACTATACTTTCCCCCTTTTTGGAAACATCTTCCTTGGTGGCTGGGCTAGCGGTGGTGGTCGTGGTAGTGGTTGTTGTAGGGGTAACTGGTACCATCCATTCACCTGTGTTCATTCATTAAAAAAAAACCAAAATATATCATAACTAAAATATAAGCCTTATGGGCCATGAGGCCCGAAGAGGTTAGGTATACTAAAATGCTTAGTTAAATTTGTATATATAAGGATGATAACCAGTAAATTGGATTATGCTACTTTAACAACCATAGTATAACAGATACCGAGGGACTCTTCAAAACGTAAATCACCTGGTGTTTTAGCCCGATATCCTGGGTACCAGTGGCAGTATTCACCAATCACACTTAAGTGAGATATTTCCCTTAAATATTAAGTATTTCACTTAACTAAATAAATATTTCCCTAAAATTGTATTCACTTAGACAGGAGATTATTTTAATGTTAAGGGTAAGTGATTCCCTTAGCCTAAGTGTGAATGGTGAATACGGCGACAGGCCAACAATTAGCATCTATGTTGATATAAATTTTTGCGGTACACCACATATATTAGTTCTGAAAAGAACTGTTGAATTTCTCGACGTTTCAATCGATATGCTTTGATCGTCCTCAGGAGTGAGAAAATTAGCATCTAGTTTGTTTGTGCTTTTTCTTCTATGTAAATCTTACGGCATCAAAAATAATTAAAGAAAACTTGATTACCTGGTGACTGGAGTACCTGTACAACCCCTCTGTGCCCTTCATCGTTTCTCTCACGTGCTTTATCTAACGGGGTCTTACCATCTTCATCCCGGAGATCAGGATTTGCTCCATGGCGAAGTAAAGTCTGCAAAAGTATTATTTAAATATTATACTAAAGGGAGAAGGATTATCTACAATGTCTACAAAGAGTGTACAATACCAAATAGGGGAACAGCAAACAGGGAAATAACAAAAAGGGAAATATAAAACGGGTGACTTTAAATGTATGACACAAAATTGTGAATTTAATATTGACCAATAAATGTTGTTAAAATCTGATAAACGAATTATTAATAACCAAAATATGGATTGAATTCTTTTCTAAAATCAACAGTATAATCTTAATGTTTGACTTATTTAGCACTGACCTTTGCGACCTGGGGTCGTCCGAAGCATGCAGCGTAATGAAGTGAAGAAGAACGCTGTCCTCTGTTGACATCGGCACCACGTTCACATAAAAATTCAACCTGTATAATGATCATGGTATCAGAAAATGAATATAAACAATTATATCAATTATGAACAGAGATGCTAACATCGGATTACAGCGGCTACACGATAATCGTCTCTAAACAATCTTTTTGTCATCTTATTCCAAAATTAGAAGTAAACACATTTTTATTTTGCTCTCATAATTTACACTTTAAATATTAACCCATTTTCTGCTCTTAACAGACATACAGTAAAACTTGCAATCATAATACAGTACATAATTCTTTTTCAAAGGTATTTATTTCTATGTTTTAATTATTGCAGAACTGTTGAGACCAAATCAGCAAAAAAGAAGTAGTATTATAATTTAAATATTGATACATTTTCTGCCCTTGCAACAGACATAAAACTTGCAATCGATACATACATATTTAATTTTCAAAGGTATTTATTTCTGTTTTAATTAATTATGCAGAACTGTTGAGACCAAAATCAGCAAAATAAGAATTACAGTAAATCATATTCTCATGGGTCTCATTAAAATAACAATCAGATTTAAGCTATTGATTTTTTTCAGTTTGTTTAAAACAAACAACACACCCACATGCACACACCCATAAAGAATGTATTGAATTCTATTGATAACACAGAAAGTAAAACTAAAATTATATAATAAAAGATAATCACCATTTCCTGTGTACCAAAGGCAGATGCCCAGTTAAGGAGTGTTTGTCCAACATCATCCATATAATTCACTTCAAAAGCTGTACAAATATATAAAATTGTTTGCTTGGTATAGAGAATGTATTGTAACTTTCAAACATTAGACAGTAAACTGGTTTTGTTACACTAATGTTACATGTGTCCATGCACAAAACGGTTGGGCTTCACTTAAATTTACCCATATCTTTTTGTATTATTATTATTATAGAGAACATCAAATTATCAACACTCAAATTATTGTCTCAATTACAAATACTATATGTGTAAATAAATATTGGACTGGAATAAAAACAAAAATCACAATTATTTGTCCTTTCCAGATATATTGCATTTGAGAATAAACGCTTTTAAACAAAAGATTTTATGAAATATAAAAACAATTATAACTTTCTGTGAAGTGAGACTTATGAATGGCATGGAGTAGTATGGAAGAAATGATTTTAATGCTCTGTCTACACTATCAAATTTTATGTGACAAAAAACATGCGATGTGCCCATATATGGACACGATGATGTCATATTACTACTATATTTGGGCATATCACACTAGTTTGATAGTGAGACAGAGCTTAACTAGTTTATATTTCGTACCTCCAGTATCAACAGCATCAATCAAGGCATCAGTATCTTTACTTCGTATACATTCAATAAGTTGGCGATGAGAGCGTTCACCGGAACTGTCAAGTCTTCTCAATCCCGACATGCGGGTTGACCCTCCGATAGTGATACTGGTCTTAGGCAGTGCTTTACGTCCTTCGAACAGCAACACCATTAGCAAATCCACAAGACGCATTGTATCCAAGACACACCTAATCAGAGATACATTACATTTTATTAGTACTGTAAAACCTCTATTAAGACACATTCAGAATCTAAAAAAGTGCCCCTTCAAATAGAAACACCATTAGCAAATCTGTGAGGCGAATTGTATCCAAAACACACCTAATCAGAGATACATTACAGTTTATTAATAGTAATACTGTAGAACTTCAGGACTCAGCAAAGATTCCCTTCAAATAGAAAAATTATTAGCAAATCCACATTGTATCAAAGACACACCTAATCAGAGACACATTACTATTTATTATTATTAGAACCCCTATTAAGGGGACACAACAAATTGTGCCTTTAGGTGTCCCTGAAAAGGGGTTGGCCATATATTACCACATATGTCCCCTTAATAGGGGTGACGTGTTCCGAAGGAGAGTTATACTGTATTTTCAATTTAGGCTAATAGTGAGGAATAGGCTACCCCTAAGGGAGTTGTCTTTTGTCATAAGAAAACATTTTGGAATCTGACAGGATTTGAACCCATTACCCTACTGTAGGATCAGTAGCCAAGCTTCCTAACCACCAAGCTATAAATCCAATCTTTTAAAAACAAATTTCAGCCTGGCCTTTAATTAAAAAGTATTTAGACATTACAATTTTGACAAAAGACAAAACAGGTCTATTAGTAATCCATGTAATATTAAACACTGTCCTAAAAACAATGAAAAATAAAACCAGACAGAGGTTATATTTTTCAAGTCAACTTCTCTGTATATGATACCCTAAGTCTTAGATAAAGAAACATATCATTTAAAACATATTGTTTGAAGTTGATAATTTCTGATATAATTGAACTACCAACCTTTCGTCTCCCTGCAGGGCTTTCTCAATTGCGTTTGGTAACTCAGATCGCAATAAATCCTTTATAAAAATAGTGAAAACATTATTTACTATTCAAATTTACAATACTGTGTAATCTATTTTTCTTTAAAGAAGAATAACTATTGGTTTATATTGGTATAAATATTGAAAATCTTTCTTTATCCATATTTTTGTATCTATATTATACTTTGCCCTTTTTAAAATTATTAATATATAAACTTAGGTGGATCTTCACAAAGTACATTTTAATTTACATTATACCATTTTCACATCTGCATAAATTGTTACAAACTTGTAAAAAGTTGTAAGCAGGTTTGATCTCCCAATATATTATTTAAACCATGAGAAATCGGTGTGTTTTTTCCGGGGTCCCCTGTGAATTCTCTAGAGATTTTCCACAAAATTGTCTTCCCACAATGCAAACCTCATTACAACTTGTTACATTTTTCAGATGTGAAAAGGGTAGAATTCATTTTTTTTTTCAGTTCAAATCTAGTATTTTATTATTTAAAATAATCAGTAAACATTCCAGGATATTTTTAGACTTAAGTAGAAAACAATGGCCTTGATCAAGAATGTGAACAAAGCTAATTCATGAACTTGTACTGTATAAGCAATGTAAACAAAGGGCTTGACCTTCTCAATGAACTTGAAAATAAATTACTCCATGTTTATATTCATAATAAAAATTAAATTTAATATATGAAGGAAAAGAATGCTTAAAATGAACGGTTGACAAATTTAATTTAACATTACGCGAAATTCGACCTCTAATTGCAAATCAGACAAACAGGTCTTTTTTCTATGAACACACCTGACTATATAACTCTTAAATTTAGTAGACAGATTTGCCTATTTGGACTGGATTTATTCTTGAAAAACATAGAGTATATCTCTATGGTAAACATGAAACAAGTGGGTCATTTAATTTATGAAGGAAACCTCTATGATTAAAGCCCCCTTCCCTACGTTTTTTAGATCTAATTTAAGATCACAAACTATATTTAATGTAAAAATAATACTATATGGTCCTATTGCGATAACTTTTTTCGTCTTTAAACGGTTAAAAATGTGAAAAATAAGTCGATTCTAATAATTATAGCGGCCCGCTATAAATCCCAAAATGCATTGCGCGCGGATTGATATTTTTGTTTTTCACCTGTAATTCGCCCAATTTTCGATCGATCGTGAGGCCAAAACAAATGGAAGACTCCTAACTTTTCAGCGAAACTACCGGGTTTTCCCCAATTTGTATCAACGGAGTCTGGCAAAAATAGAAAGACAATTAATGCAGCAACTATACAACGTCAGGTTAGGTATATAGCTAGCGTACGATGTTCGTATGTTACCGATGTTTACTAGCTAGGCCTACAAAACTAAGCCTAGCTAGGCTAGGCCTAAGACCGTCCACGAGAGGTCGATCGCCGCGAGCTACTTAGGTAGTGCATTGTTTCTCACTTTTTATCATAATTTACCATAAAACGTACATTTAAGACAAGGAATGACATGGTTTAAAGTAATATATATGTATTATTTTTACAAAACGTCACAAATTGTAGGGAAGGGGGCTTTAATATGACTGAAATATGACAGTAGAAATACGGCTAGAGACACAACACAAACATTTTATTGTTGATATAAAGTATGCGGCACACCACATATAGTTCTGAAAAATTCTTGAAATTTTAATCAATATATCAATCAATATATACTTTGATCGTTCTCCGGAGTGTGAATACAGAAAAAAAAAAAATAGGTGAATATATTTATGTCATTTTTAGATAAATAAAGAAATGTATTGCATAACAAATGGTTAGTTTTCCTGGGCAAATGGGACTGCAACTTTGACCTATCTATCTGTTTGCACTATCTAACCACTTAATTTGACTAAAAAAGTCCAGTATAGATATGAAGATCCAGAAAATATATAAATAACGCTTAAGTTTATACGTACGTGAGTGACACCCGGCGATCCTCGACAAAGCGTAGACAGCAAACTGATTACGGTCGATATGTTATGATTGCTCTTAGAGTCTGGGGTACTACCAGCTGTCGTCGTTGGTGTGCCGCCCTTGGCAACAAGAGTCTGCGATTTTGGTATTCCACAATTAGATAGGCGCTCCAACAGCTCCTTGGTGAGGCCGTGCTTGGCCAAGGGGGCAGGATCTATACCACGTCGAGTGAATCGGTCAGCAAGTGATGCAAAGCAGCGAAGGGCGCCATCAGAAACCTATCAATGAAAGAAAATAGTTTATATAAAAAAATTATTTTCTTGAAAGAGTTGAGATCCTATTCATTTCTGTATGCATTGTCACTGGTAAAAAGGTTAACAAATATTACAAGATTGTTATCATATCAATAATATAATTTAAGAATATGTCAAAATGGTATAAATACATTTGAAATTATAAAATATATAGATCAGCATTTATACTTCTATATAATTATTTAAACTATTATAATTGTTATAAATACTGTAGGCCTACTGTGGATCATATACAATTGTATTGGATACATGTTTTTATTATTACATATTAATAGTAAAAAAAACTTCATATTCTTATTCTAGCAAATCACAATGTTTTTATTGACACTGTTTTGATATATGGTTCAAGTATTCTCAATAAAAAATATTGACCTAATTTGTGACATTGAACTATGACCCATATCAGCATTGTCACAATAAGCCAGAAAACAAGTAGAGGGGATTCCCTGTTTATATACTGACATACTTCGGTAAACAAAACACTGGAAGTGACAATCCCACTATCAGTGGTACTGTATTACCAGACACAAACGCCATACAGGAAATAATTAAAGACAATTATTACACAGAATCATCCATTCTTTGTTTCTGTTGCATTAACAAAGGAAGCTGATTCCTATTTTTCTTTCTGTTTAGCGCTGATTAAAATCATAACAAACAAAATGCTAATAATAGAAACAATAAGGTTTAAATTAGAGTTGTACTGTCCTGGTGAGTGTTGTATTAAAAAGCATTACACAAAGGAAGTGATGTGGTTTGTAAACACTGTTTCTGTAATAGTAGCACTCGCTACAATACAAATACAGTTCATGTAAAATAATCAAGGCTTGATTTAGTAGTACAGTCAACACTCAATACCGGACACCTTTGGGCTGGCCCAATATCCCTGGTTTTCTAGAAAAAGTCTGGTATTCGGAATTTGTTTTTAATGGTTAAAAACAAATTTGGGACCTTTTGGGCCTCAAGAAAAGTCTGGTTTTGGGGGAGTTTACTGTACTGTAGCCCAATATGTACAGTAACATCTTTTTTGTCCTTCCGATGGGACGTAAAGCCGTTGGTCCTGTGTATAGTTTATGTTCGTACACAATTTACAAGAGTAGGGGATCATCTCCCAGTGTGCTACTCAGCCGTGGAGGGTTTAATCCAAATATCCTCAGATTCCAGTTAAGCTAAGGACTAGTACCTTTTAGTAAAAAATACTTGGGCTAATATAAAAATATGCATTTTGTAATATCACAGTTAAACTCTATGGTGATATACAGGCATTTTTTAAAGTACCCCGATGTTTTTGTTATTCCAAATGATAATCAATTTCAACAGACTGAAAGTAATTTATTTCCTTTGTCTGCAATAAACAAAAAGGATAAGACAATCAATATGTAAGTGTTTTGTTTATCATAGCTGGATTGTTCTTTTGGTTTTTTTTTATTAAAACTATTTCTTTAGTGCACATACTGTAGAGCTTAAGGTTGGGGAGAGGTATAAACAGTAGATATTATATAAATTCAGGATTTTATTATTATTAAATATTAATTACCACTCAATTAAAATATTTATCTTCCAAATTCAAATAAAATATGCTCAAATATCGTTGAATAAAATTAGTTTCTTGTTGGTATACGGTATGATATTAAACATGACTTGCCTAATAGAACTAAATGGACAGTCCAGTATTCAAAGCTCTTCATCTCATGGTCAATGGATATCTAGTCATTTACTTTAATTTCACCTGCTGGTTTTCCAGATCATTTTTAAGTGCTCCCCATCTCATTATGATAACCAGTAAATCAACAATTTATTGGATTTCTCAATTTTGAAAAAAAAAATCACTATTTAAGTAATAAAATTTATGGTTACATGTTTTGTATCAGTAAACTATTAAGGACTCCATCATAGCAACATTATGATTAGTTGATTTTTTAGATTTTAATTTTACTTTAGTTTCTTTTATAACATATAAATCTGTGTTGATCAATTACAGGCTGATCGATTGGAAAACCTGATAGTAACCTCACAATAACAATAACTCAAATAGCTAAAGGTGGTTTATTTTGGTCTTTTTTTGTAATATTTTTTGATGAAGTTTTGATATTATTATGTTGTATTACTATTTTATGATAGTGACAAATAAAGTGTTTACACACATCTGTTTTCCAGAAAATCTGTTATTCTGAATGTGTTTTTAATGTTAGACCTTTTTGGGAATAAAAAAGAAAAATTTGCTTTGCTTTTTGCTTCACGTTTCATTCGTAGTGAGTAATACCCCCTTTACAAATTACATCGCCTAGCAAAACTGTAGCGTTTACACACACACCCAAGTAGACACCATACAAAACACCAGTGTTGATAAAGCTCTGTCTACACTATCAAACTTTATGTGATGTGCCCATATATGGACATGATGATGTCATATCACTACCATATTTTAACATACCACTAGCATATTTAGGGTACATCACACTTTTTTTTGTCAAACAAGTTTGATAGTGTAGACAGAGCTTAAGAGTTTGCTAGATGACAGAAAAGTGGTAATAGGTTAATGAAAGCACTCAGAAACTGAGTGAAGTACTTGGCAAAGCATTGCCACAGAAGGCGCATGTTGATAGTTTGGCCCATGTTAAAAGAATACAAATTTTTCTTTTTTTTATTTGTGAAGTTTTTAATGAACCGATTTTCTTGAATTTCAATAGGCATGTTCAGTAAGTATATACCTATCGAAAAATTCAGAATGATAACTTCAAAATTGTAGGCGCTATTATGCTAACAAACAAACAAAGCAAGTACTATACTTGGTAACAAGTATAGTGATATAAACAAATTCAGAATGATAACATCAAAATTGTAGGTAATTTTGAAGTTAACAAACAAACAAAGCAAGTACTATACTTGGTAACATTAACAAGTGATAAACTTACGTGTCCATCCTCGTGATTCAAAAGAGTGGACAGAGACTGAACACACGTTTCCAGCGAGGTGTCACTCGGCTCCATCTTACCACATAGCCGTGACACGACCGACATGGCAGAATGAAGCGTGTCCTTGTGGATTTGACTACCATTGTCACGGATGAATGACAAAACGCAGTTCAGACCACCTGCTTCAAATACGGACCCCGATTCACGGGTACACATCAGTTCCAACACCTGTAAAAAAACAACAAGGGCAAATAATCAGTCCAATTAAGGGTACACTTTAAGGACCCAACAAGATGTCCCCTTAATAGGGGTGCCTCCTGAATAGTGTTAACAAACATATTGCCTTGTTTCACAAGAAAGTGTCCCCTTAATAGGGTCTCCCAATGGAGGGGTACTGTATTAAACCTGTTTTTACAGTAGTTCCCGTTTTAAATTAATTTTTATATGATTTCCTTTTCATTAGAGTATTTTCAAACATTGATTATACAGCATGGTACATTTCATTTTATAGTGATATGACATCATCATTTCCACATATGGGCACACCACATTTTTTTTGCTATATAAACTTAAAGTTTGATTGTAATGTAGACAAGGCTTAAGACAATATGTTGATTTATGCATTATAAATTCACATTTCCTTCAAATACAATCATGTACGTACTGTATGTATTGCAGTGTAATAGAACATCCCATTGTAAAATTAATTATGTATTGTGTATGATAAATGACTTTAACACTGCAGGTGCGTAGACAGAACGGGTTTAATTACTTCTTTGCTGATTAAACAGTTGAATAATCATCGACAGACATATAAAACCAATTTTATTCAACATTACAGTATATTGACATATTATTCAAATATAATTTATATTGTTACTATATTATAATATTTGCGTGGATATTTCTAACTGAACATTACTGTACTGTATAGAACCGAGTATAATTCTTTCAAGAGTATTCTGTAATCCCACCGGCAAATTTGTGTTTGTTCTCAGACATGATGCTACAGTATACAGTACAGTCAATTTTCCCAATACTGAACTATCTGAAAATTAGAAACTCTCCTAATACCAGACTTTTTTTGAATACCAAGATGTTCTAAATTTCTTGTTACTATTAAAAACACATTCCGAAAACCAAACTTTCTGGAAAACCATTAGGCAGGCCCAAACGTGTCCGGTATTGGGAGAGTTGACTGAAATATCATATTGTTTTTACTGTACCTTAATACACTGCTCAGACAAGTCTCTACTTGTCCTCGAAGATAGCTCAGCGACAACCAAACGATTACAGATGGCTTTAACAGCGCCATCTACTGCGATGATACGTCGGGTGCACTCTGCGGAAACATCCAGGTAGTAGGTGATGGCGCGTGCAGTTACTTCAAGAACGTTATCTGGGGCTTGTTCATCCAAAAATATCCTGCACAGAGCCGGGAGAAACGTTCGTGGTGGACAACTGTAGATGAGAAAAAAAAAATATTATACAGGATACAAAAGAAGACTCTCATAAATCAGGTATTTTAAGGCGACGTTCCGCAAACTATGAGCCGTGACCAAAATTCAGAATTTTTGGAGAGCCGCAGGGTGGCTGGAGAAATTGATTTAGTTGAGTACAGTAAGCGCCTGTATTTTAGCCATATGCAGCTTACGACAAACAGCGAAGTGTCTAGATTTATAAAAAGTTTGCGGAACGATGTATTAAGGGTACCAGAATACTCACAGACAAAGTACAACAAGAACATAGACATTTCCATAGAGAACGAACGTCAATACTTGGACTATACCCGAGGATATGCCTGTTTGTGAAATCAGACATAAAGTAGGTGGTGGGATTAGACCCGAAGTAGCATTATACAGTACACAAGAATATCGGAACATACAATAGTCAAACAATTTCAGAATCAACCTTTTCTACTGAATGCCAGTGTTGTTTAGTAGAAGTATCTCTTAAGTTTATATTTTCATTAAGCATATTCAGCTTGGAAGTTTATTCAAATTCCAAGGAATAAATCACCATACAGTAGGCTTATTTATGACATTCTCAGCATAGCATGTCAATATTGTGACAATAAAAGGTGAAAATAAAAATCATTTTTATTAATTGTAGGCCTACTACAGTATAACTATAGTAAACTATATATAGTAAACTAAGTCTAATATTAATTAATAATTAATATTTCCATACAAAATTTAAATTTGTAAAAAGATATGTTTTAATTTAAAAAAAAATCATGTACAGTGCTTCTAAAATTATTGAAATTTTTAGTGGTATGTGTTTCACTGTATAGTGGTTTTGTGCATCTTTTATTCATTCATTAAATACAGCAGTAAACCTTATTATACTATAGCTATACTGTATAGAAATCCAATATTTTAAAAACAAACAATTATTTTTGCAGCAATTTTTTAGTATAATAATTACATTATCTAAAAATAAATTGAATATAAAATAAACAGCCAATGTACAGTAATTGTTTTTATTCCTTACTGTATTTCTATTGCCATCTATTCAAGACTGGGTAGTATTCTAAATATTTAGATTGAATTGAACGAAGACTAAAAATAGTGTGCAACATACATCAGTTTGATTATGATTATTTGTTTCTCGTAGTACTGTCCGCGAGTACTGTAAATATTTAGATTAAAAGACATTTTAAATTGTATGAGTTGCAACATCAGTTTATTATTTATAATATTCGTATTGTCCGTGAGTAGTATTCATTGATTAAATGAACGATGCTGATTAGAATTCATCTTGTTAATCTAGCAGCTTATGTTGTCATGCAGCACCATCTGATGATAGGAAGCCAGAATGAGTAGTATAACTATGACATTTTAAACTCAACATTGTGAGCTGCTTTTACTAAGAATAGAAAACCAACAAACCTGAGATTGACCCTGCTTTGTTATTCAGTCTGGCCATTTACAATTCTATAAAATGTAATCATTCTACTATTGCACAACTGTACATTTAATTGTATTCCTACTATAGAAATTAGAATACAGACAGTTACCATGAATTTGTTAAAACTTTCTATTCTAAATATTTACTGTAAAAGGGTAAGTCTTTAATTAAAATAAACCCGTGCAAGCTGTTCCAGAGATTTAAAATAATAACCTGTTTTTTTGTCACGATCAGCTTGATGATTGCATATTTCTCAAAGGTCTAAATTTATTAATAATAAAATACTTTTTTTTGTTTCTTTGCCAATGTCTTCAGCTCTCTCCTTAGATCATTCTTAGGAGCGTCAGTGGGTGATCACGCTTCTTTTAAGTTATTAGGGACTTTACGAAACACGATGGTTACACTAGGGGAGGACAACGAATATCCTGTGTTTGCTAGAGCGTAAAATCATAAACAGTCAACATTGCCGTTTTATTAGTTACGCACCCTTGCGCGAAGACGACGGCCAGCAGTTCAATTATTATTTATTAGAGTTTTTAAAATTCCATGTTTAAGTGTAATTTGAACTATATATTTAAGGTTATATATACATTATTTCTAGTTGTTATCGTCCTAAAAAAGTTAAGATGATGGAATTTCACGCTAATCTCCGCCCACTTTGTTAAAGCTCATGCATAAATTATTATTCATGAGCACCGTCCTGTGGCTTCCCGTCGTGTTTCGTAAAGTCCCTATTAATATTAGCAAGGAGGCCATTGTGACCGTATGTCTCAAATAATGTTTGGGTGATAAAACAATGACTGGATGATTTTCTGCGAAGCCTGATTTAACGATACATGACATTTTGAACATGTAGCATTAAATTATAAACTGTAAGATTGACTGCATTTAACATGGATAGAGATTTAAACAAAATGTAAACATAGTACTGTAGTTTGTGATAAATAACAGGATACCCTGACATTGGCCTACTGTAGGCTATTTCTTTTCAAGGATAGTAACAATTAAACCTGAACTTATTAAAAATCATTCTACAAATTAAATATATCTTTTGTATTCTACAATACCGTATAGTCAATTTCATAAAATTTAATTATTCTATAAAATGAATTAATATCCTTGACTTTTAATTGTTATTTGTATAATTGCTGTGCATGCAACTGTACACGTTTAATTGCTTTGTTTTAAACAACATTGGAAAGCCTGGTTCATTTAAAATAAAAATTATATTATTGGACAATTTTTACTGCAAAAATATTGATATTGCAATGTATTTTAATTTATAATATGAAAGATATATTGTCCTTCTGAAAAAATAATTTTTTCTTTTGGCTGAATATGCCGTTTTAATATCCCGAAAAAAATTTAAAGCAAATAATTGTCACATTGTTTATCACTTGTTAGACAATGAATTTTTTGTTAAATTTAACTGTTTAATGTCTTTTTATACTGTAAGTGAAATCATTGTTTTTTTTCTAGTTTTTTCTTATGGAAGTTAATAATTTCATTAAAACTGCAAAATGACCTATAACTATTTAAAGTCTGACTTTAAAAATCTTTATTTTTTATGATTTTGGGAGGACAATACATCTACATTTAAATATAAATAATAATTTCAAACCCAGAGATACTGTACACTTTTAAAAAATGTCTTCCTTATACTAATAACAAATGACACATTTGAGACCATCACTTGTTATGATGAGCACTTAATTTATGACTCAGAAGTCATTAACAGTTGTTGATAAGTCATGTGCATAAGAAACAATGGCTGTAAATATGAACGATCGCAAGTATGGACGCTGCTGTTGTGAATACACTTAATAGTGTGTTGCCAAAAATGTATAAACTACAGTGATACTTGTACAGTCAACTCTCCCATACCGGACACCTTTGGGCTGGCCAAATATGTCTGGTTTTCCATTAAGTCTGGTATTTGGAATGTGTTTTTAATGGTAAAAATGAATTTGGGACATTTTGAACCTTGAGAAAAGTCTGGTATTGGAAGAGTTTCTGGTTTTCAGAGAGTGCGGTATTGGGAGAGAGTCGACTGTATATGCTTTTAAACTATTTTTGGCATTGGTGTTCCCCAGATTGAGATGCTCGTACTAAAAAAAACCATGCTAGTAATAACTTTCTGTTATAAGCGATAATATAATAGTGAGAGGTTTCATTTAGGGACACTGACATACTGTAAGATGGAGATGGTAATTTGACAGAACACTTCCTACACTTTCAAATCATCACTTACTGTATCATCAGTATGTACACTATTACCGTCTTTTTTATTATAAAATACTACTTTTTGGAAGAGGATGTTATTCAAATTAAAACTGGAATTAATTATTAGTTAATTTTTTCATTAATATTATTATATTTTACAAAACTGTTCCAAAGTTATAACAAAACTGTGATATTACTATATTCTCAATATTTAAAAAACAATTAGCATGATACTTATAAAATATGCGTATACAGTACAAAAAGACTCTAAAGCTCTGTCTACACTATCAAACTAGTTTCACAAAAAAAGTGTGATATGCCCAAATATGGTAGTGATATAATGTCACATTTTTGTGTCACATAAAGTTTGATAGTGTACAGTAGACAGAGCTTAAAGCTTTGTCTACACTATCAAATTTTATGTGACAAATCATATCACTACCACATTTGGACATATCACTACCATATTTAGACATATCACTACCATATCACATCACATTTTTTGTCAAACTAGTTTGATAGTGTAGACAGAGCTTTAGAATAGAAAATAACAAGTTTGACAATAAACATACATAGAATAAGGACAAATTAAGGAAGAACATGAAAAATGTGGGTACTATATAATTTAGTAAATGAATGAAAATCTTTGTTTAATTTACTGGATTATAAAAGTGTATCTATATTTAAAAACAATGTACCGTACCTGTATCTACTGTACCAGGTGGTTTCCCCCTCTTTTGTCTATTTATTTAACCACTAATACAAAACCTTTGACAACAATTGTTTTATGTGGCCTACTACTACTGTATTGTGATGTACAATACAGCTTTCACTCAATCGTATTGTTATGTAAAATAAGTAACTGTGTTTACCCAGACTGTCATAAACTATGTTACTTTAAGTACGTTAGTCTGAACACAGCACAATTACTGTATACCATGGGTTCACACATAGCTAGTGTACTGAACTAATAGGAGCAGGGCTAAACTTTCACTACCTAACTATAATAATTATTCAATAATTTGTATCCTTGTACTGTAGGTGTATTTTTAAGCACAATTGTACCATGGATTCACACATAGCTAGTGTAAATAGGAATATTATGCTGAACTAATAGGAAACTTTTACTACCTAACTATAATCAGGGAGTTGTAATTATTATTAATAATTATTAAATAATTTGTATCCTTGTACTGTAGGTGTATTTTTATTTATTTACATTGCACTATCAATGTCACATTACTGACATCACAAGTGAATCACACATGAATAAATGAAAAGCGTACAGCTGCATTGACAAAAGAAGGTTTATATAATATAATGTAAAATTTCAACAATCAAAATGGGGAAGAAGCAGGTCCAAGGTACAACAACCTAAATAATTCTGGTTCACACTGTAAAGCTTTGTTCTGTTGTACATACACAAAAGGACAAAACCAGGACAAAGCAAAGCCCTTAATAAGCAGACAGTGATTTTATCTTTTCAATACAGGGTTTCCAGTAAAGCTTAAAATGTAATGTGTTTACTTCAATATCATTTTACATGCAAATTATTCCATATTGGTGGTGGGATTAATGCTGAGCCAGTATACTGAGTAGAACATCTTCTTTTGGATACTTTAAGAGACATCCCAATTATGGTCTTGAGAAACAAACAAGCGGAAATGTACATTTTAACGCTGTAACAGCCAACCACTATTCAGGGGACACCCTTATTAAAGGTACCCTTTGTTAGGTCCAGAAGCGGTCCCCTTAAAAGGGATTCTATTGTACTGTAGTTGAATAACTGTGATTTAATAATAATAAATAATATTGATCAAATTCAGTACATAATAATTATTATGACATGTGTAAAGAAAAAAAGGCCCGACCAGAATTTGGATTGAAAAAAAAACATGCGAGTCATAAGAGGGGGGGGGGGGAGGGGGAAGGGAACAGTACTGTACGTACCTTTCGAAGCAGCGATCCACATTGTCCGACATTAGCAGAAGCATACAAAGCTGTTCCAATGCAATAAGTTGCATGTCCCGCTCCTCTCCCTGGCCCATCTGTAGCCATTCTAGTAACGTTTCAGGGTCCACGTCAGCCATCTTAGCCTACACCTCAAAATAATGGCAATCCCTCCTACACGACTCAATCAGTTTCAAACTGTGATTTTTGTAAACAAATTAAAAACATTAAATGCAATATACAGTATTTTCTAATATTTATTGACACAGAACAGTACATAATAATGTTATAATAAATAACAATCATTAAATATCTTCTCTCTATTGTTTTCTTATACAAATAAATAGTAAATACAAAATATAAATTTAGACAGTATGACAACTTAAAAAAAGACATCGGGCTCCTTTACTTATAATATTATAGATACTTTTTAATTCTACAACAAATAGTCCCATTTGAAAATAAACAAATGCATTTTTGTCTAAGGATAGGCCGTGCCCATACTATAGGCATCCCTAGTAACGTACCTAGTAAAGTCGTCGAGTACATTCCTCTAGTAGGCTAATTTAGACTCATCTAGCTAGCCTATACTATCAGTCTCTAGGCTACGCTTAGCTGCTAGGTTAGGCCTAGCTAGAGAGAACACATTCAATTATCTATTCTATAGCCTAGTACTTACAAAATCAAACAATAATTTATACAATACCTTTTTAAATAACTAATAATTTATCTATTATATCCGTGTATAAATAATGGATTAAATATACTCGACAGTATGATATTTTAAAGCTCAAGATTAACTTTCTTTAGCTAGGCCATCATAACACAACAAAACATCACAGTTTCCATCCATTCACACAATCAGCACTCTCAGAAGCCGATCTCGCGCACTCTCACAGCAGCAGCAATCTCGCTGGGGGAAAAGGAAATCCAATTCCACCACACGCCCTCTATAATAATTTAAAACCCACAGGATCGTAGAAACTAAAGAGGGGGCTAGATTGAAATTCTAATCATATATGGCTCTGATTCTAATACGTCACAACAAAAGAACGGTTTCTCTATTTCTTTGTACACAAACTATAATCTCTGATGTGACCAATGAAAAGCTACAGTTATAGTCGTCAAGTCAACAAATAGAATAGTTAAAATATATAACAAACAAAGTTGGTATGCGCTAAGCAAACATAATGCGCATTGTTCGTTAACGACTTTGTTATTGTCAATAGGTAATATGTTACATGCTTAAATAAACGGTTCGATGCGTCAGAGTAGACAATCTGCCTTAATGATAGTAAACACAGTAGTCTATTGAAACCTCTGTCGTCAACTAGTAACAGGCCTAATAATTATTATCATATATAATATACACAGTTTTTCGGTCAATTTTCGCAAAAATGGAGAGCATATCTAGTGGGGAAGGGGGACACACAGAAACCAGAAGCGAGAGCACATCACAATTTGTTCTTATACTGAAAGAAAAAGAGGCAATAAGCACACAGCTTGCTGAAAAAGAAAAGGAAATAACTAGTACTAGAAGCAGAAATTATGGTTTAATGCAACAGATTGACAAATTGGAAAAAGAGGTAGGTTTGGTGACACTCGCACTGTCAATTCACGAACCGTCTAAATTGACCGACCTTTCTTTGTAGAGTACACTATGTACACAAACACGAATGTTGTAACACATTCAATATTATTGTCTGAATGTTTACACGGTGGAACTATTCGACAGATAATTGAAACACTCATAATTATGTGCGTCGTCGTCGTTGTGCCGAACTAGATGAGCTACGACGAGGCGAGATTTCTCTGACCCGTATACTAAATTAACTAAATCATTCATATTTTTAGCTCTTTTTCCATTACAGCCTTGAGTTCATTCGAAAATTATTGTATGGCCTATGTCTATATTTAGTATAATGCCTACTCCATTCGATTAAAATAAATACATCTATGATGCACGTTATACTATACTTATAGACAAAGCGCTTTTCCAAAAAAAAAGACGACCAAAGTTAATGGTCTCTCTTACGCAAAGGCAATGTTAACTTCAGTCAATGCCGGCTGATGTTCTCAATTGAGAACGGCTAACCAAACAAGAAGAAGAAAAGGACTGATAATATAAGAAGCATTTATTATCAATAAAAGTTTGAATTGATTTCACTCAAAGAATATTGAACATGTTATCATGTTAAATTGTAACCAATATTTGAATGAAAACATAAATTAATCAGACATTATTACTGACAAATTATTTGGTTGGTATAAACATAACCTATAGTTGCTATCGTTATTATCGTATTTGCGATTGGCCCTACTTATTATTCAAATATTTAAGCGAATAGATGCAGGTTACCGATAATAAAGACATTGGTTTTTCAATGGATAGAAATGAAAAGGACAACACAATATAAAAGCTCAGTGGGGGTTGTAAAGAAAACTTTACTGTATAAAAATAGGTTACGCCTTAATAAGCAACATGGGTTGGACAGGTCCGACTGCCTTAAGAAGGCGGGCGGGGGAGGGGGATTTGTTGCATGATAGACAACTAATGAAAGTAGTTTTTTTTTTGTCTTATATGGGTTCATCCCACTTTTATTTCCATCATGTAACTTTTTATATAAATACCGTCATTTATACATAGTTTTTCTAACATTATATTTTGTTTATCATTATCATTTTTACATACATGATTTTGTTGTTCTTCCAGTATCATTATTTACCATAATTTGTATGATTTTTATACATATCTTAATTAGATGTTTTTGCCCTACTCTGACGTAATTTGTACTTTATACTAAGTACATTTGAGAATACTTGCGAAAAGATTCGCAAGTAGTTCTCGGGTGGGACTCGAACCCACGACCTCCAGATCACTAGCCTGGCGTTCATACCTCTAGACCACCGAGCTTGCGCTGATGGCTAGTGGCTAGATTCGAGCCCAAGTAAGCAGCGGGTACTGCACCAACAGGATTGTAATTGTAGTTTTTTGCGTCAGGGAGTTGAGTAATTAGATGTTTTTGCCCTACTCTGACGTAATTTGTACTTTATACTAAGTACATTTGAGAATACTTGCGAAAAGATTTGCAAGTAGTTCTCGGGTGGGACTCGAACCCACGAACCCACCCGAGAACTACTTGCGAATCTTTTCGCAAGTATTCTCAAATGTACTTAGTATAAAGTACAAATTACGTCAGAGTAGGGCAAAAACATCTAATTACTCAACTCCCTGACGCAAAAAACTACAATTACAATCCTGTTGGTGCAGTACCCGCTGCTTACTTGGGCTCGAATCTAGCCACTAGCCATCAGCGCAAGCTCGGTGGTCTAGAGGTATGAACGCCAGGCTAGTGATCTGGAGGTCGTGGGTTCGAGTCCCACCCGAGAACTACTTGCGAATCTTTTCGCAAGTATTCTCAAATGTACTTAGTATAAAGTACAAATTACGTCAGAGTAGGGCAAAAACATCTAATTACTCAACTCCCTGACGCAAAAACTACAATTACAATCCTATACATATCTTCTTTTAATATATTTCCAAAACCTGTTAGTTCTTATACATATTTTCTACATATATTATTTTGTTTATACATACATTATCATTAAACCAAATTTATGTTCAATAATCTATTTATAAACTTTGACTTTTTTTTAAATTTTTAACAATTTTATCATTTTAAATGAAAATAGTTCATAACAAAATAATATTAATATTTCCTTTTTTAATTACGAATTTAGCTAGCGAGTATCAAAGAAGAAAGAAAAGCAGAAAAAGAAAAGATGAAAGCAGCACAACAAGCCGCAAACCCTGAGCAGCAACAAACAAACGGATCGCCAAACATGGTAAAGAAATCCTTCACAATCCATCGTGTTTATTTATTTATTTATTCAATTTTCTGCCATATACAAAAGAAGACAAAACAAATATAAAAGGCAAGGAAAGACCAAACAGGTGCTAAACACCTATGCTGGTCAACCCAGAACAGAGCACAGAAATAAACCAACAAAATATTTAAAAAATACGTTCAATTAAAGCATCTACAAGAAAGCGATCAAGTACACACATTTTCAATATCAAAATTATTTAAAAAATAAATATTGAGATAATTTAATAATTTGGTTTGATGAATTAATCTATTTTTTTTATGAAGTAGGCCCATTAGTAGGCCTAGTATATAAATGTGCTGCGTCCAGTTTAGTTTTATTTCAAGCCTAGATAGTGTTACATGGTATTTAAATATATTCCGTATTCACAAATATGTTTTGACCAATATTGCGAGCTTGAACAAAATACTAAGGTTGCGGAGAAATAACCTAGATCCGGGTGAAGTGGTGGTGATAAAAACAAATAAGAATTAAGTAAATATTTAACTTCTATAGCATTGCACTGCATTCCCAACCACTAACATGAAAATTCTTCTTATTTCATTATAAGTAGGCCTATGTGACCCTTACCATCGCAGCTATCACAAATAAACAAAAATATAAAAACTGTATATTATAAAACTATTTACGGCATAAAAAAAACACAAAAATGGTTGAATGATGTGGAAAATGTCCAGCCTTGTCGAGAGAAGTAGACAATGTCGCCAGAACCTCGACAATTCATAGATAGCTGCAGAAAGATGAAGGCAGTTTGTTCTACATTTTAGGCGTTTTTAATAGTTATTTGAAAATTATTTATTATTATGTTTACAGAAGAAAAAGCACACCAGACCAAAGACATCAAGACATGCGCATACTAGAAAAACACCGAGAAAAGGTGCAACAAGTAAAGCAAATTTAAAGAGCGCCACCAAAGAGACTGAAGCCGCTACAGCACCAACCAAAGACACGTACACGTATTATAAGGTAAAGCGTGGTTCCCACTAGCGACGCAACGCAAGGACGTAACGCAACGCAAGTGAATTGACCAATCACAAGCGATGGCTTATTCGCTTGTGATTGCTAACTGTCTATAACTTCGCTTGTCATTGGTGAAAACGCTTGCGTTGCGTTTACGTCCTTGCGTTACGTTCTAGTGGGAACCAAGCTTTAAGGGCCTATGTAATAATTACATCTTTGGTTTATATAATGGATGCCAACTTGAATACATCCCACTGGAGACGCAACGTAGGGACGTACAACGCAAACGAGTTGACCAATGACAAGCCACTGTTGGAATAATCCATCGCGTGTGATTGGTCAAATCACTTACGTTGCGTTACGTCCTTGCGTTGCGTCGCTAGTGGGAACCAAACTTAAGTAATAAATACTACAGTAGAACTCCTTTCGTTCGGACACCCTTATCATGGAACATGACCCCATTAAAAGGAGGGGGTGGGGGATAAGTTGTTGGGTGTCTAGCTGTTCTAAGGCCTATAAATACACTTCTATATATGATATATGTAGGCCTAACCAAACATATTTTTCAACTCAAGTTTACTGTACAACAAAATATCATGAAGTGATGACACATCCGTCCCCACCTTCTTAAAAAAACATTCGTAAACCATGTATTATTGATTTTTGTTGTTATAACATTCTTATTTCTAATAATAGGAAATAGCCGAAAAATATCCTATGCTTCGGCTGTCAGTTCTGCTTGCTGCTGAAGCGAAGTTCATTGAAGCAGATGTCAACAATGACGGGGTAAGAACATCATAGGCCCAAGCCCACGTGGTCAATAATGTAATTTTTAAACCCCGGAGTCACCCTTTAATTAACCAAGTTATCTGTATGCATGCAGGAACATCTCCCTGATGCATGGATGCACGATTAAAAAATAAAATAAAATTCGACCAAGTGAATCCGATGAACCGACGTTACTGAACCTTAAAGAAACAAACATTTCCACTGGTCACCTCAAATGCACACCGCCTGATTAATCCGAACGCGTTAGCCTATTATAGGCCTATATACTCTTTTGTGCCAAATGGGTTGTGACGTCAAGGATGAATAACCCCATCACCCATCCCCTTCCTGTAAAGGATATCTTGACAGATAGAAAGCTATAGGCCTACTTTTAAACACATTGACGTTGATTTATTTCCACATCGGTTAAAAGATTCGATTCATAATTTAATATATAATACTTCGAATGTAATCGTTTTAGTCAGGTAGAGTGGATGATAACTGCTTGCAACTGTTAGGCTTTTAGATGCATGGATTATTGATGTTTGTGAGTAAAACAGGTTGAGACTACCCATACCGATGAGTGCCAACCAACTAGTTTATGGATCCTTCCTCTTGTAGTTGTTTCTAACTGTTCTATAGTACGATGGGGTGTACACTAATAGTATTTTTTTTAAATCTATTTTTTATATTGACAAAAAAACTGGAGATAAAACGGTATTGTCCATTTTATATGACTCAGTTATTGCCACTTACAGTGGTAGTTATAAATACACCGGTACATTATACATTTTTTACAAGCTAAGGAAAGAAATAATACTGTAAAATATATTGTATGTTTTTATATTTGTTATATCATTCAATTATTCAGCTGTCAATCTCCCCTTGTGTTTCATTGAATATGGCAAGCCAAGTCCGCCAAAAATCCTCGTGTTCAACCTCTTAATTTAATTAAAAATATGTTAATCTTTCACAGACGATAGATGCAGAGGAATTGGATCAGATTCTGGACAACAGCGGAATGTTGTTTACAAAGCAGCAAGTACGAAATATTGTGAAAGAGATCGATGCCGATGATTCAAATTCTTTAGACTTTATCGAATGTCTTGCGGTAAGTATAGCCAATAAAACAAAGACCCATTTACACAGACGAGCGGTAAAACGGTAAGCGGAAAACCGCGTAGCTTGTCCTATGTAGAATATGTACTAAATATCATGAGCGGAAATCGTCCGTCCGCTCGCTCCGCGTTGTGTGAATAACATTGATTCTATATTGTTATTACCGTTACTGTTCGTCTGTGTAAATTGGCATTAAGGCAATACGATCAATGAGGATTTCCCCCAAAACATTTTCATTGATTCATCAGTATCATCAAGGCAATCTAACAAACGTATAATAATAGAGTAGCATTAAAAGCATTATTATGGTCACATTTTGGAAGAAGGACTTATAAGTATTTTAGTAGCCTACACACTGACATGACATGTTTTAAGTGAAATAACAATTTTAGGCCGCAGTAAACAATGCTTTGTGAGCCTAGGCTTAAAATGGTTTATCTAGACGTTAATGAATGACGATAGATACATATTAATTAAAAAACTTTTATATTTAAAATTTAAAAATTATTTTTGTTTTAATAGGTTATTGACAGATTACACCAGAACAAGAAGACTGCATTACCAACGTCTCTGGAGCAGAGCAAAAGCACAGTGTGTTCTATCCAATAAGACTGAACGATATTATTACACGACTGATTTTGTTTTTGCTGCTGTCGGTTCTGCAAGGAGGGACATTGATGTTAACGCGTAGACCTCTACGTACGTATCCGGAACCGTAAATCACGCACCTTACTACGTGTCGTCACGGTTTGACTGACCACGAAATAACCTAAATTAAGCTCTCTGTTTGTTGAGGACATCAATATATCGAATAAAGAACGTATAATGTAAAGTTTTAACAATGAGCCTATATGAGCTAGAAACAATTCATTAATTCATGATGTAATGCATCGACGTAGGCGCAACAAGCAATGACCAATGACAAACTACAGTTCGAATAGTCAATCGCGTCGTCGATTGGCTAAATTAAGCTTGGTTCCCACTAGGACTCAACGTAAGGACGTAGACGCAACGCAAGCGAGTTGACCAATGTCAAGCGCCAGTTCGAATAATCCATCGCTTGTGATTGGTTAAATCCCTTACGTTGCGTCTACGTCCTTACGTTGCGTTCTAGTGGGAACCACGCTTTACGTAAACGGTTGCGTTGAGTCCAAGTGGCAGGCATGGATTTTGCTTGGAGAATCATTTCAAATGAATTAATTTAAATAATATATATCTAACAAGAAATAATCATAATGTTTTCTTTAGCCGATAAAACCAACGCCCATCAATTTGAAAACGTATAAAAAGGCGTGGTTGACCAGATTAAAACAAAGTATTTAAGTGTGTTTCTGAAATGTACGTTATACATCATTGGTTCAATAGTTTTATACGTCATAGATCGCCAGTTTAAAAATAAAGAATAAAATAAAGTATATTATTGTTACACCATGTAAAGCCTATTTCACATTCTGGTATAAAAATGTTTCTTGGATAGGCCTAATTCTTTTAGAAAAAAAAAAAAATTATTATTATGTAATATATTTCCGGCGACATGATTATTGTAATGTTGACAGAGCATGAATCAGGATTTCTTAGATAAGCCTGTAAACAATGATTTTATAACAAATAAAAAAAAAAGATTATAAGTTATTATTAAGTTTCCGTCAATTTTGAGTGCTGCAGCTGTATAACTTAGTCTTAAAATATATAAATATATTCACGGTCCGGTGTGGAAATCCTTGAGAAAAAAAATTAGTTAAAAAAAACTGTGCTATCTGATTTGCATCATGCAAGAGATTATGATAGTAATAGTTATGACAGTTTCCAGGCCGAGATCACACCGGTTAAAAAAGGGCATAGACCTATTCAGAAGGTTGTGGACGCCAAACGTGAGTAAACGAAATCAATGTAAAAATCACTTTAAATTAACATCGTTTACGGGTATATTATATTACTGAAAATATAACATCTGAGGCATATTAAAATGTACTGATAATCGACATTATTTTTGTAAAATTGGACATCCCTCTGCTGGAGATTATAATAATTACATGAATAAACTTCAACACGCCTATCATTTTCTATGTGTATTTAACTTTAATTTTAATGTCATTTTTTCATAAAAGGTTTGAGTAGGTCTGAGTAGCAACAATAATGAACATCCAATTTACGGTAAGTACTAATGTACTTTTTTTTTTAATAGGACGAAACACTTGTTGTAAACACCATCTCACTATTAGATTATACTAGGTAAAGCAATTTTTTTTTACAATTGGTTTTATTTTTGGTTTAAAAGTGAATCAACAGTGTTAATAACTGTGCAATAGTTTTAACTCATTTTATATCAGAATTTAGCAATTGTCATGTTTTTCAATGTTTTTATGTAATTTTAAACTTTGTGATGCAACTCCTTTCAGCTTCGGCTGCCAATTTGCAATATGTTTTCTTATGCCTGAATGAATAAATAAAACTAAAATAGCATTTTATAAGGGAAGATGTAAGGGAAGTGGGGCGTGTCCGTACGCCCCATAATATGGATTTTTTAAAATCTTCCATAAAACAATCAAATTGAGTCAATCAAATTTACACATTTATTATTCTAAACTTTATTTATTATTTAATTCTTAACTTTAAAACAGGACAAATTAGGCTAATTATAAATATTATGTTATTATCTATTGGCATTTAGGCGTTTTTGTATAGCTACTGAATTTCTCGGGTTTTTTCTTTTGACTGATTTAGGCGGCGGGAACCATATTACGCGGCATTGTATACATTATATATACTTATTATCTAATATTTAAAGTAAAGGTTAGCTGATGGAATGACAATGAGTGGTCCGACGAATTTCAATGGGGCCTCATGTATGTAACAATATTCGATACATTCAATGTCAGGACATTTTATTCAATAAAAATGTCTTTTTCCTAAATAACTAAGTTTTCTAAATGGATGCAAATAGGCCTACATTTGTTGGTAAGCATTGGCAAATATTTTTATCATCTATGTCTATTATGATTGTGTTTATACATTATTGTTCTCTTATATTTTCTTATAGAACGGGCAATGAAAAACGAGATATTTGTCTTTTATTTAGGTCAAACAAAATTCTATTTGAAATTGTTTAATTGCGTCCCTTTTCAATTGTAGATTATTGAATAATAATAATTTCTAACTTACCCGATTATCACGAAATATTTTGGCAATACAGCGTCTCATGTGTGTCACATGCGGTGCCTGTATCAAGTAAAGTTATGTTAAGGATCAGATTATTGTCTATTACATTAGGTATGTGAAACACATGTGATCTGTATTTCCAAATATTCCATGAAACTAGAGAAATCTAATTAGAGTATCGAGATTCGGGTGCATTTCTAAACGAAATGTTTATTTATAATATATAAACACATCAGGCACAGAACATTAATTATATATATATATATATATTTACGTAATGTGCAAATACAATCTAATTGACTTTGTCCGATTATTATGTCATATCACTACCAGGCGCCTCAATACCATATTTGGGCATATCACTACCATATTTGGTACATCACACTTTTTTGTCAAACTAGTTTGATAGTGTAGACAGAGCTTTAAACACTACATTATTCATATTGAGTTGAGGATTTTAATAATATGATGTCGTGTTGAAGCATCATCTCCCATCACTAGAAAGTGATACTCTGAACAGAGATATCCCAAAAGTTGATAATCCCACTAATTTGATAGTGTAGTGACATAGCTTTAGTGATAAGAGTATTTAGCAATATGTCTGTGTCAGAGGTCAACGAGACTGTGGCGTTAAAACTCGATATTAATCTCCTGTGATTTGTGTCAAATAATATTCTTTGGTGAAAATTAATAAGCATATTCGTAAGCAATTTCCGATAAAACAAGTCCAACAGTTCATCCTAAAGTTCATGGGAACGTGTGTATTAGTAAAGAGAAACCTGATATTTCCGTCTGCAGTGTGTCTGAACGGTGTTTTATTTTGTAAAGATGATGGTCTCGGAGGACGTCACGTAATTTCGCGAGGGTTGGACTGATTTGATTCGTTTCATAATGAAACGCTATATAATATTTCTCCATAATATCAGAAATAATGGTTTGTTGTAACGGCACGTTATGGGAAGACGCTCAAATTACACAATTGTATAGGTACGTACATAAGATATTTCGATCAGAGATGTTCACTTTGTATTTATTTAATTAATTAATAAATCAATTAATTTATTTATTTGTTTTTAAAGGAAATAGTAGGGATCGACGAGATAGGGACCATCATTCAATTTGGCAATTTTACTAACACTGGGTCGTGAAATATATTGATAATATTTGCCGCTTATGCCAATGAATGATTGGTAACGTCGAACACACTACTCGTGTGATGTACCCAAATATGGTAATGATATGCCCAAATATGGTAGTGATATGACATCATCATGTCCATATATATTTTTGTAAAGTTTAATAGTGTAGACAGATGCATGGAAATAATTATTCCCATCTTATTTTCATTCTTTAGAAAATGATTCTGTTGAAAATATGTTTAGTCTGGGCGGTTCTTCAGATATGCCTATCGACGACGCCACCGTCGGTGTTGGACGAAGCTGTGGAGAAGAGAAGCAAAGTAACACATAACAACAGTAAAACTTACGAATTATTTAAAATTCAGTACAATGACGGCAGTTATATAAAACTTAAAAGAAAATCATCGAATGCGTCAAACGTTCACCATCGAGATAGCACCGAGAACCAACGCATTAGTGTCAAGAAAATCGCATCAAGGACGGGAATGTTTCTTCGTATCAACCCAGATGGGAGTGTTCGTGGAACAAGTAATTGTAAAGATAAATACGGTTAGTTCTTTTAGGATTTACCATTAGCGTAGTTAACGCAACGCAACGCAACGTAAGAAAATGCGCTTCCAATAATTGTATTTGCCCTGCGTGAAATCAAACCTGCGATGTTTGCAGCACTGTTGCGTCGTCGGTTCCCACTTGTGATTACGCAATACAGCACTTTGCGTCGCTGTGTTGCGTTCTAGTGGGAACTAAGCTTTATATAGGCCTAACTCATATCACAATAATACTTATTCCGTATATTTAAACCCCTCTCTATTGGTCTTCATTCATCATCTTTTATTATCTTTTCCTGTATAGTGTATCCATCATTTATTGAGTAAATTGTAGTTAATTGAAGGGTTAATTTAATATATCTGTTCAAAATCTTACATAAAGTGTTAAAAACATGTGTTAATGGGCATCAATCATAACACGTGTCAAAAGGCGGAAATGAATTGTTACATGGACCACATTTGCCCAATTCCATCGTTGATAGATTAATGTAACCTTGAGAAACATTAATGTGGGATTTGCACGATTTAGACAATATAAAAAAAAATCTCGAAATGAACTTTTGAATGAAATTTAACTTTTTAAAACATTTCTTTTTAGTACACGTGACGACATTTGCTGTCGGTCCTAGTTTGATCGTCATTCGTGGCACGAATTCAGGCCTTTACTTATCAATCAATAGAAGCGGCAAGATAACGGCGAGAAATGTAAGAATAAGTAGATAAATTAAGTGCTCAGACTGTGGAGCTGAGTAGCTTGGTGGTTAACGTGCTTGCCTTCCAATCCCAGGCGCGCAGCAGGAGCGAAGCCAGGGATGAAATCAAGGGGGGTTCACCCGAGCGAACCGAGCAACAATGGGCTGCGGTCGGGCGTTCCAGGGCAATCTAGACCATTTGAATCAGTTTGCTGGTTCAATCTTGACAATTTAGATTATACTCATGATAAATTATAAAAGAGTTTATCCATCCTGTAATTGGCGCGTTGCTCGCTGTTAATGCGTATGAAATAAAAATAAATAAATAAAAATCTAGTAGCTTGTTGGTAATGTTAATTTCTCCCTTTTCTTTGATTGCTTTCATACTTACAATAAGATTATACTTACAATAAGATTATACTTATTGCACAATTAATTTATGTTCTCCGAAAGAAAAAGAAATGTAACCATAATTTTCCTTCCTTTTCAGAATACACAATCAAGTATCCTATCTCAACAAAACTTCGATATTCTTTGGAGAGAAAAATACCAGTATCCCGGATGTTTTGTATCATTTCAATCACTCAGGCTGTTTTATAAGAAAAACTTGGATACACCCGGTATCGTGAAACAGGGTCGGTACCTTACCATTAATAAGAGTGGCCGGGTGACTTCCTCAGAAACCGATACAGACTTCAAAAACAATTTTTTCCTGATAGGCCTATCGTAATTTTAAAAGAAAGTCAAATAATTCCAAAAATATAAGCTATATATTAAAGTGAGTAAAGTGAATTAAAGTATTTAAAGTATTATTTTAACTAGGAACTTAAGTTAACACGGTGGCTATAATAGGCGATAGAGGGCTCTATATTAATATTAATAGAGGGCGCTAATTTTTTGATACACTACACCTAAAGTCAACGCTGTGATTTTTATTCTGATATAATTACTAGATATTTTTGAATACGAAAGAAAAGTCACAACTTTTGAGCCAGAAACTTAAGTTAGTAATTTACCTAGCTTTGCGTTATAGAGGACGGCTTTATGATAATAGGCGATAGAGTGCTCTATAATATACTATAATTCAAATAGTAATCCAACTTGGATGGATACGAATAAACTGTAAAAAATTAAAGATGTATTGTGACCAAAAACATAAAAAATAAAGATTAATAAAATCAGATTTTGAATAGATTATTTTGTAGGTTTAATAAAGTTAATCACTTTCTTGAAAAAACGGGGAAAATAATGTTTTCACTTATAAAAATAATGACAACCAATTTGTTGCTTTAAATTACATTTTTTTTGGGTGAACACATTTTTTTGGGCATATCACACTTTTTAAAAATCAAGTTAATAGCTTTGCAATATGGCAATTTATTTTTTTAAAGAAATTGTTTTAGTATAACATCATATCATAAATAAATGATGTAAGTATATTGTAAGTAATGAGTAAATAAGTACATGAGATAATATATTTTTAGATAATAATAAATAAACACGGGCCTGAAGGTTATATTTTAAATTCTGTATTTCACTGTAATACAAATTATTGATGATGTTTAGACGATCATGACATTATTAAATTTAATATCTCTTCATAACTCTTATTGTACTGGTAGTGTGTTATAGTTATTTCCGTTTTGATAATTAATGCTATTAAATAACACGTTAACATATAAGGCATGATATTTATAAATAAGATATTTTATAACAGATACAAAATGTATTCTGGTGTATTTTCCGATCTTGCTATAGGGGCCTACACACAGTAGCATCTCTCACAACAAACAAGCACAAGCGGATTAGCCTACCAGCTGTGGAAATTGAATGATAAAGTCTGTAACATATTTTTTTTTTTTTTTTTTTTTTAACCATATTTAATGAGGGTGATCCATCCAGCTATTGCTGATCATTAGTGACCCTCAGAGGTTCACAAGACAAACATATACACAAGATGCTCTACATAAACAAAGTCTTATTACAAGTCTTTGGGAGTGGAGTAATTTGGTCCTTAGAAAAAATCCTGACATGTGACGGGACTTGAACCCAGGACCCTTAGAGTGGTAGCCAAGCATCATAACCACCAAGCCACAACTCCACTCATTTTGACTTCATCCATCGTTTTCTAGGCTACTACTGTTCTCTTTCTTATAGGATGCTTGTTTATATTGCGAGTATTTCTGGAGGCACCTCGTCTGCAGCTATATATTGAGTATGGAATCCCTGCATGGCTTCCTCAAACTTTTAAGTTGATTGATAAGATTGAATCTGTTCAACGTAGAGCCACTAGGCTAGCATTGAAACAGAGACGGGGTTATATGGATTATGGACTAGGACAACTGAATTGGCCTCGGCTATCCAGCCGTAGGGCTTACCTTTCTGTATAATTTGTCTGTAAAATGCTAATGGGGTACCATTACATAGACTGTGAAAGTATCCGTAAAAATGTTTGCGTCAATACACGTCGTCTAGAAACCTTAAGTTTTAGACACTTGAATGCACGGACTAACTGCCTGCATCGATCAGTAATTCATACTTTCCCGCGATTGTTGGTTGGAAGAAATCCAAGACGAAGTAAAGGACTCATCTTTAATGATAATTTTCCAACATTTTTGTTTAAACTTAAAATAAATTTCTACTCTATTTTCTGATACATTTATTAAAATGCTATATTTTATCTTTATGTGCTACTTGGTAAGAGGATTCACAGGTTCTTGTCATAGGGGTTTAGTTCCCTTTTGTGGGCAAAACATTTCTATTGTCATCATCTATTGATCATCAATAATTATCATCCTCTATGTTTCATAAATGTTGAGATTTTATTTGTGTTACACAAGCTTGTTGAAAATAAGCACTTTCTTTTCAGTGGTGGTGGGGGGGGGGGGGGGGGGGTTGGGGGTTGGGAGGGGGATGGTTCAATTCAAATTACACAGTAAAATCTCTATTCTTTTGTACACAAATGTTGTAAATAGAGAGGCATTTTTTTTTCATGCTACAGTACAAATTATCCACCGTATATACACCATCATTTTTCACCTTCTAGGGAGTCACCAGACATGTCATTACATTAGATTAAACTACCTAACCACTGAAAAAAAGTCTTCCTGGTTTTTATAGCAGAATTTTGCCAAATTTTGTATTTGACCATATTAAGGGAAATTCAATTTTTTCGTCTTGATTTCTGCTACAAATATTTGATTTATGTACAATTAACCAGATATTATATTTAAAATTCATGCCTGTACATGAGCTTTAAAACCAAAACCGGATGTATATCGCCACCTATAGAGCATGTGCAGAAAATCCAGAAGATTTGAATGAAAGATTTAGGATCGTTTTAAGATTAATCAACAACTTTACGCTTACATTCGTTACAGAATAAATTACAGAAAGCAAGCCTAATTTACCGTCTGAATTTGATTGAGATTTTTACTACATCGGAAAATGTTATTACTTGTTATGCTATTTTAGAAATGTTACTGGTAGTGTTTTTTATATGCTATCTGTACTTCTGTGTGATAAGATTTTGTTATGTATTATTAGCAAGTCAAGCTAACAATGCGGAACTTTGTTGTAAATTATATACATAAAGGTTATTGTGTTTTGATATATGTTGTCTGAGGATATTACGAATTTTTGGAAGCAATAGTATTTTGAATGGATAATAATATGATCAGGACCAAGATTTAATTGTGAGAGGGACAAGAACTATTAAGGCTTACTGCTGTTCTGACCCTGAGAAGAAATAGTAGAAGGTGATTAAAAATGGTAAGATAGATGATTCTCCCGAGTAAACATGTGTTTCTGTATTACGGAAACATATAAGATACTGAAGTTGCAGAGAATCTGATGCTTCAGATTAAAACATTGGTTTCATGAATATTCAGATATATTTATCTTTTAATATTAACTAGATATTTATCGACAAAATAAAATAAAAATTAGATTGTATATGTACTTTTATTGAATAAAAAACACCAGTGATACCACTCTGGTCGACAACTCAACTCGACCATTTAATTCGACAACTCGCGGCCCGAAGACTCGACTCGACCATTCGATTCGATAACTCGTGGCCCGAAGACTCTACTCGACCATTCAATTCGACAACTCGCGGCCCGAAGACTCGACTCGACCATCCAACTCGACAACTCGCGGCCCGAAGACTCGACTCGAAGACTCGACTCGACCATTCAATTCGACAACTCGCGGCCCGAAGACTCGACTCGACCATTCGATTCGACAACTCGCGTCCCGAAGACTCAACTCGACCATTCAATTCGACAACTCGCGGCCCGAAGACTCGACCATTCATTCGACAACTCGCGACTCAAAGACTCTACTCGACCATTCAATTCGACAACTCGCGGCCTGAAGACTCGACTCGAAGACTCAACTCGACCATTCAATTCGACAACTCGCGACCCGAAGACGCGACTCGAAGACTCAACTCGACCATTCAATTCGACAACTCGCGGCCCGAAGACTAGACTCGAAGACTCAACTCGACCATTCAATTCGACAACTCGCGGCCCGAAGACTCGACTCGAAATTTCCACTCGGCCACTTGACTCGATCACTCTTTTTTCTCTTCACTTGTTGCATTAGGGTATAGCATTATAATGTCAGAAAATGCAATGTTATATTTCATTATTTTAGATATGTGTTTAAATGTAACATTATGTTATGTATCTTTGTTTCTATATTAGTAGTAGTTTTGGCTGGTTGCCTATTCTTACAATTGAAACTAAATCGCATTTTTCACACACATTTATATAACGAAATTACGTAATGTCTGTATTATATAATGTTAGTTAAAGTATTTGCAAGAAGTGTGTGGAGAAACTAATACTCATTTAAACCTATTAACGCACTGTCGCAGTTTCATTTAGAACATTATACTATTTATTTACTAGGTAATGCTTTTGAAAATATACTTGCTGTTGACAGGGGTGCATTATTCCATGGCACCAGCTCAGCATTTAAACGCGTCGCTTGGCTTGGAGCACGAGTTGGGATTTGATAGTGTTATGAATGACGGAGTAGGCCAACAAAGACATACAAAATATTCAAGTGGTATAAATGCCTATGCGAACCCGAAAGGTGTGAAGAGAATTATATCAAGAACTGGGTTATTTCTTCGTATTGGACCCAATGGAGATGTTCGTGGTACCGATGTCTTTAATGATAAATACAGTGAGTACTATGTGTATTTAATGGGAAAATATCTGAAAAAATTATCGGGGCGGTATCTCCTTTACCGCAATCCTGTACCATAGACCCTTCTCTTTAACAGTTCATGATACAGAAACCAAATATGATAGAAATGATATTCTGTATCACAGACAAATATTGTCATATGGAGACACAGTCTTGAGAATCTTTTCAGATATTCAACGGAGAGTTCCATTCCAAACATGGACGATCCAATTTTCAAAATGTCAAAAATCACGATGTTTGAAGATAATTTTCTTCTGTAAGTTTCTTCTATGTAAACTTGGTTCCCACTATGAAGTTGACCAATGGAAAGAGGCAGTTCGAATAATCCCTTGTGATTGGTCAACTCGGTTGCGTTCCGCTTACGTCCTTGCGTCCGTCCTTAGTAGAAAAAGATGAAGGATAACATAATAATTATCCAATTGACTTTCAGCACGAATGACAACATTTGCGGTTGGGCCGAATTTGTTAATAATCAGAGGGACAAAGACAGGGCTTTACTTATCAATAGGAAGACGTGGGAGGATATCTGCTAGAAATGTAAGTAGGATAATGATAACCCTTTCACATCACTAACGCCAAACAAAATCCACGGAGTTCGCACTCACCTGCGGTGTGTGTCAAATCCGAAGGCTTGGCGACGTGAACGACCGTAATCGTCAAACGTGATATTGTACGTCAGGCTTTAAAACAGTAGCCACAAATGTGCGGAAAGAAAGGCTCGGAAACCACGTGATGGAATAAAATGACACTTTACACACGAGCCGTGACGATTCTTTCTAGATATATTGCGTAAAGTATAATGCCAATATTGTATTATGTGGAGCCATACGACTTTTTTGTGTTGTGTGTTTTTGTTTGTAAATGTATACTTTTTTATTTTCAGAACACGCGGTCACGCATTCTCTGCGAACATAATTTTGATATTCTGTGGCGGGAATACTTCAAGTTAGATTCCTGTTTTGTTTCATTCAGATCATTAATACAATTCGATAGCAATGCTCAACAAAATCGTGTGGATCTAACCAACATTGCAAAATCAACGAACGCAACGGTTAATGGCAGATTTCTTGCCATAAAGAAAAGCGGTAGGGTATCTTCATCAGCAAAGAATACGGACTTCAGAACGGATTTCTATCTCGTCTCATGATTGAACAAACGTCCTGGTGAATTCACTGACTTTTTCAAGAACAGGTTTTGACTTTTTCAAGAACAGGTTTTGAATTCTTGGGAACTTATTATTGGATGGATCGTATTAATCGAAGAACCATCGTCGAATATAGACGACGAGTATATAAATACAGAAAGTTTGGCGACCATGCGTAAGCGTCAGTTCCGGTGATTAATTTCAGTTCGTAGTAATTCTGTAATTTTACAATATTTGCTGGTATTATTAGTGATCGTATATTTACAAATTTACAGTAAACGTTTTTTTGTCATAATGTTGCGGAAGGTTATACAAAAATTAATTATTGTTTGTTGGTACGCTGCATTATTGTTATTATATTTCAAGTTTGCAAATTCTTGAAGCTGATAATTCTTTAAACCATTGCTTTTTTCTTTCTAAAATGTTAATATATGAAAAAACAATATCGAATATACATTTATAAATACATTACATTTAGTTAAAACATATTAAATAGTTAAAACAATAAATAGATATGTAAACGGTTGAAAAGGTATTTGACGCCCTCTGTAAAGAATTAGATGTGGGTGCATTTATTGGAAAAGGGTTACTCTTCCCTTATTAGGCCATCGACCTTTTCATCCTCGTATAACATCCGACGAACTTTCGTTTTGGAACGGCAATTATTTGTACAAAAGATACGCATGCATGCATGTAATCCCAGTATACCAAGTTGCAGTTCCGTTCATTCGTTTGAGTTGTTCGATGAACGCTCGCCCTGTCCCCAGTGGCGTAACGCAGAGGTCTGAGACCCCTGGTGTATGGACGCTAAGTGGTCCTCCAACGCCGACATCCTAATGAATTTTACCTCCGGGACCCTGAGTTTAGCCAGTGAGGGCTCATAGCCGTTACGCCACTGTCTGTCCCTTTCGCTATTACTAAAATGAACATAATTGCAAACTTAACAAGATATAGTAACTGACAATTTGTTTACGATTTGACCAGACGGGCAAATTAAGGGTGAAAATACAGACATATCCTGCTATCTGTTCTTTTAAACATTGTGAAACATGATTTGTATTAGTGTCGTAGGAGGCACGGAAATGGGTGTTGTTGGTCAGTAAGTAATTATCTATAGGTATCAGTAAATTTATGAGCATGCGTAAATGTATTAACGAGTAGCTAGCTTGAATACGTATATTATTTTAATTGAATACATTTATCTTCCTGTAGCCTATATATAAAAGTGTAGTATAATATTATTGAGAATGTCTTTGGTATAGAGTCTAGATTTTATTAATCCTAAATTAATCCTAATCAATCCTTACTATGACAAAAGTTTTTTGGCCCAACCGTATGGGAAAAAACCTTTTTTTTTTCTAATCTTCTAAAAAATTCGAATTATTCTTTGGTAAGAGTGGCGAAAGTCAAATAATTATTCTTTATTTTTATCTAAAAAACTGTATCCTCATTTAAAGTACAATAAATTAAACTATATACATTCTTTTTAAGCTATCATACATCCCTGAGAAACGTTTTAGTTAGTTTACTAACTACCTTTTCCAATCATACATTCGTTACTGTTATTATGTTCATGTAGTAGAATGTTAAGAGCCTCTGCCTCCAACTGTAACTGTGATATTTGTCTTTGTAAACTTAAGTTTGTATCTGCAAGACTCCGTACTTCCTTTAAAAAGTAAATTAAAAGTACGTCAGTGTTTGGCATCTAATTGCATGTTTACTGGCGAATACATTAAATTGATCCTGTGTTTGTACATATAGCAACATAATTATTGGAAAATGTTTAGTTGTAACATTCTTAAACATGTTGATTTGTAAAATTCTTATGTTGAGTTGTAACATTCTTCAACATGTGGAGTTGTAACATTCTTAAACATGTTGAGTTGTAACATTCTTAAACATGTTGAGTTGTAACATTCTTAAATATGTTGAGTTGTAACATTCTTCAACCTGTTGAGTTGTAACATTCTTCAACATGTGGAGTTGTAACATTCTTCAACCTGTTGAGTTGTAACATTCTTCAACATGTGGAGTTGTAACATTCTTCAACATGTGGAGTTGTACTTATAATCTTAAACATGTTGAGTTGTAACATTCTTAACAAGTTGAGTTGTAACATTCTTAAACATGTTGAGTTGTAACATTCTTAAACATGTGGAGTTGTAACATTCTTAAACAAGTGGAGTTGTAACATTCTTAAACATGTGGAGTTGTAATTACATTCTTAAACATGTTGAGTTGTAACATTCTTAAACATGTTGAGTTGTAACATTCTTAAACATGTTGAGTTGTAACATTCTTAAACAAGTGGAGTTGTAACATTCTTAAACATGTGGAGTTGTAACATTCTTAAAAATGTTGAGTTGTAACGTTCTTAAACATGTTGAGTTGTAACATTCTTAAACATGTTGAGTTGTAACATTCTTAAACATGTTGAGTTGTAACATTATTTATGTTGAGTTGTAACATTCTTAAACATGTTGAGTTGTAACATTCTTTATGTTGAGTTGTAACATTCTTTATGCTGAGTTGTAACATTCTGTATGTTGAGTTGTAACATTCTTTATGTTGAGTTGTAACATTCTTTATGTTGAGTTGTAACATTCTTTATGTTGAGTTGTAACATTCTTAAACATGTTGAGTTGTAACATTCTTTATGTTGAGTTGTAACATTCTTTATGTTGAGTTGTAACATTCTTTATGTTGAGTTGTAACATTCTTTATGTTGAGTTGTAACATTCTTTATGTTGAGTTGTAACATTCTTAAACATGTTGAGTTGTAACATTCTTAAACAAGTGGAGTTGTAACATTCTTAAACATGTTGAGTTGTAACATTCTTTATGTTGAGTTGTAACATTATTTATGTTGAGTTGTAACATTCTTTATGTTGAGTTGTAACATTCTTTATGTTGAGTTGTAACATTCTTTATGCTGAGTTGTAACATTCTGTATGTTGAGTTGTAACATTCTTTATGTTGAGTTGTAACATTCTTTATGTTGAGTTGTAACATTCTTTATGTTGAGTTGTAACATTCTTTATGTTGAGTTGTAACATTCTTTATGTTGAGTTGTAACATTATTTAACATGTTGAGTTGTAACATTCTTAAACATGTTGATTTGTAACATTCTTTATGTTGAGTTGTAACATTCTTTATGTTGAGTTGTAACATTCTTAAATATGTTGAGTTGTAACATTCTTTAACATGTTGAGTTGTAAAATTCTTTAACATGTGGAGTTGTAACATTCTTTATCATGTTGATTTGTAACATTCTTTATGTTGAGTTGTAACATTCTTTATGTTGAGTTGTAACATTCTTAAATATGTTGAGTTGTAACATTCTTTAACATGTTGAGTTGTAAAATTCTTTAACATGTGGAGTTGTAACATTCTTTATCATGTTGAGTTGTAACATTCTTTAACATGTTGAGTGGTAACATTCTTAAACATGTTGAGTTGTAACATTCTTAAGCTAAACATGTTTAGTTGTAACATTTTTTAAACATGCTTTATTGTTTACTGATATGTTTTATTTATGGAAATTTGTATTAAATTAACCTGTGATAATGCGTGTGTGCGTTGTCTCTGACGTTCGCGGCACCGCATTGCCGCTTGCCTGTTCCGTTCTCGTCGAATCAGTTGCTGTTGCAAATGTACATCTTTTGAGATCTGTGAAACGAATTAAAGAAAGTGTAGCGTCGTCTTCAATTGTTAGTATTTCGATGCAAACTAAGTTTATGTTGGCTTGAATGGGGCACTCCCTTGTCAATTTAAGTAACATTATGTTTACTTCAACGGTCACAAACGTCGTCTTTTAATGTGGGTTGTAGGCCTATTGGTGTTTAATGAAGAATTGAAAGAAATGAATGCTTAAAAAATTCGTTTTATTCGCCTTCTTTTAGTACCGCGTCGTAAATTGAAAAACTAAATTTATAAATATTTTTTTATTCGAGGCCGTCCTTAATATTTCGTTTATATCAAAAAGCACATTAATATAATAATACAGAATTTTAATTTTTTCATTCAGATTTACACGAAATAAAAAGAACTACAAAATTTAATTTGATTTTTGTTGTGGATTAGAGGTTTCTCCAGGCTAAAGCTTATATAAGTGTGTGAATCCGTTTGTAACGGCTTACCGAATGCATAATATGGATAAATCGTGCATTGTTATACTCATAATAGAAACATCTATCGGTCCTCAGTATCAAATTTCAACAATATTTGTCTGTTTTACAATAACAATCCTCGTGATAATTGTGTGTATTTACAAAAAGATACAAACATAATTGCACAATGCAGAATATAATAAAGTTGGGAAAAAGAAAAAAAAAACTTTAACATAAATTTAACGATGCTACTAGAATACATAAAGTGAACTCAAAGTGAACTTTATATTACAATTATATAGTTTTATTGATTTATATTATATGTTATGACCTATGATAAACTATTAGCAAAATATGTAAATAGTATAAATAAAACAGAAAGAGAAAAAAAAAAGGAAAAACACTAAAAAGGAGAGTAAACAAGAAGCACGGAAAATGCTATACTATACAAGAAACTAGTTGCTTTTGATTCCATATATGTATTGATATTGTTTCTGTTTATATGTAATGTAAATGTATAAATGATTGCTTACAGACTTCTTTTATTTTTAAAGATGTAAGGGGAAACTTTATATTTATAAATGAAAATATTTTATATATTTAAAAAGATAATACGCAAACATAAAAAAAAAAATTGTTTATTTATCAAAATTATGTTTTGAAATGAAATAAAGGTGAGTGAACCTCACAAAAGAGAAAAAAAAAAAAAAAAACTATTAGCAAAATAAAAGAATATGACCGCACATTTACAGAAATTCCGAGTTTCAGAGACTTTAGTTTTGAGTAGGTCTTATAGTTGATGATGGATGCTCAGTACAGCGTCAAAATAAAAAAAATTACCAATACGTTGCAATAATGATAGATGGTATTACAGTACCTTATTATTTGTATCAGAGTTGTCAAAACAGTCGGAATTGAATTGGATATGGGGATCCGTATTCCTGCCTGCGGTAAGAAGTGGTACTAAGGCCATGATTCTACAAAAACAAATGTTCAAAATGTTAACTTTTTACAGTAAGGTAAATGCTATATTATTATCAAAATGAAAGATATGCCTCCTTGCATTTTGCAAATTAATAACAAGGATGTATATATTATTTTTAATCTAAAGCTTTTGTCAAACTAGTTTGACAAAAAAGTGTGATGTGCCCAAATATAGTAGTATGTCCAAAATGGTAGTGATGGTGTCATCGTATCCATATTATGGGCACATCACATTTTTTGTCACATAAAGTTTGATAGTGTAGACAGACTGCTTTATGGAAATTTCCTACATGAGTTTCGAATCCGGATACAAACACATCCCCGATTGTAACCAAACATTATAACAATAACGGCAAACAACTTTATAATTACCTAAGTACTGAGTGCTGACTGACTGAGCGTAATGAATATTATAGTTTATAGAAAATTACCTTCCTCATGTTCACTGTATTTGTTTATCGGACTTTATTAATATTATTAATTTCATAGCTAAATGGTCAAAGACAATTTGACGAAGAGAATAATGTGTTCCGTGCGTGTGCGCGGAGTACTAACATAAAAACAATACCCATTCTGTATCCACAAGGATTACATGTTATCGACACTCTATAATACATAAAGTATCGGAATTATGTTACTTTGGTAACATAATTATGGGCAATTATAGGGTTTGTATAGGTTCTTTTATGTGTGATTGACAGAAAATGTCTATTATTTTTAAGTGAATTAATTTTAACATGTATAACCGTAATTAAATGAAACTTACCGAGACGTTGACGATTTAAGTCCGTAGTTGTGTCAGTCTTGTTTTGGATAAAACATCTAGACGTGATCGCCGGATGAGTACTTGACTTATTTATTTAGATATACAAACATGTACGTATTTACATTACATCATAATCCACACGAATTCCAAGATATGACGTGTTATCTTTCACGTTCGGCAAAAAACCACATCGAATAAAAATACAAATAATTGTTTTGTTAACGTATTATTGCCAACCTTTGCAACTCTCGTGCACTCTCTTTCAATGTTCATTCAAGCATGTCAGTTTCGGCAATTATCTTTCGTCGTTTGTTTGTTAATTACAGGAACTTTGCTTTACTTTCTAAATTCAACTTTTTTCATATTTGTCTCGAAACGTTTCAAACAATAAATCAACGAGCGTATCCCATAAACACAATAAATCCTCGACGTTCGTATTCCTCAAAATAGGCCAGCTACTCCTAAAAACAACCGTCTCTCAAGTCACACACTCGGTACAATACTTGTTCGTTATGTAACCATTCAAACGTAAACAATTTGGAACTCCCACCTAGGCATACTATGTTAATTTTAATTTGCATACTATGTCAGGTTACGATTTCTGAAACACTTTTACATTGACGTCATGATACGGTGAAGGGAATCTGATGTAGGTCTATAAAGTACCTGTAATTGTTTTGTCAATGAAATAATGTAAAAGAGTAGAGCATCAACTGTTAGTTTGTGGACTAATCCACTTGCTCATATATGCTAATTTCATTTGCATACTATGTCAAGTGAAGCTTTCTGTCACATATTGACGTTATGAATAGATTGTGGTTTACGTTGTTAATTCTATTGCTCCAGGAAATAAATATGAAATAAAATGTAAGCGTGATAAAATATGCGGTGATTCCCCGTATTAAAAATATACATTTCAGGTATTACAACATCTGTTACTGAGTAACAATAAACGTTGCCGACGATCATTTGTTTATAATTCTATTCACGTATTCAATAGCAAATTCGTTAGATCTTTAATTCATTGGTTAAACGCTTTTTTGTTTTCATTATATATTTGTATAGGGATTGTATGTAAATCAAATGTAAATCAACCAACCAAATTTTATTTGTACCTATTTGTAAAACTGACTATCGTATCGTAATGATATTTGTTCACCATAAATGTTGTAATACAAGCACTTCACTGATTCAACGTGTTGTAATAGTTGTATTGATTGCGCTTGGAGTGGTCTGAAATGCACGTTTAAACCATATACGATTCTACCATATTACTGGGCCTGTAGTAGATCATCTGTCTATATAACAATAGATACTGCAATTCAATTTAAGTTGTTTGTATCGTGAAAAAAAACCCTAACTGGTGACGCAAAACTATTGATTTAAAACAGGAGTAAAAGGGCAGTTGACTTTGATACACATGCGCACACAGAATGATACGATTCTAAGAAAGATATGACTTTTGAGGGCAGTATTGTTTTATCACAGTAATTCAAACACACATCTACATGATTTATTTTATAAAATAGTATTAATATCATAATATACAGTATAAAATCCTCAACCAGTGAGGCAATATAATATTTATTACATATAAAATATTCGTAAAATGATTAATGTACAAATTAATATTCTTAATAATAATACATTATTAAAATGCAATCTATCGCGACAATAAGGACCAGCCTTACAAAGGTAAAATAAAATATCATACACAAAACATACATAAACTATAGGTAACATAATTGCAACTATTTTACTATTAGTAATTACTAAATATAATAATAATGATGTTATTGAAGATGATTATGGTAATAATAATAATAGTGTTGATGGACGATGGTGTTTGATATTGAATTGAATTGGAATTGATACTAATGCTATAACAATTATAATAATAAAAAAATGCTGATCTTATAATCAATATAAGAAATAGCAAGTGGTTAGAAACGGAACGAAATACGGCAGTCACTATTTTATATTTCGGCCCATATTAGAGATATAAAGAAGACGAGATTTTAATAAGCTTTTTTGACGTCAATCGTTCTTCTTGAAAATAAATAAATAGACATGGTATGTTGGTGGTATATACCTAATTATCAGGGCGATAACTTAAATTATGGATGTTATCGTGAATAAATAAACAATAAACATACGAAGCAATTAGTACCTGTATTATATTTCATTTTGCATGGTAAGGACATAATGCCATTGCACCGTAATCTTTAAATGAGATTAAGGTTACGGTTATGGAGTGCACATTCCATCCAAATGTTATTCAATTATAAAATTGCTTTTGTTTTACGCGGACCTGCCGTGTATATGTATTGCACATTGTGTATATAATGAAACGGCTGTTAGGCATACCGATCAATATTTACATCGAGAGAATTATATAAAGGTGGGTGACTCTGTAAATAGTACTGGATGTGTTAGTAAGGAATTCGGACCAATGCTTCTCATCGGCCCATATTCCGTAGTAAAACGTCTTTAAAGCAACATCTTTTAGAAAACGTTAACGAATACAAGTGATGAACAGTCGGTTATGGCTCCATAAAAATCATGAATTTACGAAAGTCTGAATCTGAACAAATGTTGAATCTGAAAAAATCCTGAATTCGTTTAATCCTGTAGACATCCGTGTGTAACTTTGAGTTATTTCTGAATACATCAAAACTTTAAATAATATAATTCAAAATTAACGGCGTTACATTGAAGATGTTGGCCAAAGAGAAGCTGTCTTCACTATACATGAAGATCTCAGTTCACTTTCCATTGGACATTGTGCTACAGACTGTGCAAGACATTCAGTAGATTCTAGCAGACTTATTCCTTTTGCTGGTTCTTGAATGGCGCAATTCGGTTGGTGTTCATTTAAAACTTTGGCTAACTCCTGTCGTTGTTGCTCTAAAGCCTGTATTTCTTTCTTCAGGTCATCATTACTATTTTCAAGTTCTTCGGCTTCCTAAAAAATAAAAATGCTTGATTTTACTGAATTGTTGGCATTAAAACGGTCCATAATATTTCATTGTATAGATACATTGAAGTAATAGAAGTTACAAATAAATTAGAGTGCAACCTCTGTAGTCAAGTAGTAATAATACTTTATTGTGTTTGTATACTGAGGGCGTGTTATACGGTACTTAAATATCTGTTCGTCTGTCCGGCTTTATTCAGAAACTATAGGTGTCGCAAGGGCTTAAAACTTGGTGGGTGGGTGCAGCTCGGTATACGAAAGAACGAGTTTGCGTTCGTTAGGTAATCAAGGTCAAATGTCATGGTAGGCCCCCTAATTGAATCCTATGGGTACAGACGTAGGCATACTCTTGTTTATTTAAGTTATAGAGTGTTTACCTGAACCAATACGTATGCTCGCTGACGTCTTCTTTCTCTACATCTCGCTGCAGCCTGACGATTACGTTCCCGCCTCTGATTACGCTTCTGCTCTTCCTCGGGACTTAGCTAAATTTTATTGAAAAAGAAAGAGTATTCAATAAATTGTAAATTAAAGTTATGTTTATTTTCATTGTGCTATTGTAAAGGAAATACACAAATATAGATGATCTAATAAACTATTCGATCTTATTATAGAACAAAATACTAGAAGACCATCTATTTCTATATATGCGAAGATGAACTTAATATAGTTTTAGATAAAATAGACCAACTCCAAACTAATTAATTAAGAGACAGAAAAGATATTATTGAGAATTCAACGTTTCGATCTATTTTAGAATTTTCAAAAATCGGATCAAATTTACTATTTACAAATAATTTACACAAGTTTCGCTAAAAGAATAGAAAATATATGAATTTACCAATACTTGACAGATATGCCTATGTTTGTTTTAGCCAATCATTTGCATAGAAGAGGTTTGATAATTTCAATGAAGTATCTACCTTATGTGGACCACTCAGTCTCCACAATGTCTGTAGGTTGATGTGACCTAGGCCCATTTGTATTCGCTTTTGCAAGATACCTAGTCGGATATCTTCTAAGTGTTTAGCCTCATCCAAGTGGTTTGTTCCGTCCTCGTATTGGGCCTGAGAGCTGTCAGAGAACATTGGATTATCACCTTGAAGGGCCGACTGACTGTCAAAAGTTGAATACATATCTATATTATCTGAAAAATACAATATGCCACAATACATAAGTTTGTTTTTAAACCACCAAAAGCCATTCTATTAATATATAAGAAATAAAACATTTTGTTCAATTTAAGAAAGAATTATAGAAGTATCTTTTACTTAAATATTAAACAGTTCATTCTTATTATATAATATTACTGATGCTTCATTATTATCACGTGTTCTTATTATTTTTTTTAACCATTTTAAAGGGTAAACTGAGACAAGTTTACCTCTAGATTGGTCCTCATTTTATGCTCTGTATTACTTGTATGGCATTTGATAAATGTTTGTTGAATTTGAAATTGACATAAGTACATTTCAATTGCATTTGTTCAAAATAAAGATTACAAATGATCAATTGTATTACAACCAAGAAATAGACCAAGGGTTAACTACAGGTTATATCCTATACACACGGATCCCTTATCACCGTTACCACACAGCATTGGTTAAATAACAAAAACCACGTACGATCTAAAGCTCTGTCTACACTATCAAACTAGTTTGACAAAAAAGTGTGATGTGTCCAAATATGGTAGTGATATCCTTAAATATGGTAGTGATATGATGTCATTATGTCCATATATGTGCATATTTTAACATTTTGTTGTCACATAAAGTTTGATAGTGTAGACAGAATTAACGTCATTGTGCAGTGGTCTTTAAAGAACTTTTTATTATCCAATACAGTAGAATCCTATGAGAAACCTTCAAGAAGCAAGAAGATGTCCATGGGTGGGATGTTGGCCGTAGTGTGAAACATAATAAAGTGTCTTAAACAATAAATCTTCAACAAACATGATCGTACGTTTTAAACGTGCAAGTCTGAACAGGATAATGGTTAGCAAATCCTGTCCAGACCAGAGTTTCGAACAAACAATGCCAATCTATATATAAAACACAAACTCGTTCTCATAGCGAGGCCACAATTGAATAATGAAGTGGTTTGTTATTACTTTTGAAACCACAAAGAATTTAGTGTTCATTCTACTTGGCGAACTTTTGGAACTAACAGTTTCCGTAAGAGCTTTTGAAACGAGTAAGGAATTATTTCCGCTTGCTGAAGGCAACACGATTTGCGATTAAATTTTCCCATCAGTGTCATTCTTTAAAAGTAAACTTTAATATACCAAACAAACAGGAAAGAAATAAGTACCATGTGTAGGTTAATAATCGTTTATCAACTCGTCATTAAATTACACTTTCATATGAGTCATATAATTATTGCACACTACTATGTTGCAACGTAACGCGTTGGCTACATGTGACGTCACTAAAAATTGTGTTCATCGTCATCACATATTGTATAAATCACACATTCTGTTAAACAACATTGACAATATAAAGTATACCGATACTTTATAATAATAATTACGACACATGTTTTTATTAATTTATTTATTAGTAATATTTTTTTAACACGGCTTAAGGAAAAGGTGATATTTGTAACAAAGATCCTGTCTGTTTTTGTCGGAGTCGTGACGCAGCAGTATATTATTTGTTTATATTATATTGTTATAGGCCTATATTATACTTTTGCAACCATTACAATAACATGTAGTATTATTGTTTTCAAATGTTGAAAGAGGAGAATGAAGGAACTACTTTACAAATAGATTGTAATAATATTACAATATTAGGCCTACAGTAGAATTATAATCATAATAATGTGTTTGTTATAATTAAAATTATTAACAAAAATCATAGTACTATTATATAATTATAATAATAAACATTAAAAAAAATCAAATCTCCATCTTTTGCTGAAGTTATTATTTTTTAAATAAAGTAAGATTTCTTAAAGCAGGCAATTATTGACATTCAATATTGAAAAAAAAAACCCATCAAACGAAAAAAATATTTAAAATAATGATCATAGGCCTATACAGTGCTAAGATTAAAACAATAAAGTTACCAACCTGACTGAGGCCACAAACTGCTGAAACTTTGCTGTTCAAAAAGCATGGTATATCCTCGGAAACCAGGTAAAAAATGTGCAGTCCCTTTCCCCGTAGAATTGGTTTAAGTAGTTCTCTCTCAGGACGAAAAACATCTACACATGCGCAGAGGGATACGGAACTAAGTAGAGGAAATACTGGAAAATAATCATTTCCGGTGACTTGTCAAACAAGTGACTTTATGTCATCATTAAACCGAGCTTTTCCATTTATTTTGAAATGAGATTAAATGATCTACCGGACTAGTAAAGCTTGATTCCCACTCGAACGCAAACGCTACGCAAGCGCAACGCAAATGAGAATAATGACAAGTGACAGTTCGAGTAAACCATCGCTTTTGATTAGTCAAATTGTATTGAGTCTGCATCCCAAAGACGATAGCGCAACGCAACCAAATTGACCAATGGCAAGCGACAGTTCGGATGATCCATCGCGTCGTGATTGGTCAAAGTCCTTGCGTCCTTGGGACCAAACTTTAGCATACATTCAGTCGGAGAGCCGCGTTGGGAAATATGACCGTTATCGCTGAATTTTCGACTTCGCATGACGTCATAAATTTTAGAAGCCCTCTCTCGGCACAGAAGCATCAACGTTTCGCGCGAAAACATTAGCATAAAGTATACGTCATTTAATAGCTGTTTAATAAACATTAGTAGGCGAAAAATTAACCATATATGGTAAGATCAGTTCCTTATATGTTTAAGATGTCGCAGGTCACCTAATTTTCTGAATAATTTGTTGGATTTGTTGTCAGCGACAATTTCTTTCCAAAGTTCGTGTGCGTCCGTCAAAACTGAAGTTTTCTAACAGGTGTTTGTTTACAAATTTTCCATTAGTGGGATTTGCATCCCATACAGTGAATTACCAAAAAACCGACGTATATGGATAGAGTAAGTATCAATAGTCTGTTTTACGTTAAAATTGGCTTGAAACCCTATTTAAGCTTCCTATAGCGAACATTTTAAAAAAGGTCCTCATGTCATATATTTTTACGTCTCGCGGCACTAGTTCCGTCGTGTGTGGTCCATGGTGTGTTGATTGTGGTTGTTGTAGGTGAGTATATGCACGACCTGGTGGATCGTTGTCGTATTATATCGGCCTAGGCCTAGTAACATGTTCTGTTAATAATTTAAATACTTTAGTTACAATTTAGTATTATTAAAGTATCGTTACAATCCTACTCTATATTGAAGATGCATTGGGAAGTTTTAAAAAGATAATTAAGCAAATCGCAGCCTGATACAGGTATAGGCCTACCTATTCTATAGTTAAATATTTATTTATAGTAAAATTATTGACAACTGAGGGGTACAATTTATTTATAATATTAATAATTATTACAATAAACAGACATAATGAAATTTTGTATTTGCTGCTTTTTCATGGTAGGCCTATATCTGAAAATGTTTTCAGGTTGTTGAATAATTATACTGTATAACGATGCAATGTTTTGTTCATATCATAGTGACAATTATTTAAATAGTTTCATTCATTACATTTCAGCTATTCATTTTCATTTTAGGTTTTTTGTTGGTATCAAGACTCGACGATTTTCTGTCTCGTTCTTCAATATGAGGTTGGACGGTGGAAGCTGTAATGGTTTTGTCGATTTCAATATCATTGCTGCAGCTGATAGTTTTTCATTTTATTCGCTAATAATAATATAACATATACATTCATACGCATTCAAGTTTTAGAAGCGTTTCAGATCAGTCAATGATAAGATATAAATTAAGTTGCAATTGATTGATTGATTTACTTTATCAACCAGAGTCACACAGATACATACAATATAAACATATAAAACAATCATAAAATCATTACAACCGTAAGACTCACGTAAGTTAATATGATATAGGCCTAGCTAGTTTGTTATGTTTGATGAACAAGGTGCTATTTAAATAAAAGCAAGTTTTTATATACAGTAGTAGTATTTACTATTTATATCAGTATTGTTTGAAAGATATTTGTATTAAAAACTGCTTTTTCACATTCTGTATACGTAAAAAAAAAATTGGTTGCTTGTGTGAAATGCAAGTTGTATCTAATAAAGTAATATTTATATACAAGTGTGACATTTACTGCCAGATACTGAAATACTGAGTACCAACCAATCACTGTAACAATACTCAAGTAAATGGTGGACTTATATTTTTATATCTTGGTTTCAGCTGGGCCCATAATTATCTTTTTTAAAAACATGACCATATAAAAATACACGTTTGAGTCTCTGAAACAAACATGCCCGATTTTATAAAACATTCCCCATATATAAATTGAAAATGGGTTTTTTTTTTTTTTTTTTTTCCATTTATTGTTTTTTTAACAGTTTTTTATTTGTTCTGGGCCTAGTTTCTCCTTCAGGCTTCTTCTTGCTTGGTATATGAGCAGAGCTGGGATAGACCTACCACCAGCCTAGACTATAGAATACCCAGCTAATATTATTAACACTCACTAGGGTAGGCCTACCTATCTAATATTAGTATTATATCAGAATTACTCAGCCTAGCTAGGCCTAGAAAATACTATTTTTAGGCCTAGCTAGGCTAGAAATCAAGTAAGTAATTATAGTAGGTAGCCTTTCCTAGCTCAGAAACCAAATAGAACAATAATCGGGGAGCAAATTGAAATCTTAGGCCTATGACGTAATACGCCTGCATGAAAACCGTATTGAACACAGACACGATTCGGTCCGGGACGATTCGTACCAGCTTCGTAAAACGTAAACAAAGTTTCAAAATGGCGATTTTTCGATCGAAACAGAACAGAAATGTAGTAGGTTTGGTTTGATTAGTGGGAGTTGCATCCCAAGAAAGCTTAAAATTAGATTTTTATTTTAATAGATAGCTTAATAGTTTATCTTGAAAGGATTTTAAATTCGCTTTGAAACCTTATCTAGAAAATATGAAATTTAATGATTTTTTACCATCATTTAAAAAAAAATTAAAGTAAAAAAGTTTATACATAAAATAATGATATTTCTTGAAACAAAAAATCTGTGGAATTTAGATCACAGTTTTTATCATTATTTACGCTTGTAGTTCAACTATTGAAATACGTTTATTGATTTCATTTAATATCAAAATTATACCATTTTCTAAGTGTACTAAAATAGCAAAAATGCCAACATTTTCCACGAAGCGCGCCCTCACAATGAATGAAATCAGTGATGCGTTACCAACGCGGCTTTCCGACTGCATTTATTTAACCTGACGGTAAAAATGAAAAATAAGAACATTCACTCTTTACGGAATATGATTATATAATAATAGGCCTGATAATTAAACAAAATTATATAGCGTTCAAGTGCTCAGAAGAGGCGCTAAAAAGTATCATCTTTAGAGGAACATGCGTTTAACTTCAACTAAAATAGTTTTTCTTTGTGATAAAGCTCTTCTGTATATAATAATAATAATAATAATACACGACATTATCGTGCATATATAAAAACATATTATAGGCCGCCTAATTATACGTCAACTGAAATAGCGAGAGTCTAAATTTAATTTTTACGTATTCTTTGTGAGTGATAGTGCAAAAAAAGGAGTATGAACAAAAAGAATCCCAATTCTGGAAGATAAAAGTTGAAAACAATGATGTACTACGTGACAATAAACGTCAAAACCTTGTAACAGGATAATGCGATCCGGAAAGTTAAACAGTACCGTATTGTACAATACCTGCGATCAGGTGCGAATAACCATTGTTCTTCGACCTTATGTAATAATTATATGAATATGAAGTACTATTAGGGAAAAATATTAAACGTTAAAATGTATAATCATGGACCTTAGATCCACGGTATAATTCATATAAGGTATAATGTATATTATATTCTTTTTAATTAAACCGTAATTCGCCGTGAGTACACAGAATAGCGACAATAAAAGCCTGGGCTTGGCTGGCATTCGCGTCACCCTCACGGCCTTCGCGTCCTGGTGGACTACGCGTCGCCCTCACGGGCTTCGTGTTCAGTATGTCACCTCACGGGTTTCGCGTCACCTTCAAAAGGTTTTGCGTCACTCCACGGACTTTGCTTGCCTCACCCCACGGGCTTTGCGTCGCCCTTACGGGCTTCGCGTCACCCCCAAGCACTTTAGTCGTAATGTATATGATGGTCTGTGGTCAGGCTTAGATACTGTATAACCGTGGATATGACATCAATATAACACTTTCAATTGGAATAAAAACGAAATTGAATGTATTTACATTATGTTGTCCCCTTAGGGATATATTCCAATCAAGTCTAGATTTGTTTGTTTTGTTAAACAAAAAATTATGAATCAACCATCATGATGTATTTTTACTTCTTATTATTTCCTCTAGGAAATAGTTGAGCTGAGTGTCTTGAATGAATACGATTTTTTTTTTCGTGTTATTTTCCAAACAATAAGCAGAACACCGTCATCCGTACGTTACTGTTAATGATATCATTCATTCCCATTTCCTCTGTGACCCACTCATGCCTAACACGAGTTGGTCATGCTACATCATTCCTCTGTGACTCAGTCATGCTGAGGAGGCCTAACACGAGGAGGCCCGGTTACATCATTCCCCCATGACCCAGTCATGTTGAAGAGGTCTAACACGAGGTGGCCATGCTACATCATTCCCCGTGACCAAGTCATGCTGAGAACGCACAGGACAAGGAGGCCCTGTTATATCATTCATCTGTGACCCAGTCATGTTGAGGACGGAATACTAGGAGGCTCGAGCTGTTAGGCCTATATCATTCCTCCATGACCCAGGTATGCGGAGGAGGCCTAAGACGAGTAGACCCTGTTACATCATTCCCCGATGACCCAGCCATGTTGGGGAGGGAATACGAGGAGGCCCTGTTAGGCCTATATCATTTCCCCATGACCCATTCATGCTGAGGACGGAATACGAGGAGGCCCTGTTACATCATTCCCCGATGACCCAGTCATGTTAAGGACGGAAAACGAGGAGGCCCTGTTAGGCCTATATCCTAATAGGCCTAAGTCATGCTGAGGAGGCCTAACACGGGATGACCTTTTACATCATTTCCCTATGACCACAACAGACGGATCTTCGAAGTACTGTACTGTAACGGTGTAAAGTACGGTGACATCATATTCGAACAATTCCAATAATCAATATTACTACTAGGTCGTCTACGTCACACTTCGCAATGTAGACTTGCCCCAAGTCTGTATTTATTGTCTTTTTTTTTATTTATTTGTTTTTATTTCGACCGCGATTTTTGTCTGAAAATACAGACTTGTGAAACACGTATAGAAATCGATTTGCAAACCGCAAACATCCGATAAGAATGACGTAGGTTATCATACCGTATTTGGCTATATGGGGCGGGCGGTATGTAAATATGGATTTCGAATCAACCAATGATCATTTTGTTTCAAAATGAACGGATCGAGTACGTACGTACGTACAGTGTGCTGAATGTACGATCGAGACTGAACAACTGTTGAAATATAAAATCGTGTTGCCAAGTTGTTTTGTTTATTAATATTAATTGTTTAGTCCAGTCCTGGCCTAGGCCTCCTTCGTAGGGCTACTCAACTCGTACGTATGACCTTCCAAAAACGTCAATAAGGTACATACCACCACCGACCGGCACACAACAGGGCTACACCACCACACAGAACAGGACAGGGTCTGGGTGGGAATTAAATCAAATTTTCTCCGCATAATAAATGATCCATTCAATGTTAGATTTGGCGGAGAAGCTATAGCCTATCATATCATATCAAGACGAGTTTTCATGTTCTTGGGAAAAATCTCATAAAATGTTTACCAGACTACTTGGCATATAAAATCATTTTTAGCCTTCAGAAACTTTCATCAATGTACCCAAGTACACATTGTCTAAACGTAACATAGCGCATGCGCATCGTCTTAGACGTTGAGTCTTTGAAATTCTGAAATATGAATATTAAAACGACGTACGAGTGAGTAGCCAATGGCATGCGGCTGAAACTAGTCAACTGGATAATTTATGCACCAAGAATTCTTGGTGTCAAACCACGTGACTTATGCGTGTTTCCCCAGACGGAGTATCCAAACTCAAGTAATACACGTATGAAACGCCATATGTGCAAAAATATTTATATTTTTACAAAACTCCGTCTGGAGCCCAGACTATTCGCAATGCGGAAGAAGTTAGTAAAATGACAATAGGAAATCTTGTCGCGGAGTGACTTCCTTCTATGGCCCATGTTGTCACACCCCACACTATCTAAATGATACAATTATTTTTCATCAACTTTGAGCAGGAAACATTATTTATTTCCGCCAAAACTCCGTATACGGTAAAATGACTACGTTAATGATTAAAGAGAGTATGTGTCACTTATTTAGGAGGTATGTTCTTTATTGTTAATTATCTACCAGAAACAAATTACAGATTGAAAATGATTATACTTTTTCTTCGTCTCAACGCATCAACAGGGCTCGGTAAAAACATAATCACTATTCAGCTTTTATTTACTATAAGAAATTGCAGACAACAATTAAATATTCAAATAACATTAAACATGATGTTAGCATGTAAAACCTTACCGGGCGCTACCGCGTGCTACCGCGCGTTACCGGGCGTAGATTTCGTATAACCGGTTTCTGTCTTTAAAGCGTGGTTCCCACTAAGCAACGGAAGGACGTAGACGCAATAATCCATTGCTTTTGATTGGTCAAATTAATTGTGTTGCAGTTACAAAATTTTGTTTTACATCATCCGTATAAATTTGTGTGTTTTTTATATTGGAAAATAACGATTTGAAATGGTTTTAACTGGGAAGACAAAGACGTTGCAAATTAATACAGAAAGCTTGATTTTTAAAATAGGTTTAACGACCTAATACAAATGCGTTTGTTACTGCCGTTTATTTTATTCATAATATAAAAACCAGTAAAATATTCATGAACTGTAGTTCTCACTGGTACATAGCATTCTTCAAGATGTGTCTAACTACCGAACATTTCACAATACTTACATAATCACGATATCCTAAAGCTTAGTTCCCACTAGGACGCAACGCAAGGGCGTTACGCGTAACCCAAGTATTTGACCAATCATAAGCGGAGGATTATTTAAACTGTCGCTTGTCATTAGTCAACTTGGTTGCGTTGTGCTAACGTTGCGTCGTAGTGGGAACCAAGCTTATGAAATCGACATCATCATCATACTATAATGATTGGTATGCCTACTCAATTATGTTGTGTGCCCTAAATTTTTTGATAATACGTTGGATACGCGTGAATACCTACACAGTATTGTTGTTAGTGCATGTATGTCATGTCATACATTTCTTTTCTCGTCGCTATTCTAAATCCGGAATATTGCCTTCAGAGAAAAGTTGGCAATGACTAATTATGCCTACGTACCCTGGTCCTTGAATACTATGCGTTGTGATTTCAGATTGCACGTAAATGCATAAACAAAAAACATACCGATAACTTTACCCGAATTCTACGTGTAAACGCACATTTATCCAGAACTGTCTCACCTAATACTTGTCGTGTGACAGAGTTAAGCTCTTATTACTATAAACAGGAAACACATGTGATAGGCCTATGCGACACAACACATGGGCTCTTCAGGAAACTCGTCTTTTGTCTGTAGAGTAAAGCTTGGTTCCCACTTGCGACGCAACGTAACCTATGCAACGTAAGCAAATGCCCTTCTAATAATTGTGTTTGCCCCCGCCTGCGTGAAATCAAACCTATGTTGTTTGCAGCACTATTGCGTCGTCGGTTCCCACTTGTGATTACGCAATACAACACTTTGCGTCGATACGTCGCTGCGCTTTAGTATCGGGTGAATAATGTAGGTCTAACGCAATCAATGTTCTACCATAGATATAGTAATCAACTGTTTTGTAATGTACATAACATTTTACTACTTAATCCAGGGCGTGAGTTCACTCTATAAGTTTCTATTAAGTTTTCTACAATTTCAAAACACTAATAAAAATACTGTGAACGATAAAGTTGCTGGTTGTTGTATATCTAACTTTGACCCATGATTGGCTGTACAATATACGCCATGCTTTATTTCTGTATAATTTTATTATATCTGTATAAATTGGTATTGCTGTACTTGTTTTAGCATCAGTTTTTGTTTTCTTCCAAAAGTGACAATAAAAACATTTTGTATATTGTATGTGGGGCTAAAAACTCCTTGATTAGCAACAAGCTCGCGACAAAATGGAAAAAGCACCACTTCTGTTACTTCCTCCATGATATTGGCAGTAGATATTAGTGCAATGGATGGGATAGGCAATCACTGAGTTGGTTCTGTCCATGATGAGAGCAAGGCAATCAAACAACAAAAAGATCAAAGTGTTTATCTGTGGCAGCGACACGATCAGCTTCACGCCCCTAAAGCGTGGTTCCCACTAGCGACACAACGCAGCAACGTTTTGACGCAAAGTGCTGTATTGCGTAATCACAAGTGGGAACCGACGCAAAACAATGCTGCGAATATCGATTTGATTTCACGCAGGCGGGGGCAAACACAATAATCGGAAGAAAATTTTCTTACGTTCCGTAGGTTGCGTTACGTTCCGTAGCTAGTGGGAATTACCACGCTTTAACAGACACCGCGCGCCGCGGAGAATATATATACACAGTACAGCCAGACATTAGATCAAAAGACTGTTACGAGTTTCTATCTTGGCAAAGCGAGTTTGGAGAAACACAATAAGACATTAATTCCATTTACACATTCCAGAGTGTGTAAATGAATATGATTTCTATCAATAAAATATCATTAGCCAATATTTTAATATCGACACAGTTTTGTGAGTTTTCGTTTGTAATAAATCAATAAAAACAATGGAAAATAAAATTTAATTTCAACAGTTAAATTTTATAACATCTACAGTATTTTTAAGGGTTTGGGGATTAATCTAATTTAAAAACAAAGTTTTTTGTTAATATACCCAAAGATCATCATGACAAACAAGGATTTACGGTAATCTGACTTTCGAGAGGATCGATCACCAATGATATTCATATAGTAACATTAATTTTATACATATTCTACTTTATTAGACATACCGAAGAATATCCCAAATTCATTGGTTTATTTCGTATAACACAATGTTGGTTATTTCGTTTTATATAACACCTAAATGAATTCCTGTTGTTTGATTGGACGATTGTGGGTCAAATGGTGTGCAATAGTATACAAATAATGAATGTTTATGAGTGTAATGGTATAAATAATGGCATAAAGTGAATGATGAAAGGTTATATTTCAACAAAGCGAAGCCAAGTTGAAATATAACCTTTCATCATTCACCAAATGCAATTATTTGTACCTATACACGAATATAATTATTATCATTATTTGTTTTATATAACGAAACTTCGACAGGCAACTGGAACTCTTTAACGATCGTTAAATAATGTATATTATATAACACCTAAATAAATTCCTGTCATTTGATTGATAAAACAAATAATGATAATAATTATATTCGTGTATAGGTACAAATAATGGCATTTGGTGAATGATAAAAGGTTATATTTCAACTTGGCTTCGGTTCGTTGAAATATAACCTTTCATCATTCACTTTATGCCATTATTTATACCATTACACTCATCAACATTCATTATTTGTATAATGTTTAATTAGTGAAGTCTTTTTAATATTGAGCATTTTCCCGCCGCCTATGGAATCGATGGATTTTTTTGTTGACAAATAACATACGTAGGCCTTACGTACAATACGTTAAAACATACACCCGCAAATAACAATGGGAAAGCGTAACAACGTATTTAAGCGTGGTTCCCACTAGCGACGCAACGTAAGAAAATGCCCTTTCGATAATTGTGTTTGCCCCCGCCTGCGTGAAATAAAACGTTTGCATGCAGCACTGTTACGTCGTCGGTTCCTACGTGTGATTACGCAATACAACACCTTGCGTCAATACGTTGCTGTGTTGCGTCAATACGTTGCTGTTCATTACGTACCATTGCCATACCATTTCTTTATTCACGCATACAAATAATTATACAGCTCCATCACAACTGTTCCCGGGAACCTGCACATGTGTTGTATTCTAGTTATGATAAAGCGCCTGGTGATAGTAATAAAATGTTACGGCAATATATATTTAGTTTATTTGTTTTACATGTCACTAAAGGTTGGTACACAACGGTCGTACAACACGAATTATTATTATTGTTCACCAATTTACGAAATCGGTAAGTGTAAATATTTTTTTTTATATTAATGTATTATAATTTCATTTATTATTTTTAATTAAGGAATGGCGACATAAACATCATCAGTTCGCCTTCTTTTAACTATAATCTGCTGTAGAACTTTTAAACGAGAACATTGGGGGTTTTCGGCTTGCATGCTGTATTGTCCCCCTGAAAAAATTTAAATTTATTTACCTAAAAAAAATGTAATTTAAAGCAAAACAATGGTCAAATTGGCTGCCAACCAATGGGTTTTTAGTGGAATTTAACTATTTATTTTGTCATTTTCTATGGAATATTTATTAAAATATTATTATTCAAACAAAATAACATATTCAAAGTCTGATTTAATTAATCTTCATTTTTCATGTTTTTGGTGGGAAATACATCTTTAATAGTTAGATTGGAAGAAATCAACATACTTTGTAGTGTAACTCTTCCCTGGTCTAAACAAATTCTAAATCTTGATCCACTTGACCCTTTTTTCTGATGGAAAAGTTATTTTACTTGATGCAGCCGCAGCCCGACTACGGTTTTGATTTATTTATTTTTCAATTACTCACGTTTTACGCTTTTTAGGTCACCATATACAATCATCTATATGAAGATGCATGTGTTACTGCAGATATGTATTTCATTGTTTGTTTCACACTATTTGTCATCGACATTGTCGTCTGCCATGAATGAGACAATCGAAGAGACTAGTGTCAATAACCAATATTTTAACTACCGTTACATAAACGATGAAATGTCACCAGATAAGAAAACATACTTATCTACCGAAGATGTTCATCTAGAAGATGATCGCTATGATGTCTTACAACATGTTTTATCAAGAACGGGTTTTTTTCTTCGAATTGGACCAAACGGACGTGCACATGGTACAAGTAATTGTAAAGACAAATATGGTTTGTATAAATCAATAAATCAATATCAATCAATCAAGTTTATAAACTATTGGACAGAAAACCTCATATAAGTTATAGTAAACATTAACATTAATTACTTTTCAGTCAAAATAATAAAAGAAATACATTTCTATTATTGATAATTATTGATAAAGAGTTCAGATCAACTTACTGTCCTTCCTCCTAATGTTTTAATTTCTAATTTTTCCAACAAAAATCACATTCGACACCGTTTTCGCAACAACAATGTTTATTGTAAATGCTCCGTTAAACGCCACATGGTTACAATTCCTAAAACAATGTTGTGTAAACTCGCCGTTTTACTTCTTGTAAGAATAAACTTGTAGGAATAGTAGAATTTTGGAAAAACAACGATGATTTTGATTTGGCTTATCTCGTATTATTATTTGTTTGCTTTTTTGGTGCATTAAAATAATGTAATAATTAATAAAACTTAACACCTTAAAGATGTATTGTCCTTAAAAAACATGAAAAATAAATTGTGATAAAAAAAACTTTGAATAGGCCGTTTCGCAGTTTTAATAAAGTTAATAACTTCCGTAGAAAAAAAAACTTATAAGAGGAAAAAATAAACGGTTAAATTCAACCAAATATTCATTAACCTTTGACTATATTTTGTTTTAAATTACAGTTTTTCAGGTAAATAACTTTGTTTTTCAATCCAATTTTTGGTCAAAGTGAATATTCTATTATTTGACATTAAAATGGCATTATTCAACAAAAACATTAACGACAACAAACATTTGTCAGAGGACAATATATCTTTACCACAATGAATAAATCTTTATCATCACCATTTCTCTAGTTGTCATTATAAATCAAACATACTTATATTGAAATGCTTGTACATTCAATTAGACGAATGCTGGTCTATGACTATATATGCACAATAAAACAGTTTAAACAGTATAATAAACATAAGAAATAAATATATAAATATTTTAAGGCAATGTCGACATAGACATTTTGTCATCAACCGATACACTTGTGACAGTTACGTAAGTTATGATGATGTATCATTTTGACTCAGAAATATGTTGGTGTCAGAGTTCATCTCTGTGGATTAGAAACCAAAGTTAGCCTAAACAATATACTATTTTCTTGTTAGTAAAAGTGAAAACGTTTGCCGTGGGCCCTAGCTTAGTCGTTATCAGAGGGAGTGAGTCGGGTCTTTATTTATCGATGGATAAAACCGGAAAAGTTTCTGCCAGAAATGTAAGTTATTTTCGTTATTTTTAAAGAGCTACATTTTTTATCGAAAGAATATCCATAACCAAACAACACAATGATTCATAAAAGAAAACCAAATATAATAATTTTTATAATGTAGGCCAGAGAGAAAATGCTATTAAAAGTCATTCTATTATTATTCTATTACCATGTAAATTTGACAAAGTATAAATACATTACGGTACCTTGTGATAAGGTACGTTGTGGAATGTTTTTTTTTCAGTTACGGTCTTCAGAATAATAGATAGCGCCCTCAAGAGCTTATTTAAATCATTAATGTTTGTGGGAGAAGTCAGCGCTTAAATACTCGCGAGTAACAAGAATAGGAATCGTACAGATTAATATAATAGTTAAATACAGTTCGAAACAACAGAGAAATGTCACTAAATATTACTCTCTTAACTCTCGTAGCAATCCATGTTGGTCACTTGATTGAGAAGTGTTAAGGACAACTCTCAAAGAGTTTGTCAATCTAGAAAACAGTGATTGCATTTCACTCTTTTCTCAAACCTTTTAGAGTGAAATTCATTCACAGTCTTCTTAATAGTGGTCACTTTACCACTATCTAGTGTACTAAATTTCTAACTTAATTACATTTCAGAATACTCAGACAATGCTTCTTTGTCGACAAAACTTCGACATTTTGTGGCGAAAACAGTTAAAATCCGGGTCGTGTTTTGTGTCCTTGCAGTCGCTAATCCAATTCAAACTCTATAACATTCGGAGTGAACCAAAAGGTCTTATGAAACAGTCTTACCAAGGAAACACAAAAAGTGGTCGGTATCTTAGTATCACGAAGGACGGTCGTGCTTCTTCTTCTACAGCCGACAACAAGTTCAAAACGCATTTCTTTTTAATGCCACAATACGATCATTAATAAATACCAGGAGAGAGATTCTTCTTGTGTATCATGTCATATTATGTAAATGGCATAATTTCAAATCCATATTAATAGTGTGACACGTACCTATAACCTTTATAACTTGTGATACGGCTTTATGTGATGTTGGAGTCACGGACAATTCTTCAGAACACTGAATTAAGATACAAGAAGAAAAATCGAGTACATAGATCATATTCTGTGGTAAACACAAGTTAAAATATTGTTTTAAAAACAATATAAGTCTTAATCAATTTGGTACAGAAGATAGAAAGAAAATACTTATCACTTGGCAATTATCTTGTACTTGTACATATATATTGAACGTGGAAACTCTCTTATTAATTATTGTGAAATGTATTTATAAAAAATTGATATAATTTATTATGCATACTGTTGTCAATACTGAGCGAAATGTTGGTTACTTATTTAAAAAAAAATGTTTTTTTAATTATTTAAAAAATGTTCGAAAAAAAAGTAGAAGGACCCTTTTACATTTTCGTATTAAGAGTGTTAGGCTTCCGTTTTAAAGATTTTATACTTTTAATTTTAAAAAATTAAGCCTATAACAAATGCTAATTTTCCTTTTATAAAAAAGAATATTCTTTGCAGATTCTATTCAAATCAAAATAATAATTTTAATATTTTCTTATAGGCCTAATACTTTTTTCTCGAACGTGGGTTTATTATATAAAAATATATAGTTACTACTAGTAATGCAGAGTTACAGTTGACTGTTCTATTTAACTCATAAACATTGTTGTATATAATAATAATAATAATAAAGCTCTGTCTATACTATTAAACTAGTTTGACAAAAACAAGAGTGATGTGTCCAAATGTGGTAGTGATGTGCTTAAATATGGTAGTGATATGCTTAAATATGGTAGTGGTATGCTTAACTATGGTAGTGATATGATTAAATACGGTAGCGATATGCTTAAATATGGCAGTGATGTGCTTAAATATGGTAATGATATGCTTAAATATGGTAGCGATATGCTTATATGGTACTAACCTGAATACACAGAGTTCATGGATGAGACAGCCAAGAGACCAAAGTGTCTGATCTCATTGTAATAGTGATTTATTTGTTCCTGAAAACACAATGAATGTTCAATTGCTTTAAAGCTCTGTCTACTATTAAACTAGTTTGACAAAAAAAGTATGATGTGCTCAAATATGGTATTGATATGACATCACCATATATGGGCACATTAAATTTTTCACATAGAGTTTGATAGTGTAGACAGTTAAGAATCGCTTAAGAATAAAAGTTATCAATGTCTTAACTCTTTGTCGCTTACACATTTATAACAGTAAAATGAAGGGAACCACACCTAGGTTTCAGGTCTTGAGATGTGAAATAAAACAATATTATAAAATGGAAAAATATATCGCGGCAGTTAATTGCTGAGAACATATATTTTTTACAAAGATGGCATCCCTTAGAAAAATTAACTGAAACTTGTTAGTTTGTTGTAACTGTAACTATGCACTGTTGTCAGAATTTGTTATCATTATTATCATTCATTTTTAAATTTAACCACGTTTATTATCTTGAAAACATGAAAAACATGGAAATGAAAAAAAAGAACCGCTTAAAATGCTTCCGGATTCCAATATACGCAAGCGGTTCGAGAAGAAAAAATATACGGACTTTCTTTGTCGTTTGTTGGATTCAACAAAACGGTAAGTTCAAAGAAACCTGTCGTTTAAAAAAAAGATCACATTTAATTTATATTTTTAATTTGGCTTATAATCCAAAATAAGCGTGATATATTCAATTAGGCCTAACAACTTTAATATCATACCTATACTACAGGCTTAAAAGCAATTGGGGCATAATACAAAACAATCAATTCTATTAACTTAAAGATGTATTGTCCCCCAAAATCATGAAAAATAAAGATTTTTAAAATCGGACTTTGAATAAGCCATTTTGCAGTTTTAATGAAGTTGTTCACTTCCATAGGAAAAAAAACGGGGGAAAAAATTATTTCACCTATAAAAAGACAAAATAAACAGTTAAATTACCCAAAAACTCATTGTCTTCCAGACAATTTGACCATTTTTTGCTTTAAATTACATTTTTCTCAGGTAAATAAATTTTTTTCAGACCCAATTTTTTGTGAGAGTGAATAACTATTATGTGACATTAAAATAACATATTCAACAAAAAAATTTAAAAAAAATATTTTTTTAGGGGGACAATATATCTTTAAAACACTTGCATTACAAAATTCATAAAGTCAACCAACAAGTTTTGGATGTTGCTGCCCTCAGCGAATTTCCTATAAAAAACAACACTCGATACATTTGTACGATTTGTCTTTACGTAAAATGTACACGATGAGGTCTGCAGGAAAAATTCAAACAATCCCTCATTTATAATAATACTGCCCTCAACGAAAATATACACTATTTTTGTCCTTCGATATGTTTATCATAATGTCTCTCCAACTGAAATATGTAAACAATAAGTCTCTATATAAACATTAAAAAATGTTTCCTTAAAATACAAATGTATAATTCTTAAACTTAAACCCGATCTATAAATATGATTCTTAAGTTCGTTGATTTATAAAAGTAAATTACTTTATTGTATGTTCACCAAATAAATTAAATCAATTCTCGCAAGGCTCGGTGTCTGGGTGTCTCCATTCTGAGGTGACTAACCTGTCAGACGCGATTGACCTTTGCTTACAATATCCTATTTCTGACATTTACAATTTATCTGATATATGCCTACATGTTATCATGGTTAATTCTATTTAATAATATTAATACTTATTTTGCAATAACTAAATTATGTTTCTATCGGCAAATATGTTATGGCGATGATATTAAAGTACTTTTTTAAATGAGTTTTTTATTATTTGCTAAGATTTCGTTGAATTTGAGTGTTGATTTACTGTATTTCGTTGAATTTGAGTGTTGAGTTACTGTATTTCGTTGAATTTGAGTGTTGAGTTACTGTATTTCGTTGAATTTGAGTGTTGAGTTACTGTATTTTGTTGAATGTGAGTGTTGAGTTACTGTATTTCGTTGAATTTGAGTGTTGAGTTACTGTATTTCGTTGAATTTGAGTGTTGAGTTACTGTATTTCGTTGAATTTGAGTGTTGAGTTACTGTATTTCGTTGAATTTGAGTGTTGAGTTATACTGTATTTCGTTGAATTTGAGTGTTGAGTTACTGTATTTCGATGAATATTTTAAAGATGATACAATTTTCTCCAACGATTTATCTCGGGTTTTCTTGAATAGTATAGTCATATATAAAGGTGGCTGTGTTCAACCAGATGAGCTTGTTAAAAAATAATAGAGGAAAAATCATAAAAAGATATCAAAGCAGAACTGTAGGCCTATAGTATGTACAGCGTGAACAATCCGAATTATGTATATATATTTTTAAGTCAGATAAGTCAGAATTGTTACAAAAATTCAACAAGGCATTCAATTTTATCTTCATAGGCTATATATTAATATTTCATCATTTTTATTTTTTTAAAAATTATTATTTATTATTTTCCAACAGTTTGAAAATTGAGAAAACATTCAACAAAACAATTTTCCCGTCGACGACGTTTTCGATATATATATATAGTTATAAATAGTATTTGAACCTGTATGCTTTGGTAAATGATTTATAGTTAATTTGATTTGATATACTGTTTTCCTCACATTTACGGTCTTTTTACAAACATTCATTCCCGGTTAAAAATAAATAAAAAAAAAACAAAAAAAAACTATTTGTTTACTCTACGCATAGTTTGATTTCAACCATCTTATTGGATGAGACCAAAAAAATAAGTAATATAAACCCTGTGAGAAATATCATTCTCCCTATTTTACAAAATCTTGTAGATGTAAAGAAGTTATATACGGTAAGCCTATCTCTATCATACACTATGTTTTTCTTAATTTTCTTGCACTTTTGTTTTTATTGGTTTGATTGATGCTTTAGCATAATGCGGTTGTATAAGCCTAAATTATTATCAATTCTAATGATAAATAATTTTAATTGTGGCTTTAATGTTGAGAATCCGATTCATTTCTTATGTTACTGCCCTAAGTATAATACACAAAGACTGTTCTACTTGTAAGCGCTAACTCAATTATTGAAGGTATCTTAGCCTAGGATTTTTCTTTAACGTATAATTTTAAAGTGAAATTTTTGGATCTGATCTGCTTTCGAATTGTGAAAATGCTTTATTGTTTTATTATGTACAACAATTTCTTGTGAATTATGGAAGATTTGATTGATATTTCGGTTAGTTTTGTGTTTTAAAATGTTGTATTTATTTATTGTTATCTGAGGCGCCTTGAAGCTAAGGCGGTTCCACCAGTGTAATATATTGAATAAAAAAAGGAGAAATAATATGTTACGATTATTGCTATTACTTTCATATTCAAATGATAGGCCTACATAGGCCTACATCATCTAAACAAGTCGTGAGTTGTCATTTTGTAGGCCTGAACTGTTTATCATGGGGCAAACATCATCTAGAGACAGTGTTTGGTTTATAGGCTTCGATACTCTACCGTTAAAAGACGCAGTCTCCCATTTAAAAAGAATGAATAAAATCAAGTTTTGAATGGCACAATTTGGTGTTTTATTCACCAACAAAAATGAGTAAAAACAACAAAAAAACATTGTTTTCTATCCTATTTTTGGTCAAAGTGAAACTATTATGTAACATTAAAATGATCTATTCAACAACAAATATTTATTAATATTAATTTTATACATGTTTTCGTTTTTATACCTACGCCACATTCCATCTGTGCGAAATTTCGATCCACTGACGATTTGGCGTACTGTATACATGTCTTTACATGTGCTTTCTTCAGTATATATTGCTCGGCGGTTATAGGCCCTAATTTCTTGATATTTTTTTTAGATGGTAGTATTTTTTAAAAATTATGTTATTAATGTGTTTGTTGAAAAATAAATAATAATAATATAATTAAATTAGGCCTACATTATTGTCCTGAAAAACATAATTTAAAACCATTTTCTTTTGTTGAATATTCCATTTTAATGTCACATAATAGTTATTTACTTTGTTTCTCTTTTGTGGTATAAACTACCATTTTAATTCATTATTCATTCATATATTCGTCATATATCACAAACGCATTATAAATGTTAGTTAATAGTTCTCTTTCTTTATTACTTCTTTCCTAATTATTTTCTTGAATTTACTCATAATTATAATAAATAAAAAGTAAACATTTTCAAATGACAATCTTAACATTGGTATATATATATATATATCCAAAGGCAAATTACTGAAAAATGACAATGCTGTGGGTATCAGTGGCTGGATCTCAATGGAGATACAAAAAAAAAGCGAAAAGCTAAATCAAAACGATAAAGTAAAACAGCCAGAAAAGTTAGCAGAGCTTTCGGGCAATACTAGCCCTTCATCAGTGCAAGTGAAGGAATTTGGATAACGTCATAGCATAAAAACTGGCAATATATATATATATAAATAGTTAGGCCTATTCAATTTTCCAGGATCAAAAATTGGATCGAAACAAAAATTACTAAAAATGTGTTATTATATGTTATTTTTACTATCGTTTCTTTTATTTTTCTGATACTGAATTTGTTTATTGTTTTACAAATTGAATATATATTGTAAAAATGTTTGACCGTAATTACTCTATTACTGATTATGTATTTTACATTCGTTGAATCAATATATCACAGTTGATTATTTACTTATTTATCAATTTTTAATTGTATAATTTATAATTTTTCGATTATCTCTGTTATTCAAATACCTTTACAAATGTATATAATATTTTTACGACTATTACGAATATTTTATATTTGAACATTGGACATTTTTAATGTAATCGTTTTAAGTTGAACTAAGTTTGAACTAATTAAAATAGTATAGGCTAATTAACAATAAATGATATTACTAAAAGGCTTATAATAACAAATTTGAAAAAAAAATATACGATTACCTTAACAAAAAAATAAAATATAAACAACCACTTTCTTATTAAACTTACTAAATATAAAAAAAATATTCTACTCCATTACAGTTTGTTTTATGTACCCATCCGGAAGATTTCCGTTGAAAAAAAATTTTATAAAATGTATATAATCTATTTACATTGTACATTAATAGTAATAGTAATAGTAATAGTACATTAATAGTAATGAAAATTATGAAATGAAAATAAATAATGTTACTAATATAATAACAAATGTTCATGAAAACAAATTATATGGTTACTTTAATCAACAAAATAAAATATCAGTCACTTTCTTAATAAACTTACTAAATACTAATAAAATCCCCCAAATATTCTACTAACGAATTATAAAACTATATGATTTACACATCATTATTATTATAATAATACTACTACAGATAAAGCATATATATAGTTGGAACATACCAGTAAGTTGTTTATTGGGACGACCTATCTTGGTTTTTAAGCGACTTTTTTAACTCGCGGATTTTCACATCTTTACTGTTTCACAAATATTCTTTATTATCAGCTATCATCAATAGTTTCTTTCTTTGCGTTTTCGTTGTAACATAAATGTTTCTCTACAGAGGCAACCCATTTTGATATTGTTGAGAGCGCAATCTTGATATTATCCGTATGTTGTGTTCCATACATACAACGTCGATAGTTTGCAATACGATACACGTTCACGGCTTAAGCCGTCGAATATCCGTAAATGTCGAGTCTAGACGGCTTTCTTCACTATCACATATTTATGTCTTATACCCTTTCTCATTATTATTTATATCAACGTTATTGTTGCTGTTTTTAAACATTTCTCTATACAAAATATAGGCCAATTGCGTGTGAGCTAATTCTGACAACTTTTCATATCACCACACTAAACCTAAAAAATGTAGCTCCAATAATTTGAACACTGTTTTAAAATGTTTGAAATCTACGTGGTATGTAAATTGTCAAAATTGGTATTAGTCCAAATTCATATTGAAAGTAGGTTATCCTAGTAGACCCACAGGTCCCATAACTGCATAATAAATAATAAATACAATACATTGTGCTTTTATAAACCAAGATATCATTCTACCACTGATATCTGTATACTGAAATACATCCTCGTCCAAAAGATTCACGCTGATAAGATTATGCCTAGCTGATAATGACAAGAGATGAGTAGGCTTAAACTGAGTGGTATTTCACTTATATTTCTATGTGTAGTTGAACTAAACATACAATTTTAACGAAATGACAGAAGCGAAAACGACACGAGTACCTTTGTCTGATGACTGTCCGATACGGTTGATCGCAGCTAGCTAACTGGCCTAGATATGAAGGTTTTAATATGCAGTTAAATATGATGTTTTTACAATAATCTAAAAATCTAATTAAACAATTATTATTATAGTTTATCCTTAATATGATCATAAGGAAATAAGTTGAAATGGTATGATTTAAAATCGGTAACATTCAGATTATATAATATGTTATACAATGTTATCAAATTACAACAAACATACAAAAAAACACGTGTCAGCAGAAGAATGTGATTTGTCGTCATACAGTACGTTGTGTAAGATTGACTCCACTCGGTATATCGTGCGGAACCACAACATCCCAGTTTTACATCCAGACATTGGTCAAAATTAATAGGAGAAAAATACAGAAGAAATACGTTTACCAACTCTTTCCTGTGTTTGGCTAATAATTACTGATTGAATGTGGTGTGTTTTATAAGATGAGTATTGTTATTATTCTGTATTAATAAACATCGAATCATGAGCGGTCGCAATGATGTTTATGTTTAAATCTACCAGGTATTATTATTTTTTAAATTTCATTTGAATAAGTCAAGTTTGTTTCCTGGAATTGTTTTGTTATTGTTGTACTCGTCTTCTTTTAATATCTTCTTTAACATTTTGTTTTCTTTATATAATTTTTAAATTAAGATATGTTTAGTGTTTTGAACTAATCTTTACTTTTGTTTTTATGGCGTCTCCTTGCTACTATATTTAATCCTGTAAGTGACCAAATCCCCGCTATTGCATGTGAATTGAAATAAAATAATACAACATAACTGCTTTACTTTAAAAACTATATAATGATTGCATTTCTAAAGAAACTTCTCACATTACTCAGTTTAAGTAAGAAGAAGTCTTTAAAGGATTGTTAACATTTTGGCTTTTTGGTTAATCTTCCCGGTGTTCTGTCTGGTTATAAAGCATTTTATAATTAAATACGTAACTCTACCTTCTGATTAAATTAACCGTGTTCCAAAAACAGACGATCTTTTGGTAAATGTAGCTTTCTTGTATATACGTAAAACGTACCTTACCAGAGATTTACTTTGTAGCGAAAATAAAACTGTTTTAAGGGGTAGCTCTAGTTTTTTTTTAAAATTAATAAATAAGAACGAGCTTCGTGAAATAATCCTCCTGCAGGAAGTGTTCGTAATGTGGTAGGCCTACACAAAGCAATTATTTAAATATTTAAAAAAAAGAAGAAATAATAATTAAAGTATTGCTCTACGGTGGTTAAAAACCGCATTAGGCCTAATGTTTTTAGTTTTAGCATAATTTGTAGAAGTAGTAGTAAACGGGATTTGCAATAACAGAATTCAAACATTCTTAGATGATTCATTGATATAAATTATAAATAGCTAAGGAATATGAATTTAATTGATTCTTTATGAGTCGCGGAGACTTTGTCATAATTGTAAGTCGGTTTGATTAAAGTATACAAAATCCTTAAATTTTATGTTTTATTTTAAAATGTAAATAAATTGCTTCAAAAAATAATTCTATACCATTTTTCTACAATAATCTAAAATATACATACCTACTTATAATACAGTAACATAAAAGTAACTATAATATAATATTAAGTGGTTTTATTCGTTAAATCCAAAACCGACATTTTGATTTGCGTCAAAGACATACGGGTTAAAAAATAGCACTTTGCAACGCTTTACAACGAATTTATGTATTATTCTTAAAAGATGTTATTAGCATATCATAATAAATAATTTAGGCACTTAAAGCTCTGTGTACACTATCAAACTTTATGTGACAAAAAAATGTGATGTGCCCATATATGGACATGGTGATATCATATCATTACCGTATTTGGCCACATCACACAAACTATTTTGATAGTGTAGACAGAGCTTTTCGAATGTATCAACGTATCAAATAATATTGTAATAAAGGTACCTGATTCTCAGTGCTGTATCTCCACATACGACAATTACTATCCCAGTATCATAGAAATATTCGGCAATACAGCATCTCATAGGTTCACATGTGCCTGTATTATAAGGAGAGGTTAAGAGTTATGTCAAGATACTAGGCGATACATGCTGTTAGGGAAGATACTGGATCGGAGAAACCAAGATACAGTAAGAGAATCGTATGCCAAGCGGTGTACGGTAGGTTTTTAAATGTATAGAATAGTGCGTTTATGATAGCATATTAATACGAATACATTTATCAAATAAATCAATGCAAATATTATATATTTAAAAGATGAAATGTGGTCAGAAGCAACCAAGAATGTTTGTAAAAATATGTACGAGACCCAGGACACTACTAACGTTTAGTTTTCTTTACAACATGGCCTACATTAAAGGAGAGAGAGCTTTTTGTACGTTTGTTCTTCTATACATATAGAAAAAAAAAATTTATTTTCCATGGTTGTACATTTTTTATTTCACGCATCCACACACAACATGGGTATCAGGACGACAGGAATGGTCCTAGGAAGGTATTAAACTACATTTGAAAACCGCTCTGGGTGGGTATCTTTGTACGATACAAACAATTATTTAAATTAAATATTTTTGTTCGTACCACTTTGAAAATAATAAATAAATAAAATACAAAGACGATATTATTCCATTATTACTATGAATATAAAACTAGTAATTAATTTAATTTAATTTCAATTCCCTTTGCATTCAATTTATCATGGCGAATTTATTTTTCCGATAACAGTGATTGGCCTATGATATACGTTTTTGTCTCTAGACTTTGATTCCTGTAAAATGTGAATTTGTCTAGAAATTATTTAGGTTATGGTTATTGTACAATATTGTTTTTCAAATTCGACAGAAAACAAATTCAAGCAATGGTTTGACCAATACAAGTCTGACAATAAATTGTGTCAAAATACACCCACAGTACACATACTAACAATCCCACGCGAATACCGACATGTCTGCATATAATAACAGTTATTCAGGCGATAAATAATAAAATAATAAGCTTATTTTCTTGCCCCAATTTTGTTGATATATAATTATATGTTATAATTATAAGCTCAGGTAAGTCTTTTTATGTAAATTGTAGGCCGACTTCTGCAAGGCACCATCAGAATTGCGCGCAAAATGTATTGATCTTTGACATAAAAATACTGTAGCCCAATGGCTAATATAAAAAATAAATTAACTTACTTTTAAAGTAGATTGACGATTTCATTTTAATTCTCTTCTATAACTGTATAGGCCTATGGGTGATCTGAACCGATCTAGGCCTGTTACAATCTAGCCATCAGGCTGTTACTTAGGCTACCGACTGCACTCATGGTCGTTTGCTGCCCCTCACACTTTACCAGCTTAGGCCGCGTTTGCCACTTACTTATGTCGCCTACGCCTAGGCCTATATCCCGCCTATGACCCAGTTAATCTAGCTTATGACCACGGTGTGCAATTTCCATTCCGAATAGCAAATCGAATGATAATAATTATTTATGTGGTAATTAATGAATTAAGTCATCAATGACAATCAAATCATTCAATTATGAAATTAATAAATTACTATAACATTATATATAATAATGTCATAATAATCTTATACAATGTACATAGGAATATGATCAATGCTTCCGTAATAAGAAAATATAAATAACAATTTGTGATCTAATCCATTGATTTGAATAAAACAAATCGTGATCTAATAAAACAAAATCGAATGCGGTTTGTCTTTGAGACACGTGCAGTCAACAAAACAAGTTATAAAAAAAAAGAAGTTTATTTGAAAATTTCACTTTTAAAACAGTTGCACACGAATGCGTTATGATAAAAAAAAGTAAACATGTGTTGAAAAGACCATTAAATATGCATTCAATCTAAAACCATTATAACATTATCACAATGTATTGTAATATGTATTAAGACATTCTACTATAAGGACTGTAATAAGAGTCAGACGATTATTTAATAAAAACAAAAAGTTGAAAAATAATGTTAAAGATGTATTGTCCCTTTGACTAATTCCAAAAAAATAAAAAATAAAAGATTTCGAAAAAAAGTGGGTCATTTTGAAGTATCATAATAGTTATTAACTTTCACCAAAAATTAGTGGGAAAAAAAATCATTTAACTGAAATACAGACGTTTTTTTGTCCAAAAAATAACTTTGACTTCCAGTCAAAGTTTTTGATCAAAACATATCTCATAATGCAACGCGCTTGTTTGGCTACTCTGTATGCATAATCATAAAACTTTCTCGCGATCTGTGTGAGAACACCTTCTCAATCGTGACGAGTTGTAAACAATCCTAATTAGCATCATGCATAATGCTTACTCGTGGTTTGAAATCTTTGTTTACTTTCGCTCGTGACGATTTTCCAGACGAAATGTAATCAAATTAATTTACCTGTTAATTACGTAAACTTGTTGTTTTTGGCTCAAATTTTCGACTTAAAGTGAATAACTTTAATATTACTTTGATATGGCCAATTTAAATTTAGAATATTTTGACCTTCATTTTTTGTGTTTCAAGGGACAATACATCTTTAATTCTACTGATGACATTATCCAACATTTTTTTTTTTTTTTGTACGTGTAATGTATTGTATTGTAACTCAATATTTTAACAGATGAAATAAAATTGGGACGAATCTACATAAGACAAACAGTTATAGAATTTAAATTTCTAATATTGTGTGTAGGCCTAAATGGTTTGTTATTATTAAGAGATGTGTAGCTTGTCCCACGTAGAATTTGTATCTATCCTGGAAAGGTTACCGCTAGATCGCCCGCGTTTAGTGGAAATGGTCATAAGAAATAACATAGATTCTATATAATACTATTAGTTTTATTTTCCGCTTAGCGTTACCGCTCGTCTGTGTAAATTGGCTTTAACTGTATGTTGTTTGGTTTCAAATTTGACGTTCTAAAATACTAATCGGTACAAGGAGTTTTAATTGTGCATTGTTCTATGTTAATGTGCTGCCAGATTTTGAGTTTCAATGAATACATTCTAGATTTTTTATTGTGGATATTTTTAGATTATTATATTAAAGTATTTTAATATAATACTTTATGTTATTTTTTATGTGCCACTTACTACTGTTTTTTGTTTTGTTTTGGCAATTGAGAATAAGAAAAATAATAACAAATCGTTTTTTGTTGTATTTAGGCCTATTATAATTTAAAGGTCATGTTCAGGCGTATTCATAAGGTGTAATTATCATATTTTCTCTTTTTCTATACAATTGTGGGACTTCATTTTTAAAATTGTATTTACTTAGGCCTATACATAGAATAAATAGAAAGGCATTAAATTATGAAAAATAAATGTTTTTAAACTCAAACTTTTATTTTACACTAAAATGTTCCAAAAATCTCTTTTCTTCAATCATCAAGTACTACTAAGCACCTGATTGAGGAGAGATTTTTATTTTCTTTCGTCAAACAGTTTGTGTGTGCAATAAAATGTTGAAATGTCTAAAATCAGGTAAAACAAGTAAAATAATACTTACTAGTTTTGAATACAACAGTGCGTTGGTCTCTTTATTTTAAGTTTGGTTAAGAAGTCAATTTATGTGGGGTTCTCCCACTTTTATTTCTAAAATCATCACGGCTTAAACAATATAGTATAACAGCACAATATGACACCTACCTGGCTAAAAATTTATTTTAACAATATAACTTACATTCAATGTTATAAATAATATGTATGCTGTGTTTTAACTAAGTTACATCTTAATACAGTATAACAGCACAATGACACCTATAGTTAAAAACGTGTTTTTAACAATAAAACTTACATTCAATGTTATAAGTAACATGCATGCTCGGTTTTACTTACACTACACTTATACAGCCTATTGTTTCTTTACGTAAGTGACAGTACCATACCGTAAACCCAAGAAAGAGTGAAATTTCACTCTTCAATATTATAACATATTAAAAATTGTTCGATTTTGTAATGTCTTAATTAAAACAACGTGGCAAACACGTTACCCATAAAAATAGGACATAAGACTATTATCAGAAGTTATCCTTCATGTATTTAATACAAAATACTTTAGTGCTCGTTCAAACTCTCTTTCAATAACTGTGCAATCGCCCAGTCGTGGTCGCTATGATTTCAGCGAGGCCAGCTTACATAAAATGGCGAACCGAATAAAGTATACAAGAAACAACTACTTACAGGATTTGGAATACTTTAAGCTTACCTCATATGCAAAGAAAAGTGAACAATTACAGGTACTAAAACCACCTTGTATTTAGATAGACTTGTGTTATCATACCCATCCATATATCAACATTTAAAACAAAACACTCGATTACTTTCACCCTCCGTAAGTAATTAAATTAATATTACATGGACTTATAAAACATATTAACCTTTAGAATAATGACCTACATTTAAATAATGGCACACATAATTGGCAATGTAACGCCAGTATTTTATAGCCTTTGGGGTTATAAAATAATCTAGCTAAACTTAAAGCCCCCTTCCCTACGTTTTTTAGATCTAATTTAAGATCACAAACTATATTTAATGTAAAAATAATACTATATGGTCCTATTGCGATAACTTTTTTCGTCTTTAAACGGTTAAAAATGTGAAAAATAAGTCGATTCTAATAATTATAGCGGCCCGCTATAAATCCCAAAATGCATTGCGCGCGGATTGATTTTTTTGTTTTTCACCTGTAATTCGCCCACTTTTCGATCGATCGTGAGGCCAAAACAAATGGAAGACTCCTAACTTTTCAGCGAAAATACCGGGTTTTCCCCAATTTGTATCAACGGAGTCTGGCAAAAATAGAAAGACAATTAATGCAGCAACTATACAACGTCAGGCTAGGTATATAGCTAGCGTACGATGTTCGTACGTTACCGATGTTTACCAGCTAGGCCTACGAAACTAAGCCTAGCTAGGCTAGGCCTAAGACCGTCCACGAGAGGTCGATCGCCGCGAGCTACTTAGGTAGTGCATTGTTTCTCACTTTTTATCATAATTTACCATAAAACGTACATTTAAGACAAGGAATGACATGGTTTAATAATGGTGATATATATGTATTATTTTCCAAAAAACGTCCAAAATTGCAGGGAAGGGGTCTTTAATATATTTTGTGTTTTTGGAAACTTTTCAATAATCACAGATTTTTCCCTGTTTACGGTACTTTTTTTCATTATACTATTATTGCTGGGTGGTTTTCACACATTTGTATTTTTAGCCCTACAATTTATTCTTTTTTTTATTCCTAAATATCTAATTGCACATAATTTGTCGCCGTTGTTTATCTGTTAATTTGTTTAAATTAATTACACGTAACAGGTGGAGACCCCGCCCGTCTTTCTTGATTATTGCGTTCATGATGTACTGCTGTAGGTGTACTCGTCTAGGACGGAATTAGCGCACGCCTGTGCTAAGTTAAGTTAGTTATCTTTCGTTGCAATGTTACATGGTCATTATGCACCAACTTTTTGTAACCATGCGTTATAGGCCTAGTAACAATCCGTCGACGGCAGTGCTGTCGTGTATTAATACGTATAACACACCTCTTGTATCTTTGCCATTTGATTGGTTGATTGGGTGTCACATGACGTATTTGTATATACATCCTTACGATTGGTGTACATTTTGCACGTTTAGGTACAGTAATATCTTTGTGTAGAAATATTGAGATTGTGTGCGACGCCTGGGTCGAATATCCTGATGGAACTGTTAAAACCCAACCTCAGTTAGAGTGCGCCGTCTGTAGCGACTTTACTCCGCTGCTAAAATAATTCCGAGCGCCGTATTTTATTTTATGGACCTAGCCTTCAAACAGTAAGGTGTGTTATAAAACAAATGATTGATGAATGTTTTTTATTTGTGGAATAGACAGAAACTGTTCATTCATTAAACTCAATTTCATTAAACTAAACGTAGACTGTCTTTCAATGAATAAAAATATTCCTTCAATTAATTCCACTTATAAACATCAGTTATTTGGACAATATACACAATACTATAAAACCAATTTGAATGTCTTAATATACTATAATCGCACACTCACTGTCAGGGAAAAACACAACACACACTCCATATTGCTATTGAAAACTAATGTTTTATATTGTCTCGCTTTATGTTATAGGCTTAATAGGTTTGTAACTGTTTTTTCGTTAGAAGTTATGTTACTTCGCATCGGCTTCGGCCAGAGACACTGAACTTCGTAACTGTATGACCGCCGTTACTTCGGCTATCACACTGCTTCTTCGTAACTGTATCGGCTCAACCGCTGCTACTTCGCAATGGCTTCGGCCAGAGCCACTGGAACTTCGTAACTGTATCGGCTGAACCGCTGCATACTTCGCAATAGCTTCGGCCAGAGCCACTGGACCTTCGTAACTGTATCGGCTCAACCGCTGCTACTTCGCAATAGCTTCGGCCACAGCCACTGCAACTTCGTAACTGTTTCTTTTAAAGATTTGTTTTTCCCCTGAAAAAATAATTTTTACAATTTCTTTTTTTTTTAATATGCCATTTTAATGTCACATAATAGTTATCCACTTTGACCAAAAATTGGATCTAAACAAAATTTATTTACCTGAAAAAGCTGTAATTTAAAGCAAAAAATGATCTAATTGGCTGCCAGCCAATGGATTTTTGGTTAAATCAAAACATTTATTGTGTTATTTTATATTATTTGTTCGTGTTTTTTTTCCACATATTTATTTATAATAACTATTATTTTCTTTTTTAAACTAAACATGAAATTATTTTGTCTACCAAAAATCTTTTTTTTTTCAATTTATTTACATCTTACTTCTTTTATGTTTAAATGTACTAAATATTTAGTTGAATAGCTATTTAAATAATTATTTTAGATATTAACAATGTTTGCAGAAATTGATAAATTTCTTGTAGATTGTTTTTATATCTGGGTTGGATTGACTAATTAGCATATGTGTGTCCACACGTTTTGTACTTTCCTTTTATATCTCCATTTTGTGTTAAGCCTGGTCTACACTATCAAACTTTATGTGACAAAAAATGTGATGTACCCTATATAGACATTGTGATGTCTGGTTTGGATTGACTAATTAGCATAGGCGTGTCCACCTGTTTTGTAATTTACTTTATACCTTTTATATCTCTATCTTGTGTTACACTGGGAAGAAATGTGAATAAATAAATAATTTGTTTTCAGATAATTTGATTTGAAAATAGAGGAAGATGACTCCAGTAGGAAAAATGTCACTGTGTGTGCTTTATATGCCATTTATGTTATCGTTATCCTTGGGTTCGCTGATTGAATCAACGGTGGAGATAGAGACAAACCAATCCACATTGGCTTATTTTAACGACAAATTAAAAAACAGGGAGACGACGACCTCAGATACCGAAGAAGCCATGTTGGACCATCATGAAGTTGTAACACGAGTTGTGTCAAGAACTGGTTTATTTCTGATGATCGGACCAGATGGACATGTCCGTGGCACAAGTAACTGTAAAAACAAATACGGTTCGTAAACAAATTCATTATTAAAGATATATTAATTTCCCTCTGAAAAATAATTTTTTTTTATGAATTTTGATGAATATGCTATTTTAATGTATACTAATAGTTATTTACTTTGAAAAAACAAACCAAATAAACCTGATTAATTATTTAAAAAGTAAACCGAAAGACAATGATTGAAGCGAAATCATGTTTGTTGAGTTTTTTCCGAGAAAGTTTATTCAAACTACAAAATGGCCTATTCAAAGTTCGCTTTTATGTTATTTCATGTTTAGCAATTTCATTGTTTGACAATACTTATTTAATAATAATTTTGTATAGGAATACTATTTAAAAACTAAATAAAAAATAATAATAAATTAAATAAATAATACAATGAATAACATTGTCTATTGTAGGTCTATATAGAGTACAGTAACAATACTTGGATTAGGCGAGACTGTATTTTCGACCTGGTAAAATGTGATTGTCATTATGAAGAGCTATTGTAATAAAGAATGGAAATATAAGTGAGAGATTCTCACAAAACAGAAAACTAAATAGATAACATTGCTTTTATGTTCTTTTTATGAAAAATTGAACTACGAAGAAAAAAATTCGCAATTATAGTCTTTATATTTCTTATAGTTGTTTCTTTGTCTGCCAATATTACTAAATTAGATATTACGATTTGGGCGGAAAGGCACCGTCCGAGGAGTAAATACTATACCCATATCACATAATACTATTTCGGACATAGTCACCTCAAAGTCTCCTCTATATGAATCAAAAGTTAAAAGGTAAAGCATTTTATTCTGGTTCACAAGCTTAACTGGAAACTGAGGAAATTCGGATAAGGCCCTCCACGGACCCACGGCAGTCAGCAGTGCAGCGCATACCAAGTCAGCACACCGGTAGAGGATCCCCTACTCTTTTTCAAACAGTACCAAGTGCTTTAGCGTGCACTCGGTACCAACTGCTTTACATCCCATCTGAAGGACGAGGCAATGAGAGTAAAGCATCTGGCCTAAGGATGTAATCAGTATAGTACAGATAGGCTCGGACCCATGCCCATCACAGCCTGATATTATCATTATTATGTCCCTCTGATGATATAATTGTTCACGAATTAATGTAATATGATGCTGGTAAACATTGCATGTTTTGCATAATACTATAAAAAATGAATAAAATAAATATTTGTTTTGTTTTACATTATAGTTGAATTAACCATTTTTGCTGTCGGACCTAATTTGGTCATCATTCGAGGCACTGAATCAGGACTTTACTTATCAATGGACAAGCTTGGGAAAATATCTGCAAGAAATGTATGTTGGCTTAGAAACTGTCTTTAAGAAGTGGATGATGGCTGACGATAATGTTAATGCAATGAGGATGATGGTGATGATATAATGCTGATGTTGGTCTTGATGATGATGATAAGGTTGAAGTTGTTTTTGATGATGATGATAATGTTGAAGTTGTTCTTGATGATGATGATGATGATGATAATGTTGAAGTTGTTCTTGATGATGATAATGTTGATGTTGTTTTTGATGATGATAATGTTGATATTGTTCTTGATGATGAGAATGTTGTTATTGATGATGATGATGTTGTTCTTGATGATTTAATATGATGATAATGTTTGTTGTTGTTCTTGATGATGATGATTATGATGATGATGACGATGATAGTGGTGGTGATAAAATGAGATATGTGATTATAGATGATGATGGTAATGTTGAAGTTGTTCTTGATGATGATGATGATGATACTGTTGTTGTTGTTTTTGTTGATGATGATTATGATAATACTGTTGATGTTGTTCTTGATGATGATGATAATGTTGTTATTGATGATGATGATGATTATGATGATAATGTTGATGTTGTTCTTGATGATGATAATGTTGTTATTAATGATGATGATGATGATGATAATGTTGTTCTTGATGATTATGAGGATAATGTTGTTTTTGTTGTTCTTGATGATGATGATGATTATGATGATGATGATTATGATGATGATAATGTTGTTGTTGTTGTTCTTGGTGACAATGATTATGATGATGATGATGATTATGATGATGATAATGTTGTTGTTGTTGTTCTTGATGATGATGATTATGATGATGATGATGATTATGATGATGATATTGATGATGACGATGATGGTGGTGGTGATAAAATGAGATATGTGATTATAGATGGTGATGATAATGATGATTGTGTATTAGAAGATGATAATAAGTATGGTGAAGATGATAATAGAGAAGAAAATAGTACAGTTATTTAAGTCAAATTTATTTTTCCTTCAGAACACAGAGGACGAAATCCTGTCTGAACTAAATATTGATATCTTATGGCGGGAAAAATCCAGACGATCCTGCTTTATATCCTTTCAGTCGTTAGTACACGTTAAAGTAGGTAAACGCAATATCGATACAGCGTTTCCGAGTAGGACTACGACGCGTTTTCTCACAATTAACAGAAACGGCCGGGTAGTTTCATCCGAAACTAATACGGAGTTTAAATCTAATTTTATCCTAATATCGTAAAAAAAATTTGAATTATTAACGATCAAAAGTGGAACGGGTAGTTTCTAGTTCGTCTATTATCCAATGCTTACGGTAGTTTGTGCTAGATCGTATTATTTTTTGTATTTTATAGAAAACGTTCTAGAATAGGTTTGTTTGCCTTCCGCCAATAAGGCTACGTACAAAACATATGTGGTCTAAAAACGTAGCCCAAAGTTTTCTCCGGCCAGCGAATTTTTGTTCTCTCAAAGTAAGCGGTTCAGAAATCATGAATTATTCATTATTTCCAATGTGAAAGAATTACAAGATAGTCGACTTATTTCCTATCTATAACGCAACCTAACCCTCTAAATAATATCTCTTCGTAAAAAGATGTTGCGCATGGGATTCGAACCCCATACATCGACAGGCCCATATTTTAAACCATTTGACAACACACACGTGGTGGACGGCTCGGTGCTCGGTGGAAAGCGTTTGTAAAAGCGAATTGTAGTCAAGTCAATTCCTACGTCACACCTAATGAATATTCAATAAGGTAGCGGAGTATGAATAATGAATAATTCATATTTCTGCATCGATTACGTACGTAAATTATTATGCACATGGGGTCGGATCCGGGCTTTTTAATTGGATAATTCTGTAAACGTGACTTCCAAAGTTAAAGCAGCTTTACATATATTTTCAAATAGTTTATCTTTAATAATAGATTTAAATGCTTTTGAATATTGCTTATTGATTTTAATAGTAATGGAAGTTATACGACACCGGTCGCTTTTCTTAAATTACTACTATTTTTTTTCGCCACTCACAACTAAACCTTGCGAGGGTGAACTATAGTTTTTTTCATGCAATATTAAATATTAAAATTTAATTGTAATACGTTTTTTAATATAGGCCTAGAGATAGGCCTAATATATAAAATATATATATATAATTATTCCATCTTTGCTAAGCTATAATCATATAATAATTGCGTTAAGAAGGTCAGTAGAAGAAGGTCAGTATAACTGGAGATTTAAAATGATGGTCAGTATTACTAGAGGGTCAATGTAACTAGAGGGTCAATATAACTGGAGGATCAATATAAATAGAGGGTCAATATAACTAGAGGGTCAATATAACTGGAGGATCAATATAACTAGAAGGTCAATATAACTAGAAGATCAATATAACTAGAGGGTCAATATAACTAGAGGGTCAATATAACTAGAGGATCAATATAACTAGAGGGTCAATATAACTAGAGGGTCAATATAACTAGAGGGTCAATATAACAAGAGGGTCAAAGTAACTACTGTAGAGATGGTTAGTGGATGCATTTTTTCGGCTCTGATTAAATTATTATGAATGCATAAACAAAAAACAATAATGGTACCGTATATGTAAAGAAACTTAGAATAAGAATGTACAAATATGCTTATTTTTAAAATAAAAAGACAATATGTATTGATTTTAATAATAAGTTTAATTTCATGTGTGAAATATTGTAATCAGTACAAATTCATTCAACATTTTTCACGGACCCTTTATTTTCGCAACGATCGCGAAAATTAAGGGCACGCGAAAATTATGTTGTTGGTTACAGTTGTTTCTGTTGTACTTTTACAACTCCGTTACCAATCGACAATATAAACTTGACAACAATAATAAACCATCGAACCAACAAAACAAGTCAACCAATCAAAATATACCTACGGAACCCTCAGTAGGACATATTTAAAACAATTTTTAAGCTCAACTCCGAGTTTTCAATTTCCGAATAATAATAATAATAATAATAAATAATATATTTATACAGGATAAAACAATCAGATAACAGTGTATCTGTTTTACATTGTGGTCCTGTCTTTTTTTGATGCAATGATGACATCAAAAAATACGTAGGCTTAAAATCTATTAGTTTATCCGTAATGTTGGGAATGACAAACTGAAGCCTATTAATTACCATTTATGTTCAATCATAGTTTTAACAATCAATTAAATAAATAATAGAAATAAATATAAAAATAAAAATAAGATAACCAACCAATAATTAATTTTACACTTATATGAGTGTAGTTTTAGAAACTTTACACCTTTGTTTTAGCCATTTTAAAAATACTAAATCTTTACAGTATAAAATGTATAATAAGCCTTTTTTCCATAAGTCGAAAACGAGTCGAAAGTGTCTAGTTATAGGCCTACGCAAGCGTATGCATATAAATGACATTTACTTGCGATGCTGAAACTACGCTATACACCGATAACAACTCGGAAACACAATTCGTGCGAATACATTAACATAGCAGACAACAGCCTTTAATTTGTTCTTATTTCTATATTTTTCGTTTTACCCATAAGTATTTTGAACTTTAACCTTCTAAAGCACTGCTTCATAATCAATGGGGACTGGGGTTAATAAGTGTTAAGTGTATTCTAGTCTGTCAGTGTTATTACACTATCATAAAATTAGAAAAGGACATTAACATTCAATGTTACCTACCCATAAAAGTCAGGTGGGACATTTTTTCACTCACGGTCATATTATAATATTTATGGCATAATTACGAAAGCAGAAGGACGGCAATATAAAAGCTAGCCCATTTTTAAGTTCTCCAAATTAAGATTTACCTTTTTAAATGAAGGATGTTAAAATCATGTAAGAGTGGGTATCTCACTTTCCCTGTTTGAAATTAAGAATAATCTAAGGAATCTGATTTGATAATCGGAAGCCCATAATCAAGCGACAAAACGTCATGGATGATTATGTGGACAAAATTACATATTATACACATGAAACAGTATACATTATTTCCTCACGCCTGCCGATCGCTTCTCAGGTGGCATCTAGAATGCTGAACTAGAGTTAAGGGGTGCGAATGGCTTGGGCCTGAAGTGCTCAACTTAACAGTTTTGTCTGTATTGTTTAACGATGTTATTAATACTATTTTAGATGCATTTCAACCTCTGAGTTAAAAAAAATATATATATATAGTTAAATAGGCCTACAGTATAACAGGCATAAACGTTTTACGGGACTAAAGAAACATGGTCAAAGACGGGAATAGCAATGTATGGTAGGCCTTTATAGGCCTAAATTTAGATAAGTTTTGTGTAACTTTCAATATAGGCCTACAAATACCAAGATCTAAACATAAAATATCCTACTAAATATATGGGCTCCTAATAGATACCTAAACATAGTAAATAAACAATGGTTTGTGTTCTGTTTCCGTATTTATTCCGCAAGCTCTCATTTCAATAAATGCGAAATTACCTTAGATATAGATTTCTGTTGCGCGTGCGCAATCGAGAACTGAGGTCGCTGAACACCACACGGAAATTTAAAATAATTGCCCTACCATGAAATACATACAGACTTCATGACTAATACCAGTTCGTTTGTATATCAAATCAAACGGTTCCGAGTTCGAATCTCGGATGGAGTATTTTCACTCGCGTACAGTAGATTCTCTTTCCTTTCCAAAGTACAAAAGGCCTACATTATCAACTTTAAGTTAAAAGTTTGTCATTTTTTATTTGTATTTGCATTTTCATTAAATTTGTTGTTGTATAAAAAGATTTTCAATTTCATTTTTTTCCAGCTCAACTCAAACAGTGTATGTTGTTTTCTCGACCACAATAATAGACTAAATAGAGGGCAGTCTATGTTTTATTTATTCAAAAGTAGGCCGATATAATAAATAAACAATATAACAATCTGGATAATGTTAGTGACGTGCCACGCGAGAGAATAAGTCATTTGAATAATTTACTTCATAATTCCAAGATTTGTGATTTCCAAACAAATATTGCTAATCAAGAGTATTAGCCTATAACTATTTTTGTAGAATTATGTACATAATAATAGGGGGAGTTGGGCGATTTGCGACGATCAAGAACCGAGGACTAGTTACTACATTGTGCGCATGCGGGGACATTGGGACGTGTGCTTGATACCTCGACATATTTTAAGTCCAGGCGACGACCGAACTTACAGTAGGTCGTCGAAAAGATCCCTAATAAGGTAATGTAATATGTGGGACGGTAAAACATATGTTTGGTCTCCGTTGCTGAGATCCTACCGACTCAAGCAAAGGATAAGGGGCACCGATCACAAGCTCATGTAGACGAATGGGTACTCAGCAGAGACGGCGACATAATAGGGCGCTCCCCAAAGACGCGTTAAGTATAAAAACAAAAAAGGAAACAAAACAATTAATTGCTGTGTAACTAATACACTTAAACCGAAATAAACTATTGATGATTATTTCGTACATAAGACGTACGAGGCCATATTTTATAATTTTATCAAGTACGTAGCATCATTATATACATATTTATACATCACAGTACAATATGAATATACTTAACATGTACACACATTTTTTTCAAACTGGAGTACATACAATTGTGGTAAAAGCAATAATACGGTAAACACATATCTCGATTTCGGCCTATAATAAGTTGAACTTAAGAAGCAAATTAATTATTATAATACTACTAGTTATTAGATTAGATTATTCAGATTAATTTAAACTAATTGACGTCGGCCATAAAAAAAAAAAAAACAAAACTTAATTATCATGAACTGGATGTAGACAATATCATTGTTTTTTGTTCATTTAACTATGAATTTTAAGAAAGATATGAAATACTTCTAACGAAAAATCGCGATAAGAAAACAAGTGAATTTAAAATCTTATTAAATGGTTAGTGCGTTTTTTTCTTAAAATTTAATTTAAATATAAGTTGTAAATTGAAGTATATAAAAGAACAAATTGAAAATTTTAAATGATTCTTCAAACACAATCGCAACAAATTATATTCAATTTTATTTCCAATATTTCAAAAGTTTTTAACGAATTTTTAATCTAAAAATATTAATTTCGTAAACAGATTATTATTAATTATTAATTATATACATTTTTTGCGATGAAAAAAATTGGCTAAAACAATATCAACTTCAAATCTCTCGATGTTCTTTAACCAATAGTCAATTGGAGAACTATTTAAAACAAATCAAAATCTAAACTTTCCGAAATCAATTTCTTGTATGTAATAATAAAAGGACCAAACGAAAGGACCAAACGAAAACAACAAAGAGCAATACTACATTTTCTTCAAGAATTCAAATTCAATTGAAAAACGAATTCGATATTATTATATATATTATATATATTATTATTCTTAACAAAATTGAGCAAAAGAAAACACTCACAACAAGGCGATGTTCTATAACCCGTTAGAAACAATCAAAAAATGTTTTTTTTTAAAATTCTAATGCAAAGGAAAATGATTTAACGATTTAAAATCCCCTCAACAGTTCAATATTATGTTTTGCTGTATTACAAAAAGACCAAAACCAAAGTTAATTTTCTTCAAACCTCACAAAAATACGTTCTTTAGCCCATAGTAATTTGTTTTAAAATTAAAATTCAAGTGAATATAATTTAATGGGAATCTTTAAATCATTTTTTTAAAGCAAAGTTCAAACATTATGTGTACATAACAATAAGAATATATAGAATATTTTGTTTTCAAATCAACAAAGCGATGTTTTAGACACAATATTCTAAATTAGATTTCGAAGCAAAACATTTCATCGAAATTCGATAGTAATTTCTTGAGCAAAATTGATTATGTTGTAAAAAAATAAGCAACAGATAAGCATAGATTAAATCATTTTCTTCAAATAGAACAAGGCGGAGGTCTTTAAACAATTTCGATATTATCGTATCAAGCAAAATTTATTTTAAATATGTAAAATACAAAAGGAGCAAAATAAATGTTAGAGAATATGTAATATTCTTTAAACCGAACATTAAGGAGATTAATTTTAACCAATTTTTTTTTCTGAATTTAAATTCTAAGCTTCTTCTAAGCATTTCGATATTAATTTAAACTAAATGAAAATAAGAAGTACAATTAAAAAGGACCAAATAAAAGTTGGAGAATATTAAATTTTCTTCAAACGGAACAACAAGGCGATGTTTTATAACCAATATTAATGTTTTTCTGTGTTTTTAATGCAAATTTAAACTAGGCAAACGAAAAAAAAAAATCTCCTGAGCATTTCAACAAATTTCGTTACAAAAATTTATTGCAAACATTGAAAAAAAAAGATATTACATATTTTAAAATTGAACAACCTATATGTTAAATTTGCTTTTAATTTTAAAGAAAAATAGGCCTTTACTTTGCATTTTAGTATTCATTTTTTATAAGTTTCAACGATTTTTAAATCTCTCTGAACGAAATGATAAAACTGAATGAATGAACTGAACGAATTGTTAATTTTAACTTACGAAAATAATCTAAAAGATCCACGGATTAAATTCAGATAAATAAAACTAGGGAATTCTAAATAAAGGAACAGATCACATATTGATGATCAAATAGATTGATATATCAATATATTCTTCTTTTATTTGGTTTATTTATAAAAAAAATGAATTATGTCACACTAAATGCTATCTTATCGATCAACGAAAACTTGTTTATAAAAAAAATATTTAGACAGAATCCGAAAATGTTAAAAAGTGTGTTTAGATGTACGATTACAAATAACAATAGCGAACAAAAACTCACCTTCTACAGTTTTCTAAATTGTTGTTCCTCGTTCTGATTCCTTGTCACCTACGAAAAACCTTAAAATATATATCGATAAACCAACATATTTAGCGTGAACGAAAGCTAAAAACCGTAGGCCTAACATTGAAATCGTAATGGGTATCAGTAGGCCTAACATACTATTCGCAAAGGGTGTCAGTAGGCCTAAATTACAATTCGTAAATGGTGTTAGTAGGCCTAACCCTGAAGTTAATCGTAAAGGGTACAGTAAGCCTAAATTTCACATTACGCTTAACTTTACCACCTATAGGCCTTATACACATCTTTCCCTCCTCAAAATGTCTCTATACCCGCCTGCTGGTCTAAACGAATAGATGTAGATTATACTTAGATTTGATTTTAAAACTATTAAGCTTGTTCTTCTTGATTTTTATTTATATTTCGAAGGAAATGTACGCTGAAATATGTCTCCTAGGATTGGTCACTAGACAGATAATCAACTCTATGAGATTCGCTTTGGCCAATCAGAGAGGCTGAACCAAAGTCGCCAATTCCTATCAACCAAAGCAATGTGATTTTTGTTAACATTTAATAACTAACCATAGTTAGAAAAACATTTATGATTTACATATTCATAATTCTCATAAATTTACTGGTAAAATATATGAACATTTTGTTAAAATGAATAAATAAAAAGAAAAGATCCATAAAAAAGTCGAAAGGTACAGTTTTACGCAAAGTCAAATGTTACGAATCACTTGAGATAATATTATTCGAACGAAATACGCTAGAATTAAACTGTTACTCGAATATCTACAAAACTTATAAGTTTAATAACAGTTTGATTAAAAAAATAAAGCCTTATAATTAAGTTAATAGATGAAACACAAGATCAGTGAAAAAAGAGTTTTTAATTTATTTATTTAAATTGATTCCTTCATGATGTGAATAAATCATTAACAATGCCGAAGAGAGAAAACAAGTATTCATGCACTGATAACAAGTAGTGCGGTATTTGTGAAAACGAATTGAACAAAGAATAATGGAAACTTATATAAATAAATAAAAGTTATTTTAATCTGTAAATTGCTTATTTTTAATACGGTACCATTGTAATTGTTTAAAATTTGTCGCTTAAAAATATAATGCATTGTTTCTAACTTTGTTTTTGTTTTGTTTTACTGGAAAATGAATACTATGAGATAGAAAATCAATAAAAAACCTCCTTAAAATTACATCCTCACGTTGATTGTTTAAGCCTTAATGTTTTTATTTTGGTTCTAAGTTTAAGTATTTCTGAAAATGAATACACCATTTTAATGTCGCATATTACTTATTATTACTTATTCAAAATGGATCGAAAAAAATATATTTACCAAATAAACCGGGAAAAAAGTCAGAAATGTCTGGAAGAAAATGGAATTCTGGTTAAATGTAACCATTTATTTTGTCTTTTTTAAATCAGGGAAATCAACATTTTGGGGTTTTCTTAACAACTTTAGAACTAAAATTGTATTCATTTTTGGGAAAAAAACATTTTAACATTTAATATTTTTCTGCATTTCTATTCCCAAACTCGGTATATCAAATATTATAATACTATTAATACAGTATAACACGTTTTTTTGAAAATGAATATTCTAAAAGTTCTTTTATTTGATTTAAAATTCAAAACTAAAGGAAAATGTCATATTATAATATTTTACTACCCTACTACTGTACACGTATTTCATGGATAGGCCTAACTACAGCATTATGCTCATAATGTTATTAGTTCTGTCGATACTGTCTAGCCAGAAGATATAACAGTCAAACTGACACTCATGCCACTGCAGGACACGAAAATCTCACTATTTTCAAAATGTATTGTGCATCAAAACATGAAAAACAAAGATGAATAAAATCAAACTTTGAATTTGGCCATTCTAAAGTTGTTCGCTTTTGCCAAAATAATGAACAAAATAGTGATTTAAACTATTATTATAAAAAAAACAGACCCACCCACCCACAACCAATTTCCAATTACCTTTTTTCGTGCGACAATTAATCTGTACACGAAAGTTCTGACGCAGGATAAAGTAATTTACGTCACTTCAATTCTAAAGTCAAGCACAACAATTATCGGTTTTAAACGTGCTTGTTTACATATAAGAACAAGACACCTTTCGAATTGGATTTACTAGCACCCTGTGTAATGAATGTGTCGTATTGAACATTCGTAATAGTTTTCTAATATAGTTTATTTTATCCAAAATATGCTGTTTAAAGATATCTGTTTTGTATTGTTACAAGTATGCATAACAGTAATTATCTAAAAGTACAAATATTTACATCTTTATTTCTACAGACATAATTAATTATTTCGGTCATTCTCCATTTGTTTCTAGTGATTAACACATATACTTAAAAACAATGTTTAAGTGAATAGCAATAGTTGTCTAATTGAAGCAAAAATATATCTTTATATTTGTACAGAATATACCTGGAAATTATTATTTTATCTTTAATTTATTCTCCTTTGATTTCTAGTTATGACACTAAATTCAACAAAACATAAATTGAAACATATAAACATATAATATGTTGAAAACACAATGATAGTATCTGCAACTAAATCTCCCTCTTTTTCAGAATCAAACAAATCACAATTTCCAAATTACACAAAAAAAAAATGTTTACCAAATATGTTTTCCCATGAGATTGTGATATTTACAGATAAAAAGATTCATTTAAATAAAAGGTCGAAAGCCATTTACCTTTACTGACTTGTTATGCTGATGAAGAATTTTAGTCCTAAAGAAACTCAAAACATTCTATTTAAATTTAAATTGATTGGTTGAAAACAAATTATAAGATGATTGAATATACAGACACCTAAATGCGAGGTAGTTAAAGTCTGCAAAACCATTTTGTTTGACGTCATTAGCATAAATAAAAAAAAATCAAGAAATAATTCGCACTTTGCTACAATGAGCGTGGAATGTTTCAATAACATCTAGGATCGACCTGAAACGATTTGGCAGATAAAATAAATGTAATTGATTCGATAATATGTAACCCCCAAAAGTGACTCGTTCAGTCTGGCTGGCCTAGTCACAAGATGAACAACTTATGTGCGCGTCTCAGAATCAAATTACATTATGGAAGCAGGCGAATAGGCTTAACTCAAACATCTTTAACGTTTTAAAACTGTTTTTTTCATTCTCAAAATACGTGGACATTTGTATTTTCAGTACAGTTATCCTTTTTGAAAGATAGAAACAAATAATTAACAAGGTGATTAGTTTTATTTTTAGATATAATAATTTGGGATTGAGAATGTTGTTCAAGACAAGGAAAATATATTTTACTTGTGTTTTGCTGTTGTCCTTTCTACACCTATCTGTGAGTTTGCAAGTTATTCCAACTGTTTACACGAAGATAACGGAATACAATGGAAAACGCTTTCATGCTTCTACAGAAAACGTAAATAAAATAGTATCAAGAAATGGCTTCTTTCTATGGATTGGACCAGATGGACGTGTCCGTGGAACAGACGATTGTAACAATAGATATGGTAAGTAAACTATTGTGTTATAAAATTTACTTTCATTATTATGTATCAATGTCCTCTTATTCAAATGTAAAATGATGAGGAAAGAAACAACAAAAAAAAGAGTACAATAATTTCTGTTTCAAAGAAAGATGTTGATTATTTTATTTTTTATTCATTTTATTTTATTTTTTATTTATTTTATTTTATTTTATTCAGTTCACAATTAACAGCGATGAAACCGCTACTAACATCTACATTGGTTTTATAATAATAACGAAGATTATTAGTATAACGAATCGAATATTATGAAAAATCGAATTAATCTCACAAAAATCCCCCCCAAAACATGATAAGAAGGATTAGTGTTATCAGAAAGATTTGCAATTTATTCCTGAATATTTTACTTTATCGTTTTGATTTAGCTTTTTGCTAATTTCTATTGATGCAGTCATTGGAATCCACAGTATTTTCATTTGCTTTTAGATTTATATGTTATTTTGACTTAATAAAGTTTTTTTTCACTTTAATACAGTATTAAATTACGTAAACACACGTTCCTTTTGGTTAAATTCTATATTTTATAGATAGGTTAATATACAAATTAATCTCCTCAATTTACGTTCGTATTTTCCATGATTCGTAATAGAGTATAATTACTGCCGGAACCTGTCAATTTGTGAGTTAAGACTGCTATCAATAATGTACAGGAAGAAATTACACATTAAAACAAACTCATCACAGAGTTTCTTTCATATCAAGAGTAATAAGAATGCTGTCCATGTTCTTTTCTCTTGAAAATATTTCATTAAAAAATATTAAATGATCATAAATTTGGTAAATTTTGATGAAGGTGAATTAAATTGAACTTTGAACTTCTTGAAGAAACCTAACACTAAAAAAGCAGTCAAACTCAAATAAACGAATTTAAAAATGATAACCACGTCAGTATAGACTCTATCTTATAATATTGTTTTCACAATCTATCTCATTTTTATTGTAATAAAACATCAGTTTAAAAAAGGCCGCATTCTTAGTTTATTATTCTTAGTCTTATGTGCGATGTAAAAATTCAGAACATGTTTTGACACGTACAGTATACTATAGGACTACAGACTGATTTAGCCCTACAGGTACATGGTTTACACATAATAAATAGCTACGCCTACCCTGTACTTCACAAGCATCTCTTAGGTCACATGATGTCAAGGTTAACGAATAAACGGCGGCGGTTCCAATAAAGAATGTTACCTCCCTCAATAGTTATTTGACTTCCGCTTAACCTATACTGTACCTATTATTTATTGTTACCTTTCTCTCTTTTTTTATATAATAATGTTGGAATTCATTGTGCCAGTTTGTCATATTATGTCGTACATTTATTTAACTCCTTTTAACCCGTGAACATAATTGTCATTATAATAATTATTATCATGATAATTAACTAAAAATATATGTTTTTAAACAAAACTATAGACCATGACTAAAAAGCATTACTGTAGTACTGATTACCTGTATGAAAACATTAACCATCTTATATACTACAGGTATTATTCTTACTTTATAGTACGTGTAACGACATTTGCTGTTAGTCCTAGTTTAATTATCATTCGTGGAAGTGAGTCCGGTCTTTATTTATCAATGACCAAAGCTGGAAAAGTGTCGGCTAGAAATGTAAGTATGACAAGATTTCATTGTTTTTATATTATGTTATTTATCTATTTATTGTTTGAAGTTTGGAGTTATAGTGCTGAAAATTGTTGTAAAAGTGAAGCTTCTAATAAATTATTATTATCATGGCCAAATAGTTCTCAGTGTCTTCATTGTTTAAAGATACAATTGTTCCCATGAAAAATTAAATAAACTTTATTTGTTCAATAGGCCATGTTTAAATATAAAAATGTAAATCGAAAATATAATATTTACCTGATAAAATTGTAATCTAAAAAAAAATAACCGATAGGCATTGTGTGTATGGAAATAGTTGTTTTTATTATATCAATATCAGTAATTTTTATTTCATAAATAAGTGAAATCTTTATTACAAACATGACTTATTCAAAGTCGATTTCATCTTTTTAGTATAAGATACATTATTTTAAAGAAAAAATGATACTAGTTTGGTGTCAAGGGTTAAGTAATATAAAATGAGTCGAATTTTTTATGTATAAAACATTACTTTAATGCACTGTTTAAAATCATGGGTATATATGTATTTTTGTGTGCTACTATAATTGCAATACTTAGAACACACCTTCTATAATTAAGTATTTAGAGCTTTTACCATTTTAACACATTCTTATTAATGGTGTCAACTTATTTGTAAGAAGTAATGAAAAAAAAAGAAAAAGAGTAGAAATAACAAGGCCAACAGCCATAAGTCGCGGGCTCTCAGAAAAAAATGAACTTTCAAAAAGTGATGTACTTTAAAACTCTTCTGTACATCAAACAGTTCAAAAAGTACAGAAAAGCGATAAAACGCATAGTGATACCGGACCGACAGACCGACAGACCGACATAGTGAACTATAGAGTCGCGTCAACGCGACTAATAAGGTTGGTTGTTCCCACGAAAGACAAACAAAATCAATGAGTCAAATGTTGAGACCGGTAATAACCATAAAACAAATCTTAAAATCTTTGTATTTTTATTTACATTACAGGACACAGCTGAAAGCATTCTTTCTAAAGAAAATTCGGATATTTTGTGGCGCGAAAAGTTCAACCGTCGTTCGTGCTTTGTGACGTTCCAGTCGTTAGCCCAATTCAGAGTCGGTAAGCAAGTACGCTCACAGACAGCATCTTCTAATGGAAAACGACGCGGCCGCTACCTTTCGATCGATAAGGGAGGAAGAGCTACATCATCGGCAAATAACATTGAGTTTAAAAGCAATTTCATCTTAATTTCATAAATTATTCGTTTTGTTCCTAAACGCAAGGAAATTTAGTTTTTGCTACAAATAAAGGTGTTTAAACTTTAAGCTAGAGTAAGAGGATTCTTTCTATTTTAATTAAATGCAGGAAAAACTAGGTAATATCTGAGTGAACTTAAGCCTAGATAGATTAACAATAAAGCATGTAAACAATATGCATATCAGCGTGTGAACATAAATGTAAAATGATGTTCATGAATCAATTAGGTCTAATTCGCAAATTGTATATAAAGACGACTCGTTTATCACGGCAAGTGCCTAACGACGACGAAAACAAGTAAATAGGTCTAGTATCGTGTTCTTAAGTAACTCAAATGTTTTGGGAAATTAGTATTATGTAGGCATCGTATACTGTAATTAAAGATTGATGATAATAGATCTTGATATAGATATTTTATATCTATACTTTATTTTGTTTTAAAGCGACTTAAGTCGTAATTATTGGAGAAACCTTCGTTTTAGTTTACTAAGACATAAACACCTACATTCCTACAACAATAAAAGAATTACAATTTAAGAACTATGTAACATTTAAAAACGAAAAAAAATAGTTGTATTTGAAAAAGAGGGCGCTGTTGTTAAATCTATAAAAAAAATGCCATTTCACATCGGTGTTACACACTGAGTGAAATCTTATCTCACTTGATTTGTTTTTTTCATTGATAAAATAAATCTATATTTGAAACTATAAAACAATCTTTCATTGATTTTTTTAAACATTATTTTCTTGTTGTAATATATGAACATTTTAAAGATGTATTGTCCCTTGAAACACAACAAATGAAGGTCAAAATATTCTAAATTTAAATTTAATATTAAAGTTTTTCACTTTAAGTCGAAAATTCAAGCCAAAAACAACAAGTTTACGTAATTAACAGGTACATTAATTTTATTACATTTCGTCTGGAAAATCATCGCGAGCGAAAGTAAACAAAGATTTCAAACCACGAGTATGCATTATGAATGATGCTAATTAGGATTGTTTCGACTCGTCACGGTTGAGAAAATATTTTTACACAGATCGCGAGAAAGTTTTATGATTATGCATACAGAGTAGCCAAACAAGTGCGTTGCATTATGAGATATGTTTTGATCGAAAACTTTGACTGGAATTCAAAGTTATTTTTTGAACAAAAAAACGTCTGTATTTCAGTTAAATGATTTTTTTTCCACTAATTTTTGGTGAAAGTTAATAACTATTATGATACTTCAAAATGACCCACTTTTTTTTAAATTTTTTTTTTTTAATTTTTTTGGAATTAGTCAAAGGGACAATACATCTTTAAGGAAGAAAGTTAATGATAAGTTTGTTATTTCGGCCTATGAAAATGTCATAATTTGTTTGATTGTCGAAATTATTTTTTAAAAATTTAATATGCAATTAATGATGACTTAATCAACTTTTGTTCTCTTAATTTCATAATAAATCATACATATGATACACTTTAAGAAAATGAAATGCAAAATAGGTGTTCCCGAGCATTCTGACGATCTATATTAATTTTAAAATTTAGCATATTTTTACCATGTTGTTAACTTACACGTACGTGCGTAGCCTGTCACTTGTATAACGTAATTTCGAGTTGAAAAGTGAATTAAATATGATGATATTATTAAAGAATGGTTTTAAAACAGAAATCGGGCAAAAGGAGTGCCTATTAACTTTTACCGCGCAGTGCGCGTGCAAAAATCTGCGCACTCATGACAATTTTTTAAACGCTTAAAATTGCCTGAAACGTACTCTTATTTCATCGAAAATAAATTTTGAAAATTTTAAGCGAGCGTACGCATGCGTTACATGCGCTACGCACGTAATTGTATTGTCATATGATGATTTATGCCCTGAAATTTATGAGTACCAAATTTTATTTAATTGTGATTCATGCTGGTGAAGATGTGATTACAAACGTGATTTCGTTAAATCGTGCGTAGACCGCGTAATTTTTGATTGCGCACCGTGAAAACATAACCACATCTTTTCCTGGCCATAAGGAATATACTGTGAAAATTGACTTAGCTAGATGAAAGTGATATCAAGACAAAGCCATAGTTAGTGTTTACCGACCGACTGACCGACATAGTGAACTGTAGAGTCACGTTGCACGCGCCTAAAAAGAACATCTACTCAGTCAAGAGTAAAAAAAATCCCAAAGTTTTACAAGGTAGATTAAAGTACAACATATAACCCATTTCCTTTCATTTGCAAACAAATTTGTTTTTACAGTATAAGAGACTTTATCTTTTGTTTGCGAATTGCGAGTTTGCTCGTGGAAACTAAAGTAGACACACAAAGCACGTCATTACTGACATTTCCTACTACCCGTATTATTAATGAATGTTGTTATACTAAACTATATAATGACGTCATCTGAACTACAGTGTATATGCTATCATACCGCCGATACATCCTATGCTGGGTTGTTTGTGCTACTTTTTTGCTAACGTACTGGCCTACAAATCACAAACAATTATTTTACAGTTTATTAATTATCAGTTATCATCACTGAAGAAAACAACCATCTCACTAATTATAAATTCCTTTTTGAGTACGAACGGAAAATGCTCACAAATAATGTGTCTCTGGTATTGTGTTTAAAAAAGACGAAGGGTTAATAAGCATCGGTAAGCATCAAACAAATGAGTTCAGAACGGCAAGTTCAACACAGGTTACACATTATAGACAACCATAATTGCTGGTATTTAACATTACTGTAGATAAAAAGTGAGTATATCCGCAGGATTTGTTATATTTTCGTTATATTTTATTTCTATTTATTATTATTATTTTATTTGTGTAAAAAATAATTTATTGAAATATAAATTACAGTGTATAGTACAAAAGAAATGATGGCATATACATTACAAGATATATTGGAACTAAGTGTCGAAAATGAATTATCAACGCTTTGAAATGTATATATAAATGTAACTCAAACAAAAGAAGTCGAGCGAATATCTGTAAGTAACTAACGCCTGTCTTTGTCGATGTGAGGTTTCGGTGGATTGTTATGAGGTTTAACCCATTTTCCTGTCATTTAGTTAAAATGACAGTGATCTATTCTGATATCAATTTTCACCCCCTTTCCTGTAAATCTGTCGACTCAACGTAACTCAAATGATTTTACCGCAACTCGACATTGACAGGACAACAGGCTTACAAGATAGTATTCTAATGGTAAATATATATCATTTTTTTTCTTATGTAGTTTCTTACTGAGTATTAACTAAATCTTTCTGTCAGATTTGTACAAATAGTCTTACTTCTTCGGCCGAAAAAGGATCAATTAGGCACCCAAACGTAATTTCGGTGGTGGTCTGATCAGGGAATGTGAATCTCGCTCTTCCATGTTGTATTATTCCAGTTAAGCTACCGATTACAGTTTCAAGTCAAGTCAAGTTAGGTTAACGTCATAGACATGGCTGCAGTCGCGTGCTCAAATTTGAGCTAGTGTTTACCGACCAACAAACCGACCGACCATCCGACCGACATAGTGAGCTGTAGAGTAAAAACTGAAATGCTCAAATATTTTAAACCGTACGGGCAATGAACTGAAATCACACACCAAAGATCAGCTGGGAGGGACATAAATATTCATTTTATGGTTCAGGTTATCTTCCCAATCTAAACATCATAACGTGCCAACCATGTACATACACCTACTGAATATACAGTGAGGTTAGAAACAAATAGGCCTACTGCCGTAATAATGTACATAGCCTATAGACAATAGTTCGTTAAAGACTATCTGTAGGCCTATAAACATTTATTTCGCCCGTTTAGGCGATGAACATTAATTCGAAACCGCCCGGTGATATACTGAAATTTAATTAATTAATTTGAAACGATAAAGATGAGGAAATCTGTGAGAATGAGAAAAAGTCGCCCCAACCGAGACTCGAACTCGGACCGCCTGCTTGATATGCAGATACATATATATATTAGGCTACGGGGCCAGCCTTATCTCTGCAAAACAATAAATTGTCTAGCTGGATGTCTAGCGAATCTAGTATATGAACACTAATACACTTATAATTTAAGTGAAAAGAAAATCTTTAAACAAATAAACAGCATAAGAAACTTGACGTTCATTATTGAGTCGGTCTACACATTTTAAGAGTTTTTAATCTTTTAAAAAGGCAAATTCGATTTGTATATTCGTTAAAAACTTGTTTGGTCTGCTTAGCTTTATTTTCAATAAATATTTACTTGGAAACACGTAGTTTTAATTAAGTAATAAAATAGTCAAGAAATCCTAATGTCATGGAAGTAAATAAGTTTTTTTTGTTAAATTTAACTTTTTGTTTTCCCTTTTTTTATATAAGCAAAATCATTATCTTTGCTTATTTAACATCTTTTTCCAGGATTACACAATCCGGTGATCCTGTCGTAAATACAAAATAAATCGGTGGGGAAATAATGTTAGTTTTGTGAAAAAATTGTTTATGTGTTTGTTATTTTTTTGCGGCGAAAGTGAATAACTTTATAAAAATTACAAAATATCTTTAAAAAATTGAATGTCGCCAGATATTTTGGATTGCGCAAGACCTTAAAGTAAGTTTCTCTATTGTCAAGTTGGTATGACCTGAAAAGTTATAAATTTGAGTAATGTAGGTCTAAGTCAAAAGTTATGCAAGTTATTCATGTCAAAATGTTTGTTTTACATCAAATAACATTTAACTACAGTGATAAATAGACGTAAACTTTGATCTCTTTTTGTAGTAACGCCCATTTCCATATTTAGGCAGAAAGCTGCAGAATTTATTTTTATATAATACATTTTATGTAAACGTTCAAAACAGTAACCGTTATGGTTAACAACTGTAATAACTAAATCTGTTTTCGCCATTTCTGAAAAAGTTTTCCTCTCAAAACTCTTACTGTTTTAAAAATAAGGGTAAGTACATTCATTCATAAGTTGAATTTAAGTCGAAAGCATAATATTATTGTTAGAAAGTGGTATGATATTTAGAGAAACACAACAAAAGGTTTTTTAAAACTTTTTAAAGTGTACAAAACAAATAATTATATATAGTAAGTATAGAGATGAAATAATAATTCATTTAAGTTTTGAAAATATTAGGACACGTGTAGGTTATCACAAACTAAGTATAGTTAGTTAGTATAGGCCTATATAAAACACCTGAATTAACAGAGAGGTGACGAAATATGTGCAATTTTAATTTCGTAGCCTATCGCAACAGAAACTTTGATAAGATACGGATGCGCTCTTGCTTATTCTTAGAATTGGTGCAATAAAGATAATAAGAAATAAGTTTTAATTTAATTACAGCATTAATGAAAATCTGACTATTGTAACAAAATAGTAGGCCTACTTACGTTTTAGATCGATTGAATTTGAAAGAGAAGTATATACTATGATTTATTTCAAATTGTAAAAAATAATTTTAAAACTTAAGTTTTCCAATTAGGCCTACTTCTCGCCAGAGCCATATATATAAACGTCGTGAGGTAATTTCCCGATTGATCGTAATCAAAACGGTACTGGGTTTGGTCTACTAGCGTTCCTGATCCCAACCAGTCATCCATTCATAGAAGCCTTAATGAAGTAAGCCTACCTGGTGGTGGCCATAGAAAACGGTCACGAGATAATATATATATATATATATATCACGTGTCATTAGACAGACATAATAATAATAATATATGTATACTTACATAGATAAACTAGTTACTAATTCCTCCATAATGTAATGTGTCTAAGACCACATCCAATTGTGTATATATAAAATGTACAATTAAAATAAAGAACAGTTGTTAATTGTTGTCTGGCTACAATAACAAAACTAAGTAATAAAGACCGTATTCAATACAAACCGACTTCGCTTGCCTGGTAAACATTATCACATAGTGAGCCCTTTTTTAAGTTTAAACTTACAACTCTTTCATTCAAATAAGATTCAGTTTGTAAGCAACAAACTGAAATTTAGGCTAATGGGTTGACCTCGATAAACACTAGGATAAAATATTAAATTTATCAACATAAAATTAAATTAACCTGTCGTCTGCTGGTTGGGAAATAATGTTATAATATCATAAATAACATCATCTTGTAGAATATTAAAAATAGGGCGGGTGCAAAGATCCGTGATAAAACATTACAATATTTTAAATATCATTTTGTTTGCACGATAAAAACAGGAAAATATATACAGGAAATATATGTTTGTGACGTCACAAAAGCCTCAAATTATCAGTACCTTATAAAATATGAACCGAAATATTAAAGATGTATTGTCCCTTGAAACACAAAAAAATGAAAAAAGAAATATTCTAAATTTAAATTGGCTATATCAAAGTAATAATAAAGTTATTTACTTTAAGTCGAAAATTCGAGCCAAAAACAACAAGTTTACGTAATTAACAGGTAAATTAATTGAATTAAATTTCGTCTGGAAAATCGTCGCGAGCGAAAGTAAACAAAGATTTCAAACCACGAGTATGCATTATGCATGATGCTAATTAGGATCATCAGGTGAATGTGTTTTCACACAGATCGCGAGTTAGTTTTATGATTATGCATACAGAGTAGCCAAACAAGCGCGTTGCATTATGAGATATGTTTTGGTCGAAAACTTTTTGAACAAAAAAACGTCTGTATTTCAGTTAAATGATTTTTTTTTTGACTAATTTTTGGTGAAAGTTAATAACTATTATGATACTTCAAAATGACCCACTTTTTTTCTAAATATTTTTTTACATGAATTTTTGTAGAATTAGTCAAAGGGACAATACATCTTTAAGTAGCGCGCCCTTTGTCGCTTTCAGCATTTAGTATGACATTGTGAAGAGAGTAAAAAGAAATTAGTACTGTAAATCATAAAAGAGATTAAAAGCATATATGAGAAGAGAAGAACAATAATTTTGTCGCCGTCATGCCACAGTTTTACACATTATACTTTAATCCGAACATCAATTTGTATTCGTGTCCTCCTCACTTAGCTATGGAGTGAAATCGCCGCCATAATTGAAGTTATAGTATGCACAAGCTGTTCACACCAAATAGTAAGGGCTCAGACTTGGACTCGTGTGTTTAACGCAATTCATTAATATAACGAACACCGTACATGTGAACACCTTGACATTTATCCGTGAATTACCTTACTATTTGAGCCGTACGTGTGAACGTACCAGTAAATGGAAGGCGACATAAGGACAATTTGACCGAGGACCATATTTTTACAACGTATTTAGAATGTACATAATTTCAGAACAATCGCGAGATTAAGGATATCGCCGCACACGTTCGCCGTACAGCCGTCGCCGTAAATTGTTGTGACGTCACAGGTGCATCGCAAAATCTACCTAATGAGTCCAGATAAGCGAAAGAAACAAAAACAAAATCAACATTTTTATTTTTTACGATTTAAAGTGTGTTTACTAGAAATTTTCGCGGTTTGACAGACTTTGCCAGAAAATTCATAACGATGCACCTGTGACGTCACAGCAAATTACGGGCGACGGCTGTACGGCGAGCGCGTGCGGCGATATCTTTAATCTCGCGTTCTGAAATAACATGTACGTCCCTAATACGTTGTTAAAATATGGTCCTCGGTCAAATTGTCCTTTAATTCATCCATTAATGTACAAAATGTATCTTACTTCTGGTGTACGGACGATGAATGGATTTCTATAAAAGATCAAATAGAAATTAGTGTGACTGTCTGCAGTATTACAGAATTCTTGTTTAAGTACGTAAGTTTACTCCATTTGTAAGTTCATACAGCGGTTACCAGTCAGTTACCAGTACGTCAGAATTATAACGATTATGATGTTTCTGCCACAAAACGGTCAAAATGTCAAAAGGTTATTTATAATGTCGTACATAATTATCATTGTCTATGAAACAAAATATCAAAACAATATAGCCTAGAAATTGCGTTTTACGGACAGTATATAACCCCTTTCTTTGGAGACACCCCATCACGGTATTTCAAGGTTTCGGGGACTATTATTTAAAACTGAATTAATTATATTAGGCCTAAGTTTAGGCCTGAAAAACCACAGAAAATGTCCCAAATAGTACAGAAAAGAAAAAATGGATCCAGAAATGTATTTTCTTGCTGAAAATTTAAGAAAATTAAATTTTGTTTTATTAATGAATATCACACTTACCTTAAACTAAAGTAAACTGAAGCAAACTAAACTCCATTCGTTATTTTGTAAAAGTGCTCAATGTATGTGTGTTGACTACAGTAGGCCTATACTCATTCAATTCTCATTTTGTATACAGTTAGACCAATGATTTTGTTACGGAACGGTGGCTGTACTGATTATATAGCACGCAGATTAACATTTTATGTTCAGAAAAATGTCTTTGTGTAAAGGGAAATAAATATTTATTAATATTATGTATATAGTAAATCACCTTATATAATCCTGAAGTGTTGTTTCGGTTTTATAATAGGTAGCTGTGTATGTTATCTACTCCTGATTACCAATGTGTTTATGTGCGGTAAATTTCTTTGAGTATTGTGTAAATAAATATTTATAAGACAGTAAAATGAAGATATAGTTATTTTACCATATGGCTAAGCATGTCAACCCAATGATTACAGCAACGAAGATGAGCTATAAATGTTTATTTTACATTATCGAAGTAACACCTAAGATATTTAAAGGACCGTTTTACTGATAACTACAACGCGTAAGGCGTTTTATTTTTGTTTTTGTCGGTTGGATTCGCCCGCTTCTTTCTTAAAATTTAAATATCATATCATGAAATATGTTATTGATTGATTGACAACCTTGAACAATGATGGCACTAATTGCACACCAACAATCAATCGGTAATATCCGATACAATAGACCTACCATAATTTATATTCTAGAAATCAAACTGCGCATGCGTCATTGCCAGTAAGCTTACAACACAGTAAGTTCTATATAGTTGATTGTGGAAAATGACTTTTAAGGTTTTGGTTCAGAATGTTGAAGGATTTTGGGTACCACACCTCATATTAAGTAGTAGTAAAGTTAGTTTCAGAAAAAACAAATAAAAGTTGAGAATGATGTAGAAATGTGCACTGTAGCGTATTGAAGAAAATACAACTGCTTGATATAAACAAAAGGTCGGTGTTTTTTAGTCGGTCGGTTGGTTGGTCGGTAAACACTGACTCAAATTTGAGCACGCGACTGCAGCCAAGTATATGGCCTTGTTTATGTAGAACTTAAAAGATAAAAGAAACATCCGATAGATTTTATGAAAAAAGATCACTCAAGTTAACACAATATGCAAATTAGCTTTCTGAATAATTTATGTTACGATATTTAACTTTGGAGTTACTTCAAGTTAATTTGCCTCATAAATTTCTATTTCTTTTATTACGCTAAAAAGTATGACACAGGCCTATAACATTGTTCGTAGTAAAATAAACGTTAAATAAAAAATACCCACACATCCAATGGAAAAAACATTTTTTATGCTAATTAATGTATCATTAAAATTTATCTGATGCTGTAAGGAATGGTTATAACCAGTAGCAGCCTGGTTGTTCAACGAGAGGAATATAACAAAGTTGTATTTTCTAATCTAACAAGATACAGAGATATGACTAGCTTACGGTAGGCCTCCTAATGAAAGTAAGTTGCATGACTTTCAAATGTTAAAGATTAGTCGATATAAGATAAGATTAGCCAATTAAATATGATAAAGATATACTTCAATGACAAGGTTAAGTTGGTATTAGGAGTGGGTGGGAATTAGGTTGAATTCACTTTTATGGCTTTGCCTTGGTATCACCTTTTTGTATATTGTTGATGTTTCAATCTTTTGTTTCCTATATATATTCATTGAATTTTATCTGTAACTGTTTTGTATGATGCTGAATTAAATCAAATCAGTTTAATCTAGATTGATCCACTCCTTCAGAGTGAATCGTTTTACAAAGGGCCGCTTCAGATTGATTCACTCCAACCAGAGTTAACCGTTTGGTAGAATGCCGTTCAGATTGTTACTCCTTCAGAGTGAATCGTTCTACAGAGGGCCGCTTCAGATTGATTCACTCCAACCAGTTAATCGTTTGGTAGAATGCCGTTCAGATTGTTACTCCTTCAGAGTGAATCGTTCTACAGAGGGCCGCTTCTGATTGATTCACTCCAACCAGTTAATCGTTTGGTAGAATGCCGTTCAGATTGTTACTCCTTCAGAGTGAATCGTTCTACAGAGGGCCGCTTCAGATTGATTCACTCCAACCAGTTAATCGTTTGGTAGAATGGCGTTCAGATTGTTACTCCTTCAGAGTGAATCGTTCTACAGAGGACCGCTTCAGATTGATTCACTCCAACCAGTTAATCGTTTGGTAGAATGCCGTTCAGATTGTTACTCTTTTAGAGTGAATCGTTCTACAAAGGGCCGCTTCAGATTGATTCACTCCAACAGGGTTAATCGTTTGGTAGAGTGCCGTTCAGATTGTTACTCCTCCTTCAGAGTGAATCGGTCTACAGAGAGCGGCTTCAGATTGATTCACTCTAACCAGAGTTAATCGTTTGGTTGAGTGCCGTTCAGAGTGTTACTCCATCAGAGTGAATCGTTCTACAGAGGGTCGCTTTAGATTGATTCACTCCAACCAGAGTTAATCGTTTTGCAGTGTGCCGTTCAGATTGTTACTCCTTCAGAGTGAATCATCATTCTACAGAGGGCCGCTTCAGATTGATTCACTCCAACCAGATAGTTAATCGTTTGGTTGAGTGCCGTTCAGATTGTTACTCCTTCCATTCGGAAGAGTGCCACTGACACATAAGTTAAGAATAATTCAAATCATTCTTCATTTTGAGAAGACAATTTATACTGCAACAATATTTTCCATTTTTTAAAACTTTAACTTCAAAAAAAATGACTAGCGAGTCATATGGCCGAGCGGTTAAGGCAGGGGCGCCGTTTACCGTACCTAAAGAGCCAACAACAACATCGGCAAGGGTTCGAGGCCGACTCGCTCCTAGTTCTGGTGGTGGAACAAGTCTTCTCGGATAAGGACTATAAACCGTAGGTCCAGTGTACACAGTTATAACCTGTGTGTACTTTAAAGAACCCAGTTCATTATTCGAAGAAGAGTAGGGGGTTACCCCGGTGAACTGGTTCACACAATAGCCCCTGTATCAGGGGGATTACCACCTATCTGATAGGACAGTGATTAATTCACTATTGGTAATCCTTGGCCACATTGCCTAAAGACATAAAATAAATAAAATAAATAAAAAATAAATAAATAAAACGTACATTTTGGAATAACTTGTTCTACATAGTCCTACACAATACAAGAAAATGCATATTTTGTAAAATCAGTTGCGACAAAGGTAAATTAATTGGACAACCTATACACACATAATATATCAACTAACTGAAGACCGATCTAATTGGCGATCCATCATTGCAGTCACGAACCGTCAGTCATGACGGAATCAATGAACGAATGAATTTCAGTTGCTATGAAAATATTGTGGAAATAAAGATTACTCGATTGAAAAATATGCAGCTGTAGACTTTGTTTTAGCATTGATTGTTTTCCGTGTATTGAGCAAGAAGCTATAAGTACTTATCTATTCCCTGTATCAATTAATAACCTCCCACACTGACATTTCCTGAGCATGTCCTTGCGCACCTTCCACATCAACCGGTCTGTATTGGTCAAGGCTTTGTCCACATTCGTCTTCGCCTGCTGTTACGTATCCGGTTTTGTTGTACACTAAGTCTATCATTCAGATGCTTTATTTTCTATATTTTATAATATGTACAAAAGGCTGGTGAATTAACTACAACTCTCATGAGCACGGTGAGTCTATTTTGCTCTCGCACAAAGCGTATTCGGCATCCCTATCTTAGGTTTAGTGGTTGTCAGTATAATGTTGAAAAGTGTCCCCTTAACAGTAATGTCCCCTGAATGGTCCGAGGTGTCCACTGGACTGGGTTCTATGGATATCAATATTTTACTAGTAGCTTTGTAGATCTGCATTGCAGTATGTTTAGCGTGGTAAAGACTTTAGGGCCTTTAGTACTTATGTGGACACAGATTTTTCCCAATCAAAATTATATTTCTTTTCCACTAATTTACACGGGAAAGTTAAATCAAATTAATTAGCACAATAACTTAAAATTACAATACCCGTTTATCTTTTGTTGTTTAATGATCTATGCATACCAAATAAACACAAATTACATATTATCTTAGTGTGTAAGTTGTCCTCTCTTTTCAGATAACTTTTGCACTGTATGAAAGATGAATTCGGTACTAAAAATAGTTTTGTTGTGGGCTTTTATCAGCTGGGGAATGGAAGAAACAGTAAGTTTCTTGGTTGAGCCAACTGTCCAAAGTGAAATGAACGACTCAATTGTTGATTACTTCAACGACGGACTAAATTCAGAAAGTAAAGAGATGGGTTCCAATATTACAAATTTGAACGAAAACCACCAATTTGTGAAAAAGATTTTATCACGAAATGGTTTCTTTCTTCGTATTGATCCCGAAGGACGTGTCAGTGGAACTACCAACTGTAAAGATAAATACGGTGAGTGACAAACGAATTTGATTTACTTAGAACTATCTGTGGTTTGTTCAGGAAATAATAATACTAACACTTTTCTCCGGTTGTTAAGCTTTTTAGTCACGAAAATAAGGCGCTACACACTACTGGCTATTCGACTGGCTTAGTTGTGCTATTTTAAGTAACTTTCTGTTTTGTTGGTAATCCACCTTCAGAAGTACTACTGAAGTTCTGCAATTCAGCCCAGTCGGCTGCAAGTCGCAGGTTATTCCCCCATTTACATTTACAGTAGCTGGCCTAGACCTAATCTTATACATACTAAATGTATACTATTACGCTATTACCACTTCTAATTTAGACCTACTGTATACTCCTCCAGTTTTAGTATACATCTACTATAACTACAAATTAGTCCTAGTTTTAAGTTCACGATAATATCTGTATGGTTCAACTATAACATTCTACTATTACGACTACCAACTAGTTTACTAGTTACTATTCCTTAATAATACTGGCCAATCTAAATATTGGAGTTGTGGCTTGGTGGTTATGATGCTTGGTTACCAATTCAAGGGTCCTGGGTTATGTCAGGATTTTTTTCTAATGACAAATTACAACTCCACTCTCAAAGACTTGTAATAAGACTTTGTTTATGTAGAGCATCTTGTGTATATGTTTGTCTTAACCACCTTTAAGAAGGATAGTGAATGAATTCGCTTATGGTTATCCTTGCCTAAATATACAATTTTAAAAAATAAAAATCAAATTTGATTTCAGTTCTTGTGACAACATTCGCTGTTGGGCCTAGTTTGTTTATTATCCGGGGTGCTGATACTGGTCTTTATCTGTCTATGGACAAACATGGGAAGATTTCAGCTAGAAATGTAAGTATCCATGTGGCTTTCTTGCTTGTTGTTGTTTTCTGACTAGGCTAGGAGGCACCGGATCCCTGAAAAGACTTAACCGATGCTAACTGGGGAACAGTGTGTAAGTTAGCGGTGATGGTGTATCCCCATACTCCGGTTTGAGTGCTAGCTTGGTGTTTTTGTCTTTTTGTTCTCTTCCTTTTGTTTTCCACTCTTTCTCTTTATTATCGAGCGCATAGAGACATCGTTTATTTACTATTTTGGTTATATTTTTGTTTAATCAGGGAAGAGTTAATTAACTTTCACTAGTTTAATGCAATACGTTGTAATTGTTAGATTAATTTAGAATATTAAAGGATCCCAAAAAATAAGCTAAAAAGCGTTTAGGGCTATCCTGGAAAATCTTTTATAAATGTATATATTTGTAATATCAGTGATTTATTTTATCATTTTGTATGTATTTTTTTATGATTTATTCAAATCATGGTATGTATTAGCGGTGTAATAAATATATTTCTTTATTTCGCAGAATACAGAGTCAAACATTCTGTGTGAAGAAAACTTCGATATTTTGTGGCGAGAAAGCTTCAGTCGGCGCTCATGTTTCGTTTCTTTTCAATCATTAATACAATTCAGAATTGGTATTCGAGATCGACCTGCAAATGAGCCCTCTAGCGACCAAGCAAAACGAGGGCGCTTTCTTACGGTAAGCAGACGTGGTCGTGTCGCATCTTCTGATACACAAACCGAATTTAGAAATACATTCATTTTTATTTCCTCCAATTTTTATTGAATACTGTATTGGTTATGAAAACAACTCTTAACCAGAAAATATGAGAACTGAAAATTGAAATGAGTTATAACCACTTAGATAGGCCTAGCCTATAGCCGTAAACAAAATTGGGAGATAAAATGTCCGGCCTTGAAGATATTCCAGGAATCCTATAAAATCTATTACTGCCGTAATAAAATGTTCATGGTTATATGTACGGATAGGTGGATATCCGGGGTAGAACTACCCGTGCTGCATTATTAACTACTAGGTCTACTTTTTAAACATGGCTAACTACATTCTGCATTTATATCATTAGTGGCACGACGATGCAAGGACGCCTATCATTCATGTGCAGTATAGAAATCATCCTTGTCATGATTTGATTTGTTGCTTTCGTATTCGTTGTCCAATTTTGAGCTATTTGAGCCACGCGATAGGCTAGGCCGATATAGGCCTACTGTAGTCTATTTAGCAACCAAATAGTGCGCTGTATAATTATTGCTTTGCTCTGCAGCCAAACAAAAAATGCGTGAACGACCTGTAGCCTAGCATCCGGTTCAGATATAAATGGCGGGTTTTGTGTTGATTAAAGGCTTGAAGCCTGTGGTGTGTTGTGTGTTGCTATTCGTTGACTGTTGCACTCTCCATTCAACTAACAGTCACTATATATTGTATAATATTTATTATTAAATTAATTACCTGCATAATAATGAACCTTGTGTCACGCTCGAATTGTCACTTTAGTTACAACATTATATCCTCTACGGTGAAAATGCTAATTTAGCTACTTCAATGTTTTACTAACATCATGAAAGTATTCAAGTTTTTTTTTTTAAAGGATGCTTAAAGGGTAGCTCCGGGCTAGTTTTTATTGTTTATTCTAAAATATAAATCATTGCAACAACATTGCTAGAAAAACTCACCTGTTTTTCGTCAGCGGTGAAGCAGAATGAAAAAGTGGTGCTGCATAAATATTATAGATTAAATGTTCTTTTTGTTGATCCAAAGAAATTGACTCTGTAGAAACAGTAGAAGCAGGAGCTACCCTTTAATCAAATTTATAGGATAGGCCTACTTATAAAGCATATTATATAACACCTAAATGAATTCCTGTCATTTGATTGGACGAATGTGGGTCACATGACGTGCAATAGTACGCACTATTAAACGATCGTTTAATAGTATTTTTTTTCGTGAACGAAAAAAAAATCTTTTCGCGTTTGGAAAATATTTTGTTTTATACTATTGCTTTGAAATACAACAGCGCCACCTATTTTGTACTTTCGCGGCGATTTGAATGTTATGACTGGTTTTTCACGATGGAAGCACGTACTAATTTAGATCAAAAAGGCATTTAAATCAGCTTTAGATCATTTGTAGGATTTTGATTAATTAATAGGAACATCTCTACAAGACGTGGAAAAACCATAATTAGCCTAGATGAGTTCCAATTGTCTGTCGAAGTTTTGCCTTTCAGCCAAACTAGTACTAGGTCTAGCCTAGAGGCCTAGGCCTGTTAGTATTATGCTAGGCATAGCCTAAGCATTTTAGCCTTGCTAGACCTTCAAATGTTTGGTCGTTTGTTGACATAAAAAACACTAAAGTAGGTGTGTTTATAAAATCCATATAAATATAACGTTTAATATAATAATATTAAAAACCAATTGAATTAACTGTAGGCCAGGCTAGGGCTACCTTTTATTACTTTTGATTCAAATGACAGGAATCTATTTAGATGTTATATAAAACAAATAATGAATGTTTTATATTCGTGTAATAGTACAAATAATGGCCTTTGGTGAATGATGAAAGGTTAAATATCAACTCGGCTTTGCCTCGTTGACTATAACCTTTCATCATTCACCTCATGCCATTATTTGTACCATTACACTCATAAACATTCATTATTTGTATATTATCAGCATTCCTAACAAAGTCGTTATGCTTGAATAAACTTTCAGATTCAGATTGTTTAGTCTTCAGGAGTGAAGAAAAAATTGATAAAATAAAAAAAAAAAAACTTTACTTTCATAATACAAATAAATAGACATTTTTTATTTATGTAATTTATAATTATAACAATAAATAAACTGTTTAAATGGCAAATTCGTTTATAGTTTCTATTGTCGAAGATGTCTTTCAAGAGTACATTACTCCTAGCATTATGTTTGTCTAATCATAACACAAACCATAGTAGAAATAATAGGAACTTCTATTTAATTTGAATAAATATTTGATAATGCTTTTAGTCCGTATGCAGACGAGAACTGTAGTGTTGGTATATAATTGAATTACAATATTTAAAAAATCAACTGACATAAAAACCAAGTGTGTAAGTTTCATATACAGTAAAAACCGTACCTTCCACTGGGAAAAGTATAAATAAATGAGTTAAATAGAAATACAAAGCCAATGGTGTACTAATATCTGCTGTATATAGAGGGAACGATATAAAGGTATGTTGTGTTAAGATGATGTGTTATGGTTTTTGTAACATTCTGGGGGTATTTTTTGTATTGTATTGTGATGTGGTCCCAGAACGACACAATTTTCTATTATACAAATCATATAACAAATGGAATTGAATGAGAATTTAAACCGAAGTTGAGAAAGAAAATGCACCAAAAGTATTTCCATTAAGTTATTGCAGTCTCTACAGAAGTATGATATAGTACTATTAAATGAACTGCCTTAATACCCAACTTCTTCTTGGTATTTTAATATCGATCTGCGTTCGATCAATTGTATTTGACAACAACTTTATGCTCTGTGTCGTGTAGTCGATGATTACAGATGTTGAAGCATTTTGTTTGTATTGTATCAGTTAGTAAATAAATTCCGTTAGCAGTCAAAAACAAGAAGTCTCAAGAAATGGCAATGACTCCAGCAGGAAATAACATACCGGGAATGACATAAAGTAACAATTAATAAAACTGGACAGGATGTCACCAAGCAATGTCATTGTACTAGTGCATTATTTGTGTTTAATTTCAAATACTTACATTTGAGTATCGTGGAGTACGTAATATATTAACAAGGCCATATAGATGGCTGCAGTCGCGTGCTCAAGTTAGCGTTTACCGACCGACCGACCAACTGACCGAATTTGCTGAACATGTTTAAAAACATTAATATTTTTTAAATTTACACGTGCGTAGCCTGTCATATTTTACGTGCTCGTATAACGTAATTTCGAGTTGAAAAGTGAATCAAATATGATGATATTATTAAAGAAAGGTTGTAAAACAGAAATCGTGTAAAAAGAGGCCATACTAATATTTAACGCGAAAATCTGCGCACTTATACAATTTTTTATATGCTTAAAATTGCCCGAAACGTACTCTTATTTCATCGAATTTAAATGTCGACAATTTTGAAAATTTTAAGCGCGCGTACGCATGCGCTACGCACGTAATTGTATTGCCATATGATGATTTATGCCCTGAAATTTATGAGTACCAAATTTTATTTAATTGTGATTCATGCTTGTGAAGATATGATTACAAACATGATTTCGTTAAATCGTGCGTAGACCGCGTAATTTTTGATTGCGCACCGTGAAAACATAACCACATAACCTAACCATAACTGGCCATAAGGAATATACTGTGAAAAATTGACTTAGCTAGATGAAACTGATATCAAGATAAGGCCATATACAAGTTAGTGTTTACCGACCGACCGACCGACATAGTGAGCTGTAGTGTCGCGTTGCACGCGACTAAAAACATACTTTTGCAAGGCACAGTTGTTGAAGTCAAGCGCCCTCTATATGTCTGCATTATTTAATAAATGTAAAAAAAAACACATTTTGCACACATAAGGCACTGATAAATAAATAGAAAGGTTTTGATCTGATCGACGACCTGTGACCTACGACCTCATTGTGCCGTATCGTCGCTTTGACCTAAACTCCACCAAAACTGTGATGATCAATGGAGTGAAAGAACGTCCCATGTCTAATCTCTCTGCAAGTTAGCATGTCACGACATCACGCTGTGTAACTCATGTTGAACGCGCCCTACTGTTTAGTATTTTCCTGCTTAGCATAATTAAATATTATCCCACATCTATTTGAATTCTTGAATATTATTATTACATGTCGCTTTCTACAATCAAGGTTTTCCACTTAAAAAATTAATTATCTTTAATAAAACTTTATGGTTATCCTTTAAACATAAATAAAAATGATGTTAGGCCTATATCAATATAATATATTACAGCATTTAAGAAAAAATCACATAATAATATGAGACTAATAAAACGGGTAGTCCACCAGTCGGCGTTTCGATTTGTGTATACGTATAAAACGCTATATGTTCCAAAATATTTATCTTATATTAAGTTGAAATACACTTTTGAACCTACACCGTAACAAACAACTTATAGTTGTAATTGGATCATTATCTCCATGGGAAACTATAGTTTAATTCGTGATTAATATTATTTTGCTATAAATTAATTAAAACAACTCCATTGCGTTTACGTTCACATTTGACATTCAATACGAAATAACGAAAAGTTTAACTGACAGTGTTTATTGGTAATACAGCATTTTAGCCTTTTCGTCTTTGCATCAACTTTGTATGATAATTCTTGCTAAACCCATTTAAAAAGAATAAGACTACCGAACCATTACTACAAAACAAACTATTTGTCCATTGTATCACGTAACGTAGCAACAAAAACGATTGTCCTATAGGATTTGGCCGATGACGTTTCCGACACATTTTGATCAATAGAAATGATTGTCACGACTCGATGATGGGAAATACTCTATACACACTTCCACAATTCACGATTACTCTCTGTCTAATACAACCATGAATGCGCCGAAGAAACTGCAAATCGGATTGTGATTATTCCAATTCCTAAACGGAAACTTTTTCAAGATTGGAACTAGTCGAAATTTGAGATTAAATTGTTTAGAGTCAACTGACAGCAGTAAACCAACCTTATATCCGTTTTCAATCAAGTTTTGTAAAGGAATACTTCAATTTCTAGCATTGTATTTTAGAATTATCAAAAGGATTTTTGCACAAGGAGACTATACGAACAGGCTAATTGTGTTCTAAAATTGCGGTTTAGGCCTAAATCAAAATGTCTGTAATATCTCTAATCAAAGCGGTAGTGGCGAGAATTTTGTTCGCTGTACATGGAGTTTTGGTCGCGTGGAGAGTGACCGATTTAGAGGATGATCAGATCTACTATCTGCTTCTTATACCCGTCATTTTACTGGCGGTGGAGATGATTTTTACGTTGAAGTTTACTGAAAACGGTGAATGGAAATGGTAGGTGCTTACTTTTTTTACCAATTTTAACAAATAATATCAAAGGTAATTAAGAATATTATAATATTTAAATATGTGTATATAAGAAACATGGTAAAACAAACGTAACGTCATGTCTAAGATTGCTTAAACCATGTAAGATGAAGCGCTGATATCGTATTCATCCAAGAAAATGTTCAACTTGTTCATATCACCTATTTTTAGTCGGCGTGCAAACGCGACTTTACAGCTCACTATGTCGGTCGGTCGGTAAACACTAACTTAAATTTGAGCACGCGACTGCAGTCATGTATATGGCCTTGTTGATAAGGTATAGAGTACCAATACAACTAACACATAGGCACCTGCATTTCAGGAGTCCTAGATCCGAACAGACGAGGTACCCTAGACCTATTCTTTTTTATTTCAACAATATTTACAGAAGGTGGCCCTTCCAGTTTCCTCGCAGAGGGGAGATGATATCTATGGGCCCTCTTTATACAATCAAAATAACAATTCAAAAAGACTATTTTTGAGTCAAACAAATTAGACATTAATACTGCAAAGTTATTAATTACAATTATTTATTTAATTTAAATTAATATAATTAATGATAACGAGGTACTGTATATATACAAATAAATATATACATCACTCAGACAAAACAAATTTGTTGTCTGTCTTTAAAATCTAAGCATTATTGATGTAAGTTTATTCATGATTCTATATTTAACAAGGCCATATACATGGCTGCAGTCGCGTGCTCAAGTTAGTGTGTACCGACCGACCAACCGACCGACTGACCGACCGACATAGTGAGCTGTAAAACTACACAATACGCATTATATAGCTGTGTTGTTTGCTATATTACTAAACATTTACACATTGTTATAATAGAAAGAATTATTATATTCAAGAAAGTATCGGAAGTACACGACGTTTGTGTGTGATGTTTGAAATAACAGGAAATTACTATTGAAAAATCGAGAAAAATTATCATAATGCTCACATAGCAATGCGTGTTAAAAGTAAGAATGTATAAAATAAGAATGAGATAAGTTATTTATTTTGTCTCAATGAAAACAAACAATATAAATAATAATATGTTGTAAGAAAATGACGGTGTTATTAATTGGGTTAAGCATGGTTTAAGGAAATAATAATGTATTATTACCTTATTAATAAACCGCGGATACCGATTACTTTATAGTAACCACATTCAGGGCGTTACACAGAAGAAACTTTTAATACGCAAGGTTAACTGTTGTTCAATGGATTTTGATAAAAAGGATAGGCCTACTGTGAAAAAAACAGTAATTTGAATTTATCATTAAGGTACGCCTATTATATGTTCTACGGACATGACGGTGTTATTTAATTGTGTGTTAGGCATGCTTTAAGAAAATAAATAATGTATTACCTTATTAATAAACCGCGGATACTTTATAGCAACCGCATTCAGTGGGTTACACTGACGCAACTTTTAATACGCAAGGTTATTTAATAGGTAGGTCTGTTGTTCAATGGATTTGGTTAAAAAGAATCATGCACTGTAAAGTCATTTGTATTTATCATTAACGTAGGCCTATACTCCTATTCTATAGTCTAAGACAATGACGGTGTTATTTTATTTGGGTTAAGCATGGTTCAAGGAAATAAATACGGTATTACTTTATTAATAAATCGCGGATACCGATCATTGTAATAACCACATTCAGTAAGTTACACTGAAGAAACTTTTCATACTCAAGGCTATTAGGTAGTATGGATACGGTAACTGTTGTGGATTTTTTATGAAAAGAATGTAGGCCTACTGTAAAAGTCATTTAAATTTATCAATGACGTATCTTTATTTCAATTTAAATGTTGATTTTAGTAAGCAATGTAGGACAACGTAATCAATAAAATAGTAGGCCTAATTTAAGTTGGTCACAAGGACAATATAAACCACTGAAAATCCGGGTTTAATAATAGTCTGTTCTGATATAGCGCATATAAGCAGGCTCTCAATGCGCTTTACATAAAAAATAAAAGCAGGAAATGTTAAATTGGGTTTAACAAATTGTTATTGTTACAGATATATTGTCCCATTTTTTGTTGTTGAGTATGCTATTTTAATGTCACACACTAGTTATTCACTTTGACCAAACCAAAATTGTGATCGGTAAATTATTTACCTGAAAAAATGTAATTTAAAGCAAAAAATAGTCAAATTGTCTGTCAGACAATAATATTTTGGGTAAATTTAACTCGTTTAAATGTCTTTTTGAAATCATTATTTTTGTTGGTTTTTTCCTAAAGGAAGTGAATTTTAAAAAAAACCCTAATTAAATTCCAAGAACATGCATTGGAATAATCAGAATCATATGTATTAATTTGTCCTAAATTGATCATATTTCATGTCATCGTGAAATTATTTGTGTACGCCTCATAATATATTATAATAAATGTTCTGGGAATTAGGGACACTCAAAGTTAAGAATGATCAAACACGACAGGCTCAATGTAAAACGGATATCATTACTAAACAAATCAACGTTAGTACACATGGCTTTGTGACAAATCAATAATATCGGTTTAATGGGCTAATATAATAGGCTTGGTCTTTTCCGATCATAGGCTTGTTTCTTTACAAACAACGGTATCCTCTACCGCTATTATTTGCTGTTGTTGTTTGCTGCAAATGCCCTGGCAACCACTAACTTTTCTTCAGTAAACATGATTGATTGTGTGCTAACAGTATATTATATCATTTAAATAAATAATGAGTATAATGTTAGTAATTAATTTGTGGATCTGATAAACAACTTAACGGTTGTATCGATCGCCATGAGTTACTGCAAAACCACGAGCACAGTGACCCTGCATGTATTATATGTATCTCGGAAGAGTGGTGATTCCTCTGATCATGCATGTTTTATTATAAGTGACCTAACTGTTAATCAAGTCCCTGTTATTTGTTAGAGCAAGCCTCCAAAAACTTATTCCAGTAGAAGCCCTCCTTATCCAGTGTACATCTTTACTAAGGGCACACTTTCCTGTGAAACGTAAGGGGTGTTGTAGACTCTACAGCTCTGCAGTAATGTATATGGCCTTGTTAACACTAGAGTACACCCATAGCCTACACATCCTATACATTTGAGACACTTTGTTAAGTCCCGTTAATCTAATACTACTGTACATTATTATAATATCAATATCAATAATAAATTTTATTTCTCAAATAAAAACAAAAGTACAGATAACATTTTCTAAAATAATACATAATAAATGAGAAAAGGGGTACCCCACTGGAAGCTTAAGCTTTAAAATGTGGGGTACAGGCAACATATTTAAGTATGACTGTATCATACTGATACAATTATCAAATCCGAAACAAAGTGCCTATTAATAAAGATGGCGTGAATTGTATTTGCTATTATGTTATGTTATAATTTGATTTTTTTTTCAAAACGTACAAAAGGTACAGGTCTAAACTGTAGTTGCTGTTCGCTACGTATAGGATTGTTTATTTAAGTCTACATCATTTGTTGGTATGTTGCGGTTGTGCAGTTGGCTAAGCCAGAAATGTTACAAGAAGCCTACTACGGTTTTAAGTCACGTACGTGTTGTACTTTTGCTCTTGGGGTTTAAGTATGAAAATTGACTTTTTGTTATGGCACTAAACCTATGTGTTAAATCTAAATAATTGATTGAAAAGTGATGTTGAATGTGTATAAAAACACATTAGATTAAGCCTTTAAGCGCGTCAGCAGCCGAGGTGAAAGACTATTAAAAATATAAATTCTAAGATGTTTGAAATGTCTTACAAATAAATTGACAGAATACACAATAAGTGTTAAATAGAAAAACAGAGCAGATTCATATGAATTAAAAAGCCTTTGTAAAATACTAGCGCATGGCCCAATCTTTTGTATAATTATTCGGGCAAAAAATACGGTATGCACTTGCAACTTTTGATTAGTATTGTACGAGGAAACAACATTCATAATGATGTTTTATATGCAGCCATCAGGCACATAATAGCCAATCCAATAAATCGGAAACCAGATTCTCCCGAGCATCACATGTTCGTTAAAATTACAATTTTGTCATTGATTACTGTTCAGGTTAAGGTAATGTGCACAGTGAAAAACAATGTGACATACAACACAAGAAATTATGATCTGTTACAATCATCTGTAAAAATTATTGTAGATAGTACACTCAATCTGTAACAAGGCCATATACATGGCTGCAGTCGCGTGCTCAAATTAGTGTTTACCGACCAACCAACCGACCGACCGACCAATCGACCGACCGACATAGTGAGCCGTAAAAACGGAGAAAAGCTGAGCCTACAGTTTGCAACATTGTCGATTAGGTTCCGGTAGTTCTCCGGTGGTATTTAGTAGGACCCTAGTAAATGTACACTCAATGTAGCCTATTTAATAAAATCACCAATTGAGCTGTTGACTACGTAGGTTAAAAACCTTTGAATAACTAACTGCCCTGCTAAAATAAGAAATGATTCAAAACTAAAAGTTGTTAAATTGTGAATGTCTCTTACCGAAACTTCCGATGGAGATGAGCAAGGCAGCTATTCCAATCCTTGCGTCATGACATTGTCGCGTATCATTCATAGACTTGAAGCTTTGATCAGAAACCCTCCAAAATTAAAGATATCCGCAGAGGTAGTCTGCATTCTGCCATTGTATTTTTGTTATTATTATTATTCAATGGTATACGGAGACAGCCATGATTTTATTATTAGTGAATCTGTGTTTGTTTCTGTTGTTGCTACAGCAGGGTGGTGAGCCTACAGGATGCTGTATGACATCGTTACTGTTTAAGGAATATGCATCAACCTCTGTTTCTGTCCGATATTCGACTTAGTATCGCCATTGAATACGTTAACTTTTGCTAGCTGGTTCGGGTTGGTCAAGTTATCTTTCTCCAGTTATGAAAACTCATTATCGTGTCAATGGTCAATAGTTGTGTTTCCTTGGTTTAATCTTTGTTTTAGTGACGACACATCATTACAGCATTCGAATAATGGAAATCCTCGCATTCCTCCTCTTCAATATTGACCGTAACTTTTCATTTAATTGAAAAGTAATATGTTTGTGATATAGATTTTCTGGGAGGCTGGAGTTGTTCAATGTTTTTGCGAAACTTTTCTGTTTGAGGTATTTGTCGGGTGTCGTCCCCATTATGTGAACAGTTGTTCGGTTAGTTGGTAGACCTACTAATTTCAGGGGTACTTAGATATGACTTTGAAAAGTTTCTTTATATCAGTATACAAACATATAGATCCGTTAATGTCGTCAGTTGTAATTTATATCGACCTACGAGTTTAGAATCATGGAAAAAGCAGGGTAGGCCTACTTACACTTAGGCGTTTGCTCACTGAATCAGTCTTGCCGGCGTTTATCGAGCAGCTCTCGACATCGTACACTTTGATACTTCGAATACGATTTTCATTTCTCGGAATCATTTCAATTTTGAGTCGATATGAATATTTGGTAATTGTTCACGCTTCAGGGAAGAGTGACATTACATAGGACCAACATAGGTACAATTGTAAAATTGAAAATCACAGGAGCTATGTGTTTAGCACGTCTTCACCGGTTAAACCCATTGTTATCATGATTTGTTTTCAGATTCTAATCCAGCATCTGTGTCCATTCGTATGTAAATTACTTACGGTAGTATGTGATCGAAAACTATTGATAAGTTATACCGCAAAATTGATCATTTTAAAGGTGTATAGCAATATCAATAGACAATAGATTGACTATACTGTATATATCGTAATATAAAATAAAGTATATATTTGCCAACATATTATATTAAAAACATTAACAATGGTTTATATATATAAATATACATAATCATAAATTATTACATTATTGAAATTTAAAAGCACAAACTTACAATACAATTACAAGTCAGAAACAATTATATTATTGTTTTTATTATATATAGGTTTTGTCCAAGTGTGTTGCTGTACCTAGCAAGTGTCGTTCCCGGCATCTACTTACTGGAGTTACAACTGTATGAAAACCGGATCGACTATCGGGATGAACAGGGATGGGACGAGTGTGTCAGCTATGCAAATGACAGCACTGTGGCCCTTTCAGAAGTTAACGGGGTATGTAATTTTATATTTACTGCACGGATTTGTCAGTATGATATTGTTATTATTATCGTTACAATTATTATGGTACATTTTACTGATTTTATTTATTTATTTACTTATTTATTCATTTAAAGGGGCTTTGCGTCTAAATGTTTTGCTTACAACTTAACCCCATTCACAACTTCAATAATTTTGTATTTACTTTAATTTAATTATTTATGTATACTTTTAATCTGAGATTGTGAATAAAGTTATATTATATACAATATAATGTGCATTATGTTATATGGGTGGATTCAGAACTGCGGCATGCGCGTATGTAACATTTCAGAGTTAAATATTAATGTAGACCTTCATCGGTGATCCAAGGCACCCTAACCACCAAAGTTCACAAATACAATTCCAAAGATAAACATTCCTCCATCCCACCCATTTTAAACATTCTGGATTCGCCACTGGGCACTAACTATATACAGAGGCATTTACAGTACTGCGAAAAAAACTCGTAAGATGAAAGGTACCTTAAAGTGGCAGCTTCAAAAATAAAATTTGAAATGCAAAGTAATTAATTTGTTTGTTTTAAACAGGTAACCATACCGATATCGTTGAGTGAAAGTGATTGGGTGCTCGCACTTGAACAAATATTACTGTGTCTTTTGGTTCTGGGACGATGGTTGCTTCCAAAAGGGGAGCTGACACGTGATCAACTATCGCAACTTTTACTCGTCTACATCGGCATGGCAGCTGACATTCTTGAATTTTCAATTGAAAATTTAAAAGAAGACAATGTGAAATGTAATGCTGTACTCATCTATATGATTCTAGGACTCTGGGCCTGGAGCCTACTCCAGTTTACGCTCGTGCTAACGTCCGTTAGCGGCGCTAAGGTGCGAATGTTTAAAAAGACGAAGAAGATATACATTTGTCGAGCGTGCCTGTGCTGTGAGAATGAGATATGGGCGTTGTCGATCACACTACTGATGCAGGATGGACCGTTCCTGGTGATGAGGCTTTATCTTCTTATCCACCATAACATTGTCAACCAAATGATGATTTTCTTCACGTGCAAAAACCTTCTAGTCATAATGTTGCAGGCTTACAGAATTCTTATCGTCTGCACCGATTCAAATCAGATCGAGCCAGCGGCAGATAGTGGTGACGCTGTTGAGGTGATGGAAGACGCAAGTGCCCCAAGGAAGAAGAGTTCTCAGAGTGGTGATATGGTGGCACTAGATGTAAAGGGTGTGTAAATTCAATTTGAAAGTGTAATGTAAAAATGTATATTGAAATGTAAATTAACAGGAAAATTATTTTAGATAAAAGCCTAAATGGTTAACTCATTAAACAACAGAAACTTTGACACGTATTTCTAAATAAATTGCCTGCTACAGGACGGTAAGCACATCCCCTTCTCTATGGTACCAGTGTATACCGGCTCAGCTAGAGTGGAAGTAATTGTTTTCTTAAATTATTATATAAAGGACATTGTAATAAAAAAAAATTAAACTCGTTTTCAACTAAATTATTGTAAAACCATTCAGTAGTCTGAACAAAATCATTCCTTTTCTATCATTCTATTCACAGGCCTACTAATCATTGATTAATGGCTTTGAATGTGATTGAGTGCCACTGTGAATATATGTCATGCATCCTTTACAAATGTTATTTATTATTATGACTTATAATGTATTAAGCTCTGTCTACACTATCAAACTTTATGTGACAAAAAAATGTGATGTGCCCAAATATAAACATGATGATGTCATACCACTACCATATTTGGGTATATCACTACCGTATTTGGGCACATAACACTTGTTTTTAGTGTAGATAGAGCTTAAGCTCTCAACAGCAGGCTACTTAATTAATACACTTCTACTATAAATATATATTTTCTCATTGCTGTATCTCCATACTACAATATTTCCCATTTTATAGGAATATTTCGTAATACAGCATATCATTTGTTGTTTTACATTTGGTGTCTGTATATTGTAAGAGGTGGGTTATGGTCTTGATACTAGGCGATACATGTGAAACACATGTGATGCTGTATTACCAAATGTTCCTATGATACTGAGAATCTAGATACAGTATCGAGAATCTGGTGATATTTGGTTTGCTTCTGGTATACGTGTAAAACATTAATATTTCCAGCCTTTGTTTCTTTGCGGGAATTTCGCAATATAAGGTAAACTGCCTCATACAACGTACATTTTTAAAATAACCATCGATTCATGGAGTCCATTAAATAAATTCATAAATAATCTAGTAATATCACTTATTTATTAACATGATGTTTTGTGAAAAAACGGTTTGTTTTGTGACTAATAAAATTAATAGAACTTTGAACGGATGTATTAAATGTGTACATACTTTGATTATGTTTTATGTTCGCTAGTGTAAGCATTATTGTACTGCAGTTTCTGCAGTAACTCCATTTTTTCTGTATTTCTCCATTTTGTTTAAGATTGGTTCCCACTAGGACGATTATCAGACTTTTTGCTTGTGATTGGTCAACTTGCTTACGTTGCGCTTACGTCCTTGCGTTGCGTCCTAGTGGGAACCAAGCTTTAGGGCCGTTCACTTATGCACAGTGTTTAAACCTTCATTTTAAACTCTTTGGATTTTGTTTGCTTGACTGTCGGTAAACCAGCAGCCTTTTTCAATTGACTTACTGGTATCATTATATTGACAATTTTCTAAATATCGTAATTATGTTTCCTTGTAAGATTAAAATTGCCAATCTATTTAAAATGCTTCAATTTAACACTTTCTTTTAAATTTGATACATGAAGGAATCATACATACTAATAATAAAACCAAATAATTTAAGTTATGATTTTAAAAGCAATATTTTATAATCATCCTCTAATTAATATTAACAGCTCCTATGGGAATTGTCTATAAATAGAACATGTCCGTTGGCAAACAAAGTTTGAGCTGACGGATACAATGCGACTCAATTGTCACAGTGCGTCTTATGCTAATGTTGCTCATACAATTACGGTTTCCTTGTAGGAAATCATAAAATATTAAACATATTCGTATCAAGTAGAAACATATTGTGTCGCTTGGGTAAACATTCAAAATAGAGTGTAAATATGTTCATGAACTTTATGTGTGTTAAATGTAACATGGTTTTGTCTTATATTATAATGTTGTCGGATACTTTTGATTAACTTTCAGATACTACGGAGTGAGCTTGACCATCAAGTACAGTAAACAACCTTGTTTTACAGACCCGTAGCCATGGGTCGGGGGGTGGGGGGGGGGGGGTGTTTGAACGAAGCCCACCGTTTGCTAAAACCGGCTCCGCTTAGCCAAGAGAAAATAAAAATAAAAACAAAATCAAAAGAAATAAATAAATTATATAAATAGATACTTAATTTAAATCACAAATGTTTGTACTAAATTATAGGTCGTTTTAACATTTAGGCCTTATAATACAATATTATAATTCAAAGCCTGAACTTGAAGTTAAAATGTTCTTATTCTAAAAATGTTCTTGTCTTGCCCCCAGACCAATGATAGTCAGTCTTTTCGATGTTTACAAGCTCAAGTAGTATACGTATAAAACGCCATATGTGCCAAAATATTTATCTTTTTACTAATATATTGAGCCAAAACTCCGTCTGGAACCCAGACTAGGTCAACAGGTTCATCACATTCAACTCTCTCTTATTATTTCTTAAAAGCCGTTCAACGCAAACACAATACAACCACAATGTTGAATGCGTTGGGATTTTTGCTGTATTCTGTACTGTATGGTTGTTGTTTATTAATATATAATAAAATGTTGATTCAAATTTCAAATAAAAATTGATAAAGTGCTGTATAATAACTAATTAATTTGAATTTCAATTTAATCTTTTTTTTAAATTAATGAATAAAATCATTAATTCATGAAATGCAACAGATGTGTTGATGTATATCTTTAATTGAATATTGTACAATAAACCATTATTTATGAATAATAGTAGACAACATTTCCGTCACAAACGCCACGACGAATGCGTTACCGATCAACATAACATTGCAGACTCCCAAAAAATGTTATATGAGAGTGCAATTTCCGAGCATCTGGAGGTGCCATATTATTTTAAATGTCGCTCATCGTAATCTCAACCATGGTGGGAAAAAGGTGAATTTTGAGTCCCCTGCTGGTTTGTCGGTTAACAAATTCTAACCCCTCCTGGCTACGGGCCTGTTTTAGGGTATGGTGAGGAAGCTGTGGGGATTATGTGGGGATGGTGGTGGGATACTATGTGGGGGGGGGGGGTGCTGTGGGTTGGGTGTACTATGGGGTGCTGTGAGGATAATGTTATGGGGGTGATTCGAGGTGCTGCGTAGATGTTGCGGTATGTTGTGGGAGTGATGTTGAGATTCTACATTATTTATCAAAATTATTATTATTTTTCTTGTAATAATGGATATATCATAATAGTATTACATAATTATCCTTTAAAAAATAATTACGAAACTGATACCATGATTATTATCTGAATAATGAACTCCGCCATGTTAATCCGACAATCAATTATGTTTGCGTAAATTTACCAGACAACTAATTGGGTTTAATAAGTGATATGATAACAATAATTATTATTACGTAAACAGAAATACGAAGGTCACATTTTTAATATAATGAACAACAAATGAAATTATTTACTTTTTTGAACTTGCCGAATTACTCTATGAACCAAATTAAAGATCATATTAGGCACGTCCAACATTCTATAGGACGTCTGTATCATCATTATAGTATTTATTAACATTGTTATTGATTATAAACTGTATGTCCTTAGACACACAGACCACAGGTCGATAAATTCCTGTTAGGATTTTGACTACGATAATGAAACAGGCGCAGGGAATAAGATATTAATGACATAAGGGATTCTATATATATGTTATTTATAATACTGTTTTAATAAAACATTTAATTATAAGAATAAGAATATCACAATGACTCAACACTATGTTTTACACCTATAGATTATCTTTAAACCCACAAAATGTCAACACTGTACATAACGTTCAAAAGGGTGAAATGACAATTCGATCAATCAACTATGATATAAATCATTATTATGGTTTCAAGCAAGGAATATATCGGCAATACTCCTTAAAACCCATTCCTTTGACTAATTTAAAATCTTTTGTTTAGAATAATTACAGAATAACTCCGTTGGGACACCTTTGGAAACATTGTCCATAGTAAAACGAATGAGGGGAAATGTTTTAACAATACGGTCATATTTTAGGGATGTCCCTATTATAAAAGGGACACTTTTTATGGGTCCGAATTTCTTTCTGGTACATTGTCTGTTTTGTTTTGTTGTATGTTACTATGTACGGATGTATATAATATGAAAGGAAAGAAATCAAGAAAACAATTACTTGTATAATTTATTATTCACGCAAATGTGGATGGGAGCGTGGTTGTAGCGTGCTTGTATTTGGTACCGTAATTGTTCATGGTTTTTATAGCACATTCATTCGAGACTATTCTGTAACTAAACAAAACCCATCAGTTGTTGCCTCATTCATTGCAAATATTTTTTGCGCAGGGGGTATAATCTCTGTTCGATACAACAAACAAGCACTGTTATTATTGTTGTGATTTGAATAAATCAATCTATTTTGAATTTAGGGAAATTCTACAACACAAATGTAAATAATGGTCTCTTGGCGTTTACTGAAATGAAATTCAATTGTTCCTCTACTGACCCATGGCAACCACGTTGTTTGATAAAAGACACAGGGAATCGATATCTTCTATATTTTTCGAAAAGTGTAGCCCACCATATACCATAATATTTACGAGCGAGACCAAGTACGACTTAACGTCCTTATGATCACCATTGTTTTTAGAACAGAGAATGTGGCATGAATGTAGGTCAGACAAATGGAGTTCAAATATCAATTAATATAAAACATTTCTCGTTAGACATTATCCATAATGAGCAATTTATAGCACTTATGCGGATTACTGCCATTGGCGAATAAGCGTTACATTTGGCGGAGTTAGCCTAGGTTCTAAACTGTATAGGCCTATTTCGACTTAATTATTGAAATGATTAAAAGTGTAGCCCACCATATACCATAATATTTACGAGCGAGACCAAGTACGACTTAACGTCCTTATGATCACCATTGTTTTTAGAACAGTCGAGAATGTGGCATGAATGTAGGTCAGACAAATGAAGTTCAAATATCAATTAATATAAAACATTTCTCGTTAGACATTATCCATAATGAGCAATTTATAGCACTTACGTGGATTACTGCCATTGGCGAATAAGCGTTACATTTGGCGGAGTTAGCCTAGGTTCTAAACTGTAGGCCTATAGGCCTATTTACTAGACTGTCGACTGACTAGCATATGCCAATCAGGCATGGGGAAAGTCTATATGGTGGAGTAGCATGCAACCCGATAATTGCAAGACACTCAAGTTATACAGGGTTCTGGGGCCTAAGTCCCTGAGAAGAGGACCACGGAGAGAAACATCATTGCGCTAAGACGGTGTAGTGTTTTAAACACTGTTTACGGAGTGATTAATTTACAAACAAAACTGCAAATTCATATAAAATTTCGTTCCTTTTGACCATCAATTTTATATCGACACCAACTATAATTATGTTATCCGCATAAGAAGTATGCTGTCGCCATGGCATAAAATAATATTGATTTGGGCGGCGGTTAATATAGTAACTGATTTCCAATCGAGTATAGACCTGACCGTTTATATTCTGAATATAAATGAATAATATTCTGTAAATAAATGTCGTCCTCTATCTTGTTGTTTCAAACACTGTATACGCTCCAATATAGCCGCTGAGAGCGTCAGTCTTCATTGGTTGATCTCGGAAAATTATTTAAATGCTGCCCTCTCTAATACTTATGTCACTAGAAAGACGTTGCCAAGGAACATTAATCAATTTCTTAATCAAAAATTCTATATCAATGTCTTACGATAATAATGAAAGAATACGTGTAAAGGATTCAAACAGCCTATTGGTAATAAGTGCCCATCGTATTAAATAGGTGTAATTAACAAGATATACAGTAGGCCATGGGCTAGGCTTAATTACTATAATTAAATAGGTCTATATATAGATAAAAACCTTTCCACTTAGCTAATCTATTCGCGCAAATATAAAGCGTTGTGTTATTTATCATTATGTACATCTTTAAACAACGCTAAAAGTAAATAATGTACATTGTAAACAGATTTAAATTCGTGAATAATCGATAATGAAAACATAAATCGATAATGACTGTTTGAATTTCTATTATCCGTGAAAATTGGCACCCAATCAGGAAGAGAGATTGTATCCCATTCTGCTCTGCCCTTCGCAGTAAATTTGGGCAGTAAATCTCATCGGCTCGTCCAAAAAATGATTTGTCTACAATAAAAGATCCTGCAATTGGTTACGAAATCTAGGGAAGATGAGTGTGATATAAAGAGATTTGCTAATAATAGTCCTATAACATATTATGGCTGTTGGTGCCAAGAAGGAGTTATTCTACTAAAATCTCTTTGGTGCCTTTTTTATATTTTACTATAATTCCATATTAATTATGGTACATAATAAATAGTTTTTTTTCTCTGTAACCATCAGCTTTAAGCTGCTTTATATGATCTTATTGTCGAGGCAATGTCATTATAGCTAGGCTATAAGTCTTAAACACCAAACAACTTGGTTGTCAATGATAACGCTTTGATTCGATGTATTTCTCTATCAACAAGACTATTGTGGTGTTCTGAAAAAAAAAGATGGAAAAGAAAATATGTAATTCAGTCGTTTCTGTTGTCGCCATAACGTGTGAAATAGTAATAAGAGAAGGTGAATATAGTAATAAGAAAAGGTTGAAATAGTAATAAGAGAAGGTGAATATAGTAATAAGAGAAGGTGAATATGGTAATAAGAAAAGGTTGAAATAGTAATAAGAGAAGGGTGAAATAGTAATAAGAGAACGGTGAAATAGTAATAAGAAAAGGGTGAAATAGTAATAAGAGAAGGGTGAAATAGTAATGAGAAGGGTGAAATAGTAATAAGAGAACGGTGAAATAGTAATAAGATAAGGGTGAAATAGTAATAAGAAAAGGGTGAAATAGTAATAAGAAAAGGGTGAAATAATGATAAGAAAAGGGTGAAATAGTAATAAGAAAAGGATGAAATAGTAATAAGAAAAGGGTGAAATAGTAATAAGAGAAGCGTGAAACAGTAATAAGAGAAGGGTGAAATAGTAATAAGAGAAGGGTGAAATAGTAATAAGAGAAATGTGAAATAGTAATAAGAGAAGGGTGAAATAGTAATAAGATAAGGGTGATATAGTAATAAGAGAACGGTGAAATAGTAATAAGAGAAGGGTGAAATAGTAATAAGAGAAAGGTTAAATAGTAATAAGAGAAGGGTGAAATAGTAATAAGAAAAGGGTGAAATAGTAATAAGAGAAGGGTGAAATAGTAATAAGAAAAGGGTGAAATAGTAATAAGAAAAGGGTGAAATAGTAATAAGAGAAGGGTGAAACAGTAATAAGAAAAGGGTGAAATAGTAATAAGAGAAGGGTGAAATAGTAATTAGAAATGGGTGAAATAGTAATAAGAGAAGGGTGAAATAGTAATAAGAGAAGGGTGAAATAGTAATGTGATGGAAATAACGATGGAAACAATTGCCACTTACGGGAGACTAGTATCATATTGATACCCCATACGATACTCCATATCCAGCCGACAAGAAGAAACGTGATTGTGAACATTTGCGATAAGCCAACACACACGTTGCTTATAAAGGCCTCCTGTAGAACATCAGGATCACGTTTTGACAAGCCTTGTGGATTACTGCATACAAATATACTCACAGCGCCAATCAACGTTCCTGAATAGAAAAACAAGTTGTTATGAATAAAAATTAGATCGGATTAAATGTTGAAATAAAAACAAGATATTTAGATATACAACTTCCTTATCTGAAAACCGGAGATTTTGTGATTTCTAAGGAAACATAAATAATCACCTGCATATTACAATTAATAACATGGATATTTTTATCCCTAAAAATTACTTAGTACGGTATTTCATCTGGAGAAAAATACTTTCAAAGGTACATTTATACACTAAAAGTAGGCCTACAGCATAACATAAATGCTAAACTTATAGATTTAGCAGACGGTCAATGTTTTGCCTATCTATATTATCTAAACTCCTCTTTTGTAATTTTCCCTAGACTATGGAAAAATGTTCCCAGAAGATATTAAAAATTGCACTTTGGTCACCAACTTCAAAGCTCAAATTTTGATCACCTGATTTCATCATACTAACTTTGACAATATGCCCTTTTAGGCCTAATTTGTATTTTCGTTTTTAATGTAAGTCATGTATAATATTTTGTAGGCCTATATTTAGTTTATGTATTGTTTTTATGTCATTTTAACTAACTTGCTAACTTTATTTATAAATTATTGTTGTATTTCGTTGGAGAGCAAGATCAGTTAATTCTATTGCTTGCTCCTGGCGGCAAGATTGTGCTTGATGATGCCGAATAAATATTATTATTATATCATACAATAACGTTTTAATCCGGCTAACAAGCATTATTCCTTGTCGCTGTTTGCAGTTTCAGTTAAAAATATATAAAGTTTGAAGATCATTCATTTTAATGTATTAACAATATCTAGTATTCTAGAATAAATAAATGTATTATACAAAAGAGAAAACATATGCATCGTACGCATCTATACACCATCAACCCTATAATCTAGAATAAACTTACCAGTCCCAGGTAAAATTATGTTTAAAAATGCACAGACAAAGGCGAGCTTAAGTGGCATGTAAGGTATAGTCGATAATAGAGAGTCATTTTCCCAAATTGTTGCGTAGATTACAGATAGTTCCATTTGTTTTGCCATGAAATCCCGTTCTTCTCGGTTGTCATTGCTCTTCTTGAAACTTCCAGCTATCCGATTCCAAATGCTTTTCTTATTATTAGCAATTTTCTTATTCGCTTCAGTCTTCGTTCGCCACACCGTAAAAGCCTCCACAACTGCATCGTTATACTTTATAGACTCATCTATCTGGAATTCTTTAACCACCACCTCAGCTTCCATCATTGGTTCTACGATTGAGGATCTTCTACCACGATTACTAAACATACCATTGCATTCTTTTTAACGTATCAATTTAGTACTCGTACAACGTAATTAGCCTATCCAACAATAACGAATTTATTTTATTCACAATTATGCAGTAAAGGTGTTAAGTAGTGTCTCACAAACTTGTATGTTTGAAAGCTGTATTTATTTACCTCCATCGATTGGTTATCATTTGCACAATTGCATTGTTTTCTTAACGACTACATTGTGCAACAATACTTCATGATTCGTTAAGTGACTTTCGATTTTCAATTGTCCGTATTTACATATTTATATACTTTTGAATAGGTTTGGTCAATAATCTTACTTCTTATACGTCGATTTTGTATTTGTTACGCTTTTTAAAATATATATTCTATCCCCAAGGTCTTAATTGACGCTACGTGACGAACTTTGACCCGCGCATTCAACCACTTACAATCTTCCTCAAAATCACGTGCAATCATCAGAACCTACTCGTTGTTTCAAACTTTTGTTTACTATACTCATCCGATTCTCCACATTGCCATCACAGTATGTAGCGTTTGGATGTTAAGGTCTGTCTACACTATCACACTTTATATGACAACAAAATGTGATACCCATATGTATACGATGATGTAATACCACTACAATATGTGGGCATATCACACATAGTTTGATAGTGTGGAGCTTTAAGATATGTGAAATTATTTGCCATGTGTACAAATCGGCTAGTAATAATTATTGTACCTAAACTAATTTATCTTTAAAATAAAATTTAATGACAAAAAGGATTGACGTTTCGGAATCATAGTGGAACATTTTCAGGAACTAGGTGGAGCCTAGCCTTTAGGCTTTTCAGCCTTAGTAACTAATTATTAAGTATTTCCTGTCACCCTTTGGTGCTTGTTATTTTAAGAATGGTTCCAAAAACAACTTCGATCTTTTTTATCATTAAATTTTATTTAATAATAAGTTAGATTTCTCTATGATTATATTATAGTAAACATCTCTAAATTCGTAAACTAATATATGTTTATTTATTTACTTATAACTATAAGTTGATACAATTTTTAAATCTTCATAAAATGAGAGTCAGTTAGAGCCAATTTACACTGAAAACTGCGAGCTTGTCCCACGTAAAATCTGTATCTATCTTGAGCGGAAAACACCAGGCAGTCCGCTCCGCGTTTGTGTAAATGATCATATAATAGGAATAAGGATTCTCGTCTGTGTAAATTGGCCTTTAATATGAAAATTACTTCTGAAAAAAAGTGACAGTCCTATCACAAAATACTTATTCTACACGAATTGTCTTAATTGCAGCCTCTTGTGGTCACATCCTCATAAACGCTCGAGCTACAGATACAGTAGTGCTAAGGTTGCGACTCTCTTGTTGGGTCTTTCTGTGATGATCTGAAAAAAAAAAGATTTTTAGCACTTTAGTAGTCGACTTTTGATTAATTTCGTTTTCACGAATATACGTTTTAGCTTTTCTAATATATTCAGTCTTGTTATGGTTTTATTATGATTATTATTACTGCATAAGAGTGTGTAATAAACCTGTTATGGCCGACTGTGCAATATAGTTATCGATTGGTATGGAAATTAATATAACACATAATATACACACAAAAAGAACAGGTTTTTGTCGGGAATGTAGTCTTTTTCTTCCCTTATTTTGTTTTTTTTATCATCAACTGTGTCGATGTGGTGAGCGAGGTATTGAAATGTAATGTGTTCGAACAATGATATCTCTTTTAGAGACCAACACTCTTTTACTGATTTATGATGAAAGATGGAAAATGACACAAAAAAAAAAGCTTACTTGCTAAAAGAACCATATTGACACCCCACGTTATGCTCCATATCCAGCCAACCAGAAAGAATGTTATCGTGAACATTTGTGACAGGCCTACGCAGAGATTGGAACAGCAGAGTTGCATTACTTCGTCTTGCTTACGGTCATCTTGAGGTGTACTGCTGCTTAAGCAGAGCACACTAAACCCGGACAAGATTGTGCCTAAGAGAACAACAGAATGTTAGGCCTGCTTACCTTAAGTGAAGAACACAATTATTTACTCTCCAAAGCCCTAGTTACGGTACTTTAAATCATTTAACAGCCTTAGTGCCGTTCAAGCCAGTGTTCTCTACTGTATATCGTTTCCAATATAGAGCATACTTATCAAAGGAAATTTGAATATCCCGGTAGCACAGGTGACCTAACTTGGCAATCAAATGCGTTGTCATTCATCCTGACGCAATGTATAAAAAGCTGTGAAAACTAGCTTACTTTAGTATTGGGTACAACCCCAGTTATCTAGAGGATTATTAGTACTGATCTCTTAGGCCCTGTCTACACTATCAAACTAGTTTGACAAAAAAAGGTGTGATTTGCCCAACTATGGTAGTGGATGACATCATCGTGTCCATATATGGACACATCACATTTGTGTTGTCACATATAGTTTGATAGTGTAGACAGAGCTAAAGATGACCTTCCCGGTGTCATAATATAAATTCTGTAATACAGTGCCACATTATGTATCACATCATCATATCACCAAAACATCGAACGTTCATGTTTATATCGGATTAATATCAGTAAAAGGATAAATATTTTGGCCTATTTGGCGTTTCATGATTATATATTATTATTGTAAATGTATGCTTGTTTTTTTTCTTGGACTGTTTCAAATCTGAATGAAAAGAAATGAAATAATAATAACGTCAACTGGTGAGCTAAAATAAAAAAGGACAATAGGCCTAAATTAAGGTAAGTCTAATGTTTATCATTAGATGATTGACAACGATCTCTTCAATTGCTATTATTGTTATCTTTGCGTGTCTCTTCGTGTCTGTTATTACTTATTTGAACTTATCGTAGATGAACAATTTAGAATACAAATTGCTAATAATGACAGAATAAAATCAATATGATTATTATGATCAGTTCTACCTATTTTCATTCCTACGCACAGAATATTATTAATACAGTGAGTATATCTCGATATCTTACAGCCATTATAATATTATGGTAGATCGTGCAATACGGTCTAAATTTCAATTGTATATTATTAGAATGTAATTAAACTCAATATTGGTTCAGACGCAATTTGCATAACCATATACTTAAAACATACTTGATAATATTGTGAGTTGCCTGAAATATTATTAATAACACTGTAATAATGATGATGATAGTTATAATATTAAAATGTTAATGACCATTGAAGATGCGTAACAATGACAAGATGATAATGACAGAGACGATGATAATGGAACGCAACCAAAATTAACCGATAATTACGCGATAAAAATTAACCGATAATTAACCGATAAAGTTCCTGTGGAAACGGGGTTTAACCGATTCCGCTCGAAAAATTAACCGATAATCATCTCTCATTCGAATGCGATAACTTGTAACCTTTGACCTGAAGAACAAATTGTTGCTTTGTGATTGGGATCTTGGTTGTTCGGTAATGTCTGGTCATGTGCACTTTATTTTTAAATAATTATCTGATTGTTTATAATTTTTTTATGGCTGCGGAAATATGGCCAAAGATGATGACTATGATTATGACGTCACATCATTGATTCATATTACGTTGATTAAAATTGATAGATAGAGATAATTATAATATGAAACCGGTAATAATAATGTAAGTTGATAATGACATTTTGTAAATTTTCTCCAAAACAATTTGAAATCGGTTGGATATTTCATTATCATCATCATTTACGCTTGAATGCCATAAATGAACACTAGATTAAATAGCAAATCCAATGCAATTACTATTAAGAAGTTTAATAAGTCTTTATTATAGCGTCGACATGGCAACCGAAATGAATAACAATACAACGTTACAAATAGCCTACTTAACACAAACGAGTATCGTTGGATTGGGCAACAGAAAAATGCCACAATTAAACGTTAGTTTAAAGTCGACAATTAATAAAAAAATTATGAAATAATGTTCATGTTTCTACAATAAAATACTACTTTTGGAAATATATTTTACGAACAGAAAATAAACAATGAATGGTATATCTGGAACAATGTTTTAAAAGAAAGAATGATTGTTATTACTTCATGTGATGTGCCCATATATGGACATGATGATGTCATATCACTACCATTTGGGTATATCACTACCATATTTGGTGAATGATTGTTATGGTTGGAAATAATAATATGTTCTAAAACAGTAATTTGCAACCCTACTAACTGTGATGATATACAGCTCTGTCTACACTATCAAACTTTATGTGACAAAAAAAATGTGATGTGCCCATATATGGACATGATGATGTCATATCACTACCATTTGGGCATATCACTACCATATTTGGGCAAATCACATTTTTTGTCAAACTAGTTTGATGTAGACAGAGCTTTAGTAATAATATTCAACAGTGTTTTTCATTGATCTTACGTTCATGTTATTTTACCTAGTAAAGTACGTTGCCAAGTAGATTAGTAGAACATACATTTTTTAATGTTTGTATTAGGCCTATTTATAATAAAATATTATTAAATAAAATACGGTATACATCAACAGTTAAACATTACACATTTTCACCAATGACGTAGTGGTACCAGTCTGATAGTGACATTCATTTAAGAAAACGGAAAAGACCTACCTAGTCCTGGGATTACAATATTCAGAAACAGGCAGATGTAGGCAAGCTTAACATCCATATATGGAATTGTAAAAAGAAGGGAATCTCCAACACGAGTGTTGGCATTCTCTACAAGTTCTCCATTCTGTGCGTTTATTCCCTGACCAATGATGGCGGCAGCTTGTATCTGGTATTTAATGATCTCTGAAGACGGGGCTAAGTTTTGGCCATTTTGAGCGGCAACATTATGAGGCAGACTTCCAGGAATCAAGGACGTTCTTGAGTTTTTTCTTGAATGTTGTTGATCAGATGGATCAGAAGTTGCATCTTCCTTGACGGTACTATCGGCCCTTAGAAGATTGGTGTTCGGAGGTAGGGAGATACTTTGCAGACGATTGCTCTTCCAGTGTGCCGCCGCTGTCACTACCGCAGAGTTACGAGAAGGGTCTTCAATGTTGCTGTTCAAAGTCGTCTTACTGAGTCTTACCTCTGATGTATTTGGTACTGTCTCTGTTGACGTCATTTTAATTTTCAAAAAATTCCATTTAAAAATAACAATATTACTAGATTATTTTTAAAGAAAAATCCATTAAATTGATTAATTCAAGAAGTGTTTTCCAGAGATGTAAATCAACAAATTATTGAATTCCTGAACAAATCAGACAATAAAGTTAGAGCATGAAGATCACAAATATAAACCTCTTCGGTATATCAGACGATATGCATATTCATTACCGCTAGCTTGCTGATAGATTGTTCACAAACATTTTTACTTCTTACACAGCATGCGGATCGCTGACGTTTGCAAGCCAAACATACGGGGTATCTGTTACTTAATATTTTATTAGCACTCAATAAAGATGATATATTATCATTTATAAATTCATCTGCGATTGAATCAAACGATAGGGGGCGGTGTATGAAACTGATACCATCATTTTTTAACCTTTTCCATTTGTTATTTCTCAATTTCAAAATTGTAAAACCTGAATTTTTACTTCAATTAAGGAAAAATGTCACAATCTGTTTATATCATGTGCTTATAGGTGAGTGTGAGTATTTGCTTCTGATATTAAACACAGGAGAATAAAAAGAAAAACTCGTTTAAGCATAAAAAGCCTAAGTTGACTTCACCTCTGGTACTTCATTTCGTATGGTATTATCATCGTCATCACCGTACCACCACTGGCTATATCTTAGGAACTTTAAGTAAGTAACCGTAAGTCTATTTTATACCATAACTTACGTTAATCCAAGCTGTATAACATACAATATCGTATTCAGAAAAAAGCCATAATTACAGTAGGCCTACATTTTTATTGTCTGAAATGAAAGTTGGATTTATAATCAAAATAATAAATTATAAAATAATAATACATTCAAATAGGCACACTAATAATAATATAAAATAAATTTATTCACAATGTTTGAAAACATAATTTTACATTAGTTAATGTGAAGTAGTAGTAGCAAAACGAATTAGTAATATAGACAAACACTGCCGTTACTAAGTATTCCTCAAATTAAAGACCATTTTAAAATCAGTAATTATTAAACCATCCAATTAGGAACCAATGTGTGCGGACCAGTGGCATAGAACACAGTTAGGTAAACCCGGAAAGTCCCTGGGTAAACCGTACCACTACTGGCTACTTAATTTGACGTATTAGAAGCAGCTGCGTCCTGCGATAAGTTTTAGAGCGTGCACAGAACTACAGAAACAAGGTACAAACGCTGAGGATGTGGTCAGAGGAGAGCGTATTTAAATTAATTTAGAGGTATAATTATCTAGCAACTGTTTCATTTATCATTAACGTCAAATTCCATCTTATAACATCAACAGTATCTACTTATAAGAAATAATATGTTATTTCAAATTCTTCAAACAATACTTCTAAACTCAGTTTTATAGTTACGCTTATTTACAACAACACCTACATGGGAGTATGTATTCTTTGTAAACTTGGCCTCTATTGAAAAATCAGTCTCGCATAAACCAAACGGCTTTCAATGCACTGATAACTGAGCTTCAAACAGGGAAATACATTATATAGAGATTCCGTTACAACATGAACTACCGAAGTAGGTATGTATTTTATACACTACGCATTTCCATAAAAAGAGACACATAATGATAAACGAACAAAAACATATGTTTTAACAGTCCAATATCGCATATTCAGAGAATACCTATACGGAGTATGGATACTTTATTGAGTGTCGGGGGTGAGGGTGTCCCCTTAGGCGTTCTACTATAGCGCGCCTGTATAAAAAATAGTGATATTTGTTTCTAAAGCTCTGTCTACACTATCAAACTATAGTTTGACAAAAAATGTGACGTCCCCAAATATGGTAGTGATATGACGTGATCGTATCCATATATGGGCACATCACATTTTTTTGTCACTTACAGTTTGATAATGTAGACAGAGCTTTACATTGTGTTGATTTTGCGAAAATGGGATATCGCGGAAAAACGCATTCAAACAGTGATACAAGTTTAAGGTTTATACGGGCGCGTATTACTATAGAAATTGACCATGCGTAGTTCATTGTTTTAATAATAATCCGTATCATCGCTTATGCGGCATCATCATAAATTAAATTGGTTAATAAAACAAATACTTAAACATACTAGACGATAAACAAACAAATATGTTCACGTTGGCTTATATACACTTTAATCAAGTTGCCTGCCGTACCAAAATTATCTAATGTTATTATCTCATATCAGTATCACACGGTGGAATCAGATTGTAAAAAATATATTGAACGTCTGTAAAAATACACAACGAAATTGTTTTTGTTCTAGACCTTCTCCGGATAATCTGGTTGACCAGGCATTGGTTGAAGTGGTAGGTTAGCTGGGGGTGGCTGGCTGTATGGTGCCTGGCTGTATGGTGGCGGATTGGTTACGACCATTGCCTGTTGTGGTGGTGGTGCCGCTGCCGTTGTCGTCACTACTGTGGTTGTAGGCTCATTAGTTGAATGATAATCAGCTGAAAGAAACATTTAAAAAAATGTATTGTACCTGTATATATCAACACATTACATAGGGAGCTTTAAACTTGTGACGACCGACGACCTAGGCCCGTCCTATGCGCCGATGTGTCGTCGGTCGTCGCCGCCTGGCCCTAGAAACCACCAAAACTGTGTCGAGGAGAGACGTCCCGAACTTCCCCGAAGCGTATGCTTTTGAATTTGGTGCGCCACGTAAGGTTCAGGTGACGACCTGGATGTCACACATGAGCATTCTTTCCGGTTTACGGTCGTCGGATCGATTTTTTAGTGGACCTCAACGAATTGAGATGACGTAATGCAATCGATCCCTATGATACTTTATGAAACCAATGATGATGGAAATGAGTGAGATAATGACACGTTCTTACCTGACATTCCTATAAAAGCAGCTCCCCACATAATGCTCCAGATCCAGCCAATCAAAAAGATCCAACACGTCGCCAACTGCAGAAGTCCTACCCAGAAATTGAGACAAAACGTACCAACTTTCCCTCCACCCGACTGACCTGTGTTCGCACAGCAGAACACTGCAAACGCCGCCATAATTGTACCTAAAATCATAAATATAATTTATTTAAAATTAATTTTACTAGAATCATTTACAATTATTAGAAAAACAGTATTTGATTACAAGGTGTATTTTACTATTATTTACTTCTATAATAGGCTATTTACGTAGGCATACAAACAACAGTGTCTTACTAATAAAACTTGTCCTAATTATTTCCACTTAATCGTTTTATCATATTCACTTTGTAAAAAAATGTTTCCAATGGTAATTGATTTTGAACAGCGCCCTTTCGATAAATATTAGAAAATCGTATTAAAAAATATTGAGTGGCGACGTCTTCCGTTCCATGAAAACGGAACACGAATCAACAATCAATTTTGCAATAATTGCTATTATAAATTCAGATAATAATGAATTCAAATTCAGTGGATTGTTAGTCCATACTAAATGGTCAATTCACAAAACTCATTCACGGCCTTTAATTCAATGTAAACACAATATAGAGGCTTCTGTATTACGTTATTGACGAAAACCAAAGCCCAACTTTCACTTAAGTAGGCTATATTATGATAGAACAGAATTTTGCGACCATTTCTTTTTCAATACTGTAATTATTACAAAATAAATTTAGCTTATAACGGTAGTATCTAGGCTATTAGTCTCCGTATTGAATTAGAGATGTGTCTTTATGATCAAATTGGTGTACATATCATATTACTTTTCAACGTATATAAACACGACCAAAATGGAAAAACACAATTGCAGACTGTTTAAACAAATCAATAGGTAAATACATGCCACCATAACAACATCATAATATTATGATCGCAAATTCCCATAGTAGCAGATAAACTTCTTACTACATTGCATTTGATAGGAATATCGTTTAGTATAATGGGGCCCTTAATCAAGTTTAGTATTATAAACTGCGTAACAGGCGCATCGATCTCTATAAATAGTAGGCCTATTAAAGATGTATTGTCCCCCTGAAAAAAACTTTGGGGGACAATACATCTTTAAGTATTATAACCAGCATTCGAATTACAAATATAGATAGTGGATCAATTACCTGTTTGGTTCTAATAATAGGTTCCCATTTGGTTAATTAGCTAATGGCTCGTATTGTCCAATATGCATTTATTAAAAAATATCTTAATTATCAAATACAGAATTTTGCAAATTTATGCTATTAAAAATTTCAAGCTTTTCAAGGACCCAAAATATGGATTTCTCTAGCAGAAGAACTCAAAATTATTAAATTTATATCTTGTTTTAAGTTTAAATTACATGAATACCTTGTTTCTACTATTATTGTTTAAGTTAATAATATATCTGTTTTAAGTTAAATTATACTGCATTCGTTAAGTTAAATGCCTTTTTTGTTCATTATCATATTGTTTTTTACATGTTTCTTATCTTACCTTACTTAAATATATTGCCTGTACCCCACATTTTAAAGCTTAAGCTTCCAGTGGGGTACCCCTTTTCTCATTTATTATCTATTATTTTAGAAAATGTTATCTGTACTTTGTTTTTATTTGAGAAATAAATTTATTATTGATTGATTGATAAAACCAGTCAGCTTTTTTCATTTAGCTAGGTAGCTTAACCTGTTTACCACAGTGATGACTCCCTAGTTTATATATAAAAATGTGATAACAAAATGGTTGCCATACTTGTTATTTTTCATAATTGTTTTAATGCCTCTTTATTTACAATATTATTTGTGCGCAAAATAATGTGAATTTTACCCTACACCAACGCCCCATCCCCTCCCCATCGAATTATCCAAAAACTCCGTGAACAAACCCCAATTATTATGAAAGGGAAACATAAATCGATATTTAAGCCTATATTAGAATGTATGATAAATAGAAGTGTTTTTCTGCATCTGAACTTTAAAACAGACGTCAAATACGCAGCAGTTTCCATGGAAGGGGCCGTCTATGCGTGTCCCATGATTATAGGCCTATACTAAACGATCTACCGTACTATTTTCGATTTTAAATTATGATTTGAATTTCTCACAGAAATATTTCCATAATGAGTATTAACTGAATTCATATGTAATCATGGTGACATTTAAACAACGGTTATAATTTAATTTATGTTACCAAGTAACCAGGCCAAATAATGAGTTACCAAGCAACGACAAAAATAAACATAAAAGCTCTGTCTACTTTAGGCCTAAACAAATATGTGCCTATGTATGGACATGATGATGCCATATCACTACCAAATTTGAGCATATCACTACTATATTTGGGCACATTACACTTTTTTGTCAAATTAGTTTGATAGTGTAGACAGAGCTTAAGAAATTACAGTAGGTATATGGTTAGGCTACCTATCACGGTTAAAATAAAATTTGAAAAGGCGTGTTTTTTTTTTAATTCTGATTTTGATGATGTTATGATGAGATGTGTTCATTTCATTTTGATCGCCACATTAACTCCAAGCACACAAAGTACGTGGATACATAAAAGATAAACCCGCACAAAAAAACATTAAAGTCATAATTCATTTTCATTACTGCACTTATTTTGGCATTTATTATTCCATATTTGCCTTAATGCAAAGAAAATGTATTTCTTCGCACGAAAACTCAAATTCTGTATTTTTTTTCATTGCAAAATACACAATTATGCATTCACAATATTACAATACATTATTAGAACAGACGAACACAACGACTGAGAGGGAATATGCATAATAATAACATAAAACGTAAAATTACGATATTAAATGGAAGATACAGTTCGGTATAATTTTCAGTCGTTAAATCGATTATTGTGCATTATAATTATTATGCGTACTTTACGAATTATTATTATAGAAAATCGAATTTTGATATACGGTAAACAATAGTTAGCAGTATAGGCAATATAGATCAGATCAATTATATTCTTCCTTTCGCGCGACTACTCCACGTGCCATGTCTTTTAAATGGTCGTTTCAGCTAGGCACAGAACGCAGCTAACAATTCTATTTTATTTTTAAATCCTACGAAAAGAACATCTACATTTTTATTTTGTTTAACCTACCTATAAGTCTACATATTTATTTCTTTATTTTTTTCCAGTGTAGTTAGGCCCTAACTGGTTTTAATGCAATGTATCATGCATTTACTTTTAGGTAATTAGCTAACTAGTGTCTCCGACACCACTGAGGTACAGATTGTTACCCCCAACAAAATTGGTTCTCCAAATAAAAAGTGTGGTCTATAGGAATATGAAATAAGGCCCTACCTAGGCATATGAACGTAAGAAATCAAATCAAAATCAACATTTATTTCCAAAATGGTGGCGTCCCCAAAAAAGCAAAAGCTTGTGTCTAATCGAAATAATATTATTTAATATTAATAAGTTTTGTTTGAGAATGTAATAAAGTACTCCTAGGTAGGCTACAATAAAGAAAGTTATTTCTAAAAGTTGTATGTTTCACCTTCTTTCACAATATATAGGCCTAGGCCTAGCCTATTCAAAGAATGTCATGTGTGGTAATATAGCCTACAGTTACCTAAGGCCCAGCCTAGGCCTACCCTGATACTTACCAAATCCAGGAATGAATATGTTGAAAATCAAACAGACAACGGCCATTGCAATATGCATGGCGGGAATTGCGGCTCGGCAGGCATTAGGTTTCTGTTCCGTTTGTACGACCGTAACAGTAGTAACAGTACCACCCGCTTGTTGAGGCGGTGGTTGTCCATAAGGTGCTGCCATATTCAATTTTAACTCTGCTTTAACAAATAAAACTCCTTAATTTCGCGTTAATTATTCCAAAAACTTTAGCAAGAGCGGTTTTTTTTTAAAAGTCAATTTACTGTCCGCCAGATTCTAGAAAATCGTCGATCAGCAGATATCGTAGGATCCCAGCGCTTGTCTGTGTGGTGTTACGGTTAGTTTCGTGGTGGCTTAATCCTTAACTTAGTGCAACCAAGGAAACAGCTACTGTGTTTACGCTAACATTAGAAAACCCAGTAAGCTAACCGTAAGTTATGTTGGTTGAACTGTCACTTGCTAGTTACGACTCCTCACACACTGAGTGGTGTGGTGTCGCTAAGTTCATTCATTGGCTGGTGGAGGAAGTGACGCGCTCTCCTCAAGTAGAAAAATAAAAATTAATAACGACTTCTTTTTCACGCGGAAGATTCTGAATATGATGTAACAGTATTATCAAAATCAGTTCACAGATTTTTTTTTTAAAGGCATATAAGACCGCGACCGAATGAATTTATTTGCCAAATTTAACGTTATATAAGTTCTATCGCACGAATAGTTCGCGCGCGCATGGGGATAACGCGTACTTTTGGAACGAATTATGGCGGTCAGTCACGCTTTCAACAACCAATAACCCAATGTAATTTTAAAACATAATTATAACAATTACGGTAATTATTTTGTAACAGTAATCTTTTTAAATTGAATTATTATAATGCGATTAGGCCTATACAAAAAATCGCATTAAAACTACTAGTACAAGGCTATAGTAGTAGGAATGTTTTTAGATTAATTGAAAACATTTCTAAATCTTCAGTTTCTATTGCATTCAAATTATATGTAAAGAAAAATATTAAGTTTCGTTAACACTTTTGTAATAAATCGTCAACGCATAACATATTGTTTGTCAAAAGGCACAAAACTAACAATAATTGAATTGAATCTATCGTCTAAAAATAATACTATGCATGGTGGATAAGGATGTATAGAACTATTCAATTTCCAGAACAATTATAATGACTGTTAGTGTATGATTTTGACTGGCTTACACAACATTACAAGGCCAACTGTTTCATGTTCTCGATCGAGGTATTGTAGATTGGTCAATCTATAAAAGTTAATTGTGACATCCTCACTACAGCGTGGTTCCCACTAGCGACGCAACGCAAGGACGTAACGCAGCGCAAGTGAATTGACCAATCACAAGCGATGGCTTATTCGCTTGTGATTGCTAACTGTCTATAACTTCGCTTGTCATTGGTTAAAACGCTAGTGGGAACCAAGCTTAACACAACGTAACGCAATCTACGCAACATACGATGTTTGCAGCACTATTGCGTCGTCGGTTCCCACTTTTGTGATTACGCAATACAGCACTTCGCGTCGATACGACGCTGCGTTACGTTCTAGTGGCAACCACGCTTTAGTGAGTTAACTAATGACGACAGTTAATATATCGTTTGTGATTGGTCAAATTACTTGCGTTGCGCCCTTACGTTGCGTCCTAGAAGTATAAATCAAGCTTAAAGCGCAACGCAAGTAATTTGTCATTGGTCACATTTTTTTGCGGGCGCTTACGTTGGTTAATGTGGATGTGGTCGCCTAAAAAGTCAATAGGTGGTGCGTCCGGGATGATAAAAAAACCCCCAAGAAGTCCTAATGTATTATAGTACTTTCTTGTGCTTTTACAGCAGACAGTAATTCGCTAGAACAATATTTGTTATTCCACTTTCTTTCAGATAGTAGACGTACAAATATTTGCACCTCTTAGGCCTACAGCAGGATACTTTTTTGTACAAATAGGCGGACAAATAATATTGTCTCGGACAAACAATTAACCTGTTACTAACGAGCTAGGTCGTCATCAAATTTCTATTTATTATGATGTTTTTGAATCGTACTCATAAATTATTAATTACTGTTAGGGAAGTTACAGTCACAATTTCATTGCGGTGCGTCCTAGTGGGAACCAAGCTTTATCTTGAACGCTACTATAATTATGTATGTTAAGCTCTGTCTACACTATCAAACTGTATGTGACAAAAAAATTTGATGTGCCCATAATGGACATGATGATGTCATATCACTATCATATTTGGGCACATCACGCTTTTTTTGTCAAACTAGTTTGATAGTGTAGACAGAGCTTAACACCAATATTCACTTTTTTTTCTCTCAAATCGTGGGACCGGAAATCGGCTAAGTGTAAACCAGGAAGGAAGATTTAATTCATTCATGAGAACGTAGCTTTAAAAGCTTTTTTATATTGAACGACCCCAGTTGCTATGCGAGAGCAGAACCGGAACAAAAGCATGTTTATCCTTGTAATGTATGTAATAAGAATATGCTTGTGTTGTCTGAATCAACATTGTTTGGACAAGGTAATATAGGTCAACAGAGTTGTTATTGTAAATGTATTTGTATAACACTGTACACCAAACAGGACTTGTGACGTTTTAATGCCTTTAGCTTCACGAAAGGGACAAAGGAAAAGCATCTTAATTGTATATATTCCGCTTTCAAAATGTTTTACTAAGTTATTTTATTTCGTTTTTATTATCGATTTAACCGTTAGTCAAAATAACAAAACAACAAGGAAATCCCAGCAACGAATAAACACTGCAGTCGATGAAGTGTCATATTAAAAAGCACCCGGTCGAATAAGCGTTGCAAACGAAACACAGTACTGTAGTCGAATAAAGCCTGTTTTCCTGTCGACGTTATTCGACGCTATCGACGATCGTTTGAAAACGATCAAGTTGAAATGATAACGATAGCGAGTAGGCCTACCTTTTCCTGTAAATCGTTAACATTTCAATGTTTACGTAGAAGATCGCCGTTTATTGTTAACGATAGCGTCGAATAACGTCGACAGGAAAACAGGCTTTAGTATACCACAAACGAAGAAACGCAACAAACGAAGAATCGCAATCGAATATGTACCAGAAACGGACATAAGAAGCGTCAAACACGAATATAACTCATCGCAATCGAAGAAGAACCACAAACGAAGAATCGCAACAAATAAACATCCGATCATGGAATAAGTAGGGCCTACTATAACGAAGGATCGGCATAAACGAAGAAGTGCGACAAACGAAGAAGTGCGACAAACGAAGAAACGCCAGTGCCGCAAGCAAAGAAACGCCGCAAATAACGAAGAAGTGAGACAAACGAAGAAACGCCAGTGCCGCAAACAAAGCTAAGAAACGATGCAAACGAAGAAGCGCCAGTGCCGCAAAAGAAGAAGCGCCGCAAACGAAGAAGCGCCAACAACGAAGAAGCGTCAGTGCCACAAACAAATAAGCACAATTGAATTTTACAAAGTTTTATGATACTATAAGTACCACAAACATAGAAGCACCATAGTAGAACAAGCAACCACAATGCAAACGACAAAACGAATAAGGCCACAATCAAATAAGTGGCATAAACGAATAAGCCTCGCAGTTAATAATCACGAATTACTGAAGTACCACAAACGAGTGGTAAGTATTGCGACGCAATATCGATACCTGGAACTGAATTTCTACAGAAATCTAAAACAAATATGCAAATTATAATCTAATAAACATAATAAACATCATAAATAAATCATAAAACAGCTATGCCTGTAGTCGCATTTATTCTATAATCATTTTACGGAATAGAGAAAATCTATATTCATGCCAAAAGACTCTAGCTTCAAGTAGGATGCAATTTCCTGTACGTTGAAATTTGTATGAAAAGACAATCTAGTAAACTAAGTAATGTTATATCCTGAAATATATATCTAGAAAAAGAGAAAAATCACCAGTTTGTCTTTTAGAAAATCTATAACACTATATTATATAAACATGCATTATGTAAGTAAACTAGTACCCTATGCGACTCATTGTCCTTGAAAATTTACTAACTACATGAGTCACTTAGCAATTTCTGATAATTAATCAGTATCATTTTATACACTTTTGTACTTAAGTATACAATTGTTCGTTGCTTACTGTTATGGGTCAAGGGTCAGATATTAGCCATAAATAAATATAAATTTTAAATTATCCAAATACAAATTTCTTTTAACTAAAAGAACATATAAAACATAAGCAAGCATTTGACAAAATTTTAACACAAGTAAATTTTTAAAAATCGTCTACCGATACCTTGTACAAATCCTACGGTACTAAACACAGTTTGCCAATTATTTTGCAAAATATAAATTGAATTATTTTTCATTTTAGTGAATTCCTTCATTTTAGGTAAAATTTGAAATAGTTAGTATAAAGGGACAACTATAAGCTGTTTTTGTACTAAATTGCTAATTACCCTGTACAAAAAAAAATAAATTAATTTAAGCTTTCCATGTGTTTCTTTAGTTCAGAAATATACTTTTGGGAAACGGATCGTCATCACTATTTGGGGAAGAGTTTGTTCTTTTTTTTGCATGATAGTTTCTTGGTTTAAACTTGTTAAAAAATACATTTAAAATGCTTTTATCCACTATAAATTTGTTCAAAAATGCTCAATTTGTTCTTAGTAGAAATGTTATTAATTCTTTAAAGTGTACAACTTTGGCATTATATTATAATTATAGATTTAAAAGATATTTTCATTATTTTATTAGTAACTTTATACTATGCACCATTTAAAAAAAGTAATTTTTATATTTTTATTGTACCATCTCCATAGTTTTATAACCAAATCATGTATTGATCTGGTTAGCCTAGCAAAGAATACAATACACGCCAAAATATCAGACAAAACAAACAATAAAGAAAATTCCATTCATCTTCACCAAGAGTAAAATCTTGTTATTCAACATTACGTCAAATACAAGCGTTACCAAAAATACTCTAGAGGGCAGCGTTTGAGAACCGAACATCATGAAACAAAGCAAGCATTCTTAAATCTTCTGAGACTATAAATACTGCCCTCTCTAGGTTTTGTTTCTAATGACTGCTGGATTCTAGCACAGGGGGCATATTACGTGATTAGAATGGCTCGATCTTCCATTGAATACATGCCATATCCTTGCCCCCTGTAGAAATAAGCTTGGAGTCGTCTTTGAAGAAATCCACTGATGTAACATGAGAACTATGTCCAGAGAATGCATTTGATGCAGACTAAAAAAATGCAGAAGACAAAAAAAAAACAATTAGTAACTTTTTCACAACACGAAAACCATTGTTCATTGTTTGCAAATAATAATAATAATATTTATTCGGCAAAAAGTTCTTAAAAGTATGTTGTACATTTCATCTTACCAGGAGCAACTAAAAGCAACAAAAAACTGCTCTTACTCCATCATTATTATAAAATACAAAAATAACAAAACTAAGTAGTACAAATGCAAAGCATTATTTGTTTAATACAATCATTTGTCATTTATTATTATTGTTTGTTAAATAAACAACATAAAAAGCATAAATACATACTATACAATAGGCTCAATAATTGTTTCAATATTTAAAAATTACTACTACCGTAATACTATATAACATTTTTAGAAGGAAGTTAATGTATTATTTACCTTTGGTCTATTTGAAGGGTATTTAAACAATTTCACCTTTCCAAAATCATCACCAGTTGCTAAAATGTTGCTATTGTTGGAACGAGCCACTGAATTGATATCTGTTCCGTCAGAACCCTCAGGCCAAATTCCTGATAAAGACAAAATAACAAATCAACATAGTGAACATGAAATGAAATGTGTGCATTAAGGTAAGAACATATTCTTATGAAAACAGCAATGATAAGTCACACTATTACTATGATATGATGAAGTAATACAATTAACATACAAAGAGCAGGAATATTTTAAATCATTGACACCAGGATTTGGTCATGTGACCAGACAGGGGACCATTCAATATACTTAGATAGTCCTTACTATATACATGGTGTACCGCAAAACAAAATATCAAGATTTAAGGTGCTTTACTAAAAATAGTGGCCAGTGGCCAACATTATTGTAACACAGTACCTGAAAATGATGTTCGTGGTTACTTAAATGTATGTATCATTTAAACATTTCCCCCACCCCACCCCAATCAAATCTTTCCTGCATGGGGCTGTCCCCAACTGGCACCACCCTTGCTTTCAGTGTGCAAAAGGGTGTTCAATCAGTAATACCCTTTCCACACCTGCAGAAAGTAAAAACTTGTACTATGCTTTCTCCCAAGATTTCTCATGGTTCGCATATGTGTGTATGGAAACGTGTAATAAATCGGGAGATTAAATCTGGTTACAAGTTGTAACAATTTATGCAGATGTGAAAAAGGTCAATGTTGTTTATCTAGCTCAATTTATACTCGTTTAGCTCTACACCATCAAATTTCATATGTGACAAAAACATGTGATGTGCCCATATATGGACATGATGATGTCATATCACTACCATATTTGGGCACATCACTACCATATTTGGGCACATCACACTTTTTAGTCAAACTAGTTTGATAGCGTAGACAGCGCTTTACACTCACCTGTGACTGGGTATCCGAGAGTACAAGTAAACGTTGCCCATTCAGTGTCTTTCATCGATGAAGATGAAGTGATTTGTTTACAGGTGGATGCTGTCCAGAAAAGAATCTCGTAATCTCCAGAATTACTCTGAAGGCATTGCGAGTCAGCTGACCAATCTAAGTGGGTAACGTAGCTAGAGTGTCCGCTACACTTGCCTACTTTGCTGTACTTTCGGCCGTTTTCGGTGACTGCGTAGACGTAAATGTAATTATCGTGGGAACCGATGGCAATGAAGTTTCCATCTGAAAAGACAAACAAGAAAATATACTTTGTGATTGCAGATGTACAATATGTCAATGGATGATTTTCAACCACACACAATCCCAATTAGGCTATCTGTATACAATTCTTTACATTAAACCATTCATGAATACATACATACGTTTCACTAACATCTAGTAATTGCCAGATGAAGATTTGTTGAAAACAAGTCTAAATGTCACACATGGACGTATTCAATAATGGTTTAACGTAAAGAATTATATACAGATAGTTAATATAAAAACCAGATAACATTTTTCAAAGTTATAGGCTGTACACTGCACTAAAACCCTCTCAAAGAAGTAGACAATTATACCTGGAGAATATCGGACAATATCATGTTGCTCATTGCCATCAGTGTGGACAGTGACGAGGTCTTTACTCTGTGTATCAAATGCGATCCAACGGCCTGTGGTGGTTCCAATTGCAAAGACCTCACCAGAAGGATGGAAGTGAGCAGACTGGCAAGAATCCTAAAAATGCAAAATGATATTTAATTGTAATTTTAACACATAATTACTGATCACAGATCTGAGTACAATGGGATCCTAAAGCTCTGTCTACACTATCAAACTAGTTTGACAAAAAAAGTGTGGTGTGCCCAAATATGGTATTAATATGACATCTTCATGTCCAAATACAGGCACATCACATTTTTTTGATAGTGTAAACAGAGCTTTAGGGGAGATGAAAGCTGTATTTATTACTTTGAGATGTCACTTTATATTTAAAAAATGAAAATATGGTAGTGATATGACATCATCATGTCTATGGGCACATTACATTTTTTGTCACATAAAGTTTGATAGTGTAGACAGAGCTTTAGACATACCTCAATTGTCTTGGTCCATAATGGTCGATGGGATTCACTGTCCCACATTATAATTGTCTTGTCATGTCCACAGGTGAGGAACAAAGGCTGGGTGGGGTGAATTGCCATTCCCCACAGTTCATCGGTGTGTGCCTACAATTGGTACAAATCGATTTAATAAATTATTGATTCTACATACATTTAATTGTATATCAGTAATAAAGAATAGTTATACTACAAAATACTATAGAACTATACAGATGACTCTGTTTAGATTACAACAACAGAGTGTATAATATATATATATAATATTTATTGCACAATGAACAATACTTTTGTCAACATCCTACCTGCACAATTGGAACAAAGTCACCACCAATATCCCCATGTAGAATGGTGTTACGTGTTGTTCCAACATAAATGTCATCCCCTTTTCCTTGGCATAGCACACGTACAGGACCAGTGGCCTCTGGGATCTATACAAAAACAAAGGCAAATATAATTAAAATACCAGTATTTTAGAATGTTTCTAAAGATAACTTTTTCAAATTGAATTAGATGACCACTCATATGAAGGAAGGATCACCAGCCAGATACCAGATGAGAAGCTAAACCCAAACTTAGTCACCCGTAATAAGGGGATACCTACCAATGAAATGAATGAGAGGAAATGTGTTACGGCCAACCTGTTAAGGGACCCAATAAAGTGTGTCCTTAGGTAGCAATGCAACCTACTGTATGCAACATAAGAAAATGCCCTTTCAATAATTGTGTTGGCTGCATGAAATCAAACCTGCTCGGTTTTTGCGTGTCAACGTTAGTTGCTATAGACTCTGACCTGGTTCATCCCACGTACTTGACTACGCACTATATTTCGCATGTTGTTGCGAGAACTCAAACCAATTTGATTTCCTATAGCAATGTTTATAGCCCTGTTACGTCGGTTCCCACTAGTGATTACTCAATATTGCACTTTGTGTAGATATTTCACTGCGTTGAGTTCTAGTGGGAACCACACTTTATTAAAGGATTCTACTGTAGGAACCTAAAGCTCCGTCTACACTAGCAAACTAGTTTGACAAAAAAGCGTGATGTGCCCAAATATGGTGGTAATATGCCCAAATATGGTAGTAATATCACATCATCATGTCCATATATGGACACATCACATTTTTTTGTCACATAAAATTTGATAGTGTAGACATGAGCTTAAGATTCTTAACTACTAAAAAGTTCCATAATTCTTGTTATGAATTAACTCACAGCTGTTTCACTTGTGGAGCTGTAGTTTCTGTCCCACTGTTTAATTTTGCGATCTTTTCCTCCACCAGACAGAACGCTTCCATCCTTGAGAGTGCACAAGGAAAAGATTGGCCCTTCATGTCCACCAGTGACAGCATACTGAATACGACTATTGCCTACAAATAGAAATGAGACATAAGGAGACATTTGTATAAAGTATTCGGTTAGGGGGAAAATAGCCAAAATCAGCACTGTGGTCATGTTACAAGAGTTGTCAAAACAATATAGATTATCTGATATAACTTCTAGAAAGTAGGAAGCCTTTTGGCTGTATTATGAAAATAGTAGATACACACACAAATTAAAATTCAAAAACTTTTAATGTCCAAAAATTGATATAAAAAAATAAAGATTGGAAATTTTTCTGTTTGATATCACTACAGAAAAAAAAAAAAGTAATAATATAAATATATAAAGATAATGAAATTTATAACGCTTTAATAGTTTATTATTTATATGTGATTTAAAATTGATTTGACTTTGAGGAATGCTGTAAAGAAACTTAATACAAGATTACTAGTAATACCTAACTTTCTGAAAATAGGAAAACTCTCCAAAAACAACATTTTGTGAGGTTCAAAAGGTCACAGATTTTCACATTAAAAACATATTTGTAGCACCAGAATTTCTGGTAAGTCAGACATATTAATCCAGCCCAAAGGTGTCTTAGGATAGTTAGCTCTACATGATTTCTTTCTTCATACTTACCTTTACCCCATATGTAGATGTTACCATTGGAATCACCAGAGATGACATCACCATTATCGGCAAATGCTATGCATAGAACATACTTTGGCTTATCATGTTTCTAGAAAGAGAAATTAAACAATCATAAATTATCAAATTTCATATATAATATATTACATACATAATATATACTACATATTGCTAAAAAGTAGGCGTCGGTACTCTTGAAATGTTTTCTGTCATTCAGACATTACACTTTCCACGTTTTGTTTCCATATTTTTCTGTTTTGGGTAGGATGGTTTGTTATTGTGCTAATGTCTACATTTTTTTCTTTTAAATCTTTTTTTTTTTTGGTTTATCCAGTTTTCTTTTGGTCTTCCTTTTTACTTTCTTTTTTTCCCCTTCATTGTTTGTTGTTGGGTGACAAGTAACTAAATTAAATTAGATATTGCTATAAAAGTCGATGACAGTAACTAAATTAATCTATTACTAATTAAAGTTTTAAAAAGCATAACAAATATACAAAAAAAAGTGGTGGTTACCTCAAAGATACCAGATTTTTTAGTAAGTTTTCCATCCTCCAGCGTCCAAAAATAGATATGACTCTTGCCACATGTAATAATTTGGTTTGAGCTAAGTGGATGAAACTCAGCAGCGAGAACCGGCTCTTGAATGGTCTAAGGTTATAAAATATCAAAGTAATTATAAAAAAAAAAGATTTATAAATATTGAAAAATTGAATATTTTGTGTGTTAGAACAGAAATATATTGTTTGAAAAAGTAAATTTCTGTGAAAAAATAAAGCAATGGATAATATAATTGTAATTATATGAGTGAATTGTCATTTTTATATTGATTATATTGATTATAAGTAATGTAATATAAACTGAATTTTCATTTATAAATGATTTTTGAAAATGATGGATTATAGTAAAGAATAGAAATTAAATTCTTTCTGTAATTAAATCAAATAATGTTTATTAATGTATTTAAATAGGTAAACTAATATTTATATGAACAAAATGTAAAACCATGGTGGCTAAAGCAAATTGTATAAAAATGTACTGTAAAAAATATTGTTTTACTTAAAATATAATATTTACATATATTTTAAAATGTTAAAAAAGATAAAATATGATATTGTAAATGATATAGAATGGTAGTTGGTATGCAAATGTATATACAAATTTCAACATTATTGTTATGAAGTTCAACATTAAATGATATTATTAATTATGAAAAACTGTTTGTATGAAAAATGTAAAATTGGTGAAGCGAAAGTCCCAAAATAATGTATAAAAATGTTATGCAACAAATGAATTTAAAGAATGTTTATGTTTGTATGAATTATAATACAGTATATTCATTTTATAATTCAATTAAAATTTTATTTCAAAATATAATATTGTAATGATGTTGTAGTTGGTATGAAAATGTTGTTATGAAAAGTTTATTGCAAATTGAATAATAAAAATGTATTCTATTATGTGCATTGTTTGTCTTTATTTTCAGAAAGCCAATCAATGTTATAATAGCAATATTATTAATTCAAAGAAATCATGGTTGTTAGCTTTTTTTTCAAATCAAAGCAAGCCAATCATAATCAAATATTTGTACTTTTTGTATTAGGCAAATTATAGGCAGAAAGAAAAGATCCAATGAAATCATTGTTAAATTGATAGATTCAAGTGCTAAGCCAATCATATTAGTATAAAAAAAATAATCAACCAATAAAACTACTGTTAGATCATTCTGAAGAACCAAATTAATCTAATTAAACATTTTTTATAAATCAATTTATAATATTAAACAGTTTAGTTTCTCTTGAAAATCTGAAATGTAAAAATGTTATCAAAATAGAATTGAAGTATAAAGACTGGTACAAAAATCTACACTGAAGAATCGTTACCAATGACTATGTCAAATTTATTCTACTGCAGTTTCTGCAGTAAATTAAATCAGTTGATGCAGTAAATAATGTATTGCTATTCTATACACATATTGCATTTAGTGCAGACAATGCTTGAAGCTGCATAGAGCCATGCAATGTCAAACATATCTGTCTATACTATCAAACTAGTTTGACAAAAAAAGTGTGATGTACCAAAATAAAGCATTGATATTCCCAAATATGACAACACCATGTCCATATATGGACACATCACATTTTTTTTGTCAAACTAGTTTAATAGTGTAGACAAGGCTTTAGACATAAACGTACCTTATTTCCCAAAATGTTTTAAGCTTGCACATTAAAGCCTGTTTTCCTGTCGTCGTTATTCGACACTATCGATCAACCGATCGTTTGAAAACGATCAAGTTGAAATGATAACGATAGCGAGTACCTTTTCCTCTAAATCGTTAACATTTCAATGTTTACGTGGAAGATCACCGATTATTGTTAACGATAGCGTCGACAGGAAAGCAGACTTTAGACATTAAATTCAACAACACATGCCAAACACATTTATTTAAAGAGGCCAAAGATTTCATGATATGCATTTGTAAATAGAGTTTTAAGTAACATTATGTTGTCAAAATCGTACTGCAGTAGAATAAATTTGTAATAGTTCATTGAGTGTTAGTAATTATGTGCAAAGAGAACATTTGTTCAGACGCAAGTGTAGGTCCAATCAGTTCATCCCCAATTTTCATGCATTTTTAATTAGCCAATGGGAACAAGTTTACGAATTGGTTAAACCAATTGAATCCATTGCTTTATTTAAAATTACAATTATTATAATTTACTACCTAAAGTCTTTCCTTTTCCATTTCCTTTTGAATTGAGGAGTTACTTCAGGAAAACATTTTGGAGACAGTGCTTTTTGAAACTCAATTACACCTTTTCTATTAACTACCTACCATTGATGCAAATACCAGTACCATATTTTTGTCCAGCAACTTTTTAAATATTTGTAATGCTCTAATACCGACCAACAATTAAATATTGATTTATATTTGAAAGACATTAAACCCAAGAATCAAATAATGCTGTGTAGCGTTAAGCAGAGATAGCTTCCTTCAAAATCCTCCACTTAAGGGTCTTTCACACCTGTTCCGGCACGGTTCCGGTCCGGCGAATCGAACATCAATGTTTCGTTTTGACGACGCTCCACGCGGCTATGCGCCAATCGATATGCGCGTAGCCGCGTAAAAACGAAACATTGACGTTCGATTGGATTTGCCGGCGCCGGACCGGAACCGTGCCGGAACAGGTGTGAAAGACCCTTTATGCTAGCTTATTTATAAAGCCTTTCACCTAGCCAAATGTCAACATAAGTACCCATCCAAGTAACTACTGAATACTTGTAGGTACTTTTTTTTTCCCACCCATCCTTAACACCCTGGGAAAAAATGTATTCAAAGTCAAGCTAGGATTTTTGTCAACATTTAAAAATAACCTGATGAGGTCATGAGGTCAGACTAAAACTAGGATTAGTAAAAATATCAACCAGCTAAGTGCATTAAATTGTTCATACAGCCACTACTGTTTTAACTAACGGTAGGAAGTCTATACTCGACCATTGCGCAACATGCTTCAGATAGCAAAGCTGCTGCTACGTGGGCGAGCCACTAGCGTGCGATCAAACGGTGATATTGAAATGAGTTAGATGACGAGGAATTGAAAACAAGCGTCTCATTTCCTCGAGATGAAGGCGATGAAGGTGGAAAAAGTGTGCAAAAAACACAGCCACCAAAACCAATAGAAAGGTTCACAAAACTTGCCTTAGTCGAACAAATCTTCTTTTGCTTGCGCCAGTCCCAAACGGACATAACATGATCGTTGGATTCATCCAACGCTAAGAGGGAAACACCTTCGTCCTTGACGAATCAAGCAAAATGCAAAAAAAGAAAATAACACTCTAAATCAAAGCAGCATGCAACATACAAAGAGAGGAACACAGACGACCTGTCCGTGACCTCTAACGTGTTACCTTGCTCTCGCTGAGTTTCTTCTCGCGGCTCCAGTCCCACACAGACATACAGTGGTCATTTGCTTCATCAACTGCTACTAATGTGTTACCACCATCCTACACGGTGTGGTAATTCGTTTAGAGTGTTCAAAAAGTTATTCATAGGTAATAAAAAAACAAATTACACATTGAATATGAAACTTGTTGCAAAAGTATATATTCATAGTAAAAAACAAAAGAGTTTTAAATGTAATGATAAAACAATTATTGCATGTTCCACCAACTGAAAAAAAACAATGAATGTTATTGTTAAAAGTAAAATATTTTATTAAATATATAACAATACAATTTAGTTTCAATAAAGATATTTTTAGTAGTCTTTTATTCGTTGCTTATTCATCCAATATTGTAGTGTATATAATTCTGTTTTGACAAAATTGGATATATAAATGGATAAGTGAATACAAAAAAAATCAGGTTTTTGTAATCCAGTTTTTATTATTTTAAGTATACTTAGTCTTGTGATAAATTTGAATTATTGATTTGGAATGCATATTGTTATCTACTTAGTTATGTTAATAATATGTTCATATCTATATTAACCAAGCATGGAATTATCCAGAAATGTTTCCCATGGGAGGATGATGTGATACTGTAGCATAAGCAACAAACCTGATATAAGAAATGCTACAAATTATACCTTTCCTCTGTTCTCATATAATAATGTTGCTTGAATGCCAAAATTAAAGCTATGTTTAAAATGGGATACCATTTTCTTAAGATATTAGTTAATGTTATTACAAAAAAAATCGTTTCTTCTTGAGAAATAAATTTATTTGAATTGAAATTATTTTAATCGTCAATAACTAACTAAAAAAACAGATAAACAGGCATACATTAGGTGGTTAAAATAAGTACCAACAAAAGTATGTGCCAACGTTCCATAGCAGCATCAAGTACAGATTCTAGATGTTACATGTGATTTACCGCAATTTATATATAATACTATACAATAAATCTATAATCACATTAAAAAGGAAATAACTCCCAACAATATTTGAGAATATTCCTCTCTTGAGATGTAGTCATGGTTCAATTAAAAAAAGTATAAATATGCATTAAAAGTCACAAAAATAAACAATTATTAATGTTTTAGATAAACATATCCATTATTAACCTGATAGAAATAACATTTTATTTTTTTATTAAAGTTTATCATATACATAATTAATGTTTAAAAATATTGTATACCTGTATATGATATTATTAAAAATACTTACAAATTTAGAGAATCCAACGCAGCAGACAGCGCGGTCAAAGGAGCCTACACCAATTACATGGAGGGTGTTGAGAGTTACAGAATCCCAAATACGAACATGAGGCTATTAATAAAAGATAACAGATACTTGATTTAAAAGTCAAAATAATATGAGCCACAACAATATACAAAATGCTAAAAACAAAATGAAAATAAGCAATTTGTTTGACTGTTTTTTGAGAAGTGGTTATGGATGGACGTTTTGATGATATGGTTAAACTACATTGGATAGCTCTATTGAAACAAACACACACAAAAAAAAGCAACATCAGTTTTGCTAAATTTAAAAACAACCTATTCTAATATTGTGAGCAGTATGAAAAACCTCTGAAAGATGTTGCTCTAACTAAAACTCAAACTACCAGTAGATCACTGGGGTTATTATTTTGTTTAACTTTCTTTGTCAAATATTTCTTACAATCGAAAAAATAATATATTTATATACTGTAGAATTGAATGGATGACATCTCTTTTGATCCTCATTATTGTGGCCATTTGCTTCTACTGTTGTAAAATGGAGCTAGGAAATGGTGGAAACAATTTAGGCACAGGTGTCTATTCTCCAACCAATTTCCCCTCAAATACAACTACGCCCATACACTACATAAACTATGTGCAAGACTAAATATGAAATGTTTGTTTACATATATTTCAATACCACAACAAACAGCACTTTGAGCACAATAAGCAGCTACAGAAACATATTGCATTGTACAGAAGATCAAGAACAGATCTTGTAAAATAATAGGTGATAATAACGGTGAGAGATCTAGAGCTCTGTCTGCACTATCAAACTAGTTTGACAACGAAGTGTTATGTGCCCAAATATGGTAGTGATATGCTCAAATATGGTAGTGACATGACATCATCATGTCCATATAATGGGCACATCACATTTAGTTGTCACATAAAGTTTGATAGTGTAAACAGGGCTTAACACTTTGAAGCCAACAATTATTGTGAAAACTATATTACAAAAATAATGTGTTGTTTGCTTTTACAAAATAATAGAGAATTTATTCAAAAATACGAAGGCTACAACTGAATATTATACTTCCTTCTCACATACAGTAGGCTTTCATGAAGCTTATTTAGGAAAGCCACTCAAATAATCCCATCGCATATCATTAATATTTATATCATTAATATTTATAGAGTGTTTCTAATATCTGTTTCTGGGCTTCCATGGATTTTAACTGTGTTTTGTTTACAGAAGGTAACCAAAAAATAAATGGGATGAAGAAAAGGGGAAAAAAAAATTGAAAAAAACATTTTTGCGTAATACCCTAAATAACGGCCCAAAAATATAACATGGAAAAAGAAACTAAAAACAAAGAAACTAAAATAGAAACTGTGGGGAAAGAACTGGTAGTAAACTTTTATCTGTTTTCCCATAGTTCATAAAAACAATTGTAAATTATAAAACAACAAATACTATTACATAACTAAAGCTTATAACCAATTGTTTTACTGTGATATCTATTGATACAGAAAGTATTCAAATTGTGAAGAACAACTAAGCATCATAAATCATGACATGGGAAGCTTGGTTGAAATGACATTAAGGGGGAAAACAGTGATGTTTTTATGTGTGGAACACAAGAATTACCTCTGCACCTGGCCTAACTTTCCAACGCTATCAATAAATGGAACAAAGTTATAATTTATTTTATTTATACAAATATGTAAATAACAATTACAAACTGCATAGTTTTGTACGTTCTTTTATGGTGTTATTTCGTGAATGAGGGTTTGCTATATAACATTAGTCCAATAGAAAGACGTTTACTGCTATTTTGGAGCCTTGTCTACTAATAACGTACAGTAGAATAATTATTGGTAAATTTTGAAATAATGTATAATTTATCTTCTTGGATTTGTTATGCTGTAACTTACAGCGCATTTTAGAAAATTGTTAAGACAAGCATTTTTACCTTTCCTTCAACTTTGTCATGTCCAGCAACTTGTCCTGTTGCTATAGTTACTTTGTCAGGATGGACAGCAATACTGTTAACACAAAGTATGAAATTGTGAATTAAATAATGAAAATTTTTAATATTTTAATACAGTACGCACTTTTTGATATGCATTTCAGTGTCTTTAACCACAGTGCATCCTTACCATCTAACATCATCATTGTGGCCCATATAATGACGTTGCAGGCCCTCTTCAACATTAAACAAGACCACAGTGGCGGCCATGAAGTATACAATTTCACCGGTCGGTAGCAGATGGAGATTACTGCGACAATCACGTCCTCGGTAACCATACCTGGTAAAAATTACTAAGGAAAACCTTAAAAATGACTGGTTGAACTAGTGCCAATATACATTAGTTGGGTAACATGTTTTCTTGGTTCAAGTCCAATAACAGATTTGTCTTATCGCCTATTAGTGCACCTCTTCTCATAACAAGATTGAGGGGAAAAAACCCCTAGCCATCAGCACAAGCTCGTGGTCTAGAGGTATGAACGCCAGGCAAGTGATCTGGAGGTCGTGGGTTCGAGTCCCACCCGAGAATTACTCGTATTTTCAATGTACTTAGTATAAAGTACAAATTACATCAGAGTAGGACAAAACATCTGACCAAAGATTGAGAAAGGAATGGTTTCTGATGTACTATATGAGGAGGGATATAAAGCCTAGACTGAGCCAATTTTAAGCATAACCCATTTATAGTAACATATATATATAAATATATCATTTGTTATTAATATAGAACATGCATAGTGTGTATCTCTCTCTCTTCTTGCTCTAAGGTTGAACACTATGACTTTATGGTGATACTAAGGACTTATATGAACTGCAGGCCCCTAGAACTACTATAACACTGAGGCGCTGTATTAAACCACAACGCCGGGAAAACCTCTACCTACAGTACACGAATGATGCACTGGGTTCTCATACTGTATGTGTACACTGGACATGAGAAGAACTATGGACAAGGTGACTCGGTTATAAATAATAATGAGAATTTAAAATTATTCTTGTTATTAAGGCTACTGCATAGTAAAATTTCGTAATTTCTTGAGGATACATGAATTACTATAATGGAAGTGATAAATCATAAAATGCATTTAGCAATTTGTGAAAAACTCAATTTACGAGTACTTTACAGTAGTAGGGCACATGCTGTGAAATCTCATAATGGCCTAGATACTGTGACTGGTTTAATGGTTCAGAATAAACTGAACAACATGTACTAGAAATTATAAAAAAGATAAAAGACGTATACAATTTTTTTAAAAATCTAATCAAAGTCTCATTGTTTGATGAGATGTTTCGGTAGAGTAAACTCCATCAAACTGGTTAAGTCAGGGGCAGATCCTCCCACCCCCTCGACCTCTTTCATTTAAACACATTAATATGATCAACAACAAATAAGTTGACCTTTTTGGTTTTACAGGCATCAAGGATACATCCACTCCATCTTTAACTTTTCAGCAGGAGCTGATATCTTGGATCCGATGTCAAAATTCTCTACGTCTGATGGAACATAAACGGTAACTGGGCGCCCTCTCATATATATGCGAACCAATCCTTCTTCTGCAAAATTAACGTAAAATAATATTAATCATCATTGACCTGTTATATCAATTAATATTATTATACATTTCAAAATATATATTTTTCTTATTTTGGTGGCAGTTAATATTGCAATTTTTTAAATTTTTAAATAAACAATGTGCATCTGCCATTTTATTCCACTCGTTAAATTTAAGATCAAACTTTATGTGACAACAAAATGTGATGTGCCCATATATGGACATGATGATGTCATATAAGTACTATATTTGTGCATATCACTACCATATTTGGGCAAATCACACTTTTTTTTTGTAAAAATAGTTTGATAGTGTAGACAGAGCTTAAAGCATTGCACTTTTTTCTGCATAAAATTAAAGCATTTTTAGTATAAGTAGAATATTATTACAGATGATTAATGATGCATGTTGGTTCACGCCAGAGATGCAATCCATAGAGAAACAACATCACCATTAAGCAAAGACCAGGCAAGTGGAACATTACAATAATATTTATGCAAAATCCACAAGATCTTATCAAGGCTTTTTATAGATCCAATATCAAAAACTAAAGTCATTTGGGAAGAACATCAAAATATTTGTCATGTATCAAAAAAAATTATGATACATTTTTAAAATACTCTTTCCTCTCTTCTTAGCTTTTTTTTTTAATCGACCTAATATCAAAGTTAAAGTCAACAAATAGGAACACACATGATTCCTGTATAATTTCATTTATTTGTTCGACAAAAAACATCTGAAAATACTCTCTTTTCTGGCGTATGCTTTATGCATTAAAGATAACATTACATTATTTAAATACGCTCTCCTCACATTATATTACTTTTAAAATTTACAACTGGGTAATGTGGAAAACGCAAACTTTAAAGCAATACACGTTAGCTTCGCTTTTGTATCCCCTGTCAACTGGCTCATTGGGTTTTCTGTGCCATAAAGGAATGAGAAAAAAAAACAAGAAGAGTGACTATATGTAGACAGAAGGCATGTTATCAAAAGACTATTATTAATCCAAGATCAAGCAAGTAGAACAAAATACTAATTGTGGATATTAAAAGTACACAAGATCTTATCACGATTTACACACCAAAAAAAGAGAGATTAGTATCCGAGATAAAATGAAGAGTTCATATAGAACATAATGACTGAATATATCATATCATATAAATATGACTCATACTTGGCATTTATTCTCACAATCAAGATTATAAAGGTAACCCTCATCTGTATTTATTGAACAAATAAATGTTTGGTGAATTTGAATATGAAAATTGATTTATTATAATATAAAGCTCTGTCTACACAGTTATCAAACTAAAAAAGTGTGATGTGCCCAAATATGGTAGTGATATGCTCAAATATGGCAGTGATATGACATCATCATGTCCATATATGGGCACATAAAGTTGGATAGTGTCTACAGTGCTTTAGAACATATAAAAAGATATAAATTTACCTGCATTGAATTCTGCATCTTTGTTAGGTCTGTGAAGGAAAAGAAACAAATCTAATAAATGTTTGTGTTTTAAAATGTGGATATGTTTTCATTATGATATAGGTTCACCCCCAAATAAGTGGTTTAGTTGGTAGATCTGATCTTTTTTTCGTACAAGGTAATTTTCCAAATGGTGATCAAAATCAATATTAGATTTGGTGATCCATCCATAAAATAGAACTATTGATGTAAAAGTTTATGAAACTTTTAGATTGAGGGGATTTTTGTATTTTGACTGGTAAACCGTGAATATGATTTTTATGACAATTAGTGGTAACCCAGTACAAAATCTAAACATGTCAATTGAAACAACAAAATATAAAGCAATATTAAGCATAAAAAAAACAATATAAATCACAGAATTTAACAAATATATTTTGTATTTATAAACAAAAGAATATAATCAGCCATAATCTGTGTATAGTCACTAAAATTCCTGAAATAAAGAATGTATAAAGCAAAAAGAAAATGAAAACATGTTTGTTTTGCAAAATATTCTAAAAGAAGCCATGACTAAATTATGTTTCTTTTGTATTTAAATTTATTTTACACATAGATGACAGCAGTAATGAACTAATTCAGAGATATACCGAAAAGGAAAAATACTTAAAATATCAAACAGTTAATCCATGTCACTAATTTATTAATTTAACAAATCTCAACTCTTGGGAGATTAAAAAATAAATAAACGTACAACATAATATATTATAGAAAATATTACCTTTTTCTCCCATACATCTTTAAAAATGTTGTTAGTTTGATCCGTCGATATAAAATACGATAAAAATTCAACAATCAACGCACCATGATCACCCTTTGGGCTGGGACTTCCTAATATAAGGCACCATGACCTGACGGAGTGGCCTCAACCACTCTATCATGGGGAAGATTTAATGATTTGCCATAGTTTGTTCACTATTTTAATAATGTATAACACCTCTGTCAAAAGTGGTAATACCCAAAACTGTTCATTAAATAATAGTTACGAGAAAATTAACTAAAATATTCTTCCTTTCAATATTTTAATTTTGAAACATTTCTGAGGAAAAAAACCTTGGACTTTGAATGGTTTATTCCACAGGAAAGCTTTTATAACTCAATTTGTGGAATTTTTTTCCCACTAATTTTCGTTAAATGGCTTTGGAAATCCAGGCACCAAGATATGCATGTATGTCGTAATGGCACAAGACTACAGGATTTTCAAATGTATGGTTGGGAAAATAGGTATTGCATATTTAAATGAAATATGAACAATTTACTGAAGGTATAAAATTGTATGGTAAATCATATTCTTTTACAGGTTTTCCAATATTATGATTGAAAATTTCATAACTTTAAAAACTTTATGAATTTGGATTAAATTAAAAAAATAATACAGTAAAACCCTGATTAAGGGGACACTTTTGGAACACCAAAAATTGTCCCCGTTTGTAGGGTGTACTCTAAACAGGGGTCACCCAAAGTATATGGTATTTTGTAGGCTATTATACATAATTTGTCCTTAGGCCTGTACATTTTTTACTATAATGTTTTTATATTATTGTTAGTTGTGATTGGAGACACGCCCTTTTTTGGTCCATTACAATTTTTGTCTCTCCTTAACGTTTTACTTTTATGTTTCATAAAAAATGTTTAAACCAGGAAAAAAAAAAAAGGCTTACAAGATCAAACCATCCTTCTGAGATAAAATGAGCAATTTATAGTTGACGTTGAAATTAAATTAGATGATTTTGAAATTAACTAGGTCCTAGGAGAAACAAATTCAGGTAGTGTTACCATCTCTACCAGTAATACTACATGTCCCGACACCATTATGTCTAGAACTAGATGGATAGAGTTATGTTATGCTAGGTTATCCCTAATGTATGCGGCAAATACCATTCACAAACAATATCAATTTAACAATACCAATCACCTTCGATACCAGCAGATGTGAATATTCTATGCATTAATATAACACTGCTTTCAAACACATCTGATCGAACACTTTCAAAAATCCAAAAATTATTAGCTAGGTAAATGAGTTATTCCACTAATCTGTCCGCAAAACAAAATCACGCATTACAAATAAGCTTTAATTCGGTGATGAATTAGAGGCTAATTGACGGACTTGCTCTTGGAAACCAGTGCATATTGACAGTCAAAAGATAATATTATATCCTTTAATAGAAACATTTATTTTTAAACAATATAGAAATCCAGAGTAATACTATTTACACTTTAAGTGGTGGGCCTAAACCTGGTATCGTATATTTACACATGTAGGGAAAGGTCCGAACACAGGTGAACGAAAATTGCACATTGCCAAAATCATTTTTTCATTGGCTACATTTCGGCAGGGGCCAAAACAGTTTTAAGGACCTAGTTCAGTGCATGTGTACCTTATCGATTATCGGGTATTAATTATCTATTTACTACTTGTAAATCAAATGGGTGTGTCCTCACACAGGTTTATATATCGTTGTTTATTATGACTATACTACATTAATTCATGATGGTGATTTTACAAAAAAGTACAGTTAAAGCACAACATTCTAAATGTTGAGTTTCAGTTGGTATGTCACATTGTGTATAATATTATTACATTCTAATTTAATATTTTATGAATAACAATACTAATAAAAAGAATAAATGAATTAATTAACATAACAAGTATGCTTTGTGCAAATAATGGCTTAAATTCAACTTCTAACAATACTCCTACAGTACTCTGCTAAATTGGTAACAATTGGTAACATTTCATACAATGCAAAATAAGTTTAATTATATTGATTTAATTTGGTAACAATTTGTTCCTTTTCATTCCAATGAATTTTATGAATTACCTATTTATCATCTAAACAATAATATTTTATTTCATCAACTGATTCGTCTTCAGTAACACCAAATAACCATATCAAAACCAAGCTGTCGCCATAGCTGCTAGCCCATATGCTAGTGTACATTTCAGTTGGTACAATAGATACATGCCAATATGGGTACACAACTCACATACCATCAATAGTGGCCGATTGTTAGTTATACCTAAGCACAGACTTTATCATTTATCACGCATCCTTAAGTCTGTTTGAACTTTATGTTGTCTGTCAAAACACAACTCATATCAAGTGAAAGATCACTGTAAAGTTTTAATTTAATGAAGCAATTTGGATGAGATTTTCTTTTATTATTTTGGTTGTAACTAATTTTAATGAGCCTAAGATTGGTAAATTTAATTGACATAAAGTACTATCAGTATTACACAACTATAAAACCAAGTCAGATGTTTTATCCAACTCCTGCATGTTCAGTACATTGTGAACAGTTTGCGAAAAAATTTGTAAGTAATTTCCGAGTGTGACTCGAACCCACACCCTCTAGAACAACATTCATACCTCTAGCCCAGCGATCTTGTGTTGATGGCTAGGGTTAGATTCAAGACCAAGGAAGCAGCGAGTACACAAACAGGATGATAATTTATCTAATGAAAAACGTCGGAAGTTTGCTCTAATGTTCAATACTTTGAGAGCACTTTTCTTTAATTTTTCTTCCGCTATCAAAATAGTATACTTGTTATATTACTTGTTTTGATCTATAATATAGTGACATAGTAAAATGGCTGATAGGTGCATTAAAAAAAAAGCAAAACAAACGAGTAAAAAAAAACAATAGAAAAAAAAATCTTAAAAGCTAAAACTGTAACCATAGTACCATGGAGGAAAAATGATAGTACATAGTAACATTTGTATATAAAAGAATGACCAAAGAAAAACAACAGTAAACGGCAACTCATAGTAATTCTGTAAAAATAACCAAATTTAAATATAAAACAAACATTATATTGTAATTAGGATGCACTACCTTCCTGCAAAAAATAAATCTTTATTTCACAACTAAAACTCACCCAGATGTGGACGATCTGCGTCCAGATAAATTTGTCAAAGACGAACTCTTCTTAGCGGAACTGAAAAAGAATCCTTCGGTTAAACGTTTCCGCCCAGATTTTACTGGACCTAATGTTCTTGTTCCGCTAGTCAACTGTTGCTAATAAACACTTTGCAATCTTAACTTTGTGAACAATTTTGAATTTGGTTAGCTCGGATTTGAAATTGAAACATTTAAACGAACACCTATTCAAGTGACTTACTTAACTAAGAGTTCTCATAGGTGGTAAATACCGCACCATATCTTATTGAGACAATTTTGAATTACATAGATGAAAAGAACTCTGGTATTGAATGTTGTTTTAAATAATTCAAAAGTCAACAAATAGCCATAGCAAACAGAGAATGCCAATATTCAAGTTCATATTTGCTGAAAGTATAATCATTTCAGGATGAATGATTTAGGAATTTAAATGTTAGAATTAATTTAAAGCTATGAACAGAATTTAATCCAAATTGTTTTAATACACCGGTATTATTCTACGCGACAGATTTTGGCAGTAAATTGATTTTACAAAGTGTTATCACTTAACAGTTGGCAGCGTGCCAAGAAACATTGTACACTGCATCATCCAATTTTGCTGGTATAAATATGAAAAATGTAAATAATACCCAAAATGATTTACCGTTATTAAAGATTAACTAACCTTTTTGGAAAGCGCGATTTTGCAGCTCGTGCTTTTGAAGCCGATGATGGGCGTGCAGAATTTGGCCGAGGAGATGCAGAAGTGCGCGGCATCTTAAAATCACAGAAAAATAACTTGCACTGGTGTAAGCTAATTCACAATCACATGCAACAAAAAGTTTCTGCAAACTGGTTAGCGAGAAGACAGCGGCAGACAATCAACAACACAGTAGCTAAAACAGTGACTGGTCTTTACAACTAATACTATCACAATACCACACCTACAACAATCATGATGATATGATGAAGGTCATTTAACTTTTATTGCTTTCAACTATAGTATTCAACCGGAAAAATAGTAACAGTCTGTAAGAGCACTTTAGCTTTGATAACTAGATGCTGCCCTCTGTTGGTAGGCTTTCACAGACTACATTTCCAGGCCACCTTAAATTAAACTACTTTCTATTGACTATGCTTAAACATAATTATTACCACATCTCATTGCATACAATTTTAAAGCATTCTTTCTCTGAATTTGTTCTTGAAATTGCTGAACATTTAACGCTTAAAGCATTGCTTTTTTTTAAGCAGCATATATTTCAAAACCTTTGCAGAATACTATGTAATACAAACTAAGCAATGAAATTTGAGAGCTTTAGAGCATTAAACAAAATCTGGTATTCCGATATTTGACTGTACTATTCTGTTAAGATGCGTATTCCTTCTAAATAAAGCATAGTTTCCAAACCTAACCAAAGATATAGCTATGAGACAGAAACTAAAATATGTAAACAAAGTTTTGGCACAGATAAGCTACCAATCAAAAATACTCAAAGATTGTTTTTATAAAACTAAATCTAAAAGCTCACACTACACAGCCTAGACATAGACAACCACAACTGACACCTTCATCTTTCCATTAGCAATCAAATATTCCCATAACCTTCTATAACTAAGCAGAGACAACTGTAATATTTGCGCTTCATTTTTTTCCGTTCTTACCATTTTTTGTGGGTGTTAAACGTTCCTCCCGTTCGCCACTTGTTAGATTTTAACGTTACCGTTTCTCCTCGGACTCTTCTACTTTTACTCATATTTTCCTTAGTTGGCAAGATGAGTTGCACTTTCTTCTCCTTACTGGATGTTGTCAGATCTATACTTGATCGTGATTTTTTCAAATTGCCAGCTTTTGAAGATCTACGAGAAGATGTATCTTTTGTGTATGTTTCTGTAGACCACATTCTGTTCAGCTTTTTTTGTGTAGTTGGTGGTTTGGCCTCGTTACCTGGTAAACAATCTAAATACCTCTGAACAATGTTAGACTTTTTGTTCTCTTGACTTGCAACCTCAGATTTCCAGTGCTGTGAATATTTCTTCTCATTAGCAGATGGTAAAGTAGCAACATAAGGCGTACTTAATGAAGGAAAATCTTTTTGCGGCGATGCATTTACCTGCACTTCTGATTTGCATTTTCTTATTTTGCTCACAGGTTGCGTTTCAGACAGGCTCTCTCGTCGACCTTTAGTTTCTTTCGGTGTTATTTCTTTCGGAGTATAAACACGCAATTGAGACATCCATTTTCTCATGTTGTTTCCTGGAAGACCAGGAAGTTCTTCGGAGAAACTTGGCCGCACGGAACTACGGTTTCGTTCACATACCTGATTTTCTGACTTGCTCCTCTTTAAGTTATCAGCAGTATGCTTATGTCCCCCCGTTCTATGATGGTGCTTTCTATGTATGGCTTCTGGTTGATCAACACGAGCTTCAGACTTCCATTGCTTTGAATGTTTCACCTGGTACGCCATACCTGATATAGATGCATTCCGTTCCATAGCATGTGGTGTGCTTGGGAAGATACCAGTATCCATTGATTTTGCTTTAGTTAGGTAAGTATCAATAGAAAGCTGTTCATACTTATCAACAGTGTTGATGGTAGCATTAGATGGATAAGAAATTGTCGTTTGTACATCTATACTCTTCATTTCACTACTAAAAAATCATTTCACAAATTATTAATTAATGATTTATAAATAACAGTCTCATGCAATTGAAACATTCTTTGACCTTTGACACATGAACCATCACCAGAATTGTAATGTATTATCTACTCTTTTTCATCCACAGCATCTAAAGCTACAGCCTCTGAATTTAGGCTGACATTCAAATTTTGTTCAATTGCGACCTGGTAACACACAGTCCAAATTCCAAAACAAAAGTCCACGAAAAATCTAAAACTACTGTACAATTACGATTTCAATGATTTATCCTAAATGCCTGACAATAATGATTGTGGTAACTATTGATATTGTATTTTTTATACACACTTTAAAACCAGTCACTGTTTTTAAATATGCTGGATCGTCGTCATAGGCAATGTAAAAGCAGAATATCGTTGAGCGCTACCCATCATCTACAACAAAAGTTCACTAACAAATGTAAACTCATCCACCCCAAGCAACTATAGTGTATTCACCATTACTGAACTTTACAATCCCCACAGTAATAAGTAACTTGTGCAACATAAACATTGTATAGCATACACAACATGCATACTATAAACTTCATGCAAATGCTATATAATATGACATATGCATCAACTCCATTGTAAATTTTAACTGTGCTGTTAGTCAATTATGAGAATGAAGGCATTTGCCTTGGACGTTAAACAGGTCAGTTAAACCAAGGAGGTATAATACCTCCATGGTTAAACCAGTAAAATAATTACTTTTTTAAAAATACACAGGAAAGACTGGAAAGGAGTTTATTATATGTGCTTGGCTACTCGCTTGATAGATATTGAAAATGGTAGCTACTGTAGAACCCCTTAAATGAAGACCTTCGGGACCAACAAAGTATCTCTTTAATTCAATAAGGGTTTCCCCTGAATATGGGTTGGCCATATATAAATATACATATTTCAGATGTTTGCCATACTCTGACATAATTTTGTACTTTATACATACTAAAGTACAATGAATTCTCAAGTGGGACTTAAACCCACAAGCCTGGCGTTCATACTCTAGACCACTGAGCTTGCGCTGATGGCTAGGGGGATAGATTTGAGCCCAACTTAACAGTGGGTACTGTACAGGATGATAATTGTATTTAACTACAGTGGAATAGCTTTGCGTCAGGAAGTTGAGTAATTGGTCAGATGTTTTGCCCTATATTGTCATTTCAGTTTCAGAGGAAATTGTTTCCTGAATAGGGGGTGTCCCAAGAAGAGGTTCTACTGTATACCAATCAATGTATGTAATACTTTTACTAGCTATAAATATCAATGTACTTATATACTGTACATTTTTTTAAGCAAGTGAGATCTAATCATTTATAGATATGACACATGAGGTTATGGTTTCCTTTGGCAAGATGCACTAACATTAAATTGTGTTGAAATTGGTACCAGCTGGGAGAGTTTGAGATGCAGAACTGCATATGATCAAACCAGGAACTAATGTACCTTAATTACAGGCCTACACTACCCTTACTAGTTGGTTCATCTTATATTTTCATAGATATCTAAATATGTTTGAATGTATTTATATTTTGCTTTGATTCAAATGTAAATTCTGTAAACCCAACTTGTAAAAAGCAAATCACCGAATCAGAAACATGGATAAATAATTTTTTCTTTGAAATAAATAAATAAATTCTAATTCACCGCATCATACCTTATAGTAGGTTTCCAGAAACCAAAATAGTCAAAATAGTAGGGACTGTTTAGTAAAAATAGAAGCACAGTTACCAACTACCTTATAGTGTATTATATTTAATATGATATTTTATGATATACTTTTAAAAATCTAGGAATGATATGATATTGAATGCAATTGTATACATATGTTACGACGAGAGAAAATTAAACCTTTAGGAGCCAGAGAGCACCTGGCACCACATAGAGGACCAACAGCAGAAGGATGATGCAATGAGTGTAAAGAATCTAGTTTTACAACAGAAAAACAACATAGGCATTTCTTTAGAATCATAGGCAATGCAAGACCTACAGTATATAGATCTTTATCTGAGAAAAAATAATGACACACCAATGATGGCAATGTTTAAGCATACTATGTAGGTGACATGGACATGTGATGTAATATAATCTATTCATTTTGATTTTCCCATAATGCAATGGTGTGAAGCTGCTGTGGGTACTACCAACTGATGTAACAGCCATGACATGCAACCTATCCTATATGACATGAAAACAAAACCTTCCATTTATTATTGGTTAGTGTACTTTAAAACTGCGTAATGTATTGCATCATTTCAGGGAACAGCTTTGTGACATTATTTTAAACACTAATTGCAAATCATTGCTAATCTATTAATAGAGCATTGTATAAAAAAATCTAACATTGCTGAATAAATGTTAAAATATTCATGTTTGTGGCCAAGTCAGAGAGCTGTTCCTCAACTCTGCATAATACATGACATGCTATACCATGCAAGTGTACTCTAGTAGGTCTTACCCGGCTGGGAAACTGCCACTGTCAGCTGAGCTCCACCTCTTTAGCTTGTCACTACCCGAAGAGCTGCCGCCACCGTATGATCGACGCTTTGAATCTGGAGTCGGTGGTCGTTTATGGCGTGACGTACCATTAGGAACGGACAGTTTGGACGGTAGAGTCTGATTTAGCATTCCTATAAAAACATATAAAGCACAAATAAATAATGTACAGTGTTTGTTGTATTATTATTATTGTGTGTATGTTTTAAAATAGAACACAAATTATAATCTGTATGAACATATTTTCCTCAATAAACGTCCGAGATGAATGGCTCCATAATGGTAAACAATTATCACATCTAACAAAACTCTTAAAATGACTGGGTTTCCAAAATATAATAAACATGTTTTAAAGTAATTGAAAACAAAAACATTTATTTACAATAGCAGCGAAAATGACAAATATAACACAACATAAAAAAGACATTAAAAACTTAATTAATAAAAAGAACAAGGTTGTAAACATCCAAAATAAACAATAATCTTGTACTCAAAACAATTGATAAATTCATCTATTAAAAAGCAATAAGCACATCTTCATCAAAGGATTTGGAAAAAAACAAACAAAACTGCAAAACTAAACTATAGTCTATGAGTCACCGTACCTGATGAATCTTTCACAGCTCGCATTGGTGCCGAACCACCTGTAGGAAAAAACAGCTCCGTAAAAATCATTTTTGAAACAATTGGAAAGACCACAATTCCAACACGGACACTTTGCGAGGTTAGCACTTGAATGAAGCAAATGAAATGACGGCGATACCATGCAGACATTTTTATTTTGATGCGAGTTATTTACAGGGTTACAATAAAATTACTAAATGAAATATTAGTAGCATGCACCTTGCAGTCGATCTAATGTTAAAAATATTAATTTAAAAATAGGGTTTAACATATACCATTGTGAAATGTTAGATTAGTGTAGAGATTGTGTTATGTTATATGGTACTATAACCTCTAACATACTGCAATGTAGAATAACTTTAAATAAAGTTATAAACTTTTCAAGTAGCCATAGTTAAACATCATTATTAGAGGCCTCAGGTAAATTGACTATTGAATGTCCATAGGCGTACGAGGTTAAAATGTCCACTAACTAACTTAAGGTCTCTTTTTAGAAGTAATACAATTTATTTAAATTTTGCTGCTCTTGTTCATCTGACCTAAGCCAGTAGACTTTTTGTTTGTTTGGGGTTTTTTTTTTGGGGGGGGGGGGGGGCGGTTGCAGTCTGCTAAGTGCACAAGGAAACTAAACCTATTGTTGTATAGAAGCCTCAGATATTTATTGAAGATTAATCTTTTCATTATGGAATTAGGACGTCAACAAAGGTTTTATCTATAATTACACAATAATTATTACAGTAGTTATATTGAGTGAAGTCAAACAATCTATTTTGATTTGAGGCAATAAATAGTAAACATTTCTATTTATTTTACTTTACAATTTAGAAAAAGCCATGTCATACCGGATTGACAACTGAAAGATGAATTACTTGCTGATTAACTATGGAATCAGTAGGGAAGCTAAATAATACACGCATTAAGCGCATCATTCATCACATATTGTAAATTAAAATTCTTAATGACTTCCCATACATCAGGCTACTATCATTGCAACATAGATGCTAATGAATTTCTAGCTACCAATTACAAGCATTTAATATAGTAGTACTGGTTGTCTATCGTAAAAAGGTCTATAGTAACTATTAGTTTAAAATTCACGCTGGCCCCCACCCATAAAGCTCCGTTTCCTATTGTACATCCCAGTACTATGTAGTATACTGCTGTACAGGAGAGACGATATTGAATTGAATAAACTATATACAGTACTATAGTTTAAATACTATTTTGTTGTCACTGTACTATACATTCCAAGGTGTTATGTAGTACACTACCAACTACTAGGACAATTAGTCAATCTTGACTTGCATACACTATCTATAAAGTACAGTACTGTAGGTGAAATTTAATCAACCAATCACAATTGTTTTGTTTTATGAAATTTATAGGGATGGAAAGTGATACAGGAATTTGTAAAAATCAATAGGAAACACTAATCTACCGGCCCAGTCAAATAGTAGTGAATATTGATTTAACCTAGTTGATAAATTACACTGATAAAATACGATAGTAAAATCGGACATACAGGTCGAGCTTACTACACTGTACAAGAAAACAGGTAGTAAGCTTACAGTTCCAGTGTTGATGGAATAAACTACCAATAAAAATAAAAAAATTTATTTTTTCAGTCAGCATTTGAATTGCCATGTTTGTAGTGGTAAAAAAAAGACCTATATAGAGTTTACCAGTGCCAAGACAGTGGCTCAAACTTGTGTGCACATCTATTCTAAAAGTGTACACCAGGCAGGATAAACAATAGTGTACTGTAAGACTGTACATTCTTATTGAAAAAAGCAAATACATAAAATTATATAGCTCTTTGAATTCACTTTGCCGCATCCATACAAATAAAATATGCTAGGATACCTCGAAAACAGAAAAAGATAGAAAACGCTAAAGGTACAATTGAAAGTTGTTGTAAATATATATCAAATATCAACTAGATTATGTAGTAGACATTGGGGTGGGCATCAACGATAGAAGGTCCCTATCTATTACTATGAGCACATTAACACATTACTTTCAAATTCTACGACAGTATTAATGTACAGTACGCACACAGACAAATACTACAACGTAAAACCTGCTTTGAAATTAAATTTACAAAGGAAAAACAAACACAGAATGCAAGACACAATATTTGACATGAAATGGTCGCTTACAAATACATTATTTACAAAACAACATTCATAATTAATATACAGTATACCATGGATAATATGCATGAGTGAACAGCTTGTTGAATATTCATGATATATGCTGAAGACCGATGATTTCTATGCATAAAACAACAAGGAGACAGACAGACACATAGTACATATTCTAAAGCTCTGTCTACACTATCAAACTTTATGAGACGAAAAAATGTGATGTGCCCATATGGACATGATGATGTCATAATACTACCATATTTGGGAATATCACTACCATATTTGAGTACATCACACTTTTTTTGTCAAACTACTGTAGTTTGATAGTGTAGACAGAGCTTAACACAAAAAACAATATTAGTAAAATAAAAGCTTCATTAGTGTTTGTATTAGAAAAAAAAGAAATATCGATAATATTATGGTGCAAATTTGAATGCTATTGTTAGTTCACAAAATCAGAATCATAAAACAACCACAAACAATGATAGAATCAATACAACCATGTTTTAAATTACAAAGTATTGATGAAGTTTAGAATATAAAATATATATATACAATAATGTATTAATAATTTGAAGCCACAATGCAAACTCAATGAAAAGATATTCAATCAATCTGACATCTTTTAAAATAAATATACTATCTGTTTTAAGCTCTGTCTACACTATCAAACTGTATGTAAAAAAAATGTGATGTGCCCATATATGAACACGATGATGACACTTTTTTTGTCAAACTAGTTTGATAGTGTAGACATAGTTTTATATATTGTCTTACAAAACAGTACACATTTTGTACGAGTGACTGTAGATTTTCCCAACATTTCACCCACCTTTCCCAAAAGGATAATATACATAGAAACGGCCTACTTTAGTGTACAGTACACTGGTGTGTGATGATATTAGAAAGATAAATGTTCTCCATTTTTACCTTTACTTTTATAAATACCTACCTCTAGATGTAACCTTTCTTGTATCTTTTTTGTTCTCTACATCACCTAGACGACGGATAACATCAGCCATTGCTGATTTTACTATAGATTTCAAACTTCTCATCCCCCCCTCCCACACAATTTCAGTAAAGATCTACTTCTATATACTAAATACTGAGATGATTCTCAGTAACCGTATGTAAAATTTGTTCAGTATCATTGGCGAATTCTGTAATACATTGTCACATATGTATCACATGTGATGCCTGTATCATAGGTCATAATAAGCTTATAAGCTTACCTTATCATAATACAGACACAACAAGTGATATTATGACACTGTATAATATAGAATTTGCCTATAACATTGGGCATACAATGCCATGTGATGCATACAGAGAATCTGATGATAAATGTTCTCCAATTTTGTTTACCTTTACTAATATACCTACCTCTAGATGTAGTTTTTCTTGAATCTTTTTTGCTCTCAACATCACCTAGACGACGGACAACATCAGCCATTGCCGTCCTCATACACATCAGCTCGTCTCCTTGCTCTTTGACCTTCTTCTCCAGTTCAACGACACGCTCATGGAGGTCCAGTCCATAGTCATTTGTGGTGTACAAAAGATCATCTAGAGAGGAATAAGAATTAAAAGCCAAACAAAAAAGATTAATATTTGGCAAAGACAATAAAGATGAGATGGAGAGGAGGAAGTTAAAAATCGATATTACGTTTCTTGCTAGACCATTTGGGACAATAATAAAAAATTATTTTTTATAACCTGTAAATCTGTTCAGAGAAACTAACAATTAATTAAATAAAATTAATTGTAATTAATCTAAAAAACAACCAAACCAATACCTTCATATACCAATGATTCCAGTTGTGAATTATTTTCAAGAGAATCAACTTCAAATAAATCTGAATCTTCCGATCTTTCATAAACAAAATATTGCTTATTACCAAACATGCTTTAGACACCAGAACACAATTAAATATAAAAATTCTTCACAAACCAAAAGTTCTAATTGATAAATCATTTATGATATTATTTTCCAGTTTGTTGTATTTGTTGGGTCGGGCATGAGCAAGAATTTCACTTTAATTGCTGCATTGGAGTTGTGTTCGTGTTGTGGAGCAGATGATATTGTGATGTCACCCATATAGTTTGGTGTAATGTACATATTTGGAGCAACATCAATGGGCACAGATGGTTCAAAAGAAACAAACCAAAAAAAGGCAACATACAATGAGTATCATTGATTGTCATCATTTAATTTAATACAGTAGAACCACTCCTTCAAAATAAGGAGGAGCAACATTTTGGTGACCAAGCCTTATTAAGGTGATTTGGTCCTGAAGCATGGGTTCATTCTGCTGTATAAACCACTCAAGGAACATCATAGGAAAACATATTTATACTATAGTACTGTACACAACATGGGAAAAAACTATCATCTTAATCTTTATTGATTGATGATATCAAACATAATTCGATGAGATAAGTAATTGTTGTGTTCTTTATAAGTTTAATCTGTAGATAAGTATTAGTTCATGTTTAATTACTTTTATGATTTACCTTTAATTTATTGTTTTGTTCCAATAAAAGATTGTTGTTGATACATAATATTCACATTTCAAGAGTTACCGACACTGTACACATATAGTATAAAATATTCTCAAAAAATTTCATCTGGTTTCAAATGGATATTTAAAAAATAAATGTTAACGAATATGAACATCAACAGAGACCAGGGAGGACATGAACTAATCCACATCTACGATGACTTAATAAAAGGGGACACCCAAGCATCCAAAGGGGGACACCAGCAGAAAGCTTAACATCAGACGAGAGATGGCGCAATTCACCGAACCATGACGAATGACAGAACATCATGTCAACGTCATTTGCGTGACCAAGGCTACTGAAAATAGCCGAAACGTAGCAAGTAAGTACTTGACAACTGGTTTAACAAAAAGTTAACATTTATTTTTTAAATAAGTATAAAATATGCCAAAAAATACTACATAAAAATACAGTATTTTATTAAATAAATCACAGTACTGATACATGAATGTATTAAATTCCTATTCATTCATTGATTTCCATTCAATAATAACCCATTTATGTTTCATCCAATTATTATCTCTTAGTTATACTTATTAAACAAATACACAATTAATTTAATTCTCATGAATAAATCTTGTGGTAAGGTCAATTATTTTCAAAAATAAAGGAACTTCCTCATCAATCAAAAAGCGTTTGTATACCAGTGTAGTACAGTAAGCATCGCCCGAATTAAATCATTTTACAGTATTTATTATTATGTAATAGTACTGTATGTGTTCACATTCACCACTGTTTTAATATTAATAGATAGGTAGTGATTTTATATAGTCGTATTCATTTGCTTACTTCTTGGTGGAAGAAGAATATCTTTTATTACTATAAATTACCAATTTTTTAAATAGTGTATTTACACTGTATGTTTTATCCCTAGTACTATTTAAACTATATTGAATAGACTACTGTACTGTAGTATACAGTAGGCTTAACTGCAACCAGGCATTCGGAAATTGTTTTTAAAATGTAATGACAATATCCTTTTAGATTTAATACAAACTTTAAATTTGAAGGCCAATAGATTTTAAAAGTTGTACTTACAATGTGATTCAATGGGAAAAACAATCTATTGTCATACCTAAACTGACATTGAATGTTATCAGGAACTAAAAGGCATGCGACAGTGTTGTACAATTAAAATAAAAGTTCATATGTAGTGGTACTATATTACTGTAGCTACAGTATCAGTCTAGTTTTGAATTCGTAAATAGTCAAGAATACAGTAGGGCATCAATATCATTAAAGATGTAGTTTCCATCAGTTTTTATAGTTTCTTGGGATAAAACGACTAAACGTTACTGTCTACTGTAGGCCCTACTATAATGTACAGTTAGTAGATATTTAGCTGGCCCCAATGGCATTATGTATTGTGGTATGTACAAATAAACAATACAAAGCTACCACTACAGTATATTCATTATCTAAATTCCCCCAGTATACTGTAGTTTCTTAATTTGAATATCCCCAGTGACATACTGTAACCCAAGGTCAAATGGAGCATATGGGGTCAAATGAAGCATACATGGGGTCAAATGCAACACACATGGGGCCAAAAAGTGTGAATAGTTTGCACAATCATGAGCAAACCTTGAATATAATAATAGTATATTTTGTTGATTATGTGACACATGCGTATGATCATCTCCAGTTCTTAAACCTTAAAAATCTTAATGGTTTGGCTAAAGTGTAGAGCTTGTTGCAGTCAAAGGTTTAACTTCCTTTTTTTCTATGAGTTATAACCAATACAGGAAAAGAGAAGTTGGCCTACATCCTAAAGGGAAACTGAATAGGCTAATGATCAACTAACATTTAATATTTTGCAATAAAATGTTTAGAAATCGCTTAAAAGTCTGTTCCAAAATAGGATTACTGTTTTGTTAGAAATTCCATGTTATTGGATTAATTGTATTCTCTGTACATTACAGTATATAACTAGCCTCTAGAGAAATGAATTTTAAGTAAATAATGTTTGTCGCCATACATAACAGTCCATGCTAAATGAAGGTCTGTTTTAAATAAGGGTTTAAGCTACAGTACTGCAAAAAGTGAAACTGAACTGGACATATAATAATCATTAAATGGCATTCCAAAAATACATTTTTATTTAAACCATTTAAGTAAAGATTTCATTATTCAAAAGAACATAAGAAATAAAGATAATATAGTAGAAAATATATTCTTTTTAAAAATAATGTAAAATGTGGACCCTAGTTTTTAAGTCCAGTTTCCTAAAAAACACTACCTTTCAATGTTTCATTAACTACTGTACTGTTCAATAATAAAAATTTATATTTTCACTTTTTCTTTATATCATGTTTGTGACTCCGAAATGTGCGTTCCATAGACTAGTCCTTGTCCAATAAGGTAGGGAAGAATGAAATAATTTCATGAATGGTGAAGATTTGAAAACAATCAGTCAGTGTTAAATAACACTGAATACACCCAGTGGCCTTGATGCTAAACTGTATTACAATCCACTAAAAGCTAGCATGTTCAAATTTCTTTGACTGATTGAGCTTTATATTATAGTACTTAGTCCTAGTATTATTACAGTAGCATGCATGGTATTACAGTTTAGACAACTAAAAGGGAAGGGAATATAATAGGTAGTGGCTTATATAAAGTAACCTACAGGTACTGTATTACTGTGTGTGTAAGTTGTACTATGATATTGATATAATACTGTACAATTAAAACCAGGTACAATTATCAATCAGACAGAAATGATATTAATAGTTTAAAGGGGGGTTCCGGGTTTAAAATGAATAGTAAAAAATGTAAAATATATTTGTTTGTCTCTTGAACGGTAAAAGTTTCAATTTATATAAGCGCCCGGTGAAGCAGAACGAAGGCTGTGAAATGAGGCCAGATTACAAGTGCAGCTACGGCGATATGACACTGTGTTACAGAATAGGAAATTCGTGAAATGGTCAATCTTCCGACGACTCGTTATCATTAACCATATCAATTACTTTTGTAAAATTATACTTTTCTGATGTAATTTTAGTCGGTCTTCCCATTTATAAAGTCAATTTTCTTTGAAAATTCATCAAAACAGTGAAAAATTAGATATGTTTGCACTTTACGTTTGCCGATTTTCGCACTGACTTAGGGAAAGCCTTCAAAATCAATGAAGCGTAACGTATACATTCCTGCTGATCGAGCGAGGAGCGAGACGACGATACACGTGGTCTCTGCCCATGCCTGGCATCGTCACGTGATAAGCAGATACAGTATATACAATACCAAACTGGTCGGGTCGAGTATACCCCGTCTATAATCACAACATGAACGATGTACAGTATTTGATTGAAGGTCGACTCGACCTACCGGAATGGTATAGATAATATAGCTCGAATGAGAGAGTTGGAATATTTGTAAACATAGTACTGTATTGCTAATTTTAACAAGTGTAGCCTATAGTAAAAGGCCTGGTAGTATCAATTCGCATAGGGTCTACTACACTAGCTAGCTCAATTTTTAACTGGGCCGGATCGGCTAGGTCTCCTTCCTACTACCTGGTCTACTTGCTTGATGCAGTATCCGCTTTTTTGGAGAGTAAACTAGGCCTATTTTAGGCCTACTTAGACGATCGGGACACCATACGTGCGGACGGCGATCGGACCTTGTTTTGCCTCAATATTTACAGCCGATTTTGTAGAATGTTTTAGGTTTAGATTGTTTAGGAGTTTGGTTGATAGGATGGGCTTGGAATCCACTGAGTTTTATTATTTATGGGCCAATCGTTTAGTAGTAGGCTAGCTAGGCCCATGATGGGCCCCATGTTTTAACGTAGCCATCGTGGCATGGAATCCCTAGTCAGAATGGCTCTCACCGGGCCATGAAAAAAATGATTTAGGCTAGGCCTATAGCCTAGTACGTGAAGCCGATAATACGAACTGTACTATTCGAGGTATAAAAATAGTATATAAATATAATTTATGACTCCGTAATCTGTACTAAATTTTGTATTTCATTAAATGTCAAATAAATATATGCTACTACTGTTATTATTACACTTTAGGCCTAGCTTAGAAAATCTACAAAAAATGTATTTCACAATGATCGGGTGGTCGTCGTTTGACAGGGGGAGAGAGATGTAAATTGGTGGACAAACACAACGTACATGACGTCGCGAGTTTGGAATCCACTGATGACGTGATTTTGTGAATATCTCATGAATATTAATGAGCTTCCCTAAGCTGCTGAAAAACAGACTTTCCATGAATTTACCCTTAAATGTATATGAAATTTTATTTTTTAAATTTCTCGTTATTACTTTTTCATTCTGACATGTCTATATTGTTATAATATTTTTTATGTAATAAATAAACGATATTTAAAAGCAATTTTAAACCCAGAATCCCCCTTTAAGTACATTTTGTAGTTAATAATATTAATCTACTGTACAGTATGTTAACACATTAATGGTCACATTATTTCTACTTTTGATAATTATCTAAGAGTATTAAGACCATTAAACATTGGTGCTTTAAATTAATTATGGTTTTCTTCAAAATATGTAAGTAAAGGAAGGAGTTGTGCAAAACTGCCGATTTAACCATCCGATTACATTCATTACCAAATACCATATCATTTTATTCCTTATATTCCCACAAACAACATTTTTAAAAACATACTGTACTAAGGTCACTACTGTACAATAAAATGTATATTTGTTATGTTTAATAATATTTATAAGCTACTACTATACCAGAAATTTCAATCTGGAGTGGAACATACTAAACAGTACTGTAAGTAAATTGCTACATAAAGATTGCTAAGATTAAGATTTAATCCACGACTATGATAATCTTACTGAATTATATAGAGAGATTGTCTTACCAGTCCATGTATCCATCATGCTAGCCAACTTCCAATATGGCAACAAAAAAAACTACTTAGCTGATTGTACATGAATCCAATATCTAATTTACTTTGATGGCGACGACAAAATGACTACATTCAGCATGCTTGCCAACTAATAAACAATGTTATATAGCGATTATTATGCAAAATTGTGCCACAGTGAGCTGCGGGCATCACATTTAATGTCACTTATTCATTCATAAATTCTATTCAATTTTTTTTATTATTATTTTTTTACTATTATTAGGCTAGTTATTTGTAAATTTTACTATTAAACTATAGTACTGTAAGCCACATTTTGGTGCATGGTCGTTTTATAATTTATATAGTGCTGAATTTACTGAAGGGTTGAGGTTGAACTGTAACTAAAGTACAGAGGGTTTTAGAAATTGGGTTACACTAGGAAAGAGTGTCTTCGCTGGGTTACAGTAAGTACTACTATATGAGACTTAAGTACTGTACAATAAATGTCCGGAGACGGTGAAGTTAATAGGTGGGTGCAATAAAACTAAACATAAAGGAAGGAAATTATAGAAATCTTGAGGCTGTGTTATACATTAGTTGAAAACTAAGGTGGGATGAAAGCCTTAAAATCCAATATGGGTAGGGTTAGGGTTAACATTTTAACATAGATTTGTATTTCAATGGTTAAATTGCATAGTACACTGTACTTTAATGTTAGTACAAGGGTAGTTTATTGAATTGAATACATACTGTAGTTTAGTTAAACAAAATACCTAGTTATAAATTTCTTATTAAAATTACTACGTTATGTTACCATATTTTTTAATGATCAAATCGTAAATAATTACAACTGACCTTTTCAATACTATTTTATACATGGCATAAAAATGTCATGTCTGTTTATTGATGACCTCTCTTATTTCCTGTTAAAGATACCAACCTACTGAATGAAGATTATCAGGATATGAAATAGATCAAGTGCTCTGAGAGATATTGTATTCAGTAAAGGGGCTAGTTCACAATACTACTTGAAATTATTCAATAGTGTTTAGCTAAAAAACTGTATAAAAAAACACAATTGGGGGGGGAGGGTGGGATTCTTTTTTTTTTTTTTACAAAAGAAGCAACAATTTTCAGGAGCTGCTGATATTTAGTTTAGGGCACAGTGGAGTCAATTTTTTTTTTCATGAGAATCATTTAACTTGCTTACTATAGATAATGCATCCAGCTTCTTTTGTTTTTATAAATGTGTCATGGTGTTTGCATCATTATTTTTAGATGTTACTTACTGTATTCAATTTAATTTCTTTTATTTCGGAAATTTCATCCATACAAACAGAAAAAGAAAATTTGCAAAGCTTAAATATATAGGATACTATATTATCGGTGATCTACATAAAATTAAGTGTGAAGATTTTATAACCTACAGTAGATACATCCTTCTTGCCATAGAAAATAACTGAGCATGTAAACTGAATGACTATGACTTTTAAACAATGAAATAGACACCAAAATATTAACAAGTGTCATCTAAAAAGCCATGTTTATTTATTTAACTTGAGTGCACAACATAATATACAGCCCAGCCAATAATCAGCTACATTGATGAGTAACTGTCTGGCATCGAATAATGGAGCAGAGCATAGGGGAATGTTGAATTAATATGATTTTATGGTTACATCCGGATCGTTAGGAATCTATGTACATCTTAATAGAAAGACAATGATTGCGAAGGATATTGCTTGTTAGGCCGACATGTTCATCACAGTACTCTAGAGATTGCTTGCGTCTGACAGGGTAAAAATACAGTATGAGACTTTCAAATATTTTTCTTGCAGGAATCTGGACTAAACATACAGTAGAATGCTGTTTTGAATGATAAGGATTACATTGTTTATAGCCAATGAAATCAGTCACTCCTACACTGTAGTGCAACTACCTAAATCTCCAGCTTACCCCTATAATAAACTAACTTTAATCTTCTATAATCTTTTGCATTCAACAGAAATCATGCAGCCAGCCGATATTTTTGCAGACCGTAAAAATGGATATCATTCATAGAAAGCTTTTTCAGTTTGAGATGAATACTAATTACTAATAATAGCGGCTGCATTGACAAACTGATTTCAAATTAAACATTTTCCTTATAAAGTTGGATTTTATTTTATTACTGTAGCTGGCATGGGCTCGATCACAGGAACTGGAAACCAATGATTCAAATAAAATTTATAAATTTATGCAGGAATTTGGAAGGAGATACGGTTATGTCAGACCCAGGAAACTCATTTAGTGAGAAACAGGAAGGGGATGGACGGGATGTCTGTACAGTACAGCGTTATAACAAAAATAAATTAGCATGTGTTTTATGAGTTAAATGTTAAGCTTTTTTAAATACAGTATATATTCAGCTTAATTTAAAATAAATTTTAATTCAGTGTAACATCATACTGTATGACTGGAAGTTCATACAGTATGAGTCATACAAAATTGAGTCAGGTTGAAAAGGGGAGGTGTGGGAGAAATGGGGATCTAGGGAAAGGTTATAAAAATCAGACTACTGTACAGATAATTAATATAAAAACCTACAAAATGAATTATGTGAGTGGGGTTGTCATCACATTGTGAATTCATATACTCCTTCAATCTTGTCGTCAATAGTATAATCTCTTACATCTTTTTTAAAAAACAAGATACAATATATCCAATACTGTGTAAAAATAATTACAGAGTCTGGATTGAAGATGAATTGAAAGTCTGGCACAAAATTACTAAAATACTCTCAATTGCTTTCAAGCTGTAATTAACATTGATTGGTGAATCATTGTTCATAGTTCAAACTAAACATCTGAGGTCAAGCCTAAACACCTTAAGATACATTATACATGTTTAATGTTACCTGACGTGAATGTGGTTCAGCAAAATGCAAATTAGTCAAATATTTCAAGTGGCATCTTAAAAGGCATTTTCAAATTAAATTACACAAACCAAAGGAGGGGTGTTCTATAATTTAAACTTATGTTCTCCGCTCGAAGGGGAAAAGGCCCATGCCGGTTTATCCAGGTAAGTTAGCTTTAGATTTAAAAAAATTTAAAATCACAAAGAGAATAAATAAATAAAAACAGTTTTCTGCAGGACAGACAATTTGTTATATTAAAACCATGTTTATATATTGAGAGATTTTAATTTGTCTTTTGAGAAGATGCCTAGCTAGCTGTTTAGGCTGGCTAGATATACTAGAGGGTGGGCCTAGTTATTATTTCAATTGAAAAATGAAATATAACTGTACTCCTGCCCTGTATGTATTGTTATTGTTTTTGTTTATTCATTATTAGGCCTATTAATTATTAAATTATCATCAAAAATCACACCATTGTTGTTAAATGTTATATGATAGGCCTCCTCTAGTAAAAAAAACAATAAAAGTATCAAAAGACTAAATACTTTATTAAAAAATAAAATGTGAATAGAGTACACATTGCCATCCATTTAAAGAACTAGGCTACTCTGTGCCGCAAACGTGTTACTAAACATCCATCAATAAAACTACCTGACGCACCCCAAAGTTGGTAAATCCCGGGCTTTTTTAGCCACAACACAACAGATCGATGGAACAGGTTGGGCCTAGCCTAGGAAGGACTGCGCCAATTCAAGCAGAAAAAGCCTTTTATGCTATTCTATTCAATTACCATCACACGTGTACAGATGCCAGATATTATATCTACCTAGCATAGTGATTGACATTACATATTTACCTATTTTTTCACCAGGAGTGTTTTCAACAACATCACCGGCAGGTCCTTGTTCTACGTTAGCCTCCATGATTTTGATTTTTTTCACTCGTGTGAAAAATACACTACGGACCGGGACAAGAGGACCTACGGATCAACTCGACTTTTGATGACTGTACGAACTGTGTATCCGGGATTAAAAAACGAGGGCGCGCTCTATAAATACTTTGACTTGGTTAGAGGTAAAGAGGAGGAGGGGATTCTCATAATAAAATTCCTTTGTTTTGATTTTATCATAGATGTACAATCTATAGAAACTTATTGATTTTTTTAAAGAGTTACGGTTGTAGCAATAATGATGATGAATATGATATGATTAGAATAAGAAAGAAAGCAGATAATGATGTATGTCTGTCAGATGATGATGATGATGATGATGAGAAAAGAAGAGAATGAATGATGAGGATAATGATTAAGTTATGATCCAACGATACCCGAAGACGAGGATTATGCTGACGATGGTGACCACGTGATAATTATTATTCCATGATTTAATGAACAAACAAATTATGAATATTGAATTATGATAATTCATAAAACATAACAATTATTATCATCCAAACAATATGCAAACGCATCGGCCAGTGTGAACAGTTGTATTTAGGTAGACAGGTTTATTGTTATATTAGCAGATCCCTTTGTCAATAATCAATGAACGCTTATAGTAATTAATGGCATTGGAATTTATATTACTAATTAATTCCTACCAGCCTTTTGATGCAATGGATGAAATTAGCATTTTATTATTTATTTAAAAATCTTTATAGATTTCAGTTTTAGAGCATTGCTAACAAAAGTGTTCGTTTTTTTAAAAATAAAAATTGGTTATTATATGACATACTTTTTTTTAAATGTTCCTTTTTACTGCTCTTATTAAAAAATGTTTTGTGTTTATTTTATATACGCCTAAAAATAGCACCAATAATAATATAAAAACGTTATTATCAAAAGCATGCAGTTAAAATTAGATATGTCTGATCTCTGTCTTAAAACAATTAAACTGATATGGGCCAGATTCTATACGAAACAACTTCTATTATTCTACTGGACTAGACTTTTATCTAATCAATATATGAAATATATAGTAATAAGTATCCGACGCTGAAACATAACAATAAATAAATAAATAAAAGAGGCATAGGCCTAATACAACAGTAAAAATGCAATACCTGTCCCATCTGGATTTTTCCACTTTATAGTAGAAGTTTTCTTTGATTTAGAAGCTAATCCATTTAAAAGTATTCCTGCAGGTTTGTCCGTCCCGATTTGATCGCTATCGAACACAGGTGGTTCGGGTGAGCTGTCATACGCCGAGGAGTCACGATCGAGACCGAGCTCATCTTTAACAGGAGGTGCTGGAACTGGTTCCTCTTGTGATTTAGTTCTACTCCTAGAAAACAACCTAGCGGCTAATTTTTGAAATGGTCCCGCTTCGTCGTCTTCCTCAGCGTGATCATTATCTGTTTTTGGCGGCTCGGTTTTAGGCGGCGCGTCAGTAGTGGAATTGTCCACAGACTTTGAAAAGAACGTAAACGTACCAGCCATGCTTAGACCGCTGTGGTCGTCGTCTGCGTAGTCCGCCTCCTGATCAAACATAGCATTGGAGGCGTGAACAGCACAGGTGGTTCAAAGATTAAGCAGGCAGACGATTTATCTAAATACAATATTTTAACTTTTCGACACAAAAACATGCAGTCATTTGGTTGTTAGATTTATCAGAATATTTTGCTTCATGCGTTTTGGGTGTAAACAATCTATTTATTGTTTTAATTGTCTGATTGTATTTTGGTGTAAACGTGTAAAATTCTCATCGATTCGTCAGTGATTATTAAGGTCATACGTACATATTTGCATGTTGATTTCGACAAACACCCATAATCACATGTATGCCGCATTACTCTTAACGTGTTTGTTGATTGGCCTATATACAGTACGTTGATCACTATTATTAGTTTCACATTCCTTTATTTAGTACCGGAATATTATGAATTATAATTGTCAGACACAAAGTTGACGCGCGCGTACAAAAATCGTGCGTATTACTATATCTCTGTAACATCAACCCTTTGAACGCCGTCAATTGTGTTTCATCCTGAAAAACGAGCAATGAATTTCCGAAAGGATTAATAAAAGAAAATTTGAATTTTAATAATAATAATAATGATGATGATGATGACTATGACGATGACTATGATGATGATGATGATGGTGATGATGATGATGGTGATGATGATTGTGATGGTGATAATGATAATGTCTGATGATGATGATGAGATGATTTTTGATTTAAACAAACTCAATTTGTGTTTTGCATGTAAAATTAGGGTTGAGAGATGGGGAAGAGGATGGGTACAAAGAGGAACAATGTTTAAATATATTCTTTATCCAATCAGTAACGAAATATTTTGTCCATGTTTATAGGCCTATAAATAATCATTATACCACTAAATACAGTAAAACATTCAGCGATTTTTAAATACTGTCACTGTCATAGTCGATTGAAATAGTAAAGCACATGTAACGATACACCACTACGACGTTTATATTTTTTTGTAATTATTAATTAATACAAACGTTGAGAAGCAACTGTCAGTAATAAAGTTTATTTGTATATTATGTGTTTATATATCTAAAAGTAAGAAATTTGCGATTCAAATGGCGACCAAAAATTAACAGTATTGTCAAAGTATTGCAATACTGTATCTAAAGGTTTTAAGTTTATCCCCCAAAGGCCCATAACTTTACCTACTTGTGTTAAACCAAATAATTATACTGGGAGATTGGAATGTTTCATTCATCGCAAATCGATACATTTGTATAAACGTATATTAAATCTATCAAAATAGTATTTTTTAAAGAAAATTGGTCTTCAACATTATGATGCTGTACTAGGTTTTCAGCTATTAAAAACAATTATCGTAGAAGGAGATAGGTAAATGCGAAGCATCCTCGTATTCTTGTATGCGGGTATTTTTCAAGATGGATGTCGTATGCATGGATGGACATTGTTATTGACCGTATCATTTAGTTTATATTCCGCGATATATATTTATTTCTGTATTTCCGCCCTCTCTTTCCATTTTGCGCTTGAGATTATTCCATTTTTAGTTATAGGTAAGTTTTTTCTTAAATTATCGCTCAAACAAACTCGTATCGAAAGAAATGTGATACTATTTGTATTCATCAAATGATTTAATAAATTCTTTTTTTACAAATGAAAATTCGTTGTCGTTAATTGTTGCTTAAGTTGTATGGTGTATTTTCATTCAGACTCCTCGACTATGTACTCTACTAGTAGGCGGGCCTACTATCTGTAATCAAACATAATGATACCCGGTAAACGAGAGCTATAGCTTCATATGCCACTGTAGGACCAATAATAACACCATTTAAAGGGACAATGCATTCAATTCGCGAAAAAAAAGATTATGTTTGTTTAGAAGATTTCAGAAAAGTTGCAAATAAACGGTTACAAAGTTCGTCATGGAGCTATTTTGCAGAGGGCTGTGACGAACAGTTTACATTGAAGGAAAACAGAGAGGCGTTTAAAAGGTGTGTATGGCAGAAGTAATTTGCTTAGTAATGGGAAAGAAAGTAGGTAAGGTAGTTAAGTTGGTATGCTAGACGGAGAGCAACAATAATGCATGGGCGGGAAGAAAACTCAATGGTAATACGATGTGTGAATACTTAAGCTCTGTCTACACTATCAAACTGTATGTGACAAAATAACCCAGTTTGATCATGAAGGTTTGATAGTGTAGACAGAGCTTTTAGAACATTTTTCTAAAAATAATATCTATTCATATATAAAATGTATTACATTTGTACAGGTATCGTTTGCGACCAAAGATTCTGCGGGATGTATCTAATATAGATTTGAGCACGACCATATTGGGTGAGCGTATCTCTTGGCCAGTTTGTTTAGCGCCAACGGCTGTTCATAGGCTGGCTGATTTTGAAGAAGGTGAAGTTGCAACTGCTAGAGGTAAATTCAAATTTAGTTTACAAGAATATAAGAGTACTCTAGCAGTTATCCGTTATCGGTCTTTTCTGCCTTAATATAATGATTTACACTCATTCGCATGGGATGAGTAAGTATAAAAAAGCCCACTCTTCCCTGATAAAAGTACTCTGACAAATTATTAAAAACAAAACAAATTGTCAAAAATGTAATTCTGAATTATTTACGGTCATTGATTTTGTTATAAACGAAGTATTCCTTCACTTTGAAATATCTGTAAGCTAACAAAATGAAAGCAATACTGGATATGGGACTTTACGAATATAAAAGACGTTAAAGAAAAATTGTGCTGTGTGAATATTAATCTAGGGTGCGCATCAGAAAGTTACAATATGCATGAGAGGGACATGCACATTGAACTCTGTCAATCAGTCGGCACCGGCAGTTTAAAACATTTCAATGATAAAATATGAAATGGTAATTTATAGAAAAAAGATGTGAAGTATTATTTATATATTTAGTATATATAAAACTACAGCTGCTTACGGATTTGAAAACAACACAAAAAAATTACACATTTTGGTGGTAGTCGAAATTAGATGTAGCGCGCGGACTCTAAAACATATTTTGGGTGTATTTTTCGTTGTGTATTATTTGATATTTTGTTTGTTAATTAGATCAAATAAAAAATGAAAAACACGGCCGAAATCATACAAATGACCTCACACATTTTCCGTAATATTTGGATCCGTTTTGTGTGTGTTTATTTTGATTAATTTACATTTTTTTTTTCAATGATTTTTGATATTTTGCAATTTTTTGTGGGAACTTTGTTATCTTTTTTCCTACTTTTATAATTAAATTGTGGTTTTGAGAGACCTTGAAAACAGTTAATTTAAATAATTAAACAATTATTGAAAACTTTGACTGTGAACAGAGATCTCAACTCAAAAATCTTAATCAATATTGTATTCCGTACCGGGTCTCTGTTTTCGTGTTTTTGAAAATAGAGACCCCTCACCCAAAAAAAGTTCACAATATTATGTTCAAGAGGGTGGTGTTTCTCTGTTTCTGTGAGACAATACTAGAAATTCTCAATATTGGGTTAAGCTCTGTCTATACTATCAAACTTTATGTGACAAAAAAATGTGATGTGCCTAAATATGGTAGTGATATGCTTACTTAGGGTAGTGGTATGACATCATCATGTTCATATATGGGCACATCACATTTTTTTCTCACATAAAGTTTGATAGTGTAGACACAGCTTCAGATTTAGATTCGATTTATTAAGTCATTCATACATAGTATAATGATAATTGTTTTCTTCGCAGAAAAACACACGCAAAACAATACACACATAATATTTACATTCGTGATCAACTTGGAACTAACAACAACAACAATTAACTGACCAAGCAATATAAAATACAACAGACCTAATGACCTATCTTTGAAACTCATTGTTGTGTAGTCTAATAGCGGGGGTCGCTATTGTCAGGACTTTTTGAAAACGAAGATCCCCACTAAAAATATTTTCAATATTGTATTCATACTGGGTCTCTGTGCGGTTTTCGAAAACAGAGACTGGCACTAAAAGTTCACAATATTAAGTTTTACGATTTTTTTGTTTTGTCGTAAAACACAGTAGGGGTTTGAGAGACCTTGGAAACAGGGGACCAACCTAACACAATTATTGAAAACTTCTACTGTGAACAGAGATTTCAACTCAAAAATCTTCTCAATATTGTATTCTGTACCGAGTCTCGGGTTTTTGAAAATAGAGACCCCTCCCCCCACAAAAGGTTCACAATATTATGTTCAAGAGGGTGGTGTTTCTCTGTTTCTGTGAAATTATAAAAACAGAGATTCCTACTAAAAATTCTCAATATTGTGTTTTAGGTGGAGCCTTTTGTTTTCAATATTACTTAAAAACATAGACCCCACTAAACTGTAAATATTATGTCATTTATACAGTACAGTAGGGGGCGCAGGCTGGTTTATCCTAGGGACATTCTCCATTGCACATTTTCCCATGGACATTTTCCACAGAAAATGTTTCCCCCGGACATCTACTACTGTGTTTTCCGCCGGGGTCAAATGTCCAGAGGGAAACCAGTCTAGAACAGTAGGATAAGTCTCTGTTATCAAGATGTATTGAAAGCAATGACGCCATTAACATTTTTCTAAGTGTGTTCTAGAGGGAGAGGTCTCGTCTCTGCTTGCGATGAATTGTAATCCCTACACAATATTGTGTTCTAGATGGTGGTCTCTGTTTTTTAAAATAAATCTTGAATTGAAATGGGGACCTCCAACTAACAATTCTCAACATTGTGTTAACTAGGTGGAGCCTCATGTTTTCGAGATTTTTTTTAAAACGAGTGGCCTCACTCAAACTTATCAATATTTAGTTATATACTGTAATAGGGTGGTTATGTTATCAAGGTTTCGTGAAAAGACTAGACTGACCCCACTACAAATTCTCAATATTTTTGTTCTATAGAGTAGAGACCCCACCAACATTTCTCAATATTTATGTTCTATTGGGTGGTCTCGGTTTTCGATAAACCTAAGAAATAGATACCTTTATTGAGAATGTTAGTCGCTTCTTACCCCATAAAATTCATGAATATGGTGGCCATTTTGGAATTTGGCAGCCATTTTGGATTTTGAGTCTCGTGCTAAATTTAAGATACATGCCTGAGGATGACATTAAACTATCTAAATAGTTTAGAAAGGCTATTTAATAGGCAAAATTAAATGTTAAATAAAAGTCAATTTTGAAGCCATTTAAAATGTTGGTGGACATCTTGGATTTGAAATCTAAATTAAAAGATACATGCTTGCTGAGGATGCCATATCCACTTTAAAAAGTTGGGAAAGAACAAACTTTTTAAAGTGGATATGTCATCTTCAGCAAGCATGTATCTTTCAATTTAGAATATTATTAAAATAGCCATTATATGAATACAGTTTATATCATTTTGGCAGCCATTTTGAATGTTGGATGCCATCTTGGATTTGGAAAAATATTAAGCGTACTGGCTCAAAGGATTATGGTATTTGGATGAAAATTCCGAGTGGAAAATTTTATTTAGAAAACTTAGACAGGAAAAAATCGCAGTTTTGTCCTGGGTTGGACCAGTGTAACATTTGACCTCAAATTTTGAGTGTAATTCCGTACCAAATTGCGTTTCACTTTTGATATTGTAAAGTTAAAATGACTACATTATAGGCAAAATATTGGTAAAACTGTGTTATAAAAAATATGTAATTAAATTTCATTTTTACTAAAAATATAATTCTTGAAAAATTGTAATTTTTGCATGTAAACATATCATGTTTGGTATCATTAGATAGATAATTAGAATTGCTATTATATGATACTTTATTTGATAAAATATGTTACATCAGTCATAAGTTATATCTAAAAAGTGACTAATACCAAATTGTCCCTAATTTGACCTCTGTGTTTCTATTTAAATACCTGTAATTCCGTACCAAATTACGTTTTAGTTTTTATATTGTAAATTTTACATCACTATATTATAGGCAAAATATTTATAAAACTTTGTTTAAAAAATATGTCATTAAGTTATATTTTTACTAAAATATAATTATTGAAAAATTTTAATTTTTGATAAAAATGTAAAAAAATTTAAAGATGTATTGCAAAATTCCAAAAAATTTTTTTTTTTTAATTTCGAAAAAAGTGGGTTATTTTGAAGTATCATAATAGTTATTAACTTTCACCAAAAATTAGTCGAAAAAAAAATCATTAACTGAAATACAGACGTTTTTTTGTTCAAAAATAACAGTCAAAGTTTTCGATCAAAACTCATAATGCAACGCGTTTGTTTGGCTACTCTGTATGCATAATCATAAAACTTCCTCGCGATCTGTGTGAAAACACCTTCTCAACGTGACGAGTTGTAAACAATCCTAATTAGCATCATGCATAATGTACTCGTGGTTTGAAATCTGTGTTTACGTTCGCTCGCGACGATTTTCCAGACCAAATGTAATCAACTTAATGTACCTGTTAATTACGTAAACTTGTTGTTTTTGGCTCGAATTTTCGACTTAAAGTGAATAACTTTAATATTACTTTGATATGGCCAATTTAAATTTAGAATATTTTGACCTTCATTTTTTGTGTTTCAAGGAACAATACATCTTTAAATAACATTTCACCCAAAAACTATACCATGTGTGCATGTAAAAATATTAAGTTTGTTATCATTAGATAAATAATTGAAATAGCTATTAAATGATACTTCATTTGATAAAATATGTTATACCAGTCATAGTTATATCTAAGAAAGTGATTAATACCAGATTTGACATAATTGACCTCTAATGACCCCTAAATTATATGTTCCACTAACCAGATTTTGGTAGATTTTGAAAAGAAAGTGCCCTACTAGGTACTGAATCAGATAAAAAAGGTTTGAAAACTATTGCAATTTGTTTTAGGTTACCCCCTTTTTTTTTCATAGATTGCCTGGACTGTAATGGCAAAAATAAAAATGTGGCGGTAAAACAAGTTTAGTGTTATTCCACAATTCTTAAAACAAACTTTACTTGTTTTGTAGCTGCGGCTTCTGTTGGATCTGCGATGGCACTTAGTTGCGTATCAACACGTACAATAGAAGATGTAGCCGCTGTCACACCACATGGTGTTCGATGGATGCAAGTACAATTCTATAAGCCTCGACAACAACTGGAGAATCTCATTGAACGGGCAGAAAAGGCTGGATACACGGCGTTAGTTGTAACTATTGATCAACCAGTTTGTAGACAGAAACAAAGAACTTTGGAAGACGGCAAAACCTCATTATTCACGGCTCATGCAAAGTTAGTAGTACATAAATTCCGCCACGTAATTTCAAAATTACGAAAAAAAACATTCAGTTTCAACTTTTACAATAATCATTTCGAAAAGAATTCCCCCACACCCTCCCTCTTAGTAATTAATCTCAAAAGGAAGCCTCTCTCGAAAAGAAACCCATATATAAAAGAAGCCATCTCAAAAAAAGAAGCCTATCTCGAAAAGAAACCCATCTCAAAAAGAAGCCCATCTCCAAATGTCCTAAACTTCTTCTTAAGTATGTGGATATATTATTTTCAGGCCAGTTAATATAAGCAGTAGCGATATTGACAACTCAGCAACTTGGCAGGATATCAAATGGCTGAAATCTCTGACAAAATTACCATTGGTTCTTAAAGGAATAATTACTGGTAAGAAGTTTTTTTTTAATTGAGTTATTATCTCTGAAAAGAAAACTCAACTTTATTTTGTTCAAATTCAATACATTGAACTAAAATTCACCTCTTTTTTAACATTACAATAATTGTAACAGATAGGTACGACCTCCCAATTGCATTTTAGCGTTTAGTTGATGACTCGAAATATGGGGTTAGGGTTTATCGGGATGGTTGTGAGAGTCGACGGTCTGCACAGTCACTAATGCGCATGACAGGCGAGCATTGGTCGATGTTTCTCATACTCTTTTCAACGAACAAGACTTAACACTTTTCAGGAATATGCTTCGAACCATTCCCTTTTTTTCACCCACGAACTTACATTATTGTATTAATCATAACCTCACTAGTCTCTACGTGGTTTGCTTATGTCTCATTATTATTAACTTTGTAGGTGACCAAGCTAAAATTGCAGTTGAATATGGAGCTGATGCCATATTGGTATCTAATCACGGCGGACGACAACTAGATTATCTGCCAGCAACTGTATGTAGGCCTATGCAACAACAAAAAATAATCAGACGCGCCATTCCCTGTCATAAATATAATATCTATTATATCTCATCATCCTAAAGCTTGGTTCCCACGTAACGCAAGGACGTAACGCAACGCAAAGTGATTCGACCAATCTCAAGCAATGGATTAATCAAACAGTCGCGTGTGATTGGTCAACTCGCTTGCGTTGCGTCTACGTCCTTGCGTTGCGTTCTAGTGGGAACCAAGCTTAAAGTGCGCCAACATTTTACTTTACTAGATTGATGCCCTACCAGAGGTTGTTGCTGCTGTTGCGGGTTCTGGTGTTGAGGTGTACATGGATGGTGGTGTAAGACATGGAACTGATGTTTTCAAGGCATTGGCCCGTGGAGCGAGAGCTGTTTTCATTGGTAGACCAATCATATGGGGTTTGTCATGTAAGGTATGGGCTAAACAACATGCAATATTTCAAAAAAATACATTAAACTTCGGGGGTGACGTCTGAGGATCGCAAGCCATGTTTTACATGTAACATAGTTATTTTTCTTTTAATTCTTTAAATTTAATCTTTTAAGGGATATGAGGGCGCCAAACAAGTGCTTGAAATTTTGAAGGCTGAGGTGGAGAACACGATGGCTTTAATGGGTAATCAATCTTCTTCAATTACAAAACACAGTCTAACAATTAACTTATAGAATATAAAATTCATTTTTTAGGATGTAGAAATGTCAACGAAATAGAACCATCTATGGTGGTACATGAAGATTACTACAGGCAGCCAGTGTTATAGTACCAATCACGTATTGCTTGTGAAATATATTAAATCTATATCTAAAATGTATTATCTCTGAAAAGCTCAACTTTGTTTGCATTATTTTGTTAAAATTCAATACATTGAACTAAAATTCACCTCTTTTTCAACAATACAATACATTAACAGATAGCATGGAAGACCTCCCAATTGCATTTTAGCATTTAGTTGATGACTCGAAACATGGGGAGACTCCCGCCATTATCGGGAGACTCCCGCCATTATCGGGAGACTCCCGCCATTATCGGGATGGTTGTAAGAGACGGTCTGCACAGTCACTACATGCGCATGACAGACGAGCATTGTCCGATGTTTCTTATACTCTTTTATGGTGGTACATGCAGATCACGTATTGCTCGTGAAATAGGCCTATATTAGTTAAATTTGACGGGATGATATTATATTATCGGATGCTTTGTTGGTGCCAAGTAGTTAGTGTAGGCCTAAAATATAAGGATATAAAGCTCCGTGTACACACCGGACTTTATGTGACAATAAAATGTCATGTGCCCATGGACATGATGATGTCATGCACTACCATATTTGGGCATATCACTACAATCATTTTTTTTGGTCAAACTATAGTTTGATATTGTAGACAGAACTTTATGTATTTTCACATTTTTTTTACAATATTCTATCACAAAATGCATGTACTAATGTAATTATACTTAAGTGCGATTTTGATCATTTGCATAACTATTTAAAGATGTACTGTCCCCTAAAAACATGAAAAATAAAGATTAATTAAATCAGACTTTGTTATTTTGAGTTTTAATCAAGTTAATCACTTCCGAAGAAAAAAAAAGGTGGGGGGATGTTTTCAGTTATAAAATGGCAAATAAATGGTTAAATTCAACTAAACCCCCAATTTGACTATTTTCAGCTTTAAATTACAGTTTTTTCAGATAAATAAATGTTGTTTTTTTTTCGATTCAATTTTTGGACAATGTGTCATGACATTAAAATAGCGTATTTAACATCAACATTATTTTTTTAGGGGGACAATACATCTTTAATTATAGATATAATATTCTTCTGATTTTAAAGTTTGAATAAAAATGTTAATTCAGTTGAAATGAAAAACAGATGATATCACAATGAAGTGGATTAAAAAAAGAAGAAACAGAAACGTAACTTCCATGGAATGGTTGATGATATTACCAAATATGGGAGGGATAGCTTCTATATCGATCCATTGTTGGGAATTAAACTTAATTAAAACATTTTTAATTGTCATTTTCAAATTGTGGTATATCGAATGTTTTTTACACCCCCATAAAACTATGAAGAACTATAAAGAGAAAAAAAAAACATTTTGTATCTAACAGTAATAATAAAATTGAGGTGAGGCTGGAGAGGGATTCAAATTGTGTATTTATAGGTCCTACACACATTGATTGATTTACTTTATTAACCAGTCACACAAATACATACAATATAAACATATAAAACAACAATCAGTACACAGTAAGACTCGAGTTAAAAGGATATCCCAAAAAACTAAAATACTTAATTCCATTGAGGTTCAGAAACATAATAGGCTGATATGAACGGCCCGCAAGGTGCCCATTTCCGGATACCAGCAGTTTGAGCAGCTCCTCCAGTCACGTCTGTTTCTATATATCCAGGGTACCATGTCAAGGGTCACCATGTGTATTTGTTTTTAAACCAAAAAATGGCTGACAAAAATAAGTATGTGTGCTTAGACGATTTTGAGAATGCTAGCCGTGAAATATTACAAGCATCAAGATTTGGTTACTTTTCAGATGGCTGTAATGAACAGTTTACATTGAAAGAAAATCGAGAAGCATTCAAAAGGTATAATCAGTCTAGCTAGTAGTAGGAGGCGTAGGTCCTAGCCTCTACTAGCTAGCCTAGGCTAGTAGTAGTAGGATGTACATCGTGTTCGGCCGCAAACGGTTTCGGCTGCAATGTTTTGAATGCCCATATAAGGCGCTATGTATGGCGCGCCAACTATGCATCAAATGCCGTTTGTTCTGCTGGTCTTCTCATTGGGTTATTCCATTCTAAAAATGTGGGTGCATTGTAACGTGATCGATCGAAATTGACCGACATAAATGTACGGCATATTATCATACTTTCTTTTTAAGATTCCTAACTAGCTTACTACTAGTATTAGTAAGTAAGTAAATGATGAGTAAGGCCGATGGCAAGTAAATATTTTTTTAAACCCGCAAAAATTGTTTATTTCAATTGTATACAATGCAGATACCGATTCCGACCAAAGATTCTGCGGGATGTATCCAATATAGATTTGAGCACGACCATATTGGGTGAGCGTATCTCTTGGCCTGTTTGCTTATCACCAACAGCTTTTCACAGGATGGCTGATTATAATGAAGGCGAAGTTGCAACTGCTAGAGGTAATCAAATTAAGCATCTTGATCAATAAATTCTTTAAAACCATTCGTTATTATATGATCGTCTTTGGGTCATTCTTCAGTAAGTGTCTAAAATCGTGTCCCGATACTTTGGTGGGATAGAGACTGAAAATTCATCATTAAAAAATAAAAATTCTTGACTTAAATCATAATCAACATTATTTTAAATATAATTAATTACATAAAACAAAAATAATTACATTGATATTGTTAATTTTTATAAAAATGTTTCAGGCAACCCCCTAAAATCCTATGTCCCGATCGTACATCTTCAATTTTATGATCGCCGTATATATTTGATAACAGGACTTTTGTTATCGAAAATATTGTAAAAAGTTAGTTAATCATGATTTCATGCGATTATATTCTTCGAAATACATCTCTACATACATTAAATCTCAAACTTTAAAGTTTTTGTTTAGAAAAAGCTTGTCCCGCAGTTTTGTGTCATTTCCGTCACATAATTTAAATGTGCCGTCTACAGTTTAATGAACGGCGGGGAAAAAAATTGACTGCGCGTTGTAAACATGCGAAGATATTGATATAAAACTAGCCGCCCATCATTTTCAATAAAAGAGGAAAAAAGCTAATAAAACGAGGTTTTAGAAAAATTACAGTTGCGTACCTTTATTGAATGTCATATCCGAACGGTATAGAACTCATTAAATAATTATAATTTCTGTTTTTTTTCAACTGGAAGTACAAGTTATTCACGGTATCTAGAAGTATGAAATCCGTCTCCGCTGTCAGACATGCCTACGATGTGATCCTAGGCTGTCCTATGCTAAATACATCATCTCCGTCACGGTCAGCTCCGTCACATTTCCCAATGTTTCGTTGTGACGGAGATGACGGCCCGTGACGGATATGACTTTTTGTTATTGCCAGGGCCTTTTTTTGTTGCACATTTTGTTTTGTATATCTTTATTATGTTATTACATTGTATATCTATGTGACTCTGGTCAATAAACATAATCAAATCATATCTTAAAGTCATCTCCGTCACATGATTTTTTAGGTTCGTCATATCCGTCACGGTTTCATCTCCGTCACATGGATATTTTATCCTTTTAAATCCTAAAATATTTAAGTAATGAACGCAATTATGTGGTATAATTGAAATATAAACAATATTCTTCTACTATGTCAATGGATAGTAATATTAGTTCAACAGAATTTTGTAAAACATCAGTGACAGTCATACTATTTTCTGAAAATTATTATTTTTTGGAATAGTAAATGGTTTTGAACGTATAACATCATACTAATAAATGTTAAAACAATCATTTTTTGATTAATAGAGACAAAAATAATGTATAGTATCAAAGAATTAATAATGGAAATAATTTTATAATTCCTAAACCGTTATTTTTCCTATCTTTGTATATTCCATAAATGTGACGGAAATGACAGTAACATTGAACCATGTATTTATAAATACGAATAAAATACGAAATATATAATAAAGATTGCGCCAAACATACGCTTGCCATGTAATACATGTTCATTTATCTGAATAAACTTTTAAAATTTAAAAAATGCAAATTTTAAAATCGATTTTTTATAAACCTGAAATTAGACACATACTGAAGAATGACCCCTTTATGATCTGTTTTTAATTCTTTCTCGACGTGCACACAATTGAAGAAGTAGCAGCGGGCAGATGAAAATATTGTTAATCTGTCTGCAATTATCTGCAATTTTAACATTTAAAGGATAAAATACTAGATTATGTGTAATTTGAATATTCAATATTTTACATCTTTTGTACAGTATGTTTTTTTTTTCAAGTCAATAAAATGCTGCTATACTATTTTTATATGTCAATGCATACAATTTTTTTAGCTATTTGTGGTAATGATTGTATTCCATGATTCCTACCGTAAGTACATAATAATAACTGTTATCTTAATATAGCTGCGGCTTCTGTTGGGTCTGCGATGGCACTAAGTTGCGTGTCAACACGTACAATGGAAGACGTAGCCGCCGTGACACCACATGGTGTTAGATGGATGCAGGTGCAATTCTATAAGCCACGAGTACAACTCGAGATTCTCATTAAACGGGCAGAAAAAGCTGGATTCACAGCGTTACTTGTGACTGTTGATCAACCAAAAATTGGAGATAAGTACAGCATTATGAGGCTTAAGAATGCTTTCAAATTTCAGCTTCAGGACCATGAGAAGTTAGTTTTTACTCTTACCGTCTACACTATCAAACTTTATGTGACAAAAAAAATGTGATGTGCCCATATATGGACTTGATGATATATCACTACCATATTTGGGAATATCACTACCATATTTGGGCACATTATCAAATTGTATATAGTACAGTACTGTGGTATTTGTCCTAGCCAGGACTGTTGTAAGTTCCTATCTTGGCAAGGCAGTGTCCTGCCTTGGTTAAAAACACCTGATTAACAATTTACTGTATATCTTCATTGCAGGCCAGTTAATTTACCTAAAGATGACTATACAAATGGGAATGAGATTATATCAAAATTTGATGATTCAGCAACTTGGCAAGATGTCAAATGGCTGAAATCTTTCACAAAATTACCATTGGTTCTTAAAGGAATAACAACAGGTAAGAAACATTATGCTATATTTGTAAATAGTAAGAAATAATAGATATTTCCGGGGGCAGTTTATTTGCAATATGTTTAACTGGCATTGTAAATAAAACATAAAAATGAAGATTAATTTTTAAAAAAAGGTAATGACTTCTGTAGAGAATAAAATACAAAAAATAATGTTTTCACTTATAAAAAGACAAAATAAACTGTTCAATTCAATTAAAACCCAATTGACTTCCATCCAGCCAACTTGACTTTTTTTTATCCTTTAAATTACATATTTTTCAGGTAAATATTTGTTTTTTGTTCGATCCAGTTTTTGGTCAAAGTGAATAACTATTATGTGATGGAAACCTGAAAGTGTTGACCTATTCTTGTATTACTCTAACTTCACTTCACAGGTGACCAAGCAAAAAATGCAGTTGAGTGTGGAGTTGATGGCATATTAGTCTCTAATCACGGCGGACGACAACTAGATTATCTTCCAGCAACCGTATGTACAAATAAACTACAATTAGGCTAGAAATTTGCAATGAGCTATTATTTTTGTAGGTCACCAAACCAGAAATGCAGCTGAATGTGGAGCTGACGTCATATTTAGGAACAGATCAAAGAGGTTGGGGTTAGTGGGGCATCCAGCCCGAACCCCCCTAAATCTTGCAAATTGTAATGCAAAAGATAAGACATAAGCTTAGTATTTTTAGGCTCTGGGCCCCATTTCAAAATCCTGGATCCGCCACTGATATTGGTCTAGGGGCTATTTTGTGAACCAGTTGACTGGGTTAACCCTCTACTCGTCACGAATGATGAACTGGGTTCTTTAAACACAGTTTATAACTGTGTACACTGGACCCGAGAAGACTTTTTCCATGACCACCAGAACTAGGAGCAAATTGGCCTCGAACCCATACCGATATTGTTGGCTATTTAACCACTCAGCCATTGGAATCGCTTTTGATCAAATACAGAATGGTGTATACCGGGCTAATACACATGCCATCTTCTGTATAAATTACTATCATAATAAAAACATAATTCTAACTTAATGAGTACATTTTACTTTTCTAGATTGATGCCCTACCTGAGGTTGTTGCTGCTGTGGAGGGATCTGGTGTTGAGGTGTACATGGATGGTGGTGTAAGACATGGAACTGATGTTTTCAAGGCATTGGCCCGTGGAGCGAGAGCTGTTTTCATTGGTAGACCAATCATATGGGGTTTGTCATGCAATGTATGTACACAGTCAGGAATAGTTATGTGTGTTCTCTCCTAGATTAATTGTGGTGCTGGAGGTGTGGCTGTAATTGGTATAAATGAAGTGCAATATTTGATAGTTGCTTGAGGTTGTTACCATAATGCTTGACCAGTAATAAATAATGTTTAGTGATCATGTAATGTGAGGATGCCCATAAAAATGAGATTGTATGAAATATTTAGAAATCCTGTTGAACTCTCTTTTACTTAGTTATGATACAGATTATAACATGTCTCATTTTTTTTTTTAATTAAAATTCAACAGGATACAGATAGCTCAAATTAAAGGTGCTAATAACACCTTTAACTTCAACCACAAAGCCTCTGTGGTCAAATGGTTTTGACACTCACTTTGTGGGTTCAAATCCAGGGGCATTTTATCACAATTTATGGGACTATATAATATATCCATTGTGATTTATGATTTTTGTTTGTGAAACTGATGTTTAATTTTTTAAGGGATACGAGGGCGCCAAACAAGTGCTTGACATTTTAAAGGATGAGGTGGAGAAAGTGATGGCTTTTATGGGTAAGTCAGTTATAATATGAAACAGTGACAAATACTATAACTTGACAAGGGCACATATATAGCAAATAGAAGAGGTATATTGATATTACCCTTGTATACTAAACAGAAATTTCAAAATGATTTTGTTTTTGTTTTTTAGGATGTAGAAATGTCAACGAAATAGAACCATCTATGGTGGTACATGAAGATTACTACAGAAAATGCAAGCTGTAATAAATATTTAAATAATCACATTAATTAATGAACATCTGAAGTATTCTGTATATATGGCTTTCAGATTTTCTTTTTCTATTGTATTGGTATTGGTCATTACAAGATTGAAACTGCAGACTAATGTTATATATAATTAAAATTGTATATTTTTAAAACATATCTATCTTAATAAATTTGTGTAAAACTGAATTTGCTATTCTTGACTACTCTCAATTTTCATAGGATAAACCAGGTTGTTATCGGGTCAGAGTCAATCATTCATATAATCAAAACCCCTACACTAAAAAAAATCATGGAGGAAATAAATGAACAGCAAAGTACATCAAAGTTTAATTATTACCGTCGCGATATATTTATATTATTTCCAACAAAGTTTAATTATTACTTTTGCGATATATTTATATTCGACTGAGATCCTCCTCCTCCCGTGTGATTTCAGCCACCTTGTCACGTGATTGATTAACATAAAACACGCCCCTGGAAAAACTATGGTGGCGCTGTTTTCAAAATAAATAGTATGGGATTTTAATTTTATTGCATCCGCTTCATTTTTGTGTTGGTGGTGTTTCCAGGTGATAGAGTTTCTGTTAAACACAGGCTTATTGGTAAGAAAACACATTTGTTTTAATTGTAATACTTACAATTTGATACTAGCTAAGCATTTACCGGCCTTAACTATCTTGCGTGACTAGCCTAGCCCTAGGCTTAGTATAGTTTGTTGGACTAGCTAGCTACAATAGGTAGAGGAACAGGTACTATGATGGATAGGCTAGGCAGGCTACTTATAGTAGAGCTACTTATTTATCTGGGGGAGAGAGTGCAGTTTAGGCTTTTAGAGGGTGACAAATATTTGTTATGGAACTTGTTTTTTTTTTATCATTACAGTTAAAGATGATGTCAATTCAATGCCTGCTTTTAATGCTATTTGCACAATTAGTATTATTAACAAATGGAGAATCAGATAGAAAATATATAAATGAAATTGAGTTCAAAGAGGCGATAGCATCCAGTCAAATTTCACTCATCCACTTTCATATTGAAAATGCAAGTAAGTAGATGTAATATGAGCTGTTTTTTTTAATTCTTTCAGAGAGTATAATTTTATTTTTTTAAACAGAAATCGGCGGGACCAAATGCTGCTCGAACCACTGATCTTTTACATGATTTATTTTTTTTAAATATAATGAATGAAGATCTGGTTTGCTTGTTTATTGCATTGTTCATATGAAATTTAAAATATCTAACATAAGATTACAAACCTTGTAGAATTATTTTGTACTCAAAATGTTCCTGAATTAACCAACAATATCAAGTCCTGAAGAAAACTAAAATGATGATTGTGTGTTCTAGGAATCAGAAATCCCTTACCATAAAACCATAATTAATCATTTTCCAATTAATTCCCTGGCCAGTAAAATCCTATAGATAAAAGTACTACTACTGTACTACTGTCCCTGAGACGATTCGCAAGAAATAAACCAGTGGTATCACCCATGCAGACTTCCCATAGGAAGTTATTGGGAATTATCAGCATATAACTTGAGAATTATCATTAAGCTTATCACTCAATTCTAATGTCTTCACCATATTTCCAGAATGATGGAACCATAGATGTTTAAGAATAATCACGAACCACTGTATTATATTTTTATTGTATATATTTATACATCACAGGCACAGAATAAATTCTAAACCACCCTGTGATAACTGAAAATTAATTAATTAATTTGAAACAATAAAGATGATTAAATCTGTGAGAATGAGAAAAAGTTGCCCCGAACACAGAACCTTGATTTGCAGATGTCCTAACCATTAGACCCCTTTCATGGTATTTATAAAATTTGATTGTGTATAATGTAGTATATATTTTCTCCCTTTTTAAACTATTGTATAAAAGATTTATTTTCCTTTTGTTGTTTATATTTTGATGGATGCACCATTGAAAGATTCATGGTACAGTACCACTATAAATTCTAAAGCGAGTGCCAATAAAATACTAATACTATTAAAGATGTATTGTCCCCCAAAAACATGAAAAATGAAGATTAATTAAATCAGACTTAATAAATGGTTAAATTCAACCAAAAACCACTGGCTGGCAGCCAATTTGGCAATTTTTTGCTTTAAATTACAGTTTTTTGAGGTAAATACATTTTTTTTTCAATCAAATTTTTGGTCAAAGTGGATAACTATTATGTTACATTAAAATGGCATATTAAAAAAAAAAAATTTTGTTAAGAATTATTTTTTCAGGGGGACAATACATCTTTAACCAGTAACAATAACCCAAGGTCTACCTTGAAAGATAACAAATGCTCCTGTACATTAATCCATGCAGTACTGTATTTGTAATACAAAGAAAATAGTGAAAAACTCTTCCCCACTCTGTCCCTGGTAATTAAAACCACTGGTAGGATGAGCCATTTTAATTATAATGCAGTTTGACCTCGAAATGCTGTCTTTTCAGGGAGTTGTAAGAACAAATAATACCATCCACCACTAAACAAAACTTACAATCAACACAATGTAAAAACAGAACAATAAATGCAACCATGGAGCTATAATGCAACCCACCACATTCATGCCCGTGGACACTTAATTAGCATTCCAATTAATGTATGGACAATATACTGTACTTGGTTACACTCTCCATGGTTACACTAAATAACAATGTTTAAAATAACACAAAATTAATTTATCAGAAAAAGGGGGAAAAAAGAACAATGGATGTATTTGGAACATCCAATAAACAGGAATTTAATGTAGATATTGATTGAAACTGTAAAAATTTGTCTGATAATTTCTAAGTTCCAACTTCAGGAGTCACATTAATTTACTATTCTTTTTTTCAGATAATGAATATCAAGATTTTCTGAATGGATTTTTTGAAGCATCTGAATATCTTGTTGATTTTAGGATAAAACTTGGAGTGGTAAGATATTTCTATTTTTTAATTTTTAATTAAAATATTTGTTTAATTTTTACAAAATCAACTCGGTCAAAATCGATGCAGTGTTTATTGTGGCGTAGAAAGGATGGTTTACCAATCTATACTTTTTTTTACCTTAAGCTCTGTTTACACTATCGAACTAGTTTGACAAAAGAAAAGTGTGATGTGCCCAAATGTGGTAGTGATATGCACAAACATGGTAGTGATATGACACCATCATGTCCATATATGGGCACATCACATTTTGCTATCACATAAAGTTTGATAGTGTAGACAGAGCTTTAGAATAGATTCAACAGTTCTTTTTGTGTATTGCAAAATAATGAAAGTCAACACTGTCAATCAATCAATAATTATAATAAATATTCCCATGGTAAAATGCTCTGATGACAAAAGGTCATAGAATCATTCAATGAACTATTGATTTGTATTGATGACTATTATATTAAAAACACCTAGTTTATAATCATTGTTTCCTACCATGATCCTACTAAAATAAATCAAACAATAATTTTGACAGCTTTATTTATTTTGTTTTATTTATTATTTTTTTAACGTTTTGATTGTTACTACTATAATTAAACTTAAAAAGTGTGAAACTACCTTTGTATGTGCCAACATGCTTATAATTTCATACTAGTTGTATGCTAATGATTATGACTAGAGCCTGTATTTTTTTATTACCATATTTAATGAGGGTAATCCATCCAGCAATTGCTGATCATTATATACAAGATGCTCTACATAAACAAAGTCTTATTACAAGTCTTTGGGAGTGGAGTAATTTTGTCCTTAGAAAAAATTCTGACATGTGATGGGACTTGAACCTTGGAGTGGTAGCCAAGCATCATAACCACTAAGCCACAACTCTATTTCACAAGCAGAAAAGCTGTGCACAGTACTGTACATACAATTCTCACTCAGGTTTTATACCTCCATGCAGTTAACAACAGTAAAAGTATGGTTGAAACTAGAACAATTGCAACAAATTGTCTGGTCGATATGGTCCAAATGAACATCATATCCAAAGTTTACCAAAATCGGACATCGGAAAGTGTGTTAATTACTTAGCATAAATTAAAAATGGCCGCCATTTACTATTTTGATGCACCCGTATCTCCTTATAGGTAAATGGTTTCAATTACTTCAAATCATGCAATATCATTCTGACCAGTTCATAATAAAAGTGATTATTTATCACCAGGGGGTTGTTAATTAACAACTCACTGATATCACTATGGAGTAAGAATATTACCGATATATATTGCACTTGTTTTTAATGCAAGTGAGAGTAATAAAAGGAATTTTAAGTTAATCTTTAATACTTAGTTGGATTACTAGACCCAAATGACCTTGCCGATTAAATCACTAATGATGTAGTAATACAGTTTAAACATGTCAATGCTCCATGGTTTAAATTAATTAAATGATAATAACAAATTTTGTTTTACCTTCAATAAAAAACAGTACTATCAAGGTACGTGTCAACGGTGAAAGTTATAACATATCAGAACACATATTTTATAAAATGACCTATTAAAATGGCAACAAAATTACAATTTTTGAATACGAGGGATCTTGATGGAATATGCTCTCCACTGATATGCTGAACACATGCTTCACCGCAGTTATGCTTGACTGGCATACGCCGATCAATGCCAATGTGATGTAGCCTTTCTATCTCCATGATGGTTAGCTTTTTGAGCTGTAATTGTGTTGGGTTGTAAAAATCTACAGTATCTAATCTTTGTTTGTTGTGTACATCATTGATAATTTTGATGAATTTATGTTTCCATTCCATAAATATGTTTTATTGTTTTTCTAAAATGCTCCTCTTAATGTTGGTTTTTTTAATATTTTTTAAAGAGATATATGTTGTATAAATTAATTGTAGAAATTATTTATAGTATGTTGAGAACTATGGGTTACCATGTAGTCTGTGTTCTAGACGGAGTTTTGACTTAATATTAGTAAAAAGATAATATTTTGGCATATATGGCACTTCAGACTACTTGGGCTTGTAAACTCATTTTTAGACAAAAATCAAAGAGCCGACTGGACAAAAAAGACAATAACTACAGACTTAGGGCAGGGAGATGGTTGGGGCAAGTTTAGGTTACCATGCAGTGCGAGTTGATGTGCCTCACTTTAGCTACACTATCATAACATTGCAATTCCTAATCTCACTTTATCTCTACTATCATTTAATTTGTTCAGGTTGATTGTAACATTAATTACATTGAAGAATACTGCACACAAAAACCAGAGGATTTGAGGACAAAGGTGTTTGTTTTTAGGTTTGTTTATTATTTTTATATATAGTATCAGTACCACATTGTTTAAAGATGTATTGTCCCCCTGAAAAATAATTTTTTAATTTTTTTTGTGTTAAATATGCAATTTTAATTTCACATAATAGTTATCCACTTTGACTAAAAATTAGATCGAAACAAAATTTATTTACCTGAAAAAACTGTAATTTAAAGCAAATCGTAACTTTACCTAGTGTTCCTGCCTATATTAAAAAATGGTGGTCGGGAATGGAGGGGTTTGCTCTAGGCCAAATTGGATCTGTATAAATTAAAGCTCTGTCTATAAATGTGATGTGCCCATATATGGACATGATGATGATATCATATCACTACCATTAAAGCATATCACTACGATATTTGGGCACATCACACTAGTTTGCAAAAACCAGATGAATATTTACAATTTCATGATTTGTAATCGATTGTAAAGAAAATGCACAATGTATAATTTGATGATAGTAAATTCCTTTTGTAGGAACTGATATAATTTGTATGTATTTTATAGGGATGGTAAATCTCTAACAGACCTGGCAACAGATACTTTGTTTGACATCAATTCAATTGTTTCCAGTTCTTTGCAGTAAGTATTTTTATAGTGGCACTTTATCTCGTAAATGTCTAAAGGTGTAATCAGTATGGTACAGATATACTCAAACACTTGCCTATCCAATATTATCATTACACCATCACTCTCCAGTATATACAGCACCCGACCTGATTCCACCGCAGTATGGCCATATCTTATCTTTATCTGTAGGTTAAAATGTGGCTCTGCTTAAATATCAGGGTGTTTTGTCAATACAGTACTATAAAGACCTTATAAAGTACTTTGAGAATAGAATCTTTGAGCATTCATTTTAATTTTGTACTACCAATAACATTTATTGTGGTATGATATATATAAGGTATGAACCAATTGGGCAAAACCAGCCTTTTTGAGTCAGCCTCTTGCACTTACATTTCTATAAAATACTATTGTACCATAACATCTTTTTCCGAATCTAGCCTCGCCCTTCTACAAGAAGTACCAATCGTACAGAACCATGATGAGCTATTTACAACACTACGTAGGTCAAGAGCTAAACAAGATGTTATCTTTGCTAAGGTGTTGGCTATTGGAACGCCAGGTAATTAGCTTTATCTCAGTATTAAATATTATCAATAGAAAGCCCCTAGACCTTTACTTTAACTTTACCTTTTTATACTCTCAGAACATAGGGCATTTATGGAAGCTGCTTTTGCATATGGACATCGCTATAAATTTTTAGTAACCACAAGTTCGAAGAATGTTCTTAAAGAAAGGTAAAGTCAATCATCAACCAAATCTACTCCTACACACTGTACAGAATGTCTAGTGACTAGTTTTCAATGGGACCCCATCAATGGATAATTCCATTTTCCAATGGGTAATTACTTATCTCCATCTTCTCCTATCCAAATCAATATCTTTATGCTGTTATTTTATGCTTGTGATCAAATTTAAGAATTTGCATATATGTGCTACATTTATTAAAAAACTAAATGGTTTTTCTTTTTTATAATCAAGTGATGTTGAAATGTGGGAAGAAACACGAGATGGTGTGTGGTTGTTTCAGTGTCACCAAGCTCTACTCAATGAAGAGTGTAAACGTATAAGATATCGAGGACTCCTTCGTGTGAATGAATTCCCAGCATTTATGAAAGCACTTGATATACCACTGATTGTAAGTATACACTATAAGTACATTTTTTTACCAACCCCTTACTTATATTAAGATTTAATTCCTTTATGCTGTTATAGTATAAAGGCCTGAATGTGGAGTATTAGAAGGATAAATGTGGTAGTTGACTGGTGCGTCATTGCTGTAAGAATAAATATGTCTGAACTAAACTTTTACTGCATTTACAATTGTAGTATGTACTAGGTCATAGTATATAAGGCTTGAATATATCTATCTATATGTGAAGTATGTGTGAATTATCAGATAGTCCCCATCAAATGCTGATAACCCACATATTCACAAGTACTAAAGCTCTGTCTACACTATCAAACTTTATGTGATGTGTCCATATATGGACATAATGATGTCATATCACTACCATATTTAGGTACATCACACTTTTTTTGTCAAACTAGTTTGATAGTGTAGACAGAGCTTTAGAGAGACAAACAGACAATTTATAACATCACTGAAGACTTGTGAATAAGATAACCGGCAACAAAACATACTGTATGCATTCATTCATATTGTTATGTATACCATTTTAGAGCAAGATTGACAATGGTGGGAAAAGCTTACATATGGAATTGAAGATGCCAACTGTAATGTTGATAACAAAATGCGAGAAATTTCCTGAAATGGAAAAGGTTATTGAGCAGGTGTCTCCTATCTTCCTTGGCAGCGTTGGATTTGTAATAGTTGATATGTAAGTTGGCAAACATTACCAATATCATCAATGCCTCATTGGTCGTGTACATAATACACTAAAACTACAAATAACTAAAAGTACACTATTCGTCTCCTGGTCTGCTGGTCTGGTAGGCACTGCACTGCTGGCTGCCGTTGGTCCGTGGAGGGCCTAATCCAAATTTCCTCAGTTTCCAATTAAGCTGGAGGACAAATAAAAAAAAATCAGCCTGCACCAAACAAAATCCTGATTATGATTCAGTCAACCTAAGTTCACCTTGATTCCAGTGATATGTCTGAATAATAAATTGTGAAAAATGGGTTATGGTAAAGGTACAGTATTTATTCTGGTCCTCAAGGACACATAGCAGCCAGCAGTTCAGCGTCTACCAGATCAGAATAGAACTGCTCACACTAATTCCATACATATAAAGTTTATTGTACTTGGATGGCAAGAACAAATATATAATTCTTACTTGTACCCTATAAACTAAACTCTCTGTCTATCTTCTAGGAACTTTGTTGAGCTACAGAAAATTCCATCTCTGAAAATAAAATTTCTAATGGGTCAGCAACGTAAATTACCTTATTTAATAATGGATCCTGGACACTCGTATAACGTAAGTATTTATAAATTTCATGTATAATGCTGGACTGTTCAACTTGATTGAACCATGGAGGAATTAATTCCTCCATGATTGAACACAATCAAGCAATCGGGGCAACATGAGTGGTCAAGATGGTCTATGTTTCTCAGAGCCGATCAATGTCAACTATCCAATGTTAGAAATAAATTTGAATACCATTGAGTTCTCTTGTATATTAAAGAGTTAGACCAATGATTGTACTACTATTACTCTTACTGCTGTCTCACAGCACTATAAAGCTCTGTCTACCCTATCAAACTTTATGTGACAAAAAAACCCTAACCCATGAAGATGCTTAAATTACATTGAGGACTAATACAATTTTCAAACATTGTAGGTTTAAACTGATATGCAGATGCATATCACAGAGACCTGGAGTATGGACGCCCATGTACGCAAGATTAAGATTTAACCAACATTCATCTTAGTACTCACAAGCTTTTGCTATATGTGTATACAAATTATTTTATTTTTGCTTTTAAATTATTACATATATACAGGCAGAATTTTTTGAAATGCATGAAGGTGTTACAGAAGCGGGGAAGGTTATAGATTTTATTGAGAATGTTCTTGGAGAAACGGTACCAGATGATAATCTTGATGACGAAGAAATTGATGACGATGAGAACAGTAAGTAGTTATAAACACAAACATTTTCTTATGAACTTTAAGATGAAACATTAGTATTCTCTTTTATAATTGTTTATTTGCAAAAATATAAAAAGAAATATTTTAATTTTGAATGAACTTTCTTTTCTTTTACAAATGTAAATTCATTTTATGCAAGTAATTTTTTTCTTCTTTCATATTTCATATACAATCAAAATATGGCTTTTTAATTAAAGTACAGTACAGTGATCCCCAATTACTGTAATAAGATACCAACCAATACCAATACAAAGTTTTCATAATTCATTAATTCATGTTTATGTCATAGTCAGAGGTTTGAAGGTTCTACTGTACCTGGGTGTTTCAATTTTTGTCTGTTTTTCAAGCTCATGTATTATACCTATGAATTGCCAGGTGTGCCAAAATATTTATCATTTTACAATGAAAAATACAGTTGAATTTCAGTCTAGAATCTAGAATTTGACCCCTTCAAAAATATAATTTGCTTGCTTTATATGTTTATAAGAACCATATGTTGCTTTGTATGTTTTTACGTATAGTATGATTGCATGACAACATCCACAATTTTTTTTTTGCAAATAGCTATTACTGTATATTTTTATATAACCAAATATTAAATAGCAGGCCCTCTGCATTTTGCCATGTCTTTTACTTGGTTTTTGAGCGTATTTATTTTATTATATCGTTTTAGTTGAAGAGCTTCAAGATGACCCAGTTCAAGAAGCAACCTATCAGGAACGATCAATTCAACATCTTGACACCATTCATACTGAAGCACTCACTGATAAGACATTTGCTGAGTTCATTGCAAAGAAGGGATTGACTACCATCTTTTTCCATGTCAAATGTAAGGCATTCTTTTTAAATGATTCTAGAATAGATGTTGTCACCAGTTAGCTTCACATTTAATATACTTGTAACCCACAAGACAATCCCGATTTCATTGTAAAGAAGGGCTTTACAACCATCTTTTTCCATGTCAAATGTAAGGCAACCCTACCGGAACAGATGTGAAAGACCCTTTACAGATGATCGAATCAGAGTGCATTAGTGATCTCCTAGACACTAGATTTCCTGGATCCGCCCCTGTAGATGTCGCATTTAATAACATATGGTGTATTCAGTAGAGGTTAATGTGTATTTGTGACATAAAGTACAATGTTAATTATTAGCTTAAACCATTCAACTAAAAATTTAGGTTTCCTAATAAAAAAAAATACTTTTTTCACTAAACATACATATAGCAAAGATTCCTCCTCAGAATCAAGAGATTGTTCAAGTTAAATGTAAAAATGTGGATTCCTCCAGTTTAAAATATAAATTCTAGCAAAGCTTTATTTTGTTTGATAGGGGACCCACGATGCCTGGCTTTTCGTGAACCGTATGGACTTGCAGCAGTGGAGATAATGGAGATTAAACGTACAAATGAAAGTGCTCTTGCTCGAGTGAACTGTTTTGATTGGCCGGATGTCTGCACCAAAGCAAACGTGACTCGTTACCCTACTATTAAAATGTACAAAAAGGGAAAGGAGGTTGCTGAATACAAAGGTGTTCTTGATGAATTCTACTTCTTGAAGAATTATTTACTGTAAGTATTTGGACTAGTATGCCTGCCTCTGTAACCTAGTTTGCCTGCCTCTGTAACCTAGTTTGCTGTTTGACTCCATGGATCTTTTTTTTTATGTGAACCTGTAGAATATGTCTTATTATTTTTTAGGCTGACTGTTAATTCTCCTATAGTACTAATGACAGAGAAGGAAGGAAGAGAATTTATGGACGCCAAAAATCCTTCTTGGAATTCTAAATACCTTGATGCTTTTACAATTGGCTTTTTCCCAGAAGGAACAACAAAAGGTAAAATTACCTAGTAAATACTGTAATAATTTATTACAGTTAGAGAAAAAATGGCAAAATCAGCACTGTGGTCATGTGAGTCAAAACAATATAGATTATCTGATAAAAATCCTAGAAAGTAGGAAACCATTTTCCCCCTGACTGATTATTAGAGCGCTATGGAATACAATTCTGGAACACTGTAATATAAGAACTTAAAAATTTGTGTTTTACATAGAACGTTTGGTGTTCTCAGAGGTGGCAGAAGAGCTAAGAGGACAGTACCTGATGGCATCATGTGTCAAAGATTGTGCTAAATCCTTGTAAGTAATATTGATGTAAATCAGGGTATTATAGTTTTGGTGAAACAGATTAACCCTAATTATGCATTGCATCAAAATTAACAGGAATATATATCTACGTAGGGCAAGTCAAATAGGTGGAAGTCTTGAAGCTACCGTTGTAACTATCAAATGGGAGGATGTGAATCAGCCAGAAGTCTTGTATACAGAGCCCTACACTGAGGAAGATCTGAAGAAATTTGTGCTGGAATCATCAGAGAAAATAATGGTAAATTTAATTCACTGTTCATAAATTAAAACACCTTAAACTTGACTGTAATTATTCTTCACAAAAATGTTTACATGGATTTTTACCTGGCCTCATAGCCATAAGATAGTGCATCCAATAAAGGTGCAACAGCAAATAATGTCTTGTGAGAATTAGAATTTGTTTAGACAAAAGTCAAAGAATGGCTAGGCTGTTAGCCATGTCGACATGAATTTGAAATTAGTTTTCATCATTGGGAGTGGTTATACAAATATTGACTGGGTTGCGGGGCAATATATTATATATACGACTGGTATGTGCTCAGATGGTGATGAGTCTCCGATTGTGTAGAGGAAAATACAAGTGCACAACGAACAAGTTTACATGTATTTTTAATATATTCTTAACAATTTTATGATTATTTTACTAGCCTGAGCTGAATGAAGTAAATTTCCCATTTTTTATGAAAAAGAAGTCCGCATTCTTGATGTTGTTTCATGGATTTGACCATTATTCAGAATCTGCAGAGGAGTCCCTCGCAGAAATTGCTCGTGAAAAGACATTTCCAACCCTCCAAATATGTTGGTTGGATGCGTAAGTATTTTGAGTGTACATTTTAATTATAATTTCATAATAAACAATAAATGCTGTCTTAATCGCTATCTACACTATCAAACTTTATTTAACAAAAAAATGTGATGTTCCCGAATATATAGACATCATATCACTACTATATTTAGGCACACCACACTTTTTTTGTCAAACTAATTTGATAGTGTAGACTGAGCTTTAAAAATCATTCTTTACTATTTAAAACAAAGACTTTTAATTTTCTAATCTAGGTCATCCTCTGACACTATTGGCCTGCATCTACTAAAACAATACGATATAGAATTTGTGAAGTTTAGGCCGACAATCGTGTTGTTAGACTTTAAGTCTCAGAACCTGTACCACTATGGCACGTCAGTTGACTACAGGAAAAAGGTGTTAGTGCCCTGGATAAAGAAAACTTTGAATGGTGAAATTGAAAGAAAAGGTAGGTATAGCTTAGATTGGTGGATTACAGAAGCCTGTATTCAAATGTCAATACAGTAGATTATTTCATAGATAATGGTACCATACAGTGCGAAAAAGCCTGCATTTATAGTGTTTGTTTGCCTAGCCCATACAAACATACTCCCAAAGTTGATATTATATATATGATGATTTTAAGTACTTAGAGTGTCGCACCAGATGGCGTATATGCTGGTCTGGAAGGCTAGTGTTGTTGTTGCTGCTCTGTGACCTACAGTATACTACTCTGCAAGTTTACTGTAACAATATGTGGCTACAGTATCATTATGCAAATGTTCTCTTTCAGGAATGTTAAAAGAAAAGAAATGGACGCCTCTAACAACTGGTTATGATTTCTTATCGATGATTAAGGCAGAGGAACTAACTGAAATGGCACAAACGGAGAACAGGAGATTCAGTAGGTCTGCTGAAAGAATGCCAGAAAACGATGACTCCAAAATTAGAGAAGAATCATCCGAGGGGGAAGGTCTTTCTACTGGAGAGGACAGTGTGTTAGAAGACCTACCATTGAATAAGGCACAAAGACATATAGAACTTTGATGATATTTTTAAGTACAATAGTGTATATATGAATCTCTTGCTGAATTACACATCCATTGCTATTATTAGGGAGCTTTTGATATGCGACGCCCACCGATCTAGGTCAATTGATGTGTCGCCTGGACACTACGAATTAAGATAATATAGTTTTAATAGTTGTCAGTCGTCGTAAATCGTAAGCTCCCTATTAAATGTGCCTAATAATACAGTCTGTATGTATATATGGTGTCACGAAGGACAGAAATTGTTTCTCAAATTGGAAAAACCAGAAATGTAGAACTTATAGCATATTAACTCAACAATGTAAAAATAATATTATACAGTACAGTACTTGATTATTGAACATTTACCTGTTTGCAGTTGTTCTGGGTATTTTATATTAAAAATAAATTATGTTTTTAATTTGATTAATTGATTATGTTTATGATTGCTTTTATATATTTGTTATAATTTGAAAAAGGAAACAGATATTGGATAAACTTTCTATTTTATATCTGTACAAAATTATTTTTAAAATAATATATTGTGCTGCGGTATTGAAACGATGTTTGTTTTCTTTATGGAAACGTGATTAAAACGGCATATAAATAAATCGTTTAAAAACTGTATCACAAATCACTTGTACAACAAATGGACAAATAGAATAAGAAAAATTGGAACATGGTTGATCCAATACCACTATAATAAAGCACTTAGATCATGGCTTACAAATCATAAACTACGAATAGATGATAGCAAACAGCTGGTGTACTGTACCTTTCATTACAAACTTAGATGTGTATAATTTATCATAACCGTGTGTAATGAATTGGTCTTCTGTCAGGCTTTGTGATGATGCTCTGTCCATTCATATACGGCTGGAGAACTGTAGGAATATTAATGCTTCCATCTGCTTGCTGGAAGTTTTCTAAGATGGCTAGAATCATTCGAGGTACAGCACAACCAGTGCCATTTATCTATGTAAAAGAAAATGTGAATTTAGATTAAGAAAACTGGTCATATACCAGTCTGCAAGAAGTACACTTATATTGTTCCATTCTAATAATATTTGTAATGTTATCAAGCACAATCTTGCCAAGAGCAAGCAATAGGCTTGAACAGTCAACTGCTTTTGCTCCAATGTTAACAAAACAATAATTTATAAATATAGTTAGCAAATTAATTACAATTTAGTAAACATTCCTTTTTTTTAACTATGTCGACAGACTTTATGTGACAACAAAAATGTGATGCCCATAGACATGATGATGTCATCTTACAACCATATTTGGGACATCACACTTTTTTTGATAGTGTAGACAGAGCTTTATTCATCTTACCGTATGGACATATTTCTTTTCTGATTCAGAATTAATATATTTAATGTTGAGACGCCTACTCTGGAAATCAGTGCAGTTTGAAGTGCTAGAAATCTGTGTGAATAAATTACAATTATTGTACAGTAACATACTGTAAAATAAAACTACTACCTCTACTAGTAATCAATTTCATGCCTTTCATGTATACATTTTATGTTGTATTTGGTAGCATAAACACATGTTGTTAGACAAGGGGGAGGGGATGCAACTGTAATGTTTGTCACCATCTTTTATTTTGTTTCTTGATATTTAAATGGCTTTTGAGATAACTAGATATAGAATTTATTGCAAAATAAAATATTGATTGATATTCTGAATACCTCTCCATAGCTATCTCTGTGAGGCATCCATGCCTCAATGTCATACTTCCTGTAAGCCGACGCTCCAAGCTCTTCTGAAGGCATATCAAGCACACTACAAAGGCAAAATATACATTATTAGCATTTATGGCATAAATAATTGTTAAAAACCAACTATTATATCACAAAAACGTATGACGACTAGCCTAGGCAAATTTGAAGAGAAAAGTGGTGTGCAGTAATATGAATATAACAATAATAAATGGGGCTTGTATAAGCGCATTATGGAAAGCCTCAATGTGCTTAACAAAAGAAATAAAAAGCAGAAAAAAAGAGTTTTCAGGCCAGTCTTAAAATATTTAATTTGTGACAAGCTACAATGAAAACCACATTGATGTGTCATTGGTTAACTGGACCTAGAAACTACCACAAATGTTTAGAACAATAGAGGGAGGAAGCACATTAAATTGATTTTTGAGAGGTGGCATGGATTAACTAAGTTCCAGAACGATTCGGCCCCCGAGATGATTCGGCCCGGGACTATTCGGCCTACTTTTGGTGGGACGATTCAGCCCACTTTTGGGCCGAAACATCCCACTTTGTGGGCCGAAACGTCTCACTTTAGACCAAATTCTTATTCATTTTTTTTGGTATTTATCAAATTTTTAAAGGTGTTTAACAATCCGTATGTTATTGATATTGACAAAGTTGATATAATATATATAATAAATTACTAAAAAAACGTAATTTTATATTCAATTTATTACTTCGAAAACTTTGTTTATTTCGTGCATTCGCCAAGCGGCCAACAGAGGGCGTAACTTGTTTACATCGTTCGCGTGACTAAAAAATGATAATTTTCGACAATGTTTTCAAAATGTTTGCTTTATTGCATCTTTATCCCTAATAGTACTACCCCATAGTCTCTCTGAAAATAAAGTTATTATTATAAAATGCATATCAATGCCGATAAATTTAAGTGTGCCGAATCGTCTCGGGGCCGAATAGTCCCGGGCCGAATCGTCCCGGGCCCGAATCGTCTCAGGGCCTGAATCATCCCGCTACCGATTAACTACATACTTACTGGAAATGTAAACCTAGATCAGAGAAGAGCTGTCTTTGTACACTTGAATATTCCTCAAACAATTCTGAACTCTCTTCACCAGAATTTTGTGATGTTACTCCAAACATCTCCACCTGATAAATTGTAAAATCATGTCTTATTAAAATAGGAAAACCTATACATGGATGTTTACATAGAATGTTCTTATTGCTAATAATAATTATTATTATTACCCCCTCATTGGATCAAACATGTAACCATAATCATGCTTGTAATAAGAGACCAATTATTGCATTCAAAATATGTTGGATCGTCTGTACTAATCAATGTTTATTATTTGGGCTAACAAGCAAAAAGATTGCATTGTGTGGGTCTTCATTCGTTCAAAATTGTGGAATGCCATTTAATTAGTTAAATTATGGTGTAAATATTAAGCTCTGTCTACACTATCAAACTAGTTTGACAAAAAGTGTGATGTGCCCAAATATAGTAGTAACATGACATCATCTTGTCCATGTATGGGCACATAACATTTTTATAGGTTGAGAAGAATCAAGCTATTTTTGTGTGTACAATTACCTTTGTGAATTGGTGTACCCTGTAGAGCCCTCTAGCATCAGCTGAATGTGTTGTCTCTGCACGATAGCATTGACTAACTGTCATTACCTTCTGTGGTAAATCAACTTCAGCTAACAATTTGTTCATAAAATAGCCAGCTAGGCCCACTTCTCCTGTTCCAGTTAAGCATATATTATGAGAGTGCTGGCTAGGGTCAAGCCAGTAGACTTGAGTATGTTCACCTTTTGTTCTCATACCACAACCTTCCTGAATGGCAGAAAAAAATATGAAACAAATGTAATTAACGTTCAGAAACAACATACAGTATTAGGGCTGATTTAAACTAACAATTGGTTTTAAATACACTAATTTTTGTTAAAAAATTAACAAGATGGTCAAGGCAAGAGATAAAACATCTTCAAATGCATCAAAATGTCAATTAAAAAAAACCACAAGAAAACCCAAAATTAAAAATGTACATCATAATTGAGTAATTAAAATGAATGTTTGTTTAATTATACCTGTTGTTTGTAACTTTTTTTTCAACAAATCATGTTAAGTCTACATTTAGATGGTGATAGCTTTGATTAGCTAAATCAGCGTTTGTCAATTATTTTGTTTGTTGGCAATAAAAGAGTGTTTATTAACATTGTTAAAATAAATACTATGACTAGTGAAGAATGTGTACACAGTACAGTATAATAAAAATGAAACTTACAAAGACTACAGGCCGAATAAGATTTGGCACCGAAATTAAGCTAAAACCTTTTTGTAATAGTCTTTCTATTGTGTAACAAGTGAGGGCCTCCTCCAGTTGAGCACCAGCACCTTTCAAATAGTATGACCTATTACCTGTTGCATTACCCAAGTTTCTGCAAAATAGACACTCTAAAATTAATAAATAATAATCACAAAAAACCCCTTTAAATTTAATATTAAACCTCTTTTGTGCCATCTAGCACTACACTAAACAAGTAAAATGGACGAGCGGTTAAGGCAGTGGGTGGTGTTTACCGTACATAAAGAGCCTACAATATTGGCATGGGTTTGAGGCCGACTCACTCCTAGTTCTGACCAAGTCTTCTAGGATAAGGACTATAAACTGTAGGTCCAGTGTACACAGTTTGTGCGTGTGCACTTTAAAGAACCCAGTTCATCATTCGAAACGAGTATGGGGTTAACATGTCCACAAAATAGCCCCTGTGCTAGAGGGATTACCACCTATCTGATATGACAGTGATTAATTTACTATTGGTGAATTCCGTAATAAACAAAATAATATTTCAATATATATTTTTTCTTTTAATTATCTGTGTTTTTAATTTTACAATTCATTTTAATGATTTGTACATTGTAAATTGCAAGAATTAATTGGATTGGATGCTTAATAAATTTAAATTAACAAAATAGATAACACACAGTAGAATTTGTAGATATTGATATAAATTATATTATAGATTTATTAAAACTTACTTTATTCGTAGTATATCCAGATTCTCTCCTAGTTCTATGTGTCCTTTGATTGGAAAATCAAATTTAGGTTTTTCCCCTTGAATGTGGATAACTCTGGCCTGATTTTCCTCTCCAATTGGCTGAAGCAAAACAATAAATAAACTATAACATTTATAAAGTGCACATATCCAGGGCAGGGGCTGGGAGGTAGTGTGGTATCAGAATTGTACATTAGAATCATCCATGTGAAGGGTTTTGGGGTTGTACTTAGAAGAGTTTAAACTACATTTGAAAACATCAAGGATGGGTTTTTTGTTGGGAGCAATGGGGAATCAACATGACAGGGATTTGTACTAGGAAGGTTTTAAAATACTGGAGTGGAATTTGGGAGAGGTACTGTGTGGCTTGTGATGAGGCTATGGCCTAGGGGTTGCGGGATCAATTCTATGCTTGACGATTTTATTTTTTTAATTTAATTGAGATTATTTAGAGGGTTATGTTTTAATATTTAGGACGAGTTTTATATTTAGTAATGACTCGAGTTTTATATTTAGGAATGCAAATGGAAGTTAGGATACGGTACCGTATATTTAGCCACAGCGTTTTTTAAAAGCAAGAATATTGTTAATTAAGATAAAAAATATCTCACCGCATCTGGATGTGTTCTGTTTGGCAGTTTTAGTGCAGCTTCATAGTATGCATCTTCGTGTTCTTCAATTTTTGATTCTATTTGTTTTTGTTGACTGATTAAATACGTTTTTCTGTTTTCTAAAGCATCTTTACTTTCAACATTAGTTTGTACTTTTAAGGCTAAATCATTTATTTGCTGTTTCAATGTAATAATTGCATCTTCAAGTTTATTCAATTGTTTCCAAAACTCAACCTGGAATAAAAAATAATATAAAATTTAAAGTGAAGTTTTTTTTTAATGGTTTAACTAATTGATCATAATTATTCTTTTACAGCATTCAATCATAAGAGAGTAAAGCTTCTATGCGAAAGGAGAATCCAGGATTTCTGAAATGTCAGGAGTTCACTAAAACTCTGAGGTTGTGCTCGCCACATTACACTGTGCGATTTGACAATTTTAAGATGTGTTTTATTCTTAGTAATTATTAATAGTATGTCAAAAAATGAACAATTATTAGTCCATAATTTAATTTTGGCTTTCGAACAGGAGACACAACTTTTATATTGATTTTAATTTTTTTATTAAGAATTTGAATGTATTTTAATTATAACTGTATAACTCTTTTCAATTTAGTATTTTGGTGAGCCACTTGAGTGATATATTTCGCTTTTTGGTTAACCTGTTTTTTTGGATTTTGAACTATTTTCTTTTGTTTTGTTATGTATTTATTTTTTTCTGACGAAATAAATGAAATGAAAGCAAAACCATCAACATACCACTTGGAATACATCTGCATCACCTTTCCGGTGCAAGTTATTGTTATTAATTTCTTCCACATTTTTCATCACATGTTCCATGTTAAACACAGGTCTTACTGCTCTGCTCTCTTTCCAATGCCGAAATCTACTATGGAACTCGTTACTGGCATTGCTGGTGGTACAATAATCTCTAAATTCATGGAAGTTAAACCTATGACAGCAAAGATGGCTAGGAATACACTTCCTTATCTTGCAGTATGAACTGTAAAGTTTAGACCAAGGAAGAGTGGTCTTGCCTGCTATACATCTAGTATGTTGACATAGTAATGGTAACATTTTTATATGAATTTGCCTGGAAAGAGATAAAATATTATTATTAATGTTCTGAAATGAATTATAAAGGTTGATTCATGATGAAAAATAATATCAATAAACAAAAAAAAGGATCAGATTGTAAACAAATATATAATAATATTAATATTAATAAATCATATATAATAATATATTCAAAAACTTTATTATAAATAAATGTTTTATAACTTATGGATGGGAACTCCAAACAACCAGCAGTGAAACAACAGAGAGTATCTTTTTAGTCAATACATTGACAGCACATAAACATACAGACCGGCAGGCCTAGCTATAGCAGTAGTACTGTAGTAGTAGTAGAGTAGGGCTTGCCCTTGCTACCAAAACAACAACAGTCAACAGAGGGGAAGCAGGCTTTCTACTAACTACTAGGGATACTAGGCCTAGTACTAGCTAGCTAGGCTCTATAGAGCTTCTAGAGAGAGGGCTAGCTAGGCATATCCAAAGTTTATAATCGGAAAATACTGTACAACTTTACATGTAAACTTCACAATTGAAAAAAAAGATTAAAATTGTTTAAAAGCAATATACTTAAGGCGTACTTTGTGTAATTAATTTACTCGATCACACATGTGTTTTGGTTTATTTTGTTTTAACGTTATAGTGCCCTCTATTGGTTGGTCTGCATTTTCGAGAAATCATTCTAAATTGAAATAGCGCCCTCTATTATATAGCCTGCACATAAACTTAACTGCTCTAAATTAACAGCAAAATTCATAAGCCAAAACAAAAATTGTTTTGTCAACATAACAAAACAAATAACAAAACAATAGAATCTGCAAATTGGAAAACACAGTTATGGAGATTAGTGTCTATACCAGCCTTATTATAACAACTCTACTATTGGAGGATCTGCAATAAAGATGAAAAAATAGTTATTCACAATGTATGTAAATTGTTCTACCTTACCTCTGATTGGTTCAATCAACATCCATTGGACCATTGGCAAGAGTTCTGCAATAAAGAAGAAAACAAAATAGTTGTTATATACTCATTGCATGTAATTTTCTTTACCTTACCTGTGATTGGTTCAAACCATCTATGTTCAAACGAACAGTACCTCTACTGGCAATTATCTGCAAAAAAAGAAGTGAAATAATCATAGTATATTATATTGGATAATTATTATTCTCCCTATCCTGCGATAGGTTAAACCATTCTTGTTTCAGTACCGTCATTTTCAAAATCTGCAAAAAAAAAAGGGAAAACAAGTTATTAAACAAGAACTATGTAATTTTCATTATTCAAATCTTGCTGATTTTATAACAGTGTACTTCTACTTACATTATGATAAAACACATGAAATAATAAATGAAAAATAACTATAACATAATTTGTCAATGAATGGAAATAATTAGACACAGATAACAGGTTTGTTATGTTTATTTATAAACTACACAAAAAGCTTTTAGATTTAAATGTTTAAAAACAAACAAAAATAAATCATTTTTGATTCGCATTTAATGCAAAATATGTTTTAGTATACAAAAAAATTCTTTTACGTGATGGTAAAATATCATATTAGAAAAATGTTTTTCTAATAAAATTTTAATTTTAATGAATATCAACCTTTTTTATAAATAAACAGACACAAAGACAACATTTTATTTTTTATTTACAAATTTATTTTATCCAGCTTAGTTATTTTTATTTAAAATAATAAAACAAGACAAATGACACCAAACTTTGATAAAAATTTATTCAAAATAAATCTGTGACCTGTAGAAATAAAAAGTGAATTATTGATGAATGCTATAAAGAAAACAAAATACAAATATATATACACTAATGAAATAGACACAGACAATTTATTTTATACATTTAGTTGACAACTATGTTTTAGGTGGTATATATTTTTTCAATGTATTATGTATGCTGTTTTACAAAAGACACAAAACAATTTTTTTTAACTTTTATTATATTAATATTAAATTATTGTTCTGATGTGATGTGAAAACATGTCATGAATGTTGTTTTTAACTATAGTAATAATGAAACAAAGGACACAAACACATATTTTTATTTGTAAATTTAAAATATATTTGATTTTATATCATTAATTTTTAAGGAAATAAACAAACACAAAAATACAATATTTTAGCTGTTACAATTTTATTTGAAAACTAGGAAAAAACAGGCTTGACTGTGGATTTCAAAACCAATATATACACACTCTAAAAAATGAGTTTCAATGCATTGTGAATGTTGTTTAACACAATAAAAGACAAACACCAGTATTAAATGTTTTTATTGTTTTTTAATAAATAACACAGACACATATATTTTCTTTATTTTTCAATTTTAATGATTGTGATACATCAACTACAGAAATAAACAAGACACAAACACAATGTTTTATTTGTTAAATTTATTAACAAACTTAAATTATGATCCAGTGTAATTATGTTTTTGTTTAAAATAAAACAAAGAAAAAAGAGATAGACACTTTTGTTTGAACGAAATTTATTCAAAATGAAATGATCTATAGAAACAAAAAGCGCATAAAAAAAAAAACAATGAGCTCTGAAAGTAGATTTACAGGTAGATGCCACACCATACCATGACAACAATCAACAAGCAATGAAACCAAGACTAAAAAAATGACCACAATGCAACAAAAATGATGTCGCAAGATGCCATCAGGCATCATGACAAAGCTATAATCATAGCAACCACAGAAGAAGACAACAATACATTGTGTCGTCATTTTATCACCAGTACAACCCTAACAGCTAGTTACAAATCTTACTTGTTTTGATGCTTGGATGCTCGAAGCGATGACTTGCTGCGTTAGTAACCTACCTTTGTGTTTCCATTTCCTTTATAAAAAAAATGGGGAATTGGGCAACATACCAGTGTGCAGGGAAATAGGGGAATGCACAACTGGGGTTGTATCATGCATTATCTAAGTGTTAGTTATAATAATAGGTATAGTAGTACTATTATTGCAATAGTTTTTTTAATTGTAAAATAGAGTACCATTTTAATATAATTAACTAACAATTGTAACAATCATGTGAATGTTATAAATATATAATTAATTAATGTATATAACATACAATTCATATCAATGAGCTTTTCAATAAATTCATTGCATATATGACAGTAATTATGTCTACTGTGTAATACCATGGAACTAAACATTCAGTGATTAAGCCAACACGTTTGTATAAACAGTTTAAATTTCTTGACTTGATTCTTCTGTATGTTAGTAACTGAAATAAAATGTTTACAATAAAAGGAAGTTGCATATAATTATAATTGTTATTATATAAAACATGAATGTGTATTGTTATAATACAATACATGCCTTTATAACAGACACATAAACAATAATATTTTCCAAGTAAAACATGAACACTTGAAATACTATAGTGTATTATATTTCTAATAAACACACTATAGTTTATATAATATATAATTTAACCTAATGATCCTATCAATGCATGATACAACAGCCTACAAGCAAATATATATTTTATATCATATATTTTGTATGATATATCATATTGTATTTGCATGTGGATGGATGCAAGTGGGGTCTGAAATCCAGGACCAGATCAACCTGTGAATAATAAACTCTACTCTAAATGTGTTAGTATACCTGCAAGGCAATAACCACAAACTAACATATAGATAAACAAACATGATTTGCATTATTTATATGTTAGTTTGATTGGTTTTATTGGTTAGGTCTTACTATGTTTTGGATGTCTTCATCAATAGGACTGGAACATGAACAGTACATAAATGTTGAGAATGCAAATGTTTCATTCACTTTAATGGCAATTTATTTCAGGACTGCATGTGCAGAATGATTGACAGTAAAAATGTTCTACAAGCTGTAATTTTAATGTTGTATACTATTAGCTGATGACAGTGATGGGTATCACTGAAATACCTGATAACTTGCTATTGTTTTATACTGACTTGAATGTTGGTTCATTCTTCAAAGCTGAAATGCATCATGTAACACACACACAGCGTCAAGAGACTCAAGTAGGTAGACGAAAAACATTTTGTTCTTTAAATGTAACAGTAAATACTATGGTTTAAAATTGAAATCAGACATGTCACCTGCAAAAGAAATTATTTGATTTTATTACACTATTTTAATTTAATATTTTGGGCCATAATTTAAACAAACTAAGTATAGGCAATAGGCCCAAACAACATTAAGAATACAGAGATGTATAATGTTACAATTATTATATATTGTACTAAACTTAAGTAACAGTAATATAACATCTATAGCAAACGTTCACAGACACAGGATAAGGGCTAGGCCTAGGCCAGACCTAAGTTTATCGTCTTCAATCAAGTTCAATTCTGTCTTGATTGATGTCTTGTGTGATCGTGGCAAGTGAGACCAGGCCTGTGCACGCACAATATTGAATGACAATCAGAAAATCAGAAGTGGAAGTTTGCTGGTTTTTTTTTTTTGTCGATTCCTGAATCAAAAGCACTGTATTATTAATAATTAAAACAAATAAAGCACCTACCTACTCGGCTCTCTTCTTAACACCGTCCTCTGATCCTCACTTCCGCGCACAAAAAGGCAAATAAGTTCGTCTGATGTGGGTTAACTCGTAGCTAAATTTATCTGATTGGCTGAGACTATATGCAAATTACATGATGACATTTTGGAATACGCTGATTGGCCAGGCCAGATATTGCTGTTGCTACCCGGGTATTCCGAAAACTGTCGGTACAACGATTGGCTAATTTTTCTGAAACGTTCAACACTTCTCTCGCACGAAACTTTTAACAATAATAGAGGGCGCTAGACCGCTTTTAACCCTCCTCAGGAACTTTATTCCCGCAGGCCTGCTGCTGATGATTACAGTACTAAAATACTTTCAAATAAAATAGACTGAAACGTCAAAATATGTTCTATCTTTTAATTTGGAGTTATCATTATTATTTATTCAGGCAACTAAAATACATTTACATTTACAAAAATACTGTATAAAACAAACAAGAAGGTAAGACTAAGAAAAATCAACACTTTGTTTTAGTCACTTGCATGCACTCATGGAAATGAAAAAATGAATTGTATTTCCACGCTAATAGGCTTATAAACTGCCAGAAAGGTACAAAAGCAGTATTTAAGTCACAAATGTACTTCCACCTAATGTAAAAATAGTAATCAAATAAAGTTTTCTTGACTACTTTCGACTTACTGTAGTATTTTCATCTAGGCTTTTTCTCCAGACTATTTATTAATTAGTAATCCTTACATGCTGGCTTATTGAGTCTATGGTTGTCAAGTGCAAAGGTCAAATAAGCCTAGATACGGCTATACCATGTGACTATTTCAACCAATAAGCACTCAAGGAGCTGAAAAAAAATAAACATCATGGAGGAAATTCAGAACTAACTTTTCTTTCCGCGATCTCCGTTCTGTCATTGTGATTCGAATTGGCTTTAGTTAGTGGGCCTAAAGTAGATTGACATCTGTGTTTTGGTGGTTGAATTGTTGTTGTAAAATTTAAATACAGTAAGAAGTAATAGTCTGATTTGAGACCGTAAGATATTGATAAAATTAGATCATTATAGTCTATAGAGGCTAGGCCTAGGCCTAGCTACTAGCTAGCTAGCCTCTCTAGCCTTAGTTAGGCCATAGCCCTAGCCTAGGTAGCCTAGGCCTACTACTACTACTACGCTACTTCTTGGCCTAGCTAGTACTAGATAGCTAGGCTAGCCTAGCAGGGTAGACCCGGCTAGGCCCGGCCTCTTGCACTGTGGTTAGTCTAGCTAGAGGCCTAGTCTAGGTAGAGTAGAATGAAGGTATCTGAATGATAAACTATTCCTGGAACTGGTTGATAGGCCATGCTTAATTACGTTTTGGATAAAATTAAGGTAAACCGCTGTCTGTGCCAATATTCAATGTTTTGTGTTGGCATGGTCCTGGATGGGTCTTCTTAGTCTTTTTTATGCTTGTCTTTACAGATTTTATAGATGGATTTCTTACACTAGCCTAGGCCTACAGCTGAAGAACTGATAAATAAAACATGTCTGATTCAGATACGTCTTCTCCTGTGAAAGTCCAGGGCCGACTTCTCAACTCCGACGAGGAAGAGAACACCCTGAAAGAATTGGTAAAATAATCATTTTAAGATATTTTGTCCTGAAAAAAATGATTTTTTTTCACGAGTGAAACATTTTTTTTAACTTGCTTAAAACTACAAATGGTCTATTCTATTTTATTAATCTTCATTTTTCATGTTTTTGGTGGACAATAAGTTCCACTACCTAAAAATAATGAATGAATAAAGAATTAAAAATCATATGTAATTCATTATTTGTATTCAACTTTTTTAATTGTAGCATTAGCTGTATTAATTTTTTATTAAGTTATAAATACTGTAACTATGTAGAAAATAAATTATAATAAGAGATATAATTATCACTCATGAATTGTTAAATCTTATTTGTAATGATTATGTAACATTTATTCTGTCTCTACTGTTACCCATAGTGCACTGTTAATGGAGTGAAATACAACAGGTTGGATCAGGGAACCGGCAGTAATGTTCAGGTTTTGGAACTATTTTTCTCAAATTGTACCAAAATTGTTGGACTGCACTTGTTTAGCAACTTGACAACGTTGATATTCATGGGCCTTGAGGTGACTAAGATCAGTGGGCTTACAACGTGTAAAAAGTTAAAAGAATTTTGGCTATCAGAATGTAAAATACAGGTGGGTAACTCTCTCACAGCCTTGCAATGCATTGTTGAAATGACAATTTAGGCGTCACGCTTGCCATATGATTGTTTGTTGTCCATGTTTCTTGTTGTTTTTATTATGTTAATTACTTCCTCATTTACATACAACCTGTCCTATTGGTATATAAGTACTCTGGGCGTTGTTTTCTGTTCTGATGATGAGAATATAGTTTCAGTTTCAGTTTGTCTATTTATTAAATGCCTGATTTTAACTCGAAAGTTTGGTGGAATCATACATGATTTATCTGACATTCTAATTCATTGCACATCACAACTTTATAGCCAAGGCCTCTGTAGCCTAATAATAATAATAATTGGGGCTTATGTGGAGAAAAAAATAGTTTTAGAAAATGAGTTTTCAGAGCAGCCTTAAAATAAGCGACTGCAGTAGCCTGATGGATAGAAATTGATAAACCATTCCAAAGGATGACAGTAGTCCAAGAAAAGGAATGAAGGATAAGGAAGAGTCGCATAAGTACGATCCTGTAACCATGCATTATAACATGAAGATTGTACAACAAGGCCAAAGAAAAGGAACGAAGGACAGGGAAGAGTCGCCTAAGTACGGTCCTGTAACCACGCATTATAACATGAAGATTGTACAACAAGGCCAAAGAAAAGGAATGAAGGACAGGGAAGAGTCCCATAAGTACGGTCCTGTAACTATGCATTATAACATGAAGATTGTACAACAAGGCCAAAGAAAAGGAACGAAGGACAGGGAAGAGTCGCCTAAGTACGGTCCTGTAACCATGCATGATAACATGAAGATTGTACAGCAAGGCCCAAGAAAAGGAACGAAGGACAGGGAAGAGTCACCTAAGTACGGTCCTGTAACCATGCATTATAACATGAAGATTGTACAACAAGGTCAAAGAAAAGGAACGAAGGACAGGGAAGAGTCGCCTAAGTACGGTCCTGTAACCATGCATTATAACATGAAGATTGTACAACAAGGCCAAAGAAAAGGAACGAAGGACAGGGAAGAGTCCCATGAGTACGGTCCTGTAACCACGCATTATAACATGAAGATTGTACATGTACTTTTAATGCACCATCTTTGTTTAAAATTTGCAGAAAATTGAAGGTTTGGAAGATTGCAAGAAGCTACAGCGATTGTATCTGTACGCTAACAATATATCAAAGCTAGAGAATTTAGAGCATTTAAAAGACTTACAACTGCTTTGGTTGTCATGCAATCAAATAACAAACATTGAGGTATGTTTAATTTTTAAATTATTTCACTTTGCTGTGTGTCTATTGCCCCTTTCACGTCACCTAGCTTACAAACAAATTAAAACCAGTGTTTTGTATGATGTGCCGTCCAGTGTATTTAAACTTTATCAATTTTTAACAAATTTTTGTTTACATTGTGTTTAAGGGTCTTTATGGACTTACAAAGTTGAAGGAGCTTAATCTTGCAGATAACAGAATTGAAAAAATCGGTATGTAGATATTTTACACATTTTTTAATGACTTTCTTTAATTGACTTTTAGTGATGGTTTATTGATATTTACAATTAGTTTGTGACTGTATACTCTTGTCTTTTTCATCTAGAATTTGTCCAGTTTTGTCATTTTGTTTCTTTTTTGTTGTAGGGCGTGGTCTCGATAGCCTTACCAGTCTTGAAGTTCTCAATTTATCTGGAAACAGAATTTGTTCTTTTAAGGCAAGGCAACAGAGAAATATATATTTAATTAAAATAACATGAATTAAGTTTTATAGAAAACATATTTAAATTGTATTGACTTCATGGCACAACTATATTGATAATTTAAATGTTTTTTGTAGGATCTGACTGGACTAGTAAGGCTACCAAATGTACACACTCTTGGTTTAAAGGATCCAATGTATGCTCCTAATCCAGTTTGTTGTCTATGTAACTATTCAACACATATACTCTATCATCTACCTCTGCTGCAAAGATTGGATACAGTAGATGTTTCTAACAAAGCTATGAGAGAATTAGCAGAGGTAAAATGTAATTAACAATCTTCACCATCACAAAAGTAGATGACAAAAAAAATCAGATTTTTCCCATAAACAATAGAACCACTCCTTTTGGACACCCCTATTCAGGGAACACCCCTATTAAGAGGACACTTGGATGTGTCCATTTAATAGAGGTTCTACTATATCATAGATTCCAAATGCAAACAACATTCTTTCAAAATCAGTACACTGTGTAAGTACTAAGTGCAAGTACTAAAAGTCTGTGTTTGGTTTTGTTTATTTAGGCGACTGTTGTTAAGAAGAAAATGTATTACAACATGCGAGTAAAAACCCTGAAAAGAAACATGGCGGACATGCTCCATCAGTTACAACGAGACAAAGTTGCTATTACCAAGGCAACCAGAGAACGAATAAGAAAAGTTTCGTTCATGATAAAAGAGGTATTATTGTACTGAAATATACTTTAGGGCATCTTAAATACTGTATGTGATCACATGTGATACCAGTGTAGTAGTATCGTGTAGTATGAATGGAAGTATAAAGTTTACAAAGACAAGCAGTAACGATAAGTGGAAGACCATATAGCTTGTCCCACGTAGAATATGTAGTATCTATCCGCTCCGCGTTTTGTGTAAATGGTCATAAGAAATAACATAGAGTCTATATTTGTTTCGTGTAAATTGGTCGTAAAGAGACTGCCTCCTAGGCCATCTTATTGAGTGTCCTCTATACTTTAATACTAGTGTATCATTATCTTGTCTTTTAGATGGGAAACTAAGTGGTTGGTACTAATAATTGAACAACACCCAAAAACAATCTCAATTAGAAATTTTAGTGTGCATTTTCAATTATTCTTTTATTTATTTTTTATAAATTCAGATAGAACGACTACAAGAGGAAAGTAAGGGAAAACCAGCTCAAGTAGTCAACACTCCTAAGGGAGAACAAGAGGATCATGGGAGTGGAACCGAAAGCGACCATCATGAAGAAGAGGATAAGCAAACCGACTTTGTTGAATCTGCTAAACAGAAACTGATAGCACTGATAGAGCGATGTAAAACATGTTACGAAGAACTAGAAAAGTAATTAATGCAAAACAAAACTTTGAGGAATATATAATTCATATTTAGAAGGTCGGATGATGGCAACAGACTTACTATAAAGTTTGGTCCGTTTGTCACTTTTTTGTGAAACAAGCCAGGAAAATTACTGTATATGTTTTAACACAAAAACCAACCCTATTCAGGGAATACTCCTTTCCAGAAGACACCACTAAAGAAAACACTTGGTTGGTTCTTAAAGATGAGCTTAATAACAAGCAACAGATTGTTTTTAACATGCTTTTCAAACTGATAACTTCTGAAATATACATGTACCAAAAGTATTTAATTAATTTCTAATATAATTGTGATCTTATTGGCATTGTATAATTTTATGTATTTTTTCAGGTTAGATTTATTTCACAAAGAAAGCGTAGCACAAATCAAATCAGATTTGTCAGTTAAACGTTTACTAACAGAGTTGGAGACCGGAGGCAATGTTAGATTTGAGGATGGCAAACCTTCAGATATTTGGTATGTTGTTTTCACTTTATCCTGTATGAATTTGTATACCTGTTTGTTGTAATGGTAAGCATGTAACCCTTCATGAGAGGGGGAATGAAGTGACCCGCTAATATATCGCATAAAATCCGATGGAGGGTATAAAGAGAGACGGAAAGAGACAACATGGATGGAGCACATGTTATGTAGTAGATTAGAGAGAGCTGAGAATAAAAGGCATGTATGTCGGAGTCCATAGCATATAATAAGGAACCCCATATTATATGTTATATGCATGTCGAGAGCATCGGGGAGAATAAGGGACTAAGGGTTTGTTCCATCAGGTTACACCTGAGCTTTGGCCTCAATGCGTTTGTTGTTTTCATGGTCTTAACAATGGTTAACTAACTAATCTTTTAAGTACACTTAAAAATGATTTACTCATCAGAAATTTAAAGTTGAGTAATTTTAATGACTTATTTCTGTTGCTGGCAATCTCATGTAAATGAATTAAGTGGCTTTTGTCATTTTTTTTTCTTTATTTTATTTTTTTTTTTTGGTTGTAGATAGCATACATGTAAGAACTTAATCAGATTTTGTAACCCACAGTGGTGATATTACAATTTTTGGAAATAAAGTTAAATAATAAATAAAAAAAACAATGGTTTTATTGTTTGTTCTCATAAAGGTTTACATCTTGTCAAGATCTGATCTTGGCTCGTTTTTGTGCAGCAGATTACAAGCCGCATGGCATTCTGGGTATTAAGATCCATCATATCTTGAGGGTGCACAATCGAACACTACGCTACAAATTTGATAAAAAGATGGAACAATTAGCGGAAAATGAAGAGTCACCATTCAATAGCAAGTATGTATTTTTGTCTCTGAAATTTTAATCACTGTGCTTACGGAATTTTGAGAATATTGAACTATGTAGGGACTTAATGACTGCTACTGTTGTTTTTGTTCACAGAGGGCAGTCTCTAAAGAGACTCCAAGAATACTTGTTCTTTGTGTATGACCCTGATTTGCCAGGAAATGAGAACGAACCAATGAGATTGCTTGAAGAGGGTTGTTTGGACGCAGAGACATATCGGGTAAGTTTAACATGCAAATATTCAATCATGTCTTAAGCTAGTGTGATGTGCCCAAATGTGGTAGTGGCATGCACACATATGGTAGTGATATGACATCATCATGTCCATATATGGGCTCATCACATTTTTTGTCACATAAAGGTTGATAGTGTAGACAGAGCTTTATGTTTTTTACATCCTTTATGTGTGGTAGAATAATTCTTTTTTGTTTATGCTATACATACTTTATTATATTCTCTAGCAACTTGGTAGAGATGCTGCAGTTCCACTGTCTAATAGTCTGAGTGTTTGTGAAGAAAAAAGAATAAGCGCAGCACTACGAAAAGCTGGAAAGACGCCTTCTGCCGATCCGTGTCCTTTTCGTTATGGACAGTTATATGTTTGCAAAGTGTTTCTTGGTAAAAGTAGCCCAGCGTTAGATCTCAAAATGGGGTAAGTTTCGTGTGTGACTATTAGTTTGTTTTAGTTGTTTAATCACAGGTTTTTTTGGTGGAGAGGCGATTGATCACAAGCGATTGTGTAAGACCTCCTTGATGTAAGTCTGACATTCAGGTAATAGGCTGTTCATTTGCTTTAGTAGCAACCAAATAGCCAATGTTTTGTTTACTATTTTGTTTTAGTTTTAATGACATTTGTTTTGTTAAGGTGAATTGGTCATTGCTTTTTAAGGCCTCCTGCAGGTTGTAAAACAAATATCCAAATGTTTAATTCAAAAAGTGTTCTACTTAGATTGAGGCAAGAGTTCTATCCAGGAGCCAATTCAGTCTTCCGTCCAAAGTCTCAGTGTAAAACCGCCACTAGCCTGGACCCATCAGCTAAATGGTGCGAATGCAGTTCAAGGCAATGTGAATGGTTTATCTTTGATCATCAAATGGTACTACCAGAATATGTCATTGACTTTGAGTATAAAACAAAGGTATTAATTGTTACATTATTAATAAGGTAAAACCTTTATGGGGTTGTCCCCAGAAATGCCTTCTATAGTTCCTCATTCAATTCACTGTGAAAAAAAAAAATTGAGTTTTGAACTATTTTTACCTCACTGCCTCTTGTCTGATATAATAATTGCTGTCTAAAGGTCCGTCTACACAATCAAACTTTATGTGACAAAAAAATGTGATGTTCCTATATATGGACATGATGATGTCATATCAATACCATTATTTGAGCATCACTACCATATTTTTGGGCACATCACACTTTTTTGTCAAACTAGTTTGATAGTGTAGACAGAGCTTAATATTACAAATTTAAATATATATCTACAGTACTTTCATTCTGTTGAATAAAGTCTTATATTATTAAATTTTTCAGGAGCCTCACCCATCTCCTTTTGTCTCAATGAATGAACTTTCACAAAGTGAAAAGACTAAGTTACTTGAACAGCCATTGGATGAGACTATTGATGATGATGTTCTTCAAATGAAACCAACTGTAAAACCAAGGCCTAGGTAATTCATTTTAATGTTGGAATGGAAAATTGTTTGCTTTTGAACTGTAGGCCATGGCTTAAGTTTGTCAGAAACTGTTAACATTAACAGTAATTAATTCTGTAAATCTAATCCAAGGGTCTTTCACACCTGTTCCGGCACGGTTCCAGTCCGACGCCAGCAAATCAAATCAAACATGAATGTTTCGTTTTCATGACGCTCCATGTGGCTATGCACCAATCGATATGCTCATAGCCACGTGAAATCGAAACATTTACGTTTTACTTGCCGGAGCCGGACCAGAACCGTGCTGGAACGGGTGTGAACGACTATTTAGAGAGTTTTTGATTTGCAAAGACCAGTTAATGTCATGTTAGTTTATTGTGCTTCCTCACTCAATTTCTCAACACAGTTTGGCATAGGTCGTCGCAATCAAAGGCTCTCTATTATATATCACGGTCAGTAAGACAAAATCGTAAAATATTTACATTTTTAGTACTTCCTATTTATTACTTGCAGGTTAATCACTTTGAATGAGGAGTTGATAATGCAGAGTGCCAACACCAAGTCAATGCTTGGTCTTACTGTGTTAAATCTGAATGGTAACGGCTTAGCTAAGCTTAAGCCTGTAGCCACACTGGCATCACTCAAGAAGCTCATCATCAGTTTTAATGACCTTACAAAGCTAGAAGATATAGCTAACATGGTATATATTGTTTTCAGTATTTGAATCACTACTATCGACCATTATGAATCATTACCTTAATTTCACAAAAACCTAAAATGTTCATCTCATATTAAAAAGCCATATACTTGATCGTTATTCAAATGAGCCACATTTGTTTAATTCAATTATTTTCTATAGTATTTCTAGTATATTTTTATTGTCAAACACATTTGGTAAAACATTTTTTTCTTTGTAACTTAGAATAATCTGGAATATATAGATGCAAGTTTCAACAAGCTGTTTACACTGGATGGATTGAGGGTAAATCAAAAAGTTTATAAGATTGGCTAGAGATGTATAGAATACTTCTCATGTTTAACGCTGTGATTGAGTGAGTGACTGTGTAGGAGGCACGACTGACATATCTAATGGTCAATTGCAGTCACCATCACCATCTTGTTGGTTCCCTCTCTATGAAGAATCACTTTTTAAACTGCAATGACATTGGAGTCCACCCTCTAGTAAAACTATATATAAACTCTGGGATAAATAAGCTAGATTTAAATATAAATAAAACGGAAAATCAATTTTACAAGGAATTTTAGAAATGAAGAGCTTTAGTCCAGATTATAATGTTTGATTATCTGGAAAGAATTTCTTTAATAGAGTAAAATATTTTATATAATGTTTGGGTGTCAGAGAGATAGAGAGCTAACAAAATAGTATTAAAATTGATGTTTTTTCTTAAAGAATATGACAAAGCTGAAATACTTAGATATAAGTTGGAATGATTTAACTAATACACGAGATGATCTGTCTGTTCTTCGTAAGCATGCTAGCAGTCTGACCACATTAGATCTACGGCATAACAACTGGCAGAAAGTAAGTTTGTTTGTACTGGAGTCTTTCAAATATTCTAGTGGGAATATTCTGGTAGGAAAGACAGAGGCATTTTTACTCCTGAGGATGATCAAAGTATATTGATCGAAACGTAGAGAAACTCAACAGTTCTTTTCAAAACTATATATATGTGGTGTACTGCAAACTTTATATCAAAGACAGAAGCCTTTGTTTTATTATATTGTAATGAAGCTAAATTTGAATCCTGTATGGATTATTTAGCTTTTTGTGAAATATTGTTAGTTACAATTTTTTCTTGTTTGCATCATTTGAGCATACTTTTAATAGTTAAGAATGTTTTTGTTTCCTATTTATAGCCTGAAGGATTGCGCTTAAGAGCAATAGGAAGGCTAAAATCTTTGTGCAAGTTCAACGGTGAAGCAGTGACAGAGGCCGAAGCCACGGCAGCCTTACGTATGGCAGCTGGATCACGTATATCCCAGGTTTCTCTTCTTGCGCATTCACGTTTAGACCAGAGTAGGCCACGCAGCCTTAGCTTAGCATCCTTCGCTCAGTTGTTGTCTATGACCAGTCGCCTGAAACCTGACAGAGTCAGTGAGAATGATAGCCAATGGTATTCAAAGGTAGGTTGAGAGTCCTTTGTAACTATATTTTATACTATGTTCACTTACAATAGAAATATATGGGAAAAAAGACCTTTGATTTCACTAGACCTATCTACACTATCAAACTTTATGTGACAAAAAAATGTGATGTACCCATATATGGGCACAATGATGTCACTACCATATTCTGTCACAACACACTTTTTTTTCAAACTAGATTGATAGTGTAGACATAGCTTTAGAACTGGAGTAGGTTTCTATTTGTACATATCAATACAACTCACTTGACCTCATTTAAGTATAAGTACCTCATTTGAATATGGGTACCACTTTTTCTCCCAAAAAATGTGATGATTTACCTTCTTACTCTTAGTAAACAAATATATCATTGTAAACATTCAAATATTTTTTTTTATGAAGGTGACCACTCTAAACTTGGATGGTCAACACATCAGCAAGTTGTCCAACATTGACCGATTGGTGAACCTACGCTGGGCTTCATTCAATAACAATGACATCACCAAGATTGAAGGGCTGGACAACTGTTTGATGATGGAGGAACTCTCCCTAGAAGACAACTGTATCTATAAATTAGAAGGTATGATGTCATCCTTTAGATCATGGGCATGTAAATAACCTCTGAACCCTATTATATGTGTTTATCTGGTGTGTTGATAGACATAATTACGAAAAGAGGACCATAATATATTTATATGGTTAATAACAATTGTTTTGTTATGTGGCGCTATTTACAAATGTTAAATTGCTTTACACAAAAGAAAGAAAGAGGCCACGAAACATCCTAAAAGTAACCTAAGTAAGATGATGCAAAGGAACCATTTCACTGCTTCATTCTCCAACTCTTTAAAAATGAGAGCTTGCCACAACTGAACTCATAAGAGCTTGAGCGAAAAAAGTACCTGACTATTTCCATTTTCTAGGTATTTCAAAACTATCACTGTAGTCAATGGTTCCAATGAACTCCATACGTAATGGTGAGACAATTTTCATATTCCAGGTATTTCAAAACTTACCTGCCTACACACCCTGAACATTGGAAGCAATTACATCGTCAGTTTAGATGGAGCCAATCTGGACAAGCTGCCACAGTTACAAAGTATTTCCCTTGGAAACAACCGGATCAATTCTCTCAACGGCTTAGACAAAGTAACCTCTCTCATTGAACTCTACGTGGGAAATAATTCGATAAGGAACATCAGAGAAATATTTCATCTAAAGGTATACATAGTACTGTATTATTCATGAGTGACTGATTGGTTAAATTCAATTAATTTGTACAATGGTATTCCTTTCAGTTTTGATTTTCTTAAAAAAATGGATTTTTGTTTTTTTAGAACCTTCCCAGTTTTGTTATCCTGGATCTCTACGGTAATCCCATATCAAGAGAGATTGAGAATTGTCGTTTGTACATTATATACCACCTTAAAACTCTCAAGGCGCTTGATGGTACAGCTATTGTAAGTAAATAGTGTTGACTACACTCAATACCAGACTCTCTGAAACTGAAATCTCCCCTAAAATCAAATTTTGCTTGAAGTCCAAAATTCAGTTTGACTCCCAATACCCAATACCTCTCTCAAATTTAGCCTCAGATCCAAAATGTCCAAAATTCTTTTTTTACCATTAACAACAAACAGTATTAGTTATACCAGAATGTCTTGAAATTTAGAAATATTAGACCAGGCCAAGGGTGTCTGGTATTAGGAGAATTGACAGCAGTTCCTATCAGAAGTTATAAGAATTATTTTTTTAAAAAGTAAATGATATACGTAAATTGATTAGGCAGATTTGTTTAATTACAGGAGGCAATGGAAGGCAACACTGCCCGTGATGCATTTGGGGGAAGACTAACACAAGATTTTGTTGCGGAACGGCTCGGCCATGCCAACTTTTTAGATGTACGAGAGCTGGATGTTCCAGGCTGTAACATTAGGCATGCTGATCTTGGAATAGGAGATCAATTCATCAATCTTAGAAGGTCAGCTACAGTTTTTCATTTTTACAATTCAGGATATTTTATTCTATAACACATCAGATTGTATTATTGTAATTTGATTGGTTAGTTTATGCATCATGTGTCATTTGGAATTAACCCTAACTAACGGAAATGTGATATCTATTGGTGATAATTAACGCGCTCTAATGCTTTCTGTAAACATTTTGGTGAGAATTTTTTCCATGTGACGTTATTGACAAAAAACTTATTGTTCGCGCAGCTTTTACTTGATGTGGCTCAGAAATAAGTTAGCATGCACGCTTTTTTATTATTCCTGTGATTATGAAACTAATTATTTATAATGTTTTTCTTCCATTTTCAGCATTAATTTAGAGCACAATAACTTGACATCATTCAGTGGCCTCATCCATCTTATCAATCTCCGTGTAAGTGTTATTTGTCAGATCTTAACATTTACATAGGATTATTGTACACTAGGCCTATATCTATGCAACGATATGATATGATAAAAACTTAATTCTGGCAGAGTACAGAGATATGATACTCATTGTTTTAAAAAGAATAGCTATTTAAAAAAAATAAATAAACAAGGACATTGTAAACGAAGCACAGCAATATATCCTTTAAAAAGTTATAAATTTAAAGCCATACTGATACAATAATGCAATGGGCATCACTCAAATCACTCCTCAGGGGCGGATTCAAGAAAGTGCCCAGCCGGCCCAGCCCCTCTAAATTTCACAAATTGTATAGATCCAAAAGATAGGACATCAAATTCAGTTCAGCAGTTCATTTCACTGCTTTTAGGCCCTGGGACCCCTATTTCAAAATCCTTAATCCACAACTGTTCCTGTATATTGTAACCCCAGTAACAGCATTAAATGTGTCAATAACTATTTTGTACTATAGGTGCTATGTTTAAACCACAATCATGTTGAGCATATTATACCAAAGGTGAAGCAGAGTCATAAAAAGGGAGTGAAAGAGGTCGAAGTTTATGCACCTGAAAACTATCTACCAGTGCTGGAGAATCTAGAAGTGTTGCACCTGGGGTAAGAAGAGTTTTAGAAATTATTTTAATTTAGTAGATAAGATAATATAAGATAAGATAATAAGATTTATAAAGCGCACATATCCACAAAGTGCTCAAGATTGATTTAGTCTATTTCCTAAAATCCTTACTAGAAGATACAATTACAGTACCATTATTCCAGAAATGGACACCCCTCACCAGGAAAATGGAACAGGCCAGGTGCTGTACAAGGTGTCTCTCACACATTCATTTTCAATATAAACATTATTTTATAGTTACAATGCTATCAGTGATTTGTCAAAGCTGCAGTTAGGAAGACTGACATCACTCAAAGCTCTGTTTTTACAAGGTATGTGTTAACTGTTATATGTGTTACGTTCACCTGGAGGTTGGGCCTGAATCTAACCATAGCCATCAGTGCAAGCTTGGTGGTCTAGACGTAGGACTTTTATGTCAGTGTTGTGCAAAGCATCTGACCAATTAATGTATCTCCCTGATGTAAAGCTACTTTGCAGTAGTTATTAAATTATCAACATGTTACATACTTGAATATTCGTATACAATTTTAGTATAGCAGTAATACTAGCTAATAATTTCAATTCATGCAAACAAAAAGGTAATGAAATAAGCAAAGTAGAGGGGTTAGAAGGGCTACAGGATCTGCGTGAACTGGTGTTGGACCGGAACAAGATCAAGAGCTTAAGCGAGCACTCCTTCATCAACCAGTGGAATCTAGTGGAGCTTCACATGGAAGAGAACCGAGTAAGAGAACTCACCCATTTCAGCCATCTGGAGAACCTGCAACGACTTTATCTTGGAAGCAACAGGATCCAGGTAAATACATTGGAAATTGGTGTTGAATATGGCAATTTAAATTGTAATAGGTCATTGTCAAGTGTTAAAAGGTCATTGCCAATGGTTAATGTCAGTATGAACATGTCATCATGTCATCAACTATTTTAATAGGTCATTATAAACTGTTAATAGCTCATTATCAACTGTTAATATATGTCATTATCAACTGTTAGTAGGTCATTATCATGTCAGAAAACTGTTACTGTCATCAAGTTTTAATAGGTCGATCAACTGTTAATATGTGATCATTAATATCAACTGTTAATATGATTAATTATTTAGATTTAATATGAATCAACTGATAATAGTGATATTTAACTTAACAATTATTTCTGTTTGGATTCTCTTGCTATCTGTTTAGGATATTGGTGAGCTTGAGAAATTGGAGGTGCTATCAAATTTGATTGAGCTTTCTGTCATCAGTAATCCGGTATGTATACTAGAACCCCTCCTACTAAAGCAAACCCCCATTCATACCTTTGTACTGAAGGTACTGAAGGTGTCCTCTTAATAGAGGTTCTACTGTATATCAAAATGAAATTTCCTGCATTTTCTACAAGATAGATAACATGTCATAATACCTTATTTCCCAGTGCTTGCCTTGAATCAGCATAAAGCTCTGTCTACGCTATCGAACTTTATTTGACAAAAAAATGTGATGTGCCCATATATGGACATGATGTCATATCACTACCATATTTGGGCATATCACTACCATATTTAGGGACATCACAGAGCATTAGTGCTTGCCCAGAATCACGATGTAGTATCACGTTTTGCATATTTGTTTATCTCAGGTTTCTCGTCGATTGATGCATCGTCCAATGCTTGTGTTTCGGCAATCTAACTTGTTATGTATCGATGGCATACCAGTAAGCGTCGAGGAACGAACCAAGGCTGAAGTTTATTTTATGGAACAACAAGTAAAGTTTTTACATTTTGTATGAAGAAAACATTACAAAATAATTATTCATTATAGACCATTGAACAATGAAAAGTAAAATAACTTAAAACTGATCATCTTTAGCCTACTATTTTTCTTGTTTTTGGAGATACATCATCTTTAAATTATGGTAAATTATATTCTAGATACAGCAGTCTTCATAAGTTCTCCAGCATAATGAGTGCATTCTACTTTAAAAAAAACTCTCATGTATCGTTATTGCATAATGATGTATCTAATGAAAATAAAATTGAATTGAATAAACAATAAACCACTTTATATGGTACATAGTAACAAATATTCCTATAAAAAAATATGAAATGATAAAATTCTTATTACTTTATCACAGCCAAACAATACAGTAGAGAACACCCTTCCAGGTATTGTGACACACAAGCATCATACGTCACCTGTCAAAATTACTAATGTCCAGTTACAGGGTGCACCACTGGAACACAGACACAGTTACGGACAATCAGCACAGTTTATGGATGAACAACCTTCCATACAGCAGGATATAAGGAGTACGTATGAAGTGAAATTGATTAATACCCTTTTTACACTATCAAACTTTATGTGACAAAAAAGTGATGTGCCCATATATGATGATGATGTACTTATCACTACCACATTTGGGCATATCACTACCATATTTGGGCATATCACAACAATTTGGGCTTATCACTACCATATTTGGGCATATCACAACCATATTTGTCCTATCCCTCTACCATATATTTGTCCTATTCCTCTACCATATATTTGTCCTATTCCTCTACCATTTGTCCTATTCCACAACCATATATGTCCTATTCCTCGGGCAGCCATAGCCCAAACGTTGAAATGTGTTAAGCAATTTAAAAGTCCAAACGTTCTTTTTAAAACCTAGTGAGAGCATATTGACTGACTATATTTTTCAAATTCAAATTCAAAAAACATTTATTTCATCAAATGCCATACAAATAATACAGTATACAAATTAGGACCAACCTAGAAGTAAACTTATCTCAGTTGGCTCTTTAACATGGTTGCAAAAAATGTGAGATTATGACTATATTTTACTCTATAATAGTATCCCAACATGGCCGTCAAAGAAGAAGTGATGGGCTTGGCGAACCAAGTATCTCGCCTCACAATAGTGGTCTCAGGCTTGGACAACGGCATGATCAGAACCAGGCTAACTACACCCGGCAATACCATTTGTCGCATCAGGTTCCATACGTCCCGCACCACACCAGAGGCAATGAGTATGGCAGAAACAATCACGGAAATGATTATCGGAATGACAATTACAATTTGCATACCGATCCATACAACAGGTATGTTGTGTTTTTGTATGATCGTGTCAAAATTATACTACTGCAGTTACTGCAGTAACTATATTTTTTGCTGCAATGTATTTTAGTTTATTTAGTTTATGAGGCAGTCACTGCAATAAACAGTAGGCTTATTTAACTGGTCTATTCCTCAATTCCTCGCGTTTCTATTCGAGCAGTGCGAGGTAGGTATTTTGGAAAGTTTTTTATAAATGCTGGTTTTTATTTTTTAGGTATGGAAATGGAGGAAAAGGAGGTCGAAGATGAAGCAAAATGTGTAAACAGTTTATCTGTGGTTTGCTGTTTGAGGTACTCTTATAATTTAAAGGTCCCTCATAGTCATAGTTCAATCAAAGACTTCTACACATTTTATGGCCGGCAGCCATTATTCTTCCCGTAGTGGCAATTTTCACGAAGCTAAGCTGGCGATGGATTTCTGAAGGGTGCTCAATTATTAATTGATTAAAACTAGTTATAAATAAAAAAATATGGATTTGTATGCTTACAGGATGTGGTAGACAACCTGTGAGTAGGTTGGATGAAGTATTGAAACAATTGAGTAATTTTAAAGGGTGGGTATGAAACTATATTGTAGCTCCAAAAGAATTGTAGTGTTATCGGCAGCAGCCGTAAAAACAGTGGTGGCACCAGGATTATGTATGCCTGGGCCTTTTTGAGGAGCTAGATCTCCTCAAAATAAATCAGTCAAATAAGCCTATATGTCATTTAATCGATGCTGTGTTTGCTGGTGCAGGTTTATTGTTATTTATGTATTAGGCTTACAGTATTATTTTACTACATTATAAGCTACCGTATGTGTTTTCATATTTGTACAATAAACTACAAAGATTCTTATTGTCATATTTCACCACCAATCCATTGTTGGAATATACAAACATCCCCACGACACAAACGTATCCCGACGGCCATGGAAGGCCGCCGAAGATGGCTTTTCGCAAGTATTAGATAAGGTCATTCCAATTGTCTTGCCTACTATTTGCATGTCACTATGTTTGGTTATTGTAGTTTATTGGTATTTTACCACATCCCAGTTTTTTAACCGTTCCAAAAGGTGCAGCTTCTCAATTTTAGTATTAATACATATCAAGCTACATGACCCAGGCTATCCTGTAACTTATATTTGTGTTAGAAGAAAAAGAAGATGGGTTTATTCTTTTTGCAATCATTGTCTTTATATATTATGTTATTATTTTATATACTGTATATTAGATATGATTGTAAATATTAGTTTTTATTTTATTGGCTGTAAAAATGTTTATATGGAAAGAACATGTTACTTTTTATGCAAATAAAACAATTACTAAAATCAAATCTGTTTTAAACTATTTTAATATACATTTGGATGGAATATGCAAGTTTTAATTTAAATACACATACAGATTGATATGTGGACAATTTATAAAAAACACTTTGGTAACTACAGTTGGACGGAATATGCAAGTTTGATAAATATCTTAAATATAGTATATCCAATATTTACATTTTTTATAGGTGGAAAATTTATAAAATACACTTCGTTTGGACGGAATAAGTTTTCCTTTAGCGTGGATGGAAACATGGAAGTTATAGTGATTTTAAATAACAAAGTTACTATTGGGAACAAAGGAAGACCAAGTATACACACTGTAAGCACTGTCTTCACTATCAAACTTAATGTGGTGTGCCCATATAATGGATATGATGATGTCATATCACTACCCTATTTTTGGGTATATCACACTTTTTTGTCAAACTAGTTTGATAGTGTAGCTTAACATAGCACAAAGATTTTTATATGGACTGTTGAATTTCAAGATGACTGACATTTTGACTGTAGTTCATTGTTGGCAATTCAATTTTTTTTTGTCAATAAATCGTTATTTTCAGAAAAACAAAATGTCATATTTAACAGGTAAGGTTAGCCTGTGTTGTACTATGCTTCATTACAATGAGTGCTTTTTGGCTAATAATACATGTCATATTTATGGTTTGTATCTTCATGCTTGGTAACTGATTTATAGATGGCTAGCTTTACAGTGACAGCAGCCAGAAGTTCTAGGGCAGTGTCATAAAGACCATAGTCTTGACAACTTTCAACAATTTCAAACCAAGTTTCTGGGCTGGTCTCTTGGTCGATGTACACAGCTTCTTTTAACCCTACAGTATCTGGAATGATTAAGTAAAGAACATTAACAAAAAAGAAAATAAGTACCTGCTTGTGGTTGTTATACAGTATATTCTAGATTAAAAGGTTACTGTTTTTGTTACCTTCAATTTTTCCAGTTCTAATATTTTGTAAAAGCTCTAGGCCAACATCAAATGCCTCAGTAGCTAGCAGCGTTTGAACCACTACACCAAGATACAGCAGTGTCTCCCCCTCAGGACCCTTCTGTTTTATCATCTCCTCAGCTAAACGCTGGCTTGGGCATGCTGTTAGCACAGCCAAGTAGGCATCTAAAAATATATGTATGGGGAGAACAATTTTGTTGAAACTAGCAGCATTTCACTAGCATGATGGATTGATTTCTGTGAGTACATTAACCATAGAGCTATACAATTAGATTTTATAAATTGTATAGCTCCATGCATTAACAATCTGAAAATATTCTTACCTCAGCCCAAACCATGGGTGGACTGAGGATGTATCACACACCCTACCACTGAATCATGCATCCTCCCCAGACATCTACCAATAAATTAAACAAAAGACTGTACACATCCTACCTTTGGTGAACTTTTTGCTATCTGCATATTCCATCATGGCCAGGATCCTCTCCTGCCTACACATGCACACACAGGCTTGCACATGAGCATCTACGTGTGCGTATGTCTTCTGCGCAAGACCCATCACGGTCCTTATCACGTCTTCTTTCTTTCCTTCGGCATAGTTGTACAGTGCATTTCCCAATACATCTGTGCATGTTAACCTGGTGAGAGACAAAGTAATGTTTTATTTGTTAATTTGTTGTCAATTATCGTAGCATATTTCAAGTATGTTCTGGAACTGTTTAGCCCTTCATATTTTTTAATTATATAATTTATTGGTCAGACTCTAAAGCTGCTTTCACATCGCGCCCGGATTTGGTCCGGTGCCCTGAGAAAAATATAGTGGAAAATGGGTTCAGTGGTAAAGCATAGCAACGTTCTCACCAAATTTGTATGATTTGAATTTGTACCTGATTTGGGCTTCGAATTCGTAGTGATGGATCAGGAAGCTATTTCTTTGCTGAAATCGTGCGATTTTTTTCTTTTGACCAATCAAAATAGAGCATTAACCAGAGGGTTTACTGCAGACATACCCTATTAACATTGCATTATAAGAGGAAATAATAGCAAAGAGTTGCTTCTGGAATTATTCTGTCTACTATAAAGCTATCATTTATATTTACTATAATTACCTATCTTGGGCAAGCCAATGATAAATCAAGTCTAGCCTATCCTCCTTCAGTGCACACTTTACACATTCCAGTGAGGTTGGTGCATCTGGAAGCACACCAACGGCTGGAACAGAGTCTATCAAAACTTCACAATAAGATAACAATGGTGACTTTTCTCCAGGTTTTACCTTCAGGGCTATATAAATAAAAAAACATTATATCAATAGAAAAATAATTAAAGTACTACTAAAGAAAATACTACAAATGGTGAGTTCACACTGCCAATCCATGCTACCACCTGCAAAACTACAACATTCATGCTACCAAAGCCTTTGTCTACACTATCAAACTTTATGTGACAAAAATATGTGATGTGCCCATTTATGGACATGATTACTACCATATTTGGGAACATCACACTTTTTTGTTAAACTAGTTTGATAATGTAGACAGAGTTTAATACATGCAGTGGGTCCCACTAATGAACAATCAACTTTACTGCCCCAATCACCCAAATCGGAAAAAAAATACAAAGCATAGAGAAGAGCTTCAAGGGCAAATTAAGGCTGGTATCGGATAACTACTCTTGATGAGTTGTGTTAAGCTCTGTCTACACTATCAAACTTTATGTGATAAAAAAGTCATATCACTACCATATTTGGGCACATGATACTCTTTTATCAAACTAGTTTGATATTGTAGACATAGATTTAGAATAACATAAAAAAGATGAAAAAGTTAGATGATGATAATAATAACCTTTAAATCGTTCCATTGTCTCTGTGTTCCTCAGTATTCCCTTTGGACTGTTAGCAGCATGCATTGCAGCCTGTACAAACTTCTTACTGTCAAACAGGTCATTGAAATGTTCAATGTAGTCAAGAAGCAGTTCAGCCTCTTTTTCTTTGGTTGGATCATCATCATCAAATGATGTAGCTGTTTCTTGGCCTAGAAAAACAATTAAAATCGTGACCATCATTTGAATAATCAAGTATTTATGACCATATTGAGTGTGTTTGTAGCAGTGATTCTGTCAGGAATTTCTTGGATCAGGGTAAAACCAAGGAAAATTTGGGATTTGGGAATCCAGTCACTGACAGTAGTTGGAGACTTACTGTAGACTTAAAGCGGGATTTTTTGTTATGGATGGTAAGATGGTAATTTATACAAAATATTAATCTGCATAAGCTGGTATGCACCGTTTCGTTCATTATTAGGACTGAATTTGATCAATTTAATGTCTGTCCTTCATCTAACTACCCTGAAACAAAAGTGTCCTGTTATCAATTAATACCAACATCAAAAAACTAACTATTTAAGCTCATCTTCGATGTAGACTTTGCAAAGGCATTTGCAACAGCCTCATAGGCAGGCTGTTTGCGATCTCCCTCCCTGTAGTACATCTTAAGAGCATCCAGAGCTAGCCTAAGTTTCCAACACCTAGCTTTCAGCAGTTGGTTCACCTCTGATACCCTATCCATGGCCTGGATCTTGCCACTTAACTGCTGCTTAAGCTCTTCCTTGTACTCGCGAGGCTGATGTCTGGTGTCCTTGCTGATGACTAGGTTCTTCATTCTCAATTCTAATTCCTGCATTGTCTTTTTTAGTACAGTCAAGTCAGTTGATTCTTCTAAAGTTAGCCCTGAAATAAAAGAAAATAAAGAATTCCTTCATATAATATTTATCAATTGATGTCTAGAGATAAGGGATTAAGTTTGTTGAGGACAGCTTTTACATAAGAATAAGATTGATCAAAAATAATATAATGTAATTTGATATATTTTACAATTACAGTAGAGCCCCTACTAGGGAACATCTTTGTGGTGATAATTAAAGTGTCATTTTAATAGTGCTATACCCTGACTAAGATATTTAATTCCCTGTTCCCTTAATAGAGGTGTCCACAATGAGGGGCTCTACTTTACCTGGAATGGGCATGTTTGGATTAACTTGAATCTTCTTCTCTACAACTTCCTTCTCACTTTCTCTCTTTAACAATTCTAACCTTTCTCTTCTTTCTGTTAAGATGTCATTTAACTCTTTCTGTAGCCGTGTATTATTTGATGATATTATTGATATTCTAAGAAAGTAAAAACATACATGTATTTTTATGAACTGAATAGTACCATACTATTACTGGTTCAGTGTGAGGTCATGATAGACATTGTCTGACGTCATGATCTAACATGAAGGGCCACAGGAGCCCTTCGCTCACAAGGCCCTCAGCAGTTGGCTCAACTCTGATACCCTATCCATGGCCTGGATCTTGCCTCTCAAAATCACCCTAGATTCGACCATGCACATTTATTCTTGATATTCAAAATGGCTAATCCACCACCATCCATGGTGGAATTTTGAACTTTTTAAATTATCTTAATCTTTTTTTTTTAATAGAACAAAGAATTTAGCATTAAATTAAATGCATGTAATTAGTGGTAGTATTAAAATTCTAGATTGTTAACGGGTTGCACTCCACACAAGTCCTTACTTTTCTTCAAGTTCAGCTGCTCGTCTACGATAGTTGCTCACTGTAGTTTTCTCGGCTGCCATAGATTTAACCTTTCCTGTCAAGTAAAACGCATCCATTTCACCCTGCTTGACAGCATTAATACAGTCTTCGTATTCCACCTTAATCATAGTCAACAGGGGGCGATATGCAGATACATAATCTATAAGCTATAAAAAAAAAAGGTTTTATATATAAAAGGTTGCAAGTAAGGTTAAGCACCAACAAATTCTTTGAAATTGATCATACCTGATCAAAAGACTGCTTGTAGACATGGTAGCGATGGCCATCGGGTCCAGCATCTGGACAGTCCAGTCTTTTTAACTCACTTTGGATGAATTTATCAAGATGAAGAAGAAATTTCTTGTCCGCTTCGCTGCAGATTGGTGGGAGAACACGTCTGTGGGCTGAAGTTGGTTTGTTCTGCATTATCTGTCAAATGAAAAGAGATAGATTCAATTATTAATTAATGATGATAAATAATTTATATTTGTTTGTAATACTCACTCAGATAATTATTAGATGTAACACTAACAGTAACAACAGTCTACTTTACATCTAAACTTTAGGCACTCAGGGTAGGTCTAGGCCTATCGAACTGGAGTGTTCGGCCAAGTTAGAGGCCTACCACCAACGAGTTTAACTACTGCTAGGGCCTAGCTAGGCCTAGCCTAGCCTCTAGTTTGGCATGTTCCTCCTGCCTAGAAAAACCATACTCTACTAGTACTAATAGCCTGAGAGACTACTCTCTCTAGCTTAGGCTTAATTAGGCTAGTAGTAGTAGAAAGGGTAAAAGTCTACCTAAAAGGATTATTGGCTATTTTACCCACATTATGAACTCATTCATGTAAATCAATTTAAACAAATTATTACCAAATGTTTCCTTCAAACCAATTTCAGATCACAGACAGTTCTTTGTTGACAAAATTGAAAACTTGCAATCAATCAAAATTCTCAATCTCTGACGTCACGATATTACCTGGTGACGATAAACTAAAGAAATTTGTTCTGATGAATGTGTGCGGTGTACAGAAGTGTGCCTTGTAAATTGATTTAAATCCTACAATAACAAACAAATTCACCAACGCAGACATGCCTAAAGGGTAAAATAATAATTTCTCAATTCGTGGTTTGTATTTTAAACTTATGTAATTCTAATTACAATAAAGAATTCTATGAAAACTCTAGGCCTTTAAATCTTTGTATGAAGTAATTATTTCTCACCGGAAGGATGCAGTTTAAGCCGGGACGTTGACAATCTTTGTGTGCAAATATCAATCTTTCATGGGGCTGAAACTGAATATTTGATATTTTTTGTTTAAATGAATACGGTATTTCCTTACTTTAATATGAATTAGCCTTTTAAAATGTATTGTTTATCGGCCACTGCAAACTGTATTGGCTAATTTTAAACTTTAGTAATTAATTAATTGTTATTTTATAATTATTATTAGGCCTAGGCCTAATTATATTTTGTTTATTTTATTGTTTTTATTTTACACAAAATAGAGAAAAGGTACTTTGGGATATTTCTGTATATGAGGCTGAGAAAGCAGAAAAGGCAAATAAAGAACAAGAAGGTGAATATTTATCTATTGTATGTTGAAATGTTTACTTGCTTTCTATTTTTTACAGAAATATTTCTAAATGGACATTTTCATTGTAAATTGACATTGTATGTATGTTTTCTTTTTTTAAACCCTATTAAATTTCATTGTTGTTATTGTTTCTATCTTTTCTGCTATTGAAGGAAATAATCAATTTTTTTTTATTATTATTATTATTATTATTTTGATTTGATACTTAAATGTTTTTAGGCCAAATTATCACCAAATTATCATTGATTTTCCTCTTTATTATTTAATTTGCATTTTGCTCTTACCTAATATTTTTTCTCTTTAATAGCTACAGAAGATGGAAGAGCTGGAGGTGAATCCAGTATACTGTTCTTTGGCGGCAAAGATGCTGTAAGATTTTCAGTTTATTTTCTCTTTTTTGCTAAAATAGTACTTTATTTTAATCTGAGCAATTTACATACAGTGTGCAGTACTCCCAAAACAGTTCTGTAAATAAAGTTATAAGTAAAACACTAATAAAACTATTTAACGGTTTTTCTGATAGGGTAAAACGACAATCATCTGTAGGTTTCTCGACCGTGATGACATACCAAAATCTACGATCGCTCTTGAGTATACTTTTGGAAGACGATCAAAGGGGCACAATGTGGTAAGGCTCTGTCTACACTATCAAACTTTATGTGATAAAAAACGTGATGTGCACAAATATGGTAGTGATACTTAAATATGGTAGTGATATGATCATCATGTCCATATATGGGCACATCACATTTGTTTGTCACATACAGTTTGATAGTGTAGACAGATGTATTTTCAATGCTGTCAATAACATTTGTAAATGTTTGTCTATATATTACCATTAATTCAGTTGTTACCATTAATTCAGTTATTTATAGAATTTTACTTGCAAAATAATTCTTAGTGTGTAGGAATTACTATTATAAATACATTTTCTTAAATCTTTGAAAGTATTACTTACTTTACTTTTACATTGCATGTTGTCATGGCTTTAGGCTTAACTTTTCTTTTTCCAGGGAAAGGATGTTGGGCACATTTGGGAATTAGGGGGTGGAACAAACATGACCCAGCTTCTGGAAGTGCCAATCAACATGAGCAATCTTAAGTAAGATAAATTATCATTTGTTTTGCAGTTTCTAACAAATAAGAAATCAATATCAGATTTTTTTCACTAGGACTCTAGTCAATCCTCGGTCATAGAGAATTATATGGTAGTTCTCGAATGATTTAACATAATGGTCAACCACTATTTAAAGGATACCCCTATTAAGGGGACACTTTGTTGGGTGTCCAAATGTGTCTCTTCCTTAACGGGGAGTCAACTGTAGTAGCTTCAACATAATTTGTATTTCTTGTGAAGCTGATACCAATATTGTTTGAATCATACATACTCTTTTGCTTTTTTTACAAAATGTTATCAATTATTCAAATAATAATTTTTATTTTAGGGCACTATCAGTAGTTTTAGTTGTGGATTTATCAAAGCCAGAAACAATGTGGACAGTACTTGAGACATCGCTGAAAGCTGTCAATGAGCGTATTAAACAGGTTATTAAGAAGCTTGCCGTTGAAGATCCGCAAATTGAAGAAAGGATGAGAAGAAAATCATTCAATCGATTTGCACTTGACCATCCAGTAAGTTTGTATCATGTTCTCACTTAAAACATCATGACACCATTAAGTGCCAGAATATTTAATTCACGGACCTTCCAACTCTCCCGGTAATGGCGGGAGTCTCCAGATACCACTAGTAATCTCCTGCTTGCCCGCTAAAGTGCATTTTCTCTCGCTATTTTGGATTAACCGAAAAAATATCCTGATATGTATAAATTAATAATTTCTAATACTCTCATTAGAAAATAGAAAACATACTAATATGGTCAGTTTATAATAAATTCATGCATTGTTTAATAAGTAAAAAAATGAGTTGGCATCACATTTTCCGCTTTTGTAGCACGCCTGATATACCCCATGTTTACAATTATAGCACCATCTATGGTTTAATCATTATTATTCTAGCGCCCTCTATAGTTTCATAAAACCTCCCGATATTCCATTTTTCCAAGTTGAGAGGTCTGCATTCATCTAGTGGTGCATATCTGTATCTTTATAACTAAACTTAGTTGATTTATAACTAAATGAACTAAGTACTGTATGACGTTTTTTCAACAGTTTGTTTACATTTAATGTTTAAAGCGTGCCTTTTTGTTTTTGTAGGATAGAGATCTGGTTGAGCCAATATTGATACCATTTGGAATTTTAGGAACAAAGTATGACTTATTCCAGGTAAGTAAGCCTCTACCTGTATTTCAGTTTTACTTGAAAGGTGTGCTTTCTTAGAAAGCATTGACATTTCTTACTACTGTATACATTTATTGTTTTCTTATCAGAATTTTGACTCAGAAAAGAGGAAAGTTATCAGTCGAACTTTACGATTTGTGGCTCATAATTACGGTGGAACACTATTAGTAAGTTTATTATATTATTTAAGGAATATTATTTTTTGTTAATGTTATTTTGCTGATATTAATAATTGCTTGATCCTTTTTTAGTTCTCTAGTTCAAAGAATGAATCGATATTGATGAGAGTGAGGTCATTGATGAGTCATTTTGTTTTTGGAACAAATTTGAAGTAAGTCCAGTTTCTTTTTGTGTTTTTTATCGACAATTTTTACTGTACTTGCTTACTACTTAAATTGCTTTAAAATTAGTAGTTTTTTCATATTTTTTTCTCTTTAGTTCAATAACATTTGGAAACAAAAAAGTAAACTATAGGCCTAGATAATTATATTAAAATTAGTACTTGCTTTATATCTATTTATATCTATTTTTCACAGTAAAGCGTATTGTGTTGATCATAACAAACCAATATCAGCACCTTGTGGAACGGATTCAATGAACCAAATCGGTATGTTTTGTTGGTTCCCATTGTTTTGTATATTTGCAAATAATTTACCATTGTCTTTCAGTCTTAAAGATGTATTGTCCCCCTGAAAAAATAATTCTTAAAAAAATTTTTGTTGAATATTCCATTTTAATGTAACATAATAGTTATCCACTTTGACAAAACATTGGATCGAAAAAAAATGTATTTACCTGAAAAAAATGTAATTTAAAGCAAAAAATTGTCAAATTGGCTGCCAGCCAATGGATTTTTGGTTGAATTTTACCATTTATCTTGTCATTTTATAAGTGAAAACATGATTTGTTTCGGTTTTTTTTCTATTGAAGTGATTAACTTGATTAAAACTACAAAATAACATATTCAAAGTCTGATTTAATTAATCTTCATTTTTAATGTTTTTGGGGGACAATACATCTTTAATATTGAGACTTTATTATTTAATAGGTGGTCCTCCAATTACTGATGGTTCGATTGGACAAATCCAAGCAAGAAGCCCACTTGATCTTTGGAAACAGGCTTTTACTTCATATTTTCCTCAGGAGGTAAGTGTACAGTAAAGTACTACTACTGTGGTAGCTATGTAATCATACTGTATCAAATATCAATATCAGATGCATCTGACATAATCTCATCAACCAATTGCGCTGATTACTGGTTTCAACGTTATGGTAGTATGTGTAACTACTCGGCCACAAATCTATCCATAGATCTAAAATCATTGTCCGTCTTTATTTTAAGGCAACTGGAAGTGCTTCTATCTCAGACGATCCAGCTAAAGATCCCCAGTATGCCGAGCCTGAAGTGGACAGCATGCGGGCCCAGAAAGATGAGGTATTGCAGGAGGAACATATACATCAGTCTAATAAGCTATTCAAAACCCGGCCTAAGTGAGAGACTTTGAGGGTGGCTGTGAGTGTTGAGAAAATAGTAGCTTTGCGTTATGTTCTTTAACAATCTAATACAGTACTAACAATATTTCACAAATTGTTTTACTTACTATATTTGTTTAGAGAAGGGTTGAGATAAGACGTTTGAGATTGTGTTGTGAGACGAAATATCTGAAATTCTGGAATGTAAAAGTGTGTTAAATTTTCTGCTTTTTTTCTGTTCATCTTTGCTAATAAAATGTCCTTTTTTTATCTTTTTGTTACAGTTCGATGTTTATCTTAAATATTTTATCTTATCTAACTTATAGTTTTTATTTCATTTGTTGGAACTGGAAACATCAACATTATAACCATAGAAATCTAATTAAATATGGAAATTCATAGCTTTTAGTATTATTTTATTTGTCGGCTCAATTGGAGAAAAATTAAGTGGACCATATTGGTATAATTTAACTTACTTAGTTATCATTGTTTAATCTTTCAGGAATTGGCACGATATCGTAAAGTATCTGAAAGACGAGCCAAAGAACGTGCAATGGGAGCCGGAATGGGCGATGGTCACTGAGCAGACTTTAAACCAATTCCTAAGCTACTACAGCACACATCTCTTCAGCTCTGTCTACACCATCAAACTTTGTGACAACAAAAATGTGATGTGCCCATGTATGGATATAATGACATCATACCACTACCATATTTGGGCACATCACAGTTTATTGTCAGTTTGATAGTGTAGACAGAAGATTATAGTTTATATCACTTTCACATCGCCTTGCAAAACTCCCAAATGTACAAGCACCAGGTGCACAGAATACAAAATATCAGTATTAACACCCTTGTGTGTAAACTCGGAAGTGATGTGAAAGGGGTGTCAGCTGAGTCCAGGCTTGTTGAAATATATGTAAACTATTTATCATAAACTTAAATTGTACTATACTGTAAAAAGATAAATATTTTGGCACATATGGCGTTTCATATGTATAATACATGAGCTCTTATTTTCTCAAAACGCTGACATACTGTATGCTTTAATGTATTCTTTTATATTTAATTATCTATATATATTGACTGATGAATTTTTAAAGTAATTTACATTTTAAATACAAATGTATTTCAAGTAGTGTGATAACAATTGGTTTGGTTTGGGACCAATAAGTAGTTATGTGCAATTAAAATGTAACTAAAATTTAAATCTGACCAAACATGTTTTTTATTGTTCTAAAACCTATGCACGAAAATACAATATATACACGTTTGTTTTACAGTATTGTTCAACATCAATTCAATATAATAGATTAGGTTTACATTTCTATTGTTTATAAATATGTCTTATCATGTACAGATAAGCCTACATCTGAATTTTATTCTAATTCATTCAAGGTGCTAAAAATACAAATCTAAACCTGGTTTTTACCAAAATCGCTGATGAATATAACAGACACGTGCAACTTCTCAAATGAATAATTCTGGTTTACAGGTCAAATGTCATCAATATAAATATATGCAGTTCTTGCTGAATTTTTTTACTGGAATGTATAGCTCGGACTTGGTGTGCTCCCACTCCACTGGCCTACAAACCGCATAACATCTTGACATTCTGTACTGTGTGACATCTGCAAAAAAATTAATAAATTAAGCATCTACACACACAACTTTTAATTCATCATTAAAAGGTATACACAGTCTACACATGCCTTGTCTTGTGTTTACAGTTAATGGCCAGTTCCATTATTTCAAATAGGGTAGAATTTTTTATATTACCTTAGTACACATCAAGAACTTATTCCAGTCATCTTTATTAGCTGCATGTCCATTCCTTTTAAAGTCCAGTTTATTTCGCAGAACAGGGTAGCCTAGACGTTTGATAAAGAATTTTAAATGTATTTTACATATGACTATCTGGCTAAAGCTCATGGGGCCACTGAGCAGGGCCCGGGTGAGAAAAAGGCTAAAAGCGCGTCTAAGACCTCCAGCGTTGGAGGGCTACTTATCGATCCTAAACCAGGGGCCTCTGCGTTACACCACTGATGACTATTCTACATCCTGTACCACAATGACACGTTACACATACCTGAGATAACACAAGGTGGGGATCTCACTCCAGTATTTGGGGCAATAAGTGAGGCAACGTATGTATCTCTCTCATCTCTATCAAGACACTGTTCCACCTTCTGGTCCATAGAAACTGACAACACCCATTCCTTCACTTCTTCCTTCTTATCTTCCTGCAAGTACAAACAATTGTTATTACCCCATAACCCTGCAGGTTCATACATTATTCATACGTGGATCTCGGAATATGAGGATGATGTCATGCATGAGAGACGTTTGTACGGCCCGCTACGGCGCCTGGACTATTCCATTTTCCTTTCGAGAGGTGTCCATATTGGGAATAATGACATATGTAGAGTCTATACAGGTAGGTATCTCACTCATAGACTACCAACACCACTGTTGGTTTGTGTAATCTAAAATTTGATAGTAGTAACAATATGCACAGCACCAAAGATAATTTTTTTGTAATTATTGTACAGTAGAAACACTCACAGAACAAACTTATACCTCTATTAAGGCCAATTTACACGGTAAGCAGAAACAGTTTTGTGTAAATGTTCAAATAACATGGATTCTACATTTTGGGTTTCGGCTTACCGCTCATCTGTGTAAAGTAGACAATTCCCAATGAAACAAAAACACTTCAACCTATTAAGTATTAAGGGGGACACTTTGTTGAGTACTGAAGGTAATAGAAGACTGTGTATAGGCATGATCCATTAATCCATGCTTATTGGTACCATAACATGTGAAATAAACTTACTGTTACATGTTGTTTTTCCGGGAGGGGAATCTCAAAAGGAATGTCTGTATCTTGGAAATCAGAGTGATCAAGCATGTCTAAACTGCCATCCTCTATAGCCTGGAGAAGAACCAAAGAAATACAAATTTTATGTTAAAGGCCCATTTACACTAGGACGATAAACAATCGACGATAAATAGACAAATATGCATTTTTCATACATAAAACAAAAGAAATCTAAAAACGTTATCGTCCTAGTGTAAATGGCACTTAAGTCACCGTACCACTATATAATAATATGACTTGTGGCCTAAGAAAAATTCTGTACCTAAACATCAACAACATCAATTACAATGTATCACATAACATACAGTAAATATATATTGTATAAAACAAGTCAAATGTTTTGTCTGGCTACAGTGCTCGATACCATTGGTAAAGCTACAGCGATATAATCAAATAAAAATAGGAAACTTGATCAAAAGATTTTAGATGGACTTGTACAGTATGAATAATACCTTTGAATATTTATTAATATAATAATAAATATAATTTAATTAATATAATTATTGATATCTTACCTCAGTAAGGTCCAGGAATCTGTTAAGGAACACAAATGCCATGTTATCCCAGCCCTGCTTGCGTGACTGAATGCCGGCCTCATAGAATGCCTTGTCTGCTGGTACTATTTCAGTGTGTCTCAACAGGGCAACAGACAACTTGGCAGCAAGTACCTCCTGTAAACCAAATAAACACAGTTCAGTGGCTGTATTCACTATCAAACTTAAGTGAGATATTTCACTTAACTTAATAAATATTTAGGTATTTTCTTTAAATAGTATTGACTTAGATAGGATATTTTCTTAATTTCACGGGTGTTTCCCTTAGCCTAAGTGTGAATTGGTGAAAACAGTCACAGGAGTTGATATACTAGCCTAGCTTAGAATATTATGTAGGGCTTTACAAATATCTTACCAATTTTTCTTGCCCTAAGCAAGCACTCCTGGTCGCATAGTAGTGTGCTACTAACAGCATACTTTGGAATTCCTCGCATGCAGGATTTTTTGATGCAGGGGATCTTGCAAGGTTCTCGGTCAGATTCATTAACATATCCCGCAGATCTCCCCATGTATGGTATGCCTGTGGTCTGTCCAGGTTTGGCATTGAAAGAATTTCCATAAAGATTCGTTTGTAGATGTTGAAGTTCTATATCATAGAAATAAAATTACAGAGATAAAAAACAAATTGGATGTAGTAACATAATGTAGGCAACATACATAAAGGAAAAAGACATAACTCAGATTTAGAGACAATAGGGATGTGCCCAGCCATATCCAAGTGCCCGGTGCATTGACTGTCGTCCTGAGTGAGAGGACTAACAGGTATCCCTCTTATCTTTGAGAGAACTTCCTTTAATGAAAGTAGCTCAAATTCCAAATGGTCTACCTTTGGAGCTTTTAATGCAAGTTTTGTTTTAATTAATGCCAAAAGTGCAGAAATTGATAGTGCATCTAGTGTAGGCACATCACATGGTGACAAGTTTTCATCATACATTACTAAAATACACTGCATACCTCTGGGTTTGGTGGTGCTCCATGCTGGACGTACAAATCCAGTGCCTTCTGAATGTTTTTCTCATTGATAAGGTGTGCAGCGTAGAGAGCAACGTACTTATGAAGTACTTTGAAATCTTGTTTCTGTGCCTTTTCAATACACTCCTCCCACTTGCCTTGTTCAACATACATGTTTAAGGCTTCAGTCGGTTCTAGATCCATCATCTAAAAATAATGCATTTATTATGAAATAATGGTAGCACTTAAAAAGGACAATATGCATGCAATATCTTCTAGAAGCACATCAGTGTAAATGGGGAATAACTGTGCATTGATTTTACATTCATTGATATTTATTGGTCAGTATATAGATAAATGATGAATGTTTCCAAGAAGGTGTATTAAAGTTTAAAAAACAATACAATATATACAGTACTGTAAAACCAGAAACTGTTGCACGCATTCAACTTCTGCAAATTCGTGAAAGTTTTAAGCCGCGAATAATTTTCAGAACATACAGTAGGCCTACTACTGTAGCATTAATCTCTTTATAACACAAAGGTCACGCATACATGATCTTGTTACAGTATTTACTTGTACTTTATTTTTCAATTGGCGAAAGTTTTATATCATGAAAGTTTCTGGTTTTACAGAATATAGTTGAATACTGTAAAAAAGAACAACATACCGAATCAGCATCATCCTTCTCCTTCAGGAATTCCTTATATCTGCTGTCAACATACTTCTCGTACCTAGGCTCCAACTCTTTAGCCACTTTCTTAGCCTTCACCCACTCCTGTCCATCTAGCAAGACATCAATGGCCTCTTTGATCAAGTCTAGCTGCAGATACAACTCTGCTGCTGTGTTGTACTTCTCAATACCAGCCAGTTGTGGGCCTACTTGCTTCACTACTGATAGGGCTCGTGATTTATCAATGAACTTCATAGCTATGCCAACAGCCTGTGGTAAAAGGTCAGGATCACATAGTTTAATTTATCGCAGTATACAGGACAGTGCAACACCTCCTTTGTGACACCCTTATTCAGGGAACACTCCCATGATAAATAAACAGATAACCATTATTCAATTTAGAATTGAGTCTTGAAGATTTCCCCATAATTAGGGGTTCTACTGAAAAATCTAAATTTAGCATCTGATCCAATTGTTTGAATCTTTTTTAATACAAAAAACACAAATAAAAACAAATACAACTTTTACCTTTGACCAGCAACTCTCCAGAAGTTTGGTGTCATTTGTATGCTTAGGTGTCACCTTACAGTAGCAGTCCACAGCTCTGGCATACTCTCCAGCTCCTTCCCATTCACGGGCCTGGGAAATCAATATTTCTACACCACTGTAAAAGTAAACAAAAATGTGTTAAAAGAACAATAATACTATACAATCTTTCTCTTTACATTAAAAGGGTCTTGAGGTAAAACAGGATTCATTCTCATTGGAAGATCGTCATACATTGTAGCATACAGTATGATAGCTAAAGTAAATGTGAATTGAAATGAAACTGGAAAGAGGACATTTATCATTCATGACGCCTTCTTACCCCAATTCTGGATTCAGTGCTTCACTGTCAAATTCTTCTTGCAGCTGTTGCAACATGTGTGGCACATACTCTTTGGTGACTCTTAGACAGTCCTGTCGCATACCAGCATTCTGTGGAGAGCATAAGACATTTCCGTCAATGGTAACAAATAACTATGTAAAGTAGCACTGTTGCTGTTTAATAGTAAAACACGCTGAAATCACTAACACAGTGTTAATCTATTTTCTCTAGTTACCTTGTAATATTTTACAGCAAGTTCTGGTCGTTGAGCCCTCAAAAGGAATGACTCTGCTTTCTGGAAATCTTTTTGTTCAAATGCAAATCTAGCCTGACCAACTAGGACATCAGCAACACTGTCTGAGTCATGCTTCTCTGCCACCCGCTGTGCTGCATCCCAATCTTGGCTGTGTACATACCTATAACAGAAACAAAGATGAACTGGGAATAAACATAGAACACACAGGGCTTGCAACAGAACTTTAGGCCTGAAGTTTGAAAGTTCAGGGTTGTCAAAGTCTGTAAGTTCAGACTTAAAGCCATTATGGCTTATTGATGTCTCCACACACAATCAAATGTATTTCTATTATTTAATATTTATAAGTACAAATAAAATGTTTGTGAAATAAAACTGAAACTGAATGGGGCCCCGGTTTTCACTAGTGCCATAATTGACACAGCACTTACATCAGTACAGCCTCTTTGGGTTTTCCAGCTTTGATGAATGCCGCCTCTGCATCTTTGAACCTGCCCTCGTCCTCAAGGTACATGGCATGTTTCAAGTGGATCTCTGGTATCTTGTTTTTAGCAGATGTTTTGGCCAAATCGAATGCAAATTCAAACGCACTGTAGGTGAGAATATAATTAATTTTAGTAACGCTAAAATATGAATGTATATATGTTGTGCTTTAAGGATTAATACTGTTAATAAGTATAAAAGTAGCAAAACCTACCAATTGTCAGCAGCATATTCTATGGCAGAATCAAGTAAGCCAAACTTGGTTAGAAGTTTGACAGCAGAATCACCACCAAGACTCTTAGCCCACAGGTAGGCTACCTGCTTTGTAGAATCAGCTTCCCCATGGCTTTTGGCTACCTGCAAGGAGGCAATTCAATTATTTAACTACTTTAATAACATACCGCAATACCTATTTGAGTATGTCACAGATGTAGATGGCCAAAGAGCTCACAGCCAGTATATCATCATAATCAAGATTGATCAAGCATGTAGAGCTCAAATGAAATTGATTATGTGACTGATGCTTGTGGCATTGTGGTAGCAGGAGCTGCCAATACCAGCAATTCAGTAGTAAAATGATTTATGACAAAATGTTGAAACTGATGAAAAAATGGAAGCTTTAAAGGGGGATTCTGGGTTTAAAATTGCTTTTAAATATCGTTTATTTATTAAATAAAAAATATTATAACAATATAGACATGTCAGAATGAAGAAGTAATAACGAGAAATTAAACAAATTAAATTTTATATACATTTTAGGGTAAATTCATGGAAAGTCTGTTTTTCAGCAGCTTAGGGAAGCTCATTAATATTCATGAGATATTCACAAAATCACGTCATCAGTGGATTCCAAACTCGCGACGTCAAGCTTGTACGTTGTGTTTGTCAACTTGCATCTCTCCCCTGTCAAACGACGACCACCCGATCATTGTGAAATACATTTTTTGTAGATTTTCTAAGCTAGGCCTAAAGTGTAATAATAACAGTAGTAGCATATATTTATTTGACATTTAATGAAATACAACATTTACTAGTAGTACAGATTTACTGAGTCATAAATTATACTATTTTTATACCTCGAATAGTACAGATCGTATATCGGCTTCACGTACTAGGCTAGGCCTAGGCCTAGCCTAAATCATTTTATTCATGGGTGAGAGCCATTTCTGACTAGGGATTCCATGCCACGATGGCTACGTTAAAACATTGGGGCCATCATGGGCCTAGCTAGCCTACTACTAAACGATTGGCCCATAAATAACAAAACTCAGTGGATTCCACACCCATCCTATCAACCAAACTCCTAAACAATCTAAGCCTAAAACGTTCTACAAAATCGGCTGTAAATATTGAGGCAAAACGAGGTCCGATCGCCTTCCGCACGTATGGTGTCCCGATCGTCTAATAAGTAGGCCTAGTAAAATAGGCCTAGTTTACTCTCCAAAAAAGCGGATACTGCATCAAGCAAGTAGACCAGGTAGTAGGAAGGAGACCTAGCCGATCCGGCCCAGTTAAAAATTGAGCTAGCTAGTGTAGTAGACCCTATGCGAATTGATACTACCAGGCCTTTTACTATAGGCTACACTTTTTAAAATTAGCAATACTTATGTTTACAAATATTCCAACTCTCTCATTCGAGCTATATTATCTATACCATTCCGGTAGGTCGAGTCGACCTTCAATCAAATACTGTACATCGTTCATGTTGTGATTATAGACGGGGTATACTCGACCCGACCAGTTTGGTATTGTATATTGTATCTGCTTATCACGTGACGATGCCAGGCATGGGCAGAGAGTGCAGGTATATAAACTATACCAAACTGGCGAGTAAATCATGTTTTACTTTTTAAACCTCGCAACGTCTGGTTTAAAAGGCTACTCGAGCCAATAATTGCTGTTAGCCTAGGGGTTATTGCGATTTGGACGTTTCTGATTGGTTGTAGCCATGGATTATATTGATTAACACTGTTCTGATTGGTTGTAGCTTTAAATACTTCTTCTCAGAACTCGTCCATAATACAATAGCAATTTAGCACAGTGTTTCACTATATAACCATATAAATAATAGGAAACATTTAATAATATGATAAATGACATTTACATAGCAATTTAGCACTGTGTTTTACTATAACCAATTTGGTTAGAGTAAAAAAAACACAATGATAAAGAATAGGAAACATTTAATAATATGATAAATGACATTTACATAGCAATTCATCACTGTGTTTTACTATAACCTATTTGGTTATGGTTAAACACAATGATAAAGAATAGGAAACATTTAATAATATGATAAATGACATTTACATAGCAATTTAGCACTGTGTTTTACTATAACCAATTTGGTTAGAGTAAAAAAAACACAATGATAACGAATAGGAAACATTTAATAATTTGATAAATGACATTTACATAGCAATTTAGCACTGTGTTTTACTATATCTAATTTGGTTACAGTTAAACACAATGATAAAGAATAGGAAACATTTAATAATATGATAAATGACATTTACATAGCAATTTAGCACTGTGTTTTACTATAACCAATTTGGTTAGAGTAAAACACAATGATAAAGAATAGGAAACATTTAATAATATGATAAATGACATTTACATAGCAATTCATCACTGTTTTTTACTATAACCTATTTGGTTACGGTTAAACACAATGATAAAGAATAGGAAACATTTAATAATTTGATAAATGACATTTACATAGCAATTTATCACTGTGTTTTACTATATAACCAATTTGGTTACGGTTAAACACAATGATAAAGAATAGGAAACATTTAATAATTTGATAAATGACATTTACATAGCAATTCATCACTGTGTTTTACTATAACCAATTTGGTTAGAGTAAAACACAATGATAACGAATAGGAAACATTTGATAATATGATAAATGACATTTACATAGCAATTTATCACTGTGTTTTACTATAACCAATTTGGTTACAGTTACACACAATGATAAAGAATAGGAAACATTTAATAATTTGATAAATGACATTTACATAGCAATTTAGCACTGTGTTTTACTATATCTAATTTGGTTACAGTTAAACACAATGATAAAGAATAGGAAACATTTAATAATATGATAAATGACATTTACATAGCAATTTAGCACTGTGTTTTACTATAACCAATTTGGTTAGAGTAAAACACAATGATAAAGAATAGGAAACATTTAATAATATGATAAATGACATTTACATAGCAATTCATCACTGTTTTTTACTATAACCTATTTGGTTACGGTTAAACACAATGATAAAGAATAGGAAACATTTAATAATTTGATAAATGACATTTACATAGCAATTCATCACTGTGTTTTACTATAACCAATTTGGTTACGGTTAAACACAATGATAAAGAATAGGAAACATTTAATAATATGATAAATGACATTTACATAGCAATTTAGCACTGTGTTTTACTATGACTAATTTGGTTACAGTTAAGCACAATGATAAAGAATAGGAAACATTTAATAATATGATAAATGACATTTACATAGCAATTTAGCACTGTGTTTTACTATAACCAATTTGGTTAGAGTAAAACACAATGATAAAGAATATGAAACATTTATTAATATGATATATGACATTTACATAGCAATTTATCATTGTGTTTTACTATAACCAATTTGGTTAGAGTAAAACACAATGATAAAGAATAGGAAACATTTAATAATTTGATAAATGACATTTACATAGCAATTTATCACTGTGTTTTACTATATAACCAATTTGGTTTTACGGTTAAACACAATAATAAAGAATAGGAAACATTTAATAATTTGATAAATGACATTTACATAGCAATTTATCACTGTGTTTTACTATAACCAATTTGGTTACGGTTAAACAAAATGATAAAGAATAGAAAACATTTAATAATATGATAAATGACATTTACATAGCAATTTAGCACTGTGTTTTACTATAACTAATTTGGTTACAGTTAAGCACAATGATAAAGAATAGGAAACATTTAATAATATGATAAATGACATTTACATAGCAATTTATCATTGTGTTTTACTATAACCAATTTGGTTAGAGTAAAACACAATGATAAAGAATAGGAAACATTTAATAATTTGATAAATGACATTTACATAGCAATTTATCACTGTGTTTTACTATATAACCAATTTGGTTAGAGTAAAACACAATAATAAAGAATAGGAAACATTTAATAATTTGATAAATGACATTTACATAGCAATTTAGCACTGTGTTTTACTATATAACCAATTTGGTTAGACTAAAACACAATGATAACGAATAGGAAACATTTGATAATATGATAAATGACATTTACATAGCAATTTATCACTGTGTTTTACTATAACCAATTTGGTTACAGTTACACACAATGATACAGAATAGGAATCATTTAATAATATGATAAATGACATTTACATAGCAATTTAGCACTGTGTTTTACTATATAACCAATTTGGTTACAGTTACACACAATGATAAAGAATAGGAATCATTTGATAATTTGATAAATGACATTTACATAGCAATTTATCACTGTGTTTTACTATAACCAATTTGGTTAGAGTAAAACACAATGATAAAGAATAGGAAACATTTAATAATATGATAAATGACATTTACATAGCAATTCATCACTGTGTTTTACTCTATAACCAATTTGGTTACAGTTACACACAATGATAACAAATGGGAACCAAAAGTATACAATAAAACGATTAGAATATCATCATTTTTTCTGTGTAAAGAGCAACTCATAGAACATGTTTACCGAGTTTAAAAACGTTTTAAATACCAGACGTATTTTTTGTGATGCTTTTTCATTTGAATTGTAGTATAAAATGTCATTGAAATGAGATAAAAATCATACAAGACATTTTATATCAGTTGCTCTATATACATAACAAAAATAGTCTTTTTCTTTTGTAAAAATCGCCAATGAAGTAGAAATTAAGTTACTTCAGATGTAGTGTGCATTTCTACGTCATTAATAGTAGGCCTAAAATATCCAATTAAATATATCCTATTATAAACATGTTATAAAGAATATCAAACATTTTATGTAATATGAAAAACAAAATTTACAGATAAGTTTATCATTGTGTTTTACTATAACCAATTTGGTTAAAAGTTAAACACAGTGATAAAGAATAGAACTGTTAGGTTATTTAACCCTAACCCTAGTTTGAAGCCATCACATACTTAATTCATCGCTAAAAATACGTATCGTCTTGAAAAACGTTTGAATTTTGGTAGATATGTTCAATATAGGTTCTTAAATCTATAATGTAAAAACAAATATCATATTCGTTTTATTTTGATTTCTGGGAATCACCAATGAAGTAAAAATGTGTTGGAAATGTATGGTATTTCATAAGTGTACATTTTTAGAAATGCAAATTATTAAAATCACGAATTTTTGTGAAAGTTGTACTTTTTGTTTGTTTTATAGAACCTATTGAACATATCTACCAAATTTCAAAAGTTTCTGATTACGATACGTATTTTTTCGCGATGAATTTATTATGTCGCTTCAAACTAGGGTTAGGGTTATATAACCTAAAACAGTATCATATTCTTTATCACTGTTTTTAACTGTGTAACCAAATTGGTTCTGGAAAACAAGATGATAAACTATTTAACTTGTATTTATTATATTATATGTATCCTTTAATGTAATATGAAAAATAAAATGTATATAGTTTATCATTGTGTTGTAGTTAAGTTAAACACAGTGATAAAGAATAGAACTGTTAGATTATTATAACCCCAACCCTAGTTTGAAGCGATCGCATACTTAATTCATCGTTAAAAATACGTATGGTCTTGAAAAAGGTTTGAAATTTGGTAGATATGTTCAATATAGGTTCTTATATCTAAAATATAAAAGAAATATCATATTCGTTTTATTTTGATTTCTGGGAATCATCAATGAAGTAAAAATGTGTTGGAAATGTATGGTATTTCAGAAGTATACATTTTTTGAAATGCAAATTATTAAAACTTTTATTTTTTGTTTGTTTTATAGACTTAAGAACCTATTGAACATATCTACCAAATTTCAAAAGTTTCTGAATACGATAAGTATTTTTTCGCGATGAATTTATTATGTCGCTGCAAACTAGGGTTAGGGTTATATAACCTAAAACAGTATCTATTCTTTATCATTGTGTTTAACTGTGTAACCAAATTGGTTCTGTAAAACACAATGATAAGCTATGTAACTTGTATTTATTATATTACATTATATGTATCCTATTCTTTATCATAACGTTTAGATAATAAGATATACTTAATATAATATTTTGCTATGTAAATAACATCATATAATAAATGTTTCATCATCATTGTGTTTTACTCTAACCAAATTGGTTATAGTAAAACACAGTGATAAATTGCTATGTAAATGTCATTTATCAAATTATTAAATGTTTCCTATTCTTTATCATTGTGTTTAACCGTAACCAAATAGGTTATAGTAAAACACAGTGATAAATTGCTATGTAAATGTCATTTATCATATTAATAAATGTTTCCTATTCATTATCATTGTGTTTTACTCTAACCAAATTGGTTATAGTAAAACACAGTGATAAATTGCTATGTAAATGTCATTTATCAAATTATTAAACGTTTCCTATTCTTTATCATTGTGTTTTACTCTAACCAAATTGCTTATAGTAAAACACAGTGATAAATTGCTATGTAAATGTCATTTATCAAATTATTAAATGTTTCCTATTCTTTATCATTGTGTTTAACCGTAACCAAATATGTTATAGTAAAACACAGTGCTAAATTGCTATGTAAGTGTCATTTATCAAATTATTAAATGTTTCCTATTCTATATCATTGTGTTTTACTCTAACCAAATTGGTTATAGTAAAACACAGTGCTAAATTGCTATGTAAGTCATTTATAAAATTAAAAACACAGTGATAAATTGCTATGTAAATGTAATTTATCATATTGTTAAATGTTTCCTATTCTTTATCATTGTGTTTTACTCAAATAAAAAATGAATGTCATTTGTCATATTATATTAAATTCCTATTCTTTATCATTGTGTTTAACTGTAACCAGATGGTTTAATTTTTACCATAGTCTTAGTTGGGACTGACTGAACTAAGAATAAAACTGGGTAACTGTACCAACACCTCAAATAGTCTCAAAGTATTTTTTAAACATCACCGCAAAATTGTTTATACGTTTATTTTGATTGGCTAACTAAAGTACGGCCTAATGAATATTGATATTAGAGGATTCCCTAGCTTAGTGAAAAAAATTTATTACCAAAAATGTGCTGATTACGTCACTACCGGAAGTTGTAGTCTACCATGATGCAGACGCAATTGATTATGTACGTTTGTTAAACATAAAAAAAACTGTAAATTACCACAAAACGACGATAGGAAGGAATTCAAAGAAATGCCCTACGTGTTCAAAATCATTGTTTTAATATAGTCTGTATGTATAACTAACAATTGACCTTGTGGAAGAGCGTATAAATTTAATTTAAAGTAAAACATGATTTACTCGCCAATTTGGTATTGGATATATAGCTCGAGAGTGAGCACGTGTATCGTCGTCTCGCTCTCCTCGCTCAGGAATGTATACGTTACGCTTCATTGATTTTGAAAGCTTTCCCTAAGTCAGTGCGAAAATCGGCAAACGTAAAGTGCAAACATATCTAATTTTTCACTGTTTTGATGGATTTTCATAAAAAATTGACTTTATAAATGGGAAGACCGACTAAAATTACATCAGATAAGTATAATTTTACAAAAGTAGTTGATATGGTTAATGATAACGAGTCGTCGGAAGATTGACCATTTCACGAATTTCCTATTCTGTAACCACAGTGTGATTTTGCCGTAGCTGCACTTGTAATCTGGCCTCATTTCACAGCCTTCGTTCTGCTTCACTGGGCGCTTATACAAATTGAAACTTTTACCGTTCAAGAGACAAACAAATATATTTTACATTTTTTGCTATTCATTTTAAACCCGGAACCCCCCTTTAAATAATACTGACCCTGTATGCCTCATCCCACAGGTCAGCACCACGGTACATATTGACCGCTCCTTTCCAGTTCTTGCCTTCAATGAAATGATACTCAGCCTGCCGTAATTGTCCATCGGTTTCCATTTCCTAAAAAAAGATAATAAATAATTCACAGCATTTGTAGGTTCTAAATTAAATTATACTTCATATAAGGGAAAAGACATCATTTTGTCTACAACATTAAAATATAATAATAGTAATATTCTAGGACTTGTTTGAGTCAAATCTTCACATTGTATTCTAAGTAGAACATCTACTAAACTATTTAACTCTTTACACTAGATTACCTGTGCTAGATGTAGATGCGTGTCCTGTAGCAGATCGGGATGGTAGTGTTTCACTAGCCTAACCATGTGGTCATATTGCCGTTGCTTCTTGTACATGGTAATCGCCATATCTGGTTCTTCAACAGTAATGTACAGTCTTTCAGCCTCCCTGAATTTGCCCTGCGCTTCCAATTGCTGGGCCTGGCTGATATAGAGCACGGCAACATCTTCAGATTTCATGCATGTGACAGCAAGCTTAAGTGAATAAGTCGGTTTAAATATTATTTGAAATTCTTACTGCTTTTACATTATTATCTGTTTATACATTATTATCTGGCAACCACAATGTCAATGGATATAATGATTTCCAGTATTAGTATCAAGCCTGTATGAACATCCATTCTCTAAACACATTTTGTGCCTATTTCAGACTAGAGACCAGCCCTATAAAAACCCTGGCTATTGACTTGAATATGTTTAAACCTACTTTGTGAGCGGCCTCCCATTTTCCAGCATTTGTGTACATTTCAATTGCCATCTTCGTCATGTCTGCTCGTACATAGAATTTCTCTGCCGTTTCATAGTCCTTGATAGAGGCGTAATGACGAGCAATATCAGCATAGTATTTCTCAGCCATGCTAGGTTCCTGAATCTCAATAATTTGAATGGCTTTGTTCCATTGATGGGAGTGAATAGCTGCCTCTATAGCTTTCTGCGAACAACTGCATAAAATATGAAGTCAAATTAAATTATGTAATACAGTACAGTAATTGATAAAAATTGTGATGTAGTCTAAAAAACAATCTTCACATACCCAGCCTCTATGAAGTGGTTGATTGCAGCGTCCATCTGTTTTTGACTGACAAGATAGCTGCCCCATTCTTCTTCCAATTTGACAACATCATTAGGAAAAGATACTCGAGCCAGCTCAACAGCTTATAAAAATACAAACGAATATAGTTACGCTTTACAATGTCAATGTGATGTTTCCATATATGGACATGATTATGTCATATCACTACCATATTTGGGCATATCACTACCATATTTGGGCAAATCACACTTTTTTGTCACATAAAGTTTGATAGTGTAGACAACAGAGCTTTAGACATGAGTATTTTACTTTAATACATCAATATAAGACTTTTATTTATTTTCAAACAGAAAATTTATAATAATAATTGCTGCATACCTCGACGATATGACTTTCCTCTTCTGTAGCACTCCATAGCTCGCTGTTCATCGCCAGTCTTTTCAAACAAGTCCCCTGCCTAGGGAAAGTAAAATCAGGTATTTTTTTACTCATGTTGCCAAAAAGAATGTGTACTTCTATGTTACTTAATGTACAGGTATTTGTTATTGTAATGATTGAAGATATTGCATACAGTACTTATACCAAGTATATTTGTATCTTAAACCCAGATTGGAAAAAAGACAATAAAGGTTACTCCCACACAACTAAAAAATAAAATAAACACACTTACCCTTTCATAAAAATCACTCTTAATAAGCGATGCAGCAATCCTCTGAACAAGATCCCGGTTCGCCATCAGATCTTCGTGGCTAGTTACCAAGCGTGCGGCACGTGCAGGCATACCAGCTTTCATGTATAGATTGATGGCAGCATGATAGTCGTTATCGTTCTCCTTCATCTCACCAGCTTTCTCTTCTTGGCTCGTGTCCATCAGCCATTGGTAGTAACTTTGTCGAAGATTGTCTAGTTCCGGATGTCCCTGGAAAGATTGTCACATTTTGTTATCACATAAATTTTGATAGTGTGGACAGATCTTAAATGAAGAAGTTAGAGCAGCAGCATACTGTCCCTACAAAATGGTCACTCTAGGAAGTTATACAAGAACAAGATCAGAACAGATGTGGTAAAACAGTTCTTTGCAAATCGTGTTGTGAATAAATGGGAATTCTCTACCAGATGAGATCATCTCTGTACCTAGTGTAGTTATTCAAAGAAAAGATGAGGGCCCCACCCTTAAGCACTGTCTACACTATCAAACTAGTTTGACAAAAAAAGTGTGATGTGCCCAAATATGGTAGTGGTATGCCCAAATATGGTAGTGATATGACATCATCATGTCCATATATGGGCATATCACATTTCTTTGTCACATAAAGTTTGATAGTGTAGACAGAGCTTAAGGAAAGAAGGGGCAATTATTAAGTAAGTATATTAATATATGAGCAATGTACTGATGTTTACCTTGGCCTCTGCTACAGCAATAGCCTCATCCCACTTGTGCAGTTCTTGGTACATCTGCATGGCCTCATCAATCATATTCTGAAAAAGAAGACATCTCCACATCAAATAATTACAGTTCAAACAAGACTCATTTGATGCTAAAGGCCCATTTACACTAGAACGATAACAATCGACGATAATAGATAAACATACATAAAGGATGGGCCTTTAGGGAGTGGAGTAGTATACAGTCTTGAGTTGGCACACTGGCAGTAGGTAAGGATTGATCCCTGCACATTAGGATTGGAAGGCAAGGATGTTAACAACAATTGCTATTAACAATTCTTTATTCGGGTTCCACAAATTTACAAAATAAAATACCTGTTCCAAGTATATTGTCTCAGCCTCTTTAAAGTCCCTTTTCAAGATGGCAAGTTTTGCCCGCACTTCATAATGAGCCATCCCATCACCACCCTAAAAAACAAACGAATCTCATCTTTTTATTTAAGATTATGGTACTATAATCTGACACTGACAAACAAAACCTGTGTATGTCCAAAAACTCTCTCAGTTAGTTGTTGTCTCAGATACAATAAGTACACAACTATTTTGCCAGGCCTAGGCTAGGCGGGGTTTTGGTTGCCGAACAGAGTGGAGCTTGCCGTGGTAGCCTAGGCGGTGATTTGGTCGCCGAGCAGAGTGGTACTTGCCGTGGTAGGCCTAGCTCCTAGGCTAGGCCTATGTGTATTCACCCAAAAAGGTATGTGAAATTAGTTCATAGACCCATGTTATAAACAAAAAATAACGCACAAGTCTAAATTCTTACAATAGTGGAAATGCAGCACACTCTCGGGTATTCGCATGTCGTAAATGTTAATAAATATACTAAGTGCGCCGCATCTCCACTAACGCACTCTGATTTAATGATAATGAACTTACCATTTCTTTAGCATAGTTGGCTGCAAGTTGATTGAGATTACGGAGATAGCGTGCCTTTGCCACATCACCAAGGGCTGCATAGCATCGTTCTGAAATGTGCAGATAGCAGGATTCAAGGGATAGCTTACTTAGGGTCTTCCACATAGCTTCAGTTTCATTAGACATCTCAAGGGTCTCCAAGAAAGCAACAGCTCTACAAATTTGAAATGAAATTATCAATATTTAGTCTATTATATTATTATTATATTATTACCATGCAGTAACTTTTATATTGTAAAAATGTTTTATTATAGTTTTTAATATGCCATTATTATGTAACATGAGTTGATACAGTGATTCAGTTTACTCTTTTGTTCTGCTTATAAACAGTCTCAGTGCTTTTTTGTTTTGCATGATTTCATGTTTTGTAATGTTGATTACAACATAACATTGTCTTGTTTTGTTAATATTTTAAAGAATTAATTAATAGGAATATAACATGGATGTTGCCATATAAATAGCATATCTTTTCGCCCTATACCTTGAATAATCTCCATCATCAATAGCTGTTCTGAACTCAATTAATCCCTCATCTAATGTGTATGAAATAGTAGTAACACCTTCTTTAACGATCACATCAGTCTTACCATCTACACGCTCAAGATCAATAATATCACCCTACAAAAAAGTAATCTCCATTTACATGCTGCTCTGAAACATATAGGCAACATATTCACTAAACAAACTTAAGTTGGATAATTCCCTTAAATAAATATATCAAAGATTTCCCTTAAGTGGTATAATAGGATATATTTTTAATTTAAAGTGTAATTGTTTTCCTTAGCCTAAAGTGTGATTGGTGAATATACAGGATAGTACAGAATAGAGCTACATGCTGATGGAGCAGTATTAAATCCTCAGAAGCTGTGGTTACAAAGTGTAAGGTTGATCTCTTATTCAATTTCATGACCATCAGAACTGGCAATGTGAGTAAATCTTGTACAAGACAAAGACAAGCTGATCCTGATCTCATGAGTGCACACGAGTCACTGAACCATATCACTTCACAATTCAATATGTCAATCAATTACCAGTAAGAAAGTAAAATTTAAAATGGTACACACCTTGATAGGAAACATTGTAACTTTTTCAGGATGGTCTATGTTGTACCAAACACAAAGACTGTCTCGATTCTGAGCAACAACCACATCACTTTGAGGAACCCACTAAAATAAGAAAACAGTAGAAAATGTAGAGTCGTACATGTATGAATAATGGGATAGTAGCAGACAATAAATGTAGAAGTTCTGATGTTGCATTCTACCAATGATAGGTTCACTCAAAGATATGTTTATAAACAGAAAACACTACATGCATCATAATACTAATCTCTTTTTCCAAAAGTGTGTAGTATTTTAAAGGCTTAAGCTCCGTCTACACTATCAAACTTTATGTGACAAAGAGTGTGATGTGCCCAAATATGGTAGTGATATGACATCATCATGTCCATATATGAGCACATCACATTTTCTGTCACATAAAGTTTGATAGTGTAGACAGGGCTTTAAACATAGGGTCAGAGTTGTACCATGCTGTATTTACATTTCGAAGAATTATGGGTAAATCTATCTTGTAATCTTCAAATATAAAGAATTGGTATTCATATATAAATCACATATATTAGAATAATCTTTTACCTGTACATATGAGCTGTAATTCTGTATTGTTGTCTTTGTTTCAGTAATGATGTCAAAGAGGTGAAGCTATATAATAAAGAGAAAAAAAAGTGAGATACCTGACATTATATAATTAACATAAAATATATAAATCAATTTTAATACAAGAAAATCACTGATAGGGAACTTATTTATTTCATTAACAATATCAACAACTATATAAATTACCCTTAATCGTTTGTCTCTAAATAGAAGCTTATGTCCGGTCTCGTTCAACTCTAACCAATCGATCTTTGAATCATGTGCCATGGTGGCCATTGGGAATCCAGTAACAAGATCAACGATCGCGATGGTTTTCAGATCTACAAGGTATGCCATCTTCTTGTTGTCATCAACACCAAGCTGCTTACGCTCATTCAAACGCACACTGAAAATACAAATTCAGTTCTTTTTATATTAAATGAAATATTGGATAAAGGAACATGCAAAATATTTAAAAAAACGATGACAGGGACCAAAACATGTATGCCCATACAATGAGAGTTGACTATACTTTTGATTTTTTTTTTAAAGTATTATTAGGAAGTTTTTGAGTGATGACCGATGACCTTGTAACACGTCAGGTAATGTTAATTCATTGTGAGCATACCCTCTATACCTTGACACAGTTCTGATGGTTCTAAGTTCTGATGGTTATAAGTTCTGATGGTTCTAAGTTCTGATGATTCTAATTCTGATGGTTCTAAGTTCTGATGGTTAGGTTCTGATGGTTCTAGGTTCTAAGTTCTGATGGTTCTAAGTTCTGATGGTTCTAAGTTCTAATGGTTCTAAGTTCTGATGGTTCTAAGTTCTGATGGTTCTAAATTCTGATGGTTCTAAGTTCTGATGGTTCTAAGTTCTGATGGTTCTAAGTCCAGACGATGATAATGACACATCAATGCATAGGTCCTATTGTTATTGTTAAAGAAACAAAACAAATCTGAAAAAAATGTTGTACCTGATAAGATGAGGGTTCATGAACTCTGTTCTAACACATCCCAGTACTTCATTGTTGCCATACTCCACAAGGGAAAGCTCACCAGCGTTGAAGATCATGCAGACCTGAAAAAAAAAACATTTTAAAAAGTTTTTAATTTTTTATTTCAATAGGATTAATTCTAGTACTATTATATTAGTATTTATGTAATTTAAGAATTAATTTGTATAGATAACTAACACAGAAACTGTATTGTAAATTTGAATAAATTTGCATAAATGAATATTAAACAGCATACTTACACATTCATTATCAAAAAAGAACTTCTCATTGCCACCACTACTTTGCCAAGGAACTTCACTAAGCTTGTTGGTTGACAAGTCACCCAACAACAAAGTGTTAGATGTGTGCCCTATCAGATAGCGATCCTTACCCAGGATTTTAACCTCCTCAATCTTTAAATAAAAGGGGACACAATGGTTAAAAACTATACAATTGGGAGAAAGAGATTAAACACTAAGTAAGGTAGTAATGAAAAATCCTAAATTTGTTCTAAAGGCAATGCAGACTCAATCTAAAAGCGCATACAAGGTTATAATTGAGAGAAGGAAATTCAATATTACATACAGTAGTCAAGAAACAGAAACCTTTCTAATACCAAATTTGTAATGGTGTACTGAAGCAATACAGACTGCATGAGTTCTTAACTATACATCAATGAGTGTACAGTTGCTATGAATTTTAATTTAAACATAAAACATAATGTTAAAAATCGGATTGAGAAAAAAAATTGTCCTCCAAAAAACACATCTGTACTCACCTCATATCCGTAGTGTGATTTAAGTACAACTCGTGTTCCAGATGAAAGATTTTTAATTATGACCTGACTCAGACCCACATAGGTCATCTCGAACTTGTTTTTGAAAATAGTGCGACGAAGGGAACAATCAAACATCTCCACTCCACCACAAAGTGTTCCCTATATAAAATTAAGATTGTTGTTTCAAAATGATTTAGTAGGTCTAAATATTTAACCATCATAGTGTTGATTGATTTGGGTTGTTTATCAAGATGGGTGGTACGCAGTGAACAAACGAAAAGCTAGTAGGAATCCACACCAGAAATTATGTTTTTTGTGCTATACAGTATGAATTGAAGCTTTTATGATAAGATAAATCTTTATTGTCATGAACACAACAAGGTGAACATGAAATTTGTTTTTCTTGATGCTTAAAAACACATACAATATATAATACATTAAAAAATATCAATACAATACATTAAAACTATATTAGTAAAAAACTTATGTTTACAGAAGGAATAAACAAAGCAGGTAATAAGAAAATGAAAACCAGAATTCTTTTAGTCTCTATTTTCTATTTCTGAAAATGTTTGGCCTACTGTGTTATTTAAAACTATGTACTCAATTTGATATACTTACAGCAACTAATTTGGATCCATCCTTACGCCAGGCTAGTGTAGTTATCGTGTATAGATTTTTAATGTCCTTTCTCTTAGCCTCTTCCCACATACCTTTCCTAGGTGACCAGTTGTAAACACGCAATCTGCAAAAATTGAAAATAGCAACATATGTACAAACTACTGTATTTACATATATACAATACCAATTGTACTTTGCTCTACAGAATGACATCACACTATAAATGTAAAAGTCTTCAACACACCACAGCACCAAGTGCATTACATGTACAGTAAATGGCATCAACAGGCGATACATCACATCTGACGGACAATGCAATGAGAGAATAAAGCATTTATACCTAAGCACACAATCAATATGGCACAGACAGGTCTCAAAGTCAAATCTCTCACATGCTAGGTTAATCAATCCCCCTACCATTACGCCATAATGGATAAATAAATATCAATAAACTTATAAGCAAAAAAACACATACCTGTCATAGCTACCAATAACCACAGACTGGCCACTTGGACTGTTGGCAGCCACTGTAAATTCATGTTCATCTGGATCTCGGCTGTGATCAAACTGCTGGATGCAACGACCATCTCTTCCATACACCATTATCTTTTTGTCACATCCCGCAGCCACGACACTGGACCCAGCCCAGCAGAGGCTATACGGAGGACATGGATGTGTGCAGATCTTTCCCTGCGACTCTCCAGTGCCCTCGTCTTCAAAGAAATAGCGCACAATGGTACCGTCAGCATGGCCAGATACAATTCCTTTTCCAGATGAACTGAAAGAAATTGTATTTTGTCATAATTTACAAACACATTATATAACTATACATTTATGACAAAATAATTCATTTCTGCACTCAGCAGAAATGACTTGAATTAAATTGATTAATCTAATCTGTTAAAAACCACCTGAAATATATGAAAAGATTAAATGCATGTACTCACTTGTGTGCTACAGACACTACATAAGAATCAGTACCATACACTGTAGATGATTTGTTGGTCTTGGTATTAGCCACTCGCACCTTTCCGTCAGCTAGGCCTACAATGATCTGGTTGTCAGGAGGCCAGATTAGGCAGGTTACAGCACTCTGCTGGACAAACTTATTGCAGATTACTTTCTTTGAGTCCCTAAATTGATAAATGATTATTGAAATTAATTTTAAAGCAGATTTTTAACTTCTTATCAAACTTATTTATGAAATTTAAGTCATTTAGTTGTATTTAATAACACAGAATTTTTATACGTTAAATGATTTATAGCATTTTTTTAATCCAAGGATGTCCCATACCAATCATCTCCAATTTTGTACACGTAGACAATGTTATCTGTTTGACCAACAGCAATTTTTGTTGAATCGGGTGAAAATGCCAAACCTTTCACTGCGTAGCTTTTCTTTCCATACTGCAAAATAAAATTGTATATGAATATTATTACTCAACTGTTGACCGTGCCGAGATATACTGAGATATCCTCATCCGCCGTTTACACAATACACAAAGTATATATAAAACTACTGTAGGCCTATTCTACTAAGATACAATACAACAAGTCAATATTATAATATATTCATTAGGCGCAGGAGCCCCGGATAGCGTTACGTTTGAAAACCCCAAAAAGTGAGGTTTTCAACCATTAGCGGCATGACTGATGTGAGTGATTAATGTGTTTTACGGATGGTTTCAAGGACTATCCTACCAGTGGGCTGTTCACTGGTCAAATGATTGACACTTTGTATCACCGTTTGTAACTGGAGCTGTGACGACCTTTGTAACTGGAGCTGTGACGACCTTGCAAGAATACTAGGCCAGAATTTTTAATTGAAAATTGGCTTGGTATTAACATGGAGATAGAAACAAATTTTTCTATCTTTCTTTCTAAAATAAATGGTCACTATAATTTCAAACTAGGCTTAGTCCACCACCGTAATAATTACGAATCGAAACCTAAATTAAAATTGTTGGTATTCTTTGGCCGTTGTTTGATTAATTACATCTTCATGCCATGTTTTTTTTTTCTAATGATTTGGCGATACGCTCCTATATTAGCGGAGGGTTCGATGAGTTTTGAAAAGTTATGGAAATGTGGTCTAACATATAGCAATTCAGTTTTTTAAGGCCTTTCTTCCATGTCCGAGCCTTTGGAAATATTAAAAAGTTATATTAATATAATATATTCTGTGTTTTCATGTTTTAAGAAATTGTATATCATTTCAGATTTTTCGCGATGCGTTTTTATTTGTTTCGCGCTTCGTCTTGTTGGCAAAAGTAACCCTCGACTTCCGCTCGAGCTTTCTCCGTACATACCGATAATTAATATGATTATTCATTTCATTTTTTGTACATTATTAAAAAGAAATTCAGAACCCCATACGGAACATACCCTGCTCTGAGAAAACACTTGTGGGTGATTCCCCGAATACGGCATTCTTTGGAGACTTTGACTTTGGAGTAAATCGAAACGTCAAGCAACTCAACAGTTCTTTTCAGAACTAATATACGTGGTGTACCGCAAACTTATATCAACAAATATGTAACTTGTTTATCACGTTTAAAATGGATAGCAAAACATATTCAAAATAAAAAACCTGAATTATTTCAAACAGACAGCACATTAGTTCAAACGGATAGCACAATCAAATGGATATAACTGTACTGTACATTCTATACGGATTATCGGGTAGCACATTCTTTCAAATGGATAGCACATTCTTTCAAATGGATAGCACATTCTTTCAAATGGATAGCACATTGGGTAGCACAATCAAATGGATATAGTATTGTACATTATTCTATAAGGATTATCGGGTAGCACATTCTTTCAAATGGATAGCACATTATTTCAAATGGATAGCACATTGGGTAGCACAATCAAATGGATATAGTACTGTACATTATTCTATAAGGATTATCGGGTAGCACATTATTTCAAATGGATAGCACATTATTTCAAATGGATAGTCATGCACATTATTTCAAATGGATAGCACATTAGGTAGCACAATCAAATGGATATAATTGTACTGTACATTATTCTATACGGATTATCGCGTAGTAATCAAATTGAGCACATTGGGTAACACATTGCATTGTACAGTTATTCTATTCTATTATCGGGTGTAGCACATTAAAATTGAGAGGACATAAGATGGACACCATCATTTATTATTAAGGGGCGAAACAGCCAATCTTTACTGAGGGGACACTCCTATAAAGGGGACATTAAGGGGACGGGGAACATTTAAGCTCAGTGCCAATGTTCACTCAATATTTTTTCCATCACAAAATAACAAAAAAGACGAAATAATTATAGCCATTTATCGGAATTAAATAAAAATGGATATCATAATAATTATAATACTTTGTCTGTCTTCAAAGTTTTCATTGGTGAAACGTTGCCTGCTACATTTTAAATTTCCGAGTCCAGATCAGTATTGGTATTGGTTTTTTTCTATGAAGAGGACAAGTTTTTTTAGGAAGTGTTCCAGGGGCAGTAGAACACCTATTAAGGGGACACTTTCAGAAAAAAGGTTCTACTGTATTTTTAACGGAGGATATCACAAATCAAGTACGTGTTTCCAAGTACAGTACAGTGTTTAAAAAGAATTATTTTATTTCAATCAGAAATAGGTCTGTTTTGAATGGTTTTTGTTCTTTATTTGTTCTTTTCTCGTGTGTTACTTGGCAATACAGAGATATAATTATTAGAAGGACAATTTTGGCGGGATGTTTGCATTGTCGCCCCTGAAACTTGTGACCTGAACTGAAGAATACGGTATGTTGTTAGTGCTGAATTCTGTAAATTTTGTGTCATATCAACTGAGAATTTGTATCATTTCTGTAGGCCCAACAGTAAACATCATCGTTTAGGGTCGCCAATATAATTGGCTATTTTTTCAATCACATTGTCAGAAAATGAAATTCTTAATGAAATATTACGTGTAAAACCAAATATAAATATATGTGATGTAAATATAACAATGGAGAAACTTTCATGGAGAAATAACTTATTATTTATAACAAACTTATTTTTCCGTGATATAACTAATGAAACAATGTTTAGAAAATGATATATCTGATAGATATCATCTAAGTGATGTTTTACATATAACGTTTAACTTTTTTTTTTCATTCTCCATACATTCAATTCCTTTAATATAGTTCTTGTATAACGCCATATCAAGTAGTAGTAGAAATTATTGTAGGGTTTTCTTAATATTCAGTCAATTCAGTGTTTCTATACAGAAAAGAGTAGTCAGTGGCCTTAACATCAATTAATTGTATAATTTGCACCCAAGGTCGAATAGCAAGAAACTCAGGTCCAGTTACATTGGTGTTCATTGGTCAATAGGAAATGAACAGCACACTTATGGGTGGTGACAAAGTTTAGTTATTGATAAATTGTCCTTGGGAAAAACACATTAGTTGGGCTGACCATGGGCTGACAGAGTTAACGACTTCGTAACGCTATCCGGGGCTCCTGCGCCTAATGTTACTGTACCTTTGAGTCAATGGGTTTGGTTGAGAACTTATCTCTTCTTTCACCGTGTTCATCATAAAGTAGTATTACACGATCAACAGTACAAACAGCTAACTTACTGTTATTAGGTGACCATGCCAATGCTGTGATTTTAGCAGCTCCATCCTGAACAAATTTAATTTATTTAAAATTGTAATATAAATGCTTTTTTAATTATCCTACTAGGCCTAGGCCTAGGCCTATTTAAATTCTGTTATAATACTAAATTGAAAATAAGAACCTAGTCCTACCACGCAAACACAGAGGATAAGGTTAATTTTTTTGTTTGAAATTCTAGGCTAGGCCTAGGTCTGTGTTCTGACTACACGGTACGGGGCCTAACCACACGGCACCCGGCCTGTTTCAGCTTGACAACAATAACAGCGTCCTAAGCAACGCACGTTGTTTACAGTAAATTAATACGTGTTATGTACACTCAACTCTAGAAATAAAATACACAATGTTACCTGAGGAGTAAGGAATGTTTTCGTATGTTTCAATTGCATTTTCCTGTATTTAAGAAGCAACTAACGAAATGTTAGCTAAGCCCTAGCCTACACACAAATGTTTTACTTAGCCGCGATCAAGGAATTTTAGCAGTAGCCTCTCTGCGGTCACTCTGTGCTGCTAATACGCTACCCAGATAGGTGTAGCGTAAACGACAAGCCTGGAGAATAAAGCCTACTTTAGTTAGATGACCAAATTAACCATAGCGCGATTGTATATAATATGCTTATTATATTATATATGCATCTGATTTAGTGTCGAAGGCAGTATAAATGGTTACTAGGATGAAAAAACCTTCTATTTTCCATCTTATCGTCAGTAGTACATTTATGGGCCAAAAGGTGTCTCTGTATAGTGGGCTTGATGATTATTAGTTGATAGCATTTAGACTTAGTAAATGTGATTTGTAAATGTAGAATTTGTAAGATGTAATCTTAACTATAAAGCTGGGACTAACATTTATTTTTTTCAATAAAACAAACAGTTTTCAAGGTCGACTCTACACAATTTAACTCAAAATGGTAATTGTATAAATTACATTTTTCTAATCGATAATTTGTCCTTTACAAAAGGTAATATCTTAAACTGTTGACAATGACAATGTTAGGCCCATTAGAACATAACTTTTGTTGCGCTGATACTGCCCATTGTAACAATTAGCACACGGCTGTGTTTGACACATTAATACTACTAGGAATAGGCTACAATGTAGAACTAGGCATATGGTTAAATTCAGCACTTCATTTTACAATTGTTGGGCAAATTTCAAAATTCTGAATTTATACCCGACATGGTTCTTACCGTCATGAATTTATATGCATAATACCATTTTATTTCCTTTGCTGTAGGTGTTACATGACATCGGATCCTAACCATTCGTATAAAAAATGTTTTCGATCTAGTTCATTAGGCCCTGTGGTCGATCTCTTCATAAATATAATATGCTCCGAATCGTAACACTGTACTGCCGGTAGACCACGGATATACTTTCTTCATCAGTGTATCTATGATGAATGGATGACTTTTGGGAACAGGAACCCTAGTAGACCAAATCCAGTACCGTTTTGATCCCGATCATTCGGGAAATCTCCTCATGACTAGAATCAAACGAACACGTTGAACAATCGCCAACAATGATGATAATACAATCGTTCTAATATCTGATGTTCTTCGGATAAAAACTATTCGTGTAAAAAATGTCAAACAAAGCAACTGAGAATTTGTAACTGCATTATAGTAGTAACGTCATACTTGGAAATTGGTTGTGAAGACCTCTCTTTCGACTTATCTGCAAGGTATTCAGTGTCTTATTCTGACGAATTATTTTTCTTCACGTCATTAAGTATCAGACGCATAATTGAGCTAACTAATAATTATTGTTGTTCATGTTATATTATATTGTTCATACAGGTTATTGTGACAAGTGTACCTTCTTTACTAGACTTGTCCCAAGTATGTATTTAATAGTCTTTTTATGTTATTCCACCAGTCATATGCCAAAATGTATGACAATAGAGCATAGATTGGTGGATTCACTGGTTCAGTAGTGGAGTTCTCCGTCTTTTTGTCTGGTCGTGTCGGAGTTGGGGTTGGGGTGAGCCACCTCTGGACGGATCTTCTAGTAGTTCATAATAAAAATGAAAGCAGTACAACAACAATTGTTGAAAGTTTTGTTGAGCTGATCACCACCACTTTCTGATCAGCTACCTTGACGAAACTGATTTCTGACGTACGTTTATTACGGTTTTATTTCTTATGAACTTACCCATTACTGCCGCTCTATCAAACTGACAAACAAAGTGTGATGTGCCAAATACGGTAGTGATGCTCAAATATGGTACTGATAGGACATCATCGTGTCCATATATGGTCACATCACATTTCACATAAAGATTGTGTAGACAGAGCTTTAGACTTTGGTAAAACAACACACGTAAGCCATAACAGAAAGACATAGATAGACCAGACAATACAAGATATTTTTGTATGATCAAATGTATTGCATTTGAACCACGGTAATCACGCAATGTTCGTAACGACGGATCAAATTCTACTGCACATTATCAAAAATAAATGTTATTGCTAAAGTGTCATGGACTTATAAAGTATAAAATAGGACTATCATGAATGAAAATATATCGTAAATGGTGATGGGAGCTGGTAGAAAACAATTACAAAGCTATGTTCAAAGACTGAAATCATAACGTGTTCACCTCTGGGACACCTATATTCAGAGACACCCTACCAATGGGACACTTTTCTATAAAACGAATGAGAAACAATATATCTTTTAATATACGGCAAGCCTCTATTCAGGAGACACCACTGAAAGGAACACTTAGCCCGAATGTGCTCCCTTAATAGGGGTTATACTATAAACTCTACTACTAAACTCAAAATAATCAGTCATAAATTATTCTAAAAAGTGCATGAAAGTAAACTTAAACTAAAGTGAAAACATTATAAAAATTCATAAAAAACACATATTTCTTATTATCAAGCACAAACTTCTATGTTCGAGTTTGGGCGAATTTGTTTTACTCTTACGGTACTTTATCATCATTACATTTTCACTGAGTATTTATGATTATAAATAGATTATTTCATGATAATGACCGAACGACACCTGGAATCTTATTTTATAATTAAACCATCTGTTGCACTAACTATAGCGAATTTACATTTACCGATCCATTAAACATGTTTATATTGTCTATATTCACAATTATTTACTCACTATCAAAAAACAAATGCCGCTTAGCGGTGGGTCAACAAAGTCATTATAATTTACACTGTATTAATATCTTATATTAAACATTTTAGAAACCTAATTACTAACTGTTTTTTAAACTTTTTTTTCGAATATGCCATTTTAATGTCACATAATAGTTTCAACTTTCATTATTATTAATTATTATATACTCGTCAACAAAGTCATTACAATTTACACTTTATTAATATCTTATATTAAACATTTTAGAAACTTAATTACTAACTGTTTTAAAACTTTTTTTTTCGAATATGCCATTTTAATGTCACATAATAGTTTCAACTTTAACAAAAAATTGGATTAAAAAAATCCCTGAAAAAATGTAATAAAGCAAAAAATAGTCTTTATAACTATGATTTAAACTGCAAAATTTTCTATTCAAAGTCTTATTTTTATTAATCTTCAATGTTCATGGGGACAATACATATTATAAATACTCATAATTAGTACTCACGACTATATGTATACGTAACTGACAAACATGAAAAATGTATGTTAAACATAATGACAACAATGTAGTGTCGTCAACCAACACTCATTTGTACCTTGTTGTTAAAATGACAAACAATATTATTGTATCGTATCGTACGTACTTATTTATTTTAGACACGTCTGTATGTGAGAAGTCTAGAGAGTCTCAAGATTCAACCAATCAGAGCAAAGATATTTTGTCAGACGACAAAACTTATTGACTTAATCAAAGTACTGTAGTCGTACTCTAAGAGTTACAATCAAGATTTAAGAGATTATTTTAGGAAAAACATTACAATGTGAAGTTACTAGACTACAAAAATAGAAGTGCCACTATAAATAAATGCCACTAGAGCAGATAACTGCCAAACTTGGAGTAGAAGGTAGGCCCAATTTGTAATGTTTTAATAATATTAAGCTAGGCCAGCCTACTCTAGTAAGTTTAGCCTAGAAAAGGCCTATATAGCCTAGGCTGGTTACCTTCTGTAACTAGCCTAGGCCTAGAGCTAAGATTGGAATTAAGACCTAGCTAGTAGTAAGTCTATGTTAGAATGTATTATCCAATATAGCCAGGCCTAAGAAAGCTTGGCTAGCTACCAACTAACTGGCCTCTAGGTGAGATTAGAAAGGCAGCTATACTATAGAAGTTTAGTTTAGTTTTTACAGCCAGGCCTAGGCTAATAGGCTGATTTGTATTAGGGCCTTGTCTGGCTAGAATATTAAATGGATTTTGTTTTGACAAATTAATACTTATAATACAAATATATACTTTTATTTATGACTAAAATATACTTCTAGTACAATCTAAAGTGAAAATATGAATGACTATTAAAATGCATGTGTACGTCATAAAACATCAGAGTAGTGCAGAGAAGATACACCTAGACGATAGTGTGAAAATAACATCCATATGTTGTGTTTGACAAAATGTGTACAGTGCATGCAAAGTATGGTAAAGTGGCTTCTGCACTAAAAGGCGCGCATCCTTAGTATAGCATAACAAGCATAACATAACTAACTAATCTTTACCTACTAATTTATTAGACACTATACTATTTTGAAGATGAGATATACAGTAAAAAATGTACCTATACAGGTAAACTTGTGTTGCCATGTGACAGAACCTACAGTATAAAAAAGGTTTGGCAGCCGATATGTGAAAAATATACCACTTAAATTGGCTAGTAATAACAAATACATAACATGATTTTATGCTTAATTTAAATTTTCATTAACAATACCACTTGTCTTTTACTCATTTTATCACCTAGATTTTTCAAATGGCAAACTCTAACACTTTCTTTTCTTAAAGTATTGTAAACACGATACAAGTGGTAGTTAGGCATTTGTTGCTGCGCAAATGCAACTTCGTTGGAAGAAATTTCAAAGAATTTCTTCTCTGAAGAATTTGTAGCTTTCACTTCCACGTATTCTATGCAGGCTTTTTCTCCAACTGTTTGAATTTCAATGTCGTATGGCAAACCGGTTTCATATTCTTCATTGACCCAACGTACAGTTGAATTATCATCGTACTGATTCTTTAACAGATGATAAACAAGTTTTTCTCCGTATTTTCCTACAAGTTCGTCTTTAGGGCTTGGTTGGTTGTTAAGGGCATCATGATCAGGGAGTGATAAATCAAGAAGATCAGGTTTCAGTTCTTCCTCGACTAACTCAACAGCAGTAGAAAGTGACCCACTGAACATACCACTATGCACAGTTCTTTGAGGGTTTGGTGGTGTTTGAAATTGTGAACCTTCAGTGTGGACTGGCCTAGGCAAATTATGAACTGGTAGGTCAGCTACATGAGAAGGCCTACCTTGCATAGATTTATTCTCTACATTTGACAGTTTTTCCATGCCATATGTGCCAGCTATACCTGGCTGAGAAATACTACTGGTAGCACTAGCTGTCTGCTGGGTATTGCCAAACAAATTACCAGGATTTGTTGTAGTTTGTGGCTGACCATCATTAACTTGTCTTTCTATGTTTGAGTTTGGAATTCTAAGTCCTCTGGAATCTTGTATGTCTATTAAAAATATATCATATTTTATGTTTGTGAAGTCACACATTCCTACAACTTCAATGATTGAATCAATTCAAGAAATAAAACTGCAAGAATTGGGAAAATGGCTGTTATGCATAAAACTCAGTTGGCTCTGTGTGATTTGATTTTGCTGATTATAAAAATCAGAAAATACAATAACATTAAAATTAGTTTTACTATTATAGATGTAAGAAAAAATACACCTCTCTGAGCTTCTGACGTTTATTATTCAATTTTACACAGAATATACAATGTACCTTGTTCATTCACTCGTGGTTGTTGCATATGATTTAGCTGTGAATGACCTGGTTGAGGTTGTGGTGAGTGTTCTAATGATGCTTCTTTTGTTGTAGTTTTCAAATCTAAAAGCAAAAATATATTTATTTTATCTCTCCTGTTAAAGGCTAACTGGGGATCCTTCCCCAGATACAAGTATATAGAGGGTGTTTTTTCTTCTTTTATCATTCTGAGTTGGGTGGTAGATGGCTGATATTAAGAAAAACGTAACATAAAATTCAGATTACCATTTTCTTGTAGATTAACAATTTGCCTTGGCTGGGTATCTAGTTGAACCTGGGCTGGTTGTGGTGGTGGCCAATGTTTCAAAGATGCTTCTTCAGCAGTATTCTTTCCTTCTGAAAAAATAAAATAATAATATTAATTATATTATATTTCTAAACTTGACAAAAGTCAATTATTTGGCAAAATGCCAAGTAAGTTTACTGGCTTGTATGTTTGTTTGGTCGCAACATCCACAATTTTCAAGTTATCAGGTTGAAGTTTTGTGTATATCATCAAAAGACCATGTATTTTATAATATTTCAATAATGGCCAGAATACTAAATAGCATTCCCTCTGTTTTGTTTTTATATATTTAGGCAAATTAAATTGCCAAGTATAACTATAAGCGAATTCATTCACTATCCTTCTTAAAGGCAATCCCGTTCACAAGACAAACATATATACACAAGATGCTCTACATAAACAAAGTCTATTACAAGTCTTTGGGAGTGGAGTTGTAATTTGTATTAGAAACAATCCTGACATTTGACAGGACTTGAATCCAGGACCCTTGGATTGGTAGCAAAGCATCATAACCATCAACTCTGTCTCTCTGCATTTTGATCAGCTTCTGAACACTTAATTTATTTTAAATGATCAACTGAAATCAACTGTTCTACTCCAAAGTCCAATAATTAAAAAAGAATAAAATTAGGTGTGTTATAAAACAAATAATGAATGTATTGTATAATGTCAGAATAAACCTACTTTCTGTATGGATCACTCCATAAGCACTGGATTTTGGAGGCCAGCTGTGAATGCCTCCATCATCCTTTTCGATAGGCTTGGCCAAATTTGCATCTTCTTTAACCAATGGCTCTACTTTCACAGGCTTTGGAGGGGCTATAATAGAAAGTGAATAATAATAGTATAAATTTACTTTATCTACAATTTACAATGTCAGTTTAGGTGTTTTTAATTAGCCAACCAGAATCATGCATTGTATAAATACTACAAGTATAACTGTAGTGTTACAATCCTACTCCACAGTATCAACATTATAATTTATTATTACAGCACTTACGTGGAATAGGCTTAGGTTCTTCAGCTTTCTCAACTGCCCACTGTTCAACTCCTTCATCCAGTTTTGACAAACCTTCTTGTTTTATAAACTTTATACCAATACCTTCTGACTGCTGCATTACCAGTAGAAGAAACATCTGTAGGTTTTTCTGACAGACATGATTGCCACAGCTAAAAAATCTAGCAATTTCTTTCCTTACTGAATTATCTGTCTCAACACTGTTCTCTAGTGATTTATTTATGTAGAAATTTTGTGATATTGCACAACTCTTCCTAGGAATTTTTACAGCTATTACTTTCTCTTTGGAGTAGTCTTCAAGTCGATAAGCAACTTCAAGTCGGTCGGCAGTCATAAAATTCATGATTTTCAGTTTAGATTTTATTTTGATGTTTTCTACAAGAATTTTATGCACGTCTTCAAAATTTGAAAACAGGAATGTTTGAATATATGGAACAATGCGATGCATTACATTTCGTAGTTTTGGACATAGTTTAGTATTTTCCTGGATTGGCTCTTGTTCCATGCACTCCGACAGACGCTTGACTCCACATGCCTTAAGAAAACGCTTAATATTTTCTTTAGGCATTCCTTGTGCATCATTTCTTCGTTTTTGTCTTACATTTCCACTACTACTATCATCTAATAAAAGTAAATTGACACCAGGTTCGGATGCAAACATTTCCTCCATCTCTTGTGAGCCTTCATCGGCTATCATAGGTTGGTCTTCAAGACAAACCCATTTATTAGCCTTTGTTGGAAAAACTTTGTAACTCTTCAAAATGCTCTTCAAGAATGCAGCCCTGTTTGTGTCTAGGTCAGTAGATACATAATATGTAGAACCGGAAATAGCACATTTTTCACCAAGGATTCCAAAGATTTTTAGGACGTGAGAATGAACAACTTTATTGGGCAACTCATTTTCACTTGAAATCTTCACTAGTAGCTGTAGATATTCAAGCATTTTAGGTGTATCATCTACTCTAATGTGCCTCTGAAAGAAATCTGACCTTTCTTCATATATTCCTGAAAGAGAGTGCCTATCCAAGCTACAGTAGGTCTGAAATAGTTGGATAGGATCTTCCCAATATGTCATTGATTTAGAAACAAATGTTCCACTGACAATATTCCTTGGATATAAACATGGTTGTGTAGGCACAAAAATAGCTGGAAATCTGTCAAAAAATGTTTCAAGCTTGTCTGGAGGTGAGTGAAGTTGTAGATGAATGTAAACCTGGGAAATATGATCAATGGATGTGGCAAATGTCGCTCCAGACTTCATTTTTTCATCTGGTTTGTACTCCTTTCCTCTTGTACACCATTCTTGAAGCATGCTGTAAATGAAATTGATATCTTCAAGTTTATTCTCTCCTTTCATCTGCAAGAAGTTCTTCAGTTCTACATTCTCCAGATTCCTACCTTCTAAGTACGGAACATGGTTATTTAAAAACGCGTATAGTCTTGTTGAAAAAAGGAAAGCCTGATTTGGTGGGAGTAGTCGATTTTCTGTTCTACTTCCATCTGGATTAAGTACTGATGTTGTGGGAATCCAGGAGGACTTCAGTAACAACTTTGCAAAGCTGGAATCAATTTGTCTCTTTCTGTCATTGTCGATAACCACAAAGGCATTGGTAAATTCCCTGAAGTAGTTCCACTCTTTTCCCAGCATATTTAGCAAGTTTACCATAACTTTACTACTACTAGGATTATTGCTCTTTGTGTTATTCTCAATAAGTGTCTCTAGTTCTTTGCTCCGACAATCTTCAATGTGATAACAACCATCACTTGATACTGGCCACTTATCATATTCCTGAACCCAAACTGATGAATCCTAAACAGAAATATTGAATTATTATAATTAATATGCTACAAAATAATAATAATTGTATGGGAGACATTGTTTCAAAAATTTGTCATAAATACACACATTACAATGAATACGAAAACAAATTTTGTTTTGAACTTCAAACTGGAATTGAAATTTTTGATTTATCAAGTGTAACAGCTGTATTTTGAATTTGGTGTTCGCATTTGTAAATTTATGAAAAAAGTATGGATTTCAAATTTAGAATAGAAAAGTAAATAGTTTAGTAGCTTTCACATTTGTGGATTTAACACTTTTTTTAAAGAATTGTGAATTATAGTTACAGAAAAGTTTTGAAATTAGAGAAACCATCAGATTATTGCCATCCAAACCTACCATAGCACACTTCTGTAGTGTTAGTGTTTTCCTCTCAATAGCTATCAAACTCAAAACTCCCAGTTTTTCAAAAAATATCTTCCATTCATGGCCAATTCCCCGTTTTCCACAAGTTAGGTAACATTCATCCAAAAAAGTCCATTCACCTCCTAAAAGTGATAGCAATGGATAAAAGAAAATGTATCTTCAATTATGATTCAAGAATTACACAAACCAACCATGTTGTCTATAAAGTCTATGTAAACTACTTGAAGTTTCACCATTCTCTTTGATATAGCATGTTAGTGTATGAGGATGTTCCGTGGAGCAGAAGAGATATGATGTACCTGGACTGTTCCACTTTCCTTTTGGGGTACCTATTAGGGAATACTGATATCAGTTTATAAAGCAGGACTTACCTTTGAAGTCATTTTTAAGATCATACTTGTTACCATATTTCATTGTAAAGTGGACAGGTTCTTTGTTAGGATTCACAAATGTTCCTTTGTCAGTTCGTACTTGTACCAGTTCCTTTAAATCTTCCCACTTGCAAATATTAGGCTGATTTTGCATTTCTTCTTTGATGTATACAACATAACTTACACACACTGCTGGTAACTTGTTCTTTTTAAAAAAAAATCACAAAAGAAGTCGATTTGAACAAAACAATGAAAACAAAACTTGAAACATCATGATTCTCTATTTTAGCTCACCCCTTTCCAACGAATGTCTATACATCATTATTCGGTATTTTAAATGCTGCAACATTCCTATGTTTTATCAGATTTTTAATGTATTTTATAAGTATTTTAATGTCTTTCTTATATACAAGTATTTTAAATGTATTTTATATCCTATCGATACCAATAAAGTTTATCTATGTCTATATCAATTTCAACTATGATTTGTGCACTCTTGACCAAGGGTTTAATATCTCATTATCAGTACACCTACATGGCAGTATATCTATCCCAAATTCATGCCATCTCTTCTTTAAAAGGGATACAGACTGAAGACCACAGCTGCCAAAAAGCTAATTTTATAGGTCTTAATTTTTATCTTACCTTCCAATCTTCAGATTTAAGTGTTGGCAAGATGTGATTATGAATAACATCATATGGGGTGATGTGGCAAATTCCTAACTGCTCCATCATTAGCATAACTTGTGAATTACCTACACCATCTTGACAAGTCAAAAGGTCACCATGTAGAATATTCATGTCTGATTCCAGTGTCTGGATATTCCCTGAAATGAATAGATTCAAAGGTCCAATATTATACAGTAGCAATTTATCTTTATGCCAACGTTATGTCTTTATAAGATGTTTACATTTTGAGAAAATTTAGAGTAGGCTTTATCTATTTCTTAAAAAACAATTTGTTATGTTTTAGAAAGGCTTTTTGCAGTTCTATTGTTTGTACTAGGCCTCAATAATGCCTGATCTATATTGTGATGATTCTCTTTATTTTTTGTTTAAAATTAATACCAAATTCAGATAAAGTACTGTAATTCTTCCTCAGTCATATTAACATTATTTAAATTACCTTGCATTTGTTTCTTAATAGATTTCTTCTCTGCATAAATGTCAGTCCTTTGATTTTCAAAAGTCAATGAAAAGAAAACACTTTTGTCTTCAAGATTTGTCCACATGCCATTGCTGAGTGGAATGATGGGAAGGGCTTGAATCTCCTTAATCGGTTCCTCCGATATGTCATGTTCCATATCACGACAGCGATAGATACAAGTCAACCACTTAGCAACAGAATCAATTTTCAAACAAACACCTGGTAAAACAAAGAAGAAGTTAAGTACAAGAAGAACACACCTTTTGATATTAAGACTATTTGAGTTCATCCTCATCCCTAGGAAAAAATAAGTAAACCTTGGAAAACAAATTACACATTCCTGGCCAACATATAGAAACCAAAAGCCTTATACTGACTTTGCTATCTTTAGCTTACCATTTGCTTTAGCTTGCAAGACCTCTCCTTTAAACAGACTAATAAGGTTAGTAGTCGTGATTGTCTTTACACCAAGACTCTTTAAGAGGGAAGCATTAAGCAATTTGCTAACAGTGTTGCTCAGATAATAGCAATCAAGATGGCGGTTCAAAGCTGTTGAAGATACAAGTTCTTGTACCAATGGATCATGAATGATGGCTTGTGATGGCTGCTTCCAGATGGTTGATCCTGTATCTGTTAAAGATTAATAATTAATATCATAATTCCTGCCAAATTTAGATAAACAATTAAGAATATCTTTTGCAAGAAATCTTATTGAAGAGATATAGGAGCAATTTCTATTTCATTTACATTCTGTTTAAGATGATGCAATTTTTTTTAAATGTTAAAATACTGTTAATATTAGAACAAAAGAATATATACCATCTGGTGACACAACAGGTAGGCATGGAGAAGACTTCAGTTTTTGATGAATTTCTTTGGCAACACTCTCAAAGAAGCCTAAAATCTGGCCTTCCACTGGCACAAATTGTAGGAATCTACACACTGCTAGTTCTTCGTCCTTGCAACCATAGTATTCCTGTATAAATATAAACATCATAAAATACAATGTTATCATTGGTTTAGAAACAGTAATGCCACAGCATTAATTACTTGAATCTTGATAATGTTGTACCTTAAAAGTGCTACTTATCTTACTTAATAACAACTTACCTTAAAGTATTGCAGAGCTTTAATAAAAAGAGCAGGTAAATGCTGTTTGATCCACTGGTTCCAAGCACTGTCACTGTCAACATCTTCACGTGAAGATGGGATGTCAAAGTCACCTACAGTAAAACAAGGTTATAATAACAAGTAATTAAAAATGTATGGCCTCTATTAGATCACTTTACAATGCTATCTACTTTACATGTTGTGGTTTAGATAGCAACATTGTCCCACTCATAACAATTTTAAAGTCATACTTGAATGTAAAATTACCTTGTATGATAAATTTGAATCCATAGCTCCTCAGAGGCAAGTATGCAAAAACATACTGATCCTTCATAACAACCTCAGATATGCTTTTGTCCTTCGGCAGAGGAAAAGCCAAGGCAAGCTCAGTGGATTCCATGTTAGCTCTGTCACACTAAAAACAACAATTTTGAAATGAAAAGAGTTTATTACATGCAAATTCAAATAGCTTTCAGCAGTCTTTTCTATAACATTATAATTTCATTAAGAATGGGTTTAAACTACATACCATTGATTCATCTACGTTTATCATGTCTCTGACAACAAGCCAAAAGTCAGTTCCATTGGTGTGTTTTATCTCAATGACACTCTTTGGATGATCAATCCTTTTCATTTCTGCCTTTGTGTGTTTTGGCTGTAAAAATAGATTATTAAAGTATAATGTTAAAAATATTTCATTACTACTACTGTATATAATATGCTTAATTAGGATCATTAATTCTTCTATTGTATACTTGTAATGAAAGCAAGTCAAACAAAGAAAACTATTAGTACACTTGTTTTATTAAGCTCTGTCTACACTATCAAACTTTATGTGACAAAAAAATGTCCATGCCCATATTTGGGCACATCACATTTTTTTGTCACATAAAGTTTGATAGTGTAGACAGAGCTTTATATTTTATTTGTTCTTTTTGTTTTCTTGTATAATTCGTTGCTTGAAGTATTATACTTTCTTACCTGATTAACAACTTGAATTGAACGTAGTCTGTGCAGGAACAGCAGGAGTGACGGCTGAATGTCATCAAATCGATTCAGGAGTTTGTTTGTTTTACAAACGTCACTCTTCAAAGGTAGTAAAATTCTTGTCTGCCATCTACAGAAAAATTAACAGTTTGAAAATAATAATAATATACAATATATATTTACTCATTTAAGCACGTTATTTAATTTAGTGACCCTACTGATGTAAGCACGAGTTGAAGTTGATGTAATGTATGCTTCATATCTTATGCAAGAGCCTATTTCTTTAACTAATGTTCAATCAAAGAAGCAACCACTACACATTATACTGCCTCTTGGCATCAATTACTATAGGATAATGGTTAACAACATGACAACAAAAATAGACAAAAGACATGAAAATGAATCAGATCTCACCCCTTTGAATCATCATCATCTTCTTCGGTAACATCTCTGGGTTTGGAAGCACCTATCCAGGTGGGTAGAATGTATCCTAGGGGGTCAGTTTGGCGGTCAAAGCAGATATGAAAACCATTTGAGTGTATTTCTGGCCTATCAGTCACTCTGAAGACAGACTTAAAACCAATCCCTTTATGACCTGAAATACAGAAGTGTATATAAATACAGAAGGTGATACAGCTAATATTTTTATGGAGTTAGTTGGTATTTCTAAAACTAACTACATAAGTATATCACATGCATGCCCATATTTTTTTGGTGATTATCTATTAAATCATGAAAAAAAAAGAATTACCTATGTAACCATATTTGTGTTTGCCTTTGGTACTTTTACCCACATCACATAATGCCTGTATGTTTTCACCACTAAAGCCCCTCTCGTTGTTGTAGACAGTAATGCTACCATCTTCCAAAACAAACAACAATGAAGGCAGTTGGCATTGTTCCTTGTAAGTATTATCGTCAGCATTTTGAACTAACTCGAGTACAAAGTGTGTATCTTTAGTGTACAGTTCGGACGACAGTCTCTCTAAACTTCTGGCGATTCTGAGTTTCTGTCTTGCATTCAATTCTTCACCATCTTTGTTCAATACGGCATTGATACCAAATTCATCTTTGCGAATTTTGTCAACAATGGCTTTGCAATCTTGCATTTCTATCTGCCGCGGAGTGAGTGGTATTACTGGTTCAACAATTTCATCATCAGCAGCAGTCTCTTCTTCTGATTGGACATCTACTTCTTCATTTTCTTTATCAGTATCCTCACCCTCGGCTGTTTCCTCTAAATTTATGATGTCATCAGTTTTTTCAATTTCAGGGTCTTTTTCTTTCAAATTCTCACTTGACGATGAAAGTTCTGAAGTAAAATAATATTTAATGAATGATCCTTCTTGAATCTTAATGGATTAAGGGGAATTTTAAAAGGACATTACATACAGTACATACCATTTTCATTTGACTCTGTAGCAGGTGGTGTTTCATCTACAGATGGTGGTGTTTCTGTAGCTGGTGGTGTTTCATCTGTATCTGTTTCAGAAAAGTTTTCACTTTCATCACTTATGTCCTCTTCTCCTTCTAATTCCTGAATCTTAATATAAAACAGTAATTAGAAAAAAAGTGGCCAAAATAAATCCAAAGCAATGTAGGCTTTTTAGGTAGTGGTGTTTTTGGCCATGAGAAAATTACAGTTACTACAGTACTATAGAAGTAGTTTGAAAATAATAAGTATGCATGATTACAGCAGTATGCACAACATTTACCTCTGGTTGATCATTTTCTGTTTCTGGCAAAAGGTCAGCAATATCAATTGACTCATCATCATCATTTTGGTCATTCTCAGCAAACTTAGGATTTTGTAGTTTCAGATCAAATGTTTCTGACCATTCAACAATTCCTAGTAAGAAACCAAGTCGTTGCATCCTGTTCAACTGGTTTGTTGTAATGCAAGCTTCCTTGAGTAACTTTTTAGACCGTTTGTCTCCTATTACAGTGGACAGTGGTTTTAGAAAAACCTAAAAAACAATTTCATAAATATTTAATATTTAAAACTTTTACAAAAGTTCTCAAATCTACAGCAACCTAATTCTTTCCTAAACATTAATGCATTTTATCATAAATAAATAAATATTTCCATCTTGTTATCATATTCTAAACAAATATACAGTGTATAATTATTTACACTTGTACTGTTTTGTTTGTACTTGCCTCTGCCACAGCAAAACATAGGGTGGTTGGTAGTAGAACTAGACAATCCAGAACAAAAGTAACAACTTTGATGTCAGAATCAGACTTCTCTGGTGGTCCACCGGGAACTGGCATATAATCTTTAGCCAGTATCTCGTTTAGGGCCAACTCATAATGATTCTGCAGAAGGTTAAGAGGAGCATTTTGGATACCGTCCTTGGTTACGATAGAAACTAAATGCCCAGCAGTAAGCCTAGCATCTCCTTGAATTGCTGATGTTTTGAACAAATCAACTGATGTTTCAGGAGCTAACTTCAACAGAACTCCAGGTCGAGTTTCCAATGCAAGTATCTTGATAGGCTCATTCAGTTGGTAATCTGAAAAAACAAATATATCTAGTTTACAAAATATATTGATGGTTTGGTTGAGTTGACTATAGCACCCATTCAAGTCTTCCCATATCGTAATTTAAGCAGCCACTCCTGAAATGTTTGGCCCACATTTTGTATCTACTGTACATCTCTGCTGTATATCTATGGCTGTGTTCAGACGTACAATCAGTTACATGTGTAACTTTACATGTGTAATCAGTGATCGTTCGGACGATGAACAATTTACACATGTAAACTAACCCAGCAGGGTCATATTTCATGCATCTCTTTACACTATTAAGGTCAAATTGCTCCTTATATGCGGTTAATCAGCTTGCGGTTTAAGGTGTAATTGAAAAATCCAACTCATGAGGTGGATTTTTGAAACAGCAAGTTTATCTCAAAATTTACACCACACGCGCGACCATTACACATGTCAATTTGTTCCGTCCGAACGGGCTCTTACTGTACATTGATTGTTATACTGTAGATACTATCTTGGGGTACACAAATGACATATTTGCATAAGGTTTAAATAAAATAACAATCCTTCAAGTACGATTTTAACTAATTAAATTATAAACACAAGACACTTAATTCATTACCATCTTGTTCACATGGAACCATTACACCAGACCACTTCTCAATGAAATGTTTCAATTCTCCATGTTCAGGTTTGAAGATCAGATCCCACTGAGACCAATCGGCAAAGTCGTTCAGTAATGGGGTAGAATTCAGAACTAGCATCGCGTTACATACACTTTGGTGCCCACGTAATCCAAAATTCTTGGCCGAAAATCCTTTTTTTCTTATAACATAAATTAATGAATATATTTAATTGTTTACTTATCGTTGTGTATCACAATAACAAGTGACAAGCCGCACCTTTTATAGAAAAACCATCATGGCAATATCAATATAATTAAAATTTTAACACAAACTGTTAAAGATTAAAGAGAGCAGCCACCAATGATAACCCAAAAAATAACTTTACTTTATCTACAATGTTGTGTAATCTATACTTTACTATATATAATTTGTTCTGTGCCTGTGGTGTTATTGTACATGACATCTGTGAACATAAACTATCTACTGTTTTGTTCAAAAATAATTTTACATTTGTGTAGTGAAGAAATTGAATAAACAGACATGTGTAACCGGCTAGTACTATCAAATTACTGGTGGTACCTGTTTTGAGAACACAGAGCTTGTTCATATGTAACACAGTTTTGTTCATCATCTTGGGGGATGTTCTTTGCCTTGGAAACAAGTAATTGTATAGAACCTCTTCCGATGGTATCCACTGATGTTGTCTGGAAATGCTCACACAAAGCAGTTTCAACAGCTTTAACATCATTCTGAAAATAAATAAAATAGCTATTATATTTATAGTCTGTATATCAAAATACTGTACAAATTACTATAAACAAATTTTGACACTATCATTAAATTAATCTCTCCAACTTAGCATTCCTATTCTTTAGTCAATGTGACATTTCGTTTGAGAGTTTCTGCAATGTGCATTAATTGAAAACAGATGTAAATTGTTAAGCCATCAGTTACCTACAGTTTGCCTAAAATCCATTGTTTACAGCCTACCCCTTTGAATACAATTTTAGACCGGACAAAACTTTCCCAAACTTGCACTACCCATTGGGTTACCTCCATGCACAACCCAAATTAATTGAGCACAAACCATGTTCTGCTTTCCACACTGTCTGATGAAGTCAGTAAGATCATGTGTAGAAGGGTGGTATGGTGTTCCATTAGCATTCAAACTGCTTGATGTGCCAATAATACTACCTCCAAACTGTTGAAGAAGCTGTATCACACACATTAAGTTATATATATATATTTAATTATCTTTATTATTTATCTATACCTTATCAATTTGTATGTGAAAGTTGTGTAACTGGTAATGTAGAATATTGTACTGTATGATTTCATAAGTCAACAAGTATTTGATTATTACATATTTCAAATTTAAATAACGTACTATGTCAATAATATAAAACTAAAATACACAAACCTTTGGAGTTTTTGTAAGAAACTGCAGAAAAGTTCCCTTTTTCAAATCCAAAAAACTTGATACTTTTTTACTCTTGCACAATCTTATTTCAATTAAGCAAAGGTCTTTAAGATTTGGAACCTCTTTGATTTTATTAAGGAACTGCCCAATGTCAGAAATGATCTCATCTGTAAAATTCAATTCATTGATTCAATTGTTCTCGTAGTTAAAACTAAATTACAATTGTTACAATTATTATGTCAAATATATACTGGGGTGGTTCGCACTAGAGGATGCAACACAACGACGTATCAACAAAAAAGGAAAAGAGATTATATATAAAAAGGGTAACTTTTAATATGACCGGAATATTTTACCTTCATCAGGAATCTTATTGGTGCATACAGGTTCTTGCTCAACTATATTGTCTACCACATTGGTTGTTTCGGCTGCCTCTTCTTCATATCCTGGTTGGTATTCTTCAGGAATTTCCATGCTGCCAAGACATACAGCAAGATGGAAAAGATTCCTTGCAACCTCGTTATTTACAACTGCAGGAAGTGCACGGAACAAACTTCGAAGCCTCGGCTCATGTTCCAACAATGGACGAGCATTCTCAAAGACCTTAAGAATGGCTTCCCCAGCAGTCATATCAGCATATCGCTTCCGGTTGTCCAATTTCGATGACTCACGGTTAGCATTGGCCGGATCAAGTATAGACTTCTTGACACTTTGCAGTGATGCTTCTACCTCTTGCTTTAACTGTTCTACAATTGTTTTACGACATTGCTCCATTGTGGTTTTCTCTTCTCGTTGAGCCCTTTTGATAACCTAAAAAAAAAAAAAAAAATTGTCTTTGTAATTAACTAAGATCTGGTTTTCTTTAAGTTCAATGAATGCTTTAATTTAAGAAGTGTTGTGTCAGAGAGAGAGTTTAAAATACGCTCTTCTGTACAGTTAAACAGAATTCCATTCAACATATTAGTGTTGAATATACATGGTACTATTAAATCACAGACCTCCACCACTGCAGGCAGACATACTACATCGTTATTTATCAATTATATATGGTATACTTACTGAAACTCCAAGTGCAACACTCTGCACACGAATTCCAAGTTGATAAGGGTCTGATACTTCATAGTGGCTCATTATGTACTCCATGAATTCCTTCAAGTCAACCTTAGTTCTCCAGAGGTCCTTTCTTGACATGTGTTCCTTCAAAAGGCCCAATATATCAATTGTAGTAACTTTTATAATATCTTGATCAGATTGGTACGGAGGAAATTTAAAAACATTATAAACTTCAGGGAATTTACTAAGAGGTCCCACGTTTAAATCCTCAAAGCTGTCTTTGCCCTCTTGAATATTGTGAAGATCTTCAAGTAATTCGAACAGTGTTGCTATAGAACGACACTTACAAAAAGCTGATATGTAGGCATTGATGCGACACAGTAAGCGTTGATGTTCCCGAATTACTTCCAGATCAGTTTCTCTATTTAACCCAAGCTGTTTGATATTATTCTGGCCAAAATATTCCCTGACACCTTTCATAACCAACTCAATACTAACATGTTCATTTTGTTCTGAGAGTGCTTGGATATGAAATGAAGCTCGTGAATTGAGTTCCTCTCTTGTTGGTCTTTTTCTGCCCCTTGTCTGTTGAAGTGTAGAAACATCCAAGTGATCAAATTTTATCCTGCGGTTTTCTGCTTCTGCTTTTGGATCTTTCTTTTTCTTGTCTTTCTTTTTCATTGTTGCGCCTTCATTTAATGATGGCCAATAATTACTGGACTGACTGTTTACACCAACTAAGAATTCATCTGTGTCTATAATGTTTTGAGGCAAATTGTCATAAACCACTGAGGGTTTTGAACTCTGAATATTTCTTTTCCTTTGTGGAGATAATGGAAAGCCTTCGTTTATTTGTTGGGACTCTTGAACCAATGGTGAAGGAGTATTCATTGCCATTTCGCTTCTTGGCTGCCGACCAATTGATTGATTTGGTTGGGTAACAATATTTCCAAAAGTGGGCATCTGATAGGCAGAGGGAATGAGATATTGAGAAAATCCTGCAGCTTTTCCAGGTTGATGTAGATATTCATGTCTTTGTTGGGATGTTGAAGGAGTATTCATTTGCATATCGCTTCTTGGCTGCCGATGTACATTCTCTTGACCAAATGATTGATTTGGTAGGGTAACATTGTTTCCAAAAGTAATATTACCAAAAGTGGGCATTTGATGGGCAGGAGACATGAAATGTTGAGAAAATCCCGCAGCTTTTCCAGGTTGCTGAAGATCTTTGTCTTTTTGTTGGGACTTTTGGAGCAATGGTGAAGGATTATTCATTTGCATTTCACTTCTTGGCTGCCGATGTACATTCTCTTGACCAAATGATTGATTTTGTAGTGTAACATTATCTCCAAAAGTAATATTACCAAAAGTGGGCATCTGATGGGCAGGGAAAAATCCTGAATCTGTTACAGGTTGTTGGGAGGTTGTTGTTTTTTCAACAGGATCCTTAAGAGCTCTTATAGTATTTTCAAGGGTTTCAGAAAAAAATTTGCCAGTATCAATGCCCATTAATGGCAATAATGGAGACTGTGATACAGTTGGTGCCGTTTCTTGCACCTTCTTGGTGGAAGTACTTGAAGCACTTTTGCTTTTGACAGTTTTTTCAACCTTTTTGGTAACACTTGAGCTCTGACTTGCGGTGTCTGCAACTGGTTTACTTTTCACATTTTCTTTTGGTACTTTGACTACCTGTTTTTTTAATCGCAAAACTGCTGTTCCTTTTTTCTTGACTATTTCAAAACAGTTAAAAACGTCTGGAATACTTTTAATTCCATTGATACCGTATCTGCGTAATGCAATATCTTTTTTGAAGTAGGTATTATATTTGGTTGCCAGGTCATTTATTGCAATTTCACCCGATTCTTTTTCAAGAAGTTCCTTAATGTTTTTCTTAATATCATCTTTGTGTGTATGCTTTTGCGCCATGATGCCTATAGAGAGTAGAAAAACAAATATAACAAGTTTGTTTATTGATTTCAGCATATAGTACTAATTATATTTAATTAAAATAATATATTAAATTTAATTCATTTGAAATGCATTGTATAACTGTGTTTTTATCAATAATTTATATATAGTGTTGATTGTAATGAGCGTAAAACCAAGAGATAACTAATATTAAATTAAAAATTACTTTTTATCTGTATATGTCAAATTACGCTTCCCTACTAGATCTACTCCAGTTCCCTAGTTCCCTGTGTCGATAAGACAATAGTTGAATTAAGGAGTTAAACAAAACACTTGAATTAGTGCTGATAGCCAGTCAAATACTTAAATATGCACGCATTGTAAGTGTTCACTAAACAGACTTGCAGTATTGGGCACAACTATGCTTTCAAACTTACTCCTTAAAATTACTCGAAATTATACGAAACTGCATTAGCAGCAAACTTACACACCAGGCCAACATGAATGTTACTTTCCTACTACAGTAGATGTCCCATTACTCTACAGCTAGCTAGCCTAGTCTGTTTAGTAGGATAGACTGGCCTAGGCAGTATATGAAAGAAGGGTTCACTGTAAAATATAGCCTAGGCTCGTGTATTTAGCCATGATTACTTACTCACTTAGTCTCGAAGTGTGGGCTTTGGGCCTAGCTCGTCGTACGTTTGTTGCCTCGTTCGGATCATCAGTCGATAAATTTATACAAATATGCAATGCTGATATATAATTATTCTCCCATTCGGCAAAATACGCTAACTCATAATAATGAAATACAGTAATTGTTATAGTTTATATCGATCGTCGCTCTGCCCTTTGTTCATTGTGTAGGTGGCCGGATGCTGGGTATTCCCCGTGTTGATGAAACTTGGAAATACCGACCACTGAGCTGCCTGATTGGTTGGTTTGCACACGGCACTACTGATTACAGTAATTATTCCGTGAATTTTACTTCATTCCTTTTCCAGTTAATTACAAGATTGGAAATTCCAATGTGTTATCATAGACAATAGAAAGTTGCCTATGGTGTTATACAGTAATTCTATTTTATTGATGGATTTGTTCGATGTTAGTTTTAAAAATAAAAATATACCTGATAATAAGTAGCCTTCCATATTTTTTTCTAATTTATGCCTATTCGTAATTGTTAGTTTGTTTCACTATTATGTATTTATATATTATATATTGTGACATCTTCGTATGGGCCCATATAGAACTCCCAACCAATACCGCCCTATTATCCTATATAATATTCTCTGTAAAGCCTATAAATAATATAAATAATAATAATGAATATGGGTCATAATGCGCCGTGACTCTCGAGAAGAGAATACATACCGTAGGCCGGTAATGGAGGGGTACAGTACAATTTACTGTATAAGGAATTCAGTCCCACCCCTTTTGATTTTGTATTACAATTTTCACAGTGTTGGTAGCCTAATTGTTCTATTGTTAGTCAACTGAAACTATTGTTAGTTGATACAATTAATGTTATTCTGTTAGTTTTTAGTACCAGCAATGTGTGTCATTGTTTATATTATGATTCTGTAAAATTTACATATCAGTAAAGTGGTACGGCCCTGCGGTTAACTAAGCAGGGAGATTTAGGGAGATGAAAGACCAGTTGATAAAAACACAACGCACTAATATTACATTTTTAAAAAGCAAAAAAACAAAAACAAAAACAGAACAAACTATAATGATCGTGATAAAATACAGTAAAAATGGTATCAAACTTGGTCAATTTTAGATATTATCAATCAATGGATTCTACTACAAATAGAAATGTGGGTGCGGGGGCGTTTCAAAATGATATTCTATGGGGGGGGAGGGGGCGTTTATTGGAGGGAAGCGTTTATTCGAATAAATACGGTAAATGTAGCTTCCAGTTACTAATATTGAATAAGCATTAATTTATTAATTCATGAATTATAAATAGATCAAACCGTTCCCAGATTGAGGATCGCTGTTTACCTAATTCGTCTTTACGAGTCTCCTTGTTAAAGCTTGGACGCAACGCAAAGATTTGAACAATCACAAACGGATGGATTATTCGTTAACTATTCGATCGCTCATGGTCAAATCGTTTGCGTGGCGGCTTACGTCCTTGCATTGCGTCCTATAAGGATCCGCTATGACCCAGTAAAAACATCATGGAAGCCTTATTTCGGTAAATTTACCCTATAAGTGCACATTAGTGATTGTTTTGAAGAAACGCTTCAATATCCAGATAGGCAAAAGTAGCCTAACAATAAACAAATTCAACATTTATATTTTACTGATGTTTCTTTATATCACAGACTAAACATTTGGCATATTTGAACATGAAATTTGTTTTCCTTGATGATTATATTACACACAATACAGACAAGTATATAGCACTTAACAGTAATAAATATCAATGCAATATTATACAGATATTGCCTGCTTAGAGGTGAAATATAAGATTTGACATCCCCGCCGAGGGAATGATATTTTGCTCGAGGGAATATATATCAATATAATACGATATTATCAATTAGGCCTACACTTGCTTTTATTCTTTCTTTAATGCAGGTCAAATTAGCAATTGAAATGACAAGTACCTATCTCTTGTATCAGTTTATATATATTATATGCATTTTCTGATATTGGTGTAATTATGGAATAATTCCTCAACGGAGGGTCGTATGAGAAAATAAATTACTGCAAAATGTTCTTAAAAGATTGGCCTACATAACTGTATGATTGGAAGAAATTAGAACATTTTTCACCACTTAAAATATATTAAAACACACACACCACACTGACTCTATAGTTCACTATGTCGGTCGGTCGGTCGGTCTGTCTGTCGGTCCGGTATCACTATGCGTTTTAGCACGCGACTTATGGCTGTTGGCCTTGTTTAAATTCATGTTGCCACATATCACTCGCTCACTCCACACACAGCTTTGGTTCAGCACCGATTGAATACATAGTTTTTGTACAGATCCTTTAAAGATGAAAAGCATTGACCAGCAGTAGGACGTGTGGTTGGAGTTCTTTCCCAACATTTTAGCATCAAGTCTTGCAGCTTACCTGGCAACAGCAGATTTTGTACCGGCGGCTTGTGGTCACCATTTCCAACATTCATCCTCAACTGATGCGCGTTGTAATCGTAAAAAACCTCATAGCCACTAAATATTTCAAATATTACCAAACCAAACGAGTAAACATCTGCCATCATCATTCCACTGGTGTCAAGGAATTCACCACGTAGAACCTCTGGTGCTGAATAACGCGGAGTACCAAGTTCACGTGCCATGTCGGAGTAGTCTTTTATCATACTTAATCCGAAATCTGTAATCTTTACATCAAGCTTGTTTGCGGTATCAGCAGCAATTAGTACATTCGTTGGTTTGATGTCACAGTGAGCAACATTCTTAGCATGGAGATACCTCAGACCATCGGCTACTTCCATTGCAATAAATGTCTGTTCCGTATCACTGAACTCGGTTTCCTTGACATGCAGTTCGTCATACAGACTTCCATTCATAAGCTCCATCACGATGCAGAGGTTAGGTGTCTCGATACAGGCAGCATAGAAAGTAATGATGTTCCTGTGTTTGAGTTTGCAGAAGATTCGAACTTCGTCTTCAAACTGAGTCAACCTCTTCTGGCTCACACGCTGCACACGTAACTTCTTAATAGCAACTTCCTTTCCGTCCATATAGCCGTGATGAATGTCGCCAAAGCCACCGTGACCAATTTTGTCACCGAGAATGAGGTCACAGAATTTAATAATCGGACCCTGGAACCATTCAAATGGTTTTCTTGTGGCTGCACTGGTTTGTCTCCGCAGTAAGTTTATACGAATAAACTGTTCAGTCAGATGCGACTTCAAATTTTCGTCTGCTCTAAATAGTGGTTTAAACTCTTCATTCTGTATAATAATAATAACAAGAATAATAATGATAGCAAAAAGATGCGTATTTAAATTGTATGAATGAAGTCGTATAACCAAAAAAGGTTTCATATGAATGGAATAAAATCATCATAAAGAAAATAGTAAACATAATGATGTATACAAAACTTTATATTATTCCATTTTATTCTGTATTAGGGCCTATATGATAACATTATAATAAACAAATTGAAAGCAATAATAATACAGTACCTTTTATTTTGTTTAATAGCAATAAATTGTCATATTTATTCCCCTTTTGTATTGTATTCAAACATTTCACAATACGTACAATTTTCTATTTCCTACGATGATTTTTAGAGCAGGTTTTCACATTCTGATAACGATAGAATGGATTTGAGAGGAAAGAAAGTGTGGGGAATAAGATATAGTATACTTTAGCTAGGTAATTGTAATTTAAAAACTCTTATTAGAAATAAGAAACGTACCGGAGTATTCATCAGATGTTCGTGAGCCTTCTGCAGATACTCAGTTAATTTGGTTTTCTTCGAACTCACAGGCATACTTCCAAGAGGCTTCCCGGCTCTACCAAGTCTTCTATTGGCGGCATTATCTTTATATAGCTTAACTTCAGGATTTGTCACCTGATGTTTACTGGTGCTTGAGCTCTTCGAAGAAATGGGCATACTTCCTCGGTCCATGCCAACTCTACCAATACTACGGTTGTATGCATTATCAACATAGGTATCAGGTTTAGAATCGCTCCTTGATGAACTGCGAGAGACTACCATGGTTCCATGTTCCATACCAACTCTACCAAAACTACGGTTGTATGAATTATCAACATAGGTACCAGGTTTAGAATCGCTGCTTGATGAACTGCGAGAGACTACCATGGTTCCATGTTCCATGCCAACTCTACCAAAACTACGGTTGTAAGAGTTATCAACATAGGTACCAGGTTTAGAATCACTGCTGGTTGAACTGCGGGAAACTGACATGGTTCCATGTTCCATACCAACTCGACCGAGGCTACGGTTGTATGAATTATCAACATAGGTTTTAGGTATAGAATAACTGCTTGATGAACTACGGGAGACTACCATGGTTCCATGTGCCATGCCAACTCTGCCGTGGCTACGGTTGTATGCATTATCAACGTATGTTTTAGAAGACCCACAACTACCAAGATAACTACTTCCTCCACTAGATCTCGATACTGGAGCACTACCCATAGGCAAACCAGCCCTACCCAGTCTTCTGTTAGCGGCATTATCGACGTATGTTGATCCACGAGGCATTTTAAAACAGTTTGCTTACAACTCAGGTAAATGTTATCTGAAAGACGTAATTATATATTTGGATGTCACTAAAAATGAATAATAAGTATAATTATGTTAACTGTAAACAATTATTTACATTTTACATGGATCGGATCCAAGGGTGTCCGTCTCCTCCCATCTATTTTTTTAAACTATTAATATTATTTAAATTACCCTGAATTCGCCTGATCCTTTTTAAAGGAAATGATCACGTATTTAGTAGTACTGAGGAGCACGGAAAGTATGCACCTTTTTTTTTAGAGAGAGAATGCTCCCCTTACTTTATGACGGCAACACACCAAACATTATAAAGCAGCAACGGATATGACTCATTAAATTCGGCAACTAAAATAAACACTTCCCTGTTTGGAAATTTGGAAATACCCACCACCGAGCTCCCTGATCATTGATTATACAGACGGAACTTACTGAGATGACATTAATCCATGAACTTACTTCCTTCCGGGAAATGTCATTATCATTTTAATTAGGCCTGATTAAAGTAGCTATAGTACGATATGATATTGATGAAGATACTGATAACCGTATTATGTATGATGGACAATTAGACATCATCATCACATACCCCATTTTACATGTGGAGAACATTTATCAATACCATACTGTCTATTGCTCTCGTCGTCATCATCACCATCATCACCATCATCATCACCATCATCATCATCATAATGATATTTAACTAACAAAGCACAAATAAATCGACATACTGTACCGTATTTCAAATTTAATAAGCTAGGAAAAGCAACATTGAAGTGTAGGACATGACCTTATATCGTTCAAGCTAGTATGATTTCCGGATAGGGATAAGTCTATTTTTTCAGAGCCTATGCCTATTTAACTGTGTTTTTATCAATAAATTATATAGTGTTAGTTGATATTTTCAATTAATTACCGATTGTAACGAGCGCAAAAACAGAAGGTAGCGCTAGTGGTGTACATCACCCCTCCCCTCTTGTCTGTTTAGTAGGGTAGGCTGTATGATAGACAGTATGATATGATGGTTCACTGTAATATATATAGCCTAGGCTTAGTTAGTTAGTCTAGTAGGCATGATAATGATTACTTACTTAGTCTCCGAGTGTGGACTTCGAACCTAGCTCGTACGTTTGTTGCCTCGTTCGGATCATCAGTCGATAAATATATACTAATAAGCAACGCTAATACATAATTAGTCTTCCATTCGGCAACATACGGTAACTCATATAATGAAACACATATCGTTGCCTCTCTTCCCTTTTCTTGTTCAGTGAGAAGGTGGAGGGTATTCCCCGTCTTGATGAAACTTGGAAATACCGACCGCTGAGCTACCTGATTGGCTGGTTTGCACACGGCACTACTGAACTTAATTATTCCGTGAATGTTACCATTTACAACATTCTTCCTCAAGTGACGGGAAATGTCATAATCATATTCATTATGCCTAATAAGTAGCTATAGGCTAGTACTTGTAACATTAATGATATTGATGAAGATACTGGCAGCCGTATTATGTATGACGTATAACATAATCACATACCCCATTTTACATCATGCGGAGAACATTTATCAATACCATACCGTCTATTGCTTATCATCATCCCCATCATCATCATCTATTTTACTATAACAAAGCACAATAAATCGACATTTATACTGTAGGCCCTACTACCGTATTTGAAATTTATTAAACTAGCAAAAACAACATTGAAACTTAATATATGCCCTAAACTCCCTATCCTACTTGCATTTAGATACACTCCGACTTCGATAAAATGAATGAATGATATTACTGTAGTTATATTTTTACCAACACAAAACCTGCCACTCAGGCTGAAAACTAATAGTAGGCCTATGTCTACTAAAAAGTTCCAAAAACCATTCTTGTTTACAGTATACTAAACATTGATTCTATCTATATTTAACACCTTATCATATACTACACAAATACACAATATCGAACATTGTGAGAAAGAAGGATCCTTACCATATGTAATACCCGTTGTAACAACTTAAAATCAAATGTCGATTAAAACTATAGCAACGTACTATAAGCATGGAGCTATAGCTCCATGCTATAAGCATTAACATTAAAAACTCTATATCTATTTTATCATCAAATACAAATAAAACAAATAAAATGAAGGTTTAACAAAGACTTTTACAGTTGTACATAATTGTCAAACTGCTTCTGATATGGTGCACATTAATAAGTCATTCATTCCTATAATGTAGAATTCAAGCATGTTCGTTTAATTAGGCCTATACTTTCTAATTGTATACTTTTAATTATGTGTGCTTCCTGTGCCATCCTGCTTATATTTCTATTCTGAAAAAGCTGAAAATTATATACGATGCTGTTGATAGAGAGGAAAGAAGATATTGTAGAATATCGCTAACATTTTAATAAATCAAATGTCTAACTATAGCAACGTACTATAAACATTAAAATAAAAAACACTATATCTAACACGCGTTAGGATATTTATCCGTAAAAGAGATTCAAGTTTCCTTAGAAAATATTTGTTTTCATAAAATTTAAAAGGGTGAGCCGGTATTTAGCTATGTAGCTGTATTGACTTAACTTCGATTTAAAAAAACACCACCAAAATTTGCCTATTTCAAAAAATGCTTCACCGATGCTTCACCGATGCAAAAATGCATCACCGATGCAAAATCCTTCCTACTAAACAGTCGTTAGGTAAATCAACTGTAAAGATGTATAACATTCACTAGCCGTAGGACGTGTGGTTGGAGATCTTTCCCAACATTTCAGCATCAAGTCTTGCAGCGGGCCAGACAACCCCAGATCTTGTACAGGCGGCTTGTGGTCACCATTTCCAACATTCCTCCTCAACTGATGCACGTTGTAATCGTGAAAAACCTCATCGCCGCTAAATATTTCAAATATTACCAAACCAAATGAGTAGACATCTGCCATCATCATTCCATTGGTGTCAAGGAATTCACCGCGAAGAACCTCTGGTGCTGAATAACGCGGAGTACCAAGTTCACGTGTCATGTCGTCGCCAGCTGCCTCTGAATGCTTGTTGTTGATCTTGCTTAAGCCAAAATCTGTAATCTTTACTTCGTGCTTCGCAACATCAGAAGCAATGTTGATTAACACATTAGTTGGTTTGATGTCACAGTGAGCAATATTCAAAACATGGAGATACCTCAGACCATCGGCTACTTCCATTGCAATAAATGTCTGCTCCGTATAACTGAACTCGTGTTCCTTGAAATGCAGTTCGTCATACAGACTTCCATTCATAAGCTCCATCACGATGCAGAGGTTAGGTGTCTCGATACAGGCACCATAGAAGGTAATGATGTTCTTGTGTTTGAGTTTGCAGAAGATTCGAACTTCGTCTTCAAACTGAGTCAACCTCTTTTGACTCACACGCTGCACGCGTAACTTCTTAATAGCAACGTCCTTTCCTTTCATATAGCCGTGATGAACGTCGCCAAAGCCACCATGACCAATTTTGTCACCGATAATGAGGTCACAGAACTTAATAATCGGACCCTCGTACCATTCAAATGGTTTTCTCTTTTTTCTTGTTGATAACAACATACGATTAAGCTGATCAATCAAATGAGACTCCAAATTTCCGTCTGCTTCAAATGGCGATTCTTCATACTGTAAATAATAACAATAGCAAAATAATATAAATGTATGTGGTGTACAAATAAAGATTTCTGCATATAGAGTAGAAGATTTCGAACCATTTTATTCACTCCCCCACCCCTCACCATTCTCATCCTAGTTTTGCATATCCTTAACTCTAAAATGAAGGTTTAACAAAAACGTTTACAGTTACATAATTGTCAAACTGCTTCTGATATGGTGCACATTAATAATTCATTCATTCCTATAATGTAGAATTCAAGCATGTTCGTTTAATTAGGCCTATACTTTCTAATTGTATACTTTTCATTATGTGTGCTTCCTGTGCCATCCTGCTTATACTTCTATTCTGAAAAAGCTGAAAATTATGTTTATATACGATGGTGTTGATAGAGAGGAAAGATATTGTATAATAAAAAAAAACGTTACTAAACAAAACATACCGAGTTATTCATCAGAAATTCATGAGCCTTCTGCAGATACTCAGTTGATTTGGTTTTCTTCGAACTCACAGGCATACTTCCAAGAGGCTTTCCGACTCTACCAAGTCTTCTGTTAGAGGCATTATCAACATAGGTTTTAGGTGTAGGTTTGCTGCTTGCTGAACTGCGAGGGACTACCATGGTTCCATGTTCCATGCCAACTCTACCGAGACTACGGTTCGGTGAATTATCAACATAGGTTTTAGGTCTAGAATCGCTGCTTGATGAACTGCGAGGGACTACCATGGTTCCATGTTCCATGCCAACTCTACCGAGACTACGGTTCGGTGAATTATCAACATAGGTTTTAGGTCTAGAATCGCTGCTTGATGAACTGCGAGGGACTACCATGGTTCCATGTTCCATGCCAACTCTACCGAGACTTCGGTTCGGTGAATTATCAACATAGCTTTTAGGTGTGGAATCGCTGCTTGATGAACTGCGAGGGACTACAATGGTTCCATGTTTCATGCCAACTCTGCCGAGACTACGGTTCGGTGAATTATCAACATAGGTTTTAGTTGTAGAATCGCTGCTTGCTGAACTGCGAGGGACTACCATGGTTCCATGTTCCATGCCAACTCTGCCGAGACTACGGTTCGGTGAATTATCAACATAGGTTTTAGTTGTAGAATCGCTGCTTGCTGAACTGCGAGGGACTACCATAGTTCCATGTTCCATGCCAACTCTGCCGAGACTACGGTTCGGTGAATTATCAACATAGGTTTTAGTTGTAGAATCGCTGCTTGCTGAACTGCGAGGGACTACCATAGTTCCATGTTTCATGCCAACTCTGCCGAGACGACGGTTCGGTGAATTGTCAACATAGGTTTTAGTTGTAGAATCGCTGCTTGCTGAACTGCGAGGGACTACCATGGTTCCATGTTCCATGCCAACTCTGCCGAGAATACGGTTCGGTGAATTATCAACATAGGTTTTAGTTGTAGAATCGCTGCTTGCTGAACTGCGAGGGACTACCATGGTTCTATGTTTCATGGTAACTCTAATGAAACTACGGTTCGGTGAATTATCAACATAGGTTTTAGGTGTAGAACCGCTGCTTGCTGAACTGCGGGAGACTGGCATGGTTCCATGATCCATGCCAACTCTACCGAGACTACGGTTGTAAGAGTTATCAACATAGGTTTTAGGTGTAGAATCGCTGATTGCTGAACTGTAAGAGACTACCTTCGATCCATGTTCCATGCCAACTCTATCGAAACTGCGGTTGTAAGAGTTATCAACATAGGTTTTAGGTGTAGAATCGCGGATTGCTGAACTGCAGGAGACTACCTTCGATCCATGTTCCATGCCAACTCTATCGAAACTACGGTTGTAAGAGTTATCAACATAGGTTTTAGGTGCAGAATCGCTGATTGCTGAACTGCATGAGACTACCTTCGATCCATGTTCCATGCCAACTCTATCGAAACTGCGGTTGTAAGAGTTATCAACATAGGTTTTAGGTGTAGAATCACTGATTGCTAAACTGCAGGAGACTACCTTCGATCCATGTTCCATGCCAACTCTATCGCAACTGCGGTTGTAAGAGTTATCAACATAGGTTTTAGGTGTGGAATCACTGATTGCTGAACTGCAGGAGACTACCTTCGATCCATGTTCCATGCCAACTCTACCAATACTACGGTTGTAAGAGTTATCAACATAGGTTTTAGAAGAAGACTCAGAACTACCAGAGTAGTTGCTACTGCCATATCCACCACTTGAGCTTCCACCATATCCACCACTTAAGATTCCTTCCAATCCACTACATAAGCTTCCACCAGAGCTTCCTCCTCCACTAGATACTGGAGCACTACCCATAGGCAAACCAGCCCTACCAAGACTTCTGTTAGAGGAATTGTCGGCGTATGTTGTTCCACGGGGCATTTTCAAACTGTTAATTCACAGCTCAGCTAAATGCAATCTGCAAGATGTACCGGTATATTATTATTTGGAGATAAAGTAGAAAACATGCAACATGCTTTTATTTATTGTGTGTAATGAATAAATATGTATAACGCATATGGTTTACTTTCTAAAGAATAACCACATATAAATCAAAAATATGCGTGAAATGAGTATTGTACTACAGTATTGTATTATTACACCTTTCAGCTAATCACAGAGGTAGGCCTGCTATCTGTATGGCCTAATACAATGTTTCCCAGAATACAGATCAATATATTTAACACCTGTAAGAAAAATGCATCTAGATATGTCACTGTTCCCGGACAACGGCACGATGTGTACCTAAATCAATACTCTCTTTTATACTAGTGTTGGGAATTTCCAGAGTTTGTCGAAATTTGAGACAATGAGCTCTGTGATTGGTTAAGGATTATTGATTTGGATTTTCTTTTCATATAACATGTCATTTTATCAACCGTACCAAAAGTACTATTTAACGTATCCCATCTCTAATTTACATGAGTTATCTTTCAGCTTCAATAGTTTTGTCTTTTTTGTTTGTTTAAAGGGTAATAAAATGAGTGTATGTGCAGTGCTCTCTACACAACTAACTGTGCCACTGGACCCGAGTTAAGATTTCAAATCTTTCACTGCTCTGGGAATTTGTCGAAAAATTGAGAGACATGATCTGAGCTAGACTTTCCCCATGTCTGTATTTAATTTGTCTTTTTTTTAATGATAGTGCTGTATTTATAGTATATTCATCTGGAAATTGTTTTTTCTATAAAAAAACAACAAATGATGAGGTCCCTCATGATTTGTGTTTGCTAACGAAGTCAATTTTTATTATGTGAATGAAATATTTCAATCGTATGATTTAGAAACATAGATTTGAAAAAAAGGTTATAGTCTCAACGCGAGAGAAGACTTAAATGTATCGGCCCATCACGAATGACCTCATAAATCTTTATTTTTACATTTCTAGTTTTTTGGGATTTTTTTTGTGCAAAAGCCACGATATGACCATTGACCCTTTCAACAAAAATATATCCAGGCTTAAAATAAGTAAAGCATAATTAAAATTTAACAATACATACAATAACCATCTTGTCTTCTTTTTTTAAAACTGTTTCTAACAAACCATAATCATCAGAAACCATTTTAATACAAGCATATAAGCAATATGTTCGTTTGTTTAGGTGACAAAATAATTCTTCCTCACGAAGGATATTGTGCTGTTTGTGTACACTACTGCACTGCACACCACATGAGGTTTTGGGGATTCTCCAATTTGTACATGATTGGTGAAATATAATCACGTGGTACAGATTTTTTGACGTGGATAATTTTTTCTTCTCGCGTAACCAACTTAACTCACTCACGTTGCCGATCATCGCGATGTATATTAAAATAGAGTACCAAAATCAATCGATAATTTCTCAAAATTGACACTCCCGATTATGGAGAACTTTTGATATGTTGTTAACTATAAAATTAACATTGTAAATATGTTAAGAAATTATAGACCTAACATCGGAACGAGATGAAACATGCAAGTTACTGATTATGGCCTATAGAAAGCAACGAATAGAAGAAGGCCAGGTTCATCACCATGTGCCGACTGTTGAGCAGAGAACAAATAAATAGAAATTTAGCTTCCAATGAATTATACAAACATATTATCTTTGTGAGAATGGATCTAATGTACCATTATGCGAATTGGTTGACTAATTAATATTGAATAAGCATTAATTTATTAATTCATGAATTACAAATAGATCTAACCGTTCCGAAGTTGAGGATCGCTGTTTACTTTACTACTTACTTTACGAACTTCCTTGTTAAAACTTGGTTCCCACTAGGACGCAACGCAAAGATTTGACCAATCAGAACCGATGGACTATTCGTGTCGCTTGTGATTGGTAAATTCTTTAAAGATGCAATTACTGTACTGTAATCTCTTATAAATTAAACTGACAACAAAGCACCATAAATCAACATTTTATTTGAAATGTATTAAGCTTCTTATTTGCAATGCTCCTTCTATACTTTTAATAAAATAAGCAACATTGAAACTTAGGCTTTACATTCCCTATACTACTTGCATTTAGATACACTCCGTATAATAACGAATATAAACTAAATGAAATATTATATTATTATTTTACGAACTCAAAACCTGCCACCGGAAACTCAGTTTAAAAACGAAAATTAGTGATGTGTACAAGATAGGCCTAGTATAAAATGGCAGAAACCAATGTTGTTTACAGATATAAAATAAATGTTAAAATGTTAAAATTCTATCTACTGTATTTGAATTTCGTACACACACAATACCGAACATTGTGAGGAGAAAGGATCCTACCGTATGTAATGTCCTGCCCCATACATTATACAATGTAATTACAAAAATTTAAAACCGAATGTCGATTAAAACTACAACATACTAAACATTAAATCTCTATATCTATTTTATATATATAATGAATACCATTAACCAAATTAAAGGTGGCTCTTATTTAAACAAATATTACATTATCAAAGTACAAGCGTATTAGGTATAGCCTATTAACTGAAAGAAATATTAAATAGAATTAAACCGTTCCGCAATTTGTGATAGTATTAAATATATTTCATCTTTAATTACCCCCGCTAGCATGGCGAGAGGTTTTGATTCAACATTCATCCGTGATATTCTTGTTTTGTTAGAAAATATTTGTTTTCACCGAACTTGAGAGGGGCGTGTCGGTATTTAGCTAACGCTATGTATTCTAAACTTCGATTTAAAAAAAACCATCACCAAAATTTGCCTATTTAGAAAATAAATTGGTGTTGTCATCCTCCTTTATCAGCTTAGTTGCTGATGCAACTACTGAACATTCGTTTGGTAAATCTTCTTTAAGGAATCAAAGCATTCACCAGCAGTAGGACGTGTGGTTGGAGTTCTTACCCAACATTTCAGCATAAGGTCTTGCAGCGGGCCAGACAACTCCAGATTTTGTACCGGCGGCTTGTGGTCACCATTTCCAACATTCTTCCTCAGCTGGTGTGCGTTGTAATCGTCAAAAACCTCATCGCCACTAAATATTTCAAATATTACCAAACCAAATGAGTAGACATCCGTCATCATCATTCCATTGGTATCAAGGAATTCACCACGAAGAACCTCTGGTGCTGAATAACGCGGAGTACCAAGTTCACGTACCATATCGTCGCCTGCTGCCTTTGAATGTGAAGTTTCGGAGTAGTTCTTGATCTTGCTCAAGCCAAAATCTGTGATCTTTACTTCGTGTTTGTCTGCACCCTCAGTAGCAACGTTGATTAGTACATTCGTTGGTTTAATGTCACAGTGAGCAACATTCTTAGAATGGAGATACTTCAGACCATCGGCTACTTCCATTGTAATGAATATCTGCTCCGTATCACTGAACTGGTGTTCCTTGACATGCAGTTCGTCATACAGACTTCCATTCATAAACTCCATCACGATGCAGAGGTTAGGTGTCTCGATACAGGCACCATAGAAGGTTATGATGTTCTTGTGTTTGAGTTTGCAGAAGATTCGAACTTCGTCTTCAAACTGAGTCAACCTCTTTTGACTCACACGCTGCACGCGTAACTTCTTAATAGCAACTTCCTTTCCTTTCATATGGCCGTGATGAACGTCGCCAAAGCCACCATGGCCTATTTTCTTACCGAGCGTGAGGTCACCGAACTTAATAATCGAACCTTCGTACCATTCGAAGGGTTTTCTTGTGGATGTACCACTTCTCGATAACTCCATACGATTAAGCTGTTCAATCAAATGAGACTCCAAATTTCCGTCTGCTTCAAATGGCGGTTCAAACTCTTCATACTGTAAATAATAATAACAAATAGTATAAATATGTGTATAGCCTATAACCTAAGTGAATATTGGTCATAATAGAGGTGTGGCGATGATTATGAAAGCCTCAGCCATGATCATGCTCATGAAGATTGAGTCGCGATTGGGGCATAGTCGATAGACTATGATTGGGGCGATGCTTATTCACTCTTTCTCTTTCTCCAACTCCTCCCCTTCCCCTATTTTCATCTTAGTTCTAGCTGTATCATGGTCGGTTTAAAATGTCTCCCCTCCCCCGTTAAAAGGGTATAGGCACCACAAACTCCATCTAAAGTCCTCCATGGTTTAACGACGATTCATCGGGGAAAATTTAGAATTCAGGCATGTTGTTCATTTAATTGTTAGCCTTCTTGAGTTTTATACTTCATTCTGTGTGTTTCATTTATAGACTAATGATACGGTTTTTTTTAAAGAAATATTTCTTGTTTAAAATTAACATCAGATGAAACATTTTTATTATATTAATTATATTTTTATACGATTTATGATGGTAGAGATGGCTTGTGTAAAGTTGTGGATAATGTCGGTAACATAAAAAAAACATAGACATAGTATATAGTATACTTTAGCTTAGTAAATTGTAATTTAAAAACTCTTATTAGAAATGAAACGTACCGGATTATTCATCAGATGTTCGTGAGCCTTCTGCAGGTAATCAGTTGATTTGGTTTTCTTCGAACTCACAGGCATACTTCCAAGAGGCTTTCCGGCTCTTCCAAGTCTTCTATTGGCAGCGTTATCTTTATATAGCTTAACTTCGGGATTTTTCAGCTGATCTTTACTGGTGCTTGAGCTCTTCGAAGAAACTACCATGGTTCCATGATCCATGCCAACTCTACCCTGGCTACGGTTGAATGCATTGTCAACGTAGGTACCAGGCTTAGAATCTTTGCTTGCTGAACTACGGGAAACTGACATGGTCCCATGTTTCATGCCAACTCTACCGAGGCTACGGTTGTACGCATTATCAACATAGGTTTTAGGTGTAGGTGTGCTGCTTGTGGAACTGCTGGAGACTGACATGGATCCATGTTCCATACCAACTCTACCGAGACTACGGTTGGATGCGTTGTCAACATAGGTTTTGGGTGTAGAACTGCTGCTTGATGAACTGCGAGAGGCTACCATGGTTCCATGTTCCATGCCAACTCTACCGAGGCTACGGTTGGATGCATTATCAACATATGTTTTAGATGAAGACCCAGAACTGCCGGAACTGCCATATCCACCACCACTTGAGCGTCCTCCTCCACCACTAGAGCTTCCTCCACTAGATCTCGATACTGGCGCACTGCCCATGGCCATACCAGCCCTACCAAGACTTCTGTTGGAGGCATTATTTGCGTATGTTGTTCCACGGGGCATTTTAAACTGTTGATGCTACCACTCAGGTAATCTGCAAGATCAGATGATGTATTTACATGATGTCAGTAAAATAAATGTGAACAATTTAACTAGATATTTCAATAATTTAACTACAGGTTTGCCAATATAAGAAAAGGCGTTTATTTATTGTTAGCTATATCTGGAGCAGAGTCATGTATCGTGGCTCTATAGGTCCATGTGAAATATAGACCTACGGAGATAATGATGGCTTATTTTTTAGTACTATAAGTTCCAAATAAATGATCACATATACATCATTTATGTGTGAAATTACTATTGTACTACCACCTTTCAATTGTATAGAGAGGCATAATCCAATATTTCACAGAAAACAGTTACACATCATCAATATATTTAAAACTTCATGTTTTCCTAGTGATAAGCGAATCTACACCCGCATGAATCATTTACCTGCTGAACAACTCTGTTGGTTAATTATTTTCGCGTGAGAAATGAATTTGATGGATGCATAAACCATGAATAAATAAACAACAAAGTTTTCGATCCCATTAGGATGGAAAATGATTTTCTGTTGCAATGAAAATTGTTTCCTTAAAATTATGGTTTTCCGGAAAATGCTAGTTTTTCATCCAATTATCGTCAAAATAAAGCGATGGTTGAAAATAGCTTAATATCACGATGTTTTTAAAAATTATATTTTCAGGTGGACAATCTTTAAAAATAAATTTCATAAACGGGCAAAGGCAAAACATTGTAAGATTACCAAAATCGTCGGGGCGACTGTGGAGCTTTTTATTGCGTGGCGGATTATTAACCTTTATGGGAAATAGTAATGAATAATACTTACCTGCTTACAAAAAATAAAAATTATACAATAACTATAAATGGATAAAATGCAGCAAAAGATGTCACTATTCCTCGACAACGGCAAAATGTGTCACTCCCCATTGAAAACCCTCTTTTATACTGGTGTTGGGAATTTCCAGATTTTAATGAAATTAGACAATGAGCAGGAAGTGTATAATCCTCTTGCTCTGTATTGGTTGAGTAGTTATTGATTGTTATTTTTTATGAATATAACCAGGGAAGAGTTAATATTACCAACCATGTTCTCATCAACGAGTAAAGATTGTTTATTCTAGTATATAGGCATCCATTTCCATATACATTTTTCTGGTTTATGCATCGCAATTACAGTATAAATAATTATCGGAAAGATAATTATAATAACGGTATTATTAAAAATACCGTTTTGAAAATGAGAAACACCTCCGATTGTTGGGAGGTAAAAAAAAGTTGTCATAAAAACTGTTCACAGTTCGTCCAGTTTGTCGGTGTCAATTGTTTGACCTCTCCTAATTTATACTATACTGTCATATAAATAGTATAATTTGTGTTTATTTATTTCTTCCATGCTGTGAGTTAAAGATCTGGGAACATGGTCAGGCACGCCCCTGATGGACGTACCTGTACCTGGAATTTCCAGTTTTGTCGAAATTTGAGCATATAGCCCAAAGGAACGGTTTTTTTGTTCGGTATTTGGTCTACTTATTGCAAAAATAAATCCGATACCGGTACCGTTAATCTGAAAACTGCTTTTTTGTTTATTATGGGAAATTCCACTGTTTATCAAACTATTATTCAAGATTCTTAATTCTGAGAACTTGAGTTTTCTATTAAAACCGTGAGCTCACTCATCGTTGTTTTGCTGACGTTTTATTTTATGTGAATTATACAATTATAGCCTACATAATGTCTTTTATTGGAAAGAATATATTGAAAACTCACGGACTAAAGAGATCGGAACAGCACTAAATTATGGCATGTTCATATGCTTTCACACCTATTTCATCTTTGGGTTTAATCTCTGAGATTTTAACTAAACCATATAGTTTTCTATTGACACTAAAACAAGGTTGCCATCATATCGAATCGCTACTGCCAGCTGAAAAGCACCTGTGCCACACGACACGAGTGATAAAATATCATTATCAGACAGAAACTGGCTAATAGTCAAACCTAATATACTCAATGATTGTTCCTTGTAGGCCTACCTGATCTCAAACACGTGGCCTAAGTGATGAGAAATTAAAAATGAATTAATAATACTAGTTACTTACAAATTTAACGATGAATCGACCTCAAAGTCAATGTAGGCCTACAACACAAACAGGCTTTGACACAGACGAAACCTATAGTGACATTTGGCGCGTTTTTAGGATTGTTACCACACATGGGTTGATATTTGACACAGTTACTCCAGGGATTACTCTATCCAAGGTTATAACGTTTTTTATAGCCTTGATATACAAAAGTAGAATGAATCTATATATATTTGAGTAGTCTATAAATATTCAACTATTTTGCAAGAAATGATTGATAGTATAAGGATGGGTTTAAACATCAAAATAAACTTTAGAATACAGGGTAACGCAGTTATGAACATCACTAAAAGTTCCCTGCTATCAAAGAAAGATAGTTGTCGTATTCGATTGGGAACTTTCGTTGTCAACGTAAAGATTCGTTGAGTACTTTTTGTATTCGAATTGTAAATTTGTGCTCAACAGAAAGTCATTCGAATAGAAAAAGTAATAAAACAACATTTGATCAATTTTACTTTTCTGATTGCTGATTGGTCTTTAACAGTCACCTGATAACAAGAACATGGCGACGCACAGGGGACACGATTGGAGTCGTCGTGTTAACAACAACAATGCTGAAGATGATGAAGAGGATGACCCTGTTGATACGATGATAAAAAAAACAGGATGTCTCAATCTTCATTATAAAGTGCAGGTATAAATAATTACGAATTAGCGTATGCATCGAAACGAACAATTAACTGAAACTAGGCCTAAGCCAAGTTTAGTTAGTATGCCAGCCTAGCTAGGCCTACTGCTGATGTACGCTGCCCAGAGTGGTTAATTCGTGGTAAAGTGTGAGTTGATGCCCTGGTACCAGGGGCCTAGATAGGCTGAAATAGGTCGTAATAAACATCATAGGCCTAGGCTTACATTTTTCGTTTGATTTTAACTATTATTATTGTCATTAATTATAATATTTGATTGCTATTTAAATAATAAAATATTATATCAATATTTTAATATTGATTATTGATATAAAATATTGGAATAAAATAAATAAATTAGGCCTAGGGCCTAGGCCTAATAATTTTTATTTTTTAAATGTTGTGGTTTTAAAATGAGACCTGGATCATGGATGCATGGTCAATTATTCTATTGTACTAGGCTAGTTTTAGGCCTACTCATAATAACTGCTTTCTGATCTTGTTTAGGAATGTATGGCAGACAACAGAGACTGGCGGAAATGTCAAGATCAAGTAACAGAATTCAGAAAATGCATAATGGAGTACAATAAAAGAAACACACAGCAACATTGACACGACGCATTTGGCATGATTAAATATTATATAGGCCTAGATGCCATGTTTTCAAGGACATGGTTTGGAATAAAAATAATTTCTAGTGCCATATGAATGTTTAATGGATAATTCATGGATGTCTAGACTTTGGATTTACTTGTTGTAGAGAATACAAAGATATAATAACAAGGTCTAGTTGAATTGCAAATTCATCATCGATAGCAGGTGACCAATATAATTCTGATTTGAAGAGTATGTGCTTTGAAGAGTATATGCTTTTTTGGTTTGAAATCAGTTGCATATGGTAAAAAACACACTAAATTGAGGCACAAGTTCTGCATGAATAATAACAAGAAAATAATTAACTTTATTGTTATGTTTTTTTCTTCATTTAAATGTTTTTTGATGTTTTGGAAACTCAATTATGTTAATGTCTGATACTGTATGTTTCTTTTTAAATATTAAAATATGCCTTTATGGTTAAAAATGCCGAAATTAATCGGTATTTAATTTTATGTCCGTGCAAATGTAAAAATTACCGCCAGATAAATAAAAAAAATACAAGAGCGCCCTCTTGCGGTAAGTCATACTTATTCGCTTAATTAAGACTAGACTTGAACTGAAGGTCACTTAAGTTCAGGGATCGCAATGAAAACTCGGTATTTTTATAAAACAAATGATGCATGTTTTATACAATATAAACGTAAATTGATTTAGAAATATGACATTAAATATCGTTTCAAATCTTTAGATTACACTAAATTGTAGATTATTGATATTTAAGCGAGAAAAATGATGTATTGAACGGCATTTTCCCATGCTATCCAGTCACGTGATGTTCCACCATTATCTTTCCTTTAGAAAAAGATTTAGCCCATTCGCCGAAACACAACATCATCATCATCGACCAGAGAATGAATAATCCGACTGGCCTAGATTGATCAAATCATGATCAAACAAACGGTATACATTGTTGATTTTCTGGAAATATTGACTGTATATTATGGTTCCCCGTTAAAATTGCCTGTTGTGTCAATTTAATGTGATGCTCAAGAAATACTCTTTTGGAATTATAATTGTTGAAAATGTCGTCTACTACTGAGGAAAATAATTCATCATACCGAGAATTTTCTTTCTCGCTGCAAATCGGCCTGGTACGGGAAACATACAATAAAGTTGAGGGTGTCGAATTGAGCATATCTGTGTTGAAAGATGTAGCAAGCCAGCTAGTAAGGCGAAAGGTACGAAACAAAATAAACCTAATAATTTTTATGCATGTAGTTTAAAACCTATATTCTTCTAGGCCTATTGTTGATGAGAGGATAGCGAGTCGTGTACGTGGAAGTTTGTTATTATCGCCTGAGGAATCTGGCTAGGCTAGAGTAGTGGTTAGTCCTAGGCTAAGTCTGTACTTAGACTTTAATTAAAGGCCTGTATTTATAATATTATCATACATACAACAATACATAATTTAGAGATAAGATAAGGCGTGACATTCATTTTAACACTTGGTAATGATAACTTTTATTTTCAGTTTATCTTTATTTTTATATAGCCTGTTCAGTGTTAAATGGCCCCTTCCCACTAAAATGCAATGTATTGATGCAAAGTGCCGTAGGAACATAACTTTCTGTGTCACAATTAATTAGGAAACGACGATGCCTGATGCCCTATACGTATAAAACGCCATTTTTTGCTTTGCTTATGTCGCACAGTGATGATATCAACTTCTTGTAAAAGAGGAGATGGGAAATTAAATTTTTTTTCACATTTTATTATGTACTGTAGTTTTTTTTTTAAGTTTGAGAAGTTTGAAACGATTGAAACTTAACCTAGATTGCGTGTCATGTCTTTACGGTTCAAAGAACACATAATAAGCCTACAAAATGACATGCTTGATTACACAATATCGCATTTATTGTTTCAATTGTGGCACAATTACCGATGGTATATTAAGCAATACGCTTAATTAATATGTCATTCTTAACATGATTTAATACTCGTAACACTCGTTGCTTTATGCTACATTTAACCTTTTACCCATCGTACTGTAACACTGATTAAGTTTGAATGTGTCAAAAAATAAAATATGACCGGTGTAATAATATGTTTAAAAAATGATATTGGTATTGTAGTTCGGTTTGATTGATTTATATGGTGTGCAATGGATTTTGAATTCTGTCACGTTCATGGGCTGTTTCTACTAGTACCAAGAAATATTGGTTTCAGAAATAAGCCTTATGTCATACTGTACGTTGATTTGGGAAATTATATAAATTCCGTAAAATATAAAAATATAACTTTTCTACTACAGGTAAAGTTCCAACCCTATCAAATCCTTTCAAAGCACCAATTTATAGTACCCTATAAAGGTAGTGTGCTTAGACACAATTAGATTTTATAATAAAATAACATTAATATTATTGAGACAATAACATTGCATTCTCTTTTTAAGGTACCTACTTTGGTACGGTATTTCACAAATGTTGGTATTGAGTATATAAATCATTTTTTGGGGGAAATCGCCGCACGCGCTCGCCGTACAGCCGTTGTGGTAAATTTCTGTGATGTCACAGGTGCATCGCAAAATCTACTTTAAATGAGTCCAGATAAGCAAAAGAAACAATAAAAAAAATCAACATTTATATTTTTTATGATTTATTTACAAAGTGTATTTACTAGAAATGTTTGCAATTTGGCGACGGCTGTACGGCGAGCGTGTGCGGCAATATCCTTAATCTCGCGATGGTTGTGAAATCATATGTACATCCCTCATACGTTGTTAAAATATGGTCCTCGGTCAAGTTGTCCTTTAATGCAATTTTCATACTGCAATACTGAGTAAATAATTACAGGGGAAAATGAAATTATATAGCATCTAGTTATATAATTTACAAGAACTCATTAGTTATTCAATTCACCAAGACATAATGCAATTGACATAAACCAGTTTTACTACGGAGAGTGTTGTAATTGCATTTTGTAGTTCAATATTATTCATCATTTATTATAAAGTAATTCTTGCCTTCAACAACTACAACAATACAATAATACAATACTACACATTAATAATTAGTTTGTTATTTATTCATTTCTTAGTGGTCAAATTTCAATATTGTCATCTTTAAACATCAGTAAACTGATTTTGTTACATACAACCATGTCAATTACATGAAAAAATGTTTACAAAATTCAGTCACTAATTCTTGTAATATTTTGTGACCAACCCAAATGATCGTAGTATAAATACAGTACATGTTACATAAATAATCTTTTACCCATGACTCTGTGTGAAGAAAGTACTGATAGAGGAAATTAGAGGAGAGGAAATGGTAGTATTTTGAGCTGGTTTGACCCTGACAAAAGTGTCTTTTACAAAAAAATCTACAAGAAAAGTCCCTTTACAGGAAATTAACAAATCAACCTCTTTATCTCATTTGTTTGAGATTTAATAAAGTTATTGTACTGTTAGATCATTGTGATAGTTTTCTGTATAGTGACTAACTCATATGTTTTACTGTAACTGTAAGACTATCTTTTTTGAATTTATGTAGTTTGAATTGAATTTTATGGCAAGTCTATATACTTGCTATTGGTTAGCACCCCAGTTGGCATAGGTCCCTTTCACATAGATTAGAAATTACGGCAATATTAATATTAAATTGCCTTTCACACAGAAGGCAGTATTGCTGTAATGTTACTGTTGAGCCTAGAAAGCTAAGTGTTTCACAAAATCTGTTACTTTACAGAATTGAAGGCATGAATAATTAATTAAAGTAATATTTATTTGAATTCAAAGAACATTTATTAACGTGCAAAAGACAAATAGTAACAAAAACAACAATGGCAATAATAAAAGAAAGTGGACGAAGGCAGATCCCAAAAAGATGTGAATCTTGTGACGAGGTCTCACAGGAAATCTAATAGAATCAGGTGTTTGGATGTTCGGACCCTTTCACACTGTGTAATAAGCCGACATTCGCAAATTACAGAAAATCTGTTACTGTTACTTTACACATGGAGGTAAACATGCTTTACAATTACAGAATTGAAGACATGAATGGTTAATTAAATAATAGTTATTTGAATTTTATAAGGTCTCACAGAAAGTCATTTTGGTGTTCCTACCCTTTCACACTTACAATATTAAAGCTAACATTTGCAAATGTTGTATCAATGATCTCAAATAAGCTGTGTGAATGGGGCTTTACTGCATTAACGGTCAGTTTAACCTGTGTGGTTCTCTTACTGCTTTCTCCTGTTGGAATTGTACTGTAGTGCAGACTATTGTACATTATTGCTACCCGTAAAATAAACTAATTAATAAAAGTTTTTAAAATTGATAATAATATAATTTTTATAGTATTGATCATTCAAAATGTGTCATCAACACTTCATGATATATCATTATCATTTATGATATCATCAATATCATTTATGTCATCTTTATTATCATCAAATATCACCACTTCACACTTCTCTATCTGCAGTTATCTTCATTCCACAATAAATGTATTATAATACTGTTTGTTTAAAACTGTATAAGTACTGTAGTTGTCACCTTTAATATTTACTAATCATGATTATTTGTTGTTTTTCTTCATGACAATTAAGCTCTGTCTACACTATCAAACTTTATGACATGACAAACAAATGTGATGTGCCCATAAATTGACATGATGATGTCATTACTACCATATATGGGCACATCACACTTTTTTTTCAAACTAGTTTGATAGTGTAGACAAAGCTTAGTATAGTTCTGTTTGCATGTTTCATACTGTACTGTAACTACAATATATTATATTCATATGTTTGATTATTTATCAAACATAATATAAACTATGCCCAGAACTTACTCAGCAAGTTCAGGGCCAACAGCAGCGTCGGATCTGCATTTTGCACAGGTTTGAAGCTTGTTTCAAGACCTCTGAGATGATGAAGTATATTGTAAGCCCAGGCTTAAACTTTGTCAAACACTGTATATTAGATTATACAGTGTTTATTGGAGAATTTGTGAGTCATGATCAATTCGGCCTTGTGCCCATAATGTGTAGTGTCTTCTAATTTTATCATTGTAGTAACTGTTGTCAGAACTGTTACTATTATTGTACCACTGCTGTTACTACATTTGTCTGATATATACCATTCATTTCTGCATGTTTTGCATCCAAAGTTTTTGATTCATTTTTCTCGTTTCTAACAATTTGAGATTCTTCCATCTTTATTGAGCTTAGAGTACAATACAAATAACATTTAAAAAAAACAACAAAACATTACAAACAGAATGATGATAAGATGATTATAAGATGGCCAAATAAATTTTATAAAACATTACAATTGCAAAAGTTAGGACATAGAAAAGTTCATTCACCCCCTCTAAACCCTATTTAAAAATCCTGGATTCATCACTGAATCTGTTGCATAGTTTTTTAATGACTCTATGAATATTAAAACATTAAATAAATTATAGTACAAACTACAAGATTTATTTTCCCTTTTGAATGTTTTAAAACAAATACTTTGGTATGATTCTTTGAACTGCATCTATAATTTATTTCAAAATTTCTTTTTAATATTGCAATGGCAATATTCGCACAGTATTGCTTTTTACCATGCACTCAAAATATTGTTGCACAAAAAAATATTATCATTCACTCAAAATATTTGTACTACTATATACTCAAAACCATATTAATCCTACCGGTATAATTTAAGATGTATTGCTCCCCAAAAACATGAAATATGAAGATTAATAAATAGACTTTGATTAGGCCATTATGTACTGTAGTTTTAACAAACTTAATCACTTCCGTAGAAAAAAAACCCCAAAAAATAATATTTTCACTAATGAAATGACAAAATAAACGGTTAAATTCAACCAAAATCCCATTGGCTGCCAGCCAATTTGATTATTTTTTGCTTAAAATTATAGTTTTTCAGGTAAAATATTTTTTTTTTGATCCAATTTTTGGGAAAAGTTAGTAACTATTATATGACATTAAAATGGCATATTCAACAAAAAGGGGGGACAATACATCTTTAATACAAATACATTATTAATTAACATTCTTTTTATTATATAGCACTTTAAAAAATGATGTTCAAGTCTGCGTATAAATAGATCACAGAGTATTAAGTGTTTCATTGATAATGCAATCTGCTTCTCAACTGAGTAGTTACTGTTAGTATCCATGCATCATAGCCTCCAGGGGACATGCATAATTTTTAATTTAAACAGTTAGTCCTGACTACGTTAGTCGCCTAAATCACAACCAATTTGGTTGCGTACAATTTCTTTTTCATCCCATTAATGAGTGGTGGTACAGAGTAATTTTTAATGAGTAGATATCAGTACTCTTTTTTTTTTTAAGTTTTTTTTTTCTCTAATTGCGATTCAAAGGTTCAATGGGATAATTATTATTGACTATTTAAGTGTACTGTATAATTTGTGAAATTGTTTTTTATACATTTCCTTGAAGGATATAAAGTTGTATGAGAGATTTGCTCATAAACAGAAATAAATACACATTAATAAAATAATAATTTACATAGATAGGAACGGTGTTTGAGCAATTGAATACTCCTTATTGTCTTTTCAAGTTTTGAATAGACTTGTGCTAAATTTGTAAATGTTGTAGTTATTAAATCAGCTACATTTTCTGGGTATTTTTTACTATTATAAAAGTACATGATTATTTGTTAAAAATCAAGTATGGTATACTTTCACAGGCCTTGTCTTTTAAGGCACTCACCTAACACACTCCTAAACTGCCCTTGAGGAGTGCGATTTACAACACGCTTAAATTTGGGAAACTACCACACACCAAAATGCAAACAGCACACCTACAACATCCCTGAATGTATTGAGGAGTGCAATTTGTAGCACACCTATAATTTTCAAAAGACAAGGCCTGCTTTCAAGTAAAATCAATTCCTGCACAACAACAGAGTGTAAATTGTTCGCACCGCTCCTTAAGGCAGTTACATTCAAGAGAACGGAAGCATTAGGAAACAGTTACCATGCGGTAGCTTATAGGTTACTAAGGCTGAAAAAATGGGTGTTTGGAAACTCGGACTGGGTATGCGCACACCTCAAACCATGTCTGGGAAAAGAGAGTCTATGAAAACATTTGATAAATATTGAGTGAGATGAGTTGCGTTTTTTGTAAGAAAAATTTCTTGTTTTGAAATGGGTTGTGTTTTGTCATATTTTAAGTTTGTTTTTGTCTGTATACTGGGTTCTCTAGAAGAACAGTCATTGAGGTCCTTCAGTTTAAAGGAGAAATTAATTATTATATTTTTCTATATTCACAGTACCCGACACATGAATTCTATGGTCTTGGAGATAAGGTACGGTTTTTTAGACATGATCCAAATAGTGCAAATATACTACAGCTCATTACATCGCCGAATGAGATTACAGATGGCTCTGTGGTAGAAGCTGTATTGTCAGGTATGTTACTATTGAGCATAGTTTACCATCGCCACACCCTTATTTACCTCTTATGCCTTCCATACATATATACAAATTTCCCTATGTTTACAATTCATTATTAACTATGGCCACACCCATTTTTACATCTTTGTACTTCCATACATAGAACACAGGCACATGAGGTTAAAAAGTTCCTAATTCAATCCAACCTGAAGATCAGTACAACAGTACACTGGACATCTTTGGGGCTGAACAAGTGTTCCCCTTAATAGGGGCGTCCCTTGAATAGGAATTGGTCTTTTTTACATTACATTTCAATTTATATAGCGCCTTTACAAGGATCAAAGCGCTTTACAATGACCGATCATCTGGTGAACATAATTATTCCGGGAAAAGATGGGTTTTCAAGAGTTTTTTGAAAATTATAATTGAAGATGAGTCATGAATTGTGCTTGAAAGGTTATTCCAAAGGTCTGGGCCTAGCTTTGAAAATGAATGTTCACCAGATGATCGGTGAACACGAGGAACATTGAGTTTAGTCGGATCGTGTTCTGACCTAAGACCTGCTCTTTGACAATTATACCTACTAATTAAGTCACACATGTAAACCGGTGCTTGACCATTTACGCAATTATAAACTTGAACTAAAATTTTAAACTTAACCCTTTGTTCAACTGGCAACCAATGCAATTCTTTCAGAAGCGGGCTAGTATGAGTACGCCGTCTTAATGTTTTTTGCTTCTCGTTCGTTGCACATGAAAGTGTCCCCTTAATAGGTGTCCCCTGAACAGGGTGTCTCGAAAAAGGGGTTCTTCTCGGGAATAGTCCCATGAAAAATAATTTTTGCTTTATCCGTTATAAGTGGTCAAAAACACCTTTCAGCCGTGTCAATTTATATTCACTACAGAACTTCAGTCTTATATTACAGTATGCAGTACAACTCAACTGTTTAAATTAAGGCCAATAAAAACACATCTCAACATTGTTTCTATACAAGATTATGTGATTGATTGACTCTGTTGCCTGTAATAAGCACTGAATTGGTTTCAAGTAATCAATGTTTTAAGTAATGAAAGTAAGCACGACAAAGCACAATGATTTGACCTTTGAATTATCATATTTAAATGTACTACTACTACTTAGGCCTACTATATAATTTGTACACTATATCATGCACAAATAGCCAATGTACAGTAATATAGTCAATATTAATATGAAGACCCTCATATTTGATGACATAAAAGGTTTTTTTATTTTAGTTATTTTAATTTATTTGGTTTAATGTGTTATTATACAATTTGACCCATTTATAAAAAATAATTGTGCAATAAAAAAAATTTTTGATGATTTTTTTTGTAGCCGACGCGACAGTAGAAGAGATGCAAATCAGACCACACACACTGTATGTTCACTCGTACAAAGTACCAACATTCTGTGACTTCTGCGGCCAGATGCTTTTTGGACTTGTCAAACAGGGTATCAAATGTGATGGTAATAAATTGTTTGATTATTATTTGCTGAAAATCATTCCCTGCCAATATTTGGCTAGTTTTAAATTATATTACTCAGGGCTAGGTTTGTATACAATTCTGTACGTTAAACTAGTAATTAGATATGAACGTGTGCGATTTTTCGACAAATCTTCATCTGGCAATAACTTGAGGTTAGTGATTGCTAGGCGTAGCTTTGCTAGTTGTAAAGCAACGCCCCCTATTGGCAAACCTGGTCTGTGATTTGCCATTTTTAGCTATTCCTACAGTAGCAACCACTAACATCCAGTCATTTCTAGATGAAGATTTGTTGACAAGAAGTTGAAATGTAAAGAATTGTATACAGATATTTAATATAAAACCAGATTAGAACATTTTTCAAAGAGCTAGGTTTTTTTTAATGTCAATTTATTCTACTGCAGTAACAACATTTGTTTTCTTCTCTCTTGACATTCCATTACCGAAGTCTATGTTTCCCATAGCTATGCACAATCTATAATGCATACAAAACTAAAGATTTTGATTTTGAAGTCCCTGGATATTGCTTCAAAAGTGCTGGTATTCCCTGCATATGTACCATCAATTCCCTATGTACAATATGCATTCAACCATAAACATTTCAGGTCCCTGGATCAAATAAGATTACTCCAGTTGGTCATATACATTATACACACCATTTTGGGGCCCCTGGATGTGTCCCACTGCATGCCTGGTGGTAGCATATACTGTACTATTAATTTTATTCAGAATTTATTGACAGTTTATTTATTTAGAGTTAAAGAACTAGGCACACTATTTGAAAAGAGTAGGGGATCGTCTCTCGGTATGCTGCTGAGGAGACTCTGCAATGCTAGCTTGTGCGAGTTTGTAGAGGGCCTAATCCAGTTTCCAGTTTAAACGAATGAGGATGATTATAATTATTTAACGTTCGTCTTAGTCTGTATGTGTTAGATTAAATGTTATATACAAGACACATTCCATGGTTTTTGATAAATTGTTCTTTAGTTTACTGATTAGTTTAATTTATTCTTTATATTATTTTATTTATTTTTGAGTGTTAAATCTGAATTAACTAAATTGAACACATGATCATCAAATGTTTGATGTGTACTGTAGGGTTTTTTTGTTGTCAAAACTTGGAATATTAAAAAAGGTTTTTTTAGTAGTGAAGAAGTACATAGAGTATCTAGTACAGTTATTATCTACTCCGTAATATAACAAAGTCTATGACAAAGTCTACACAATTTTCCAATGATTGTAGGCACTAATATTGTAGGTGTACTGGTCTGCCAGAACCTGGAGGAGAAGAAAGGATTATTCCTAGAAAACCCTAATTGCATGCACACAGCAACTCGTTGTAAACCATGTTAACAAGGACATTCTTTTTTGTAGGATGTGGATGTAACTATCATAAAAGGTGTGCTTGGAAAATCCCAAATGACTGTACTCTATCTAAGATACGGCGGCCATCGTTGTCTGTAGGCGGTAACGTCAGTCTCCCGCTTACGGCAATGTCACAAGAAAGTCTTTCAGGTGGCCCTGCAGATGAAACCACGGTAAAAGTCAGTACTTAATTTTGTAAAATTCGGTGGCGGTATAAAATAATGGTGAAATATGTCCTCCTCATTCAGGTATTATACTAGAGAGTCAAATTATGTAAACCACCTACATAAATCACAGCCTTGTTTTTAAAAAATAGAGCACGGAATTGTCACTGAGGATGTCTTAAACTGTTCACATAAAAGTATCGTTTATTGCACCATGCTATATTAAAACACAGGCTTTCTGGACTGTCTGACATTCTGAATGTGTTGTTAATGGTATATAAACAGATCTTGCGGATATTTTGGACTTCAAGAAAAGTCTGGTTTTGGGAGAGTTTCCTTTCTAAAGCTCTGTCTACACTATCAAACTAGTTTGACAAAAAAGTGTAATGTGTCTAAATATGGTAGTGATATGACCAAATATAGTAGTGATATGACATCATCATGTCCATGGGCACATCATATTTTTTTGTCACATAAAGTTTGATAGTGTAGACATAGACTGTTTGTTAAATATTACTGTACATTTATTCCACTACTTGTGGAAGTAGTTTAGGATGGGCATTTTTACCACTTCCTATGTGCATACAATAATTGAAAAATAATCAAACTCCATTATGTTTCCTTTCAGAGCTTGCTCTCTAGATCCTCGGATTTTAGTAAAGAGAAGAGGTCGAACTCGTGGAGCTGTCGACCAATCGGAGTAGACAAAGCTTTGGCCAGTAAGGTCAAAGTTCCTCACACATTCGTGATTCATAACTACGCCAAACCGACAGTTTGTCAATTTTGTAGAAAACTGTTAGTTGGATTATTTAGGCAAGGGATGCAGTGTAAAGGTATGTATAATTTATATTGACTAGCAAATATACCTGCCCCAGAGCGGGTTTCATATGCAGTTTAAAACAGATTCATACTCGTATAGCTATATATAGGATTACTTTACCAAAGTTTCAGCTCGATCGGAGCAATTTTGAAATTTTACCTTGACTTTTGATCTTGGGTGGCACCCTCTTCGATATAGGCTTCTCTGTTCTCGGGATTGCTTTACATGAGACACCTTGTTTCTGAATAAAGACGGACAGACACACAGAGATTTGGTGAAATATAGTTAGATAAACTTGGACATATATATAGAGATTGTTGAAATTTACAGGCATAGAAGAAAGTCAATTTTTAAACATAAAGATAATGAAATCTGTGAAAATGAGAAAAAAGCCACCCCAACTGAGATTTGAACTTGAAACCTTCTGTTTGATATGTCTTAAACATTCACCCGAGCTTTCACGGTATTGTTCAAATTCGATTGGATAGCAACTCTTTAACTCGGCATGGTACGGCGGAAAATCACTAGTTCTCAATTGTATGCACGTGCAACAGAGATAAAATTGATAAGCCCTCATCTTTCAGATAATTATTATTAATATTCATGTTCTCCAAGTACTGTACTCTCATTAGCCCTGACAAAAGAATAGTGTTTTCCGAAAGCTTAGTACATTTTCAAACTGTTTACTTTACCGTTTTGATTTAGCCTTTTGCTTATTCAATTTACTGTATATCTCCATTGAGATAGCCGCTGTTGTTTTCTCAGTAATTTGCCTAGTATTTAGATATTAATATTGTACTGTACCAGCATCATACGATCACATACTCTATCAAATAATAAACAACTGGAATGTTATACAGAACTAGTACTGTATAATAAGATATGTAATTTGAATATAATCATCAATGATTCTATTTTGGGAGCTCTACGGAAATTTGAAAATAAAATATTTTCACAGTAAAATGTTATTTTATATTTCTAATTGCCGTATTTCCCCAGGTATAATCCCACCTTGGGTATAAATAATCCCATTCTCGACTTTATGATCATCTGAATATGGCTATAGATAGCCTAGATCATAGCCAGAAGGAGTGTCATCTTCGGGGGATAGTCGCAACAAGGTTTTACCATTAACTTCTGGGGGAAGGATCGTTAATTAATAATTGTTATTAATATTTCTTTGACAAAGGAATAGTGTTTTTTCCGAATTCTTTGGACTTCATTCTGGCTATTTCACTTTACAGTTTTCATTTAGTTTTTTGCTTATTTCATTTTTATTTCAACCTCTGATACCCATAGCATTTTCATTTTTCAGTAATTTGGATTTAATATATATTTAAAGTCCCATTCCCTACGTTTTTTCGATCTAATTTAAGGTCACAAACTGCACTTTATGTAAAATTAAATACTATGTGGAGCTATTGCGATACAAATTCTCTCTTTTTCATCATATTTTACTATAAAACGTACATTTAAGACAAGGAATGATAGGGTTAAATGTTTTTCAAGTAATTTTGTTTTACTTGAATTGTCCAGGTATCGACTACTATACTATAAAATCTTTAGTAAACTCGCAATAAATCAATTTTTAAAGCTCTGTCTACACTATCAAACTTTATGTGACAAAAAAATGTGTTATGCCCATATATGGACACGATGATGTCATATCACTACTATATTTGTGCATATCACTACCATATTTTGTCAAACTAGTTTGATGATGTAAACAGAGCTTGAAGAATTAAGAAGACTGAATCAAATAATCAATTTTTTCTGATCTATTTAACATAAGATTTGAAAACTACATTATGTTTTATTCATGAAATTGGTATATCATTACCCGGGTATAGATTATGTGAATGAATATGCCATTGTATATCTTTATGTTAATAGCACAATAAGCTCATTCTTTCCATAAGGACTTGCGATAAAATGAATTACTTTTTCATATATTAGCATATGTGATATTAAAATCTTTCATTCTACTACACTGCAATGTTCAGAGTAAATCAAATCTGGTAACGATTAATGTATTTTTGCATATCGCATAAATATTTATTTATTTCAACAATATTTTACGAGTGGTCCATCTAGATCATTAGAGACCCTCACAAAAATACAATATGACAAGATATAAACATGCAACAAATAAAATTTAATTTAAAAAAAATAGAATTTATAAAGATAAATAAATTAAAATAATGTACAAAATAATTAGGGATTTTTTTAGGGATTCTGGAACATCCAAAATTTTGACCACCTTGCATGGTATTCCAAATGAATTAAGGCTCTTTCACACCTGTTCAGGCACGGTTCCGGTCTGGTGAATCGAACATCAATGTTTCATTTTCACGACTCTCCACACGGCTATGTGCCAATCGATATGCGCATAGCCACGTAAAAACGAAACATTGACGTTCGATTGGATTTACCGGCGCCGAGCCGGAACCGTGCTGGAACAGGTGTGAAAGACCCTTTAAGCCAGCCTAAATGCAATGAACCGTGAAGTTGACCAATGGCTTGGGAAATGAAGTACTATCAATGACTCGTCCGAGTGGGCATTTGGAACGCAGGTGTAGTAAACACACTGGATTCTTGGGAACATTTATATCCCCATAATTCATTAAAAAATGTTTTTTTGTTTTGTTTCTAGATTGTAAGTTTAATTGTCATAAGAAATGCTGTGATAAAGTTGCTAAGGACTGTCTGGGAGAAGCAGCACTCAGAGAAGGTAATCTTAAGAAATCTATGCTGAAAATACTGTGATACATTTGATTGCTGCAGTACATTTGATTGCTGCAGTACATAATACATTCATTCTGCATATATATATATTTATATACCAATGTTTTTTGCCTGCAATTTATTTTTACAAATTGTATTTTAGTTTTTCTGGTGTATGATAGAATTCTTTTGCATTTTTCAATGATACAGATTCTGATATCCTTTTCACACTCAATTTAAAAACAATGTATTCAATTTTCTGCCTAGTCCAAATTGAATTCAGTTATGCCTCTCGTTCGTTAGTTTATTAAAAAAAATAAAAAACTTTTATAATGGAAAGTTAATATTATTGGAATTCAAAGAATTTTTAAAACATAATCTAAATTATTATTATTGCTTTTAAAATTTATAAATTATCTACATATTGTGAAAAGGTTATTAGATTACACTTTTTTTTACTGTAGTGTTATTTGTGGTATTCTGGTTGCATGTTGGTTTGGTAGCACTCAATGGCTGTTAGATTTTCTTTATGCGTAATGCGTAGGATTGTGGTTTAAACCATTTTACAATAGGGGTGTCATTTCTGTTGTTTATTGAACCATAATAATCAGATGTTATAATATGCATGAATGCTATTGTTATGGTAACAGTTATTCACATAGGTAAACAGGATAACAAAAACTTTTAAATCAAATAATAGGACAGTACAGTAGTACTGAATATACTAAGACCTCAATATTTGAAAGACACTTTCATCCATGGTAAAACCATTTGAAATACTTAATACTAAAAATACTGTAATAATAAATATGTAGATACATTCATTTTAGTATTATAAGAGATACCATAGCTGCAAACCAAATAAAAAGTATGGCACCATTCTTTTCAAGAAAACAGCCTTTGCCCCGCCCGCGCCAACGCTATCCCATTCCACACTATCCCCATCTTGGACATCATCCACATAAAAGTAATTGTCAACATCATAAATGTACATCTTGCTTAAAATTAAACCAGGTTTGTTGAAGAATACAAATAATCTGACGATGAACACATCTACTGCTGCAAATTGTGGTGTGTGAATGTACGCCATTAAGCTCTGGAAAAAATGTGATGTACCCATATATGGACATGATGAAGTCATATCACTACCATATTTGGGCATATCACTACCATATTTGGGCACATCACACTTTTTTTGTCAAACTAGTGTGTGTAGACAAACCTTTAAAAGTCATAGCTATGTCTTTCAAATCATATACATCAGCTATTGTATTTAGTTGATTATCCAATTAAAAGAGAATTTAGTGTAATTATTAGTCTATTACGTGACTAGCTTACCTGGATGAACCGACATAGGCCTTTTCCCCTTCAAGGGGAGAACATAACCGACGTCTCGTGGAATGGTGAGGTATGCATGGGCGTTGCCGCCCACCTGAGGGCGTGGCGCATGGGCGGTACCACTGTCTTGGAGGGGAGTTCATGAATAAAATTTTACTTTTCGGTTATGTTCTCCCCTTGAAGGGGAAAAGGCCTATGTCGGTTCATCCAGGTAAGCTATCACTCATAGACTACCAACACCACTATTGGTTTGTGTAATTTCATACAGCGGTGAGTGGTTTGGTTTTTTTTCTGGGAAATCCATTTTATTGCATTCTTTAGGTTCTCTGTTTTTCAAGACGGTTTGGACTGTGGGTGTAATTTTTTGGTAGTTACCTGGTACCTCCTAGTGTCCTGATGGTGGAAGGGGTTGAAGCCGGATATTCTAGGCTGAAGATTATTCATTTGATCATCTGTTTTAATCTATCTATCTACATCTATATTTCCTCCATGTTTTAACCATTAATTTATTAGGCTTGTTTGTGCTTTTGATTGTCAATGTTTCAAACTGACTATTGACACCAACATTTTGTCTAATCAGAATATCTAACTATATGCTTCTATTTTTATTGAGTTTTCAACACTCTGTGTACTGTCTGCTGTGTATAAATCATGTTACTCTTGACTATCTGAGGTCTTTTGTGTGTTTAACCTGTGTATTACTACCGAGCCTCAAGCTGTAGTACTCGTAAATAGTTTAAACTTCATTCAGAGTAGGGTGCTTGGCTTTTTAGCATTAATTAGTGTTTTAAAGTTTCTTAATACTAGAATCTCTTCTGGTGATGGGTATTTACAATTTTTATACTAAATTTTCATTCGATAGATAACCTTTACTAGATTTAAAATGTGTCGTATAAAATTGATAGAGTAGAATGTGTGGTGTTTTCTCAGGGTCGTGCGGTAGTCTTAAAGAAACGGATGATGGTCAACCTGTGTGGTATGTGTCGTCTATGAGTCAAGAAGGTAGGTAGTTCGGTTTGCTGATCCTAACCTTTTAATAACACAGTTCTATGCTGCTTCAAGTCCCACTCACATCAGCTAATAATTAATATCGTATTAATTTGTTTGTGTCTACTGCTATGAAAGATAGAGGTGGATTTTTCAGCATGAAATGATAGCTTATGTGAAGTAACTACCCTTACTGCTGTTTATAAGGAGTTGCAGATATAACCACATAGTTCTATCAAAGAAAACACTTTTGCACTCAAAGTGGTTACAACCACTGGCAAATAGCATGAAATTAACAACCTCTCATTATCCTGTATTATCTTCAAAAACATCATTTTATTTATTTTTTCATCATCAATAACATCACATTATAATGACAAACAGCATCATTGTCATCACCATCATCATTATCACCAACTTAATCATTGTCATTATCATCATCGTCATCATTATCACCAACATAATCATTGGCATTATCATCGTCATTATTATCACCAACATAATCATTGTCATCATCATCGTCATTATTATCACTAACATAATCATTGTCATTATCATCATTGTTATCATTATCACCAACATAATCATTGCCATTATCATCATCGCCATAAACATAATCATTGCCATTATCATCATCGTCATTACCATAAACATAATCATTGTCATCATTGTCATCATCATTGTCATCATATCACCAACATAATCATTGCCATTATCATCATCGTCATTACCATAAACATAATCATTGCCATTATCATCATCGTCATTACCATAAACATAATCATTGTCATCATCATCATCATTGTCATCATCACCAACATCATTACTATCACCATTGTCGTCATCATAATTTCTGTTATACCTCTTACTAATATAATGCTATGACTTAAATATACTACTATTTTTGCCACTAACAACACTAGCCAGAGTGACATCATTGTCTGATGTCTATTTTAAGCACTGTATTACTTTTAACTGATATTTGTGAATTTTTTTGTTTAGTCGTTTTTAAAATGTGTAGTATAATCACACATTAACAACCATCTATATATACTTCATTTAATTATGGAAACTATAAGTACTTACAAGTAACGGTAAAAGAGATGTCCTTAGCTGCAAAAAGGAAAGTTTTTAACACTTTAATGTTAAGTGGCTAGATTTCTAAGAATTTATATATAGTCAACACTCTCAAAACTGGAAAATTTCCCAAAACCATCCATACATTTGAGTCTACTCTATTTGAATAAAGAATGTTCTTAGGGTGGGTACAATTTTAAATGATTCAAACTTGAGCATTACAATTGTACGGCGACCCCGCCCACATCTGCACAGCTTAACAGCATTCATGTGCACCCATCGCTATCTACATGTAAATGGAAAGTAAATCCAGTACAGCTAGAAGATTATACCAACTAGTCATGTTGGAAATATTTATTATTTTTGTAATTTTTTTAGTTTTTGTTTCTTATTGATAACAATTATTTTATTATTTAGTTTCAGTATTGATTGTACGACGCCCGTCCTTCCATAGTTCCAATTCTGCCGGTCAATATGCTTGACTAACATACACAGTACAGTGTTTGTAATCTCTCTAACAAAATTCCGCGTCTAACAAGTGTTCTATTTAACATAATAAATTCAACAATTTGTAATATTAAATTAACACGATGCGATACTAAAACATTTAACATCAGAAACGTTAAATTTGATTACTTTTATATAATAATTATTTTTTATCAACATTGTCATGTTCTCGTCATCATCATTGTCATCATCATTGTCATCAACATCACTAATGGTGTCAGTGAGTTTGCACAAAATTGTTCCGATTGACCGAGCAGGTCAATTGATTTGCATGAATGAGCACATTACAACATGTACAATGCAGTACAAATGTCTAAAAGGTGCTTATTTCAATTAACATAATTGAATGCAAGAGGTTTGCCATACTATCATAGTACATTTCTCATCATTATCATCCTCGTTATCATAATCATTATTACCATTTCTACTATCGACTTATTATGAAAACTTGGACAATTTTGATTTTAGTATTTTTGTTTTTTTTTATTTAATTTGTCAACCGTTTTCAAATTTAATATACTGTATGTATACATTAAAAAGATAAATCTAGATATTCCTTATGGGTGTTTCCATTCAAGAATTGTCTTGTATCTATTTCAGGAAAAACGTTTTTTAACAATTTGTTGCTACTGTACCAGGGCAGATCCGTTAATAAAATCCTGGATTTCACCTTGTTCTAGATTAATGCACATCAACAAATATTATAACATAAGATTACATTGTATACATAGGAGAGAAAATATAAAGAGGACATTTAATTGACTTTTGTTCCTCGTTATACCAGTTAAAATTTAGATTCCATGAAAAGTGTGGGTGGAGTAGAGATTGGAGTTTTTTATCAACAGGTTACAGGTGGGCATACCACTATAACTAGGGGAGAAAATACAGTACAAGAAGTATATTATTTAATAGTACGCGTTGGTGCCTAGTGCCATTTTAGAACTGAATGTATGTTTTGCATTTGTAATTCAAGCTTTACTCCATGATTCAAGGAAGAACAATGTGTATTTATCATGGAACTGTAATGTTTACCCATATCTATCTATAGGTTGAAATTAATTCAAAGTGGCCTTTAGATTTCTTTGTAATACTATATTAGGTTGTTTAAATTGCACATACAGTACTAACAAATTTAAAGAATAAAACTCATTCAAATCTGATCTCATGTTTAGGTTCAGTCAACCTATTATCTAAAACTACTTTTAGCGCTCACATGTTATAAACAATCAGTTTTTTTTTTAAAGTTGGAATTTCTGAGTGTCTAGATTTAGATCATTTGTTATTGGTGTATAATTGGGGTTGGTTATACCAGGGAAGAGTGCACACTCTTCCCTAGTTATACTGTATAGGGTTAAGATTCTTGCCTATTTCCAAGCTCCTGGGTTCAAATCCTAAATGAGTAGAATTAGATTAGAAAATATTAATGTAATTCTCATCCTGTGACTGATTGATATTGTATGGATCATTTGTGTGTAAAGCACTTGGAAACAATGTATTAGACGATATAAGACTACCATTATTATTATTATAAATGCTGAAAACAAAAAACAAAACAAAAATATAAAAAAAATAAGATAAACAATTTAATGAATATTCGTTAATATCTACTTGTTGTTTTCATTCAATTTATAATAGAATAAAAGCTGACCATATGTTTATGCTGTGGTTTGTAAATTTTAATATGTTACTTACTGTGGACTCTGCCAAAATTAAAATTCTCTTATAACCGTAGACACTCCCAACCCATTCAAAAGGCATTATATGACTTTAACACAGGAGACCAGATATTTTGGCCAGACGAAGAGTTAAAGGAAGAGTTAACTGAAATTAAATTTTAATTATATTTTTATATTCAAATTATCCCAGAAAATATTATTATTGATTTTTGAAAGAAATATTGACCTGATAAAACTGCAAAAGAAAAACACTGTTGACCAGAAGTCCTTTGTCTTGTGTTTCTGGTTAAATTAGCTGTTTACCTTGTTGTTTATTTATAAACAAATCATTGTTTTTGTTAAATTTGTTCTGGTAAAAGTGAATAATTATATTGAAATTTTAAAATATATTCAAAAATTGATTTTATCTGCCTTTATTTTTTAAGTTTTGAATCGAGTAATTTTTTATTTAGCTATTATATCTAAATTTTTGTAATCCGATAGTACTTCACTGTAGGTTAATTATCTATCCCTATGAGTTTTATAACAACAATGGTTTGTGGATAATCATAGGTAATTAGCTGTATGGTATTATGTAATACTAAATTACCAATTTCCACTGTAATTCATGCATTGTTGAAACAGCCACTGATTCAATTTCAACGATGTTTTGTTAACATTCAAACTAATGTCTTGCCTGTGAAATGATGATGGCGCTATGAAGGTTTTCAGCTATTCTAATGTACCTAAGATGATATAAGCTGATAAGATATGTTTTATTACTATATTGTGGAATACATACAGCTGGCTATTATTTATGTCTAACCAAGGAGGTTAGTTATTTTAGATACACTGAGAGGCTCCTTAAGTTTTTGTATTTTGTGGCATTTGATAATGTGTACATTCAATTTCGTATTTATTATTTGGAATCCTTCATGGTTGATGGTTAGACATAGACAGATAACCATTATAATATCTCTATGCACAAACTAGCATTTAAAACCTTAGGTTCTCGAGATTTAAATTTTTTTTCTGTGGCTGTGAAAACTGTAAATTGGAATTGTGGGCTGGCTGCAAACAATGATGGTTTCTCTGTACGTATTAGCAAACTTGTAATTTGCGACGACTTTGCCTAGACCTAGAACCCACCAAAACCGTGTTTTTTTTTTCTGCGAGAAGGAAACATGTTCAACTTCCCACAAAATAAATTGACATGGCCTGACATGTTTCTAGGTCATTGGTCGTCTCAAAAGCTCTTTTATATTAATATCTGTACTGTATCAACCATATTACAGTTTGTCATCTTCTATACATTGAGGTAGGGAGTGTTCGTATAGAAGTTCAATAGGAGAATAATGTATATGTTTGTAAGCCCACTTGGTATGGTAATTCAAGAAGTAATGATATTAAAACACATTACACATTAAAATATGTAAAATAATTAATTTAGCATTTTCTGAATTAACAGAAATTATTGATATTACCGTATATCCTCTGGTATAATCCCACGCCTTAGAACACAGAATTGGGTCGACTTTGGGGACGGGGGTGAGGTGGAACTATACCTGGGGAAACCCTAGTTCAAGCATTTCATGTAAAAACTCATCCTAACTAGCCAGACCAAAGGTCAATACTATACTAATACTACTATACCCGGATATGTTTGTGACTTATTGTAAGGGGTAGAATTAGAAGTGGGATTACACCCGAGGATATACGGTAATATTTAACTATTAAAACCTGAGAAATTCAAACTAAGTCTTGATTATTGGAACTTGTTTGTGTCAACAGGAGATGATGAATTTCCTGAAAAGCCTACATCAGTTGATGAGGATCAGGAAACCAGTAGTTCGTTAGCGGAGAGCATCACAAGTGAATTTGAAAACGTTGAAGAAAAAGAGGAAGGTAGTAGTACACCAGATACCGAAAGTACTCCGCAACCATTGAGGTAAACTACAGTGAAGCTTGGTTTCCACTAGCGACGCAACGCAAGGACGTAACGTATGTAATTTGACCAATCACAAGCGATGGATGGAACATTGGCTTGTCATTAGTCAACTTGCTTGCAGTGCGCGTACATCCTTCCGTTGTGTCTCTAGTTGGAACCACGCTTTAGGTATACCATTGCTACAAGGCAAAAGAAAAATTGCCAAAACCATAGACAGAGACAGAAATATAGAAATATACCAATTCCAAATTCTGTTTTAAATAATATGTCTTATTTATCGCTTCATGCATAAAGCGTCTTATATTATTACCCCGGTTATATTTGGATCAAACACAAATGAAAACATACTCCCATAATGCAGCCTTAGTGCAGTTGTGTTTTTACCTTTATACCGGGTACCCATTTGTACAACTGGGTAGAGAGAGGCAATGTAGGTAAAGTGTCTTGCCTATTAAGGACACAAGCAATGCGATGGGCATTGTACTTGAACTCCCAGTAGTCCAACACATTCTGTCACACATCCTTTCTTGGTCTTCATATAGTAGTTGCATTTTTCTTATATTATATTATAACATTTTTAAACTGGTTCTACATCTGTAATGAATGAATGGGTATAATTCCCTACCTAAGATTTTAAAGGAATATATATCTGGATCAAGATTTTGACCCATAACCCGGGATTAGGAATGTGAATCTTATCACCAACCTTTAGTCTAATATATTTAAGCAATTTATTTTTTTTTTCTTTCAGTCCAAACGAGAGTAACAACATTCCCCTGATGCGTATTGTGCAATCTATAAAACAGACAAAGAGAAAAGGATCGCAAGTCCTTAAAGAAGGCTGGATGGTACACTATACCAGTAGAGACAATATGGTAAAATATTTTCTTACTTTTAATTTAAAACTGTGAATATGCTTACGAAAATCCTCCGTATCCAGCGTCTGCCTCTTCCAATTATTCGTTATTCTTCAAAAGGCAAAATCAAACCAAACAATTGAAAACCTGTTGTATACTTTACCCTACATGCAAAGGGTAAAATGTGAAAGTTCAGGCTAAAATTAATATTGAAACATTAAAAAAAATAGGTCAGTGGCGGATCTAGAGGGAGTAGGGTGTGAATATGGTGGCTAATCATCCTCCTTAATTCTAAAAAAAAAAGAAAAAAAGATGCAACCAACCCGCGACCGTCGCTAGACGTGTATTCAACACTCCTGACTCTTTTAATTAAGAAGAGTAGGCCTAAAGCTAGGGTTAGCATTATAGTTGTGTAAATAGGCCTACATAGTGAAAGAGCTAAGAGTTTAATTTCTATTTATGAATTAAAGAGTTTAAAAAGCAAATGTGATTTAAAATCTTGGGAAAATACCCACAAATGAGTTATTTTCAAAACATGCAGGTACATTAGCATCAAATTATGCAATAAAAAGTAAGATTCTTGGAAGTCAAGCAGTGCTTTGACAGTGATTTATTTTCATTTTCCAAGAAAATTTGTTTCATTATTGTTTTAATTAAACTAATAATAATATTTAATATTTTTTTTACAATTCATCTTGCCAGGAGCAAGTAATAGGCATGAGCCCAAACAGAAAACTGCTCTTACTCCATCAAAAATTAAGCCTCCCAGACGGGGAATTGAACCCCGGTCTTCTGCGTGACAGGCGGAGATACTTACCACTATACTATAATTTAATGTGGTGTAAATCTCTAGGTTTTATTATGATATAACATCTAGCTTTGTGAGTTTATTTTAAGTTCTGTCTACATTGTCAAACTAGTAGTTTGACAAAAAAGTGCCCAAATATGGTAGTAATATGCCCAAATATGGTAGTGATATAACATCATGTCCACATATGGGCACATCAAATTTTTTTGTCACATAATGTTTGATAGTGTAGAACAGGCTTATTTTAGGCTAATGTGGGTTGAAGAATATCTCTATGATTATGGTGAAAATTGAATTCAGCCAAGATTCATATTAATTATGCTTCAAATCCATTTTATCATAAAATTACTGTACCAATTAAAATACTGCTTCTTGCAGTACTGCAGTACCAGTATTCTGTAATCAAAATACAAAATACCTTCACAGCCACTTCATAGTGAATAACCATTACCAGCACTTAAAAATGACCATGCTCCCGACTGTGAAAGTTGCTGGTGGGCGAGATATCCCTTTGTAATGATGATGTTGGATGGTCAATGTTATCTAAAGTGTTCATTTTCAATAATAAAAGACCAATTATAATAGATTGTGCATTAGTTGTAGATTAGAACCTAATTACTCTGGAAAGTGGTGCGGTTAGCCTTGACAAATTTTTCCCACTGTTGTGTATTTGTGATTTGCACAAAGTGTTTGTAGGCTTCAAGCATGTTAATACAACTAGGAGAACATTTAAAAGCATTTGGCTTGTCCAGTTAGAAAGGTATGCTTGACCAGTTACAAAGGTGTGCTTGACCATAATGGATCAAACAGATTTGATATTTTTGCACTGATTTGCAATATCAAGGAAGCCTAACTTATTTGGCTATGCAAGGTACATGCTATAGATGCAATCTATTGTATTGCGAGAGAGACAAGTGCAAGGAAGCCTAACTCATTTGGCTACGCGAGGTACATGCAATAGACACAATCTATTGTATTGCGAGAGAGGCAAGTGCAAGGAAGCCTAACTCATTTGGCTACGTGAGATACATACAATAGATACAATCTATTGTATTGCGAGTGAGACAATTGCCAAGGAAGCCTAACTTTGAAGTATTTTGAATCCCTATGTGTGGGGTAACTAGTGAGACATTTTGAATGCCAAGTACTTTGAATCAACTGGATGCATGTGATGCCTAATATACAAGCTAGTGACATTTTGAAATACCATGTTACATACAGTACTTGCTATTAATTTGTGTTGGTCTGTGATCTGAGCGATAATAGTTATTTTGAATACCCTATTTATAAAAAAAGTTGTAAAATCAATTTGAATTAGACAGTAGATGAGCTAGCCTACAGAAGAACTTTGAACCAAACATGGCAAACTCTGCCCTACTCTTTCAAAATATTTTATTATGCAATCTGATTTTCAGTTTTTAGAGACGTAGATTTGATATTTCATTTTTCCAATTTTTTTTTCTTAAAATGTGGAATTACAGCGGAAGAGGCACTATTGGAGATTGGACAGCAAAGCAGTAACAATGTATCAGAGTGATAATACTACAAGATACTACAAGGTAAGACACTGCTTTGTCTACACTATCAAACTAAAAAAAGTGTGATGTGCCCAAATATGGTAGTGATATGCCCAAACATGGTAGTGATATGACATCATCATGAACATATATGGGCATATCACATTTTTTTGTCACATAAAGTTTGATTGTGTAGACAGAGTTTTACTGTTTTAATCTATTAGAATTTCCTAATTTAAACCCTTCATTTGTTGTACAAATGTTGCCACAAGGAGGTTTGGTGACATATACTGTACGATATAATGATATATAAGCAGCCAAAATGATGAAAATATACACAAACTAGAAGGGCAATAAGAGAGGGCAAACCTCCGTCTAGGTATATGAACATTTAATGACGTGTTCCCATACAGCTATGAAACCATACTTTAAAATCTTATGAAAATCGGGTAATAACTTTTTGAGTAATCCTGCTAATAAATACAGAAAGAAACACAAATATAACCCTACTCTGGTACAGATTCAAGTAACAATCTTCATATACATCTGGTAGCCATTGACATAAAGTTGGCATTTGGCTATTTTTGAAGAATATGCAACAGACATTGCAATAATTTACACAAAGTAATCCCTAACAAACAAATATGTTTTCATTTACGCTAATGTAGATTCAATATTGTAGCAAGTTGTTTGCGCATTCTGACCTTATATTATTGTTGTTTTTATCTTAATTAACATCTGAAGTATCTACTGTATTGTGCATCCTTTGGTTCTATCTAATTTACATTGTCAAAACACAATGGCCATATATTTTTAAATTTTAATTAAGCTGAATTCTTTGAAGCCACATTCACACTGAACTTGGATTCAATCTAAGCGTTTTATATCACACATGCACATGTATGTTTTGTTTAGAATCCGGAATGATTTAGTGTGAACTGTTTCTATTTCTAAACCCCACACAATTTTTGTTTTTATCTGGCCACCGGACTGGAATTCAAGCTCAATGCGACCATAGCTTGAACATAGCTTAAACTGTTTACGTTTTTTTTTCAGGAAATACCTTTATCAGAAATTCTCTGCGTAGAGGCAACAAAGAGCACTGCCGCTCCTGAGACCCGTGCTAGCCACTACTTCGAGATTCACACGAAAGGTGTTATTTACTACATAGGAGATATACGTAGACCCAGCACAGAACCATCGGACCGTAACATGGCGGAAACAGGACATGGAATCACGGCAGCTAGGTCATGGGAAAAATCAATCCGTCAGGCACTGATGCCAGTTACTCCACAACAGAGCTCAACAAGTGTAACTAGTACATCCAGTAACGGTAACTATCTATACTTTTGTGTTTATATTGTTATATATGTATTACTTGAATTCAACAGAATTTACGATTGTCTACATCTCACATTTTCCTGTCATACACTTGGCAGGAAACTCATGTATTTAAAAAAATTCTCTGGTATAATCTCACCAACTAGAACATGATAGTGGGCCGACTTTCGGGGTGGGACTATACCCCGGGAATCCCTGATTCAGGAAAAAACATGATTGTTAAGCATTTCTTGTAAAAACAATTCTGAACTGGCTAGAAAGAGGCCTACATCAAGACCAAAAGTCAATACTCAGGGATATGTCTGTTTGTGAAATCGGACATAAGGTAGGGAGGTGGGATTAGACCAGAAGTGGGATTATACCTGAGGATATACGGTAATCATGTATTTCTGTTTTTAGGTGTGCCTACCACTGCGTCAAAGTCTTCTCATTACATATTTAACCATGAAGATAGTGAAGAAGAGAAAAAAGATATAAGTCAAGTGTATCAGATATTTCCAGATGAAATCTTGGGATCTGGCCAATTTGGGATCGTTTATGGAGGTAGAGTTATTTTATTTTAAATATTCATTCATGCATTCATCTTTTTATTTTGGAAATACCATGATGACATAATATATCCATAACAAAAAAGAAACTTAATCTAAAAATTCATTGTACAGATAACAAAAAAAAAGAATTGAGGTTGTACAGAAACATAAAAATACGACAACCAAATACAACAGTAGGCTTACTTGGTATTACTATTTAACTATTAAAAAGGAGTGTGTAACCATTCTTGACATTTCTTTCAAATCAGGTGTACATCGAACATCAAGTAGGTCCGTTGCGATTAAGGTTATTGACAAACTACGATTCCCAACCAAACAAGAAACGCAGCTTAAAAACGAGGTGGCTATTCTTCATGTAAGTAATCTATTTCTATTGCTTGAAGGTTTGCATGGCGAAATCAAATGTTGATATAAAGTTTATGGTACACCACATATTTTAGTTCTGAAAAGAACTGTTGAGTTTCTCGACGTTTTGCTTTGATAGTCCTCGCTCCGAAAAACTCAACAGTTCTTTTCAGAAGTAATATACGTGGTGTACCACAAACTTTATATCAACATAATCTATTTCTCTTTTTTTTAAAATCTTTTGTGTGCTCGTCCCACCTTTAATGCAATACACCATACTAGTCTGAGACATATCGGAACTTATATGACTAGATTCCTCCATAATTTCTTATCTACCAGTTTTTCTTTTACATACCAGTATCCGTATGTGAGTGCTGGTCTAACATGTTGCGCAAGCCCATGTTTTGGCTGCCACAGTAGAACATCTGCAATAATTTCTTCTTTATTGCGAAGACAGTGTCCTGCAAATGTCAGTCTTCTTCTGCATATAGTACTGTATATATGTTTCCTTTAAATTCATCTTACAGAAAGTTCGTCATTGTGGCGTTGTTAATTTGGAGGGAATGTTTGAAACTCCAGAACGTGTGTTTGTTGTAATGGAGAAACTAAAAGGAGACATGTTAGAAATGATTTTATCTAGTGTAAAAGGCAGACTAGATGTTCGAGTAACCAGGTTTCTTATTCATCAGGTAAATGAAAAGAGAGAGTAAAGCCCTGTCTACACTATCAAACTTTATGTGAACATAATAAATGTGATATGCCCATATATGGATATGATGATGTCATGTCACTATCATATTTGGGCATATCACTACCATATTTGGGCACATCACACTTTTTTTGTCAAACTAGTTTGATAGTGTAGACAGGGCTTTATAGAGAACAAGTTAACCTGTAAACAGTGAAGAAAATAAAGTCGGTTGAACATTTTTAAGAGTAAAAACCAAAACCTCACTGTTTTTATTAAAAATATCATAATTTGTTGAACTTGGTGAAGATTCATGTGTCCTACAGATGTCCATATTTTCTTGACCCTTCAGTGTCCAATCTATTGCCTTTAGTCTTACAGATGCAGATTAGTATTACTAGATCAAGAATTTGAATATTTGTTTTCTAGTTGAAATGTTATTAATTCTATTGATAACTTTATTTTTTCCCTTTAGATTTTAGTAGCATTGAAATTTCTACACATAAAGAATATTGTTCACTGTGATCTGAAACCAGAGAATGTTCTATTATCATCAGAGGGTGATTTTCCCCAGGTAAGTTGTTAATTTCATCTTCATAGTACATAACTCGGATATATTTTCAACGACTAAAAAAAATTTGTTGAAATATGCTATTTTAATATTCACAAAGTAGTTATTCACTTAGACCAAAAGTTGGATCGAAAAAAAGAAATTTACCTATAAAAAAAAAAGTTAAATTGAGGTTGGGTTTTTGGTTGAATTTAACCATTTATTTTGTCTTAGTGAAAACATTTTCTACGAAAGTGATTAACTTGATTAAAACTGAGAAATTGCCTATTCAAAGTCTTTTTTTTAAATTAATTTTCACTTTTTGGAGGACAATGCATCTTTAAATAGTACTCTGTAGTAAATAGATAACTAACTTTTAAAAATAAATTGTTGTTTTTGTTGCTTACAAAATTTTGGCTGGCACTATATATGAATATTGTAATGATGTTACTGTATATGTTATAGAGTTGTAGTACAACTATTGCTATATACCAATAAATGGCTAAAGCTGTGTCTACACTATCAAACTTTATGTGACCTTCTTTCAGGTGAAATTATGTGATTTTGGATTTGCCAGAATCATAGGAGAGAAGTCCTTCAGGAGGTCAGTGGTTGGTACGCCAGCGTACTTAGCACCGGAAGTGCTTAGGAACAAATGTTACAATAGATCGCTGGATATGTGGTCTGTTGGCGTTATTATTTATGTAAGGTAAATGTCATTTTAGAAAATATTTTATTTTTCTGCAACCTGACGGATTGTTTTTAAAAAATTTTGCCCCCCCCCCCCCTCTAATCTATAATGCTGGATCCGCCCCTGGTTAATACTGTTATATCTTTTTCTACCAGCTTAAGTGGTACCTTTCCATTCAATGAAGATGAGGAGATAACGGATCAGATACACAATGCTGCATTCATGTTCCCTCCGAATCCATGGAAGGAGATATCAGATGAAGCCATAGACCTGATAGGGAATCTGTTACAAGTGAAAATTCGCAAAAGATATTCAGTTGATAAGTGTCTATCACATGCTTGGCTTCAGGTAAGCATTTGTTAAGTATTGTTTTTTGTGTAAACAATACGTAAATGTCTTTGTTTTCTGTGATTTCTAGATCATGACAGTTTTTAGACTGATGGATGGAGAGACAAGATAGTATGACCAACAAGATGCCAGCATAGACAAGGAAGATAATTCAATTTAACTTCAATACAGATAAACTGTCCAAATAAAACATATACTATAAAGCCCAACATTTTTGCAGATTTTACATTTTTAACTATTTCGCGACCTTTTATTTTCGTGATTTTAGTTTCTTGTGTAATATGTTTAACCAAATTGTATTTAATGTATTTGTATTTAGGCTAGGCCTGGCTAACTAAGCCTAGGCTAGGCCTGGCTAACTAAACCTAGGCTAGGCCTGATCGACTGTAAACAAGATAAAAGAAATACAAAGCATTATATGACAAGCGTCACGGAGAGAGGACCAAGAATTATTTGTTGATGAGATGAGATAGCACGATATTTTAGAGGTCTTTTCTCGGCGATGGGATGACTATAATATTGATATTTAAATAAATATCTTGATGTGTATGGTGTTATGCACGTAATTTCGCCATACAATCCCAACTATACATTATTAGAACATATGATCTTTAACCTTATTATGATACTACTATTATATGTAAAGCACATTACGTATCCAGTGTTAAACTAATCTGATTTATAATCTAATCTTTTCCAGAACTATACGCTTTGGAAAGATTTACGCAAACTGGAATCAGAAGTTGGTGAACGATACCTCACACACGAGAGCGACGATGCACGATGGGAGAATTATGCACGTGAATATGGAGACAAGGAACCGCCCACAAACCGTGTACAGCTCAGTCCCGGACGTCATCTGGACCGTATCAGCACATTATAGAGAAGACAAAATTTTGAAATATACACTCTGTAATTTTGAAAGACAAGCATGGAACTTGGATACCATACAGAAATAGCATTGTGGCACACAAGTGCTGGATAATTCCAGGTTGCCATGGAGATGATAAACAATGTTTCCTAATTTGCCCTATTTGAAGCCATCAGGGAATTACGGAATAGTTTATGCACAAGAATACAAGATACAACTATCTTCACATTCAAGTGTGGTATTACCTTTTGGACAGATTCGAAAAAGTATTGAAAACGTCAGGTTGGCAAAAGCCCTATACAGAGTAAACCTTTCGTGATTTTTTGCAGTTTTTGAACATTTTAATGCATTTCTGCTGTAGTTTTCTGCAGCATTAGCATATGTATAAATATATAGATGCTGAATGTCACTATTATGCCGCCTTGATACATGATTGTATCAATGGCTATAGAGTTTCAAATTGTGTCGTCGCAACAAGTGACAGCTCCTTTCATTTTACATTGCATACTTCCCCACTCATATGACATTTATTTATCAAAATGAAATTCTCCTTCATTCAAAAAGTAAATTACATTGCATTACATACAATTGTTTTCTGTAAGAAATATTTAAAATTCTAAAAACATGACATTCATACATAAAAAATGATGCTATCTGTGGTATATTTATTACAGATATAAAAAGAAGACTAGAAACAGTAGAGAATGTTCGTATGCTTACAAACAGGTCAGTGATGTGATAACTTCCGCGACTACGCAAATTTGAAAAGATTCTGAACAGATTTTGTATCACGAAAAAAGTGTTCAATAATGCAATGAATGTATAATTACACATTGAATTGTCATTAAAAAATGTTCACAATTCGATTAAAATCGGCAAGCATATATCTACGACACCTAATGGCTGTGCTCAACAGAAAATCTTTTGAGTATTTTTTCATTCGTATAGTAAACAATGAATATCGCAAACTTTTTCGTTGGGCTACCAATTTGTTCACCAATCGGCAAGCATATATCTACGACACCTAATCGCTGTGCTCAACAGAAAATCTTTTGAGTATTTTTTCATTCGCATAGTAAACAATGAATATCGCAAACTTTTTCATTGGGCTACCAATTTGTTCACCAATTGGCAAGCATATATCTACGACGCCTAATCATTGTGCTCAACAGAAAATCTTTTGAGTATTTTTTCATTCGCATTATGGCAAGCTTTTTCGTTGAGTACAACTCAACACTCAAAATACTCTGTTAACTAAATACTCAACACAAAAACTATACTCAACGCAAAAACTATTCTCAACGTTATATATAAAAATGATTTTTAAAAATAACTTCATCGGCAGATTTTGACAGTATGCATACTTGCCCACAGTCTGCCAAAACTAGGGTAATTTGTGGTGATGTAATACAGCTAGAAATGGCACAGACAGAATTAGTTATTTGGTGTTCGAACACCAAAACTTTTGGTTTTGAATGTCTTAAATAATACAATTAAACAGGGTCAGTGGCCTGGTTATTTGGCTTTTTGGTCTTTACAAAATGATTTTTTAAAGACCTACTACAATGATTTCAGACACATGGTATATGTTAAGCCCTAGAGTACATGGGCCCACAAGTCGAGCGACTGAGAATCATCTAACCATAACCAGCATACCACATTTATTTTAAATCTGTGAACCAACAGCAGAATGGCTCATCTAAAGGATGAGTCAAACATTAAAGCACTGGAAATCATAGTCAACACAGTCTTTTATAAAAGGAAAACTGGTATCCAATTTAAAGCATTTCATTTTTTTAATGCTATTAGTAAATTTAAATGTATATATAAATTACACACAGACATTTATACAAAACGTATTCATGGCATATTGCAATGAAACTAGTGCTCTTTCTTGAGTAATATAGTTATTATTATGCATTGATTTTGCAAATTAATATTTCAAAAAGAAAGTTGAAATACTAAACTGAGAAACCATTTTCATTAAAACAGTTTCTCTTCCATTTATTACAAAATTTTACATGTATAATCTGGGAGCGAAAATAATTAAAATTTTGTACATCTCCTTTGGTTAAATACCATGCCTGAAAGCCCAGGTTCAGACACTGAACATAGAAATGGTGACCCTGGACTGTTCTAGCTCTACGCCACTGGAGTGATGATTGTTGGTAAACCACATAGGATTATTAGTTAAAATGCATTAATATTTTGTGTGTGATATTATTTACAATAGTGTTAATATAACACTATCAAGTTTTGTTACAGGTTCAAGTCATAGGGTGCATTTTTGTGACATGACCTACAGAGGACCAAGGACTCTTCCACGAGGAAATGTGCTATATTTAGAAACATTACATTAACTAGGAGCAGCAGCAGTAGTAGTACTTAACCAAAATGACAGAGTGTGTAATATGTTTAATAGGATGTTAATAAAAACAATAATAGTGTGAACATACAGTAGCTTATTATTTATATCGGGTACTAAATATTTAGTAAATAGTCGGGACTACTGAATATTGTATTTGAAATGGACGATACTGACGATAAGTCGGAAAAAAATATATGAATACTATTATGGTATTTGAATATTCATGTGTGGTAATGAATATTCATTAAATTACTGTTCTAAAGAATATTGATGTATGATAATGAATATTCATTACATTTACTGTTTTATTTTGAATATTCATATATTATAATGATAATGATTATTCATTGAATTATTTTTATCTTATTTGAATATTCATTTTTAATTTCTTAAAACATTTTTGTGTATTATCTGGATGATTTAAATATTTGAGCATGTGTTTTTATTTTAATACTTTCTCAAATTGTAGATCATCAATATGATAAATTTATTCAGCAATTTTTAGAATAATGAATATGAATTGTGAGCATTGCATTAGGGCAAAGACCAAGCCATTATATTTACTCGATATAGATGACCCATTTCAGTAATGGCGGCGGAGGTGCTCAGAGTAAAAAAAAGGTGTGTTAAATGAATTATTGCAGGCAATCAGACTTAAGGCCAATTTGCACAGACCAGAGGTAACAAAAAATATAGAATGTATGTTATTCTGTATGACAACGCGGAGTGAACGGGTGGTTTCCGCTCAAGATAGATACAGATTCTATGTGGGACAAGCTACACGGTTTTATGCTTACCGTTACCACTCGTCTGTGTAAATTGGCTTTAAGGATAAAATGGTAAAGGTTTTAAAGATCATTATGAAAGGTCATTTTTGATCGTAAAATAGCATTTGATTTTTTTTTTTCTGGACAATTACATCTACGATACCTGTTTTTTTTCTCAAGTGGTCCCCAATTATTACCGCCATTGCAAGGTAGAAATTCTAGGCTTCAGCCAAATCAAACATTGTTTAATTATATATATTTGTGGATTTTAGATACTAGTTTAAAGTGTAATAATATGATATTCAAATTATATTGAAATGATATTGGTCAGTAGAAAACAGAGCACTGTATTAAAATTATGTAAAATAAGATAGCCATAAATGAATTGAAAATTATCTAGGGTACAATTTGTATTAGCAATTGTTTTACTGCGTAGTTTGTTGACCTAAGAAAATAATACTGTTGTATGTACAGTCAGCTGCCTTCAATGATTTTGAGCAAAAAAAAAATTGTAAAGTATTGTTGATTTTAGATAGGTGAACTTAAAGTCTTTCAAGCGATGTTAAACACAGAGTGTCCAAATAGTGAAGTAGAATACAGTATTTGCATTCATTGTATCATAGCCGATTGTAAGGTATACATACTTTTTTATGATTATTATATAACCAGTGAATTTTTAGATTCTACAAAAATACTTCAATTTCTGGTGCTTCTTCTGCCTTTTATATTTATCAGAAAACTTTGTTTTTAACTACAATTTTAAAAAGATTCATTCCAGAAATTGGACCCTAATTCTTGTTTCGGGAATAATTTCTATAAATTTCAACTGCTTTTAAAAAGATTTTCTATATGTTTTGTTTTGCAAAATATGTACTAGTTTCCTTTTTTTAATGCTTTACCAGTTGTTAAAAGATATATGTGAATTAGTTGTACTAGATTAAACGTTCATAAAATAGAAAGTACAATTTAAATATTGTTTAACATGTTTGCTGAAGACACAGAATATATTCAAGGGGTTTGAGAGATCTATGTGAAATTATCATGTGAAAATTATTCTACTGCAATTACTGCAGTAACTACATTTTTTACTTCAATAATGTATGATTTTTTAAAGTTTATGAGGCAGTCACTGCAATAAACTGTGTAAAGAGTAAACAAAATACAGTGACTGCGGTACCAGCAGTAGAACAATTTTTACTCTGTTCCTAAACATGGTTCCCACTAGTAATGCAACGCAAGGACGTAAGCGTAAGGAATTTGACAGATCAGGACGCGATAGATCATCAAGCGCTTTGTGTGATTGATCAAATTACTTGCATTGCGCTTAGGTCCTTGCATTGCGTACTAGTAGGAACCAAACTTAACATTAGTTTCATCTATTACAATGTGGTGCTCAGATTAGATAAAGTCCACACATCTTTTAAATTTTTTTTATTGTATGACAACAAACAGGATTAGTTTAACCTTTGAACCCCTTTATGTGGATATAGCATTGATATTTATATTTTACTTTCTATTTAGAAATTAAATGGTGGTTGTGTCTCCCACATCAACAGAGGAAGAAGTTGATTATTCAGCAAACATGATATGTATTGTAATTTTTTATGAAAACATTTCATGAAATGTATTTAAAACATGCCTTGCTTTTTAGCATTCATTTAATATCTAGCACAATTATAGAATAAGGTTGCTATATTTCAATGTACGTCATCTATTTTAATCTAGTCTTGGCAATATATGCTATTTTCGTATTTATGTTTTACCCTTTCCTTGTATCTTGCCATCTTTGATAGTTCACTTTCTTTAAATTAATTGTTTATAAACATGTTCTTTTAAAAACACCATGTGTTGTCCTCCCATGTGTACATTTTTAAATAGTAAAGTTAGAATTTGCAAATAGAGACGAAAAAGAAAAAACTTTCAATTGTAGTATATACCTCAAGAACGTTACTTCTCGGACGCGTAATCAGTAGACGCATTTTTAGACTGTGATAAAATGACGTTTGGTTGTTGCGTTGCATTTTAAGAATGTGGGTCGTTAGTCGTATCTGGATGTTGTTACACCCTCCCCTCTCCCACCATTTTTTACAAGTAAAAAGAAAAATAATGGTACTGTAGTTGAGGATTCATAATTTGTGTAGAGGCTTTTAGTCAGACCTTGAGTGGTATTGTTCAATTATGGTGGTGACATTTATATCACTATGGTGATAATAAACAAAAACAAAACAATTCAGTTGCACATATTTTTATTACTAGATAATTTTTGTTACCATTTTTTTTTATGTGATTTGTTTATGTTTTTTGGTGTTGCATCAGGCAGATGCAAGGCCTTAGATATTCCATACCAGTTTCATGAAAGAATATGTTCCAGAATTCCTTGTCTCACAAGATGCTCGCACTGTGAACGTAATAGGAAATGCTGTGAAGTAAAAAAAAATTACGGTTATAAATAAACTTTCACTTAAGCTCTATAAAAAAAAATGTGATGTGCCTAAATATGGTAGTAATGACATCATCATGTCCATGGGCACAACACATTTTTTTTGTCGCATAAAGTTTGGTAGTGTAAACAGATCTTTATACTTGCTTAAAATCATGGAGGAAGCTTAAATAAAGCATTGTAATTTTTACATAAATATGTAACACCTTCAAATAAATACCTGTCTCATCCACTAATAGTTTACATATGCACCTGTTCAAATCAAATAAAAACCCACCTGACAATTTTTCTTTAAAACAATGATTGTCCCATCTTCTGTTTCAAATTCGCCATGGTCTACTAAGCACCGTACCTGCAGTATACAATATACTCAGTAGTCAATACAGACATGATTTTTCAACAATTGACATGTCAAGTTATTACTGTGGGTCATATAGTCCCAAAGAAAAGGTTTAAATCATTGCACACACACCTATTCTTGTTTAAAATTACAATTGTTCTATGCCATTAACCAGTCACTACTATTATCATTTTACTTACTTCAATATATAAACTTTTTGGCGGCTTCATGTCCTGAAATTAATTAACAAAATGCTGATTAGTACTTCGTCATTTATATTGCTTTATGGTCATTATAGTAATCTACATCTACAGTCAGCAATCTAACAACAGGACACTGAGCTCGCCTTGCCAAGACTTTGATCTTATGTCTGGCTGCTACAAATACCAACAGTAATGTACTATGTACATATTCTCAATGGAGCGTGGTGTCTGTTAAGGGGTGCGGAACTGATATGTGTCGCAGCCACAGATAAACCTTTTGATCTCCAAAGCTCAACATCCTGTTGTTAGATTGCCTTGGTCATACCATGTTGAAATATGAATTTATAGTAGAATTGTAGATTGTACCCCATGGGTTTGCCTCCCTGTTTCACATACCTGTGTTAAATCTAATCCATCACTACCCAAGGATCTCATGTATTTAGCTAAAGACTTGTTGTAACGACCAAACCAGTGCATCTAAAAGATAAATGTAATGTAATGCAAGTTGTCATAATAAGATTTGATTTACATTTTTTATCTTAAAAATTAAATATTGCCATACATTAATGTGTTTAGTTCATTCAAGGAATTTAAAGCTTTGTCTACACTATTAAACTTTATGTGACAACAAAATGTGATGTGCCATATATGGACATAATGATGTCATATCACTACCATATTTAATCGGGCACATCACACTAGTTTGATAGTGTAGACAGAGCTTTAATGTATTAAATTATAAACATAGGCCTACCTCATTTTCGGATAGATTTTGTTTTACATCAACTGGTAAAACACTACCAAATTCCCAGCGCATTTGTCTGATAACTTGTAAGCGGTTGTATCTAAAATAAAAAAATATATTAAGTTGTTTATTTCTGCATACATCCAAGTGATACAGTATTATTCTAGTATAATTGAAATGATGACTGAATCTCACATAACAACCTGGAATGTTACAACCATTGGCAGCGCATAATCTACTTTATTTTGTGTCCGTTGCTTCTAATCTTTCAATATAATATACAGTATGTGGCTGTGGAATTGAAACTGTTATAGCACCCTCTATTTTGTGTGGCAAAATAACCTTTCCTTTAAACCGACACACCTTAATTTTGAAAGTAAAATGAATACTAAATGTTATACTGTAGTACAGTATTATCTATCATGTTAGCCTGGGAGTATATTCCTTATCCTCTGTCTACACTATAAACCTTTATGTGACAAAAAAATTTGATGTGCCCATATATGGACATGATGATGTCATACCACTACCATATTTGGGCACATCACACTTTTTTTTATCAAACTAGTTTGATTGTGTAGACAGAGTTCTTTCTTAAAATTATATATAAACACTATTTAAATTTCCTTGTATTATTTTATATTTATTTTAATATAAAGGTGGCAGGTAAAACTTAATAGGGCATCTTATCTTTATTTATATGGGCGTTTTCTGTCATCTTGTTGGTACTGAGGTTAGCTTGTTTTTTAAATGCACTTGATATAATTGTGTACATTACACCAATCATGCATATAGTTTGTAGCCCTTGGTGGTTATGCTGCTTGGCTACCAATCCAAGGGTCCTGGGTTCAAGTCCTGTCATGTCAGTATTTTTTCTAAAATGACAAATTACAACTCCACTCCCAAAAACAATAAGACTTTGTTTATGTAGATCATCTTGTGTGTGTATATGTTTGTTTGTGAACAGGATTGCCACCTTTAAGAAGGATAGGGAATGAATTCGCTTATGTAATGGTTATCCTTGGCAATTTGCCTAAATATATAAACAAAACAAACCCTACCCCACCCTCAATATTCTCTCCTTTACTACAACATAGAGATAATATTATAGTGAATGACTGGGCTCACTTTGTTGGTACTAATGCACTTGATAGAATTATATACATTGCATCAATCATGCATACAGTTTTTAGACGTACATGCACCACACCACACCACACCACCCCCCTCCCCTCCTCCTTTAAATGTTGAAAATACTCAATATCCTCTCCTTTCTCATTAGAGATAATTTTATACAGTTGTGAACTCTCTATGACTGGATAATATAGTATACTCACAAGTATGCAAGGAGTAATCTTTTGTTCCGGTTGAGGCAAGCATGTCGGAATTGAACTCCTGCTAGCATCCCAGTTTCACCTGCTGCTGTAGACGATCTAAAAGAATCAATACATAATACAATAAATTCTCTCATTCAAAATATTATGGTACTCACTTGTTCTGTCGTTTCTTGTTGAACTTATTTTTATCTGCCTGGATATTGCACTGATGAGGGCTAGTGTTGCCTGAAAGCTCTGCTAATTTTTCTGGCTGTTTTACTTTATCGTTTTGATTTAGCTTTTTGCTTATTTTATTTTGTATCTCCATTGAGATCCAGCCACTGATACCCACAGCATTGTCATTATTTTCAGTAATTTGCCTTTGGATTTATATATATATATAGCATATAAATTTCCTTTATTTTTTTAATCTTCTTCAGTACTTTTTTGACTCTTATTGTTTTGATGCTGTGTTCTAGGTAATTTCAATTTGAGTCTCATGCTGTTTACTTCATTCAATGTCATTTAACTAAGTGAGCTGATTACAAATTATAAATGGTTCAATTTGAAAACATTAATTATGTCCTTACGCTGCTAATTAGCTTTTAAACTTAGTAAGTCTGTATTTTACAATATTGTTTTTAAAGGCTTGCATGGCGAATAAACACTAGTAAAGTTAGGTTTGCAGTACACAATGTATAACAAATATTTCTTTTTGTAAAAACCAAAAAATACACAATGTGTTTACAAAAGGATATAAAGTATGGTTTTGAGAATGTCTCAACTGGCTTCTGGAGAATAGAAACGTACGGTGTACCACAGACTTTTCTATTATCATTTTTTTTCACTATTATTTACTTTTAACCAGAAGCTCCATTTATATATATATATATGATAATGCACTTGTCAATAAGCGACTTCGATAACTCCAGAGGGCGCCCTATTTACAAGGTCAATCGGGACAAAAATTTCCATCTAGGCCCTAGTGCGGTGATGTAAATTGACATCATCGTGCTAGCCTCGCACCCATGGAACTTTTTTTGTCCCGATTTACATGATTTACACTATACGACCCCCGGGAGAGGTGGGTCATGGATGCATCATTTACAAATAATTACTGACGCAGGAGTGCATCAAGAAACCTAAATGGTACGTCACTTTACCACCCACCTTATTATGAACAACATGGTCACAATGCATCACTGTTCTTCAAAATGGGTGTGTCATGGTTACCTAAAGATAAGTCACTTTTTTTGACGCAGGGGTGTGTCATGGTATTCAATAAGGTATGACGCACATGGGACAAATGGCGCACCTCTCCCGGAGGTCGTATAGTAGTGTGTCATACAATTGACAAGTGCATAATATTTAACAAACTTTGTTATAGGCCTAAAGCTCTGTCTAGACTATCAAACTTTATGTGACAAAAAAATGTGATTTGCCCATATATAGACATGATGATGTCATATCACTACCATGTTTGGGCATATCACTACCATATTTGGGCACATCACACTTTTTGAAAGTGTAGACAGAGCTTAAAGTTTATATTCTTTGGATTTGTTAGTTGTGATACAAAATGGTCGACATACACATCTGCTTGGTTTTGATCATAAAGCGTCCTCATTTCTTCCAGAACCTGTCGTATACTGTCATCCTGTAGGTGAAAAAAAAGTTTCAAAATATATTTGTTGTTTTTTAAAATTTATCTGCATAAATTAGCCCTATAATCTACTATCTATATCATCAATATTATGCTTTTTGTTGTCATTAGACACTAATAAGTTGAAAATTATATCAGTAAAAATATCTACATATTATAGTAGAAAATGGGAATTATTAATTTATAATTAATTACAGTAATCTATTTGAATTAGGCACTCACTAAGTATGAGATCCCAACTGTAGTAATAATTATATATATATATATAGAATATTTGACAGGAATTTAAGAAAATCTAAAGTTAAATGCTAAAAATTAATACATTTTTAAACGTTAAAGAAGATTTATGAGATTGATAAAAAGTGGCCCAATAAAATTACTGGAGAGCAGAACCAGAACCTTTGACTTACTGTTTATGTCATGTCATGTGCATACGTCCAACCATTTAATTAGACCACTCACTGGGCTAATACAGTTGCATTTATTGTATACTAATATCAATATTTAATAATATTCTAATGAGACAAAATAATCAGACCGAGATCTAGGCCTAGCTAGCTAGTAAACCGGCAAGCGTAGTAGTAGACTCTCTTCCGCTGGCATGTTTAGAATCTTCATTGTTTTGGTTTTTCCGGTCGGCCTAGAGATACCACCCACTATCATTAACTAACCCTGATCCCGTTATCGATTTAGCTTATTTATTGAATTCACAAACTTACATTAAATGGTAGGAGGGAACCATCAAGTGATCGTTGGAGATCTCTAATTAATTCGAGAGCTATTTCACCATACATTTCAAAATATGTCTTGCTTATCGATCGATAATATTTTTGGACAGTTCGCGCGTAAAAAATCAAAACATTGACAAGTTACGCATGCGCACATACATTTCCGGCTTGTTATGTAATAATTCGCGAGAGAAGATCGGAAGGAAAAGAAATGGAATGATAATGAATGATGTTGTTGATGGATATTTAAAAAAATGATGAAAACAGTTAATTCTTGGTCTCTGCTTTTTTCTGCGTCTCTGTTATTTAGTTTACTATAAACTAATAATATCACATCAGGCTTTTTAAAAATATATTTGTTGAACATTCTCTGTTTCACCATGGTTTCAGTAAATAACATATATAGTCCTACAAATCTTACACGCGGTTTTCCCTTAAAAATATTGTTTTCAATTTTTTTTTTTTTATGACCTACCACACACTGAGGCCCTATCTTTATTATGCATTTATTATTCATATAGGCCGCAGTGTGTGTGATAAACAAATACAACAAACATGCAAGTCAAGATGTTATGATCAAAATGATATGTTTTGTTGTTGTTTTGTTTTGTTGTTGTTGTGCCAGTGTTGGATGCAATGATGGATGAAAATGATCATGAAGATGGTCACGAGGACGAAGGAGCATGACGATTACGAATCATTATTAATGTCATCTATTCAAAAATGATTGATGATTTAAAAAAAGGAAGGAAAAGATGCTTATCGGCAAACATTACAATGACTGAAAATTAAACCGATCCATTAGAAGAATGTTGGATTAAATTCGTAGGCACGGTGGCGAGAAGAGCTTTGTAATACACGCGCATGCATATTGCTGTAGATTGCGGTATATCGATCACAGAAAAATAATAATGCCTGTTAATAGTATAATGAGCATGTTACCATGGTGATAGGTATCATTTCGAAAAATGCTTGATAATTTAGTATGTTAGTGCATACATTTTATGCGTCATGGGCATGCATCGTCGTGTTCTTTTAACTAATGCGTGTCCACGATTAACTTATACTATTGAAATATTTACACGCCGAGCTATTATTGGCACGAGGGAAATGCTATATCTTAAGATAATGATATTAATGAAATATACGGTTATATTGTAATTATTAGACATATTCATTTCCTGTGTTTAATATCGTTCGTCTAAAAACTCATTTCCAAAGACTTGTATAATTAGACTTTTCTTTTTATAGAACACCTTGGTGTAGGCCTATGTTTGTCTACATGTACAAGATTGAACTTTGATTGGGCACATCGAATGAAATCATATATTTATTACGGATTTTCTTGGAAATATAGGCCTACCTAATAAATAAATTGAGATTAACAATATTTTAAAAGCTCAGTTTTCACTCCTCCCCTTACTTTTCACTGTCGCTATAGTATCCTCTTATTTTCCGCATCAACATTACTGGGCATGTTCTCCTCAGTTGTTCTCTCTTCTCCATATTCGGCTTTCTCCTTCACCACTTCCTTCTTCATTATATCCTGGTCCTCCTTTATCAGCTTTACCACTGTGGCATCATCATCATCATGTCATCCGTCATGAAATCATCATCATCATCATGTCATCCGTCATGGCATCATCATCATCATATGGCATCATCATCATCATGTCATCCGTCATGGATCATCATCATCATCATGATGTCATCCGTCATGGCATCATCATCATATGGCATCATCATCATGTCATCCGTCATGAAATCATCATCATCATGTCATCCGTCATGGCATCATCAATATATGGCATCATCATCATCATCATCATGACATCATCATCATGGCATCATCATTATCATCATCATGATGGCATTATTATCACCATGGCATCATCATCATCATCATCATGGTATCATCGTCATCATCATGGCATTATCATTATAATCATCATATGGCATCACCATCATCATCATGGCATCATCATCATCATGGCATCGTCATCATCATCATCATCATCACCACCATCCAAAGCATCTGTGTTTTTAATCATTTGTTGTATTCTTTCTGCCGTCTATAATGCATGCATACTAAAGAAATAATAGTGTATTGTTCGTTTCATTTTGTTACCATTATTAATATCGTTATTATATCCAAGCTGTATTTCATTTCTCCTGCCTATGCACGTGACTCGCATAAAAAGACAAATAATATTTTATAATTTCCGATATTTTTTATTATAATTGCCTTTAGCCATTTTATATTAATTTATCAAATTTATGTTTTATGTTTTATAACCTTGGCAACCGAATATACAAGCTTTTAAAAAATCGTCTATAATTTATAAAACGAATTGTATTTATTATCATTTTTATTCATATATCTAATTGGCTACTTATGAATCAGTATACGAAATGTAAATTCTGCTATAGGTATATACAGTTAATAATTAAAACAATACAATATAAATATAACAATTAATAATTAATAAAAAAAAGATATTTATAGTTTAATAATTAAAAGGTTAATATAATTCACCCGATCATGTTATAGCTGTCACTAGACTCTATCTGACAGACTATTGCAAGTCATCTAGAAAAGAGTCTATCTGAAGTACTTTTAATACACAATATCTATATGTCATTGGTTCATATCTACAAACAATGTATAAACAATGTATACAATACTAAGCCATCATGCTAATGAAAATATATGGTTTTATGGAAACTTTTTGAAAAATAATATTTCTATTATTATAAAAAATTAACATTGATTTAACTTAATTTATTATAATTTAATTCAAAACATTAAACATATTATTATAATGATATGAAATGATACGTCATCTCGGTTGTTCAATAATGCTAATAAAATGAATTTTGTAATAAATGTGTGTGTTTATCTAAAACTAATGTCTAGTACTGGATTTTATACCACCATTTTGGCTTAATTAGACAGATAAGATAGAAAGTTTAAACATTGAAAAACATTTACGTTATTTAAGATGCTCTAATAAACTATTATCTGCATGGTCTCGCGTACAACACGAAACCCTAACCTATCTTTTGCATTGTAATTTCCAAATTTAGTGTGCCATTTGGATCAGCCTGGCGAATTAGCCTATGTAATATATACCCACACACAATAAGTTTTAAGTTTCAAGTCTATAATAAAGTCACTATGATATCTATGATTTGATTTCATATAATGTATATCTTGCTTTGCGAACTACATCATCATTATAAGCTGACCGATTTCCCGAGTTTTTTTGTCTTTATATGTTTTCTCATAACACGAACATCATGCACTTCTAAATTTATTTTCGGCAACTTAGCGGTTCTTCTGCCGATCGTCTTTTTAGTAGCCGATTGTATGACAGAATTCTCCATTACAACGGTGATATTTTTGGACTCTTTTTTGTGAATTTTGGTTTCACGAGTGGCGTTAGTGTCTTTGTCTTTGTTTGTCGCATCTTTATTGTCAGTTGATTGACCTGGTGGTGAGGAGGCAGGTGATGACGGCGGTGAATCCTTAAGAGGTGCAGTCACATCCAACGGAACGTTGTCAAAATCACCGTACGGAGATACAACATTGTCATTGTCTTCTTTTTCTAATTTATCAATTTCGTCAGGAAACGAGACAACATATGGTGACTTTCTGGCACTTGATGGAGACCTACTAGGGAAAACCATGTAGTTAGTTTTATGCACAAATGGCGAATCACAATCGTTGGACGTGTTGTCTTCGAATTGTCCCTCATACGGCACCGTCTTTTCTTCACCGTCAGTTGAAGGTGTTTTATCTGAAAATGGCGTCGTTAAATTGGAAATCATTGTTGCATTGCCGGTTCGACGTTTAAAATGTAGATTATTCCTTTTTCGTAAGATTGCAGATTTTGAAAAGTACACTGATGATGCTTTTCCGTTTTCGATCTCGCCGTCCGGTGAGTATCGTCCGAAATGATTACTAATTTCAAGATCTAAGAACGATTCTCCGAGATAGTCCGAAAGCTTACCGAACAGTTTGGCAACACAAGAATCGTGGAACTTGGAGACGTACTTCATCGAAGATAAATAGCACGTTTTAACAACGTCAGCTAGCAGACAACATTCCGAACGATTTGGCTCACCAGATTCTGAATATTTGGTTTGGCTACAAGCCGAATGGAACCCGCTAGATCTCGATGACGTTAGTCTATGTTCTCGTGATTCGTTCCTTACGTTAAGACCCAAGCTTAAATTGTGATCTGTAAGAATTTCTGTTTGGTAGAAAGACTGTGGTAAACAATCCGACAGTTCAAAACTTGAATCCCTAATTGTAATGATAGGTATGTTGTGCGTCACTGCTCCTGCTAGTCGGTATAAAGAAAACCAACAGTTTAACGTATCGTCGTTCAGTAATAATATAAAAACTTCCGAAGATTTTATCTCTTCCAATGCGTCTTGAACGTTCTCCTCTTGTGGTGGGGGATCCGGGTGGGTTTGTACCCGGCAGTAACAAGAAAGTGAAGCTATGATTCTGTCCTTGGCAGTAACACCCTCACCAACATATTCTGAACGTCCACAGACATACACAACTTTACGTAGGCCTGCTAGTGGTGCAACCTCCTCTTCGATCTCAGACGGCTGAGTTTGATTTAGAAGGGGCTTGATGAGTTTCGAGAGTGAGTTTGCAATATCCGATCGTATCAATTTCGGGTAAATGTGAAGCAACTGTAACGCTGTAATAATATCCGAATTATGAGATTGCATCCATTCAAAAGCGTGGTTGTACGAGGACGGCAATTGTTGTACCGTTTCACAAGACTGCTCATCGCCTAAATCGATAGAAATTGCACCAAAGTGACGAAGAATGTTACTCGATTGCTGTCTGTCTTTTCTAAACACGTTCTTTGGCGCTTCTTCTTCTGTGCTTTCCTTACTTTGTCCAGTTGTCATAACGACTCTACAGCTCGGTCATTAAAGGCTCAATATATACAATATTAACGTGCGTTTACGAACAACATTTGAATTATGTCATTCTAAAGTCCTATTTCTTTATCGATGTTGCTCGAAGATTGCTGAATAACAAAATGATTAAATCAATATAACATGCTAAGTCATTTACATGACAGAAGTTAATAACCGGAGATCGCTTTTACATTTTTAGATAGACGATAGTCTCGCTTTCTTTCACCACCTGCCTATACTTCAGTACTATAATAAGATAACACGTGAATGTATATTTAATATGCTAATACACACATCCAGGATCCTTTATGAATTATTATCAAACAACAAAAAAGGCCTACTTGTTTCAGCGTGCTTCAGAGTATTATTGTGAAGTACTCAACTCTATAGTGTAAATGCTAGGATAAGCGTCTTCACAATCACGTCACGCGATCGAGTAAGTCGTATATGTATGGTTAGCGAGCGTATTATTCTAGCCTTCTCCTCCTCTTCTCCTTCAAATTATCATCACCGTTAGATAGCCTGAATGAGAGAATCGTGAAATAGCAATTAATATGCAAGATGAATAGATACATCGATACCAACCTAGCAACACTAACGAAACACTCACGTGACCTATTGATACGCACGAAACGAATCATATGTATCCGTTATATTATGGCGGACCGCGGTCCATGGTTATTAACTCGGTAGTATTATTCATAACACAGCCGTAGTAAACTAAATGCTTACATTACATAAATACAAAACAATAAACAATACATACAAATACCCAACAAAAAATAAATGTAATAGGCATAAATATAAAATTAATTAAATTTCAGTATAGAATTAGAATATAATTAATGTTCTATGCCTAATGTGTTTATAATAAATATAAATATTTAGAAAATGAAATACTTTGAAAATTATACAGAAAATGCTACTGTAAAGTTTAAATGAGATAGATATCATCTCCTAATTTTGAACCGTGGTTTTAGAGGCGTTCGACATACTATTACTCGGAATTTTCAGAATAATTATATATTATTCTATACAAAATTGCACATATCAGCCAAAAGCATGCTGAATTAAGACAATTGTACAGTTCATAAAAATAAGTAAAAAACCATCATCCTAAATTCATACAAGAAAACAAAATATAGCTAAAAATTTGAAGTGGGATTTGCTTTTATGTAATTAGTCAGGCCTATAGATTTTTGTTATTATCAATAATACTACTTTCTATGGACCAGAGTTTTCGAATTATAATGTTGTCAATTTGAGTATAAGCCTTTATAGATGCATGAATACACACAGGAGAGACGGTGTAAAATGTATGTGAAAGTTTGTGGGAAGAATTTAAAGAAAGTGGGCATGATTTAAAAAGACATTTGAGTACACACAGAGAGACATTGTGGGAAAACATTTTAAGATACCGGTAGTAAGCATTCGAAATGTCAATTGAGAATTTACACGACAGGAGAGAAACATTTAAAAATGTGTATAAATTGGTCCCTTTTATTCAAAATCTTTGATACCACACTACGCTAATATGACAATAATTAAGTGGCTATTTAAGGCCTTCCTGGTTAATATGTTACAAATGTTACATATCAGTGAGTAAAATGAAACAAAAATTGGTGCTTTATTTTGACCTGCCTAAAATTGTGAATATATTCTAATCTATAAAAAATAAATGTTTTGATATCGGAATAGGTTAAAACATGAAAACGGTGAAATTATTTTTTATCACCAAAAAATAAGTACGGGTTATGTGATGCGTTGAGGGCGCCTTTAGGCGGCAGTTCAAAAATAGAAGTTATGAAAGAAGCTGACAAAATTAAAATTGACGTGCATTTAATAATGAATACTTTACCTAGGCCTAGTCTAATTAAACAAGTATTTTAATCATTTAATTTTATGTAAGTGTGTGTATATATTATGTCGGTTGCTAGCCTACTTAATTAGCTAGGCATAGATAGAGGGCCGGGGCTAGGCCTGAGCGAGAGGTTAGGCCGGGGCCCGCGTGTACGGGGTGTAGCCTGTTATGTAGGCAGGCACCTATCTATTCATCTAGGCCGCGTAGGGCAGGGAGGGTCAGGACAGGGGCAGCCAAGTCCTACCTAGGCTAGGCTTAGGTCATAACAAGCCTAGACTGAGTGGTATACCTAGTCTATAGTCTAGCTTTGTACTAAGCCTACTGTGTAGTAGATAATAGGCCTATAATACTTAATAGTAGTATGTTATATTCAAAATACCTTTGATGTTGTCATAATATAGACCTACCTAGGCCTATAAAGTATATATTTCTCAGTTCACTGCTGATATTAGGCTAGGTAAGCTGTGTTATATTTTGGCCGACGGGGGATATTTTTACCATGTAGGCCTAGTGTAAGTTCTATTTATTTGTTGTTAGCCAAAACCGTTCAATTCATTTCAATGTAAATGTTTTTTATATATTTACAAATGTCATGAAAATAAATTGACTTACTTATCATCCATGACATTTGTTTGTGTTTAAAATTCACTTTAATAAATCTCTTATTTATTTCATATACTGTAGACACGCAATAGTACTGTAAGTAAAGATGGACAACAATAGTTGTGTGTTTATGTTCCGTGGCATGGAGTATGTTGTCACAGCAACTGTGCAAAATGATGACCAGCTCATGGTAGAGGTCGAGGATCGTCTTTCAGCGGACCAATGGCGTAATACCTTTGATGCAACTTGTAAGTGAAGTCTGAGCCTATCTTGGAGTGTGGGAGAAGCGTTGAGTTGCTTGTTGAATGTATTTACTAGGCCTACTACTGTAAATAAGGAGATAAGAATAACTCCTTCTTTCAAGAAATCTCATACAGTAATATCTTTTGTATAGTATAGTCAAATTGATTATTCACTTTATTTAATCTATCACACTCTTGAATGTTGGGGTCCTCCTGAAGACCAAGTCCTATCAATAGTAATCAAGCCCTACCAGTATAAAGTGTAAATTATACAAAATAGGATATATTTATTATATTTATATTTTCATTATTTTAAAATCATACTTTTTGGGTGATTTTGGAGTACAAAATCTTAAATAATCGATCAGTCTAAAAATGTACAATGCATCAATAATGTCTGTATTGTGTCACCTTGTAAGTTTGTGTCAAGACATATACAATTTTGACGCAATTATTAATACATAGATTTTGAGCATTTTCTTATGACAAAATCGCTCTCATCGAGTAAATTAATCACAAATTTGATAACAATCATTTTATTCTAGCATAACTTTTTGGAAACATATTTATTTTTAGATATAGAAGATTTGACCCACAAAACAGGAAATTTTAAACAGTTTTCAATTTTTGTCAATATGTTAAAATCAGCAATTTCCAAGGTAGGTAAGATATGTCAGCTGTTGACCAAGTCCGACTGACCAAAACCAAAAGTATCATACCAACCGACCCATGTTTTTCAATTTAAATGCAGCAACAACATTTTTTTTTTTGGATAATTGAATTTTTTAGTTAATATAATATTGTATTCCTATATATCCTGTACGGTATATAAAATATTTGTTTAAAGATATATTGTCCCCCTAAAAAATATATTTATTTTTCAATTTTTTTTTAATATGCCATTTTTATTTTTCACCTAATAGTTATTCGCTTTGACCAAAACTGGATTGAAAAAAAAAAATTTACCTAAAAGAGTGTAATTTAAAGCAAAAAAATAACTTAAATTATGTTTCTTTTGTCCTTTTATAAGACTAGTGAATCTGTCAACCTCGACCTGCTAACGTATGCTGATCTTGAATCGTTACGGAATTCAAAAGCAGGTGTCGCCAGTCGAACTATTCCAAGTTCACAAAAGGTTGCACTCAACTCAAAACGTTATTTGATCGTTACTTACACTGTTGAGTTTGATAGGTATGCATATTTGTTCATGAAAATGTCATAACCCAAAGGCTACTGACTTTGTAATCATTTAAAACTTAGCTACAGGCATGAATTTTCAGATATATTTTGTTAAATGTATAAAATATATATAATTTATGGTATAATAATAATATAACTTTATTGAACAGACGCTTTTAGAACAGCGGCACACGTTTTATGACGGTGCGTTCATAAGTTTAAAGAAAAAAGAAAAGGAAATGAATTATACAATAGTGAAAAAGTACAACACTTAACTTTGATGGAGTATAGGCCTACTGTATATAAGTATATTTATTCATTATTATTATTATTTATGTTCTTGTTAATACTGTATTATTATGAACGTTAATTGTAATTTATTTACAGTGGTACTATTTTTATTATTATTTATGTTTTCCTAATTATTTTTATACTTTAGTCTTATTTTTAGTATTTTATTAACATTTTTATCTTAGAAAAATCATGATTTATGTTTTGAGAGTTAAAATGAATATAAATTTTTAAGAAGAAACCTCCATGTAACAGTTAAGTGTTGTTTACAGTGATAAAATAATTAATAATATGAAAGGCCTAAAATAAACCAAACTTAGCATTTGTAAAAATTAACAAATTAAAGTATGAAGTTAAACATAAGAAAATAAACATTTAAAATCAACGACTACAGTAAACACAAATAGTAATTTTAAAAAGAGATTTACAGAGATGTACACCAGTCTTTCTCTGTAACATTAAATACAATAATAGCGAAAATTAATAAACAAAATTATAAAGCAACAATGCAAATTAGCTATTTTTTAACTCGGATCTTTTTTTCCAGGCAACTTTAAGAAAATTCTTACAGTACTTGTCAAATGCTGTCAAGACAGCTTTACTAGGATCCAAGTTAATATCCCCCCCTAAAACTATAGTAGTTTTTCCATTAACATCAGCATTTATAAAATGTTCCCATGTTGCAGACTCATCCAAATTTTCAAGGTCATTATTTAGCTTCACTAATTGGATCTCCCTTATAGCATTAAAAGCTTGGCAATTAAATAAAAAGTGTTGTACATTTTCTATTTCACCACTCTGACATAAAGTGCAGTGGCCAGATATTTCTTTAGACCATTTACAGGTTCGTCCATCTAGAGGTAAAGTGTTGGATCTTAATTTAAATTTTAAGCTTGCACCTGTGAAATTCGTTTTATCAAGAAGATAACTCTCAAGGCTAGGACTTTCTTTTAGTTTAGAGTAATCTTCAAGGGATGACTTTTGGTTTATATTATTTAACCAATCCAAAGTGTATGCATCTGCAACATGATCATCTATGGTTTTAACAGAGAATGAATTAAAAGTATAATTTTCAGTATCAAAAACTTGTTCAAACATATTTAAGTCCTGGCATTTATCTAAAGTTTCTTTACATAAAGCTAAAAAGTTGTATTTTAAAGAATCAAAATCACTGTTAAGTTGAAACATGCAATGGAGTGAAATATTAGGCCATCTATTTACATTCATATTTATAACACGTTTGAGGTATTTGATTTTAGTAATTTCATGTGTTTTTGATAATGGACTCCATCCTAAATCACCATATAGTGCTTGTTGCGGTGTGCATCTCGGAGCTTTTAGCAGGAATCTGGCCATTTGTAGCTGTAATTTTTCTAAATTGTAAATATCGCTTTTTGGTATCATCATTTGAATCATCCAGGCTCCATAACAAAATGATGGAGATCCTGAAATGATCTGATTTTTGTGTCTGCCTTTTTCATTTAAACTTATTTATACAATTGATTTTGTCCGTTTCCGAAATTAAAGTAAAATGAATGAATGATAATCCAAAAAAAAACGCAAACATTTCTCTTAAAATGGCAACATTCAGATTTTTGTTAATAGTTTAAGCTGAAGATCATGTCATACTGTATTATATCTGGTGACTCCTACCAAACACAAATTTCAAGTTACACTGTACAAACATTTACTGACATTTAAATTCAATACCCCGTATATAAATAATAAAAAAGAATGTACTTGGTACAGTTTCAATTGGTAAATTGATCTTTTTTGTGCTTTAGAATCCACTACCCGCTCCCGTTAACATACCAAGGAAAACCAGATCCTGTGCTTTTACAGAACACAGTACGTGACTTAAAATTGGAGATTAAGCATTTGAAGAAACAGGTAATGTATTATCACAAATTATTAAATAACATTCTGTAATCAAAATCATGTTATGTTTGGGCCAGTAAACAATTTTGTTACTGGCCCGAATTCAAAAGTAATAACATTTTGTAAATAGAATCATGTTTATGTTATATTTGGGCCAGTAAACAATTTTGTTACTGGCCCAAATTCAATTTTGCAAGCCATCAATAAACTTTAACACAAAGCAAAGCACTGACATTTGTTTTATCTTATCTAATAATCTTTCTTTCTTTCTCTAAATTAAAAAAATGGGTTCAAGTCCTGTCATATCTCAGGATTTTGACCACTCCACTCCCAAAGACTTGTAATAAGTCTTTGTTTATGTAGAGCATCTTGTGTATATGTTTGTCTTGTGAACAGGATTGCCACCTTTGAGAAGGATAATGAATGAATTCACTTGTGGTTATTCTTGGCAATTTGCATAAAATGAGAATTAAAAAAAAAAAATTGATATACAGTATATATATATATAAACTAAAAATCCAACAATAATATTATTACTTAACCGAGCCAAATGTTATGACCATCCAGGCTAAAGAAAAGTGGTGTATAATTGGAGGCAACTTTAAATAAAGTGGTCCTCAATTGAATGAAAGACCTTACATTGCAGTAGTTATTATTTTAGACTCAATATCAAATTAGTCGTACGTGACTAACTTTAATTTAAATTAAGACATTTTTTTTTATTGAGATTATAAAAGTGAATGTGTTTGATGCTCATTCATATTTATTATATATAATTGCTGTTTATATTACAATAGAAAACAGCCACTAATTGAGGTCTTATTGTAATTCATCCTTGAATACAAGAATTATACTGACATTCATAATTATCCCCATGGTCGCTCAATTGTTCTTTTACAAGTCAATTTTTATTCATGATATTGAAACCTATTGTTGAAAAATGAATTATCATATAAAGACTAGCAATTATAACTCAGTGAGGTTGCACTTAGTTCTCAGTGTTTATGTACTATAACTGCTAGTGTACTTATTCAATTTGTGAAAATTATATTGTTTTAAAGATGTATTGTCCCCCAAAAACATGAAAAATGAAGATTAATTAAATCAGACTTTGAATAGGTTATTTTGTAGTTAATTGCACTTCCGTAGAAAAAAAAACGGGGAAAAAATGTTTTCACTTATAAAATAACATAATAAATAGTTAAATTCAACCAAAATTCCATTGGCTGGCAGCCAATTTGACCCTTTTTTGCTTTAAATCACAGTTTTTAAGGTAAATAAATTTTGTTTAGATCCAATTTTTGGTCAAAGTGGATAACTATTATGTGGGATTAAAATGGCATATTCAACAACAAAAAATGTGAAAAATTATTTTTCAAGGGGACAATTTTTTTATTTGAGATGCTTCACATTTGGGATAGTAGCATACCATCTATGAGCGCTCACAAGAGGCCCCAGAGCATGAGCAGCTCAGTGTTGGAGGGTCCCTTTGGAATAGTGGTATTGGTACCTAATACCAAATGTGCTAAGCTGCCAAGAAACATGAGTAGAGTATAAGTAAAAAGCGACTATACAATGTTACAATACAATAATAAAAAAAGCAACTTAAACAACTATTAAAATATATAGAAAAAAATACATAAATTAACTTAATTACCCTGACCTCCCTTTTTTTCTTCAGAAAGAATATTTAAATTAGGATTAGATTTTATTAAAATTATTTATTAATAAATGTACAGTAGAAAATTCAGTAATTTAAAAAAATTTACCATATGAGTAAAATGTATCTACACTTAATTTCCCTCTCTGCTATTATGTTCTCTACTTCCTAGAAGGAGCAACATTTTTAGAACATTTTCTTTTGATTGAAAAAAAATAAATTTCTGAATTTCAGAGACGAATTTGCATAAGTTAATTATAAGTAAAACCATCACACTTCACAATTTATTCATTACATTATTGTAATTAAAGATGTTTTGCTCTTGTTTAATGAAATAATATTCATTAGATTTTGTTGACAATGACTTATTAAATTTAAATTGTAAAGAGAGAGTTTACCAGGACTGGGGATGATTTTTAACTACATTAAATTTGAACCCCGTCCTAGGACAGGTATCTTTGCTAGTACAGTATGGTATATGATTTAAAGATGTATTGTCCCCCAAAAACATGAAAAATGAAGATTAATTAAATCAGACTTTGAATAGGTTAATTTGTAGTTTTAATAAAGTTAATCACTTCCGTAGAAAACAAAACGAAAAAATAATGTTTTCACTTATAAAATAACATAATAAATGGTTAAATTCAACCAAAAATCCATTGGCTGGCAGCCAATTTGACCATTTTTTTGCTTTAATTTCCAGTTTTTTTCAGGTAAATAAATTTTTTTTTTATCCAATTTTTGGTCAAAGTCAATAACTATTATGTGACATTAAAATGGCATATTCAAAAAAAAAAATTTTTTTAATTATTTTTCAGGGGGACAATACATCTTTAAGCAAAATTTGGACACAATTAATTATTGAAAATCTTTATCAATGCAGTCTCAGTTTAATCTCACCACCTAATTTTTGCGAAATTTCGTACCCAGGCCATCCTTCCTGGACTATACTCATAGGTAAATCTTGCTGGCTTAACCTGCTTCGGGTGAACACTGGTCACTACCATACATCAAGCATGCAATGGTCTTCAATTGCAGTAGTTAGAACGCTTAAAGTTATATTTGGTTCATTTTTAGTTTTTCAATCTCTTTTAGTTTTTTCTTTGATTTATTTTTAATTTAACAAATTGAATCAAGATTTTGGTATAATGCGCTATATTAAATGTAACTACAATAACTTACTTTGAAAATAATTACGAGATTGAGATTTCTGCCCCCTCAAGGAATCAGCAAAGATTGGCTAATTATTTTAATCTGTTGTTTGTTAGATGTAGCATTTATACTGGTCTAATCCATGTAAGTTTTTCATTAACTAAAGTGGATTTTTAATCAGCCGTGTATACATTAAATCATCATCTCGTTAGCAAACATGTCAACGAGACTAAATTAATTAATAATTTAATAATGAAAGCACTGACAATATTAAAGAAAGTAGCAATTAATTTTGAACGTTTGATTAAATTATAGAAAAGAAAATATATCCTATTTTGGGACTTCTAATTTTTAGAAAGGTTTCTAATTAATTTTTAAAAATCAACTTACAACATACCGTACTTATATTTTATACTAGTTAGTAGTTATCTTTATTAAACAAAAATTCTGGATAAAAAAACACATTTTGTTTTCATTTTTAGCTCCAGCCAGAATTCAGGAATGTGGAGCTTCACAGATTACAAAAGGAGTAAGTACTCTTCCCTACTTTACAATATATTAATATGTGTTCAAGACCTGTCATTGCCATCCTTCAGATGGGACATTACGCTGTTGGCTTATTATGATAGATACTGCTCTATGTGGCTACTATGGACCTAATGCTGTGTCTTCATTTGCCGACAGTCATTTGTTTATATAATTCTATTCATATTTTTAGTTCGTAAGATCTCTTTAGATTCATTGGTTAAACGCTTTTTTTGTATTCATTCTGTAAATTGTATGTAAACCAACCAACCAAATTTCATTTGTACTCCATTGTTAAAATGACAATAAATAATATCGTATCAGTATATTTATTGGGAATAAATGATATTGGAGCTTACTAAAGTATTCACTTACTAATTGTCTATTGTATTCACCACTTACAGTAGAACTTCTGAATTGAGGTTGGCCAATAGAAGGGGTTTTACTGTGTATTGAACACTTTCAATGTGCTGTGACGAATTCATTTATGAAGTTTAAGAAAGAAAACAGTTGGTTGATGAGAATTGCATAATGACATCCAGTCACAGTCATACAGTTACTACTTTTCACTCGTTCTATAAATTGTTATTGAATAAAATGTATTGCGCAGTGAGCTATAATTCCAACCAATCATCATCCTTCTACTGGCTTGTTATGTCATTATAATGAGTTATTTATTCTCTAGTTATGAAATCCTTTTACGAGAGAAGCAAGAAATAGAAGCGTCATTTCTCCAGTTTAGGCGAGAATTGAAAACAACAACAAAAGGATCATCGGTAAAAGAAATACGCTTTCTCAAAAATGCTATAAAAAATTCAGAAGAAGAATTAATGAATGAGAGACGAAAGTTTCAACGATCAACTGCCAAAAGAAATCAAGAGTTTAAAGATTTAGTCGAAGAGGTAAAGAAACTTAAAGGAAAATATATGTAGTGATACCTTCTGCAACTACCCCAATTTCACAGATAATGTGTTGTAGTACTGCATCATGCAATAACATACCTAGACTATTATACTTTATATTTTAGTAGTTATTTTAAAAATTTATTTGATATTATGTTGATGAGGTGTATTTTATACAAAACTTGTGGCCAACATAAGATACTAAAATAAATTGTGAAACCTTACCAACCAACAATATTATAGAGGGCGCTGGACCTTTTTAAATTCTTTCCTGTCTATATTGAACCAATTAAAAAATTCATATGGTTGTCACTTTAATTGTAAATTACTTAATTACCCTTGCTTACTTATGAAGGGACTTTAATTTCCTTAAGTATGTACTTATTGCCTATTTATATGGAGTTTAAAAACTAACGTTTATTTTTTATATCCTAGGTAGAGGAACTTCGGGCCAGCGAAAGAAATTTAAGAGTCCGAGTAAAAAGCCTTACAAATGAACTAGCTGTCTATAAACGAAGGTAGTACAATTTTATTTATTCTTTTCAAGTACCCCTTTGTACTACCTTCCAAACATATTTACATTCCTATCTCTGTCTATCTTAGAAATGGAAGAGCTACCAGATCGCCTATTCTACCTCCCTCTCGGTCATCTCATCGCAAACCAGCACGTCAGCCGTTAAGCACGCAAGATAGGGCGCGTGAAGCTTCCAGACAAAGGTCATTATCCCGTGAAAGAGCTTTCACACGAGAACCAAGGCGTAGATCTACCTCACGAGGACGTACTCCATCCGTGTCTTCTATAGGTAGTCGGTCTCCTTCACCAGCAGGTAAAATTGATTGCATGTCATAGGTGGATCCATGGTGTGCCTGTGCCATGCCCTCCCCCTCTAAATTGTAAAAAATAAAATAGGTGCAGTACTACATTTTTAGTCTATATACTTTACAGCAGAGCCTTACTAAGGGGACACCTTCAGGACCCAACAAAGTGTCCCCTTAATAGTCAAAGTCAGCAAAAATAATCACTAAAAAAAGAAAGTATAATTCGGCTACAGAGACACTTGAAGAACTCAAATGGAATCATTTTGAATGTAAACTTACCTACAATGAAAAAGTCTTAAAAGATTGTTGTGATAATATATTTGTATTTCTTTCATATGGCCTCGTGGAAAAACACATTTTGTAAACGAGCCTCCGTTTTAAAATAAAGATTTTATTATTATTATTATTATATAAGAATGAGTTCTTCTGTTACCTCTTTATTGATATGTAAGTATCTTGTGTCAGGCCACAAAGTTAATTGTTTTGCTCTACTCAGTACATTGAGAATGCTTCTCGAAAAATTAAGCAAATAATTTTTGGATGAGCTCCTGGCATTTATATCTCAAGACAATACTATACAGTAATATAATTCAAAACAAAATTACAGTTTTTTCTTCCTTAAATGTTGTTTTTACTGCAGGTGCTCGTGTTCCTCGCTTTAATCCAACAGCTTACATTGAGGACAAAAAGAAACGGCAACAAGAAGCCAAGTCTAAAGTGTAAGTACTTATAACTTATACATTTTGTTAAAGATATCCTGAATTTGTCATCCGTACCAATTGATATGAAAAAAAATGAAAAAAAAAATAAACCAGAACACTCAATAAATAACATATATTCATTGTATTAAAATCCATTTTGTTTTCTTGTTTAGAGAAAGACACAAAAGGTTTAATATGTCTGGTATAGGTTCACAGGAAAGAGGAAGGTCAAGGTCACGGACAAAGTCAGGTAATATGTCAAAAGTTGAAGCTAGACCGTGCCAAAAGATAGAAATTGAGGTTTCACTAGTAAGGGCGTGTGGCGCAGTGTGTTGGATCTTCGACTACTGATCGTGAGATCGAGGTTCGAATCCAACTCCCGCCGCATTGCTTGTATCCTTAGGCAAGATACTTTACCTACATTTGCCTCTCTCCATCCAGGTGTATAAATGGGAACCTGGTTAGATGAAGACACAACTTTGCGCTGATTACTAGCTGCATTATGGGAGTATGTTTCCATACGTGTTTGATAAAAAAAAAATGACTGGGGTAATAATGTTCAGCGCTTAGAGGTTTCACAACATTAGGCGCTATATAAATCCAGGATATTATTATTATTATTATTAACCCAACCTCATTTTCATTTTATCGGCACCATTTAATGGCCCAAAAGTTGCAACCATCTCCCAAACACCTGGAAGAAGAAAAATACAATTATTTGCAAAAAAAGTTTGATTGTATTTTGCACACTAAAGAATGCATGCGTAGGTTACAGCAGTATCTTTATGAAATTAAAATGTTGTATTAATGACAAATTAAAATTATTTGTATAATAAATTTAGAAAACATTTAAGTATTTAAACATTATGGAATGAAATGAATATTGTCGTATTTATCCAACAGGTAGCAGGAATTACAGACCGTCTTCAATTGAGAGTCGAGGTAGTCGTCGGTCTTCTGCTGGTTTAAGTGATATCGACTACTTTTCAGATGCATCTCAGGGTAAGAATAGGTATGTATGATTTGGACATGTGTTTTTAGGCTTTCATGTCACAACTGTAAAGGCCAATTTACACAGACAAGCGGAAACGGTAATAAAAATATAGGATCTATGTCATTCCTTATGACCATTTACACACAACGCGGAGTGGACAATGATTTCCACTTGGGATAGATACAGATTCTACTTAGGACAAGCTACATGATTTTCCGCTTACCGTTATCGCTCATCTGTGTAACACCACTTGTTTCAGTACTTTCTAATTATCAATCTTTCTTATTATGATAGGAAAAGGCCTGGTGTTTCAAAACCTAGTAGGACATCGTATTGGGACAGCCCAAACATGGTATGTAAAATATGCATTTTAGGTAATTAAATATTTTGTTGTAATAAAAATGTATTGTTACAATACAGTACTTTAAAAACAATGTATTTTCTTTTATTTTAAGGTATACCAAAGGAAGAAAAATAACAGTGTTTCGAAGCCAAGGAGATATCCTTTAATACTTTATAAAAGCACATTTAAAATGTGTTGAGTTAGGGGGTGCTTCAAATAGGGTGATTTCACCAGGTATAGTATACCTGCAATATTTTATGCAAAAAATATTGAACTTTGAACTTCAGGTTTTATTTTTTAAGTACAAAAAAATTGAAGAAAATATTTAGATCACATTCTATGGAGAGCAAAGCTCTTTTTCTTTGAAACAAAAACATGATACCTGACAAATATAGAAATATATTTATAATAGCGCTAACCCGCATTTAAAAAAACAGTTTAACTCCCTTTTTGATAGATCACTGCCATTTTTTCTATGTCACAATCAAGTCACAGAGAGTTCATGACCCCAAGCATGGTATGTACTGTGCTACCATATTTAACTTATAGTTATCATAAATTTGCTAGATAGTGCCCATCCATTAGATGGGTAACGATTACGTACAACAGTATACATATGGAAGAAGCTTAACATAGTAATACAGTAATGAGTACACCAAACCCAGAGAGTGATCACGTAAGGTTACGTAAGCCACTTGCTGATACAAGCAATACTCGCAAAAGTTATCATGGTAAGTCTACACTTTTACGCTTTTAAGACAGATACTAAAGAATAATATTTCTGTCTTTTTTAGGTTATTTTGTTCTGTTTAAGATGATTTGTTAGGTTTAAAGTTGTGATTCCGCATCTGGTTGTAATTGTAATATTTATTGCCATCCATATAAAAAAAAGTAGACAGATCAAACAATTAGGTTTACAGCTCTGTGTACACTATCAAACTAGTTTGACAAAAATAAGTGTGATGTGCCCAAATATGGTAGTGATATGCCCAAATATGGTAGTGATATAACATCATCATGTCCATATATGTTCACATTACATTTTTTTGTCACATAAAATTTGATAGTGTAGAGAGAGGTTAATATATATATATATTTCCCTTTGTTGATGTTCTTGTCTCGTATTTCTATATGTAGTCCATTCTTTAAGTGGTTGTAAAGTGTGAATTGAAATAAAAATGAGAAAAATAAATAAATTTATTTACAGATGACTATTACGACAGAACGGCTGAGATGTCTGACATTGATGCAAGGTTGGTAGCTCTGCAAGAATTCATGAAAACCAACATTGATTGACAAACCGAAACATAGTCAAGTCTCTCTGATTGAAGACCACGCAAAACAAACACTACGTTTCTCATACAGCTATTGGCGCAGAGTGGAAAGTGCATGGACATGCTTCGCAACTTTTCATTCTTTCAAGTTGGCAAATAATTCTGGAAACTTTGTACAGTATTTCATATATGAAACCATAATGCAAGACTTGTACATAATTTCTTCTGTCACAACTGTAAACTATTTTGAATTTTATCAGTTTGTAGAAATTGTAAATATATTTTTCTGACATTTGACAAAGTTGTAATACAATGTAGTGCGGTAACAATGTGTAAATATATTTTTAATTAACAGGTATTTTTTTGCAGATATATTTCTTACCATTTTATGTGTTATCAGAGACTATTAATGTTTGTGGTGTGCAGTTTCACCAAAACTAAAGTATTATTTTCCAACCTAATATATATCTGGATTTCATTTCTTGGGTTGCATGAAACCTTTTTTTTATTCCCCATCTTTTAAAACATTTTTTATAACTTATGCTAATTTTTTATTTTATTTTTTTTATTTATTCAACTTCTCACTAACACTGTTAGTGAGGGATCGGGACCAACAGGTGGTAAACACCTCTAAAAACGGTCCAGTCTCAATTGCACAGTGGCTGTGTGTGACAGTGGCTGTGTTTTAATAACCTCCATCCATGCATAAAGCCCTGTCTACACTATCAAACTAGTTTGACAAAAAAGTGTGATGTGCCCAAATATGGTATTGATATGATCAAATATGGTAGTGATATGACATCTCCATGTCCATATATGGGCACATCACATTTTTTTGTCACATAAAGATTGATAGTAACATTCATATATCTTTTCTTTTTGTACTTCGTAAAATGTATTTTTTCACTTGGTCTCATGTGGAATCTTCTGTTTAAAGATCTTGACATCTGCCCCTTTTTTCTAGCTCCACCTAATTTGACCTCAAATGAGGTCATATTTTTTTAGACTTTTTTTTCTGCAGCTCTTTACACCAAGTAGAAATAAAAAATGTTTAAACCTTATGTTCCATCTACTACTTTGCATACCCACATGTAAGCTATCTTAAAGACCCATTCCCTATGTTTTTTTAATTTAAGATCACAAACTACATTTAATGTAAAAATACATACTATATGGTCCTATTGAGATAACTTTTTCGTCTTTAAATGGTTAAAATTGTGAAAAATAAGTCGATTTGAATATTTTTAGTGGCTCGCTATAAATCCCAACATGCATTGCGCGCGGATTGATAAGACAAGGAATGACCTGGTTTAATGTTTTTAAAGTAATATATATGCATTATTTTAACAAAACGTTATTTTATTTTAACAAATTGTAGGGAATGGGTCTTTAAGAATACTTTGCTTTTAGATGACCTTAAAGTTACTTTTTGAATGTAAATGCAACCACATTTGCATATTATGTCTGTATACAATAAATGTCAAATGGGCCTTGCAATAGATTCTGGTTTATTAGCTTGAATTGACTTAAGGCCAATGCCCTCTACATAAACCACCATATACTACTGTATATCCAATAAATAGCTCCCTCAATTAGTGAGACATTGATTTTGGGTAAAATCAATAAAATTCCAATGAATTCAAACGTAACTAATAGTTGTGTGGGAAAATGACAGAACTTGTTGAAGCTATTGTCTGCATATATATTTATTACTTAGTGTCAATGTGGAGCCCTTGATTGGGTTTTATAGTTTTACTCATATCATTAGATAGGTTTAGGGCGGTGGTCAGTACATGTTTCAAAGGTACTCTCACTATTTCCATGTTTTCAGAGCAAGCCCTATCCTATACACATCCCCAAATGTTGAAAGAAACATTTTTAATATTGTAATTTTAAGTATTATTTAGTGTAACAATAATAGTAATTTATGGGGAAAATATTATTTTATCAAGGATCAAAATGAAATTTTGTAATGTCATACTTCCAAACATACCATTATTTATTAGTTTAAACAAACCATTGACAAGGCTGCAGTATATCCCAAAAAATTGTCACTTTGACACCTCTGTCACGTAATGCTGACCTGGATATTGCACACACAAAGCTGCATTAAACACTGACCTGGTCAATATTACCTGATGGATTATTATAGTGAAATCGGTCATGCACGAATCATAAAATCAGTATAAAAAAGCATGGTTATTTAATAATTTTCTATAAATAGATGAAAGTCTAAACTTTTTATTAAATACAGATACAAAGTAGGAATAAAAATAAATTTTAAGTGACATGGTAGAAATGTAAAACACATGATGTATGCAGACAACATTTACAAAATTGTATATTATAAATATTTTATTACTTAAAATAGTCCCTATACAGCACATCAACAATTCTGTATTGCAATTGTTAAATATTATTGCCAACTGCACTACTGTATATTGTCTGCAATATACTGTACCCACCATCTAAACGTTTTCAGTAACTTTAATTTCCCTATTTCATGGTTGTTCCTTTTGTTATAAATTTATATTTTATTATCCTATTTTTAAATTAAAACTTATATTTCTATGATTCATTTTCATATTTGAGATTTACATTTTCTAACTGTTTAGAATGAGATGTTAATATGTTTTTGTGTTTCTTCCAAATTGCTCAGTTTTGTAATCAATGCTACAGTATATATAACATTATCTGTCAATTGGTGCAAACACGTCACGCATACGATTTATACGCTAGTCTGAACACAGCCTTAGGTTTTGTTTAAATCTTTCACTTCACTTTTTGGATGATGAGGACGGTAACGTAACAACTATTCTGTTCATTTCTCGTAACCTCGCATCTTGTTGTTCTAATAATATTTCCAATTCTGAAACTCGTTCATTTAATGATCTAATTCCTTCTGTTTGCACGTCCTCTTTTTGCTCCTCTTTCCTCGACTGCCGCCAATATTCAAAGACAATTGTTCCAACAGCCACGGAAAAGACGATGCCCTCACCGAGCATCTCGGCTCCAAGTTCTACAGCAGCTTCTTCTGGTAAAGGCTTTACATTCTTTGGGTTTCCAAGGCCTAGAGATCTCATCTTTAAGTTTACTTCTAACCAATGGTGTACTAGAAAAAGAAACAGCTCAAAAATGACAGTACTGTACTTTCTAAATACAGTATAAAAACACAAAATCACTGTAAACATTTCGACTTTTCATGACAAGGTTGGACCCGGTTGGAATCAATAGTCATATATAAAATGCTATTATTTTTAATTAAAAATGTAAAAACTTTGTCCTAAAATTAATTTTTTTCAATGATCTTAAAAGAGGGCAAACCCTCTAAATAAACTTTAAACCAATGGAAAGGAATCGGCCTACATGAAATTGAAAACAAATAAGGTGGTACGAATTGACTTTGATTCGCTGATAAAACCTGCCGATGGTCTTGGATGGTGTAACAATAGAAAACAAACATGATATTAAGCCTAGGTCGCGATAGCCTGACAACATGAAATGGCTTACATTGAGCTGGTGGCATACATATATATCGTCTTAAAAAACTATTGTTCTTTGCTGAAATCTGAATACGTTTAGCAAGAGGTTTACTAATTTGTTTCATAGCCAAAGAGACTAATTTTATCATCGGAAATGCAACCATTTTTAAAAAACCAGTGGGTCCGTTTTTGTTGTTTTTTTGTGTGATGAGGTCGAGGATGATGAAATTGTTTTTAATATTAATGCATTATTCGTTACGTTCATAAATAATATGTTTAATATATAACAATAACTAACAATAAGGAAAAACACATATTTTAATAATAATTCCATATTTTATTTGTATTAAATATTTTATTTAATGCAAAAAAAATTATACTTTTGATGACCTTGCCATGTCTCTGTCATGAAAAGAAACAACGTGCGAGGGAAATTTGCATGACAGGAGAAAATCGTGTGAAGATGTTCGATCGTTTTAAAATTCGATTTTGTGGGTATTCAGTAGTACCTGTTTTTGGTTTGGGTACCATAAGCATTGTATATCGTAGTAGAAAAGTGGGATTGAAAAGAGAAAAACAAAATGGCTGATGTAGCACCAACAACAGGAGACGTAGCAAACGGTAAGTGACTGGATAGTTAATAGTAGGGGCCTAGGCCTACCTAGAAAATTGTCGTCTGCTAGTTGGAAGTGAGTGAAGGGGTATCGAGTGAAGCCTAGGGTAGTGCAATACGATTAGGTCCACCCACCCAGTAGGACCTACAAGGCCTAGCAGTATTGCAAACGATTTTAAAATGAATGAATGTAGCATAGACTGTCTGTGAAAAGGCCTACTAGTACTAGGCCTACTTAGAAAAAGTGATATTTTAACAGTTTAGCTTTAGGCCTAGGCCTAGCTAAACATATTTGAATTTTATTATTTATGAATTTTGTTGATAATTTTAATATTAATAATTAATTAAAAAATTTTGTTTCAATATATTTTTTTCAGCAGCATACATAATTAAATTTATAAATAAAAAAAAACAAACATCAAATTACATCCAACACAGAAAGGTAAAACTGTAAATTTGACATAACATAACAACTTAGCCTATATATTGTGCCTTTTTATTTGGATTGTAGGCCCCTAACTGTAAGTCAGTACGTAATAAATGAAAATTAGTGAAGTACCCCAACAATTTTATGGGTATAATTTGTTTTCCAAAAAAAAATCAGGGGTTACTATTAGTATTAAAGTCACAAAAACTATTGACAAAATGACATTATGAAGACTGGTCATTTATGATGCAGCCGTATTTTGAAAATAAGGAGATAATCAATTGTCGAGTGGACCGTTGAGTAGTTTTTCCGTTGAGTACTTTTTAACGGACTATTTTGAGCGTTGAGATTGTTCTTAACGAAAAAGCTTTCGTTGTCAACGTTTTCTATTCGAATGACTTTCTGTTGAGCACAAATTTACAATTCGAATACAAAAAGTACTCAACGAATCTTTACGTTGACAATGAAAGTTCCCAATCGAATACGACAATTATCTCCTTATGCATTATGCATGTTGATCTCTGGAGTGGGGAAGGATTGAGTGTTTTTGAGTTTATAAAATAAAGTACTGTACTGTTTTATTATTTTGCTATGAGTTGCTGACTGGAAAGTTGAGGTGGGTTACTATTTTAAGGTAATAGTAACCCACTACTCTAATAGTAACCCCCCTTCTAATAGTAACCCACCCTAAACAACAATCAAAGAATAATAACCGAGGGTTACAAATTAGAAGATTTATGGTACTATTATACAGATGCCCATCTATCCACATGCCAACCATCACTCAAGTGCCAATAACCAACTTACCATCCATCCATCTTGTCTACACTTTTTACTCACATATATATTAAACTATACTCACCTCTTATCTTATCCATGCTTGTATTATATATTCAACTGTCCATGTTAAAAATTTTTAAAAATGTACATATAGAATCCTAGGTCGCATTCAGCTTACACTGAGCATTGCATGGAACATAAAAATATGGCGATGAACAAGACTTAAAAACAATTGAAATACAGAAAAAGTACCTTCTACAGTATTACCTTTATTTTTATATTATTTTATCCCATTTACAATTTCTTTATGAACACCTATTATAAAATGGAAGATTCCTATGTTTGCCTTTCACTTGTTGAATTCAAAAGAATGAACAAAATAATAACACAGTGTTATGTTTATGTTTATTGAACCACCAAAAACTAATGGTGGTATTCAATATTATTACATAGTACTTTATGAAATACCTTCATAGGGATTTTTTTTAGGAATTATGGTAACCATAGAAAATAGTGATTGTGAGTACTCTAGATATTATTTAATATTAGTTTTTAAATGTTAAATGGGATTATGTGAAGGAGTGCCAACCATATGGTAGTGCAACCGTACCTCTGCTAGGATTGCATGCACTAAAGTGGTTCCTTTGTGGTCATTGATAGTATAGGCAGGGAGTTATAGGCCTATGCATTCAGCATTTAGTTACTGAAAAGTAGAATATACTTTTCAGCAACTAAATGCTCTACGATTTTTTTCCTAGTTCTTTCTAATGCTTTTTTATTTTCTATTATTTTTTTTTATATTGTGACAATTATATTTTTTTTGTGAAGATCAGAGCACTTTTTAGATTAATTTTAAATAAAATCTAGACTCTGAATTCTTTGAATGTAATAATAATAATTGAAGTTAATTTCAACCCAGTCTTGTACAATATGCCATTAGTATTATTATTAGAATACCATAGACAGAAAAGGGCCTTTTGCCATCCATCCCAGATTCTTTTTCCCAGAGTTTTTGTGAACCCATTAGAGAAATGTTTTATTGCTGATTGATAATAGCAAGAACTTTATTCACAAACTACATTTTTTTAAAGTTAATTTTAATGAATAAACACAGCTAAACATTATGATTTTACAATTAAATTAAACTTTACAGCCTATAAATTTCCTTTGTTTATATTGTGTACAAGCATAGTATTGTACAAGTATCTGTAGGAATAATTGCATATTTATTACTACTACTTATAATATGATGGGCCTGTAATGAGAGTAAAAGTATAAGTCCATCTAGATAATATGCATCACTGGTGTCTAATAATAAAAATGTCCCGTGTATCGTTTAAAATTACACTATAGCAAGCATATGCTAGTCAAATGTATCAAAAAGGTAGGATGTTTTCACTGTTTTTGTATCAAACAAATCTCTTTTTTAAAATAATTTTTAGTATGCAGTATTTGCTTGGTTACTGTAGTTCAATATTGTTGGTTTGAGGGGTAAAATATAAGTCTAAAACTAGAAGATACCTTACTACTGTATCACCATTCATAAAAAATCCATCAATTAATACTATTTATTATAACCTAGTGGTGTATTTCCAATTCTAAATTTATTTATTATATTTCAGGCCTTTTCTTTTGAGGTGAGCGAGTGCGATCACTCACCTAACACACTCCTAAACTGCCCTAGAGGAGTGTGATTTACAACAAATTACATTTAAATTTGGTAAACTTCTACACACCAAAATACAAACAGTACACCTACAGCACCACTGAATGTATTGAGGAGTGCAATTTGTAGCACACCTACAATTTTATTTTTTTTAAAAGGCCTTATTTTTACTTTAAATTTTAGAAATAAACATGCATACAATACTGAAACCAATTTATTTTTGCCATCTGTTTGATTGTAAAAAAAATATTTAATGCTACACACTGTACATCAGATGTTAAAATCAAAGTAATTATCAACATTAGTAAATTGCTAGGCTTTTTGCAGTGTTGAATGATGAATAAAGTATACTGTATGTAATTATGGAGGATGGCTGACACAGCCAGACTTTCTTCCATTCTGACAGACTATAAAATATTCAATGCCTGCTCTGCTTAAATTTAGTAACAGGTCAGTCCTTTTTCCAATTTGTCTAATATTCAAACGTGTAACCACTCCTGTATTATACTGAAAGAAAGAATATAAAAATTTGTTTTTTCATTTCCGCATTCAAAAATATAGATTTTTCACGTAAGTATTTTAGAATGGATTTTCTTGATATTTTACTACATGTACAGTACTTTTCAGTGTTGTTATCCAATTTTTATTTTTTGACATAATTTTTTTCTTGGTGTTTTTTGTTCTTGTTATGCTACAGAGATTCTGCATCATTTAAGTGAAATAAATAAATACATGTTGTGATTATAAATATAACTAACAGTATTGTTTTTTTGACCAAATGTTAAGATTCATTGTTTAGTTCAGTCATTTCCTAATACTGTAGAACACTATTTATTATTAATGTGCTGTAATGTACAACTTAGTCATTTGATATTCATATTTCTTTTATAATGTAAGCTATCCTGTACGTAGTTAATGTTGGTGGTATGTAGTTAGGAAATATGTATACTGTTTTGTTGTTCAATGTCTTTACCTAGTTGGTCCATTTTATTTTTTGTATAATATCAATCCCTTTTTCCCTTTGAAATTATATCGGTATGTTATATATTTTCTGATAGAGAAGGCCTACCAAACAGAGAAATTCTGCCCCATTTCATAACCCATGTTATACTGTACCCCTAAAAACATGTACTGTAGTACTAGTAGTAATTTAAACAGTCATTGTAGGGGAATTACAGTAAATCTGTAATTTTAATTATCAAATTCATGTCAATGAGGTTATTACTACCTTCCCACTTTTATCCCTCCTCTCTCCCTCCCCCTCCTCTCTTCCTCCTCCTTCTCTCTTCTTCCTCCTCCTCTTTTCCTCCTCTCTTCCTCCTCTCTCCCTCCCTTCCCCACCTCTCTCCTTCCCTTCCCCACCTCTCTCCTTCCCTTCCCCACCTCTCTCCTTCCCTTCCCCACCTCTCTCCTTCCCTTCCCCACCTCTCTCCCTCCCTTCCCCACCTCTCTCCCTCCCTTCCCCACCTCTCTCCCTCCCTTCCCCACCTCTCTCCCTCCCTTCCCCACCTCTCTCCCTCCCTTCCCCACCTCTCTCCCTCCCTTCCCCACCTCTCTCCCTCCCTTCCCCACCTCTCTCCCTCCCCTCACCTTCATGTTACATTCAAAGGTACATTCTTGTCAATAGCTTTGATCTACTGCAATGAAACCTCTATTTTCCTCAATTAAAAAAATTCTTATTTATTTTCAGTTCCTGACCAGGCTATTGTGTTCCTCACTGTAGTGGTCGTCCTTCTATTCATGGTCATCTTGTTCTTCTTGTACCTAAGTAAGTCACTATGTTTTGCCAATTGCGGAGGATGTCCATGCATGGAGGAAGGGAAAAAGGAGAAAGAGAAAAAACAAAAACAAGGCTTAGGTATGATAATTATAGTAACTTTATTTTCAATTTTCAATCATACACAACTGTTTATTGCAGTGATTGACCGATAAACCTCTAACTACATAATATTAATTAATAAAGCAAATTAAATCATACAGTATTGCTATTTAATAAGTTTAGTACTGCAGTAACTAAAATAGAATGCTTAGTAGAACTGTTTTTTGGAGCTGTGAAGAATCTCAAGATTTGGACCCAGCACACTAAAACAAAAAGCACAAACAGTTGCATACTATGTACACTAGATTCCAAGGACATTTATCGTTTATCTTCTCATTTAATTCTTCATTTAATGCTTTATTTAATTCTTCATTCATTTTGTTCTTCATTTAATTCTTCATTTTATTTTTTAGAAGGAAGCTATGGCTATGATGAAGATGAATCATCATCAGATAGTGATGATGAGATGTTACTGAAGTACCAGCAGTCTCTCAGCTTTGGTCGCCTTTCTCGTCAGCCTAGCATAAGTGGTTATAAGAAAAAGTCTGTAGCAGCTGCATCAAGAGCGCCCTTAGAAAGTAAGTCCATAGCATACGGATATTCTTATTGATTCAATAAGACATTCCCATTTTTGTTGATTTTATTGGGATAAGTACAAACATTGACTCGCTGCTTTTCATAAAGTTGGCGTGTTATATTTACTTACATTACATCTGGATCATTTAATTCGCCATACTGTATCTAAATTTGTCCCATATCATTTTCATCATTTTTTTTTTTGGAAAGTTGTCCTCATTAATAATTTATTTGTACATTCAAATGGTAAAGTTTGCCGCCTTGGCTCATGGACTATACCACTGTGTTACAGAGGTGTTCAAAGTTGTTGGTACTTTTCGGGAAGTTATGTTCTCCCTTTTGTGAGGAAACGGCATATGTTGGTTTATCCAGATAAACAGCAGGTATAGACCGCCCAGCACCAGCACCACTCTGGTTTGTGTTGTCTATCCATTATGTTTATTGTTTATACCATTATAAAAATGCAATCATTTCAGGATCAAGTTTTTATAACCTTCTTAAAAAAACCACTGAGTCCAAAGTTTACACTGCAGGTAACATCAAAATAATTAATATTATAAGAGGTTTAAAGGAATACTAATCAAAATGAAAGCTTGCAGTGATAACAACTAGAACCATACTAACTAAATTATAGGGTCATGCTCCACGACCTCTACGATACCAATTATCGGGGTCAAGTTTGGTTTATGATGAAGGGGGATGTGGCTCATGGTAACCTTATAGTTGAATCAGTATGGTAATGCACAAAATATCTAAAATACTAATAATATTATTAGGAGTCGCATTGGATAGTAGTACTGTATTTTTTTTAAATTGTTCAAAATAATAGTGTATTGGACGATAATAAAACATAATAATAATAAATGGGCTTATATAGCGCACAATGCAAAGCATTGCACTTAACAAAATAAATTAAAATCGAAAAAATAAGAGAAAGGGTGAGTTTTCAGAGCAGGTTTAAACTAAGCAATTGAGGTAACCTGACGAATAAAGATGGGTAAACCGTTCCAAAGGATGACAGAGGCCTAAGAAAATCGATAGCATCAACGAGTTGTAGTACAGTAGCATCAACTGACCCATTGGAAGCCCAAGTTGTAGATGACTCTAGTGGTGAAACAAGTCTTATGGTTGAGGCCTGCTATTATTAGTACTACTGTATATAAAACTTGTGATTTGTAGGTTTATATTATGTTACAGGTACTGTGTATACTGTAAAAAGTCTCCCTGTGTACCTGTTTCAGCCCTTCAGACCTTTCTTTGACACCGACATAGTATTCAATGCAATATGCACTGGGTACAAGGCTCATCATTTTAGAGAAAGTGAAAATACAGTGATACAAAAACAAGTCATTAAAATAATAGTATCGAAATAAAAGCTTCATATTAATATTTATGTTTGCTTTTATTATATTAATGTCATGTGACATTATCTTCATCTTTTGCACAAATACTATATACTTGCATTGCTGTGTGTTATTATTTATATGTCATATTAACCACTTATCACACCCTTTGACTTTAAGTAAATTCAGGCTTATTGTAGGCCTACTTTAGTTATTTGTACCAGAGTAAGTTGGTTTCTACCTACCAAAATCAGCTACACAGTAACTGTGCATATGAAACCAACTTACCTGGGTAAATAACTTAAGTCTGAACAGGCCCTTATTTGCTCTGATAAATGCACGGATACTTTATTATACAGTATATCAAATACTAATTTTTTCTATATTTCTAATCCAACTTAAACTATTCTTTTTTTCAAATATTCTTTATATATAACAGATGTATTTACATGTGAGTTTTTCTTTATATTAAATAATCAAATTACTTCTTTTTATTCAAATAGGTGATTTTTATAACCTTTCTCAAATTCATTTTGTCAATTTGAACAAAACTGTATACTTTGTGAAATGTACAAATGAATGTAAAATGGTATTATCCGCTATAATTTATATAGTGGATCATTTCATAAAATTTTTTTCAAACTCTAAATAGTTTTTAAAAGACATCAAGATTATAAACAAATTTAGTTGTTTAAAATACAAACATTTTACTCTCTTTTGCATCTTTTTCCGCACATTGTGATACCGCGTGGATTGCATGCATGCGTTTTTTTGGATGAAGATTTTACAACTTTTTTGTAGCATTTTGTAGAGCACCACCATCCATCATCACTATCATAATGCATATCAACCTTTTTTGCATGCCAATTTGTGTAAGTATCCATTTGCTTGGTTCTTTTTTTTTTTTTTTTGCTTTTTGCACCTTTTTACGATTGGTTGTTTAGAATTTGTGAAATAGCATTTATTTTATAACATATGTTAGCATTTTAATGGTCTCTACTATGGCTCATAATAACAACCAACTGCATAATTTTTACATATATTAATATTTTTATACATATTCAAAAAAAGTCATTAGAAAGGGGATTTTTTTTATTTTTCTTTACTGCATATTTTACTTGTTGAGTTTTTTGACAATGTACGTTTAGTTAATAATATTAAATTGCATATTAAATTAATACTACAATAGTTATTATCCTTTATTGAGGAAAGAATATTCATGTAATGTTAGGTATGGCATTAATTATATATACAGTATATACAATTATATTATTACTCAAAATGTATCAATAAAGTAATTTGAATATGTACAGTTATGTACAGTTATATTACAGTTATGTACAGTTATATTACAGTTATGTACAGTTATATTACAGTTATGTACAGTTATATTACAGTTATGTACAGTTATATTACAGTTATGTACAGTTATATTACAGTTATGTACAGTTATATTACAGTTATGTACAGTTATATTAATTACATCTGTAGTAAATGGTTAAAGATACTTATACAGTATATTTTATATTATTATATTACCTTAAGTAGAAATTAATTTTATCATATACAGTGTTATAAATGTTTTTTGTTTTTTTGCAGATTAATTGAAACAAAAAATCAAGTACCTGTAATCCTGTTGGAGAAAAAATTGAGAAGAATACAAGAAAAAAGAAAGTGTTTATACAGTAAATTTAACAAACTATAAAGTCTCCTACCTATTAAGAAAAAAAACTAATTCTGAATAGTTTATTTAAAAAGATCTGTTGTTATATTATTATTACTATTATTAAGCTTTTATATGACGCCTTTCCAAGAACATAACGATAAAAAAAAGTCTTAAAGATGATGTATAAAAGGTGCCGAATTTTCAAATTACTAAAATCGTGTATTACCAATCATTCCATCTTTAGGCTAAGTAGGGGATCAGTAGTAACAATTTGTTATACAAATTATTTGTGTCAATTCATATTAATAGATATTAATCATATAAAAAAGTAATTTTTTGAATGACACGGGTAAACACAAAATTATATTATAAATTATAGTGCAATTCTTTTTATTTGACTATGCATAAACTGTAAACTGTTAATTCCACTTATTTATCATAATTATGTATACTTAAGGTATTAGTTTAATATTAAATATTAAATCTTTTGTTAAATATTATGGTACTTATTTATTATAAAATATAATTTCATTTTTAGAGATTTTTTTTATTTGATTTAATATTTAAAAACCAAAACAAGAATGTACATAGTTAATAAGTTATTTCTTAATATATATTGTTACAAGGATTTTAGATATTATATAATACATTTTTGTTTTAAATTTTGCTTTCAACTTATCCTGAATAAGTAAATTTAAGTTTTGCAACTCCTTTTAATCACTTTCATCAATGTTGATTGCCGTTGTAAGAATCAGTCGCTATATTGAATGTGAGCTCAAATAGTTTGAAAATATAGCTCAAGCTCGTAACCAGTTGCCTTTTTGCCTGAAATGCCCTTTTCAAACAAAAGACCAGTAGCAAAAGTGATGGAAAATAGGTCTTTAGCATGGCTTGCCACGATTTTTGCCACTTTTGCGGAGAAAAACCTCCTGCCTACAGGATTTTGCTGAAAATAGTTGAGCGACAGCTTTTAGATTAACTACACTGTCAATTATTTTATTAATCTTTCTTAAATTCTACAAGTTGAAAAATGTATCGATAAAACATTGAAAATAAAAGACAAAAATTTGGTTAACATTTTGTTTCGGTGTGTTTACGGCATTGTATCATTTGTGATATACTAGATTGCAAATCAATATGTATATTGATTGTGACGCTTTGTAATTGTTAAACTTAAAATGTATACAATAATAGGTACATGTAGTGGATATTAGGGAGGGAGGGAAAATCAATCAAGTCAATAAATGATTTTATAAGCCAATTGTGAATTGCGTTAAATATGAAATATGGTACTCCCACCATTAGGCCTCTTGAGGCCCTTTCGTTTCAATACATAAGTAAATTTATTTTAAGTTATCCTGTTGGTGCAGTACCTGCTGCTTCCTTGGGCTTGAATCTATCAGCGAAAGATTGGTGGTCTAGGTAGGAACACCAGGCTAGTGAACGTCATGGGTTTATGTTATGCCCGTGAATTACCTGACATTTTTTTATACTGTAGTAAAATTATATCGGAGTACAGCAAATTAAATGACTTTTTTAACATGACCAATTGCCATCTTCTTTGAATTAAAGTTCTCCACTCTTTATTATATATATATATATATATATATATGCATACTTTACACCAGCCGATCCAACTTAGATCACGTCACACGGCTCAACAACCAACACAAACACCCCTTCAATGATTCACACATTATGTAAACTTACAACTTGTTTTGCTTTCAAGTTCAGCAAAGAACTATATAAACGGTTTGTTTTCCAAACTAATATTGATTCTCTGTCCTTATTTATTTGTTGTGTTTTATGCTTTATCATTGATTGGCTGTTTTGTTCTCTGCACGCCTTTCGAGAACAAACATGAATACACGTTGTCTCGGTTTCTAATCTACATGTGATATATAATTTCAAGAAGTTGGTGTTAATAAGTACTGAACCATCAACCATATTTTACAGTTCTATCTTTGTTTGAATGTTACATTTATTACAAACCTTTATTGGGAGTATAATTTTCAAAAATTGAAGACATTCTGTGAATTTATGAAACTTGCAAATATCCTCAATTGGAACCATTGCACCTTGGATTATGCGATTCTAGTTTATTTGTTTAAAAAACAGTATACTATCTACAAACATTCTGAAAAAGCTTTTGATTCCAACTGGAATTGTTACTTGTGTACTGGTGAAATTGCATCTTTAAAACATTTTGTGCCAACTTGTTCCAGTACAGTTTGGTGTTTAACACTTCATCTTGTGACTCATTCCAGTACTGTGTTTTATCACTCCTTTTATTTAACTTGTTCCAGTACACTTTGGTGTTTTCCATGCTTGAGTTTTCTGATACATTGACTGATCACTATAAGGATAATTTAAAGAAAAACAATTGAAGGAACTTTTGAGTATTTGAAAATTAGTTTTCTGTTTAGTATAGTTTAAATCATACATTTTAAAGTTAGGAAAAATAGAATAACACTACCTGACCTAATTTTTATTTTTATTCAAAATATCTGATAATTTAAATTATTGTATATGCATTTTATGACATTCAAAAATCTGATAATTTAAATTATTGTATATGCATTTTATGACATCCAAAAATCTAATAATGTAAATTATTGTATGTGCATTTTATGAAATTCAAAAAAAATTTGATAATTGAAATTATTGTATATGCATTTTATGACATTCAAAAGATCTGATAATTTAAATAATTGCATATACAGTATATTCATTGATCCGTCATATCTGAATAATTTGACATTTTTGATGTATCATTAATCATTCACCTTTTAAATTTCCATTTTTCTGTAACCTGAAACAATACATTTTATTTATATCTAAATGCTTCAACAAACTAAAAACGTTAAAAAAATAATACATTTTAAAATTATATATTCTTTTTTTTTATGTGATGGTACTACCCCCAATGTTTTTTTTATCATTATCTAACTATTTATTTATCCATGATTACGTCATGGTCCATGGTCATATTAATATTCTAGTTAATTGATTGCAGGTATTATATGCATGTAGATAGGAGAGCTTCAGGTATTATTGTCTGTAGTCTTCTTGGGAATGAACATCTGTTGGAGAAAAGTGCAGAACCTGTATTTACCTTTTGGAACAGATTCAGTTAAACTTTATAGATTTTTCACACCTCTGTCGATGTTAAATTTCTGTTCATATGGAATTTTGTTGCCGATTTGTTGGAAGCATACTGACGCATCATTATCTGTTGGAACTATGATAGTCTTAGTTATTGTTTTGAGTAGAACAGTTGTGTTTTATTAAATGTTTTTAACTTTGTGATCATCATTATGCCGCTGGATGATCTTTTTTCTACTGTTGGTGGAAAGTTTAGTTCCATTGGCGACAGTGTTTCTTCAACGGTCACTTCAATAGGAGATTCTGTCGGAGATTCTTTCACATCTGTGACAACATTCTTTGGTTTGGAAAAGAAAGAGCAAAAACCAGAAGAAAATGGAGAGAATAATAACAACAATGATGAACAAGATGGATTAGTAGAAATAAAGAATGATCCAAATAATGAGGGAGAATACCTTATTGACGATGAGCTTGTTATCAGGGGAGCAACCAGTGAGTTTGCACAACCTGGGGATTTAGATTATCGGAAAGGGTCATTAGCTGACTTTCCTTACGATGCACAAGACATTCCAGATGAAGAGATCCGACGTTCAAGATCTCCAAGCGTGAGAGACTATGAGCATTCTAGAAGGCCCTCATCAGTTAAAAGTGCAGGTACAGAGGAGTTCTACCCAACAAATCTGAAAGGTGAACAAAACGTTGAACCAGAAAGAGCAGGTAAAACATTCTCTACAAATTTAATCTATTTTAGGTCTAAAATGTTAATCAACTTCAACATTTAATAAAACATAACAAAATTACATCTTCCTTATTTCACCAACAGTTACCTGTACTATAATCTAGAATAAAGAGATTAATGTTATCTACTACTGAATGGATGTCATTAAACTAAGTTTTTATTATGTTGTAATGCATTTAGAATAATAGAGATTATTTGCACACATATTCCTATAAAATATCTATTTGCACTCGTATTCCTATAAATAAAATATATATTTGTACACATATTCCTATAAATCTATTTCTATTTGCTATAGACCTTTGTTCCGTTGAAAAAACTAATACGGTAGAATATCACATTTTGATCCATGATATATTTAGAATATATGCACTTATTTTCTCTACAGTAGTTTAAAAAGAAGCCTTTTTCAGTGAGTTTATAATTGAACATAGTGGCTTTTATTTTAGCAATTATGCCTAGCAATATCTGATTGTTTTAAAGCGAATACATCTCGGCTTGTATTTAACACTATTTTTAGAAGAACAATGAATAAGATTATCTGAATGATCACAGCTCTTTTGAAGTACACAAGTAAGACCATACTGTATACTTTTTGGCATTTGTGTGTACATTTTTTTATGGGGTATGTATGGTTTTCTATGTGCTTGTGAGGAACCAAACTTATCCAGTATTCTAGAAGGACAGTTTTAATTGTATATTTCTGTCCTGTAATACATTTTCACTATTAGATGCTAAAAGTAGTAAAGTGCATCAATAACTTTTTTATTGTATCTTGGTGCAATATACCAAAGGTAAATTGATACCAGCGTTGTTAGGAGTTGATTTCTAAATGGACAGTTTAAAGATTTTATGATCCTTCCAGATGTTCATAATATCGTTGCAGCTACCAGTATAATCTCTGTGATTTTGCTTGTAACATTGGACTCTTAGATGTTTGTATATGGTACTGTGGTAGTACAGTACTTTCCTCCTATGGAATATACTGTATAAAAGATTTGTTTCCAATTTGGACTTTAAAGATATATTGACTGTATAAGTCAAGATTATACTACAGATGTTTTGCTGCAAGTTTGGACTTTATTTAAATATACTCTTTTTAAGTCAAGATTATAAATTTCAATATTGAGGCTTTGTGCGTTGTTATCAGATATATAATAACATTAATTTTTGATTATTTACCATTGAGATTGGTATAATTAAATTGTCATCAAACACAATTATGGTGTGTTATGTGCTAAAATGTTGTTGTTCAGAACAGTTGGATTCTGAAGATGAATGCTTGGAAAATAGCCAGTTACTACTAAAAGCAAAAGAACAAAAATCATCAAAGTTAAATTCTTCAGAATGTTCATCAACATCAACGAGTTACTCCAATGGATCTACTTGCACTCCGGCTAAAAAGATTCCAAGTTTTACTTATACAGTTGACAGTAGTTATTGCTCTGGTGGTAAGTCTTTAAAGTGTTGTTCAGTTCAGTACTTACACATTTTTAAGTGGAAGTTAAGTAGTTGCCTTTTCTCTCCTTCCCTTTTGTCCATATTTCATTCTAATATATTGATGTGTTATTTGCTTTTTACTACTGTAACTTTATTACATGTTTATTGCAGTTTAGGCTAGCCACAACTCACTAGCAATGGATATTTGAAACTCTCCTACCAACTCCCTAGAAAGATCATGGCCACACCCATCGGTAGCAAAAGTTATAGGCTCATACCACATTAAACAACTTATCAGAATAAATAGATAATAATTTGATTTCTATGTGAATGATTCTTTTTATCATATTTTGATTATTCATTAGTTGCATCATTCTCCAGAAGATGATTTTTGTAGCCCAACATTCTCAACCTTACACTATTTCGATTTTTTGAATCACATGGTGTAACCCAATCTTAACTTTACTAGTGTTCATTTCTCATTCGAACTTGTCTTCTTACATAATAGAATTTGTCTGTAGTAATTCTACTAAACCAGACTTGAGATTATGGTCACCAACTGGCTGCTTACAAATAATAAGCCAACTTGAACTAATGACCTTTCTTCTTCTGCACCATCATACAATTCATTGTACAATTTGTATAAACTAATACTAAAAATAATAGTGTTGATATGATTGTACATTTTTAAACTATTGATGCATTTAAAATTGGTCCAATTCAAGGTTGTTATTATGAACTCATTGTAAGGTGGAAAAAATTCCATTTGTGGTTCACTTTTTAGAGATTCCATTAAAACTGCAAGAACAATTGACACCTGCTGTTTTCAGTATTATTTCACTAGAATTTGTGTTTTAGTCGGATTGATTATTGTCTAAACTATAAGTATTACTGCTTATTATTCTAATTATATGCAGTATTGTTGTTCTAGCAAACTGTTTTGATTAAAAGTTATTTTATTTGGAAACATCTGAAGTTTATGCAGTCACCAAATGGACTTGGAAAATGTCTACAACTTGATGCAGTAGCTATAGTTTTTATTTTGCTATTCTATTCTTCATTATAGTATACTACACATATGCTTCTAAATTGTTTTTCTAAAGTTGAAATGTATTTTTGAAAATATTCTATAAAGAAATAATTGCTCACTTCAACAATTTGGAAGTTTTTACTTTTGTAATAGTCAATCTGGAAACTTCTGACATTTTAAGAGATTAAAATTCAGGTTTCACAAATCATTCTGGAATATCTGTTTCAGGAAGGAACCTTGCCATTGACTTTTAGGATGTGAATTTAAAACTAGAATATTACCTGATAACAATTTTTAGCTACGAGAGTTGCCTCATGGTATTGGTGACTGCATTGAATTGCTGTTTACTTAATCAGTACTTTGACCGAAGAAACTTTTTCTTTAAAGTCTTCCATTGGATTCTGTCTTGAAGTCGTACTCCCAAGTACTTTTTACTTTTTTTTAAGCAAGAAGAGTTTCCTCATGGTAATGTTGGTGACTGAATTTGAATTGCTCCTTTTATATACAGTACTTTGACCAATTACATCCAAGAAACTGTTTTTCCCAAGTATTATCAATGGAGTGGTTGTTCCATTTTTGTTGTAAATGTACACCAAAATATGATGAAGAATCAGTGGAAATCAATAAATTGATAAACAGCAATAGCAGCAAGTCTTTAGCAAAAAGCTATGAAAGTACACATTCTTTAAGCAGTAGTTCAGAAGAATCCACTTCACCACCACCTACCAAACAAGCACCAAAAAGCTTCTTCAATGCATTTTCTCCTGTGTCTTTTTTTGTTAATGATTCAGAATCTGGTATGTATTATTGATAAATGAATTATTAGTTTAATCATAGAGGTATTCACTATATAATATTTCTATGGTTAAATGTTTTCAAATCTAAAAGAGATGATGATAATTTGTTTAAATTGTTATTTTGTCACCATACACGATGGTGTGTTATGTGCTAAAGTGTTTGTAATTGTTTGTCAAATTTACTTTACCGCAGCAGTACTAGAAAGCAATGTAACAATGTTACTTTTAGTCTAGCAAATGTACTTTATATGTGATCTGCCAATATCTGAGCTATAGATTCCAACCTCTGCTCTTAAAGAGGTCTTCAGGAAAATTAGTCTATCCTGTAATTTTCGGTATTAGTTAAATCAATCAATCAAAATAACATTTATTTCCAAATAATGGTGGCTTGATCAAGAAAGTAAATGCTTGGTCAGGGATGCCAAAATAAAACAGACTAAAGCAAAAATAACAATAAAAACAATCCTAAAGATGTCAAGCGGTACATTCCAATTGCAGTATAAATCATATTAATACATTCTATTGGTAAAGGTAAATATATATGGCCACTAATTCAGAATTTTACCATTATTTTTGGGTGTATACTAATAATAAGATCTCATCCGTAACCACACCAAAGCAGCCCAGGCGGAGTGGTCAGAAGACTACTCAGTGTAAAGGCATTAAACTAAACAATTCACAATCAGAAATAGAAAAATTCTAATTTTAAATACTTAGATTAATTAAAATAGCAAAGGTTAAAAAATGGGCTATTCCAAAGGGAAGTGTCAATGGTAAAGGGAAGTGTCAATGGTAATACAAAGCCTATTATATTAAACTAAGTTTAGATACACTCTTAATACAAATGTAGATTAGTATAGTTTTGTTAATATGAACTTGGTCTACTGATCCGAGACCTAAAATTTGTCAAACAAAGTTAACTATTTAGCCATACAGTTAGTGTATTTGTCGATGTTCTTCAGTTTGTAGACATAGAATTATTTTTTAAGAAGTTTTTATACAATGTAGGGCCATACACATTGTTGTAACATTTTATTGCCAACATTGTGTTGTTTGTATACCTGGAGACATTCCATATTCTCAATTATTTTGCTGTTTTTTATACTACTTTGTCTTTTATTTCATGGTGACATTAAGTTTACAAGGTACAGTATATGTTGGAGTTGTTGGTAAAAGTACCAGTAACAAAAATGATTTATTGGATTTTAAGATGCTGCGGTTTTTTGCATCACGTACCAGAAGATGACAAAATGGAAATGAGCAATTTAGTAACTGATTCAAAAAAGAAGAAAAATAAGTGGAAAAGTCTAGAAAAATCGGCATTACATAGGTTAAAAGGCAACAAAGACTCTTCAGCTGAGTTTAATGATGGCACGGAAGCTGCTCCAGATTTTTCGCATCATAACCCGGAAGATAACAAAATGGAAACAAGCAACTTGGTAACTGATTCAAAAATGAAGGAAAATATGTGGAAAAGTTTAGCAAAATCTGCATTACTTAGCCCAAAAGTAGACAAGGATTCTTCAGCTGAATTGAATGGTGGTGCAGTACCCACTTTTGGATTTTTGCACAGAATTGTAAACTTTCAAACAAGTTCTGAAGATAGTAAGTAGTTATTGGTGAAGCATATGTTAAACATTTAAGAAATGTTCTAAAAAAAATTCATCTGGTTTCAAATGATTTATGTTTGTATTTTTTTCTTTGGTAAACCAAATAGACTATTATTCTATGTAGCAAATGCTGCTTAGGTGCATAAAAATGGGAGCTTTCACTCGCTTTTTTTTATATTCTCGTTCTTTTATTACCCATGACAAAAACATTGAATATACAAACAAAAAACAGAATTAGATGATAGTCAGCGGACACAAAACTGAAACAAATCCGTAACATAAAATATGTGAACCTTAACTCAAATTATATAAACTATTTATAGTAAAAAAAGAAATCAAAATTAGCAGTGTAAAAGGTAGAATTTAAGATTGTTAATAAGTCTGTTAACATAGTCTTTGAAAGAAGTTTAGGAAAGTTTCACAAAGTTGCAGGAATTCATAGATAGCAGATAGATGAAGACAGTTTGTTCTAGCTTTTAGGTGTTGGTGCTTTATGCTGTTCACTGGCCCATATCACTTGCTGTTGTAGTGTAGTTCTATTCAGCGGTCTCTTATATGTCTCCGTATATAAGTCTCTTTAATCCATTGTACATGTACAAATAAAGAGGTTTAAACTTGTGCACATGCATTTGTTATCAGTGGGCATTCTATGCATACAGTTGTGACAATGGTTTTTAAGACCTTGCATTGCCTTGATTTTTAAAAATCGCGTAATTCTTAAATAAAAGAAGTTATTTTTTACGGAAAAATTAGATAATGGTTGGTTTTGAACTTTGAAAGTAGAAGGTCAAAGTTGCTTGCATCATTTGGATAATTCTTCAATGTTAATACATTAGCAATGACTTGAGTACAATTGCCTTACCTTGAACAGGCAGGCTTACAATTGGGTTTAGGATGTAGAATTTGAGTTGACATATAATTATAGTAAATCATAGGGTGAAATATCAGAGGGTAGGATGGAGATTCAGTGTACACATGTGGCCATCATATCGCGCCGGATTCGTTCCGGCGCCCTGAGAAAAATATCGCGAGCGTTGAGCGTGCTTTTACATTAAGCACAAATTTGGTTATTTGTTGTCAAGCAAGGTCATTCATGCTCACTGCTAATTGGACAAAAGAAAAAAAATGTATGATTTCAGAAGACAAAGCTTCTTGATCCATTGCTATGAATTTGATTCTATGATTCAAATCATACAAATTTGGTGAGAATGATCTTATGCTTCACCACTTCATGAACCCATTTTCCACGATATTTTATGATTTTTTTTTTCCAATCCGGGCACGGTGTGAAAGCAGCTTTACCCCAGTGAACTAACATGGTACATCTGAGCTGTGTCAAAAAGATAGCTGAATGATTGGTGATTCATTACAACCAATGACAAGATAATGAGATCCTCTTGGATAAATCCAGTTGATAATGTAATGATTATGCCATACAATATACATTAGAATATTAACATTGTGTGCTTGATTGTGTTCACATGATAAACATATAAATTGCCTTTTCAACTAATTAGGTGTTCATAATTCTCAATTAATATTCATGGTTTGTGAACCATTTCTCTATTATTTTTCTGGTCTTTATAAGCATATAATTATCATATATTATATTATAGTCAAAGGTTTTTAGAAAATCTTTTGTTTGTCATTTTATTTAATTTAAACACATGCACAGTAGGCCTTATACAGTTTTTGGTTTTATACATATGGATATGTAGTCTGAAATAAAAACAATTAAAGAGAAATGAAATGAATAGTATAAACTGTATTTGGACAAAACAAATTTGATATTTTGAAGAAAATTTAAATGCAATTCAACCTTATATTTACTTTTTAATTGTTTTTTAATGAACAAATGAAATGTTTTAGAATGTTTTCCAAATGAAATCATTTCAATTTCTAAAAATGTTTTATCAAATATTAATGTTAAAAGAAATGGAAAACAGTGTCATGGTTAGATTTTTTTTAACCCTACAACCATGCCAAACATATTTCTACTTTGGTCCTTATGAAACACCTTAAAAATAATTAACAGAATAATATATTTGATTAAGAAAAGAAAGATTTTTATATAATTAAAAAACACCAGATTTGTTTAAATCATAGACCTCATTTGTCAATAATTTTCAGTTCATATTTATAATGGTTGAAATGAAGAGATTGAAATGTTAAATCATGACTTCCTTCTTATGAGTTTTATTATTATTTATATTGATATCAATAAATGAGTCTGTTATGTATACAGACATTATCAGATAGTGTTTATGAATTGAGTTTCTAGGCTTAGAAAATCTAGTTTTATGTTAATTGGAACATAATCTCAAATTTAAGCTCGTTTCTGTACATTTGATAAACCCATATTCTCTCAGTTAAAAGCGATATATACTACAGGCTTTTAGTTTTCTCAACTTTACAATGGTTGAAATCATTCAAGGTCAATTTATGTGACCTGCTATTATTTGCATAGTGACTTTAACTCGATTCACTGATTCTTTCATTTGTGTGTGAATAGTTAGCTTAAAAGCATGGGTTGCTTGAGTTGTTGTGCAAATTTTAGTTTTGGACAGCCTGGTTTTGGAATTTTCACCTTTTGGAAATCAAATGAAACGAAGGCAAATGGTTCTGTTAACGTGAATACCGCAGAAGAGGTAAATAACATTTTGGACGAGCAACAGGACGAGTATATAATTGCCAGTAGTAAGAAAGGACTACAAAAGAATCCGTCATTTGTTCAAAATCACGCAGGACTAGCTGGCTTTGCTTTTAATTATTCTGATGATTCGTCAGTTTGTAGTAGTACGTGGACAAGTTCGGAGAGGTCAGGATATGTATACAGAGGTAAAATAAACCTACCCAATATATCTGGATTGTTTATTGATTTATTACATAATTTTTAGTATAAATGATGTTCTATAAAAAAATTGGCCGTCAGTTTGTTGCTGAGTAAAGTATATTCAGATTGAAGTTTCTCTTTTGTATCGTCAACCAGTTCACGTATTAGTATCGTAACCGAAAAGTGTTCGACTTGAGTAATATTTATTTTTACAAAACTGTTGTGTCGCAGATCAGTAGTTGCGGGAGGGGGGGTGAGGTGATTAAAATCGTTGGTGCATGACTTTCATATCGTAAGCAATATACATTAATTTTGTACCCATAGATTTTGTAACAAACGAAAAGTCAGTGTCGTAAATGGTGGCTTCCACTAATATGTTCCTAGTTCAGTTGTATGTTGTGTAGGATACAAAACCTTAACTCGGTAGGCCTGAACTTTGCGTGGGAATACAGAATGAACAAAATCTATTGATGTATGTCATTTTCAATATGTTTTTGTTATGTGATTATGAGTCACTCATCATTGAGGGTTTTAATGTGTTATACTTGTTTTAGCATATTGGCTTAGCCTACCAGTACACTTAGTATTCATTAACGCTAGTACAGCATGGTCATCGCTGTCAATCACCTTTATTATTACCATATTTGAAATATAAATATATGATTGTTTATTATGCATATTGACATAACAAAAAATACAGTAAACTAGCCTAAAGGGTAAAACTACTTCTTAACTTTTTACATTCTACATGAACCAAGATTAGCATCTCATTCTTTGTTGTGGCTGAATCAAGTTCTTTTTATTTATTCAAAATATACAAAGTTAATACCAAGGTTTCATGAACTACTACAGGTCACTTTCGTGACGTAAGCTTGTATCGTAGCCACAATTTATAACTTTATATAACGTTATGCTGCTGGCATCTAGTTTGAAAAGGAGGGATTCTTTTGAAGTTTCAATGATTGGACAGCGACTGGTATTAGTATTGATGGATTAAATGATTGTGTCTGGCAAGATTACCAACTGTCGACTTTTATGGGGAAAAATCAGACTTTGACACCATACACGGCTTGTGGTTCCTTCCAGTTCATGGCCAGCAGCCTATTTAAGTGGTAAAATTAATACCACAATCTTTATATACTTTTCAAATCATACTTTTATCTAGTTTTTCTGGATAATTATGCCATTGTTAATTTGACCCTGTCAAATATGAAGTGGTTTATTTTATTAAATTGTTGATTATTTCTTTAGATAGTCATTCTTTCTAATCAGCAAATAGACTCGGCTTTTATTATATCTCCATCTTCAACTAAAGTAGATCAGCAATAAAAAAAACATGGTGTTTTTCATGGTGACCACTAAGAATAATTGCTTTGTATCTATCATAATTTTAAAGTTCCCAGATAATATGTGTATTCAAAAAGAACCTAGTACATCTTTCAAGACAAGTAAAGAGTTACCTCGGGGTGTAGTTCACACAGCCACTGTCTTGGACAAGGAAGAAGCATGTAGTTGAAATGTGCTGTAAAATCTAAATCCATTGCATTGATTGTTGTAATGGAAATTATTATTTTCATATTATTTTGTAGTTTGTTTTTTTTCAAATGATGTATTGGATTGTTTTACGATGGTTTCTAAGTTTTTTTAGGAAGGAAAATGATTATTTTATTTTGTAAATTGTTTTGTAAGGCCTATGGTTTCGTGGTTAGGAACATGTCAGCAACCCCATTTGAGATGCACTATTTAATATCTGAACTATAAATGGCAATTATATACTAACAACAACAATAATAATGTTTAATTAACAGTATTGTTATTCTCTGAAATAGGTTATTTATACACAATGCATACTATTATTATATTGCCTTGTTATACCATATGCATATAATTACAATTAGCATAATTTACTGTTGCTGGTATAAACAAATATTTCGTTGATACATGTGCTTTTAAAGTAAATTTGAGTTCGGGAAAAGATCAATTCAACACTTACAGGTAGATTGAACAAATATTTCAGTGAATAAATTGTTTTCCTCCACAGCATTTTCAACAAATAATGAATGATTCTGAGTTAAATAGGAGGAACGTTTTTTTTCTTTATAACACACCAAATCCTGTTCTAAGCCTTATTTACACTATCATCAAACTTTATATGATGTGATGTGCCCATATATGGACATGATGATGTTATATCACTACCATATTTGAGCATATCACTACCATATTTGGGCACATCACACTTTTTTCTCAAACTAGTTTGATAGTGTAGACCGAGCTTTAAAGTAAACTTATATTCAGTTAATCTGCTCCTTCTATCTTAAATTATAGTGGAGTATGTCGGGGGATATTCTCCGTTTTTTCAGCCCTAACAGACTCCACTATCAATATCAAATGCTTATACCATTCAAAAGGTAGTGTTCATATTGTGTACACAGAATAGAACAGTAGTAGTTCTCACAAAATTCTCAAAATCATCATACAATAGTACCATTAAATATCATCATTGAACATCACTTTTCCGTATAATAGTAGTACTGTACTGAATGGCAAGGATGCACTCGGGTCTGTTATACTTTTGCGCCGATCAGTTTGAATAAATATTTCAAAAACTTATTCTTCTGGTGCGGAGAACGAGGAGGAGAGAGATGGATTTCTGTTAAATATTGTTCAGCTGAATTTTTAAATGGAAATTTTATTTACTTGTTTTTTTTTAAATCTTCATTGTTGTGTTGTGTCCTTTATTTTAAATGTTTTATTTTTTAATATTTTTCATAGTACACACTGAAGATCTTGGTGATGTAGAACAAGGCACTGTAGGCAGTGGAAGTTTTGGTTCTTCTGGTGGACTCTTTGACCAGGACGATGAAAACGATACAATTGGTTTAGAGGGAGGAGAGGTAAATTTTTCAAAGATTGAGAGAGATACATACATGTATGGAACCATCAACTTTTAAGTTGTTTTAAAGGGTAACTAGATGGTGATAAAGTGAGGGGGAAAGTTAAGTGTAATACAGTGGCGTAACAGCTACTGTATGAGCACTCACTTGCTAAACCCAGGGGCCCCGGAGCAAGCCCAGATATATGTTGAAAAGGGCTAAAATGCCAAAGGCCTCCAGCAATGGAAGACCACTTGTGTCTCTGCGTTACACCACTGGTGTTATACCATTTACATAGCTGTATATGAGACCATCAACTTTCAAAGTTGTTACTATGGTTATGTAGATTGTAGCGAGGACGAGTGTATGCATATTTTAAAACTGGAAATATAGTATTCGAAGTATAGATACATAATGGAAAGGCAAAGTACTATGGAAAAGGCATTTGATCTTACCCTAAAAACCATAGTACTATAGAATACATATTCAAACCGTGGCCACAAGTATTGTTATATTTAATAGCTAGGATTATCTATACAAAAAGAACTTCTTTTTGGCATGTTTACACTGATACAATATTTAATGAACCTTACAGTTAGTAGTAGTATTATGACCTTTATGAATATGAAGGTATCTCTATCATTTAATCTGAGGTATTTGTGGTGTATCTACGATAATATCAAGAAGTATAATTAATATAATAACTGCCTGGTATTGTGGTAATGAATAAAAACTGTCAATGCTAATTATAGCTATAACATTAAAGAACATGATAAATGCTATTTTTAAACCTTGATTTGGGGAAAACCCAACAGGATCCCTGTAGAGTACAATAGAGTAGATTCCAGTACAATATTATATTTGGGAAATCCTTTTCAGGTAACACCCCTAAGGAAATACATTCCTGTGAAAGAAGTGAAGGCTATATATTTTGTTAACACTACTATTTAAGGGGACACTTTGTAGGGTCCTCAGGGAGTTTTTCATGAGGACCAAAGATCAATAGAGCACAAAAAACACTCCAGATCCATATAAAGGTGTTTGTATCTCAAAATGAGTTTATACCAATATCATTATGGTTAAGGACTAAAGCTTAACCCAATTTAAAGCAACCACCAAAATATGGCATGATACTGTATGATAATTATGATTATAACATACAAAAATGAGAGTGAGTTTCACTTTTTTGCTATTAGGAGATGTAAAACATGGAATAATTAATGACTTGTATATAATTTTTGACAGGTAAAACCTCGAGAACCCCCACCAACAGTCGGCAAATTGGAAGTTGCATTCTCATACAGCGGAGAGGCACGCAGGATGAATATCACAGTCGTTAAAGTTTCTGACGTACCCTCCAAAGATCGAGGAGGCCCGGGAAGCTGTCGTGTTCGTTTGGCACTCATGCCCAGTAAGAGACAAAGGGCAAAGACAAGGATTCGCGAGGGTGAGAATCCAGAATTTAAAGAACTATTTCGCTTCACACGGCTCTTCCCGCACGAATTAGCAAGCACATCAATGAGGTTTCGTTTATTCGGGACCGAGAAAATGCGAAAGGAACAGTTAATTGGCGAATGTGTGACAAAGTTCTCGTCTCTGAATACAAATACAACAACGACGCAGACAATTACGATACCAATCCTGGCCAGGAGTGATACTGTAAGTAAAAACAAGGCGAACATTATAGCAGTTAGTTAATACAGTGTATACCAAATTCACATACAAAATTCTTTTATTTTACAAACCTTGGTACAAATGTGTGAAAGCTTTTCTGCGTTACCTCTATGTAAAATCTCGGAACAAGCTATTCGAGGTAGCTCAGTCACATCTGCGCATATGTACATATTGTTCTAATGTACGTTTTTTAACAGTGTTTACATTTTACTGAATTGTGTATATGTTGTAACTTGATAAGATTAGGAAAAATCTATGTAACAGTTACATTTTTTGTTGTGTGTGTTAATCTATATATAAATTATGGTTAATTCTGACATAGGCGAGCACAATGCAAAAACTTCGGTACAAATCTCCGCCATGGATACCTACCTTATCTATCTCAGATGTACCGCGAAACGTAGATTTGATAACATTAGTTTTCACATCGACGCTATTGTTCCATATTTCTATCTTAGGAAGATATTATAAAGGGTTTTATAAGAAATTTTCTGATTTCAATCGGTAAATTTTAACTCTACACGCGGTAGAAGTTATTTCCGGGTTCAGGGTAAGGTGTGTCAATCACCTTGCAAGTTCCCTGCATTGTTGGTTTCAACCAGGGAGTTGTAAAACAACTCCCTGTTTCAACTAAGTTGGCCGTTGGTGTTTGGTGGCGATAGCCATTTTGGTTTTTTGTTTGTTTTCGGACCGCGCGTGTGAAGGTATAGTAATTACATAAAGATCAAATTAAATATATTCATAAAACATATGAGTAAATTGTGGGAAATAATTATATAAAATGACATCGCGAGAATTGATGTCTTTTGTTTGAAATCGAACCATCGTCTACACGTCCTAGAGGGGGAGCGAGCGAAGCGAGCTCACCCTCTAGTCAAGTATAATTGACTTTGTTATTTCATATTCTATTTTCCTTCTGTAAAATTTAACATTTTCTTCTTATACAGAGCGGTTCATCATCACCATATTCTAGTTCATCAGATCTATCGCACAGTGAAAGCAACTCGTCATTGCAGTCGTTGCAACATGGCGGTATGCCAGAACTTCTAGTCGGACTTTCTTATAACTCAACGACTGGCCGTTTATCCGTTGAAATTCTCAAAGGCAGCCATTTCAAGAATTTGGCTGCAGGCCGTGCACCAGGTAAATATTTTTTAAATTTTGGCAACAATGTTTTTAATTTTTGTATGTTTTTTGTTTTTTTATTTTAATTATTTAGTTTTTATTTCATACTCATCCAACAGCGAGCACAAATTCGCCAATTAAAGGATGGATAAACTATTTTATAGTTTATCGTGGTTATAAACCAAGTCTAATTTTGAGGCTTAGGAGTGGAGTTGAAAGAGCGCTAGGTCAGGATTGAACCCTGGACCTTGGGATTGGAAGGCAAGCATGTTAACCACAAAGCTACCTCTACACTACTTTTATGCATAAATGCCTGATTCATATTGTCAGTTAATTTGTGTAACTATTATTGCCATCTCATAATGCTATTAAATAACTGCATTATTTACTTCTCGTCGTCTGACTTCCTTTATCGTCATCGAACAATGTTTGATGGTTTAATAATCTTCAATAACTAAAATAGTATGACATATTTAATTTAAGTATGTGTTGTACTTTTGTACTTGAAGTTTGGTAGTGAGATATAGGCGTTTTAAGTCACAATGTGATATTTTAAGTGATTATTAAATGAAATATGCTGGGCAGAAGGGTAGAAGTTCCAATCCAACCAATTTTATATACAATTAAACTGTAAACTGTTTATTATATTAAGATTCGTATGTGCGTGTGTCACTGATGTCGTCGAGTGGGTTTGAGATGACCAAGAGCAAGACGTCGATACGACGAGGCCAGCCTAACCCGACGTTCAAAGAGACGTTCATCTTTCAAGTGGCTCAATTTCAGCTTCCTGACGTCACGTTACTCTACACAGTCTTCAACAAACGTGCAATGAAGCGTAAAGAGACTTTAGGCTGGTTCTCAATGGGTCTGCAGAATAGCAGCGAGGAAGAGTTGGCACATTGGAATGAGATGAGAGACTCTAAAGGTCATCAAGTATGCAGATGGCATGCCCTTCTTGAACCATAAGGTCAAAGGTCATAAAGTATGCAGTTGACATGTCCTTGAACCATAAGTTCAAAGGCCATGTGCTACAACCAAAAAAGTGCTTTAAAATATCCATAACATACTTTACCCTTTGATGGTGAAGGTCATAGTTCATACCCAATAACTGTTACTTAACACTTGAGGTCAAAGGTGAAAGTTTATAAAATCAATGTCCTATTCCCACCCTTCTTCATATAGACAGTATTTTGTTTTTGTTTTGTAGTATAAGAATTGGGTAATGTTGGTATTTGTTTGTGTACCAATATTTTAACAAATTTGAGATGGAGTAATTGAGGAATAAGTTGAGAACTCTACTGCTACATGCACAGCAAGTAGTAAGTTTATGAGAACACACAACATAACATAATAAACATAGCCAGGTTGTGCATGTCGGTTCAATAATGTTATGATATATTTTTTCAAATCTTCAATCGTATAAATTGACGAATACGTAAACGCGCACATTGCCAGCGTTCTGAAAAAATCAAAAATTGTCATCGTGTCAAATTGTACATGCAAAGGATCGGTCGGATCGAATAATTTTGTGTCCATTTTCTCTGACACGTTAAAATCGCGGTCAATTGTTAATGCGGAAATTTTCGACAATCCGAAACTAGTCAACTGTCATCGTTGTGTTATAGCAACTGCAGCTTTACAGTAGGTTTGTTTTGAGGACATCTAGCTCATCGGACTCTTCGCTGTTTCTATACGAGCAGTGCGAGTAGGTATATCTTTAACGAGCGGTTTGAAGAGCTTGTAAGCAACTAATCATATACGTCTATTACCATCATGCGAAGATGTGTGTTTAGTTGTTGCAGACACATTTTGTGTATTCACAGAATTCAGTGGAGTAATTACGTTTGGTTAATACCATGGATAAAGGAATTTTTAAAAATGTATTTATAAATGTGTACAAATATATTTATTGATTAATATAATAAAGTAGAAAGATATAATGGTTTTAAAATATTTTACCCGGAACTTATAGAATTATTGTTTTCTAAATACCTCGTAGAAATTTATTTACATATTTAAACTTATTTTTATTACTTGTATTTATGTTTATTCTATACCAAAAATTGTTTTATACATATTCATTATATTTTACATTCATTTAGTTTTGTAAAAATGTTATCATAGTTCGAGTTTTATCAGTCAATTCAAAGTCAATATTTGGGTTAGATAATATTTTGGTTAAAAAGATTTTAAGGTATAGATTTTAAAATTAGAATTTGTTTTTTTGTTTACATAAATTCAACGAGTTACAATCAAAACTTTTAATATTTATTTACCTATTTTTTACTCACTATCCTATTAAAGGTGGCAAATTACAAGATGAAAGGAAATCTTAAATAGGTCTTTGGAGGTGAAGTTGGACAAACAGTTCTGACGTCTGACAAGAGTTGGACCCAGGACTTTGTGTTTGGTAGCCGAGCATCTCAACCACCAAGCATAGACAGGCTTCTATCAAACTAGTTAAGAAATATTCAAGTCAATTTGGCTTAGGGAATTTTGTAATATTCTATTGATAACTATTTTAAGGGTGAACCTTCCAGTTACTGTACTTCCTATAACGCTCTGTCTACACTATCAAACTAGTTTGACAAAAAAAAGTGTGATGTGCCCAAATATGGTAGTGATATACCCAAATATGGTAGTGATATACCCAAATATGGTAGTAATATGACATCATCATGTCTATGTATGGGCACATCACATAAAGTTTTGATAGTGTAGACATTACAATAGGGTAGTTAATTCAAAGCCCACAATTCCTTTTTATTCTGGTGCCCCATACATACAGCTTCACCGTGTACAGTAAGATATTATGTATCATTAATGACTGTATTAATAATAATATAATACACTGAATATGTATATGCAGTTTCTAACTTGTAATATGTGGCGATTGATTAAATTATTATAACTACATACGTACGGTATTATGGATTCTTATGAGGATGCGATGTTTGATCTGAAATTACGGCGGAGTAAATTTTTAATTTTTTTTTTCATTTCATAACATTTATTTACAAACTCTGACAAAAAAGGTTCGGAAAAATTTAACAAAAATAAAGTGAAGATAAAGTCTAAATTATCATCGCGTCGTGATTGGTCAAATTACTAGGGAATCAAGCTTAAAACTAAATTCCCAAAATTGGACACGACGTAAGCGCGCCGACCAATCACGACGCGTGGGTCATCCGAACTGTTGCTTGTGATTGGTCAACTCACTTGCGTTGCATCTAAGTGGAAACCAAGCTTTACGTAGCCTAAACGGTCGTCTATACTGAATGCACATTCAAATCATGTCACGAATCGTCATTTCGAACGTACTACGTTTATTTCCATTCAATTTGATAATCATAATTACCATAACCCGTATTCATATTTGAATGTCTACTGAGTATGTTAATCTTCAAAAATAAATATTATTTGTCGATAATAATCTCAAACGGTTGCCATTGCTATCAAATTACATTGTTTTTCTTCAATATATACATTAATAATTGTCTGCGGTTGTATCGATTGATGATAATGATGTTTATATTTCAGATCATCATACTAATGAATACAGTACATAGTATTAAATACATACGTCAATATGGTTGAGAATGTTCGAAATTGTATACTGTATTGCGCAAATGGTGTATGATGGAAAAACCCGCGTTCGAATCCCGGGTTTCGTTTTTTTTACCTACACGTACATCATAAAATATTAGCATTGCTACCTCTGTTCTGCAAGTAAGTGCGGTTACTGTTTTACTTGTATTTACATTATCAAAAAATACAGTATATATACAATAGTAAATTGCAATACATTTATAGGTGATTCATCTCATCTTTTATTTCATTTGGAGTGTAATGAGCACCAACTAATCTTAACAGTGTTACCGGAATAATCTTAAAACAGTAATACTGTTGCTTTCCTTTTTTTCAACCGGCGATGTGCATTTCCAGCAGTCGCCGTGGTTCTTATGCCAAGGGTAGGTCTATACTACGTCACTAGGGTAGGTCTATACTACGTCACTTGGTCATTCGGTCTTTTGGTTAAGTTATGTATGTCATTTTGTCAACAAATAAGCATTGATTTTGATGGTTACATGTAGGCCTACTGTGCCCATGTACTAATGGAAGTTCGATTTCCGATGATGGTATAAAAATTGGAGGTATGCGGCCTAGTTCCATGCACCAAGGAAGAAAATCTGTCGGTTTCCATTGAATTTAGACTCTCCAGGAATATGAATGTCACAAATGATTGAAAAGTTATTAATTAGATGAGATCACTATATAGTATCGTCATCCACTAAACATGGATTCGATCTCCGCAAGTGGTGGTGTCGTGGCGGACATGATTCTAAAACTCTGTCTACACTATCACACTTATGTGACAAACAAATGTGATGTGCCCATATATGGACATGATGATGGCACATCACTCTTTTTTTGTCAAACTAGTTTGATAGTGTAGACAGAGCTTTAGAGTCTTGAGAAAGGGACAGACTGACGCGCTCGAATACCATCATTTTGTTCATAACTTTTATTGTGTAATATAACTGTCTTTGTTTGCATTATGTGTATTTTAATTGTTAATGTGAATAAATGTTTGAACCGATATAGTTTCTACGTTGGGAACGAGCTTTGTATCCCTTTTATTCAAATTCAATTGCGGTCATTATTTTGATCCTCCTCTAAACGGAGCGCGGTTTTCCATACAATGTCCCTTTAGGCACCGAATTCAAATTGCTAACAACAAGCTTAATATGGGTGTAGTTCTTCAATTATCGATTGGCCAGCCGACAACAAGCTAAAACCTAACTAAAATAAAGTCGAATAAATACATTGATTTTTAACACAGTTTAAAGGGATTATCGGTAACGCATTGATTGTGTAAATCGTTCGAATCATACTGGAGGCCTACTTCCCATTTTCTCGATGTGTGAATGAATCACGTAGCAAAAGCAAAGATGTTTGCTATAATATAGTACATATTGGAGGAATGCGATGTTAATTTCGTCATTATATACTCTAATGCTCGGTTGAAAAAAAATAGTTCCCTAAAGGCTTCAACGCCGCAGCCGTGTTTTATCGATATAGCAAAGCCGAGAAAAAGTTGTGACGCGTAAGTTGTTGGTGTGAGGGCGTTTATCACTATATCAGTGATCGGAGTGAGATTTCACTCTTCATTGATTATATTGAAGAGTGAAGTTAATCATTTAATGTAATAATATTATAATTGTCAAGATTAATAAATTAATTTAACAATTTCTTCAAGAAAAACATTCATATATCAATGTAACTTTTACCATCCGGGTTTTTATTTTATTCCGATTGGTTTGTTAACAAATTTGCAAATTCAACCTTGTTATGTACAATATATATTTCTGCATATATTCGACTTATCAAAAGTAAAATACAAAATAAATTGAAACTTTATCATTATCATTTAATTGATATCACAACCAAATAGTATAACCAGAATTTATCGATACAAGTTTCCTTCCAATTAAATACCATCTTTGAAATCGTGGTTTTTAATTTGGTGGGACACCGTATAACATAATAAATACAATACGTTTATACTATTTTAAAATGTTAAATACTGTTATGTCGCCCCTCCTTTTAGTATATTTTAAAAATCTTGTTATTTTTGTGTTCCTGTCGAATTACCAGCTACGGTAAATTATATGAACATATTTATAATCTAATAATTCTATAAACATTTATAAGATAATGCCATAATGTAAAGTACATAACACATAACAAAAACAGGGCAAGTTTGAGAATAATGTCTGGATAATATAAATAAAAATATTTCCGCTATAATTCGCAATTTAGATATTTCCTTTTCTTATAATAATATATACAATTTATAATTTTATTCTAGCTCGCCATTATAAAATCACACTTAGATCATGAAATAGCTATACTATGACAAATTTGAAGATCATATCAGTTATTATATACATATCAAAGATGTCAATCTCCAACTCCACTCCTCTCCCCCATCCCCCCTCACCCACCATTAACACCAGATCGGTAAACAATTCAAGATCGTTCGCGCGCTATCTCTGAATTTAGCCATCTTGATCATCATATGATCTGGCAACCCCCCACCCCCTACTCAAATACTTAAATTATAGCTCTACCTCTTTCATTCACCAACCCCTCAGAGTTTTATAGGCCAACTGTTTTGCTGCAAAAAATTGAAAAAGAACAGTTTTCTTCGAAACCGTTTTCATAAAAAGATCGCGTTGCAGTTTAACATTGTGAGGTTTTAAATCCTTATTTAAAATCGGTTGTTTTTATGTAGACCCGTTTCTGCTGGCTTATAAAAACGACTACATGTGTGTGACGTATCCGTTTTCGTATTCGTAGCGTTGCGAAACCTCCCCATTTAAAAAATTTTTTTTTTATATATATTTTTTAAAATACGGTATCTTAAATCCGTATTCTCTTGCTAATTTGTTGTACTATTAAATTGATGCACTTTGATTGTCTTTTGAATATTCGACATTGCCATTCCTGGTCATGTACTTAAATAATATCATTCATATAATTTTTATATTGAATTATTAACGTTGATAGGGTGCATACTAATAACCAATACATTATTGTATTTGATAGCGAACTATGTACAGTAGGTCTATATTCAATAGTTAGTACACAATAATAAGTTTTCTACCGTTCAATATGCAGGTATGGCAATCTCACCATGAGAAAAACAACTGATTTCTCCATGATCTGACAAATTAAAACTCATTAGTAAGATATCATCCAAGATTATGATTCACCGTATTGTTTATAATTTGCCTATTGGTATATAATATCATATATATTCTATATAACCAGTATAGTATGATGTGGTGATACAGTTGCATGCTCCACATTACGTCATCGGAATGCTGTTCTTATAACACACCCTTTCCGAAATTATTGCCCACCAAACTTGCTACTTGACCGGTTGTTTTAATCGTCTCTGTACTCAACTTGCGCGCCTTTCGTGGATCTTTATTGATCTTCAACGATGAGTTATCGTGATCTAACGAACCTGTTCTCTTCTTAAAGAAGGATCTTCTCGATGGATGAACTGGTTCAGACTGTAAAAGAGAAAATAAGGACGACAATGACGTAGACGCAACGCAAGAGAGTTGACCAATGACGAGTGACTCTTCGAATAATCCATCGCTTGTGATTGGTCAAATCACTTACGTTGCGTTGCTTCTCTAGTGGGAACCAAGCTTTAAACGTATAATAGCATAAGGGATTACGCGCAAGAAGTGAGTTCACCAATAACAAGCGACAGTCCAGATGATCCATCGTGTCGTGATTGGTAAAATCAAGTCAAATGTCTTGCGTTGCGCTTACGTTGCTTGTACCATGGGAACCAAGCTTATACAATTGATTTATAAGATAAAGATGCGGCAGACTGAAATATATACTTACAATAGCACTCTTTGCATTTAATTTCAAACACATTAGCTGTGAGGCCAAATCTTTGTCTATGCAAGATAAATTAAAAACCTTCTCTCCAATGACCCTAAGCTGCTGACGGGATTTGTCTTTTCCGAACAACCTAAACCGTAACGCGTACGTCTGCAACATCGCCGGCGTCAAGTTAGTGAAGCGGAACACTTCGTTGAATAACACGTCTTGTCCCAGGCGTATCCTTGTCTTTCCTCGCTGTAGTTTATCTGGTAGGAGAGCTATCTGGATCCTCACACCCAGTGCACCTCCATGTTCTTTTGCTGGCAAACCAGTGGCCTTTATTATTGCAACACTTAAGCGTTTCTTCTTCTCTTTATACGCCAGTTTGATTTCCAAGTCTCCAACAATTTCTGGTTCCTGTATTAAAAGGTGAAACTTCATTAGAGGATGCAAAGTTCATTATCAGTTTTATGAACGAATGACTTGTAAAAAAAAGTACATTTTAGTGTCAAATGGCGATTAGAGGTCCTTACCGGTGGCGTATGGGTAATTTCAGAACTGGGCGTACTGGTGCTAATGGTTTCACTTCGAGGTCTTGGTTGTGGTTCTATTTCAGTCGCTGTGGTACAAACAAAAACAAAATTACCAACAAGATTGTATGAGAAAAAAGACACAGTATAATTTGTATTGATGACATATAGTAGATTGGTGAAATTTACAAATTTGTGACATTTAAAGTTTGGTGATATAGTTTGGTGACATTTAGAGTTTGGTGATATAGTTTGGTGACATTTAGAGTTTGGTGATATAGTTTGGTGACATTTAGAGTTTGGTGATATAGTTTGGTGACATTTAGAGTTTGGTGACATTTACAGTTTGGTGATATAGTTTGGTGACATTTATAGTTTGGTGACATTTAGAGTTTGGTGATATAGTTTGGTGACATTTACAGTTTGGTGATATAGTTTGGTGACATTTACAGTTTAGTGACATTTACAGTTTGGTGACATTTACAGTTTGGTGATATAGTTTGGTGACATTTACAGTTTGGTGATATAGTTTGGTGACATTTACAGTTTGGTGATATAGTTTGGTGACATTTACCGTTTGGTGATATATTTTGGTGACATTTACAGTTTAGTGATATAGTTTAGTGACATTTACCGTTTGGTGATATAGTTTGGTGACATTTACAGTTTGGTGATATTTACGCGAAAGGTGGTCGTTTATTTGCTTTGATATGCTTAATGTTTTTTTAACGATTCCTAAAACTGATAAATCGAACGAAAATATTGTTGTTTTTATTTATAAGTAAACGTCTTTTCATTTATTCACGTTAGTATAGTTAATTAGACAATTCTGCGCCAACTCAGCATGTATTACTTAAGTTTGGTTATTGTGTTCAAAGTGACTTTTGGATTTGAAATAGTAACAACAATGCGGGATATGAACCGCAGAAGCTCTGGAATTTACGGTTATTATTTCAACTCTTATTGAGCCGAACCGTCTTCCAACTAGACAAATAGTTTTTATTTAATAGAAAGTGCCATGGCCTTGCAAATGAATTCAGTTCAAATATTTCTTTTTGTAGATACAATAATGCGAACTGTTTATCCATTAATAGTTCAATATAATATACTTAATACCATATTTAAGGATATTACTATAGATATTTTTATAGGATTAATGAAAACAGATCTCTATAGGTATAATACAGTATTGGAAAGATGCCTTCGCTGTCACTGACAAGTTTTGTTGAGAACAAACAAAATATAACTTTCTCTTAAATATTTAGTACGAATGCCTATCGTGTCTCATCGCACGTGATTGTTGTTCATTTCTAGGACTGCAAAACGTACTATTGTCTTAAAGATTTATTGAAAAGTTAGGCCTAAGAAGGTGGTTTTGTTTTTATAAGAAACAATAGACTCAGCACAATGTGGTTAAAACTATTTTAGCCTTAAGTTGAAAGTATTGTAGCCCCGTGCGTAATACACGGGGCGGATCCAGGGTTTTTAAACGGGAGCTCTACAATTTAATATTGATAGTCAGACAAAGATAGGTTTATATCTATATCTAACATACTAATTTTATTTTAGCTGTCAAAAGGGGTTGTACGCGCGCCCCTAGCCTAAGGTATAGGCCGTCTTTCTTTCTGAATAAAACGAAAGTATTATTTGTACCGTCTAAAATATCAAATGTCTTTAAAAAAGTTAAAAATTACGATTACCTGTCGCGTCCTCTGCAAAGGATGTGGTAGCCTCTGTAACCGGGTCTACCGTGCCTTCAAAATGACCTGAGTCTTTACTGGTAGCGATTGATACCTTCTCCTCCTCGTCTTCATCTTTTAACAATGCCGGATTATCAAGCTCAAACGGTGGTTCCACTATCCAACTTTCCAAGTTAATTTCGCTGCCATCTGAGTCAGAATCATCAGATCTAGGCCTAGCAGCTCGTTTACGCACCGTTGTTGATTTCTTACCAAATATAGACAGGCCATCGAAACCTAGTGGGAAGTGCTTACAACAAGTGAGACATGCCATGCTGTAGGCCTACGAATGTTCTGCTGAATAAAAGTTGTATCGAATCTCAACAACCACTACTTATACGAAACTATTTAAGTAAATCTCAATTCATATGTCTCATTGACCCCGTCATCGAACGTTGTGCGATTGTTAAATCTCTTTATTCTTTACGACATGGTTTCTACTGCCTAATACTTTCTTTACAATTTAAACAATGGCTCATGCAAATTTCTCTACAAAATTACCGAAGCACTGCACAATCGTGATTATGGTTCGGTTACTGGGTTTTTATTCATAGTTGCATTCTCAACTTGTCACTATTTAAAAGTCAAGGACTACTTTTTAAGTCATAACCCCTGACATTAACTTGAAGTTGACTATAATCTCTTTCCTTTTTTTTATGCCAAAGTACAAACATTCTGGTATTTATATATTTCAATTCACATTCAATAGCGAGGAGCCAGCTACTAACAAAATAAAAAAAAACGACCAAAGCAAGATAAATCTTTAATCTACTATTAAACGAAAAAAAAAACATTCAAGATCAATTTAATACACTAACTTTGCTCCAAACATGTCTTGATATTAGATTTAGATACGGACAATTATTAAATTTATTAATAAATTAGGACATAAATTAATTAATTCCATAACATTTAACTTCCAGTTTTATGTTTTGTTGCTATTATTATTAATTGTAATTGTATAAGTATTTCAATTTGTATCCGTTTTTGTCGACAGGACCACAATGCAAAACAAGTATATCTCTACTTGATTGTGTATAATCCTGTATAAATAATTATGTTGTTAAATAAATAAATAAAAAAAACTAGAAGGGCACTCGGAGCGCGCAAACTTCCGCCTATGAACATTTAATAACTTGTTCCCATTAAACCATCCTTTAAAATCTTTAAAAATCGGGCAAATAACTCTTTGAGCAACCCTGCTATTAACAGATATAGAAAGAAACACTCGAGATCGACCACATAATCTCTCGCCATTCTGGCGGAAGTATCTGCAAATTAATTTGTGTTCTTTTTTCCTCTTGTGGTAAACAACCTAACAACATTAACAGCATTAACTTCTGTATTTAACATTTAAAAAAAAGATATATTTTGCAATCAATATGATGTAAAAAAGTAATTACAGTACCGTACATTGCATTCCATTAAAAGATGCTTTCCATTTATTACTTGCTTTATTATAGCCATTTAAAGTTTCAATGATAACATTAATTAACACGTATGGAAAAAAAGTGATATTTAAACAGTAAAAACGTTTGTACACATATACATATTGTGTTTGAAGGATATAATGTGTTACAGTGTGCTTATAAAATTATATTGTCATGATATCAATTGTATCCGAGTTGAAACACATCGTTTTGTAGACATAGTCATAGTGTCACGGTTGATCGAACAAGCACAAATGCGTTTATATGGTAAGAAGTTAACTCTGTAACTTAACTTTCAAACCAACTTGGTGGCGCAAGTCCACATTTTACTTTTAAAAAATCATTTGTTATTGTATTGATCGAAAATAAAAAATATATGGAATACACATAAACTCACAGGTCACGTTCTGCTTACACTGAATATTTCAGAAACACATAATACATGAAGATGAACAAGAAGACATACAAATGTAGAAAAGCGATTAAAAATACAAACTTCTAATATAAAAGTACACGCAACAATCGCAGGAATCTATTATTTCTCGAGTAAACACCGGGCCGACTTTAAAATTCAAAACACGAATACTTCACGTGCAAATTGCCACGTTAGAATATGCCAGTAAGCCTATGTACTACAGATGAAAGCTGGTTGTATTCCGTCCCAAATAAAGTAAAACGGGCAGAATTGGGATTCTCTCCGTCAATATACATCATTCAGAATCAGTTGGTAAGATATAGGCAACCTAACAACAGGACACTGAGCCCGCCTTGGCAAGATAGGAACTCGTAATAGGCCTATAGGATCTTGTATGGCTGCGACAAATACCAACAGTACTGTACCATGTACATATTCTCTGCGGTGCGCGGTGTCTGTTAAGGGTTGTGGAACTGTCGCAGTCACAGATAAACCCTTTGATCTCCGGCCCTCAACATCCTGTTGTTAGATTGCCTTGGTAAGATATACATATACGATCATATGCCATTAATAACGGATTCGTCAACGACGGGATAATATCATACTTGATGTATAATGTCCCTGCATAAAAAATAATTGATCAGTGACGTGTGTTGCTGTCCGGCAAGACCGAACATCATTCTCTCTGTTCAATATTCTAGGCTAGAAGTGTCGTATTGGTTTATTTCTTTGATGCTCTATATAGCCTAAAACACAAGTGTCATTTCAATCCACGCGCGGTGTGAAAACATTTAGGGCATGCACAATGATTTCGAACCGAGCATTATAGTATACATCAGGTCAAATAATGTCAAATTTAAAGTATGCGCGCGATTGGGATAGGTATTAATACGAAATACAGATTAAATTAATAGAATCAATTGTCACTATAATATTGTTGAAGTAGGCTTAGATATAAAGGACCAAAAGACTAGACAATAGTCGTCAAACGTGATGAGCTTTCGTCCGTGTCCAACCTCGCCTCGAAAACACAATTGCATTCCAAATTTATTATAGTCGCGCTACCAAATAATACAAGTGACAAGATCATGGTTTAGTTTATTGGAATAATTTCGACAGGTAGTTGGTGTAAATATGAGCCTCGTCTGTTTTAAAAATTGTCGAGAGTCGGCGATGCTCCTCGATATACCGGCCGATCAACTTCTACAGAAGAAGGTCTTTGACGAAAAGAAGCAGACGACAAAAGACAAACCGCTAAAAGACAACTCAGAAAATGAAGAAGATCCACCATATTTACCTTGGAATGGTAAGTATAGTCAATGAACTGTTTGTTTGTTAGCAAAAACCAATTATTTTTTATACAAAAGAGGCATGGCCCGACAGAAACGGAAGGCATATACTATAATACTGTAGTATCAGAATTGTTTCCGATGAAAAATAGACATTGAATACTATTAGTATATATAGTAGACAACTTGTGGTGTAAAAGCCTATGGTATTAATAATAATATTAATAAATAATGTCTTTATACAATTAGAATGGAACCTTAAACAAATCAATTTGTCGGCAGCTCTAGGCTGCTATTTTACAGCACATAAGCAGTAAATTAAAACTTGTTATGATAATTAGATACGTGTAAAAATAGTCGTCACGACTTTTAAGTAACTACAGTATAGAGATCAGTTAATAATAGCTATGAGATATCTCTTTTGTTATCTCTGCTAACTTGTGTTTAAGAAAAGCGTACTGTACAAAGGAACAGCAATAGACCATAATACGTTGTTTAGTATGCCTTTTAAAACTAATCCAACAGTCTAAAATAGAGTAGTGAATATAATATCATGTACAGTCTGTTATTGCAAAAATAACTTCCGTCATAAAAACATGGTTATGAGATTTTATAGACAAATTAGATATATCAACATTTAATTTTTTTTAACATAACTCAATTCTGAAAGGGTAATAATGACTGAAGTATCTAAATTAAACGAAATGTAATGTAGTACTAAAATACAGGTTACATGTAGTGTGAAGAAAAATAAAATAAAATATAAACTTTAATGTTAACTTTACTATTCTTTCATTAAGGTGTAGAGGACCACAGATCACATGGTACAAAGAGTGACGCAGTAGCAAGATCACAGGTATCAAAAGAAAACATTCAACCAACTAGTAGTTGGGGGCGAGTAGAAAGGTCGAATGATGGCACCAGGCCTATTTCTCAGACGTCTTACGATTCTGATGAATTTTTACACGTTAATTTATACTCTAAGAAGGTTATACCTGTAGTCAAGAAAGACGAAGAAGTTAAAGCGTTTAAAAGTAAAGATGGAACGGTTAAAAAGGAGGAGAAGAAGAATGAAAAGGGACTACTTACGAAGTTTGGAAAGAGCTTATCACGGCTATTTAAACTAAGTGATTCAAAGGAGTCTAAGGATCCGATACCCGAAAATGGTTACGAAGCAGGAGAATCGGCATCAGAGAGTAATTTCAGTATTTTAAGCGAGTCAAAACTATGGTCATTGCCTTACGATAGAAGATCGTACGAAGAACGTAGTCAGTCACAAACACCAACGTTCCAATCACATCAAGATTTCAGTAGTCTTAACAGCTTTGATTCTGGTGTCGTGGATTACAGGGGAACATCCTTGGACGGACGACGGCTCAGTAGCATAAGTTACCAAAGCGGTGTTCCAATATATCCGTGGACTGGAACACCGATCGAGTATGCCACAGGCGGATCATATGACGGAAACAGCAAGAAGACTGGCGGACTGTACTCATATGGCGGAGAAGATTCTGCCATCGATACTCCTGCCAGAATGACCAGGAATGGCGGCAGTCGAGCTGATACAGAACGTACGCACTGGTCTATTCCGTCAGATGGAAGTCTAGAGAGGTCTTCAATGAGGCACTGGAGTACGAGAGAACCAAGGTCATCAACAAGACCACGAGGATTATCTGGTGCCGATCGGAATGGAAGGAAGTACGCAAGTACAGGGAACTTGTCAAGTTATTCGTCATCGGCAGAGTCCAATAGAGGATCGGGGTCTTTTACAAGGTACAGGTCGTCACAAGCCGTCAACAGATCCAGTACACTTGGATCGTCAACAAGCTCACTAAATTCAATGTCAAATTTACCCAGTAGAATGGAATCTTCCAGAAGTTTATCGAGAAGAAACTGGCCTACTATAACAAGCAACGAAAAAACGCACGAGTCTGAAACGATGGAATTTGGCAATGGGAGTTATAACGTGAGTATTTGTACTTATTACCATACACTTTCACTTCAAGCAACATTAATAATCTGTATATCAATATGAATTTTGTTTTGTATAAAGGAATATACATATTAATTTGAAATCTCCCAAAATGATGCGATTGAAGGATTTCAGAGGATTTTGTGTTGAATATGTCTGTCTAATTATTTTACATATTTGTCTGTTTCAGGATAACATGTCAAGCGTTAAGTTAAATTTAGACTTCGATTATAAGTCTGAATCTTCAAGGCTATACGTGATTTTAAAATCGATGCACGGATTGACGACAAGAGATAGGAGAACAGGGGGGAAATCTAACGTACGTGTTCATCTTGTGGTGATGCCAGAAAGGAACCAGCGGGCCTACACCCGACGAAAGATCGAGGGATGGACTGTGCGATTTATGGAGAAGTTTCGTTTTTCTGATATTAATACGTTGAACTCGATTGCGTTTAAGGTGGTTTTAAATGATGGTTCGGCGAAGGAGAGACTTATAGGATCGAAGGCTATTAACCTGAAAGACCTAATTCTTTCAAAAGAAAAACAAAGTTTAACACTGGAAATAAATCAATATAATTAGATTTGAAAAATGAGACGAAGTGCTGTACAACAAATCATGTTTTATTACAATGGGTTTATTATATAAGTTATAATATTACATTATTAAAAACATAATGTTGCTTATTGTAAAAAGGTAATAGGCCTAGCTAGCTCGTTCTATATATTACAAATAGGGTATATGCCTAAGAGACTTTCTCTTTTCAGGAGACCAAAGGCTAGGCCTACTAATCAACATCGTAACGACCAAACTGCGCATGCAGTTTTCTTCAAAACATATCACTTGCACCAAAAGCGAAAAATACTTACACTTAATATAATATTTCCATTCTATTTCCATATTAAATTGAATATGGAAGAAAACTTGGCATTATATGTATATAAATAGTTTGTCGAAAAATGTAATCACCTTACGGGTAGACCTACATTTGGTATTGGTACCGTAATATTCCATAAATATGCACTAGGCCCATATTATTTAAAATTGTCACAATATTGAAATTAGTACACTGTTGGCAAGTATTAAAAACATTTTATCATGCCTAATAATTATTATGATTGTTTTGTGAGTTTGGTGTTTGCAACTACAGTACCCCCTTTGGTCACCCCCATTCAGGGGACACACAATAAGGCACATGTTCCCATCATACACTTAACACAAGCCCATGTCCATGGGACACCCTTATTAAACAGAAACTTGCTCATTGTACAAAATGAAGGGATATGTTTTAAAACTATACCAACTCCTGTTCAGTTGGGGAAACCCCTATTAAAGGGCACTTACTTTATACAGATGAGGGGTATACAATAAAGAAACAAAGCGTCTAAACATGTAAACAAAATCTGTACAATTATCTAATAAAAAACATATTACAAGCTGTTAAAAATACAAGTATAAATATATAATATACAACTGGGAAGACTCTTCCTTGATATGTGTTGTCAATAAGTTGTATTAATAATTGATTTAATCAATTAAAGTTGTAGTATCTATTACAAAACGATCATTACCTCCGCCAAGGAGGTTATATTTTCACCCCTGTATGTTTGTGTGTCTGTCTGTCTGTCTGTGAACAGTCTGGAGGCCACAGTTTTTATCCGATTCTCACCAAATTTGGTCACAATGATCTATGCCCCAAAAGCTCGGACGAGTTCGACTTTGAGGGAAAAAAGTTAATAGGTCAAGATCACAACTAACAAAAAACTATTTTACTGCCTAGAGACCACAGTTTTTATCCGATTCTCAGCAAACTTAGCCACAATGATCAATGACTCATCATATAATTGTGGTTAAATTTTGAAGGGTCAGGGTCAAAGATCAAGGTCCACAAAAAAAAAAAAATTAAAAAAAAAAAAAAAAAACTCAGCAGGACTTGAACCAGCGATCTCAACTGTGAGAGGCTGGATACATAACCATTACACCAAACTCTCATCCACAACTTTGTAGTGTGCATTTAGCCTATTTACACTTAGAAATAATTTAAAAAAATGTAAAAAAAATATATTTATTTTCCGGGGACATTTTATGTTGGGGAATTTTACAGTAGGCAGAGGTTTGTACTCTCGGATTACCCTCTAGTTATTATTATTATTATTAGGAACACTAAATTAATATTTGTTTTAAATTAGGGTAGTTGTCCTATATACAAAAGTATATCTCTGAGCAGAGTTGAACTTGACCTTGAAAAAATGTGAAAAATCGTAATAGCGATTTTAAAATCCAAATTTAATGTTAAATTTCCTGTTACTCTACTACAGTATTACTGTATTATGAAAGGTATTTCCTTGTTCCTTGCTACGAATAAATAGATCAAAAGCAATATTACAAAAGGATTTTACAAAAATGATTGTCGAATTGATCAATTGATTCATTAAAAAAGAGAACAATACATTTCCTCTTTCATTTTTGATGTGTTCTAATGTTAGTATCTAATCCATGTATTGCTGGATTCGTTATAGTATATCATAATTTATTTTGTCCTGTTCTGGTGTTATAAAACAACACACAAAAGTTAAAGATTTAGCAAGTAAGATATAACAATAGCAGACTTTAATCAAAATTAAGCAATATATCTATTATATGTAGGTAATAAAATTAATTAGAATTTAATATTATTTATTATTTCCCGCAGTTAAATTCAATTTATTTTCCACAATTTAATCATTTCTCCCAATTCAGTTAATTTCTCAAAATTCAGTAATATAATTTATATGGCCAAACACCGGTCAGCTTTTATTCATTTCAAAAACTTTATTTAATTATTTTATTTATGTTATTGATATTGTATCAATTTGTGTGCTTTTTATTAGAGCGTACTACTGATTTAAGGTGAAGTTTCAATAAATTATTATATTACAATCCAAATAATTCCCACATTTCAAATTATTTCCCAAAATTCAAATAATTTCCCACAGTTCACATGATCTCACACAATTTAAATAATTTCCCACAATTCAAATGATTTCCCACAATTCAAATGATTTCCCACAATTCAAATGATTTCCCACAATTCAAATAATTTACCACAATTTAAATAGTCGCATAGATTATACTTTTGTATCCATAAAGCCAGGTTGCAGCGTTCCCATTCTTGAATCTAAAGTACCAACATCGCCCGCCTCATGTCTAACTTTCACCAGCTTCACAGCAATACGCTGAGAACGCCTCATGTTTAGCCTCCTATTCAACAACACCCATAATCTATAGCACTGCAGGAGTAGCACAAGTATATTTTTCAACATAAAAAAGATTAGAAGTTGGTTTTGAGTTTCTTGAATCGAGATGAGATAGATGCGGACTAGTAAAAATGGGCCGTCTTGAAGACTAGAAGTCACAATGATACTCCAGACTTCTGTCGCACAGCACATACCAGCAAAGGATTTAAACTTTTGAAAACCCTTATCATTTGCCCGTGGTTTTCGTCTCTTACGAACTGTCAAACACAACGTGAACTGGAATAAGCTGGCAGTCCACACCGCAAGAATAACGTACACAACGCTACTTTGGGCCTCTACTTCTGGCAGTCGTAACCCCTCAGTTGAGAACTCGAGGATGTCAGCTCCTATGCCGATCTGGATTAGAAGCAGTTGCGATATTTGGTCACTTGTGACTGGTCCTCGCGGTAGGATCCATCGTCCAATTATTAGCACGAAAAGAAGAATTTGTTGAAGGGTCACAGACCACTCTTGGTGCGTCATCTTAAAAAAAAAAGTTTACATTTGTATGCAAGTCCATTAAAGGATTGCATATTTACAGTTGTAAGAATCTGTTACAGTTACCTAACTTGCAACAGTTTATTTGGAAGCAGTCTAACCCACTCCGACAAAAATTACTGTAAAAATAACAATGCTGTGGGTATCAATGACTGGATCTCAATGGCGATACAAAATAAAATAAGCAAAAAGCTAAATCAAAACGATAAAGTAAAACAGCCAGAAATATTTGTAGAGCTTTAGGGCAACACTATCACTTCATCAGTGTATATACAAATCCAAAGGCAAATTACTGAAAATAATGACAATGCTCTGGGTATCAGTGGCTGGATCTCAATGGAGATACAACATAAAAAAAGCATATAAATTATAAATATACATATATCAAAATATATACCTGCAATCCCAAAATGGTTGAGTTTTCGGTAGAGGTCTTGCTATCATCGCCACAAGTGTTATTCATACCATCCACCAAAATTTTGAGTGAACGAATTTCCAATATCCACAGTGTTGGAACTACAGCCAGTAGATAACACAGAATCGAGAGCAAAAACCTACAAAATATGAAACATAATTAGTTTATATATCATAAAGAATTCTCACTTTAATATAAATTATTAAAGATGTATTGTCCCCCAAACAACATAACAAATAAAGATGAATAAAAAGGCCATTTTGAATAAAATTATTCACTTATGTCAAAAAAACAACAAAAAAACAAACCCCAAAACAACAATAGATAATGATAATTTTTCTTATAAAAAAACCCAACAAAATAAAAATACAGTGGGACGAATCCACACGTCAAGACAGTTGAAATTGCTCATAGAAAAAAAAATCAACTTTTAAATCAGTTTTAATATTTACTAGTGTTATAATTTTCTGGCCAGGTGTTGGTTTGATTGCAAAAAATGCAAAAGAATCTTAACATGCTGGTTGGTGAGCATATCGAATGCATGAAACAATATCCCATGGAGTCATCATATCAACATTGCATTGCAATTTAAAGCAACCAGTTTTGTCAGGCTTTATAATGCAACCACTCTATGTTATAATGATATGTCTGCTTCCATAGTTAATATTTCTGGTGGTGGTTTAAGTGTAAATAGAGTAGTCATGGCGTATCAGTCGGTAGTCAATCAATCCATTGATCACTGATATATTAAATGTATATTCTTTCCGACCATTATTTTAATTTAAAATTCCTGAATTGTTGAATATAATTAAGGCCAAAAGATATGTCATAAATTAAAGATGTATTGTCCCCCAAAAACATGAAAAATAAAGATTAATTAAATCAGACTTTGAATATGTTATTTTGTAGTTTTAATAAAGTTTTTAAAAAAATGAAAAAAAAAATGTTTTCACTTATAAAATGACAAAATAAATGGTTAAATTCAACCAAAAACTCATTGGCTGGCAGCCAATTTGACCATTTTGTTGCTTTGAATTACAGTTTTTTCAGGTAAATACATTTTTTTTCGATCTAATTTTTGGTCAAAGTGGATAACTATTATGTTACATTAAAATGGCATATTCAACAACAATTTTGTTAAGAATTATTTTTTCAGGGGAACAATACACCTTTAAAGAAATGTTATTTCCTCTACCCAGTGGTATAGACGTGACCCATTTACCTCTCCTCATACCAACTTACCATTTCCATTCCTTTCCCCGACGAAGAACAATAAGAAGTATAAACTCAGCGTATATAACAGCTAACAAAATCAACATAAACCAGGCTTTGGTATCACAAATAACTTGAGAATATTGCTTTGCACAGATAACAACATGCCCCGTAAACAACAGTCTTGCTACCAGGCCTCTTAACATGTTTACCCAGTCATGTTTCCGCATAGGACGGCCCGTCCCAAACAAGGCAAGCACCTCCTCCTGGTCAGGAATCATATTTAAGCCTCCAGTTACACGTCTGTACTTTCAGTCTCAGACCAGACTATTGTACTCAAAAGTCTTGCTTTTCCACAGTGTACCGCACAGGGGGTGGTGGTCTTTAGCACAGGTGTATGAACTGTCTGTACAGCTATTACACGTATTCAGAAAAAAGTCACCCCAAAAACCGGGCTGACAAATCAATCATATACCACCAGTCTTACATCTAATCTCCCAATATTATGGAGACCCGATAATTGTTTTCCGTGCTCTTAATAACAGCTCAAACGACTGTCATCATATCCGGTATCATTCCCAAACATATAAAACGGAAATGTATTAGGACTATATTCCTTGAAGAATAGAAATGATAGACTGACTGTTAAATTGAGATATCCGGAACAGGCCTACGACACATACTAAGATGAAAGGGGAATCTCCGAAATAGAAATTGTAGTCAAAGGTGTGCACGTGACCACTAGACAGAAGGTCCCTGGAAACTGCGGTTTCCATGAGTTGATATCGATGATTACCTTTAAACAGAACAGAAGAATCACTATTGTAATAAGACTGGCTGGTTGTATGAACAGAACTCTAATTATTATAAATAAGAATGGGAAAAACAAAAATTTTGAACACGTTCATCAACCACACAGTTTCGACACCCATTCAATCCACAATCCCGTCCACAACAGATGAACTTATCGACAACATTAAAGCATCTTTAACCAATAGTAACTGTATTCAATTTGACCAAAATTGAATTTAAACAATTACCGTATACTACCGGTACTTTTTGTTAAATTGAACTGTAATTGTCTTTTCTTTATACTAGGTATATATAAGCGAAATCATCATTTGTTATCCCATTTATGGTAATTTTAAATTACTTTCGCAGAAATAAAAAGACAAAATAAACGGTTAAAATACCCAAACCCTTCATAAATTATTATTTTGTTTTGCACGTTTTTCGATTCAGTTTTTTTTGTCAAAGTCACAGGTCCTAGTTATGACAAAAATAGTATTTTAACAAAATTGTTTCAAGAGGGCATATATCGTTTAAGGCAAAATTCTGGCGATTAAATGGGGAATTAATTAAATTGAATCTCAATCTTTTCTACTCTTAAGAAAAAGATAACTGCTAAAAGAAGGGTATCATTGATGCGGTGTTGACAGTGACATCAACCGCTACTTCCGTTATTTCGTCATGATAATTTCGTTGATCACAACTTTTCTAAGAAAGGGTTTACTTCCACGAAAACAACCTAAAAACGGTATGAAAAACTTCCTTTTGCGGTTTATTGGTTACCCTATCCCCTATGTCCAAAATGTTGGCCCAAATGTTTCAATTATGTTGTACTCTCAACCATATGGCATTTTGCGCCGCGCCTTTAGGCAGTTATATTCAAGAGGACGAAAGCTTGGAACTGTATTACATGCGGGAGCTTATTACAATACTACGACTGAAAAGATGGATATTTGGAAACTCGGACTGAGCATGCTCAAACCTGGGGAAAGATAGTCTATGCGATCAGACAGGTAATCTGGCTGTTAACGTAGGCATTTATCATTGAATAACGCCGGGTCAAATCCTTCCTCTATGGTAAATAGTTTTGTATATATCAGGGAAGCTTCCCTGGTGTGTGCCGCTAGATGAATTGTTTGATTTGATTTGATTTGAATTTATTAGGAAAATCATCATAAAAAATACATATACAAAGTGATAACATAAATTACGGACATTACAAATAATACATTTATAAAAGATTTTCCAGGATAGCCCAAAAAGCTTATTAGCTTATTTCCATTGGGATCCTTAATTGATTGGAATGTTGGAGGTATGTGGGTCATTCGACCTTTGGGAGTAACGTCCCTACGCCGGAATATGAACAGTACTACTATAGTTAGTTTTATATTTTTGTTCTCAGTACATCGATAGGCCACGGACTTTATTCTGCAATAAAAATTGATTGTCCGATTGCGAATTTAATTAATTGATTGATAAGCTAAATCCAATTATAATAATACATCCTAAAAAAAGTTAGGTATTTAATACCCGATATGTGCTTTATGATTAAATAGAGCATTTCAGATAATAAATCATTATTTCTTAAATTATTAAATAGAATATAAATTTTTGAAAAAAGCATCATTTGATGAAGAAAAAACAATTAAACTGTTACGTCAAAAAGTCGAGCGGTGGTTTTTTGTAAGAAATATTTCTTGTTCTGATCTGATCTTAACTTTTTTAGTATGAGCGCCCTCTATAATAAAGATAGTTTTGCTTAAACGCTACACGTGCGTTTGTTTTGAAAACATGCAGCCGAGTAAATAAATCTCAGTACAGTAGTAGTAGTGAGGTTTGTTTGTTTTTGCTTCAAAAAGTGATATGTATTGCTGTTCAAATATTGTTTATGTATAAATAAACACATTCATGTATTAAGACCAGACTCAGATTTCTGAGCTTTGTCAACACATCAGGAGGATCAATTTTCATTACACGATTGGAATCCATGGTTGAATTAAGAATTATTTGTCACATAATTAAGCAATAGATTGGCCCTAGGCCTAGCCTAGAGATATTTAAAAGCTGATAAATGCAAACGATCAGAGATTGAGTTGAGATATAAAAACATCTTTTTGGCAACTGATTTGGCTTTCAAAAGATTCTTTAAAAAAATAGTGTTTTCCAATTGGCCCAATTGCGGTTTTTCTAGACGGTGTTTCAATCAACGTCATCATGAATAAGGTGTTGTTGTTTGTTTAAATTGATAATACTTAATAGCTAAGCAGCCTTAGAATCTTCAAAGAAGAGAAACACACCAATCATTCATCAACAAAAGACTTTGATTTTGAAGGCAATTTCAGATTTTGGAGAATGATTAAGATGATACTAACTAGTAACCTCTGTCTACACTATCAAACTTTATGTGACAAAAAATGATGTCATATCACTACCATATTTGGGCACATCACACTTTTTTTTGTCAAACTAGCTTGATAGTGTAGGCAAAAATTCTAAATTGGACCCCATCAACATATACCGTTTTGTAAATAAATGTTTAAACCTGCAAAATAAATAACAACTATAACTTTATTGTCTTTTTTTATACAATCACATAAATATGATTCAATCACATTAAAGTATAACCATGTAATATTTACCATACAAACAAATCATTTACTGATATTTATTATTATGGTACATCTACTATGATAAATAGAATACATTAACTTGTCTATGTACTTTTTTTCTATAAGAAAAAAAGGTTAATAAATATGGTCAGCACGTCACTAATTAAAAACATTTTAAAGGTCATCTAGTCAACAGAACATCGGTCTCTGATTGAACAGATATATTTTGTTATATAAAATATCAGTTTTATCAACCCATTGCTCCTTGCACACAATAGGCCTATCAGGGAGTTATAAATACCTCCCTGATAGGGACAGGCCTATAGGTACAGTACATCTTTTTAAAAATATTTTCCATACCAGGGAAGAGTAAAATTACAATTTCACTCTTCCGTGGTTATACTACAGTAATAGTACAATAAATAAATAAATAGGTTTTTTATATATAATCTGTACTTCTTCTAAAGTAAAAATCTTTTCTATTTATGTATAATTTATTAAGTTCTAAACATTAAAAATAAGTTTTAATTTTATTTATTTCTATTTTGCCTAAACATAAAAGAAGTCATCACTTTGAATTATTAGAAAGTAAACAAATATTTTGACTAAATAAACTCTATTCTTTACTCTTTTAAACAAAAACTATTGTTTAATGTATGAAGACGTGTTCATTTTACTATTTGTTAAGAAACCTAAATACTGCACTCCCCCATTTGAAAAGGTCATGGTCATATTTGCACCCCAGTCCTCTACCCACAAAGAGGGACAAAAAGAGCTGGACCTTTTTTGCTTGGTATTTTTTTTTTACATGTACTATACATTCTACATGTATACCTCTAAACATAATACAATACTATTTTAGCAGAAAAAAAATATTGTTTTAAATATTATTATATAAATCCCCACTCTTCTTTAAAAAGTTAACTGTTAACTTATTCAACAAAATTGTAACTTAATTTTTTTCGTAATTGAAAGATTCGTATTCCTCTTCCATATGTTATTTATTGCTGTATTACAGTAGATTCCAGTCATTTCTTAGTATTAAATTTGTCCAGTATCAAGGCAAATTCTGTGATGTGATTCATAAGTGATGCCTGTATCATACACCCTAGCCTAACCCTTTACCTAACCTTCCATGATAGAGGCACCACATGTGATGCTTTATTGTGGAAGTTGCTTATGATACTAAACACATTGCTGTATGTGGAGATACAGCAACAAGAATTGGTGAAGAATGCACCACTTTATTATAATATATTACTCATCTTTATCAGCCCAAAAGTAGGAGTAGGAGTCATCACTGGTTTGTAATGTGTTCTGAAGACCTGTAAAAATACAACAAATATTGGTAAACAGGCAAAGTGTGGTAACTGGTTTGCTGGTGAAAGAATAACTTAAATGTGGGCGCATTCAACACTTAGTTTACCCAAGTAAGTTGGTGAACTACCTACTTGAAAGTTAACAATAATTGGTCTGAAGAGCCAACTTAGCCTGGTAAAGAATTAAGTCTGAACAAGCCCTTTAAGAACCTGACAATTCTATAACTAAATGACTTGTAAAAGTGTATTAAAAAAAGAGCCAAAAGGTAGATAGTTCAATGTCCTTCACAATTTGAATAAAGCCCTGTCTACACTATCAAACTAGTGTGACAAAAAAAGTGTGTGCCTAAATATGGTAGTGATATGCCCAAATATGGTAGTGATATGATATCATCGTGTCTATATATGGGCACATCACATTTTTTGTCACATAAAATTTGATAGTGTAGACAGAGCTTTAGATAATTGGAAAATGTTAAAAAAAACATTACCTCTCATATCAAAACTCTTTGGTACTGCTTGGTCAGTCTCCTCATCTGAGGTATCAGTGCAAGAATACAGAAGTAAGCAGCCATCATCTGTCTCTTCAGAACTTGATGGTGTATATACGCAAGTTCCTTTCTTGGCACAAGCCTCACAGAGGACCGGTGAAGCACCAGGCCCACGGGGCAGAAATTCGTCGTCTGTGTCATAGTTCCTGTAAGCTCCACCATGGTGGTCGGCTCTATTGCGTTGCCAAATCCCATGATATGGGGCAATTGCCATTATCTGAAAACAAGTAGTATTATATAGAATATCAAGCATAAATGTGCAATGTTATCATTAGGGTAACCTTTACCAGTTTATAGTAATAGATATTTGTAATGTTCTTTTGTGCCATCAATATGGCAACCTTTACAAAAGTTAATACTTAGCAGTTAGGGCATATTATGTTATTGAAATTAGCTGTGAAAATCATTGGCACATTCTTAGTGTCACATATATAACAACATAATACAGGCATCACATGTGATACAAATGTGGTGATGCAGTACAGAGAATCAAGGGTTTTTTTTGTACTGAATACACATTTTGTGTGTCCTAAATAATGGCTGTAATATATTAAAAGCCTACCTCTTCACAACATCGTCTACTAACTGCAGCTCTGAAGTTAATCGACTTCCAGAAAAGGTCCTTTTTGCGTAAAAACCTAGTATATTTATGTCTCCAATCTCTGCCAAGAGCCCATGGAAAGATCTCATATTTAAAATCCTCTTCATCCTCTTCCATATCATTTGCAAGGTACCTAATAATTATAATAATACAATTCAGAACTTGTAAGTAAAATCTTATTAACATATTCATATCGTTATTACATTTAACTTTCAAGGTACAAAATACACACTCTACAATTTATATAAATAAAAAACAAAATCTAAACACAATTTTTTATTTAACATTTGTTTAAAGCAAGGATTTTTTTTTAAACTTACAATGCAATAAACATTTATTTAAAGCAATAATAGGATTTTTAAACTTACAATGCAATAAAGAAATTCATTTTGGTGAACTGTTTGATCTTAAATTCTGCTCTCTTAAAATAAGCAAAGACCATTGCTAAAAGGTACTGGAAGAAAGAAAAACATTAAACACTAACTTATTGTTGAAAAACTTAATTATCACTTTATTTACTTTTCTTCTTACTATAATTACAATTTAAACATAAAAATAAAAATGTTTTAATACATACTCCAAGTAGTTGAAAAAGTTGAAAGGGATTGGTAATATACCGTACCTTGTCGGCTATTTTTGCACATTTGTCCATCCATAGAAAATCCTGAATTATTTCATTTTCTGTTGAAATAATAATACTTTATAACACATATTCAAAAATTTGAAAGACTGATCAATACAATAGCAAGATCTGTGTAATCATTAATAATTTAAAATATCATACCAAAAAGTTTAAAATAAGCATTCATCTCTTTGCTTTTTACTGTCATTGATGAGTTCTTTAATCTTTTAATGGGTGCTAGAGAACCAATCATGTCCGAATCGATCCCTTGCCAGTCGTGTCTTCTCTTCCATCCATTAGCATCTGGTACACTAGTTACTAAGACACGTTCTACAATCTTTTGATGACCACTTTCGATGCCATCATTTGATGATGGTGGGGTTACAATAAATGTTTTCAATGGCTCAAAGATGCGTTCGTCGTTATCCTCCATTTTTCAAGTCTGGTGCTTAAATCGTATTTAGGTCACATAGACAGATGGTTATGATTGTTCCTTGTTGTATATGGGCCTAGGCTAGACTACTTTTTTGACAGACAGTGAGTAGGCCCTATTAAACTTTTTAAACAAAGAAATACATTAAAATATATCAAACTTTAAACAGAAATACTCAATTCTGTAAACGTATGTGGAATAAGTATACGATATTTATACAACGACTAAAATAAAATTGTATTTCAATTGCAAACAAAAAACATAATACAAAGTAAAAGAATAACGATGTCATTTCTAGGCGCTATAGTATTATGTTTATACATATCGGCTGCTTTTTTACGCGCATATGAACCGCAGCATGTCCAGCCTAGCACGTACGTCTGCTCTCGCACGTCTGCTCTCGCCCGCCCGAGTCAGCAGCAGATATATAAAAGAGATAAAAAATAGGCTAGCATGCATTCAACTTTGCAATGCTTCATATATAACAGTAATGACTGTCGGGTGTCGAATTTAATAACATAAATAGTAATAACTTACATAATGTTGAAATGATTTCCCAACTTTTTGGGCTGTGCTGCTGTTTTTTTTCAGCTGGTTCTCTGCTGCTGCGTAACTACTCATCCGGAACAAGTGTGTACTTTTCAACCAATCATAAACGCAATAGACTTTATTGTTTATAAAAGGCAAATGAATCACCATATAAGGCATATGTAAATTAGAAAGTTAAACGACGTGTAATAAATATGAACTTTGAACTTTCTCAAATAAACCGTGTCAACTCGATGTTTTTCGCTAGAAGAATTTACACGACGACGAGCCTAGCCTAAACTGCCTACAAGAAAATGAGAGGTGCAATTGTTACATCTTTAAGCTTTGTGCTTACTTTTGCAGTCGTTGGACATGCATATTTTCAAAAGAAACAATTTTACCCGTCAATGGTGTATATTACAAAATCAAATGCAAGCATGGCGGTAAGTTTGTGAAGATGAAAAGGGATGATGATAATACAGTATAAATAAGCCTAGCCTAGGCCTAGCTAGAGTAAAGCACTATTCTTCCTTGTCCGCCTTCCTCCTGGCTGCCTCGCGAAGTTGTCTCGGGTTGTAAGAGCAGGCCTAGAATAGTCGAGTAGGCTAGAGAAATAAATGTATGAATATATTATGTTATCAGTCAGTCAGATTGCTTGTCTTTTTTCTATATTATGGTTAATATTAATATTTTATTATTATTGTTTATTTGATTTATCATACTCTACCATCTATCTAGTGCTAGGTAGGCTAGGCTAATACTTGTACATCACATCTTGTTTTTCTACATACTACTGTACTATTATTAAATAAATGTTTTATTTTATGTTATAGGTACTATACTCGCAAGCCTTGGTGTTTGTTGTCCTAATGGGAAAACTTTTCAAGAAAGTGTTTTTCGGTCAATTACGGGATGCAGAAATGGAAGTACGTAATCGAGAAGCGTAATGAAATATTCAACCATATACGCCAGTCACTAAATGCCAATCATTTCAAATATAGTGTTCTATATGTACCTTAAATTATATACTGTATTTGTTTTTTTTAAAGCACATGATAGAGCGGTCTTGGTATGCAGTGACAGAAACCTGCCTTGCTTTCACCGTGTTTCGTGATGATTTCAGTCCGCGATTTGTTGCCATGTTTACTCTTCTTTTGTTCCTCAAGTGTTTCCATTGGCTGGCAGAAGACAGAGTAGATTATGTAATTACCATTTTAAATTAAAAAAAATTTAATATGATAAATTTATTTCTAATTGAATGATTAAACATTTGTTTTGTTTTTGTTTTGTGTAACAAATTTATAAAATAACATTTAAATAATGCAATTTTCAAAAAAAATTTTTAGATGGAAAGAAGCCCAATAATATCGTGGATATTCCATCTTCGAGCCATTAGTAAGTATTCTCATTTTTACCAAGTACATCATTCATTTAATTTTAATTAAATCATTCAATGTTTATTATAATCATATCAATGTTTACATGGATGCAGTGAGTCTATTGAATTTTCAGTTGTTGCTAGGTACTAGTATAAAGTATTCAATGTGTGATTATTTGGTTTTTTTTCAGTGATAATGGTTGTTTTGTGTTGTCTTGATATGTTGTTTATTCACAATGCTTACCACTATACGCTGACTAAGGGCGCCTCAGTTCAGCTTGTTTTTGGCTTTGAGGTAAGGCTTTATTTTTAACATCTGACGTAAGTGTTTGAGTGATCATTTGACTCTCTTATACCTCTAGATAAAAATGTTCCTCTGATATAAATGAAACTAATAAAATAAATGAAACGTGTGGATGGAACACAGATTTTAAGAATTTAGGTAGAAGCTTGGCTGCATAATGTGACCAACAGACATGCACTACTACTATGCTCTTATGAGTTTGCACATTAAAGGACTCTAATATGTTTGCACATTAAAGAAAGAAGAAGGGGGTGGGTGGACATCATCCTATCTTTCTTATTGTAATTCCCAAAATGTGTGTGAGAATAGGGGGTGAGGTGGGATTTGGGGTTAGATGGTGTTTGACTGCAGGAATCCTGAGTCCGCCTATGCCACACACAGGAGTTAAACCAACTAACTGTATGTAACTCAGCCTTAGATACCATTTATTTGTTTGTATTTTTTAATTTTTAATAATATAATAATAAATTTTTCTTTGGTACAGTATGCTATTTTATTGAGTGTTGTAGTTAATGTCTTCTTGAAGTACGGCTTGCATTCAATTGACTTACAAAGTGAGAATCCATGGGAGAATAAGGCTGTTTATCTACTCTATACAGAGCTTGTCATGGGTAAGTTTCAGATTCAGATTTATTTGGTCCTTGTGGAAATTCATGACAGCCACAATCACTCACATAACATTACAATAACATACAAAATATATATAAGTAAAATAAATATAACAAGTAAAGAGAAAGATATACACTATACAAAATAAACTACAAGGTGATTCAACAGTATTTGTCATTGAAAGCACGGATGGAAAAAGGTACGAGTGAATTAAGATATCTGTTAGTTCTATATAGTGTGCTACGTAGTCGCTTTCGTGACCTTAACCATACATAATCTTGGTGTAATGGATGTTTATCATTTAGTATTCATATTGATATTTAAGAATACAGAGGCTCCTTGCAAATCACAGTTTTAGTAATGATAGCAAAGAGTGTATTATCAGGAAAACGAAAATACTAAAACACTGAAAATGCCCAGTATCGAATGTACGGTTGAATAAGCTGTTTTTAAAATCATAAAATCAAACACTGTTTTTGTCAACCACAGGTTTTAGTGGTTTCTTAATTACATATGATAATAGCAGATCTAATTTTATTTTTATCTTACAAGTATAGTGTTAGTAAAACCATGCTATATATATGTATAATAATCATGTGATGTGCCCAAATATGGTAGTGTTATGCCCAAATATTTGAGTCAAAAGATAATTCTTTAGTTTGCCACCACGTTAATTTTCATTTGATAGTTTAGCTTTATACAAATATTTATATATTTAACAATAATTTTTGTATGGAACTTTTTTGTCAGGCTTCATAAAGGTGATATTATACACAGCGTTTATGGCTATTATGATTAAAGTGCACACTTTCCCATTGTTTGCGATCAGGCCAATGTATCTTGCAATGAGGTTAGTACAATACATTCTTTTTATAATTTCACATCAAAATTTAACAAGGCAATATGAAATTGGTTGATTTGTAAAACTTGATACAATAAATAATATCAACTTTTATCTATATAATGAAACAAAATGTAAATAATATACGGACCTGTCATTATTAGATAAATGAACATTGAAAGGGAACATTATGATGTAATGTAATAATATATTATCATATTTTGTAGAAATTAAGTAAGTGCGAAAATAAATAGGTTCCAATATTATTATATATATTATTACAATATACTCATCTTTACTATGTTTCAATGTGTAACAAACCCGGAAATTTAATTTCATAAAATGTTAGGGTGGGGAAAAATAAATGACTTACTATTAATGGTAGTTTTATTTATTATGCTCATTTTTAATTAGGTTCCAATGTATAACAAAACCGGACCAGATTTATTTCTGTAAAATTTAAGGGAGTGCGAAAATAAATTATTGACTATGTTAGTGTGATTAATTGCTTCCGTAGACTTATTTTTTTACAATTTTACAAACGGGAAGTAAATATATATCATGTTAATTTTTCGTCTTTCGTTATAAGTAATAAGTTAAGTAAAAGGGTTTTGCATATTGATTTAAACATAAAATTGTAGATTATTAATATGGTATTGATAATAAATTGAACAGTCACTTTAATTAGAAATTACTTAGCAGTGTATCCTTGAGTATATGAAACATTTAATAAATTATGATTTTATTTTTATTAATATGCATATTGCTTTTATACTAGGTCATTTAAAAAAGCACTCAATGATGTTGTTTTGTCTAGAAGAGCTATCAGAAATATGAATACACTGTAAGTAGAACATTTGTATCCATTGGATATTGGAGAAATTATAGTAGAACCTCTATTAAAGAGACACTTTTGGGACCCAACAAAATGTCCCTTTAAGGGGTGTCCTCTGTATAGCTGTAGTTTTCAAATTTATATTGCCCCTGTGTCCCCTTAATAGAGGTGTCACTGAATATCAATGTCCAAAGGGAGAGTTCTACTACAATAATGTGTGATTGGTTTTCAGCTCTTTAATGGCTCATGTCATTATGTTTTCCTCTGTAGTTATCCAGATGCCACGCCAGAAGAGCTGGCAGCTGGGGATAACGTCTGCATCATCTGCCGTGAAGAGATGGTCACCAACTGTAAGAAGCTACCATGCAACCACATCTTTCACACCAGCTGCCTTCGATCATGGTTCCAAAGACAACAGTCTTGTCCAACATGCCGTATGGATGTATTGCGCATGCCCACAACACCAACACAGCAGCAAGCACAGGCACCGCAGCAACAGCAAAATGCTAATCAAAATGGTAAGACAAGGCCTGACCTCGTGACCTTGTGTGCAATCATGTGTGCAAAAATTCACATGAGTCTCTGTACTGTACCTCCACATATGACATTATACATATGTCCAATATCATATGCAAATTTTGTAATACAATGTCACATATATATTACATTATCACATGTGGCACTTGTACCAATAAGGTTTGTATAATAAGTATGAAAATGTGTCACATATGATACCTATGTGACTCTGTATCAAAGAATTTGCCTGTGATACTGTACAAATTATAGATACAGAGCAAAGAATCAGCTAAAATTCTGTTTATTTTCTTTGCAGTTCCTGGCATGATGCCACCATTTCCTGGCTTCCCGTTTTTTCCAATGCAGCCTGGCCAATTCCCACAGTTTCCGCAGCCTGGTCAATTCCCACAGCCTGGAATGGCTTTTCCACAACCACCTCAGCCTGCACAAACTCAAGCTAATGCAGATGCCACACAAGGTAACTGGAACTTTCAAATAAATTTGCTTCCTAAACTATATGAATTTGCTGTATCCGAATATTGATTATACATAAGACATTATTTTGCATACTCAGGGCCGTAGCCACCAGTACGGTTGGTAAGGTTTCAACCTGACCACAGAGGCCTTTGGCAACCCAGTGGCTTGAACAGAGATTGTTCCCTTTTCTTGCAAAAACACTTTATTTCTTGTAGGTAATCTCTGATACTTTAATTTCCATAACGCAAACTTGCAATTCAATCTTCGCCTTTTGAAATAAAATAGTTTACCTTTTGTTTCCTACCGCCCAAAAAGTAATAACACTGACTGACTTCATTAAATTTACTGTAGTTGATCACCAGTTTTTACCTTTGTTTAAATGTTTTATTTATATTTAGGCACTACCAGTACATCAGAAGCAGATAGTACAACAACTGCACCACCCCCACTGTTCCAGGGAATGATGCCCCCTCCATTTATGATGCCTCCACCTTTTATGATTCCACCATTTAGTAAGTAATGGCACTTTCTGCTTTTATTTTCCACATTTTTGTAGTAGATAGGTCAGACTTAATTATTCATTTCATTTATTTTGTCTCCATAAAAATACAATATTAAAAAACGTGGACAAAGAACAAGAAAAACATCACACAAAACCATTCATTATAATATGTAGCTATCCACGGTTTTTCGATTAAAAAAAAATGTGTTTGTGTTTGATTTCTCTTGTCAGGTATTCCACCACCTAGACCTCCTCCAGATTTCCAAGGCTTGAATGATGAAGAATTACGAGCTATGGAGGGTACGGAAAGATCTCATATGGAGGCGAGGATCGAATGCCTTCGTAGTATACACACATTCCTAGATGCAGCTATGATACAAATACAACAGTATACAACAGTAATGCAAAACCTGGGGTACGTATTCATACACTTGCTTCAAATAATCTTTAGACTGCCTTGTTTGTAGTACAGTAACACCTCTATTAAGGGGACACCTTCAGGACCTAATAAAGTTGAGGAATTTTACTCTATTAGACTTGAGCGCTCTCTGGCTAAACCCCTGAGCAGTGCCAAGAAGAAATTCATTAAAATTTGTTGAAAAGGGCTAAAAATGCCTGAGGCCTCCAGTATTGGAGTGACCAGGGCCCTAGTTCTCTGCATTACGCCACTATGTGCATCACTGAATTTCTTTGTATTTTTGATAGAATAAATGTACCAGCTAGTAGCAGTACGGCTTCTACTGTTACGGTATCCGCCACTAGTACAGTGACAACACCAGTAGCCTCGGCAACTTCAGATTTAGATTCTCAACCAAGTACAAGTAAAACTACAGCAGCTGCAGATAGTTCCACCGAAGGAACTGAAATTGATTGTATGTATTATTCTTTTGTATAGGTTAATTAATTATAAACAATACGATAATATGCACATTCCATTTGCCAACTATAGGAAATACCCTATTATTCAGCTGGCCAGTAGAACCCATATCCCTTGAGACTCACCTAATTGTCCACCTAATAAGGGTGTCCCCAAATTAGAGGCGTTCCTTGAATATTGATTGGCTGGGGTGTTAAAACATATATTTCTCTTTGTTCTTTTCACAGGAAAGTGTCCTCTTAAATGTCCCTTGATTAGGGGTTGGCCATAGTGCTAAATCTATATTTCCCCTTGTTCTTTTCACAGGAAAGTGTCCTCTTAATTGTTTTTCCCTTGATTAGGGGTATCCCAAAGGAGGGGTAGATGTACTGTAATTCTTTTTTATAAAAATCTGGCTTTGGTAGACTGTCAAAATTCGAAAAGGTCCAGATTTGACTGTTCACAAACTTTACTTTGTAATTCTATTTTCAGCAACAGTATTAGGAGCAACTGGCGGACAAGATGAGCCGGTGCCAGAGATTATTTCCGATGATTATGAACCCGAATTTGAAATGACTCCTGGGGAGCATGATCACCAAGAAATTAGACGACGTAGAATACAAAGGTTATCTAGTGAACAATTAGAAAAAAGTGAAAACAATCAAGAGGAGGATTCATCGTTACAATGATCAGTTTTTAGATCATAGATTATATTAAATTATCTTTTATCTTCGTTTTCTTTTATTCATAATCATAAATTAAAATTCATAAAATAAATATTATATGTTGTAAAGTTTAGAGTACACCCTGCCCAACACTCGTGAGGAGGGATTTTTTCGTTTGTAAATTTTTAGTAATTAAATCACATATTTTCCACCCCTTTTTTAAGTTTTAAGGATAATTCTTTTTTTGACTTGATATGTGCAATTATTTTTTTATTGTAAAGTTATGCATATCTTATTAGGCTTGTTTCTACAGTACTGATACTGACTACTGATTTTCTTTATCCGACAAGGTGAAAAACAATTTATTTTACTGTACTGTATAAATGTATGCTTATGTAGGCCTAGTGGCCTAGTATTATTATGATTTATTTATGAAGTATATATGTATGTGCAAATTATTGGAGGTTGGGGAGGTTTTAAAAATAACAAACTGGTAAACATTTTTAACATAGACCTGTCTTTGAAACTAAATTTTGAATTATTTTCTCTCTGCCTTTTTAAATAACTTATTGATTAACCTATTAATGGAAAAATAAATTTTATTTTTCCGTTGTCAAATTTTGTCTTTTTCCTTTCCTTTCTTTATTATGCAAATTTTCTTTGTCTGTTCAAACACAAATATAATATAAAAATTGTCGCATGCAACCAATGAGTACGCCAAAACTTTTTTTAACGTAAGAGGGCGCTCGCTCGTAAACAAGATGGCAGCCACCAGTGGAAGTGTTGAGGGCAGAATTAATGATGGAAAAACCGGCTCATATTCCGTAACTAATACTTTTGCTTTACTCGCTGCAATCACATCTGTATTTTGTATCATTGTTGCATTAGTTTCCCTACAAATTCAGGATATTGGGGAAGTATATACTCCTATTTTTCTTCTAAAAACCCTAGCATGTTCGTGGGCCGTGTTTCAGATGTTGCTGTTTGTTTTGGTCAAGTTGGCAGGCGTGGGCAAGGCAGCTAGCCATCGCAGTAGTACGGGTGTATTGATTTACAAGGTTTGTGTTTTTTGGGCCTACAAATGGCAATGTGCGACACCTTACCTCTAGTCTTATTTTTTAATCAATTACATTTACAAATATTTTCTCCGCTGTAACAGTATGTTTGTCATACTTTACAGTAATTATTAAATTATAAATATGAATAATTCATTTTTTAAATAAATATATATTTATTAATAATAATATTATTAATAAATATATATTTATTAATAATAATATTATTATTAGGCTTCTATTGTTTTTAAAATATTGAATGAGAGTCATTTATTTCTACCCATAGAGATATTATAATAGTGAACCTTTTATGATCTACCGTAGTAAAACACCATACCTATGCAGTATGGTTTAACTACAGTACGCATATTTGAGTTTTTTGCCAAAAAAATGTTCACATATATTGGGAATTTTTCACATTAATTTAAATCAGTTAAATATTACATATAAAGCAAAAGTATATTTTAATGTACCTTACGTGACTCCTTGTAAAATAAAGCATTATTAATTAATTTATATTTTATCAGACGAGAAGCTCTTATTGGATCAAGTTTAGAAATGTAGTTTTATTATTCTTCTTGTACGTTGCCAGTTGTATTGCTTTCCATGTCATTTCAGTGCTGTATGGTGCTTATATATTTGAGTAAGTATTAACAAAAATTAAATGTTAAAAATGTACCATTGTTTTCTTACTTACTAGTTTGTCTGCTCAATCACTCACCAAAGAATATTGTATTACAAAATCTTTATTCAACAGAATCACCTAAACCTAATATGATATGAGTATCTGGAGTGCTCAGAAGTTGACCATGATACACACTGCGCACCCCTGAGCACTTCGGAGGTAACAATACCCGACTGGCACATATTTCACACAACCACATGTTATGCAAATTTTTCATAACCTTCAACAAATGTATAACAAACCATGGATTGTTTATTCTTGCAGAAATATAGAAGAGACATTTGTTTTCTCTGTGTTAATGTCAACATTAGTTTCTTTACCATGTTTATTAATTAATGAACTTAATCAAGATGCCTGGAATAGACTAATTGTGGGAAGGTGAGTACAGTGTATTAAAGATACATGATTCATTATTTGCCTTTTAAAAAACTCTGTTTGCTGCCACCTATATTTTTAATAAAGATACAGTACACATTCTATTTGCCTTTAAAAAAACCTGTTTGCTGCCACCTATAATTTTCCAAAGATAACACTTTTCCAAACCAACCTGTTTAATGAAATTTAAACCATGTAAAGAATAAAAGGTTATGCAAATTTATTTAGTAAAGTATAAGGCTTTAAAAAGAAAAATGAAAGCTGTCCATGTAAGTGACTTTTAAATAAAGTATTACTGTATTTCAATGTTTAACTTAAAAATTACCTTTATCATCTAACATGTCAGGTGACCGCCTAATTGTGTGCTTTATTTGCAGTACTTTACCAGGAGTGGAAAGCTATGTATTAACAGTTGCCTGTTGTAGCCTGTTAGGGGCGTGGCTAGGAGCTTTACCGATACCACTGGACTGGGATAGGCCTTGGCAGGTAAATCCTAATCACAATTTTATTCCGAATAATAGTTTCTTTATTTGCTTGAATTCCAACCCTTGTCATGAGAAATGAGAACTTTCTAATGGTTTTATGTATGTTATGTGTTTTTTTGGTAATGTAGGTGTGGCCCATATCGTGTTCAATTGGTGTTGTGATTGGCCACGGGGCAGGACTACTTCTCTGTACTGCACATGCTGGATTAAGGCAGCTTCGACAATACCAAAGAGGAAAGACAAAACTTTTCTAACATCTTAAATCTCTCTTCTGCTGAACATTCACTCTTGATCTATATTCTTTCCACATAACAAGCTAGTATTTTGGGGTGACCCTGGTCTTGGAACTGACTTGTTTTAGCACTATCTAGTTAGTTAGTAGATGAACAAGATATCAACGGAGTCTTGTATTCTACCAGTTCATACTTCGATACTCAAATAATAAAAACATACTTTTATTATTTTTTTAAAGCTTAATTATTGATTCAGCTGCTTTCATCATTTTTATCACCAATAACAAATGTATTAGCCATGTTAACTTATTTTTTCATTATTTAGTTTTGTTTTGCATATTACAATAAAATGAAGACTTCCTTTAAGATTTAAGTAAAAGTGTTGGAAACTTAAATAATATCAGTAATATAATTTTCCTAATAACATATTTAACAAATAAATATTGCCTACCATAACAAATTAACTTCATCAATAGTTACAGTTTTAGTTAAACATAAAAATGTATAAAACAATAATTGATACAATTACTTATATATGATTTAATATTGCAAATTCATTTTACTGCAAAAATATAAAACTTATATGCACACTTAGATTTTCTAGAATACAATAATGGCAAAAAATGAATGTGTGGTTTATTGGTCAAAAGGTTTTCGACGTCTGACTGTTACTTCTTCGTCTTCTTCTGGTTCGATCAGATGTTCATTATTTATACCATTGACATCCGCCATAACCTCTTCCCCCATTCTTACGAGACTGTCACTACTACCACTGCTATCACTTGCTGAGAGATGAACTGGTGTGTCTTCTGAAACATCTGGTCGTCTTGATCCTTGATGGAGTGTTTGCACATTACTTTTAGGTCTGATAGAAGCAGCTAAAGTGCCATCTTCCTCTCCGTCTTCCATGTGAGTCTGTCTTGATGCCTTTGGTTGTCCAGACACTCTACCAACTGGTGGTGCAACGCTTGATGCGGTGTCCAGAACAGTGACATGAGCTGGTCTAGTTCGTATCTCGGCTGTATTGAAAATAAGAAATACTTGTCTTGTACCAAATGGAAAACAAAGAAGAGGAACGTAGCTTACATAGTTAAGTTGAGTGGTTAATGCGAGGAGCATGGTTCAGGTGGTAGTACATATAGACTTAAAAATGGAGGTCCGGTGTACACATATGGCTTGTTTTGTATGTGTCTTTCACACCTGTGTGCAATTCAGCCCAGTTAGGCTGCAAGACACGAGTTATTCCCACACATTTATACACATTGATTCTATTTTGCACTGAAACTAATTCCACCATGCTATTCATATATCACATCTATAATGTCACTTACCTAATCTTTCCTGTTCCACCATCCTCTGTACCTGCTGCAGCCTTTCACCATACCTATTCTGTACTGGGCCACCACCACCATGCCCGGAGGCCTGAATCAGTGATTGTGTATGCTTTGATATCAACCCTATGCATCTGTACCAGGACAATGCTGTGACAAAACAAAGTAGGGTGAAGAACCCCACAATGCCAAAGAACGCAGAGCTCACTGGCCAGAAGAACATGAAATACCTGAGGACAAAGATAGTTTTTACAAATTTACACAATATCAGACCACATGGTATAAATGGACGCTCAAAAATGGCGTCCAAATACGTTGAGTAAAACACTGAATGTTACCTGAGACCACTGAAGCGAGCGTAAACTTCCAATGAAGAAGAGTACATTTCAATCCGACGCGCTTGTACCATTAGATTTGCTCCAATAATTGGGTGATACTACAATAACAAAGAAAATTGATATAAATTACCGATTTACAGTATGTGTTACACTGACATCACACAGGACAAAACCATATGTATTTACAATTTCTGTCTGCTTATATTATAATATAAACTTTGACTGTACATATGGCTGACCAGAACACTGTTGGCTAACTAGTCTCAATACTTTCTGCAGGTCCCAGCCCCAATGGGACCAAAACTTCATTTTTCAATACTTACCACATTGTCTATAAAATTATCGTAAAGTTCAACCGTTAAACTCTCTTTTTCATGTTTGTAGCCCGTCATCAAGAACGGCGAAAAAATCATAACCTCCAAGTACTTCAGTAATGCAGACCTATACTTGATTAAAGCCTGAAAAATAAATTGTTCAATTGAAACGATTCAATTGTAACATGCAATTGGATATCAAAATACAGGAAGCTAGGGATGTACTGTAAATAGTCAGGAAGCTAGGGATGTAAATGGTGAGGACATAGATCACTTACAGGTCGAGATGATTTGTCAACAATTTTTCCACCCTTGGCAAACAATTCCAGGTTAATCATAAACATGCCTACAAGAAAGGAAAAATGAAATGGTATTAAAAAGCGAGATAATATTCAATGAAGTATAATAATAAAGATTTTTCAATATTTTTGCTTTTGATTTAACAATACTTACCAAGATTTTCATTAGTTGGGGACTGGGGGACGTCCATTTGTAAAAAGATGTTGTAACTTTGGCCTCGCATTAGAAACTAGAAAAGAAATTTAAAATTAAGAAAGCCATTGAATTGAATGATTGAATAAATAAATTAAAAATATCAATGAAGTGGATGATTGATGTTTTGAAGTAGGCCTACCTGTGTTTTTGATTGTGTTACAAATGTAAGGTTTGCATATGGAAAATGACATTTTTTGGATCCAGAATAGACTTCACAAGGGCTGAAAATAAAAACAATTCAAAAGAAATTATTATTTTAATGAACATTTTTTTATTTCCTTTAGAATAATGCCTACGGTAGATAAAATGATTTTAAAATAAAACATATTTTTCATTGTACAATGAATATTTAGTCGACATCTTTGAACAATGTACTGTAAAGTGTACTACTGTACTACTAACTAAGTCTTTAAACAAATATTCTGACTCTTTTCATCAAGAAACTGCAAATCAGGGAGTGTTTCCTTATTACCTGAAAGTCAAATATACAGGCCTTGAATGTATTGCAGTAGGCATGTAGGCATAATAAAAACTACCATACAAAAATGTTGAAATCCAAAACAATAATGCTAAAATTGAGACAACAAATGTTATTTTCACAACTGTGTCACGAAGCCAGAAATACCACAGGTATGTTTCATCCAACATCCACTGTGTGGTTAAATTTACGGATTGTTTAAGAGAATCCAACATGTTTCTTATCTCGTTTAATAACTATACAAAACGACAGAAACGTGTAGAATTGCTGATTTTGTTGTAGAACATGAAAGTTAGTTAGGCTAGTCCAAAATCAGAGACAACTTTTCTGCAATACACCACGGGTCGAAACTGTGTGATAAAAAAACAAACCAGGAGGTTTGGAGATTGGGTCAAAGTTCAATGCTTATGATAGCTTTTATGTAATTTGAATTGTTTGATCTGTAGAAACAAGTGTGGTTTAATTTTCCAATACTATAAAAGCTTATAATATTTAGACTAATGTCGCCCTCAATTGTCCGTTTTTAACCATCTAAAATTCTCGCTCGCGGACCACACAACCTGTGAACCAAAAATTGGACAAAGGATTTGGATCCGAAAGACATGAATTTTCGTTTTGATTTTATGTTACGAGGATAAGATCCTCATATATGCACATTTTACAAAGCTTTTCTTTAGAAAAATGTAGAGATTTAGATTGTTTTTGCCTAGAAAAAGAAGCATAAACATGTCTAGGTAAGTAGGGTAATGGCGACTGCTTAGTTAGTGCTATGGTAGGCCTAAAAATCTGTGTCAGACAGGCATCAGAGGCCAGTTTTAGTGGGCAGGCGGCTGTTGTGGAGGAAAGACTTGATTGATGTAGTCGGGCTAGACATCGGCCTAGTTCATTGTGGCATGTTTACAGTGCACTTAAACCAGAGTGATATGGTAGTCTGTGTGTCAAATGTTATGTTAAATAAAATAAGTAAATAATACAAAAATATAAACGAAAATGTTTTCCAAATAATAATACAAAATAAATAAGTTCCTGTAATTTGTATTTTTAATTCCTCGATTTATTAATTAAATTTAATTAATATTTAAATTGGTATTATTATTTTGTAAATTTGAAGTAGTGAGTCAATTTAACTACAATATAGGCCTATATATTATTTTTACTGCATGAATGAGTAGAGATAGGTACCATGTCACAGAAATGTCAACACATATAAAAACCCAAGAAGGCTAACAGAAAATTAACCATTCAAGCTGTTCAGAAATGGTGTCCAATAATGTAATGAAAATAAACTTGACATTACAAAAAAGGGAAATTCATCTGAAAAATTATTTTTTTTTACTTAACCACATTTGTTTTTTTTATAGTCAAGAGACAAAAGTATATGGGATAACATCCCCGATAAGCTTGGCCGAGCCAAGACCAGAGGATCTAAAACTGACCTCGGACTTGGTGGAGGCCATGAAACCTCATGGGGTCTTTGAAGACGATACAGAGTTGGCACACAGGTAAAGAATAGTGATGTGATGTACTCTTGGGCTGTAAATAGTCCCATTATCGCAGGGATACGCACCGCTGCATTTGCAGTAAAGTAATGTAGATGCGGAATGTGATACTACCTACCTACCTTGTGATACTGTAGAACTTAATTGTTGAGACATCACTGTTTTAAAGCACCGAAAACTTATCCAGTTTTAATTTAGGTGTCTCTGGACCACTCAGTGTGGTGGAAATATTGCTTTAGAGTGTTTTTAATAGCAATATTAAATACTGTATGTACAGTATATTAACTGTTATCATCAAAAATCTTTTATAGGGTGGATGTACTACTAAAATTGGATACAATGGTTAAGCAGTGGATTAAAGATATAAGTCTGAAAAAGAATATGCCTCCCAGTTTAGCTGAACATGTTGGTGGAAAAATCTACACTTTTGGATCTTACCGGCTTGGTGTTCACACTAAAGGTACATTCTAAATAAATTGGTTTTTATTCAGAATCTGATTTTCTTCTATGTTTAATAATTACAGTAATAATATTTATTTAGAAAAAAATTGCAGAATTGAACTTTTAAATAACCAAGTTCATGTTGAAAGTTGCAATTGTTTTAATACTTCTATTTTATAATTTACATTTAATAATTTCTATAAAAAAAACTTAATTTACAAATTTATGTTTCACATATGTACATCTTTATGAACACAAAGAAAATGCATAGTGACTGTAGACAGTCACTATCAAAAATGTGATGTGCCCATATATGGACATGATGATGTCATACCAATACCATATCTGGGTGTATCACTACCATATTTAGGTACATCACACTTTTTTTGTCAAAATTGTTTGATAGTGTAGACAGAGCTTTAAAGTTAAATTATGTGATTGTATGATCCTGATAAAATTGAATCATTACTTCCTTTTATTTATAGATTTGCATATCTTGTTTATTATTATTTTGATAATTATAATTTTTTTTTTAATTTCAGGTGGTGATATTGATGCCCTCTGTGTTTCACCTCGACATATAGATAGAGAAGATTTCTTTAATTCATTCCTTGAAATCATCAAGAATAGTCCTGAGGCTAAGGATATAAGGGTTCGTTTGCATTAATAATATTTTTGTTTTTAAGCTTGCTCAAGATTACTACTTTCAATGTAAATGTAAATCATTCACAAAACTGTAAGAGTGTCATTTAATTAACCTATACGTTTCGTTAATTTTCACATTCAATTCAACATCACTGGTTATAGTATATTTTATTACCTCTGCTTGTCTTATGGCGAGAGGTTATGAGGTCAATCGTGTGTATCAATTGTGTTTCCAGGGCTGTAAAAAGTAGAAAAAAATGTGCTAGACCATGGTCTAGTTGGGCTAAAATATTTACTAGCCTGGACTCAATTCTTTACTACACATATTATTTTTATATAGTAAAAAAATAGCTCAGGTTTTTAAAGAATAGGCCTACATTTCGTAATGTTGACAAATGATAGTAAAAAAAAACTAAAACAACCTTTGTTTATAGGAAGTTGCAATACAAATACAGTTTTTACAGCCCTCGTTTCTTTCTATATTTGCAGGATTACTCAAAAAGTTAATTGCTCAATTTTCATAAGATTTTAAAGGATGGTTCCATAGCTGTATGGGAACATTTGCCCTTCTAGTTTGTTTTTTACGTTGATATTTCACTCCCTGGCTGCTAGCTTATAACTTTCGAATACATTTCTTAATGTTCTGCAATCAGCAAATTCTCTAGATATTAAAATAATAAATTATACTCATTTCATTTGTTTAGGCTGTCGAAGAAGCTTTTGTACCTGTAATAAAATTGATATTTGATGGTATTGAGGTCTGTATTTTAATACTAACTATATTTTTATACAAAATTAAACAATTTAGAATTTACTGTTTTTTTTATACTACATTTTATTTATATACTGATAATAATAGTAAGTCAACTTTTATTCGTACATTATACCCTATTTATTGAGATGGATATCTAAATTACAAATTTTGCTTTTCCAATAATCCCCGATTATCTGATGTGGATTAAGATCAATGAATCAGTATTATTAATACTATTTATACATGCCGTGGATACAGATATCTTGTTTGCAATCCCAGATTATCTTGATCTGATGTGGATTAAGATCAATATGAATATTATTAATCATACTATTTATACATGCCATTGATGGATATCTTGTATGCAATCCCAGATTATATTGATCTGATGGGGATTATGATCAATCAATTAACATGAATTTTAATATTATTATATAGATGGATATCTTGTTTGCAAGGCTTGCTCTGCCAGTAATCCCAGATGATCTGGATTTGACTGATGATAATCTCCTAAAGAATCTGGATCAAAGATGTGTACGCAGTCTCAATGGTAGGTTTATCCTGACCTTTGTGTTTTTTTTTGTCATTTAAAAAATCCATTCTAGTTATCTAGTTAAAAAAATAACATAATACCCAAAATTATATTATAAAACATTTTTTTAACATTTTTTCTAGGTTCTCGTGTCACAGATGAAATACTAAATTTGGTTCCAAACAAGAACAGTTTTAAAATAGCACTAAGAGCTATCAAGCTTTGGGCAAAACGTAAGATTCTTAGTAATTATTTTATAGATTAGACTGTTTGTCTGTAAAATTTTAAAATTGTGAACTGAAGACTAGTTATGTAATGTTAATTCATTGTGGACACATGCAGGGACATTGGGATGTGTTTCGCCACTTGATTCCTTACCTTACCCTCTTACCTCGGCTCCATCATCCCCTGTCGAATCCCCTCCTCAAGCATTTGCCATTCCTTGCTGTTCTGTGCTGTCCATGCCCATGTTGTTCCTGTATAAGTTATGATGTCGTCACTCCATCTGCGTTATCGTCTCCCTGTCTTTTTTTGCCAATTCTCGGCTGCCATTCTGTTAATTTTTTTTCCATCTGTTGTCTTCTGTTCTTGTTATGTGATGACCTCCCATTGCCATTTTACTTGTTTTACTTTGTCCCTTATCTCTTTGACGTTGGTGAACTTTCTTATCACAGTGTTTTAAATTTGTTCTCTTGTAATTGAAAACTCAAAATACCTAATGATAGATATGTTACGCCATTATATCAACAACACTTTTTGTGTTAATCTATAGGTCATGGAGTATACTCAAACGCTCTAGGCTTTTTAGGAGGTGTCTCATGGGCTATGTTGGTAGCCAGGACGTGTCAACTATACCCCAATGCTGCTGCGGCAACAATTGTACATAAATTTTTTCTTGTGTTTACAAAATGGTACGTAGATTTACTATTGAATTCATTGATGATAGTTCTTAAAATTATGTTTCTTCTTTTGTACTTAATTTATTTCTAGTAAAAAGCCCACAGTGCTAAAATTGGTTTTTAATTTATTAAGTATAATCAAATTTCCATTGATAATAAATGAAACATTTTCAAATTAATATATATCTTTTTATTAGATTATAACGATTCATTTTGAGTGTTATTAAAGCTCTGTCTACACTATCAATCTTTATGTGTCAAAAAAATGTGATGTGCCTAAATATGGTGGTGATATGCTTAAATATGGTAGTAATATGACATGTCCATACATGGGCACATTACATTTTGTTGTCACATAAAGTTTGATAGCTTAAGTGTGAACTAAACAAATTTTCTGTTACTCAGCCCAATCATATATTTATTATTTTGATCGGAAAATTTAATCTTTTTGTAGGAAGTGGCCTCAACCAGTTTTTTTAAAACAACCATCACAGGAGAATGAACTCGCTTTTCAAGTTTGGGATCCTAGGGTGAGTATAGGCTGATAACACTATTATTATTTGTATTGCCTACTTTTCGCATGTTGTACCATGGAATACTTGTCTTGTGGACAAAGTAATATGAATGAATTATCTCAATCGGGAGCTTGATTTGCAACGACCAAACTATGTCATGTTATTTCTGTGTGTGCATGCGGAAATATTGAGACATGTTTCCTCGCTCCCCACTTGGACACAGTTTTGATGATTTCTAGGTCCAGCCAATGACCGATGACACATCAATTGACCTGAGGTTGGTTGTTGTTCGTTTCAGATCGAAAACTTCCTAATATTGACAGTGAAAGACATTAATAAATCATGGTCACGTAATAGAGGGTGCTGTATCTTCTTAAAATGCATCTATAGAGGATGCTATCTTAAAGTGTTTTCATATTAAACAATAGGTATTCCAGATGACTTCCAGGTGCTGCAAAAGCAGTAGACCCAAAATAACATATGTATGCATTAGCGAGATGTTAGTAATTCTCCATATTCTAAAGAATTTGCCGAAAAGGCATTTTACAAATAGCTGTTTTGCCACCATCATTATTAATGTGTTGTGCTCTTCAACAGATAAATGTAACCGATCGGTTTCACCTGATGCCCATCATAACACCAGCTTACCCACAACAGAATTCCACTTATAACGTCACTCAGTCTACCAAGACTGTCATGGAACAGGAACTTAAAAAAAGTAAGTACTGAAATAATGTAGATCCATCGTTTGATTTGGGCTTTCAATATGTTTTTATTGTAATACATTCGATACATATATACCTATATATACATCAAAACCAAATCTTTTAAAACATTACATTCATTTAAATGTCAATTGCTGGTTTAAAATTTTGTTGGATGGAGGTTTGTAGATTCGACTACTACTTCCTAATCTTATACAATACTAAAGATCTGTCTACACTATCTAACTAATTTGACAAAAAAAGTGTGATGTGCCCAAATATGGTAGTGATATGCCCAAATTTGGTAGTGATATGCCCAAATTTGGTAGTGATATGACATCATGTCCATATAATGGGCACATCACATGTTTTTGTCACATAGTTTGATAGAGCTTTATGTTATGATATTTTTCAGGCTTAGAGATAACAGAGGAGATTGTGAAGAACAAAATACCCTGGGAAAAATTATTTGAGCCAACTAATTTTTTTCATCAGTACAAGTAAGTGTTCATTTTTGAAATATTTTAATATATATTTTGGTATAATTATAGTATAATAATAATTATATTATGATAATAATTTTATTATATAAAATTTAAATTTTTATTTCTAAGCACACAGTAGAACGGGGAAACCTCCAGGATCCAAAAGTCTCCCATTTTAAGGAGAGTCCCTTGAATAGGGATTGACTGTTAACTGTTAAAACAGTTTGTTTCATGGGAAAATGTCCCCTTTTTAATGTCACCTGTGTCACGAAAGAGGGGTTTTACTGTTTCAATATAATTGTTAGTAATAATTAATGCTGTATTTGCTTTTTATGCAGGCATTACATTGTATTGAGTGCTAGTGCAGGCTCAGAGAAGGATCACTTAAAGTGGTAAGTATGATTTAGATTGACAAATAAAAAGACCATTTTTCGAATTGTATGCTAAGCTCAAAGTTCTGTACACTGAGCAGAGATCTGAGATGTACTTAAACTGCTAATTCCGCTGACAAATTTAGCAATTACTGCATAGTTAAAGCTCTGTCTACACTATCAAACTAGTTTGACAAAACAAGTGTGATGTGCCCAAATATGGTAGTGATGTGCTCAAATAAGGTAGTGATATGACATCATGATGTTCATTTATAGACATCACATTTTGTTGTCACATAAAGTTTAATAGTGTAGACAGAGCTTTAGGCTACTGTATGAACATGAGAAACATAATGAACTTGTGAAAAAATACATATTTAGGCCTAAAGAATATTGAAGAACACAAATAAAAAACATTTTATTTGTCTTGTAGAATAAACATTTTGTGCTTATTTTTCATGTTTCTGATTTAATTTAATTTATCGTTATTGTAGGGTTGGCCTTGTTGAGTCAAAGATCAGGATATTGATTGGTAACCTAGAGAGAAATCCAGTAATAAAACTTGCCCATGTTAACCCTAAATCATACGTACCTCAAAACACAGATGAAAAGTAAGTTAAAAGTTGTTTATTAAACCGCTGCTAATTTTGCTGAAGTGAGTGAGTGGCCGAAGGTTAAGACAGTGGAACCGTAATTACGTAGCCATAACATCGGCAATGGTTCGAGGCTCACTTGCTCCATGGTTCTGGTGGTAGTCTTCTCGGATAAGGACTAAAAACCATAGGTCCAGTGTACACTTCTGGCTCATGTGCACTTTAAAGAACCTAGTACATCTTTCAAGACGAGTAGGGGGTGACCCGGGTGTACTAGTACATCACATCCACTGATCATAACTGGGCCCTCAGGGAGACCAGTCTTTGACTGAAGACGTCACCCAGTATGAATAAATAATAACAAATAACTCGACCTAGAATTTGTTGCAGAAAGGGATTAGGAAGATCGAAATGTGCATGGGCATAAACTAATGCTATTTTGCCTAGTGGAAAACAGTTTTTAAAGTGACCAATCACTTCTCTCTCTCACTCCATTTCTACTTCTCCTTTCACAGATCTGACCTTTTTGTGTCCATGTGGTTCATTGGGCTAGAGTTTGCCCAGATTGACCCAAGCACTAATGTCAACTTGACCTTTGACATTCAAAACTTTGTTGACACGGTTCATAGGCAAGCGCTTAACATTAAGTTATTTGAGGAAGGAATGAAGATCGAAGCAAAACATGTTAAAAGGTTGGTGTGGCTTGTAGTTTGTGTAAGTCAATTAGGATAGCTTTTGGGACCCAAATAATTGTCCCTTTAAAAGTGTCCCCCGAGTAGGGGTTAGCCGTAGTGTTAAAACATACGCTTGGTCACGTTTCTTTCATAAGAAAGTGTCCCTTTAATAGAAAAGGGGTTCCACTTTGTGTGACTTCAAATTCTTAAACTTGTTTATTCTTTTCAGAAAACAATTAAGCCAGTATTTACCTCCAGAACTAGTGAGAAGTAAAAAGAAATTGTCCCAAGGCAATGACAATATTAAACCGATTTTAATACTGGAATCTAAAGATGCTCCCAAAATTCCTGATGCGGCTAAGAAACCTCCAAACATGTCCGATGAAGAGTTTTTGTACGGAAAAGAACCTGAGAAGAACCAGAGTACGGATGCTGTATCGAGTAGCTCATCGCTGGAGGTTGAAGGTGAAGACAAAGTCTCTGATGCGAAGATTCCAAATCACGACCAAAATGAGGTAAGTTTTATTTATTATCTTAAATTTTTTTTTAAATTTCATTGCTCATAATGAAGGGTTTACATAAAACTATAGTTTAGGTTCCAGTATACATAAGATACTACTATTTGTATTACTTAGTTGTATGATAATTGAACTGAATATTTGAGATGATATTAATTTAAATGTTTACAAATTTATGTTTGTAGCAACCCTCATCTGAAATCTCAAGTACTACAACTGATGAAGTGTCCAACACTGCAGAAAATACACAGGTAGAGCATTAGATCTTTATTTAAATATAAGTTTAAACATCCAAAGGCAATTTATTGAAAAGATGATAATGCTATGGGTATCAGTGGCTGAATCTCAATGGAGATACAACTAAAATATACAAACAGTTAAATCAAAATGAGAAAGTAAAACAGGCACTACTCTATATAAAAAAAGAAACTGAAGAGATGTTATACGGCTGGTCACTCTGTATATCCTTTTGTATAATGCCACTTTGGGTCTAATCCCACCCACTACTTTAAACAGGCATATCAACGAGTGTAGTCTCAGTATTGACGTTTGGTCTGGATGCAAGTCTCTCTAGCCAGTTCAGTTTTTACCAGAAATGCTAGTAAAACATTTTTTTCCTGAACCAGGATTTCCCTGGGTATAATCCCACCAGTTTCGTGCTCTAGGAGGTGAGATTATACCAGAGGATATACGGTCCATGAGTTTGAGTGTATTTGTGCAACAGTTTCAACAATTACAAAAATTGTCTTTTTAGAGTGCATCTAAACGATCTTCTTCTGAATCGCCAACTCCCTCCGATCCCAAGAAATCCAAACGAGATGATAAAACAGAAAACTCGGAAGAGAACAATTCAAAGGTATTTTTATTTTAAAATGATTTCAGTGTTGTAGAGACATCGCTATCTTTCAACCATGATTGCCATTTGCCTTATGCAGACCATGGTGGAGCTTTAGCCTGGTGCTTGCATTCCAATTTCGAGGTCCGGGATTAAATCCTGTTATCAAGAGCAGAATGCGGGCTTAGCAGCCTATAATTCGTGACGTAGCAAGTAGTCTTTATTATAGAACATTGCTATACCGCACTCTAACCTGTAAACGGTCTTTAAAATTAAAGCCTACTCGAAGGAGTCTTAAAACAGTCTTAAAACTCTCTTATACATATTATTTATCATAAAAGACAGCCAATTGAACGAGTTGATCTTATTCTTATATTGAAATGTACTTACTGTAACAATTGTGAATTGAGCAAGCATGATGAACATTACCTTATTTGGTATTCTACTTGTAAAGTACACTCTCAACTTGTTACTGTACACAGTCTTAGCTAAGAAGTCTTTCTAGGAATGGTCTAAAAGGGGTGGCTTTAGTAAGACCGTCTATCTGATTCAGCTTTGATCGGGGAGTTAAGACCATCAGCTAAGACTGTTTTATAACAATCTGCCCCAAGGTTGTAACTCAATAGACAATATTAAAAATAAATAATTGTTAGTTAATTGGAAACTATTATGCTATATGAATTGTCTTTTTAGAGTGCATCTAAACGATCTTCTTCTGAATCTCCGACTCCCTCCGATCTCAAGAAAAAAAAGTTGGAAGATAATATACCAGAAAATTCACAAGAGAATGATTTAAAGGTGTGTTTAGTTTTTTGGAATTTGCCCTGAATGTTTCAGATTTTGTAAACTGTGAGCTGCATCTATAACAATAAAGTTTATTATAAATTATTTAATGTTATTCGTAAACAATTCTATATAGTTTTATTTATTTAATATTCATTTTTTAAAGAGTGCATCTAAGCGAACGTCTTCTGATTCAACAACTCCATCAGATCCAAAGAAATCGAAACTAGACGACAATAATCCAGGGAGCTCACAAGATTCAAATGTATGTAATAATGCATCTATACTTTATAGTTAATTTTTTTAAATTGCAGAGCATTTTTAATGAATTGTATTTGAATGTAGGTTGCTACTAAACGTACTGCCACAGCTTCACCGAGTCTTTTACCTACCAAGAAATCTAAAACACACCAAGATCTAGCAGGAAGCTCACAGGATAGTGTAACAAATTCAACAGAAAGTCAGGTAGGTTGTATATACAAATATCAAGACATATTTCCATGCTATAATGTTATGGTATTCCATTTTTTTACATTTTTTAAATTTAATATGGTATATAAATGTACAAAACGATAGCACACAGCTAAAAATGTTGCATTACATTAAAACTATATGTTACAATACTTAACTTGTATCAGTATAGCCATTATAATGTTATTTCACTCCAGTTGAAAACCGACGGTTTTCCGACGGCATTATTATGTGCGACATGTGGTATAGATTTTTTACTTACACACATTTATTTATTAGAATATTGTTATGTGTTATGATATGGACTTTGTTCTGAAATAAAAGTGAATTGAAATTGAAATTGAATACAAATTTGGAAAATACAATTACAATGTTACATTACATAAGTTACGTTAATATTTAGTTTAGACAGAAATTAATCTTTCTAAATCTAGAGAAACATTTAAAAAAAATGTAATATAATATTCCTTAAAGCTTTGTCTACACTATCAAACTAGTTTGACAAAAAAAGTGTGATGTGCCCAAATATCGTAGTGATCTTTCCAAATATGGTAGTGACATGATGCCATCATGTTGATATATGGGCACATCACATTTTTTGTCACATAAAGTTCGATAGTGGAGACAGAGCTTTAGTTAACTTTCAGTCATTGAAACAAGACAATAGACTCACCAAAGCCATGTAATACAATGTCATAATATTTCAGTCTTACTACAGTATTAAAGTACCTGACAGGACTGTGTTACTGAATACTAAAGAGATGCATTTTTTTTTTGTATTTTTTGCTTTAAATTACATTTTTTTCAGGTACATAATTGTTTGGTTAACGTGAATAACTATTATGTGACAATAAAATGACACATTAAAAAACAAATTTGAAATAAAAAATATTTTTCTGTTATGACTGTTATGTCAACAAGCGAGCAGCGTTTTTTGTAAGAAATATTTCTTGTTTTATGTTAAGATAGTGATTTTTTTAATTTCAGAATGGTGAAAATCACAATGCAGATGAAACGGAAAAGAATGGTTCTCAGTCTCTTGAACAAGTGGTTAGATGATCTTTTTCATTTTTCCGTTCTACTTGTAATTCAACAAAAACTGCAAACCAATTGATAATCAATACTAATGTGTACTATTATTATTGGAAAATTAATGATTAATTATTGCGATCAAAAACTGATACTAGTTTGATTGGAATATTAATAGATAATTAATACTTATTTTTTACTTCTGTGAACAGAAAATGATATTTTTTTGGTCAAATTTAATAGATTATTGATACCTAACAATTGCAAAAATTAATAAAACAATTTTTTGACACTAGATGGATAATATTTCTAAGAAATACTAAACATGTTGTGTTGCATTTCAGCCTACCTCTACTCCAGAAAAACCCAAAGTTGATATTTCCAAGGTAAGATTGAGAAATCATTAATGTGCCCAAATATGGTAGTGATATGCCCAAATATGGTAGTAATATGACATCATCAGGTCCATATATGCTCACATCACTTTTTTGTTGTCACATAAAGTTTGATAGTGTAGACAAAGCTTTAGTCTGACCCCTACAGGTCAATGATAAGCTGCATCACCAACAGATAAAATTAAAAAATACGCATAGACATGTATTACCATTTAAATTTTAAAAAGCGTGAATAATTGCCAAATAAGTACATATTAAGTGTGAAAGGCACAGGCATTGCTAGTTCACGTAGGCTAGCCAGTCGAGCATGGTCTGAGCTTTGATGCGCGTATTTGGGAACCGGATTGATTGACACTAGTAAATGTGCCTCAGCTTTAAGTACCCAATGGAAGCTCATACATGTTGTGGCCCAAGCCATTTTGTCTGTCCGAGAACATCACTACAATACTGTAAAAATGTCAAATTAACTGGTTTATACCAAATGCCTGCTTTTGCTTTGTTTGTGTTTTGCAGAGAGTTCCTAGCAATGAACTGAGTGATATTATGTCTCCAGTACCTCAAGCTATTCCTGTTGTGAAGAACTCGATACGACTTAAACTCTCAAAATGAGGGCAAATAACCAATTCAAAAATTGTACATCTTTGTAAGTAGAAAAATTTTTCATGGAAGAGTTCGACAGAGGGATAGATATATTAGGGATATTTATGTAGTGTGTTTTTTTAAGGAGGATGAGAGGGGAATTTAAAAACAATAAACTTTGTTTTTTTAGTAGTGTTATTGCAACAGTAATCTATCAAATAAATGTATTTTTAAACAGTTACTGTTAGTTAAACTACAGTAAATGGACTAGTCAGTGGCGTAACAAGCAGATTACTTAGTTGTTCGGCTTTATAAAGCATGGAAGAGTTTTGGAAAGTGGGGTGGGGGAATAAAAATGGTTTTATGTCATCCATAATGTTACAGTAAATTTCATACCACTGAAATATAAATATGCATATTACAATTTTATTTTCTAAGCCTAGGTGTACTCCTATCTGTAAAAGTAAATTAAAATGTATGCAACACGATTTTGTGGATTGGATATAAGGTAATTAAAAGCAATAACTTTGTCTTGTTTGCCTATAAGTGAAGTGGCACCTGTAGTTTGGTGGTTTATTTCCAAGGTCATGGGTTGAAAACACTGCCTATTTCGTAAAATAGGGATCTTACGATTTGTGACGACCAACAACAACCTAGTACCTAGGTCAGGTCAGTATTTGTCAGTCATTCGGACATAGAAATCGTCAAACTGTGTCCAAGTGGAGATTGAGGATACATGTCCTAATATCTCTGCATGCCTACAATGAATTGACATGACATGACTTTGGTTGTCGGTTGTTGTAAATCGAAAAAATAAAACTCCCTAATCAGAAAGCATAGCATGGCGATTTAATTTACAGTTGGCTGCATACTGACATACCAAAATCAGTATGAGTGAGCTTCATGAAAGAAATTAGAAAACATATGGGCATGTGTCTATATGAAATTAATAAATTATACATAATATTTGTAATAAACAGGTATGCGCATATATAAACCCTCTTGTAGGATATTTAATTATACAGTCAACTCTCCCAATACCTCTGGGCTGACCAAATATGTTTTTTTTTTCGGAAAGTCTGGTATTCAGAATGTGTTTTTAATGGTAAAAATGAATTTGGGACCTTTTGAACCTTGAGAAAAGTCAGGTATTGGGTTTCTGGTTTTCAGAGAGACCAGTATTGGGAGAGTCGACTGGCCTGTTTAAAAGTCAGCTATTTGTCTTGTATACAGCTTGGTTTCCACTAGGATGCAACGCAATCGCGTAAACGCACTGCAAGTAATTTGACCAATCACGACGCATTGGATCATCCAAATTGTCGCTTGTGATTGGTCAACTCATTTGCGTTGTGCCAAGTTGTTGTATAGCATCCAAGAGCAAGCTTAAAGGAAAGTCGTCAGTTTCACTGCGATCCAATTTTAGGGTCTTCACCTTTAACCTCAATTCACCCAAATGTTACGCCATTGCAACTAGTTACAAGATTTAACAATTATAAAAAAAAATATTTTTCATTAAGATCTTTGTATACATTATTGTAAAACTCATTTTTAAAAAAATGATTTATAAAAAAAAAATAATTTTGCTTTGTAACTCTGATAAAAGGAAGTATGACATGTGTACTATATTTGATTAGCACAGAATTTGTTAATAAAGATAACTGAAATAGTTTTGGTTTTTGACTTTATGTTGTCAAATGAGTCATAATATTCAAACATTCTGAAAATGAATAGAAAACATTTAACATGACACTTGAAGAAGGAAATTGTAGAGGAGCAAGCTTGTAGAATAATGAAGGAAAAATGTAAAATAAAAAATGTTTACAATTTTCAGGACAGGTTCAATTTGCATCAAAGGTAAAATAAAACTGTGTAACCATACAAAAAGTTGTCATCTTTTAGGTTTAGTATAAAAAATAGTACAAATATTAAAGATAGAATTTTAGAAATTTATAGATTTAAACATTAAGTAAAGGCAATTTTTACATATTTAATCATTTTTGTTGTTAATCTTTTAAAAATTGTAATTGCGTTATTCAAATGTTACCTACTCAATATAATTCTACACCTGTCCGGCATGATGCTACATCATGAGTAAGTTGATCATGACCATGTGTGAACGGCTAAAGACTCATCATTTTTAACTTAATGTTTTACATAGAACATTGATCCTGGTGGCTTAATCGTAAACTATTTATTTTGTTTCATACATTTATTTGTATCTTATTAATAAATTGTACAATGGATTGGTTGGTGATACTTTTGGGGTATATGGAAATAAATGTTTATATAATTATATATATAGGAAATAAATAATAATACAGATGAGTTTTCTTCCGTGATATAGCCTACAGTTACATTATTTATTCTTCAATCTTTTCTACAAATAACCCACCTTCAGCTTTGCCAAGGAAAGATTAATTAATTAAAATAGACACTAAAATCGTTTTATTTTTTTCCATCCTACAGATAATTTCATATTCCTAAAATTAAAAAACAATGGTGTTTTGTTATGTTGCCTAAATGTTTAAACTGTATGTTGTAGATAATTGTTTTTAGTAGTGTAGATTGGCTTTAAAACAACTTGTACCTTGTAGATCATTTTGTTTGCATACTAAAGAAATAAAGGTTATTGCATTATAATTGTATTGTCTTGTGTCCTCATTGTTTTATAAATTGCTTTAAAGATATGTTGCCCCCCCCCCCCCCCCACCTGAAAAAAATATTTGTAGGTGTTTGAATATGCCATTTTAATCACATTTGATCACATTATTCATTTTGATAAAAATTAAAAAATATACTAAATATAGTATTAATAATTATTTACCTAAAAACCATAAAAGAGAAAAAGTCAATGGTTTTTATTTCGTGTTTTTTTTCCTGTGGAATTGAGTAACAAAATGGCCTATTCAAAGTTTAATTTCATTTTTCTTTTTAATAAGTTTATCTTAATGTTTTTATCTAAAAAAATAATGGATGATGATAAAGGATATGATTATATTATTATGATAAGTTATATAAATTATGATGAGTGCATCAAAGATGATGATGATAATAGTGATATCATAATCAATGACAATACACAAAAAATAACTTCAAACAATTTGATTACATGTTTAAAAATCAGATACTTTTGTTCATCAATACTTTTGGTGTTTATCATAGTCTTTTCATTCCTATGCAACAAGATAAAGATATTGGATAGAAAAATAGTGCGAAACAAAGTATTGTATTGTGCGGTGCAGTCAGCTGCTTATTATCAGTATATGAAGAATTATCAACAATTTGATTGGTTAAAAGTATAAATATCTTGCTCCACGCGCGGCGGATGACTTCACAAATTTGCATATTATGTAAATAAGGCGCGGCAGATTCAGAAAGACGACGACGAGACGAGGCAAAACCTAGGCCTTTCAACATACTTTACATTGTGTACTGTGTTTTCTTCGAGGTTGAGGCATCGGACAGTTAATTTGGATGTAAGTTTATCACCTTATAATACATAATTTAAGTGTTCTCTTGGTTTTATATTGTCATATACTAGGCTATAAAACAATATGTAAATACTAAACTGACTTGGTGTCGACGTTGGCGCGGCCGCCGATCACGGACGGCGTTTTTTTCCAAAGTGCAAATGCCTGTTCATCATACTAGGCCTAGGCCCCCTCTAGGCCAAAGTCTACAGCCTCTGGAGGTAGGCCTAGTCCAATAAACAGGCTAGGCCTCTCATTACTTGAAAGAAAGATCGACACTAATTTAAATTTTGCATGGGATGGTTTACGTTTTTCTACTTTTTATTATTATTATTATTAATATTATTAATACTTTCGCATCGGCATGCAACACACTTCGAGTTGTCGCCTACACACTTTAAAAAATGACCTACCTACTGTACTACTACTACCACCTACTAAGGCCTAGATTATAATAATCCTAGGCCTAGGTATACCCACCCTTTATTCAAAGCATTGTAACGTAGTGTACCTGGCTGCATTCATTTGATGACAACACTCGATACTTTGTAACACATTTTTGTTCATTCAATAAGTAGTTCACTTCCCGTTTTGCCAAAAGTCATGGTTTTTTTTATAGTTTTTTCTGGGCATTTGTGAGGCAGATCAAGTATGTTTGCTTTTGTACCAGCAGTATCTCAATCTGTTGACCTCACCTGCTTTGAGTCTTTACTACCAGATGATGATGATGAAAGAATTGCCAACCAAAAGACAGGAAGATACTATGTTGAGGAATACATAAATGATGATTGTTTGGTTCCAAATCTGCAAGTAACCCATGAATCCATACCGGTGGTCACTTCTATCTATGATGGTTCGTTACAAGATCTGTTTAACGATGAAAGTGAGGAAGAGTTGGAGACGCTTCAGAAATGCAATAAATCATCTAGTATGGTAGTGAAATCCCCACCACGAAGCCCACAGCTACGACATCAACTTAATGCTGCAACAACAACCATTCACACAAACCACCAATCTGGTTGTTATAAGGATTTGGATGACCCCACCAGTGAACATTCATTTTTTAGAACAAACTATGCCACAAGTTCAAATGCTCTTTTATTGGATAATCTTAGAGGAAATTTTGCAGCTGTCAATGTTAGTGATGATGAAAGGGAAGTCCCTGGAATGGAGGTTGAACGTCGTAGATGTACAGCAAGAGAGGAGGAGGAACAGTTAGTGCCAAACTGGTATCAAAGCGAAGAGTGAACTATGCAATAATTGTCACACTGTGATAATATAATGAAATTAAAAGTATTTTGTACCTGCAGTGCAATTGTTTTGAAATATTTGTGCTAAATATGTATTATTAATACTATAACAATTCTTTCAGGTCTAAGATTTACATACAGCATTTGTGAAAACTGTTAAAAATTAAATATAAAAGGATATAAATTAAATAATCGGTATCAAGGAGATCTCCCTGAATAAATGATGTATGTTGGTGGTTACTTTGCTGCACCAAAAAGCAAAACTTTGCCTATACACACAAATTTGGACATTTTGATTTCAATAACTCTTAAAGCTATCGCAATTTAGACAAGTTTGTGAGCATTTAAAGTCTATCGTGAACCTATTCCTTCCGTTGTCTTGGTGCTATGTATACAATGGAATAACATTTTTGGGATTGGTGGAATTTCATATTTGTTGCAAAAGGCACATGTCCATTTTTCAAACCCAACTCACTGTACTGAAAATAATGTTGTTTCCAAGTTTAGTATTTAAAGTAAGTTGATGTTAGATATTTATTGTCAATATGAAGTATATATTTATAGAAGTTTGGAAAAGAAATTATTGCTAAAAACAAAAAAAAAGTTATATTTATTAAAGTTCTCTATGTAAAACATTTCAAACATTGTGGTTGGTTAATAAAATTATAAATTTGCAATTGAATTGTTATTACAGTTACATTTTTATTTTATTTATGAACGCAGTTTAAAATATTTCTATAGTAGGCCTACTATTTTACAACATTTGCTTGGAAATAAAAACAGTTGTACTGATGATGATCAACTGAGCTAGTTAGAAGTGTTTATTCACCTGTTGATGTTAGCTTCCCTTCCCTTAGCCTCTGTTTTTTTTCTTGTATGTATAAATTGTGCTTATTTCTGGAATAGGTAGACACAATGTAAACGCTTGTCACCAACTCTGTTGGTTACTCACCCAAGCTTCTCTGTGTGTACCGCGATAGGTATTCTACAACAGTTTAGCAGATGTTGTTCAAACGATACTTTAGTGGCCATATTTACCTCTACCAATTGAAAATGTATTAATATGATTTATACTGCAACTGAAATGTACCGCTTTACGTCTTTAGTTTAGTTTTGTTTTTGTCCCTGACACAAGCATTTGCTTTCTTGGTGACGCCACCATTTTTGGAAATAAATGTTATTTTGATTAATTGATGTATTTATCACTAACCTTAGCAGAGTTTTTCATCTAACTGACGCCGTACAGACTAACCAAGTTCGTTTTTAAATTTGTATCTAATTAAAATAAACTAATAATAACATGATATTGAAATCTATAACTATTTATTTTACTAATTAATATCATTCAAAAAGTTATAAATATAAAAAATACCAAGTATTATTAGTATTACTATTATTTATATTATATTATTTTTTATATAATTAATTAAAAATTACAGTGCTAGGCATTTTGTGATGAAGTGAGGAACAAAGACTGTAAACTTACTTTTCATGATTTGCTATTATCATACATCATCACAACAATCTGTTCATCGGGATCCCATTACGATGTAGTATCTGGTAGGCATGGCAGATGTTGGCCTAATAATTAAATTTGTTAAAAAGTACCATTTCTTTCTTTAAAGACACTAGGCTAGAAATACAATTTTTGACGTTTTGTAAAAATAATGCATATATTACTTTAAAAACATTAAACCAAGTCATTCCTTGTCTTATGGTAAATTAGGATAAAAATGCACGGTTTGAGTAAGCCCTACTGTTAGATATACTGTATAAACGCACAATATACAAATAAACTTTATTACTAACAGTTGCTTCTCAACGTTTGTATTAATTAATAATTACAAAAATATAAACGTTGTAGTGGTGTATCGTTACATGTACTATGCTACAAACAGATTTGGTTTCCCGCTGTATATAGTAAGCATGGTTCTCACTGATGCAACATAAATGCAGCACAAGGGCGCAACGTAAGCAATTTGATTCACAAGCAATTATTTGAACTGTCGCTTGTCATTGGTCAACTTGCTTGCGTTGCGTCTACATCTTTGCGTTGCTTCTCTTGTGGGAACCAAGTTAATTGTGTTTGTCCTCGCCTCTGCGTATGTGAAATCAAACCTGCCTGGTTTGCTCGTCAATGTTAGTTGCCGTAGATTCTTGCTTTGCATTGTTGCATGAAATCAAACTGCCCGTGTAACAAAGTTTGCAGCACTGTTGCGTCGTCGCTTTCCACTTGTGATCACGCAATACAACACTTTGCGTCGAGACGTTGTTGGTTTAAATTTCTAAGTTGATAAAATTGCGATTTGGCCGTTCATTGCGCCCCTGAAAACTGTATTTAGGTAATCCATCTCTTTGCCAAGCCAAGTAAGCTGTTAACACTAGTGTATGAGTGAAATACAGATTATTCCCCATAACCACCAAGCCACAACTCCACTTCACTTCAGATTCTAATAAACTGATTGAAAAACTCATGTGACCAGCAACTGTGACCTAATTTGTGAATACGTAGCCAGCTATTTCGGCCAATGTGTCCAATAAGGACAATTAATTAGCATACTACACAGGGTTAGTGAACGTAGATCTTGTGGACGAAGGTTGCGACTCATTTTTATCATTACCAAACACAATATGAAAATAATATATAATATTCTACAACCTATTGCTATTGGAATATTAAATATTTAATAATATACGAAAACAGTACTTAACATAAAAACAGGCAATTTAATAGATGACATTATTTTATTGCTATAAAATTTATAAACACTGAGTAAAATTTACATTATCGCATTTACATATATTAAAATAATTTAATAATGATGCTATAATATTATAATTATATACTAATTTTATGCTTATTAACACTGTGATTGCAGGTTATTTGTCTGGAAAAAACTGAATTATTTTTTCAAAATGATTGATAATTAAAAATCACTACTTTCCATTTTTAGAAGCACATATTTTGGCATAACAAAAAACTTATAAAAATTCTATAAACAATTAATAATACAGCAAGTATTAAATTTCATTAAAATATGTTTTAATTACAAATATTTGGCTGATTTAAGGTACTAATTGCCCCAGTGTATGTTTTTGATAATTAAAAAATGTTTTATGAAAATTTTTTCAGTAACAAAACCAAAAAAAGTACTGTTGAATTATTTCATTAAAATAAAGTTTTAAAATGAATGTCTGTGTATAAATATCTTTAAAACCTTCAATATAAAATGCTATGTTTATAATAGTCATCGTAATTTCTTGTCCAGAAAACATTGAATGTCCAGTTTAAACTTTGTTTGTCTCAAGTTTACAAACGTTGTCAATTGTCTGTAGAACACTAGAAATAAAACAAGGAAAAGCAATAATAATATTAATACAGTACGGTATTTATTATTTTAAAAATCTATACTAAAAGTGTTATTATAGTTGATTTTTTGTTGTTTTTTTTTTATTTGTGGGTTTCTCCCTACTTTTAATATCTCTTAAAAAGTATTTTTAAAACATGTACAGTATATTATACAAATAATGAATGTTTATGAGTGTAATGGTGCAAATAATGGCACGAGGTGAAGCCGTGTTGATATATAACCTTTCATCATTCACCAAATGCCATTATTTGTACCATTACACGAATATAAAACATTCATTATTTGTTTTTATAACATCTAAATAGATTCCTGTCATTTGAATCAAATAGTGCATACAATTGCACGCCATGTGACCCACAATCGTCCAATCAAATGACAGGAATTTATTTAGGTGTTATATAATAAATAGATAGTGAATGGTAATTTGAATTTTAAAAAATCAGTTGTATAAAACAGTTGTATAAAGTACTTACATGCTGGTTTCGATTGGCTCTTCACACAAATTAACCAACACGCCCATCAGTGTCATGGCATAGTCATGCTAAAGAATAAAACAAATTTTACATTTATGTTTTTTTTCAGGTCTACATGTACAGTATCATTGTCATCAGTGGCCTGTTTTCCAGTCTTTTTTATAAGAAAAGGGGTACAAATAAATGCATCATTATCATTATTTATTTTCAAATATAACGATTTGAAAAAAGCATTATGTCGACTGGAAAACAGGCTTAACATCTCGCTACAAATTAATTTATAGGTATTTTGATTTTTACTAGTAATATATTTAAATTAATATTTTGAATGTACTGTATATTACACTACTATAATATTAATACAGATAAATAATATCAATTTTATCAATTACTTTACTTATTTGAGCTAGATGTTTTCAGGGATGGAAGAAATTATGAGAGATCAAAGAAAGAGTGGAAACATAACGTAGGAGAAACAAGGAGAGGAAAGAATTAGTAATTAAGGTCCTTGATTAACAATTACCTGTCCCAGTGTATAACACTGTTTAGAGAATTTGGTAGTAGCCTGCTTGTAACAGTTCCAATCAGTTATATCTTTAGTGTCCGCTTTCATAATTCTGTCTGCATCCTCCTCACTCTTAACAGACTGACTTACAATTGTCTCAATCGTTTCATGGATATTGCTGTATAGCTACAGTAGCAAGAGAAAAGGTAATTGTAAATGCAGTGTACTAGAAGTATAGCATGACCTGGTTGACAGTTAGTACAATTTAACTGCTTAAAGGGTCTTTCACACCTGTTTCTGGCACGGTTCTGGTGCGGCGGCGGAAAATCCAATCGAACGTCAATGTCTCATTGTTACACAGCTACACGCATATTGATTTGCACATAGCTGCGTCGAGCGTCGTGAAAACGAAACATTGATGTTCGATTCACCGGACCGGAACCGTGCCGGAACAGGTGTGAAAGACCCTTTAGTACAGTGCAGTATTGTAGTACAGTATATTATAACATCATTTTAAGATACTGTGTCTTTTATCAGTGGGCAAATCAAGGATCTGTTGGGGTTACATGCACACAGGCTCATAGTAATAACCAATTCAGTGATTATACTGTATTAAACTCTTTGGGTTTATAGATTTTGATGGCACAGGCTGGTGCCATGAGGATGAGTGCCTTTTTGCCAGACGTTGAATCTCCTACAGTAGTCATATTGTTTTTTCGTACCCGTTTCATGTCTTCAATCTTGTGCCTGATTTTCTGCATTTCCTCCACAGAGCTTGCTTTTTCCAACTTGTGATAGAGGATTGCCATAGGTACTTCAGGAGATGGTATGGCATTCAGCTGAAAGAGAACAAAAAAAACCCCATTAAACAATCTTCATTGCTTTTTCAGTTTTCTATATCTTTAACTATAGATTCAGTATTATACCACATACCACAACTAGTTTATGCTGTTAATAATAAATAATTCCAGGGGTCAACGCTGAAAAAATAAAGGGGGGTGGGGTGGGGCAGGTGGAATGTCAAGGTCAGGTGGTTAAGATCCGGCCTGTGGGACATGTTTGGTTGAACACCTATTCCATCCCCTCTAAATAAAATTTGCTATTATTGGTATTCTATAGAATGATATTCATGTTTGATATTTTCATAATTAATTTGTGATTGGAAGATTATTCAGGTTGAAATCTGAACAACCGTACTGGTAGCTGTACGGGTTATAAATGGAGTCTATGACATTCAAGATTGTCTTTAAAGAAGAACTTTAGAAGAGTGGTTAGTTTCACTTACAGGAGCAAAAGGTAACGGATTTAGTGGCTTAGCCTCGTCTCCTTGGAAATCTCCAACTTTACACTTGCTCATGCTCATATCACCAAACTCTTGTACATGGCTAAGGTTCGTTTCTGTTCGCACGATCTTATACTGTTTGTGTAAAGATTCTTTGCCAAGGTTTTCCTACAAAAAGGATAACAGCATAAATAATTAGAACACTTAGAACATTAACTCATTCATATGTTTTCTAATAATGTCTTGAACTGTGAACTATTCATTGTTTGCATACCCCTTTCAGTTTCAGAAAAACCCTGGAGCCAATACTGGCGTTTTGTTTGCTGTAAATTAAAAAACAGTTCAATACATTCAAACTTGCACCAAGAACATACCAGGGATGCAATGTGAAAGGTACTGACTCTAAACGCCGGTGTTGTTACATGGTCAGATGTTCACTCTCTCAGCTAAACATTTATTTATTTGTATTTAATTTAAATAACAAATACAATTCTGGTATTCCATTGATTTGAATGAGGTATTTCTGGAGTTTCTACTAGGCAATGTGAATGGTACTGGACTCTGAGTACATGAGTGTACCTCCAAAGTTTATTCACAGTTTTTAATGTGAAAAGGCTATTATTCATTCATTTGCTAACCGTATCTGAATCTTCCATCCACTTGACGCTGTACAGATCACCCAAGTACACCTCCAGGGTTTTGTCAAAGTAACAGGCATATGAAGACTCCTTGCCGTTGGCAGCAGAAGTGGCATAGATGTTGATTGTAGATGAAAGGTCTTTAAACATTGAACCAGATTCGCACGCTTCCAGATAAAATACCAGCTGAAGGAACAACAAATAATAATTATAGTATAATCGTTAAGGAAAAAATGTTGTTTTGTTAATTTCTTATAATTCTTCATACCAACAAGTCGTGTTTTTTTTAAAACATTTTTAGAATTATATAATAATATATCATTTTCCATTTGAATAATAATAAGTTTTGTTGTACTGAGGGTCTTTGAATGGTAGCTTCTGTGTTACTGAAAATAATATAATGTTGTTGTACCTTTGCATACTGCTTCGCATTGTACATAGAATTCAATGCTGTGATTAGGTCTTTTGCATGTAGCTAAAAAGAAAAACACAAAAAACAATATTAACTGTCCTTGCAGTTGCAATTGCAGTATATCTAAAGCCTTGTCTACACTATCAAACTTTATGTGACAAAAAAATGTGATGTACCCATATATGGACATGATGATATCACTACCATATTTGAAATATCACTACCATATTTGGGCACATCACACTAGTTTGATAGTGTGGACAAAGCTTAAAAAACATTTTCTATACAGACATATATGGATACCCTGCATGCCCTTCTATAAATGTGACTTTTGGTTTTACCATCAAATCTGATTTTATTATTGTATGAACCCCTATTAAGGGTATACTTTGTTGGGTACCATGGTGTCCCCTTAATACTAAAAGAGATGTTCCCAGAATAGATGTGCCCATAGTGTTAAAACATGTATTGCCCTTCATTCAGGAAAGTGCCCCTTTAATAGGGGTGTCTCAACAAAGAAGGGGTTCTACTGTATTACACCATCCTCCTCTCCGCCCCCAGAAAAATAGTGTCTACTTTTATACATAAACTATTATATAACGTATAATTTATTTTACTTGTCATGACTCACCTCTTCAGATGGAAAGGCAATGAGGCCAGGTGCGCCATGGTCCGTAAAATACACAAACACATTATCATTGGGTCCACTAAACAGAATAATAAAAACTCACATAAATAAAAACATTAATTTAAATTAATTTGAAACTGAAACGTGCCTGATTAATTTACATTATGTGGGAATTCTTGCACAATGTTCAGTAGTTTTTCGCATAAACTGAAGTTTAGGAATGGTAGTGTGATTACAAAAAAAACCACAAAAAGAAAATGCACTTGAGCCTAACCAATAGACCAAAATGTTAATTTTCTTGTGCGTTGGCCAAAGGTCATTTATCCAACATTCATTTCAATAGTTTTTCGCATAAACTGAAGTTTCGTTATGTTAATATATTTACCACAAAAAACTACAAAAAGAAAATGCACTTGTTATTAAATTATTGTAATATATAATTCCTCAATTATTATGCATGTCCGCATTGAGCCCAACCAATAGACCAAAATGTTAATTTTTTTGTGCGTTGACCAAGGTTATTTAATATCCAACATTCATTTCAATTATATAATGTCATGGTGAGACAAGTTTTTTACTTCTAATCATGACCCCAATGATGGCATTCCTTTCTCGTATTTACCTTTTCTTGTTTTTGTATTGTATTACTGTTTCTTTTGTTTATTATTCTTGTATTATTTGTCTTACCATTATTGAATAAATGTTATTGAATTGAATTGAATTTAAAAAGATAAACGTATATGTCAATTAATTTTAATATATCATCATAATTAATTTCTTTTGACTTTTTTTTCCAAAACCATTTTAAAATAATAATACAGTAGCACAATTATTCTGCAACAATCATAATTACTAACTTTTTGCATTTACTACCTTTTACTGATGTAATTTTTAGAGGATACTAAAACATGTGATGTGCCCATATATGGACATGATGTCATATCACTACCATATTTGTGCATATCACTTCCATATTTGGGCACATCACATGTTTTTGTCATATAAATTTTGATAGTGCAGACAGAGATTAATGCCTGAGGAGTTTATGTTTCCTGCTTTATTCTGAAAAATCAAATGCTTCCTAAATTGTTTTAATTCCCTTTGTTCTTCACAACAATCTCAATTTAAAAATTGTGTTCACCTTTCTATAACTTTGCCACTCCCTATACCAGCCATTGCTGATTTTTTCCCTTGAAGAATATTCAGAAAATTTTTTGGAGTCACGTCCTAAACAAAAAAAAAGAAACCACAAATGTATATTACTATTTAAACACTACAGAAAGTTTTTATATAATCAAGACCTGATAAGTTGGCATATAATTATTGCTTTGTATCTTTAAAACAAGATGCATTCATTGCCTCATCCTTTGGATGTAATGTAAAGCTGTGTACATTGCACGAAAAGTACACTATAAAGAAACCATACATGCAACATCTGAAGCAGGAGAAGCAAAAACAGGAGGTGCTCCTTTTTTCGGTCAACAGCGCCCTCTATATATTATCGAGGGGTGTGTGACGTCACAAGTGGAGATGAGTTTAAAATATGGCCAAAATGGGAGTGTTGGCATGTATGAAAAATTGGTACAGGGCTAGCGTGGATTCAGAATTTTGAAATTGGGGGTGGCGGGTGGGAGAGACACTAACTATTTGAGCCACAGGCCCCCATGGTGGGACCTGTGGTAAAGCAAATTTAGGTGGTGACAGGTGACACCTGATTAAAGCTGAAGAGCCCCTTCTCTCACCCTGATTTTCACACATTTTCTTTCAAATCGAAAGCTTATAATTATTTTTTTGTCAACCAGCACTATAGGATAGTCTGTTTACAGCAATATTTTTATTGCTTTTTGACTATCTGCCAGAATGGTGTCCTGGGTTTTTGTATTGTTATCCATCATGTATACTTTTGGTGTTAATTATGTTTTCTGGAAAACAAATGAATATGAAAGGCTTTATTTTTTATGCAGGATGGTTTAAAACGTAATCTTTTTTATAAAGATATCTTGTTCAGACACAAAGCAATATCCAACAGTAATCTTCAAACAATATCAAAGAATTGTCTTTTAGTAGACACTTGTGTGTTCAGTCATGTGAACTTTACTGATCTATATCATAGGTCTTTGTTTACTTGCTGGAACACACAATAGATTTTATACTACTGTATAACTTCAAAAATTATGAGACTTTCAATTTCTAGTGGCAGTTATTTCCTTCTGGTTTAGGAATTATTTTTATTTTAAAGACAAGGAAACAACCTTCTATAACTTATGTTGCCCACGCACATCAGTAAATAAAAAACAGATAACTTTATTTGATTTTTTGTCATGACATCATTATGAATTTTTGCCAAAACAAATTGAAAAAAATATAAAATAAATATAGAGGGTGCAGTGCTTACATTAAAAAAAAAACTTCACAATACCGTATATCCTCTGGTATAATCCCACCCTCCTAGATTATACCAGAGGATATACGGTAATAATTATATTTAATAAATCATATTTGGTAGTGTAGACAGAGCTTAAGTAAATTATGGAAATGTAATTATACCTCTCCATTGTAATCTTTAGGAACACCATGGTAAACGTCATCACCAGCTGGATGATTGATGATCACGCCCGGCCTTTTATTTCTTTAAAAAAAAACAATACACGATTATACATTACAATATTTTAAAATGGTAATAAAATTTAAAATTAACGTAAATGAATAACTTATAATAATCTGCTTTAGCGTGGCTAAACAAAAGACTGTAAACCTACTCTTCATTATTTGCTATATCATCATACATCATCACAACAATTTGTTCATCAGGGATTCCGTTACGATGCAGTATCTGGTAGGCATGGCAAACGTCGGCCTATTTAGAAAATAAAAACACGATTTAATAAATAAAAATAAAACTTATAATTCATTCATTGATTATTGTGGATAGTGACAGACTTTTTATTGAATATTTAATCATATATAATAATACAGTTATAATTTAGGTTGCCAAAACGTACACCTGAAATAAAAAATGCCAGACTTAGAATAAAAATACCAGGAAACAAGGCCGTACTAAACCTAAATTTGTCTGCAAAATTTATCCAAAACTAAAAATAACTACTGAAAAGATAAATGTATGAGTCATCATAGGTCTTAATTGCATCATAAAACTAACTGAATGTCACATGGTTTTAAATAAAGACCAATATTTAGGATCTTGTGACATGGTTTTATTTCTATACACAAAAACTAATTTATTTTGTATGTGGAAATCAGATGTATGTCTTTACTTAAGGTAATCCCGGACTCAACTGCACACAAAATTTGAAGTCGGAAAACTTAAAAAGTCAGAAAAGCACCAAAATAAACAAAATGGTGAAATGTGGATACCATATGTCATGTGGTATACTTATTGTTTGAGCCTGCCTTTGTATACCAAAGTCACGAGTATAAGGTCAGAAATAAGCAAACATATTTGCTGCTTGAACTGAACAAATGTAGCGATTCATTTCATAATAACAATGAAAGTACACTATTACTCATTCCTGGTACTATAAAATGCCAGTTAGTATAGTTTAATAAACTGATAAAAAATGCATTCGGTTATCTTATGTTACCTTATGTACATACTTTATGGTTTTATAATGCTTAACTATCTATTTACACAAGATATAATAGGATACTTAACAATCTAATCGAGTCAAATACATGTGATTTCTATTAGTGACAATTAATGGCGATGACTGAGCAAAATTGATGATTTTAATACCATGGAGCTTATATGTTATTTAGGCTCTATCTATACTATAAAAGTTTATGTGACAAAAAAATGTGATGTGCCCATATATTCATTCATTTTATTGTTCCACATAAAATAAAAGATATGACAAAGACAAGACAAAGAAAAATAAAAAACCTGGTTAATTATTTGTTTATGTGTGGAAACTCAAATAATGATGATGTCATACCACTACCATATTTGGGTACACCACTACCATATTTGGGTACATCACACTTTTTTTTGTCAAACTGGTTTGATAGTGTAGACAGAGCTTAAGATCCATGATTTTACCAAGGTATACTTTAAGTATACTTGCTAATATATTTTTGGCCTCAATGCTAAAATCTGATGTGTTTTTATACAATACAATCTAAATACTATAACATTAACAGGGCCATTATTAATTTTGGAGAAGGTCCGCTGAAAAAAAACACATCGTTTTGTTGGTAATATATTTTTTTTTTAATGACTTATGCTCGTGTTTGGTACAGTATGTAAAATGAATCTCAAAACAGTTTAAAATAAATGTTTAAAAAAAACCAGTAATATAAAAATGTTTACAAAAACATAAACTCAAGCGTAATGTCTGTGACGTAAAAATTAGGATCGAGTCATTGCATTGCAAATTTATATAGGCCTAGGCCTATATATTGTATTTTGTAACCAAAATAAGAATTTTAAGAGTCCAGTCAACTTTTACATGCATCTGAATGCTTGCGACAACTGCATTTTGATCTTACTGATTCTGACAAAAAAAAATAGCAAACATTAAAAAAAGTCTTTGTGATGGGGAGGATGGATCATGAAAATATAATTTGTATCCATTTCGAATTTAAAATGACATTGACACAAATTATAAACGAATTGTTCCACCACAAAGCATGGGTCACGTTAATTAACATTTAAAACTGACCATTAGTATTTCTACTGTATCTAGCCTTGAACTATAATTAGGCTAATTGTGCCTGAGGCCGGCTAATTCGGTTACAAGGTTCATCGTACCTGATGCCGATAGTTGTCCCATCCGTTCGATCCTGCTACGATGAGAGCCCAATTCTTGCCTTCAAAATCGTCCTGGATTTCTGGAAATATTCGGCAGTTTACTGACGCTAAAGAAACAAGCAGGAGAGAAACAAACAGCATCTTTGTTTGAGTGATTTGTTTTATTACAATATAATAATTTACACACTTTCAGAGCAGTGGAGCGAGTGGTCAGTGTGTGGTCAGGTCAAGATCATGCACCAACAATATATTATTAATATTATCAGCAGCGACTCGATTTGTTTGTAAACAATGATTTACACGTGACCCGGATATGCGGAATTTAATAACGGCGGCGCTATTCATATTCAATATGAAAAAAAAATGCTTTTATCCTCGCGGAAAGTTTTTAAAGTACAGAGGGCTCACTACAAAAAACAAATATTATTACCAAAGATAGTGTACACTATCTTTGATACGGCACGTGCGGCCACTTGCCATCATACTCGCAATTATGCAGACTGAGAAATTAGGAAGAAAAAAGACCTAAAATTATCATTATGTAAATATGAGCATATATCGATCAATGAAGCTGATATCTCTCGGAAAATGAGCTTACACGATCCCAGGGTTGTCGCACACTTTTATTTTCTAGATCCGTTTTCTCTTTACCCCTGGCGCTCTGATTGCTAGTTATTGTTTGTCATGGCTATATGATGAAAGTGGTTTCACTTTCAAATTCACTAAAGCTTGGTTCGCACTAGGACGCAACGCAAGGACGTAAACGCAACGCAAGCGTGTGGAACAATGACAACCGACAGTTCAAATAATCAATCGCTTGTAAAGCGTGGTTCCCACTAGCGACGCAACACAAAGACGTAACGCAACGTAAGGTAGTTGACCAATCACAAGCGATGAATTATTCGAACTGTCGATTGTCATTGGTTACCACGCTTGCGTTACGTTTACGTCCTTGCGTTGCGTCGTAGTGGGAACCAAGCTTTATTGGTCAACTCACTTACGTTTCGTTACGTCCTTGTGTTGCGTCTCTAGTGAGAACCAAACATTACAGTAGAAACAAAACAGCTGTATCGGTACACAACATAAAACGGAGGCTATGTAATGGATGAGATTATTTTATTGATTTATAATCCATATAAAATTAACAGTAAAATCTATACATTGTCACTGTATCACATTTACATATATTAAAATAATTTTAATAATGATATATATTATTTAATTATAATTAATATTATAATCATTTTATTTGCACACCATGACTCAGTTTGTCGGAAAAAATAATTTTTACAAAATAATTATAAATCACGACTTTCACAAAGAATTTATAATATCATAAGCAGCTGCTAATTAAAATTAAAAATTATTTGGCTGATTTAAAACACTAATAATGCCCAAATGTATATTTTGAAAATTTAAAATGTTTCAATGAAACTGTTTCAGTAAGAAAAAACCAAATTAATTAAATCCAATAATATAAGTATCGTAGTATAATTTCTTTAGTAAATAACGTTTTAATCATGTGTAAAAAATCCTGTTTTTATAATAGTCATCGTGATTTCTTTCCCGGAAAACATTTACAGTATATTGTCCAATTTAAACTTTGTTTGTATCAAGTTTACAAACGTTGTCAATTGTCTGTAGAATGCTGAAAATAAACAAGACGAACTATAATTACAGATACGGTATTAAAATATTCAAATATGCATGCTAAAAGTAACTGTTTATTTACATTTGCAGAAATACAACAGTAAATAGAAATATCGGTAGAAGGAAGTTTACTCTAAACGTAGAGTGCATTTTACTGTACTTTGTTTCCTCGCCTTTTTTAAAACCAAAAATAACTGTATGCCTTGTTTACTATTACTGAGTTTAAAGTCTTTCAAAGAAAGAAATCTCTAGGTTGTAGACAATGGCGTAACGCAGAGGCCTGATGCCCCTGGTTTAGGAAACCTAAGTGGCCCTTGCGCCCTTTCCGACGTATTTTAATGCCTGTTTTTTCCTGTGGAAACTTCCCATAAGTTCCGGGGCCCGTGGGTTTAGCCAGTGAGCGCTCATAGCCCGTTACGCCACTGGCTGTAGGCCTATTATAGAACAATGTACTTACATTTTGGTTTCGATTGGCTCTTCGCACAAATTAACCAACACGCCCATCAGGGTCAAAGCATAATCATGCTAAATAATAAGACACATGCATTAATGGCTACAAGATTTGCCAACAGTATAAATACCGATAAAATACTTTTATCAGTTGAGCTAGAGAGGTAGACGTTTTCAGAGAAAAAAGAAAGAAAGATTATGGCGCAGAGGAAAGAATAGAAACTCATTGTGAAAAAAAAAACAAAGGAAAGGAAATCAATTATTACCTGTCCCAGTGTATAACACTGTTTAGAGAATTTGGAAGTAGCCTGCTTGTAACAGTTCCAATCAGTTATATCTTTAGTGTCCGCTTTCATAATTCTATCTGCATCCTCCTCACTCTTAACAGACTGACTTACAATCGTCTCAATCGTTTTGTGGATATTACTGTTTAACTACACAAGAGAAAAACAATGTATGATGACAAATATAGTTTGTTGTGGGAGGGGGAGGGGGAGGGATGTCTGAGACAGCACGTCTGAGACAGCACCTGGAAATTGTAAATTCGAAATGTTTAACATTATTGCAAACAAAGTAGTTAATGGTTGGGCCTCTTTGGATCTATCTATGTATACAGTATTTTGCGTATGGTTGTAGTATACGCTGCAATTTAATTGAAATACTATGTAATAGTACATCATGCATTAGACCCAATAATAACAAGTTCAACTTTGAGGTTTAATTGTGGTTATAATTCTTTGAGTTTATACGGGCGGGAGAAGAAGTACCAGTGGCCTTTATGATGCCTGATGTTGAATCTGATCCTGGCTATTTCCTGTCCTATTGGTGTATGATGACGTACCCGTTCCATGTCTTCAATCTTGTGCCTGATTTTCTGCATTTCCTCCAGAGAGCTTGCTTTTTCCAACTTGTGATAGAGGATTGCCATAGGTACTTCAGGAGACGGTATGGCATTCAGCTGAAAGAGAAAAATTGAACATTCATGGCAAAATAATATTCTTTACAAGAAATAGTATTAATATGTAGCATACAATAACCAATGCCACTACTGTATGCTTTTGACATTAATGTATACTGTCAGAGCTCTGCTTAAAAAAATATTATCACAGGGACATAAGAGAGGAACGGGCCCGGCCCACAACATAATCAATACGAATCCATCAACTTTAACAACTTGCTATTATTATCTAATGATAATCTTCTTAGATATAAGTGGGTGTGTCCTATTCAGTTACGGGTGTGTTATGATAATAATTTGAGACTAGTAGGCCTAACAATGATAGCTACGAGCATTTTGAGGAAACTTTAAAACTTTAGAAGAGTGGTTAGTTTCACTTACAGGAGCAAAAGGTAACGGATCTAGTGGCATAGCCTCGTCTCCTTGGAAATCTCCAACTTTACAGCTGCTCATGTTCATATCACCAAACTCTTGTACGTGGCTAAGGTTCGTCTCTGTTCGCACAATCTCAAACTGTTTTTGTAAAGATTCTTGGCTAAGAATCTCCTACAAAAAAAGATAACAGCAATAATTAAAACAGTTAAACATTGTTTTTTTATTAATTTATTAATTAAAACCGAAGCTTGTTTGTGAGCATGTTGCCCATCTCCATTTAATTTAGCGGTAGTATTTCCAGACTTCACTGAATTCCTTTCTTACAGGCGAGTTTTGGAGGACTCAACAACACTGCGGTGACCGGACCAGAATCCCACAACCTGAGATTGCGAGTACAATGCTGCTCTAACCATTGTACCATGCTTACTCATCTTTCGCATTGCCTAGCAAAATGTTTGCACACACCCGCAGTGTTTTTAGAGCGAAAGAAATTACGGTATTGCATGATTGGAGTTTTTCCGAAGTTTTTAATATGAAAAGGAGGCTATTATTCATTTATTTGCTAACCTTATCAGAGTCTTCCATCCATTTGACGCTGTACACATCACCCAGGTACGTGTTCAGGGTAAAGTCGTGGTAACAAGCATATGAAGGCTCTTTGCCATTGGCAGCAGAAGTGGCATAGATGTTGATTGTAGATGAAAGGTCTTTGAACATTGAACCAGACTCGCACGCTTCCATATAAAATACCAGCTGAAGGAGGAGCAATTACAAGTGGCCGGGTTTATTATAGTATTATTGTTGAACTCTGTAAAGATTTAAATTTATTTTCCCAAATTGCATAAGATGTTGTAACATGCGTTACAGGAACATGTATGATCTTTTCTTTTCAGAATTAGAAATTTTATTTAAAAGTAATAGCACTACCACTAAGTTACATTCATACTTGTCAAGTTTCACGGAACGGAAGACGGCGCCGTTCAATTGAATAAAATATGATTAATCAATAACACGGCGTCGTCTTCCGTTCCTTGAAACGGAGCAATAATGTTTGAAAGGTAGCTCTAATATAGAACATTTCCGTTTAAATTATTTTTTGCCATAGTTGTGTCGGTGTCTTGATGGTTGTTGCTATACGTTACTGAACATGTAAATGGTATACACTGTACCTTTGCATACTTCTTCGCCTCGTACATAGCATTCAATGCTTTGATTAGGTCACGTGCATGTAGCTAAAAAGGAAAACACAAAAAAAAACCAATATTTAAAATTAAAACTGTAATAATTGGTTTGATAAATCAATTCATTTAATCTAAGAACAATTTCTTTTCGGATAAGGACTTAGGAGGTCCAGTGTAAACACGGCTCGTGTGTACCTTAAAGAACCCAGTGTATCTTTCGGAAGAGGAGGGTTACCCCGTACTGGCCCATCATCTCAGCCCCGTTGTTTATGATAGGTGCTGCACTATGGCTGACGTTGGTCAAATTGAGAAAGATATAGCCGGACAAGATACAAATCTGGGAAACAAATGTTCTCCCCATCCCACTAACTCCCTACAATTTTGTTATTTTTTTCGTCTGACAATAAAATAGGATATGAATACTCACCTCTCCATATGGAAAGGAAACGAATCCACGTCCGCCATGGTCTGCAAAATACACAAACACGTTATCGTTGGGCCCACTAAAGAGAATAAAAACAATTTATCAAACTCGCATAAATACAACAATGATTTTAATTAACTCGAAAGGTGTACGATTTACCAGTGCTTACTCGCTTTCACGTTCTCACTCCTGAACAAAGTATCGAGAAATTTAACATTTCTTTTCAGAACTAGGCCTAGCCTATGTGTACCACAAACTTTATATCAACATATTTATTTCTTCGCCATGCAAACCTTTGAACAATAATTTTTATGTAAACATTGTGTTCACCTTTCTATAACTTTGCCACTCCCTTTCCCTGCCATTGCTGATTTTTCCCCTTGAAGAATTTTCAGAAAATTTCTTGGATTCACGTGCTGAAAAAGAAGCAAACCTGTAACTCAACAGTTTGTTAAGCTCTGTCTACACTATTAAACTATAGTTTGACAAAAGTGTGATGTGCCCAAAAACGGCAGTGATATGCTTAAATATGGTAGTGATGACATTATCATGTCCATATATGGGCACATTTTTTTCACATCAAGTTTGAGAGTGTAGACAGAGCTTTACATTTCTGTTGTGTAATGTACCTTATCGTTTGCTTTTATCTTATTTTAAAGACAAGGAAATATCCTTCCTTAAAACTATAACTTGTAAGTAAGACCAAATAAAAAAAGTCTAATCCCTCATCAACATATTGGAGCCGCTTATTACTTTGAACTTTTTGCTATTTATTATCTGTTTATTTATCCCTCTTTGTCTCTGTCCATGAACATTGATCCATTGATTATACTTTTTTCCTGGTGGAACCTGCTCCCTGAGCTTATTTGATTTCTCCAGATACAACGCATTAACTGTTTGATTCATATTATGTTATCACATTTTTTAATGTTGCCTTGTGTAAATGGATATTTAAGGATATTGTAGCTTATTCTGTAAACAAAATTTAAAAATTTCATTTTTAAAAATACAATTGCATGATCGCAATCATTATATAAATGATAATTATAAAAAAAAATCTTCAATAAATCAATTATGGAAAATAACTAAATTGTACCAAGCCATTGTAATCTTTAGGAACACCTTTGTAAACGTCATCACCAGCTGGATGGTTGATAATCACGCCCGGTCTTTTATTTCTAAAAAAGCCCAAAAACAAAAAATACATTATGATTACCAATATAAAAAAAATAAGTAAAATAGGCCTAACGTAACAAAATAGTGTAAACTTACTGTTTATTATTTGCTATATCATCATACATCATCACAACAATTTGTTCATCAGGGATGCCATTACGATGTAGTATCTGGTAGGCATGGCAGACGTCGGCCTAAAAACATGAAAATACAAATTGTATTAAATGTAGGCCTATACACAATGTTTCCTTAAGATTCATTGTAATACTAATTCCAAATGGTAATTCTACACTAATTTTCCCAGCGACATAGTTTTCTGCAAAATTGTAAACGTTTAGGAGTTTTCCCAAAATAATAAATCATAATTGTATAATAATAAACAGAAAAATGGTCTTTATTGCATCCTGATTGAATTAATGAATGAAACTGAATGTCACATGGTTTGAAAAGACCAATTAGCAATTATTTCTGTCCACAAAAGCTTGTGGATGTACATGTATTAAAGAACCTAGTACATCTTTCGAGACGAGTAGGGGGTTACCCCAGTGTACTAGTTAACACACACACTGTCGTGGACAGACGTAATGGCGCCGTAGTTAGCTGCCGATGACACGATGTGACCCTTAAGGGAGAAGAATGTTGTTGGAAAGGTGTAACATCTAAGTCCACAGCGCTCTGATCTTCATGAAATAGCGCTATATAAATGTCGCATTACATTACATATTATATGCTTTACGTAACTGGTGTAATCCCGGATTTACATCAAAGTCATGAGTATATAAAGGTCAAGAGTAAACAAATGAAACAACTATGAACTAACGTATGTGGAAACCATTATGTCACGTGGTATACACTCGTGGACATAACTTATAAGAGTGATCCTGACTTTGTATATCAAAGTACCTGACGAGTATAAAAGGTCAGAAATAAGCAAACAAAATTCTCTGCTTGATCAGTACACAAGCGATCCATTTCCTGAACAATGAAGTTATAGGTACTAGCATAATATGTTATATTTATGTTTACCTTTATATACTCTACCTACTTATGGTTATGGTTTGATATTTCAATCTATTAAATTGAGATACTATATTTTATATTTTTTTGCTACTCGGTAAAGGGGAACAAAATGGATGTTAGCTATAAGTATGTAGTTCCTTTTTGTGTTTCCTATATTTTTGTGTGTTTTTATTGTTATGAATTATATAATGTTTCATGGCAAAGATAATATGTCTGCTTGCGCGCAAAAAATATGATAGGTAAAATATAATAAACAATCTAAAGATTTTTTTTCATATTATAAGACATTACAAAGGAAAACATAATAACATTAAAATAAAAAACAACATAGATATCTATCCATCAATCTAAAGATGTTTAGTTTTTATCAAAGGTACGTCATCGTACTTGCTAATATCGGACATTTGCTTTTAATGCATTTCTATGCAATTAAAATGTATTAACTACCTAACTCACTCAACAATGTTACACGGAAGTACAGTACCTGATGCCGATAGTTGTCCCATCCGTTCGATCCTGCTACGATGAGAGCCCAATTCTTGCCTTCAAAATCGTTCTGAATTTCTGGAAAGATTAGGCAGTTTACTGACGCTAAAGAAACAAGCAGGAGAGAAACAAACAGCATCTTTGTGATTTGTTTTATTACTGTATTACTGTATGGTGCTGTCGGTATCTTGAACTTACACTGAGCAGTAGTGAATAGACAATATAAACAAAATATTATCAGTTCGATTTTGTTTGACAAAGCTCGAGCAAAGTCTATCGAATACATTGATGTTAGGAACCAATTTTTATCAATTGAAAAATAGGTCAAAAATTAATGTTCTTGCTTCAACCGTGTTTATATACTTATTCTTACAGATTATTGCATTTTGATTTGAGAGAAACGAAAATATGAAAATTATTAGTTATATAATCCTGTATTACTTTTTGTATTACTTTTACATTTCTTGTAAATAGCCTATTGTTAAATTTAATTTTTTATTTTGATTACTAATTCTACTGATTCAAAAGTGTAGCTTCCAATAACGATTTTACGCGTGACCCATAAATGTAGAATCTTGCTAGAATTTAATAACGGCGGCGCTATTCATATTCAATATAAAAAATCTTTTTTTTAATCCAATATCCGCGAAAAGTTTTTCGACTACAGAGGGCGCACTATAAAAACATGCATCAGCTGAGAAATTGTCATCAGAAATGCGGCAGACTGAGGAATTAGGAACGAAAAAAAGACCCAAAATTATCATGATAATATAATAATTGGAAATCGGAGCATATAGAGGTCAATAATGACTACTGTACTATCAGAATCAACCTCAAGAGAAGCTAATCTTATCGCAGAAAATGAGCTGACGCCATATAATGCTAGGCCTAGGCCAGCATCCATTTGTCGCAGTAGTCGCAGCGTTTTACTTAGGGACTCAATGCTGTCGTTCAGGAAGTATTTTCAACTTGGGCAGTGGGAGCTAGCTAGGGCATGCGCTTTGAATTTTTGGAATCTAGGAGGTGGAGAAGAGAATTCCTGCTGTGGTAAAGTCGAATTTCAAGAGGGTGACGTGCATGAAAATCCAAATCTAGGGCTTGATGAATTAGTTGATGGCTATGCATTTGAGAATTTTGATAACGAAGAGAGGTTGATGATTGAAAAAATGATGTTTTGGGCAATACAAAATCCAGAAAAATACAGGTATGTCTAAGTACTAAGCTAACTTTTATTGGCTAGAAAAAATAATTACCTTTTAGTTGTTCACAAACTATCACTCACTATACTTTTTTATTCTTTGTTGATAAAATATAACAAATTATACAGCGTTAACTATTTGTGCTTTTTGTTTCGTATTTAAAGAATTAAATATTAACATATTTATTTATATTTATTTCTTTACAGTTTTGGTTCACAGAGCGTTATGTCACCAGAGCATCTTTCCTTACTATGTTGCCAATTTCTACAGGACAAAAGTGTTCGCACTCAAGTAAGCGTTTGACATATACCCTTTTTACACTGCCGAGCTTATAACAAACATGTGGCGTGTCCGGATAAATTTTCTTTTCACACCTGATTCATTAACCTGGGAATTTACACTGCAATATACCAACCATGTAAATGTTATAGATCAATCGAAATATCACCCTCTCATGCATAAAGAGACACCCTAGTAACGGTCTGCTCATTATAGCTCCTACAATTTTGTTTTATGGCAATACACACAAAAATTGAGTCTACTCGTGAAGAATAATATCTTGAAATAAAAATGAATAACAAATAACCTCAAGTTTTATTTATTAAATAAGCGAATAAACAAAATCAATCTTATCTTAATTGTATGTAAATTAAATACTATAGTGAGGGAGGATAGTAAACAAACAGGTAAAGATACGCTGAGCGTTTTACACCGCAAACACGGGTTCATCCCGGGTGCGTCCCGGGTTGACTTGACGCTGAATACATTCCGCATCACTTACCCGGGTGGTTCGCCACACACTGTTCAATTAAATATAAACTTTTTTTTTCTTTTCTAGACATCCAGCTTTTCATATCACCTTCAATTTAGCATACTTCTGTTAATGTGCAAGAATATCGGTTTTAACAAATCCACCTTAAAGGTAATTACAATAAGCCTCGTAGTCATATTATTTAAACAGTGGTCAATCAGGCATATCATTTTCTAACACAAACTACTGTAGGATTACAAAACTTCATGATTTTTACTACCTAGCCCTACCGTACATATTGTCTTCTAGTGAGCTTGGTTCTAGGGGCCAAGAATAATTTAGCCCACTGGACACACAACAAAGCAATGGTCATACAGTAGAACCTCTATTAAGGGGACACCTTCATAACTCAACAAAGCAGGCCTGGTCTTTAAAAAATTATAGGTGTGCTACAAATTGCACTCAATACATTCAGGGATGCTGTAGGTGCTGTGTGTATTTTGGTGTGTAGAAGTTTACCAAAATTAAGCGTGTTGTAAATCGCACTCCTCAAGGGCAGTTTAGGAGTGTGTTAGGTGAGTGATCGCAATCGCTCACTTTAAAAGACAAGGCCTGACAAAGTGTCCCTTAAGTAGGGTGTCCTGAATATGAATTGAATTTTTATTTGATTAATTCTTCAGGAACTCTATCAGTACTTCTACTCCTTGGAGAAAAAGGAAGAATCATCAACAAAGAGTCAAAATTCACAGATGTCTAAAAGTTGTCAACGACTCCTTCAGGATATTCTTATAAAAGATCCCATTCTAGGATGTACAATCATCAACTTTCTGAATAGCTTTTCGTCCAAGACTATCTCTAAAACCATTGTCCTTTCAACAATAACCACACTTATAAATATGGTAAAGAGTTCTAAAGCTATCGATAAGTCACTGTGCCTTAAGATATACGATCTAATCGCAAAAACTCAGTGGCCGCTAGATGATGCAACAGAGAGCGTGAAGAACATGGGTAGAGAACTTTTAAATATCGCAGTTAGCCAGCCTTGTCTTGAGCTACACACACTGTATTCATGTATCGTGTACAAGGAGGACAAGTTTGTAGAACTATGCTCCAGAATTAACAATGACTTCATGATGGAATACAGAAGAAGATTGATACCAAAAGACAAGTTGGAATCTGGAGAGGATATTGCCAATGGGTACGCCATGTTGGGAATGAACAGTATGAATCGTGAATCCGTTTGGAAACGACTTTACTTCCAGTCATGGAATAACAAGCAGCATGTGCTTGAACAAATTGTGGTAAGATGCATTGATGTATTAATATATAACTAGAGAGTCAACTAGGAGACATCAAGGACTCCTCAAAATGGCCACAGCCATATTATAGTCCCATCCAATGGGTTAGGGTTAACGCTTTCTGAGCTAAGATTTGATTTAGTTTAGTACCCTCTAGTGGTAATTACTGTATAATAACTCTTGGTATATTAACTTTTAAATTTGCTCTTGTTTTTAGGTTCTCTCTTTTAATAACACTTTGCTTTCTCGAAATGTTGCCACCAAAGACTTTAATTAAGGCATTAAGACACTCTTCTGAAAAAGGTGCCAATGGCGGAAGTCAATGTTAAGAAGTCATTTATTAAAAGCTCTGGCTACACTATCAAACTTTGTGTGACAAAATATGTGATGTGCCCATATATGGACATGATAAAGTCATCGCTACAGTACTGTACCATATTTGGGCACATCACACTTTTGTCAAACTAGTTTGATAGGGTAGACAGCTTTATATGTATTCCTCCTCAGCTATCAAGTTTATCATTTATCAAAGAAGAAATGTTTGGGGAATTAGCTGATCTGCTAGCCCCACAAGAGCTGTCAAATCTCAGGGTATTGGTTGTCTTGCTTGGTCTGGGTATTGTCACAACATCTTCATCTGCTAGCAGTCTTCTACAAGCTGTTGATTTTAAGGTAAAAGTGCCACTGTACCTTGGTTCTTTCTTACAAATCACAGGGTGATGGTTCAAATCTGCGACTTGGTTTAGAAAGAATTTATTTTAGTTAATTTAATTACCAATTATACTGACTGTTGAATGCCTTCCACGATAACTGATTTTCCATTAAATTTACTGTACTGTTTTTTTGTTGACAGAGCAACGATTCTCTAATGAGTGGAGCATGTCAAAGGTTATCACAGAGCATTGAACTAATCAAGTGGTGTATGGATAAAACAAGGTATAGGAATGTTACAATCACTGTTACAGCTCTGTCTACACTATCAAACTTTATGTGCTGGTTTGATAGTTTAGAGAGAGCTTTTTACTTGTAAAAACCAACTTCTTAACATTCCATCTAAAGGTTATACAATGAGACTGATGAATCTTGTTTATAAGACTATGATTCCAAAAAGTATGCCAAATAGTTCAATGTTTGTAATTGAGAGGATTGTACATAATCATGGTCTTTATGTTACTTCTAGTACTGTAGATGAAGATGGTGATAGGAGAGATGTTGAGGTTAACCTTCTAAGTGGCCAGTCAGCATTGAGTGTCATTCATCACTGTGGCTGCTGCTTCAGTCTAGAGCCTGCAGATGTGATTGATGCACTTAGTGGAATTTTTACAAAAGGTTAGCCAGTCTATACATTATACACCATTCCAAACTCTGTCATAGCAGAATTATATTAAGCTCTTTCTACACTATCAAACTTGTTTGCCAAAAAAAGTAATATGACATCATGTCCATATATGGGCACATCACATTTTTTTGTCACATAAAGTTTGATAATATAGACGGAGCTTTAGACTCTTGCCAAAATACTACCATTCAAACAAATACTAAATCCTGGTACAAGACTTGTTTTCATTGGCAAAAAAGTGCCAGTACCATTGCCTCACATAACAAGGCTTAATTGAAGATTGTATGGTTTAAGTTAGTTTTTTTTTCTCAGATGAAATGATATCAATTGCGAAGAATAAACAAACTGCAGATAAAGTACTGTCCATTGAACAAGCAAGGGACTTGTCAGTGTACATGAGTTTTATTGCAACGATGGAATTCGCTAAAGCAGTTGCTAGACCGAATATAACACCCACCTTTACTCAACAAACTACTGTGTTCCAGAGATCTTTGATATATGCAAAAGAAAACCTCCGCAAGATTTACCCTCTGACCTTTCGTGTGGAAACCCTGGAGAACATTTTCTCGCTCTTGTTTGTAAGGTTTGACGATCAGAGGTCTTCAAGATCTGGAAGTGATTGCGACGAATCTTTAGGAGAGAGCAGCTTTGGGTTTGTGCGACAAGGACGTAAGAATACCAGTAGCTCTGATCTGTACAATTCAGAAAAGCTTGAATCTGGTGGTTCCAGCAGCAGCCTATCGGGTCTGTCAAACCAGATGACCTCTCATGGATTTTTAGCGTCACCAGCGGTCATTGATATCTTTCTGAAGGTTTTTAAAGAATGTCTTAATGACTTGAGTGACACATGTCTTCAGAAGTCAGATGGAAGCAGCCTTGGAGAAAGCAAAGAGCTTCACAAACATCTGAAGTGTTCAATCTCTCCATCTGAATTAAAACAAAGAATTGCCAGACTTGAGAAATGCACAAATGAAGCTCTCTGGCGTTTCCAATTAGTATCTGAAAAGGTCAAAGGGCAGGAGAGTTACAGCAGTCATGTAGATGATGAACTTGGAAGGCTAATTGATGAGGAGGTACAGAAAGAAAAGGAAGAACTGAACAGGCAGAAGAAGAATGTTCAACCTGGCAGTCCATATAGTAGGATTTTTAAATTAGTTTTTTCAACAAGTTTTCAAAATTAATTATATATATATTTGTCTTGACTTCTTAGTACAAGACTACTGTACTTCAAAGATCAAATTCCCCTATTCTTTTGTGTAGAGTGCCAAGTTCTTTATTGTGAACATGTGCTGTGAACATGTGCAGTGGGACTAACAGCTTTACGTCTACTCTCAACCCAAGAATACAAGAAAGATGTCACAGATCTAACATGCTAGTCTAACACACTTACCATTATTATGTCATTCCACTTTCTTATTATTTAGAGTGACCTATTTTTTATTTTATACCAATGTACTACTGTAGATCCTCTGCTACTTCTACTAGTTACTGTAAACTAACATATGATTTCACAAACTCTCTTAAGGTTTATCAACCAGCAGTGATAGACGTAAAAGAAAGATTAGCCACTATGCAAAATCATCTGCTGTATCCAAACCAGCTACTTCTGATGGAATAATTTCATACATGCTTTCAACTCAGGAGATGTTAGTTAGAATTTGCATGGTAAACGGAAAGTTTCGAAAAGCCAAACAGGTATGGAATTTTATGATTATTATTTTTAACATATGGTTTCAAAATGAGCAGACATTATGTATTATCTTTACGATAAGAACAATGAATGGAAAATGTGTCTGAAGCGGTTGTCAATGCCTAGTCCATAAATGACACATTTTTGGTCATCAGAACAATCTGGTGTCCTGTAAATTCTCATTAAAATAGTTTTGAAATTTTCCCATCCAGGTAAGCATCGGGTGAAAAATATAGAGAGCTCCAACTCGACTTTCCAGTACTGTGTTGCTTGTCAGAGAGGTTAACAGGCAAAAATGACATTCAACTGAAACTTTCTATAAATGTGTAAAAATGGGTAGAAACTATGTTCTTTGGATTAACAAATTGTTACATTTTTTTAGGTGATTGACATGTTTGGAATGGACAACGGTTGCGAAGTTTCAGAAGTGCATTTTTCACAACACTGGAATTCCGCAATCGAACAAGTTCAAAGTTTAGATGTCACTGCAATAAAGAGGTCATCGGCACCCACGTCGCAATCTTCCCGGTTAGGGGTCATTGCCAACATCGCAAACTCTGCCGTCTCAGCAATGTCTGCAGGCAATGTCGTTGACGAAACTCTTGCAAGACTGCCGTCAAATTTATATAAACCACTGGAACTTAATCCATACGTGAGAGATAAACTAGGTCTTGTTGAACTGTACAATCATTTACAGGGTAGAAATATTTCATGTATGGTTGCACTAGACTTGGCATGTACGGCTAGTAAATTCTACGAAACATCACTAAGTTTATTAGATAGAGCTGAGAGTTCTACCGTCTCTAACACTGCCATTGCAAAAGGAAGTGATTTGAGTATGCTCGGTGTTGGTGAATTTGTCCAACTTTTGTACGGAGCCTTGAGAGTTCAAAAAGATGCTATGCATTCTGACTTCTTAAAACAAAGTGTTCAGGAACTCCTTCTGTGTGGCAGCAGACCTCTCCAATCTACAAATCTTGATAGGAATGTCAGATGGCACAGAGAACTTTTTAATTCAGTTATGGATTTTAAGCAATCCCTGTCGCCAGAAAAGTCTTCTAAATCGCCCAAGAAATCTCCTTTGAAACGAATGCACCAAAAGGACGGAGTAACTACAGCCTCCGTCCAAAAGTGCTCCAGTAAACTCATGCAAGTATTGGATGATGATGTCACTAAAGAGCTCAAGGTATCAAAGTACTACAGTCACGGAGAGGAACACTCGCAGAAGCAGGTGAATTATTTGAAGACAATTTGCGACCATGTAAACACCTTGGCAAGTGTGCTTCTAGAATCTCCAGATTGTCAATCTGGTAAGAAATATATTCAGTATTAGTCAAAGATGCACTTTGAATCTGGTAAATAATTAGTGTTATTTACAAACGAAAATATTTTATACTACTTATATTAAAAATAAACTTCAGTTACCAAAACTTTGAAAAAAAAGAAAAAAAGATTTGTTTATTTTAAAAACCAATACTACCACTGCTGCTTGCCATTTCAAGAATACAGTCATGAAAAAAATTAAAATAATATAAAATTTACAAGTAAACCAATAAAACCTCTTACAGGGACACCTTCAAGACTAAACAAAGAGATGTCCCCTGTGTTGGTGTTGTTATTCCTTTCTGCACATTTTTCGATTCATAGGAAAGTGTCCCCTAAATGTCCTCTGGATAGGAGTGTCCTGAAGTTTTGAACTGTATTTTTATTTATTTTTAGGTACACAACCCAAGCCATCAAACCCATTTTCAGTGCTCAGCAAAGGCCCTCATTTTGAACTTGGTAAACTTATGTTCCATGATAACATTTCACCATCCAGGTAATTTATTTTATTTTTCAGTATCCAACAACAATGAACTGACAAACAATGAATGTTTATAAGTGGAATGGTACAAATAATGATATGAGGTGAATGATGAAAGGTTATATTTCACTGAATAGCATTATTTGTACCATTCCATAAACATTCATTTCACGTTCAGAATCACAGTATGGTCTTGCAAATTTTTTTTCGAAAAAAACACTATTGAACGATCGTTAAATAGTGCGTACTATTGCACATCATACAGCAATGGTGTTATAGATGTTATATAATATTTAATACTATCATCAAATAAAGTAATAAATACTATATCAATACTATACATAATTGAGCTAAGTATTGATACTTTAGAATTGGATTCTTTTCTATAGCAAAAATTAATTGTTCTCACAAAGCATACATTTTCAAAACATCAAAATACCTGAATTTCTTGATATAGATTGGAAACTATTGCGAAAAGCTTGAAACTTGATCTTGTGGACGTAATGGTAAAAAGTTGCTGTCCAACTATTTCGCTATATTTGCCACCAGTGATCAAATCACAAATGCCTGATGGGCAGTTGGTATTAAATGGTGGAGAGGAGTGGATAGAAAAAGCTCGACATCCAGCTACTGTCGTTAAGGATCTACTATCTCGATTGATCCGGCTGATGAAAAGTAAGAGATTTGTTTTAAAAACAATTTTTTGCTTAAATCAAGGTAGATGTGCTTAAGTAGAAAAATAGTTTATGCCAGCACCAGGAACTTTTTCCTGGGCTTTCTTGTGTAATCTCGTAAATCACATTTCCAATTAAAAGAAATGAACATGATTTTTTCTTACTTATTGTAGATCACATTGGAAGCTCCAATGCTGAGGGCATCTTTGACATGGGTGGCGCATTTCTTGCAAGTGGTATGCCAGAGTGGTTTGACATTATCACAGCAACTTGTGAACTCCAGTCCATTGACCTTGATCTTTTGATTACTAATGAGGAGAAGATCTGTTTCTTTACAAATCTTTTGAATCTTTTACTAGCCCACGCTGCTATTGGTTATATACATGGACAAATCAAGGTATCACAGCCTACACCATTAAATATATGTCACTTGTCAGTCCAAATTATTGGTATAACATTAATTTAATTAATTGCTTAATATGTATTCGATTTGACTTTTGATTGACTTGATTTGGTAACATTTATTTAACTAATAGAACATGATAAAAACAATTTGAATAAAATATGTGATCTACATTTGAAGATGATATATAAAGGAAATAAGAATATTTGATAATAAAAATTCTTTTCCCCCGCGCTCCATATCGACGACCTCTAAGGAGAGCAATTAGTCGCGCTTCTTAAATCAGCAATCAGTTTCGCCAAAAAGAGGATTCCCCTGTCTGCTTTGAAGTGCGAATTTACTTCCATTACCTCACAGCATAATCATTTTTTAAAAGAGCAAAATGCTCTTCTCGGAAACACAAAGAGAGCAATTTAGTGCTCTCCTGCCTTTTCCTTACATAATGGACTGTAAATGTGTATGTTATATATCTATAGGTAAACATGGAACAGAATCCACTGAGCCACACACGGCATGGTTCGTTAGGTTGTAAGTCGGGTCTTCGAGATTGGAACGTCAAAGAACCAGCATGTTGCTCATCGTCAACATTAGATCGCCTTTTGTACTACTCAAACATTTCGTACAAAGTCGGACAGCTTGGAGTTATTAGGTAACTTTTACTATCATATTTTATATTTTATTTACATTGCTGAAGAATTCTGACCTTTGTAGGTGAGGGAGTGTTTGTTGGTTACACAGATTACCAAAGGACATTAATTAAGTATGTGGACATTATGGGATCCTAATCTATACTAATCTATACAAGATACTTTTTTTAAAAAGCAGCTGTACTTTTCCAAATTCATGGTGCTCAGTGATGTTTTTAAAAAAGAATATTTGTTTGTATCGTTGAGAGTACAATATTATTTTTCTGGTTGTTTACAGTGCATTTCATTTACGATTTTCAATTCTCCACAATGAGCTTCCAGCGCCAGCTTCGCTTGGACCAATACTAAAGAAACTGGATGCCGGTTAGTTCTTTCATTATATTTCTACTGACGGATACGAAAGTGTTTGAAAAACAAACAAAAAACCATTATATATATATTGTTCCTTAAAAAAATAATTTTTTTGTTGAATATGCCATTTTAATGTTACATAATAGTTATTCACTTTGACCAAAAACTGGACCGAAAAAAAATGTCCTGAAAAATTGTAATTTAAAGCAAATAAAGCAAAAAATACCTAAATTGTCTGTCAGACACTGGTTTTTGGTTAACATTAACCGTTTCTGTCTTTTTATAAGTGTAATAATTATATTTGTTGATTTTTTTTTTCTACAGAAGTGATTAACTATATTAAAACTGCAATCTGATTTTATTCCTTATTTTTCATGTTTTTGATGGACAGTACATCTTTAAATCCTCCATTCTTTATAGCCAGTGAAAATAGATATTGAAAAAAATAAAAATTGATAGAAATACATCTTTTTAACTAAATTCTATTCACTTTTAATACACAATATTTTTATATATATTTAAGGCCTCGAAAGATCATCAAAGTGGAAGAAATATTTACCTGGATCTGAAAGCAGATTGTTGTTTGTGGTTGCCGATAGCTGTATCTCATCGCCTATTTTACAGGTTTGTTTAAGGGAATCTTCTTTTATAGTCCATCGAGTCTGATGATGACTAGGTGAGTAACTGTAGGTGTTTCAGCCGTACATGCAGATCCCTTTCTGTTGTGGAAGAATCTTTTGCAATGAGTATAGCGATGACAAAAATTGTCTTTAAGGGGAAGGGCCCAATGGAAACCTAAAAGATGCCAGAAACGCATGTTTTCACCAGCTTTCCATTCTTCAGGAATAACCATCTTCTAAAGACATTTTGTGGACACGATCTGTACTAATTTTGTATTTCGTTGAGTGTTAATAAATACATACTGTATCATATATATATGATAACAAACACTTAAAAAATTTAAAAAACAAATTTTCCGTATATGTATGTGATGCGTTTATATTTTTATATTAGTTTTTATGTATTAAATAAATGATATTTAAAACCAATTTTACACCCAGAATCCCCCTTTAAATTATTAATGACTATAATAACTTATGTTACATGCTTATATTTGTATTTATTTATTTAATCACACACTTGTTTACAGACCAGCTAATTCTGGCTTAGGAGTGAACAAATATATAAAATAGCAATTAAAATAAACAAAGATAAAACATCAAACAAAATAACTTTAAACAGTCTTAAACACCGAAAAAAATAAAAAAGAACGATAAAGTAAGCAAAGGACTAAACATTCTTTTTTTAAATATATATATATGTTGACTGTCTACAGGTTTTAGAGGAAGACCAATTACATGTACAGTTGTCAGATGCCATGAGATCATATCTTGATAGCCATGTCTTAGTGAACAAAGAGTTGATGCAGGTAAAAGGCATTATTGTTTGTCAATCCATATGCCACGAAAGTTTCACTGAAAACTCTGTAAAAAGGTTCTGGTGGAACTCCAACTTCTTGTCTAAATGTCACTGAATTTACAATAATAAAGATCAGACTTTATTACCTATATTTCCAAACATTGATTGATATTAGCTCGATCTACGCTATCAAACTAGTTTAACAAAAAAAGTGTTATGTGCCCAAATATGGTAGTGATAAGACATCACATCAAGTTTGATAGTGTAGACAGAGCTGTTGTTTACTAAAAGTTGATCAAACTCTATGCTTCCATAGGTAACAATTCCCCAACAAGTTGCCTGGTTCCGCAAGGACTTCACAGGCAAGAACCTGCAAGAGAACATTGAATCTGGTAGAATCTTTGAAGGATTGATTCACTTTTTGATAGCGCATGTGTCAGAAGAACTTGGAACCAGTTTAGATTCACTCATCTTAAGTTGCTCCCCCAAAAGAATTGAGGCCTTTACAAGAGGTATTTGTTGATACTTTACTGATTACCGCATGTTTTTTTCTATTTCTTATTGTACCTGTTAATATGATTATGTCAGAAATATTGGATAACTTGTTTATAAGCTTTGGCAGAAAGAACTAGCACAGCCATCATCATTTTTAGATTTTCTATCTCATTCAATGCTACAGCTACAGTATCTGCTTTCTTTCTTGCTTTATCATTTGATCCAATTTGATTACTTAAACATATCTTGTCATGTTGTCTTCATTTGACATTGTTGACATAATTTTTCACTCTTCATAAGCACATTGGTCTCTACCATTTATGATTTATGTTTTTTAGAAGATTTTCCAGATGAACCAACTAGCAAGATCAACGGATTAAAGATTAAGATAAATACGATGGACTTCAATTTCGGTTACACCTTCAGTTATGCATCTGGACATGGCCAACGGATGCAAAGACGATCTTCTGCACCTGATCTCAGCCAACTTGCTGAATACGAGCATGAACAAGTCCATCAAAAACCAGTGTTCTCACCAAACAAGGAAACTCTACAGTACATGGAAGCAAGGAATCGTTTCATATGGACAATATCAAAGGTGGTTGGTGTCTTTGATGGTGGGTGTGGTTGGAAGTTGTATGTATCACCAGAAGCCATCAATGATGTCACCGAAGCTCTGATAAGTGGTGATACATCTTCTGAAGAATTGGAAGATTTTCCAGTTTTGCAGAAATATCTACAATATTTTGCAGGAGTTTTTCTTAGTTTTCATAATGAGAATCATAAAACTGGTGAAGCAAAATCTTTATTGGATGCTTGTGGTAACAGTTACTCTTACATCTTTGGAAGAGTAGACAGTGACACTTTTCAGGAGACTGTTAAAGAAGATCTGAACAAAGTATTAGAGAATGGAAAATGGCAGCAAACTCTGGATATACTAGACCTTCTGATACACTTTCAAAACATTGACTCTAGTGATTTGGTGACATTACGCGACTATGTCTTAATAGGTCTTCATGTCGACTCTCGCAGCTTGGATGTTACGGCATCAAAGAGGTACTTGATGCAGGTTCAGAATCATGATCTTCTAGTGAACTCGGTGCTTACTTCTCTTTCATACTATTCCTCTGGTGACTGTCTGGAGTTGCTAGAACACTGCTTTTTTCAGTTGTCTCCAGACTCTCCACATGTGCAATTAGTTCAGCAGAAATATAAAGAGATGCAATTGTATAGTAAGGTATGAAACATCTTCCTCTGTCTACACTATCAAACTTTATGTTAATAAAAAATGTGATGTGCCTATATATGGACATGATGATGTCATATCACTACCGTATTTGGCCACATCACACTTTTTTTTGTCAAACTAGTTTGATAGTGTAGACAGAGCTTAACTAATTATTAATTTGAATGATAGGCAGCATATATGTTGTGATAGCTTAATAGCAACTATGCACATTTTCAAAATATTCATAGTTTCATTTTAGTTGTGTGGATTTTATCGGTAAAGTTCAAGCATGCTCACATGTCTGAATATTTTCTACTCTGTTTCAGATTTCAGAATATGCAAAGTCCTTCAATCCACGGTCATGTGACATAGTCACAAAAGAAGAAAGCGAAGATTTATGGAATGATTTGGTTAGCTACAAGCGATGGCAGTATATAGCGGAGCAATCATATGCAAAGCCAAAACAAGTCTTGGCAGTTATTTTGTCATGTCACGAATATGAAACTGCTCTCACTTGGGCTGATCTTCACAACTCAAGTGTAATATTAAAACAGGTTGGAATAGAATAATATTTTGTTTAAAAGGAGATATTAAAAATAATAATATTAATTTCCTATGAACTTATTTAGAATTTGAGGTTATTTAACAAGACAGAATGAAAAGATTCCAAGGCGTGAATAAAAGTCACAGATGCCTGCTTTAAATCCTGATTACATAAGTGGTTTACATTTATCGTAAATTATTATTTCTTTTATAGTTGATTGAGAAGAAATACTTAGTATCACTGCTTAAGGAAAGTCATCCAAATATCAAAATATACCAGGTAAATGATGTTATCATTGTATATAAATAATATGATAATACAGTATTATCCTAATATTTAGTAATTCAATAATATTGGATCCATGGTGAAAAGCTTTTTTGCAACATTTCATGTTTGTAAACCATTGTAAAATAGACACCACTGTGATCTAATTTCTTTGTGATTTTTTTTTTTATAAATATGATATTTATAAATTCTATTTTATATTGGCTCCATGGCTTTTATGCAACATTTTCATGTTAATTGTTTGAAGGTTTGCATGGCGATATCAAATGTTGATATAAGATATAAAGTTCTGAAAAGAACTGTTGAGTTTCTTGACGTTTCGATCAATATGCTTTGATCGTCCATTTCATGTTTTTACAAATTTTAAAATAGACACACTGGAATCTAATTTCTTTGTAATTTATTTTATCACTTGACCAGATTCTTGAGAGCACCAATGACAAACAGTACTGCTTTTCTCTGTGCAAATCTCTTCTGGAGACATCTGGTGTTAGCTTACATGGAATCCTATCTATTGTACAGTTTGTTACAACACACCTTGCAGACCACATTCCATCCAAACAGCTTCAAGAATTCAACGCAACAACGATTGGTGTTAATGTAAGAGAAAGATCTATAAAATCTTCCCTAATCTATAATTTCTTATAATTAAATGTATCCTACAAAAAAATCAAGGTTTAATGCACAATTCTCAACAACTTCACAAAAGACTCGGAAACCACAATATATGATTCAAATGACACTTTACAAATCTGTACAGTAAACTATGTGGAATTAGCATTAAATTTCTCTTTCTTTGGTTTGCCAAATCATTGTAGACAATATTATAATTTAATATCTTTGCTATACACTTAGTTGAAAGCTTAGGGTCAAAGGTCACAAAATTCATTTGATTTGATGTTCTTTGGAACATGGAAATTTAGTTAATTAATTGTGACACTATTTTTGCAATGGCTCAGCTGCAGTGAGTCTATTACTTATGCATTTGTCTTTTGTACTGTAGATGTTACTTTGTATGCCATCCGTAACACAGGCTGGATATGAACATCTGATGAGCAAGCCACTGTTAATACTGGAGCAGTTGATTATGAATTCCAATGTAAGACTGCACCTGACAGGTCGTGGGCGACCCATATTGATTTTTATTATTTTTTCATTATGTACATATTTTATTTCAATTTGTTTTTGTTCATGAATGTTGTCTGGTGTGCGTGTTCATATGTATATGGTATTCAAACTTTGGTACTATTAAACATTGTAATTGTGAATGAATAAAGATGTTGTGCTGTTCCAACCGATTTACCATTGGTTATTTCAAAAGTCCCAACATGGAAAGGGGATTCTTTCCAAACCATTGAGAAAACTATGCGACTATTTTGCCTATAGTTTGCAGAACCTATTTTTTAATTTTTCAATTATTATTTATTTATACTGGGTGATTTCTTCAGTTGATGAATGAGCTCCCAGAGGGCCCAGTTATGATGAGTGGCTGTGATGTACTAGTACACCGGGGTAACCCCCTACTCTTCTCGAAAGATGTACTATGAAGTGGATGTGTACACTGGACCTACGGTTTATAGTCCTTATCCGAGATGACTCGTTCCACTCTCTTAACCGCTCGGCCACTCATTAAATAGAAAGTGAAGCACGGTTGCAAGGGTTTTTTTGTGTACTCAAAACATTAGAAACTCACACGATTATTCAAAGAGATGGCGAGTAATTTTTTTTTTTTTTTATGTGCATTCATCTTTATAGCTTGTAGTTGCTAGCAATGTAATGTCTGTTTTGACTGGACATCTTGATAGTCAACCAGATATGACCTGTTGGAAGAACGAGATTGATCAGCTAGTCTCAAAATATGCCAGAGAGGCACTTGTTATCAATACAATTGCACAAACATGGGGTAATTAAAAATTTATTTTACCCAATTCTCACTGTTCCCCTAAATTTGTTCAGTAGTGTGTAAGCTGTTTGTTTTTTCCACAAAAGAGGCAAATACAATGAGATAAGAAGGCTCATTTACCATCATTGCCATTGCTGGCTTTAGTTTGAAAAGGGCACCCATACTGCAGCTACGCGCTAGTGACCAGTGCTATACAAATTACAACATTGACTACATTATGAGAATCAGCTTATTTATATATATTTCTATAGATGACTGCTATATGGAAGATGAACCTGTACAATGTACAATACCCGATGATCCAGAGACAAGCTCTATGATGGATGAAATGAAAGACGACTTGATTCACCAACTACCCTCTTCACCACCAAAGAAAGAAGACTGGGTTAAAGACATGGATGTAACGTTTTGCATGGTTTGCAAAACTGAGAAATTTAGTATGGTAAGTTTTAACTCTAAAAGTCTTGATAGGATAATTAATTTTTTTCTACGCACGAACAATGAGTAGAGAAGGCAAACTGTAATGCTTGTTTCCCACTGGGGTGCAACGTAAGAACGTAATTGTAGCACAAGTGATTTTACCAATCACAAGTGATGGATTATTCAAACTCGCTTTACATCCTTAGTGGGAACCGAGCTTTAGTATGAATCCTCATGATTATAAATTGTGAGCATTGTGTTCTTGTAGGAAGAATGGAAGTTTTTTTATGACCATAATATATAATATGGAATTTGTATATCCACATAGTTATAGCAAGGCAATCAGACATCAGGACACTGAGCTTGCCTTGCCAATATAGGACTCGTAACAGTCCTTTGATCTTATGTCTGGCTGCGACAAATACCAACAGTTAGTGTACTGTGTACATATTCTCTGCAGTGCATGGTGTCTGTTAAGTGGTAGATAAACTGTTTGAACGCCAGATCAGCATCGTGATTGCCTTGGTTATAGCCCATTAAATTATGTATTATCTTATAGTTCAATAGAAGACATCATTGTCGCCGTTGTGGACGAGTAGTCTGCTGGCGCTGTTCACAGCTTCAAGCAATTGTCAAAGGTTACGGTGAAGTTCCTGTGCGAATATGCGACGATTGTTATCGTCATTTCATTATGCCAAGAAGGTAATATTTGGACCATAGACTTAGCAGTTGGTTAATACTATTATGTAAAATGTGCTTTGAAAACCCCTTCAGCTCAATTCAATCTATTTGTTCATAATTGTGATTTTAGAATTGATATTTTAAATAAATGTTTTTTTAGAATCTCTGTCAGACCAGACATGTCTCCACGAAGGATGTCAGGTATAGTATATTTTATTACAAATATTGTACAGATATTTTTGTTAGATTATTATTAAAGTTTCTAAGATATTTTATCAGGTGACCTCTACTGTGACCTGTGAACTTTTTGTAGACCCTGGATGTTATCTAATATCCTCAAACATTAGTTAAATGTTAATTAAGGATTTTTACTGACCATCAATATATCAATATTAGTAATTTATTTTAGAGCCTACATTTTATTTTTTAAATCTCCATTTTAACATCTATTCGTAGGTTCCAGTTTAAGGCCAGGTAGTGATCGCAGAACAAGTCGTACACCATCCCCTAGTCCTAGAAGCACTACCCCACTGCTGTTACCTCGTGCTGGAGCAACGCATTTCAAGCTAAAGCACGATTCAGCTTATAACAAGACAGTCCGCGACGAGTTCTGCTACGACCAGGTTAATAATTAGTGATTTATATTGGATTTTTTTATTTATTTTTTTTTTGCCATTATTGCTATGTTATTTTACCATTGTTATTATTTAAGTATAAGATGCTTGTTTTTTTTCTGTCTTTGGATATAAAAATGAAAAAAGGTTAATACTTAGATGTTGAAATAGATCACTTTTATACTGTATATATCTCTTTGATATTATCGATTTACAGTGTTTGAGCAAAATACATAAATATTTGATTTCCTATTTCAGGCACCAAGTACATCACTTTGTATTTCCATACTTGACCTACATACTGACCCCAGTGAATGCGGAGTCTTGGTTCTTGAACTATGTCAAAGTTTGTCCGAGAATTTACGACCGTTGAAACCTGGCGTACCAAACCCAGAGATTGACTACAACTTACTAATAAGGTAATAAATCTACAAATAATTGATTATGATGTTTCAAATAGTAAGATTTAAAGCTCTGTCTACACTATCAAATGCACAAATATGGTAGTGATATCCAATCATCATGTCCATATATGGGCACATCACATTTTTTTGATAGTGTAGACAGAGCTTTACACCTAAATGCTATATTTCTAAATTGTTGCCATACAGTGTAAAACATGTTAAAAGTTCTCCATATGATCAGATGCCTATGGCTAACACTGTTTACATGTTTTATACCTTATTTGAAAAATACCTTACATGCTTCATTCCTTATATGGTTCATTCCTTGTATGGTTCATACCATATATGGTGCACTCCTTATATGGTTCATACCATATATGGTTCATGCATTGGTTCATACCATATATGATTCATACCTTATATGGTTCATACCATATATGGTTCATACCTTATATGGTTCATCTTAGTTCATACCTTATATGGTTCATACCTTATATGGTTCATACCTTAGTTCATACCATATATGGTTCATACCTTATATGGTTCATACCTTAGTTCATACCTTATATGGTTCATACCTTGTATGGTTCATACCTTATATGGTTCATACCTTTATGGTTCATACCTTAGTTCATACCTTGTATGGTTCTAAATACCACACTTAGTATGCATGTTTAAAATCTTTCATTTTTATTGCAGCATGATTAAAACCCTTTTATTTGATGCCAAGTTAAAGTTCATGAAGGCAGAAGCTATCCACAAGATCGAGCAGTGTGATACATATATCAGTCTGGTTGATCTGCTGTCCAACTTTGTCACTGCCAACTGTCTAGACATTCCAAGTATTCAACAGTTAACAAAGCCTGATACTGCAAGGTTAGGCACAGAAATGTGATATATAATGATCTATAAATTCTATAAATGCAGGTTCAAATTTTTGTAAACATTTTGAGAATTTTTCCCATACAAAGTTTCCCATTCGAAAATCAAACTGTAGTGCATGCCGTTTATAACTGTTCTAGCTACTCCATGTTCAAATTTTAAAACATTTTTTGAATGGCCTAGCTTCCAGGCCTTCAGCTTCATTCGCCAATGATTTTGGGTATATAAATTTAAAAAATATTTATTTGAGAACAGTAAATGTATTATAAACATAATGAATGAATTTGTTGCATATAGGGAATATTTTGTTTGATTTACTGCTCTATTTAACTTACCTTGTAGTCCAGGAGTATTAGACTTTGAGGTAGAAATAAATATGCTAAAGCTGAATTTTTCAGGATAGGTCCCTAATGTTGTCTGAAACAACATACTAAAAGTCCCCGGGTTTCCCCGTTGTGCTTCTACCCGATTGGGCCATTTTTCAAAATGGCGGCCATCTTAAAATTATTTACCATATGTTGACAACCAGTAGGTGTAAGTAAACAATCTTGGTGTCAAAATACTCAGAAGACCCATATTTATATTCACTGTAATGGAAAAGTTTAACAAAAAATGGTCAGAAATGCCTGTTTTGACCTTTGACCCTAAATTTGGATTATCTCAATATCTCATCAACGACTGGCCGTAGAGACGTCAAAGTTGTCCCAAATTATTCAGAATGCCCAACTTTCTATTCACTTTAATGAAAGAAAAATACCAAATTCCTTTAGAAACCTTCTATTTTGACCTTTGAACTATTGACCTAGACATATTTTAATTTTATAGACATCTTGGTGATCGATAGGAGTACACAAGCGAAATTGGTGTCAAAATACTCAGAAGACCCACATTTATATTCACTGTAATGGAAAAGTTTAACAAAAAATGGTCGGAAATGCCTGTTTTGACCTTTGACCATAAATTTGGATTATCTCAATATCTCATCAACGACTGGCCGTAGGGACTTCAAAGTTGTCCCAAATTATTCAGAATGCCCAACTTTCTATTCACTTTAATGAAAGAAAAATACCAAATTCCTTTAGAAACCTTCTATTTTGACCTTTGAACCATTGATCTGGTCATATTTTATACCAAAATTGTATAGAAATCTTGGTGATCGATAGGAATAGGAATTTGGTGTCAAAATACTCCAAAACACCCATGTTTCTGTTTACTCTTATAGAAATAATGTACTGAATGCGATTGAAAGTGTTTTGACATTTGACCCTAATAATTACATTTTAATGAGAATTAGTCTATTTCGTGCCTAGCTTACCTGTATAAACCGACAATAGCCCGTGCTCTCCAGAGGGAGGGCTTAGATGCAAAAAGTTAAATTTAAGTTGACATAAAGATAGACAGAATCTAACAATTCATCAGTATGGCCATTGCCATGAGAGGTAAAATTCATTCCAAATTGCTCAGATGCTAAACAGACAAACCAAGCCCCAATTTTAAACTATATATATATGATACATTTTACTGTCTGTTTGGGCTTTAGCCTGTTTTCACTTCTTTTATTCATTAGTAACCAAACAAATTTTATTATTTATTTATTATTTAAGGTTAGAAATTAGTCCTCCAAAAAATGCCACGCCTTCTCTATATGGCTAATGTCCATGTTTAAACTTTGGAGCTACACCAATTCTGAAATGTTTCCTCTTCGGCAGTGTCATTTAATATATAGCAGAGACCACTACTGGTTGATTTTACACACACTTATTGGTAAAATTGGTTTTTTTTTTCAATTGAGCTGCACTATTACATTTCTTTGTGTATATAGGTCTGGAGTACATAATTCATCTTATAACATTTTTTAAATTGTCTAAAACTGCACACTGTACATAGTCACCCACCCAACCATTTAAGTTGGGCATTCTGAATAATTTGGGACAACTTTGAAGTCTCTACGGCCAGTCGTTGATGAGATATTGAGATAATCCAAATTTAGGGTCAAAGTTCAAAACATGCATTTCCGGTCATTTTTTAAAAAACTTTTCCATTATAGTGAATATAAATATGGGTCTTCTGAGTATTTTGACACCAATTTCGCTTATGCAGTCCTATCGATCACCAAGATGTCTATAAAATTAAAATATGCTTAGGTCAATAGTTCAAAGGTCAGAATAGAAGGTTTTTAAAGGAATTTAGTGTTTTTCTTTCATTAGAGTGAATAGAAAGTTGGGCATTCTGAATAATTTGGGACAATTTTGAACTCTCTACGGCCAGTCGTTGATAAGATATTGAGATAATCCAAATTGATGGTCAAAGGTCAAAACAGGCATTTCCGGTCATTTTTTTAAAAACTTCTCCATTACAGTGAATATAAATATTGGTCTTCTGAGTATTTTGACACCAAAATTGTTTACTTACACCTACTGGTTGTCAAAATATGGTAAATAATTGTTAAGATGGCCGCCATTTTGAAAAATGGCCCAATCAGGTTGAAGCACAACAGGGAAACCCGGGGACTTTTGGTATGTTGTTCCAGACAACATTGGGGACCTATCCTGAAAAATTCAGCTTTAGCATATTTATTTCTACCTTTGGCCCTTTTTTTGTCTAATACTCCTGGACTATTGCTCTAACTTTTATATGTAGTGACTGACAATAAATATTTTTAAACATTTAAATTTTCAGGCTGATCCGTGACAGATTGTTAGAGAGTGAGAGGTTGAATCTTGCCATGGAAGTGTCAACAAAGTGCAGGCTAGACACTGGGGCTGTGTGGGCCTCTTGGGGCATGAGCTGTCTGAGGTCTGGCGATTATGAAGGAGCTAAAGAGAAGTTTAAAAGAGTTTTAAAAGTAACAAAAATGAGATTAAACCTACCTATGTTAGAGCTATAATGATAATATATAATAGTTCATTCTTATATGGAGCATAATATAATGAAATCTCTCAATGCACTGCACATTATTACCACGGTTATTTTTTGGGTCAAACACGTATGGAAACATACTCCCATAATAATGCAGCTAGTAATCAGCGCAAAGTTGTGTCTTGATCTAACCAGTTTATACTGTACAATGTGTGTAGATTTGTTTTCCATTCTGTTGTTTCTACCGAGATAGGTATCTTTCCAAACTACTGCCATTATGGTTGGTTCTTTTTGTCTAGCAAATAGGTTTGAGAGTTACGTTTTCATTTCAGACCATCGATGACAAGAATAGCCTCCATCCTCCGTCTAAACTGCTTTCAGATATTCTTCAATTCCTGCAGTCTGTCAACACTGAGGCTGTTTCGGTGAGTTTGATCTATTATGTCTTTGAAATTTACTATCTACTGTTGTCACATGCAGGAGGAATACTGTATACCGATATTTGATAGCTCCATATGTAACTACATACACATGCCTATATATGGACAATGATGTCATCACTACCATATTTGAGCACATCACACTTGTTTTGTCAAATTTATTTGATAGTGCAGACAGAGCTTTACTCATTTGATATTTGACCCATTTATCTGCCGTACCCCGGTATTGTGAAAATAAAATCTTTCTTTCTTATTCATTCAGGTTCAGGAAATCAGCAAGTCATCTCCAAGCTATATTAGAGAGTATTTTGCTGATCCGAAACAGGTAAATACAATATGTTATATAAAAATAAAAAAATAAAATATATTACATTAGGGCTTGGTCATAGTGTTGCATCTATATTTCGCCTTGTTCGTTTCATAACGTTTCACTTTAATAGGGGTGTCCCAAAGGAGGGTTCTACCGTATATGAATAGCACATTACATGCTTACAATGTCATGATTAAGGATCTTATTCTTATTGTGTAACAAAAATGGTGTTCTTTTTCGATTTGTTTTTCTAGATAACATCTATTGTTGAGCAGATGTACCGTGCACCAACTGAGCAGTGCAAATGGTATATAGAGACTTTTGGTACACATCTACTGATGGTGGAGTTCTATATGAAGCATGATTACCTACCCAAAGCACTACTTTATATCATTGCTAAAGTAAGGTCATAAGGATGTATCTGGGTTCATGCAGTCATTGAAAACCGGGAGTTAAAATATTTCCCAAGCCGGGAAAGTTATTGAAAATTTGGACCTACGGTTTAAAGTCCTTATCCGTGAAGACTCGTTCTAACACAAGAACCATGGAGCAAGTGAGACTTGAACCCTTGCCGATGTTATGGCTACGTAATTACGGTTCCACTGTCTTAACGGCTAGGCCACTCACTCAAATTAACTCTTGAGAAACTGTATGCACCCTGTGTATTCCATTTTGGTTCTTTTACTTGTTCATCTATTTTTTTTTTCCAATTTTGGATAAACAGAAAATTTAAAGTATTTCAAACATAAAACATATTTGAATAGTATCATAATGAAATAGATGATAAACATTTAAAAGAACATGAAATTAATATTAATTTAATTATGTTAAAGAAAAGTTAAAAGTTCAGTGTTATTACTTAAAGGGCAAACTTAATCATATGACAGATAAGACAACAATTTTATGAAGTTTAATATACTATAATTTACAGAAATGTGATCCATCCGTATTCATAGAGGGTATCATCATTACATGCGTTAAAGAGGGCGGTATTTATAAACTCCACGAGCAGATGATGTTGGTTGACTCGAGTCTTAATATGTGGTCCAAGTACCTGACAGCAACATGCCGATATTTGTCCAGCAAACGATATATGCATGTACTGTATCAATTCCAGGTTTTTATGAAGGTAAAGTGAATGCCTCTGAATCTGGTTAATGCATTGAAATGATACTTTTACACAGATCCTTCTGAGTAATACACGTTTTGTTGTATTTGCCATCAAATGTATCAATTCACTGTTCCCCAAAGCTTCACTACCAGAGCATCTGAATCTGCTTAATGCATTGAAATAATACTTTTACACAGATCCTTCTGAGTAATACACATTTTGTTGTATTCGCCATCAAATGTATATCAATTCACTGTTCCTTAAAGCTCCACTACCAGAGCCTCTAAATCTGCTTAAGTACATTGAAATTATACTTTCACACAGATCCTTCTGAGTAATACACGTTTTGTTGTATTTTCCGTCAAATGTATATCAATTCATTGTTCCCCAATGCTCCACTACCAGAGCATCTGAATCCGCTTAAGTACATTGAAATGATACTTTTTTACAGATCCTTCTGAGTAATACACGTTTTTTTGTATTCGCCATCAAATGTGTATCAATTCACTGTTCCCCAAAGCTCCACTACCAGAGCCTCTAAATCTCCTTATAAAGTACATTGAAATGATACTTTTACGCAGATCCTTCTGAGTAATACACGTTTTGTTGTATTCGCCATCAAATGTATATCAATTCAATTTGGGCATGACCACCATATTTGCGCACATTACACTAATTCGATAGTGTAGACAGAGCTTTACATTTGCACAGTGCATTGAAATGATCCTTTGGAGTAAAATCTTTTTTTCCCCGTATATATCATGACCACCATACAATTTGCAAGAGCTATATACTTTAGACTTAATAAGCATGTCGTCAAAATTTTGTTGTTAGATGTGGGCAAATGGGGTAGTAAAATAGAAAATAAAATCAACAAATAACTACTAGCCCGAATGAATAATGACAGAAATAACTTGCACTTCAGGATTATGTTCGGGCATCGATGACTTGTATTCGGTTTTTCCAAGACCATGTGAAATCATATGCTGATTTATTTGAACGACTACACTATCTGGACACAGCAAAACACCATTTGAAGATGGTCAGTGATTCAAGAGGGTCATCACCTGGACATCAGATGTCCCTGTCAGCGTCAGATGTTGCAAAGTAAGTCAGTGGTGTGTAGATGAATGACACACCTACTTTTATTCAAATAGTAAATCATGGACGGATGCTAGGCCGGGAAGCTAGGCTATTAAAAAAGCAGTGCTCCAACTTTAGATGTGGAGTAGAACAGTTATAGATGCCTCGCATAACAAGTTGATTTCCGAACACTACAAGTCAACAACATTGTATGGCAGAAATTCAGAGAGAAAGCTGAACGTGCATTAGAGCGTGTTTTTTGTTAGATAGAGCTAATTCCAAATGACACGTGATGTGTAATTGACCAATCAAATTACAAGAATACAATCGGGTGCATTATAATAGTTCATATAATTTTTTTTCCAGGCACATAAAAACAATTGAGATGCAACTAGAAGTCACGAAGTGTCTCCATCAAGTGGAACAATCTGAAATCTCAAATATGCTCTCAAATGCCTCTAAACAAACCGTTGCTACACTGTTTGGAGGCAAGAAGGAAAAAGAACAAGTAGCATATATGGTGTGTATCTTAAGGGGTAGATAGCATTTTTGGGGTGGAAAAAAGGAGCCATTTAGGGGTTGGTGATTTGCCTAGGGTGTCATTAGGAGCTATACAGTAGATATATAAGGAATGTTGTAAATTATTTAAAATGTATTAATTGAAAATGTTCCAGTAGTTTGTCATGAGAGAAGATATCAGGCAAAAATTCTAGACCCAGATAACCATAAATAATGGTGACCCTTTCAAACACTATTTCTCTCTTGCTGGAAACAATGGTCGGTGATGATAGTAATAATGATGATATTCATTTCTTATTCCAACACAGATGTTAATGATAGGACTTGATATGGATCGAAGCTTTAACCTTGGCTACAAGATTATTCAGGTAATAGTTGTAGTAGTTGCCAAAGACCGCTTTTGGTATGATTCTAGGAGTTTATTATACGTATTATTTTAATATCACTTCTTACAAAATACAAATTTAACAGCACGATATCATGATCGCAAACTTTGACGTAATGAATTCATATTGTAAATCATTTGAAGTTCTATAACTGATACAGTACTGATCAGCCATGACTGTCCCTCAGTTGATTTTATGATAAACCTAAAAATCAGAATAGTGACATAAAAAGGTTAGTTAGCTATATTACTATTTACCTTGAATTTCGGTAGTTAGAGTAGTTAGTTACAGTAGTTAAAGTAGGTACAGTAGTTAGCTACAATTAGTTAGTTAAAGTAGGTAGTTACAGTAGGTAGTTACAGTATTAGTTAGAGTAGTTAGTTACAGTTAGTTAGTTTACAGTTAGTTACAGTAGGTAGTTAGTTACAGTTAAAGTAGGTAGTTTTAGAGTAGTTAGTTAGTTACAAAGGTAGGTAGTTAGTTGCAGTTAAATTAGGTAGTTTTAGAGTAGGTAGTTAGTTACAGTAGTTAAGGTAGTTAGTTAGTTACAGTTAAAGTAGGTAGTTTTAGAGTAGTTAGTTACAGTAGTTAAAGTAGGTAGTTAGAGTAGTTGTTACAGTTAGTTGTTACAACTTACAACAGTTAAAGTAAGGAGTTAGTTACAGAAGCTAAAGTAGGTAGAGTTAGTTTTAGAGTAGTAGTAACTACAGTAGTTAGATAGTCAGATATATTAGTTAGGTAGTTACAGTAGTTACAGTAGTTAGTTAGGTAGTTACAGTAGTTAGTTAGATAGTTACAGTAGTTAGTCAGACAGATTAGTTAGATAGTTACAGTAGTTAGATAGTTAGTTAGTTAGGTAGTTACAGTAGTTAGATAGTTACAGTAGTTAGATAGTCAAATAGATTAGTTAGGTAGTTACAGTAGTTAGATAGTAAGTTAGGTAGTTACAGTAGTTAAATAGTTACAGTAGTTAGATAGTCAAATAGATTAGTTAGGTAGTTACAGTAGTTAGATAGTTAGTTAGGTAGTTACAGTAGCTAGATAGTTAGTTAGATAGTTACAGTAGTTAGATAGTCAGATAGATTAGTTGGGTAGTTACAGTAGTTAGTTAGGTAGTTACAGTAGTTAGTTAGGTAGTTACAATAGTTAGTTAGATAGTTACAGTAGTTAGATAGTCAGATAGATTAGTTAGATAGTTACAGTAGTTAGATAGTTACTTAGATAGTTACAGTAGTTAGTTCAGACATTGTGTTACCATTCCTACTGCTAATTGATTTTCTATACAATGTAAATCCCATAGATTTATCGTCTCTCCGCCTTACTCGTGTTCACCCGTGTTGGTCAAGCTCTGTCAGAGAAGCGCAAGGTGAAAGAGACAGGGGCATTTATGGAGAAGCTTCGTAACAATAAATACTGTGATGCAGACACTGGCGATAGTGTTCTCAGTGCTTGCGTCAAGATTGTTGTATCTGATCCACAGTTTGTTAAGGAAACGGAATACCTTGTAAAACTGATGAAGAAGTATACAAACCAGGTATGTGGTGGTTGTGAATAGAATGAAATTTAACTTTATTTGTACTGTAGCTTCCTATCCTATCATTCAGGTCTATTGATTGCCAAGTGTCCACTCAATCAAAACAGATCATTGATCCTATACACAAAGGATTTTTTTTCACACCTGCTCCAATCCGGCTCTAGTCCGGCTCCAGTTTGTTTGCATGAAGCGGGTATGTGCATATCAAGTACAAAGATTGAAGCATTGCCACATGGAGCATTGTGCCACAGTGGAAATAATTTTGACCATTGGTCTTGTCTTGGTCTTGCTACCCTGAATGCATTCCATACGGTTTTTTAATGTTATTTTGTTTTGAATTCGAATAAAATGAAATGAAACGAACAATCTTATTTGCCTGATCAGTGTAGGTGTGAATTATGCTTAATACCATATTTATGAGTATGTCCTATCCAGTTTTAATGAAGGCCATTTATTTACGATCCTATGGAATCTTACCTTGTTCCCTTACATAACATTAAACTGATACCTGATCTATTATAAATTTTTATTTATAATTTTTATTTTTATTGCTCTCTATAGATAAGTGCTTATATATTATGTGGCAAACTCAAGTCAGCGTATTTAATAGCTGTAAAGTCGGAAAGTGTGGATGACGTCAAACGCATTGCAGCTGCAGCACATGAAACGAATCAGGCCGCTGTTAAATCTATTTGCGATAAGTGGCTCGCATCAAAGGGAATAAAATGATAAATATAAATCATAATACATATGACAGTACTACTTTTTTTACTATTATTATAATTGTGTTCATAAATTTGATTTAATTTTTTTATTGTAGCTTGAATGAGCTTTGAACTTACAAAATCAGAATGTCACTTACAAAATCAAAATGTCACTTACAAAATTAGAATGTCACTTGCAAAATTAGAATGTCATTTGCAAAATCAAAATGTCACTTACAACATTAGAATGTCACTTGCAAAATCAGAATGTCACTTGCAAAATCAGAATGTCACTTGCAAAATCAGAATGTCACTTGCAAAATCAGAATGTCACTTACAACATTAGAATGTCACTTACAACATTAGAATGTCACTTACAAAATCAGAATGTCATTTACAACATTAGAATGTTACTTGCAAAATCAGAATGTCACTTTCAAAATCAGAATGTCACTTACAAAATCAGAATTTCACTTACAACATTAGAATGTCATTTGCAAAATCAGAATGTCACTTGCAAAATCAAAATGTAACTTGCAAAATCAGAATGTCACTTACAAAATCAGAATGTCACTTACAACATTAGAATGTCACTTGCAAAATCAGAATGTCACTGGCAAAATCAGAATGTCACTTACAAAATCAGAATGTCACTTACAACATTAGAATGTCACTTGCGTAATCAGAATGTCACTTGCAAAATCAGAATGTAACTTATAAAATTAGAATGTCACTTACAAAATCAGAATGTCACTTGCGTAATCAGAATGTCACTTGCGTAATCAGAATGTCACTTGCGTAATCAGAATGTCACTTGCGTAATCAGAATGTCACTTGCGTAATCAGAATGTCACTTGCGTAATCAGAATGTCACTTACGTAATCAGAATGTCACTTACAACATTAGAATGTCACTTGCGTAATCAGAATGTCACTTGCGTAATCAGAATATCACTTGCGTAATCATAATGTCACTTACGTAAGCATAATGTCACTTGCAAAATCACAATGTCACTTGCGTAATCATAATGGCATGAAATCATAATGGCACGAAATCATAATGGCACTTAGGAATTCACAATATGCTACTTACAAAATCAGAATATCACGAAATCAGAATTTCACTTCAAAACCGAATTTAATATATAAAACGGAATTTCACTACAGTACAAAACATATTCATGTTATCTTTCAAACTAAAGCCACACAATAGGTTGAAATGACATTTAAACAATGAACTAATTAAGATGATGTACTAAACAACTGTTAAATTAGTATATTGAATATTGCCAAGATTATTTTGTATTATATATAATAAATAAATTAATATATATTATTCACCAAAAGTGTTTTTGAAACAAATCTATGAAATATACATTGTCATACATGTCATCTCTGGATATGAGGTGCTTTCGATTTCACGACGACCTAGTACTTATGACATCATATGGCGGTAGTATTCCCATACGTTTGTTTTATTCGGTACAACCAACATACCAAGGATTACCCATAAAGCTAAAAAAAGTTTATTTCTAGTGGTAGGCCTACGTTGAGTTTGGTTTGGCAATTTGGTCGATTTTGTATACTTTTTTTGGATTACGGTCATCGCTAAAAAGAACCCAAATCGATTATTTGGACAAATTCGGACCTAATGTGTAATTTACATGAGTCTTAGGTCGTAGAAAATCGAAAGCGAAGTCGAAATATTGATTCCTCGGGTGAATCGGAGAATTGGAATTTGGTATAAAGTGTTGAGTTGACTTCGAATTCGGCAAACTGGATCGATGGGCACCGACTTGGTTGAGTCTAATTGTAGTGTCTCGCGCTATTATAAAAACAAACAAACAATATCATCATCATAAAATTCTTTCTATGATGTTAACCCAGTTTGTTCGTCGCCACAACCAGCTACCGAATTCGTCGCCACAACCAGCTACCGAATTCGTCGCCACCGCCAGCTACCGAATTCGTCGTCACAACCAGCTACAAGCAAAAAATACCCGCATGCTGGTAGCCGGATAGAACATCGTGATATTTGAGAAATTGGTGTAGTATTTAAAACTCTGTCTAGTACAATATCAAACAAGTGTGATGTGCCGAAATATGGTAGTAATATGACATCATCGTGGACACGATTTTTTGTTACATAAAGTTTGATAATGAAACGTACACTATAAAAGTAGTTTGAAAAAAAATGTGATATGCCCAAATCATGGAGGTCCCCAAATATTGTAGTGATATGACGTCATCATGTCCATATGGACACGTCACACTTTTGTTGTCAATACTGTAGGCAGAGCTTAAATCTAAAACCCGTCAACACTAACTCCGGATTCAGTACAAAACGTATTCATTTGCAATTTGGGTTTCCATCATAAATGGAGTCAAAATTCCATTTAGCTTTTTTTTTATTGTATTAGTAGTGACCGCATAACCTCTATTCAAATTGTATGCAAATAACACATAGCATATGTATGTTAATTTGTCTGCTTGCTGGTCGTAAACAATACAAGCTCGACACTTCATGGATAGAATGGGAATTATATAAACGGATTCTAAAATGTATTTCAAGAAAAAATAGTAAATTCTGACGATGAACTGTTGCATTCGTTTGAAGAATTCGGAATATTTGTATTCGTAATGGAAATTATCTTATCGAAACTCGACAGATTTCTAGCCAATGGCTCAGCCCTATGGATATACCTGAAAGAATGTGGATTTTATCGAGAGACCATCGAGTATCGAGGAACCAAATAAGATCAAGTAAGTAGGCCTAATACATATTTTTGTTTAGATTTACTCAAAAGGTTTCGTTAATGTAATATACGCCTGGTTCAAATTCGTCATCGCTTGTATAACAGCTACTACTCGTTGTCCACGAGAGGTAACCGCAATTATTGTGTCGGTTTTTGTTCATTTTTTTACCTTTACCCATTTTCTTTCCAGGCATTTTTCCCTTTCCTTTACCACCAACCTTCTTTGACCCTGTTTTACCAGAAGAGGGTTTTTTCATTGACTTATTTTTCGTACTAGACATTGGAGACTTAGGGGACTTTTTTGTAGAAGACGGTGACTTATTTTTCTTTGACCCTGAATGTTGATCTTTCTTCGATGGTGAGGACTTATTTTTTTTCGAAGACGGTGACTTGTTTTTGGAACTTTCCGTTTTGTTTTTCTTTGGAGACGATGGTTCCTTTTTCTTCGTCTTTTGCGACTCTTTCTGCTTTTTTGATGATTTATCTTTTTTTGACTTTTGTTTATCTTGCTGGGGCATGTCGCCACCAAGCAAAGGTAAATTCTCATATATAGGGTCAAATCCTCCGCCTCCTCCTCTGCCGCCGCCAACGATGTCGCCGACGATACCGCCAACACCACCACCACCACCAAAGTCGTCATCATCAGATGAAAATTGATCGCTAGTAAAATCGTCGCTATACGACGAGTCTTGCTGCTGTTGATGTTGGGCTTGTAGAAGTGCCGCGTCGTCTCCGGTTGTGTCGTCGTTTTTACCAGCGTCTTTGTCGAATAGAAAACCCCATGCGTCTGCTTTCGGATTACCCGTCTTGCTAGCATTGGCTATTGATGTTTGTAAATACCGCAAACAGAAGACAATAATAAACTATAAAATAATTAATTACAGTAATATTTTAAAATGTTACGAATGTTATAATACACTAGGCCTAAAAAAGCTCAGTTACTACGTTATCGACAGAAAACTTTTATGGAACTGGATTGGGCTAATTTAAAATTGCAAGAGGTTAAAGAAAAGCAATGATTTAAATGTAACAGTTAACGGTAAGAGAGTGTAAAGAATGTGCATATATGACTTAATTTGCTTAGGTAAACGTCTGGGGTTTTGCTGTGTCCTAACTACGTCAGTTGTACGTTCCTTACCTGCAGTCCAAAAACAGATAATCCCACTGTTCCGATATTCTTCAATTTTATGCTGAAATAGTCAATCAATTTATCTCTGCAACCTACTGGATAAATTGTAATATCTGCGGGAAATCGATAATTGAAGTGCAAGTCGCTTTTCGTCACGTGATGATGTATACATGCGCGTGTCATCTTCGCTACGCAGCAGCTAAATGGCACGTCATCATTTAGGTAGTATCCCGTTGTCATTTTGCTATTCAATTTGACAGAAAAGTAGAAACCAAAAGATTAAGTGATATCACGATATTCAAATGGTATTTGTTTGCAAACTGTGAATTTAGCATGAAAAGTTTTCCAAACTGCAGAAAACATAGTCATTTACAGAAGTTAGGCCATGCACCAGTCTTGACAAACTAGATTGCAGAAGTTAGGCCATGCACCAGTCTTGACAAACTAGTTTACAAGAGACCATGTACCAGTCTTGACAAACTATAGTTTGTAGAAGTTAGACCATGTACCAGTCTTGACAAACTAGTTTGCAGAAGTTAGGCCATGTACCAGTCTTGACAAACTAGTTTGCAGAAGTTAAGCCATGTACTGTACCAGTCTTGACAAACTAGTTTGCAGAAGTTAGGCCATGTACCAGTCTTGACAAACTAGATTGCAGAAGTTAGGCCATGCACCAGTCTTGACAAACTAGTTTGCAGAAGTTAGGCCATGCACCAGTCATGACAAACTAGATTGTAGAAGTTAGGTCATGTACCAGTCTTGACAAACTAGTTTGCATAAGTTAGGCCATCACCAGTCTTGACAAACTAGTTTGCAGAAGTTAGGCCATCGCCAGTCTTGGCAAACTAGTTTGCATAAGTTAGGCCATCACCAGTCTTGACAAACTAGTTTCCAAGAGACTATGTACCAGTCTTGACAAACTATAGTTTGTAGAAGTTAGACCATGTATCGGTTTTGAAAAACTGGTTTGCTGAGGTTTTGGAACAACATTACAGTCACGAAAGTTGGATAGCATTATTAGGTTAAAATTTGTATTTTAATTTAAGGAGTAAGTAAAGTAGATAAAGTTAAAACTTGTATTAGTCACCACCGGTGCTGATCTTTACCTTTGTATCTCCTTGTCATCTATATCTAAAAACTGCGTACTAATCCATTGCGTACTAAACCAATCTTCATATCCATTATTTCCACAACATTCAAACTCCATTTGTAAACCATCGATTTCATATTTGAAAGTGATGTTGTCCTAAAACGTAAACACATGATTAATCAACATACATAGTATTTGTACCGTTTACTAATCCTAAAGTTTCGGTTCAATCATCAATGTTAAATTGGCATCTGCGTATAGTGATTATTATTGTTATCAGTGGATCGTCATCATCCTTATCGATTCATTGACAATCAAAATAGCTATTCATATTAATTTTCAGTTAGTTCTAGGCCTAGGCTAGTTCTTACCTTGTATTTCATCATACCGTTCCACAATCCATCGTTAATCGAGTGCGAGAGTTTGGCCCGGTGTGAGAAACACATACACCCGGCTGTTAACACGCAAATATCAAGTACAAACAATATTATCACCAGAGGAAATAGCAACATTTCGTATCTGTGCAGTCGCCGATGATCTGAGATATCTTGACAAATCTTACCGCACACCAGATCAAGTAGTACAACGAGAGAACCGACGATTATTAGAACTTTGGGAAGCATGGAGCTGTCGTATCCTTCTATTAGATTTATCTGTTGTAGTAACAATAGCATTTGATATTACGTTATGTAGGCCTAGGCATATATTTAAATAACAAAAATAAATGGGTCTAGGCCTAGGCCTAATGGAATGGAATTAAATAAAAGCGAGGAAAAAGCGTACTTTACAAACGTGTCATGCACTGCTTTTGTCAAATTAATGCTCACGGCACCTTAGGAAAATAGCCTAAAATCTATTTTGATTAGCTTTATAATCCGACTTACCTTTGCTTGAACGTGCAAGCTAATAAATGTACCGAGAGAAACTAAAACAATACCACATATGACACAAGCCCACGATACAAACTGAAGAATTGTTGCGAGTTTTTGACGACGATCTACACTAAAATATATAGCCAAAAATGCCATTTTAAAAAGTATTTATTAATGTTTAATAACATAAATGAAATTTTTCTAGCCTAGCCGCGCTTAGGCCTATTGCAAACATCGTGTGTGCTACTTCATTTGAATTTAGCGCGTAAATTTCGAACGCGTTTTATTAAAGCGCGTGCGATTAAAAACATGCGCAATTCCTTCCTATATAAGGCCGTGTTTCCGCAGGCAAAATAAAATTATCGGTTAATTTTTTAACCAATAAAGTGCGCATGATCAGTTATTACCAAACAAGCTGATGCCCAATGACAACCTTCAGTTCAGGTCAAATGTTAAAAGTTATCGCATTTATCCGATAATTATCTGATTTGAATGAGGGAATTATCGGTTAATTTTTCTCGAGTGGAATCGGTTAAACCCCGTTTACACGGGAAGTTTATTGGTTAGTTTTCATCGGTTAATTAGACACGGCCTAAGATAATGTCATCTGAAATTGTTTTCACACAATGATGTTAAACCGTTTGCCTCTGATGTTCTTTATACAAAACATTTATATGATTAATACATAAAGAAGAAAAACGTATTGATTTTGAATGTAACCGTTTAATATTATCGAAATATTTGACTATATTGTATTATACGAAAAATTACGGTATTATGGAAATTGTAAAATAGTCTACATCTTCTCATACATAATAACAATAGACTTTTAATAATTATATTTATTTAAAATGTTTTCGGTGGTGTATTCAGCAGTATAAAATATATCATAGCCTAACAATCTACATTGCACAATCATATAATTATTTAACAGTATCTTTAAGTTTGATGCTCAACATTTAACATTGTATCGTTTGACTGGGGTTAGAACTATCTTCTTCGTATTTAATTGCGGATAAAATGATTGCCAAAAAGAGTATTTTCCTCCTTTCATCAACCACAAGAAAATGGATGGAAATGGACTACCTTTCAAACTTGTCCCGAAAAATATCCCTTTATCCGATTAATTTTCTTGCCCAAGCAACTATAGGCCTAAAGGCAATTCTACAGCATAAATTGGTGTTTGAACCTATTTCTATAACTAGAATCATATAAATATATTTGTATTAGTACAAAACATGATCTTTTGCCAAGTTAATAAATCTCGAAATCGTCATGGCCTTTTCGCTATAATTGGTAAAAAGTCCTTTTGTGAAAACGACACACTTTTACTAGGCCTATTCTTATGGCCTAAATTATTCGACGTTTTACCCCTAATCATTGGAAACCGTATACTGCCGTTTGGAACCATCTCTGGCATACGAGTAGTTGAATTTCTTTTAGAACCCAATAAAGGCATTCCTGAGGTATTTGTACGCCTAGCGAATGCTTGCTTATTTGGTAAAGTTCTTTCTCTTATAACTCCAAGGTTCGTAGCTTCAATTACTCTGTTCTCTTCTGCTACCTTATCTATGGCGGCATCGGCTGGTTCACGATTTTTGATGGCAACTCCGTTAGCTAACATAAGTTTATGATGTTTTTTGTTCTTCTTATTTTTGTCATTCGCTCCCGTTATATTTCCTAAAAAGCTACGTAATTCCAAGATATCCAATCTATGTTTCCTCATCAAGTTAGTGTACGAACGATTTAGTTGGCAAACTTTGTGTTTTAACTCCGTTTGTTGCGTCACTTTGTTGCAATTCACAAGAACTTCGGCCTCCTTCGACGATTTCTTGTTCCGTTTACGTAATTGTTGTCTATACGGTAACATCCATGAATCGTCTGCCATTTTGATGACTCGTTGGTGTAGCCGCTCTTTTTGGGCCGAACTTCTATTTATAAATGTGTGTAGCCATAGTCTTTTCTCCACTTCCATGCTGTTATTTCAACCATGTTAGTTTCTTTCACGGTCAGTTTACGGAAGATTATTCATTTTCTAAGTAATGGCTAATCATTGCAGCCCCTATTTCCAAAGGGCTAATAAATACTAAATAATTCAACAAACTTCAACCTTGATTTAAAGCTATTGTTTTGCAAGTTTCTGTGAGCAGTGTAATTACTGGTTTTCTTTCACATAATGGGTATAATGTATGTATTCGGCTGCATTTTAAACTAAGTTATTGTAAACTTTAGTTGTTTAAAGACACAGGTCGATTAGAAGTACAACTAATACAGTGGAAAATCGATAGACAAAAAAACAATAGGTCTTTGAAAGGGGATTTAATGTGTCGCTTCACCTATAACCAAGCAACGGATAAAGATCGATTAGGTTGTTACGTAGGCCTACAACACGACGGAAGTCGGACGATAGAGAATTACGGAGATGTTGATGAAAATACGTCTAAACGATGTTGCTAGCTGTTACTTTTAGCTTTGAAAGCGTGCAGCTAAATAGATATGAAATACTGTATAAAACTGAGACAACAATATTGTAATAGTTGTCTCATTATATACACACGACAATGGTTTTTAGATCATGAATTCTGACCATTTTTTTTGTTCGCCGCGATAGCCATATCCAGGATTGGCTTCACTGTGTTCTTTTACCTACACATTATTTATTACACGGCTGCGGTGGTCTATTATTCAAGTAGAATCATAACCCGTCGCCGGCGATCATCAAGTGATGGATTCTGCTCTTGTTTGGTGTGATGCGTTTCTACGATTTTACAGAGACACCCATTGACAACTTGTAATAACATAAAACATTTTTATTGCTTTTCTACGTAAAACAATTAAAATAACATAAAAACGTCCAATATAAACATCCAAATATACTAATCGGTGATCAAATCAATATGTACATACTCATTTTGTTTTAAAAAATTATTCTTTCTGAACATAACTTTCATGGTAGTCCTATACGTAAATAACATTAACATACTTAGAATACAGAATAAAAGGCCTCTTTGTTAACCTAGTCAACTATAGGTTGACTGGGTTAACCGTTACTATATGTAGTAACGTTGTGGGCGGACATGATAAGCAAGTAGCAGATAGTTTGGCATTTATCTATACTGGCACAGCTATAGCACACACTTGGCAGTAACCATTGTGGATATTCCTATTTCAATGAATACTGTAAAATAATTACAGTGGTATTGTACAGAGTTTTGTAGAATCTGTAATTTTCTGTGTTTTTGGCTTTTGGTGTCTTGATTTCAACTGATTGTATTTAATAATATAGCTGTAATTGACATACATTTTACAACATGGTCCAATTAAGGAGTTGAAAGACAATAGGCTTTGGATTCACACACTGTCAGCACACTGTCAGGTTATTGTTTTCTCTCAACCAATCAAATTATACAATATACCTTGATCAAGAAATAGTATTTATAAATGAAAGAAATAGCATGTTAGGGCTGTTTTAACTCTAAATTTAACCTTGAAAATCAGTTTTAACCGCACTTTTTGGCCCAATAGTGGTGAATTGTTTAGTAAAAGTTAGTAAGTAGTATTATTAAGTATTTATTTATCAACAATTTGGCAAATAGTCCCAGTAGTATTATTAGTTAGTATCATCTGAGTTTATACTTATACCATTTGATTGGTTAATTACTGTTACACATGCCGTTCAATATTAGTTCCACTCAATTTAAAAGTGATATGTAATGGTGATATACAATGGTACTATTGCACGTTTAGCATTTTGTAAACATTTTGAGAAGTCTGTGCACAACTCAAGGCTGTGACTGATTTGGTTTAAAATACCAACAGGTAATAATGTGTGCCAATTACAGTATAACTGTTTTACTAAGCGGCCAAAAGCTGAGCACTGCATTTTTTAATCAGCGGATTAAATGAATAAAAGTTGACTTTAGAACAGTAGGTTTTTCTATTTGCTAAATGGTGAGAATATTTCATGAGTTGAAAAGTTTACTATTCTGCATTTAATAGAACAGTCAATCTTTCAAGTCATGCAATATTCTCACCATTCAACTCTTAAACAATCGTTATTTGTATACTATCGTCTCTCTTCAGAAACGCCTCTTTATCCAAGTTCTAATATTCCCCCTTCTCATACTTTTCACGAAGCATATCATCAAACAGACGCAGATGAAAATCATGATCATACCCTGCACGGATACATTGTCAATTATTGATACAGATCGATCTTTGGCATGGAAAACTTGATCTAACGTAATGTCTTTAAAGTGATCAATGTTTTCTAGATCATTTGCGTGCACACGAATAACCCTTCCTTCTAAATCTACTCCGATATTTCCATCCCTCGACAAAAATTCCATGTATTTATCCACCGACAAGAAGTAACGGAAAAACATGGTAAGGCAAGCGGCTGCTATTCCAGACATGTGAGATAAACAACCACCTGTAAATTTAAATATTTATATGAGTTATGAATATTTATGTAAACTTATGTATATGTTGAATATGCAATAGCCAATATAACATTCTGTAATTCTTGCCCATTTTCAGGCCATCTCCATCAATGTAAAAGCAAATTCATTATTAGGTAAACATCTAGTATAGGATGGGCAAATAATATTTTTCTTGAATGCATATCAGTAGATCTAATTTCAGAAATTTACCTGTATTTGGTAGAACTATTTCTTTCAATAATTTTCTTCCTGTGAATTTTGAAGTAATTTCAGCTGGTTTAACCCCTCTTCTGTAAAAAAAACAAAAATGTAATAGTCATAGCCATTTATATTTAGAAACCTAGGATATTCATTCTTATTAAGACTATCAAATCAAATAATTGAATAAGCATCGCTAGAAATTACTAGCAGAGTTCTCAACTTGATATAATTAATATTAGTAGTCTTAATAAAAAATTGAAGAAGTTTGTTGTGTGTCACTTGGTGGTTCATGAAAGTCTGACCTGTTCTGTAGTATTTGTGAACCTTGTACACTTACCTAATATCTCCATTGTCAAATTCTTGTACAATGATATCCTGATGTTCATTTTGGATGCTCTGTTCTTTATTGTCACCTCCAAACATCTCGCGTTGAACATGCTCATCCTTATCACTGTCTTCTTCATCTTCTTCACTTTCATCATTTATCTTATAGCAACCGCTTTCAGATTGCCATGATAAAACTAGCTGTAGCCATTTTGGGTTCAGAAACTGATAAAATCCTGCATGGCCACATATGGCAACTGAAACATATACATAATGGTAATATGAAAATGGAATGAAACAGGAGGTTGCACTATTAAGTGGCTCATCACAATCGCACCATTTATCCATTGGAGCACCTGTCAGTAAAGCCAACCACACAAGCTCCAGTCAACAGTATAATCTGCAGCCACCCAAGCCCCAGCCAACCACATAAGCTGCAGCCACCCACCGCTGTAGACACCTATCCAAGCCTCTAGCCAACCACATAAGCTACAGCCAAACAACCGAAGGTGCAACCACCCAAGCCAACCACACAAGCTCCAGTCAACAGTATCATCTGCAGCCACCCAAGCCCCAGCCAACCACATAAGCTGCAGACACCCACCGCTGCAGACACCCATCCAAGCCTCTAGCCAACCACATAAGCTACAGCCAAACAACCGAAGGTGCAACCACCCAAGCCAACCACACAAGCTCCAGTCAACAGTATCATCTGCAGCCACCCAAGCCCCAGCCAACCACATAAGCTGCAGCCACCCACCGCTGCAGACACCCATCCAAGCCTCTAGCCAACCACATAAGCTACAGCCAAACAACTGAAGGTGCAACCACCCAAGCCAACCACATAAGCTCCAGTCAACAATATAATCTGCAGCCACCCAAGCCCCAGCCAACCACATAAGCTGCAGCCACCCACCGCTGCAGACACCCATCCAAGCCTCTAGCCAACCACATAAGCTACAGCCAAACAACTGAAGGTGCAACCACCGAAGCCAACCACATAAGCTGCAGCCAAACAACTGAGGGTGCAACTACCCAAGCCAACCACATAAGCTGCAGCCACACCACCCAAGCCCCAGCCAACCACCCAAGGCACAGCTAAACACCTTTTTACTCCTGTGTTTTATGTGATAAAGCTTTCCTACAAACACTCCCAAAAACCCTTTTGTCAAACTATGCGAATATCTTACTTTGTTCCATGAATAAATCTTTGTCATCGTCCGGAAATGTATCCATTTCTGCTAGTTGCTTAGCTTCGTGGTATATTAATGTACATATTCTTTCATAAAGCCTGTCAATACTATACAACCCAACTTCTGCTGCTTTATCTGCTATTTTATACATACAGTTGGCCTGTAAACAAATGTAATCACACTCTAATGCACAGTTCTCAACTATGTGCCCAAAAGCTTTAAAAATATTGGATATGGATTGAAATAACATTGCAAAATGCACTTATGCATATTACCCTTTCCCATTCAATCTTTGTCCCAAGGGATACAACCACCGACATAATTGTTAAGAAATAAATTGTAAATTGCTGGAAATCACAATATTTTTAATTGTCAATGGCTGACTTCTGTCGTAAACGACAATGTCAATTAGTCTTACATTTATCTGAATGATGACTAAAGCACCTTTGGCTGATCCCAACATTGACCAAGGGCTTCTCTCGTCCAGTGCCCACCTTAACCAGAGGAGAGGCATAATCCAATATGTCTGAGGCAGATACTAGATGCAGGGGCTGCCATAAGAGTCAGCAGTGCTGATTTCAAATGCCTAATGGGACCCCAGCTCCATATACAGCACCCTGTATTCCCAGATGGTCTCCCATCCAAGCTCTAACCTGGCCCAACGTTGCTTAACTTTGGTGATCTGACAAGAACTGGTGTTTCAACGTGGTAAGGCCACGTTTTAATAGTATTAAAAGTATATTAATCATTTTCATTATGGATTGCTGGAAGGTTTCATTAGCGAGGCAAAGATTATTTACCTCCGCCAAAGAGGTATATGTAATCGATCGCGTGTGTCTGTTTGCAGGATTACTCAAAAAGTTATTCTTGTCTGAAAAATAAATAAATCTGAAAATACAGATAGATATGTGGTCAAGGACCACTCCATTAAATTTTGGAGGCAATCCTGACCACGGTCCCAATTCTGAACCCCTTTTTAGTATTATTTTCAGACATGCTAGTTAAAAGATAGGAAAGAATTTCCAAAAGCCGGAGAGCAGTCTTGAAGTAACAAGTAAACTGAAATTGCATTTTCTCAAACTACTTAAAAAAAACTTCATTTTTGTACAAGAGGCAAGAGTTATAATTTGTGATTTGTAATTTGAAAACATAATTTGATTTAATGTACAGGTTTTTTGATATGAGTAGTTTCAAAAAACCTATTTAGTTTGTTTTTGGCGTTCCTGTTCTATTGTTAGTCAACTGGTTACATAACCTTTACACCAAACTCTCATACACATGCTTGTAGTGAAATTAGCCTACATCACACACATCATTAAGACACACGAATATATATATATACACTTTTCCGGAGAAATCTTATATAGGAGAATTATACATTAGGTGGAGGTATGCACTCTCGGAGTTATTTATTTATGTGTTTGTAAAATTCATTACATTTTATGTAGTCATTATATAACGAGTAACTGAACAGAAATTACCTTTTCTGCAATCAGTAAAAACAGGGCTTGGTGAGTAGTAGTATAGCCTGATGTATCTGGCATTGTGAGAAAGTGCCAACACTCATTAGTGAAAGTACAAGGTTCAAACATTTCTGATCCAAGGAGATTTGATACACATTTATCACTTAGTTCTTCTGTAAAATCTGCTGGGAATTCAAATTATTTAATACTTGAAAATTATTACCCATTATTAGTAAACAAATTATTTATTTACAGGTGTGCAGATCAATTTCTGAATGGCTAAGCCTAGATTTGTGTGCTTAAAAATGTAAGATTGTTCTGAGTTAAATTATGAAGAATTTTTTATATAAAATACCTGTATACTGTAAGACAAAAATTGTAATAAAATTCATGTTCTTTTAAATTTAAAGATGTATTGTCTCCAAAAACATTAACAAAATTAATTTTAAATAAGCTTGTTTTAATAAAGTTAATCACTTCTGCACAAAAAATATGTTTTCACTTATAAAAAGACAAAACAAACAGTTCAATTCAACCAAAAACCGATTCTAATTTGACGATTTCTTGCTTTAAATTATAAATTTTTCAGGTAAATATATATTTTTTTTCAATCCAATTTTTGGGTATAATAATCAACTATTATAGAACATCCAAATGGCATACAGTATTCAACAAAACAATTATTTTTTAAGGGGGACAATATATTTTTAAAATGATCCTTCATATCCAATATAAATGCTGCATGCAGATGATGTTACTGTTATACTGTATGATACCTACCATCAATACCTCTTTCCTTTTTTGGTGAAAAACCAGGCTGAATTTCTCTAAACATATACTTGATTTGAAATGGTGTATCGATCACACGTAGAAACGATTTTGTATAAGCTGGATCTCGGCCCAACGTGTATCCCAGAGCCTTTCTGTTGATGAGGCCAGTCTTCTTTCGTAAATTGTTGAGGGAGTTCATAATTGTATTATGTACGTGTGGTAGATTTCCTTCTGCGTATGAATCTTGTACCGATGCAAGCTGACCTTTAAAAGTAAAAAATAAAATGTATGTTTATAAAATATAACTGTACTCCTCTCTGCTGGGATTAATATTTTAACACAGGTTTTTCCAAAACTCTTGTTGTCATTTTTAGTTAGTGATTTTGCTGTAAGTGCCTATCACTTTTTTCAGTTATTTGTTTGACACAAGCGGTCAATTAGTAGAACTTTTAAAAGCATATCATTGTTCATGCGCATGTATGTAAACATGTTAGCTAGGCCCAGACAAGGCGTAATTGAGGCTGCCCTGGCAGGCAGCCAAGCTGCAGTTTGTGAGGCGCTCTACCTTCAACCATCCTGAGGCTAAAAATACAGTCTACGTTTATCATCCGATGCTGATCGTCAAGGAAGTATAAAAGCCGTGTTAGAGCAGCATTAACATCTTGAATACCAGCAGAATTATCTGCAGCATTGAATTTGGTCAAGAATGATAAAATAATCGCCATAAAATGAAGTAAAAAATACCGCGACATCTTTTTCATGATGCGTCGTGCTGCTCGCTGCCACAAAAACGATCGTAAAATCATTGGAGCGAAACCATCATCAAAACAAGGTCAAGAAGTGTCATGTTTTTGAAGCACCCATGCGTAACGATCAAAACAAAAGTTTCTTGACACTGCCTATCGCTGGCTGGACGGTACTCAGCATGTATTTTGCTACTAGTACTACTGTAATACTATATACTAGTTGTATAATAAATTCCAAAATAATGATATTTCATTACTGTATAAATAGTTCGATGTCCTAAAAAATTTGTAAGAACTCTTAATTAAATTTCGTCTGGCTGCATTTACAAAAGAAAAAAATACAGTGTAAAATTAAATATGCAGTGATATTTTATATATACGCAAACCTACTGCAATTATAATATTTATTATTATTAATGATTAATTAATATTTAAATATTAATTAAAATTTTCGCTTCATTTCATTATCTTGATTCAAATAATTGAGTAGGCATTTTTGTATAATATAACAATATAACATATAAATTATAATAATGACATTACTCAGATCGGTTGCATAAATAAAATTTTAAAAGGACGTTTTAGAAGATAAATGTATACAACGATATTGTATTATTATTGCTATTATTAGTATTGGAAGGAAGTCAGTTTTATTTAATACAAATTGACTAGAAGAAAGCATGATTATGTTGATGATATAAGATAAGATATTAATAATGATTGTTAATAAAACATTTTTCCCTCTTCCCGTATTCCTCAAAATGAGTATTACACTTTATATTTATACCTCCATCATTACAGTATTGTAAAATGTGACATTTTTTAACAATGTAAAGTCTTACGAGTACCCACGTGATTACTTCTCTTTCTTGTAGTAGTAACTATTTCACAAAACCTGCTGTGGTTGACAATCACTCTAGTAGATGTTAATGCAATGCAGAAAGTCTATGTTCAGCACAAAGCAAAATATTTTTTTATTAGATCCTTTAAAGAGGTCAAAAATTGTCCAATCAGGAAGCGTATATCATGACTGACCCCTATAAAACTGTACGCTTTGCACGGAATCGCACGTAGTGTCAACCTACTCCAAGAGAAGGCGTACGTTAGTGACAAAATACTATTGTTGTAGAATGTCTTTTGTTGGCAAAATTGTCTAGAAATCTGTTGTTTGTAAGCCAAATGGCTGTATGACTTGTTCATTAAGTATTTTCGACTTTACAGATGTCGTGACCCGTTTGTTTTAGGCGGTGTAGTTCATTGACAGTGAAGGTTTTGTTTGTGAGTATTTTCTGTCGACGACGATGGTACAAGTGAACAAGGGCAGAGGAGAGATACAGAAAGGCCAGATCCAACTCCAAGAATTGGCCAATTATTTTCACAAAAACAAAGACAATTTCAGTGGTTTAACCTTCAACATTCACTGAAATGTTGAAATTTATTACACAGAGACTTCGTGCTCAATCTCTAAATGAAATACAGCCATTTGTCTTAAATGTGAAGGTAAGATTTGGCAAAAGTCAAATAGTTTACTGTACTACCAAATAAATAGGCCTATCAGTATTTTACTATAAATAAAATATTGAATTCAACACCTTCAATATTTTATAGTAATATGTATGATCCATGCTTTAATAATATTATATAAATATTATAATAATGGGCCTAGGCCCTGGCTGGCCTAGATTGACTAGAATGATAGGCATTAACATTCAATTAAAAAAAGGTGATTATTTCATTAAATCCTTAAAATGTATAGCCTTACTAACTCCGTGCTGCAACTACTTATTTCACTCCATCATATCACATAATAATATTTAATATGACAGTTTCCTGAAAGTTCGGTATTTACATATTATATTAATACAGAAAAATATTTTTCTTTTTTCATGTTGCATCATCTCAAATACATTACATATTATTAACGACACATATATTCACCAACCAGTAACCCGTACACCAACACACTAAAAAAACAAGGTATGCTATCCAATTATAGAGCTGCACGGCTAACTGCGTGCCAAGTTTACCTAGATAAACCGACATACACCTTTACTCTCTGTTAAAGAGAATTACAACTTTAGTATTTGGATCGAAACACCCCTGCAACCCTGGTGAAGTGTTATATTTTGTAGGTCTCCTTGGCATTAATTTTATTCAGCAATCTGTTTCTTTTCTAGCAATTCTCTAGAAACTAGATTGGAAGTGTTGACATACGGTAACAAACGGATGACATTCACCTCTTAAAAATATTGTGTGTTCCCCTCAAAATTATATTATTTAACAGAACAATATGTGGTTATATACTAATTCGCATGGGATGAGTAAGTATAATAAAAGCGCACTCTTCCCTGATAAAAGTTATCAAATTACTTTAAAAAAAAACAGAATTGTAAAGAATAAAATTTGGAACTATTTACACCCATACACAAAGTATTCCTCCCTTTTTTTGTGTTTATCCTTAAAATTCTTGAAAGTGTTTTGCTTATCGTGTGCCAAATGTGAGCATGTATCATTCAGGGGTTTCGGATGAGATACGTAAAATTATGGTATCAATTTAGTAGCATTAATAACTGTATAGATAGTGTCTATTCCATGTTGCAATCCAAAGATTATTTATGTAATTCTATACCTACTGTGCCAACGGATAGGCCTGATCAAACTTTGGGGTTATTCAGAACAAAAGTGTTTGTTGTGTATTTAAATATAATGAACTTTACATTTATCTCTTTGTTAATCAAATAGACAGGTATAGACTTGTCTTTGAACTTGTTTTCTTCGTTTAGTAGATTTCCGATTCCATGTATATACACTAATGTACATAGTACCAATTAACTTAGCACATTTTAATGACCATATTTTGTATATTGGATTATTGTAATAGGAAAAAAAATAAGAATTTTAGACCTGTTTGGCAAGTTGTTTACCTACTATAAGGGGGCGTAGGAGGCAGCGAGGGTTGGTTGTTTCGACGTTACAATCAATCATGCATTCCTGGAGCCTTGATGCACGCCTCAAGTTGTTACTTGAAATTCTCCAAATCAAGACGACTTCTGGTGGCAAAACTGATATCTTATTATCTATTTAAGTAGAAGGCTTTGGGCACCATACTACTAAATTTAGTTTAAATACTACTAACTAACGTGTTATCAGGCTACAGTAATTTTAAAGTTTTTCCGGAATCCATTATTGATTATCAGATAAGGGTGTTTTGTTTTCAAAAATGGAATTAGTGATTGGACAGTAACAGCTGAATGGTCCTAAAATTGGACAAAGAAGGCAATTATAAATATTTATATCTATTTAAATTAAAATTAAGGTAGTTGCTAATTTAGAGTAGTTTGACAAATTTAAAAAAAAAAGAAAAAATGACCTGAAATAAGCTTTGATTATGATTACAATCAAAGCTGTTATAAATTATAACAGCTTTGGTGCCATATCCTTAAAACTTTGATGTATAAATTCATGGTTCAAAAAAGAGACATTTAATTTAAACCACTGCAGCAGTACAGGAAAATGCTGCATTTATAATGATAGTATCTTATTCTTTGATTGAGTAACAGAAGAAATCTTCTTTGTCCAAAATTAATTCCATTGTGTTTCATGATAGCAGAACCAGTGTATTTAAGAAATGATGTGTTTTCAGTTCTAGTCTAATTTGATACATTATACCACCAGTGAGCCTTTCTCCAAGCTGACTATGCAATGCATTCAGGCAGCAAATTAAATATTGAATGTAAGGTCATGGTAAATTTAGATTTTTGATATATAATTGATTACATAAGGTCACAGAGTTTACAGTAGGCCTACTGTACTTTCTGCTACTTTCCACTATTCTAACCGGCACAATATTCCACTGTTATTAGGGCATTATATTCCACTGTTAATAGGGCATTATATTCCACTGTTTATTAAGATCACGATTATCCACTGTTTATATTAGGTCCTCACGATATTTTCTTTTGTTAACAGTAGATCATGATATTTCACTATTAGGTCATATTCCACTGTTTATGATATTCCACTGTTAGAGGTCATTATATTTCACTTTATCAAATTAAATCTTTATTCGTTCCATATATAAAAAGTGTACATGGAAAAATTGTTTCCTCGACAGAAAATATGGTACAACATTCACAATTACATCATACTTGAACAAAATTACAATTAAAAGATAAATTAACTGTAAGTCATTATATTGCAGTCTTTAATTGGTCATGATATTCCACTATTATTAGAACCGTCGTTATATTCCACTGTTTATTAGGTCAATATATTCTATTGTTTATTAGGTCATTATATTCCACTGTTTACTATAGGTCATTATATTCCACTGTTTACTATAGGTCATTATATTCCAATGTTTATTACAGTAGATCATTATATAATATTCCACTCTGTGATTCTGTTGTTTATTAGGCCATTATTATATTCCATTGTTTATTGGGTCCTTATATATATTCCACTGTTTATTAGGCCACAGTATTCCACTGTTTATTACTGTGGGTCATAATTTTACACTATTCAACAGCCCATGACTATTTAATAGGCCACAATATTCCAAATATAACGGGCTACAATATTCCAACTATTTAACACTAACAGGCCGTGCAATATTCCAACTATTTAACAGCAACAGACTAACAGCTCAACAGATACCATTATTACCAATTTAATATTGTAGCAAAACTGCTCAATACAGTAACGGTTATGGTCAATAAATTAGATTAAATGAATCAATCACAAAAGCCCCGCCCATCCCGATTTAAATTCTGGATCAACCAGTAAACAAAATGAAGCATACTTAAAATAATTATATATTTAACCTTAAAATAAAGCAAGGCTCATGTTATATTTTTATGAAATAATACAGTAACTTTATGTATATCATTTTTAACTGGTATTGTTTACACATTAATTTGATGTATTTTCAAAATATGGAAAGCTGATACTATAGTGCGAAAATAATTTTACATTCTCTTTCAGGAAGTGAATTCTGATTCTGAAGATGAGAATAAAGAAGTTGAGTTACTATTCAAAGGTAATGTTACTTAGTTTGATCATCGATTATCTACACATTTTTCCAATCATCTTCACATTTTTAAATATTACTGATAGTAATAGTATTGATTATTTTAAAGTAATACATCAGTTATTTTTAGCCTGTCTTAATAAAAAAAAAAAGAATTAAAAATTGTTACTACAGTAAATTGATGATAAATTCTGATATAAAAAAAATGTAAAAGAATTCTAAATTAAATTGATAAACTAACGACATTACCGCCAGTAAATAAATGTAATATTTTTTCTTTCTTCTTTCTTTATTTGGCCCATATTACATAATAACATGAATCCATATTTGGGCGGTCGTTTCTTAAACTAAAGCATTTTCTAAAACATTATAATAAAAATATTTCTCTTGATTTGGATATTCCTTAAGTTAAAACTTTTTGAATGTAAAAATTGATACTCTCACTACATTTCAAAGTAGCAGTACAGTATATTTGTTTAGTCATTTCTTTTTGGGTTTTTCCTACTTTACAGTAGATTGCATCACTTGGTATTTTCCAGCTGTACTGAGAAATAATAAATTTAAAACCAGTTGGAGAATATCTACAGAACAAGCTTTTTAGTTTTAAAGGAATAAATAAATTATGTGCGAGATTAGTGTTCGTGTAGAATGACAAAAATGCAAGGAAGAAGGACCTTGAATCACGAATGACTTCACATATATCACAGAGACGAATCTCAGCACTGCTTGCTTGCAGACAGTTATCTGTGCTTTATAATTTAAATTTATATTGACTATCTGTATGTTGAAACTTAAGGTCTTTTTAATGAAGAAATTCACTTTTAAAATAAAATAGCAGTAAGAAGTCACTGCATAATGCATGAATACTCATGTAAACCGCCACTACTCCCCCCCCCCCCACCCCCCAATCTCTTATTAGATTGATTTCATCTCAGATAGCTTTTTATTTATTTCACCTTATTTATAGAGGGTGATCCTAAACAACATATTATGCTGACAATCAAGAGGCCCTCTTGATTAGTTATGATAAGTGTCTGTGTGTGACAGTGGCTGTGTGTATTAGTATACTAGTACACCGGGTAACCCCCTACTCGTCTAGAAAGATGTACTAGTGCACATGAGCTAGATGTGTACACTTGACCTACGGTTTATAGTCCTTATCCGAGAAGACTCATTCTACCACTAGAACCATGGAGCGAGTGAGGCTTGAACCCTTGCCAATGTTATTATGGCAAGCTGTTACGGTTCCACTTTCTTAACCGCTTGGCCACTCACTCGCTCACTATACTATAGGTGCTATAGGTGCATTCAAACTGTTTACAAACAGTGACACAAAAGTTGTGTTACACTAAAATGTCATTATTTTTTTTAATTTAATATTGTGCCAATTATCCTTAAGCTTGGTTCCCACTAGAACGCAATGCATGGACGTATTAAAGCCACAATGCAAGCGAATTGTCCAATCAAAAGTAATGGATTATTCCAACCGTCGCTTGTGATTGGTTAATTTGCTTTCCCTGCGGTGTACATCCTTGTGTTGTGTCCTAGCGGGAACCAAGCTTTTACACAGAGCTGCCTCCATTTTAGAGTATCAATTGAGTACTATTTTAAACTAAATGGATTCAAGATTACAAAAGTATTCTGTATTTGATCTCTATTTTCTTTACTGTCAATGCAAATACATGTTAAATTTTATAGTCTATCAATTTGCCATTTTCCACAATGACCTCATATTCTTTGAATGATTTTGTTTGATTTTCATACAATATGTTGAGCATACATAAATTACTTTAGATTCAGATTTTTAAATATATTGACATTTACGAGCTCTTTTGAATATTTTTTTTATTTTGTTGTTCGGTTTACTGAATATATTGAATGTTCGAGAGTTTCATCACTATTTTGTTAGTATAAATAGAGTAGTTTAGTAATTGTGGAAAGTACCAGATTAAAAAAATGAATTAAACGTAATACTGGTTTTCCCCACTTGTACTGTACTGTATTAACTGTACATTTCTTAATTTTTATTTATTTTAGTGTAGTAGTACAGTAGTTAATTTTTAAGTTCTCTATGCTTGACATGAGAATTTAACAATAATTAAACATTTATTAAGTGCTGCAATTTTTTTCCCAACGCAAATTATTACTACGTGCACCTTATTAATATTTGAGAATTATTGATTATTCCTGGTAAAAATAGAATTTTGAAAATACCGTAATAGTTACAGTATGGTGAATCATTGCTATTAATAATTACTACTGCTCTACACTATATATGTGTCTATTTTCCAAACGTTTTTGTTATTTTAAAGATCTGCATAATGGGTATGTATATATAATGTTGAATTTAATTATTGATTTTAAAAATATATAATAATAATATTTTACCTTTGACCTATCTTTTTTTTTTATTCACATGAGTAGAGGATGATTATTAAGAAACAAACAAGCATTTGATGTATTGCCTTTTCTTACAGATCGGAAAGTAACATCAAATAGTAACTGGCCTAGTGGAGCTGCGTTGCAGGCCAAGCAGCAGCTTCGTGTAGAAAATAGGTCGACGGAGAACATTCAAAATGAACTAGAATGCAATAGCTCTGAAGAAGAACTCTTAAACATTGAGAAATTACAAACAAACACTCACATAAATGCAAAACGAAAATGGTCACGGGTCAGCCGATGGAGCGCGAGTGGCGATAGCAGTTCAGGAGAGGAAGAGATTAAAGACTTGATAATGCCAGTTCCGCTTAAATTCAGCTCGTTGCCTCCTCAACAGATTCAGAGGATAAGATTACCCGAAAATAAAACAGCTATTTTTCTTGCAAATGTTGGACCTGCGATTGATTCTGTGTCGCCTAGGAAACGGTATAGGTCAGATGGATGCAAGCAGCGACCTAGTTTAGATTTCGAAAAGATGCAGCAGGTATTGTATGAGTAGAGTCATCTTTGATTACAACAATCATTCTTAAATAGATAATTAGTATTTCAAATGACAGTACAGTTAAAGACACACATTTTTACAGGGTACCAGGTCAAAAGCTATGTACATAAAACATGAGATCCGTATAACCTAGAATGACCTTAAATTGACCTCTAGTAGATCCTATAGCTAATGTTGCAGGATGTTTTGTTTTCCTTAATACAGCTACAGTAGCCTTTAGAAAACATTGAATGAATTCTCAATATACAGTATAAACAACATACTAATATGTAACACAAAAAATGACGATCAATTTAAGAGTAGGCCTACATAAAAATCCAGTCCTAAATCTATTACCATTTTGTGTTTACTACTACAAGTGGTTTTATGATTAACTTTCTGTTTGTGTTTGCACTGAAATGATAAATTATTGGGATGTAGCCAAAACAAATTATCAATCAATATAGTTTTTTTCCGACAAACAACCATAATTTTTACAATGCTACACATTTTTCGTTACAGTAAACAATGCCATTGTGTGGTTTTTGGGTTTAACCACCGCATTAGTATATGAATGCTATGTTTAAAGTACATACAGTTGGACCCCTCCTTTAGAACACCCCTATTAAGGGGACACTTTCTTATGAAACAAACCAGTGGCATTGTTTACATTACAGCCTACCCTATTAAAGGGTCACTTTGTTTAGGTCTGGAAGACATTCTCTTAGTAATAATAATAGTTCATTCTTATATAGCGCATATAAAAAAAACTCTCAATGCGCTGCACATTATTACTCTGGTCATCTTTTGTTGTTGATCAAACAAATGGAAATAAACTCCCATAATGTAGCTAGTAATCGGCGCAAAGTTGTGTCTTGATCTAAGAATACAAACAACGTAGAGAGAGTTTGATTTGAACCAAAATCTTACGATCAGTAATCCAACATCCAACACACTGCGCCACACGCTCTTAATAGCAGTTCTACTGTTATTAAGTCTCCATGCTTTTATTGAAATATGGTAATCCATTTGGCTCCAGATTATTTTTGCATATGAATATTATTATCTTTATTGATTATTATTTTAATTTCATTTTATTACTTCAATAGAAAACCATTGTAAGGAAGAAATGTCCTTACGGCATCAGGGCGGCAAAGACTGTACGGATTAGGGTAAGTTTATTCAGTAATATTTTAAAGATTGTGCTGTATTGATTTTACTGTGAATAACAATACTATAGTTGTTGCTTTTATATAGCAATACCAAATCTGGATATTCCTTTGTATACACTATTAAACACTACTTTACAGGGCCCCTCTCCTTTCCCATAAGTTTTACAATGGAATATGAAAGGTTTTGTTCAGCACTTCATTGGATACCATTTGTAGGCCCATCCTCCCTTCAGGCCTTGTCTTTTAAGGCGAGTGAGTGCTCACCTAACACACTCTTAAACTGCCCTTGAGGAGTGCGATTTACAACACGCCTAAATTTGGTAAACTTCTACACACGAAAATACAAACAGCACACCTACAGCACCCCTGAATGTATTGAGGAGTGCAATTTGTAGCACACCTATGATTTTCAAAAGACAAGGCCTGTCCCTTATTTCAAAATCCTGTGACATCATTTCAACCAGTATAATACTCTTCTGCTGGTGAAATATGTTTATTTTAATGATATTGTTTTCATTAAAAACTTTGTTTACAAGCTACGTGCATTTTAATCACCAAGTTTATGAGTATCGCATGGTAATAATAAGAAACTCTATATGGCTATTGTTATACACAAATTATATCCTGTACACTTTAGTTGTAACATGCCTTTAAATCAATTTAAATTCAAGGGCACATCACAACCATTCTTAAATTTCCAAAATGTATTACTGTACTACAGTAAGTCTACTAGTCCATGGATAAAATGGATTTTAATTTACGATACAGACTGGTATATCTATTGTATTCATGTTATTTGCTGTTAAATATTTGTTGTTCTTACTGGCCATTGTTCAAGTTCCATTGACAATTACAAGCGCACTTACTGTACTGAAAGAACGAAAGCATGGATTTTCTCTGAAGCGTATAACTAATTCATTTGCATTCATAAAAAGATAGCGATACAAATTTACATACAATGTTATATCGCTGGCAACTAATGGATTTACAATTTAATATGTAAATAAAGCTAGCTATAGAAAGAACTTAGTCAACGATGAGGCATAGATAGGAGGTGCCATTGTCTCGCAGATTAGCGGAAAACTTCAAATAGCGCAAGTGTGCATGAATGTTGTCAATTATACGGAAAGTAAAGATAACTAGGGTCATAGATAAAAATGATTATTGTCATTAGACTATGTAAACAATTACTATCTATCTCAAGTGTTTCTAGCACGCAACAGTACTATAGTTACGATACCATGTCAAAAGTGATTAGTATAGTAAAATCAGTAATTACCATAATATATGGTATTACAGTATATGACTTATTGAGTATAATCCCCATGTGCTACTGTAGTTTAAAATTGGGACACACACAAGAATAAATTCAACTGTTAATGCAATATAAGTATAGTCCCACCCCCTAATTTTTCCCATACCCAACATGCCCCTTCGGTTACACAATACTCAAAGCGTCAAATGTAGTAAAACAATCACAATTTTATTTTAAACTTTGTTTGCAATTCTCTTTAGGACTTTATGAAAAAAGGGTGTTTATTCAAACCTTAACAAACCTCCCCAGCTAAATAAAGCACATTAATCAGTCTCTTCAGTATTACGCCCAAGGTAAGATACTGGGCAAAGGAACTAATCTCAAATTACCCGATAGCAACTTTGAACCAGAATTGTCATATTACTGACCTTATTTTATAAAACTAAATAGATTGTTTAATTTGACTGAGAAAAGAGATGTGCTTGGGTAAATATTTAACTTTCTAGTGCTCACGGAGTGTATACATTGAATTAGTATACTACTACACAGTGTAATTGCATTCGTTTGTTGATGCATGGAGGTTATACAGTACTTCAATGGTTGATGTATGCACCTGATGTTAAAGCAATCTAAATTTGAATCCTGGCAAATGTAACTAAATTATTCCCAGGTCAATAGTGTACTTTACTAGGATCCAAGCATACAGTATTGTAGTATAGTATTACATTTTAATACGCTTACTGTATGTGCTAATGTACTGAAACTGTACTAAAATTCCTATTACATTACCATACCAATTACCAACCAAATTAAAAATGCTATATTTTAGTACAGTACTGTACGTTGAGTTTTTTCCCCATAAAAAAAAATGGGACTATAAAAGCCTAGATAGGATTAGCTAAATAGACTGGAGTTAAGCATATTTTCTAGAACTTTTGCCGCTTTGAACCATTCAACTCTTCTCTCAGGCTTGGTAATGTTACTTTATTCATTGATGTTAGCAAATACAGTAGACAGAATTATTACACTTTCTGCAATCATTTAATACAGTTTAGAGTATCCATTGAGAAATAGGTAACTGTATTTTCAAGGCATTATTCCTTTGGACTACATGAACATTAGATCAATTCCTATACTGTACTGAGGTGTGAACAGCATGAGAAGTGAGACAGATATATGCAAGGAAAATAAGTTGTCTAGCCCTGTAAAACTGTTTTGACATACATTAATACACAGTGATAAATCCTGCCATTTGAATTTAACCAAAACTTTACGTAACAATAAACAGGTAAACAAGCCTCACTATGGTAACATTTCATTCATAGAATGGCGATCAAAAGTCATACTGTACAAATTGTTATAAAGGAACTGTAGCTACAAATCCCATATGATCTACATCTGATAACATTTGCAGCCCCTGGATGAATATGCTTATGTATTATCAAACATTTAGTTTTAGTTTGTGTTAAATTGGGTCAATATATGCAGTTTGATGTTAGTTTTCTTGTAGGCCATGTGTTTGATAATGTAATGCCATTTGTATCACCAACGAACGGCATAGGATTAAACTTTGTCTATACATACCTATTCGGTATGTTTGTTAATGATATTTGTTTTAATCTGCACATCGTACAGTAATACCCACAGCCAAGGTTTTTGGAAAGAGATATACTGTAATTTGACAATATTTCTGTTATTTTACACACTTTACTGCCATTATCACCCTCAACCTAGGCCTATTTTTTTTAAACAATTTTTTTTTACTGTGCACACTGTGTGGGTAATATCATTCAACGGCCTCAGTCAAATTTTTTTAGGAAGGTATATTAGGCCTAAACCTGTATGTTAATGATATTTGTTTTACCCTGCACATTGTACGGTAATATACTGTACCATTATCACCCACAGCCAAGGTTTTTGGAAAGATATAATTTGACCAGACTTCCGTATGTTAAAGGCCAGATGCGGGCAAAAAATTTCTATTGATCATACATTCCAATAATTATCGATCTATAGTTTCCCCTATGTTTCATAATTTTTGGGATTTTATTTGTGTTACATGAGTTTGTTGAAAATAAGCACTTTCTTATCAGTGGGGGGATACAGTAGTTCAAATTACACAGTAAAATCTCTATTCTTTTGTACACACATTTTGTAAATAGAGAGGCATTTAAAAAAGCTATGAAAAATAAATCGTGTGGTAAACAATGTTATCAGATGACTAAATATAGGTAATATAACTTGAATTTTACATTTCTGGTATTTTTATTCAACTTCAGATTTTTATTTTCATGCTATAGCAAAAATTATCCACCGTATATCCACCATCTTTTTTCACCTTCTAGGGAGTCACCAGACATGTTATTACATTAGGTTAAACTACCTAACTACTGAAAAAAAGTCTTCCTGGTTTTTATGGCAGAATTTTGCCAAATGTTGTATTTGACCATATTAAGGGAAATTCATGTTTTTTCGTCTTGATTTCTGTTACAAATATTTGATTTATGTACAATTAACCAGATATTATATTTAAAATTCATGCCTGTACCTGAGCTTTAACAATATTTGTGTTACTCTACACACAATAACTGCCATTTTCACCCTGAACCTAGGCCTTTTATTTTTACTCTGCACAATGTACAGGTAATATCATTCAATGGCCAAAGTCAAATTTTTTTAGGAAGGTAGTTTACTAGGCCTAAACGTGTATGTTAATGATATTTGTTTTACCCTGCACATTGTACGATACTAATATACTGTACCATTATCACCCACAGCCAAGGTTTTTGGAAAGATATAATTAACACCCACAGACTACGTGTAGGCCTATTTTTGTTTTTCTGTGCACACTGTTTTTTTAGGAAGGTATTTTACTAACGTGTATGTTAATTATATTGGTTTTTTTACTCTGCATTATGGTATGTTGTTAACAAGATCAATGGAAACAAGCAAGACTTGGCATAAATCAATAGCTTTTATTCACATGCTATCAATTTGAAAGGCGTTAAACTTTTAACTAAAGGGATCTCATCGGCTGCAAATCCCATGCTAATCTTGAATAAATTTGCAGCCTACTGGATTGAATAGATTTTCATTTAAAATTCAGATATGTTGTAATGTTAATTCTCTTATCTGTGGAGATCAAATCGTCATCATATGGATATTAAGCATAGTATTTTAAATGCATGAAACATTAACTAAAGGGATTTTGGCTACTTGCTAGTACTAACTACTAACTTGATACATTTCAAGTCCCTAGATACAATTTGATTGAGTTCCATTGTTATCATGTATTGCATGATATTTTTTCTAAAATTCAGGACAGGTTTTGCAGTTTGTTATTCTCCACTGTTTTCTCGTTATTTAGTAATAATTTTTGGCATACCATATACAGTATTACAGTACTGTACTGTAAGATACATCCATACAGTATTTTAACCACTTACCATACAGTATGGACCATTATACAGTACAGTACATGGGACAATACATACTGTATAGAGTAGGGACCATTTACCATTAGGTATCCCAATGTAATATGGCCCTTCAAAATTGGTATTAGGGATTTTGCGAGCGTCTAAAAAATGCCCAAAAAGTTCCCGTCTTTAAATGATTCGTAACTTTTGAAATCCGCTTCATTGGGATACGTATTACCATACAGTATATAGGGACGATTTACCATACAGTATATAGAGTATAGAAACCAATTACCAGAGACTATATACAATACAGTGTATAGTATAGGGACCATTTACCATACAGTTTACAGATAGGGACCATACCATACTGTATAGAGTAGAGACCATACCATACTGTATAGAGTAGGGACCATTTACCATAAAGTACACTACAGTGCATAGGGACAATTTACCATACAGTATATAGGGACATTTTACCATACAGTATGGACCATTTACTGTACCATACAGTACATGTACTGTAGGAACCGTTTACCATGTGCAGTATGGACCATTTACCATACAAATTTGCCATACACAGTTGGGACCATTTACCATACAGTACAGTATATAGGGACCGTTTGCCATACAGAAGGAACATTTATCATACAGTACATTAAACGATGGCCTTAAATAAATTGACATTGGTTATATTTACCATTTATTTTCTTTTTTACCTATCTTTTTGTATGTCTACTTTGCCACCCTTAAACTGGAATTCATTCGCTGGATTCTTTATGCCTTGACTACAAATAAAGTTGACTGTTATGATTTACAATGAATTGTTGTGTGAATAAATAATAACAATTTAAAGCCAAGCATACAGTATACTATCCTCGAATAACAGGAATTAACTTTTTCCAACATTGTTTTTAAAAAAAATTAATTTTTAGGTGTGTTACTGTATGTGGGTGTTATTTCTCTATAGATCTATTATACACAGTCTCATTTATTATCTTTCTTATAAGATTTCAGTAAGATAGTTTCAGATCATGTAATTTCATTAAGTGAGTGTGGTTTTACTTGTTTCTCCATGATGCATTATGAGCGTGGGTTATATTTGATAGAACATTATTAACATAGGTCCCTGGATGAAAATCTTAACCATCAAGGCACCTAATCTCAATTAACTTGCCTGGATGGCATATCATGCTGTTACGGTAGACCTTATGCTTGCTTGCTTTCTATCTATCAAGCCTTGATATTTATTAAAGACTATTCTATTCTAAAACTGCAGTCTTAGCATCTTCTACATTGATTTTAATTGCTCTGTTTATGACCTCCAAACAAAATATATCTGTGTTAATATTATAAAAGATGATGCTATATTTGTATTTCACCTGTGTCGGGCAATGATGACCCTATTAGTTAATTAGTGTAATAGGTAATTAGTACTTTTACTAATTGATAATTAATTTGCTAATGACAGCCATGAGTCATAAATATTACTATTAATAGATTTTTTCCAATATTTATAATTAACATGAATTTGAAAGGTGCATTTTTTTTAAATAGATTTCTTCAATATTTGTGATTAATATTAATTTGAAAGTTGCATTTACATTAAAAATGTACAGCTATTCTCTGACACCCGACCAGGGTGCATTATTTTTTCTCCTATGAGGCTAAGGCAGAAATCATGAATAATTCATGACCTTTATAAATGTTGAAAGATAGAATAGTTATTTCAGTACATTTTTAGTCGCGTGCAAACATGACTCTACAGCTAACTATGTCGATCGGTTGGTCGGTAAACACTAACTAAAATTTGAGCATGCGACTGCAGCCATGTATATGGCCTTGTTACAATTGTTAGGCCCCACCCAATTTCAACGTGTATCTGGCACTGTAATATGTACATGATAGTGGGTATACCAGGTGTTTATGTAAACTGGGTATAGTGAGAATGTTCAGGAAAATTCAAACTCAAATAAAAAGTAAATTTCTTGTCTTCTAAATTTCTTTCTCTTTTTTTCCCCTCAGAGTGTGTCGAACTGCAACAGTCGCATTCCTCCAAGACTTCTGTGTGATCCAGCTATCTTCTCATTCAGACCTCTGAACACCATCAACTCCATGACACCAGTTGAGGACTCCACTTCACTCACCGCCTGTTAGGTATACCATCTGGCCCCCCGACAAATAAATTAGTAATGACACAAAGAAATTAGTGTGTCATGAATATATAAATTAATAGTATACAAAATGAATTAGGTGTCGCAATAATACGTTGTACTACCACAGTATATATAATTTTGTTTGTTTTTTTTGTCACAAATATATTGATGCTTCGAAAATATAGATTCACAGTAAATATTTGTGTACCACAAATTTAAAAATGTTTACTCTACATGAATTTTTGTGTTGCAGTATAATATGTGGTCTTGATAAATAGGTGCGCCACACACGTATATTTGACAACATTTTCTGTAGTACAATGATGTATTTGTCAAGGTTCCAAAGTGAGATATCTTTTTGGTTTAATATTTTGGAAAGAATGTGTGTGACTTTAATCATATGGGATGGAGATGATAGCCGCTGTGTAAAGAGTGTGTGAAATTTGCTAAAGATCTATATAAATTTTTACGAATGAAATGCCTGAATTTTTTTATTTGAGATGTGATGACATAAATCTACCTCTTTTTGAGATTGTAATAGTGAAAAGTTGTATTCCTAGATATATTTTTTATGTTCTATAAACTTGGTATAAACGTCACATTCCGGTACTACTATTTCCATAATGAACACTAATAGGCCAACAGTATTTGATAGTCATGTCACAAGTACCATCAATCCTCGCATATAAGGTGACTGTTTGAATCACTAACTTTGATTGTGAATTACATGTCATCTATATGACCTACATTTACCATTCTAAATTTGTGAAATAATATAATTAGGTTTCTGATATTTCAGAATGCCCTCGACAGCCATTCAACTAAAACTAAACTGTGAATATTAAAATATATGAATTTTTCTTTTAATGGAAATAGCTTAAAGTACCTTAACATTTTTTAGTAATGATTAAAACCCATCAAAAGTTATTATATACTGTACATTAATTGATGGTAAACAATCTTTATATTCCTGAACATCAACTTAATTATAAATTTCTCCTGGATAAAAATGTTATCTTATTTGCCTTATATGAGAATTTACTGTATTTCTTTTACAGTTTGTTTTGTATGACATTCATTGATTTGGCGTCTGCATTATTAAGGCTCTTGTTTTTACTTTTTGGTTGATAATAGTATTAACAGTTTCTGTCCCTAGAATTCCATTAGTATGTACAATTGGTACTAATCCTCCATAGATATTAACATGTTCTTTAACTAGAGGGATTCTATATAGAAGACTTCATTTAAACAAGATACAGTATAATTTGTCTTCTATTTAAACAGTATAATTTGACGTATTGGTGTCGCCGGTAAGAATAGGGATTTCAGCACCAACGACTCCAAAGCAAAAGAGCATAATAAACACTTGAATGTGCTTGCTAACCAATCAGCAGTGAGATAGGTTCTGTTTGGTGGAGTAGTCGTGTTAAGCTATCTTGCTACTGGTGATTGGTAAAGCTCCCTATGTTAACCTATGGAAATTGCTATGAAATGGTTTTTACGCACAGTCTTAATCCCTTGAATAAAACTGGCTTAATCAGATTGACAGTGTAAACCTAGTTCAATGTGAAAAAATGTTGTCAAAATTCGAAAAGGAGCACTTTTCATGTAATGATTAAAAGATATGCATTGTCTGACAATATTGCTACTCTATTTCCATTGGAAATTGTAATGTCATAGCACCGTCCCAGTTCTTGCTTTGTAGTCTTGGTTCTATGTCACAACATCAAAAGGCCCTATTCCTTTGTTATACTTGGCGCTACCAATGATTTTAGATACTGTGCACAAATCCATAGTTATCCTCTTTTTAACGTACTCCCTCACAATAGAATTGTTATTTTGTACATTAACTATTACAAAAATGTCCTATTACATGTTATAGGCATTTGCTTAATATGAGATAACCAGGGATGTATATGAAAACTGTACCCATAATACAATTTGTAAACTTTTTATTCAAGCGTGCATGAAAAAAAAAATGAAAAAGAAAAAATCTTTCTGTATAGAAAGTCTAGATTAAAAGTAGTCTGAATTTAAGGGGTAGATTGAATGACATGTTAGAAATTTATATAACAAGATTTAATTGATTTGAAATGAAGACTGTAGTCCTGTCTTCAGTGTACCCATCTCCCTCAAGTTTAAATAAAATCTAAACACATTATGTACAGTATGCATTGATTCTTTCAATCATATTGAGTCAATCAGATTGATTCATTCAATCAAATTGATTGATTCAATCAGATTGAATGATTGATTCAATCATATTGAATGATTGATTCAATCATATTGAATGATTGATTCAATCATATTGAATGATTCAATCAGATTGAATGATTCAATCAGATTGAATGATTGATTCAATCAGATTGAATGATTGATTCAATCAGATTGAATGATTGATTCAATCAGATTGAATGATTGATTCAATCAGATTGAATGATTGATTCAATCAGATTGAATGATTCAATCAATCAGATTGGTTTATTCATTCAATCAGATTGATTCATTCAATCAGATTGATTCAATCAGATTGATTCAATGTATCAATAAGATTGATTAAAATATCTTGTTTGGGTACAGATTCTTTGGTACCATCATTGTGTGCGCGGGGCTTTAACTTTTACAAATGTATTCTTGTCTACCCTTTATGAAAAAATGACCTAAATACAGTATTCAGTATTGATGTATTATAACTAGTAAAATAAAATTGCAGTAAAATATTTTAATAATACTAAATAATGAAAGAGATCAGTACAGAACAAAGGCATTTTTGGTCGATAAGAAACACTCAATCTTTGTTGTTGGCTCTTTTACGAGTTTTGTATATTATACTATAGTCTTCTATATATATTATTGTATAATTTAGTGAATAAAAATGAAATATTCAGGTAATTTTTTTTGCAAAATCATTGATTGCACAGAGCTATACATTTAAATATTAAATAGCTTTCTAAACTAAGAACAAGTGGTTTTTTGACTGTTGTGTTTTAGCTGATTTTGTAGAAACTCCTGGCTCCGGAAAGAGGGACTGGATTTTGTAGAAACCTAGCCCAATAGTTTGGGAGAAGATGTGTAGAAACATTAATCGGGATGGCAGGGAGAAGATTTGTAGTAACCCTGAATCAGGATGCGGAGAGAAGATTAGTAGAAACCTGAATCAGGAGGCAGAGAGAAGATTTGTAGAAACCTGACCGAGGAGGCAGAGAGAAGATTTGTAGAAACATTGCAGACAGAGAGAAAATTTGTAGAAACCTGACTGAGGAGGAAGAGGGACGATTTGTAAGAAAACCTGGCCGAGGAGATAGAGAGAAGATTTGTAGAAACTTGACCGAGGAGGCAGAGAGAAGATTTGTGGAGACCCTGACTCAGGAGGTAGAGAGAAGATTTTTAGAAACCTGACCGAGGAGGAAGATAGACGATTTGTAGAAACTTGACAGAGGAGGAAGAGAGAAAATTTGTAGAAACTTGACCGAGGATGCAGAGAGAAGATTTGTAGAAACTTGACCAAGGAGGAAGAGGAACGATTTGTAGAAACCTGACCGAGGAGGAAGAGGAATGATTTGTAGAAACTTGACCGAGGAGGAAGAGGAAGGATTTGTAGAAACTTGACCGAGGAGGAAGAGGAAGGATTTGTAGAAACTTGACCGAGGAGGAGGAGGAAGAGGAAGGATTTGTAGAAACGTGACCGAGGAGGAAGAGGAACGATTTGTAGAAAATTAACTGAGGATGCAGAGAGAAGATTTGTAAAAACCTTGCAGACAGGGAGAAAATGTGTAGAATCCTTTCAGGTAGGCAGAAGATGCCCTATCTACTCTCTTCCAATAGTTACCGAATCAATTTTTCCTGTTCGAAGGACGAAACAAATGATCTTACCTTACCTAGAAATAAATGTCCAATTCGTTGACATCTCGCCCTTGAGTAATTGACTGAAAATTGGTCAATCATTTATAAAGAACAAAAGGAATTAATCATGTCATTTTTAAAATTAATTTATTCTTTCTCAAAATATATCATTTTAAAGATATATTGAAGGCATACATTATATGTTGTAAATTTGTGAGTTTACTAAAAAATACAACTATCTTCCACAATATATGTTATTAAATTTTTGCCAGAGCGGAAATTCCACCCCGGATGAATTGATGCAGTCTGTCGACCTTGCCCGGTGAGCCTGACTGCGGTTGGAGGAGATTAGAGCCTTCTGGTAGGAATCTCTTTCCCTTCGAAGCACTGTCCATGCTGCAGATCCAGAACATCATCTCTCGGCCGTCTTGGGCTTGAAACAAATACTGGATTCCATTTGCAAACCTGAAATGAAAGCAATATATGATCAACAGCTCTAAGAAAGCAACGCTGTTGAAACGACATCAATGAAAAGCAGTACTGGTGAAAAGGAGGCTTTTACCAATTCACACTACAGAAATACAAAATGTAACAACAGGGTTCCTAGCCTGTGTTCCAAAATCCAATCAGGTCGAACATCCAGGTCTGTAAAGATTACATCGATGTACATAATAACAATAGTATTTCTAACGAGTTCTTACACGGCACTTGCATACATTACACCGTGACAAAATAACGTGTGAAAGCGTTGTAACTCGGAAAATTATCCTGGGAGATATGCATGTTACATTAGCACGTCTGAAACTGGTATTATCTTTGTAGTTAATTACGTTTATTGTTACAATTATATAAACGCAGAAGCAAGTGAAACAAAATACAGCAAATTAACGTTCATATTTTAATGGAAATATGCTTGATGAGGAAAGAAACAAAATCTTCATCCATTGGTTTTGATTCAATTTTTAATCGATTTAAAAGCTTCTTAATGATAGAGTTTTCCCAAAGATATAAATCATCGTGCATTATCGCGCCTTACAGGAGACTAGAACAAACGACGTGCGTAGCAAATGACGTCATTGGTTGACGCGTTCGATATCACTGAATGTCATCGGTATATAATCAATTATCAATGTTACTAATAGCTACAAATAACACTGAGGCTTCTTACCTAACTCTGAATACGTGTTTTCTCTTTGAATAATCCACAGCTTGGGTCACAATCGCATTTCGAAGGTCCTGCACTGCGCAGGCGTCTTTCACAATTTCTTTCTGCTCTTGTTTCTTATTCTCATAAAATGTTAAGCACCCGTCTCGTTGGACCACGTAAACATATTGCCAGGACCTTTCACAATGCAAACAATAAACACGATGACAATTCAGCAGAAATGTTATTTTAATCCCCACTCCCCCGATATTTTGGCTTACTTTTGAGTATTGTGTTTCTTTGCAATAGCCCTGCCAACTAGGTTATCTAGTGAACTCTCTGTGAATCGGCCATTCAACGCAAACTACTTATTTTTATATTTATTATTATTTATGTATTTAAACATCATGAAATTATATGTAATTACGTAAACAATTATTTATTATATTTTAAATATTTTTTGGCTTAAATAACCTAATGATGTATGATAATTTTAGAAATTTATTTATGTACAGTATCTAGTAATTTAACCGTGTACGTTATGTAATTCAATGCGTAAGATGCATTATTCAATTTTATTGGGTTTCCGTAACTTTATATTTACCTGTGTAAATATACAAATACTCGAAACACTATATCTATAATGGTGAGTAAAACGATGGGAATTAACTGCGAAATAATTAGGTCAGTAGCTGCATGTATGTTACGTCAAGTATGTAATTAAACGGTAATGAAATTTGATATAATTGGAATCGGTTCCGTGACTTTCTAATTACGGGCTCGTGTGCCGGCTTAAGTATTCAAGGAATACGCAAGTATTAGGCGTTGCGCGCTACAGCGGCACTACAACGATAGCCAGACTGTCGCCTAGAATTACTTGCAAATAATTAAGTTATTTGCAAACGGTGTTGATGCCACGCTCACTTACCTATCTCTTGCTTTCATGAAATGGTTATCTAATTCTTGCTTTCGTAACAATAGACCCTCTGCTAAATCATTTGTACCATTCGGTGACCCACTTAAATCATAGGAGACAAGTTCCTTAAACAAGGACGACGCCTCTACTGCATCTGATTGTAAAAAAGTTAAAGGCCCACTAAGAAGACTGCTATGCTCACTGAAAATTCCCTGTTGTTCCGGATTTTCATCTATAGACAGGTGATCTTGTTTGATGTTCTCGTCACGGAATAACTTTTCTTTGTTTTCTAAACTGTTATCTAAACTGTCTTCAGTTACTTGTTTTCGTTGACGACTACCACTAGATCTGCTTCGTGTGTGTGACTTTCGTCTTTCTGTTGGAGTGTTGCTTTTAGATTTGTGAAGACTACTATTCTGCCCATCTCGACTGCCTTGAATTGAATGTCTTCTGGAGTAGTTTTGTTCAGGTGTGCGCTCCTCACTGACCACTGCGTGCTCGTGCAACGCAGATCCAGATTGGTCAGTCACATCACATGGTTCTGGCGATACCACATGTTTCAACGTATCAAGAAGAATTTTGTGAGCCTAGAAACATCCAACGGAATTATTGAAAATGATTAACAATACATAAATGGTCGACGTGTGACGATAATGGCTCCTTAATTTGGGGTTTCATTTTTCATTTCATTTTAACCAGTTTTCAGATCATCGCGTTTACATTTCGTTTTGCCCACACTAGAAAATAATGTAATATTTTAAACTAAACTGATAAATGGTTACTTACGAGTAGTTTGTTTTCCGTGTAATTTATTCGATTCTTCGGTAAAAAATATTCGAAGAAAATGAAAAATAAAATAGAAAAACAATTTTTTTATATATTTTAATAGTAATGTTTATCCATACATAGGACTACAAAGGAAAAAAATGTGTTGTTTCATACGTAGAAAATAGAGGAAAAACCACATCAATTTGTCTACAAATTGGAAAAAAGTAATTTCCACTGTTGAAACACGGGTACAAAATGATACGAGTTATAGTTGCAAGAGATTCGACAAATTTCAAACTTACAATGTTTAATGGAATTGTATAGGCTGACAATTATTTGTTGTTTATTTTAATTGTTTATCATTACAATTTGTTTTGTTTTTTTGGCCTATTTAATTTTAGTGCATTGGGTTCTTATTAGTTGATCTCTATCTGCTCCCTAATACAGTGGTGGTTAATGAACCATGTTGGGTCGTCCCACTTTGCTAGGAGGTAACTTTCAGACAGTTAACACAAGTTTTTAATACAAGAAAACAAAGCAATACAATAGGTACAAAAGAACAATGTTAGAGTGTTAAGAACTATTTATTAGGAGACTATTCCCCTTAAAATAACTATGGTACATTAACAATAAGTATTGTATAGAAAAAAATCCCAAAAGGGCGGAGGCTGATACAGAAGGTAATAATAGAACATCAGATGTGTCATACTGAACTACGCCCAATAGGCAATCTGTTCCATAGGCATAGTGCGTACACTTAATCTGTTAAATATATTATATTTAAATTATTTCTATTTTTATAGCAATCTTCAAATATTGCACAAACAAATAAAAGTAATAATAATTTTAGTAGAACTAAGGGTATACCAACTCCCTGTGTTGAAAAATCATCAAAACAAAGTGCAGTATAACAGTATGTAGATGCTAACTAGTACAATATGAATATATAATATATTACATAGAGATACTAATAATATAATATTAATTTTACATTAGAAAACAGAAATGGAAACCACATAGGTCAAATTCAACGTTTTATATGTGCTACAATCCTTGTCCTATTAGTAAAATGGACGAGTCCGCCAATACGGCAAAACCACGCTGGTGGTTTTCAAATAAACCAAGTGTTTTAAAACTATTTATGTAAAAAATCCTGTACCCTAATCTTAAATATATTTACATATTACAAATAAGGGATAATAACTCTTAACTTTCGTGAAAAAATTAAGCGTTTTGGATAAGTAGTTTTTCAGCAACTGTAATTTTAGTTTTAACGTTACGTTCTGATTGTTAAGGAAAGCTTTGTCGACTTCGAAAATTTTCGCATATCCTTTAACACTAGCCGGTCACTGACAAACTAAAACACTGCTTCAAAAAGGGGCTGTGCCGACGAAGTATCTGAACCAATCAAATTTTACTTTAGGTTATTAGAAAGCTTGATTAATTAGCTTTTGCATGGTGGAACAGCCAATATCATTGGATAAATAGGTCAAACGTTATGAACGTTTTTGTAAAGATCTCAACAAATTTGCAAAACAAGCCTATTCTTTAACACAGGGCAATTTTCAAATCGTCTAACTTTAAAAATCAATGCCGACGACGTTTTAAGTTTTTTTAAATTAAAAAAAAAATGACATTGTAGGTACTTAATTAGGCATTACAATGTCGAAACAGCCATAAAAATCGGTCAATTAATAACAAAGTTACATTGAAAAAACTTTCAAAAAATAGCTGTTTTTCGGTGATTTCGTGCCGTTTAGCGGAAATCGCCCGGATTTTTGGGTACATAAAACAAATTGTAATGTATCTTTTCTGTTGTTCTAAACTAACCTCTTTTCCTTTAAGCAAATCTTTTAATTTATTTATCTTCTGACGAAGTTTTTTTCGGTCTTCCTTCATATTGTTTATTTTGTCATGTAACGGTGCCACGCTGCTTTCGACCAGTTTGTTCTGCGTTGCACACAGCTCTTGGTAGTCCTTCTTCAGCTTATCCTAATACCATACAAAATGTTTATATCTACTTATTTTACTTATCATGCCTCCTTTTAAGATCAAGCATTTATTTGGTAAGCGGTAAACTCCAGGACATTTGATCGCGCAAGCGCATTCAATAGAGGTGTATGCTATACTTTTTTGAAAAGAGTTTATAGCAGCTTATGAAGGCGCGGTTATAGAATAACGTAGATGGGAATTTGGTCCAATTTGCATAATATACATGCAAGACTCGGATCTTTTATTAATCACTGGTGAAACTTTAGGACATAAGGCCGGCTCTAAAGCTCTGTGTACACTATCAAACTAATTTGACGAAAAAAAGTGGGACGTGCCCAAATATGGTAGTGATATATCTATATATGGGCATATCGCATTTTGTTGTCATAAAGTGTGATAGTGTAGACACATTTATTGAGGCAATGAGTTACAACGAATGAAGCTTTAGGAGGTAAACTAATCCATGAAAACTATAGAAATGGATGAGATACAATGTATTAGCAATTGAATGTAATAGCGGGAACAGGGTTTGGTGGAAATGACCTGAAGGAAAACATTACTCTTTTTCTTGTTATTTCATACAGATCTTTCTGCGTCATCCTCAGGTTCTTTTCAGTCGCTATAAGTCTTCGTTCTTTTTCATGCTGATCACTGGAAAGTCTCTCTACAGTTGATTGCATTATTGCTTCAAATGATAAACACAATTATTAATTTTTAAAGCTTTTTAAAGGTGAAATAAACGTGTTTTAAGAAAACAAAAATGTTAAGGAAATAATAGAAAGAGAGATGAATCACAAAAGATTCACTGAATGAATAATTTCAAACTGTAAACAATCCCGTCGTCGAATCTAGAATCGATAAAATTGATCATGATGTTTGTAAGGCAGAAAAGAAAGATACATCAACTAAAAAGGAGAAATTGAATCAGTGCAGAGTTTTAGAAATGTTTTGTCAAATGTAATCAGAAAGAACAACGTACTAGGCCTATTGACTGATATCCAACCCCTACCCCATAAGACGTAGCCCCATGACCTTTCTTAATCATTCTTACTTCTTTCATGTTCTAGTTTCGTATTTCTGACCATACTCTTGCATAGTTGTTCCGTCATCTTTTTCATATGGAATTCCTTTTCCTGGCATTGCTGCTGAAGTTCGCGTAACTGGAACAGCAACAAAGAAATCAATCAACCGTTAAAAAGACGTGAAAACTGGATTCACACAAGATCCAAAAGTCTTTGGAATCTTTAGATTGATAATTAGATCCGGTGCGCTCACACGGGCCTATAATTTAATTCACTGGGGCAATACCTCGCTTGTATTGGTTAGGGTTAAATAAAAAATAAATTTATATTTACAGTTTATACTTACTTGCTCCTGTAGTGTCGTTTGATTTTTCTGGTAATCATCAATAAGCAGCATTATCTCTTCTTTTTCTAAAATACCTATCCAAAAAAAAATTAAATTCATTGTCTCAAGTTATTATTACATTATTGTCGTTACTGCAACCAAGAGTGCCTTTCTGCAACTGAATACCATTGAAATCTATGCGTTACTTTTTTTTAAACTTCTGTTACGATTTACCGAGTCTTGTTGTTGGACCTACCACGATATTTCACAGGACGACTGTACATTTTCGGCCGAGTTGCAAAGGTACTGATATCAGGAGGCACTAGTGTAGGTGTTGTTGTTTGAGTTGAGCTGCTATCAGACTCTCTACGTTCTTGATCCACACGAGGCATTCGTAAATCTCCAAAACTAAATTGGAACAAGAAATAATCATTACGCATGCAAAGCAGTAATGTATGTTGGTGAACTTTGGTGTTCAGCAACTCTTCCCACATCGAACTTACATTGATAACATAGTGAGAAATAATGATAATGATGGTAGGAATGATCATAATAATGATAATGATGGTAGGAATGATGATAAATAATGATAATGATGGTAGGAATGATCATAATAATGATAATGATGGTAGGAATGATGAGAAATAATGATAATGGTGGTAGGAATGATCATAATAGTGAAGGTAACATTCTTACTTTTTATTGCAATTATCGGCAGCTTTTACCTGTTCCAATTTTGGACAACTTGATTCTTTTAACTAAAATTGTAAAAGAATATAAAATAAATTGTATAAAAGCTGTTGGTCACATTTTGTTGAACTTGATTTTCTTAATGCAAGACCTGGGTTTAAATCTCCCGAACACTAATACAGGACCACTTTTTGCAATTACACATTACGTAATAGTGTAGTAAGACTGATGTGTATGTTGTGGAAAAGTTTCTTCGCATTTCAATTAAAATTCAAGTAATGATTTACTTCAAATGATTGTTTAATTATCAAATTAACACGCATTTATTACGTGAGAGAGCTTGATGTGTTGCTGTTCATCGCATATTATAACTAGCCTAGGCATAGCATATTTAATATGCATGTCCTATTTAATTTCCCTTATAACAATCTAAGTAGCCTTATAGCTTATAGATAGAAATAATATTGTAAGACATACTACTATGAAATCACGGAGCTGGCCGTTTGATTTGCGTTTGAGTAACCCATTTACTTCTGGCAGGCTTCCAGTTCGTGTGACTGCAGATGGGTTGCCCTTGACAGGTGCGTCGCCATCATCGCTTTGATCTTCGTCTTTGATGTTTACCGACGAAGTGCTTTTTGAACGTCGTCGACGGTGTGTAAGGAAAGTTCGTATAGTCCTAGAGTCTGATCCTCCACCTTCATCGTGATATTTAAAAGCCGATTCGTTTACCGCTGATAATTTGATTTGGTTACCCTAAAAGTAAGAATGATCAATAATTCTAAATTATTGAAGCTAACCCTAGCCTAGACCCTAGGTCCATTAAAATAAGGCCAAATTACTCATTCTTTGGCTGTCTCACCTGAGGAAGCTCTTGATCACCACCTGCTGCTGTCATTTTAAAGACAAAATAGGTTTAAAAGTTGTATGCGTAACCTGTTCAATATTATTTTGGTCTGGTAGTGTTTGTTTTTGTTTCTCAATTAAATCGGATGGGCGTAACAATAAATAATTCCTTTTTTATTCGAATGCCGCTGCTAACGTGACGCTTACGCGACGCCGCGGCCGCATGGACCGGACACAACGAGACGTCAAACACAGCCGACGTTCAAACATATTATACGTACGTGTACTATTACAGTATACGCATAATAAATAATGTTCTGCAAAAGTTCACATTCACTTTTTTTTCTGAAGATTTAATTTTTATTTTGTTTACAAATATTCATTACGTAATATTTTAAAGGGCGCACTCTATACTGTTGCGACCCTGGATGATTCGTCGTGTGACCTTGTAAATATTTGCTGTTGACATGTGCGATATGCTGCTGTGTTTACAAAGTTAACCTTAGTGTTTATTTGTTTTATGACATGATTTTAGCACGAAAATATTTATTTATAAACAGTATTTGATAGTTAAGACGATGATTAAAAAATGCAGTTATGTAAAAATAGCAAATAATCGGCGGTATGATCTTGTTGCTCTCCATGATGCAGGCCTAAGCCTAGTTGAATCGTGTGTAGAACTACTGAATAGTGAGTGGCCGCGCAGTCACTCCGCAAGGTGAGAATTTTGTTTAGAAACGCCTAGGGCCTAGGCCTAAACTTTTGTCGGACAGTAATTTGTATAAACTATATTATAATTGCATATATTATGGCCATTCCTTTAAATTAGCCCTATTTTAGTGGACTTCCACTGAGATGGATGACATTAATAAAACCGCAAATTAATAATAAATTAATATAATTATAATACCGTACCTACCATGCTTTTTCATAATATTAATATTTTGTGCCCTGTATTTTTAGTGTAAATAATGTCAAGGACATCTAATTTACGGTTCCTGTTTATGGAGAATGTATTATTGCCATATTACTAAACAAATTAACCTTTTTTCAGATTACATTCATTAAAAAAGTCCAACGACTCCCTACCAGTATGTTTCGCATTGGTTGAAGTAGATGTCTGTACCCAGTCCTCGAGCACAGTTGGACATAGCCGAATAATAAAGGTCGTGGGTCAGCCAGATAGTGTTCTTATTGAATCTGGTAGGTAAGCCTAGGCCTATAATCATTGAGATATCATAGTGAACAATATAATCTCTTTAATTTATACTAACAATTACAAGATTATATAGGTGTAATAGTTCATGATCAAGAACTAATGTATATTTTTTAGATATTGCTTATAGATTTTCATAGATAATTATTTATGGTTTCAAATTATTCTGTATAGTTGTCGTGCCAAAGTGTAGACGAGGTGAAGGCATTGGAAGGATCCTAATGGAATTGACTGAAACTTGTTGTAAGAAGTTAGGATTTACTACAATATATCTATCAACAAAAGACAAGGAGAGGTTCTATAGTCACCTTGGTTACAGTGTCTGTAACCCAGTAGTTAATACTATTGGAGCACAGGTAATTCATAAAATTAACTCACTAACATTTGAAGGGGGTACTGAATCAGCCAATGCCAAAATTGTATGATCATGGAGGATGTAACTGTAAACACATTGTCTTTTTGTTGGGGCTTTAGCTGTAATTTCCCAGCAGTGTCAGATAGATCCAGACTTTTGAGAAAAGAAGGCCAACCTCCCCTCCCAAGCACCACTTTAAGTCAGTGCTTTGTATTTTGTTTTCAAAATTCTGGATCTGACTACTACAGAATACCAATAGCACAGTAGTGGGTTGGGGTAGGCAATTCTGTCTTTAGGGAAGAGGTGTGGATCTTTGGATCCACTTATCCCAGGAAAAGATGTTACATCATGAACTACACAAGTACCTTTTCATAATTGTTTATATTTTCTTATCAGATGCAAAGCAACTTAGGCACAGATGATAATGGTGTATCTTATCAAAACTCACTGATTTCAAATTCCATAACAAATTGTGAAAATTCTGAAGTTCAAAAACCACTACCAACATCTGTACCAACACCACCACCTTCGGCACCAACACCACCAGTGCCTCCACCGCCACCACCAACGATAAACCAATCACCAATAACTTTTCAGGTTTGGATGAAAAAGGATGTTTGAAATTTTCTATAAAACTTGCCAAAGAAATGCAATAATTTACTAAGCAAACAACATATTTAATTTATATCAACAGATTTTATTATTAGTACATTTTGATAAGATTTTATAGTAGTTTGTGGTGTTTATACAGACACTCAAAGAAGAATGTAGTGTAGATTTTGCAAAGTACCTTATACTAGAAAATATAACCATCATTTTGCAGGCCCAGGACCTTTAATAAGATCATAAGATTTATAAAGCGCACATATCCACAAAGTGCTGAAGGCGCTTGTGAAAACCATAAAAAATATAACAAAAATAAACCTTTATAGCCCAATGTACACTAGAAAACAGTACAAAACTTTGTTTCCACTAGTCAGAGAAGCTCTTAAAACTATACAGTAGTCTCTGATATCACTTGGTAAATTATTCCATATTATTGGTGCCTTGACAATTGAGGAATGAGATGAAGTATTGGGTTTAATGGGTCTGGTGTTTTTAGGGTGCTGGTTAGTCTGGGTTCCAGACAGAGTTTTGACTTAATATTGGTAAAAAGATTAGTATTTTGGCACATATGGCGTTTCATACGTATACTACTTGAGCTTGTAAACTTTCAGACAAAATCGAAACGTCGACTGGTGGACTAACAATAACATAAAAAAGATAATAAATAGAGACTTGAGGCAAGTCTAGGTGCTGGTGTGGTTATTAATATAAAGTTTATGATGTGGTAATCTACAGATTCTAATCAACAATAACAAATACTTTTATTTTTTGTATAGAAAATTTTAAGTACATTTTACAGATCTATTTACATTTCTTAAAATACTAATTTTACCTAAACTTGAGCTAAGTTCAAATGAAATAAAAGTGGGTTGCCTCCAGAAAAGAAAAAAATTAGAAAGACCTTAAACATATTTTAAGACATAATATTAGTATAACTCTGATATTATAAACATCTTAAATAGCTTAAGCGAAGGCACAGAGAGTGACTCTGAATCCAGAAAACGTAACAACGAATACAAGAAATAGGTTTGCTATTGGCTAAAAAATCGTCCTTCTGCAAGGATTAAGATTACCATTGTCTTGTTGGTTCTGTGAATGTCCTCTTTATTTTGTAAAGAGCCCTAAGTCGACACTGCCGGTGGACCAGGACCATTAGGTGTGTTTGAACTTGGTTGAGGAGATGGTGAACAAGAGAAAACTGGCGATGGGGAGCCGTAAGACGGGGTTGCAGGTTGTCCATTCGATGGTGGTACAAGTAGTCCATAGGAAGGCTGTAGTTGACCATAAGAAGGCTGTACAGGCTGACCATAGCATTGGTAGCCTGGTGACATCGGTCCAAGTGAAAGCGAGTTGTATGCTGGTGGGGAAAGATGTAATGTCATCGCCGCGTGGTTGTGTTGGTATGGCAGATGTGATGAAACTGTCGAAATCGGGTGACCATGTGTCGAAAAGGTGTGACCATGTGGTGCTGGATGGATGACAGATAGTCCGATGTGAGTTTGTGTACCTGAAGAACCAAATACAAATATTATGTATCATGAAATGTCACCGTATGTTAAAATTGTCTCAAAATGTGTTATTTTGTCACATGATCGACCGGTATCTTGTCTAATGACAATAAACATCATGCAGTATCGTGTCTTCTGATTGTTTAAAGTTTCAACTTTCCATTTCGGTATAGACTTCGGTTCGAACCACAGCAACCACATTGCAAAGGTCTGCATTAGAGGAATACTTTCCATTATTCCATATTTTTTTTCTTCGTAGTGATATTATTTAGAGGTTTATATTACATGTAGGTTAGGTTAATCTGATATTGTCACGCTGCTGCAGTACAAGAAAATAACTGCAGTAATATGCTTAACGGTTACTTATACTCACTGCTATGTGGTGCTTGATGATTCTGCTTGTAGCATACACAACAAACCACAATTAAAATAACTACAACGGTTGTAAAGGCGAAGGCACCAATTAGTAGGCTGACGAAAAGTCCAAACCTATGTCAGATAAAAGTTGTAAAGCTATGAATTCAAAAACAAGAAATACAGTACCTACGTTAAAAAGGTAGTTGATAAAAAATAAAATTAGTGACAGTTTCGAATAATCAATCGCTTGTGATTTGTGAAATCACAATTACAAATTGTTGAGTAAAGTTTTAATGCGAGTACTGTACCATTCTTCTGTCATTTGTATCAGTTCGGTAGGTCAGAGAAGAGTGAAATTAAGCAATTTACACTCTTTCCTGGGGAATTTATACTCTTTCCCGGGGTAAAAACACTGTATAAAGATAAGATTGCTAATCGACAAACCGGTAACTCGGACTTTGAAGCGGTTAAAAAAAATAAAACTGTTGGTCGGATGTTGGATTTTTTTACGATGGAAATAAGTATTGTAAGTATTTTATGGTGGAACAAATAATGATATACAAAAATTGACTAAGCGCACACAATAAGTCGATTTACAGACGCACTGACGAAGATTCAGACATACGGTAGTGGTGAGACAATCATCGAAATAAATACATGTGTCAAGTTGATTACAATTGTGGTATGGTAGGATCCGCTAATGAGAGATAATTCTTGGTGGTTCCCACTAGTGACGGAACGTAAGAGATTTGACCAATCACAAGCGATGGATTATTCTGTCACTTGGCATTGGTCATGCGTTGCGTCTATAGTGGGAACCAAGCTTAACATAAACACGCCAAACTATCTCAAGACGACTCACGTCGGGATTCAACTCAGACAGCACCGACGAGTCAACGCGTTTCGTCGGGTCTCGTCGAACGATGCTGTCTGAGTTGGCCTTTCGTAACTTGACCAATGACAAGCGATGGATTGTTCGAACTATCGCTTGTCATTGGTCAATTTCTCTTGCGTTGCGCCTACGTCCTAGTGGGAGCCAAGCTTACGAATGGTATTCATACAAGGTAAACATACCCTCTGTCAACTTCTGTGTCCCAATCATTCCAACAGTCATCGTAATCGCCATCAGATATACTTGGAAACGACTCATCACAAGAAGCAGTCGTATCTGAAATATTAATTAGTTTTAGTCACGCTTTCTTCCTTATCGCTTAAAGATAGTTTCACACATAGCCCGGATTCCGGTCCTGTGGCCGGATAAATAATCGTAATAAGTGGCTGTAGTCAGCCTGCTGTAGTGTTTAAAAATAGAACCGTTCACTAACTATCGGATTCAGTATTACCTGTACACAAAAAAAATGTGTGAATGTATAACGTAGCCCGCAGTGTAGTCTGGACACAACTGTAGGCTACCTGATCGAATCCGTGTGAACGTTCTTTTCCTATCCTTACTTACTGTTGTTGTCTACATAATATGGCGTACCACTTTTTCGTCGTCGTTTTCAAATACGTCTCTACTTTGTCTTGACCTATACTGAACATAATTGAAAATACATATAAACATACAAACTTACAAACTTACTAAAATTAAAAACTTACAATCTAAGTAAATGTTAAAAATTAACGCAATATATCCAACAAAATTTCTTGTCAAACTCATATTGTGTTGTTGTGTATGTTGAATGGTGTTTGCCTTTGGATTCTGTTTTCCAATAATTACGCATAATTTAATTGTATAACGCATCGATAATGAATCAATTATCTTATTTATTACGCGTTACCGTGGCTAAGCAACTATAATGAGTGTTTATTATGTCACACCTCCCAAATCTATAATCGCTGGAGGTTCCCGATATTTCGAATTTTCGGCGTCTAAGTCGTAGCAACTGATAATTTGTTTTCAATATGGGTACTATGGGCCTACTACAGGCTCTAGTTTATAATGTGTTTCTCACGACATATTTTCCGGAAAAATAAAAATATTGTCTGGAAATTGTTTACTATAATATTATTATTGTATCTTGTAAAAATTGGTTTTAATAGCTCCCTCTATAGGTTGGTGTGTTTTTATGTTTTTTTGTAGCGCCCTTTCTTGTTCGGTTATGCTTTCATAAATTCTGAACCTTTATATATATTTGATGAGGATATTTATCAGTGAAGGTTGAGGAAGAGACACATAATAATAATGGAGCTTCCCTACCCGTTTCACTAGGGCACCATACGTTAGGCCTATTAGTCTTTATATACACGCCTAAACATTTGGGAAAATGACGTCATACAAGGAACGTTCATTATGACGTCATTTCCCTGATCTGTCTGCGAAGAACTCGCCCATTGAAAATAAACACACTCGATTAAGACTAAAAATGCCCATCGAAAAGTGTACGTATGAAGAAAATCCGTACCACTGGTTCAATCTTGAAGCATTGCAAAGGTCTGCATTAGAGGAATACTTTCCATTATTCCATAAAGATTGTGTATCGCTATTGCAGAGCGAATGGCCTGACTGCGATATTACAAGGTAAAGTACAGATGCTTTTATTATGCAATACCGGATTGAGTTCAGGTTTGAGGTCACACTAAGTTTCGAACGATGTAAACGAACTATTTTGTGGAGACTTTGAGTTTCGAAAGAGTTTTACCATGATAACAGGGTGTGGCTTAAGTAGGGGGTGGAGGAATATCGAGATATTATTATATTAATAATATTAATACAACATTAAAAGTCCCTGATAACTAATTTTTAGGCTGTGTCCACACGATGATGATTCAGAAGACTTACCAGTTTCTCTGATTCTGAATGAGTTAAGTTCATGTAGGCAATCGTGCTATACCATTGGTCACAGTCGGTTAGTGAAGGTTAACGATTTATCGGATAGTATTCTGGTTGAATCGGGTGAGTATAATGTATAGGCAGGTGTTAGTGTTTTGAGCGGTAAGGGGACACTAATTCTCCTGCTTAATGCTAAGTTGGTTTCCATAGAGAAGCAACACACGAACGTGACGTAGGCCTAACGCAACGTAAATGTTGACCAATCACAAGCGATGGATTATTCGAACTGTTGCTTGTCATTGGTCAACACGCTTGCGTTGCGTTTACGGCCTAGCGTCGCGTCCTATAGTGGGAACCAAGCTTTAAGCGTGGTTCCCACTAGCGACGCAACACAAGGACGTAACGCAACGCAATCGAATTGACCAATCACAAGCGATGGCTTATTCGCTTGTGATATTGCTAACTGTCTATAACTTCGCTTGTCATTGGTTAAAACGCTTGCGTTGCGTTTACGTCCTTGCGTTACGTTCTAGTGGGAACCAAGCTTTATATGCAATATACGTCCTTGCGTTGCCTCCTAGTGGTAACAAAGTTTTATATGCGATATACGTCCTTGCGTTACGTCCTAGTGGGAACCAAGCTTTACGTTGCGCTTACGTCGTTGCGTTACGTCCTAGTGGGAACCAAGCTTTTTATACGTCCTTGCGTTGCGCCCAAGTGGCATACTCACACTCACTCCACTGCTGTTCTTGACGACGTTATCACCACTTCTTTAACCATTGTTTCCTCTCACGTCTGACGTCATCACCATGCTCCCTCACATTGTCGTCCGTCAAATCAATCACATTTTATTAAAAAATCAATATAAGTATTTTTGTCTGCTTTTTTGGACTATGCAATTTAAAAAAATAAATTTGTATTTTCCTAATTTTCATGTGAAACACATATAATATAGTGTTAGTGAGAGAAGACTATAGAGGCTGTGGAATTGGGAAACTATTGATGGATCTAACTGAGCAATGTTGCAAGAAATTGGGGTACAAGACAGTGTATGTAGTGGCAACGAATAACGCCGAAGAGTTCTATAAGCACATTGGATATACTGGGTGTAGTTCTGTACCGACCACAGGAGCACAGGTATACCTAAAATACGTGTTACCGTTAAGTTTGAATAATGAAAATTGAGTGGTGGTTCGGGTACAGAAACGTGCTAAAATGCAACAAATCATCGAATAGTTGAATAATGTAAAACCATTACAGTTAAGTTACGTTCACAAACACTGATCCCAGATTCCGGTCTAGATGTAACTGGCAGCTGGCAGGCTATAAAAAATAATCTCTGTGTAACTCTCCTATACTAAAAAAGGTTGTGGAATATTATGACACGTTAGCTGAATCATGGTTTAATCCATGGCTGAAGTCAGACATCGTCACTTTTTCTTTTGCACAGAGTCTTACAATAATTATCACTCTACCGTATGGCGTGCGCTTCTTCAACTGTAAATTATTCTGCTGCCTTTCCTTGTATAAAATCATGCTTTAAAATATTATGATTAATAAAATATTTTTCTCAGGACACCGGACCGAATATGGGGCGCGATGAAAAAGCAGCTTGAGTATGCATTTTATATTAATTTAATTCGTGCGCCGCCCGTACCTTTTTTGTGTAGGCCTACAATAATTTACGCGAAATTTATTCACATAAGAGTCTTTTAACGATGATTATTTCGGTTTTTCAGATGCTATGTACTTGTAAAATGAAGATGGACGGTGGATCGTGTTCAGACACCTCGAATTGTGCTGGTCCAACAGAATGTAAAAAAGCAAAACAAGAATTAACGAATGATATGCCTCAGAATGAAACCACATGTGCAATATGGATGAAAAAGGACATCTGAAGATGAACTCAAAAACAAATTGGGGGAGGGGGGGGGGGGGTGTGAAAAAGAGAGCACATGTAGAACCCCACTCGAGACACCCCTATTCAGAGAGGGGACGGTCCTATTAAAGGGACACTTTTCCTGTTTTACAAGCGAGAGGCAATTGATGGGAAACAACTTTAACGTACGTACGTATGACGGCCCAGGAATGATGGTACCCACCCACTCCGAAACACAGCACTAGACATTTCTGTAGTAATGAAAATATAATATAATATAATAATATATAATATGATATAAAATAATAACAATACATGCTCGTAGCTAGCTAGCCAGGATTTTTCGGACCGTAGGTCTACTCCAGGCCGTAGATTTTTATGAAGGGTTTGAATTTGGAAGCCTTTTATGGACGGGGGACCAACTAAAGTGAAAAGATTAAACGATTAATGTAAAATACACCGGGGAGTATTTATAGCTACAAAATAAAAAAAATAACATGAGACACTAGACATCGGAAACCCCCATCTGGCCACTCAAGTTTATGAATTCATTCATTGACAGTACGCCCCTCCATTCACAATATAAAACAATACTGTAGGCCTACTATATGTGTGTTACAGTTTATTAAAGTCTATATTTTAGCCTATTATTTGAAAAAGGTAGGCATACGATAAATGGTACACTCCAGTACATGGAGGTTTTATACCTCCATGCTCCAAGTACAGGCCCGCCAGAATGCATCAGAGTGGGGTTTTCTTGACACCAATTATTTGGCGAGCGCAGCAAGCAACTGTAGGCTGGTGGGGCCGCCAGGAATCGAGGGAAGCTTTTTGGCTCTCAGAGCAATTTCGGTTGTTTTAATCAGCTTACAGAGACATTTTTTATCTACTAAAATCTGAGTTATGCAGAGAAATTATATAGTACACTACAGTATTCTATAATTGATAATTAATTGCACGATTTTGGAAGTGGGGCCTTTGTTTTTCAAGGGGGATTCGCTGGTAAAAGGGGGTTTGCGCAAAAACGGGGGAGTGGGAGGGGGGTTTCACCCGAACCCCAAAAACCCCCCTGGCTACGGGCCTGCAGTACCTAAAATACACTCCGGCGTTTTTTGGGTTTTTTTTCATGGAGGGAATTCCTCTACAGTTTTTGTACACATGCGGGATGTTTAATCAAGCGTGAAGTCTTGACACGCTTGAATTATTCACGTGTCAACAGACTTTCATTTCATAGAAATGCAGCGGTAATAAAAGTTGTTGGTAGGCCTATTTAGTATATTACACGTACGTGGGTGTTAAATATGGCAACAGTAATTAATATCTCATCATGGATTGAGGAAAATAAACAATTCTTTTTGCCTCCTGTGTGTAACAAAATGATGTGAGTATAACTAAACATTACTAACTAGGCCTATATAATATGATGACTGGACTAGGCCTATCATGTTTACTGCAATGTTGCACCAGACCATGCATACTCCTAATTTCCCTGACCTTGGCCCACTTGCTTGGCCAGTGCATTTGGCTTTGCGTACATGTAGTTTGTACTTATAGGCCTGGTAGTAGGCCTAGATAGACCTATTTAATAAACACATTTCTTTGTTGCTGTATGCACCATCTGTAAACAATTTTCACCGATTACGAGTTTTTATATATATGATTTGCCATAATTGATATTTTGCCAAAACTAGCTAGTCTGCTCATAATAAATTTATATGTTAACTCTATTACTTAGAATAGACACTAGGTTGCAATTAAAGTAAAATGTCCATGTTAACCTTTTAAATTTTCTCAGGCATCAGAAGGGACAACTGAAATTGTTCTTTGTTGGTGGGCCTAACCAACGTAAAGATTACCACATTGAAGAAGGCGAGGAGGTACAATTTATAATTGTTATGAATGATTTTAAAAATTTAAATGGTCAGATGCTTTTGCTGTCTGGCAAAAATTGTACTTAAGAACAAATTTACAAGTAAGTAATATAATTGGTTGTGACTAGAACCCACGACCTTCAAATCATTGTCAATAACTGTCATCCATACCTCTAGATCACCTAGCTTGTATTGCTAAGCCAGACATCGGAAACCCCCATCTGGCCACTCAAGTTTATGAATTCATTCATTGACAGTGCGCCCCTCCATTCACAATATAAAACAATACTGTAGGCCTACTACTGATGTGTGTTACAGTTTATTAAAGTGTCTATATTTTAGCCTATTATTATTTGAAAAAGGTAGGCATACGATAAATGGTACACTCCAGTACATGGAGGTTTTATACCTCCATGCTCCAAGTACAGGCCCGTAGCCAGAATGCATCAGAGTGAGGTTTTCTTGACACTCAATTATTTGGCGAGCGCAGCAACTTCCAAGCAAAAGGGGGATTCGCTGGTAAAAGGGGGTTGCGCAAAACCGGGGGGGGGGGGGTGTTTCGCCCGAACCCCAAAAAAAACCATGCAGTACCTAAAATACACTCCGGCGTTTTTTGTTTTTTGTCATGGAGGGAATTCCTCTACAGTTTTTGTACACATGCGGGATGTTTAATCAAGCGTGAAGTCTTGACACGCTTGAATTATTCACGTGTCAACAGACTTTCATTCATTCAGAACCCACGACCTCCAAATCATTGTCAATAACTGTCATCCATACCTCTAGATCACCTAGCTTGTATTGATAAGCCAGCTGGTTAAATTTAAATCCAATAATTTAAATATAATATATATTTTTTGTAGAGCATAAACTTTTTACATTATTTAATTTGGTGTTTTTATATACAGTTTTTCTATATGAGAAAAGGTGATATGTGTCTGAAGGTGGTGGAAAAGAACCAGCACAGGGACATACACATAAAAGAGGGAGAGGTAGGTGTAAATTGCTTAGAAAAAAACATTTTTGTTTTGCTTGCATTGAGGTTGATAAATGTACTGTATATCATAATAAGCATTAATGTGAAATAATTTAACCAACTTGAGGCAAAAATAAGCCTGTAGAAAAGCCTCTATAAAATACAAAAATTATTTACCTTAATAATAATAATACATTCATTCATTCATATTCATATATATTTTCCATACTTTTTTTCTGAAAAATAATAAAAATATACACAAATTAAAGATCAAAAGGTTCCACAGAAATCCGCAAGGGCTTGTAATGTGGAAACCTTGTCATATGGCATAAAATATTGAAATATATGAAAATTAATGAAATATTATTAATTACCTTTCACACAGGTGTTCTTGTTACCAGCATTTATTCCTCATTCACCTCAGCGTGAAAAAGACACAGTAGGTCTGGTAGTGGAACGAGAGAGAGCAGACGACGAAAAAGATGGTTTGAGGTCAGGTCATGGTTTAATAAATAGCATACAATTTATGTTAATGATTTGTTTATATTATACTGTATTGTAATAATTTTTGTATGGATGTTTAGTGAAGTATGGCACATTCTAATCTAATAATGTTGACTCAATAGATATTTATTTATTTTGGTATATATAAAAAACATACAAAACACTTTTTTAAAGGCTGAAAACGTTTGTTAAAAAAACATATATAAGAAACACATACAATATTGCAAGTTATTACAGTAGAACCTTAGTGTCACCTCTATTCAGGAACACCCATATGTAAGGTACACCTCTAATAAGGGGACACTTTCCTGTGAATGGAACAAGTGGCAATAATATGGTCAACCCATTTTCAGAGAACACCCTTATTAAGGGGAAACCTTGTGAGGTTGTGAAGGTCCCCTAATGGAGGTTCAATTGTTATTAGATCAATCAATTGTAATTTAACAGATATTTTGTGGATGGCACAACCGAGTCTTTATATGAGGAGTGGTTCCATTGCGCTGATCTTGGAAGTCAGATAGCGCCAGTAATCAAACGCTTTTTCGCATCTGAGCAGTTTAAGACTGGGAAGCCAATACCAGGTTTGTATACAATATACGAATACAGTAGAAACCCCTATTAAGGGGTCACCTTAAATAACCATCAAAGCATTTCATTTCATCTACCACGTCCACTTACTGTTGTCTTTTTCAGGCACTATTCCTGAAAACCCACCTGTGAAAATAGACACAAAACGTGAACTGCCGTCACCATTTAACTTAAAAGAATGGATTGCGGAAAATTTGACAGAGATCAAAAAATGGGGTTACAAGTCTTTGTGGGATGAAGAAAATCAAGTCAGTGTAAGTGAAATAAGCTGACTATGAGCCCGTTAGGACGGAACAAATTTACACGTGCAATGGTCGCGTGTGGTGTAAATTTTGAGATAAGCTTGCTGTTTCAAAAATCTGCCTCATGAGGTGGATTTTTCAATTACACCTTAAACCGCAAGCTGATTAACCGCAAGATAAGGAGCAATTTGACCTTAATAGTGTAAAGAGATGCATGAAATATGACCCTGCTGGGTATTTTTTTGTTAGTTTACACGTGTAAATTGTTCATCGTCCGAACGATCACTGATTACACATGTGAAGTTACTCATGTAACTGATTTTACGTCCGAACACAGCCATAGAGGCGTACTCCTTTATAAGTGGATCCAAGGGCCCCACTTCAGTTTTGAAGAAATAAAAATGGAACATTAGTTCGGCACTTAATTTTACAACTTTTAAGCCTACTGTAATCAGAGGATCAACTTTGCTGCAATACTTCCAATTTGTAATTACCATAAGAGAGAGTATTATATCGTGTTTCTTTTTATTGTTTAATGGTTACGTTACCTTTATCTATTAATTGGTTATCCGCACTTGGCGGATAACCCCTTGTTATTGTCAGGATCTTTTTTTTTCTTTTTTTTTTTTTTTTTCTATATTCTTCTTTCTTTCCCAGAATTTTGTTGGCAGCATATCTCTAATTCTTGCTAACATAAGATTATATAACTTTGTCAGAAGATTGACCTCTAACTGTAGATGTGCAAGACACTTTGTTTTATGATTTTAGAGTTGCGCAACGTGACTTACGCGCGATTTTATGAATTTCAATGATTGATCATAGATTAAAAACCAAAAGTCATTTTGTATTGACACTAGGTGAAAATTTAAGTCATGTCAAGGGCAAACTTTCTATGGATTAAAAATGGCATGTTTTATAGAAAGTTACGTGCGCACGCGCGTTTAAAATTTCAAAATGCGAAAAATCAATTTCTAATCAACTTTCTACGCGTTTCATGTCATTTTAAGCATGTCAAATATTCCCACGTGCGCGCAAAAATTACGCGCGCGGTGCGCACGTAGCGTTAACAACAGATTTTTTTGCGTGATTTTTGTTTTTACAGCCTTTTCTAGTAATTTTACCAACTTTTAAACAATTCCGACATAATTTAACGTCATACGAGCACGTCGAATTGGACAATTTGCGCGCGTTTTTGATGAAAATGTTCAAAAATTCGTCAAAATTATGCCTTTTTTTAAACAGTCATAGATTTTAAACTACTTGGTGAACTTTTTTTTAAATTACATATTCTGGAAGTAGATGAGTTGTAAATATCGAATCATGCATCCATTTGGCTAACCGGACATTGTGACGTCATCGTATGGCCACTCCAATATCAAATATAGGATTTTTGTCTCTTTCGTCATAGCTCATCACATTTAAAAGAGCGCATCTCTACTTATCCATATTCCATTTTTCTCAATTTTGTAATATTGTCTAGGTCAATCAATTATCTTTTACATGATTTACCATTTTTAAAAGTGTGATGACGTCATCATGTTCAAAAGCGTCAATAACTTTGGTCACTTATTTTCACCTATTCTGCACTGTATGTAGTACGTATACAGTATATAGTGTATACCGTATATACTTAGACGTGAAGCAAAATAGAGGGCGCACTAACACTTTTTCAATGGCATAATCGTTTTTCTGTGCGCAATATTCTAACTTATGTCGTGCGCGTTGCTTTTGCGCTGCGGATAACCTAACTCGTCCGTAGTGACGAGTTCAAATCTAGTTTTGTATTATGTATGTGTTAAAATGAAAAGAAAAAAGAATGATGAATGGATGAATAAATGATATCGGTTAGTGGGTAATCTTTAAAAAAATAAAAATTACCATAAATTACTTTTTATTAATTATATTTTAGGTTAGAGTTTATGGTGCAGGAGAAGCGTTAATCACATCCGAAGTTGCTGAAACATGGTGTTGGCAATTGGTAATTTATAGTTCAAATTTTCAAATATGTTTTCATCTGATTTTTATATTAACTATCTGTATATAATTCTTTACGTTAAAACATTCATGAATAGACCTTATTCTGCGATTTGCCGAATAGGTGGTGCTGCTCTACAACTAGGAAAGCTAAAGTAGTCCTAGCAACCACTGTAATGTGCCCAAATATGCTAGTGATATGCCCAAATTTGGAAGTTATATGACATCATCATGTCCATATATGGGCACATCACACATTTTGTTGTCATGAAGTTTGATAGTGTAGACAGAGCTTTCAAGATGCATTATACTTGGAAATTAAGGGTAAATTTACATTTGTTCAAATTGCAGGAAGGAAAATGTGATGCCTCTGTCGGAAAGGAAAAACTAAAGAAACTTGAGCTGAACAAAGACGATAGTGTACTGGTACCAGTTGGCGAAAAGTAAGATAATGTTTGAGAATGTCTTGTTTTCATTTTCTAAAAACTTGGCAAAAACTTTCGTTTCATACATTAATATATAAGTGCAATTTCCGGTGACCTAGCAGCTCTATTTTTCAACATTTTCTTGGCTCAGACCCAAGGATGATGGGGCAGAGGTACTGGAGACAATTGTTTCATATTTGAAAATATAAGAGCTATTCCCAGGAATCTAATAGCAGCTTAAGGGTGGGAGGGTGGGTGTGAGTAGTTCCGCATTTACAATTTTCATCATTTTCCTTTATTGTGCATAAACCTCATTTGAGTATAGTGTCTCATGATCATTCTGATCCATGCTCTGATTGCCATTGAAATTGTTTAAGGATTTGAGCCCATGACCTTGATGGCCATTTTTAACAACCAACTCCACTCGTACGACTGTATGGTGATATGCCATATTTATCTTGTATTTACAGATGTACTTTGAAACTGGAAGAGGATTCTCTGTGTCTTGTTTGTGTCCAGGATCCAACAAAGAAAAAGAAACCAGAGAACTAGAAAATGGCTCCTGCCGTTCTTAAAGCTCTGTCTACACTATTTGACAAAGAAAAGTGTACCCAAATTGGTAGTGATATGACATCATCGTGTCTACATATATATTTTTTGTCACATAAAGTTTGATAGTGTAGACAGAACTTTATTCTCAAAACCAAGATGATTTTCATGTCCAAGTGTAATAGAAAACCTCACCACAAGCTGAGAGAGAATCTTTTTTGTTTTCCACAACCTTATGCGACAACCTAGTTTAAACCAGTGCAGGTTATCCATAGATTTCTTCTTTTTTTTGTTATTATTATTTCATTTCCAAAAACAAACAAAAAATGGTTCTCAACAAGAAACTAAAAAAAAACAAAAAAAACATAACATTTCTATTGGTTCACAGCCCGCTAGATCCCTGATTCTTTATCATCTTCCATTATCTCATTTGAGTATAGTCGCACATGGGTTGATTACACTTATGTAGCTGAGCTTCGTAATTCTTTCTTAAATTGTTGTGTTCTTGGTGTTAAAACAAGTATTCTACTAGGAATAAAGAATGTATTCCCAGTGTACATAATTCGGTCGTGTACAATTGGAAACCATTAAGTATATCTTTTAATTTTGTATCGTTTTTTTAAATGTAATTAGGGTATTACAGCACTGTTGTCATTTGAAGAGCACACATAGAGGCTGTATGGACATGACAGATAGGAACTGTAATTTGAACGTGCAAAATCTAGTTTAGTCTACTGAAATACTTTTTTAACAAAAGAAAATTACCCAGACATACTAAAGAAGTAAGAATTGAAAATTTGTATTATTTCTGGCGCCTTACGACAATAATATGATTGTGTAAGTAAAAACTACAGATTGCTGTACTGTACGGAGCTAAAAAGTTAACATTTATACACTGTATGTTTTTTAAACAAACTGTAGATAGACTGAAATACCATTTCTATTAAAAGGCTAACGTTTATATATGCGTTACAATATATTTTGTAATCGGAATAATCAATGTTGTAAACATTTTAATATATTTGAATAACATTGTATATTTAAAATTTACAATTTTAATAAGATTGCGGTAAACCGTTATTTGAAGCAGTTTTAATATAATAATAATGATGTTTGGTATGTATCGATTATCGATTGGTATCGATCATTGGTACTAGTTAATGTTGATAGGACATATAGAAAATCTTGATTGTGAAGACTGTCGCCGTGACAATAGCCAATTCTTAACTTATGTTTTAACTACAGTAATAAAGGTACGTCAGTTATAACGTATGCTGTGTCTGTGTTGTTGATGTTCTATTTTTAGAATTGACTAATGGTGGCTAATGTACTAACATAGAAATTTATTTTTATGTTTTAAAATATTTGGTATATAAAAAAACATTACAACAATCCTATGATTTACAATACAAAAAACAACGATGAAAAAGCAAGTAAACTTAAGTAAATAAAATTACAGGACCCATTGCTTTTCACAACATCTTTTGAGTACAGTAGTAATTACTTAATATTATTTAAAAAATACATTTATGTAACAGACATTAAACATTAAAATGTAAATAAATAGTTTATAACATTCTAAATGTAAGGCTTGTGTGACGCAGTGTGTTGGACGTTGGATTACTGATCTTGAGATCGCGGTTCGAATCCAACTCTGCCGCATTGCTTGTATGCTTGCCTCTCTCCACCCAGGTGTATAAATTGGTACCCGGTTAGATCAAGACACAACTTTGCGCTGATTACTATTATGGGAGTATGTTTCCATACGTGTTTGATGCAAAAAATGATTGGGGTAATAATGTTCAGCGCTTAGAGATATCACAAGAATTAGGCGCCATATAAATCCAGGATATTATTATTAAATTTTGAATATTGTATTTTTTTACGTACACGTACAGTACCTGATACAATCTAAACGCACATATTATATTTGTATGTCATATTGATTGCCATATTCTGACCCTGAAGATTTAATTGTTTGGTGAAAAGTGAATAACCTATTCAATAAACATTTTGTTTATATACAGTACTAGCCTATATACTCTCTCACTCTTTTGGTCAAAGTGAATAACCTATTCAATAAATATTATTTATATAGTAGCCTATCCTTTAATCAGTGTACCTTATTTATTCGAAATAACGTCCCGCTTTGAATAAACGCCTCGAACACCCCACCCCACCAACACACCCCGACACATGCATATATACACAATATTGTATTACAACACATTTCTATTTGTAGTTGAATTCATTGATGATCTACAAATTTTACTGTATTTTATCCCTTCTTTATATAATTTATACATGTTACCATATTACGTCGAAAAAATAAACGCCTCCCCCTAATAACTCCCTCAAATAAACTCCCTCAAATAAACTCCCCCTGAAAAATAAACAACTGGGGAGTTCGCGTAGGGATACACTTGTAAATTTAGGTGGTGGGTGACGTAATTTCCAGGTGTATTATTACGTACAAATAAACTAATTGGCGTAGGGATACACTTGTACATTTAGGTGGTGTGTGACGTAATTTCCAGGTGTATTATTACGTAATCAACATTTTTTCGATCTTACCAGTCGTGAAGGAATCATTGTTGTTACCAGTGCTCTGAACTTACGAATTTACTCTTCCTACTAAATCGTACCATTCATGCGTTTTTTGTCGATTCTATTTGGATATGAGGAAATATATATATTGGAATGTTTTGCAATGAAGAAGAGTTTTTCTTGGGAAGTCGGACATACGCTCAGAACACAAGAATGGTAAGTCATGTCTTTTCAAAATATTTAAAATGACCGCGGTGCTATTCGACTCGGTGTTCAATCAGTGATACATTAGTGAAGGCATGGGCTTAAAATGTAAATGTAGGCCCCCCTATATGCCTCAAAATTACAATAAAATAGGCGCGTATGTTTCTCTCTGTCCGTATCTAAAAGTTCATATTGTAATTATTTGTTAATTAAACTTAGATTATTACTATAATTTGAAAGAAATTAAGAAACACAACATACAAAAATAATGTTTATCTAGTAGGTCTATAATGAGGGAGTTAGGATAATACAATAGATTAGTCCCCCACATCGCAATTCGATCAGTTACTTGATTGATTACTTGCTTAATGATGTTGTCGTTGAAAAGCTTCACATATCATTTGCAATTTCTGCTGACTGACGTTTGGCGGGAAGTTGGCTTGTCTGCCTCTGCCAAAAACATAAGTGTATTCACATTATTTGCTGCAGGCCTACTATATTATACTTTATTAACCCAGTGTCGTAGGCCTATTATAGGCCCTTTGAGGTAAAAAAAATGTCTCCCTTCAATCAAGCAACATTTAGATTAGTTTGAATTTTTGTCTTTCCATTTCTTTAACGCATAATTTACTTCAATTTATATGATAAATTTAGGCTTACTATGCAACCGAAATGAAAACGGTACCACCTTATTAATATTGAATCATGTAGAACTATGTTTCTGTTTATGCAATTCGAACGTATCTATTTACGTATACTTTTAACAGTAACAATTACAAATATCATGGAAACCCAGTGGCGTATCATAGGCCTCCCGATGTGAAAAGAAAAGTCCCCCTCCAAGCCAGTATCGATTAGTTGCCTGTCTGTCTGTCCCGGGACTTACCTGGTCTGTTATACAGTAGGTATATATGACATCACTGTGTTTCAATGTTTTAACCTTACAATACATAGGGATAATTAAGAAAAAATCCGCCCTATCGAGGTAAGTCCCTCAAGCAAGTTTGGATTAGTTTAATTTCAGTCCATTTCGCATACGGGGAACAATTTGAATGTGGTTAGACTCAGTAGTATACACTATCAAACTTTATTTGACAAAAAATGTGATGTGCCCATAATAGGGATAATTTTGCATATCACTACCATATTTATACATCACACTTATTTTGTCAAACTAGTTTATAGTGTAGACAGAGCGCAAGTCTTTATCACAAACGAGAGTTATCCATCGCTTGTGATTGGTCAAATCTTCCGTGCGTCTCTAGTAGTTGCAACCAAACTTACCGAACAGAAATCACGTTGACGTAAGTAGGGTTACGCTATAAATCACGCTCATGAAAATATGATTTAGGTTTTATATTTATCTTATTTAAGTTAAACAGATGAAGAATATAGATTTTTTAACTTGTTGATTTATTTATCAGAATACTAAAACCATAAATATAAAATTAAGAAAACATTAATCTGTTACCATATACATTATGTATATACAGATAAGCATTAAGCTCTATTAAACTAGTTCAACAAAATTTTCACCAATCAAAATAATTAGACCGAAATATACCTCCAAACAAGCTTTGTCTACTGCGATATCAAACAAATTGTGATGTGCCCAAATATGATATCGATAAGCCCAAATATGGCAGTGAAATGACATGTCTTCATGTCCATATATGGGCACATCACATTTTGTTTGATATCGCAGTAGACAAAGCTTGTTTGGAGGTATATTTCGGTCTAATTATTTTGATTGGTGAAAATGTCTATAGGACTAAATTATTCAATACACATTTTGTCCATAATCATCAAACTATCATTTAAATTGAGGCGACACTTGGAAAATGAAAAACTATTAAGTATTTAAAAAGTACTATATATTTATTGAAAAAAAACAATATTTTACACACTATAATTATCTATTCTCTTATGCCTTTCCGCCTATGGTAGTCATCTAATAAATAATAAAATATATTAATCTTTATATTACGTGGAAGATTGATTGACCGTACCAACTATGTGACGTAACATTAATATAACTTACGTATTCACGTATTTAATGTTTATTTTTGGAAAAAAAGAAATAATTGTACCTAATACACATGTATTGTACTTATTATAATTATTATTATTATTTATAAATTATGTCTAGGTTGGTGCCTTAATATTGATTGTTTGTTAGACAATGCTCGTCCTGTAAGTCAGAGGTAGTGGGTTCGAATCTAACCAACGAATATGTTATCAAACGGCTTAATAAATATAACTTTTTCAGAAATATCTAAAGTGAAATTGAATCTGCTAAAATTTATACAGCATTATTATTTTCAATATTGATTATTGATTATCCATTATTGAATAATTAGTAATAAACACGACCAAGGATTAAATTATTAATTAATGTATTATAAATAATAATCTGTATTGATTGATTATAATAATAAATAATATTAGTATCAATTATATTAATAAAGAGGAATAAATAGTACCTTTGTTTTCTAACTAAAGTACATGCTATTTTGTATTCTAATTCTAAAACATACTGTATAGTTATTTCTATCTTTGGTTTGTTAAAAAAAAATCTCTCAATATTATTTACATAAAGACAATAATATTAAAAATGCATTGATATTGACAATAATATAAAATTATAAAGTATGGATACCTATAGGAAAGTCTTGTAAGATACCTATATGAAAGTCTTGTAGGATACCTATGTCATAGGAAAGTCTTGTAGGATACCTATATTCTAGGAAAGTCTTGTAGGATACCTATATCTTTGGAAAGTCTTGTAGGATACATATATCCTTGGAAAGTATTGTAGCATACATATATTCTAGGAAAGTTTTGTAGGATACATATAGCCTAGGAAAATCTTGTAGGATACCTATATCCTAGAAAAGTCCTATGATAAATATATACAGTAATACAGTATATTTCTACTAGCTATATCCTAAAGTCATATGACACCCACATCCTGTAGGAAAGTACTATTTTAATGTCATGAATGATTAAATCTACTTTCACATCGCGCCTGGATTCGGTCCGAAATCGCAAGAGTTGAACATGCTTTCAAATCACAAACTTGGTTATCTATTGTCATGCTCACTGCTGATTGGATGAAAGAAAAAAATCATATAATTTCAGAAAACAAATATCTTCTTGATCCATCGCTACGGATTAAAATCTTACGAATTTGGTGTGAATGATCGTATGCTTTACCACTGAAACCATTTTCCATATTTTTCTCAGGGCACCGGACCAAATCCGAGCGCGATGTGAAAGCAGCTTAAATATGGGCACCATGGACATCGTTATAGTCTGATTTCCAACTATCAGTTTCAATGTTATTATTAATGTTAAACAAGGCAAACCATAAATGAAAACCCATAACTAATCTCGCTACCTTAAGAAATCGTATACGCGCCATGTAAACATGTTTGTAAAAACAGTAGTCTTTCTTTAATCGTTGTTAACGCCATACAATGTAACTGCGCTCGTTGCGAGACCGGCAAGATAACCAAGATCCACCAAATCCAATCTGGTCCATTAGCCGATTCCTGTAGGTCTTCCGGTAACGCCGGCATAGCTCCGTAATATTGGATAACCTTTAAATGGAATCCTTCGTCTTGTGCGTTAAACCAAGCAAATGCTTCTGCATATACGGACCCATGTAATTCTTTTATTCTTTTAAAATCGCTGTCTATTATAGAAAAAAAAACAACCATTAACAATATATATATATAAACTTTATTTATTCACAAGACTGATGTACAGTACAACTCGTTCAATCAACATTGATTGTTTTTACACAAGTTTGTGATATTACAAAATAATCCAACACCATATATTATATATGAAAAAAAAGAAAGAAAAACATTTTGAAATTGAAAAGAAAAATATAATTGTAAAGAACTCACCTTGGATTGGCTCATCCTTCAGAAACCTGACATACGCTGTATTGTAACCATCGCGCATATTTCTGCTTATCACCTTAAATCTTCGTGACCCGACCGTCTTTATTGCTGATCGCCCGTTCGGTAATGTTTCCACCTCTAGAACCTTCAACATGCAGCCAATATCGGAAAACCTAGCCAAGAAAAATTCAATATTGGAGATTAAGCCCATTGTGCTGGTCGTCTTTCCCAAAAAAGTTTAAGAGATAGAGGGCGGAGACAAGAAAGAATCTCTGCCTCAATATACTTGCAATTATATCCCAAAATTCCATTGTAATGTTTTGGTTGAGCATTTAATAAAAAAATAAACTTTTATACTTACGCATTTTCTTCAGATGGGACGCACATACCAAACTGTTTTGTCCCGCATTCCATGCACTGACGAATCATTAATTTGTAGCGTGGTTCAAATATGTACAGCGGACAAAACACTGAGGGAAATGCCATCGTACAGATAAACACTGGTATCACTGCACAATTGGGGTCATCACTACATCTGCAGAAAATGTAAATCAATAGTGTTTAATAAAATAAAGGGACACCCCTGTTACGAGGACACCATCAAGGGGTATGTTTTATCACAGCCACCAACTCCTTTTCAGGGGACAATTGGGTCCTTTTATCCTCTTATTAATAGAGGTTCTATGTACTCTATATATGACCACTCATATAATTATACAGTATTACTGTATTTTTGTGAAAAACTAGCTATATCTTTCTTACCCCCTTAATTCTTGCATTTCTTTCGCATGTACTTCTGATCTTTCTTGAAAATCCCTTTCAAAGTATTCCATTAAAATGTTTTTTACCAAGATATTCACCTTAAGTTTCTTGTTGGCTAAAAACTGCAAAAACAAAAGGAATATCAGTAGAACAATGTATAGCCAATGAATTTTATATTTTACTTTAAACAGATGAGAAGACAAATATTTACCTCCATTAAAGGGTCCTTACACAACGGGCATTCAGGCTTGTGATCTAAGCATCTATTCAGACAGCCAGCACAGAATGTGTGTCCACATGGTGTTGTTGTTGGTTCGTAAAAGAATCGTAAACAAAGGCAACACTCATAGTCACTGCGATCCAGTAGGTCTTCCGGAATGATTCTTAGTGCTTGTTCGATATCTGTATCTGGTGGCAAAAGTTTGAATTTATGAGTTTTTGATGAACCTTGAAGTGGTGGGTTATCCAATTAATGGAATGTAGCAAAAGACAGTAAGCTTGGGTGTTACAAAGCGAGAGTGGGTGTTAATAGCATCAAAAACAGTACTTTTAGGCAACCAGAGCTTTCATGGGTGGGGGGTAGGTGCCGGGTGCCATAGCCACCATGAGGCAGACAAGGTTTTCACCAACCACCCCTAATTATATTAATAATTGTATTTAAAGCATCTTTGCCTCGTCTGTTTTCAACCTCTCGCTTTTGGTACTGAATTACAATTAGACTGGGTGAAAGACCTTAAAATTAGTTTGAGAATTAGTTTTGGGTCGACCACCTTTGCTCAGTGAAATTATATTCGCACGATACAATGTTCTCTGCCTGGATTTGAACCCAAGAGCTTAACCACTTAGACAAGAGTAGATACTTACGCATGTATTTATTGTCAGGCGATGGTGGAGGTGACTCATTTTGCTGATAATGTTTACGTTTCTTTTGTCCATAAGAACTGTCAACTGACTTTTCGTCTAAAAACAAATAATTTTATCAATTTTTTTATTCTGTCAGAATTGATGTGCTTATGCACATGTTTACATGCACTAGAATTAACTTTGTACATTCTAAGTATGCACATATAGTTTCTGGCCAGTTCACATTTCACAATTGTGTCTAGACACATGATCTCTGTTTGGCCAGTCTACACCCAGCTTCGAGACAATGCTATTGTTTTTTTGCTTTTCACACCTACTGTATCTGAAACAATTCTCTTCTATAGCTAGTTTCCATTCACTATTGTTCATGAGAAACAATGCTCTTCTATAGCTAGTCTCAATCCCTCCCACTGTGTGAACTTGCTATTGTTTCTAGCTTTCACAACAGTTCCACCCTATTCTACTTATATTCCCAGTTTCCTGGACTTTCTGCATTCTCACTCCTGAGGACGATCAAAGCATATTGATCTAAACGTCTAGAAACTCAACAGTTCTAATATACGTGGTGTACCGCAAACTTTATACCAACATATTACTTATTGCTGATTTGAATTAGTGTAGAGTCAACCAGGGTATTGTAACTAATTGTGTTATCAGTTGACTCTTTATAACATTGTGATTTTAAAATTGTAATATTAATAGTCTAGGTTCCAGGTGCCAATTCAACCTAATATCGCTAAAAAGATAAATATTTTGGCACACATGGTGTTTCATACGTAGAGTACTAATAACTAGAGCATAACTTGGTGCAAGTCTAACATCGATATAATAACTTAAATACAGTAAAATTCATTCAGAGATTATCTAATGAATAGAGTACACACCAAACCGCAATATAATTCTGATAGACCTAGATAAACTTTTATTACATGTTGTGTATTGTGTATTATATAAATAGATAATCTAAAAATAAACCACTGAAAACCAGACGGTAATAAAAACAATAGTGTAACCATACTGTACAAGCATTAATAACCAAATAGAATTGGCAGACATGAAACAAGTCTACAGTATGTATTATTTATGAGAATACCAAACAAACGAACCTCAAAATTTGAACTTTTCTCGTGTTACTTTTTATCGATATAAGAAGAATTTTATTTTGTTGTGTCTAATGCTCTGTCTACACTATCAAACTTTATGTGACAACAAATGTGATGTGCCCATATATGGACATGATGATGTCATATCACTACTATAGTTGGGCATATCTCTACCATGATTGGCCACATCACACTAGTTTGATAGTGTAGACAGAGCTTTTAAGACACATAAAACTAATGCAAAATTATCTCTACAGTTCTTTCACATGAATATGATTCTACATCTTACTGTATAAATGAATGGACACAATTTTAAACAATAATTAGCCAATGGATGAACAATGGTGTTTGTCAAGAAAATTATCTTCAAACCTTGTAAGGAGGTAGAACCGACTTCTTCAAATTTTTTTGTTTCAATTCTTAGTACTGGTGATTGCTTACTAGAAATTGTCTATAAAGAAGAAAAAAAGATTAAAATGTGTAAACATTGGCTCTGTGGCAAGTTGGCTAACATGCTTGCCTTCAATTCACAAAGTACTGTACTCAGTTCAATTCATGGCTGTACCAATGTTACATTATTTTTTATGAGTAATTAAATTACTGCAAAAGTACTGTAGTTACTAAAGATACACAGTACATTCACACATTTTTCATTGTTAAATAAAGGAAAATCATCACAAAGGATTGAATGGTACACCCTTTTTTCACAAGTGTGAATGCATCTTTAGTTGCATACAGTACGCGGTCACTGAATAAATTAGAATTAGATTAAATTAGATTTAGAATAAACTGGAAAATGGCCTGACAAAACTTATAATATACTGCAGAATGTTTAGTTTATATCATTCCATTTTTGGAGAGGGGTGTTCAATGAATTTTCTACTTTTTGTGTAAATATATTGCTCTTCAAGAAGAACAGGCTATTGTCGGTTTATCCGGGTAAGCGGCACTCATAGACTACAAAGATCAATGTTGGTATTTCAATCCATTGTATATTTTAAGAGCCTTTAGGGCATAAAGTAGTTTGCATTATAGTAGAATAAAGTGAAATTTTGATTGAAGTTACCTTTGATGCGATGTCATTGGAAGAACCAGATGTCTTACTGCTTTTGGTCTTTTTACCAATACGCCTTTTGTCTTGAAATTTGTCAAACCCCCTTGATATAGCCGAGGCCAAGTTGTCCCAGCCCGTCGAGAAGATGCTTATTGGATTCGCTATTTTGGTGGTTCCACCAAGACTTCGTATTTCTGTATGTTTCAAATTTTCTGTAGCTAGAGGCGATAGCATTTTCTGCAGTACCTGAAAGTATAATAAGAATATCATGATTTTCAATATGAATGCTAATGTGCACAGTTTGCTGCCTATTTTCATTTAATTTTTTTCATTTATTTATTCGATTATTTAAGCGATCAATGCGCCATAACATGTGAGTGTCCACAACCCCTAAAATACAGATAAGTTTTTTTGTTTTTGTCTTATTGTATCATTATAATATTAGTAGTATATAAATTCTTTTAATTATTGTATTTTATATTATGCTCGTACTCTCCATAAGGTTTAGTACATTTTTATTGAATAACAACAAATCACAAACTAATAGGCTATACAATGGCCATATTCACTATTTACAATTAGGATAAGAAAATACTTTACAATTATGTAACTGCTTTCATTCACAAACTAATATGCTACAGTGGCCATATTCACTACTCACAATTAGTCTAAGAAAATACTTTACAATTATGTAATTGCTTTCATTCACAAACTATAGGCTATACAGTGGCCATATTCACTATTTACAATTAGGATAAGAAAATACTTTACAATTAAAACATCTTTTAAGTGAATAATAGTATTTAAGGGCGAATTCCTAAAATATTATTGACTTTTAAGTGTATTTAATGGCAATAACTCCCAATTGATTGATAAATAACTGCCACTCACTGGCTGCTCCCATTCAAGGTATGGATGACTCACAGTACTCTTATCTACTGCTAGCCAATCACAGTTTCCAAAAATTATATTATATAAGCTCTAATATCTAAATTACATAACTGAACTATACAATTCCCTGAACACCCATTTTAAAACCATTGTCAATCATTCAATAATTAGTTTATACATAGATATTATAATATCTATTATGGTTTATAGGGGATTAATAAGTAAAAATGATGATTTACAAATGTATTACATAGAATATACATGTGTTAGGCATGAGGGAAAGGGTCCATATTGAAGATTATGTAATCCTACTGCCTTTTAAATTATGTAAATATTCAGGCTACGTTGTATTATGATGAATTTTGCAATAAAAAAGGACAATATACAGGTATATTAAAATTCTACAGATTTGATTAATTTTCTAATTGATTTCTCGAACAAACTACGACTGAACATGGAGGAAATATATATCTATATATTTCCTCCATGAACTGAACAATTCAAGCACAGACCCTACCCAGCATTTTATGTTTTTTATTGTTGTATTGCAATTATGCTGGTCGAATAAATAAACAAAATAAAGTACTACTACTACAGTACTATTTGTGTATGTTAAAGCTCAGGTACAGGCATGAATTTTAAATATAATATCTGGTTAATTGTACATAAATCAAATATTTGTAACAGAAATGAATTTCCCTTAATATGGTCAAATGTGAACTCTGTCTCTCTTTTTAAGAAACTGTTAACTGCTAATTTCATGTAGCTTTATTTAAATGTAGTGTATTATTTAATTTTATAGTTAGTAAGTGTATCCTTGTTTTATTTTATTGTAATTGTTTTATTATCTGCTTTTGTTTTTTTGCTTCTGTAATTGTTTTATTATTTGATTTGATATTTGCTTTTTACATTTATTTTTGTTGGTGTTTTCCTTTGAGCACGGTCTTACTGAAAAACAACTTTTAGTTGAGTTAAGTATCCGTGATTAAATAAAGCTTATTATTATTATTATTATAAATACAAAATTTGGCAATATTCTGCCATAAAAACCAGGAAGTAAGACTTTTTTCAGTAGTTAGGTAGTTAACCTAAAATAATAACATGTCTGGTGACTCCCTAGAAGTGAAAAAAGATGGTGGATATACGGTGGATAATCTTTGCTATAGCATGAAAATAAAAATCTGAAGTTGAATAAAAATACCAGAAATGTAAAATTCAAATTATATCACCTAAAATGATAACATTTTTTACCAAACAGTTTAGTTTTCATAGATTTTTAAAATGCCTCTCTATTTACAAAATTTGTGTACAAAAGAATAGAGATTTTACTGTGTAACTTGAACTATCTAACTACTACTGATAAGAAAGTGCTTATTTTCAACAAGCTCGTGTAACAGAAATAAAATCCCAAAAATTATGAAACATAGAGGAAACTATAGATCGATAATTATTGGATTGTATTATCAATAGAAATTTTTTGCCCATACCTTGCCTTTAAAAGATTCAGATTCTTATATAACAGCAATTTAGTTATCAGCAATTGAAAGATTAATATAAGATAGGCCACACTGAAAAGGCATGTGATTGTATGTATGCGTAATACTTATATAACTATTATATAAATTAATTATATAACATTACATAACCTACAGTATTTTTGCTACTTGTCAATTATTGAAAATGAAGAAATACAATTATATTATACTATTTTGTGTTGGTCTTTTCATTAAAAAGTGTGTACCACTTTTTCTTACCTTAGCTAATGTAACTCTAGCAGATGTGGCTGTGGAGTCTAGGGATAGGCACTGAAGCAAACACGTCAAAGCTTCTTCGTATCGCCTTGCAGCCATCAAGGCAGAGCCCTTCCTGAAATATCCCTTTATAGAAACAAAGAATAGTATTTGAAGTAGTTACAGTGTGAACATACCACTTATAGGGTCACAAGGGGAAATACTACTACTAATTGCTGAGGCAGGCCTGGGCCTCCCTAAATTTCCAATGCAAAATATGGGATACAATAGTAGATTTTGTTTCCTTTATTTTACTATTTTTAAGACCCTGCCCCTGTCACAAGTGAATTCTTGAATTTTTATTCTTTTGTAGTTGTGAGGGAGTCATTAATGCGTGGCTGCCTCTGATTGGACAGCAGGTTGGCTTATAAAGTATGTGCGGGGACAGCGCGAGGTTGAAACCAACTCCTCGTCACCTTAAGAAGAGTTTTAATATATTATAATATACCATTGGCCAATGAGGTTGTAGGTCGCATGTCCGATTTGCTTCACTTATGCCTTCTGAAACTTTTTCCTGAGCTAAGAAAACAAGCGACTTGTTGCTTGCTATAAGATGATCAGATGGTGCTAAAAAAGAAACAAATAAATGACATTAATAAAATAGAAAAGATAAAGTATAGAAGGTTGGTTAAAATGTTGAAATGAATACAATCCTAAACTCATACACATATGGCACACTAACAGACCAAAACATTACAAAGTTATCAAACCCTATATGAAAGAGACGTGCATAGTAGATTCAAGAATGTGTTCACGGTCAGAAAAAGGGGACTCAATAATAGTGAACTCAACCAACATCAATGAGATACTATACTTTTAAGTTATAAGATCGGGGGAGGATCCAAAGGGTAGCTTAGGGGCATGCTCCTCCTTTTGAAACTAATGACAGTTAACATGAAATTTAGCGATTCCCTGTTGAAAAAAAAACATGAAGATTGGACAGTGATCCTGAATTTCGGGTAAACATGCCAATTGTCTTACCAAATTCGGCTGCTTCTGTATATAATTTCATGGCTTCTGCATATTTTCCCTCATTGTACATCAAAAACCCTTCAGTTCTTAATTTAGCAGCTTTATAAGTAGCAGCAAAATATTTCTTAAATTGTCCACTTAACAGAACATCCGATTTTACTTGTTCTTGGCTTTCATTACAAAGTTTACATTTTTTAGTAGAATCTTGCTCAACACAAACTCTACAAAACGTATGACCACAACTCAAAGTTGCAGGCTCGTAAATGATTCCATAACAAAATGTGCAAGTAAACATATCCAACGGTTCATGTAAATGTTCTTGTACGACGGCAGAAGAAGAGCCATCTTTGGTACACAGTTTGTCAACTAAAGAATCAACTAAAGATTTCAAATCTTCAGGCCTAACTTCTCCCAAACGACAGGCTTGAGCGTAGGCATCCAACGCCTCCGACAGCCTGCCAGCTTTAGCAAAACATTCACCTTTACCGACCAGAATTGCAATCGTCGGCCTAGATTCTTTCAACAATCTATCGTAAATTTCGTTTGCTAAGTCATAATTACTGTTGTCCACCGCTTCACGTGCAAGTTGTAATGTACTAAAAGACATGATAAAGACATAATAATATATGAAAAACAGCTTCCTATGCCTATAAAACGTTGGCCTTTTTGTCGAGTGTAGGCTCTAGGCTATGATGTTGTTTATCATCACATGATGTCCGACCCAGTCTCTATCCCACGAGAAACCGTGCAGTCCACACTCCGCGATCCGTTTCACAGACACAATAGGCCTAGGTCGATTGACTAATTTTACCGAAAAATCAATTGTCTACAAATAATTAACTTTTGTTATCATAACTGAAAATATTTGGTATTTGATTGATACTTCTTACGCACTACCCAATGCCTAATAGGCCTATATTTTAATCAAAAACACCATCAAATGCGGTCGATCGTTTTGACTCCGTGTAAACTTATGTAATAAACTGATCAACAATTATGTAATGTTTACTGTATGGAGAGCCGAAAGTGCCTTCCACTTCTTCCATTAGATATAATATTATTATGCGCAAATTAATTTGTCTTAGGAGCTTCAACTACAGTATTGAAGTGGAACAGATTTTCGGCATTTCTTGCAAATCTTAGGCCTACACCAATAGAGCTTAGAAAAAAAGAAAAAATCTAACGTCTGTATTACTGAGTAGTTGGTATTAATGTGTTTTCTTTTTATTGTCATTATTGTGTCTGTTTATTGTAGGCATATGTGTATTAGAGTAGGCCTATACATGTAATTAAGTATATTTCTGTACATATATGTTCTTGAGTCCCACCGATTTAAAGAAATAGTGAAGCACAGGAAAAAGCAAGGCAAATCAATTTGAACCTTCCGTAAGCGGCCACCCTCGATACTGGGAAAAGTGCACGATATGTTTCGCAACGGGCCTCCAGATTCTCCAGCTAATTGTCTATTATTGTTTATCATTAGGTGCTTCAGTATTTATGATTTTCAGACAAATTTTAAAAGCTTGTATGCATGCAAATGGTCTGTGTAGTTTTCTCATCTTATCTAAAAAACACCGGAATGTTCTTCACAGAAATGTTTTTAAACCCGCGGCCAATCTATCAATAAATGACAAAATCATTACAGAAGGAAGTCGCAACAATTTTTTCTATTTGAAGAGTCTGAACCCTGCCGTTATTGTGAACCCCTTAAACAGTACAATAATACTAGGCCTACTCGTATATTTATCTATTTATTTACTTTCAAGTAATGGATATGTGCAAGCACGATCAAATAATCATATAATTAATTCAATCAAACGCCTAATAAATCAAATAAAAGATTTTTCACACAAGCTTCGAAATAAAGCTAAAGTAACAATAATTATCAAAATTGTATATACGTCCCAAATTTTTCGGGTGGCCACTTACGAGAGGTAAATTTACCATACAAACAATATAATTTTTAGTAAAAAAGGTGGCCGCGGCCGCTCACGAGAGGTGACCGCTCACGAGGAGGTTCAATTGTAAATTTAATATTAATTGAAAGGTGTTCAATTTAATGTCTGGTGCGCAATATTGATAACTACACTCTTCGCCGTACACCACGCCAAGAGGCCGTCAATGAAAGCCCCAGTGGTCTAATGGTTAGGACATGTTCATAGCAGAAGGTTCCGGGTTCGAATCTCGGTTGCGGCTTTTCCACATTCTCATAGATTTCTTCATCTTTTATCGTTTCAAAATTAATTTTTTTCAGTATATCACCAGGCGGTTTCGAATTTATTTTGTGCCTGTTTGCTGATTTGATATATTTATAGATACATATCATTATGTTTTTATTTATAAAGTCTATCTATATGAAGTAGGCTACTTTTATGATTGGTTGCAATGACTGATTTATTAAGCTCTCCGTGGATCCTTGTGCGGGTGGGTAGTAATCGATTTTCTTCCGTAATAAAATAATAATGACAACTTTTAAGCTTGTCATTAGGCCTAAAATAGAGTTCAGAAATAATTACCCAAATCGAATGATCCACCTTAAAGGGCCTTTCACTGTGTCGGCACGGTTCCGCGTGAAAACGAAACATTGACGTTCGATTGGATTTGCCGGCGCCGGACCGAACCGTGCCGTAACAGGTGTGAAAGACCCTTAAGCTCTGTCCACACTATCAAACTAATTTGAAAAAAAAGTGTGATGTGCCCAAATATGGTAGTGATATGCCCAATAGTAGTGATGACATAATCATGTCCATGGGCACATCACATGTTTTTGTCACGTAGAGTTTAGTAGTGTAGCTCTATGTAATTCTATTTTCTATAGACAGACTGAATTGAACGTCCATGTTTCGTTTTCACGACGCTCCACGTGGCTATGCACCAATCGATCGAGTGAAAACGAAACATTGGCGTTCGATTTACCGGCGTCGGATCGGAACCGTGCCGAAAGACGTGTGTGACACCTAAAACAGACCCAAATGTTGACTCGCCGGGATGTTCAATCAAAATGTTCTCAATGTTTACGTTGTTAACTTAATGCTCTGTCTACCAAACTTTATGTGACAAAAAATGTGATATATTTAGGCATATCGCTACCATATTTGGGCACATCACACTTTTTTTGTCGAACTAGTTTGATAGTGTGGACAGAGCTTAATATAGGCTTCGAATTCCTTGCGTATAGGCTACTACTATATTTATGGCCGCGGAAGTTGATTTTGATAAGGTAAAGAAACAACAGAAACATCGGATCTCTTTTTTTTACTTTAGTAGGTAAACAAGACATCTCATATTAAGTTTTCAGTTAATTGAAATAATGTATTCAGATCATTTTTTTGGATCTCATTGGCGCCTAAGAATAAATAATGATTAGTTAGGCCTATAAAATTGTTACGAGTCAAGCTATAGCTTGATAAGTTTATGAGGTCTATAAATCATCGATTTTCTGTATGTTTTTATATAAATTGTATAACTAAAATCATGTTTTAATAGATATAATGGTACGTTAAAATAACATAAAGACTGCTAACTTACTTACATTCCGAAGTTCATTGAGAGCAGTACTATTTATTTTCCTTGGTTTTGGTTGAATGATAATATCAGGTAGGTTAGGTGTTATTTTTGTAGTAAGTACGTCTTTACGTCTTGTATTCAGTTGTTATAAAGGTGTTTTTGTTTACCCTATAGAAAACAGAAATTATTTTGTTTAGAAACAACCCCATATTAATAATAATGCTTTACCTTACGCGCTTTGTTAATGAGAAATACTAGTAAAATTTATGCACAAATAAATCAATGATAACATTGTTTAAACGTTTTTTGTTTATAATTCAGTGGTTTAGATGATCAATCTAAGTTATTATTTGTATCATGTATGCATAATTTGGACTTTGGCTGCAGTTTTATTACTGAATAAAATGACATGAAATTGATAGAATATATATAACCACACATTCAGTGGCTAGCTCAGATCTTTGTTTATTTACCTCCGCCAAGGAGGTATATGTAATTTCGATATGCACACTAATACTTTCTGTTTTCATTTATAAAGAAAAAAAGTGTGATGTGCCCAAATATGGTAGTGATTTTCCCAAATATGGTAGTGATATGACATCATCATGTCCATATATAGGCACATTTTTTTGTCACATAAATGTGATAGTAGGGAGGTTTCGCAACCTTACGAATACGATAACGAAAACGGATACGTCATACATTTGTGAAACTTTTGAGCTGATCCCCATTTCATATTCGTAAAGCGTATTCGTGTTGACGAATATCGCCAGTCATATTCGTAACTACAAAACGAGTATAGTTTTTGATCTATTTTGCACATTTTGCATTTGAATTAGGAATGATTCATGATTATAATATAATTATAGATTTATTGAAAGTAATTTACTAAAGTAATTTACTAAAATGCCAGGTCAATTTTGATAAATAGCAGTTTTTAAAGTCCTCACTCGCTTTGATGTTACTCTAGGCCTAGGCAGCCACCCAGCAAACAATTTTACGTTTTGGTAACGTTATAATTACGTTATTTTTTGGTTATAAAAACGTTTTCTAATAACGTTGCACGAACGCAAAAATGTCGACCTTTTTATACGACTTTTTAACGTTCAAAATAACGTTCAAAATAACGCGTTTATAACGTTTTTTGAACGTCCTCAATAATGTTCAGAAATAACGTGTTAAATACGTATTTATAACTTCTACAATAACGTTGCACGAACGAGAAAATGTCGACCTTTTTATACGACTTTATAACGTCCAAAATAACATTCAAAATAACGTGTTTATAACGTCTTTTGAACGTCCTCAATAATGTTCATAAATAACGTATTCAAAACGTATTTACAACTTTTGCAATAACGTTGATAAAAAACGTGTCCGAGACGTTTTTTTAACGTTTTATGTAATGTTTGTAAATGACGTATTCGCAACATGTTTTTAACGTCCAAAATAACATTCAAACATAACGTATGCAACGCGTTTTTATAACGTCCTAAAAAATGTTCACAAATAACGTGTTAGGAACGTGCCTTCTACGTTAACAGCAACGTTTGTAAATGACGTATTTGCCACGTGTTTTTAACGTTCTCAATGATGTTTTTAAATAACGTATGTAAAGCGTAATTATGACTTTCGCACATACGAATTAGTAACGTTCATTATAACGTACCAGATACATTTTCAAATCGTAGTTTGATAATGTTACATCATAAACTTTTTACCACTGACGAATTTATAACGTCCATATTTGACGTCTTGAAAAGTTAATACTTAGTTACATACAACGATTTGGGTAACGTTACCACATATTATATGTGTTCTGCAGATATACGCGTTACATAGCTCATTATTCGTTAAAACATGTAGTTAGTATAAGACATATAAAAACAAGCAATTTAAAATGAAATATTGTTTTTGATTTATTCTATTATCTGATTAAAAAAAGACATACACTATTGCAATTAGCTTAAGAGGAAAGAACTTGATTATTATTAGAGAGCTTTCGCTATTTTGATCAGGAACGAGAACCAGCAGTAATTACCCATTCTTGATAATACGGAGATCGATAATGAGAAACATTGTTCTTTTAAACGAGAATGAGCAAATTTGCCTATAAGTCGTCCTCATCTCTGCTGTCTGGCACATCCCGTTCCTGAAAAGAGAAAAAAAATGTAAAACTAGGTAAAAAAAATGATCTCTTAGCAGTAAATCTTAAATAAATTTTTTTAAGTGTTATTAGTTTACAAAATTAAATTATTGTCATTTTAATCGGATTTTTTTTTCTACATGATTTTGGCTATTGACTATTTGGTGTTTTTTATGTGGTTGCCCATTCCCTATTAAATTTACATTACAGTATGTAGTTGTTATGTTTATTTCGTATTGGATAGTGTTGTTGGGTCTAAATACTAAGCCCTATCAGTACCAGACGTTAGTTGTAATTTACTTTATTCCAACATTTGTATCCCGTAACTTTACATTAATTATTCGTTTGAGTGCGATTGTACGAATGTGTTTTATTGCTTTATTTACCACTTGGTGAAACTGTACAACAATGACTAGTATCTTTTAGTGTGTAAACTATTTAGTCTTAAACTGATGCGGACTATAGTAAACTTCATCATTACAATATGAGTGATACGTAAAAGCATGGATGATTAAGTTATTTCGCCATGGTAAAAAATAAATGATAAATCAAATTTAATTTATTCTTACCTTGTATCTTGAGCCACCTAGTCTGTTGGGAGCGTGCTTCAGTGTTTCAGCAATATCTATCTCCACAACACATTGCTTCGTTTTTGGGTGAGCTCGCATACACGATTCTAAAGATGAACAATTTGAATGAGAGTTTTTAGTCACAATGTACACATTTAAAACTTCAAAATCCTGTATTAGCAGTAAACATTAATGCCATTATGTTTTTTTTTTGTTTTTAGTAAATAAACGACTTAGGCCTATAATTTAGAAAGTTCAGTACTTTACATTATGCGCGCGCCAAACACATAAGTACTAATGTGCATGAGCACATTTGGTTTTAAGCCTCTAGTAACATTTAGTACAACCATAAAAACTGCTATGAAATTTCAACAAGACTAGTAATCAACATGTAGCCAATGACTAAGCCTATTAGGCTAATACTAGACTTACTTATTATTACACTGCACAGCTGCGTCTTGCAAAATGCAGCTTTGCCTTTTCGGCCCTTATAACTGTAAGTGACAGCACCTTGTTGGTGGCCACCTTCCTCATAATACGACGAACAGTATCACCTGCCCTGTGTCCCGTCAAGGCGCTTAAATAGTTTACCTTTTTGGAGTATAAATAATAAATAATGATTATTAATATGTATATAACACACATTGTAAAGGAATACTAAAGAACATAGTACAAAAAAGTCTCAAGTACATCACATAATAATAGATGAATTATGTAACACGAAATATTAAGCCTAATTAGATTTGGTTTTGTAAAAAGGTAGTACAGTATAAATGTAACATCGCAACATTTTATTATTATACACAATTATAATACGTACAGTACAATAATATTAATACATTTATTTGTATTAAATGAAACTAAATTCAAACTTGATAATGTATTCCAAACAATAAATAAACCATGTTATGTTAAATAAATATTCACGGCTTTTTTTAATATCTAGTAACAATTACTGTACTAATTACATAAGCAACCTACATTGCATTGTTTTCTGTAGGAAAAGATACAAAGCATCGATTAACAAAAAATTAAAAAACTTCAATATATAAGGATTAATGAAACAATAACTCACCGCAAATATATTGGCTTGATAGAAGTTGTTGTTGATAATAATTAGGATACTTTACTTGACTTTTTGAACGAGCTTCTCTTTTTCCGCAGCAGAACGCAAGTGACACTATATATGTATTTAAATCCCGCGCCGTGTCGAATTTATTATTCTGAGCTCCGCCTGTGATTGGTTGCCGATGACTCAAGCAAGCTTTTTAAATGGCGACCGTTTCACCTCCACGAATACAATTATTTATTTTGAACGAATAATGTTTGCAGCTCTAAAACAAATTTCATAGTTTGATCATAAACCTATAGGCCTACTTTATAGATCCATGGTTTGATCAACCCAGTATTATTGTAGACTATTATTGTAGCCCTATTTAGCATGATTCCCTATATAGCATTATTGCGCTTCATTTATGACTATCATATACAACCCTTTGTTAGTAGATTTTATATGTGAAACTTTAGTCTATACTCTATATGTAGCTCTTCACAAAATAATAACAATAATAACTTAAACCCAGGTTCTCAATTTCAGCTACAAAATCGATGAAACACAGAATTCCAATAGAAAATGCTTTTATTAATTATAACACAGAACTGCTTACTTTTAAAACTCAATACTAACTACACAGATCTGACTCATCTATCCAATTTCACAATATTCCTAGATAACACCACGGATGAATTTTTCCTCCATGATAACACAGGCTATAAAACTTTCTTATTCCCCACCACAAAACCCACAAAATGGACCAGTTGTTATGGAAACCTAGATAAAGGAGGTACAGTCTTAATTAATTCAGAGTGTGGAATGTGTAAAATCAAACTAAGATATGATCATTGAGGATATACAAGCTACTAGTAAATATGAACTTAAATACAACTAGAATTTAATTCGTCACTTTGACGAATTATAGGTGATCATTTTTATCATTTTACTGAAATTAATTTTTTTTTAAACATGCACGTACGTTAACATACGATCGGAAAATGTTGATGTATGCCATCCTATTATATGCTTATAGTGCTGAGATGTGCCTATATGCCATATACAATATGTACAGTATATACTGTATATCTATATACAGTGTAGCATAGGTGAAATTGCGGGACACATGTTCTAATTTTTTGGCATGATGACGTTATCAAACTAAACTTTAAGATGACAATTTCGAAAGATAATTAATTGAGCAAAAAAATATAAGATTTGGAAAAAAATTTGGCACGTAGAAGCGCTGTGCGCGCTCTTTGAATTGTGTATAACTTTGACGAAAAATATGAAAAAACTACTTTTTCACTTCAACTGGCCATATGTTAACGTCACAACATCCGATAGGCTTAATTTTTATATGAATTAATATCTACATTTCATCAGCTTTCATAATAAATTATAATCATCAAGGTAACCTTCAATTCTGAAGAGCTGTAAGATATTCAAATTTACTGCGAAGGTGAAATTACACGGCCTACATTATTCAAGTTTTTACGCGTGATGACGTCATTAAAATGAAGATAGTGTCAACTCATGATAAAGATAATTAATTAAGCAAGCACATACTGAAAGTTGTGCGAAATTCGAGCACACATAACCAAGATGCGCTCTGTTGAATGTGATAATCTACACAAAAAGATAACAAATCCTAATTTTTAAATTCAAGTGGCCATTTGATGACGTCAAGACATTTTGTACGTAAAATGTGTACATGAATTCATATCTACAACTCAATGGCTTCCAGAATAAGTTAAAAAAATCGGGGGTCATCTGGCATTCTGAAGAATTATTTTCATTTTAAAAAAGACCTATTTTTCACCATTTTCAGAACTTTTGTAAAATAAATGTGCGCATTTTGTCATTTTTAACGTGCTCGTATAGCGTTATTTTAAGTCGGAACTGACTCAAATTTGGTGAATGTACTAAGGATGGTGAGTAGAATGAGATTTGTAAAAAAAATTCATATTTTTTACGCTTTTTAAGTATCGCGCACGCAAAAACGCATTTTTGCGCAGTAATTTTTTGAAACACGCAAATGGCCTAATTCATGCTCTAAATTGATCAAAACTTAATTTTGAGCGTTTTAAATTTTTAACGCGCGATATCACGCGCATGAACCTACGTGCGCGTGCGTTTTTATTTGCTAATATTTTTACCCTTGATCTGAAGTTTACGTGTAGTGAATTTCATTAATATGTGATAATGAATTATGGAGATATGATTGATAATGTGATTTCGCAAAATGGCGTATAAATGTCGTCACGGATGAGTGATCACGCTGGAAAGCTTATTAGGATTAAGTTGTATTATTTGAAAGATATTCTGAAATTTGTGTAATCATTGACATTAAACTTTTTGAGATAATTGTTACACAAAATAGTGTACAGAAACAATAAAAAGAAAAAAAATAATAAAAAAAACTAGAATTTAATTCGTCACTTTGACGAATTATAGGTGATCATTTTTATCATTTTACTGAAATTAATTTTTTTTAAACATGCACGTACGTTAACATACGATCGGAAAATGTTGATGTATGCCATCCTATTATATGCTTATAGTGCTGAGTTGTGCCTATATGCCATATACAATATGTACAGTATATACTGTATATCTATATACAGTGTAGCATAGGTGAAATTACGGGACACACATGTTCTAATTTTTTGGCATGATGACGTTATCAAACTAAACTTTAAGATGACAATTTCGAAAGATAATTAATTGAGCAAAAAAATATAAGATTTGGAAAAAAATTTGGCACGTAGAAGCGCTGTGCGCGCTCTTTGAATTGTGTATAACTTTGACGAAAAATATGAAAAAACTACTTTTTCACTTCAACTGGCCATATGTTAACGTCACAACATCCGATAGGCTTAACTTTTATATGAATTAATATCTACATTTCATCAGCTTTCATAATAAATTATAATCATGAAGGTAACCTTCAATTCTGAAGAGCTGTAAGATATTCAAATTTACTGCGAAGGTGAAATTACACGGCCTACGTTATTCAAGTTTTTACGCGTGATGACGTCATTAAAATGAAGATAGTGTCAACTCATGATAAAGCTAATTAATTAAGCAAGCACATACTGAAAGTTGTGCGAAATTCGAGCACACATAACCAAGATGCGCTCTGTTGAATGTGATAATCTACACAAAAAGATAACAAATCCTAATTTTTAAATTCAAGTGGCCATTTGATGACGTCAAAACATTTTGTACGTAAAATGTGTACATGAATTCATATCTACAACTCAATGGCTTCCAGAATAAGTTAAAAAAATCGGGGGTCATCTTGCATTCTGAAGAATTATTTTCATTTTAAAAAAGACCTATTTTTCACCATTTTCAGAACTTTTGTAAAATTAATGTGCGCATTTTGTCATTTTTAACGTGCTCGTATAGCGTTATTTTAAGTCAGAACTGACTCAAATTTGGTGAATGTACTAAGGATGGTGAGTAGAATGAGATTTGTAAAAAAAATTCATATTTTTTACGCTTTTTAAGTATCGCGCGCGCAAAAACGCATTTTTGCGCAGTAATTTTTTGAAACACGCAAATGGCCTAATTCATGCTCTAAATTGATCAAAACTTAATTTTGAGCGTTTTAAATTTTTAACGCGCGATATCACGCGCATGAACCTACGTGCGCGTGCGTTTTTATTTGCTAATATTTTTACCCTTGATCTGAAGTTTACGTGTAGTGAATTTCATTAATATGTGATAATGAATTATGGAGATATGATTGATAATGTGATTTCGCAAAATGGCGTATAAATGTCGTCACGGATAAGTGATCACGCTGGAAAGCTTATTAGGATTAAGTTATATTATTTGAAAGATATTCTGAAATTTTTGTAATCATTGACATTAAACTTTTTGAGATAATTGTTACACAAAATAGTGTACAGAAACAATAAAAAGAAAAAAAATAAAGATTTCATACAATAACAATAGGTGATCATTTAGAATTCTAAATGATCACCTAAAAATAATAATAAAGATTTTATACAATAACAATAGGTGATCATTTTATTCTAAATGATCACCTAATAAGATAATAATACTGCTTTGAGATTCCTAAAGCCTAATAATTGAATTTCTTTTTATTCGTAAATTTAAATTTATTTATTTATTGGATAGAACATCACATAAAGAGATTTTACCTTTAGATTTACTTGTACAAGTTAATAACGTTGACCATATACTTTATTCTGTAATTGTTGGTTTTAGACCAGTTACCCTGGAAATTAACGACCTTACATTCTTGTAATGTATGATCAAGTTACAGACATTAGCAATAAGCTAATCAACAGGTTAACTATACATTATTCAACAGTATGTAAGGGCACTCATGGCCCAAGTACAAAAATAGAAAATAATAGGCCTACATAAAATTAAATTTAAGTAGCAGTAAAAGCATAATAATTAGTTCTCTTTTTATATGCGAAAAAGGCAAATTATACCAGGTTATTGATTACTTTTTTATTTTTGTTATTCATTAATAAAAATATAAACTTTTTTCATTTTTCAAAAAGGAGTGACTAATTTCTTTGTAGTTTGGACATACTCAAACAAAGTGATATTCATTTCAACCTCGTTACATTTGCAAACTTTTTATCTAAAGAACGGAATTAAATTTGATATGTGACATATGTGTCATACAAGTCACATTATAAGGTGAAATACAAAATATGAATGAATAAATGTAGCTATATTATAAAAACACAGTTAAGCAGAAAAGTATGATAGTTGGTGAATAAAAATGTAATCAGAAAGAAAAAAAACAAACATATATATCGGTCAATACTGTTTTAAATGGTATTTTAAGATCTGTTCGCCAATGCGTTAATGTTGACCTATATCTTAAACTCCATTCTACAACAAGGTTGATTTATATAAGTTACCATGGTAATTAACGACGTACCCTCTTGTAATAGGATATAGTACAAGTTTCAGAGTAGAACTCGGGTTAAATATTATAATGACAATGTACTTCGGCCGTATACTTTTTAAATGTTAACATTCAAATTTTTAAATACAATACAATCGTTTGTGTTTAATAACGCTCTTTAATGAGTGTATGACTATGACTATGTTTTATTTTATAATTATACTTATTTTGAATACACAATTTAATGAAAAAGTAAAAATACACTGTAAGAACCAACGTTGGTTAAAGGAAATGAGCTACACTGATGACAAATTATGTAATTGTATTTATCCTAATTTAGATAAACAATTTTGCTTTATAGAATCCGATTGTTTATTGAGTGTAGATTTAAATACTTTGATCAATATTATTTCCTTCATTAGACATTAGATAAGATTTTAAAGTAAATATCCAATGATATGTTGTTTCCTGTTGTTGTATTCATTAATGCGAATTGCCAAAGGCATGGGGGAATTACAATTAATTCCTTTAATCTTTGATCTGCTTTGATCTCACTCTCCCCTAATATACCAAAATGAACAATAATTGATCTCTTGATTAAGAGAATTTAATTAGCAGCCAACGTTTCTCCAATGAAAATTACTGTCAAACCCAAGAAAATATCATAGGCGCGCCTACTTTTTTTAATTTGTATTTACTACACAAATGTTATAATGTAAAAGAAAAATACTAGTGTCAAGTTTTTTTTTAAATTTATTTAGGCGCACTTTTAGTAAAAAAGTGTTGTAATTGTATTCTAGAACCATAGGCATCATATTTTGAAAAATTAAAAATGTCCAAATCATCTAAAATTCTAGTAAATTACCCAATTTTTATACTAAAGATAAATAAATACATATACAATTATTGTACCAAATTTGAACAAAATTGAAGTTGGTTAAGTATTTTTCCGCGATGGTTTTTGAATGATGTTTTTACAGTTTTATTTTATCCAAATCATACTAAATTTCTATTACTAACTTTCCGATATACTGTATTACAATTTTGGAATTAAATACTTTTTTATGAGTGGAACACACTTACGATATTAAATATTAAATGTAATGTAATTATTAGTCATAAATTAGATATTATTTGACTTTTTTCCCCGTTATTTGAAACCTACGCGAAATAATATGAGAGGACGCTGTTTTACTGGTAATAGATATGGTTATTGTGTGTTCTATTCTTCCGCTCGAGTATTCTTTAACCTTACAGACTACATCGCCCAGATAGCGAGATCCTAAATATTTTTGTATTCTTATACTATAGGAAAGGTGATTCCATTTTGCTAAAGAAACCTTTAGAAATACAATAGCTTTATTTATTTGCAGTTTATTCAACAAGAAACGGAAATTAAATATCTAAATAAATAAAGTATAGACATCATGAATTAAATTAATAAGTACTTTTAGTACGAGAAAATGTATTATCAATGGGCAAAATATGTAGCATTGATGCCATAAAAAATAAATTGACGAGTCTCGGTAAATATGTAGGCTAACTCGTGGTTCAGTGTAGCGGAGGAAATTCACTTTAGCTGCGTATCTTTATTACCACTCCGCGAGAGAAGTTGGCCTAACGGGTAGGCCTAGGACTTGTAGTGTGGGGGGCCTAGCAAGTCAAGCAGAGTGCCTCGGCCAACCTATGTTCCCTAGTAGGTAGAAGGTTAAGTTAGACCAGTCCATTTAGGCCTACTATACCGGAAAAAGTTCTGGTGGTTCTACTTTTTTTATTTGTATTAAATGATTTATCAAATGGATATAGTATGTACATTATTCTATGGATTATGATGCGGATTATCGGGTAGCACATTCTTTCAAATGGATAGCATGGATTGGGTAGCACAATCAAATGGATAGCACATTGGGTAGCACATTATTTCCGGTAGCACATTATTTGAAATGGATAGCACATTGGGTAGCACAATCAAATGGATAGTAACTGTACATTATTCTATATGGATTATGATGCGGATTATCGGATAGCACATTCTTTCAAATGAATCGCACATTATTTCAAATGGATAGCATGGATATTGTCAGCACAATCAAATTGAGCACATTGGGTAACACATTGCATTAAATGGGAGCCTTGTGCAGTTATTCTATGCGGATCATTATCGGGTATAGCACATTAAAATTGGGAGGACATAACAATAATTTAGTATTAATTATCCGACTAACTTCATGATCTTTCAATAAATATATGCGTGTTATCTGAAAAAGGACATATCTTGCCAGATACAGAACAGCCGTTTCTTGTTGTTAGACATGAACCGTACAAGAGAATCGGGTGGAATTACCGTGTACCGTATCGGATTTTCCATGGACAGTTGCCCCTACTACATTCCGGCCAACGACCACAATAATATTGTCATATATACATTATAATTAGACAGAATGATAATTTGTGTTTATATGTTAATAATCAGTGATCAAAATAATGAATATAATTCACTTTTTTAACTGCGATAACATTGAGCTACAGTACTGTACGTTGAAAATATAAAATAATTGTGACTGTATGTAATGAACCATTATTTTAAAACGACACCAGCCTTTAAATATTTTCATTATTTTTGAACGTTTTTAAATGTTACGTACGTCATCAAAACATAATATGTTACGTTACTAAATAACATAAACACTATGTGATAATAATATTATACATTTGCATTAGGCTACATCTAAAATTATCTGAACGTTTGTCTTGAACGTTTTATAAATGTTACATTGGTACGTTATCAAGACGTTAAAATGTTACATTAATAAATAACATAAAAACTAAGTTATTAAAAAACGTTTCTATAACATTATTATTACATCTTAAATTAACGTTAGTTTATAGTTTGTATTTTACGTTTGTATAACGTATTTCTGAACGTTTGTCTTGAACGTTGTATAAATGTTATATTGGTACGTTATCAAGACGTCAAAATGTTACATTAATGAATCACATATAAAATACGTTATTATAATACGTTTTTATAACATTATTATTACATCTTAAATTAACGTTAGTTTATAGTTTGTATTTTACGTTTGTATAACGTATTTCTGAAAGATTGTCTTGAACGTTGTATAAATGTTATATTGGTACGTTATCAAGACGTCAAAATGTTACATTAATGAATAACACATAAACTACGTTATTATAATACGTTTTTATAACATTGTTATTACATCTTAAATTAACGTTAGTTTATAGTTTGTATTTTGCGTTTGTATAACGTATTTCTGAACGTTTGTCTTGAACGTTGTATAAATGTTATATTGGTACGTTATCAAGACGTCAAAATATTACGTTAATGAATAACATATAAACTACATTATTATAATACGTTTTTATAACATTATTATTACATCTTAAATTAACGTTAGTTTATAGTTTGTATTTTACGTTTGTATAAAGTATTTCTGAACGTTTGTCTTGAACGTTGTATAAATGTTATATTGGTACGTTATCAGACGTCAAAATGTTACTTTAATGAATAACATATAAACTACGTTATTATAATACGTTTTTATAACATTATCATTACATCTTAAATTAACGTTAGTTTATAGTTTGTATTTTACGTTTGTATAACGTATTTCTGAACGTTTGTCTTGAACGTTGTATAAATGTTATATTGGTACGTTGTCAAGACGTCAGAATGTTACGTAAATGAATAACATAAAAACTACGTTATTATAATACGTTTTTATAACATTATTATTACATCTTAAATTAACGTTATTTTATAGTTTGTATTTTACGTTTGTATAACGTATTTCTGAACGTTTGTCTTGAACGTTGTATAAATGTTATATTGGTACGTTGTCAAGACGTCAGAATGTTATGTAAATGAATAACATAAAAACTACGTTATTATAATACGTTTTTATAACATTATTATTACATCTTAAATTAACGTTATTTTATAGTTTGTATTTTACGTTTTTATAACGTATTTTTCAAACGTTAGGTCTGAACGTAATATAATTGTCACATGTAAACGTTATTAAAACGTTAATATGTTACGTTACTATACAACAATAATCAAACGTTTCTCAATTACGTAAATAAAACGTTGTGAAAACGTTTTTGTATTAACGTAATTTTATTCACATTATGTAACGTTTTAATGACGTTGTGACAATGTACTTTTGTAACGTTATTATCGGAAACCAAACTATAACGTTCGCGAATGTTGTCATAACGTTATGTGTTTGCTGGGCAAGCACCAAGCAACATGTACCTGCGCTTCGCTCAAATTTACCGCAGTCCTATTTTGGACGCGCCTCAATATTTCGTTGCCATGCGAAACAGATTTTTTTATGGCTTACGAAAACGAATACGTGTGCGTGACGTATCCGTTTTCGTTATCGTATTCGTAAGATTGCGAAACCTCTCTATTGTAGACAGAGCTTTACACAACTATCGGAATCCTCCTGCTAAGTATCTCGTAATACGTGTTAGAATATAACAAAGTTTCATTTCGTAATTTATTTACAGTAATAAACATAAACACAATACTATTCAAGTTCAAAGTTATTTTGATATTTATTTGGACCTTTCAACTAACAGTATTATTTTATGCCACATTGTATTGTACTTGATTTTGTATTTGAACAGATACAAATTATAAATTTAAACATCACTGTTAAAAAGTCCAATAACATTTAAAAATAGTCTAAATGTTGTGCATAAATATTTATAGTTTTTTTACGGCTAATAATAATACATATTGATAATTTTACTAATATTAATTCGAAACACAGTCTTATTCCTAGACTACAGATGAATTTATATTGAATTATTTAGGGCCTAACAAAGAAATCGCATGCATGAAACTTGGTGTAAGATTTGAATTAAAAAAAAAACACAGTATGGTTTCTTTTTTTTGTTTTAAGCTTATGATTTCTTTTTCTTCTGATCCGTTAATTATTGAGGTGAAATTATCGAATAATTTGTGAACACTTAGTAGGCGTGAAAAAACTACGAATGACAATATAATATTCGTACAACTCTATTAGGACCAAATTTACCAAATGTTTACTTGCAAACTCGACTAAGTGTAGGCAAACTTGTTTTCTGCAGTTTGCCGAAGTTTGGCAACTAGTGACACAAACATTAGAACACCGAGTTTGCTCGAGTTTGAAAACAAAAGAATGTCAGTGTAGGCCTAGACTGGTGCCAATATGTGAACATTTTGACAGATTCTGTTTTTGTTTTTAAGTTGAGCAAATAATCATGTTATTTATAGGCTTATACACGTTCGTTTCTGGATAATTTTAATCTGAGAAGAGTATGACCAAACACATTACCTTTTCTATGAGTGATATATTAAAACCTGAGAAGAATAGGAGTGTTGTTATTGAAGATTACGGTCAGGTGATCAAAGGTAAGTTACCGAATGCCAAAATGATTGGACAGTTACTATCACGTGAAATAAAGCACTTTAAAAACGTATGAATTTATAAGATTACCCTATACAATCTCTACTAGAATAATGTATACAAATTATGGAAGCGAGATAATATAGCACGCTCTATACAGTAAATATTTCAAATATTAGATTGCAAATGATCTTTAAAAAGAATACGTCTCCTAATTCCTCTGTACATGCTTAAGTCTACTTGTCTACATGTTTAAGATGTACAGCATGTCTAGAAATTTACTTGTGTTTTTCAGAAAAAGAAGAATTGAAAACTCACGCACCTGATATCGAGTCTGCGTGTAGCAGTAGTTCTTTGGCAAGTCCTACTAAAAGTAGGCCTAAATTAGTAACTAAACGTAAACTACGAATAGTTTTTACAAAAGCACAGACTGACGAACTGGAGAGGCGATTTTATCAGCAAAAATATCTGTCGACACGTGAGCGTTACTGTCTGGCAAATCTCATCAAATTGACTCCAACACAAGTCAAAATCTGGTTTCAGAATCATCGCTACAAGTTAAAGAAATCTAGAGGAGAAGACGGCCTGAAATCAATCGCACCCCGACGGGTCGCAGTGTCTGTGCTGGTTCGAGATGGTATACCATGTGGCCCTACAAATGCAGCAGCAAGAATGATAGATTCTCAGGCAAATGCGATTTTTGCGCCACCACCACCAACAATGTGTTATATCGGTAATCCTTCATATTTCAATCTGTATTACTATAGGAAGAAATAATTCATCGTGAGATATTAATATTAATAATTCTACAATGTTTATGTATTAATATTAAGTAATATAATAACTTCTTTCAATCGTTCTTGCATTGTTTGTAATTGTTTCTGTAGGCCTATACTTTGAATATTAATTTATATTTTTCCATGCTGTTGGTAATAAAAAGTCAATTGCTTCTTCCCATATAAATGAGCCGAATGATGAATATGAACGCACGATAAATTTATATTGCTTCCTATTGGACGGCGATCTAACGTAAGCCTAATCTTCTATATTACAAGGACACCATTCTTCAAAGAATATGTTTGCTTCATATTAATGATTATAAATTAGATGATTGATAATAATGAAGTGAATTTGATTCAATTCTATATCGTTATAAAATTACTAATGTTATAACATTTTCAATAACTAATTATTTTCATATTATTTCTATAGGCCTATCAATAGGCCTATTATTGGAATGTTATTAAACGATACTCCAGGTATCAGCAGACTTCGGTGTTTTTTTTCGTAAGATAATTTACAATTCAAATACTTTCTTTAACAACAATAATTAAACACCATCTATTTGAGTGTTTCTGGTAAAAAAAATGGTTATTATTATTTTCTGTTTAGGCCTACCCACAGAAAAACTAGTTACCAAAACGCGTCCGCTAATACATTGGATATGCCTACATTTTCTCCCCATGTTTGCCTTTAGCACAACAAAAATTGCAAGCATGCGCATTGATTGTTTATACATTTTTTTTTAATGTCTATGTTCAAGCACCATTATTTTCTAATTCGTTGAGTAGAGTCATCATTTTGTTTCTATTTTTTTCTTACACTCGTGTGTGTAGTGAGCAAAGTAATGTCAACCACCCGCTAAATTGTTCTTGATTGATGCTTAACTCGGGTCGTTATTCAATCATGTATTGCATGGTCACGCATGCGCACTAAACATATATAACTGGCTGGCTAATAGTATGCTATGCCACCTTATTCGACGGGTCGGTTTCATAAAAGTTTTAGAAAGTATGACAGACAGAGAGTGCGCTGTCGTGCAGAAACACGCCATCTAACCGGTAAGTCGTCACTCGGAAGATTCCACACTTCAAACGAGCTTTGCAACATAGTCAGGTCAGTAGAAGTTTTTCTTTTTCAATATTTTTTAATCAATTAATTAATTATTAATTATGTAATTAATTTTTCATCATGTCTATATTATTATTCATGGAATCATCAATAAAGGTTTCAAGTTTAGTTTAATTAATAGAAATTGAAGAAGTATCGCCATTATCTGAAACGATCCAGTATAGGCTTGCTTCCTACTTGGACGCAACTTACATTGCGTAGGCGCAACGCAAATGAGTTGACCAATCACAAGTGAAAGTTCGGATGGTCCATGCCATCGCGTTGTGGTTACTTGCGTTGTGGTTACGTCATTGTGTTGCGTGCAAAAGTGGAAACTTTCAATTATGAAAGTGAGTGAAGTAGGCCTATAGTGCGCTAATGTAGATATAGGCCTACGTTTAATATAATACAGCATACAAAGTGACGCATATTCAAAAGTAAGATTTCTTTTACAGTTAGAGAATGGTCAAATAAGTCATAAAGCAGTTTGCCATTTGAAATGAAGATGCAGGAATTGAAACAGTTTACCGTGGCATTGCTCTGCATTACAGGAATACATTTGTACGCCTTGGCAGACGATCTACGTCTTCCTGCAGGTGAGCATGACTGAGAATGAAATAAATAGTTGTTTTTTTATTCTTTACGATAAATATGTTTACACATTTTTTTAAAACTATTATTTACGAAGATTTGGGCACGAGTAACCTACCACACATAAGGCACATTAAACCTAAGATGAATCAGACGGTTTTCAAGGGCAGCTCAGTAACCTTTCAATGTTCTGTAGTTATTGACCTGTATCCGTACGTAGTCTGGCTTAAGTGGAAAGAAGGAAATTCAAGCGAAATTACAGAATCTGAACGCAATGAAACTCTCGAAAAATTTGGAGTAAGTCTATTGAAAATCTTTATTTTTCTTAAATTTCAATTTTAAAAACTTCTCTTTGAACAATTTGACATAATTAAATTAGTTAGTCTATTATTCTTCTTTCCAAATTATTATTCTCGGACAGTTTTTCTTTTTTTCATAAAATTTGGCTATAATATGGATTTTAAAGAGAAAAAAGACATCTTTATCTTGCATATATTTAGATCTAGGCATGCATCAAGTCATATGGAAAGAATTTCTATATAACGGATTCAACCAGCACATTAGCAGGCATTTTATAAGAAAATGATAATAAATGTCTGTAAACCTAGAAAATTGTTTCTCAATTTGGATAACTTATGTTGTTTGCTTAAAACAACAAAAGCATCATAAATGATATTGCGCAGTTTAACGTATTCAACTGTGAATTTTCCAGAATTAATAATGTTGGGACCACTGTAGACTAAAAATAATGAAGTAACAACGTCATTCTTTGTAAAACTGTGTTTCTGAGCATGCGCAAAGGTGACCTTTTTTTCTCAATATCTACTTGGCCGAGCGTAACATCTAAATCTCTAGTAATAAGATTGCGTTTAAGCTTTTTGTACTTTTCTTTCTTATTCTTAAATCATTTCTACTTTTATACCAGAAACAATCAATAAAATATGTTCATGCGGCAGACAGCTTTTTGAACAAATTACAATATCCACATGGAATTTTTATAGCAAAATGAAAATGCAAACGACTGTATTTTATCATTAAAAGCGGTATCATAAATTTTCATTACCGCATCCAAACATTTTTTTAACCTCTATTATATTTTACTTTCAACTTGTGTCAATGTATACGACTCAAATTTTGCCTTTCCATTTCGAAAAATATTTTATTCTTAATTTACATATATTAATTAAAAATAAATATTTTTTTGTAGTAAATATGCCATTTCAATGTCACATAATAATTATTTACTTTGACCAAAAAGCAAAAAATACCTAAATTGTTGTCTGTCAAGACAATGTTTTTTTGGTCAAAATTTTGTCTTTTTATAAGTGAAATAGGCCTAATTATTTTTTTTTCTACAGAATTAAACAATTAAAACTGCAAAATGGCCTGATTTTATTAATCTTTATTTTTCAGTTTTTTTTTGGGAGGACAATACATATCTAACGATAACCATGAGATTATTTTATTGGCTATCACAAACCATTGACTTTGTATTTTGTTTGTTGTCGTCATAAGCGGCTCTGTTATGTACGCATGCGATTTTCAATGAGACAGTCTTATCCGGTTCAAGGAAACATCATAAGAAGGAAATATATATAAAGGAAACATATAAAAAGAAAACATATAAAAAGAAACATATAAAAGTGTTATTTGTATTTAATCATGTTACTGAATGTTTTCTAATTCTTAATTACACATGTTTACACGGATACTACTGTTTGTCTTAGGAATTTTACCAGGTAAGATTAAGGAATAATTTGCATGTGGTGCTTATTATTATTTGGTGAATAAATTTAAAAAAACATGCGCACAGTCAAGAAAAAACTCTTGTGACATTAGCGTCACTCATTTGTATTTAATATGCCGGAAGCGACGCAACGTAACGCAATCTACGCAACGTAACAAAATGCCCTTCCAATAATTGTCTTTGCCCCCGCCCGCGTGAAATCAAACCTGTTTGCTATTGCGTCGTCGGTTCCCACTTGGGATTACGCAATACATTACTTTGCGTCAATACGTCTCTGCGTTGCGTTCTAGTGGGAACCACGCTTAACTTATTATCACGACATGGTTTGGATATTTAATTACATTGTTATTTATTCCATTTAATTAACGATTTATTTACAAAATAAAAAACAAAAATCAATTCAAAATCAGATACAATTTACACAAATTATAAGGACATAAGAATACATGTGTTATATAGTTAATTGCATGGTTATTAGTTAACATTTTAAATCAATTGCTTATACAATAGGCCTACGATTATATACAAGTATATAATACGATAACTTGCATATAAGATGACAACTGCATCTTGCATCCAAATAAACCGGCTAGTACACATTTAATCAGTTGTGTTTTGGTGGTATAGTGGTGCATCAGAAACAATGGGTGTCCTTCATATCTGACCCTATATCTCATGGGAATGTTGAAGGATATTCACTGACAATCTATTTATATCAATGGAAATGTTGAAGAGTACCCATTTAGATGATTTTATACCATATAACGTCTCTTACACATCCCTTTAACTTAACTGTAAGCATTTTTAGCGAATTTATTTATAAAAAGAAGAAAAAGAAAAAACTGTAAATGTAAAATTAACTGTAACATAGCGAGAGCCTGAAACACAATGAACAAAAGACCCGCTCTGCTTTTCCGACGCCCAATTGTTCCAAATATATTGTTTTACATTTTATTAGATTTTTTGTAGATGTAGAAGATATGCTCTCTTCTCAGTTAAAGTCTACAATTTCCATTAACCAATCACTCACTAATGGTTGAAGATGTTTCTTTTTGCATAAATTAAAACATTCTTATTATTTCATTAGCAACATTGGCTTCTGAATCCACATTGGAACTGCACTTATGCTGCAAGTGTGGTCTTCAAAGCGCGAGAAGATGTGCCGTTTACGTGCCTTTTTAGCAAAACCAGATACGAAGAAGAGGTAAAATATCTTATTGCTGTGGTTATAACTAAATAACTTCTTCTACGTGCACATTCTTGGAAAGTGAAGTAGAAACACTGTCCAGTATAAGGAAGTCCGGATTTGTCAAAAACGTGGAAATTTTGTTTAAGAATATTTTACGAGGCTTAATGCAAAATATATAATTATGTGGTTGTTCGCGTAAACCACAGTAATCTGGCTCTTATTTTAAAAACCATATCGGCCAAAAAGAGGCCAACAATATGAGAGACCTAACCTGTTTTCAATTAGATTTCCCGAAAAAGCGCAAAGATTTCCGTTGATGAAAGTAGAACACAAATCAAAAATGTATTATTAGGCCTATATAAACAAAATTAATTAACAAAGAGTGCGGATAACTAAAAACAAATTTAAATGTTGTGTTTGCTAATGATGAAGGTATCTTATCAATTTAGGACAAGTATAGTCTTTCGGTGAATGATCTTCAGATACAAAACGCCCAGTTTAACGACAGTGGTCATTTTACTTGTATGGCTACCAATACATTTGGTGTATCACACGAACATGCCTATTTGAACGTCATACCAGGTAAGCTCCACAGCATTTACTTGCTGGTATTCTTCTTGCCTAGCCCCTGTACCCGATGAGAAGCCTATGCCTAGCGATGCTGTGTGCCAACCAACGGTTTCAATAGTCATAATCACAGTTTTGGCATCCATGTCATCCTTTTGCAGCCTTCCTCAATCTTTTGGAATCCACACCAAAATGGCTGAAATGCTAGTATAGCCCTCGTTGCTATCCATACATATTGTAATACCTTTTAGTTCCAGAGTCGACCACGAAAATGAATAATTCGTCCGAAGAAGTGACGTCATTACAGGAAGCGAAGTCTGACACGAAACAGATTGGTGCCATCGTAGTGTCTGTTGTATTATTCTTCGTTATTTTGTCTTGTATTGCGGTAAAGATGTTCTGTCGACTTACAAAACGATGTTACCAAAGGAACCTCCACCGCGTACATCACAATATGATTTCCAATGGTCAGGTAAATGTACACTCTTGTGCGAGCATGCGTGGTTCCTACTAGGACGTAACGCAAGAACATAGGTCGCAACGCAAGCGAAGACCAATCACAAGCGATGGATTATTCTAACTGTCACTTGTCATTGGTCAATTTGATTTTGCGGCTTACGTCATTACGTTGCGTCCTAGTGGGGAAAGCATAAATTAAGAACCTCGACCCCCGCAAAGATCTGGTTAACTTATATACCTAAATTAACAAAACTCATAATATTATAATTTTTTCGTATCTAGTATTCATCTGATCCATCGTCAAATCTGATTACATCCATGCACAGATACCCAGTATCTTCGTCGTCGACAACCGCCGACTCTGAATTTGAATTTCCACGTGAACGGTAAGAGTCTGTAATGAAACTATTTAAGCAAAGAACACGAACCAGTTTAATATGGGTTTATTCATAAATAATAATTTATTTAGCACTTAAAAAGATTCCAGATTTTCTTTACTATGCTATAGTGTGATTTTATTATTATTATTCAATAGTTACTATTTAAGTTTACAGGCGACGAAAAAGTACTTGAATAGAATAATGTCGATGTAGGCGAACTACCGTTATTTTAAAAACAATGGAGCATACTTTATTTAAAAAAAAAAGAATTGAAGAGACTTGCGTGCGAACGTTTAATTTTTATTATTCTTACTAAGCGTCACCGATTATTATGACCGAAGTTACATTAAATAATTTATTTCTAAACTAGTTACAATGGTTTTTTTTTCAACAAGATATACAAGTCTGTCTATTATACAGAAACGTCAATAAACAATATCGAATATGTCTAATATGAATGTCATTCACACAAATTCACACTCTGCACGAATGAGACACATTGGTACAACATAATAATTGTGTCGTTTAGGCTGGTTTCCACTTGAAACGCGAGTTGACCAATCACAAGCGACAGTTAGGATGATTTACCGCGTCGTAATTGGTCAATTTACTTACGCGTACGTCATTTCGTAGCATCGAAAGTGGAAATTTTAAGCTAGGTTATGAGCAGGCTCACAGAACTCTCTGGTTTTCTTCAAACTTAGGTATTACCCGCTTCGCTGGGTTGGTAAGTTCGCTCGGTTAGTAGGTCACCCGGGAAAATAAATTAAGCCTGAAGAGTTACATTTTCTTTTCTGTTTAAAATTGGTTTGTCGTAGCTTAATATTAAGTGGTAGTATTCTTGGTGAAGGAGCGTTCGGGCAAGTAGTGCTTGGTGTTGCGTCGGGGCTAAACAGTTCCAACAGTTGCGAGGCTTCTGGGCGTATTACAAGTAATGGACAACATACGGTTGCTGTCAAGATGTTAAAGGGTACGTTGTAACGTTTTATTATATATTATACAAAGAATGATTTTATTTAATGATATATTTCATGAGTCATGGAAAGGTTAACTGTTCTATATAATAATATAGAACAGTAAATCATTTTTGTTGTCTTTTGTTTTAGATTCACTCACCTTCTTATTTTTCATTTGAGTATATTATTGTTGCATATCGTTTGAATAAAAAACCTTTTCTTTGAAACTGAAATTGCTGCTTTTTTTAAATAATAATAACTGTCATTTGTTTGAACATTTTAGAACAGATTTTACAATTATTATGTTTTTTTTCATTAAGATGTGGAAACAAAATCAAAAAACAATATCATGCAAATATTAGCAAACTAAAATATGTCTTAAACATGCTGGTATTATAAATTACATATTCACATTGCCGAATGTCACAGAAGAAATACTTATTGAAGCATAAATTCTTATGGTTTTGAAAGAATGAATGTTGAAGAGAGGAGCCAACACACGGTTGAGACATTCAACTCTAGGCCTACTTAGAACAGCCACAGTTAGAACAACCAACCATGATGCGAAACCACTCCCGCACCATGGTTTGTAAAGCTTGGTTCCCACTATGCTATGGCGTAACGCAACGCAACCTACACAACGTAAGAAAATGCCCTTCCAATAATTGTGTTTTCCCCCGTCTGCGTGAAATCAAACCTGCGATGTTTGCAGCACTGTTGCGTCGTCGGTTCCCGCTTGTGATCACGCAATACAACACTTTGCGTCAAAACGTCGTTGCGTTACGTTGCTAGCAACGCAAAACACGTAACGCAACGTAAGTGATTTGACCAATCACAAGCCATGAATTATTCGAACAGTGGCTTGTCATTAAGCGTGGTTCCCACTAGCGACGCAACGCAAGGACGTAACGCAACACAAGTGAATTGACCAATCACAAGCGATGGCTTATTCGCTTGTGATTGCTAACTGTCTATAACTTCGCTTGTCATTGGTTAAAACGCTTGCGTTGCGTTTACGTCCTTGCGTTACGTTCTAGTGGGAACCAAGCTTTAGTCAACTCGCTTGCGTTGCGTCCTAGTGTGAACCACGCTTTAGAACCACATACTGTTCGCACAAAGCCCTAAAACAGAAAAGATTTCTGTGCTCTATTTTCACATATGGTATGTTTGTCCAGTATCATAGCCAATTACGTAATACAGCATCTTATGTGTATCATGGAAAGCTACGTTAAAGGTTAGCACATGTGATGCTAATGTGATGCTGTATCACGGAATTTGCCTATGAAGAATACACAATACAAATACAGTAACACGAAAATCGACTAAATAAAGTGCCTTTACCCTCCTCAGTCAATTCAACTGATTATGAGCGAAATGCTTTATTATCCGAGATAAGAATGATGAAGAATATTGGGAAGCATGAGAATATTATCAACATGCTAGGTTGCTGTACACAAGATGGTGAGTGCACATACAGTATCACATTTCTGCATAATATAAATTATTCTTTTCCCTCGCCGTAAAAGTAATAGGCCTACATTTTACCTCTACTGTGCGATTTCTACAGTATATAAGCCTAAGTATACTACTTCAAAGCAAAAATGAATTACTTTCAAGTGTGGGTTTCAAATATGATTCCATTTGTACACTTTTACAAGATTCAAGATTACCTTATTGTCAAAAATATATATAATTTGAAATGTTGTCTTCCTCAAGGCAACAAACAGCATAAACATTTAGAATAAGTTAAAAAGGTTACCTCATACCGAAATCTCACCTCGTACCTAAAGCTTGAGAGTCCAAACCTAGAAACATTTTATAAAATTGGTTTGAAGTATACAGTATGAACTAACATTGTGCGTGGCCTACAACTATATCCTTGCGTTTACAGAGACAACTTGTTTATTTGAATTCACAGGACCGTTGTTTGTTTTAGTTGAATACGCCCAAAACGGAAATTTACGTGAATTCTTGCGCAGTCGCAGGCCACCTGATACATCACAACAGGTTGCGTTATTGGCAGACTTTCCAAACCTAACCAATAGAGATATCATTACCATGGCTTACCAGGTCGCAAAAGGAATGGAATTTTTGTGTTCTAAAAAGGTAATATTAAGCCATTGATTTCAAGCGAACGTTTTGTTTTATTAGAAATAAAAAAATCTTTCCACTGCTTTGTCTTGTTGTTGTTTTTAATTTCAATTTTTAATATTCTTTAAGTGTATTCATCGAGATTTAGCTGCAAGAAATGTATTGGTGACTGAAGATTTAGTAATGAAAATAGCTGATTTTGGATTAGCAAGAGATATCCATTACGCAGACTACTACAAGAAAGCAACAAATGTAAGTCGGTTTTGAAACGTATCTAAGTCACATTACAATTTGTTTTGTTTTTTGGGCCTATTTAATTTTAGTGCGTCGGGCTCTTATCAGTTGATCTCAATCTGCTCCCTAACACAGTGGTGTTTAATGAACCATGTTGGGTCGTTCCACTTTACTAGGAGGTAACTTTCAGACAGTTAACAAAAGCTTTTAATAAAAGAAAACAAAACAATACAATAGGTACAAAAGAACAATGTTAGAGTGCTAAGAACTATTTATTAGGAGACTACTCCCCTTAAATCATTAACAATAAGTATTGTGTAGAAAAAAAGCCCAAAAGGGCGGAGGCTGATACAGAAGGTAATAATAGAATATCATACTGAACTACGCCCGATAGGTAATCTGTTCCATAGGCATAGTGCGTACACTTAATCTGTTAAATATATTATATTTAAATTATTTCTATTTTTGTAGCAATCTTCAAATATTGCACAAACAAATAAAAGTAATAATGATTTTAGTAGAACCAATGGTATACCAACCACCTGTGTATACAATTCATTGAAAAATCACCAAAACAAATTTAAAGTGCAGTATAACGGTATGTAGATGCTAACTAGTACAATATGAATATATTATATATTACATAGAGATACTAATAATATAATATTAATTTGACATTAGAAAACAGAAATGGAAACCATATAGGTCAAATTCAACGTTTTGTGCTATAATCCTTTTCCTATTAGTAAAATGGACGAGTCCGCCAATACGGCAAAACCACGCTGGTGGTTTTCAAATAAACCAAGTGTTTTAAAACTACTTATATAAAAAATCCTGTTCCCTTATCTTAAATACATTTACATATTACAAATAAGGGATAATAACTCTTAACTTTCGTGAAAAAATAAAGCGTTTTGGATAAGTAGTTTTTCAGCAACTGTAATTTTAGTTTTAACGTTACGTTCTGACTGCTCAGGACGACTTCGAAAATGTTCGCCTATCCTTTACCACTAGCCGGTCACTGACAAACCAAAACACTGCTTCAAAAAAGGGGCTGTGCCGACGAAGTATCTGAACCAATCACATTTTAATTTAGGTCATTAGAAAGCTTGATTGATTAGCTTTTACATGGTGGAACAGCCAATATCATTGGATAACTAGGTCAAACGTTATGAACGTTTTTGTAAAGATCTCAACAAATTGGCAAAACAAGCCTATTCTTTAACACAGGGCAATTTTCAAATCGTCTAACTTTAAAAATCAATGCCGACGACGTTTTAAGTTTTTTTAAATTAAAAATAACATGACATCGTAGGTACTTAATTAGGCATTACAATGTCGAAACAGCCATAAAAATCGGTCAATTAATAACAAAGTTACATTGAAAAAACCTAAAAAAAATAGCTGTTTTTCGGTGATTTCGTGCCGTTTAGCGGAAATCGCCCGGATTTTTGGGTACATAAAACAAATTGTAATGAGTTATACAACTTAAGCAATCCGGTTTGGTGACTGATCTATCACTACTCGCGATCCCCGATATGTTTCTATTTTATCTCAGGCACCTTTACCTGTAAAGTGGATGGCTCCCGAAGCTTTATTTGACCGTTTCTTTACCACGAAGAGTGACGTCTGGTCTTACGGTGTTCTTTTGTGGGAGATTATGACGCTTGGAGGGACACCTTATCCCAGTGTTCCGGTAGAAAATATATTTGAACACCTAAAAAAGGGCAAAAGAATGGAAAAGCCACACAATTGTTTATTAGAAGTGTAAGTATGTTTTACAATCATTTAATTCTGTTTGATTGAATGGTCATTACTGATAGTAGAGTTTCCAAAACTGAGAGCAGAATTTTCAGAACTCTGACACCAGTTTTTCTAAAACTGTGGTAGGAAGATTTTCCAGAACCGTAGAAAGAGATTTTCCAAAACTGTGATAGCAGATTTGTTTAAACTGTAAAAGTAGATATTCTAAAACTGTGACAGAGGATTTTTCAAAATTGAAACAACACATTTTCCAAAAATTCTTATCTATTTTGGCCGCACACTCATTAATAATATAAGTGCATTGCGTAATAATAGTGTCTGGTTCTCGTGGTTTTATACTTTAATAGGGCCTATATAAATATTATTTCTGAATTAGTAACTAAAATGTAAGTTACTATTGAATAAAGTAAAAAATTTAAATGACTTATCCCGATTTATTTATCCTTTTTATTTTGGATCGTCCCGATCTATCCTCACGTTACCAGATACTTATATTTTAATTGATCCGTTTAATATTATCTTATTATAAAAATCTGTCTTTTCTAAATTAGATATGAGATCATGAAGGAAACCTGGCAAACAAATCCAGCAACCCGTCCAAACTTTACAGAATTAACGGAAAGTTTTACACAAATCACAGAAATGCCAAAAAACCAGGTACGCAACATGGAGCTACAAATAACATTATTGTTATTCTCTTGAGGCACTTTGTACTAAAAAAAACTAACTTTATTGATCTCTTAAAAGAGAAATGTATTTGCTTGAACAAACATTAAAATTAACATTAAGAACTGCGTAAAAATACACGCATCGGTGAAAACATACCATATCTAAAAAGTGTAAAACGTACACAATATTACACTATTCTAGCAATACTACTTAAGCTCAGTTAATTTTGTGTTTCTATTTTTTTGTATCTGTATCAAAACATTTTTTTCTTCGTTCATTTCAGGTTTATTTGGATATGAACGCATTGGGAGATCACCCACTTGCCACCTTTCATGATAGAAAAGTATTTTACAATCAACTGCGAACTTCTCATTCAAATCTAAAAGACAGTTTTGATGAATCCGTTAATTAAATTAAGCGATCAGATTTGACTGAATGAACCACTAAAAAGTATTGTTGAAATGGAAAAAATAATAGTAATAATAGTGAAATACTTTGAAAACAGTTTAGCGACAGGGCGCGCTATTTACTATTTTTGGCCATATTAGAGATATCGGCTGCTGTATCTGTACAATAACAACTGGGCGTTATCGATCGTTTAAACAAAATAATATGCATAGCAATTAATACATCAGTTAGCATTTTGTCAAGTAAAAATTATGTCTATACGATATTGCAGATTGAACTGTAAATTGTAAAAGAGCGTGATTCATTGAACCATGCTGCAACAGACAGAATGGTGTGAGTTTCGGAGCAGAATAATACTCACCTTGGCATATACAGTAGAAGAACAATAGTATACATTTTTGTAGTAGCATTTTGGAACTTTTTTTTTATCATGTGTAGGCCTATATAGGTCGTATATTGTATTTCGGGCAATAACAAAAACGGGAACGGAAATCACATATTATTTATTTTTTTTCTTTGTTTTGAGTCGAGTAAGAAAGAGAGAGAAGTGGATATCAGGTTCTCTTCTCCCATCATGGGAAAGGTTGCTCCAGTCAATTTGGCTCATTTAATATTCGCATTGTCACTTCGAAAATGGTCCCGTCTTCCAGTTAAAGTCCCTTTTAGCGTTCCATAATGTTTTTAGAAAAGATTGACGATAGAGGGCAGGTTGGAAAAACGGCGATAAAAACAATTACACGTACGTCCGTCCGTTGCCGTTCGCGGTGTGTTAAGTTAATAGCTAGAAAAGAGGCTAGCCTAGGCTTAGGCCTACCTGAAATTATAATAATGTCAGAAAAGAGTAGTAATAAATAAAACAGCTGACTAAAACAGCAATAAGTGTGAGCGTGTTAAAAAGGGTCTTGTGCCTGAGGTAACAAATATTCTGACGTTAAACTAGCTAGGCCTAACTAACTAGGGCCTAGGCCCTAGCTAGGCCTAGCTAGCCTAACTAAAGTCTTGTGAACGTGAGTAGTACTACTAGCCTAGGCCTAGTAGTAGGGGCCTAATGATTTATTTATACTAGGCTGCGGCTTACCCTACTCTAGGTAGGCATAAAGGACTAGCCTAAGTAATGGGGGCGAGTAGGTGGCCTATCCTGCCGGGTCCTCCTAAATACCAAGAACTACCAAGACCTGTCAATTTAAAGTGATAATTTAACGAAATATGATATATATAGACTTCTAATAGCATTTCCAACAATAAAACCTCAATTTTGCGCGATATAGACACCAAAAATGTTAAATAAACGACAAGCTTCGCGTTCGCGAAACGAACTGAGTTGATGCATACATTGCGTCACAAATGTCCGTATTGCGTCAACTAGATGATCTACCAAGAACTACCAAGACCTACCACTTGGAAATGCTAATAGAAGTCTATATATATCATATTTCGTTAAATTAACACTTTAAATTGACAGGTCTAAGTGGTAGGTCTACGACACAGTAGGCCTATACTACGACTAGCTGCGTCGAGTGTCAGTGAGCCATACTAGTTGACGCAATACGGACATTTGTGACGCAATGTATGCATCAACTCGAAGCGAAGCTTGTCGATTATTTAACATTGCCTGCCTCATGACCAGCCGAGCGTTAAAAAAACAAAAAAATCAGCATTTTCACATCTCAGGACACCATGTTAATTAAAAAATCGTTAAAAAAAATTATGTAAATGTGAGATTGGCCTACATAACTGTCTGATTATAAAATTTTTTCACCGCTTAAAATCTCTGCAAGATGGCTTCAGTAGCACGAAAACCGTCTATTCTTATTGGCACAGTAAACTGTGTCAGTGACAATGTGTGCAAATAAGTACTTATTCATAGGCCCATATTTTTAATATTTGATGCGGAGGCTCACATTTTTTATAATATATAATAGAAATTAATGTAGAAGCCTACAATACAACATTGTATTTTTCTTCTCAATCAAGCAATGTTTTAGGATGGAAGGACTAACAGTAATGTGTGCTCGATGTACAAAATACTATAACTACTACACGATTTGCAGTAGGACATTTTCAGTTTCAAGGTACAGTAGTGTATTTAGGATATTTTTCTTACAATAGAGTATCACGGTGCTGACGTCACAACGGTAGGTGGCGCTGCATGGTTGCTAGCCAACCAAAAAATGCGTTCAACCTGCCTGAGTGATTCTCAGGTCACCAATGGTTTGGAATAGGCTTATTGAAGTAGTCATTTTAAAACTTAATAATTTTTAATAAAAACAAACTAAAATTTCAAAAGATCACTAAGTATTTGTTTTTAATAATCTATTTATTCTTCAACTACAGTTTAAGTTAAAAAAAATCAAGTTAAGATACATAATTTGATAGAAATACAGATCTATACAGTTTATCAACATAGTAGCGTTGAACGCATTTTTAGTTGCGCTAGCAACCATGCAGCGCCCTCTCTCGTTGTGACGTCACACCGTGATACTCTATACAAGTAACTGTAATATTTAATGTATTTTTACTTTTCTGTTACCATTTTAAGGCCACTCCAGTAAAGTTAAAATGTGTGTAGCCAATGAATGAAGCCCCTAAGCAGGTACCTCTCTCCTACTCCAGTACAACTTCCGGTTATTACTCCCATCCCCTCCATGCCAGTTTTTAAATGTAGTTTAAAACCTCCCACTAGTACAATTCTGGTCATGTTGATATTTTCTTTTTGTTCATGCAGCTTATATCTTGGCTCATCTAGTTTGTATGATGTTTTGAATGTTACAAAAACGGCCAGTACTAAGGAGATTAAGGATGCTTACTTTTCACTATCAAAAGAGGTAAGGATACAAGATGTATCAAATGTTTGCCCTACTCTGACATAATTTATGCATTTGAGAATACTTACAGTAACTCCGGTCTGACATAAAGTTAACTAGTTGTATTTTATCACATTCTTATTTCAGCTTCATCCAGATCGAAATCCTTTAGATCCTAAAAAGCATAGAAAGTTTGTTGAACTAAACGATGCTTATAGCATACTTAGCAAACCACTCACCAGACGTCAGTATGATGAACGATTTAATACAATGCAACAGAGAAATAATAGATCTACAGGCAGTGCATACAACAGTCAATATTCCAACCACTATAATTGGTAAGTTTGGAAGGAGGGTTCATCATTACAGTAGATTTAGTCCAAATCTTCCTCTTCCCCCTCCCCCAACACACCACCCTACTGTACCAAATATGCTTAGAATTTTGTTTCTTGATCAATATACATCCTCTATAATATATTTTGCGGTTTCATGGCATATATTGATTTAAATCCTGGTTGTTTTCTTGACATTAGCAATCTTGCAATAAACACAGTATGTACTGTATGTTAGATTTGACCCTCTAGACCACCAAGCATGCAGAAATGTAGCTAAAGCATTGTTAGGGTGGGTGGTAAAAAAACATGAAAAATGGTACTCACAATACTACCCATGTTTCTTCTTCGGTGAGTGCTGTGTTGTAATTATACTGGTTGAAAGGTTTTAAAATAAATGTTAGGGTGGAAGACTTTTGGTGTAAGTCCACCCTTATCCTCCTAGCAAGATTCCATTCATGCCCTTGACGTGCGTAAGGTTCAAGCCCATTCAACTTTATTTCTTCATTACATATTTTAACATTTGATGTATGTACTGCATGTCATTTCCTTAAACTCTGTCTACACTATCAAACTTTATGTGGGAAAAAAATGTGATGTACCCATATAATATACAGTATGGTGGTGATATGCCCAAATATGGTAGTGATATGACATCAGCATGTCCATATATGGGCACATATATATATACATATGAGCTTTATATTTCGTCAGGTATCAAGAAGTGGACTACTCAAAGTATTCAAAAGAAAGAGATGCCTCTAGGAACTACTACGGCATAAGAGGAATAAGCAGACTGAGTAATAATGCTATATTATACGGTGTCCTCATCTACCTTGCATTTGGCGTTTTTTTCCATTTCGTTATTTATCAGTAAGTTTTTACTTATTATTTTATATCGACACAGCGAGTCAAATGTCCTAGCGGTTAAGGCAGGGGTGACGTTTACCGTAAATAACCAGCAATATCAGCAAGGGTTCGAGGCCAAATCGCTTCAATATTCTACACATTTTTTTTACAATTTTCGTATCATGTGAGATATTTACAATATGAAATATTTTATTAGCTGATTTATAGCTTAAAATGGTATATTATTACATGTATTTATTCGTCTTTATCATTTGACAATTAGAATAGATAATGATAAATTCAAGGAATTTAAACTAGTAAAGTATGGGAGGCTGAATAATGACATGAATACTTCTATTGGGGGGGGGGGGGGGGCACTTGATTGTCAGCATATGCTATTTAGGGTCCCCATCACTAAATAAGGTTTAATAAAAATAAATTAAATAAAAAAAATGGTACGAGGGTGCCATACAACTTTTTTTTTTTCATTAAATCACATTTTTTTTTTCAAGACAAAGCAGTGAATATGCACAACAGCAAATGAATGAAAAAGACAAGAAAATAGCTGCATTATATAATACAGCTAAAGAAAAGGCATTGTAAGTATAAATAATTTCTTTTTTACTCATTGGTCATTGCAAGAAAAAGTTATAGCGCCCTCATTTGCTCATAATAGTAACACCTACAATAACGAATACTATTACACAACAGTATAGGGTGTTCTTTCTCCTACTTCATAATAATTCACATAAAACTGGGGTACTTACACACTGATCCCCAGTTGATGGTGTATCCCCATACTCCGATTTGGGTGCTAGCTTGGTGTTTTTGTCTTTTTGTTCTCTTCCTTTTGTTTTGCACTCTTTCTCTTTATTGTCGAGTACATAGAGACATCGTTTATTTGCACTATATAAATCTATCTATTATTATAGAAATGAAAACAAAATATGAATATATCAGCTTAAAATTAAACATGACATCACTTTAGAAGATAGATCTGTACAGACTATTAATCAGTAACTGATTAAAATCACAAATAAAATATGTATAAAGTTATAGTATAACTCTATAATATTTGACAATAAACATTAATGACAAAATATAGAGGAATTTTAACTTTGTGACGCCGGGGAAATATTATTTAACAATAAGGTACTATTTGTAACAAATCTTATGTTTTTGTCATTAAATTTTGTTGTGTATTTAACGTTATATATAGTATTGTATCTTACATAAATAAGTGTGGAGTTATGGTTGTTTTTTTAGCAATTATGCTACCGCCCACGTTTTGAAGACTGTCAGAATGAATGATATTAGTGATACTAATATATGGCATTACAGAGTATTAAATTTACTGTTTAATTTATATATTGATTAAATAGCAATCAAACAGAGATTATATTCAAAATAAACAATTTAAAGCTCTGTCTACACTATCAAACTAGTTTGACAAAAAATGTTTTATGTGCCTAAATATGGTAGTGATATGACATCATGTCCATATATGGGCTTTAGAGTTTGTAAACGACAACAGCATTTCTTGGAACTTTGAATTTAGAATTAAATTAAGTATAATTTGTTCTGGGAAGTATTGTGTATAATGGAAAGTTTAGACATTTGTTGTAACCGTAGGCGTGTTTGGCGACAGACAGGCGGGCTCTAGAAGTAGGACTACAATTTTGCATATCTCTAATGAATGGCGAATAATCATTAGCTTTGTGGTTATGCTCTTGGCTACTGAGTCCACAGTACAGGGTCGTGGGTGCACATCCTACTCACTCTGTCATGAAAGCACACAACATACACAGCAGATTCTTAGTACTGTATCTATTTCCAAAGTATCATAGGAATATATGGTATTACAACATAACATGTGTTTCACATGTATCTAATAGTAACATAATTCTTAACCTAACCTTACTTGATACAGGCACCACATGTGATGCTGTATTACCAAATATTTCTATGATACCTCTGAAATAGATAGTACAGTATGTGGAGATACTGCACTGGGAATTGGGTGACATTCGGCTGTTTTAGGCACAAGGAATGTAAATTGGAAATTTCCACTATATGATAATAAGGTGGCAATCCATTCACTAATGCTCTGTATAATAAATGGTATAGAAAGAAAAAAAAAATTGTTTTGTCAATAAAGTAAAATTCCTGACGTGTGACATATTTGAACCAAGGATTTGAAGCCTACTCATCAATTATACCCCTTTCACACCAAAACTCCAGAGTGATCTCCGGAGACACCCCTGTGTTTATGACCATTCAAAACATCGAGAAACTCCACAGATACCCCTTTCACACCAACCTAGCAACACCGAGGTTTATAAAATAAAATTGTAAATGTCACCCTCTATTTTGTTTGTTTACATACCGACGATCATTAGAATCATTTTAATTGAAAATATTTTTTAATTATTATTTTCAAAAGTCTCAGAAGTCATATAATGTTTTATTGATGCTACTTATTATTTTTTAGACCCGCTATATATTTTGTACAAATATTTAAATAAAGTATTTTGAAATAAAACAAAAGCAATGAGTGATCGTGTGAGGGTGACCTTTTGACCTAAAAACGCTGGAGTTTGTTGTTGGTACCTTTCACACCAAAACACCAGTGTGTCCCCGCAGTTCGCCCTCCGGAGAATGTTCAGCTGTTCAACCCTGCTGTTTTGAACTCCAGAGTTGTTTGATTTTACCTTTCACATGAAAACGGCGGGGCGTCAACTCCCGAGTGTCTCCGGAGTTTTGCTTCTCCCACTCTCCTGAATACGCCACTGTTGGACTGTGTCTTGTCTACTAGCATATCGAGGCAACTTCAAGGTGGAGGTGAGGGAGTAGTAGCCGCCCCTCCACGAATCCTCTCCCAACCCACCTTTCTATTTCAAAATCACTCTCGGATACTTCTTAGCCCCAACCCTGTGGGTGTGGTTTCAATCATTAATATACCTCCAAGCCTTTCACAAATCTTAAATATAATATCGAGGCAGATCCAAGGTAGGGGAGGGGTAGCTGCCACTGGTAGGTCACTCTCTGATGCTTCTTAGCCCCAACCTTGTTGGTGTTGCTTCAATCATTAATATACCCCGAAGCCTTTCACAAATCTTAAATATAATATCGAGGCAGATCCAAGGTAGGGGAGTGGGAGCTGCTATTGGTACGTCAATCTCTGATGCTTCTTAGCCCTAAACTTGTTCAATCATTAATATACCCCAAAGCCTTTCACAAATCCTAAATATGTCACTGTTGTACTGTAACTTTTGCACAAGCATACTTATCGATTACATTCCTATTACCTGTGCATGACTCACAGTAATAATATTTGATTTATATTTTTTGAAAATTAAACTTCACATTGACATTTAAAACCCTAGACAAAACCAACACTTGCCCAGACTTGTCAATAATATTCTATCGCATTAGGTTCAATAGTGTAATTACCAGGTTTTATATAGGATAGATTAGCACCGCACTTGCTTGTCAAATTTCATACACGCTTTTAATATTAATACAATTTTTTTATTTGACGATTTTTAAAAATAGTATTAATGTGCGTGCTCACTGGTGAATTATTGATTAATTTTAATCTATTTGATCTTGTCAATAAGTTATTAATAAGAAAGTTTTTAATGTATAATTTGAGACGGTGAAGTATTTTGGCTGTGGCTTTAAACGCCCACGGGCAGTGCGTGGGCTGTGATTAATTACCCAGAGAAATATGAAAAATTCTAATGTCAGTTGTTAAATAATTTTAATACGAGCGATTGACGTTAACCATATTTAATTTTATCGCATTGCCTCATTGTAAAGAAAGTTAACATATTAAAATTTGAACGTGAGAAATTAATTATTTTCAGCTTAATTGCTCTCAAAATTAAAAGAAATTTGATATCATCCGAATATTCCATATTAAAGCATTATTAAAATTCCAAAAATATCATAATATATTATCATTTTTTTTCAAATCACAATAATTTTGTTTTAAAACTTTAATCCGAAACATTGAATACAAATCGATGAAAAGGTCAAATATATGGTACATTTCATTTCAAACCTGAGCTGCACATTTGCCATAGAACATAAATTCTAAACCGCCCTGTGATATACTGAAATTTTAATTAATTAATTTGAAATGATAAGATGAGGAAATCTGTGAGAATGAGAAAAAGTCACCCCAATCGAGATTCGAACCCGGACCTTCTGCAACATTTATATAGCGCTATTTCATGATCAGAGCGCTGTGGACTCCCATCGTGTCACCGGCAGCCAATTACGGCTCTATTACATCTGTCCATGAAGTGGCTCAATGCGTCAACTAGTCCACTGGGGTTAACCCGTACTCATCTCGTCTTTACCACCATTGTCAATGTGAAAATTGTCACAATTTGGGGATGTCCAATGTCACTCAACTATGGGATATTTCATGTTATGAAAATCTTTATTGTCGACTTGACTAATGTCTAATCTCGATTGTGACGCTTGTATCAATTAAGAGTGGCTCACGATCCAGGACCAAAAGTACAGCAATGCATGTAGAATGTGGAATTGAAAACTAGTGGAGCTGTAGCTTAGTGGTTAACTAGCTTACCTTCCAATCCCAGGGTTCAATCTTTTCCTTGTGTCAGCGAGGTTGTAACTCTCTACTCCACTCAAAGAGACTAGATATATAAGCACGATAAATTAGTTTTATCCATTCTGTAATTGGCAAGTTTCTTGTTTTTGGATGCGTATGAAATTAAACAAAATATTAAACATACTTTTGGATGTCCATGAAATTAAAATTAAATATTAAATACTTCTGCCAAATACCAATGAAAATTTGTGTCTGTTAAATGTACGATGACTGTGAATTTTTGTTTTATTCCAGGAAAAATGGAAATAAAAGACAGATGCAGATAATACGCAAGAAACATGAAGATTCTCAAGCCAAACGGTTACAGTACGTAAAGGATGATGACTAATTGACAGGTAATTGATTGACATGTTTTCAGTTATCAACGTTGTCGCAATATGAATGATGTGGGTAGGTCGTCTTTATTGTAAATCCCAATGTGCATCAATGCCATAAAAATTGTGATGACATAAATTTCTTGATTGAATTGTTGGAAGCGTGCCACTATAGAGTTAATATTGAATTTTCCGCAATTTGTAGATAAAATATAAATATATTTTTATGAGACTAATACCGGTTTTTATTGCGGATATCATCTGATGATAAACTATTTTAATTAGCTACGTTTGGAAGTAGAAATGAACAATTCAAAGATGAATGAACAGTTTTGGGTTCAACTCAAAACATATTTATTATTAATATTTCAATTAATATTTTAATTCATCATTAAAATTCTGCTGTGTATTTGTGCCAATGGCATTAACTAGTTGCGGAGGTGGAGTAACCAATAGCGAAAACAAATGTACTTTGTTCATTATACTAACTCGCTTTACGTTTCTGATAGAAGAATAAGTCCAAAACTTGGATAATCGATTGCATCATTTAGTAAGTTGTTTGTATGGATTTTGAAAAGAACTAGTAATATACAGTACATCTAGTTGAGACGAGTGTTATTTTTTTGTGATTGGAATTGAAACTCTGATTTGATAAATCTCCACTATGTGTCGAAAATACTTCTTTTGTTATAGAATTGAAAATTCTATAAAAAAGAGTAACAGCAGCAGACGAAACAATTGGCCAGATTAGCTTCATGTTTCTCAGTGTGTACGTCGTTTGTGTGGATTTTAAAAACCAGTAATGTATATCAACAAGCATTACGTTATGAGAACTGAGACTGCAAACATCAATCACTTGGAAAACAGGTCTTTTGGTATAGATTTGAATCAAAACTATTAAATATCAGTATTCTACCTCAAAAGAACTCTTGTATCCTGTGTACAAAACAGTGATAAAACATTTAGTTTGTTGAAAACTATGACTCCAAACATTGATCTTACTCCAAATGGAAAAGCATGTCTTTTGCTATAGACTTCAATAAAAAGTATTAAATATGTATTATACAAACATATTTTGGTATAGTTTCTGAACGAAATTATATCTATTTTTTTTTTCTGATTAGACCCCAGACCTTGGATACTTCAATGATAACAATGTTATCACAAACTTCACTTGAAGTTGAAAAAAAAAAATATAATTTCTGACATTTGACTGTAAAATATTGATTATGTCAATGTCAGTGACGATGATTTATTTATTATTAAAAGCAAGGGCATTAAGTGCAAACATAGAAGTCACGATTCCACCCATTTCAGTGTCTCCTGATGTCTTTAACATCAAAATCCTTGTCGCATAAAACTTGACAGTCCAAAAAAAAATTTATATTAGTAATGCTTAATGTAACACGTATAACTTTATTAATGAATAATATTGAGATAAGTTTTATGTATAGTAGTTGTGTATACACAAATAAGCACGAGAAGCAAATATTTTATTTTCGGATTAAAGGATTTGATTTTGAAGGCATGTAGTGACGACGTCTGTAATATGCATTAGTAATGCTATATCTATTTTAAATATTAAAAAGAAAATTATTGTAAAGCGAAAAAAAGTCTTTCATTATACATTTTTAGTGTACCCACCACTAATCCTCACCCCCACTCCATGCATGATACAGTCCAAGTTAAAATGAATGAATTGTAAAAGCAGTGATAGACTGGTACACTTGTGTTTACATAATTTGGTCATGAACCACGTATTTTGACGAAGACATCTGTTGCTCTTCAAATGTGGAATTCACAATGCATGAGGTAAACTACTTTGGGATGCATTGGTGAATTTTTTATATTTTTTTTTTATTCAGTTCACAACCAACAGCGATGAAACCGCCACTAACGGGTTGAGATTGACCAATGAATAGGCACAACCGTGATCACAACCATTGATGAAAGAACTTTAGGCATCATTTAGAAAATTAACAGATCTTGCTTTAGATAAGAAACCATGACACTTCTAGTCTGAACATGTGCATCAGTAACACTAACACTTTACATTGATTTTCTGTAAATCCATTTGTTCAGTGTTTTTTTCATGGTGAAAAATAATTTATTTACTGTTCTGGCCAATTCCTTACATTTCGTAAAGATAAGAAAAAGGATCCCCTAGAGGTAGATTTTCTATCCTTTCCAGACTATAGCATTCTATTATTTTGATCCATTGATCAGTTTACAAGCATTTATGGCAAAAATGTTTTGAACACCAAGCTTTATAATATGATACAGTAGTTATAACAAAAAGTGGACAACAAGACTGTATTTTCATTTGCATTTTATATATCTGTTTGTTTCATTTACAATTGACAACTGACCTTTGATCCAATTATTTTTTAAATGAGTGTTTGATTATAAATATACCATTGTAAAGATTCTTGTACAGTAATGTATCCTTTTAAAGGCTAGCAATGTATTGTTCCATAATCTCAACAAGAAAACAAGAACCAGTAATATTTTAAATATATTTTTATAATAATTAAAAAAGCACAGCATCCAATTTATGCTAGGCCTATTATGTTAATCTTTTAAGCAGATCCTGTGGTACAATTAGCACACCCCACATAGGAGTAATGTAATATGATTGTAAAGTTGTAAAATGATCATATAATTTGCTCCCCCACCCCATTATGTTATGTTTAACGCCAAATCCATTTTCTCCTTTTCTCCTTATGAGTTTGACTATAGTTAAAAAAACATATATTGCCCATCATTTGTTCACAGAAAGGTGTCCCCAAAGAATAGGTTACCATTCATAGACTACCAAACACTATCAATAAATTTGATTTTAATTCAGTGGTATTGCTTTTCCTAATTAAATAGTCAATTATCGTCATTTTTTTACATGGAAACTAAATTTCTATAATAAGCATTCATTTTTAAAATTATTTATTCACAATTATTAACATTTTTTCTGTGCTCATCCCTCACAAATTTTCACTTTCAACGCAACAATTACATTGATTTACATTACATTGATTCTCAAGTAAAGCATACCAAAGCCATATAAAATTAATAATTATGGAATGCCTATAGTAAATGACTTTGTCCCTTTCGAGGCTCAACATTTCATTTTATATACTTTAAAAGCGATAGTTGACATTTTACACATTATTTTAAATGTCTTTTATTCTGGAGCCTACGTCGATCCTGCAACAGCTCGTTCGTTCGTTATGACAAGATGCCTGTAAAATATTTAATAAAGACGTTATCTAATACAGTTTATGATAGTGGAATATAGCAACACAACATATAGTACAGTGTTACATGTATTACATGGTTCAGTGCATATTTATTATACAGGTGTTTCATATGCAAATTAGCCATTATCTAAATACTACAGTATGACAACACAACACATTGTTTATACGACGTTCATTATACTCATTAATTAGTGTGATTGTAATATATTGTGAATATAATAGTGCAATTATTTTATAACAAGTGCAGTATAATACTAATAGTGTTTAGTGCATATTTCAATATATACAGGTGGTTCCTCACTATATGCAAATAAAGCCAATAATTGACAGAATCGTGCAATTGTTCCATCATTTCTAACCACAAATAACTATTTATGTAAATTTGTGTGATATAATCATTGCTACTAGAATATACCATGCAAAAGTACTAATAATGTAGTTTACAAAAAGACATGACAAAGCGCATTTACAATAAATAATGTAAATTCCATTTCATGGTCCAGTTAGGTCAGTTTTTAATTTGATTTCCATTTTCATGTACTGTGATTAACAATTCAACAGGTGGCTTTTATGGTTTTCTAAGAAATAGTAAATTGTTTTCAGTGAATTTTGCTCAAAGACCTCTTTAACCCCTCCTAGATTAATACAGTTTAATAAGTTTTGTAGGTCCTGGAGGTGGACTAGCCCAGAAATGATATAATTAATTTTATCTTGAAGATGAAAAACATTATGCAATGCCTTTTTGTAATCATTCGATAACATACCATAATGTCCCCGTACAGAGTAAGACTTATTCCAAATAATAGGCAGCTTTTGATTTGCAACGACAGTCAACCAACCTATAGTAGGTGAGGTCTATCGATGTGTCGTCGGTCATTGCCTGGATGTAGAAACCACCAAACCTGTGTCGAGGTGGGGAGCGAGAACACATGTCTCAATATTCCCGCATGCGCACAATGAACTAACATGACTTTTCGTGGGTCATCGCAATTCAAAAGCTCCCTAGTGATGGGAGAGGGAGGTGGTGGAGACTTATATAATCACTTTGTCAGAGAAATAGAAACTAAACTACATAATAAATAATGTTAAACATCGCAAACATAAAAAACCATTAATACATTTATTGACCAAGTATATTAACTGTAATACACTGTAAAAGACTTTGGTTAAATATTGTGAAAACAGGGGTTCAATTCTCACACTCCATTATTATGTTCTTAAACTCTGTCCACTTTTATCTTTCTAAATTTAGTCCAGAATTCTTGAGTTTCCGAATCGGTTATAAATCAATTAAATTTCAATTTCATGTTCTTATAAGATTCTTCCACATTGCAATGAAATTGTAATATTTAGGTCACTTATATTGATTTGATTTTTTTTAGGACTTGATTTTAATATCATCTGGTTCCATGCGTGGCGTGGTCCGTTTAGGTCAGACTTACATAATTTGATTTCCATTTTGTATGTGGAACAAGTACACACAGATGTTTTTTTATGGATTTCTAAGAAGCTTTATTTTATTTTCAATTAATTTTGTTATTGAATTTGTATTTATATAATTTGTAAAGGTTATGTTTTATAGCAGTTATATCAGGGAGTTGTTATTTTACAACTCCCTGGTTATACATCCTCATGATTTTAGTTGGTTTTAGAGTTTTTGAACATTTTTTATTAATTTTTGTTTTCAATAATGTAAATGTTGTTCATAATGTTCTAAAGAAATTATAATTTTTATTGCTGCAAATTTAAAATTTGTTATACAGTCAATACAAGCTTTGAAATTTCCAGTGTTATTTATTATTTTACTCACAAGCAAACTTCTTTTATATAGCTATACTACAAAACATGGCAAAGCATAACATAAAATACCCCAGCAGCTACAGTTATTAGGTTTAATAGCAGTTTTTATATTACCATAATATAACATTGATTATGAAACTAAATATTTTGATAATATAACTTGATTCAAAGAATGGATGTTTAGTCTACCTTAAAATATCATCAATAATAAATAAATTAATAAATAACTTAATAAATTATTCTATACTTGATATTTAATAATAATATATTAATTTGATTAGAATGTTGTTTATGTGATATTTTTTTTGGTGCATCTTTAGTTTCATATTCAAGCTATTGCATCTGTAATACCAACAAGCATGTGTTATGCTATGAACCAATAAATAATATCCATGAATGCTGGTTATAGTGTTATGTGCAAGATTCGGAGAGGTAGGCAACAGATGGCTGGGTGCAGTGTCATAGAAAAAACGGAGGTACAGACTCACTGAAAGGATTCTTGCCCCGTCGAGTCACCGAAGTTGGTGTTGGAGTTAAAGCTGAAAAGAAAAAAAAAGTTCTTAATTTAAATAGATTGAAAAATAAAGAATAACAATTCATTTCAACTGAGTTGTTAACACGTTTATTCAAGAAAAAAATTTGTTGAAATTTTTTTTCACAATTCGGTATGGATAGCTTCACATATGTTGAACCATTTTTTTACCTATCATCTTAGACAGTAGACTGCATGACTTTATATCCTTTACTTGCTAGCATTATGATTAATCTAATCTGAATTTGTGAACCTATCTAACACAAGGGGTTCATAGGGCTCTAAAGAACCCCACTTTTTCCTGTCCCTTTTCAAACTAGAGACCTAAACAGTGAAAGTGCTGGTTAGATCTAACTTATGACAATGTTATTCTACCTAGCCAGCAAGAAACTTATTTTCATCTTCTAGGTAGGCCTAAATCTATCTTTTCTTCAGTTGCTTAGGCTCGCACTTGCCCCCTTTATGGGCAATACGACCTAGCCAGCAGTCAAATTATTTTCATCTACTAGGTAGGCCTAAATCTATCTTTTCTTCAGTTGCTTAGACTTGCACTTGCCCCCTTTATGGCCATTTCTATCTAGTCAGTAGACAAATTACTTTCATCTACTGTACTAGGTAGCCCTAAATCTATCTTTTCTTCAGTTGCTTAGGCTCGCACTTGCCCCCTTTATGGGAAATTCGACCTAGCCAGCAGTCAAATTATTTTCATCTACTAGGTAGGCCTAAATCTATCTTTTCTTCAGTTGCTTAGGCTCGCACTTGCCCCCTTTATGGGAAATTCGACCTAGCCAGCAGTCAAATTATTTTCATCTACTAGGTAGGCCTAAATCTATCTTTTCTTCAGCTGCTTAGGCTTGCACTTGCCCCCTTTATGGCCACTTCTACCTAGCCAGCAGTCAAATTATTTTCATCTACTAGGTAGGCCTAAATCTATCTTTCCTTTAGTTGCTTGAAAAAACGAACCCCCTGTAAAATCCTGGCTACGGGTCTGATATTGTAAATTTAAAAAAAAGAAAATGAAGTTTAAAGTGAAAATGCTTACTGTTTTTGATTCCCAAACAGCTCAACCATTCATCCATTGTTAATCGAGAGTCATTGTTATTGTCACAGTAGGGGATGAAGTTCTTCTTGCACTTTTTTCTGGCACTCAGATCATCCAATTGAGATTTAAAATCTTTTTGTTCTCGCTTATCAATGGCATTATTACTATTTGCATCCATATGTAGAAACTTCCATCTAGCTACTCGTTCAGTAACTGATTTACTCGCATCTGTGAAGCTATACAACAAATAGTTTTTCAAATTTAATAAATAATAATAATTTTAATAATTTATAATTATCATACCTATTTGCTATTTACAAAAAGTTAAAGCTTGGTTGCCACAACGTAGGAGCAACACAAGTGAGTTGACCAATCACAAGCCACAGTTCAGATGATCCACCTCTTTGTATATTGTGATTTTATAAATAGAGCCCTCGAAAGCGACCAATGGTAATACCACAATTTTAACTTCTGTATTGGTATTTTTTAATGTAAATTTGTGTTTTCTTGTTGTTTTGTTTGTTGCTGTATTTTTCAACTTACCTATCTTTTTGAGTCACTGATGAAGCTGGTTCACCCATCATCTCAGTTATTAACATGTCCATGACACTATTCAAAAACTTTGCTTGCTTGTTCCCTGTGCACCCTATCAGATACAAATTTGTGATAAATTATTCATAATACAGTTTATATTCATAAATTTTCTTTCTGTCAGGGAATTGAGGGTAATTAATTGACCCTTACTTTGTCATTCTGTTGATGAGAGAACTAAAAATAGCAAACGATTTGAATTGTTTAAGCTCATCAAAATTGACAATAATTTTGATTTTGTCATTTGTATTCATATATTAAAATTATATTAGTGGACATTCAGTTAGTCACGGTAGTCAATCCATAATGTCATCCAATCTTTAGTCCAAGTCTGTTAGTGAAGATTCTAATAATTAGTAAAGATAGTATCAATTGTCAATCTAAAAGTCAGTTCATTTAGTCAATCCACAATGTCATTCAATCTATTATAGTTTTTTAGTCAATCAAGTCTGTTTAGTGGAAATTCTGTTGATTAGATCAATTGTCAATCTAAAAGTCAGTCCATAGACAATCCATAATGTCATTCAATCTATTATAGTTTTTTAGTCAATCAAGTCTGTTTAGTGGAAATTCATAATTAGTAAAGATAGTATCAATTGTCAATCTAAAAGTCAGTTCATTTAGTCAATCCACAATGTCATTCAATCTATTATATTTTTTAGTCCAAGTCTGTTTAGTGGAAATTCTGTTGATTAGATCAATTGTCAATCTAAAAGTCAGTCCATAGTCAATCCATAATGTCATTCAATCTATTATAGTTTTTTTAGTCCATCAAATTCTGTTAGTGGAAATTCATAATTAGTAAAGATAGTATCAATTGTCATTCTAAAAGTCAGTCCATTCAGTCAATCCATAATGTCATTTAATCTATTAGTTTTTAGTCCATCAAGTCTGTAAGGGGAAATTCAGTTAATTAGTAATGGTAATGGTGTATCAATATTGTCAATCTAAAAATCAGTCCAAAGTCAATCCATAAATTCGTTCAATCTAGTATTAGTCAACAATCATTCAGAATTCAGTCAGTATGGTCAGTCAATGCTACAAACAAGTCAATATTTCAGACAGTATATATGGGAAATCTGTCGGTAATCTGTTAGAATGATCAACGCTTTAAAGTCTATCAGTTAGTCAGCAAGATGCTTTATCATTTTCAGACGGATTAAACATAGATTTCACAGTCTACTATTACTATACAGTATTTCTTTTTATGTTTACTTAATTTGTATTTATTTTATTCCTTTCATCATTGACAGAATACTATAAAAATATATGGCTATGACTTAAAAGTATTCAACCTGTATTTATTATCGACGATGGGAATGGAATCTGAATGTGAATCTATTTAACAGGCCATTTAGAATGCATTTTCGCACACATCTTAAGTGAAATCTAATTCCATAACTTATCGATGACCTTTTAAAATAACCATTATCCAAAATGCCATGACCATTATATAAGTAATTAATATATTATTTTTCAGATCTATATATAAATCTGTTAAACATGTTATGAAGTCTGCTTTACCAAATTTCCAAAGTTCAGTAAAATGTTAAAAAGTTCTAGTATGGGAGATATAGTACAGTAGCTTTGTGTTTAAAATAGTATTTGCTATTATTTACCATCACCCTTCGGGGAGCAAGATAACCATTCTGACGTTTAAATTTCCCGCTAAATAGTGTAATTGAAAGACCACTTCTAGTGGCGTTCTTTAGTTAGAGGGATTCTAGAGACCAAAGCTACTAAAGATCAATAAAACCTGGGTCACATAAATAATCTTTAATTACAGAAAGAGTGTATTAACAAGCTTTACCTTTAAAAACAGCAGGCGCTGGTGTAGAATCAACTTTGTTTGTACTCGTTTCAACATTTTGGTTACAGTTCAGTGTAGACTCAAAACCAGGAATAGATACGTCAACTTTCAGAGACGTTCCACTGATAGGGCGTCCAGTTGTAACATTAACACACCAGCAGTATTTAGCTTCTTTGTGGCATTGTACCGGATCGTAGTTGATGCCTATACACCGTGGAATGAACACGCCTCTCTCGGGTGCTTGCTTTTCCTTCGCTAAAGCCTCATCACGTTCTACATTACATGGGTAGTCTAATAATAAATTGATAATTGTCAGTAGAAAACGTATACAATAATATTACTGTTTCAATCTTAAGAACAGAAAGTTCCAATCGAAAGTCTGTGGAATCAAAGCAAGGACCTCTTATACACAGAAGCTTCTAAACTAGGTCACATATGTTGTGATGATGTAACAGACAGACAAATATATACCTATTATGTAGTGTAGATATAGATACTTTTCTTGACAACCCCTGTGTTATACCTACAGCAACTTTTTAATTTACCTTTTTTATTCTGGTTGTACTGTCTAAGATTGATAAGCAAGTCTGACACAGACAGCGATGTTAATTCTTTTTGTCTCTTTAGATTTCTTTAGATTATCTACTTTGCCAGTTTTGTATAATATGTATTTTGTAAGACTAAATTAATTTAAAGGCTACAGCATACTGCATGTAGGCTATTTATCCATTGATGCCTAGATCAACACATTGTTGTTCTGCCCCAGGGCTGTATTTACAATGGGTTTTAATTAATACATGGACAACTCTAAGATTCAAATTTCTCCAGCACTTTTCGTCTCTGTCAACAATTTAATGTTGATACATTATATCCCTTTGGTGCACTTGTCCTTTTGAGGCATATTATGAAGTGGGATATATTTTGAGGCACCTTTATGTCTCGATTCAGCAGCCAGAATAACTTAAAGGCGCTCGATAAAGTTTCAGATTTTCTAATAAATGAAATGTGAACTTGTTTAGCAAGATATAGAATTTAATTATTTGAAATTTAAGTAAAATTTTTCAGTAACAGTTCACTGAATAATTGGTTACAGTTTTAGGTACTTAATTGTTTATGTCTGTTTTGATAGTAAAACAATAGTCACATTCATAGAAGAAATATTATCTGGCTAATGGTGTTTGAACGTTAAAATTACCAAAATTTTCAATTTAATACAGTTAAAAATATGTGTGTTGAAACACAATTTAACATGTTTTTTTATTAGCTAATTTTAATCTATTTTTAAAGTCCTGTCAGAAAATCTTGTTTTAGTAAAATTCTGAAAAAAAAGCTTAAACAAAATTGAAATTAGTTTTTTTTCTTTTTGTTACCGTTTTAGAAATGTCTAATCTAAGAATCTGAGTACAGGATTTTGTAAAAAAAAACAGGACAAAAAAGGTCTATATTTTGAATGCTTCTCCTTTAATTTTTAAGGTCTACACTTTTTTCATGTTAATGGTTAAAAAATGGGCATCATTCAACCAAAACATTTTTTTTGCTACTGTTTTAGAAAAGTTTAGTCTTAGGAAATCTCCTTTAATTGGATCACCTTAAGTCCTACACTTTTGCATGTCACAGAAGGGTAAAAAAATCGAAACATAGTTTTTAGAAATGTCTAATCTGACAAGATCTAGTGTTTTAGTAAGATTTTAAATGGTTCTACTACTTCAACAGGATTTACTTAAAGGCCTACATTTCTGCATGTCACGAAAAGGTTAAAAAGTTAAAATGCATGTAAAAGAATCGCAAATAACTCAATTACTGAAATGAAATGTTTCATTCATTCAATCTAAATTCGAGAGAGTAAAATTTACAGTTCCATCAAAAGTATGGAATGGAAGCCACTCAGAGGTGAGGTAATTTTGACAGCTGATAGCTGTCAGATGCCATTAGAACATTATCAGGATTATATGAAAATGAAATGTTGAGGGAAACTTTCTATTTCATATCCTTGTATGCACTTTAAAATTGGTTTGTTTTGTATACTCACTTAATGTGTGTTAGTAACCGGATGAATGTGCAGAAGTACTTTTGCATTTTAGCTAACAGTGACATGGAGCAATATGTTTTTAAAATAAGGCCAACTCATATTCAGCGGACATCATTAACGTTTGTTTAAAGGGCTTTGAAGGTGTTCCTTTAATTTAGGGTGCTGAAGGTGTCCATTTAATTGAGAGACCTGAAGGTGTCCCTTTAATTAAAGGTGCTGAAGGTGTCCCTTTAATTTAAGGTGCTGAAGGTGTCCATTTAATTTAGGGTGCTGAAGGTGTCCATTTAATTTAGGGTGCTGAAGGTGTCCATTTAATTTAGGGTGCTGAAGGTATCCATTTAATTTAGGGTGCTGAAGGTGTCCCTTTAATTTAGGGTACTAAAGGTGTTCATTTAATTTAGGGTGCTGAAGGTGTCCCTTTAATTTAGGGTGCTAGAGTGTCCCTTTAATTAAGAGACCTGAAGCTGTCCCTTTAATTTAAGGTTCTGAAGTGGTCCCTTCAATTTAAGCTGCTGAAGTGGTCCCTTTCATTTAAGGTGCTGAATTACAATCTTACTGACTTACCATCAGGAGGAGATGTAGTCTTTTCAGGTTTTTCAGGCAGTGTATCATCTATAGAAAAAAAAATGTGATTTAAAACAACATTCTGATATACTTTGTTATATTTCATCTTTTAGGTAACTTTAAAGTTATTTACTTTTGCCAAATTTAACCAAACACTCATTAACTTCCAGACAATGGCCTTCCAGTTGACATTTCTTAAATAATTGTACATTATAGTTCTATCCGGTAAAAAATTGTTCAGAAGAAATTAAAATGGCTTATTCAACAACAAAATATTGAAATTATTTTTATTTGGAACAATATGCTATATGTATATATTTATCTTACATCATTAACTGTATGTTTATTGTTTGTTTGAGATACCCACAACTGAAGTAAATATGTTTTATTACAATATTTCAATTTTATTTGACAGCACAATATGGTCTATGTTTAAATAAAGTTTTATATTGCATCAGGCTTAGCTAATAATAATTTAGGTCTTTATTGTGATAAGATCTGGTATGATAAAACTTGCAAGAATCTATTTTATAAAATTGTTCCCAAAACCAAATTTTCTAAAATTCTCAGATAAATTCAATTTTTAACAAAATAGCAAAGAAATAAGTCAATTTTCAAAACAACCTAAATCCAAATATTTGTACATACTTTTTTTTCCTAAAATTATTTTTAGTCCATTCAGAAGATAACCAATTATCAGATTTTACTTCTAAACTTAAGTAAAAAGAATGATAAATGCCAACATAAAACCAGATTTTTTTTTTTTTTTAAATTCAAAATACATTTAGACTTGGCTAAGGGAAACACTTAACCATAAAGTAACAAATCTTAAGTGAACACAATTTAAGGGAAATATTTATTGAGTTAAATTAAATATTTAATAATGTTTGCATTGACTAAATACACAAGAAGCAATACAATATTAATAGAATATCATAAACTTGCTATGTTTCACTTTAATAGGACATGCATCTGAAATTCTATCATGCAAGTTAGTTGATAATTAATGAATATGATAATCAATTGTTATGCTATATTAGTATTATTTACTTGATATTGCAAACATTTGTTTAATATCCCTTATTCTTCAAAATGCAAACTTTTAGATTTAAAATATATGACAATTTTACCACAAATATTATGTATATTTCCTGTGTAGGAAACAGTTAAACATTCTGGTGATGAAGATGACGTTATGACCTCTATGACCCTTTTAGACAAAATAACATTTTTAATTTAGTATAATAAAGTTTTTAAAAAAAATTCTGGAAAAAAAATGTAATCCAGTTGAAATTTAGGAAGCATTTAATATTGACACATAATCTAAATCACAAGAGTGTTACCCAATCGTTACTCAAGTTTAATACAACAATTGCAAATCTTTTATTCGTCCTCGTTGAAGGAAACCACTGTTTGATCAGTCGATACAACCCACTGAGTCGTAAAAGTGAATATGTAAAAGAGGTAGGTGGCAAGTGAAATTGATACGAAGAAAACCAGGCCAGAAAAAGACGTTGTGCTCGCCATGAAGTCAGGTTAAGTGAAGTCAATAACTATTTATTCAGGCTCGATTTAGTCTGTTAATTTCTTTATTCAGCTGATCGATGTCAAGTCTTATTAAAACTTTCTGATTTGTTGCTATTTAAGGTTTTATATCGACGCATTTCATTAAAAAAAAATATTATTATATTATTATATTTTATTAATCATAAGACTGTTAGACCACCTATGAGATGGATAACCTGTAATCCTTTTTTTAATTTTTGCTTTTGTTCACCTTTCTTGCATGTTGTTGTTTTCTGACTAGGCTACAGTAGTAGTAGTGTCTTTTTGTTCTCTTCTTTTTGGTTTCCACTCTTTCTCTTTATTGTCAAGCACATAGAGACATCGTTTATTTGCGCTATATGAATCTATCTATTATTATTATTATAATACTGTGATCAATAGCTATTTAGGTTTTGAGTAATTTTGATATGAAATTGTTCTAATTACAGACGCTTAATATTTCATATTCCAAATTCACAATAACTAAATTAAATAGGATTAAACACTATTGGTAATGTATTTTATTATTAGTAAAAACTGCTAGACCACCTATCTATAGATCATTTGCATAATAGTGTGACCTGTAGATAGTTACTTAAGATGTCAACTGTCTGAACTGCATGGGCTACCAACGGATCCTCTATATCATACTGTGCACTGTATACTTCCATCTATTGTTTCTTTACATACATAATACTGTAATGATGAGAATTTTCAGAATTATGGATGCCACCCTGCCTTTTATATTCAATATAAATATTTATTCATAATTTACATACAACCATGGTAGGTACAGCATAACATTGTTTTAGGCCTACACAAGACCAACGGACTGTAACTGCTGTATTATACATCAAGCGCACAACTAAGTTTTAGCAAAGTTTCTTGTTTTTGCCCGACTAATTATTTTCACTAGAATCAAATGATTGCAAAAGTATGATTATCTTATTTATTTTATGATAAAAAGAAATTTTGTTATGTGAAACTGAAAGGACCTATTGCCACAGCTCCTCAACAGGATCTGTATGCAAGTGTCATTTTAATCCATTGTATGGTATCAGAGCCATTTGTAAAAGCAATGCTTCTGAAGTGCAAAAGCAGCTGTAAAATTGCATGCAATATGAGAAAGATTTTGTGTCTATTGCAATACATCACCATTGGTTTAATAGCCAACTATATGATGCCAATCAAAATACCTTGTAGCACATAGCCGCAATCCTTAAGTGAAATGTATAGTATGTGTAGTATGACCGACTTTTGATTTACATGAAATCCAAACCAGGTGTACCCAACAGCATTTGTATACATGTGTGATTTCAATCCATTATGGTTTATTAAAGGCTAAGAGAAACAAAGATTTTGAGTGGTCTTCGTATGACAGCGATTTTGTGTCGATCTCAATATGTCATCAGCAGTTTAATAACTGGTTATATGACCCCAATCAAAATACCTTGTTGCACCTAACATCTCAATATGAAATGTTTCCGTAGTGTCGAATTACGAAATCTTATCCAATGTAAATTCTATATAGGATACGGGTTTAGACCCAGACAAGAAATTTATCTTCTGTGTGGCCAGAGTGTAATATATCTTTTATGATTATTAAAGTCCACAAGATTTATTGATATAACCTGGGAACAAACTTCTTCTGTTTCTGTACATGCATTTAGCAGTTCTTTTTGAGAAAAAATGTTAATATTTTGAATTTATTTTTTAAGTTGGGGTGGGTCATCATGAAAGATTTTTTGATATTGAAACTAAATAAATTGAAACAACATTTTAATGATGATTTGGACAATTGCCGTTAAAAATAGAATATTTGAAATGGCTTAGCGATAAATTTGATTTTTAAAATCTACCAACTACAGTAACATTAAAAGAAGAAAAAAGAAAAAAAAAAAAGAACACAACTAGAGTACTCTGTACTATATTCTAAACAAACAAATCAAACTACAAAATATTAATAACTCAATTATTTAATATCTATATACAACTACAACTACAGTCAAATACAACAAATGAATGCTTTGCAATATTACTAAATCTCTAGACTACTGTCTAATACTACAACAAGAAAGTGAAAACAGAAAACAAAAATCAAAGAATGAAAAACGTACCGGCCCGTGAATTTACTTCTTCCAAAAGAGGGCGCTTGCAACACTCCTCCTCATCTGGGTTCGGATTAAATGAATAACGAAAACAAACATAAATAAATTTGATATAAAAGGTTTGTTATAAATATATAAAAAATATATAATTTTAACAGAAGAATAAAATTTAAGGGAAAGTTTAAGAGGAACTTCACTAGGATTTGGACCCATGACCTCTTGCATATTAGGCAAGTGCCATACCATTAAACCCACAAAAGCTCTCATTCATATACAATTCCAGGTGTTTAATAACTTTCTAACATCTATAATTTGTTTAATTGGAATAACTTTAAATCTCAACCAAGTTCAGAAAATGGGTAGTCCTTATTTTGCTATTAAAAATTGACCTTATTTTGGTAGACCACACATACAAAGCAAGGCCTTTAATAATTTTTAATCTTAAGTTCTCTGGAAGAAATGTTTTCGGTAATGTGCAACTTGTGTAAAAATAATGTGTTCTTGGCATAAAACGTGATTTGCGAAATCTGTCTCACAGTCTGTGCTAAAAGGTTATGTGGAGATAATGTTAGAGCACATATCCATTAAGTCAACTTAACCCAACCAAAGAATGAAGGACACTTTTAAGAGCTTAAAGATGTAGTTACAGATTAAGGTATATTTTAAGAATTTAGGGTGCAGTGATGAAATATTATAATGGGGAACAAAAAAAAAAAAACGGTTTCTATTAACCTAGTTTTTTTTTCCTTATAACAGCAACATATGTAATATGTTACAATTGAGGATGAATCCGTCTAAAATACAGATATCTCTTTTAGTCTTCTATAATTTGTTTTTCTTGGCGTTCCATACAGTAGTATCCCTATTAAGGGGAGAGGGGGTCGGGGGCGTACCTTCAGGATCCAACAAAGTGACCTCGTAAATGGGGAGTACCCTGAGAAGGGGTTGGCTGTGTTAAAATGTATATTTCCCCTTGTTTGTTCAACAGGAATGTGTTCCCTACTATAGGGATGCCCCAAAGGAAGGCAGAACCCAAAGAAAAGTTACTAATGTATGATTGTGTGGTAAACATGTTCTTAGAAGCTAGGGAGGACATCCCAACACCCGATATGTATCTATATTTGGACTTGTTTCCACAATAAAAGAAAGAAACTTTGATACCTGATGTATCTTTTGGCTCGGCTACAGCTTTTGACCCTGATGGGGAGGGAGAAAGCATCCAAAAGGCCTTTTCAATCATACCTAGGAGTGAACTGAAAATTATTAATGAAACATCCAACTGGTATTGCCAAAAATAGTACATAGCAAAAAAAAAATACAAACTAGTAATTCAAAATTGAAAAATGTTACTTTCGGATGCAAGGGCTAGTGGTCAAGATTATTCTACTGCAGTAAACTTCCTTTTTAGTTTCTACATATGATTTAGTATTGAATAAACAAACAGTTACTGCAGTACCTGCGGTAGAATAAATTTGACACTATCCCTAAATGTAAAATTAACTTAAGGTTTTTGAAATGGCTACAAATATTCCATACTTCACTAATGATTATCTTTTGTTTGTAATTAGTTTTCAAATTTGTAGTTGTAATTTTAAGTTATTAAATTTTCCCCGTTGTGGAGTGTTAATGTTATTTCTCCGCACAGAACCATATCAACAAATGTTCTTTGACGTGCTTGTCATCATTTCACAAACCAATCAACCTCACAGCGTGAGAACCACACTTTTAATCAAACTGTAGTTGCCTCTATAAACACTTTAGAAATTGAGAATCGCAAATGCTGTTTTTAAATTGTTGGCGTGACTGCAAAGCTCGGAAACGAGAGTCCAGTCAACTTAAATGAGTTTTTGCAGCGAGAATGATTAATTAGTCGAAATTTTGATTTTGAAGTTAGTTTTCATCTTGTGGGTGACTGGATTGATAATGATGAGTTTCAATTCCAACATGCATTACAATACAGTGCTCTAAAGTGCAATTATTCTCATCAATATAATGTGTTTGTGCTCTAACCCTTTGACATTGATTAAGACGACCAAAGGTTGTTAATTTTCCAATTATGTGAAAATCAAAAAAAAAAATAACCATTAATTAGAAAGAAAATTAAAATTTAGGGAATTCCCTACCAAATTGTTTCAAATTGTAGTACTTATGATTGTGCGTTGACCATTTTTTAGATATTGTATGCAGTGCAAATAATCTTGCTATATAACCTCACATTCTCATGCATTTCTACTCTAAATAAAGGACTTACTCGTCGCCAGGCCTAAGCACTGTGACCACGCCTTCCTTGTAATCTGGCCGTTATGCGCAGAAGAGCAATGCACAAAAAACGTTTTTGCACATTTTTTTGGCTTCACAAACTTTTTTAACATCCTCTGAAGTGATTTGATCTCGCTTAGTTTGATCTCATCGTTTTTGTCCAAATCAAGCTGATTGAATTTCCACTGAATGACGCGCATTTCAACGTCACCGATGTGGTTGGACGTCTCCAACGCTGGCAGACGATTGTATTCTTCTTGGAATTTAGCTCGTAGATTCGTGTTGAATTCGGCACGATCAGTTTGGCTACAAGAACCTTCAATGGAAGAAATTATACTATACTGCCTATACAGACAAATTTACACGTTAAAATTATGCTAATAGATATTTTATTATGGTATACATTTAGGCATGATCATGACAGACTGGCGTTAAAGTAGAACCCCTATATTAAGGGGACACTATAAAAGTGTCCTCTTAATAGGGGTGTCCCTCACAGGAGTTAACCATAGGCCCTTGAAACATTCAGTGTTCCCCTTAGAATAGTTGTTCCCAATTATAGGTTAACTTATACCGTAATATACTATATAGATATACTAATATAGATATGCTAGATATACTCTATTACATACACTATATAGATCGTTGGTAATCCACCTTTAAGAAATCATAATTTTGACATGAAAATTCTCTTCATATTATTCTTTAAATCGGAAGGAAATAAAACATACCAATTTTACATTCCAATTATCATTAAATTAATTTATTTACTGATTCGTGAATGTGATCACCTTTTAGTATCTATGGCAAACATACGCATACCATCTGCTGGTGTGTGTAACTAGCAACGAATGGTTTACATCATATAACTGACATAAGGTGTGGAAAGCCCATATAAAAATATCATTTTTGTAATACTATTACATGCAAAAAAAAAAACACTAATATAAATCCCCTAGCAATACATAGGAAATGTCCAATATCAACACTGTGTATAATACTTAAACAATATTAATATATACTATACATATCTATATATTGATTTAAAACAATTTTGAAGGTGTGTGGGTTGTGTGTCTATTTTATTTAATTTAATGTATTTAATTTGCTTCTTTTCCATTTATTCTTACTTATTAATTCTGTCATTTGCATCAGCGACAGAGCATAGAGTCATTTTAGTTAAACTAGGCTTGGACAGAAAATAGTATCTGTCAATACCGTTAAGCATGTATACTAATTTAAGAAATTTCTTTAATCAAGTATGGTAATCTAAAACAAAAAAATTAGTGGATTGTAGAACGTACTACATTAATAAAAACAGTCCCATGATTTTTTGCTTTGATTTGCTTGTAGTCTAATTTTATGTGGACATAAATTAATGCCATCCCAATTTTTAGCTACTCAATTTTCTTGGTTGCTGTCTCAAAACATTTTTTTCTTAATTTCAAATGTACAAACTATATCTGCCATTTCAGACATTTTTTTAAATGTTCACTTTTTTTCCCCTGCATTTTTTCAAGCTATAAAATTTGATGAAAACATGAATACACATATGCATTAGTTCAACCAGCAATAAATTTGCCTAGTGGTAAACCGTTTTCAGGAAGACTTTGACAAAAGCTATGAACCAGACCTAGGATGTGGTTTTGTGGACATTTAACTTCCAAAAACAGCAAATGTAATTAGCGTTCCATACTTTCTAAATTAGTCACATGAACAGTTAGCACTGAATGTTCTGAACATTGTCATCTTCTTGCCTCTTTTGGTCATGATAGATGTTTTGTATAAAACATTGCCAAAAGTAAAGCAATACTATAAAATAATGTATAAAAATGTGAAAGAAGTGATTACTTTTTTTCTCCCATTTCCCATCGTCTGGAATCATATACAACTGTCTGTCCAAATATATTCTCAAAATTATCAGAATATATATGTAAAATAGAGGGTTCAACTTTCTAAATACATTTTAAATATCATCGATGTTTCTAGTTTAGTTTTAGTGTTTTTTTTTTACTTTTCCTTGCTACATAATTTATATCATACCTTTTGTTTCATTATCATTTTTTAATTTTAAGATTTAGATTCTTTATTTGTTTTTTTTTTATCCCTTATAAAGTAATTTCCTTTGACTCTGTAAGTTCACCTGTTTTGTAACATTTCCTTTATTATACTAATATCTAATAAGCTATATCATTGATACTTCCACCTGCTTGTATACATTTCTCTATGATAAATTATTTTCTTAAATGTATCTATACATTTATTATAAAAACTATGCCCAGGTACAGAAAATTAAGAGTGGGTAAGTATTATCATGAAGGTGTTTTAATATCAGTAGAGTGGAAAGCCTTGCAATTATTAAGTGAACTATTTTACTTTGTGGTGACCCAAGCCTAGCTCCCAAATGCATGATAAAGCTGAGTGTAGGTGTACGGAGAGCATTTAGCTGGCCCATGGGAGCCACTGACAACAGGGCCTTCCATGATCCCCCATTGTTTTTTTTTATGTGTGTACAAAGGTCATTTTGTACCTTTTTGAAACAAGTGATGCAGAACATATTAACATTCAAAAGAACTTCAACAGTTTCTAACAATAACAATTATTCTAACGAATTATATTGAATAATTTCTTATGAGAGACACTTTTAAGCAACTCGTAGTAATTTCATCTGAGAAGGGATAGAATTAGTGTTTGTTTTCAGACACCTGGGTACATTTTCAGGGACTTTTTAACACCTGACGGGTATTTGCAAACCACTTAGGTTCTACTAAAAGGCTTATCTTAACAATTGTTTTTGGATTGAGCTGTTTAGCTAGGAATTACACAATTATATACAGTATGTACATAATGTTGTTTATGGAACAACAAGGTATAATCAAGCACTTTCTGCAGCTTTTATGATTTTCACAGTTGCAACCATTAATTCCATGAAAAGTTTGATTTATTTACCATTCTATTTATTTTCAAATCTAAAATTGTATGACAAAAATTTCTCAGTATATTGTTTTCCAACCCTTTTTTGAAGCAAAAACAAAACATCCTAAATTCACTGTATGTAGGTACTAGGCCAGATAGGTTTTACTATTCAGCCAGGTGTTTTCTGCAACTTTATAATGTTAATATTAATAGCAATTTAGTAAATCCAAAGATAATTACTGAAAAACTGACAATGCTGTGGGTACCAGTTGCTGGATCTTAATTGACATAGCCCTTCATCAGTGCAAGAGATATTATACAGTAGTTTATTATGTCTTTAGACAACAAAAAGTGGAAAATATTTCTTGAGAAAAAATTCCCTATATTGTATAATATACGTTCTGTTATAGGTATCATAAAACACTAGTAGTAGTAGTAACAAGAAATATTTGTTGTGAAAAAAATTATATCAAATTTCAAAGGCAAAACAAGTATGTCAAATGAAACCAGACAATTACCAATCTGATGTTCTCAATATGAGGACGGTTAACAAAACAAGTAACAAGCAAGAAAGAACATTTTATTTATTGAATTCAACTGAAAAAAAAAATCTCATCTTAAAAAAAAGAGTTTCATCTTAACCTCATCATAGCCTTTTGACCCTAATTTAAAACTTGAACCATTATACTGTGATTTAATGGAAACAATTAATTCAATATTCAGCCAATTTAATTCCATCAGTCAAAGTGTAAAATACAAAATGTGCTTTTTAACTTGGACATTTATCCTTGTAATTGAGATTTATGGATAAAAATAACCGCAGCTGAAAATGAATCTTTTCAGGTTTATTGAAAGGTCTAATTCCGTCAAATGTTATATTAGTGAACCGAGCTTGTGATAAAGTGAAAAACAACGAAACATTGTGTAAAAAAATATTAAACAAATAGTTTAAATAAATCACAAATAAATATAAACAAAATATATAAATTCAACAAAATTACTACAAATATTTAAAAGAATTTTATAAAGGAATAAAGAAGGAACTTTACCTGGACTTTGTTGTACTGGTAGAGGTGTTATTAAAATAGGCACATCTGTGTATATAGGTAGGAATCAAAATACAAAAAAAACAACAAATTAACTACAAATGGTTGGCCCAAAATTATAAATTGAAATACAAACATTGTTTACGATAATAACTATAACATAATGTTTGTAGTAACAAAAATAAAAATAATATGTAAAAATGATAAATTTGAGTTAGAAACTTGTTATTTTTCCAGTAATTGAGTCTTTCTGTAAACTATTTATCTGTTTATTATTGATCTGGTTTGGCCAATAAATGTATACACTGTATGTTTGTTATGAATTTCTATCCAATACATCATCATTATGAGAGAAAAGTCAACAATGGCACAAAAGTTTGCACGTCATTGGACGTATAGAGTACAGTAGTACATCACTAAAAATTAATTCAAGATTTTACAACACAAAATTACAAGTTGCTTGTACAAATTTAACGTTAGTAAATTTTCCACATAGTATGGATTTCAAGCCATGACCACCTCGAATCTAATTGGAAAGGTTTTTCTGTTGCGGTATGGACGTTGAGGGCGCATGACTTACAAAACGGAAATTTTGTACTGCGTCATCAACATTTTATATCTAAATTGTGGTTTTTAACAGATGAAAAGGAAATAGATGAAAGAATTTGCAGAAACATTTAAACATTCATGTCAAGGTTATTTGTGTTACGTTTTGCCAAAAAAATAATAAATCAAATTGAAGAAGAAATTTCTTGAATATAAAATGAGTTAAATATTAACAGAGATCCTTAATAATACTAATAGCAGCAATGAAAACCAAAAACATCATCTATACAATGAAAAAAAAAACATCTTTCAAGATGATCTTACAGTAAAACCTTCAGGATCAAACAAATTGTCCCATAGTGTGTCAAGCTCATACTAGGATGTCCCCTGAATAGGGGTATTGCGCCTTGTTCGTTTTTAATAATAGTCCTATGACCGTACAGGGGTTTTTACATGAATTGGCCGTAGTGTTAAAATATTATTATATTTTACACCTTTCACATAAAAGTTTCTTTAAACATGGTTTTCCCACATGAGAGGTTCTACTGTTAAAATAATAAATGCAGCAGATAGGCCCAACATTTTAAAGGTTTAATAGGACATTTACATCTAGACAGATATTCTTATCCATAGATAAGAACTAAGTCATTAATTGACAACTAATACATGCACTACAGAAGCTTAGCTTCTCAAAAGTCAGGTATTTTACCATCTAAACTTTATAAAGTAAATCAAAATCTTTGAAATTTGTAGAATTTCCCAGTTATTGTGTAATATTCACTGCTCGAGAACGCGGATTTAACGGTACAAAAATGAGAGCGCCCTCATTGGCTTACAAACTGATGTTTGTGTAAAGTTTCGAAAGACACATTTTGTACATATAGCCATATATAGTACAAACCATGATAAAAAAAAATGTTGAAACCAAAAATTTCAATGTCAAATTGTACATTGTTTTCCATAATATTTATAATTCAATTATGGTTGAAAGTATGTGTTAAATTTCAAATTTTATTGATCTTTCTATTAATATACATAAAATTAAATTCAAAACATACATATTTCCTTGAAAATTACTGTTCAGTTATGTCCATTCAAGTATAAGGTTGATAAATATGGTTTAAAGTTTTTCTATGACAATTAATCAATTACTCTAAAATATAGATATTAAAACCCGCACAGAACATTAATTCTAAACTGCCCAGTGATATACTGGAAATGAATTAATTTGAAGAATGAAGATGAGAAATGTATCATGTCAGGGTGTAGGGATTTACTACCTGATTGAGTTTGAACTAGGAAAAGCCTAAAGCTCTGTCTACACTATCAAACTTTATGTGACAACAAAATGTGATGTGCCCATATATGGACACGATGATGTCATATCACTACCATGTTTGGTCACATCACAACACTTTTTTTGTCAAACTAGTTTGATAGTGTAGGCAGAGCTTAATGGTAGGATACATTATCTGCATCTGAAGCTGACGATTCTTGGTTTGAATCACGGTTGAGGCAGCATTTTCTCACTTTCACATATTTCCTCATTTTCAATTAATTCATTTCCAGTACATCACTGGGCTGTTTATAGTTTCTCTATACTTTTATATATTATATTGAAGGATTAAATAAAAAGATTAAATCTATTTCTTCAAAAATTTAAAAGGTTAGACATTTTGGCATTTATATTTCAGGTAATTTTCACTGAGACTACTTGACAATTATTGGTTTTTTACCTTACCATGTTATGAGTCACAGGTTTAATGACTACGAACTTTACTAAATGACGTAAATCACAACCGCACTTATTTTGTGTATATGCTACGAAACTACATACTCGATATCCAATCAGGCTTACAAACTTTAATGTAATGCTAGTCATTTCCATCTGTCTATTATTAATTTAGTTGGAAAGAACGATTTTACTGTGGGTCTGTTTCTGCTGCGTAACGTCGAATAAACCGTTAAATAAAAAAAGATTTAAATATAATGTTTATATTATATTAAAAATAGATTTAAATATAATGTTTATATCAACTGCATTTCTGCTCAAGTTTTGCTCATAAATAACCGTTTAAAGCATTACCCAAAATGCAATGGGCTCTGGCGGTAAATTCAAACGTTTACTGGACTAGGTGACTCAAGGTCAGCAGCTGTCAATCATCATCACTACTATAATCATCATTTTTTAATATATCTTTATTTCTTTCTTTCCTCTTTTTTTGCCTATTATATCATAGGTCTTGTTCTCATTAATTTTACAATAAAAAAAAATATTACTCTTTTTATAATCTGAGTCTCTCTGTAAACAGTTTTGCTTATTTTGAGTTCCCTGTCAATTACATATGGTGGTATTGTATAAATAATAAATGGATATAGTTGACTTGATCTGCCATCCCTAGTGTAGATAAATTTGTAAAATTGTTTATTTTATTAGGATTTCTTCTTGTTATAACCGGGCCATTTTGGCCTTACTAGAAATAGTTAACAGAAATAATAAATATATAAATATATATGTGTTTATATGTATTTATATATAAACGATAATGTACAGTAGGAGAGTGCAATAAAGAACTTTGAAATGTAGACGTCATTTCGGTAGTAGAAATAGAAACTTTTGATTTATTTTATAATTTAAAACCGTAGAGTTTAAATTGAAAAAGTATGTCATGTCAATATGGACAGGCAACTACACAAAATCGATAAAAATAATTTATTTTTAATTTTTTAACATTAAAATTATGATAGCTTTCAAATGATTTCAGAATATACATCATTTAGGAAACTTCCTACAAAAGTCATAACAAAAATAATTATAGTAAAATAAATAACTTCAGATAAATAAGGTATTTTGGTAGGTATACACTGTGTGGTTCCTAAAAAGAGGTTTAAAAAATGTGTTAAAAAACAAATATACAACCATGTTAAATTTAGGGTCTTTTTTTCATATTCACATTCTTTTATTTAATTAACATAGACTGAACTAATTATTAAAGTTTGCATGTTGAAGAAAAACTAGGTATTTTGGTAGGCATACTGTCTTGTTCCTAAAAAAAGGTTTAAAAAGTCAGGAAAATCTCAATGTTTTTTGGAACCGTGTTCTAAAATGATATTTTTTTGTTAACTTACATATTGAAGACTTTAGTTAAGTTTATATAACATAGACTGAACTTATAAATCATTATCCAATGTGAGTCACAAAACTAAACTTTTACTTTAAAATAATTTGGAAGGTCAATGCGGCTATTTTTAGGGCAAATTGATTAATGAGTGGGTGTAGATGGTTAGGATTGAAAATTATGAATAATTATAAGGTAAAATTACGAGAGCAACATTGCTCAAAAACATGTTGACCTGCTTTATTAACATTATTAAAATTTTATTATATCACAAAATGTTTTATTATTGTTTAGTATCCTTTTTTATTGTATATAATATCAATAATTACTAATAAATGTTTTAAATTGCTTGTAGGCTGCAGAGAAATTACTTAATGTGGTTTGACACCTGTTTACTGCGTTTTAATTTGGTTTATAGAATATATAATTGTAACAGCATGGATTTCACTTTTAATGAATTGCCCCCATATTAGAGGTGTCTTTCGAATCAAACATAAATGTTTCATCTTTACGACGCTCCACACGGCTATGGGCCAATCGATATGCACGTAGCCGTGTTAAAACAAAATATTGACATTTGATTGTATTTGTCCCAAGTCTGTAGTTATTTCGAGGCTTTTCGATGTTTGTCTGAAATACAAGCTCAAGTAGTATACATATGAAACGCCATATGTGCCAAAATATTTATATTTTGACTAATCAGTCTCCATAATAGGGGTGTCCCACAACAAGGGTTCTACTATTACAGATGTGGTATTGACATAGTATCAAGTAGTATTGATTACAATTGAATATTGTCATTGTCATACTGTGGTTCCAATAATTGAAATAAAAACTATAATACTATTAACATTAATAATATTTTCACAGATATGGTAGTATGTTTGACCAAAATGCACTAAATGCATATGTGTGTAAACAACATGTGTGTGAAAATGTGGTTCTCAGAGATGGATTGAACACAGAACACAGATTTAAAGGATGTTGATCATGCTCTAGTAAATATAATAGGTTGATTTATTTTTGAAAAATCAAGCAATATAAAAATATAATAATAAAACAGTAATAATAATATATAGGAAATATGATTAGATTATGCATGATCATGAAAGTGAGCGAGCCCCACAACTGACAACAAAAATATGTACAGTACTGTAAATAAAGTCCATACCTGGAGAAGATTCGCCGTCGCAAGTTGGACGTCTATATTGTACCGATGTACCAGGAATCGGTTTACCCAGGTCATCCACGCACCAACAGTAATTGAATGAACTATGACATTGCGTTGATGAGTATGTTCCATCTAGATTGCATTGTGGGATGAACACACCATTAGTCGATGAACTGCCAGCCGCAACACTAATAGAAGATTCTCTCTCAGCTTGACATTTTGTTTTTTCTGTGAGATTTGAGAATGACAGTTGCAATCAATTATTCGATTCAATTAAACCAAATCAATCAAACTAAATCAATATTCCAATCAATCAATAATCTATCAATTTAGTCAATTAATTAAGCCATACCAATATTCTAATAAATTATTCAATGCAATTAATAAAACCAAATCAATTATCAAACCAAATAGATATTCCAATACTTTTTTCAATCTAGTAATCAAACCAAATCAATATTCAAATGGATTATTTAATACAAAAGTCAAACCACATCAATTTATTATGCCAAATCCATATTCCAATCAATCAATCCAGTTAATCAATTAATCAAACCATATCAATATTCTAATCAATTATTCAATGCAATTAATCAATATTCCAATCAATTCATCATTATAGTAATCAAACCAAATCAATTTATCAAACCAAATCAATTTATCAAGCCAAATCGAAATTCCCATAAATTATTCAATGCAATTTATCAATACAAATCAATTTATCAAACTAAATCAATATCCCAATTAATCAATCTAGTAATTAAACCAAATCGATTTTATCTAGCCAAATCAATATCCCAATCGATCAATCTAGTTATAAAACCAAATCGATTTTATCTAGCCAAATCAATATCCCAATCAATTAATCAATCTAGTAATTAAACCAAATCGATTTTATCTACCAAATCAATATCCCAAGCAATCAATCTAGTAATTAAACCAAATCGATTTTATTTAGCTAAATCAATATCCCAATCAATCAATCTAGTAATTAAACCAAATCGATTTTATCTAGCCAAATCAATATCCCAATAAATCAATCTAGTAATTAAACCAAATCAATTTTATTTAGCCAAATCAATATCCCAATCAATCAGTCTAGTAATTAAACCAAATCGATTTTATTTAGCCAATTCAATATCCCAATCAATCAATCTAGTAATTAAACCAAATCGATTTTACTTAGCCAAATCGATTTTATTTAGCCAAATCAATATCCCAATCAATCAATCTAGTAATTAAACCAAATCGATTTTATCTAGCCAAATCAATATCCCAATCAATCTAGTAATTAAACCAAATCGATTTTATTTAGCCAAATCAATATCCCAATTAATCAATCTAGCAATTAAACCAAATCGATTATATCTAGCCAAATCAATATTCCAATTAATCAATCTATCAATTAAACCAAATCGATTTTATCTAGCCAAATCAATATTCCAATTATTCAATACAATTTATCAATACAAATCAGTATTCAAATCAAATATCCCAAATGCAATTAATCAATACAAATCGATTTACCAAATCAATATCCCAACCAACTATTTAATGCAATTAATCAATACAAATCAATAAAACCAAGTAAATATTCCAAGAAATCATTTAATGCAATTAATCATTCCAAATCGATTTATCAAACCAAATCAATTTTCAACCAACGATTCAATCCAATTAAACAAATCAATCTATTAATCTATTGAATTAATCATTACTTAAATCAATGAGTGGAGTTGTGGCTTGGTGGTTATGATGCTTGGCTACCACTCCAAGGGTCCTGGGTTCAAGTCCCGTCACATGTCAGGAGTTGTTCTAAGGACAAAAATTACAACTCCACTCCCAAAGACTTGTAATAGACTTTGTTTATGTAGAGCATCTTCTGTATATGTTTGCCTTGTGAACCTCTGAGGGTCCCTAATGATCAGCAATTGCTGGATGGATCACCCTCATTAAATATGGTAAAAAAAATGACTACATTTATCAAACAAATATGAAATGGTCAATCGAACAACTCAACAGATGACCTTACCTACACATTTTCCTTTTTTGATGATTGCAATTTGCTTTCCTATACACTTAGCGTACTGTAGTTCACACCGCGAGTTGTAGGTCAACCCATCACTGCCGCATAATAACTTTTTTGGTGCATCTGTACAATCTGAATTACAACTTGGGTTTGTTACTCTGTCAATTGGAAACTGCAAAAACAAACAGTGCACTACTATATTATAAATATTGATTTACTTGTTGTTGCAAATATGCGTATAATAATTTACTGACGTTAAAGTTTATTTTTTGACATACAGTATATGTATTATAAGTTGTACTTTTATAATTTCCTAAACATCATAGAAGTGTGTAGATATTGAACATTCAGCCAATTCAGGTACGGTATCACGTCTAGCGACGTTAAACATACAGTGGTATCGCGTCACTAGACGTGATAGTCTTGTGTATCGGGTAGAACATCCCCACCCCACTTTTATTTCATAGTATATATTATTTAAAGGGTAGGTCCGGGAAAAATATTGTTACAACATATTGCCCTGCGTTCGATTTAAGGGGAAAGTGTAAGGGTGGCGAAAAGGAGGAGTAGGGGCCTACTAACTTTGCTCTATAATTTAGAAGGGGAAGGGGAAGAAAACTCCTTAATAAATATATTATTCAGTTTTATATATCCTGATATATAAAGTACTGTATATAATATAGCCTAACGTTGCATTAACAATTAGTTAAATTTAATGTACAGTGAAAGAAAAATCCTATCGGAGGCCTTGAAAAAATGATGAATGTACTGTATAATTATGCTGCTTATGCACCAGTGTGCAATCTGCTTTAAAAAGTAAGTTATCCGTCAATGTCACGTGCGGAACCAGTCGGCTTTTAAATGACCTCTACCGACGATGATAAATAACGCAAATGTATCATAAGCAACAAATCAATATTAAATACCAAGACTAGATAACTAGAACATTTGGTAAGAATGCGAATATTATTGTTACCTATTGGATAATGTTGAATTTAGTATGTGAATTGAGAATTAGTAATAGAAGTCATCGCAGTCGATTCTAGAAGTATCTGATGGCGCTAGTTACAATCCGTTATGCTTGATTAATTTTTGTTTTCATACTCACGCATTAAGTACGAATGAATTTAGCTTGTTATTACCTCTTTAATAATGAACCCCGAAGATGTTCCTTTCAAATTAATAGGGGTTCTACTGTATTGTGTGATCGCCTATAGTTTTTCTTTAGAAACACGCAAGCGATTACATCAGCGCTCTTAATATATTTAGGATCCCAGTGGTAGCAGGCCTGCTGTTCCAATCGAACTCATAAACTTTACTTGTTATGTAAACATCCGATTTATTCTAAATATAACCAAAAATTGTTAAAAACAGGATTCTTAAATTGGGCTAATCTATATGAGATGATGGGCCCGGTAACCTATTAGCCTATAATTTAAACATATAGTTTCTTAAACCGTGGAGGAATGTTTACCAACGTAAACCAACAAGGTTCTATGGAAATATTAACGTCACCGCCTAAAGGTCAATTTACAACGGTAACGGTAATAAAAATATAGAATCTTGTTCCCTATGACCATTTACACACAACGCGGAGCGGACGGGCTGTTTCCGCTCAGGTAGATACAGATACAGATACAGATTCTACGTTATGCTACGCGGTTTCCGCTTACCGTTACCGCTCGTCTGTGTAAATTGGCCTTAATCACTTATACGGTAATCGTCAATGTAAAGACATTATCGAGTGTTTTCCTTGGCAAGAAAATATACTTCTATATACTCCCAAAATCAAACATTAAAATTGTATAGGCCTATGCATTTACATTATATTACATTATGTTAGACAGGAGCCATTTAATTGTGTGTACAGTTGATTGTCTACAGACTTTTACGTTATGTATCGCGGATCATCTAACTTGTCTTGGCGACGAGTTCAGATCTAGTTTATTAATATTATCATTTAATTTTAACATTCCTTTTCGAACCGAAACTAATTTTGAAAGAAGAACCTTCAATGGCTAAATGACTTATTACGGTAGGCCTACTCGGCATTTTGGGTAAACAAATTCACCTGGTTTTTAGTTTTGACAGCAGCAGGCGAGAATTGTTTCACAGGCGCCTGAACGAATGAAATATTACGAGAGAAATAAACGTGAACCGAAAGACTATGTACCATTAAAGTCAATGAAATAGCAAATAATCAGTTAATCTGGATTGTAAAAGTTCAATCGGGTCATGATAAGTCGGACCAGGAATTAAACTCGGCTAAAGGTAGAGATCTCTTTGAGTGAACACGTAAATTACGATTGAGCTCATGTACTTATCCATCAATTCCGAACAATGTTATTGAAAATAAACCCAAACCACGTGTGATGTAGTTTATTTATTGTTTCCAGACGTGTAGAATACTACGTAATACAATTGGCAAAAAAAATGTGGTCAAATTATTTCTAAAACAAGTAAAATTGCAATACGATAAAATTGGAACGCTAATTGAATGGCGAAACGAATTTGTCATGTTGAGTGGTTTTAAACAACACAAGAATGCGAACATATGTTATTTTCAAATCGGAATATTTCTACTGTAAATTATGTTTACAAACCGCGAAGAAATGTGTAGACCCACAAGTGGCGTTTAGTGGGGTAAAAGTTGTGTACTCAAGTGCAATACGCTAATAGGCCTACTTTAATTTTTGGAGGATAAACTTCCGACCACACAGTACATTTTTACTGCATGATGTTTCCTGATCTGCATACCATGGATCATACCATTTTATACCTCCATGATCATACTTTACGTACGCACTGTTTGTTTCAGAAGCTCTGGCCACAAATGCTTTCGTGATGTTAAATTGACAGTGTATCGGTATTCCGTTCTGTGAACTTCCGTTTCTAGTCAAATTCGGTAACGGTTAATTGTTATATACTAACAGTAACTGATTTCTATCAGTCGACGCCGAATGCGATCGCCGCCGTCATATATACACCACACAAGGAATTTCCCACCTTATTTATTTTCAATAATGTCTTTTAGTCTATTTAATAAATCATACAAATCTAGGTCAATAAATAGAATGTTTATATGAAAATAGAAAAAGATGGATCTTCTTTCTTGGAAGATCCCAGAAACATTTACAGTATTATAATAATATGTCCTTTGGTCCAAATAATATACAATGCACCGTAATCGTTAAATAAATAACATTAGAGTGCGATTAAAAATTCGGTTTTAATTTGATTTGAAAAAAAACCCACAAATATTTTCCAAGCTTAGTTTAATTGTATGTACAACACTGTAAAATAAGCTTTTACACGTAGTTACATGTTTAGCGTGTTTGTAGCTACATGTTGTTTTCCTCCACTCGTTTAGCAGTCAACGTGTCACTATTATGTTTAATTTCTCCGCATGTTTAGCAGTCAACATGTTTAGGTACGTTAGCGTTGCGTGCATACGGTTTTACTGTGGCGGAAAGAAGCTCCACACATGGCAAATTAAACACGTTTAAAATCTATATATTGCTCGACATGTTTAACAATCAACACGTCCTGATGTGTTTAGTTGAGTACAGACTAAATGTTTAGAATGTGTGTAGAACCTAAACATGTTTCATATCTAAACATGTTTAAGGCTACATGTGTGGGAAAGTGTGTACAAAATACATGTTTAAGATCTAAACACTATTTTAACAGTGTATATTGCAGAAAATAATAAACTCACTGGATCGATCACATGGTCCAGATACTCCGTTTTTAGTTGGAACTACTTGACTTTCTATGTTCGATAACACATGTTGACCAACATATCAGTTGAGATAAGATATTAAAAATTATTTTAACCGCAATAAACATCTTGTAACTACTTAAACTATAAAGATTACTTAATGAAAAATCGTGTTGATGTACCGATAACCTAGTTAGAAACTCTCAGACAAAACTAAATTTAGAAATTATGTAGTCGGGTGATGGGATTTGACCGATGGATTATACTGTTATTATGACGTAAAGCACAGACTGGGACGATATTGAATATGAAATCGTATATAATCCATTGTATTAAATTTTAGTTGAATTTCATAAACACATTTTTAAACGCATATTTAATCCAAAAAAATAAATAAATCCCCTTCTTGGTTTGCAAGAGTAAAATCAATCTAAAAACGACCCATTTTCAACATAATTTCATGGTTTGATGATAAAAAAAATGTAAAAGAAGCTCATCTCTAAAAGAAGCCATTCAAAGTGCTCTTAGTTAATAAAGAATCCCATGTGCTTCTTTTTGAGGTTTGACAATTCACTTTGCCAATTGTTGTTATAGTTCTATTTACGTGATGTGGCTAATGTCCCCCATCAACATGCCTGCTTGTCATTAAAAATAGTTTGGTGTTCGTTAACACGCAATCATGAAGTCCTATATAGGCCTACTTATAGTGTTATTTACACCATGGAAAAAATATAGTTATAAAAAAAGCTTTGGGAAACTATCTAGCAAATCGAAAAAAAGGGAATCAATAATTCTAGTTCTTTTTTTAAATGGATTTTAGAAAAGGCCTCAAAAGAACGGTTTTCTCATACAATATTGGCACTTGTATACACAAAGCAACCGGATGTAATGTGATAATTGATTTATTGGCCACATTATAACACTATTAATAGTGATCCTGTAAAGTTATTGTCTAGTCGATCGATGTGTGACCAAAACAGTGTGGCCTACAAAACGTAACGTCACATGCTTAGTGGCGTATTGTGTATTAATTGGCATTGATTGTGGTAACTGTAATAAAGCACATTATTTTACTTCACTTCAAAGAGTTGGGTCACACAGAGAGACATGGGTTCAATTCCCGACAACTCCCAGTCTACTCAGCTGTAAATGAAAACACTATAGGGAGGATAAGGCGGCGTGGAAAGGAACTGGCCACCCTACCACATAATACCGAGGTTTGTCAAATGAGCTCCTAACAGCTCATACCCTATGTTTAGAATTGAATATGGGACCGTTACCTTTTTTTTTTGCGTCAAAAGCAAAACTTATTGTCTGATCACGCCCAACACTCACACTATTAAAGTATCCTACTCATTTGTAGTCTTTTAAAAACAGGGCCGTGTGGAGAAGTTTTCCTAATGTTCAGACCGACCCGTCGACGGGCCCGTCGATGATACTGGGTTTTAGTAGAAGATATACTTTCTGTTGTTATTTCGCTGGTTATACACTAACGGTAGGAATGTAGCTTTTAAATAACCCGTAAACGGTAAAACAATAATAGCACCACCCTTCCCATTGGCGACAGGAAAATCTAGCCCTCTTGCGTAGACCGTCTTGGCGCCATGGTTTCAGTCCATGAAACCGGTCTCACGTATTTTATGAAAATGTAGGCCTAAAAGGACGCCGATGGGCCTATATCATTTGAACCGATATTAATCAATTCATTATTATTTATTTGGAATCGACAAGTATCATAACTCACGTCTATTATTAGATATTTTGATGCTACTTCTGATTTATATTAAGGGCATTTAGGTTACTTTACCAAGAAGAAACTGTACTTCAAGGGGGAAATTATTCGTTATCAAATTTCATTGTATGTTTGAGTGGCAGATGATCAGAAAATGGACTTATCGATGAACAAATATCATACGACTTACTTTATACAAATACCGACAGGAGGCTCGTTTCATACGGCCGAGGGATTCAGAAAATCTATGCTGGTGAAATATGCTTGAAGAGAGGACATGCAGCAGTAGTCACTTTTGCCAGGGAAAGACGGACATCCCCCTTTACACAAGGTATATACAGACCTGCTTTTTGTCGCACGCCTGATTTTAAATTCAATCGGATACCGTACTTAAATGACTTGTAATTATAATTATCTTACCTTAGCAAGCCTCGCCTCGCAAGCATGTTCCATATATAATATGCTAAAGATGATTGCCGTCAGAGGCAGACAGTGGCGAAATAAAATGTCCATATCTGAAGTTTATGAAGTCAAAACAATTTAATATAACCCTAAATAAGTCCTTCAAATTAAGTGTGATTTAAACCCCGGTGTGTTCTGCACAAACAATTCCCGCGTCGTGTTACCTGGCCGACGGTCGAAAAATATTTTGACAATTTTGCGATACCTGAGGCGGTAAAATAAAAACATAAATGTGATGTTGATATCTTCGGCGGCGGCACACGCAAGAAGATCTTGAAGCTCACCACTCGCGAGGCAACGACAGATAAGTACCTTTCAAAATATTCTCGTTTCAAATCAAACACACTTGTGAAACGAGGAGGCGGGGCTTTTCGGGTGATAATTTCTATTGGATTAAACTTGTTACAAGTTAAATACCTCTTTAGGTAAGAATGGGTGGTACTATACGAGATGATGGATCTGACCATTTGCTAAACCAGAAAACAGTTGATTGATAATGATTGATAATGTGCTTTTTATATTGAATGACGTCACACTGCTTTAATTTTATCTCGACTACTGTTTTCGTTATTGACCGTAATTTCCAGATCTTATAGCGTTATTAACTGTGTACGAATAACGCTGAGGTCGATCTATTCATTTAAATACATGTTTTCCATTCCCCCAATGATAGGATCCGATTGAGAAATTCCAATATAGGATGCTAGCAGGGAATATGTCTTCCACAGGGAATATGTCTTCCACAGGGAATATGTCTTCCACAGGGAATATGTCTTCCACATGGAATATGTCTTCCACATGGAATATGTCTTCCACAGGGAATATGTCTTCCACAGGGAATATGTCTTCCACAGGGAATATGTCTTCCACAGGGAATATGTCTTCCACATGGAATATGTCTTCCACAGGGAATATGTCTTCCACATGGAATATGTCTTCCACATGGAATATATCTTCCACAGGGAATATGTCTTCCACAGGGAATATGTCTTCCACATGGAATATGTCTTCCACAGGGAATAATATGTCTTCCACAGGGAATATGTCTTCCACATGGAATATGTCTTCCACAGGGAATAATATGTCTTCTATAGTTTATATGCATATTTTTTTTTTCTCTTTCGTGGGTTTAGCCCACTTGTATTCATTATTCTATTCATGACAAAAATATACAAAGATTACATATTTAAAAAATGTGTTTATAACATGTATGTATGTACAGTTATAAGGTTAAAAAGATATCGGATATCTTTTTTAAAACATAACATAATTGGATATCTTTTAAAACCTAACATAATTGGTTATATTGGCACATACCCTCTTATAAAATTTGGCTAACGTATTGAAGCGTTGTTTTTCTTTCTATATTTCTTTCCTTCCTTTTCATCTTTCTGTTTTATAGTAAAATACAATAAGTGTATTAAAAAAAAGTTACTTTTGTATTTTTGTAATCATAGTTTTCTTCTACAGGTGACCCGACATCCCTGAGGCTCTCATTGGTTCGCGATTTTTCGCTTCGCAAAAAAAAAAAAGAAGTTAAAATATTAATACGCATGCGCATAAGAACGCTAGTAGATTCGAGCGAATAAATTGGAAAAAAAAATGCTTTAGACATCGAAGTTAAAATGCAGCACATTATTTTCGTAGTGTCTGTTTCTCGTAAGGTTAAAGATCTTTTACTAAACAAAATAACGTTTTGGTTCTGATATTTTCGTTTCGTTTTAATTTAGAACCATTGTTTGTTGTTCCTTTTAAATAAAAATAACAATAGACCACCTGTATAGACAATTAACGATCGAGATAATACGATTATAAATGCCTAAAGAATTTTAAAGGCTGGTATGATTATAGACAACGGTATATAATTAGAATTGTTGAAAACCACTGCATCCAAAGAGCAGTAAAGGAATAGTTACATGTTCTACAAATAGTAATATCCTTTTACATTTTGCTTGCCAATCAAAATAAACGATGGTAACATTTTTTTATGTTTTGTTTTGGGGAAAGCCGATATCGGGTTAAATCTTGGTTCCACTCTAGGAAGTTGGAACAATCATACGCACTTTTTAGGCACTGGTCATGATGCGCCACTGGTTATTCACGCAAAATCTATCGATGTCGATAGAAGTCATTTCAACAATTTATTGATTTTGCTGTTGAAAAGTGAAGGAGACAATGCCCCCCACCCCTCCCGTACCCCTAGATCATCCGATGCCGCTTGTCGTCATTGGTCAACTCGCTTGCGTTGCGCTTACATCGTCCTTGCGGAAACAAAACTTTATTCGTGGTTATCGCTAGATGAAAAACTTTTTTAGCGTTTAATTGTTGTTTTTCACACTCGTAATTCAGCAGCCAAGATCCGATTAAAGTTCGCACTTAAATCAATATACCACTTCACGCCTCTTTATCTTAAATACTTTGCTTAATTCTTTAATGGGAGAATCAAGCGAAAATGGCGGCTTTTAACACTGACGTAGCAAATACAGCATCAGCATTATCAACTTATTTCTCCATTATTATGTTTTAACATTAAAATAAACGTACCCTATACATTGTAGCCCAAAACATTTTTAGTTTTTCGTACGGTAACTTATGTACTAGAATACATATCATCATTTTTAATTTGTTAAAAAAAATAACTATTTCTTATTTTTCCCATTTCTGAGTTTTATTATATTTTTAAATAAAAGTATTCAAATTACTATTTAGTATTATGAGAGAATTCTATGAAATAGTTTAACGCCCTCTCTCGGGATCAAACTGGAGGTGTGTTGGAGGTGTGTCATTATACTGAATTTCCATTCGTCAAACAATCAAGGAGCTTTTTATAATCAATGCATACGTCATGACACGTGAGCAAACAAATCGTAGCCATTCCCACGCACCAGATTGAAGATGTTTAATCGTACCGACCGCTTCCATGTTGTTACTACGTATTAATTGATAAAAAAAACAATCATGTCTTGTAGGCCTATTCGACGGTGTAGTGCAGATATATCAATGAAGTTGAATCCAAGTTTACAACCCTTATTGGATCCGAAGCTAAGTGATAAGCTGAGAAAAATCAGTTCGCAGGATAGCATCGAATCATCTGAATCCAGAATACTTGTCATGTTTACCGGTGGTACACTAGGGATGGCCAGGGTTGATGGAGGTAAGCTTGTTTCGTCTAGGCCTAGAGTTGTATAGATAGTAGGCCTAATATTAATAATAGCATGTCATGTTTCTCACACTGTTGGGTTTCATGAGTTTATGTTCAGTTGCATCACCACTGTTAAGTGGAAAGGACTTACTTAAGCCTAATCACTAGGATGAAAAGGATTTATTTTTGTCAAAATAAAATTAGCTTCTTGCATTTTGTATGGAAGGCCACTATTTGCTTTTGATCATAATTGAAATTTACAACAAAAATGTACCTAGTGCGCCATTTTAAATTCTACCGATGTAATGCACTAGTCAATTGTATGACCCACCATACAACATATGTCATTTTTCTGATGTGCGTCATACCTTACAATATGAATACTAGTCTATGACTCACTGAATTACCTTTAGGTGACCATGACGCACCCATTTTGATGCACTGTGACCATGGTGGGTGGTAAATTGACGGACATTGACACACTATTGTTCATCGATGTGACATACCATCTATGTTTTTTGACGCACCATCTAGGTTACCGTTTGTAAATGACGCACCTTACCAGGGAGTCATATAGTTGGTCATACAATTGACAAGTGCATAAATTAACCATACAAGCATATTAACACTTCATACAAAATACCAGAAGTTCATTTCATCACGACCTACTGTAAGTAAAAAGCAACCGATTTCAAATGCTTCACTTTCAAATCCATTGTAAACCGACAAAATGTCTTCTTAAGTAAACAATTTTATAGCTGGAAACATGAGTTGATTTTAACAATGAGGTTAATTCTTTTTTCAGTATACAAACCACAGAAAGACTATTTCAGCCAGGCAGTGCGAAGAAACCCTAATTTGCATGATGCGGAATACGCCAATAAACTCAAAGAATACGACGAGGCCCTGGGAGAAACTTTTGTTCTGCCGTATGTTATACAATATTGTTCTCTGTGTATTTGAAATATATAACAAAAATTGTTTTGAAATTTAAGTATCTTAATCTTTTTCAATTGTTTAATAAAATAATATTCAACAACAGTAAATAGTCAATAATTTAGAGAATACTGCAAAACCAGAGACATAATTTCACTGCAGTTATCTGCCAGCAGGTATAGCCAGCAGATTTAGCCATACGCCAGTTGTATTAATATTGTTTTATTGATTTCCTAATACCACCTGCCCTTGAAGCTGTTTAGCAATTCAAATCTCTATTTCAGATTGTGTAGCCATAATAGACGTATATTGTACTGTATATTTGAATATCCGGAACCTAAAGATTCGTGCAACATCAGTATTGAGGATTGGAGAACTTTGGCCGAGGACATAAAAGAGAATTACGAGAAATTTGATGGCTTTGTGATCATTCACGGTACTGACACGATGGCATACACATCTTCTGCTCTGTCATTCATGTGTGAGAATCTTGGCAAACCAGTCATCTTTACTGGTTCCCAAGTGCCATTGGAAGAAATCCGTAGTGACGGAAGGGAGAACTTGCTTGGGGCGCTGTATCTTGCTGGACATTATGTGATTCCAGAAGTTAGTGTGAATTTGAAATCTCAGATAATATGAGATAAATTGTTTTGCATTGAGGAGGTTGCCTTCCTGCAGATATATGGGCTTGGAAAATACAATGTCAAACCAAGAAGTACCTTCAACACTTTTTTGTTAGACCAAGGGCTTCCTCCTCCTCATCCCTCCTAGATACACTATTGTTTATTGTAATCCAACTCTATGCATTATCAAAGTAATGTATTGCAGTTATTATTTATTATATTTTTGTATTTTTTAGGTGTCATTATTTTTTGACAAGAAATTGTTTAGAGGGAATCGAGTAACGAAGCTAGTCAACAACCAATTTGATGCATTTGATTCGCCGAACCTTGACCCCCTTGCCAGGATGGAAGTTGACGTAATAGGTAGGTGTTCTGAATGTTTCTTGTCTTGTTTCTTGAATGTATAATAGCGTACCGTGAGATTTGTGTGTTGCTTAGAAGAAGTTTTATGGAGAGTCTACACGTTTATTTCGCAAACTAGAGCAAGTTTGTTGAAAAAGGTTTGCTAAGTTTTCTGGCTACTACCCTGTAAGGTCAGAGTTCACATGGACTTTATATTTTATAACCACACACACATTTTAGAGGTGCGCATTAACAGGTGCCTTCTATACATTTTGAGACATTTGTGTGATCTGGAGAGGTAAAATTCTTTTATGTTTTCTTTTCAGTTGACTGGGATAGTATATTTCGCAGTAAGTCTACAGAGAAATTTACCGTTCATACCCACTTAAACTGTAATGTTGGCCTCCTCAGGCTGTTTCCAGGTATAACAATACAAACAGTGAGTTACACACTAATTAATATTTAATCTATTATTTATTATTATTATATTCATAAAACCATCTGTTTTGAATAAATTATTGTGTATAATTCAAAACTGAAAACCAAGAGTCGAACTTAGGTCTTGTACTTTATCTGATGTCGCCCTATCATTGGACCACTTTTATATCATCCAATTAAATTACATTGAAAGAATGACTTAACAGAGATGATATGTTAAGGGCCTTGTATCTAGGTTCCATATAATTTATGTATTTATTATAATTTTTTCCAACAGACAAATTTAACTTAAACTTAAACACTAGTTTTGTTACCCTTCAATTTTTATAATAACCTAGATAATATTCATAATATGTTGGTTTGCATGTTAATAAAATGTAACTATTAGGTATAAATCCTTAAAGTCATAGCATTAATTTTAATATACAAATAGCCCTGTTTACAGTATAGCAGTCTTGAAATGACTTGTTGAAAGGGAAAATAATATATATTGTACAAATACAAATTTGTAACTATAATAAAGAACTGTAATTTCAAGGTTTCATAAAGTATAATATAATTTATTTTTAGACTTTGTTTCAAAAGACATTCCAACAACTTCATCTCAAACAGTAATCCAATAATCCACTAACATATGAAGACAAAGGGGTTCCTTTCAAAAGTGAAATAAAAAAACAGGTCAATATTGAAAAGACTTCATTCATCAGTTAAAATGGGTCAAAATATTTAAAATGGGTATTCTAGTATTTTTACAGTAAAAGCCTATATTAAGGGGAAACTTTCAAAACCCAACCCTTTAATAGTGATGCTCAGTAGTGTAATGGCTATGAGCTCTCACTGGCTAACCCCCTGAGCAGTGCCTAGGGGAAAAAACAGGCATTAGAACATGTCAAAAAGGGCTAAAAACATCCGAGGGGGTGGGGCCTTTGCGCTACGCCACTGGTGATGCCTCCTAATTAGCAGTTGCCAGTAGTGTTAAACATATATTAGTATCTAATATTCTTTTCATATAAATTTAAATATTGTATTCACACTACAGGTCAGATCATTCCTACAGCATCCGATGCAGGGCGTGGTTCTGCAAACCTACGGAGCCGGTAATGGACCTAGTGATCGAAAGGACCTCATGACAGAATTCAAAGAGGCAGCAGACAGAGGCGTGTTGATTTTGAATTGCACGCAGTGTATAAAAGGAGTTGTTTCCAATTCATATGAAACTGGAAAGGTATGTTTTATTAGAATATAGTAGAACACCTTAGGGACTCTGTATAGGGTTCTACTGTATAATTACTTAAGCTCTGTTTACACTATCAAACTTTTTTGACAAAAAAGGGGTGATGTGCCCAAACATGGTAGTGATATGCCTAAATATGGTATTGATATGACATCATCGTATCCATATATGGGCAGATCACATTTTTTTGTGAAGGGGAAATATATTCAATAACACTACAGCCAACCCTATTCTATTCAGTGAACACCTCTATTAAGGGGACACTTTTTTTTTTATTCCTGAAAGTGTGACCATATATAATGGTTCTATGAAACTGTAGTATCTGGAAGCACAATTTATTTGATAAAGCTCTATCGAAAGTACTCATATTTCTGTGTCTTGTGTCTTCCTTTACAATCTTTAGGCTCTGATGGATGCTGGAGTTATACCAGGCGCTGACATCAACCCTGAAGCAGCCCTGGCTAAGCTTGGCTACGTTTTAGGGAAGCCTGATTTGACACGGCGGCAGCAGTTGCAGATGCTACAAAGCAACTTACGAGGTGAGATTCGAGTGTTTGCCGAGGAAGAGGTAAAGAAATTCTCCCTTGAAGACTCCAAGTTCATCCAAGCCATTGTTCAAACTCTCAACATTTCAAACAGTCAGGTAAATTTATAAATTTAAAGATATATTATCTCCTTGAAAAATTATTTAAAAAAAAATCTTGTTGAATATGCCATTTTAATAAAAACTTTGATAAAATAAATAAAATATTTACCTAAAAAATCATTTAAATCAAAGAATAATTAAATTGTCTGTCAAACAATGAGTTTTCGATAAATTCAGCTGTTTTTATCATCTTATTATAATTGAAGTTTGTTTTCTATGGAAGTAAGTAACTTTATTAAAACTACAAAATTGCCTATTCAAAGTCTGATTTTATTAATATTCATTTATCATGTTTTTGAGAGAGAACAATACATCTTTATGACCATAGTTTAAAATTGAAGAAAAATAAACTATTTTTATTATTATGATATTATAAAACAAATTTAATTATCATAGATTCTGTTTTATTATACAGTAATTTCTAGTTTGCACTTTTTTTGTACAGTATTTCTAATTTCTTATTTTATTTTTTTCACTCAGGAAGTAAAGTCTGTTAGCACTACCTTGTTGCCATTGTTGATGTGTGCCTCTGCTAAGAATGGTGATCTTAACTCTCTGAAATATTATAAATCAATGGTGTGTATGAGGAATATTTCTATTAAACAATATGATAGAACCCCCTATTAAGGTGACACCTTCAATAAGGTATCCCCTTTAATAAGGGTGTTTCTCTGAATAGAGGATGGATGTAGTGGTAAAAATTGTCCCCTTAAAGCTAACATAACCTATGCAAAGTAAGGACATGCCCTTCCAATAATTGTGTTTGCCCCCGCCTGCATGAAATCAAAACGATGTTTGCAGCACGGTTGCGTTGTCTGTTCCTACTTGTGATATGCAATACAGCACTTTGTGTTGTTGCGTTGAGGGTGCTGCTGTACTGTATTACTGTTATTGTTCAGTATAAAGCAAATACCATTTGTAAGATTTAAATTTTCTGTTTCAAAATTATGTGACAAAATAAAAATGAGAATGAAAGTTTGTGGGTGTTTGTTAATAAACATTTTCAGTAACTGATTAATCTTGTCTGACAAAACAGAGATTGAGCTTCTCATATAAAGAACTTAATTTTCTACAATTATCCATGTTTTCATTTTGACGTCACAGACTGCTAGCCAAATGATGTTTGGAATAATAATTAATATGGAATTCCCAACTCGTACTAAGATATTGATCAAAGCTCAGCTGATAGACGCAATTCAATCTTCAAATCCTAAAGCATAATATATTAATTTACATTTAATGGAATTACAGAAGTTGAGCACTTTAGAACTCAATGATCTGTAAAGCTCTGTCTACACTATCAAAGACAAAAAAATGTGATGTGCCCATATATGGACACGACGATGTCATATCACTACCATATTTGGGCTTTTTGTCAAACTAGTTTGATAGTGTAGACAGAGCTTTTTTTTATTTGGTGACGAATGAATGAATAATATACCAAAGTCTGTTAATAGCGAAGAATACTATTATACTATTGCAGTCATGAAAAATAAATGTATTTCCATAATCAGTATTATATAGTAAAAAAGAATTATATAATAGAACCAGTAGAACACTATTAAGGGACACCTTTGGTACTAAACAGGGATGTCCTTGGCTTTAAAACATATATTTTCATTCACTATCCTTCTCAAAGGTGGCAATCTTGTTCACAAGACAAACATATACACAAGATCTTTTGGAGTGGAGAAAAAATACTCACATATGACAGAACTTGAACCCAGGACCCTTGGATTGGTAGCCAAACATCATAACCACCAAGCCACAACTCCACTCCGTATATAGCTTGTTTGTTTCACCCCTTACAGAAGGTGTTGTCTTTGAAGAGGGGTGTCACAAACGAGGGGTTACTGTAGTCATACATTAAATATCATCATTACTTTACACACTAAAACATGGAAGGTGTATTCAAACACCTCAAAAGATGTGCGTCCTCAATCCACTTTGATCAAGTGTATGTATGAAAAGTCTTCATAATCATTGCTTCTTTTAGGGTGGCAATTTAAGTCTCTGTGATTATGACCAGAGGTCACCATTACACCTAGCAGCGGCTGAAGGTCACTTAGATGTTGTGAGATATCTGTTGGAAAATGGAACGTCAATTTATGATAGAGATCGTTATGGTAACACACCATTTATGGAAAGCATTAGATGCAGGTAAAGAAATGATAAAGTAATACATGGAATTGGAGAAGATCTCCTTTTTTGAGATATCATATATACATTTGTTATTTTTGTTCATACTGTATCTAACCTAACCCTAACCTAACAAAATAAAGGCTCCTCTTGTTATATACAGTATATGTGACACTGTATTACACAGTTTGCCTATAATACTGCACAGATCTATATGTGGAGATATATTAATTAATAATAATAATTATGTTTTTTTACAGACATTTCGAAGTCATTAAACTAATCAAAAAGACAGGAGGTCACTTCATACGAGAAACAACTAAGGAACTTGCATCTTTATTGTGCAGGTAAAGTTTCTTTCACACTAATAGAAATTGCCACAGTGACAATTTTGATCACAGATATTTTATATTATAACACACCTGAATAGATTCTGGGCCGTTTGATTGGATGATTGTTGGCAACAACCATGCGCAACAAGAGGTTAGTCTGCTGACTGATTGTAGTGTGCACATCACAAATTGGAACATTGCCTTTACAAACGGTTTAGGCCTCTCGTTTAAAGTAGGTGTGTTAAAACAAATAATGAATGTTTTATAATTGTGCAATGGAACAAATAATTTCATTTTATGATATTTTCATGTTATGAATTTATTTTTACCATTGCATTCATATAAATATATGTATGATAATGTAATTTCTATTTTACTCTCTAGTGCTGTAGAACTTGGAGATGTTGCTGGCCTAGAGGCGTTTGCTCTGGCTGAAGTGGACTTCAAATGTAGTGATTACACCGGGAGGACTGCCCTTCACGTGGTATGAATATTTTTCATTTACTTAGGAACAATTCCCAATTGAATGCATTTGTTTTGCATAAATCAAGAGAGTTATATAGAATAATTATATTTGAATAAATACGATAATTAGTTTTCAATGTTAGGGTATCTTGACGTAAAATCTTTCCTTTTTGCAGGCGGTCACATTAAAGAAAATGAAATGTATTGAGTACTTGTTAGAACGGGGTGCTGACATTAAGGCTAAAGACCGAAATGGACACTCGCCTTTATCTCTTGCTGTAGCTGCTGACAACAAGCAGATTTTAGAGCTCTTTGAAGCATATCAATGAAAAAGATTGTGATGTTTGATGAATTCAACTAACCAGACCAGTAGGCCCTCTATAGCTTATTGATATCAAGTAAGGATGAACTATTATTCTTATAGCTATACTATGTTTAAACACTATTTAAATAGTGGTTTATCGGAGTTTTAGTCTTCATTGTACGTTGGGAGTTATAATTATTAGGAGTTTAGAAGTTATATTGGAAAGTCACATCATGTGATGTCAGATGTACTACTTGGATAACTGAGGTATTCTTTGGATCAGCTTAACTTTGTTCTATGAACGCTCAGCTCTAGTTCTTGGAAACACAGCTTGGCGATCATTCAAAAAAATCTTTAAAATTTCATTAACAAATGTTATGAAATGAATTGACGGATTCCTGTGAGAGATGGTCATTCATTTACAGCAATATATGCACTTATCAAAATTCAATATTATGAGATAATTTTTCCATATTTGTACGTTGTTCCTCTTATAGTGCAATAGTAATGAGTTATATGTCAAAAAATAAAAGAAATTTTAAAATATTTTCTTATAATAATATATTGTTTTACCGTATGTAGATTCTTCCATTGTTCTTATTTTGTTGTTGTGAAGGAGAAATCGTATATATTATATAACACCTAAATATATTCCTGTCATTTGATTGGACAATTGTGGCTCACATGATAAAAAAATAAAAAATAAATAAGTGCCCTATCAGTACTATTCTTCTCATAGCGTGGTGAATTCCTACTTTTATCGTCAGAACCCTTTAAAAATAAACAGCATAACAATGAGGTGAAAGATGCATCCAGTGGTGCGAAACTAATAAAATGATCAGTAATACTTGGTTCCGACAACACCCAAGAAGAGTATGGACATGGCGCAGCCCAGATTACAAAACGAAGAATTCCATAACGCTTTAACCAGCTGCAGAAAAAAATTGTACCTTAAGATGTGAAGAGAGAATTTAAGCAACGATGGATGACTAAAGATATCTTAAAACTCAGGAAATAGAAGAAAAGTTTAAAAACAACAGATAGACGGTTGCACGTAAAGCTAAAAACAATTGCATTAAAGTAGCCATTATGAACTAATGTAGCATTAAAAGTAAAACAGCAGAACTTGAAGTATTTATCGAAACCGAAAAACCAGATCAGAAAGTTAACTTCGCGACTAGGAAAGACCCAACTAGTGGAACGAAGAACATTTTGGACCTTCTTTTTACAACTCGATCAAATTTGATTCAAAAAGTCCAAGCATGCTCTGGAATTAGTGACCACTCCACGGTCCTGGCTGAGATTAGAAATAGAACATCGCGCTCTATTATTAAAGAACCTAGAACTATTCTCCGAGTTCATCGAATCTGTTGGAAAATTAAATCACGAGGTCATGCGTTCCTCACCCTCATCCAGATCTGTGGAACCATTTTAAAGAAGGACTGACTAAAATAATTTAAAGTGCTATACCTAAAAAAGTTATTAGAAGACATCCGAGACCACCGTGGCTATCTACGGACCTCATTAGACGCTGCCGGAAACTTAGGAGAGAAGCTATGTTAAAGCGAAGAAAAGTGACTTTCCATCCGATTGAGAAAAGTTTAAAGAAGACAGTGAAAAATGAAGTTCGTCGGGCCAAACGTGTTCAAATGACGAAAACCGAAAACCTAAACTATTTTGGCGATTTTTTAATTCAAACCGAAAGGATAGTACCGGAATACAAGTACCGGAATACAAGTATTATAAGTAGATGATAAAAACATAACTTCAGATCAAGAAAAACCCAGATATTAGCAGATAAATTTAGTAGTGTTTTGCCATGGATAACCCAACAGATAGCAGACCAAGACTCCCTCCTAAGCCTATAATTCTAGTATGCCTAACATCACGGTGACTGTGGATGGCATTGCCAAGCTTTTGCAAAACCTGAACGTCAACAAAGCGATGGAGCCTGATTACATACCAAACAAGGCACTAAAATTAGCGGCTGAGGCCATTGCCCCAATACTGAAAATAATTTTTCACCAATCTATAGTCACAGGGACTCTACCATCCGATTGGAAGAAAGCTAACGTGACACCGCTTTTCAAGAAGGGAACACGATCGGACCCAGCCAATTACAGACCTGTCTCATTAACATCAGTTAGTTGCAAATTATTAGAGCATATCGTGGATAGTCAACTTATGCACCATCTCGATAATCATCATATCCTGAATGAAAACCAGCACGCCTTCCGTAAAGGTCTGTCGTGCGAAACCCAACTAGTTATGACGATAATCAGATTACAACAGACATAGCTGTGCTTGATTTCTCAAAAGCCTTCTACCTAGTATCGCACCAAAAGTTAATCCAGAAGCTTGAATACTATGGAGTCAGAGGAAATGTCCAAAGCTGGATCAAGTCATTCTTGACAGGTAGACTCCAAATGGTAGTAATTAACGGTAAACAATCTGTTTGGCACAACGTTGAAAGCGGAGCACCACATGGCACTGTCCTTGGACCACATTCCTTTTATTTATCAACGATATTAACCAAGCAGTTGGCGGAACAACGCGCCTTTTCGCTGATGATTGCCTACTCTGTACAGGAAAATCCAGTCATAGGTAGATGAACAGTTACTCCAAAAGGACCTAGACACCCTTGCAAGTTGGGCTAAAACTTGGGGAATGAAATTTAACCCTGCCAAGTGCACCACTATGCGCGTTTCTAGAAAAAGAAACCCTGGTAAAATAAATGACACCATGTTAGGTGTCAACCTCGAAGAGAAGACTGAAATCACCTACCTCGGCATTGATGTTGCCAATGCGAAAGGACGAAGGAAAGAAATCTGTAGTATAATCTGGTTATATCACGTATAAAACCTATTACTACTTCTGATATTATAGTTGATGGAACGAGTATGAGATACCTTGGAAACATTATCACAGAAGACGGAAAGTGAGTAGAAATTACGGCCTGAATTGCGATTGCAAAGAACACATTATGTGCGTCTGCGCATGCCAACCAGTTATGAAATATAAAAGTGTCGATATCTGGCGATTTTTTTTTTGAAAAATGGTCAAATATCGACATGTATATGATATTGAGGCAACATGCGCAGAACATGTTATTCGAATCTGCGCATGTTAATTATGATATATTAAAGATGTATTGTCCCTTTGACTAATTCCAAAAAAATAAAAAAATAAAGATTTCGATTTCATTTTGAAGTATCATAATAGTTATTAACTTTCACCAAAAATTAGTCGAAAAAAAAAAATTACATGCGTTTTATTGTTAAAAAAAATAACTTTGACTTCCAGTCAAAGTTTTCGATCAAAACATATCTCATAATGCAATGCCCTTGTTTGGCTACTCTGTATGCATAATCATAAAACTTCCTCGCGATCTGTGTTAAAACACCTTCTCAACCGTGACGAGTTGTAACAATCCTAATTAGCATAACTAAATTGGCCAATTTTTGAACTTTTTATTTTTCGATGAAACTGGTTACTATAGAACAATTGACATGCGCAAAACCCACTATTCGACTCTGCGCATGTTTATTATGCTATAGTAACCATTTATGTCAAAAATTGAAATGGTCGAAAATTGGCCATTTTTCGAAAATTTTCCTGTACTACAATAGTACAGGGATTTTTTCCAAAAATGGCCAATTTTTGACCTTTATATTTTCGATAAAACTGGTTACTATAGCACAATTGACATGCGCAGAACCCATTATTCGACTTTGCGCATGTTTATTATGCTATAGTAACCATTTATGTCAAAAATAAAAGGGTCGAAAATTGGCCATTTTTTGAAAATTTCCCTGTACTATATTACAGGGATTTTTCCAAAAATGGCCAATTTTCGACCTTTTTATTTTTCGATAAAACTGGTTACTATACCACAATTGACATGCGCAGAACCCATTATTCGGCTCTGCGCATGTTTATTATGCTATAGCAACTATTTATGTCAGAAAATAAAAAGGTCGAAAATTGGCCATTTTTCAAAAATTTCCCTGTACTATAGTACAGGGATTTTTTCCAAAAATGGCCAGATTTTGACCTTTATATTTTCGATAAAACTGGTTACTATAGCACAATTGACATGCGCAGAACCCATTATTAGACTCTGCGCATGTTTATTATGCTATAGCAACTATTTATGTCAGAAAATAAAAAGGTCGAAAATGGGCCATTTTTCGAAAATTTCCCTGTACTATAGTACAGAGATTTTTCCAAAAATGGCCAATTTTCGACCTTTTTATTTTTCGATAAAACTGGTTACTATAGCACAATTGACATGCGCAGAACCCATTATTAGACTCTGCGCATGTTTATTATGCTATAGCAACTATTTATGTCAGAAAATAAAAGGGTCGAAAATTGGCCATTTTTCGAAAATTTTCCTGTACTATAGTACAGGGATTTTTCCAAAAATGGCCAATTTTCGACCTTTTTATTTTTCGATAAAACTGGTTACTATAGCACAATTGACATGCGCAGAACCCATTATTAGACTCTGCGCATGTTTATTATGCTATAGCAACTATTTATGTCAGAAAATAAAAAGGTCGAAAATGGGCCATTTTTCGAAAATTTCCCTGTACTATAGTACAGGGATTTTTTCCAAAAATGGCCAATTTTTTACCTTTATATTTTCGATAAAACTGGTTACTATAGCACAATTGACATGCGCAGAACCCATTATTCGACTCTGCGCATGTTTATTATGCTATAGTAACCATTTATGTCAAAAAATAAAAGGGTCGAAAATTGGCCATTTTTCGAAAATTTCCCTGTACTATAGTACAGGGATTTTTCCAAAAATGGCCAATTTGCGACCTTTTTATTTTTCGATAAAACTGGTTACTATAGCACAATTGACATGCGCAGAACCCATTATTCGACTCTGCGCATGTTTATTATGCTATAGTAACCATTTATGTCAGAAACTAAAAAGGTGGAAAATTGGCCATTTTTCGTAAATTTCCCTGTACTATAGTACATGGATTTTTCCAAAAATGGCCAATTTTTTACCCTTTTATTTTTCGATAAAACTGGTTACTATAGCACAATTGACATGCGCAGAACCCATTATTCGACTTTGCGCATGTTTATTATGCTATAGTAACCATTTATGTCAAAAATAAAAGGGTCGAAAATTGGCCATTTTTCGAAAATTTCCCTGTACTATAGTACAGGGATTTTTTCCAAAAATGGCCAATTTTTTACCTTTATATTTTCGATAAAACTGGTTACTATAGCACAATTGACATGCGCAGAACCCATTATTCGACTTTGCGCATGTTTATTATGCTATAGTAACCATTTATGTCAAAAACTAAAAAGGTGGAAAATTGGCCATTTTTCGTAAATTTCCCTGTACTATAGTACAGGGATTTTTCCAAAAATGGCCAATTTGCGACCTTTTTATTTTTCGATAAAACTGGTTACTATAGCACAATTGACATGCGCAGAACCCATTATTCGACTCTGCGCATGTTTATTATGCTATAGTAACCATTTATGTCAGAAACTAAAAAGGTGGAAAATTGGCCATTTTTCGTAAATTTCCCTGTACTATAGTACATGGATTTTTCCAAAAATGGCCAATTTTCGACCTTTATATTTTCGATAACACTGGTTACTATGGCACAATTTACATGCGCAGAACCCATTATTCGACTCTGCGCATGTTTATTATGCTATAGTAACCATTTATGTCATAAAATAAAAGGGTCGAAAATTGGCCATTTTTCTAAAATTTCCCTGTACTATAGTACAGGGATTTTTCCAAAAATGGCCAATTTTTTACCCTTTTATTTTTCGATAAAACTGGTTACTATAGCACAATTGACATGCGCAGAACCCATTATTCGACTTTGCGCATGTTTATTATGCTATAGTAACCATTTATGTCAAAAATAAAAGGGTCGAAAATTGGCCATTTTTCGAAAATTTCCCTGTACTATAGTACAGGGATTTTTTCCAAAAATGGCCAATTTTTTACCTTTATATTTTCGATAAAACTGGTTACTAAAGCACAATTGACATGCGCAGAACCCATTATTCGACTTTGCGCATGTTTATTATGCTATAGTAACCATTTATGTCAAAAATAAAAGGGTCGAAAATTGGCCATTTTTCGAAAATTTTCCTGTACTATAGTACAGGGATTTTTCCAAAAATGGCCAATTTTCGACCTTTTTATTTTTCGATAAAACTGGTTACTATAGCACAATTGACATGCGCAGAACCCATTATTAGACTCTGCGCATGTTTATTATGCTATAGCAACTATTTATGTCAGAAAATAAAAAGGTCGAAAATGGGCCATTTTTCGAAAATTTCCCTGTACTATAGTACAGGGATTTTTTCCAAAAATGGCCAATTTTTTACCTTTATATTTTCGATAAAACTGGTTACTATAGCACAATTGACATGCGCAGAACCCATTATTCGACTCTGCGCATGTTTATTATGCTATAGTAACCATTTATGTCAAAAAATAAAAGGGTCGAAAATTGGCCATTTTTCGAAAATTTCCCTGTACTATAGTACAGGGATTTTTCCAAAAATGGCCAATTTGCGACCTTTTTATTTTTCGATAAAACTGGTTACTATAGCACAATTGACATGCGCAGAACCCATTATTCGACTCTGCGCATGTTTATTATGCTATAGTAACCATTTATGTCAGAAACTAAAAAGGTGGAAAATTGGCCATTTTTCGTAAATTTCCCTGTACTATAGTACATGGATTTTTCCAAAAATGGCCAATTTTTTACCCTTTTATTTTTCGATAAAACTGGTTACTATAGCACAATTGACATGCGCAGAACCCATTATTCGACTTTGCGCATGTTTATTATGCTATAGTAACCATTTATGTCAAAAATAAAAGGGTCGAAAATTGGCCATTTTTCGAAAATTTCCCTGTACTATAGTACAGGGATTTTTTCCAAAAATGGCCAATTTTTTACCTTTATATTTTCGATAAAACTGGTTACTATAGCACAATTGACATGCGCAGAACCCATTATTCGACTTTGCGCATGTTTATTATGCTATAGTAACCATTTATGTCAAAAACTAAAAAGGTGGAAAATTGGCCATTTTTCGTAAATTTCCCTGTACTATAGTACAGGGATTTTTCCAAAAATGGCCAATTTGCGACCTTTTTATTTTTCGATAAAACTGGTTACTATAGCACAATTGACATGCGCAGAACCCATTATTCGACTCTGCGCATGTTTATTATGCTATAGTAACCATTTATGTCAGAAACTAAAAAGGTGGAAAATTGGCCATTTTTCGTAAATTTCCCTGTACTATAGTACATGGATTTTTCCAAAAATGGCCAATTTTCGACCTTTTTATTTTTCGATAAAACTGGTTACTATAGCACAATTGACATGCACAGAACCCATTATTCGACTTTGCGCATGTGTATTATGCTATAGCAACTATTTTTGTCAGAAAATAAAAAGGTCGAAAATTGGCCATTTTTCGAAAATTTCCCTGTACTATAGTACAGGGATTTTTTCCAAAAATGGCCAATTTTTTACCTTTATATTTTCGATAAAACTGGTTACTATAGCACAATTGACATGCGCAGAACCCATTATTCGACTTTGCGCATGTTTATTATGCTATAGTAACCATTTATGTCAAAAATAAAAGGGTCGAAAATTGGCCATTTTTCGAAAATTTCCCTGTACTATAGTACAAGGATTTTTCCAAAAATTGCCAATTTTTTACCTTTATATTTTCGATAAAACTGGTTACTATAGCACAATTGACATGCGCAGAACCAATTATTCGACTTTGCGCATGTTTATTATGCTATAGTAACCATTTATGTCAAAAATAAAAGGGTCGAAAATTGGCAATTTTTAGACGCTTTTATTTTTCGATAAAACTGGTTACTATAGCACAATTGACATGCACAGAACCCATTATTCGACTCTGCGTATGTTTATTATGCTATAGTAACCATTTATGTCAAAAAATGAAAGGGTCGAAAATTTGCTATTTTTCGAAAATTTCCAAAAATGGCCAAATTTCGACCGTTTATTTTTCGATATAGCTGGTTATTATAGCATAATTGATATGCGCAGAACCTATTATTCGACTCTGCGCATGCTTTTTATGCTATAGTAACCATTTATGTCAAAAAATAAAAGAGACCTTTTTATTTTTCGATAAAACTGGTTACTATAGCATAATTTCAACGTGGTATTGCTGTATTACGGTGGCCTGTAAGTGTCATTGCAACTTTAAAAAAATATCACTGCAACTTAAAAAAAATATCACTGCAACTTTAAAAAAATATCACGGCAATTTTTTCAAAAAAAGCCACGGCAATTTTTTCAAAAAAAGCCACGGCAATTTTTTCAAAAAAAGCCACGGCAATTTGAAAAAAGCCACGGCAATTTGAAAAAAGCCACGGCAATTTTTTCAAAAAAAGCCACGGCAATTTGAAAAAAGCCACGGCAATTTGAAAAAAGCCACGGCAATTTGAAAAAAGCCACGGCAATTTGAAAAAAGCCACGGCAATTTGAAAAAAAGCCACGGCAATTTGAAAAAAAGCCACGGCAATTTGAAAAAAAGCCACGGCAATTTGAAAAAAAGCCACGGCAAATTAAAAATAAAACATCACGGCAAATTAAAAATAAAACATCACAGCAATTTAACAAAAATACCACGGCAACTTAAAAATGAAACACCACGACAAAATAGAATTGAATCACCACGGCAAATTAGTAATGAAACACCACGGCAAATTACAGAATGCCACGGCGGAAAGTTGCCGTGATATTATTTGAAAGTTGCCGTGACACTTATAGGCCACCGTACTGTATAATATACAAGTTCACACATAGTTTAAAGATGTATTGTCCCCCTGAAAAAAATAATTTTTGTTGAAAATTCCATTTTAATGTAACATAATAGTTATCCACTTTGACCAAAATTTGGATCGAAAAAAAATGTAATTTAAAGCAAAAAATGGTCAAATTGGCTGCCAGCCAATGGATTTTTGGTTGAATTTAACCATTTATTTTGTCATTTTATAAGTTAAAACATTACTTTTTTTTCTATGAAAGTGATTAACTTTATCAAAACTACAAAATAACATATTCAAAGTCTGATTTAAATAATCTTCATTTTTCATGTTTTTGGGGGACAATACATCGTTAATGTTATATACGCTGGGCCAACCTATACAGGACCCGGTATTCCCAGACGGTCTCCCATCCAAATTTAATTCCACAGCCAACGTTTTTTACCTTCGTTGATTTCACGATAATCGGTGTTTCAACGTAGTATTGTCGTAGTCCACACATAGTTGTAATGTTATATGCGCTGGACTATACAGGACTAGTATTCCCACAACCAATGTTGTCTAATTTCCGTGATTTAACAACAACCGGTGTTTCAACGTGGTATTTCCGTATATACAAGTCCACACATAGTTTTATTGTTATATGCACTGGACCATGCCTATAGATAATAATGTAACTTTCTTTAAAAATATGTTTTACTCCTTGTTTTGCTTTGTTTGTTTGTTTATGAGATGAATAAATAAAAATTATGTTATGTAGGACCCGGTGTACCAGATGGTCTCTCATCCGGGTTTAATTCCACAACCAACATTGTTTAATTTCGGTGATCTGACGAAAACCGGTGTTTCAACGTGGTATTGTCGTATGTACAAGTATACAAGTCCACACATAGTTTTAATGTTATATGCGCTGGACCAACCTATACAGGACCCGGTATTCTCAGACTGTCTCATTCAATATTATTTAACTTCGTGGATCGGACGAGAACCGGTGTTACAACGTGATATTTCCGTATATAGGCCTACAAATCCAAACAGTTTTAAATGCGCTGGATGGACTAACCTATACTGGACCCGGCTCACAATGTCACACGATTCATATGACTGGGTTTATGTTCTATTGAACACAGTGTTTCTAGTTCATTATGTTCTTATGTTGTTTTTGTTTGGACCACACCACTATCGATTCAAATGCGAATGATCAATGAATAAATAAATAAATGTATCATTCAATCATTATAATCATTTTACTACACTGTTACAAATGAATGAAAAAGAAAAAATGATGAATGAATGAAACCACAGAATAGGAGAAAGTATGAAAGCTGAATTTAATATTCATAAAGCAAGGGTATGTGCTCTCACCAATTTTATTCTCAATCTTCCTATTTTTTGTAAAACTTCTTCGTGATAGTAACTTTACTTTGGTGTTCAAATGAATGGTATTTGGATGGGTGGCCTTTTCTGAATCATTATAATGATGAAAAGGAAATAAATGTTAGAAATTGCAGATACATTTGGTAATGAACAGAGATTAGATTTTAATCACGACAAATCCAATGTTGCCAACGGCTGCTGGTAAACGCATAAATAAAAATAAAATTTGAAAATTGGGGAAAAGACAAAAAGAGGTAAATAGCTACAAGTACTTGGGCGTTTAAATCACATCAAATTTAAGAGATCACACACATTATGAATATTTCAAACAGAAGGGGAACCGAAAAATAGCTTATATCAAGGGTATTATATCTAATCTTTATCATGTCAACAGAGTATATTATGGTAATATACGTTGGCAGTCAATTGCATATATAAATCAGAGTGGTCAAATAATCTATTACACAAAACGTACATAAACGTTTATTCCAAATTAAAACCTGAACCAAAATTAGAAAAATATATTCTTGAGAAAAAAAACAAATTGTTATGGTGCCATTTTAAAGTTTAAGGCTAAATCAAACACAATAAAACTTTATTGTAAAATAATTCCTCACAGGTTCACATAATTTATAAGACTGGGTTTGTGTTCATAGTGACTCATAGGGAACACACCACCATCGATTCAAAGGCGAATGATCAATGAATAAATAAATCAATTCATGCAATCATTATAATCACTACACTGTTATCTAACACAGTTACATCTACAAATAAATTCGAGAAAGAAATGGAAAAGTACAACTCATGAACTCTGAACTTCTGCTTCTCATTGCATTGTTATGCATGATTAATTGAACGATTAATTGAAACAGTGCAAGGTATTTTTTTTAAATTATGTAAATGAAGTAATTAAATTATGATAAATATATGTAAATGAAGTAATAAAGTAAAAGAACTTTATAATATTATGGAGGAAATAAATAGATTTCCTCATTGACAATACAAAGGATACAACAATGTATGTTTTAGTCAGAGCGACAAGAAATTGGATGGCAAAAGCTAAAAACCTGTTGCATTTGCATGTCTTTGTAAATATTGCTTCTTTCATTTTTAAATTGATTGAATAACAGTATTTGAAGAAAAAAATAGAAAGAAAGAACGAAGAAAAAGAAAGTTCTAGCTAGAGGTTGGTTTACGTTGAGCCTGAAATACAGTATTCAACTAAGAAATGAATACGTTAAGAAATGAATGTGTTCAGAAGGTGTTAATGAATGTGTTAAGAAATGAATGTGTTCAGAAGGTGTTAATGAATGTGTTAAGAAATGAATGTGTTCAGAAGGTGTTAATGAATGTGTTAAGAAATGAATGTGTTAAGAAATGAATGTGTTAAGAAATGAATGTGTTAAGAAATGAATATGTTAAGAAATTAGTAAATAAAATATTTTGTTTAAAATTGACTAAAGTTTTGACCAAGCTTTCCCTGTAACGAACTACTCCATCTTTTATTGCGCTAAAACAACAAATATACCGAGTATACTATGTATGTATCGATAAGTCTAAGAATTAATCTTGCGACTACTTTCTACATCCGATTCCTTGTAGTGCTTTAACGTCCTGGCGGATGGATCGTCTGTGTTAACCCACTTTGGCATCCAGAAGTATGGAATCCAAGATGAACGGTTTGGATAGAACCGTTCAAATATCTGACGATAATAATATGCTTCTTTAGACTTTGGCGAATTGAATGAATATATTTTAGGAGCATCTTCAAACATACTATCGGTCACCTGAAATTGTTAAAAAATATATGGATTATAGAATACAAAAATAGAGTAGTAACAAATTTATAATTGTGAAAAAGGTGGTCTAGGCAGAGGTTACATCACCATCGACTGGGGAGGGTAGGGGTTCTTGTGGGAAAAGTCTTGGGGGAATTAATGGTTTGAACAGGTTAAGAATTTCAAACAAAATATGAAAAAAAATAAAAAGAAAGTTCTAACTAGAGGTTGGTTTACGTTGATCCTGAAATACAGTATTCAACTAAGAAATGAATACGTTAAGAAATGAATGTGTTCAGAAGGTGTTAATGAATGTGTTAAGAAATGAATGTGTTCAGAAATGAATATGTTAAGAAATGAATGTGTTCAGAAGGTGTTAATGAATGTGTTAAGAAATGAATGTGGTAAGAAATGAATGTGTTAAGAAATGAATGTGTTAAGAAATGAATGTGTTAAGAAATGAATGTGTTAAGAAATGAATGTGTTAATGAAAAAACTTGAACCATGTCCCTATGTTACAGCTGTTAACATTTGCTTAGTAGAGAGCTTCATGGCGGCAGTAGCAAGCTACAGATGCAGATCTTGATGTTATAACACCTACAGTGTATTCTGACATGCAACATCTATAAAAAAAAAGACATAACACTAAAATAATCACATGTTACCTACTTTAGTTTCAATATACTCTTGTAGAACTTGGTACCAAGATTTCTCTGTAGATGACACTCCATCACTAAAGGCTTTTTTCGGTCTCCATAAGATCTCATCTGGTAACAGACCTGATTCTTCAAATGCTTTTCGCACAATATACTTCTCTATTCCATGCCTTGGCGTGCGTAGTACGGGTGGTATAGATAAGAAATTAGATACAAATTGGTGATCTAAAAATGGGACTCGAATTTCTAATCTGAAAACAAGAAAAAAAGAATGTTAAATTTCTTTAAGAGGTATGATATTGGTAGCTCTGCATTGCATACTATGTAGAAGCTTGCAGGGCCAACTAATTCAAATAATGGATATAATTAGTTATAATGTTCTTAGTCTTCATAAAGTTATCTACTTTTATTAGTAAATTAAAATAAATGAAGGAATAATATACAACTTAATAAAAATAAATGTATTCTAATACAAAGTCTGGTTAGCATGTAATAATCAAAACATGCAATGCAGGTGAATGTACAGATGATTAACTCTGAGCAATTAGCAATTTAAGTGACTTTCTATTTTCTAGCACACAACCATACACGGCACACAAACATAATATTAGTTGATGGTTATCTGTCTGTATTAAAATCTTTCAGTCTGATATGCTAATGTAAATTTATTTTAGGCCAACCTAAACCTGTTTGAATACGATAATTAAACTATCCTATAGTAACCATGTTATGTGTAGCATCAATCGCAATATATATTTTTTTTACCCAAATGCAGATGTTGTCCTGTCCCCTCTAAGGACATCAAACAGGTAAAGATCATCCAATAGTCGTCGGCTTTCATTATCTGCGTCCTGCTAATGTTTACTAATGATATGATGGTATATGGTTAAAATTATGCTATTAATGAAGGAAAAACAGAAAATAATGAAAAAAGGTAGAAAATGTTTAGAAATGAATAAAGGTGCTGGTGAACCACAAAAAAACTTCATTATTTATTTATTTGTTTTGAATGACACATTTGTAACAGTGGCACTTGCACTTGAAATAAACAGAATAAAGTACAGAAAAATATATTAAGAAAAAAGGAATAAAAATTACAAGATTGAACTCTATAAAAGAGGTATTCCAGAAGGAAAGTTAAACACATTATGTACAAGACAAAACAATCCCACAACACCCGATCCTCTCTAACACCCAAAAGCATTTCGCAGTACCAGTCCTTACTATGATGCACCCCATGCTTAAATTAATATACTTTAATACAATGTTTTAATGTTAAGGAAATTAAGGAGATGAAATAACCAGAAACCCCATAAAATGATAAGCATAAATAAATCATAAGATAATAATTAGCAATGCAGACAGCGAAAATAGGACGTTGAATTGATAATTTCATTTTTACATGAATGGAGCAATTTGCCGGAATTAACCCTTTGTAAAACAAGAGTGCTACTAATAATAAAATCAACTACCATAGTTGGGGTTACGGTGTGCTTTTATATTGTAAACAAGAACCACAGAAACGGTACTCGGAAGCTAAAATTTTCCTTCAAAAGATTTAATCTTTAAACAATTGTTTGGTATTCCATGTTTTTAATGTAGTGCATTTCCAATTTTCCAAAAATGATCATGGAAGAAGTCTTCTTTGCGACTTACCAACAGAAGCACGTACAGTTGTGATATCATAACTCTCCAACGATTTGATAACATCTTCCACTGCCTCAATACCTTCTTCTGGTGTGAATCTGATCTCATGGTGTTCACTACCAATGTGTGCCGCTACTTTACGAGCAGCAGTCACATCCGGACTTCCTTCCATGCCGATGGAAAATGTCTGTATAGGGTAACTTACACCTTTTTCTTTTGCTAACTTAGCAACCAGAGCGGAGACTAGACTAGAATCTAAACCACCTAGAAAGAGGATACTGTATGTTTTTATCAAGTCATTATTCCCCATTTGTCTGAAATGGTTGGTTCTATTCACTCTATATTTAGCGTATAATATGTAGTTGATCGCGTGTGTCTGTTTCTTTGTTAGCAGGATTACTCAAAAAGTGATTGCACGATCTTTACCAAAAAGAAAATACAGATAGAGGACCACTCCGTTCAATTTTTGAGGCAATCAAGACCAGGGTCCCAATTCTGGACCACTTTTTTGTATTATTTTCAGACCTGCTAATGTTAACAGATAGGAGACAATTTTCAAACGCCGGCGAGCAGTCTTAAAGTAACAAGTAAACTGAAATTGCATTGTCCAAACAACTTTAACAAATAAATAAATATATTTTTCCCGATAAATCTTATGTAGGAGAATTTTTACAGTAGGCGGATGTATGCACTCTCAGAGTGCCGTTTTAGTTTGTTAATGTGTTTATACTTCATTCCACGATCTTTTTGGCTCTTCCAGAAGATAATAAAATAAAGTAATAATCTACTGTAGTAATGATAAGGATGTTTTCTTTCTTTACATGGTATAATAAAAAATTGGTTTTTCCATTAGTGACTTTGCTTGTTAATTCTCCATAATTATTGGATGCCGTTTCTGTAAGATTCCGTTTTAACATTTAGGTTACCTGATAAAAAGCAGCCAATTCTTCTGTTGGCCATGAATCTTTTTCTTACAGCTTCAGTCAACAAGAGACGGATATTAGCAAGATGCTCATTCACTGAAATGTAGATTAGCTGCAATTACTGTAAAACCCAAAATGTTTGCACAGCCTTACTTCAAAACGATCACGAAAATTAAAAGAGCGCGAAATTCAAGACGATGTTATTTTAGATATGGAGTTGTTTACAGAACCTGAGCTTGGCCATAGTTGGCCAATTACTGTCTAGTCCCTATTACATATGGACGAAAATATGAATAAAATAGTTACGAGCAATATTGTGTATTCTTTGAAATATTTAGGCTCACCAATTATTTATATTGTTTTGTTTTAATTAAAATATAAAAATACATAACCTACTAGGCCCTACTCAGTCTACGCCTCACTCAAAACAATGCCGTGGAGGATTGATCACTAAAAAATAGTTTGAATTGGAAAATAAAAGAGTTTACGACATTTTTTAGGTAGATTTGTATTCAATGTACACTGTATTTTTTGACGAATACTTTGTTCATCAAATCTAAGTGTGTAGTCTAACCCTTCTCAGTACAATTGTAATCATTTTGGTACTCCATATATAAGGATGTGTGCAGTACGAACAAACAAACACTTTTACAAATTCTCAAACTCTTAAAATATAGATAGCTTAAGAGTATATTTTCAAGATTTGTGTGAATAAATTTCATGAACAGCCGGTTCAGTATAGCTCAAAGAACGTATTCAAGAAAACTACCTGTTGGTTTTGGTGTTTTGGTTTCTAATGCCCATTTTGGTGTCTCATCATATGAATGAAATTTGTGTCGACTAACAAACATAGCTTTCCCATTCATTAACAAGTCATACTTCTCGTAGTGAGCAGGCGGGAACGGCTCAATTTTGTCACAGTCATGTGTATTCTCAAGTCCAACAATGCCCTTGGCTTCAGAGCAGATTACAAGCATGCCATCTTCCAAGTACAGACGAAACATTGGACGAACACCAATGGTATCACGTCCGATAAATACCTGAAAAACATTATACAGGATATAACAAAGATGATTTTCATGATACAGCGTCACATATCAATTCTGTATCAATGAAATGATTTTAATGTCAATGCCATATACCGCACCTACTACAGTAGTGGTAGGTACCTACTATAGTAGCAGTAGGTGTCTACTACAGTAGTCTGTAGGTGTCTACTACAGTAGCTGTAAGTGTCTACTACAGTAGCTGTAAGTGTCTACTACAGTAGCTGTAAGTGTCTACTACAGTAGCTGTAAGTGTCTACTACAGTAGCTGTAAGTGTCTACTACAGTAGCTGTAAGTGTCTACTACAGTAGCTGTAAGTGTCTACTACAGTAGCTGTAAGTGTCTACTACAGTAGCTGTAAGTGTCTACTACAGTAGCTGTAAGTGTCTACTACAGTAGCTGTAAGTGTCTACTACAGTAGCTGTAAGTGTCTACTACAGTAGCTGTAAGTGTCTACTACAGTAGCTGTAAGTGTCTACTACAGTAGCTGTAAGTGTCTACTACAGTAGCTGTAAGTGTCTACTACAGTAGCTGTAAGTGTCTACTACAGTAGCTGTAAGTGTCTACTACAGTAGCTGTAAGTGTCTACTACAGTAGCTGTAAGTGTCTACTACAGTAGCTGTAAGTGTCTACTACAGTAGCTGTAAGTGTCTACTACAGTAGCTGTAGGTGTCTACTACAGTAGCTGTAGGTGTCTACTACAGTAGCTGTAGGTGTCTACTACAGTAGCTGTAGGTGTCTACTACAGTAGCTGTAGGTGTCTACTACAGTAGCTGTAGGTGTCTACTACAGTAGCTGTAGGTGTCTACTACAGTAGCTGTAGGTGTCTACTACAGTAGCTGTAGGTGTCTACTACAGTAGCTGTAGGTGTCTACTACAGTAGCTGTAGGTGTCTACTACAGTAACTGTAGGTGTCTACTACAGTAACTGTAGGTGTCTACTACAGTAACTGTAGGTGTCTACTACAGTAACTGCAGGTGTCTACTACAGTAACTGCAGGTGTCTACTACAGTAACTGCAGGTGTCTACTACAGTAACTGCAGGTGTCTACTACAGTAACTGCAGGTGTCTACTAGCTGTAGTTGTCTACTAGCTGTAGTTGTCTACTAGCTGTAGTTGTCTACTAGCTGTAGTTGTCTACTAGCTGTAGTTGTCTACTAGCTGTAGTTGTCTACTAGCTGTAGTTGTCTACTAGCTGTAGTTGTCTACTAGCTGTAGTTGTCTACTAGCTGTAGTTGTCTACTAGCTGTAGTTGTCTACTAGCTGTAGTTGTCTACTAGCTGTAGTTGTCTACTAGCTGTAGTTGTCTACTAGCTGTAGTTGTCTACAAGCTGTAGTTGTCTACAAGCTGTAGTTGTCTACAAGCTGTAGTTGTCTACAAGCTGTAGTTGTCTACAAGCTGTAGTTGTCTACAAGCTGTAGTTGTCTACAAGCTGTAGTTGTCTACAAGCTGTAGCTGTCTACAAGCTGTAGCTGTCTACTAGATGTAGGTGTCTACTAGTGAAAGTGCCTATTGTAGCTGTAGGTATTCACGTAACTAGCTGTAGGTGACTACGTAACTAGCTGAAGAGCATCAGCTATTAACAAATTACCTTTTTGGCTTGTGTATCCAGCAGGCAGAATGCAAAGACACCATCCAGCATCTTAGCCATAAAATCAATGCCACCATGTGCATACAAGTGGATGAGAACTTCTCCATCACAGTTACTTGTAAAATCAAACTTGTATTGTTCACGCAACTAGGAAAACAAACAAAAAGTGTATAGCATTCCCTCTGATGGTATGGATAAAAAATATAATGTGAAAATAATTGTTTTTGGTCGACATTATGTGCTTTTGTAATTGGCAAGAATGATGAGAAAATAACCATAAATATTATTTTAATGTTAGAGTTTGTCTTGCCAATTGTGAACTATTAATATAAAATAATAAAGAGAAAGAAAGATTCTTGGAAAATATTTAGTAATAAATGTATTCTGATCAGATTCAGTCCTGCGACCTCTTGGTTAGTTTTAAAGATGTATTGTCCCCCCAAAACATGAAAAATGAACATTAAATCAACCAGACTTTGAATGTGTTATTGTGTAGAGATTTAATGAAGTACAAAAAAAAAAAAAAATGTTTTCACTTATAAAATGACAAAACAAATCGTTAAATTCAACCAAAAACTGGCAGCCGATTTGACTATTTTTTACATTAAATTACAGTTTTTTTCAGGTAAATACATTTTCGGTCAAAGTGGATAACTATTATGTTACATTCTTCCATTTGTTTTGGCTTCACAGTCGATCGAAAGTGGGTGAATCGCAGAAGAAAAACGAAAATATCAATTCGCGCGCAATGCATGTTGGGATTTATAGCGGGCCGTTTAAATTATTAGAATCGTGTTACTTTTTTCACATTTTAACAGCTTAAAGACAAAAAGATCTTCGCAATAGGACCATATAGTATTTATTTTTACGTTAAATGTAGCTGGTGACCGTAAATTACGATCTAAAAAACGTAGGGAATGGGACTTTAAAATGCTATTACACAGTATTTAAATTAAAGTTTATTTTTTTTAAATGTTGACTATATTCCATCACCTTTACGAAGTTGTATATTTCTCCATTGTACATCATCCATATGTGAGGATACGCCTTTAATCTCATTGGCTGCGTACAAAAATCATCCATAATAGAACCCAAACAAGCAGTTGGCTAGATGATAGACATTTTTAAGACAGAAGGCATCCGGGCCCCGATGCTTAATCTTGCCAGCACTCTCAATGTACTTGTGTACATCTTCATTGCTACCAAATATTGCCCAAATTCCGCACATAGTTTCTGTTACAATTTTAATTTCTGAAAATAAAGAAACATGAAATGTGTGCGATATTTTTTTATTATATCTGTTAGCATTTTTTTCCAACCACATTGTTTAAATGTGTCAAAGGTGAATAGCTGCATTGGATCAGGGCTTCTAGGAAATAATTCTATGATTTATCAAGTTTGTTATTATATTATTTGTATATATATTATATTATTTAATACTGCATTACTGTAGCACCCCAGGTGTGGAATATTGCTGGTTTCCATAAATAAGTATAAGATGTATATAAACACTCAATAGATATAAGTATTCAACAATTCAGTATTCAACAAAGTATAGTTTCCAATAAGGTATAGAGTCCAATAAGGTATAGCAAGCATTTCAACAAGGTAAAAAGGTAAAGTCAAAACCTAAGCTAATGCTAACGGCCGTGGTGCCCATCTCCATTTCCAGACTTCACTGAGTGTGTATGTCTGTGGGGGGTACGCCACTCCTCCCGCACAAACGAGTCTGATTTACCTTCCCAGTACTTTTTACATACCGGTACCCATTTCTATCACCTGAGTGGGGAGGAACAATGTGGATAAAGAATCTTGCTCAAGGACTCAACACTGCAGTGACCGAGCCGGGGCTTGAACCAACAACCTCTTGATTGCAAGTCCAATGCTCTAACCACTGCGCCACAGTGCTCCACTCAACAAAAGTAACAACAAGCTGAGCTCTTTCCTTGCTTACTTATACTTAAACCTACTTAATTGTTTTCAAAATATTTTGGTATGGATCGATGACCCTTGACCTACTTTACCATTTGCCAACCTGGTTATGCAATAACTACTCAATTAAACAGTTATTACAGATTAAAATCTGTTTTGTAAATATTTGTGACTTGTCCCTTTAGTTGAATTTGAATGAGGAACTAGGAACTAGAAACTATATAATCCAACTCCACAGAAATGTGTTTTCCCAACTTATTTTCTTTTGTACCTCATTTTTAACTCGCGTTTTCTATTAAAATATTTAATAAATTTAAATCATAAATATATATAAATAAACCCTTAAAAAGCTCTTTCCAGACATATCATTTTTATTCATTTGGGTGCATAAGAAATAGTATATTTTTAACTTCAAAGATACGTCACTTTTTGAAATTTGCCGTAACGTTTTTCATTGTATTCGCTAATTATAAACGGATAAATTCATGTTCATTCAAGTGTTTCTGATCAGTAAATTTTTCTAAAAATATAAATTAAGTTGCAATACATTATAGTTGCATATTTTATATATTTATTCGTAGTTAGTTTGTTATGTCAGATGAACAAGGTGACTATAAAAAGCAAGTTTTTGTATAGTAGTATTTAATTTTTTTTTATAACATCAGTATTGTTTTAATGTTTTTTTAAATTAAACAAGTACCAGCCAATTTAGCCTAGGCTACTCCTAGGCCCTAGCCTATATATGGTTTTACTTACAACATCCTGGCCTTCTTCAAAAATCTGATTGTTAAAAAACCAAATTAACACACCCTAGGCCTAGGATATTCAATAAAATAGATTAGAAGCATGCTTACCTACTTCTGGTAAACCAGCATCTGCTGCTGCTGTTGCATCATCCGCGCTTTGCTGAAAAAAACATACAATTAATTACAATATTACATTCCAAAGATCGGGTGTGAGACTTCCTCATATGAGATCAAACGATTGGTTGCATGCTCCGTTTTCATGGATTAATGATTTTAGAAAGTCACGTGATTAAATACATTACTAATTGTTAAGCACTATCTTTTCTAATATACTGGCCATCTATATGACCGTCATAGGCCTATTGTAGTATTTGTTTTAAAATAGCCGTAACTATCGAATTTAATATCAAAACACTCCATAAATAACGAAATTATCAAGTTACTGAACATGACTGTTCAGATTATTAGAGTTTTGTTCTACTGTGGTCACTGAATGACTTTCAACAGAGTATAGTAATGTACTAATCGATGAATAGAAAAAATGTTAATGTCTACGCGGAATAAGTTGTATCGCAGCGCCATCACTCCAAGTGAACTATGCGACAGTTATGGTTCCCGGCTTGATAACTCGTTTACTATATCTAGCCTTCAATGAAACTACTATAAATGAAGACTTAAAAATAAATACATTTATAGGATTAACTGACGTTTGGCGTATTGAGAACATAGAGTTAGATGGATATAATCAATTTGGAATATAGACCTAGTTGTCGTGAAGTCGGTAGAAGCGGTGGCGTTGCAGCGTATATAAATCAATCGTTGGAGTACAGGCGGCTGGAATTTTCGGTGTGTAATTCTGAATCATTCACTGCAAGCCAGAGTCCAACCAATTTTTAAAACTGAGAAGATAAAGAAAGAACGGTAAATTACCGTCCTATCTCAGTTTTACAAATGCTTAGTAAACTTATTGAAAGATTATTTTAAGAAATATAACCTATTTTATTTTCATCAATATGGATTTCGTAAAGATTATAGTATAGTAATCAGTGTTTCATAACAATGTCATTGAACAATAAAAACAATCACAAGATTACTATAATATTCTATAATATATACTCTAATTATTAGTATTACTGTGATATAAAAATCAACGAGCTTATACCTGGATCCAATAACCAAATCCATTCCTACTAATCACGTAACTTCAACATGGTATGTTATCCAACTATCTTCAACATGGTATGTTATCCAACTAACTTCAACATACGTATGTTATCCAACTAACTTCAACATGGTATGTTATCCAACTAACTTCAACATTGTATGTTATCCAACTAACTTCAACATGGTATGTTATCCAACTAACTTCAACATGGTATGTTATCCAACTAACTTCAACATGATATGTTATCCAACTAACTTCAACATGGTATGTTATCCAACTAACTTCAACATGGTATGTTATCCAACTAACTCCAACATGGTATGCTACCTAATAAGACAAAGCTGTGTATCAAAGAGAAATAATTACGTTGAATTCATTTTTGTTGTTACAAATAATGTACTATAACAACTTAACTAGGTAATGTATTCATAGTAACACTGTAATATATTATTGTTGTATAGAAAATATCTACTCACAGTATTGGCGAAAATCCACAATTTAAAGAAATACGGTATATAACATGTCTTAACTAAAACAACTTCTGCAGAACCAACGCTCATGCAGCCTATTCAATATAATCCTTCACCTGATATGATAATGCGCACGAATACCAGTGTGAACAAACAATGCAATGGGACGCCAATAATGCCTTATAAAGAAACTTCGGAAACTTTCCGATCCATTACAGTATCCGTGGAGAGCCTCTTCTTTTTGTTAAAAAACTATTTAAGCGACATATCTCAATATGTTTTCTATAATAATATTTGTTCAGAATCCAGAAAATTGGGTTTTTTTATTTCCTGTGCATTTTCTTTCTATTCACATATCAAACGATTTAATAAGCTTGTTTTACTTACTGATTTTGTGTTCATAAACACCGTAAAACACGAGGGTGATTGCGCTGATGACCACCAACAAATTCATCAGCGCGTCGGATCTCATTTAACGCACACGACACACTTCATGAATGTGTCGCGTCACACTCAGTTCACACACGATATTTTACATTACATCGAAACTTACCATATTTCAAAAACTAATACAATAGTCAATCAGGGAGAGAATTTTTATGAAAAATGACCGGAAGTACGACATTTGACCCTCGTCCCTATTTCTCAATTGCATATAATTCATTCATTCATCAGTGGAAAATTATTTTTTGATACACTTGGTTTGGTTATGTAGGCCTAATCATGCCATTTTAGATCGCTGGTAATCACCACACCAAGAAACATAAATGCGACTGAATGTCTGTATTATACTTTTTTTTGGCGTCAAAGGACTCAATACAGATTTCTAATAGCCAGCATAGGACCGTTTTGTAATTCCCAAAATACAGTAGATGCTATATCTGTATGTTGACTATTGGAAACCTACAGACATTTTAGTCGCATATATATGCAAACATTGAGGGGTCGAGGGTCAAATGTCTTTCGATCATATGTGACCATTTAAAAAAGAAAAACCTCTGTTTGCAATTGTTTTACTTTGGGCTGTTTTTAACTAGATTGCCGCTAGCATAATGTTTATGCTTAAGTGTGGCGGCAGCGTATATCTGACGTTTCTATGGCCTCAAATTATTTGAATTCTTTATCTTTTACTAATTTTAAATATTTTATTAATTATTTTAACTAATAAGTATTTATGGAGGCCTAACATATGTTTATTAAAAAAAACTTCAAACAAATACTGTAATTCGTTCCAAATTGTTGGAAATTGTAATTGTCAGCTTTTGCACCTGATCGCGGCAAGCGGATACTTACTGATCTACGCATGCGCCATGCGCGAATTTCGTAACCACGTATTACAAGTGAAATTTAAAAATTGAAAATATGCGGACGATTCCGGGCCTTCCGGGCGCTCCTCTGAGCTTGTCGGGCGCTCTTCTGGCCTTCCCGACGCTCCGTGCATTCTTAGTAGGACCCGACCGATTGTCCGTGGTCCAGATCGTCTGACAACCCCCGATAATTTGAATGACATCGAACAGGTAACCAACTTCACACAATAAATTGAATAAAGGAACAAGTAACCAACGGACGGTAAACCGCAGCCATATAAAAAAAAACCAATGAAATGTCGCTGCTGCTGGCCTACTGCTGACAGTGTGGTTCTCTTAACTGCATTCTGGTTGGTCAGGGTTTCTTCAACCTCGATAAAAAAAAAACCATGAAGAGATCCAGAGATGAAAATCCTCACATCACAATTATGGAATGTTTTGCATTCTTATAATTATAAAAATCATCCTATTTTAACTCAACGGATACTTATCAAGATACCCATGCTCACGCATTTCTATTATAAATAGGAGAGTATAATGTAAATTGATACAATGACCGAACATTATTCTTTAAGTTTTGAAAGAACACAATTTTTGTTAATGCCTTTAAAAATAAATGTAACCATGTAACAATATATTGCTATTTTGCATCTTTATTTATCATCACATTTATCACTTTCTTAAAATTTTTTAAGCAACAATTTATCAAATGTATAGTTATAAATGTTGGTTAAAGTTCTATTATTATGATGAAAACAGCTTATAAGTGTTCCTACATAATTATAAGTTTTAATTTAAAATATAATGGTAACATCTCACTGATACATCAACATTTGCAACTTTGTGCTCAACATTGTACTTAATGTGTATATAGTAAATTTTGCAGCAACTAAATTTTGGCATAATTGTAATCACAGGATCTTATTCATTTTTATGAATATATTTAATGATATACAAAATATTTAAAAAAACATTAGATAAATAAACATGTAATTAGGTATATTACACTACACTATATCCAATATTATTAAACCAAAATTGGTGCAGATATACTAATTATAACATTCAGCAAGACACACAAATCTGTCTAAAAAGTGACAATAATTTTTTCGGAGTATGAATAAAAAGCAAGCAAAAATATATGACACATCAGTTTATAACTTATTACTATCATGACTACAAACTATTTTTCTGTCTGATGTTACTGTATTTTCTGTCATGACCTTTGTCAAGAAATTATACTATTCACCTGTGCTTTTAAATTGGTTATAGATAATCCTCAGGTTAAAAATTAATAGAACTACTTCCCTTGAAACCCAATTACTACGGTAAGCATGTTTAAATGAGATACAAAACAAGACATATCTGCACAATTTTTGATTGTTTTCATAGAGAGAAAACAATTTTTTTTTTAAAGTGCACCAATGAAATGGAATGAAACAAATCTTTAATTTGACGGATGAAAATTAGCTCAGTACACTTGCTAGAGTTGTTTGTAGTTTATGGTTTGCACCGTTCAGTAAATCTTGGGTAGAAACAGACGTCACGAATATGATAGCGGTTGAGCAGCCACGTTAGGAAACGCTCAAGGCCTAAGCCATACCCTCCATGGGGGCAAGTTCCATATTTTCTCTGTAATTTAAACACACAATATCAACAATGTATGGAAATTATAATACCTCCAAATGTTATCATAGGATATGATATGTTAAAATTAGTATTTCATCAAATAAAAACACACAAAAAGTCATGACATGACAGAAGAGATTATGAATGTTCTGTACGTACTTGGTCTGTGTACCAATAGTAAGGGGTAGGGTCAATACCCTCTCTTTTGTAAGCTTCTAGTAGTTCATCACTGTCCCACATCCTCATTGAACCTCCAACAATTTCACCTACGTTTGGCATGAGTAGATCAACCTGCAACATGCATTAATGTTAATAATTACAATCAACATATTTCTGAATAGACTAACAATAACATAATAAGAAATAAACAAAATTGTCAGAAACAAATATTCAATTCAATTCATCTTTACTGGCCTAATTCATATAGATCAGAAAATCTTTGTCAATACACTGCAGCAGATAAAACAGTCTAAAATACGTAAAAAAAGGTTAAAAATAGAAAAGTACAGTACAGTTTTTAAAAGTTATAAAATATAATTCATAATATACAATATAAAAAGTATATTGGAAAATAGAAAACAGCCTGCCTTGCATGCTATTTTTCATGCCAAATTTATTATTTCTGTTTTCTATATATGAGTAATTTTTATTTTGATGGATACCAAAGAAGATATTAAAACAAATTGGAAAAGCTAGTATAGAGAAATTTGATAAAATCTGTTAAAAATGTCTTTCTATAATAATTGACCATCGCAAACAGCGGCTACCATGGCTTTGGTGACTGTCTGGTCGATATGACTTTCTGTATGTGCATATTTACTCACCGATTCAGTTACTCGTTTGTCGTCTGCACACTTTTCCATGTAGAAGGATTTAATGGCAGCAGGAAAGCGACACAAAAGTATTGGCTGAAAAACAAAAAATGTATCAATAAATTAACAGAAGAAACGATATACAAAATATTGACAAAACAATAAATTAATACAGAAAAAGTGAAGTACCTTTTGTTTTATCTGTAATCCTTTTTGTAAATAACATATATTATAAATTGTAATTATTGAATAATACATACCTCATTGATTTTATCTGTCATCTTCCTTTCAGGCATCTCCGGAATATCCTAAAAATTAATGTTTTTAAATTTGGTGTAATCAAAAAGTGAGTAAAGAAAGAAAACACTGTGGTGTTTGAGTTCAAATGTTTAACGTACGCATTTTATGTTCTAATTTAGGCTGGGAATAAAATTGGCAAATATTCAGTTGCTTCATGACTCCCAAGATTTACGTCTCTAAAGAACAGGGGAAAGCGAATATATTTGTCCAAAAACTGTTGAAACCTTTACAATATGTAATATTATATTACATAACTGTATACAAATCATACATTAAATATATCGCTCACTTTGACAAAAACAGAACAGAATCTTACCTCTCCAAATTCATAATATGTTCCATCTTCCTTCTTGATGTCATTCTCTTTAAGATATTTGATTGCATCCGCATAGTCCATTCTCTTAAATGGACGTTTTGGAACTTTAAAGTTCTGACAAAAAAAAATAATATTATATATATTTATATATATATATATATCAATATAAATTCAATAACAAAATTAATCTTGCTTATTAAACAATGATTATTACCGGATGTAATTCTTTGATATATTCAGCTTCTGGGGTTTTCATAACACGTTCAGCTACATCACATACAAGGTCTTCAATACGATCAAGAAGATCATCGAACGTAAGGAATGCACATTCTGCTTCAACATGAGTGTACCTACAAAACAAACAATTATTTATATAATAATGGTTGGTTGTGGTACTGAAAGCAGCAGATGTATTAGCAGTACAGTATAGTTGTAAATCAGCAAACATTTACATACATTAAATGGTTGTGGCACTGGTAGCAGCAGGTGCCTTATTACCGTTTTAATATAGTTGTAAATCTTCAGTGGTCAGAGATTAATAGTGACTGTAGTACTTGTGCTCACAAGATTGTAAGAAAACTTACTCAGACAAGTGACGCCTTGTACGAGACTGTTCTGCACGGTAAGACTGTGCCAAACAGAAAACGTCTCCTAATGATGGTATGGCTGTCTCAAGGTACAGCTGGGATGACTGTGTCAAGAACGCCTAGAGAGAGGAACAAAAATGTAGGATCATGATCTCAAAGGAGCCTCACTACATTAAATTATAGGAGAACATTAAATAAACTTTCTGTTTTGTGAATATATGGTTATTATTTAAAAGTGGGCATACATTTTCACAGTAAAAATAATGTCATGAATATTTATTTAAACTATATATTATACCTCTTCTCCAAAATAGTTCAGTTTAAACAGTGTTGAACCTCCTTCGACTTGTGTTTGTACAAGAGTTGGTGGCCAGACCTTCAAACGAAAACAATGAAATATTATGCTCAAAATAAATATTGTAAATATCTTAGACTAACACATATAGTGATATATGTGATATAGTTTGAAACAAGTATGACAATTTTCTGGTTTCCTCATAATAATCAGGGGACAGTCCTATTAAGGGGACACCATTCCGTAAAACGAATGAGAGGAAATATATGTTGGCTCAGTCATGAAAATACAGAAATAGTATGAATACAATAAATACTTCAGAAAAGTTTGTATCATTTTAATTATTGGAGAAATTGTGATTGAAGGGCAGTAATAATATTTAAAAAAGAACTATAACTTACCTCACAATATCCCCTGTCAAAGAAGTGCTGTCTAAAACTGAAACATAATGAAAACAAGTTTGAATACGCTTCTTTGAATTTCTATCCAATCCAATTATTTGCTTTGTTTCTACTTTCATATATTGCATATGAATGTGCGGTAAAATGTATGAATTAATAGTTGTATTTTCACTAATTGTTTCATAACCGGCGCACTAAGATTTCATTATTATTGTTTAAGATGTCGTGTAAGTGAATCAATAAATATAAAGCAAGAAATAATACTCACCAGTATGTTAAACTGGACCTCACTTTCATAATTTTAGAAAGCTAAAAATCAGGATAACACTATTATTTAATACTGTATTACTTAATAATTACATTTCAGTTTCCGCAATTCAATTTATTAGAAGTTTAAATTTATAATCTAAAAAAATAATATAATGAATATAAAAATGAAATAAATAAATAAACTTACAGTTTCTCCTCGAAGCATCATGTGGCGGTTATCGAGTTGAACATCAATATGCGATTCCTAAAAACATTAAAAACCAATGGCTTCAATTGTATTAAATTGACAATTTGAGAAAATAAACATAACAATTATCCTTATACTGAAGGGAGTCTTATCTGTGTTTTAGCCAAAAAGATGATTTCTTACTTCGTTAACTAGATTATCAACCCCACCGGCTGGTGATGCACCCACAAGCTCCCAATAATCACATGTTAGCTCATGTCCACCCGGTGCCTGGCAAGAGAAAAACGAAACTTTGTCATTACCATGCTAAATGAAATGTGTTCTATAAATCCATAATCTAATAAATGACAATAGTACTAACCTGTTTGCCCTCTGGTACAGGTTTGATGACTCCATAAAGACTTACAGTACTTTCAGTGGCAAGTATCAAGGCATTGTAAGTCTGACACTGAAAATATAAATAAACAGAGAGTTGCAAGTTGCCAGGAGTAAAAATAGAAAAGGATCAAGACTCGTGATGAAGATCTGCCTTGTAGTTTTGACGTACGGTCTAAAATTAGTACTTAAAATAATAAAATGTGGTCCAGAATTGGGATCCCGATTGTCTCCAAATTTTAATGGAATCGTCCGTGACCACATATCTATCTGTGGTTTGAATGTGGTAAAGATCCGTATTTCACAAAAATTTGTAGAAAATTAAGGAAAGTTGGATCAGACCATCCATGGTAAAAGTACAATACCCTGGTCATCTAGAATATTGCAATGTATATCATCATAATCATTTATACACACACAGGGTCAATGGCATTATGTCCTATTCAAAGGATGATCACTATAGCATCATGTCTAAAGCTCTGTCTACACTATCAAACTAAAAAAAGTGCGATGTGCCCAAATATGGTAGTTATATGCCCAAATATGGTAGTGATATGACATCATCATGTCCATATATTGTCACATAAAGTTTGATAGTGTAGACAGGGCTTAAGGAACAGTGTTCACTACCTAAAAACTACCCCTATACATACCATTTTATCATTGAGCACACACTGTAGAAATCCTGTACCATCTCGTAACACAATGAACATCAGAGATTTTCCTAAAACAATTAAATCAAGGCATTACGATGTATATTTAGCATTAAAAAATCCAGCAAAGTGATTAGAGTCTAGGTAAAAATCAAATTTATACTAATTTACCTAAATCATGTAAGACTCATTTCATCCATTCTCTGCATTATCTTAAAATATATCGGGAAGGGTTTGACTAAAACAACATATCCACAAATCATTTCAGATATTTATTTAGCACTAAAACATTTCAAAAGATAATTATATGTTTTACTTGGAAACTTTACTATCACATATTGATTCTATGCTTTAAAAAAATTATCTCAAAATTGTTTTACAAAATGGTTTAATAGTAATTTTATTTTATAGAAATAGTACCGTAATACAACTTCACTATACCTTGTCTGCGAAGTCTGTGCACCCAACCTTGTACTTTGATGCGTACATCTCTCTTTTTTGTTGAATCTCGAATCTTGATCTATAACATTTTTAAATTAATATCTAAAATTGTGTACAAATGTTTATCATTTACGGTAACATTGTACCTAGAATATGTACTAGATGTTCAAAATATAGAATCTATATTTAATATAATGTCTTGCCACACTTTTTTTCAGATTTGTTATAATATCGAATTTGTGAACCCTCTGGTTTTATCATTTGCAGACGTATTAAAAAATAATGAATATTATACAATATTGCATGTATAGTATTTATGTATACAGTATTAAAAAAAGTACAGAAAAATCTATTTTACCCAACAAGATTTTACACTTTCTCTAATTCTACATACACCTTGAAGTAGCTATTATCACTTACCAACTCAGCCTTGGGCAAACTAGAATCTTCTTCAATTGTAACTTTTTTAGCTTCTTCTAAATTACGTTCTCTTGGTTCAGCCTTCTCTGCCTAAATAAAACAATACTTTAATACATATCATCATTTCACAAATACTGGTTTTCACTGACTGTAACCATTTTTTTAGCCAAAAAATCAATAAATGTAACATGTAATATTTTAAACCAATACTTTTAACCAATTTAATCTATAAAGGAGGGAAATAAGGAAAATAAAGGGTTACAATGCATTTTATTTTTTATACAATTTGTACTTCATTTCCTATATTTAGACAAACTATTAAGTCATACTTTTTATGACAATGGTTTATGATTGTGACATCTGACAAAGTGAAAACATTACAATTGTTACTTGTAGCAATCATTGGGTTGACTTACTTCTTTCTTTTCTCTGTCAGCTGGTTTGCGTTGCTCTGCAGAATAAAGCTTTGCAATCTTTTTTCGTTGGGCTTGAGAAACCTCTTCCCATCTCTTATAAATAAACAAAACATCTATTATTAATATCACCTTCTAAACTACGGCAAATAATCATGTTGTTCACACTTGACAACTTCTATTTTCCCCAAGTGTTCATGTTATGTTAGAATTGCAATTTTGCAGAGAGAGCTTTTGCGGTTTTAGATTTAATGAAGTATCAAACATAGTATGTTTATAATACAATGATCTTACCTCTCCGTCTTTCTTGGAATCGACCATAAATTTTGGAAATGGTTCACCAGATGCTTTCATAGCCTGTCACAAAAGTAAAATAGGCCTATTTTATTTACAGAGAATTGCATTATTTATTAAACTACGCTATTAATGTACATTGATTAATATGTCCATGTTTTAACTATCAAATTATAGCAATTAGCTACCTGTAGTAATGTTTTAAAAGGCTTTTTTTCTGAACCATCTCCTCTATCGTTTCCTTTTTTCTCGGAGACATACATCGGTGGTTTTTCATCTTGAAACATAAATAGAATTGTATCATAAAACTGTTTAATATTTTCAAATCATTGTTTGAAAAGATTGTTGCTAGGAACGGTAAGGTAGGTTAAATGATATACTACGAATGTAATCCCGGAATGTAATACATAAATGCTTTGCTATTTTAACTGCAATGTGCTAATGACAGCACTTTCCTCCGAGCAAATTGTACTAATAAGTATAGTAGTGAAATATCTAATCAATCAAAAAGAAAGGTGACTGAAAATTAAGAATTCTTGTTTAATAAAATAAATACAAAATAAAGATCTTAGATCTTAGCCAGAATTTCTAACAAATGTCACTTGGCTTTCTCTCTTATATCGAAATATCTTCTTATATCTTCGCCACAGGCCCCACCATAGAGCGGGGGAGGAGAGGGGGGCTGTGGCACATATTCTGTGTGATGTTGCGCCCTACCCCCCTCTCCCCCATTATTCCAAAGCTGGATCGGACCCTGGGCAGAGCGGTCCTTTTTTATATATTTCATTTCAACACATACATAATACAAAATTAATAGATAAAGGTAACGTAACTATTAAACAAATAAAAGAAACACGATATAATATTCTCTAAAAAATAAGAGAGTAATGAAATAAAAGAAAAAATAATGTATCGCAAAAATATACACCTTATAATAATCATTTTGTAAATAATAATATGGTTGCCTTGTATTTTTGGTAAATGTGCATTAAGTGATTATAATTAAGTAATTGTTCTTTGATTTTGCAACTAAATATGTACCACTTTGTATTAAAATTAGAGTGTTCGCATCACTGTATGTTTTTCCAAAACCAAAACATATACTTTCTTTGGTGATAATTAAGTTATTGTTGATATTTCGATACATATATTGTTTTACATTTTCCCATATTTTCTTTACTAGATCACATTCATAGAACATATGTAGCAGTGTTTCCTGCCTTTCCTTGCAAAAACTATATATATATATAAACAAATCAGGCAAAGAACAGTAATTCTAAACCGCCCGGTGATATACTGAAATTTAATTAATTAATTTGAAACGATAAAGATGAGGAAATCTGTGAGAATGAGAAAAAGTCGCCCCAACCGAGACTCGAACTCGGACCGTCTGCTTGATATATATATATTTGTGTGTGTCTTAATGCTATGTGTGATTTGGGCTAATTTCACTACAAGCAGGTGTATGCGAATTTGGTGTAATGGTTATGTAACTAGCCTTTCAACTAACAATAGATTCTGTTGACTAACAATAGAACAGCAACGCCAAAAACAAACAGTTGAATTTGAAAAGAAATAAGTTTTTAAAAACTACTCGTATCAAAAAACCTGTAAATTAAATCAATTTATGTTTTAAAATTACAAATCACAAATTATAACTCTTTCTCGAGAAAATGCAATTTCAGTTTACTTGTTACTTTAAGACTGCTCGCCGGCTTTTGAAAAATTCTGTCCTATCTTTTAACACTAGCAGGTCTTATATAAAAAGTGGTCCAGAATTGGGACCGTGGTCCCAAAATTTAATGTAGTGGTCCTTGACCACATCTATATGTATATTCATTTTGGTAGATATCTTGTAATTACTTTTTGAGTAATCCTGCTAACAAACAAACAAACACGATCGATTACATATACCTCCTTGGCGGAGGTAAATTAAGGAGATTCATGTAAAGATGTAAAACTGCTTGCCATGTATTAAAAACACGTTTATTGCACTGCACACGGTAACGACATACATAGTCAAATGCATAATTTAATATTCTATAGATTAACGCAATTTGTCATTTCAGGAGGTTTCTTGGACAATGTGATAATTCAAATATAAAAATTGCATATTTTATTAATTACCAACTACTTCAAATTACGGGCGTAAGAAAGTGAACTTTTCGTAGTCCGATTTCGATGAAATTAAAATAATTGTTCAGCAATTTCTTGTGTTGTTGTCAATTAATCTTCGACACAGACATGTCAATAGAACAATCCAACTGCGCATACGATTTCTACATGGGTACGTTTTGTTGTTGATCATGATCATAAAATGTAACAGTTGATTCGCAGCGTTCTATAGAGGGCCGCGGTTAGAGACATGGAGTTCAAAGAACGTGTTTGTTTGATTGGCAGCAGTGCTTTAGTATAGGCTAGAATGTTCATCCATGTAGAGAGAGCGACCCAAGCTGGTTTGTAGCTAAATTTATCGTTTTTACATAAATTCGCACGATTTTTGCTATAAAAGTTGGGTTTTGATCCTTAATAAACAATTGTATCTATTCTCGTTTGGTAGGTAGGCCTATTTGCAACATTCCGAGTCTCGTTTGTTTCCATTTGGTTTCGTTTGGTAAGTAAGACCCGGGAAGAGGGATATCTTCTTAATAAACTGTATCTAAATACAAATCTTGTATTATAGCGCCTGTATTTACGTTTAGAACACTTGTTTTATTCTAGGCCTGAGACCCAACACCGGACATTAAAGTGCGTGCTGGACACACATGAATAGGTTCGGGAATCCGCAATACGCAGCACCTCGATCAGGCCTAACTCAACAAGCTAATATAGTTAAATACTTTTACTCACCTAAACTCATTTTAGCTGTTGCATCAGTTACTTCAGACGTATCACAAGTAGCTTGTACGCAATTGACTATAATGGTCAACTGTTTCCCTTTTTATAGGTAGAATTAAGATAAGATTAACATACAATATGCTAAAAATAAGTTTCAAGTTTCATATGTACCGGATGATGTCGAGTTATGAGTTAATAAATGACATAGTAACGTAATGGAATGTTTGATTAGATCGAATGTCACTGATTAAAACCAGAGCAACAACTAATGAGTTGTCATTTTCGGTGACAAATTTGTAGAAATGTTGATTGTATTGTTTGTATACATTTTGATATTTTCAAAAATATAACATAGCGTGACTTGATGTTTGTTTTGATTCTAATTATTCTGATTAAAACCAGTGTAATTAGGTAATTAGTTATCATTTTCGGTGAAAAGTTTGTAAAGATGTATACATATACATTTTGATATTTTCAAAATTATAACATAGCGTGACTTGATGTTTGCTTTGATTCTAATTATTCTGATTAAAACCAGTGTAATTAGGTAATTAGTTTTCGGTGAAAAGTTTGTAAAGATGTTGATTGTATATTTTGTACAAAGTTTAAAGTTTAAAACTATACATGCGTGGCATGTGTTTGCTTTGATGATTAGAACCAGGGCAACGAACTGATACGAAGTATATTTTTCTTATGTTGGTTCCTTGTTTGTCCGATATACAGTGGTCACCCAAAATTCTGACGATCTATTAATTTTAAAATTTTTCATATTTCATAACATTTGTCACTTAATGCAAGTTGCTCGTCAATTAAATAGGATGAAATTGCTAAAGAAAGGTTGTAAATCGAACTCGTGCAAAGAGAGTGCGCACTAACGTTTTATGGGCGGGCAAAAATCTGCGCACTTGTTGCCTCAATAATTTAATCGAAAATGAATTTTGACAATTTTAAAAATTGAAAGCGTACGCGTGCGTTATAGGCGCTACGCAAGTAATTTTATTGTCATATGATGAAATATGACCTGAAATTTATGAGCACCAAATCTAGTTTAGTTATGACAACTGGTTTTGAAGATACTTCTTAAGATGCCTGATACTACTTCAGATGCCAAATGCCAATGGTTTTTTTGTAATATCACTAACTTGTGTAAAAACAATCAATATTGATTGAACGAGTTGTACTGCACATCAGTCTCGTGAATAAATAAAGTTTATATATATATGCCTGATACTACTTCAGATGACAACTTCTGTATGCATTGTAACATTTTTGTTATGTTGGCTTTTTGTTTGTCCGATGTAAGGCCAATTTAAACAGACGTGGAAACTTGCTTAAACCGAGTACCGCTTACCGTTTCCGCTCGTCTGTGTAAATTGGCCTTAAATTGGCCTGTACACGATATAAACAATTCAGCAAATACATTACACGTCATTCAAGTAACAGAAATTGAGTGTGATTGTGTTTGCTGAAGCAATCCATGGTATAAACCTTCAGGTAATGTTATTTTAACCAAATCATTTACTGCGAACAAAACTATTTTGCGTCACTTAATCGTCGTTCGGATCCGCGCAAACGCAACATGCACACAGAACTTGTATATATTATACAGTATATAGAGGAAATTACAGTACGCACTTATATTTAAATTTTTGACACGATAACGTCATCAAAATGAATATGAAGATAGCAATTTCAAAGAAAAATAGGGAGCTTTCGCACGAGCACGTAAACTTTAACGGATGACGTCAACAGTAAATATCAGTATAGGAATTGTTTACATTTCTGCCATGTACTAAGGCCTACTCAAGAAAGTTGTACCTTAAAGATGTATTGTCCCCCAAAACCATAAAAAATGAAGATTAATTAAATCAGATTTTGAATATGTTATTTTGTAGTTTTCATAAAGTTAATCACTTACGTAGAAAAAAAAAACGAAAAAAATAATGAATGACAAAATAAATGGTTAAATTCAACCAAAAACCCATTGGCTGGCAGCAATGTGACCATTTTTTGCTTTAAATTACATTTTTTCAGTTAAATACAGTTTTTTTATCCAATTTTTTGTTCAAAGTGGATGACTATTATGTTACATTAAAATGGAACATTCAATAAAAAAAGTTGTTAACAAATATTTTTCAGGGGGACAATACATCTTTAATTGTCCTGATCTTGAAAATTGAAAATATATTTAACGTTTAGCTAATTCGCTGTTGTAAGCCAGGGTACAGGTATGCAGGTACAGGTATAATTGTGATCGTGTCTTTTCATTGGTCGGTGTTTGACTGAATTAAAATCATTGATACATTACTGGATTAGCGTTAGACGGTTGTTAATAAAGCTAGCAGCACAGGGCAGATATAATAACGCAAATTCGTGATTAATCAATGATTTTAACCTTAAGTCAAACACCGACCAATTGAAAAGACACGACCGACCACGATGAGCAGGCCAACATCATACATGTACCCTAGGCTTACAACAGCAAATTAGCTAAACGCCACATTTTCAGGGTTTTACATGTTTTTCATAAATTAAACAAATTAATCAGATCATTTTCCGTGTAATAATTATGTTTGAAATTACTATATTCTGCAAGTAGTAAGAAAATCAGTATATTTGAACATCATTATATAAATTAAAAACCAACTTTACGATGTAATCATTCATCTGCTTATACCGTCCTGATGATAAAGGAATTGGAATGTTGACTGATGCAGTTTCAGGAGGCATTTCTTTTTCAGAGATAGGTGGTAAACAATTAGGGGGGAAATTGCAAAATCATGCACTGTGGTCATGTTACAAGAGTTTTCAAACAATATAGATTATCTGATAAAACTTCTAGAAAGTAGGAAGCCTTTTGCCAATTTTCCCCTGACTGTAATGGTAATTGGATAATACTATTCGGGAAAGACTACCAGCAAGTTAGAGTAAAAATGCATTCCCTAGGAATTATGCGCACTCTCAGCACAGTGTCCAAGAAAGTAAAAAGCAAAAGTTTGATATCATTTTTAGACATCAAGTTTCATTAATACACGTATTGCTTTTCGTTTTTTTAAATGTACATAATTAATCAAAAGATATTGTGATTAAAAATGTGCTAAATGTTTCTGCGTGTAATGCGTAGATAGGCATATATAGGTTAAAACTACTTATATTATATATACTTATAAACAATAATCGTATAAACCATAGACAAATTCCAAAAGGTCCATCTTTTTTTACAGACAGACCGCGGACCGCCCACAATGTTACAAAATAAACAAATGCTTCTTAGCGACGCATGCGCCGTTAAGCTGACATGCATGTCAAAATATGGCAGGGGTCTACTTTCAAAACGGATTAGTGACGTATCGCAACTAGCCAGCTAATCCCAGATCGGGGACCACGGTTTGGATTCGAATATGCCCCGGTGATTAGTTGTGACATAACCACTAGCTAATCACCAGGCACTACAATAGATAAATTAAGGGGATTCATAAAAAAAACCGCTGCCTTTTAAAGTAGGCCCTATTAAAACAATATTATTGCACTGTACATGGTAAAGACCTAGTGCTTAAACGTATTTATAGTCTATAGATAGATTAACGTACATTGTTGTTTCTGAACAATATTCATATATTTTAGTATTCAATTCAATTCAATTTCTTTTTTATTTTGGAAATATCATCCATATTAATAAACTTATAAACAGAAAAAGAAAAATCGTAGTATATAGAATGCTTCTCCATCTACAATACATTTTGGAGTTACGGAGCATATGTTTGCAAACACAAGCAACAAGGATGTTACCACTATTCAACATACGTTGCATGAAACCATAGGTAGATTTTCGCATGTACTCATTAAAGGAAGGGACACCATGTTCAATAAACATTGCACTGGCACTACTACTTCTAGAGACATTAAGTATACGGCGCAGAGCATTATTGTAGCATACATTAAGAGATCTAATAGTCTTCATACGATAGTTACACCAAAGGGCTGCACAATACATATTAATACAGTAAGATCTAAAGAGACAACATTTAACATTGGTAGAGCATTTCATAAAGTTGCGATTGAGTGAGTTGCTTCTAATACACAAAGATCTGTACTGACTTTGAATTAGGCCTACCTAAATTGTTCAGCAACGTATTGTGAAATAGAGCAATCAGACTGCGTATAGGCCTACCGTTTGGTATGTTGTTGAGCCTTATTTAACATATTAACAGTTGATTTGACAGAGCGTGTTGATTGTTTGATTAATTGACAGAAGTGCTTAAATTTTAGCATAGGCAAGCTCGTTGTTTAATCGTTTGATCTCACCGCCGATGCCTTGTGTTCATTTGTCCACGTATAAACTATGGATAAATAAGTTAGAATTCTCCATGTACAGTATAAACCATGGATTAATGAATAGATCTATCATTAATCCATGTATAAACCAGGGAAGAGTTAAATTACATAACTCTTCCCTGTATAAACTAAGTAAAATTGTTTGGTGATTTGGTTTGAAAAATATATTGTGCTTTTAGAATTAGGTTTGTTTGTGTGCTTTATTGTGTTTGTATGCCAGCAGTACACTACTCTAGCAGTAAGGAGTGAGTAGACCAAAAAGCCATTGAGAGAATTTAATAAAATAAAATGCAGTCACTGTAACATGACGATAGAGAATGCTAAAGAAGTAAACAATGTTGTGAGGGAAGGTGGTTGGGGTGTGCTACACTGTGGATTCAGCATCTCTATGAAAGATTAAAAAGGAATGGATAGGAAAGAAAACCAGAGCAAAAGGAATGTAAACAATGGGCCTTTTGAGTTTCATAAGAGTAAAAGTGTTGGAGAAGAACTTCTTACGGTATCTCCCACTTTGTTAATTCATCATACCGTAGCACGATGGGAAAGGACAGGTTATTAAATCAGTTTGTGGTAGTTATGTATATCCATATTATGTTTTCTATATCAAGGATCTCAAATTTTTATTTTATATAATTTTCTTTCTCATGACTAAGCAGACTTGAATAACCAGCAAAATGATAACTCATCTGTTTGTTGCTGGTTCTAATCAACCAACATCATAACATTATACAAAACATCCAAAAGTTGCCAAAAACAAATTCATATCACTCTTTATAGTTTATTATACCATGCAAGTGTTTGAGAATGCCATCTTTGTACTTTTAATCACTTAACTAATTAGTTTGTTACTGGCTTTAATCAGAAAAGTTGGATCAAAGCAAATATTCAGTCACCCTCATGCTATAGTTTTGAATCCTTTAAAATGTGTGACACACACACTAATCAACCAACATCATTACATTATACAAAACATCCAAAAGTTGCCAAAAACAAATTCATATCAGTCTTTATAATTTATTATACCATGCAAGTGTTTGAGAATGCCATCTTTGTACTTTTAATCACTTAACTAATTAGTTTGTTACTGGCTTTAATCAGAAAAGTTGGATCAAAGCAAATATTCAGTCACGCTATGCTATAATTTTGAACCCTTTAAAATGTGTACACACAATACAATCAATATCTTTACAAACGTTTCACAAAATAAAGATAACTAATTAGTTTGTTACTGGCTTTAATCAGAAAAGTTGGATCAAAGTAAATATTCAGTCACGCTATGCTATAATTTTGAACCCTTTAAAATGTGTACACACAATACAATCAACATCTTTACAAACTTTTCACCAAAAAATAACTACAGTAATTACCTTGTTTGTTGCACTGATTTAATCAGAAAATTGTAATCAAAACAAACATGAAGTCACGCTATGTTATAATTTTTAACCTTTCAAAATGTGAACAAACAACTCATTAGTTGACGAGTAAACATCCATCACAATTTATACATATATATAAGTGGGCAGTCACAGATTTTACCAGTCCAATAAGTTGGATCCAACTTCTCTAAGATGGCTACGACGAATGAGACTACAAATGGTAAGTATTACTATTATTATTGCAGTTATTTTTGTTTAGAAAAGATGTTTCTTGAAATTAAGACTAACAAATTAACAAATCTTAAGATGTATTGTTATAACAGGGTTACTATAGACCCAGGCTTGTAACTACAATAATTATTATTAAATATCATATTATTTTTCAGGCACTAGTTCCTCACCTGTCTTGCATTTTGTTACAAATTTTTTAACTAATTTTATCGTGAATACCACACCTTAGATTTAGATCTAGATATAGCATATGGCTTGCATCTACTCCTAGGCGTAGCCACTGCATATTTTTATTAAGGACAATAACATAAAATGCAACAAAAAAGTTTAAAGAAAATATAAATTGATTCTTGATAGTGTATTTCACCAATAAATGCTTTAAAATTTGTTTGCATCCAAACAACATAATTTTGATTTATTTTAATTGATACAGTATTTCCAAAAGATTTCGAAATAGCAAAATGTTGTAGCTTCCATGATTCGAAAGAAAATGTCACTCATGTCACTATTTGATGGCTATCGTACAGGTGTCTAGAAAACTCACATCTCAGATATTAATCTGAGTTTTCTAGATCTAGTAAACTTAGTTTCATTCTTCAATTAGAAAACTCAGATCATCAAATGGATCGTTCCATTATTAATCAGAGGGTAGGTTATTTGAAATACTACAGTACTGTATTATTATAAGTTTTCTTACTATTATTGTTACTTGTAACTTGTAGTAAAAAAAGTACACATTACTGTTAAAATTTAGGCTTAGCATTTAGGCTTGGGCCTCACAAAGTAGACCTATATGCCTATAGGCCCATGGAGTAGTAAGGCTTAGCCATACCCCAAACAACTCCCTGGCCATACACTAAACAGTAGCGCGAGTAGGCCTAGTCTAGCTAGGCCTAGCATTTTTTTACAAATCCGTCGAAATTCGCACTCTAACTTGTTATGCCATGCAACTCCGCCTAAACTAAGGCGAATCTAATGGGACTGGCATAAAAAGTAAAAAATTAGGCATGTACGAGTTGGTGGGGTTACGAATTGGTTGAAGTACGAGTTCGCCAAGTTGGATACGAGTTGGCATGGGTACAAGTTGACCAGCACCCCTCTATCTAGCCTAGGCCTACTTTGCAATACATTTCCGTCATAGCGGCCCACACACTGAGCCTTAAATTGAATTTGCTAGGCCTAGGCTAGTGTACTTTTTTTATGATTTAAGAATAGTAAGAAAATTTATAATACAGTACAGTAGTTTTTCAAATAACATACAGTACCCTTTGATTAATAATAGATTTTCTAGGTCTGAGTTTTCTAACACCCATATCGAAGAGGTGTATTCAGAGCGTCATTCTGACGACTGGAGCATTCTCTACTTCTCTACGGAGCGCAATTTATGCCTTTATTAACTTCAGCAATAGAAATAGTTTTACTTTACAATAAAATTTAATGACAAAAAACAAGAAGATCGACGTTTCGGAACCATCATGGAACTATTTTCAAGATCAAGTGATCGAATTATACAAAAACAATCACTTGATCTTGAATATGGTTCCATGATGGTTCCGAAACGTCGATCTTCTTGTTTTTTTTGTCATTAAATTTTATTGTAAAGTTATATAGTAAAAAGCGTCTATTAATTCTTAATAGAAACAGTACTACGGGAACTGCTCAAGTGGACCCAATTTAGCACCAGGGGAGCAAAGTGATAAAATAGAAATAAAGTCACTACATTTTAATATCTCTTCGTATGCTAATACACTGTGCTCAAGATACGGACGGAAAGATATTACAATTTAGTGACTTATTTCTATTTTATATCACTGTTGTGCTCCACAGGTGCCAAATTGGGTCCACTTGAGCACATTGTATTAACATACAGAAAGATATTACAATTTAGTGACTTTATTTCTATTTTATATCACTGTGCTCCACTGGCACCAATATTGAGTCCACTTGAGCACAGTGTATTAACATACGAAAAGATATTGAAACCGTATAAGTGACTTAATTTCTATTTTATATCACTGTGCTGACACTGGCGCCAAATTGGGTCCACTTGAGCATAGTGTATTTAACATACGAAACGATATTAAAATTAGTGACTTATTTCTATTTTATGTCACTGTGCTCCACCGGTGCCCAATTTGGTCCACTGGACCGGTTACCGTTGTACTATTTCTATTAGGAAGTTAATAAAGGCCTAAATGGCGCTCCGTAGAGAATGCTCCAGTCGTCAGAATGACGCTCTGAATATACCCAGTGAGCTGTAAGCCGAAGGCTAGAGGGCGTACTCCTGACTGAAAAGTGATTCCAACAGGAGGGGGAACCAACAAGATGGCGGCCGTAAATGTGTTCAAAAACATTATTTAATAATAAAATTATTTGACATAGTAAATTTTGTGTGAACAAAATTAATTTGTGATGACAAAATAAATTTTGTGTCGACAAAATTGAGTTTGTGTCAACAAAATTCATTTTGTGTCGACAAAATTCATTCATTTCGTGTCGACAAAATTCATTCATTTCGTGTCGACAAAATTCATTCATTTCGTGTCGACAAAATTCATTTCGTGTCGACAAAATTCATTTCGTGTCGACAAAATTCATTTCGTGTCGACAAAATCCATTTTGTTTGCTGAGCTTACTCAAGCGTGGTACAGAACGTTTCAACATACAAATTAGAAGGCGGAGCTTAAAAGTGAAAAGGTCATGACAGCGCGCGAATTCTTTGACATCTTCCAGCAGTGCAGTCCTATTGATACATGCGTCTGTATTATTACTATATTAATATTAATTCATGTTATAATCTATGTTATAATATAGGATATGATCAGTAGTCATAATTTGACAACTGAGCACGAATTAAATTAAATTTTGGTTGGTATTAGGCCTAATTTATCTATTGAAATATTATTTATTAATTTTATAAATAAATGAAAATTGTCTATATTTACAATTTTTTGTTTCAGACAGAAAATTTTCTATATGAATTGTTTGTTAAAATTTGGTAAACGCGAGTATGTACTAGTGTTCTCAATACATTTTGTGTTTCAATATCCTGTAAACGCAATTTAATTTCATTTATAATGTTGTTATCAATTTTTATTGCAACCAAACATTTCCAAAAAACCAATTGAAAATAATAGATGTTTAATTTGTGTAACCCAACATTCTTCATCTCTTTCCGCCTTTCTTAGTTGAAACAAAGAAGATACTTATAATTTATACCGGTGGTACAATAGGAATGACTAGAAACGAGGAAGGAAGTAAGTCTAGCTAGGTAGAGCTTAGATTTCTTGTACCATCATCTACATTATTATTTGTGATCACTTGTACTGTTGTTGTACACAATTACATCAGTCGGATGACACAGAATTTAAACATTAAAATACAACTTTATTATCAACTATAACTTTGTAAACCTCATGCGAGGGGAGCAGCATGCGACAACCCCTCGGTAGAGGGCGACATACTGGATAACGTTACAAACATACATATGTCGCGATTTTAACACTGTTGTTATTCTCAAAAAATTTCATCTGGTTTCAAATATATATTAAATAAATCAATGTTAACTTTTTGGTTAAACCAGTTGTTATTATATTGTGGGTTTCGTGGACTTCAATTATTCACATACATTATGACGTAAACATTACCCTTATATATTCATCCCCGCTTAATTATTTGTTTTCTCTTGAAACATTTTATGATTAGGCCAGTATGTTCCTGTTTCTCATTTACACAAGAACAGGAACAAATTTCCATATATTCATCCCCGCTTAATTATTTGTTTTCTCTTTAAAAAAAAATGTAATGATTAGGCCAGTATGTTCCTGTTTCTCATTTACACAAGAACAGGAACAAATTTCCCACGTACAGGCAATAATAAAATATAAATGTGTCTATATACAAAATATTGAATTGAAATCGGTCGCATTTTATTTTTTTGTCACAATCAAATAAACTTTTGAAATTGTGTATTGAGCGCCATGCTTATGATTTGCATCAAAAGCTTATCTAGCAGCACTTATAAATACCGAAAGTTGATTATATCACAACCAATATAAAATGCGACAGAAAATGTGGAGAGTAGATTTTTACAATGAGTTTTTCAGAATTAGTACCACAGGAACTAATTGACTTCAGTCAAGCAGTGCGCAGAAACCCAAATTTGCATGATCAAAAATACGACAGCAGACAATTCGAAGAATATGTCCGGGCCTTTGGAGAAACTTTTGCTTTGCCGTATGTTATTTTATGCTAGTTTTATAGCTAATACAATTTTGTGTTTTAAAAATAAAAATTGTTGTTTTTAATTAAAATAAATAATAATTAAGAAAATAAAATATAGCTTGCTTCAATTCTGAATATTAGATTGACAAATTAACAACACTCCATGACCTATTTATACCGATGTACGCAATATGTATACTGCATATTTAGAAAGATGCTTTGTCCAACACTTGACATAAATTCAATATTTCAAATCTTTTTTTGTGTAGCAAAAAAACAAACCGTATATTATACTGGATAAAAGGAGTATATGAAAAGGCTAAAGATTCTTGCAATATCAATATTGATGATTGGAAAAAATTGGCTGGAGAAATAGACAAAAATTACAAGAAATTTGATGGCTTTGTGATCATACTCGGTACTGACACGATGGCCTACACGTCTTCTGCTCTGTCATTCATGTGTGAGAACCTTGGTAAACCTGTCATCTGTACTGGTTCGCAAGTGCCGTTGGAAGAAATCCGCAGTGACGGACAGGATAACTTGTTTGGGGCACTGTATCTTGCTGGCCATTATGTCATTCCAGAGGTTAGAGTTAAATTCTAATTTCACATATTTTTATATTCCGTATTTCAGTGATAACAATATACAGTCTTAGAATTGAAGAGTTTACTGTCGGTCTAAATCCTGCACATATTTTTATAAGCTTTGTTGTCCATGTACTTGTCATTGCCATAGGCTACTCCTTCTGTGGTCCCTACACCATTCATATTGGAAAATATAATGCATAATCATTAAGGTCACAACTTCAGCATTTTATTTTACAATTTATAGGCCCTGGGCTGAAGCTCCTCTCCCACTTCCTGTATCCAGCACTGTTTGTTATATGCATTATCAAATACTAGTAATGTATTTTTATTCTGTAATGTAATATTATTGGTTTTTTAAGAAAACGCAATTCTTATTTTTAGGTAGCATTATTTTTTGATAAGAAATTGTTTAGAGGTAATCGGGTAATGAAGATTGCGAACAATCAATACAATGCTTTTGATTCGCCGAACTATGGTCTTCTTGCCAAAATGGAAGTTGATGTCATCGGTATGTGTTGTGAATGTCATGTCTTTTAAAGATGTATTGTCCCTTCGAAACATGAAAAATGAAGGTTAATAAAATAATACTTTGAATAGCCCATTTTGTAGTTTTAATCACTTCCGTAGAAAAAAAACCCCGAAAAAATGACGTTTTCACTTATAAAATGACAAAATAAACGGTAAAATTCAACCAAAAACCCATTGGCTGGCAGCCAATTTGACTATTTTTGGCTTTAAATTACAGTTTTTTCAGGTAAATAATTTTTTTTCAAATCCAATTTTTGGTCAAAGTAAATAACTGCTACGTTACAATAAAATGGCATATTCAACAAAAAAATGTTAAAAATTATTTTTTCAGGGGGACAATACATCTTTAAGTTTTTGTGTTTTTTGTGGCCATGGTTGATAGGGTAAAGCAATGAAAACGTTAAATAGGTATATGAAAGTTGAAATCACAATTTGGAATCTTAACTCTAGTCTACACTACTAGTAGTTTCAGAAGGCCATGTACCGACAAACTAGCTTGCTGAGGTTTGCGAACCTAGCAAATAAAGTCTTGCAGTCATGAGATCCTGCAGATGGACAACATGCCAGCCTCCAATAACTTATATTGGCATTGACCATTGCTAGTGTAGAATAGGCTTAAACGACACATTCAATAATTCATGTCTCTGATAATAAAAAAACCTCAAAATCAGGTCAGAGTTCACATTGACTGACATTTTTGTGACAGAACATGTTTAGGGGTGTGCATTACCAAGTGAAAACATGAAAATGTACAATTCTTAATGTATTTTTTTTCATCAGTGAACTGCGATAATATCCGCGAAATTCCTGTTGATTCGTTTACAATTGACACCGACTTAAACTGTAATGTTGGCATACTCAAGCTGTATCCAGGTATTACAGTAGAAACAGTGAGTCACAAACTAGTTAATATTTAATTTATTTCTCGACAGAGATGAGATGTATAATTTGTGTATTATGGATTTTCCCTACATACAGATTTAACTTGAAAGTGTTTTCATTGGGTTGCTCCCTAAAGATGAGAATTCTGCTGTAATTTACTTACACTTTACACTTACGGATTGACTTTTGGAAAACCATTATTACACAGTAAATTATAACTCAAAGCTTGCCTTTCTCTCTGGTCATTTAAATCAAATAAATTTTCCACAACATTTCTGTAGATGTATGTTTTTTTTCAAAATTTAAGAAAAACATCATAGAAGCTAGGAACATTACGTTGCCTGCAATGTTTATAAAGACACAAATATGTGTTATATTGTAGTAGTATATTATTCTTTATCTAAATCTAAATGAAATATTGTATTCACACTACAGGTCAGATCATTCCTACAGCCTCCGATGCAGGGTGTGGTTCTGGAAACCTACGGAGCTGGTAATGGTCCTAGTGATCGAAAGGACCTCATGACAGAATTCAAAGAGGCAGCAGACAGAGGCGTGTTGATCTTGAATTGCACGCAGTGTATAAAAGGAGTTGTTTCCAATTCATATAAAACTGGAAGTGTATGTTTTTATCAATAATATAAATATTATCAGATAATATTAGTTTTCTAATAAAATATAGAAACCCTCCTCTGGGACACCCATATTCAGGGGACACATACTCCTAATAAAGGGACACTTTCCCGTTAAACGACCAACGGAAAATATATTCAACACCACTACTATACAATGAATCCCTAGTCAGGGGACACTTCTATTAACAGGAAATGATGTTAGGCCCTGAAGATGCCCCCTTAATAGGGGTTTCAGGGAGGAAAATTTGTAATTATTTTTGTGTTTTTCTTCCAATTTTATCATCTTAGGCTTTAAAAAAGGTCGGTGTGATACCTGGCGCTGATATGACCTCAGAAGCAGCCTTAGCTAAGCTCCACTACGTCCTTGGAAAATCTTCGCCAAAAAAGAAGTTGAAAAAAAACTTAAAAGGTGAACTTACTGAGAAAAAAGAAGAAGAGAAAAAGAAAAAAGAAGAGAAAAAGAAAGAAGAAGAAGAAGAGAAAGAAGAAGAAGAAGAGAAAGAAGAAGAAATGAAAAAAGAATGAAAATAATACTGAATCCCATATCACTTCATCCAAAATGTATTGCCATGGTAAAATGTATTGCGATGGTAAAATGAATAGTGATACTGATACTCTTTATTGTTCATACAAAACTATACAAATTAAAAAAAGTAAATACAACTATTATACACAAGTATTAATTTAAGAACTTTATATTTTGACATTTTAATATTAATATGGTAAACGTTAGCATGTTTATTATTTTTCTTATGTTTTTTTTTATAATAATTTGATGGATAAAGTATTGTACAGTATTATTTTGATTTTAATATTTTGAATAGTCCCATTTCTATTCCGTACGTGTTTTGACGTTTCGTAAAAATTTAAATATGTGCTCTCTATGATAAGTGAAAGTTCCTGTTCTAAAAAATAGACCACAAAGCAGTCCATCATTGTAAAGATAGATAACATTCTTCTTCCATATTTATAAGTTTACAATAAAGTTATTATAGTTCTAGATAGAACATTTGTATTTGAGTCAATCATTGTGATATGTGCCTCCGATCGCGGTATACACTGTCTAATTGATGTCCATCTTGAACAAGGCCATATACATGGCTGCAGTCGCGTGCTCAAGTTAGTGTTTACCGACCGACCAACCAACCAACCGACCAACCGACCGAAATTGCTGAACATGTTTAAAAATGTTGAAAATGTTTTAAAACATTGATATTTTAATTGATAATTTACACGTGCGTAGCCTGTCACTTTTGACGTGCTCGTATAACGAAATTTCGAGTTGGAAAGTGAATCAAATATGATGACATTATTAAAGGTTGTAAAACAGAAATCGGGCTAAAAGAGTGCGTATTAACGTTTAACGTGCAGTGCGCGTGCAAAAATCTGCGCACTCATTGCCTGAAACGTACTCTAATTTTATCGACAATAAATTTGACAATTTTGAACATTTTAAGCGCGCGTACGCATGCGTTATATGCGCTACGTACATAATTGTATTGCCATTTGATGAAATATGACCTGAAATGAGTACCAAATTTCATTTAATTGTGATTCATGCTTGTAAAGATATGATTACAAACGTGATTTCATTAAATCGTGCGTAGACCGCGTAATTTTTGGTTGCGCACCGTGAAAAACATAACCACATCGAGTCCTGGCCATAAGGAATATACTCTGAAAAATTGACATAGCTAGATGAAACTGATATCAAGACAAGGCCATATACAAGTTAGTGTTTACCGACCGACCGACCGACCGACCGACCGGCCAACCGACTAAAAATACTCGCACACAATAATACGAGGATGCTTCGCATTTACATATCTCCTTCTACGATAATTGTTTTTAATAGCTGAAAACCGGTTGAACAGCTTGAGCATCGTAATGTTGAAGACAACCAACAATAAGCTATTATTTCAGCAACACTACCAATATAAAATTTCGAGGAAGACCGAGAACCACCCTACCAATAACTCTCAGCAACAACCTACTCACCCTTTATAAGCATAATACAGACATTAAAATCAAGCGGAAATGTCGGCAGACTTTTCAGCGGAAAGGCAGTAATAATATATATAATAAATAGGCCGATTTTCTTAGAAAAATACTATTTTGATAGAAGGTGGTAATTGCTAATTTAACCAAACTGTATTAAACCATATTTTATTTTAACTTCATACTATATCCACACAAGTAACATACAGTAACATATGCATTTTCATTAAAGCAAAAATATTAACTAGCTAATTTGCATAATTAATTAGCGTTGATTGCATAATTTTAAAAATAATGTAGCGCTTTAACCAACTATCATACATAGTTGATTGAGATGTCAAATTAAAGCTCTTCCCAAGATCTATCCAATGGCCTACATTACATATTATTTAGGTGGGTATGTGATAAACTATGGACAAATATCTCATATTGTGAAAACCAAAATCTCAAGAAATGTCATGTGAAAAGTCTGGTACTAGCTATATTATTTATTTTGAGGCCATTAAATAGAGCACACTCTATAAGGAGCATTTCTGCCAATTTTCAAGTCTGTAGGGGGTGTAGTTTTGGGCCGGGTTATGGGTTAGGCGTGATAGCGACATAATTTTTACTGGAAACGTCTTAAACACATCACCCAGTATCTGCAGGGGTGTGTTGTTGGGAGGGAGGAGGAGGGGCGGAAATACTGGCGTAATGAAGTAAAACATAATTGGAATTGTACTAGGAAGAAGACTGGGGGACCGTAGTATCAAAATTAGATATTTTAATTACCCGCCAATATGACACCTATTCATTTACACAGTTCTTAACGTACTTAAACCATAGGCTTATCATAGCTATGTATGCTCCTCTCATTTTGAAGCTAAAACTTGTCCTGGGAAGAATTTGTTTTTAAAAAAGAGTGTGGGGTATCGTGTTATTAAAGAGGGATGAGGTTGGTGCGAGATACTGGCGTCGGGTGTTATGTATTGAGAAGGCTTTAAACTAATTTTGAAACCCGCCCTGGGGCGGGTATAATTGATAGTGTATATATAAGTATACTGTATGTACTGTTAAAAATCATGTGTATTGTGTCAAGTTTTGTCAAACTGGGTTACAGTACTATATAATCATATATCTATCCACAAGCTCAGTCTGTGAATGTTTGCCTAATTACGGACAACTGATATGCCTTTCGAATTCTATATAAAACATTATACAAAAATCGCAACACAGAAGATTCAGGATGTGTGAATACACCCAGAGTGTGCTATAACATTGCGTTTAGGACATTATTACGCCCGGCTAGGTATTGTAGCGTGAGCACGCTTTGTTAATATTAATCTTCTGTCACAATTAAAGAATCCATGAACAAAACAAAACAAAAAAACTGTCTATAAGCTTCATATAAAGAATCAAGTTATGCTTAAACACGCTATAGCGACAATTTTCTTGCTGAATCAAAAATTTGAATGAGCATTTGACCTAAATGAAAACTTTTATAACTTCTGTTATTTACAATTATTGTTTAGGCCTATTCGGTGGATATGAACGCCAAAAATAAAGAGAAGGATGAATAAATAAAAATAAAAATAGCTGGCGTGTTAAAGGATGAGTACGCTAATCCTCCATTAAGGGGACTTTGCAAGAAGCAACCTAAAACCTCTACTATAAATAAATCGTCACCGATCCCATCATACCGTTTTAATTAAGCGTGTTCCGTCACCAGAACCACAAAACGATGCCTTAAAGTCCCATTCCCTACGGTTTTTAGGCTAGATCTAATTTAAGGTCACAAACTACATTTAATGTAAAAATAAATACTACATGGTGCTATTGCGATAACTTTTTTTGTCTTTAAATGGTTAAAAATGTGAAAAATAATAATTTAAGCGGTCCGCTATAAATCCCAACATGCATTGTTGAGTGTTGATTCCACAATCACTAAACTATATCCGGGACTCTTTACAATGTATTTAATGTGAGTACACGTATACTATCTTTATCAGATATATTATACACCGTAGTAAATATTATATTTTGATTAATTCCATTCTTCGGTAGATTTTTAAAATTGATTGAAGATTGAACCCTACTAACCATTATAAGTATAAATGTATATTTATAAGTATGCCTATTGTAGGGCGCTGTAAGTAGGCCTATCACATTTAGACTAATTTATTTTTAATGAACGACAAATTGTAATTCAAGTACTGTAATATTAAAATTGTAAAGTGCCAACAGACAATATTTAGCGTAAATAATCTTCGTGTTGCCATATTTTGGCAAAACAACAGAATACAACTCCATTGTTAGTATTGTACGTAAAGTATCGAATCACCAGAATCTGACAACCAAAATTGTATAACCACTCCTAATTATCTAGTAGCATGCGATATTAAACACTAAATGCTGAATTCTGGACTATTTATCTTTATTCTTGTTGCCTGTAGCACAATGCGAAACTATCCAACATATATACATACAGCCACATTGGTGTATCATTTCGTTTATACGCATGGCCATATAGGCCTATGCCGCTATTGAAACTAAGAGCATAGCTAGGCAATGGTCAATCCCTATGCTGATTGACTGAACGGAAGCTTGAAAGCAACAACGGTTGAGAAATTCTATTTACCAAAAATTAAAAAATTAGCGAATGTCAACTGGCCAGTCGCCACGTATTTTAAAATAATCGTATTTCTTTATAGATACTTCGATAAAACATACGATATATCGAGATACACTTGATGATAAATATAAAGTTTGGTATCGTTGTAAAGGATGTTGAATGTCCTACCAGATAGAACACGCATCTAAAAAAAAGGCTTAAATCTTCACTTTGCCAGAGTAGGTCACATATAAAGGCAGGCCTAATTGCCTGTATCATTCAAAGGCCGTCATATTGACGTGCCCAGTATCCGCCTCATCTTTTAAGAGAAGAAACAAATGTTTATACACAATATGACAGGTTTACTACGCACATTGTGCCGACAAACCCGTACTCTCCAACTTGAACTCTTACTACTTGACAATACCATAGTAAAATCATAACTATATTCCCCCCAGGCCAAGCCGACTGTTTGGTATTACATTAGGGAAACAAACACCTTAATTTCCCTTTATAATTAGCAATTAATCAAAGAAATAATTAACAACAAAATAAGCCATGGTTGAAGCACACACCTGGAAAGTTATAGAATGCATCAATATCATCATCATTGAGCGCTGTCCTAATTCTATAATAATTGCCAATATGTAATCATTATAAATATGATTGAAAATGTATGGAGACAAACATCTTACTTTCCCTAAACATATGCGGCAGATAGCCTGCATGGTCTTTATACAAAACACTGTCTATTCAAGAAACAACAGCTTACTTTTCCTTAAATGCGGCAGATAGCCTGCATCGTCTTATACCAACAATATCTATTTGGGAAACAAAAAGCTTACTTTCCCTTACCATATGCGGCAGATAGCCTGCATAGTCTTTTACCTCCGTCACGTGTACACGACACGGAAAACAGCTATTGTGCCATACTTATATCACGATAAGACGAAAAATACTAACCTCCTACAGCACTTAAAACCGCATACATAACGTTGTACTTCTATCACTATCCTAAGGGAAATCAATAAATACAAATGCATACCTTATAAGCCCTATTCTATGTCGGAAAAGCATCTTGCTTTGAAACACACATCTGATCTTCGCGGTTCTAGAAGTACACTGATTTGGCCGTGCCTCTCATGGGAACCCGGAAGTTGCGTCACTGCTGATATCGTCATAGTAACGAATTAAATCTATTTAATGTTATATGCGCTGGGCCAACCTATACAGGAACCGGTATTACCAGACGGTCTCCCATCCAGGTTCTATTCTACAATCAACATTGTCTAAATTCGGTGATCTGACGAAAACCGGTGTTTCAACGTGGTAATGTCGTATGTACAAGTAGTCCATGGGATTTAGCTAAAAAATGACCCTTTTCTCACACAAATTGCAAGAAAAGGTTTTTTTGATGAAATGTGTTCTTTAGACCCTACTAAACACATTTATCAACGTTAGGACATTTTTCGACAACGGGAAGTAGCCTAATTTGCATAATTAAAAATGGCGGCAATGTTGATTTTTAATAACGTACTCTGTATCTTGGAAACCGCTAGTCACAGATACTTAAGAGCCATTGTCTGTAAAAATCAAAGATTTGGTGGCAGATGTAAAAAAATGGATTTCTCTCAAATTTTTACCATGAATAGACATTTCAATAAAAAGCATATCTACAACATTCATTTTAATTTTTAGCCTCCGTTGCCATGACAACGGTCAATTATCCAAATTTTGATGTTTTTGCCATTTTTCACAGATTTTCTATAGTGAAAAAGTACAAACTTGTATACTTATTTTAACCAAAAATACTTACAGTATACAGTTTTTGTTTATAGCAGTGTAAACAACATGTATTGAGTTCCATTTAATGTAGAAAAAAAAAATTTACAAAATGGAGTTTGGTCGATACCATTATTTTAAAAAGGGGTGTTTTTAAAAAATATTTTTTTTATAAAAGTATACCTCATAAACGTACCTATAACTTCCAAAGTGGTGTTTTTATATCAATGAGGTTTTGTAATTTGATAGTCAATAGGTTTGTCAACAATAATCACGAAAAAAACACTGGGGTAAATTTCGTACATAGGTTTTGTGTTGCCAGGAAAATACGAAAAATACAAAAAAATACAAACAAAATATCAACAAACAAAACACATGAAACACAATTTAAATATGGCTAATCCAATAATAAAATGTATATGTGGCTTGTCATAATGCTACTTGAGTCATACGAATAGTTTAGATAAAATAGGAGAATGTGTTGCCAGGTTTATTTCAATTAATTGCCAGAAAAACAGTATTTTGCATTGAAATATTTAGTTGATGGAAAATAATGTTAAACTAAAATAATTGCGTCAATGGTTTTTATAAATTTTTACATCTATTTTGTGTAAAGAAATACAGAAAGACCTCCCAAAATATCTGACCTTGTAAATAGGTCATTTAAAGTCAAAAGGGGTCAGAATGCAAAACAGGACAGGTCCCCACTTTACTACAACTATTAATGTTTGATCAAAATTTACAAGATAGTTCATAAAAATTCTCAACAATTTTCATTTTTTACCTATAGTGTTACCTTAGCAACCATTTCTATGTGTAACTAATGAAAGTAATTTAAAAAAAAAAACGTAAAAAATGGCGTTTTTATGAATACAAAGAATTTATTGCATTTGTAATTTTTCTCAATTTTACTTCTACTGCATTCTAATAATCTTAAAGTGATAACAAACTTGACCTTGTAAATTCATTAATTTTGAGGTCAAATGAGGTCAACATATTACCATAGTAACTGTTTCTATGCAAAATTATTATTTTTAAAAATAAGGGGTTTTTCATAAATACAAAACATTTTTTCTACATAGTTTTACATTTCTACTTTTTGCCAAATTTACTTTAAAACTTTCTGAAAGTCTTGACAAATCTGAATAAAGGTAAAAAATTGACCTTTAGTGTTATCTTAAACCTGTTTATGTAACTAAGGATAATTTTTTTTAAATAAAATATAGAGTTTTCATGAAAAAAAAATTATATTTTACATATTGAGGTCAAATGACATCAGCATTTTACCTATAGTGTATTGTAGCAACTGTTTCTATACGTAACTAAGTACAATATTTTTAATATGGGGTTTCATGACTATAAACAATTGATTACATAGCTTTACTACTTTTTCCCAAATTTACTTATCTACTGAATCCCAGAAAATGTCTGACCTTGTGAAAGGGTCATTTGTTGGGTCAAATTATGTCAAAATGTATTATTTATGTTATCTTAGAACCTGTTTCTATGCGTAACTAAGGATAATTGTTTTTTTAAATACAGTTGAACCTCTCGTAAGTGGCCACCCTCGGGACCTGGAAAAGTGGCCGCTTACGGGTGGTGACCCCTTACGAGAGGTTCTGCCGATAAAGGGCCAAAATCACGTATTATGGCTATACACGATATTCTTAACGAAACGAGCCTCTCAATTTTGTATTATTTTGTAATAATTGTATTACTATTTATAATCAGGTGGGTAGTGTTTTTTAGCATTTTCAGACAAATTTTAAAAGCTTTTATATGAAAAATGGTCGGTCAAAATCTGTGTAGTTTTCTCATCTCTTCACAGTAATGTTTTTAAAACCGCTTCGAAATAGAGCTAATATATAAAGAAACATGGACCTCTAATTCATAGGTCCATGCAATAAGTATCACATTTTTTGGGTGGCCGCTTACGGGAGGTCATTTATCATACAAAAAATCTCATTTTTAGTATAAAAAGGTGCCCGTAGCTGCTTACGGGAGGCCGCTTACGGTAGGTACCAAATGCACTAATTAGATAGGAAGAACAAACAGGCTTTTCAAATTGCGTCCGTTTAAGGGAGGTGTAAATAAAATATGGGGTTTTCATGAATAAAAATAATCACAGAAGAAAGTCCTTACGAATATGACCTTGTGAAACGGTAATTTGAAAATGCAAATAAGGCATGAAAGTAAGTATGAAAAATCTAAAGAATATCTCAATTTTAGTTACCATAGTAACTGTTGCTATGCATAACTAAGGGAAATTAAATAATTATAAGATAATTATTAATTAATAATTAATACTGAATCCAACCATCACAGTAAAAAAAATATAGAATTTCAATTTAAAACCAATATTTAATATAAAGTGTGATATGTTACATGCTGACCTTAAATTAAATGAAATTTCACATCAGGGCTTCAGTATTTGTTATGTAGCATTAACATATCTAAGTATATCATTGACTTTTGATTGGTTCAATTTTGGGGAGGGGAAAGTGGTGGATCCAGGAGTTTGAAATAGTTAGGGGGTTGGAGGTGAGGGTCTAAAAACTTAACTTTATGTCTTATCTTTTACATTGCAATTTTTAACTTGGGGTGGGTGGGGGCTTGGAGAAAGGGGGAGGGATGGGATGGAGGAGTATGAATCCGTCTATTGGTTGGGGCGATGGTAGCGGCAGTGTGGGTGGTGCTTGAATGCATGCATTTGACACTCTATAGTGGATGATCGACCAAAGTGTTGCAGTTTATCTTGTTGTGGTTATTGTCGGGGTAGGAGGGGCGGGGGGGGGGGGGGGGGCGGCGGTATGTTATAGTCGAAAGTGATGGTGGATGGGCATGTGGGATCTGCTTAGGTTAGCAGATAAAAGAAGTAAAAAATGAAAGAGGAGCTTCAAAATAAGAGAGGAGTAATCTGTTGCAAAGATTAAAATTCACAACGATCTGATAATTTATTCAAATTTCCAGAGGATATAACCTATAAAATGCCATTAAAACTGGGAATTACTGAATCTATGATTAAAAATATCGGGTTTTTTTCTCACAACACAACTAGAACTATATAAAACATTAAGAATTTTTCTGACCAATGAGTTTCAAATCAGATAATCAAAGAAAATAAAATGTTTTTACTAATATACCATGTTTTTTTTTTATAAAAATGCCTATGTTTCTCGCAACACTGCTTGTAGATTTTTAAATTACCCCAGTATTTTATTTTAGAAATCAATTATTAAACATTAGAACTACCTATTTCTAATAAATCAGCTAAAAAAATACACCACTTTGGGCGTTATGGTGAAGTAAAGTTTAGTTGCATTTAACAATTTAAAAAAAGTGAAAAACACCCCTTTTTAAATAAATGGTATCTCCCAAAGTATGAAATCAAAAATTTAAAAAAAATATGAAACAGGTACACAATGCATTGTTATTATGCATACACTAATTATTTTTTATAATTAAATGAACAAAACAAAAATATCGTTCATCAAAGTAGTACCAATATCCATTTTAAAAAACCTTAAAAAAGGACAAAATTTGTCAAAAACACAAATTTGGCCGTTGCCATGGAAATATATGTGTGAAATAAAAAATACTTCATATTTGATTTCTCTCAACACATATATAGCCATGTGCAAAATTTGAAAGAAATCCATTTTTTTGAGTCTGCCACTATTTTTGATATTTCTTTGATTCTTACAGACAATGGCTCTTAATTATGGTGTTAAAATCGTTAGAATATATGTTTTTATATTCACTTTAATGAAAAAGTTTGTCCAAAAATGAATGGAAGTGCCATTTCTAACATTATTGACCTTTGACCTTGATTTATCATATCTCAGCAACCACTAATCGGAGATATACAAATTAGGGCTTAAATTGTTCAGAAACTACACATTTATATCCAGTCTAATGGCATGTTTTTACAAAAAATGGCGGATTCTAACATTATTAACCTTTGACCTTGATTTATCATATCTTAGCAACCACTAATCTGAGAGACACACAATATGGCTCAAACTGTTCAGAAACTACATATTTATATTTAGTCTAATTTACAAAAAATGGCCTATTCTAACATTATTGACCTTTGAACTTCATAAAATCGCATAACTTTGAAAATATTGTACATATGAAATTATGTTATATACGCTGGACTAACCTCTTCAAGGTCCTGGTATTCCCATCCAGGTTCTAGTCCACAACCATGACCGTTGTTTAACTTCAGTGATCTGATGAGAACCGGTGTTTCAACGTGGTATTACCGTATATACGGCAAGTCCACATACATAGTTTTGGCAAATTTGACTGTGGATATTAGGGCAGACTTGACGCAAGGACGTAATGACAAGCAACAGACAGTTCGGATAATTCATCGATTTTGATTGGGTAAATCAGTTGCGTTCCGCTTACGTCCTAAGCTTCAGCAGTGTATACGTATATACGGCAATAGCACCGGTTCTTTAAACCAGTAAAAAACATATATCGATATTTACAAAATAAAAATAACAGAGTTTATTAGAATGTTTATGAGTGCAATGGTGCAAATAATTTTATGAGGTGAAAATAGAACAAATTTTCATTTTTTTATTGAATTAAATTATTTAATATAAATAAAAAAAATGAATACAAAAAACCGAAATTACTTAGCACTTTCGATGACGTTCAATAGAACATTTATTTAATATCATGTGACCTACAATCTTTCAACCGATTTAATAATGTATACATTTAATTTATCATCGTCTATGTCGGATCAATATTTTAAGTTTTCTTCCATAGTCTAAAATATTTATTTCTTTAGTTAGAATAATTTCATGTTTTAACTGTTTTTACTTTTTTGGCTAATTGTCATTGTTAATATTTATTTTTTGTGTTATCTTTTTCAGTTGAAAGAACCTTGTAGATATAAAGTTTAATATATAAACAATATATGAAAGAACCTTGTTTTAACATTTAAAACTTTATATTTCCTCGTCCATCTTATATCACCCAACTTGTTCCTTGATACGTTCCATTTCGTCACCTTCGCTCATCTGACATTGCTATCTGTTCCTTATTTTTAACTAAGACTTACGGTGGATGCGCCTTTTCTTTTGTTGCTTTCTCTGTTTGAAACAAACGCCCACCTTTTATCAAACTTTCACCACCTTTGACTCATTTTAAATTAATCTAAAAACTCATTTATTTCATAAAATTTAGGATACAATGTGTCTTTCATCAACTTTTTGGAATTGGTGCGATATAAATGATTTATATTATTATTATTAAATGTTAAGTTAAATTGAATGGTGTTATGGTAACAAGTTTTAAAATTAGTACAGTGATTTGTTTTCCCTTGATTAACATGGAATAAACTTACTAACATAATTAGTGTATTAAATAAAACCATAAATAATTAATCTTGCAATTACTAACCATATCTTTACACTACCTTTATGTTTTAAAATATTGTTCTTTAAAATGGTGAGAATTGGAATATCACTCGGTCCTGAGGTTATGTATCGTACGACAGAATCGGCCGAAGCCATTTCTCTACTTCGCTGGTATTCATCTTCTTCCGGGTAGAATAATCTATAACCTAATAAACAAGTAATTATATAATATTGTTATTTTTATATGGTGTTGTAAAAAAAACCCCCAATTCAGTTAAAGATGTATTGTCCACCTAAAAAATTAATTCTTAAACAATTTTTTGTTGAATATGACATTTTATTATCACCTAGGCTAATAATCCAAAAATTGGATCGAAAAAAAAAAAATGTAATTTAAAGCAAATGGGGTTTTGGTTGAATTTAACCATTTATTTTGTCATTTTATAAGTGAAAACATTCATTTTTTCTGGTTTTTTTTTCTACGCAAGTGATTAACTTTATTAAAATTACAAAATAATATATTCAAAGTATGATTTTATTAATCTTTATTTTTCATGTTTTTGGGGGACAATACATTTTTAAGAAAATAAACTCCAATATAATCCACACAATATATAAGATTCACCAGTTCACAAACCAACCACACAATATTCAGTATATATTAACGTATATAATATACAGTACTGAATAACAAGGTTGAGAAGTCCACAAAAAAGTTGTAAACCAACTTTTTCTGAACCAAAGCGGTCAACTGTACACGTCAGCAAGAATAAATGTAACAAATATTGCTTGGTTCACACTCTAGCTTAAGTGATTTGACCAATCACAAGCGATGGATTATTTGAACTGTTGCATGTCATTGGTCAACTCACTTGTGTTGTGTCTACATCCTTGCATTGCATTTCTATTGGGAACAAAGTGTAATTGGCTGACAATTTAAGTCAGTTTCCCTTACCTGGTCTTTAGCAATCTTGCCAACTGAGAAATAATGAGAGTGCGGGTGAGAGAAGTACAAGCCAGACACGGATGCCGCTGGATCCATTGCTAAAGATTCGGTGAGCTTAATACCAGTGTTCTTCTCAATGTTCATTAGTTTCCACATTGTCAATTTCTCTGTGTGGTCTGGTTGGCTTGGGTACCCTGGAGCTGGTCGTATACCCTAAAACAAATGAATAAAGTGTCACAAACATTCTAGGTACAAATATGAGGTCATTAATTTTAAACATTAACTAACATTTGGTTAAAGATGTATTGTCCACCAAAAACATGATTAATTAAATGAGACTTTGATTAGGTTATTTTTAATTAGTTTTAATAAAGTTAATCACTTCTATAGAAAAAAAACTAATGTTTTCACTTATAAAAAAATAAATTGTTTAATTCTACGAAAATCCATTGCAGCCAATTTGATCATTTTTCTGCTTTAAATTACAATTTTTTCAGGTAAATAAATTTTGTTTAGATCCAATTTTTTGTTAAAGTGGATAACTATTATGTGACATTAAAATGGCATATTCAACAAAAAAAATTGTAAAAATTATTTTTCAGGGGGACTATACATCTTTAAAATGTCACCGGAAATACTATTACTAATTTTCTCTGGCTTTCTATTTACAAATATGTGGTCTTGCAATTCTGCAATAGCACAATGGAAAAGTACAGTATATTGAATGGTATACTTACAGCATATTTAATACTGTGCAAGTCTTTAGAATCAAGGGATTCATCTGAACTGTAACCCCAAAACTCTTTCCGAACTCTTTCATGTAATTCTTCTGCAAACGCCTATAAATTAAATAGAATTATATTTATAATTTTAAATTTCTGTTTAAAGCAGTTATAGTCCAGGGGAATTAAAATAAACATGGGTGAAATATTCACAATTCTATTCACGTGTAAGGAACTGTCTGGGCTGTCATTGTACAACTGAATTCTTCTGACAGAGCATGGTTCAAACTGTCTACATCGTATATAATATCTTGTATTGAATGTAGGTGGGCGTTCATTATGTTTAGCGAATCTAATTTTAGGGTTTTTGTAGTAGTTATAAAAATTCTCGATGCGCAGCACCAATGATAAAAGGTTGTAATGTTCTTATTCTCAATTTAGCATATGGCCAAAGATAACCGTAGCGAATTCATTCACTATCCTTCTTAAAGATGGCAATCCTGTTCAAAACATACACACAAGATGCTCTACATAAACAAAGCCTCATTACAAGATTTTGGGAGTGGAGCTGTTTTTTGTAATGTTTGCTGTGGTGCCTAAAAATGTTGGCTCTGATACACTCCAAAGTATAGGCCTTAATTAATGACAAGAGTTTCCAAAAATCACAAGCTCGATTCCTGCTAAATCCTCACCTCTGCCAAACGGTCTGCTAAAGATTTGGCCATGATAATGCTATAGTCATCAAAATCCTGTTCGTACTGTTGACACAGTTCATCTGTACCGAATCCAACGGACACAGCAAACGCTCCGATGTAATCTGCAACGCCAGTCTCAGCAGGTGCAATGAAATCGGACAGGCATGTATATGGCCCAGAATCTTTCTCAGCCTACAATAAAAATTTGTTCCTATTTAATAATATTTTCAATTATATAACGCCATTCCAAAGATCATTGCTGATGGAGCTGTGGGCTTAGATGTTACACTTTTCAACTCAATGTCATGTCAGTGCTGCCAATTCTAGCTCTCATTCGTCTGTCCACAACAGTGGTTGTGTGAGCTAGCACACCGAGGTAACCCCTACTAGGTTTTGTGTACACTAGACCTACAGTTTATAGTCCTTATCCGTGAAGGCTTATTCTACCACTAGAACGTGTTAATTTTTCATACAATATGGAATTTTTCCCACAATATAAGAATTTTACAAGCCACTCTGTTTAACAAAAATGTTTCACTTATTTTGAGAACTAGCTGTAATCTCTCCTTGTCTCACCTGCTGTCGAAGACCATAAAAAACAGCTTTGGGATCTTCTTGTCGTGGCATCTCATCATCTGTGAACACTTGTATATCGTCGCCAACACTATGAGCTGGGTAGAAACCTACAATGCCAGTAGCCTTCAACAGTTTTTCCCTAATGATGCGCTTTAACATTGTCTGTGCATCATTGAATACCCTTTGTGCCTCTTCACCTTAATAAATACATTTTTTGGTTATCTTTTGAGCAACAGAAATAAACTCTGTTTTTAGCTATACGGAAAATCTTATAAATTTATGCAAAGACAAATATTGTATAGGAGAAATATACAAATAGTAAATGTTTATGAATGAAATAGGTAGAATATTTTCATGATTCAAAAGATTGACTGTTTCATTCAATGAAGTGAATTGAATATAAAATGATCATTTGCCTTATGACACACCCACTATTTTTACTTACTGTATAGGATTATTATTAATGTATTAATAAATTAAAATTATAAATGAATGAAATAGGCAGAATATTTTCATGAGTTAAAAGATTGATTCTTACTTACCCACAGTTTTGTCTTTGAATATTTTGGGGTAATTACGGTTTGGATACTTTCCTCGTAACTGCCAGACGTCAAAGAAAGGCTTCCAATCAATGTATGATACCAAGCGACTGATGTCATAGTCTGCAAACACTTTTACTCCAATAAACATGGGCTTCACTAAAATAAATAAAGTACCATCTTGTTGATATAAAATTTGGGGTACACCACGTATATATAGTGAAATGAAAGAAAAGAAATGAAAAGAACTGTCAAGTTTCTTGACAATTCAATATACTTTGATCATCCTCAGGAGTGAGAAAAGTATATTGATCAAAACGTTGAGAAACTCAACAACTCATTGGTGTCACATGTTTTTCTATTTATAGTGCGAGTGATTACTTAGAGCGTTAAGTATAAAGCCTTGTCTAAACTATCAAACTTTATGTGAAAAAATGTGATTTGCCCATATAATGACATGACATATTTGGGGCTATCACTACCATATTTGGATACATCACACTTTTTTGTCAAACTAGTTTGATAGTGTAGACAGAGCTTTTGTTAGTATTTAGGAAAGTTATCTAGAATGTTCTTTATCAAAGAAAATAATTAACTTTTTATTTTCAAATTAAGCATTTTTCATGATTTTTGCCTTAACATGTTGGGAAAAAATATTCATACAAAACTTACTGGGTTTGGTGTCTGGATTTTTCCAGTCAATTGGGAACTTCTTTTTCCGTGCCTCATCCATCGTGAAGAAGTGTCGGTCTTTCAAGGAGTCGTAGTGATCTTCACGTATCTCTTCATATTCTTCTTGTATCTCTTCAAAGAATTCCTGTTTATCAAGCTCTTTTAATAATGACGAAACCTAGACAAGAGAAAGAATTATATCTGAGTGTATCTTTGTCATTTTATGTGTCATATGTTGATTTTGTATAATATGCCATTGAGTATTCAAGTTCTATTGCACTGTAAAAGTTCTATTTAATGGTTCTATTTAATGATTCTATTGTATGGTTCTATTTAATGGTTCTATTACATGGCAGCAAATGTTTACAATATTGTGTAATCGAAGGCTGGTGAGTGTAGCCTGTACTGTTACAGGCCATATAATAAATGCTGCCTTTTGGAATGACCTAGTTTTTATTTGTGCCAATTGGGGAAAAACATTATCCTTTATCCATACACACAAAATTACAGACATTACTTACGACTACAACACTTTTTGAAGCATCTAAAACATGTATTGCTGGGTTAGAATAACAAGGTGCGATCTTCACAGCTGTGTGGGTTTTAGACGTTGTAGCGCCACCTATAAGTAGTGGTAACTTCATTCCCAGTCTTTCCATCTCCTTGGCAACATGAATCATTTCATCTAGTGACGGCGTAATAAGTCCAGACAACCCCACAATATCTGAAGTTTATAAACATTATTTTCTGTTTGTTCTGCCACACATCATTCAGTTCAAAATTTGGTATTGTATACATATAAGTGCATTGTATTGTGGGATACATATAAGTGCATTGTATTGTGGGATACATATAGGTGCATTGTATTGTGGGATACATATAAGTGCATTGTATTTTGGGATACATATAAGTGCATTGTATTGTGGGATACATATAATTGCATTGTATTGTGGGATACATAAGTGCATTGCATTTTCATGGATTCTGTACCACTCAAATCTTTTCAGTTCAAGTATTCAGTACTGGCAAATGTACACATCTACATATTACAGTACTTATTACCTACCTGCTTTCATCTCTACTGCAGTCTTCAGGATCTTATCACAAGGGGTCATGACCCCTAGGTCAATGACCTTGTAATTATTACATCCTAAGACCACACCAACAATATTCTTTCCTATGTCATGTACATCGCCTTTTACAGTGGCAATAACAATGGTCCCATTGTTTAAATCCTGCAAGAAAATAAATACTAACAAATTTATTGGCTGGGTCGTCTTTTTAAAATTTGTATCTAGTATTTGGTACAAAGTATGTCAAAGTTTTGTGACAAACAATAGAATGATTAACTTAATGAGTATGCAAATTAGCTGAGAGTAAATAATGACAACTATTTCTAATGAATCTACTGTCTATGTATATAGTTATTGGCTCCAACATTCAAATAAACATAATTCTAAATGTAAATTTTTATAAATCACATCATCAAATTATTGAACAAATACCTCTAGTGATTTTTCTTCACCGCCTTCTTGGTTTTTTAACATCTCTTGCTTTTCTTTCTCCATATATGGTATAAGATAACCAACAGCCTTTTTCATTACTCTTGCAGACTTGATGACTTGCGGTAAAAACATCTTACCTGCCCCAAATAAATCTCCTACTATACTCATCCCCTAAACAATTGTGAAAATATTGATTACATTGAGAACAAAAATTAGTTAATAAGATGAGGATGGACGATGACCATGTTATATGAAGTATATTGATCGAAATGTCAAGAAACTCAACAGTTCTTTTCAGAGCTATATACATGTGGTGTACCGCAAACTCATATTGATTTCTCCATGCAAACCTTCATAAATAGACCATGTTATGGTTATACACATATTCACATCAAAAGCTTGGGTCTCACTAGAATGCAAGTACAGTAGGTACAAAATAATTTGACCAATAAATAATGAAAAAAGTATGATCGTTCACTTTGATTGGTCAATGTATTACATTACGTATTTGCTTCCTAGTGGAAGCCTAGTTTTTTAGGATAGGCATTTTGATAAAATAGATTATTATTATTACAGTAGTACCCCTATTAAGTGGACACCCAATAAAGTGTCTCATTCATATGGATTGGTCATAGTGTTAAACTTATATTTCTAGTTCAGGTAAGTGTCCCTTTAATACAGGTTTTCTCAATAAGGGTGTCCCAAAGAAGGAGCTGAAAAAGTAACGTAATAAAAATTTATGCTCGACCTTCATCAGTGGACCCTCGATGACATTTAGTGGTCGTGGATATTTGGTCTTATCATAACGAGCTTCTTCAGTGTCCTCAACCACATATTTGTCAATACCCTGCAAGATAAAAAAGAACCAAGTTAAACCAACAGTTTAATATAATGGTACAAATAATTTCATTAAAGATGTGTACTGTAGGCATAAATAATGGTTTGTTTAAAAGTTCATGTTAACAAGATGGCAATACTAAGGGTATGTTCAGATCCACAGAGTGGTTGGTTAGAGGTCAAAATCATTGATGCACGACTTTCGTATCGTAAGCGTCATTCACTAATCTTGTACCTTGAGCTGTTGTAACGAACGAATGATTAGTGTTGTAAGAGGTGGCTTCCACTAATCTTTTCCTGGTTCAGACCTATGGTGTTGTACTTAATATGATATGAAAGCATAACTCCATAGGTCTGAACAGGCCCTTAATGATATAAGGCTAAAATGAGTAGGTGTGGATAATTACCTTGACTAATGCATGTTCTAATCTATTCTCTACTGGCATATTTCTCCATTCATTGTCTTCAACCACTTTTTTGGCCCCCCTTCCTAAAGTCTGAAATAATAATGTTTGTTATCTTACTATAATTCTATATTTTAAACACATATCTTTATCAAAGCACTGAATGATTTGACCCAGTTAAACTATCAAAAAAAGGCCTTTCTTATCTGTATTATAATATATTAAGCTCTGTCTACACTATCAAACTTTATGAAGAAAAACATGACATGATGATGTTATATCACTACCATATTTGGGCATCCACTATCATATTTGAGCACATGACACTAGTTTGATAATGTACCCAGAGCTTTACAATAGAACTCCTATTAAGTGAACAATTTGTTGGGTACTAAAGGTGTCCTCTTCTACTATATTGCATATATTATAACACTGATTAGTTTTACTTTATTACTTCACCTTTGTACTAATGTACATAAATGAAAATTACACTGTATTAAGCCAAGCCATTGAGCAGTAAAGTAAAACATGCATTTGAACTTACTTGTGCGTAAGCTAGTAGTTTCTCTGTGCCATCTGGGTCCTTGTTCCATATAAGGCTTTCACAGAGTTGGAGTAAAGTTGGATTGATATCATCATACACTGGTAAATTACCTGCATTGACAATGCCCATATCCATACCAGCCTAAAGATAGTATCAACAGTACATTTTAACATACTAGAAAAGGTGGTTATATATTTATATCTTTTTTTTAAATAGTAAATTGTACATATTTTATTGTATATTAGCAGAAACACAAGGAAATGAATACTGTTGATAGGAAGAATTGAATTTTATATATTTATAATGTAAAGCCCAACATTTTCACACACAAATAAAAATTGATGTTATTTTAGATATTCCATTGTTTTAAGTAATTTAGATAATCCATTGTTTAATTAGTAATTATCTGTATGTTATTCTTCCCATGGTAAGGTGAATGCAACGCCTAACTAGGCAGGCTTATTACAAAGGAGGCCTAGCTACACCCGACCCAGCAGTAGATATTCAACTTGTTGTTGGCTACGTAATATAACAGATATCGCCTTTAATATAAAATTTGATAACCCCTTGAGAATGAAATTTTGTTGGAGGAAATATATTTCCCTCAGCGCTTCGCTTCGGGGATGTAAAATCTTATATTTAACCTCTAAACAGGCAATATCTGTATAATAGTCACTGGCAATTAGAGTTATAATTGCCACAATGTACCTTAATAGCATGGAATAGGAACACACTATGCATGGCTTCACGAACAACTTCCATTCCACGGAATGAAAATGACAAGTTAGACAGTCCACCACTGATGCGAGCTCCTGGTAACGTTCTCTATAAAAGATTAACAGGCATGGTTATGAGAATGAGAAATAAATGTCACATTACCATAATATAACATAATATTCAATTTCCATTATTGATCAATTTGCATTATGATGTATATGCATTTCAGCTGCCAAATGGAATGTCAAATTCGGAAAAAGTACAATTACAAACACACAACGTACTAATACAAACACACAACGTACAAAGACAAGGTGAGAGCAACCAAAAATACAAATGCACGCATACAACATACTATTACAAACTAAAAACACACATAAAAACGTATTTGCAGAATAAACATCCACAAAAACGTAGTCGCGAAAAAAAAGATGCGCAGAAAATGTCAATAAAATTGTCCATTTTAATAGTGGGTAATGGGTATGAAAATAATATGTATGTATTATGTATTTTTTGGCGGATTTGGCTTTCCATATGTCTTGTGTGTATTTACCTTAAATAATGTTAATCTTACCTTAATCTCTTTCAATGCATTTATAAAGTCTATAGCATATGTATTGTGCTCCTCTATACCAGTTGCTATCGTCAGAATGTTGGGGTCAAATATGATGTCATTCTGGTTAAATCCGACCTCGTTCACCAGTATGTTGTATGAACGTGTACATATTTCAATCTTTCTTTGGCTGTCAGCCGCCTGCCAAAAAAAGTAAATTAAATAACTTATGACTAAAACACTATTTTTGTCTGTATTACTGTTTACAGGTTATAAACTTGGAAGGGATATCCATTCTGGAATAATGGCATTAAGTTTAATTTTAAAGGTTTTGTACACATCTGTATAAATAATCTATCATCATTAATCAGCTAAAAAGTGATTTTAATGAGATTGTTACCTGTCCAACTTCGTCAAATGCCATTACAACTACAGCAGCCCCATGTCGTTTTATAATTCTAGCCTTTTCAATAAAATCAGCCTTTCCTTCTTTTAAACTTATACTATTTACAATACATTTTCCTTGTGTGCATTTCAACCCTGCTTCTACAACTTGGAACTTTGACGAATCCACACAAAGAGGGACCTGTAAAAGTAGGTAAAAAGTTATGTATGCTTAGATTTTGGTTGTGGACAGAATGACAGGGGCCGTTTGGTGGCAGCACTCGACACGGAGGGATCCTTAGGGGAGAAGAAAGATGTGGTATGTGTCAACCACACCTGTGCGCAATTCAGTCCAGTAGGCTGCAAGTTGCAGGTTATTCCTCATTTACATTTACAAGTAGAACAGTTATAGACAATGTTGGTTTTCAAACATGCAATAATCAGCAGCCTTGCATTGCACATTATCAAAATGTTTACATGAACATACAATAGAACCATTAAATAGAATTTTTACCATGCAATAGAACTAAATACTGAATGGCTTGTGATACTATACTCAGACGTCACTGTTACTGGATACTATTGGAAAATAATTCCCTTCAGGAAGATATTAATGCTTCAAAATTATTCCAAGGGAACTATCATTGAAATAATAATGTCCAAGCGACTTACCCTGCTGATATCAGGCTCTGATGCTATTAAATTGATAAACTTATTCATTGCTTTCAAACCATCCAACATACCCTCATCCATATTAATATCAAGAATTTGAGCTCCTAACTCAACCTGAGATTTAGCCACACTCAGCGCATCCTATGAAAAATGCAATTCAAATTTTCAATTTGAAGAAATATACAGTGCAAAGATTTAACATTTCCAATGTTTGGGCAAAAACAATGTTAGGATGTTTCTGGCCTTTTGGAACTAACATATTTTGCATAATAAAAAATGGCAGCCATTTTTCAATATATTTTTTTGGAAACTGCTGTAGATAGTCTAATCCAGACATGAGCATTGTGTTGACAAACACCAGTGCATTTAATTTTGAAAAACTCAGTACCTCATATTTATTGTTTGCAATTAGTTTAGCAAACCGTCTTGAACCAGCTACGTTGCACCTCTCACCAATGTTCACAAATAAAAAGTCTTTTTCCATTATCATTGGTTCAAGTCCTGAAATAAAGAAATAAAATAAAGGTTCTCAGTGGATCTATTCAAATACCAGCAAAACAAGCTAAAACTAAACTCATACAGATAATATTATTAAGTGCTCTATATTTGACCTTTGCCTTTGTAAAGATTCAAGTGAAGCTTGAATATATTTACCAGATGTCATCAGAGCATCTGGATGAACTGATTTAGGAGGAACTCTTGGTTTATAGACGCTAACTGCTTCTTTGATGGCTTTGATGTGTTTTGGTGTGGTGCCACAGCATCCTCCGACAATGTTCAACAGGCCATCTTTAGCAAATTCAGCAAGCTGCGAGGACATCATCTCTGGAGTCTCATCATAGTCTCCAAAAGTATTTGGCAAACCTGAAGAAGGAATACAATTATTAGAAAATGGCTACAGCTTGTACAATTACACTCTAGTTTCAATAGGGTATGGGTAAAAGCTTGGTATGAATATACTGCATGATATACTGAATGGCATACTATATGGTATATTGCATGATATACTGCACGATATATTGCATGATACAGTACATGGTTTATTGCATGATATACTGTATCATATACTACATGGTTTACTGCATGATATATTGCATGAGATATGTATAATATACTGCACAATATACTGTGTGATACAGTACCTGGTTCATTGAATGATATACTACATGGTTTACTGCATGATATATTGCATGAGATATGTATAATATACTGCACAATATACTGTGTGATACAGTAACTGGTTCATTGAATGATATACTACATGGTTTACTGCATGATATATTGCATGAGATATGTATAATATACTGCACAATATACTGCGTGATACAGTACCTGGTTCATTGAATGATATACTGCATGATATATTGCATGAGATTATGGTATAATATACTACATGATACATTGCATTGCACGGTATATTGCATGATTTACTGCACAATAAACTACACAATATATTGCATGATGTACTTCACAATATATGGCATGATATACTGCAAAATATATTGCATGATATATTGCATGATATACTGCACAATATATTTCATGATATACTGCACAATATATTGCATGATATACTGCACAATATATTGCATGATATAATGCACAATATATTGCATGATATACTGCAAAATAGATGGCATGATATAATGCACAATATACTGTACTCCATGATGGTATACTGATGATTACTGCATGATATAATGCATGATATACTGCATGACATAGAAAATTGTGTTGACCTGTAATCAAGATACTTTATAGTCTACAAGTGGTAAAGATCCATATCCTGTCAAAAAATGGAATTCAGATCATGTTCCATTGTTGTTTGAGTATTAATTTACAAAGTGTAAACATTACATCATATTTGAAACAGGTGTACAATATTGTTTAATGTAAATCAATAAAAGATATACCTGCGTTGGGATAGCATATAACATATGAGGGAGTGAATAGTCCAATGGCTTCTATAAATGGTCTCATTTCAGTGGCCCCTAATGCACAGTTCAGACCAAGACACATTGGTTTCACATGGGACACACTGATAACAAAGGCCTCGCCTGTCTGGCCTGACAGAGTTCTTCCACTTTTGTCAACGATGGTCCCAGAAATCTGAATTTGGAAATATTAATCAGTTAGTTTGGAAAATTACAACTTGACACATACATATACAGTGGCATTTCAATATCTATCAAAGAAAATATGTGTATATAAGAAAACAAAAACAATAATAAAAACATTAAAAATAATAACCTTTTTATAGCTTTTTTTATAAATACAGTTCCAAGAATTTAAGGGACACCTCTATTAAGGGACACCTCTATTAAGGGGATACTTTCCCATGAAACAACCAAGGGGAACTATATCATTTAATAATACGGCCAACCCGAATCTGAGGACACCAAATAGTAAAAGCAAATGTTGTGTCCCAAAGTTGTCCCCCTGTATTTCTGTATTGACATTTGCAAATATAAGTTCATATCATTTTATTAAAATGACAATAAGCAATGATGAAGACTTAATTGCATGTGATGTACAGACATGTTTAAAACTGAAAGTTAAACATCAAAAGCTATTAGTATTAAACATTAAAAAAAAAAGAATATACAGTATAAAAATGTAACAACAGTATTTGTCAAAAAAAAAAAACTTGTGAAAAAACGCATAAAAAAAAGCTGTCTACACTATCAAATTAGTTCGACAAATAAAAGTGCCTAAATATGGTAGTGATATGCCCAAATATTGTAGTGATATGACATCATCATGCCCATATATGTTCACATCAATTTTTTTTTTCACATAAAGTTGATAGTGTAGACAGAGCTTAAGAACAGCTTCAAATTCATCAACTTTATTATTCAGGGACCTTGCGGTGGTGGTAAGGAAAAAATGTGGCATTATTATTAAAGTAACCTGGCTAAAATATTTAAGATATTTCGAACACAGTTCAACATTGAACAGCATAGCCCTAGTTCTGTTGCCAATGATCGTATGTATATTAAAACACCCGGCAGCACAGACACTACTTAGGGGATGAAAATGTAGAGCTCTTTTATTCTATCAAAACAGCTATGCTGCTAGTTTTGTCCTAATTACTACAGTAAATTTCAAATGCCTATTTATGAAAGTTTACAGTAGAAGATTATGGAATCTTTCAAGCAGAAAGGGTGTAACATGGTGCTATGTTCAACTCTATACAAAGTTTTTGAATTGAAAGTGGCAAGAAAATCAGCCGTGTGTATTATGATTTGTTCTTACTTATTCATCTTGTGACCTTGTAACGCATGACTACATCACAAAGGTTATAAATTGTAACACAACAAATCCTCCCTGTGTTTTGACATTTATTGTTTGGATACCACCATGTTTTAAGTTACTGTACAATTTAGTCTACTGTACTTTATTCAAATATCTATAAACTAAATGTATAGGTCCATGCTTTAATATCAAATTAAATTTCTTTGTAGTTTTTAAACTAGTGATTTGATTTGCCTACATATATACTAATATTTAATGACAAACGATTCCTACAAAATGAAACTAATCACTATCTAGTAAGTGTATCCTTTGCACTGATTGCAGATAAAACATTTAGAATATAAAATGTGCATATACTGAAAATTTAGTAAAAACACAAATTTAGAATATCCGAGATTTTACCCTTGTGGGTGACTCTTATCTTTATATAACTGCAGCATTATCATATCCATTTTTACTAGATAAATAATACCAATACCACACAGCTGTAATAATGCCTATAAGATAATAGTTTGTGAAGGTCAATACTATAAATAATCATTTTATTGAACAACGCAGTTTATAAGTAATTCTTATACAAAATGTATAAGAATACACAAAATAACAACAAATATAAATGTATAAAAACTACTAGGTTTTGACTGCCCTTTGATGAGACATATAAATTATTTAAACTTAAAAATTTAGTGTAGTTGAGCTGAAAGAAATTGTATAGGTTGTATTAAAGTAGATTTATTATACTATACTTACAAAGAGTGGAACTGGTTCGTATTCACTCTCAAAAAGCAACTGGATAGCATACAGGGCGGCTTTTGCATTAAGTGTGTCAAATATAGTCTCTACGAGTAAGACATCTGAACCGCCATCTAGTAGTCCTTTTGCTTGCTCTGTGTATGCCTTGACTAGTTCATCAAAAGCTAATAAACAAACAAACATTACACAGTAATATATTAAAACTATTATACATTATCAAATTTCATATTATTTTCTGAATATAGTGTTCAAAACCTCACAATAACACTTTTTTCATTATTATTATTATTTTTATCATCAAATTTCCCAATTTCATTAGTTCAAAAATATTTTTAAAAAAACATCTTTCATAATTTGTTTGAATACTAAATATGGGTTTGATTTAATACCAGCTTTGCATAAAAATTGTTAATAAAATCACATTTGCTGGTCAAAAATCTGTGCTAAATGGCCTAGTAAAAAATTACCACCAGATTCTAGAATAATAAATATGCTGTAAATTGCTTATAATGCTTTACATAATAAAGTGCAGTGGACTTTTATCTCCCCTAAAACTCTGTTTACACTATAAAACTTTATGTGACCAAAAAAAACGTGATGTGCCCATATACGGACATGATGATGACTACCATATTTGGGCACATCACTACCATATTTGGGCACATCATACTTTTTTTGTCAAACTAGTTTGATAGTGTAGACAGAACTTAAAGCCACCCCTTAGTGTAGAACTACCACTAAATGGGCTTAGTTGAATTTGGACCAGTACACCAGGATAACCTCAATTCAAGTCTTCTTTATCGAGAGACTCGTCGAGGAAAGACTTGAACCTCGAATATTGACATGGTGTGCGGAGCGCCCATGCTTTCACAACTCGACTCGACAAAATAAAGGTTTATCAGCATTTAATGTTAGCTAGAAATATAGTAAGTCTAAAGCCTACACTATCAAACTTTATGTGACAAACAAATGTGATGCAGCCAAATATGGTAGTTACATGCCCAAATATAGTAGTGATATGACATCATCATGTCCATATATGGACTAGAATCCAATAAATAAACATACTTATGTTTCTATACTCTGGTTGTTCAACAGATGGTGAGATGGATAGTGTACGATTAGTCGGTCCCAAAGCCCCTGCAACATAGCGTGGGACACCTGTTTCTTTAGTCACTTCCTCTGCAGCCTTTTTAGCTATTTGTGCTGATTCTTTATTTAATCGGTAAACCTGTGAGTGAAATAATATAATAAAACAAAATCTTTAAAAACAGTTCCCTCATTCTAGATGTTTTAGTTCTAGTTGCCCCATGCGTAGCAGATGAGATACAGTAGTTGTACGAGCATCATGATATATGATACACAGGCATAAGCCATATCTCCCAGTGGTGCCTATCTCCAGATGTACAGTTCTAGTCTTAGTTGTCCCATGACCTAGAGGATCGTAGGGGCGTAGCAGATGAGACACAGTGGACTAAGTCCTTCCATAGGGGAATTAGTAGTTGTACGAGCATCATGATACGATACACATGCATAAACCATATCTCCAAGTGGTGCCTATCTCCTCTCCAGGCTGGCAGGGTTTTGCTGGGTAGACATGTAGGCCTATACTCAAATAAAATAAATAACTTACAATGTGTTCTAGTCCATAGTCAGCTTGTGCCACACTGGTTCCACTAAATGTATTTGTTTCAACAAAGTCGGAACCTGCTAGTAGGTAATCCTGAAATATGATAAAATGAAAATAGACTTACAAGACATTAGCTGTCGATACTAAGGATACCCCCACTACAAGTGAGGAGAAGAACCTACACAAACTGTAGAAGTTGTTGCTGCTGACACAGGTTAGAGTTCTTGACAAAATCAGACATACAGTAGGCAATATATCATGATTTCCAATGTTTTTTTAGACCTTTTATATCAAAAGATAGTCTAGATATTGTAATTTGTAGTATTTACGTTGTTGGGTTGACCAATTACCATACATGTATTTTAAATAGCACACTGTTACAATTTGGTCTTTCCTTGCCTTTCATATATATATATATTTTTTTAATTTTAAAAAGGAAAGAAATTGTTATCCGTACACAAAATTGTCAAAACCATTTTTCCGGATGTCAAAGCACTATGCACAAATTAGTTTTATTTTTTTTAAATGTTGCATTAATAAAATTAACAAATGCCACATTATGGAATCAACAAAATCAAATAATTTATTATATTATTTTTTTAACAAACTGGTTGCATCTACGCTTAGTCGTAGATAAAATCTCCAGACTACAGTATATACATGGCGTTAGATAAAAGACTAATGTTGTGTAGCGTTAGACTATGGTTCGAAACTCATACATATCTTCTTTTTTTTTAGGCGTAGGTATAGCATGGGGATTACATCTACGACTAGACACTGCATTTTTTAATGTTCAATCATACCTTATGTATCTTTAAGATAGCATCTGCTTGTGTAAGAGACAACAGGTCATTGTTACCCTTCAATGATTTGGGATGATTTTTAAACTCCTCACCACGGAACTCATTTTCATCAAATTTTAATGCCTGAATCATCGTACCCATTCCACCATCGAAGATCATAATCCGCTCCTGCAGTGTCTTGGCAATCTCAATTTCGACCCCCATTTTAATATATATTTATTCTCAACGACTCTAGAAGAGAGACAAGTAGGTATAGTACTGATATTATAAAATAAAGGATCCTTAATATGAGTGGAATATATTCATTTGTTTAAAGACTAGTGTAGTAGTATTTTTCATATTTTTGCTGTATGTGTGCATCATGGTTGTCATAAGGTATGACGCACATCAGACAAAATAACACACCTCTCCCAGGGGGTTGTAGTGTGTCATACAATTTACAAGTGCATTCTCTAGGCTACTGAAGACAGACGACAGAGACACAGATGACAGAGACACATATTACAATTGACATCGTCCTATTTCATAAGGCTATATAGCAATATATTAATATTAATTACATGACAACATATTATTGGTGTAACTTACTACATTTAGAACTTACCCTGTTTTGAAGAATTGCTGAATTATTAGAGACTTGCCTTTGTGTTTTCACCAGATATAAATCTTAATTAACTGAAATTTAAAAAAATTGGACGATGAATGGGGCACTTGTAAATAAAAGATTGTTTTCTTTTTATAACCAGTGTAGGCCTAGGCTAGGCCCTAGTTAGTTTGTGGTAGCATGTAGTAATAGAACTGGCTAAGCCAAGCATAGGCCTAGTTAATCCCTAGCCGGTCAAGCAGCTAGCCCTTGTGGTATACCGGGCGGGTGTAAGCTGCATGAACTAGCCTAGCCTACCTCTCCTCCCTGACTAGCCTAGGCCTAGCATATATTTAATTATGGTTGTCAAATCTTCATTAAATTACAGTACAAACTCACCTGGACAGTTCATGTTTCTGTGAGTTCACCATACAAAAATATTTAGGCCCACAGAAGCTTCTATGTCTAGCCTAGCACCTCTTGAACTTCTTATCAAAAATCGTGTGTTGATGCACGGAAAAAAGAAACACGTATGAAAAGCATGGATGAAATCGGCGGTATAAACAATAAACCAAATTGGTAGGTCAAGGTCAAAGCATGATCTAATTTATAAACCACTGCTGAACGGCTGTACGTACATATAAAAGAGGTATTATTTGGTGTTCATAAATGCACCACACAAGAAATTATGAATTTTACAGATTAACGTCTGGAAAGACATATACAGGAGGTATTATTTGGAGTACGTAAATACTGTATACCATTTATGGAGCTTAGCATAAATGTCAACAACTTATTTTCCACTTTATAGTAACAAAACAAATAGACATAAACGTCATAAATTTTCATTCTTACCTAGCGCTATTACACTACACAACAATGAGTTTCAAAGATAGGTCATTAATTAGGTATGTTGTTTTTATATTGCTTGATCAGTTGTTGTTGTTAGTTCCATGTTGATATTATGTGAGTGTGTATTGTTTTGTTTGTGTTTTTCTGCCAAGAAAACAATTATCATTGTACTATGTATGAATGACTTAATAAATCCAATCTGAATCTAGTAGTATCATTCTAAAAAAGAACTAGACATGAAACTCGTCACTTTGACGAGTTAGTTATCCGCACAACGACAAACGCCACGTGCACGTCATACGTTGGAATATTGCACACAGATAAAGATTATGGCATTATGACAAGAACTGAAGAATATGATATGCTGTTAGTGCTGAATTCTGTCAATTTGTGTCATATAGTATATACATGCAAACAGTATAATCTGTATACATATTACATACAGTGTAGAATAGGTGAAATTACGGGACCCGCCATTTATTCCAATTTTTAACATGGCGACGGTATCAAAATGAAACACTTAAATAGCAATTTCTGGAGGAAATTATCTCAGGAACAACATATTAACGTGTAGAAGAAATTTGAATACGTAAAATATAGATGCGCACCCTTTTAAATGTGATGAACTATTACGCAAAATATGAAAATACGACTTTTTTTATTCAACTGGCCATATGATGACGTCACAACATCCGATTGGCAAAATGTTTACATGAATTCGTATCTACAATCCAATAGCTTCCAGAAAACGTTTTAATCGTGATTATCACATTTTATTCTTACGAGCTATTACAGATTAAAATTTACTGTAAAGATGAAATTAATGACCCACGTAATTAAAATTTTTAGGCATGATGACGTCATAAAAATTAAAATATTTTTATCTCATGCTAAAGAAAGTTGATTGACCTACACAATATATAAATTTAGGAGAAAAAGGAATACAGATAAGCGTGATGCGCTCCATTGAATGTGATGAGCAATAACGAAAGAGACAAAAATCCTATATTTTACATTCGTGTGGCCATACGATGACGTCACAATGTTTTTTTAGCCCTATCGATGCATGATCCGATATCTACAACTCATCAACTTCTAGATTTTGTAATAAAAATAAACGGTTCACGGTTTACTTTAGAAACTATGACTGTTTAAAAAAAGACATAATTTTGACAATTTTTTAAGCTTTTTCATAAAAAACGCGCACGAATTGTCTTATTCAACGTGTTCGTATGGCGTTATTTAAACTGGAAAAGGTCTAAATTGTTTTCAAAATTACTAGGAAAGACTTGAAAAATATAATTCAAGAGAAAAAAATATGTTTTTAACGCTACGTGCGCACCGCGTGCGTAAAAAATTGCGCGCCCGTGGGAATTTTTGACATGCTCAAAATGACAAGAAACGCATAAAAAGTTGATTAGAAATTAATTTTGCGCATTTTGAAATTTTAAATGCGCGTGCGCGCGTAACTTCTTGTGAAACATGCCATTTTTAATCCGTAGAAAGTTTGCCCCTGATATGACTTAAATTTTGTCAAAGTGTCAATACTAAATGACTTTTGGTTTTTAATCTATAATCAATCATTGAAATTCATAAAATTGCGCGTAAGTCACGTTGCGCAACTATGACGTCATTCAAAAATAGGAGGTGCACAACTTCACGTAAATGCCCATATGTTGTCAAAGTTATGAAATGTTATGTTTACACATTTTAGAGAAACGCGACTCACAAAAAGGAAGGAAGGATCCAAGAATAATACAGAAAAAAAATATTGATCCCATACAGTAACAAGGAGTTATCCGCTCTACCAAGCGGATAACTAAAAAATCAAATATGACTAGAATACATGTCAGCTGTTGCGTCTTTAATTCTTTAATTGGTTGCCATATTACATTCATGGATATTTGTCACTATTCATTTTATTACACTAATAATGTAATGTTTACTATGTAAAAGTCTGAACAGTTTAATGATTTCTGCATGATCATATAAATGTATCTGCTGCCACCTATAGTTTAGAAAGACTGTAAATTACAACACAGAAATCTGTGGAGGAAATAATTGACGGTTTAATGAATGTTCTATTATTTATCTGGGTTTACGCAACGGCTTATCAAAGTACAGACTAAATTCTAAGTTTTTATTTTTTTTTCACGACTTATTATGTCTATGCAAAATCAATCGGACGTCACCAGCTACACATTTTAAATGAAATTATTATATTATTTTAAGTTACAATAATCTATTAGTTTAAAAAAAATATCAAAACATTTTTATAACAAAAGAATAAAACAATATTACAGACAATAAATGAAAAAATAATAGTATTCTTATGTTATATTATAATCATAAATATGACAAATAAATATTAGCAATAAGTAGAATAAATCATAAACGATAATTGTACAGGATATGAATTATTGATTTGTTATGAAAATCCATGGTTGTATGAAATTGAGCAACCGTCGACTTCCAGTCCATTAAAAACTCCAAAAAGCAAAGGTAAAAATGCGATTGCCAAAACTATACAGCTAGATCGTTAAATAAATATTCAAGCATACACGATAATATATTTGCTACAATTACAACATTATGGTTAACTATTGATCAACCTGACCTGACCCGACATGACCTTAATACACCTCATTCATTCTTCATTCTATATCAAACAATTACATCAGTTATTATACAACAAATATTTCATCTTTGAAATTAATTTAAAAATAAGACAAACCTCAAGTCTTAATTGGCGTTAATTACATTAATCATTTTAATTCGAAAGTCATCAGTTTTGTGCGCCCTTGGTTTAAAACCGCAGAGCTTGGTACGATCCCCTTCCAATCTGCTCCATGGAGTAATATTATGACTGTAATATAATACCGAAGTAACTTCTTGTAAAGTTTTTTTTATAGTGTAAGTTTATACACGTTTTATACATGTATTATTTAAAACAATGCACATTGGACGCTGTACACATACACACAAAAACAGACCCTGACATATTGAATTTTCGATAAAATCCATAGATTATAATTCCATCAAGGTTCCGTTTTGAAGCTTTTTTGTCTGGATTGGTTACTTCAAATCGTGCGTATGTGTATGCAACAATATGTTGAACTGAACGGTTTCCAGTTAAGTTCCTGCACTATAATAGTTCAATTTACATCACACTACATCATACAAAGACTTTGGCCAGAGCGTCAGCACCCCCACTTGCAATGTAGGGTTTGCTAGGGTGAAAGGCTACCGAGTATATCGCTTCATCAAACTTCTTTCGATGTGACGTTATCTCTTGGACACACGTTTTACTTTCTAGGTTCCACAGTCTAATCGAGCAATCATGGCCTGGAAGCAAAGACAATAATATCAATTATTAATATAGAATCATGGCCTGGAAGCAAAGACAATAATATCAATTATTAATATAGAATCATGGCCTGGAAGCAAAGACAATAATATCAATTATTAATATAGAAAACAACTGGGGAATTTTTTTTATTATGCACAAAGGACCAATGACGTCATATCCCATCCAAAGGACGAGGCAATGAGAGTAAAGAATCTTGTCAAATACGACAAGACAGAAAAAGATGGGTCCAAAGTATTGCAGTTAGTATATTGGTCTAAGGCTCTGTCTACACTACAAAAAAATGTGATGCGCCCAAACATGGACATGATGATGTGTATATCACAACCATATTTGAGCACATAGTTTGATAGTGTAGACAGAATTTAACACATTATTCAAGTACTCACTTCCAGATAGGAGATATAATCCATTTGGATCGATGGCCAGGCTAGTTACAGCATCCAAATGGGCCACCATACTGTGTTCCATTTTACCTAAAACATAAATATACAGTAAATATGCATGACAATTTACATTTTCTAGTTTATTTAGACCACTATAAAGCCAGTTTCTTATTCATATCACTGTCGCAGCCGAAGCTGAATTACTGTGTATTTACATTAAAATGTATAAAACGATAAAAGTATTTAAAAACGTTAACAATTATACATCTAGGAAACAAACAGAAAAAACAAAAACGATTAAAATTACAAATACAAAGATAAAACAGAATTTTAAAACATTTTATGTATGTTATTTGTGGTCATCTCTGACATAGAAAATGGTCTTCAAAATGGAGACATAAATGGTTTACCTGTATTATTATCAAAGAAGCGTATGTGTCTGTCCTCGTGTGCAGTAATGGTTATAGGTAGAGTTGGGTGGCTAATTGCACAATTAATCTGTGTGGTTCCATCAGTGTCGGACAATAACTTGCTATCTAGCGTTATCACTGGTTTCGCTGTCTCCAGGTCATAGATGACGGCATCTGAGGATTTGTAGCCCACGATAATTTGACACGGGTCACAGCGTACAAAATCAACAGTGGTTGGAACTCCATAGGCTAAAGAAAGACAGACAACGATAAAATATGATGATAAATTTGTACATAATTAACTTAAAAATATGATTATGGTGCAAAGATTCTAAATGCAAGAACATCCTGTATTTTATTATTACGATCCCATTCAGGGAACACCCCCATTCAGGGAACACCCCCATTCAGGGAACATCCCCATTCAGGGAACACCCCCATTCAGGGAACACCCCCATTCAGGGAACATCCCCATTCAGGGAACACCCCCATTCAGGGAACACCCCCATTCAGGGAACATCCCCATTCAGGGAACATCCCCATTCAGGGAACATCCCCATTCAGAGGACACCCCCATTCAGGGAACACCCCCATTCAGGGAACACTCTTGTGTGTATTTTCTTGTTTTTTCATTTTTACTGAGTCATACTTAACGATAATTGTACTAGGCCCAACCACTCACTTTTCAGTCATTACGGATTGGACCCCATTGGAAATAAGTTTACTTTTTTGTCGACTTAATGGGTTATCCAGGTATTCTTTTTATACATTGTATATTTTAACTTTTATGTATGAATATCAAATAAAATCAATCAATCAATCAATCAATCACTCCCATTCAGGGAACACTCCCATTCAGGGAACACTCCCATTCAGGGAACACTCCCATTCAGGGAACATCCCCATTCAGGGGAACACCCCCATTCAGGGAACACCCCCATTCAGGGAACATCCCCATTCAGGGAACACCCCCATTCAGGGAACACCCCCATTCAGGGAACATCCCCATTCAGGGAACACTCCCATTCAGGGAACACCCCCATTCAGGGAACATCCCCATTCAGAGGACACCCCCATTCAGGGAACATCCCCATTCAGGGAACATCCCCATTCAGAGGACACCCCCATTCAGGGAACACCCCCATTCAGGGAACACTCCCATTCAGGGAACATCCCCATTCAGGGGAACACCCCCATTCAGGGAACACTCCCATTCAGGGAACACCCCCATTCAGGGAACACTCCCATTCAGGGAACATCCCCATTCAGGGAACACTGCCATTCAGGGAACATCCCCATTCAGGGAACACCCCCATTCAGGGAACACCCCTATTCAGGGAAAACCCCCATTCAAGGAACATCCCTATTCAGGTAACATCCCTATTCAGGGAACACCCCCATTCAGGGGAACACCCCCATTCAGGGGAACACCCCCATTCAGGGGAACACCCCCATTCAGGGGAACACCCCCATTCAGGGGAACACCCCCATTCAGGGGAACACCCCCATTCAGGGGACACCCCATTAATTGAACAACCCCATTAATTGAACAACCCCATTAATTAAACACCCCCATTCAGAGGACACCCCCATTCAGGGAACATCCCCGATTCAGGAGACATCCCCGATTCAGGGAACACTTTGTTGGGAACAGGGAGAAATATATGTTTTAATACTACAGCCAATCCCTATTTAGGGGACATCTTATTAAGGATACAAGTTGTTATGTGTGTCCCTTAAATAGAGGTTCTACTGTTTTGTTATTAATGACATACGAATGATAGATAAACCATTACATCTTACATTTTTCTCCAATGTACTTATTTAGAAGTGGAGACTTTTGTTGAGGGTTCCATAACCTTACAGTACCATCAGCCGAGGCCGATACAAGGTGGTTTTTGGTGGCGTCGAATGCGATATCCCACACTGCATTGGTGTGGCCAATCAATGGTTCTTTCAATATACTGCAATCTGGGAAATAAAGATAATAACAATAATATAATAATAATAAAAATTTGTAAATCCATAAACGCAATTTAGGTAAACAACAATTTTTTTAATTCATAAATGTAATTTCGGCAGATTAATTTTTCGTATACATTTACCGAAATTGTACATACCATAGGAATCATATGGATCCATATTTATATCTGGCATACCCCAACAACAAATGGTAGAATCCATACTACCGCTGAAACACTTGGACCCGTCTGCACTGATAGATAGACAGAGTACAGCCGCCCTATAATGATAATTTATATGACAGTTACACATACACGATTTCCTTAATGAAATTCAATTTTTATTTTCACATACTACTACTACAACCATGTACATTTGTGAGGGAGTGTAGCGCAATGTGTTGGACGTTCGACTACTGATTGTGAGATCGAGGTTCGAACCCAACTCTCGCCGCATTGCTTGGCAAAATACTTTACTTACGTTTGCCTCTCTCCACCCAGGTGTATAAATGGGTACCCGGTTAGATCAAGACACAACTTTGCGCTGATTACTAGCTTCATTATGGGAGTATGTTTCCATACGTGTTTGATCCAAAAAAATTACTGGGGTAATAATGTTCAGCACATTGAGAGCTTGCTTATATGCGCTATATAAGAATGAATTATTATTATTTACATGGAGGATGCATATTTTTCTAGTATTTAGGTAAGAAGCACCCTTGAAAAATAATAAATATTGGCAATAAAAATAAAAGCAATGAATAAATAAATAAATAAGCCAGTATACAAAATGATTCAATATATTAAACCTCAAACACTTTGTTTTATTTAGTGAGTGCTTATATAATTATTAGTAACAGGGGATCATTTTTACACAAAACAATATGTATTAAAAGTTTTTCCAGTTAAACTGTAAAACATGTCTACTTACGAATGACCTCGGAAGGTGTAGATTGGTTCTACATCCAACGATGCAGTTCTGGAAGAAAAAAAGAACAAATAAAATGGTGATTATTGGAAGTAAAGTATTAGTATTTTACTTTTTTTCTCTATGCAAAGAAACATTTTAAGAACAAAGTATTAACTTGGCGAGTGGAGTTGTAGCTTGGTGGAGAAGATGCTTGCCTATCAATTCCAGAGTTCAAATCCCATCTTGTGTCATTGTTTTATATACTAACAATAAAACAAATACTACTGTTACCTAAATATTGGCACAAAATAAATAACTAAATAAAACAGATATCAAAATTCCACATTATTTACTTTTTGGCTGGCACTGTTTTGTCTAGATTCCATAATTTGAGTGAATGGTCCTCTGATCCGGTGATAAGTACCGGTTCTATGGGGTGGAAGGCCAGTGTACGAACGGCATCAAAGTGATTTCGTAATGTATACTTGGGGTTCCATGTTTTTCTGAATGTGTCTTTAGTGGCAGCGGCATTCACCTAAAATTAAAATGAATTAGGTTTATCTATGAATACTTAGAATAGATATTTTTTATAAACACTTAGTAAATAGAAGCAGAAAACACTTACATCATAACTGGAAAGGGCGTCCGCCTCATTTGAAACTGTTAATTTGGCAAGATCTCCTAACCCGAGCGCCGTCTCTATTGCCTCATCTTCACCGATGCCTACCATTGGTCTACGCCCTGCTGGAAACGCCCCTTGAGCTGTCAATCACAATTAAGAGCATACAATCAATTGTATCAATCATCAATTTAGCATACATATACCATACAGAATAAAAAGGATTTTGATGTTTGAAACTTGGATTGAAGTTTGTTTACCTGCAGATTCAGGGATATCAACTTCCTGTTGTATTGGTTTTCCTCGAGGGGGAGGGGGAATTCCTTCATCACGACCCAGATTTTCCAACATCGCCTGTAACGCTGAACGTTTAGGACCTGTAAGACATTAAAACCTATTTGCAAGTCAACTGTGAAGTACTAAATGACTATTTGCAAGGCAAGAATATTGCAGAGTGCATATATCTAATATATACATTTCTAGTTTCAAGGCAATATTTTCTCTAAAGCTAAATGTTCATTATTACGGTTAATTTTCCGTTAATCCATACCACGGTTTAATGCGACTCAATTGTGTGTTGCATTTTGGATTTGAGGGTAATTAAACTTGTCATTTTTATGCCTCGAATTACAAATGTTAAGCTTTTTATGTAAAGCCGCAGGACAGAATTTACATTCATTACAAAAGAAAAATGCTTAACAGAATGGATGTCGAATTTAACGCACATTAAGCAATAAAGCAGAAAAAAATATTCATTGTGGAGCATAAGCCTGTTTGAAATATGGCCGACAAACACATTGTCGATAGAGGGCGGGCTTTGTTGTTGGCAGAGTTGGTATGGCATGGATTACTAAATGATAGAATTGGACAACAATTGCACATCAATTTAATGTCAAATGTGAACTTTCTAATATTTTGGGATTTAAAATTTAAGAAGAGCTAAATATAATTGCAAAATAAAATGTAAATGTAAAAAAAATGTTCACAGACACTGTACTGATTGTGTGGCATGAAATCAATTGAGAAAAAAATGAAATTGTGCTATACATAAAGTGTGTACAATTCTAAAAAAAAGATGAAAGCACTCAGAAGTGAAGTACTTGGCTAAATATTGCCACAGAGGGGTAAATATAAAAAGAAAGGGGTTATTTTTCTGAAATTTTTATAAATTACACAGGATGGCATTATAGGAATATCTTTGGGTAATACTATGGATGTTAAAAAATGCCTAAATATTTTTGTCAGTAGGAAGAGTAATTAATAAATAATATTTTATACAAAAGTTAATTAAGCAATGATTAATATTTTTATTCATTTAAAATTAATTATTTTTTACTGCATATATTTTCAAAATTAATAAAGCAATTATTAATATTATTTACTAGAATACTATATTTAAATTCCAATAAAAATGTATTATTTAATAGTATTTTGAGAAAGGATATATGTATATAAAGTTAGTTTAATTCAATATTTTATATTGAATTTTGTAAAACATTAATATATTTAATATACTAATATAACTATTGTGATAATAGGCATGTATACTGTATCTAAAAGTTTTTTTTTTTTTTTATTGTATGTACAGTATATGTATATTCATTTTGTATAATATCAATAGTTAAACAAATGTTCTACAAACAATAAAAGCATATGATTGTTAAATAAACAATTCATTCCAGCATTTCTCATAGTAGGCAAAAATATGCAATATAAAAGCACTTAATATATTTGTAAATTAATATTATAATCAAATTGCATATAGATGATTATCATCATTAAACAATAACATATAGTGCTCGCAAATCGTGGTGCAAAACGCAATCCAAGCTACATAAAAAAGATAAAACCACAGCAGACGTGATCCCTAGTAATAACATGTACAGCTATGATGTCTAACAATTATTTAGTCCCTGTAAATGTTAGGTCAACAACTCTACGAAATTTCCCAGACCACAAGTAGTAATGTTACAAAGCTTAATTAAAATATCAGTTAGCGTATCACAGATGAAGGCAGAACATTAATTTGCCCGAGTTAAAGTAAGAACGCAGCTTGGACTGAAAAGAAACACTTTACACCACCAGAAGCCATACCACATTGTGTAGAGTTGATGTTCAAAATTAAGGCTTACATCCTGGGTGATGGAACGTTTCTCCTTCATTCATTTATTATTAAAGAGGATCTAACTATTATGCTCTATGAATCGCCACAAAAGACTACAACCACAGACAAATATTTCCTCCATGCTACAACTATGGGTATTCATTCCATATGTACTCCACTAACTGATCAACATCTACCTCCCATAAACACTTGCATATTCCTGTATTTTACTCTCCCAATACCGGACACCTTTGGGCTGGCCAAATAAGTCTGGTGTGTTTATAATGGGAAAAAGCAATTGAGGACCTTTTGGTCCTCAAGGAAAGTCTGGTATTGGGAGAGTTTCTGGTTTTCAGAGAGTCTGGTATTAGGATAGTTGACTGTATTACATTTAAAAGCATAAAACAACTCCTTAGTATTTAATTTCATACACTATGGAATTAATCTATTGAGAATAAAAGTTGATCACTCGATTTAGTAGAAAACCCTAAAAAATTGTTTTCATTAAAACTTGGTACATCATGGTGTAGTAGCTAGTTGATGCAACTGAAACATGCAAACGAAAATGCTAAATATACAAAAAATGTGAACAAATGAAAATAAAATAAGGCATGCAAATGATGAAAGACGTCATGTTGGATTGAAGCAGGCAGGAATGAACAGTATGTCAAGTTACAAATCAAAGGCATTCGATACTTTTAAAAAAATCAGGGGGTTCTAAAATTTTTTTTGATTTTACTTTTGAGAGGAGAGTGAAAGGATATCTAGAGGCCAAAGTCAATCCGTGGGATAGGCCTAGGATATTCTGGATTTTTTATTTAAACGCATCTGAAAACTGCGGCGTTTATTTTAACTGCCTATGGAATATTAAAATATCATGTACTTCGTCGTGTATCCCTTGGGGATTACCGATAAATTTATAATATTGTTTATATTAGGTAGCGATGATAAGTCGTTTGTAATTAGCCAGTAATTGTAATTATACCCTATACAATCAGATAATATAAACAGAATGTAGTATTCTTTTGTAGCAATAGCGGTCGTAATACAAGATAATTTTACTGTACTAATAAATAAAATTTGATTATAATAATAGCTATTTTTAAAATTACAATTATTGATACTCTTGAAATTCAAGTTTTAAAAAAAATGTTAAAAAATAAATTGAATTTTTTTAATAGCAAATTATTTAAATTTATAAATAAAAAGCTTTGTTAGCAGTAAGAATAATATAGAGCGTAAAAAATTAATAAAAGCACAGCGCCTTAGCCGTGTGTAATGAATGCGTATAGTGCAAAATGAACAAGCGTTAAAGCGATGTTAAACGAGGTGCAATCATGCAACCCATGCTGATGAACAGCGCCCTCAACTTACGAACGACAGGCTTCTTGCCTTTCCGTGCCTTTTTATAGTCTTCTTTTAGCTTACTGATCATTCCCTCATCAACCCCCCAGTCCTCACTCGTAGGAGAGAGGTCCAATTTCGTGTCTGCAAGCAGAACAGATATGGGTTAGGCTAAAAGGCCACCAAGATGGTGTTTTTTCTTTTTTTTTTCCTTTGCGTGGACCCAAATATTAGGTTAGTATACAGTACAGGCAAATAAAACATTCCACAGCATGCAAAATGAGTTTATATTGGCAAGAACTGATAAAAAAAAATTATTATTTACTGGAAATAAAAATATGTTAATTTAAATATTCCTGACATTTTAAATAATTCTATATTAACAATATGTATACCTATCAATCATATAAAACCCTACAAAAGTTAGAGGTAATTAAATTAAAATTATATAGTTAATTGGAAATATATAAAAACTCTTAAAGAGACACCTTCAGGACCCAAAAGTTGCTCCGGACCCAAAAGTTGCTCCGGACCCAACAGTATCCATTTAATAGAGGTTTGTAGGGTTAAAAAAACATTTGTCCCCTTAAAGAGTTCAGATGTCAAATTACAATACAAAATATCATGAAGATGTACAGTTGATGTCAATATCAAACCAGCAAAAATATGTCTTAGATTTAAGGATGTGTTTTTTATGGGTAATATTTGGCAAACAAATTTAAAAAGGAAGTGTGAATTAGAAGTGTTTTCTATACAAATGAGGCACTCAATTACATTGACACCTTCTATGTCTGGCTTGTATCTGACAAAAGATAACCAATTATATTCCTACAGAACAGACTAACTTAAACGAACATCTACTTTATTGATGCTAACAAGATTTGGCGTACTACTACAGATGCTAAGAAGACTTGACTCATTTTATTACGGTATACTAGCTGGGACATTTTCGATAGCTCCAAAAACGCTACAGTATATTATTACTACACCACTATTTTGGCCTAATGCTTTGTCATGAGTTTGAGTCATTGCTATCAATCAATACAGTAGAACCCCTCCATTGGGGTACCCCTCCTTTGGGACACCCCTATTCAGGGCACACCCTATTATTACGGGGACCGAAGGACAGGTGTTCGACTGTATGTGATTCGTAACTAAAGCTTTGTTTACACTATCAAACTTTATGCGAGAAGAAAATGTGATGTGCCCATTATATAGACATGATGATGTCATATTACTACCATATTTGGACACACTTTTTTTTGTCAAACTAGCTTGATAGTGTAGACAGAGCTTAAAGCATCGTGCAATCTGATTGGTGCTGTATATACAGTGGCATACAGTATGGTGCATTCCCCTTTCCCAGGAAAATCTTGTCTAAGTTTCAAACATGTATGATGGGAATATCGTTTCAATTTAAGTGCATGGGGCCACCAAAGCATTTGACCTGCCACAGTTTCTACATAGATGCTCTGGGACCTTTAAATAAATCCTCTCCTATTATTGAGTGATTTTCTACTCTAAATTTTCTACGCTTTTAAAAAGATATAAAAATTAGTTTCTTAAATACTGTTTTTTGTTAGTCAAAGTTAAACAATCTTTTATCAAATACTTTTCTACGGACTGTAGGAAATACTGATATACAGATAACATGTCAAGATGCTAGAAAAATAGAAAATGAAGGGATAAAGGAGGGAGGGCAAGCAGAAGATTGAACACCCAACACAGACATTACGTCAATTGGTCATACAATTACACGACTGTCAATGAGGACGCTACTGTAGCTCTTACACGACGACCACGGTGTTAGTTTGTTTGTTAATTTACTACCTAGCCATTCAGTACCGTCGCCAGTGGTGCGTGCTTCTCCAGCTCCCTCGCCGCCCTCTGCCACAAGGAAGTCAAACTCTGCCAGGGCCTCTTCCGTGTCTGGATCTGCGACAACATCTTCCACCATGCTTTCGTTTCCAAGAATAGGCTGCAAAAAAAAAAGGGGAGAAAAATATATACAATCTGATTTTTTAACATACCAAGATAGGACTGTGGTGATAACAATCACACTTTATTAAATAAATATTTATGGATATCTTTTGATATTTAAATTTTAAAAGTGTTTTTGAGCCATAGTAGTTCAATAATCAGTGCATATATAAAGAAAGTTAAGCAAATTTTTTTTCACTTTGGCAGATAATTCAATTGTTTTTTTCTCATGATTTAGATTAGAATCGTCTTTTTTTGTCTTTAAACAATTTATATGACAAATATAAACAAACAAATAACAAATTCAAATTTAATTCTACTAAAACTTCTGAACAATTATTGAGACAAAAGGTACTTATGTTCGGAAGAAAAATTCAACAATGAATTTTTCCAGTAAGACTAAGAGTCTAATGTAGAGAATGATATATTTCCATCTAAAAATAAATATACAAATTAAGTTCCAAATAATTTATATATATAGTTTTTATTACTACTAGGAGTATAAAAGCACAGTCAACTTTTGAAGACAACACAGAGGTACTTTAGCCAGCTCTTATCAAAATACTGAAAATTGAATTAGAGTTAGTTCCTGTAACAGGGGTGAAACCTGTGCCTATCAGGGGTGTACAGAAGGGCCTGATCAACTTTCATTAGCTTACAGACAGGATTAAATGTTTAATGTATCATTTTCATCATGCTTTTTTTAACCCAACAATAACAAAATATCACTATTTAACATTGATTTAATGCAACAAAATAAACAAAAATGTGATTTCTTTATCAAAATAAAAAGTATATTTTATAGAATTTTACTGCATTATTTAATATTTAGTATTAACATCCATAACGGAACATTAAATAGATTAATGTAAAATATTATTTGGACTACTCAGTACCAATTCTGTATTTTATAATAATGAATACTATTAAATATTTCTACTTTAAATTATATTTTTTTTTAAACCCATCAAATTAACAATTTAGATTAACATGCTGATTTTATAAATAAAATAAATTTAACATGATTTAATAATAATAATAATTAATAATACGTCGATCTTTATATAGAGCTTAATGCACAAAGCCTCTAAGCTCTTCACATTATTACCCCTGGTAATGTTTTGGATCAAACACGTCTGGGAACAACAGCCTCCCATAATGTTGCAGCCGTAATCAGCACCGTTGTGTTTTGACAAAAGCAACTAATTGCTAACATATTTAATTATATCACCATAATGTAGATGACATAAACTGAAAATAGTTACTTATATACTACCCAATAACTTACCTTATATTTTTGCTCTAGTAACATTTCTCTAAACACTCTTTGTACAGTTTCTTACAAAATAAACAATCATCACCCACTGTTTTTAAAGGTACAAGTACAACAAGTCCAGAAAAAATCAAGTGAAAAACTAAAGTTTGAAACTAGGTACTGTACTAATGGTTTCTAATTATAAAACAAATGCGCGTCATTTCCACTCGTTCCTGATAAGAAAGTGTAAGATCGGCACTTGTCAGGGCCATCTCGTTTCGCTTAAGGTCCCTGTTAAATGTTTGGCTGCCTCCTCAAACTTATCTAAGGAACAATCTAGTTTCTAAGTTTTGCTGTCAAAGGAAGTGGATTAAAGTGACCAAAAGCAGTTAATAATGCTACACATTATAATCACAATGTTTTTGTGAATGAATATTGATTGTTCTTTTTAAAAAAAAATTGTAAATTGTGAACGAATACAGTATGTTAGTCATTAGCCTACTTTTTGTATTGCACTGTAATGTTACGCATTAACCTAAGGTACAGTCCAAGCCTATTCACTGCTAGGACTAGAGCTTAATCTAGAGTTTTGACTTAATATTAGTAAAAAGATAAATATTTTGGCACAAATGGCGTTTCATACGTATAATACTTGAATTTGTAACTTGTTTTGTAGTTATCAGACAAAAAAGCCGACTGATGGCCTAACACAAAAAAGACAATAACTACAGACTTGGGCAAGGTCTATACCATGAGCAATGATCGTTGGAATGGCACTATACAAATCAAAAAGATTATTTATTATTATTAAAGGAACAAACATACAAACGCACTCTCTTGTAATATGTATATTATGTAAACAATTATTTTTAACAAAAATTAAATTACCTTTTTCCTTTTGATTATAGTTGCCATATTCTTGTTCATACTATCATCAGCCTCGTCATCTGCTGTACCGCCATCTTCTAGGTCACCATTTTCGGTTTCTTCAACGTTTTCACTTCCAAGTAATTCAAACGACGAAAGAACATTATCTAATACACCCTCGGGTAACTGATTAGGTATTCTTTTATCTTGCCTAATTAACATAATATAAACAAATCTGTCAACAACCACTGGATTCTATTAATTGTATTCATTTATTTGTTTTATAAATATGATCAAATAAGCGTGAGTCTTAAGCCTAATTTTAAACATTCAGACTGAAGCCGGAATCTGGTAGCAAGAAAATTGTAATTAGTTATCCGCTTGGTATACCAAGCGGATAACTCCTTGTAATTGTATGAGATCAATATTTTTTTTCTGTATTATTCTTCTTTCCTTCCTTCCTTTTTGTGAGTCGTGTTCCTCTAAAATGTGTAAACATAACATTTCATAACTTTGACAACATATGGGCATTTACGTGAAGTTGTGCACCTCCTATTTTTGAATGACGTCATAGTTGCGCAACGTGACTTATGCGCAATTTTATGAATTTCAATGATTGATCATAGATTAAAAACCAAAAGTCATTTAGTATTGACACTTTGACAAAATTTAAGTCATATCAGGGGCAAACTTTCTACGGATTAAAAATGGCATGTTTCACAAGAAGTTACGCGCGCACGCGCATTCAAAATTTCAAAATGCGCAAAATTAATTTCTAATCAACTTTTTACGCGTTTCTTGTCATTTTGAGCATGTCAAAAATTCCCACGGGCGCGCAATTTTTTATGCGCGCGGTGCGCACATAGCGTTAAAAACATATTTTTTTCTCTTGAATTATATTTTTCAAGCCTTTCCCAGTGATTTTGAAAACAATTTAGACCTTTTCCAGTTTAAATAACGCCATACGAACACGTTGAATTAGACAATTCGTGCGCGTTTTTTATGAAAAAGCTTAAAAAATCGTCAAAATTATGTCTTTTTTTAAACAGTCATAGTTTCTAAAGTAAACCGTTAACCGTTTATTTTTATTACAAAATCTAGAAGTTGATGAGTTGTAGATATCGGATCATGCATCAATAAGGCTAAAAAAACATTGTGACGTCATCGTATGGCCACACGAATGTAAAATATAGGATTTTTGTCTCTTTCGTTATTGCTCATCACATTCAATGGAGCGCATCGCGCTTATCTGTATTCCTTTTTCTCCTACATTTATATATTGTGTAGGTCAATCAACTTTCTTTAGCATGAGATAAAAATATTTTAATTTTTATGACGTCATCATGCCTAAAAATTTTAATTACGTGGGTCATTAATTTCATCTTTACAGTAAATTTTAATCTGTAATAGCTCGTAAGAATAAAATGTGATAATCACGATTAAAACGTTTTCTGGAAGCTATTGGATTGTAGATACGAATTCATGTAAACATTTTGCCAATCGGATGTTGTGACGTCATCATATGGCCAGTTGAATAAAAAAAGTCGTATTTTGATATTTTGCGTAATAGTTCATCACATTTAAAAGGGTGCGCATCTATATTTTACGTATTCAAATTTCTTCTACACGTTAATATGTTGTTCCTGAGATAATTTCTTTCTGAAATTGCTATCTAAGTGTTTCATTTTGATACCGTCGCCATGTTAAAAATTGGAATAAATGGCGGGTCCCGTAATTTCACCTATTCTACACTGTATGTAATATGTATACAGCTTATACTGTTTGCATGTATATACTATATGACACAAAATTCAGCACTAACAGCATGTCATATTCTTCAGTTCTTGTCATAATGCCATAATCTTTATCTGTGTGCAATATTCCAACGTATGACGTGCACGTGGCGTTTGTCGTGGTGCGGATAACTAACTCGTCAAAGTGACGAGTTTCATGTCTAGTTTAACTTTAATTTAGATTCCGTACAAAACATGTTATAAATTAATATATTAAAAATGATGAAAAAGATGAATAAAACATCAAACCAAATATTAATCAATATACTAAAATTGTGTATATATTTTTCATCGCATCATCTTCCCTACTAAGTGATTAGTATCGTAATTAAACAGAATGAACGTGAGCTCAGGAATTAAAAGTAGTTTACCAATCCGTGCAAAATAAATTATTAATTTAAATTAAGGGAGAAACTGACAGCAACATAAAATTAAATGTAAACACAAGCAAGATACCAGTTTCTATACAAAAGGAAGTTCTGCTTGTATTTAATCTCATAATTAAACTAAATATGCATTTATTTTTGTGAGATTCACTCACCTTTTTATGCATTTATTTTGTAATAAATAATATTTTAGCAACTAATGGAGTCCGTACAAAATTGTGTTCTTGAAAAAATGTTTCAGTCTAAAGCGTTGTTCCACTAGAACGCAACGAAGTATCAACGGAGAGTGCTATATTGCGTAATCACAAGTGGGAACCGAAGACGCAACAGTGCTGCAAACATCGCTACGAGAAATCAAATCAGTTTGATTTCATGTAACAATGCAAGGCAAAAGAACACTGGAAAACATAGTACAGCGCGTACTCAAAAGTATGCGGGGTGAACCAGGTTAAAGTCTATGGCAACGTTGAAGTGCAACAATCAGGTTTGATTTTAAGCAGGCGGGGCAAACACAATTATTGAAAGGGCATTGCGTCTGCTACTCTGCGTTGCGTGCTAGTTGGAACCACGCTTAATACCCATTTCACACTGTCTATGGAACTGTGTGCTCCTCTGTGTGTGTAAAATTCAGAGTTTTGCTGGTGATGTGAAGAAAGGGTAATTACTGTAGCCCTAAACCAGTATGGAAGATTTTGCATCAAAACTTGGGTTAGCTTACATTTTTATTTACAGGTTATCAAAGGGGTGTCACGGTTACATTGAATAAGTTGCCAAAATATTAGAAGTACCAACAAGTACTTTCTGTTTTACACAAGTGAAATTTCACTGTTCAGCGTTAAAAATAGCTTTCATGATAAGATGGCACGTTTGATTGTATGAAGGCGATTTATATCAATTTGTATTTTTGACTTTTTAAGGATTTTATCTCAACTTATGCCCTTGCCAAGTGAAAATAATATTATTGTGATAAAATGTTTATAAAAAAACACATAAAAAAGGGGGCTGATCTTTTGATACAAAAACAGAAACTAAATTGAGAAAACTATTAAGAGTAATTCTTTTTTTAATTTTTAAAAGTCTATTTCATTTCCATTGTTATAGTATATGAGTTGAATGAGGATATTTTTATGGGTTGAAAGATTGTTCTATTCAACGAATCGGCACTTCCATTTTTAATAAAAAAAAATTTTTTATATATTTAGGCCAATTGCCAAGGATAACCATAAGCGAATTTATTCTCATCCTTCTTATAGGTAGCAATCCTGTTCAAAAGACAAACATATACACAAGATGCTCTATATAAACAAAGTATTAATTACAAATCTTTGGGAGTGGAGTTAAAAACTGTCAGGCTAGGCCCATTAAAAATACCGCGCTCAGAAATTGGCTGCAGGGTAGGGCAGTTACAGATGGCAAATACTGCACACTATTTTCCACCATGCGTCATTCTGAATCCTAGCTCAACTTTTTTTTTTATTTGATAAAAACCTGTTCAAATGGGAAAAAATAATGGACAGGATGTGATACGAAATTAATAAATGAAATGGATATAAAGGTATGTTATAGACATTGATAACCAATTTATACAGTATATTAATGGAATAATTATATATTATAATACCTTTTAATTGCATTTGGGTCTGATCGGTTTGGTTTTGCTGGGCTCTCTCCGTTCACTAGTGGCTCTACAGGTGAAGTACCATCACCTTCTACATTATTTAAATTCTGTTCACCGGACTGTAGGCCAAGTAAAGACCGCACTCGGTTTGATCGTACATCTAGGATTGTGTCGGTATAACCAATCTCTTGTAAATATCTGAAACAAGTTTAAACAGAGGTATATGACGTATTATGGCGAGGTCATCGTTTAAGTTGGTATAAATCTTGGTTTAATACCTTTTAGTAGATCTTTCTTCTTTGATTTACGTATCATACACACATGTAATTCATTACCTTATTACATGTTTTCAAGCCCAACACTAAACACTTTTAAACGAACATATGACTCGCACATAACAACTATGAGAAGAGGCAACCTATACGAGGAATACTCTTTGCATCCTTATTTCACTTAAGGTAAGCATCACTTAAGGCAAGCATTATATTTTTGGCATCACATGCGATCAGTGGAATCAGTTTTAAGGTTAGAATTCATACAGGGTCTCTTCTCTACTAGTTTGAAAAAAAAAAGTGGAATATACATATATGGGCACTAATCACATTATTTTGTCACATAAAGTTTGCTAGTGTACTAGTGTACACAGATTTTTCCATTGTTCCTATGATACAGGTAGCATGTATGACACTGTATCACAACCACTTGTGTATAACAACTGTATTGCTATGTCAGTCATAAAGAAAGGTGAAATTATAATTTATGTTTTATTTACAATTTGTAATACAATAACCATCCCCGCTCCCACTGTATTTGTTTACACAATATCCGTCATGTGACACACATAACGATTACTTACTGCCTAAGTAACTGCCTTCCCTGTTTGAAATTGACTTGTGCATTTGGAGAGATAACAGAGTCATCTTCACTTATATCATCTGCAAATAAAAAAAAAAGGAAATCAGATCAAACAAATGACTGCTTTCATAAATAATGTGAATCACATAAGTAAGAGATAATGGGAAATACCACTCTCTGTATGGTAATCTTTGTATAGTTCTGTTTATGACATCTACAGTACATTAATATGTACACCTAGACTTTCTTAACGTCCAATCCGAAGGACAGGGCAACGAAATAAAAGTATCATTGTTGTTTATTATCAATGTATTATCAAATTTAACAACTACAAATAAGAGATTATTTTTTTTAATCAATTAAGCTAAAGCTTGGTGGTCTAGAGGTATGAACATTGGGTAGTGATCTGGACATCGTGGGTTCGAGTCCCACTTGAGAGGTACAAATTTTGTCAGAAGTAAAAACTTGTCTCTGATTTTTTATCTTACAATTTACACTAACATTGCTTTGGCTTTTATTTTTTGGCTTGCTTTTTTTATTTGATTTCCAGTCAATTTGACTATTCTTTGCTTTAAATTATAGTTTTTTAGGTAAATAATTTTTTTAAGATCCAATTTTGGTCAAAGTGAATAACTATATGTGAAATTAAAATGGCCTATTCAAGAACAAAAATGTATACAATTATTTTTTCAGGGGGGACAATAGATCTTTAAGAATTTATACTTAATCCAAATATCAAAGTATAAATACATACCTCCTTCAAACGTTGGTGGTTTTAATTCCCCAGAAGGATCCGTTCCGAATTTTAATTTATGAAACTTTGATCTGAAGAAGAAAAAAACAAAACAAATAAGATATGAAATATTATTATTAAATCAAAAAAAATGATAAAGAATTTTTAAAAAATAAATAGCTAATGAATTAAAAAAAAATCAATTCTTGAATTTACCATAGGATTATAAATAGGATTGATTATTATGTACCTTGATGATTCATACACCTACAATAACATACATGTTCAGGGCACATAAAATCAACCAATAGCAGAATAGTACACAACCCAAATGTCAACAGCAGATAGGTATCTGTGAGATAATTACTGTAACAATGGGAACATCTATAGCCTGAGGCTATGCTAAGTGCTCTATAACAAATTGATTGCTATGTTAGCTTTTTGTACAGTACTGTATACTGTAATCTAGGTTTTTATGCTATTGCTCAGTACTGTATGTAGTTTTCATTGCCAAGTACTCCATAAAAAAGTTTATAGGTTTACGATAGGATACTGATACTATCATTGAGAAGTACTGATGTTAGTAACAGCAATTGGTTTAAAAGAAAAAAGATAAGAAACAATTTTTAATAATTTTAATTAAAACAAATCTGTACATAATTTTGTAATTCTGAAGTGAATTGAAATACAGTAAATGCCAATAACAACAATAAATTAAAATACTAGAGTTAAATTTCAGTAGAACCCCTATTAAACGGACAACTTTTGGGACAAAATGTCCCCTCTGAATAGAGGTTGGTTTAGTACAGTAGTGTTAAAACATACTAGGGATGTCTTTTGTGAGGTGTGCTCTCAAAGAGGTTCTACTACAGAATTTCATGAAAATTACATATGTGTCATTCGTACAGAAAACAAAATCTGTTTAAAGTATATAGTGTAGTATTAACAAATTGCAATTAACTTATTAATTACGAATTTTCACTTTCTACCGAGAACACATTTTGACAATCAGATGTTTAAATTCAACTTTCTGTAAAGGTTTATGAAAAAAGAAATGAATTACTAATACCGGCTTCCTAGCTTGTATTATAAATCTATTATTTGTATAATAATAAAATATAATAATATTATCAGCATAATATCTATGACATCATTCAAGTGTATTTTAAAAACCAAAAGATAAACAGATGGTACATTTGCATAACCTTATTTTTTGATTAATCATTGGTACTTTCTGAACAGTGAAATTATACTATTATTCCTGTTAATGAACAGATATAGTGCGATTTATACATTATTCACCAAATTAATGTCCATAATAAAATCTATTGTGTTTCATTTACATGTCCTATAGGGAATAAATAAACTTTACTTTAGTACAGCCGACACATGACAGGCCGGTATTCTAAGGGTATGTTCAGACCTACAAATAGTTTATATCTGAAAGGAAGGTAACAGACATAATTAGCGCCACAATTAGCAAAATGTTTATATCATAAGCATCTCAAGTTTTCATATCGAATAGTCACCATCATAAAAGGTGGCTTAGACTAATCTTTTCCTATGCAGTGTAGAATACAAAACCATAACTTTGTAGGTCTGAACAGGACCTAACACTCAGAACTTACAAGTTAGTAATCCGATTTAAGTGAGCTGAAAACCAGGATGTTTTAGACTATAACATTAACAAACTGTAAGGACATACTGTACTGCACCTGAGCCATTGTTAATGTTAGTGAAAATACAATTTTTTTCTCCAGATAAGTAGCTTGGAAAAACACCCACACCTGATCATCCTTGATGCACATTAAAAGTTGTAATATAGGCCTAGACTTACTAATACAATGAACAAGTTTCTATAATTTAGAATTACAAGGTATAAATTTGACTTCTAAAAATGTCTGCTGTCAATTTGAATTCAATTAATTTAAATATATCAAAGCTAAATAAAATTTTAAATTATAAGTTACAGTTAGCCTTCTTAAAAATACAATTTGAGCTACTAATTAGATCATCAATCGGTCTCAAATGCCCAGATGTCCAAATGTCCAGGATATGATAAACACAAACTGTCCATTGGTTGTAGCTAGTGATCTTGGTTTAAGATGATGATGAGGTTCTAATGTATTACAATGAGTCACTCACCTCTCCTGTTTTAACGCATATTCTAACATCTTTATTCGCCGAACCAAGTCGTGTTTCAGATTTTCCTGACCTTTTCGTTCACCTTGAAGGAATGCTATTCTTGCCTGTAAAATTAAAAACATAAATCATTGTATGTTAATTATCACATGAAAAACACAAATGCGGATGGAGAGATAATACTAATAATAAAATGGTTTATGAAAAACATCAAACACATTTAGCCTTGATTTTTGTTAATGTTATTTGCTGATAATTATCACAGTATATGAACAATTTTCTTTTTAACTAATTATGTAAAAATTACAAATTTGTATCCATTCTAACTAGAGCCCATTGACATTGCATGTATAAATGTTATTGTTATCTAAATAAATACTTGGAAGAAAAAAATTGTAATATTAACACACAGTTTAGAAACCCAAGAGTATACACATAGAAATGTCCCCTAATTTAAGACCAATTTACAGACGAATGGTAACAGTAAATAAAAATATAGAATCTATGTTATTCCTTATGACCATTTACACACAAGGCAGAGCGGATAGGAGGGTTTCAGGATAGAGACAGATTCTGCATGGGACAAGCTATGCAGTTTTCGCTTACCGTTACCGCTCGTCTCTGTAAATTGGCCTTTATTTTAGGGGTGTCCCCGTTCCAGATTACAGGTTGGACATACTGATAGTGATACTGTATACATATTGCACTCATCCGTTTAACAGGAAAGTGTCCCTTAATCAATAATAGGAGTGTACTTTATTTGTACCCTAAATAAATGTTCCAAATGAACGGTTTCTACTCCAGAATTGTAAAAAAAAGACCCAATTTGACTGACTAAATTACAGCTAGAGAGAAGATGCATAATAACAAATCACGGCTCCAGAGAGGGCGCATAATAACAAATGTATAGTAAATAATTGTCCTATACAACCTTGTTCATTCATTTAACAAACTCATCAATGACCAACATAATACAGTGCCTACTGTACTGTGTATAATAAATAATAGCATTAATACAGCTGTTTTGTATCATATATCATAGATACAGTGTCAAAAAAAATTGTACAATATGAATTGTGTTTATGCATGAATAATAAACTTGGGTCAACAGAATAAAATAATGCAATTGAATTCACGGAAAGCTAATGCATTCAATGGCCTTTATTGAATGAAAACAAAATTCTTTGACGTTGGGATTTTTGGGGGTTACTACAGTAGTGATGTACAGTAAAGTTTTCTTTCAATAATGTGAAAACTTCATTCAGCAATAATATACAGTAGCTTCCTGGTGTCCATTCCATTTTTAAATACAGAATAGAAGTCATGAAATAAATAATTAAATAATAGGAAAAAGCATTTAATATGATTTATTAAGAACTTTTTGTCTCTAGTCTAGACCCAAAAATTGCTGGGTAAAAGTCTGTAATAATAAAAACATTTTATTGGTAGTCTATATATAGGGGTTTTCTTAAAGATTTTTTCAGCCTACAGTAATCCTTTAAGCATTTAATATGATGATTTATTAAGAACTTTGCCTCTAGCCTAGATCTAAAAAATACCCAACATCAAAACCAAAATTGGTAAAAGTCTGTAATTAATAAAAACCTGTATTTATTGGTAGTCTATATATAGGGGTTTTCTTAAAGATTTTTTCAGCCTACAGTAATCCTTTAAGCATTTAATATGATGATTTATTAAGAACTTTGCCTCTAGCCTAGATCTAAAAAATACCCAACATCAAAACCAAAATTGGTAAAAGTCTGTAATTAATAAAAACCTGTATTTATTGGTAGTCTATATAGAGGGGTTTTCTTAAAGATTTTTTTAGCTTACAGTAATCCTTTAAGCATTTAATATGATGATTTATTAAGAACTTTGCCTCTAGTCTAGACCTAAAAAATATCCCATCAAAACCAAAATTGCTACTAGGTAAAAGTCTGTATAAAACCTTTATTTATTGGTAGTCTCTATAGAGGGGGTTTCTTAAAGATTTTTTTAGCCTGCAGTAAGCCTTCCTCAAATCCTTCATATCAAAATGGTCCCTTTATATTTAGGCCTCTCTAAAAAGAAGAGGGAGACCTAAATATAGAAGAAACATTTGGTATGCAGGATTTAAGGAAGCCTCCAAGTCTAATAGCATAGACCAATTTTAACCAAAATAGCTTTGGAAAAGACTCCTTACAAAAACCCTGGATACTGTACACAACAGAATGCAAAAAAGTAAATTATACACACATAAAAAGGGTTCTAGTTATGTTTCATCAGTGCAATATATTTCGACACACAAATATACAGAAATGTTGGTCTACTACAGTAACTGTTGTGGTTTTTCGAAGAATACTAATGTAGGTAGCTTTCCAATGAATCACATCTATTGTCGGTGTCAGTAGCCTATTAGTGGTCTTTTCTCAAGGTCAAAGCTTCATAATTTTTTCCAATGTACCTAAAGTAATTTTGGAAGTAATCTGAACAATACTTCCTGGCTAGTTTAAACGTAGAGGTTGTAACTATAAAAAATGTCTACCATGCTGTCAAAATGATTAATTAAAGGTTTGGATAAAATGGTAACTTTTAAATCTGTACTCTTGGACTTTCAAAATGACAAATTTAGCGAATTTATGCAAAAATGGTATTCCCTTTATTTGTTGTGATACTGTATCATTCAAAAAATTAACGAAAATGAAGACATTTTATTGAAATAATGTACAGTATAGCGGTAGGCTACTTTAAAAATAGAAAGAACTGCATAATATAGTATCTACGAAAATTCAACTAAAATACAGTTGAAATGTAAAAAAAAAAATGTCAGTTTACTGTAAGTTAGATCAAAGAACAAAAGTTGGACCCTAAATTCAATAAAAAAGAAGATGAATGAAATCCAATTCCAAAATTGCAGTTCTAAGAACTTATCGAAAAACAAACCTGTTGAAAAAAGTTAATAGCAAAACAAATAATTGCCAATTAATGTACCGGTATAGTACTTCCTGAAAATTCACTGTAAAATGGTTTGGCATTAGAATTTTGTAAACAATTTCATGTGCCTAGGCTAGGCCTTCCTCTCCTGGGTAGTAGTCTAGAGAAGGCTACGGCTGTAAAAAAAGGTGACACAACCTAGGCCTACACATACAGTATAGAATATGATACAACCAAAATAGAAGTATTTTAATTTTAAATTAAAATTCTAGCCTATAAGTATCATTTAATAATTGCTTTTTTGCAAATGATTCTGAAGAATGAACACACAAGAAACTCTCTGAATTTCCTTCAGCTTATTTATTACGGTTTCATGTATATTAGGGCGCATAGTAATCGTTTATTGACAGTATAAATCACATATTTGGTTAGCTGGTTTTTTAGGCCAACATTATACACTCAGGACAGGCCTTCACTCCCATAGCTTTACCTGTAACTCGGCTCGTTCAACCTCCCACTGAGCCCTTTCCATCTCAAATCTCGCCCACTCATGTTGAATAAAATGCAATATTCCGGGTATTGTATACTTCGATCGTGAATTGTCATCTTCTAATTTATTTCCTAAAACATTTAAGTTAGCATTTGTGCCAGCATTTAACTGGTTTAAATGCTGCGGAGATGATCCAGCCCCGTTTTCCATTCTAATCATCTTTGCTGTTATGATGACAAACCATCCGCCATACTTGCAATTGAAACAAGGGTGGTCTAGCAAAGTATTGTGGGTAAAATTCCAATTACTCTCTCACACAAAAATACTGTACATGGATTGAGATTATGTTTTAATAAATTTCCAGTGGGCTATATTTATGTTTTAGTCTACCTTCTGGTAGTGGAGACTATTTTGTAGTGTCGTTTAAAAACAGAATATATTATTGCAATGATTGAAAAGTAACAAAGGTTAACAATACATTATCAAATCGATATTTTAATCGTAGACTTTTTCGAAGGGGATGATGATAAATCTTCTTATAATTCATTTTGCTCCGTTGGTGGCGCTATAATAATATGGGTGTGTAGAAAGCGACGACCTCGAATTGGACGACCCCAACGACCCGGGCGACCTCGAATTGAACGACCTAGAATTGGACGACCCATAACACGAAACCGACGACCCCTATAGCCTAGCCTAGGCCTAAGCGTGGTATAACATCCCGAAGCCGAAAATAGCCAAAGATCTTTAAACCATACCTTATTTAATACTCGCAAGCAAGCAATTGATTGAAAAAATACAGAAATATCGCCATTTGATACTGAATGTGTCGACACGAACAAACGAACAGATATGGAACGCCAAGAGTGCATCATTAAAACTGCATTCGACTCGATTAGCACACGAAATATCATAAACATGGCAACCCAGGTCAAAACGGCCCCTTTTCAGCGGCGGGTAAGGTTTGACCGTATACAATGCATATGTGAAATGTAAAGCTTTCTTATGGCCCTCCCCATGCACATGTTCGCAACACGCTGCTTGGTAGGCCTATAGTGTTCGTTATATGAAGAAGATGTAATTATACGTCCATGGTTTAACCATGTAATGTATAATATTTATTTCCTTTGAATTTCTTTTTAATATGTTTGTCGAAATACCAATGACCAACCAATGACCAATCCACTGAGCAAACCTTACCCGCCGCTGAAAAAGGGCCCGTTTTGACCTGGTTTGCCATGTTTATGATATTTCGTGTGCTAATCGAGTCGAATGCAGTTTTAATGATGCACTCTTGGCGTTCCATATCTGTTCGTTTGTTCGTTTCGACACATTCAGTATCAAATGGCGATATTTCTGTATTTTTTCAATCAATTGCTTGTTTGCGAGTATTATATAAGGTATAGTTTAAAGATCTTTGGCTATGTTCGGCTTCGGGATGTTATACCACACTTAGGCCTAACGCCTAGGCTAGGCTATAGGGGTCGTCGGTTTCGTGTTATGGGTCGTCCAATTCTAGGTCGTCCAATTCGAGGTCGCCCGGGTCGTTGGGGTCGTCCAATTCGAGGTCGTCGCTTTCTACACACCCATAATAATATAGACCTAAACAAATTAAGAGAAACGGGAAAAAACCAATCCAAAAAAGAAGTTAGAAAACATGTCTTATTCCGTCGTAACTCAGGATATTGTGAATGTTGCTATTTCTAGTTCATTAAATTCATTTGGAAGTCAACGTAGATTTCCAAAAGATATAACCATTTCTGAATTAAAGGTAAAAACGTGGTAACCTAGCCTAGGCCTAGCTGTTTGAGTGGGTCCAATTTGATGTCTGCTTTTGCTAGCCTTAGATATTAACTTTATCCCCCGGTCCATCACCCAGACAGCAGTCATTGGCAAAGTATGTCAGGCCTAGAGGTATCAGACATTTTACCTATAATATTGTAATATATATCACTTCTTTTTTTCAAAGTCTAAATTAGAGATGATTGTTGGATCTTCAGCATCATATATGGAGCTGCAGTTATTTGATGCCAATGGTAAACTGATGGTGTCGATGTCAGATGACGCTGCGCTGCTAGGATCATTTCCAATTGAAGATAATATGAGAATACATGTAAGTGGTGTAATGATGTTGGGAAAACCCTGATGTTCAGTTGGGAAAATCCCGATGATTGTTTGGTAATTGATTGTTCACTGTGAAGATTTGAATTTACATAATATATCGATCACATTTTTTATCTTGATAGGTTATTGATAAAGATGCTACAAGAACTGTTGGTGAATATGAAGATGTTTCAAAAGTAGACAAATTTGAGATTTCTGCTGAGGAGTATAGCGCTAGAACTGGTAAACAGAAGGAGTCTCAAACTATCTTCTTATATGCTCTTAATATGTACCTTTTTTACTTTGTGTTTTCTTTTGACAAACTTTATTTACAGTAGTAGAACCTTTCATTCGGGGCAACTATTTATATTCAGGAGACACTGCTATTAAGGGGACATTTTTTCATGAAACGAACAAGGGCAATATATTCCTTTATAAACTAGGCCCAACCCCTATTATTAAGTGGACACTTTGTTGGGTCCTGGAGGTGTTCCTTTAATAAGGAATTCTACTTCAATGGACAAAAAAATCAGTGAAAAGGTGATGCAATAATGTTGCCTATTCTCATGATGTCCACTGTACAAACACAACACTTCAATTTCATTACACACATATATTAATGGAATAGTCCTTAAAATTTCTGTAAAATATTATTCATTTTCAGATTCAGTTCGTGCTTTTAAAATGAAGAATAAAATTGGAAAATATGCTGATAAGGATCCGGAAGAGGAGAAAAAGAGAGAGGAAGAGAAGTTAAGGAAAGCAGCAGAAGAAGAAGCATTAGCAAAAGCTATTACTATAGGGTCAAGGTGTGAGGTCAATAATCCAAAAGTACCCCCTGTAAAAAGAGGAACCGTCATGTTTGTAGGTGAGGATGTATGAATTGTTTTGTCAAGCTGATCAAAGCTCTTAATACATTTTATTCTGCAAAAATCGCTTTGTAAATCATTTTTTAGGAGGTTTTGTGCTGATTTTCCCTAAGTAGCATTGTCACATAGTCACACAGCAAATGTCATTTCATTTTGACACTCATTTCTCTGTCGACTGGGACCAGCTCACCGAGGTAACTTCCTACTCGTCTGAACGATGCACTGATTTCTTTAAAGTGCACACAAACCACATGTGTACACTGGACCTCCAGTTTTAGGTACTTAAGTTGAGGAGAGTCTTAAATGTGCTAGAATATGGAATGATATTTACACTGTGAATATAATGTGTTTTGTTTTTATTTATAGGTAAAACAGACTTTAAACCAGGTTGGTGGGTTGGTATACAGTATGATGAACCTCATGGAAAGAATGACGGCAGGTGAGATTATCAGCATAGCTTTGTTCCCACCTGGACGCAATGCAATGACATAGGTGCAACCCAAGAAAGTTGACCAATCACAAGTGACAGTCAGCATGATCCTTCGCGTCGTGATTGGTCAAATTACTTACAGCGTGCTTACGACCCAGTATTGCATCTAAGCTTTAGCCTACACAGTTGCTTAGATTGCAGACAGGGGTATTAGTTGTTGAATCCAAATCCACAACCAGTTCAATATCACTATTATAAATTGTGTTGTAATACTTTTCTATATTCACAGTGTTGGTGGCAAGAAGTATTTTGAATGTCCAGATAAATACGGAGGCTTTACCAAACCAAACTTTGTGACTGTCGGAGATTTCCCAGAGGAAGATCTTGATGAGATGTAACTGTTCAAAGTTCATCGATCGTACCCTGACGTCAGCTGGTTGAAGAGGCAAATGATTGTGTGCAATGAAAACTTCTGTATTTTGTTAATATGAGATCAGCAGACTCACTATCTTGGCCAATTTACAGATGTTTTGCTATTAAAGGCTTGCATACATTTTGTATGATTTGTTAAAGCAATTGTGGCAGGCTTGAATAAAATCTAAGCAAACAAATTGTGTTTTCTTGTTTTACAAATACTAGAACAATTGTGGGTAATGCTAGGGTATTTTTATGTAGGCCCTGTGCTGACTGATAACAGTTTTAGGTCTTGGTAATGCTAGTGTAATCTTATGTGGGTCCTGGGCTAACAATAATTGAACAGTTAGATGATGTGGCATGTTGATGTGGATGTTGAAGAACACTTAGGTCTGCTAAGGTATTCTTTTGCAGGCTCTAGGCTACTGCAAGCGCATTATTTGGTACTGTACTAGGGTATATATGCATAAACACTTAAGGTCTGGGTCACTCTAGGAGGGTGTCATTATTAAGGTCCAGATTAAACCATTGCTATTGTGTGTGCATATGAAAACTTTAACTCTTACCTTATGAAAATCTAACAGTTTAAAAGAACAATTGTGAGTTGAATACCTGGGTTGAAATGCATTGTCTGTAGGTGTAAAACGAAATACAATTGATTATATGAATAAACATAAAGTTTGTTCATTATGGGCTGACTAGGTTAGCATATTAATTGCTTTGACTATTAAGACCAGCAATATTCAATAAACATTATCAATTAAGAGGAAGTGGGCCTAAACCAAGAAAATTTAAATCTTTCTTTGTACATACTAGTGTGAACATGTTATCGTTTATCCCATCTTAAGCTCTGTCTACGTTATCAAACTAATTTGACAAAATAAGTGTGATGTACCCAAATATGGTAGTGATATGCTTAAATATGGTAGGGATATGACATCATGTCCATATATGGGCACATCACATTTTTTTGTCACAAAGTTTGATAGTGTAGACAGAGCTTTATATTTTAATGTGAATGCATCAAGACACAATATACAGTAGGCCTAAGCTTAATTTAAGTTGCTGCAAAATGTTCTGTTCCTCATAACGAGGAAAGCTGTCATAAAGAAAAGTTGCTACCAAAAATTGAAATAAAATAGTGTATACAAATAAAAAGAATTGTTCCTTACTTTTTTTGGTACAAAAATTATAAGCAGTTCAATCGGATATTTACGCAAATAAAAGCAAGACCACGAACCAGTTCTACTGATAACTCCTTTCATGATCTTGGTAGAATTGATTTTTTTTCAAATCTGGCTTTGAAAGTATTTTCGTACACATTCTCTGAGAAGAATTGAGCTTTTCTACACTTCCAACTCATGAAAATATTCTATACATTCCATAAATACAAACATTATTTTGTTTTTATAACACAACTACTGAATGTACAACCAGCCTTGAGTTGCACAACATTTTAACAAGAATTTGAATGTGCAATGTACCACCAGCTATCATGAGGATGGATACATGGCATGTGATACATAATCAGCCAATCAAATAGCAGGGATACACTTACAATAGGTGTGTTATAATACTGTATCTTACATGATAACATGTAACTATAATACTGTATCTTACATGATAACATGTAACACCACTCAAGTAACACAAATGAATACTCCTTTATTTTTACAAGTGTACATTATTTGCTGTATTTTGACAATTCATACAAAATGTGAGCTTAATTAGTAAATAGTACATTATTTTACAATAAAAATATATAATAGACAACAATCAGTTTGGGGTAGGACTGACCCTTGGTATCAAATCTTAGGAATACATTCAGACAAGGTATAATATTGAGTTGCTGTATAGTCAATGGAATGTCAACACCTATTTAAAATAATTAAAGCATATTTTTGTTTTATCAAGTGAACATCCTACCCACAAGTTGCAATATACAAATTTTGCTTATGTAAATTCAGAAAATTTTATTCAACTCTTTTAACATATGTTTCATTAAATCATTTCATTTTAATTTTGGTAAACATTACTCAAAATAATATCATTTACTATCGGGCAAATCAATTTAGTAGTAAACATATATCATTTGCTTTCACTTTGTAATTAAAACATATAAAATTGTACATTGTATTTTTAAGTAAATATTCTCAATTATATATTTACGGAAACAAATATTATGCTTCGATTCTGAAAACTGAAAAATTCATCACTTAAAATATATGCATATCTACAAAATGTAACTAAAATTAATTTGATATTTGACATAACGGTAAAAAGCACATGAATTAATATTGCGCTGTTGTTCTACACTGCGTTAGCTATATATACGGTACAGAGGAAAACATAGCATCAAGGAGAACGTAGGGTCAAGGAAAACGTAGAATAAAGTAAAAACTGTATAATAAAATCATAGCAACACGACAAACATGGAATTAATTGCTTGTAAACTAGTCTCTGGTAATTGTTTTTTTTTTGCCGCCGTTACATTCTTTACAACCGCCACTTGAAAATAGTTTGGTTTTTGTTTCACCTCAAGTATAGGTATGGCATGCCACATGTGCCAAAATGTATGTTTATGTCTAGAACATAGAATAGGCTGCATGTACACAAACATGATGGTGTTCCAGCATAGTAGTGTTTAACCAAACACAATTTATTCAACAGTATTGTACTGTAATAAAGTGCTTTTACTAGGCTATATCATTTATACCAGTAAACTTAAGGTTCTTAATTACAATCCTATAAAATTGTGTTGACTTAACATGTAATTAACTGTTACAATTTAAGCAACTAATCAAACAGGTGAAAGGAAAAATTAATTTAAATTAGTAACTAAGCAACACGACAACACTAGACTGTGAATTCATTGCTTACATACATAGTACTACTGTACCACAAAATACACTGAATCTGGCACTCAGTGGCGCACCAGACTTGATTTAGTTGTGTTGGTTTGACTGTACAACAAATTAACAATTTGTTACTGCAGCTAACAGCTAAATTGATGCAGTACAACTAAAAGCAACACGACAACACTACATATGTGAATTCATTGCTTGCGTACAAACATTTTGACCAGACACAGTAGTGTTAACAAAACATATTACTGTAGTACACATTGCCAAATTACAAAAAAACACTTGATGCAGGACTCTACACTTCATTTAATCAGGAGCGACGACTAACAACCGACAAATGTCACCCGATGACCTAACCAGGTCAGGTCAACCAATGTATCTTTGGTCGTCAGAAGTCGCAAATGGAAAGCAACAAACTTGTGAGTTAATCAAGAGAAATGAAAAATGATTTGATGCAGTACAGTGTATAACCATGGAGGTATAAAAATAGAAGGAGAGAGCTCGAATGTATTGTAGCGCGTTAACAGGATGTCGCCATGGTATTTTCAAAGCCAAAGCCTTGTGCCGACAGCGCGCTGCGCGGACTTTGTTACCAACGTCAGCCGCCGCGTCTAGATAGCCCTCTATCGTAGAGGAGGTGAGACCTCAAATATACACAAACAAACACATATACTTTTGGCATGCGCAGTGCTATTGTTTGTGTTATAATTGTTGCGCAATCAAATGTTTGCTTCCCGCTTAAAAAATCTCTAAATATTGATACCAAACACGTTTACATATGACATTTTAAGCGAATTTTATCAGGCTCCCATTATAGTTGTTATTGTAATTTACATGCTGTTCATGCAATTATATGTATTTCGATAAAATATTAATAAACGTCGTCATACAGCTGTAGTTTTGTGTGAAGAACACATGGTTATTACTTTGCATTCTTACGTTAGTCGTTGGGCTGCCGATGATTGCCGGCCAAAGATATTGACGAAATACATTAGGCATATTTCGCGGGTTTGTTGACAATGAATGGGGGGAGGTATTCGATTACGAAACCATGACTAGGCCTATAGTTTTAGGCTAAGGATGGAGTAGTCCTTGCACAATTATTATAATCTAGGCTAAAAAATAATCATTGCTGTAAGCAGCCATTTTATCTCCTCTGCATGCAGAGTAAACAAACATGTGACGTCACGTCGGCGATATCAGGAGGCATGCGCAGTTACTCGGAACGCGACTAGGAAGCGACCACGCCGAGGCACACTGCGCGTAAGTCGCAGTTAACATTTGTGTAACATGCTGCGCTATATGGGGAGGCGGCGGACTACGTAATTACAAAGGCTTGTTTTCCGAGCTCTCTCCTTCTATTTTTATACCTCCATGGTATAACACTAAAGCAACTCGACAACACTACAATGACTGTGAATTCATTGCTTTCATACACACATAATAGTTTTAACCAAATAAACATTGTGTTAACACTTTTTGGTATTCTAGTATTACACTTGATGCAGTAGACTCAATCGTAGTACAGTACATGTTTTACTTAATACTACCGTGTTACAAGGACTAGACTGCTGCCAACAACCTGAGGCATGAATGAGGGCGCTACGATAATGATGCTATCCTGGTGTATTGCGTAAGGTTATAACACTTTTGCAGATAAAACATAAGCACAATTGGGAATGCTTTGATATTGTAATAATATACACACGACTACATCTAAATATTATAATGCACTCGGGTCAAAGGTTAATAATATTCACATGCAAAATATAAAGCATTGCAATTGGTCAAATATCATCTACATATTAATATCATAATAATGAATAAATTGCTATATAAATGATAATATTAAAAAATAGTGAAACATTAACAATATTAGTAATATAATTATAAAGTCAATAATGAATGGATGATAAAAGCTAGTTTTTTACACTTTCTGTGGAAGACGATTATTTTTTTTTTAATATTCAAAGGCACTACAAGCTTGCAAGTGCTTCTATTAGTGTAATAAAGGTATTTATAAGCTATAGCAATTATCTATAAACAAGGTAATAATGTACAAGACTCATTTAAATATACCAAATAAACCTGTTCCTCTCTTCTCCACTACTTCATCAAACAACACCACTATAATATTCCAGGGAAAATTATTACTTTTTACAAATTTTAATGTACAATTTATTATTAATTTCCATCCTGGTATTATGTACTAAAAATGAAATAAATTTGTGTACAATTTAGCATTTTAATACAATTTATATAAAGGTAGATTTTTTTAAGGTAATTAAATCAAGGATTGACTGTGGATCTTACATATAACCTACGCACCACAGAATATAAAATAATAAAATTTACACTTTTTAATTATTCAACAATATAACTTCTAACTTAAAATTTTACTAGCGCCATTCAAAAATTGCAAAAAAATAAACTTATGGCTAAAAAAACTGACGCTACACAGGAAATATAATAAAGGATGCCATATTTAGAAGTGCAATTAAAATAACAATATTCTATTGTAAACTACACCTTTAGTGAAAGGTTTAATGTATTGTTCATACTCCCTCTGCTAGATGTAATACAGTACCCATACAAATAATGCATCTTGTGGTTTAAATTCAACTACTAACATGGGCAGGCTCATGTTAATGCTGAAAAATTCATGACTCACACTCTGCATTTGGTCCTCGGATATAACCCCAAGTTCAAGGGATGGGCTTATACCTCAGTAGGTAGTTTATATGATTTTAATTGTTGTATTTAATTAACCATTTCTTCCCCCTCTGTTATATCCAGATTACTGAAACATCAGTAATTAATAAAAGATCTAACTTAATATACTTCAGCATTAAAAATATAATTTGGAAAAATCTACACCAAGGTGGTTTTATGTTAATTCTATTTAAATTATCGGATTCAAGGTATACATAAGGAGAGTAGATAAAAAAAAACATCTGCCTGATATATTGAAGACAACAAAGAATTGGATTATAATATAGAATAAAGGAAATATATTTTAGGCAGACAATTAATATCTTTGTATGACATTAATAATCAAATATATATGGAATGCAAAACACTATACAAATTGGAATCTTCAATTTTCTTAACCAGTTGATTGATTGATTACGTTGTATTCTTCTTATTCTTTCAAGTGAACAATCATGAAAAGTAGTACTAGGTGTAATCGACTGGTCACTCACAACCACCTCGCAGTGAGCTGCTACTTCCACTGCTCGCATTTAAACAATGAGGAGTTTGTTGGCCTAGATCTGCTGACTATCTGCTCAAAACAAAGCCAGTCAAATATGGCTCAGTATTATCAGATACAATGTTATAAATGTATAAACATGGTGGCAAAACATCATCATGTCCATATATGGGCACATCATATTTTTTTTTGTCACATAAAGTTTGATAGTGTAGAAATAGCTACATTTTTTAACCATTATTACCTGTCTTCTCTCGACTACCAAGCCTATATAATTCTAGACACTGAAGCATATGTGATTTCAAGACGCTTTCTGGTAATAAAATAAATATTCCATTGTATAGTGCTTTTATTAAAAAATATTATTGCTACATGTAAAGATCGATAGATCCGTTTAACCTAACCAGGAGACTGGTACCCATTGTGGCTCTCTCTCAATGCGTTCAATCTCCGTGATTAGGTCGTGCAGCGCCCTCTCGTGATGATGGTGAATTAAGATGAAGTCAAAGTAATGACCGTACAGATCTTCCATCGTCCTGCCAGTCTCAATGATGTCACGTAATGCTTCTTCCTACAAATTGGATAAAATAAAATTTATCATTATTTAACTTGCATTCACACTGATGCCGAAATCTGGTTCGGTATCCAGGAAATTAATTGTGAGAAATGGGTGTAGTGTTTAAGAATAGAACCGTTCACACTAACACATTCCGGATTTTTTTACAAAATGTGCATAGGTTTGATTGAAAATGATAACATAGCCAGAGTTTTCTCCAGCCACCAGTCAGAATCAAGCTCAAGAAGATGATTAAGAACAATCACTGGAGTGTATGTCTCTAGTGGTTGCAAAGTCAAAGCAAAACTTTAATTTAAGATATATACATATTAAAATACAATAAAATATGAAAATACAAAAGTAGTACATTTTCAACGTTTAAAATTTGAATGTTTTGTGCCTGATGGTACAAATGAGCAGGAATAACGACTGGTGAGAGCAGTCGGGGACCTAAGTCTGCTGAACGGATGATGTATCGGTGGAGCGGATGACTCGCATCTTTGCAATGCCAATTGGTTAAGATGGAAGGCACCCAGATGCTAACCATATCATTAGTGGCATTAGTGGTAGTGGAATCAAAATACAGCTCCAAAGAGTAAACAAACAAACTGTGCTAACTGTAGTCCCACTCTAGTGATATCTGTCACTGAATATAACACAGATGTTTTTGTTTCTAAATTAGCCTAAGCTTTTAGGGTCCACCGACTTCTGACCCCACAGCCATACATGTTTCAATCTTTCACCCACCCCTTTGCTGATAGCCAAACTGCATAGTGACACTTACCTTTAAAGTTTCACCAGCCTCAGCTCGTTGTTGTCTTAACCGGTCAATGTTGGGTGGATACACAAACACAAAGTATGGTTTTAAATCAGAGTTCTTCAGAATCTTCAAAGACTAAAAAAACAAATAAATAACATAAAATAAAATGTTCTTACATGGCTGAGAAACGGACACTTAATAGCACATGTGTTAGTACTGTATATTGTCTAACATCTTCACTTGACTTGTAATGATGATTATATTAGGAAAAACAATGTTAAATGTTTTGAACACACAAAATACACAATTTGATCATGTAAATAGTAATAAAATAACCAGTGCATAAACACAGTTACCATATTTGTATAATCATATGGGTGGGGCCTAGGATATTTGGCCTATGATATTGGGCCTCGTGATAATGAGCCTATGATATTGGGCATGGGTTACTGTACCCAAGATATTGAGTCTGGGATATTTGGCTTGAGAAATTGGGCCTGGAATATTGGGCATGGGGTACTGTACCCAAGATATTGAGTCTGGGATATTTGGCTTGAGAAATTGGGCCTGGAATATTGGGCCCTCCGAGACATTGGACCTGGAATATTGGGCCTGGAATATTGGGTCTGGTATATTGGGTCTGGTATTTTGGGCTGGAGATATTGACATTGGCATTGAGATACTGGGCCTGGTATATAAATTTCGACCCAAGTTAAATCAACTCTGGAACTATACTCGAAGAAACTGAACTAGGATGTAGGATTATATTCGACCATGGGACTATTAATCAGATTAAGTGCATCAAGGATAAATTAAGGTATGGGATTATATTTGGGCATGTGATTATGCTCAGTAATACAAACATGGTACATGTTAAACATTTGATAATATTAATAATTCTTTTTATCAAACATATTGGTTTGTTTAGTGTCAATTACATACAGTCATCTACATTTTGCCATGCATAAATGAAACACACTGTTTAATTAATACTGTCCATAGCATGCAATATAGACTGAGAAAACCCCTGTGTAAGTTAATTCTGTTGATGCAATAGAAGGTGTACTTGAATATTATAACTACAGGCAGTGTCAGATCCAGTATTGTGTATAAGGGCCTGTTCAGACCTACAGCATTATGCTTTTGTGTCATACGTGGCGTACAACACCATGGGTCTTAACCAGGAAAAGATTAGTGGAAGCCACCTCTTACGACACTGATCTTTCGTTCGTTATGACAGCTCAAGGTACACGAAAGTCAATGATTTTTGACCTCCAACCAATCAAATTTACTCCTGCATACCAGATGTTTTCGAATGTGTTAGTTCAGCGAGTATGAACAATTTGCCCCTTCTCTAAATCCGCTTCTACAAGCATATCCTAAATATTTAAATTTAGTACTTCTGTCTTTTGCTTTGCACTGTGGTGTAGTTTCAGAGCAACACAATTTTCTATATATTTTATGCAAATGATATAATAAATATTAAATTTGATATAAAATTTTAATTGACTTTTGTATACAACATATTCTTTCATTTTAAACTTTTTAGGCCCTGCCGCCCTCACCCCATATTTCAAAATCCTGTATCCAACACTGCTAACCTTAAATTATATATATTAACACAAACAAAAATCCAAATATGTAGTTTCAATTCAATTATGTGTAATAAATGGTATGTCTGATAAGAGCTTACTCAAAATATTTATACTGAAAACAATTACTAGTCTGAACAAAACCCACAACAATGAAAGTGAAATAAATTCAAACTTGGAATTTCACAATATTTAAATGACAATGTGACAGCTATATAAATGAAAATACTGAAAAATCACAATTAACACCAAACAAAGAAATACAAGTATGCAGTAAAATTGAACAAAAAATCATGAACGGGAAAATATTCAATATACAAAAAAGTACAAATGTCTTTTTAATAAGGTAATCAATAGCAGAATGGTCTATATTTAGAATTTCTAGCTATAATTTCATGTGAACTTTGACCACAGAAAGTGATTCTAATTGCAGGTACCGTACGGTCTTTGATTGGGAGGTAAAATTATAATAATATAAAAAGTAATATTTATCTATTTTCATAAAAACATAAATTTGACAAATTTAAATTTTACTGGTTATTGGAATGTGTGTCAATTATTTTATCCTTTTCACGACTCTTAGCTTGAGTATCAGGGACTAAACAATTTCTTAAAATTTCTTGATATTCATAAAGTTCAATAACTACAATATAATCATAGATAAATAGTGTAATTTATGATATAAACTATTCTATTAAAATTAATGTGAAACTTATCTTGTGTGTACTGTAAGTGCATTACTTTGACAGCTTATATTAATTAGTCTTAATTCTTTCACAGTCACATTGTTACAAAAAACAGTGCATACTACTATATCAACAATTAGACGTGCATTCGCATTTCAAACTGTGGTCAGACGAAATGGTATCAAGTTTACAGAATCATTATACTTAAGTGCGAACACAAGTGATAGAATAGTACAAATTGAGTACAGTGACTAATAGGTAAATAATCAATTGATTAAATGTAGTATTGTGAGGAGACTATGGGACAAATACAGTAGTTGAATAACAAAAAAGCATTCATATAAATAGGACACTTCTTAAAGTTGTGTGTCATTTTACAAAAACAACTTTGTAAAACTTTCTAAAGTCAAGAAAATTTCCCAATAAACATAACTTTTTAGATAACCAGCACACTTTCTTAAGTTGTATTTTAATTTTTTTTAATGGATAAAAAACAATAAACATGCAAAACTCTGTTTAAAGTCAAGAAAAATTGTATATAGCATGAATTTTTAAATAAAAAGTGTATTACTATTATCAATAAACAAAAACAAATGTGCAAAAGTAGAGTAAAGTAAAACAAAATTACATAATAGAAACTGCCATTGCTGCATTGAAAACTAGTTGTTTTATTGGACATACTCTAAATTTATGGTCCTTCATCCAATTAAGAAAAGTATTTGTAAAGCACCGCTGATTATGAGCATAAATTATCATAGTCTGTGCGCTATGTAATGTTAATATTAGTGATGGTGGAGTATGTCGTTTTTATGACACAATTCCATTAAATAAAGTGACAAGGGAAAAATAGGGATTGATATTACAATAGCGCTTCCCGTGGGGAAAAGGGTACACAAGCAGTTCTCCATGGTTAATCTTGGTACTGGTGACTGCTAAATATTAAGTATACTTCATTGGGTTAAAATGAAAGATTATTATTAATGTTTAGCATAGGAAATGGCAAGTCAATACAAAACAGTAAAACAGATATATACGTACTATACATAAAAAATAGCAACAAGCAAACATATGTTTTATTTTAAAAGAGCAAGCACTACAAACAAAAAACACATCAAACAACAAGATGCAGAATGAAAATTAATTAACACACACCATTAACCATGAAGAATTCCATTGCATTGGCATCTCCTCTACTAGAGTCTGCTTGGGAAAGAAAACGAGTTAGGTGAAACAAACAATATACGGCGGGAAAAAGCATCAGGGTAACGTACTTGCTTGAACAACTATACGCACAAATTAAACTGTTAGGGTTTGCTGAGAGGCGCTTAATTTGATACAGCATCAACCTGAATGGTGTGATGATAGGGAATACTGGATTTTACTCCTCACCATTAACGTATGTGCTCTAAAGCGTGGTTCTCACTAGGATGCAATGTATCAACGTAAAGTGCCTTATTGCGTAATCACAAGCAGCAAAACAGACGACAAAACAGTGCTGCAAACATCGCTACTGGAAATCAAATCTATATATCACGCAAGAACGCCGGAGAAACATAGTACATAGCTCGTCGTGTGAACCAGATCAAAGTTTATGGCAACTGATGTGTGGGAAAACATAGTTATTGGAAGGCCAATTTCTTACATTGCATTGCATCGCTAGTGGGAACCACGCTTAATAGTTTAAGAACATCTAGCCCAGCTCTTGTAGGCCTAGGAATAGAATGGTCCACTACCATAGTGATGAGGGTAAAGGTTTCTTAGCACAATGCTTTTAAGTACATATGAGAAACAAGTCATTTAATCAACTTGTTTCCAATTTGTGCGGAATATTTTAACGGGACACTTGTTCAAGCGAGTACGGTATTGTTAGAATTGGATATACCCCTTAGTTGTTTAGTCGCCAAGATTCGGTAACATTGAAACGATAGACAAAAATACTGTTATGTAAAAATGTTATGTAACCTTTCAAAATGTTATCTCTTTAAAACAGTTTTAATTTAGGAAGTAATATAACCATTTGTCATTAATTGTTTTATTTTAGTTCCATAATAAAATCTAAATAAAGAGTTCTTTTGCATTATATTAATTATTAATCTATAACATTTTTTGTAATAATTTCAATCTAATTTAGCTTTGACAAAGACACTATTTTTAATATTCTATTTTTGTTACAATGTTACCATCTTATTAATTAGTTATTAATTAGTCTAAATGATATGATTGGGTTAGATCTCCAAAACCAAATAAAAAATATTAGTATGAACACAATTATCAACATTATTAACTTTATGATAAAAATAAATGAATGAAAGGGACAATAAAACTAGGCACTTTTTATGGGTGTCTATAAATAACCCATTAGAAATCAAATTGCAACTTTATAAGACTTAGTGCTAGTGGTATCAGAGATGTAACATATTTAAACATAGATCTCAAGTACACCAGCAGTGAAGTCAACTGATACTAAGTATACGTCTGTAACATGCTTTTAAAATGTACAGTGTTCCACTGTTGTCTTCTTTTCTTACGGTATTTGATTACACCCTTTCCAAGAATTGTAACAATAATAGTCATTATAATGTTGATAATTGTGAACAGAAAATATGACATCATAATGTATTGAACATAAATATGATTCTGTACATGACAAAACAAAATGAGAGATAACACTCTCTCACTTCAACATAAGGTTAAATTAACAGCATAGAAAAGAGATATGGTGGACAGTGAAATTACTTCAGATTTGGTCAAAAAGTATGGACATAGGTTTACACCGTAAATATTTCCCCTAGTCTCAACAAACAAATAAATTTCCCTGGTCTCAACAGAGAAAAACAAAATTCCCCCTGTTTTGTTTGAAAGGAAAGTGTCCCATAATACGAGTTTCTCCTAAATAAGGTTTAGCGCAAATAGCGTGCGCGATGGATGATGGGAATGGTTTGGGAGCAAACATCATGACGCGTACGTACATGATAAGTTGTTTGCATGTACGCATCATGCAGTTTGCTCCCAAACCCTTCCCATTTTGCAATGTGCAATGACATTTTTGCGAATCAAGCGATAAGCCATATAGGGGTGTCTCAAATGAGGGGATAAGTACAGCATTAAATCTACTATGGTAGTATATATTTACCTGAGGCTGTAGGTTTAAAACACACGACTTGCCAGAGTTGATAACAAGCCGTATAGCATCAAGACTTGTTCCATATAAGTTCTTCAGATATTCTCCGTGTTCCACAAACTTGCTCGCCAAGATGTCTTGTTCAAATCGTTGCCGTGGCACAAAGTAATAATCAACGCCATCTACTTCAATGTCTTTCTTTGTTCGACTTGTGTCTGAGAACAAATAGTGAATGCTTATGAGTTGAAAGGTTCTATTTAATGACGGGGAGCAATAATTATTTGTTTTATAACAAACCTACTGTTCTATGGTTATTAATCTGTTTCAAAAATCAATGTTAAAAGCTAGATGGGGCACTAGGCCATTTAAAAAGGGTAAGGCTTTGAATTTATCTGTAGGGTAGAATTATTTTAGACAGTGCACACTACAGGTTAGTTACGTACCAAGCCTTGCAGAAAATTCTCAAAAAGTTAAACATGCAATAGAACCATTCAATAGAATGGTTACCGTGCAGTAGAGCAAATACTGAATGGCATGTGATACAAAACTAATCAATCAAATGGCAAGAATACACTTACGTAGCATATAATAATTTCATAACACAAATTATCGACACTTACGAGGCACCGCTGAAGCAAATTTATCCGAATCTTCTAACAGCTTTTGTCTTAATTCTTGTCTACCCACACTGTGTGGCCCTACAAGCACTATAGGTCGCTTCCGCTGGACATTAGGTTGGTACAATCCAACTTCTTCGTATGTTAAAATTTCTTCACTTTCATATTCTAAGTAAAATAAAAATATTATAAATAAAATAATATATTTGTAATTCTGAAAAAGAGTATTTGTGAAAATGATTAATATCAGTACAGTGCAGTGTTCCTTTCAGGTCAACACCAAAAAAGGCTCTTGTAGCTGTTGGCTTAAAAGCACACACTGTAGTGTGGGGTATGGATCGTTCAAATAAGCACTGACTATGTATAGTACAGACAGTATAGACAATTTTAATTAATTTAATCATGTCTGAGACTATTACTCCAATCAAACATAATCTCTGAATCTGATATAAGGATAACTGTATTCATTGTATGTTATCGCTACGGTATGGTGTCCCCTGAAAAGGGGATGTCCAAAGGAAGGGTTTCTGCTGTAATTTTCTTTTCAATGTCGGTTGAACGAATTGTGCTGTATACACCAGTTTTGTGAATAAATAAAGTTTATATATATTTCATAGTATTCTTTCCCATATTCCTACAACTTTAATTGTTATTGTTAATTTTGAGGCAGCTTTAAAATCTTGCCTTTTTAACTTGTATTTTTCTTAATTTCCAATCATTTTATTTTTACTGAAAAGCGCATTGCTTTTAGCATAATGCGCTAAAGCCTCAATTATATATATATTATCGTTTTGATTTAGCTTTTCGCTTTTTTTTTTTTGTATCTCCATTGAGATCCAGCCACTGATACCCACAGCATTGTCATTTTTTCAGTAATTTGCCTTTGGATTTATATATATATATATAAATCCAAAGGCAAATTACCGAAAAAATGACAATGCTGTGGGTATCAGTGGCTGGATCTCAATGGAGATACAAAAAAAAAGCGAAAAGCTAAATCAAAACGTTAAGTAAAAAGCCAGAAAAGTTAGCAGAGCTTTCAGGCAACACTAGCCCTTCATATCCAATCTGCAGACAGTACTGTTTCGATCTTATTAGATCTCGTCAGTGCAGCTCAGGTTTCGAAATGAAATGTACCGCAGAACTGGCACAATATATATAGGCTGAGCCAGGTATGTGGGACATGGTACACTGATTATTACCACAAAGAGTGCACAAGCTCAACGAGCGTGCTTTGCAAATATATATTACATGAATGTGATTATAAATAATTAAGCTTAAAATTATCCATTCTCATATAAAATACAGCTTTAAAAACTTACCTTTTTAACTTGTACACTTAATTTTGTGGCATTTTATTTACTGTTAATCTCATTGAGGATTTTACTAACACGCGCTAAATCCTCAAATATTATTTAATTTATCGTTTTTATTTTCATCACATGAAAATTGATTATAAGTAAGCCCAGAATTTTCCATATCCATATATAATATAATTATTTTCCAGATTCCAATTTCCAAAATTTTTTTAATGTACATGTTTAAAAAGGTGAACTTTTTAAACATGTACATTTTAAAAATTTTCTGGCATTTGTTACTGAAGCTTTAATCATAACACGTTATAAGCCTGAATTAATTTTAAATTAAAAATTTATTTATTTATTTTAATCGCACGAAACTGATTATAATTAAGTTAAGTACCCTTTTCTCATATATAATATAATTATATTCCGTCTTAATCAAAAACGTTACCATTTTCATTTGCATTATAGAGCACTTTTTTCTTCTTCTTTTTCTTCTTTTTTGATTTGCAGCCGCACATTAACTTTTTCTGAGGTTCTGGATCATCCTGTAACGTTTGTTTCATTGCCTCTCGTCTGTAAACACAACATTTTAAAAATCACAGCTCTGATATTTACAGAAAATGTCCACAATAATGTTTCAATTTGTATAGCGCCATTTTAACAACCATTTCTCATAGGGCTGTGAACGTGGATGTTATACTTTTCAATAACATGCTTCTCCCTGTCTACACTATCAAACTAGTTGGACAAGGACAAAAAAGTGTGATGCGTCCAAATATGGTAGTGATATGCCTAAATATGTTAGGTAAGGTGGTTCGGTGCCTCTGTGTAATATATTCAATAAAAAAAATATATATATGTTAGTGATATGACATCATCATGTCCATATATTTTTTTGTCACATACAGTTTGATAGTGTAGATAGAGCTTTAGGGTCACATTATGTCAGTCCTGCCTGCGCTCCCCCTCTGTCTACAACAGTGGCTGTATTTAAACTAGCACACCATGGTAAACCCTTACTCTTCTCGAAAGATACACTAGATTCCTTATGGTGCACACAAATATTTTGTGTACACGGGACCTACAGTTTACAGTCCTTCAATTCGGAAAGACTTGGATTCTACAACCAGAACCTTGAAGCAAGTGAGTCTTGAACCCTTGTTTACGGTTCCACATAACATAATTTGTCCATTATACACAGTAAATCATAATTAATAATAAGTATATTATACAAATGTACAAACAATTTCATCTGGTTTCAGTTTAGAATAAAATAGCTGTTCATTATTAATAAAAATCAATAAAACTACTGTACCTCGATAGTAAGATTTATTGAATTAACTATTTTATATTATAAAAAAATCGAATCATTTACCTATCAATTAGTAAGTAGCAATTAACAATGAATTTGTATTAATTAAAGTTGTTTATCATTGCAGAAGTTCAATGCTACATAACTACAATGACGTCAAAGACCTTATAATGATGACAAAGTAATGGAAAAAAGTAATTGTTGCGATTATTGTAATGTTAATAAATCCAAAATAATCATTCATTACGCACGTATTATAGTAATTTGTCGATTTCTTCCAGACATTATAGGTTAATATATATCAAAGTGAGGCTTTTAATTTAAAGCATTGCCAATTACAGAGAAGTTTTCATGCTAAAAGATTCATGTCCTTGGATGGTAGAGCTCAATCGTTGTTTTCCATTCTGCAAAACTGAACAGGAACCAGTAACCTAACATTTCAATCTTCAAACTTAACAGCAAAAGAAATATTTGTAGGCCTTTACATTGGGAAGCAATTCAATATAGTAAAACCCTATTAAGCAAAGTGTCCATTGAATGGGGTTTGCCAGTGTTAAACAAATTTCTTCCCCTTTGTTTCACAGGAAAGTGTCTATTTAAAAGGGGTGACTCCTTAATAGGGGTTGGCCGTAGTGTTCAAACATATATTTCTACTCCTTTCTTTCACATGAAAGTGTCCCCTTTAGAGGGATATCTCAAAAGAGGGGTTCTACACTATATAATACAGTATGATAAATGATTAGTATTGTAAAGCTCTGTCTACACTATCAATCTTTATGTGACAAAAAAATGTGATTGGGCACATCACACTTTTTTTGTCAAACTAGTTTGATAGTGTAGACAGACATTAAAGACAGATAACTACTTACTGCTGTGTAAATGATCTGCTGGGTATAAGGCCAGCTAATATTTGATCTTCTTCACCGTCCCTGTAAGCCTGCCACCAGCTATTATCATCCTGGTTGATAACATGTAAAATATCTCCCTTTTGAAATGACAGGCCTAGCTCTCGACAAGGAATGTACTCATCATCCTCAGGATCATAATTAAAATGGGCTCTTACATGTACCTTTAAATAAAAAAATAAAACATAGACAATCAGCTATAACATATGAAAATTTAGGGATTTCCAAATTTAGTACTCCATGCAAATTTTTTAAATACCAAATAATGACCGATTATAATCCCATGTTCAAGAATAATTCCACCCCTAATTTAGACTAAATTCGGACACAAGAATTATATTGTTAATGCAATCTTATTATAAAATAATCCTGCCTCTACTTTCCTCCAAAATTTATACCCAGGCCACTTGGGACTATAATCGTTCATATGTTCTACAGATTGTATTTTATTTTTATATTGATTGCAAGTGCTTGTAATTTCTTTGGATTGTTGGAGTTACTGTAATAAAAGGTGCCTTATGTCTTAAGCTCTGTCTACACTATCAAACTTTATGTGACATATGTATATATTATGCGAAATATGGTGGTGATATGCCCAAATATGGTGGTGATATGACATCACCATGTCTATTATATGGGCACATCACATTTTTTGTCACGTAAAGTTTGATACTGATAGTGTAGACAGAGCTTCAGAAACTGTTGGGTTGATTTTCAAGAAAATTGAAAGTCTGGATTTTATACAGAAAATAATGTGGATTTTGAAGGAAATTTTGGGTTAAGAGAATTGAGAATTATATAATGGTCAGTATTCATATCTTATAGATTTATCTTGTCTGGATTTTATACAGAAAATAATGTGGATTTTTAAGGAATTCTGGGTTAAGAGAATTGAGAGTTATATAATGGTCAGTATTCATATCTTATAGATTTATCTTGTGTGAATTATTCAATTTTAAAATATGTACTCTACTGTATTCCTGAAAAGGCATAGTATTAACACAAACCAAGACAATAATGAAAATCACTCAGGCATAACAACAACAATTAATATAAAATACAATCTTTGTCAAATGGTAGATGATGTCATTACTGTACTCTCTATGACACTAGCAATAACAATAGAATCTAGAATACGAGTGCATAAATAAAGACATAAATAACAACACCCAAAATACATTCTAATAATTAATCACAAGTCGAACAACTATAGTATTCACAAAATCTGTTTACACACTAACAGTTTAAACAATGATTTATGGTCAATCTGCCTAAACAAACAGATTAATCATTATGAATTATTGATTGAATGAGTAATACTATAGTTTATGGTATGAAGAAAATTGTGTCAAATATAATTTATAAGTTCTACTACAAAACTACCTAAATCAAATCGTTTAAGATTATTGATATTAAAGATGTATTTTCCCCCTGAAAAATAATTTTTGTTGTTGAATATGTCATTTTAATGTTGCATAATAGTTATCCACTTTGACTAAAAATTGGATCTAAGCAAAATTTATTTACCTGAAAAAACTGTAATTTAAAGCAAAAAAAGGTCAAATTTGCTGCCAGCCAATGTATTTTTGGTTGAATTTAACCATATTATGTTATTTTACAAGTGAAAACAATTTTTTTCCTTTTTTTTTATTTTATGGAAGTGATTAACTTTATTAAAACTATAAATAACCTATTCAAAGTCTGATTTAATTAATTTTCATTTTTAAAAAATTGGTAAACAGGAGTTAATGGGTTTTTGGTTAAATTTAAAAATCATTGTTTTTTTATTTTTTATTTGTTGTGCTTAGAGTTATATTACTATTAGTTGCTTTTATAGTTGGATACTGCACAATATATCTTTAAGAATCAAGTATTTTGTATACTTTAGATATTGTAATAATGTAAACACTGTAATAGTACAATTATTAATACTGTGTAATATGAATCATATATCATAATTAATGAAACAAAACAAACTTAGAACTAGAAAACAAATTGACATTTGGATCATACCATTTTAGACAAAGGGGTGTAAACACCATTTTCAGAGATAGAGAATTATATACATATTAAATGTTTACAAAAAAGCCTTTATATAGCATAGAAAAAAAAATTCCATCTTTATTGATGCGTAAATGTTCTATTATGAGTTACGACCTAAATTCTGAAATAAGTCAAATTTAGAAAATGCAAAACCTGTAAATAGGTTCACACGGATCTAGTTTTTCTAGCCGAACTTCAACGTCAAAAGTTTATCTTCATCCATCATAATTTAAACCTATTATATTACTCTCTGTAATGGTTACCCTTTTGGAACCCATCCTAATATTGATTTATTTTCTCTTTTTATTGGTCTGCCCTGATTGAAATGAAATGAAATTATTATACTTACAACGTTTTCTCCAACTTGTGGTTTTGAATCTCTCGATGGAATTAGTAAGAAAGTTAACGTTCCAGATAACGAACCCTAGAAAATCAATTACATAATAAAGATAAAGAATATAGATAAAATACAAATTAATCAAAACAGGACTGGAAACTCCTTCCTAATTTGTCGCAGTCACCCAGCCTACAAGTCTTTTGCAAAACAATAACAAATTCTGACTACATTAAAGATGTATTGTCCCTTGAAACACAAAAAAATGAAGGTCAAAATATTCTAAATTTAAATTAGCCATATCAAAGTAATATTAAAGTTATTCACTTTAAGTCAAAAATTCACTCAAAAACAACAAGTATACGTAATTAACAGGTAAATTAGTTTGATTACATTTCGTCTGGAAAATCGTCGCGAGCGAAAGTAAACAAAGATTTCAAACCACGAGTACGCATTATGCATATGCTAATTAGGATTGTTTACAACTCATCACAGTTGAGAAGGTATTTTCACACAGATCGTGAGGAAGTTTTATGATTATGCATACAGAGTAGCCAAACAAGCGCGTTTCATTATGGGATATGTTTTGATCGAAAACTTTGACTGGAAGTCAAAGTTATTTTTTAAACAAAAAATCGTCTGTATTTCAGTTAAATGATTTTTTTTTTCGACAAATTTTTGGTGATAGTTAATAACTATTATGATACTTCAAAATGACCCACCTTTTTTCGAAATCTGTTATTTTTTATTTTTTTTGAATTAGTCAAAGGGACAATACATCTTTAACATATTTTAATTGAATAAAGATAAACAAAAAAGTCAATAAATAAAAGCTATACGCATTGCAACCAAAAAAATGTAACAGAAAAAAAGAAATATTACATAGCCTATGTAAATACGTGAACGTGATTGGTTGAAACTGCATCACATGACTACCGCTGCGAGGATCGTAAATCATATATATTCTCGAGTACGATGATATTGACTGAGTAATTTTCGAGTAATTATCATGTCACTGTCATTAATAATATAAAATCCAGCAAATTGTCGAGTACGATGATATTGACTGTGTAATTTTCGCCTTTAGATATTGCCTTTTATATCAGTAAAATTTAAGATTTGACAACCCCTTGGGAATGATATTATGTTCTCGAGAAATATATTTCTTGAGAACATAATATCATTCTTTCGGGGATGTCAAATCTTATATTTAACCTCTAAGCAGTCAATATCTGTATATTATTTCATGAGTTTTTTTAGCATAAACAAGATTTACATACAGAACAAATAAACTCACCATATATTCACAAATTTCATTGACTGATTTCCCCTTGATGTCTTGACCATTTATTTCCAATATTTCATCACCTTCATGGAGCAGTCCACTTTTATCTGCAGCACCTCCTTTAACTATGCGCCCTATGTACACACACTCCCCCTGGTTTAAAATGGTTGCGCCCTATAAAAATAATTAAGTATTTGTATGCATTACTGTTGCATTATATTTACAAATGATTTCTCATACTATTACTTTATAATAAACGATTTTTTCTTGTTCCTATTTGCATATTTAAAGATGTATTGTCCCCTGAAAAATAATTTGTTACATTTTTTTGTGGAATATGCCATTTTAATGTCACATATAGTTATCCACTTTGACCAAAAATTGGATATAAGCAAAATTTATTTACCTGAAAAACTGTAATTTAAGCCAAAAATTCCCAGCCAATGGATTTTTGGTTGCATTTAACCATTTATTATGTTATTTTATAAGTGAAAACATTATTTTTTTTGGTTTTTTTTCTACGGAAGTGATTAATTTTATTAAAACTACAAAATACCCTATTCAAAGACTGATTTAATTTTCATTTTTCATGTTTTTGGAGGACAATACATCTTTAAACATGTTTTATTAAAAAGATCTACCGGTTTGAATCATATCATGACCTATTATCAGTTTGAATTAATCATAATCATAATAGTGATGAATGCACATTAAACGTTGACATAATCATCATGACATTTCCATAATTTCAGCTGCCTCTTTTCATTCAATATCACTTAAGTCAAAAGGTTAATTGTTGTTTATTTTTTAATTGTGCATCCTGTTCACCTTTACCATGTCATCTAGGTAGGCGTACATATTAGTAGTGGAGGTTAACTCTGTATAAATTGTGTTTATTATTCCATGTCGGGTACTTTGGTTATGTATTTATCACTATTCAAAATTATAAAAAAAAACTTAATATCCTATAAAAACCATGTAAGCATTATAATAAACGAGTGAGTTGCCAAGACAGTGGAACCATAATTACGTAGCCATAACATCGGCAAGGGTTCGAGGCTCACTTGCTCCATGGTTCTAGTTGTAGAATGAGTCTTCTTGGATAAGGACTATAAACCGTAGGTCCAGTGTACACATCTAGCTCGAATGTGCACTTTAAAAGAACCTAGTACATCTTTCGAGACAAAAGGGGGTTACCCCGGTGTACTGGTACATCTCAGCCAGCGATCATAACTGGGCACTCTGGGAGACCAGTCTTTGACTGAAGAGGTTACGCAATATAAATAAATAAATAATAATCATATAGCATCATTACCAATGGCTCTTCACTTTTATCAATGCGGACAATTTTGACAGAATCTTCCGTGACCATCGATTGTCTTTCTAGATCATCTTCCTCGGCCAACATCTGGTTCATGAGTTCTTCTTCCGCAATGTCATCATGAGCTTTGAGAACGCACTGAAACAAAATTATTTATACAAAGAGGAAAATTTAGAATATAGATTTTTATAAAACTTTTATTAGCATATGAAACGGTGGTATTTTGGCTAGTCAAATAAGTTAGGCATTAAGTGGAATTTGGACTACATGCACAGTAGTAAGGTGGCATATGGACTAGTTAATCATACATGTGGGGCTAGTAAAATCAGTTGGATAGACTATCTGGAGAAAGAAAGAATTCAAACCCCATAGTTTTTTTTTAATGAGTAATTGTTTATCTGTACAATGTTAATAATAACTCAACAATGAACATAACAATTATGGAAACCAAAGTAAAACACTTTCTTTGCAGGTGGTACAGTGTATTAAATACAGAATACTGACAAAATAAAGCATGATGATGTCATCTGATACCACACACAGTAGATGAAAGCACAATAAATTCCCAGGGTTATGATGCATTAGATGCATGTGATTGTTAAGCCTCTGATAGGTCAAGCATAAATGTCAAACAACTTGGTATTGGTATACATACAGTATACAGTATTTCCAGCACAAATTTCTTCATGGCTATGGCTTATACTTTAGCGTGTGCTTTATGTGTTTTTAATACAAGGATCAAAGTGGCGTCTGTACAAATTCCACTCATCTTAGTCAATCCAAGCTACTACTACTACCAACATTAGGAGAAAACCAGGCCTACTATTTTACAATTTTGCTACTTAATTTGGGTGTGTTACTGATTAGGCTAGAAAACTGAAAATCATTTTAAAGTAAGATATTGTTAGTCCTCATAATTTAGAATGGTCTTAATGAGTAAATATACAGTCGACTCTCCCAATACTGGACTCTATGAAAACTGGAAACTCTTCCAAAACCAGACTTTTCTTGAGGAGCAAAAGGTCCCAAATTATTTTTTTACCATTAGAAATACATTCCGAATATCAGACTTTACGGAAAACCAGACATATTAGGCCAGCCCAAAGGTGTCCGGTATTGGGAGCGTTAGGCCTTGATCGCACTGGACTTAATTTGATGAAATTAACCAAGTTGTCGGGCAAATTGACCAAAAAAATCTAATTCGATTGTTGATGTTGGCTACATATTCCCTCACGGGTTAAATTGACCAAGCACAATGTTAATTTTAACGACCACTGCCTGTCCGGTAGAACTTATCATGGTAAATTGAATATTAACATTAACCCAAGTGCAAATAATGGTCAATTATGATTAAATTTATCCAGTGTGAACAAGGCTTTAAAAAAAAACATGAAAGAACTCTTACCTTCATGTTCACACTATCAAATAACCACCTCAGTTCATCTGCTTCCTTGCTGTCGTTCGTCTGTAGAACTTCGCGAACATCTTCCAACAAAACCATTGAATGGTCAACCAACGGGTCACGATTGCCTGACCTTACAACCTCCATCATCTTGTTATGAGTCGTGACAGAATCTTGTACATGTTTGGTTGTGAAGAGGTCTTGCAGAAAGCTGACATGCTTCTGGTCTTCAATGCTGGTTAGCTTCTTTTGAACTTTCTCTAACGTTTGCATCAAATCTTCTAAACCTATTATTATAAGACATAGTTGGGAAAAGATATGAATCAATGGCTGATCTAGGATTTTGAAATAGGGGGAAAGGGGGGGGGGGGGTGGTTGGGCTAAAACCAATGTCCTATCTTTTATTCATTTTTTTATTTCATTATTGTTAAATTAATTTATTAACTTTATTTGTATTTATATTTTTCATAATTTTATATTTTCAAATAATTTGTAAAGGCAATCCCGCCACAAAATTCACATCATTCTGGGATCTGCCTTCGTCCATTCTCTTTATTATCTCTTGCCATTGTTGTTTTTTTTGTTACTCTTTGTCTTTTGGACGTTAATAAATGTTCTTTGAATTGAATTGAAATGCCATTTTTAAAGATTATGTTGGTGTGGGAGTAAAACCAGCTATGAGAATTACAGTACAACATCGGTTTTTCATTTTTTTTATGGTGGGTTGCAGAAAAATAAAAACTGAACAGAAATAGAAAAAATTTAGATTGGGTAACCCATACGCCTCCATAGACTATACAATGCACGCCTCTGTTTAGTAGATGTGTGAATATTATTTACAATGTGATAACATCTTGTTAACATGATTGTATACATTGTAGTTTATTAAGTTGCCCTTTTAGTGACTCACAACATACCTTGTGAATCTAATTGCAATCAAAAGTCTTCACAAGTAATTTACAACCATAAAGTCAAAGGTCAAGTACATGTAAACTAATTCCTTTAGTTCAAATCCCACTATTAAATTGCTTTATATTATTGTTTCATGTTAATGAAAACTGTACAAAAGCTCACATACTAGAATTGGTAATAACTGATAAATAGTTTTTTAGTAAATTTGCTTGGTGGTCTTCAGGTATCAGTGCTAGGCTAGTAATCTGGTGGACATTGTTTTGACTTAACATGCACATTTTGTGTTTTTAATGTACTGAGGTACACAGTACAACTTTAACATTTTTGTATGGTAAAATATTAACAAATTAATACTATTTACACTAATAAACAGTTGATTTCCTTGCTCCAAAACTGTACCCACTAAATTAAATTTGAGAATGTGATTGGCCGAAATGACATCAGATGACTACTGCTTTGAAGTTTTAAAAAGGTTTCTCTTGAGAAAAATATAATTCACTAAAAAAAACCTAATCTTATACACCACAGGAAATAACTGTGTAATTACTGTAATAGATGAGTTTGTTTAAAAAAAAATTCTACATTAAAAACTTTTTTTTAAAAATCAGATGGCAAAATTAACATATAGAATATGGTTGGTAGCAATTTTGATATTAAAACTACATGCTCTTTAAAAGCAATTTTGATTTTGTAATTCATTATTTTTCATTTTTAAAATACACAATCAATATTGTTTACTTACCAATTGTCTTTGGTGGCTCAGGGGGCGTTTCTTCAACTTGGTATTTCATACTTGGATTCTGTTGTGGTTGTGCTTGTGTTTTATCTGTGACCGATGGGTTTATTTTGCTACTGTTGTTCGTGTTCTAAAAATAATATTTCACATACAATATTTTTTTGAACTGAGGAAGGGCTAGTGTTGCTCGAAAGCTCTGCACATTTATAGCTGTTTTGCTTTATCGTTTTGACTGTATATTATTTTGCATAGCCTCCATTGAGATTTAGCCACTGATACTTAGTAATTTGCTATTTGATTAAAAAAATGTATACATAAAAGTTACTTCTAAATTGCTAAAAAATATGGCTGATTCTGGAGTAACACTGACCAGAAGAGAAACGGGCAATTAACATTTATGAATTGAGCCGTCTGGAAATTAAGTAAATAATTTAAAGATGAAGAAACGGCATTAATTGTAGTGCACTTATTATTCTCCTACCTTATATTTTGTTGATACATCATGTCCATTCTGTGGTAAAGCCCCATTTGGAACTTGTGTTGCTGATTCCGGTGGGTTTTTCATACCACTCGCAGCAACAAAATCCGCCGGGCAGTCTACTGCCATCTCCCTGAACGCTCCCTTTGGGATAGTATCCGCAGAATGGTAATCCTTCTGTTGCGTGTTATCATTTTTCTGTTGCGTTTTTTGTGTCTTTGTGCGCATTGTCACCACAACCGGTTCATCGTGTCCGTTTAATAGCTCATCTTCGAATGCAGCATTGACAAAGCCAAAATTATTGTCCGATTTATTTGAATGATGGCCATTTAACGTGTGTAGTTCAACATTATCTGTTGTACCTTGAGAGTTTTTACTTAGTAATGGTGCATTTGCACCTTTGTCTGAGATTGAGACATTTGCTCTTGCTGTAGAGTCTGGGGAGTTGGAAGAACTGTAGCTAGTCTGTTCATTTAAACCATTCTCTTTGGCTGGCTGTAAAGGTGGCATGGTGGCCATATCTATGGTCGTCACATTCTTTTGTGCAGTAAGTTTAGCTAGCTTCTCTTTTGCATTAGTGTCTACTGCAATGACGTAGGCTTCGTGAACGTTATTCTGCCCAAGCGAACCCCCTGTAATAAAAAAAAAAACAATTGTTGAATACAGATTGACATTTAATTTTATGAATAACATTTGGGACATTACAGTTAAGTCTGGTTCAGCTTATGTCCCCTCAGAGTGTTCACACAGATACAGTAGAGTTGGTGTATTAAATTTTATGTCTGTACAGTCAGTGTTTCTGAAAAATGCGCCCTCACGAGGTGTTGTACGACGTTGCCTAATACACGAGGTGTAGTGTGTCGGAAAATTAAGCTTATTTATAGTTTGTGTAATTTATCGAAGAATATCTTATTTTAAACATCAATTGAACAAGAATTTATCAATCAGAAAAGCAAGTATACAATGTTCGTTAGATAGAAATATACCAAAGAAATTTAATAAGCTTGTTTATGGCAGCCGATACCAAATAGGGGTTTTCCGTTTTGGCGACTTGTGATTCGAGAGTCGTGTGTGAAGCGATCTTCGACCGCGATGGAGTGTAAACAAAACAGGACCGCTAGGCCTCATATGGCCTAGCATATATTATTAGCCTAGCTTGGTTATGATCAAAAGTAGGTGTATGCATTGTATGGACATCGCCAAATGCAAAATATTGTATTACGGCAGACACTGTAGATCTTTGAATTAATGGGTGGGCTTATATCCGAGTGCCTCATTTTTAATGAAAATTAGTCAAAAAGTCGGGGGTGGTCAGTACGGTATCGGTTACTTTTTGTCGGTTAATTATTTGCTACTGGAACCATGGCCTAACACTAACAGGAAGTGTCTTGAAAGATGAAATGAAATTTCCATGATAATACGATAAGCTTCTGTGTCTGAAGAAACTGGTTTTTTTCTGTGGTTCTTTTCTCTGTGGTTTGACCAGGCTATCAGCATCATTAACTAATACGTCATAACTCTCTGAAAATGGTGTGAAGTTAGCCTAGAGAGTTTTGGGAGTTGACTATACATTGAACCATTAAGATATTATCTCTATGAGTAAACAGACCGGAAATAATTGGTATTACAATAGCTTTCTGATTCAGGAAGTATTTGATTTATATAATCAATCACTAAAATTTATTATCATCCATAAAAATCAGTGAGTTTATTCAAAAGAATGTTCATATTTCAGGTAAAAACCACATCTGTTTAAAAACAATTGTAAACTCAAACAAAAATATTGTGCAATACTAATAAAATGTTTCAATTCAAAACAAGTTAAACACTACAGTAGATTTTATAAACATAATACTGTACATAAAAATGTTGTGGTTTGAAAATTGTTGGGAAATCCATAATGTAATTAATATGAATATTTGGCATAAAATTACTGTACCACAAACTACTGTACAGTATAAGTATAACCAATTGACCATGGGGAAGAATACTGTGTGATACTATCTTATTTATAAAAAAAAACTGTGTGCAAATATACTGTGCCTTCTTAATGTTTCAAGTCAAAACAAGTTATTAAACATAAAAATAATTTTGAGGTTTAAAAAGTTTAAAGACAATCTCCCCAAATAATATGATTATTTGGCATACTGTAATATTATTGTACCACTTAGTGTAATAACCATACTGACCCTGGGAAGAATGTACTGCATACTTTTAATATTGGTTTGAAAATAAATCTGTTATTAAAATGTCTATAACTTTCTCTTTCCAGGAAGTATAAACAATAAATTATTAAAATAAACTCAACAACAGTTCCAGGTTTGTGACCCTGCCCAGGTGTGTACAGTAGGCCTACTGTTGACAGTAAAACTTGTGTTCTTGACAATTTAGGTACAAACAGTAATATCAGTCCAAGGGCAAGACAACCCAACATAGATCAAGGTTATTATAAGATTCCTGTAGCTGACAGCTGACCATAAACAAAATTCCTCCATAGTTGACCTAAACATGGCTGACAAGGTCAAACCAGGGAGTTGCAAAACTAGACATTCTGTAATTCTGTTTGTTCATTAAAAAAAATTCAATTAAATTTATCCCAGCTTCAATTTTGATGTTTGTTGGTATGTGTTTTAAGTATTTATCCAGAGTCAATTATAAAAGAAATGAAATCTAGTTAATACTGTAGTATAGATAAATAATGGCAGCACTGTTAAAAAAATATCATGATATAGATTAACCTTGATAAAAATCCTAGAAAGTAGGTCTTTTGCCATTTTTCCCCTGACGGTTAACCCAGTATATTATAATCTTCTGTAGTTTTATCTTCTCTATTTAATATAGCAGATAGACATAATTTGAAGTATTGTAACAGTAGTTTGAAGTATTGTACAAAGGTGGAGGAAGTGAGGGTGCAAACTTGAGTGTTTTACGTCTTGTTTTAAGTCGATATAAAAAAAAATTGTAAAAAGTTTCACAAAGTGCACAAAACAAAGAACATTTTTAGATTTAGTTAGAATTGGAAAATATAATTTATACAATAGAATTATATTTGACAAACAGTGTACAGTACCATAATGTAAAATTATTAATTAACTTTAAACTTTGGTTATTATAAAACATGATAAATATTATATTTAAAGTCATTTTGTGATGCAACAAAAAAAAAACAAAAGACATGGTAACTTTTGTAGTTAAACAAAAACTAAATTCGACAATTAAGATAATATTAATATTTACTAAAATTAAATAGCTATTTTAAAGATAAAATTAGATTTTAGAAAGCAACAGACATTTTTAAATTTTCTATATAAATAATACTGGTAATTAAAAAAAAAATAAAGGTCTGTACAGATAGTAAAGTAGTTAACAATAGCCACATAGCAGCAATGCTAAATGAAATGTACATAACAATATATTTTTTTTATGAAATTGAAAGAAATCAAGGTTTTAAGAATTAAATATAGCAATTATAAAAAAGAAATACCTCCACTCCACTGTGTATCAACAGACAACATGGACGAACGAATTTATAGCTCGGTCGTTCCAGCTTATATTACAAGTGAATAGGAATCCCACTGTTATTAAATCCATAGCACTTGGCTAAGCAAGCCAACATGTCACACCCAAGTATTTAAAGTTAAATCCAACAAATAACTAACAAGTTTAAAAAAGTATTAATTCCCAGTGTAACCAGCTTTATTCCTTGATACCTTTAGTTCTTAGCAATAAACTATTATCCACTTGTAACAATCCATAGAAATGTATAATGTTCTAACTACTTCCGTTCCGATCCGATTGTTTTTTGTAAGACAGCCCACCACCACATCATTTTTTAGGGAAGGTAGAAGTTGGACAGCAGCCACTGACTCAACAAACCACTGACCTTGCTAATCTGGAATACCTTACATTCCAGAGGCTTTCTGCCAAATGGAAGATTCCATTGCTATTGTAGGGGTATTTATTGACGATGGGAATTTAATTTTGGAATACTTTTCTAAATCAACACAAAGAATATGACAAATATATAATCTAATTCTTAATAATAGATAACAGTTAGTATTGTTTTTATCAAACATGGCGATAAATCGTTGCCTCGAAATATGAACTAAAAACATTTGAAAAATATTGTTGAGAACAATGTTGTTTGCTGTTGTACAGTATTTGTAAACAATAATAAACGTATTAAAATTACTGTAAAAAAAATTGAATACAATTTGACATCATTAAAAAGAGATTCATCAAGAATTGTTAAGAAAGGGACATGATAAAATACAAAATTGATCATGTTATTTTCCACCCTTACATTCCTCTATATTAATTGGTGTTGTGTGGTTCTTATCTATTTCCATTATGTAATCAAATAAGTGCTTGTAATGTATAATAAAATTATGTTCTATTTATTACTATCTAGCTTCCTGATAGCGTTAAGAAAATAAAGCTTTATATTGTGAGGCATTTAAGCATAGAAGTGATAAAACCCCCATTGGCAGAGCTTTATAAGTGACTTATGTACTTTATTGTTTGTGAGGTACAAAGAAGGGGATCAACCAAACAAAATAGTAACTAAACTATATTTCCTAATTGTGAGTCATATTATTTACCAAATTCTTTACAAACAATCCTCATATTATTCTTTTTATTTCACAGTTTGATTGGTTTTATATCACCTTCAATAATCGTACGATTTATTACTACAGTAACTATTATTAAGCTGATATGCAAGACTAATCATTTTTTTGTAATGTATGTTTTTAAGGCCAATTTACACAATCGGAAACGGTATAGGTAAAATCATGTATGTCTCGTATAGAATCTGTAGGCCTATCTATCCTGGGCGAGCTTCCTGTTTAATATCCTTACGCTCCACGTTTTGTGTAAATGGTCATTAGAAATAACATTCTACTGTATATTTTTGTTTTCTGTTTACCAATAATCACTTGGAATATGATGTAAATTGGCCTTTAAACTTGGTTCTTATTAGGACGCTACTAAGAACGAACGCACATTGCAATTAAGTTGACCAATCAAACGCAACAGTTCGAATGATCCATCGTTTTTTTATCAAACAACTTGCGTTGCGTGTACGCCATTGCATGCCACTATTGGGGACCAAAACTTAATCACCATATTTATAGGGTCTCTTCAGTATGTAGCACATAAAAATAAAGATGCTTTAGTTAGATTTAAATACACCTGTACTATTTGATAAAAATGTTTTTTTGCCGATTACATACAAATGTTTAAATGACTCAAAACAGCATGGTTACAATAATTGCATAATATAACCATATAAATATAGATTTTCTTCTGTATACGTTGTAGCAACTAAGAATAAAGATGTTTATTTAGTTAGATGTAATATACAGAGGTACTATTTGATAAATCCTTGTTTTTTGTTGAATACATACATGTTAAAATGACTCATAACAACATGGTTACAATAATTGCATAATATTCTGTCAAAATGACCATATCCTCAATTACAAAATTATATTTGTTTTAGTAATGGATTTTACATTTGTTTAAAATAGTTTTAACATGTGTTGTTATAAGGTGGTTACTCATTTACACTGATACAGTTTACTGTAGTAGACTGCAAGTTTAATATTATGATAATATTAACAGATGGCATCATCCTTGTATGTCTATGACCATTAAAATCACTCTTCAAAAATACATAAACTTTGTCATTTTGACAAAGTTAAAATATATCAAAGACAAACTGGTTAAAACCATAATAAACTAAGTATTTATAAATAACTATTTAAGTAGTTGATATAGGTCTATTTTTATTATTACCAGTGCACACTCTTACTGGTGTACATACTGTACAATATAAATTAACTTTATACTGTCATATATTTTTTCCTACTTGTTTCACACAGCAAATATTGTTATAAATTACACTAACTGTATAACCGCGTAACATAGAATGTATCTATCCTCAGCGGAAACTGTCCGTCCACTCCACATTGTGTGTAAATGGTCATAATGAATAATAGATTCTATATTCATATTCTATAAAAACCCATACCACATTTATTTCTTCAACATTGAATTTTGAATGCAATTAAAACCTCTGTATTTAAAAAAACAGTGAATGTTGCATCCACCAAATTGGTTTCAACCTGACCACTTTTTGAAAGAAGCATTTGACAACCCTGTGGTAATTTCTTGCGACCACCGAACCAATTTAATTATAATGGCTAAGGTATAGAAAGACAATGTAGAAGAAACCCAACTTGAATAAGGGCCCGTTTACACAACACGCTAAAGCAACACGGTTCTGTTCATAACACTGCAGTTAACATTCATGTATGAACTGCTAAGTTTAGGGGATTGACCTCCGTCTGTGAAAACATGCATAGTAGGCGTGTAAGTAAGAAGGGTGTTGTATAAATACAGCTTAAGTGACTGAACACAAAAAAATAAATAAATAGCATAGAAAAACCATCATCATCATCGTTTTTCTTACCTTCTAGTTCTAATCCAACTTGTCGTCGAACTCTCAGGCAAATATTCCTTGTCTTTACACACTACAGAAAGAAATAATATTATAAGGTTAGCAAGATGGAGAAAACATGTATTGCATGGTATCCTTTGAGTAGCTACTGTACAGTAAGCTTAGAAGCAGAGAAAACGTTGCATGCAGTTTACTGAAACCTGCAGTAGTTGAATGACCTTTGACATCTAGGTTTTTCAATGACAGTTGAAATATGGCTTTTCTTCCTGATTTAATGTATTGTTATTAAGGCAAAGGTTTCCCTATCAATATTACACAGTGTAATCAGATATTTTTATGAAGTATAATTACTCAAACCTACTGTACTTTAACAATGCAATTTCAACAAGTGAAAATAAAGTATCAAATTAAAAAAAAAAATCACTCTACTGTGTTTACAGTCTACTAGTACATTAGTTAAACCTAAATAACGTCAGACAGTTAATCACAAACATTGTAAGTTAAAGGCACTGTTTAACATTAAGCTCTGTACACACTATTAAACTAGTTTGACCAACAAAAGTGTGATGTGCCCAAATATGGTGAAGATGTGCCCAAATATGGTAATGATATGACATCATCATGTCCATATATGGGCACATCACATTTTTTTGTCACATAAAGTTGGATCAGTGTACACAGAGCTCTCTTTCATCACTATTGATTTGATTTGAATTTGTTAGGAAAATCATAAAAAAAAATACATACTAAGTGATAACATAAATTACTGACATTACAAATAAATACATTTATAAAAGATTTCCAGGATAGCCCAAAAAGTTTATTGGCTTATTTCCATTGGGATAAAAAAATATAAACGTTACAAAGTATTACTACTACAGTAGAGTACTTGTTTCTGGTTTATATAACTCAGACAATAGCCTATCATCATTCACCGGAGTATGGGTCAGTTCCATCATCATTGATTGGGTGATAATAGTGGCGATTATTGATTGCACTGTATGACTTTACAATCATTATTATCATTCTGTAGTTTAATTAGGCATCATTAATTATAACGCATCTCTCGCTCTTCTTACTTGAACAAACATCCAATTAGCAATCAAGATAAAGTCAATGCAACTTGCTAATTAGCTCATTTGAAGTTGTTAAATAGAATAACACTTGGCACTACAACAAGGCAGTGAAGTTTACTACCATAATAACTGGGTTCAAATCATGTATGAGTCATATTAAGAAACATCCTCAACAAAACATTGTTTTTCATTTCAACATTTTAAATGCATTTTTAATGCAATAGAAGGTTAGCAACATTATTTACAAACAGCTAGATTTTTTTAGGGAAAAAACAAAATGTAAAATAATTTGTTATGCAGCTTCGAAAAAAATATTTTGTACATAAATCAGTACTGTAAATATTGCATTATTAAAATACCGTACATAATAATTTGTTTGTAGTTGGATGTAAAAATAAATAACAAAATTACTGTACTGGAACACATCAGATGCAATAATTGGTTGAACCTACTTAATAGTGCACTTTAACCACACAATATAGTTTAGTATTACTGTATTCAAAGTATTAATGATTGTATTTTAAACCATTCAGTTCAGTTTTTAATGGCTTGTTTTCACTGAATACAGTATAACGGTGAAAAAACCATTATAACAGAACTCATTTCTTGCAACTATACATTTAATCAACTCTGAGGCTTTTATTTTTAAAGTAAACAACTCCATGATAATAGAACTACTTTACAACCACCACCAATTATTGGATAAGCATTTTTAATAACAAATACATCTTTATTTAAAGATATATTGATTACATACAGGTATTTGTTTACATTTTTTTATTGATTATGGAATTTTGATGTTCCATAAAAATTGAATAAAAATTGGAGCGAAAAAAAATAAATAATTGACCTAAAAAACTGTAATTTAAAGCAAAAAATAGTCAAATTTAGTGTCAGCCAATGGGTTTTTGAATTTAACAGTTTGTTTTGTCTTTTTATAAGTAAAAACATTATTTTTTCACCATTTTTTTTCTGCGGAAGTGATTAACTTTATTAAAACTTCAAAATGGCCTATTCAAAATGTGATTTTATTAATCTTCATTTTTCATGTTTTTGGAGGACAATACATGTTTAATGTGTTTGTTATTGATACAATTTGATGTTCCCTAAAGAACCTTACTAACTGTATCAACAAAATCTATAGTCTACTTCCTCAGCATCATTGGAATAGAAGTATTAGTACTACAATATGTAAATGAGTTTGAATATTCCCTAAATAATAAATAACCAAAACTATTAATTTTTTACCTTATGAATGAAATCGATAACCTGATGATGGGTAGCATTTTCCAGAGATTCTCCATTAACAGTGATTATTTCATCACCAAGCTCCAATCCAGCTCGCTCTGCTGGGGAACCTGCAAAAATGAAAGTGATCAGCTGTATGAAATAATATGGAGGTGATGCAAGTACAGTAACACTAAGGTCTTCTGAAAAGTAATATTCATACAAAATTATAAAGAAAGATTGAATTTAGTTGGTATTGTCAATTAGGGCCCGTAACTTACAGCAGGCAGTACACTATGAGACGAGAAGACTACACTCTGTAATTTTAACATGTACATGAGCCGTATTGCATGCATTGGACCACTCCATGATTGGACAGATAGTTCACTAATTTGGTATTATCTTTCAGTTCTATCCAATGAGATAGGGCTGGTGGCCCGTATATACTGAATAAATATCTCATTGGAGAGAACTGAAAGCCAATAGTATTATGTATTCTAATCCTGTCAGTTGGAACATGAGGGTGATGGGATTTGAACCGAGAACCATAGGAAACGGTTTGGTGCACAATACATTGACTGCCAGTGCCATTTTCGATTTACCTGACCTAATGTCAGTGTCGACACAATACAGTTGAGTATGCTCACTCACAGTGGTGGTACAATAAGATTAGATTACTTTAACATCTTAATCAAACTAACTACTGTAGTAAAAGTATTAAGATAACATCATCATTTTGTTTCCTTTTTTTTATTATAAATTGTAGTCTAAACTGTTTGTTTTGCTGTTACCGTTATTTTAATTTAGCCTAGTGCTAGTCTAATTTCTTACACAGTTATATTATTACAGTAAGTATCAATTTACTATACTTTAGTTGGCTAGAATGTTGATGGTACTACTGTAGATCTTGTACGCTGGGAGTACAGTAGAACTCAATTTTTTTATTAAATCCACCGGAACCTACAGTACTGTACTGTAAGCATGTCTGACAATCGACAGGAGCATTTCAAGAGAACAAAACCAAAGCTGTCAGAGACTTACAGTAGCCCTGTTAAAGTGTCACAACTTACCAAACAACTTCATCTTTTTATCTGGAGTCTCCGTAACCAAAATCAGGTAGCCATTTAAGTCGACCATGATTGTAATAAATTAATTTTAAACAAAAGCAATGTTTGTTCACTAAACAAGTTAAACCTGAACTACAGTGTGTAGAACAGAATAAACTGTGCCAACTGCGTTTCTAATGAACTCTCAAGCATTAAATGTATTCGTTTCTCACTAATTACTTTTTCAGATCTATAATAATTTCTTATTTAATAATATCAATTTACATTATTTATGATTTGAACAGTACTAAACGTTACATTATTCTGTTGCTAATGCTAGAAGAGCAGTTTATGTTAAATAGTATCGCAAGAAAATAATTGCGAGATTACCATATTTATTTGAATAAAATGCCCCGGGGCGTTTATTGTTCAGGTGGGTTTTTAGGGAAGAGTTTTTATTCGAGGGAGGCATTTATTCAGAGGAGGTATTTATTTTTGTGGGTGTAATAAGGTAACATGTATTTAATCAAATAAATAACCCCTAGATATGAAAAAAATACAACAAAATTAATATCGAGACGTGATAAAATACACTAAAAATTGTAATGTGTTGTGTATATATTATAAGCATGTTTATTCGAGGAAATAAATAAAGGCCCCGGGACGTTTATTTGAGGGGGGTGTTTATTCAAAATGATGTTCTACATGGGGGGGTGTTCATTCGAGGAAGGCGTTTATTCAAAGGGTTGCGTTTATTTGAATAAATAAGTGTTTGTGTAAAATTGAAGTAAGCAAAACTAAATATTATTTATTAGTTATTTAACACTTTGGGCCGATTTTCATTCTATTAAAAAAATCTTAAAAGAACGTTTTTCCTCGAAACCGGTTTTGGTTGCAGCTATTTATTAAATATTAGATATTGTTACATAACAGCCAGGTCATTTGCAGAAGTACAGTAACATAACAGTTCATTTGCGGAAGTACAGTATGACTGTTATTTTCATGCTGTTTTCAGCTCAACAATCTTTAGGGGTCGTGATTTTTTGGACTCATTTCTGCTGGCAAGGAAAAACGTGCTTGAAAATAATAGTATTATTTAAAGCTATATTCTCCTAAACAGGCTCTTTATTAATTAACTTATTCTTGATCTTGGTTTAGCAAGACTTAATTAAATTGACAATGAATTTGAGAGTAGAATTTAATTAATTTAAAACAACCTTGAAATTAACATTGAATTTTTATGAAGTGCATTTATTAGTGATTGTTGAAACAGAGACAATAGAGGGCCTCCTTTATGTTACATCATCCAACACAGAGAAAAAAAACCTGAACCACCTACAGTACAACAGTACAGTACTGTAGTAATACTGAAAACAAGAGTGAGCATGGAGTCTTTTTATTCAAGTTTACAAAAATAATAATTGAAGTGACTTTTTTTAACACCATCCAACCAGTTAAGATTAGAATCCCTACAGTATATATGGGGAACCTTCAGGCTGAAATAGGGTGTGTGGCTCCTGAATAGGGGTTGGTCATAGCCGACTCATTTGAGTTAAAGAGATGTATTTTGCTTGAAAGCTGCCCCTGCCCAGCATTTTTCATCTTTTTTTTTTATAATATTTATATTGTGTAGATTTTATGCTGGTCGAATAAATAAACGAAACAAAATTAGACCATATATTTATAGGTCCATAGGTTGAACATTACCATTTTTCATTTCACGGAAAATTGACCTTTTTAGCAGCAGGGGTTCTACTGCATTACTGTATTGGTTCTACTGTATTTCTACTGCCAAAAAAATGGAGGTTATCGACAAACTATGTAAGCATCTACAGTACATCATCATCATCATCATCATCATCATCATCATCAGAAACCAGTCTAGATATCAAAGATCCATTATAGATCTGGATTACAAAGAACCAATTTACAAGATCTTGTATAATAATAGACAGTCGTAAATAACTTTAACAGCAGAGTGGAAACCTGTTAGAATTAATTAAGCCCATGTAACACTGTCATCACATTCTTGTGATTGTTATTATGCTTCAGCTGGCATTCTAAATCATTCTGCGATTTGAACAAAACAGTAAACCAACTGGAAGAAATTCACAGCATTATCACCAAATTATTCATTTGATTTGGAGTAGAGAAATGACATGCGCTGACAGTGAAAACTGTTTCATTGAGACGCTTATTTATTCATAGACATTATTTATATGGTCTTATTATTGAATGATCTTAATACCAATGATATGGGCAGGATTATAATATTCTGCTTCATTCTAAATTGTTTGCCAATTACTGTATAACACTCGCAACAGTCCAAGTATTACTGTATCATCATACATTATACTACAGTATAATATGTATGTTTAGTAGTAACTGTATGTGCTTGAAACTATTGTTTTAATTCATAGTCTACAGTATGTAGTTTGCTGGGAGGATATCAGTGGGGTCAGAGATCTTTTTACGTTGCAGCCCAAAGTGTATGTTTACCAGCAACAGTTAAATGCTCCACTAGTCTGAACACTTTCAAAACCAACCTGAAGATGTCGCTATTCGCCGGCTGATGTACTCGCACGTTGCTAATGCACAATGCGCCATAAGCCACCAGTTCTATACAAGTTTTCATTTATTATTATATTGTAAGCAGTGCCACACAACGGAAGAACCTTTTTATTACCTCCACCAAGAAGGTTACTACAGTATGCGATTACCTTGCGAGTCTGTGTGTTTATTTGTTTGTTTGTTTGTCTGTCTGTTAGCAATTGAACACATTTTGACCAAATGTTTACCATGGTCATAGATAGGCTAGTCCACAGATGACTCCATTACATTTTAGAGGTACAGTAGTAATGGGATCTACTGTACTGTATGTGCAATTTTCTAAAATCACGTTTTTACTTTACACAACCGGAAATCATAAATACAGTACACTGTTTAGGGCTCATAAACTTCACATCATCTCATAATCATACAAAAATTGAAAAAAATATATGTACTACTGTAGCATGCACATACAATACGCGTCCTATGATTTTACTGTAGAGCATGTTTCAGACTATTTTTAGCAGATTTTTTATGCACTGCTTAGTGAATGAAAACGTAGGTTCCATTGGATGCATTTTAACAGAATTCGCAAATCTTTGATTGATCTTGTTTGCGTACATGAAGGAAGTAGTTAGTTAAACCGTGTATGAAAACAAATGTGAAATGTATGTCGAAAGTTCAAAAAGATTACATCTCTTCCAGCAAATGACATAATTTCCAATTGATTTACGAGTACTATTGTACTAAAATGAAATGATTGACTAGACTCATACCTTTTGAAACAGCGTCTACCCTCGGAATGAACCCTTCGTCTACGCCGCCCATTATAGAAAATCCAAAACGATCTTCACTCTTGTACATGCCAATTGATATCTCATACTCTTCCTCATCCTACAACAAAAGAGACAAAATCAAAAACAAAATTTAGCCATGACTTGTAACAATACTACAGTGTACATACTATAAAGTCAGCATTATCCAGACAGATATTACTGATAAATCATAAAAAAAAATATTTTGATAATGTAATTTGTAATCCAAATTTACCTGTATGGTGCCATTTAGAATGAATTATATTTTACACAAAATAAATGCATAACAAATCAATTTAAACTCATTAGGCACTCTGCCAAGCTAATTTATGTTCATTTAAAGTCACTGAAAATAGACTACAGTATTTAATACACTATTAGTATTAAATTATTAAATATATAATAACATTGCACTGAAAATAGATTATAAATGTAATGTAGGCCACATCATAATATTGTGTACTGTAAAGTAAGTGTAAAATAATGCATTCTACCTGGCTGTCATCAAAACCATTGTGGTGATGCACATCTCCATTTGATGGGTACGGTATCTGTCCGTTGACGATTTTTTTCTGCCCCATCCTACTGGGATACTCCGTGTATAAATTTCCACTTACAGCTGCCATCTTATAATCGTTTTAACGCATTATCAAGCAAATTCTGAAGAAAAAAATATAATAATTAGATACATACAGTAAAGTTAAATCTTTAAATCAAGACCAGTTATAATTTATAAAGTTACAATCTTGTTTTCGTCAATTCTCCTTTAAATTGTACTGTACTGTACATTTACTGTAGTTTTGGCACATTTTGGCTCTAACACTTCACCTGCACTCAATCACAGTATAGCTTCGTTAAAAACATCAGTACAGTTTTAATGTTACACTCTTGTTGTCAATTCTCCTTTAAATTGTACATTAGTTTTTGTACATTTTGGCTCAATGCAGGCTTCACCTGCACCCAATCACATTAATAGCTTTGTTTGGCTTTAAAGAAATCAACGCACGAAGTATAAAGTAGTATGGCAAATTCTATTGATGTGCACTGTTAACATTATACAAGAATCGAGATGAATCAAATGTATACTACAATATAATATGTACCCTTAAATAAAATATCTATCGTCAATCTATTCAGTTGGGGTATTGAAAACAAAAAAGAACAGTAAAACCTTACTAACAATAACACCATTTTCAGAGAGTAATGGTGCTACTGTATTTCAAGATCCAATAATATTATGAATCGTTTTGCCATCACAGTAAATCTTTACAATTTATTAGCAATGACTTGGCATTCATAGTACGTTCTTTCTACTGTAATATTAATATTTCTTCCACTCGATCAATCATCATACAGCTGTAGCTTGATTAATAACAGGCATCAAATGGATGCAGTAAGTTAACCCATTGTGGACTGTTGTTCACTGCCCTTGGATTAATATATCCAAATAAGTATACCACACAAACCTTGTGTTTATCAAAGTGTTAATAATGTTACTTTTTTCTAATGTTTGTTTTACTGTATGAGGAAAAGTACAAAGTTAAACCATAGTACTTGAAAGTTGTTAATACTGTACAGTACTGTATGTACTGTGTAGTATCACAGTAGGATTCTAAAATAGACAGTACTGTACAGTACATTACCGTGACTACTGTAGAATACAGTACTGTACTTAACAGAGTTACTGACACTGACAGTACTGTAGTAACCAGACCAAACAACTCCCACACAGACTTTTCTTAAGGTCCCAATTGTGTTCTACTTTTTAAAAAATAGATACTATAGGACGACCTGGAAATCATGTACTGTTATTAATCCATTTCATTGGTATTAAATTACAGTATACTTGAAAAGGAGGTTATTTTCTAAAATGGTGACTTTGTTTACAGTATACAACTGCATTGTCAATGTCAATCATGTATAGAATTCTGTGCAAAATTTCATTTCATATTATCCTATAGGGATGCATGCATTGTAGGACAGCAATAACAAATAAAGTTAAATGTGGGACATTCACAAAAAATGTGGGACTCCTGTACTAACTGTAGGCTTAAGAAGTTCATTAGGTATTTAACTCTGTAATTGTACGAGAGTGCTACAGTAACTGTAAAGATACTGTAACTTACGAGTACTGTATTGCTACAACACATACTGTACCTGTAAGAATACCTATCATACAGTTACAGTAGGTATTCTTACAGGTATAGTGTAGATTAACTATTGGCTTATTGGCCGTAACATAAAAAAAAAAAAATTGCGAATTGCGATTCAGTCTGACCTATTTCTTTATGAAGTTCACAGAACAGTTGTTCTTATTAGTAGACTATAGTTTACAAACTATAGCAAGTGACACTGGTAATGTATAGCTGTAATGTCAAGGTGATGACTGACTGTTTACCACTCCATTCAATGTTATTTGTAGGTTCAAACATTCATCACTTACAACAGTGCAAATTTTGTTCGGAAACATTTCGTCAATGTGACAAATTACAACTGTAAGAACATTTGATCTCCTATCTGCACACTACTTACTAATGTACTACATACTGTACTGTATAGGATAGGAAGTTTACAGTAGCAGATAATATTCTTTAAAAAAGATGCACATGTACAATAGTATTTGTTTTGTTTTATATGTAAGAATTCAATACCTGTACTGTAGATTGTACAAAACAAGTAAATTAATTTTTTTTTTAAATAATTAATTTTTTTTTAATATATAAGTATTGCATTGATTTACAGTAAACAGTTAAGAGCAAAAATTGAGGAGAAATGCAGTCGATATAAAAAATATTTATTTTGAAAATTAAATAAATTGTTTATTTGGCAATATGCAGCAGAAACAGACCCTACTGTAAGTGTACTGTAGGAAGGCATGAAATAGACTATAATAACAGTTAATAAAAGGTGTTTTAGAAGACACAAATCCCCAAACAATGTACAGTATTACAAAATTACTATACTACTGTACAAGGAAATAATGAGATATTGGAAATTATTTCTACTCAATGTTTTTTCATCAATTATAATAACTAACCCACTGTTGATAAAGCATTGTTAAAATGACCACCATATTCACACGCTTTTGTTATTATTATAGATCAATACTTAATATGAAATGAAAATATGAGGAACTCACAGCTTATGTCAATATGAAGTATACTACAGTCAGAACTATAATACTGTACACTGATTATGCTTGTGTAGCAAAACAATGTGGTGACCTAGTCTATACTGAGACTGCTGTACAGTGTGTTTACAAATTACTATGGCTTCTGTAAAGTTCACATACAATTTTGGAATTGATTTTCTTATGCATACAGTAGAAAAGTTACTTATACCTACACAGGCTGCAATACTAAAACCTGTACTCATTTGAATGCAGATTTTAGGATAATGAATGAAAGATTTTAAGACTGTGATGAAATCAAGGAGATCTTAATGACTAAAATTACTAAATTTAATTTATTTACAGTTAACATTCATCAAAACACCTCAAGAAAGTCATAAAAAAAAAACATAGAACATAAAATTTACACTACACTACAGGTACAGTATCTTTCTCAAGACAAGCGTACTGTAAAGCTTTGTCTACACTATCAAATTTTACAGTATGTGACAAAAAATGTGATGTGCCATATAATTATTATGAACATGATGATGACACTTTTTTGTCTTTTAGTTTGATAGTGTAGACAGAGCTTTAGTCTTTTAAAACCTGAAAACAGTGGAACTTTAAACAATAAAACTCTACTGTTATTACTATCATTCATATTTTGTACTAAATCAAATTATTTTTTTGCTATCCAGGATGTCAGTAATTTCTTATTTTCCCCAAAAAACAATGAATTAAATTCTTTACAGAACAAAAGTATAACAATACGCATACCAACAGCACTTACAAGAACAAAGCCTTCTCATTGTCCTAATTGTGTACAGTTCAACAGTTTTATATTACAACAATCTATATAAAACACTTGAAACAATGATTTACTGTATAGTACAGTACTTGCTGTGTCCTAATTTTACTACAGTTAAGTACATTAAAATAGGTTTTAACTTCCTGTAGTTTTATTTGTTGTTTATGAAATATTATAGTTGTGTTCTGTATTCAAGTACATACAATATATTCATGTACAAAACTGTATGGGAACATTTTCATTAAAATAATATTGTACCCCAATAAAATCAGATTTTGAATAGGTTTGGAGTGTCGCTAGCTAAAAATGCTGTTGATAATTACTGGTCACCATCACTCAAAAAAAAACCCTCTAGGTCAAGGCTAAATATAGTAGTAGAGGGGCCTAGCATAATATATCCTAGATAACAAAAATGGCAACAAAAATAAAAAGTGAACATGAACATACTCTGTGTAGGCCTAGGACTCGGAGGTCCAAATTCTCAAATATAATATAGGCCTAAGTCAATTCTTTTTACCCCACTAATAATGTCAATGATATACTTAACCCGAGTGCTGGCCTACTAGGTAGTAGTACTACTACTAGACTAGTAGTTTAGTAGGCCTAGTACTAGTAGTAGTAGAGGCTACCACCACCACTCTACAACTCTCTGTACTCCTCAAGGCTCATTCATTTGATATTTGAAGGAAAAAATACATTAACATTTATCAAGTAGTATTTTTGGTTGCCAAGTTAAATACAACCTACTACTACTCTAGACATAAGTAATGACATGGCAAAACACTTATGTCATAGGCGCGCCCCCTACTCCTTCCCAATACTAAGCCGGCCTAGCCTAAATCAACAGGAGAGTATAATATTTTGCATCACGTCACATCACCACAGGTGTACTGAGAGATGGGAGAGAGGAAACCAGACTGTTGGGCTAGGAACAAAATTCAAACGGACCTGAATTGACGTTAGTGTATGATGATAGATAACAAGTAAATGTAATAATTCACTATAAACATACCTATAATTGCGTTCTGGGATTTATTCCACAGGTATAATCCTTCAATTATTAGAAAAGGTAGATTTAAAAATAGGTTTTATTAACGTATTATTACCAGTTTTATCATGTCAATAATCTAAAAACCACCAAGCTATCGCATCCTGAATTATAGCCCTCTCTCGACGAGACGAATTCTCTTATTATGGCTTTTATAATTACCGTCATTACTCCCACTGGTATAATGCGTCACCTGCTGCTGGAGTACAATACAGTACAAAACAACTAAAACATGCGTGATTAATAATATCAATAATAAATATTAATACATGTAAATAGATGAAGTAGATAGCAATGAATACATTATTGTTTATGGTTGGAACATTGAAATTTCCAGATTCCCAGTTTTCGTTGTGCTTTCAGGGGCGGACGCAGGGGTGTTGCCCCAGTTGCCCGGTAATTTCATACTAAATGTTTTTTCTGTCACTAAATCAAAATTTAGATCCCATTTCATCATAATAATAACCAATAACGTTATAGAAGTCCAAGGTTGGAAGAGCCATTGTAAATTGGCAGCGTAAAATTAAACAGCGTCAACAATTATGCCGCGCACAATTTACCGGCGGTTTTAATAGCGGGGTTTTTTTTTGTAAATATGTTTCTGAACATGCTCAGAATGAATTTCTGACGACTGTTTGGATTGCTTGTGTGGGGGTCATGAGAAGGTACGAAAGACCACTACATTGTGTTTGTGGAAAGCCCCGTCATATGAGTCTTTGATTTGTCCACAATTTATTGCATTATCCGCCGGGGTTCCCCATCATTTAGACCTAAGTATTTCCGTAGTACCCTATTTATCATTTCCTTACGTCCGTCCCGTATATATTGGGCCAAATTTCCGTAATAGCCTAATTACGGACTTTCCGAACTGAAATAATTCAGTGTTCAATTGCTTCTGAAAATTTCGATAATATTTTCCTTTCTCTGGAGTGTGGTTTAAGCAACACTGTGTTGTATAGAATGGATAAATGAAAATGCTTATTTAGCATTTATTTCAAAATAATACAATTTAACGTTTTGCTCAATAGCAGCAGCTTCATATTTTTGTCTAACTTGTTTTAGGCTTAATTATTAATTAATAGGCCTAATGATATGATAATTTCTATTAATTGATTATAATTGCTAGAATTTATTACCATAGGCCTACCGACTTCCTCTGACGTTCGCATTTAACGCAAGATGTTATGTTATTAGTCGCCTGTGTTTTACCGGCGGAAAAAACGGCGGGATACGCCGTGATATTGTTGTTTGCTACTAGAACTGTAGCCCGGTATTTCCGGCGAACTAGAGTTGTATTTCCGGTCATATAGGGTGTCATTTTACAAAATTCGCTTCCCCACAGGCCCCACATGGGTCGGACCTGTGACGCAAATACTCGATAACTACGGCATTGGACTATTGGGCAACCACCTTAAAATAGTCCTGCGGTCCGCCCCTGAGTATGATCAAGACAGCCAGCCGTTTACTAATAGTACCTACTTCTAATGTTCCGTTTATGTTTTAAAACTACAGGCATGATATTCGATTTATAGGTATTTTGCACCTGTTTGGCCCTTCCTTGCCTTTTATATTTTCGTTTTGTCTTTTTGTTTGTATTGTATATGGCAGAAATTGAATAAATAATATAAAATAAATTACGCCATATTTCAGACAATAATTTAAATAGGGCAAAAATAATTAAAAGAACAGAAGCGTGTGAAGCGTGTTAGAACTTATACAATACACTAGCTTTATAAAATAATGATTGCAATACTTTAGACACTTAGTACTTTAAGACACACACATTCACAGATTCATACGGACAGTGTTTCTCTATTCATTGTCGTTGTTTATTAAAAGTTTCACATTTTTTTAGGCAAAAAATAATTATGACTTTTTAAAGTAGGCATTATTGATTAAAACTAGGCTAGGTCCAGTCCTAGACTAGGTCCGGGACTAGGCCTACTTACTTTTATTAAAGAAAGCGGGACCGAGAGTGATTTTTTATTTTCAATCGGAAGAAGATTCACCGAGAAAAAGGGTCAACCTTCCTCAAATTGAGATCCGGCCGTTTCCTTTCTCCTGGTGCAATGCTGCCATATTTATTTAATATTAGGCCTATGTGTTCCACTGTTATTTAGCAGGTAACATGTTAGAAAATTTTGATAGACCTTCCGTAAGCCTTTTATTAAACAGTGCTTTGGGTTTTTTTGCAATAGGAGGCCTACTGAAAATGGAAATCGATGGAATTTCGAATACTGTATCCTGGCAACCATAGAACGTTTCGACCGTTAGAACCGCGCGTAGAACAAAAAGATGCATTTCGAACAAGTGAACGCACACGCGCTCAAAATTATCTATATAAGCAGCGCACCGACCAGCTAAAAATCGACAACAACCTGAGATTTCTCTCTACCAGTTGTTTTTAACGTGCTACTGTATAGTCTACACATAACGTGTTGCTAAGCAAAATTCGAATTCGAAAATTCTAAGTAGAGTTAGACCACAAGCATGGCCAACAAATCGATTGAGCTTCAACAAGAAGGAATCATGATGGACCAGTCACAAGAAGAAGAAGGGTAGGCTAGGCTTTTCTAATGTTAGGAATTTCTCAAAAAACTTTGAAGAGTTTGTTTTACCAATATTATTAGGGCCTAGGCCTAGGCTTAGGCCTATATGCCTAGGCCCGGGCCTAACTAGCTAGGCCTAGCCTAGTTAGTGTAGTAACTAGTAGGCCCTAGCTAGGCATAGGCCTACCTAGCCTAGGCCTAGATAGGCGCGCCTAGCTAGGCCCTAGTTAGGCCTAGGCCTCCTATTATGCCTACCTAACTAACTATATAGGATAGGCCCCTCTAGCCTAGGTAGTAGCCTAGTAGTAGCCTAAATCTAGGTTTAGGGCTAGATAGTAGTCTAGAGGCTTAGGCCTATGCCTACTACTAGGCCTAGTCTAGGCCTGGCCCTTGTTGTACTCTACGTAGGCTAGTAAAGTAAGCCTCTAGCTAGTAGGGCCTAGGCCTAGCAGTAGCGTATACTAGGCCCTAGGCCTATAAAATAGGCCTACCTAAAATATAGATAGGGTAGACTTCTACTAGAGGGCCTAGCTAGAGGTGAGCCTACTAGCTATGCTAACTTCTTATTAGTATATAGGCCTAGGCCTAGGAGGTAGGCCTGGCTATGCTTTAGTTAGGCCTCCTAAGCTTAGGTTAGGACCTATCTATCAGGCCTAGAGGTTAGCTAGCTAGCTAGGGACTACTACTAGTCTAGGCCTAGTACTAGCATAACCATAGAATAGGCCTACTTATTATTAGTATTAGGCCTAGCTAGTACACCAGGTCTAGTCTACAAATCACATAGCCTAACTAACTAACTAGCCTAGCTAGTAATACTAATATAATAATAGACCCATGCATAAGTACCACACACAAGACTAGCTCTCGTAGTAGTTTGCATGATAACATACCGTAGTCTAAGGCCTGCCAAGCTAGCTGAGGGAGCATATTCTTAATCTTATTATACAGATCTTATTAAAATATTATTATTGAATAAATATATTGTGAATTTGTTTTCCAATTAAGTAGATCTCAACCAGATGCATCCCAGCAAGTAAGAAGAAAGTCAGTATTTGGAAGGATTTGGGCAGCAGTGCTCCATCTTTTGTGTATCAAAAGTGACGAATCATCGGATAGCAACTCATCATCGTCATTATCATCATCATCGCCATCTCTATCAGCGGGCACAGTGTCGGCATCACTGTCAGGGGTACACGTATCAGTACGACAGTCATCATCAAAGTCTCTATCAAAGTCATCAAGATCACAGTGGTCTCTGTGGCCAATGTCATCCACATCGTCATCTTCAAAATTCGCGCTTTCTCCTGGCCAGATACTTACCACACCAGGTCTATCACCAGGGGAGGTGATTCTCCCAAAGCAACGTGTTTATAGCTCGTCGTCGTCATCGTCGTCATCGTCTACCGCTCCGGTCCAGCGCATTTTCAGACAACCAACATCAGAGTTATCACCCGGTGAGATACCAGAAAGGAAACGTCTTTGTAGTGTGTCATCATCGTTGTCATCGCAATGGCCCATGTCACCTGCCAGTAGCTTCAATGGTTCTTCGAAAAGTAACTCCACCACTTCAACACCTAAACCCGTCCTTAACGATATAGATGCTACAATAAAACTTGCTGAAATTCTGCCGCCTGCTCGGTTATTAGTTAGTTCAAGTGTTTCACACCTTAGTAATCCTGTACATCTTGGACAGGGAAGTTTTGGCCGCGTTGACCTGATGACATCCGATCTTTTTCCAGGCCACTATCACCTCGTCGCAGTCAAGACGGCTTTTTTGAACAGTTTCAGCAATCCTGACTATGCATGGGGCAAGATGCTGGTAGAAGCGCGTGTGATGAAGTTTCTAGACGATCTGCCTTCTGTTCCTCGCGTCTTTGGCGTCTTCCGCCAAGGTGACGTATGCTGTATGGTGCAGGAGTTTATCGGAAATACCGTCACCCTTTCCAGTACCACATTCCTGCATGTATTGCGAACCGGACAACCGTCATTGAGCGCGCTTCAATGGATCTCTATGACATCAGAGGTTGTCATTGCGCTCAACGAAATGCACAAACGCGGGATTCTCCACAACGATGTAGCTGCGAGAAACATCCTGATCCACCACGATGGAACCAGCTACAGAGCGAAGCTGACAGACTTCGGGATGGCATGCAGAGTACAATATCCAAGAGGACACAGAGAGTTAACCTTTTCATCGGTGGACGAAGTAATGCAATACATGGATAATCATCCAGAAGTAGCACCAGAAAAATACATTGACGGTGCTTCCGATTCTGTTAGCGGTGACGTGTATTCCATCGGTTATGGTATACGTATTTTAGGAGAGGCAATTAGACACAGCGAGATGTTTGAACTTGGAAAGGCTTGTGCCTGTTTCGACGCAGAAGATCGACCATCTTTAGATTGGGTAATCAACATCTTGGACATCTATAAAGAAAGGGAGAAGAGCAATCCAACATGCCGGGGTATCAACGGGCCTTAGTTCTTTTAAATGTAGTTTTTTTAATTATTAACATATAAACAATATAAAAAAGCAAAGCTCAGATATAATTATAATGTATGAATAAATTAATATTAATTATTTATAATGTTTCAATAATGATTATAATAAAATAATAATAATATAGTAATAATGAAAAAAGTGATAATAAATAGTATTAAAATGACAATCAACCACAAGAACATTAATAATAAAATCCCGCCAATTTATGTGTGTTTCTTTTTAAAGATCATTCTTAATTAAACATTTTAAATAAAATTACAAAAGAGATGAAGCTCACAAAACATTATTTTAAAAACGAACATTTTAAGTTGCTATTGGTAAGTATTGTAAAAAAGTAAGTATATACAATTTGTTAATTTTTAATTTTTCTTTGTAATGTATTTCAATATAAGACTTATAGTTTCTATTTTTGACATAATATATATAAAAAAAGTAATAAAAAAACTCTTTTATTTGTTTAAACAAGATTAGATGTCCTATAGTTTTTAATTATAATATATTGTAATGAAAAACATACAAAAAGCTCTCGCGTTTATAAAACATCATTTTTCTTATATTAATTATATTTTTTCTCTATTTTTAGGTTACCACGATACAATCTTGCTAAAAAGTACATGACGTTTATTCACGACAATCATCCTTTAACCCAAGATAGGTAAATTATTACTCTATTGTATTTAAGATTGTAATACATCGATCTATATTATTTTATTATATTTATATTATTAAACGTTTTTTCCTACTAAAATAAATCCTCATTTTATTATTGTATAACTTAACTTGTTATTTTTTCTTTTCATGCAAACCTGCCACGACTACAAAATGATGATAAAGATATATCATTTCAGGTAAACAAAATATTTAAATTTATTTTTAATACCGCTAATTAAATATTATTTCTTTAAATATTTTTGTGGAAAATCTGTGTATCTTTTATAAGCCTATCTATGTAAATGTATAGCTACCTAACAAAGTGTTTTCTTTTCTATTTTTTCGTTGATACTTGTCGAGTAAACTACAATCAACAAGACCTCGATACCAGGCTAATGTTGTCAACATAATATTAGGTAAGAGCAGTCGGAACTCTATCCACAAAAATATTTAAAAAACGTTAAATTGATTTGTTTATAACTGTAATACAGTAATTATTATTTGTGTGGTGTCCTGTATACATACACGTAGCTAAAATCAATAAAGTGTTTATTTTTTAATTTGTTTTTCATTGATTCTTGACGGGGGAACTACATCAACAATCGACACCAATCTGGTGTAACATTTTAGGTAATTGTTAAGTACAACTCTATCCACAAAACTGTCATATATTTGTTTATAAGTGTGTAATAATTATTGTTTTTTTATAATACTTTCTTATATGGCGACACGACATAATCAAGTCAATATCAACATAGGTATGAACATTTAATCACGTTATACTCCTCTAGTCTAGCCAAGGCAATCACAATTGTTAGAGCCTTGATCGAGCTATTACAAGTTCTATCAATGTATAGTTTAATTTTATTATGTTTAAAACTTTGATAATTCTTTCATTTCATTAATTGGCGAGAGCACTATTACTACGACTTATCAACAAGAAATCGAAATGATGATGTTGAAGCAACACTTTAGGTAAAGACATTACATTTTTTATAAGTTCGATTTTGAATTAACCTAGTTGAAGTGTTTAACATACTAATATAATTTTTAAATAACTTTGTAATTCTATTTTTCCTTTCATTTTCGGGAAGTACCACAACTCGTCACCAAGAAGTTATTATTAAGATTTTAGGTAAAAACAACCACTGACAGTTGATGTTTGAAAATTCCATTTTAGTTTTTCAACTATACAAATATGTATTTTGTTTATAATTTATAATTTTTTTTTCTTTTCATGAACGGGAACCAACTCATAACCAAGAATTTCAAGATGATGTTTTAATATTTCAGGTAAAACAACCAGCCACAGTTAAATTCGAGTCTAGATTGTGAAATTTTAACCATACAAATATATGCTTTGTTTATACTTCAGAATTATTTTTTCTTTTCATGTGCTGGAACCTACCCAAGAAGTTAATACCAAGTGACCACAGTTGTTACTTTAACGTTAAGTCTTACCTTGCTTACCTACAGATATGGCATTTATTTTATCTGTCTTGTCTTTTCATGAATACGTTTTGATGGAACTATCTCACAACTCATGAAGTTACTGTATAATATTATCAAAGAGGATGTTGTTATTTTGTAGATGACAAATGTTTTTGTTCTTTTTTTATTTAGTTGGTCTGTGTAACAGAATGAAAGATGATAATTCAGAATCGTGGTATTTTAGTTGGTATGCCTAAAAAGATTGAATCCCCTTGAAATTTTTATCTTTCAACTCTCATTCCTTTTAAACAACTTAAAATTAGATCGTGGCGGCATATCTCGACATGCGGCCTGGGTAACGAATGGTATAAATGCTATTCATGAATGCAATAAAAACGTCATTTAACACTGTATGTTATTGCCAATCTAATAGATTAACTAACTATTAAAATGATATAGTAGTTTTTATTAATATTAGTACAATGTGTTGCTATGAATAAGGAACTTACTTATGTTATTAAACCTAGGCATAACTTGTTAATTTAAACAAGAATATAAATCTAACACTGTCATTACTACTAAGATCTTCCGTTTATAGTAGTTTAATATTTTAAATAATAGCAATAATAATGTTTGTTCGGCAGTTAATGTACTGCAACCTAAATTAATAGCCATGCTTGTTTAAAAAATGCTCTTACTCTATTATTAATTATATTGCTGCTATTACAAATAAATCAATTTTATAAATAACTATTACAACACGTAATTCTTTAAAAAAATAAAATGAAACGCTTAAAATTTGTAAATCACTTTAAATCGCATTAAAATATATATTTAAGACCTACTATCGTGTGTTTTATTATTCATTTGCAGAACTTGTAAATCGTCTGTAGTGTAGTGGAGTGATTCTCAGTATCCTGAACACTAGAATTTTCCACGACCATTGTTTGTCGGAAACAACATGATTTTTCATTCGTGCAACACCCGAACAATTCCGAAATTCCTTCTCGGAAATCCGGCAACCTTCGCCAATAGATAACCGGATTTACCGCGGAGTTTAGCAATCATTGCAACGTCAATGTAGAAAACTAAACTTGACACTATACAACGATCCTCTTCCTCAAAGCCATTGTAGGCCTACATTGTGAACATAATTCCTACAACATACGTCCTTAACACAGGGTATAATAAAAATAATTTATTTTTATACCTCCCTGATTACAGTATATACAATGAAATGGGATCAACATTAATATAGTGGCAGAAAAAACATTTAGTATGAAACTAAAGGGGATGCCTGGGCAACTAGGGCAACACCCCTGGCGTTAAATTTATTTCAATTACGCAAGGCCGTACGTGAATATGATGTTAATGAAACTAGATAAAATAGAACCAATAAGGTAAAAACTACAAGGTCTTGTCTTATAATTCATTTTTTAAATTTTTTTTTGTATTGATGGAGGTATAACTATCATTCAAGGTTTGATGATAGCCTCATAAATACGTGTAGTTATTTATATAAATCAGCTGCATAGGCAGGGTAGATAGGAAAAAAAATCAAAATCAAACAAGTTAAAACTGCATCAATATAAATGTATTAATAGCCCATCATCATAATTATTTATATCCACTTTTAATTCACTAAATCATCCATCCATTTACCAGTAAATTTGTATTAGTAGTAATGATTCATTTTGCATGCTGTTTGGACGTAGTATATGCCTATTTGGTGTTTGCATTGTAAAACTCAATAAAATGCAAATATTACACGGTAATTGTTTCCTTTTGTCATCTGTATCTTTCTTTCGTAATAATTTAATAAATTAAAAGTCTTTCTTATTTTCTTCATCCGATACAGCAGTTAAAATTATTTTTTAAATGATTAACATTCATTTTTTATACTATTAAAATTAAATTTAAATACCAATGACGGTTATATAGAATTTTGATCACTTTGTTGGGAACGTGGGTAGTTTTTAATAATATAACATTAAAAATTAATGTGTGGATATGTGGCCGGAAACTCTAAAAAAAGTTTTCAATGGGTTTAAAGAGGGCGCTATACGTTATCGATAAGAAAATTCCCCACTGGAATTCCCAGGATTATTAGAATAACAAATGCATTGAAAATAGAATTATTACAGCATTTGGTTTATCCAGATGGACTTTAGACTGAACTAAATTAGTGTGGTGGTCGTATAGTTCTTCAGAGGAAGCTAGAAAGGGTAAGTAATATAAATATTAGTAAGTTTTTCAGATGATTGAGTCGCGGGAGGGTTACGGTTTATTTATGTATTTAGGCGCGCATATGTGGCCAAGGATTAGACTCTGTAGGGCGTTGGCACTATGAGGCTGCCGGCGGGAAAACGTCTGGATTGCCCATGAAAATATACTTTTCGTGGTCGACTTCAGAATCTCTTATCAACCTAATTATTTGTATTGAATAATTACTGATAAACTACGAAGAATTCTAAGCCAAAGACTAAAATGCTCTGAGCCTGAGCCACCAATGTAGCTAGGCTATTCACGCAGGAATTAGTATAATTCTATTCTAGTGAAAGAATGTAGCACCTGTTCATGGTCTCCTTCACTGTCAGCACAAGCTTTTCTTTTTGAAACCTGTGGCTCTTTTATGTTTGTATAGGCCTATTGTAAGAAATCATAGCCTATGTTTGTGTATGAATGACGGAAATAAATGTTATTTTGATTGATTGATTGATTATAAGAAAAGGGAATTACCTAAAATAGAGTTAAGTCACTTTTTTCCTCCTCGGTTGACACCATGAGCTGACAAATATCGGCCGCAGAACCCATTGGTAGGCGTACAGTTTCCCTTACTTGCATCTCTAATCCAAATCATTGTTTGCCGTCAGACGGTCAGTCCGTTGTATTTCAATCTTTAATTTTTTTATCACCATGGCCTTTTGTCTATGCACCTCATAAACATGTCTATTGTACAGGGAAAAGGTTCCGATAAAACACAAGTGACAATTCCCTTTAATGTACATGTCTTGTTCGGAATAGAAGGGTGTGTGATGGATCCTGAAAGGTTTATAGAGGATCCAAATTCTGTGCTGGTGACTGGTATCAAAGAGATTAATGGGTACAGCAAGGACAAGCTGGAACTTTACTTTGGAAAAAGACGAAATGGTGGTGGTGATATAAATAAGATCATAACGGTTGATGAAGACACAGCAGTTATCATATTTGATAATCCCGACGGTAGGTTTAAATCTTGCGACGGGGCGGGAAAATCCAGGATTGTTTTTAAACGCTAACGGTAACAATACATATAACATTAATAGTCATTTTAGATGTCAGAAGGGGTAAGCGCGTACCCCTAGCACAGTCAATAACTCCGGGGACAAACACAACAGACGTAATGCCATTGAATCAGTATGCCATTGTTGTCACAATTGTATTGATTTAGAGCTACGTAATCGATTTCAAATACAGAAAAAACCCTACACTGCCCTCTATTGCCGGAATAAAGTTTGTACTAACAAAGATACAATACGGCTTAAATTCCCTTTATAAAATTGGTCTGGTCGTATATTTAATCATTAGTGGATATCATATAAAACAGTAAAGTCAATCAATTATATGAGATTGAACAAAATCGCATCTGATTTGTTTCTTGCTTGCTATCCTTTAGTATGGTGGAATGCTGTGCACCTGCAACATAACACGAAATGCCCTAAAACGCTGTTTACACTATCACTAAAAAGTGACGTCATTGTGTCCATGGGCACATCACATTTGCTTTGTCACATAAAGTTTGATAGTGTAGACAGAGCTGTTTTAATAATACTTCACAAAGAAGCATCTCCAAACAACCCTATACTTGTGTAAAATAATTTTGTTTTCAATTTCTTTTTATTTGCCATCACAGTGGCGTCGTCGTTAATGAGGTCATCAAGGTGTCATGTCATTGGAAATGTCAAAGTTCACTTACAACCCAAAAAAGCAAGGACAACCAAAATGGTAATGTAACATCAACAATAATTTCTTTGTTTCCTAATTGTTAATAGATGTTTTCAAAAGTAAATACCTGGATTGTTAAAGGATTTGTTCACAAGATTTTTTATCTAATATATAAAAACTTTCAAAAAAAACATTCAATTTTAAAACTTTCCAATATTTTTTCAGGAGAAAAGGTTTGCAGGACAGTCCTCAACTCAATGGCATCAGACGTCACAAAAAGCAAACACATCCAATAGTGATGCCTACTCCACTTGGCAACAACATACAGGTAGAAGCGGTGCATCGTCTAATGAGGACGTGGAAGATGTATTTTCAAGTGACGACAGTGGAACCATGGATTACGAAGATGAAAGCTCAGAACCTAAAGGTAACAGCAGACCAACAACCAATGATTCAAGTCAACCAATCAGTATACAGTGTAAAGAGGATGCATTGAATTATATCCAAACAGTCCATTATGAAGACTTAAATAGGATTCAACGTCAACATAAAGTAACTTTTGATAGGACAAGCCAAACTACTGTCATCATAAAATCAGCTGGTTCTGATAATATTCATAAAGCAGCAACAAAATTGAAGAACCTGATTGAAAAGGTGTTAACAGAGACTGAGAAAGAAGTGGTTGCCTTGACCTCAGAGGAAGCTCAATCAAAGAATTATTCTGCTGCAGAAAAAGAATTGATCAAATCAATGCGACTACTGGTGAAGGTCGTAGGAAGAAAATTCTACTTCTACGGGACACGCCCTGACATCGATGCTGCTAAAAGCAAACTTAGACAGATGCTTGGATCTTCTAGTGGCACCACATCTGCACAGTCTACAACATTTTCTAGTGGAAATAACAATCACTCAACGACAGCTACAAAACACGACTCAAAGACTAAATATGAAACAAGAAAAGTTTCTAATCAAAATTCAGAAGAGGCACATACTTCTACTAGTGGATACTCCGGTCGGCAACAAAATCTATATGATGTATATTCTAATGGAAAAGTGGAAGATGTTTTTTCAAGTGACGAAGAATGTTCAAAACATAAAGGTACCAACAGGTCAACAATCGATGTACAATTTAAAGATAAAGTGGAAGATGTATTTTCAAGTGATGACAGTGAAAAAATGGATTACGAAGAAGAGAAATGTTCTAAACCAAAAGGTGTCAACAGAACAACAATCAGTGATTCAAGTCGACCAATCAGTGTACAAGGTAAAGTGGACGCTTTAAATTATATTCAAGTTGTCCATCATGAAGAATTAGATCGGATGCAACGTCAAAATAAAGTAAATTTTGATAGGACAAGCCACACAACTGTTACCGTCAAATCAGTTGGATCCGATAACACTCATGAAGCTGTGGAAGAACTGAAGAACTTAATAAAAAAGGTGACATCAGAGACTAAAGAAGAAGTTGTTACATTGACCTTAGAAGAAGCAGAATCGAAGAATTATTTTGTTGCCGAAAAAGAACTGACCGAATCAATGCGACTACTGGTGAAGGTCGTAGGAAGAAAATTCTACTTCTATGGAACACGACCCGACATCGATGCTGCTAAAAGTAAACTTAAACAGATGCTTGGATCTTCTAGTGGCAAAACATCTTCAGCAACTTCAGTTTCATCAACGGCGTCAAAGAGAACAGGCATCCATAACAATCCTTCATTGACAAAATATGACTCAAAGAGTAAAGACACACAAGATTCTACTCATTCTTTCAATAGTAACACTCAATTTCCTTCAGCAGCTTTGAAACAAAGTACAACACACAAAGATATAATAACCAGAGCAAATTCAAACCAGCCGATGACTGTAAAGGAATCAGAAAACCTATTGAATTATGTTCAAAAAGTTCTTTCCAGTGATTTGGATAGCATACAACGAACAAATAAAGTTACCATCAATCAAAAAGGAACATCAGTTATCATAAAATCAAATGTATCTGGTAATACCAAGGGAGTACAAGAAGCTACTAAGGAATTTAGAAATTTAACAGACACCATCAAGTCAAGTACTAAAGAAGACGTGTTTACCCTGACACCAGAGGAAGCAGATTCAAAGCATTATATTCCTGCAGAAAAAGAGTTGACTCAATCAAAATCTGTATTGGTAAAAGTAATTGGAAACAAATTCTATATATATGGAAAGAGTAAAGATATTAATTCTGCTAAGACCAAATTTAGAGAGATGCTTGGTTCTCCTGGTAGTAGTAGATATTTGACTGCCACCACTTCACAATCAGTCAAAAAATTGAAGCCTAACTCGTCGGATACTCGAACAAGCACCTTACCACGCAATGTGAGTGTTCGTCAACCAAGCAGTAGGAAACCAAAAGGGATACAAAATGGACATCAGTTTGATAGTGCTGCGATCGCAAAGAGATCGTTTGCCTCAGCTAATTCTAAAAGAGGTAATGGACGGAGAAGTGATTGTGATTTTTCTGATTCTACGTACTCAAGTAGTCGTAAAATCTTCGAAATTACAGTTAAAAATGTTAAAGTTATCGGGACAAAAAGTAACATCCTCGATGAATTTGCAAGTGTCATTGTCTGCTCATCAGATAACGGACTGCAATGTAATCAAGGCATTGCAGCACAAATTAGTGAACTTTGTGGGCCAAAGTTTAAATCACAATGTGACCGTTGGATCAGGAATCGTGGAAGTGTGGGAAATGGTGAGATTGTATGGGTGGACGTTGATGAAGGCATCGCTTGCTCACATGTTGTAAATGCCGTGGTTCCTCGTTGGAATGACTATGGCACAGAACATCTTCTTGAAGGGATGTTGTTCAAAATATTTAAAGCTGGACGAGATAATCTTTCTGCAAATTCGATTGTACTGCCACTTCTTGGAACAGGTAAGTCTTCAATAATGTGTTAGTAAGTTATGGGTATATATAAACATGAACGCTCTTAAAGCTTCGTTCTCACTAGGACGCAACAAGACGTAGACGCAACGTATATCGACGCAACGTGCCGTAAGAATATAACCTTGCGTGCCGGAGCCAGTGACGTAAGCATGGTGCCGTAGACATATTATTCAGAACCGTGTATTCTGTTTTGCGTACGTCACAACAATGATGATTTAATTTTTCGTAAGAGAGGGTGCGAAATTAATAGAAGAGTATGTTCTTACGTTGCGGCAAAAGTGCGTAGTTTACATAATGATGGTATACTCATGTAACGCATGCAGTATTGATTATTACTTCTTGTGTATTTTCTTACAACATTTTCTTTTGATCTACAGCTTCCTATGGGATACCACGTAGTGTTTTTGCTAAATCATTTGGAAATGCACTTTCTAGATTCTTGGTGGAACCAACTAAACATGTAAAGGAGATTCGAATAGTAGACTGGGATGAAAGGGGGATTTCTTTAATCGAAGAAAGATTGCAGCAATTGAACACAAATATCCCGCATAGAGATTCAACATTACTGTCGGGAAGTTCAATGGATACTGGGTACTTCTCTTCTGCATTTCTTGAAGAAGACTTCCAGGATAATCTCCCAAGTGTAGGCATACACAGTAATGATTGGCCTACAGATCAGTACATCAGCGATCATGATCAGAAATGTCCAATTTGCTTGGGACCTCTGCGGAATAAAAAGTCTCCAGCGTACTGTTCGCACGCATGTTGTGGAAGTTGTTTCCGACAATTAGAAAGTAAAAATCTAAACTGTGGTGTTTGCCGAAAGCCACTAAAGTAGAATTTTACTGTGGCTAACAACAAAATAGCAGATGCTGTGATCAAGGAGCCCCCTTGTAAACACATACACTTTAATAATATACAACATACATACAACATCAACATAACATAGCACCATGACCGCAGGTTGGTCTTAACATGTAAATGTCAAATGTCTTGTATGTACAATATATACCAAATTATAGTTTGCTAAATATACCTTGATTGCCAAACAATCTTACTTGCACTAAAGCAAAGATCACTTGATCTTCTAGATCTAAACTGCCGTTTACACTGTGAAATTGTATACTGTAAATAAATTAAATCCTCGTCAATGTTTATGAATGGAACGGGTTGTTAAATCTTTATCAACCATACATTATCAAACGATAAAACGTCCGCTGGTGGATTCCAACATTCCACGTATTAACTTATTATGGTACTTGCTAATAATCATTGTAATCGCTATAAATGGCGTCCACTTAGTATGCTAAAATGTGTATAAATAAATTAATTCCTCGTCAATGTTTATGAATGGAACGGGTTGTTAAATCTTTATAACCGTACATTATCAAACGATAAAACGTCCACTGGTGGATTCTAACATTCCACGTATTATTTTATTATGGTACTTGATAATAATCATTGTAATCGTTATAAATGGCGTCCACTTAGTATGCTAAAATGTGTATAATCATAATGGAAAAGTTGATACTCCAAACATTCCTATATTATTACAGTATTATTAAAATATTTAAACAATGGTGAAACTATATAATATATAGAATAACTTTACTAGTCATATAATGTTATTAGAAATTAGAACATATTATTATAATTATTCCACTTTATACTTTTGTAGATCATGGTATTCATTAATGTTTAAGTATATTACAATTATTAGTATATATATATATAATATATATAAGCCTTAACCGCCGGTAACGCATGGAATGCCGTTTACACCAATCTTTAACCAGGCCTACTAGCTTAGATCATGTGAACTACTTTCATGTTATAGATTACGTCATAATACGTTCACGTTATAGATCACGTCATAATACTGTCATGTTATAGATCTCGTCATAATACTTTCACGTTATAGATCACGTCATAATACTTTCACGTTATAGATTACGTCATAATACTGTCACGTTATAGATCACGTCAAATACTTTCACGTTATAGATTACGTCATAATACTTTCACGTTATAGATCGTCATACTACTGTCACGTTATAGATCACGTCAAATACTTTCACGTTATAGATTACGTCATAATACTTTCACGTTATAGATCGTCATACTTTCATGTGTGCGTCTGTCTTGTGAAGCATAATAAATGAAAAAATGAATAATTCAAACTAAGTTTGTTATATACTGTAGCACAAGCGGTTATTTTAGTAAGTACAAAATAATATAAATGTTTACATAGTAAGATTACTGATGACTGGTTCTTTTTTTTCGTCTTATGTATGTTCATCCCACTGACTTTCCAAAAAAAAAGGTCACTGCCGATCAGGGAAGAGTGAAAAGGGTCACTGCCGATCAGGGAAAGAGTGAAAAAGGTCACCGCCGATCAGGGAAGAGTGAAAAAGTCACTGCCGATCAGGGAAGAGTAAAAAAGGTCACTGCCGATCAGGGAAGAGTGAAAAAGGTCACTGCCGATCAGGGAAGAGTGGAAAAGGTCACTACCGATCAGGGAAGAGTGAAAAAGGTCACTGCCGATCAGGGAAGAGTGAAGAAGGTCACTGCCGATCAGGGAAGAGTGACAAAGGTCACTGCCGATCCGGGAAGAGTGAAGAAGGTCACTGCCGATCAGGGAAGAGTGAAAAAGGTCACTGCCGATCAGGGAAGAGTGAAAAAGGTCACTGTCGATCAGGGAATAGTGAAAAAGGTCATTGCCGATCAGGGAAGAGTGAAAAAGGTCACTGCCGATCAGGGAAGAGTGAAAAAGGTCACTGCCGATCAGGGAAGAGTGAAGAAGGTCACTGCCAATCAAAGAAGAGTGAAAAAGGTCACTGCCAATCAGGGAAGAGTGCAAAAGGTCAGTGAAAAGGTCACTTCCGATCAGCATGTGCAACGGTTGCCGTTTACGCAGTAACCACGTCCCTATACCGTCAGCAAATTCTGCGTTAAACCTGCAAAAGAAAATATTCTTTTACTTGATCTGTTTTCAGATATTTATAAAAAGTAGCCATATGTTTATTTAATTTACAACACGTCCGCCTTTTTCTCATATCGATTAAAACAAGGATTAAGATCGATAGCGCGGCGTCGTGGGCATTTATTTTGACTTGCATAATTAACTATTATGCGGAAGGGAACCAACGATATATAGACCTATTAAAAGTCTATTTCTTTTAATCTTTATTCTAATCATAAACAATTTCAAAATATCAATTCTTACCTTGGAGACATCAGTGGCCGACGTCACCAAATTTGTTCCACTCAGCATAAAATGCTCGCCAGCTGATTCGCTGTTGCGCCTGTCTGTTCGAAGGGAATGTTGAAACTTTTTTTCAGTAGTTTTTTGTTGTAAACTATAGACCGAATATGATTGATTTAAACTTGACATATTTGCAGTTATATGCTGAATACGATTAAGTAATAATACGATAGTAAATTATCGTATTGTTTATAGGATTTGTTTAATTTTTATAACGGAAAACACTGCTGAAATTATTTTTTTAACAACAATCCCTGAATCCCTTTACCAAGAGTTCCTTTCTAACATGACCTCTATTTTATTTTTATTATTTGTGTGAATTTTTTTTATCATCAATAAATACACAATGGTCCCGGGCATAATTTCTCAAATTATTGAATAATTATTGCCAATCCCTTTCGTGCTCTGAATTAATCAGGTAATAATAATAATATAATTCAATTTAAGATAACAAATTAGCTATAATTATATTATCGATCAATTCAAAGTTTATTGTAGTCATGAGTCACAGTGCATTAAGACAATGCAACGCCAGAGTTATATTGTTTGTTTTTCACTGGTTCGAGTTTTACTGCTATACAAGGAATGATAAGAAAACAATACATAATTGAAACTCAGTATAGCGATCGATTCCAATTTTTATTCATGAGTAAAGATTTTCGACTAACTGTGCATCTTACTAATATGTAAAAAATACAAACTGAATTTGTAATGATTGTTACAGTAATTCAATAGACTTGCTTATACTTTGTAAGGTTATTTTTAATATATATTGTCGCCCTGAACAAATAATTTTGTTGTCGTCGCATGGGTCATTCTGAAAAAGTTTTATACTATATAATAATAATACAATGCGCTCAGAAACTTGGAAAATGAGCGCGATATTTGTTATTTTATTATATGCTTTTGTGAAAATCAATAGGCATGGTCTGTAGGTATATATCTATTTAAAAATAAGTAAGGAATATACTTAAATGTTTAGCAAGATTCAAAGTAAAAAATAACTTTGGCTAGCAATTAATCTATAAAAAACAAGTCATATACATGGCTACAGTCGCGTGCTCAAGTTAGTGTTTACCGACCAACCGGCCGACATAGTAGTGAGCTGTAGAGTCGCGTTGGACGTGACTAAAAACAACAATGTATACACTCACCCATGGACTTAATTTATTGGTCCATGATTATACCAAGCAATTGTTATACTGGCCAAATGCTTTGTTAGCTTTAGTCAATTAATAACAATTAATAACATTTCAGTTTCAGTTTCAGATTTTATTTCACACAAAATATAACACAATACATACATTTTTTTTAAAATATAAATGAAAAATGTGTATTATTAACCATATGCTAATGTATTAGTCACGATTTTATACCAAATTGTCAATGTTAGTTTGGCAGTCTTGAATATAAAATAACATACAGCTGAAATTCCCCAAATTAGGTTAAGGAGGAAGTGTGGCCCGATTCCCTCGGCTCTCTTCTCAGGATCCGCCGTGCTTATGTAGGCCTATATAACATGACAAATAGGCCTACAGTCCATCAGATACAAGAATAACCTCGATATTTTCAGGGTAAATAATAATAATACAAATCGTTGGCACGGATCGGTTGAGTGGTTACTAGCGGACAAAGAATGCATGAATAAAACTTAACAATTTAGTAGTTGTGCAGTCATCAGCGATTCGTCTCAACAGGTCGCTCATTTGCATACCGTTTGTTCGCAATCCTATCACCACACAGATTGTCTTTCAGTTCTGCTGCTGCAACCACCGTAGATTAACCACCTTTCATCAATCCATACCACCTTCTTAAAAATGGTAAGTGTTATGATCTGATGATTTTATTTTTTGTAAAAGTTGTCATAACAGAGTTCAAGTTTACCGCTTTATGTTGTTATATCTGCCGAAGGGCATTTTTGGACTGACTTTTCTAAACAAATAATTCTTCATTTTTGGCTCTAATGTGCACATTTACACTTCATTTGTGCTGAAATTATATGTACCGTCATTCATTTGTAATTAATAAGAGGTTATATTTACATACGACAGCTTTGATTAAAATAGAATGCGGAACAAACAAGATGCAACTATAGGTCTAGTAGGCCTTATATAACGAATATTGGTATGTTTAAACCAGAGTATGCAGGGACTTGTTAATCTCGCCCATTATCTATAGGCATCTGCAATGGGTGACATATTCCTGAGGCAAAATATAGGTCCATAGGCAAATTAAGAACCCCCGCCCCTTTAAATACATGCAAAACATGGTAAATTCGAATTAAAAAACATATCTAGGACTCCGGAACTTCGCATTGTAATCCCAGTATTCACTGACGTCAAATGCTTTTGTGTTCAAATAATGAACGTTTTGCCGCATTGCGGTACTTGCTCAACGAATCGTGTTACTTCTTTTGTTAACGGTGTTTAAAGAATTAACTCAGGGGGCTTACAGTAGTTCCCACTATATATGGGCAATAGGCGTTTCCGTTCCACGGAGGCAATGCAGTGTAATCAAGAAAAATAATGATTAAACTGGGTGTGTAGGCCTGGATAATGTGTAGCCCTGGATAATGTGTAAAACACGTTTGATCTTACTATAATAATTTACTATTCGTTTGTTTTCGCGTTTTCACTGACCCAAAGGAAGCCCACTTTCAATAACACAGATTAATTATTAACAATCTACGACTTATCTAACAATTATTGATATCGGATTAGCACTTCCATTGTAAACGGAATGTTTTGAGTGTTGTCGAGTGCTAGTTCGTGTTGTGTATGTCGATAATGGACAGGCAGGGGTAATTTCGAATATAGGCCGTCGTCAAAACTTTGGAATGGAAATAAATACAATTCAACTGAATAAATTAACTTCATTGAAACATAGGCCTACTGTGTTAAGATGTCCTTCAGAGCTGTAGGCCTACACATTATCTATAAACATTAAGACATATCGAAACGTGTATTGAATTATCGATTAGTTATAAACAATTGATTTGATTACAATCATTTTATTTTAGGCTGATCAATTGACAGAAGAGCAAATTGCAGGTAAGACATATGCTATGAATTACAGTTACCCCAAAAGAAACCAATTACCAATCCATCTTTCGATTGACTCAAGAGCGGGACCAAATTTGTTTGCCAGAGTGTAGCGCGCGAAATTTAAACAATGACGAGGCCACGTGGAGTGGAACGGCTTGCAGTCAGATTTTCGTTTGTACAAATTAGTACGGTGTTATTTTTCTCTCTCCAGAATTTAAGGAAGCTTTCTCCTTGTTTGACAAAGATGGAGATGGTACCATCACCACCAAAGAACTCGGAACTGTCATGCGATCTCTTGGGCAGAACCCAACGGAAGCAGAACTCCAGGACATGATCAATGAAGTCGATGCCGACGGTAGGTTTGGGTTCCCAATATATCTCGTTTCAATGTGAAAAGGTTATTATATATGTTCAATTATCGGAGAAAAAACAATGTAGTGTAACTTTAAATTGTTTTTCTCATAAGGTAACGGTACAATAGATTTCCCGGAATTTCTTACAATGATGGCAAGGAAGATGAAGGACACGGACACCGAAGAAGAGATTCGAGAAGCGTTCCGTGTATTTGATAAAGATGGCAACGGTTTCATCAGGTATGGTTTGTCGAGTTTATTATGATTTGAAATTCGGATCATGTCCGCAGAAATGTATTCAAATCCAGGCTCTGAGACAGTAGTGGATCCTATTTATACTTGTGTGTGACGTCATCTCTACGGCCGTTTACTCTTTATATTGTTTTATTTCTAGCGCTGCTGAGTTGAGGCATGTCATGACCAACCTTGGTGAGAAGTTGACTGATGAAGAGGTGGATGAAATGATCCGAGAGGCAGACATTGATGGCGATGGCCAAGTCAACTACGAAGGTAAATAATTCAATTACTGTATTTAAAATGGACTTGAGGTGTACTGTGTGATATACATAATATTTATCGCAAATCATTGTCATCGCACATCATAGTGATGTAAATAGCCTTATGTTCGGCACGTCTGCAGCTCCCATTCTTGATAGGCCTCTACTCCTGTACGGACCAGACGGCGTCCACTTTATTTATCAGAATGTGTAGGCATGTCTGAAATCCGTATTTGAAAATACGGAGGCCTAACTGCCGCATGAATTTGATATTGCAATTATGCTCCCATTCTTGATAGGCCTTTACGCCTGCACTGACCAGACGGCGTCCATTTATCAGAATTTGTAGGCATGTCTATTTTAAAATCCATCGGGTTTTTTTTAACAGAGTTTGTAAAGATGATGACGACGAAGTAGAACAGTTCTTTTGATGATCAACCTTGTTTTTATGTAATGGAAAATACGGAGGCCTAACCGACACATGACTTCGATATTGCAACGATTATGAAAATACCAGCAATACGTATCAATTGATTTTAGTAGATATATCTGTAAATTATGTTACATTGCACTATTTTGATTACATTGTTCAACCTTAAAATAGCAAAGAGTACTGAAGATTAGAAAATCAAACGCTCTCTATGACGTCTTATCTAAATTTGTTTTATAGATAGGCCTAGATATTGTTCATGTCCTGCTGTTAATGTAAAAATAACATTATTAAAAGAAATTTTGCACTTTTCATACATATTTAATGTCTTCTGTTTTGTTTATCTAAAAGTGAAAGAAAATAATATAATTATCAGCAGAATGAACGATACCCATCTCTTCAAGATACCCTTCTCCTCTCCTGCTCAATGCATTATCCAGTGGCTACTAAAATACTGGAAACGGTTGCGTTTGAAAAAACACTAAAAATACGATTTGACTACTTTTTAAAATTGTAATCTCTCCGGAAGAAATCGATCGACTTGTTCATTCATTTGCTTTTCTCGAATGGTTGTAAATGTTTGGGAGTTTTTCTAAAATACTGTAACGTAACCATAGATATAATAAAAGCCGAAGCCTATATTTTTATATAATAATCTTTAGCTATTATCTATTACTGTACTGCTATTATAAATCGCCAGATGGCGCACTTTATTCCATCCACAACATTATGCAATTATGATGAAGTGTCTACGGGAATTTCCAAAGTCCAAAATAATGTTGTATACATACAGTACTTCGTCTACGTTGTGTTTGTTATTTGATAAATATATTATCGTTGTACGTGATTATGCAGTCACCGATTCGTCTTACCAATTAAATTGTATACCATTACTACTCAATAGGGGCCTATCATATCTGCCTACCTATTTTAAAATGGTGAGTGTTAGTAGGATAGCGTGTAGTAGGCTATTTGTTGTCATTTTGTCATACGTACACAGCCGAAGGTCATTATTTGGGCTGAAATTGTTATAAATTAGTGAACAATACAAATTATGGAAACTTCTTGAAGAACAGCGCCGACCACGAAAACAATGGGGTTCAAGAGATTTTTATACCGTTGCTCTAAAATCTGAAATGGCCCACCACAATAAATTCGAACCGAGAAACTCTGGTAGTCCAGACGGAGTTTTGACTTAATATTAGTAAAAATATAAATATTTTGCATATATGGCATTTTATACGTATACTACTTGAGCTTGTAAACTGTATTTTCAAACAAAAATCGAAACGAAAATACAGACTTGGAATCCCCTTTATCCCTCTATTGTTAACTTGAGAGAACCTACTTTTTTGCGGATATGACACTATAAAATCAATATTATTATGATGCCACAGCCTAGTTGTAAATGTGGACATACGGCAAAAAAAAGAACAATCGATTTAATTTGTATACAGTATCACCTAAACATTATAAGGTATCCTAACTCTATAGTATTGAAATATTGTGTGATACTATAAAATGCTTAATGTTTTGTACAATCGTTATTTAGGTTGATCAATTTACAGAGGAGCAAATTGAAGGTAAGGAACCTTATGAGTTACAGGGCTAAAAATCAACAGATAGAATTTTAAAACCGCCAAAGAAAACATATCAATTCGCCTTTCAAATCGGAACCAAGATTCGAATACCAGGGTGTAGCGCGCGAAGTTGTTGTGGGTGAATGAAATATACAGTATAGCTTACAGTTTGGCATTTTTGTGTACACATTCATTTCAATATTTTCATTTCAATGTTATTACCTACTGATGTCATCAAGGGAAAATTTCCACATAAACAATATAAATACATAATAAAAACAGATAATATTTTATATAAATCAGTACACTGGGTTTTGTTTCAGAATTTAAGGAGGCTTTCTTCTTGTTTGACAAAGATGAGGATGGTGGGCCTACCATCACCACTAAAGAACTCGGAACTATTATGCGATCTCTTGGAGAGAGCCCAACGGAGGCAGAACTCCAGGACATGATCGATGAAGTCGTCGATCATGACTGTAAGTTTTGGTTTCCCGTCAACATTTCGTCAACATTCATTATATTCAATTATCCGAAAAAAACCTGTATTATAAAGTTATATTGTCCCCCTAAAATTTGGTTTTCTTCAATTTTTTTGTTGAATATGCCATTTTAATGTCACGTAATAGTTTTCACTTTGACCAAAAACTGGATCGAAAAAAAAATTATTTACCTAAAAAAAATTATAGCAAAAAAAAAACTTAAATTAACAATGTTTCTTAGTTAAAATTAACCGTTTCGTTTGTCTTTTTATCAGTTAAATAATTCTTTTTTTACAGAATTGAATAACTTTATTAAAACTGCAAAATGGCCTATTTAAAGTCTGATTTTATTAATCTTCATTTTTCATGTTTTTGGGGGACAATACATGAAATGGTAGTTGACGGCACAATAGATTTCCAAGAATTTCTTACAATAATGGCTGACAAAATGAAGGACACTGATATTGAAGAAGAGATTCAAGTTGCTTTCAGTGTGTTTGATAAAGACAATGTTGGTTACATCAGGTAAGGTTTTTTTCGATATTAGGGAGTTTTCGCAGATCATGTAAGCGTTAACTTTAAGGCTATTTCCCAACATGCAACGCGCAAGCTCCGCCAACTTTGTAAACAAATCGATCTGCGCCTGCGCAAGCACTACTTTTGATTCGAATTTCACGATAAAACGAAATCAGAAAGTTAGAATCGGACTTCCATACATACAACGGTTTCGATTATGCACGAGTTACCGTATAGATCCTCCTTTGTCTGTTGTTAGTTAGGCCTAAATTTCATCGATGGAAGCACACCTCTGATAAGCGCCAACTTGTATAAAGCACTACACTATCAAACTAGTTTGACAAAAAAAGTGTGATGTATCCAAGTAGTGATCTGCCGAAATATGGTAGTGATATGACATTATCATGTCCATATAATGGGCACATCACATTTGTTTGTCACATAAAGTTTGATAGTGTAGACAGAGCTTAACAAATCAACCTATCAAGTCATTCTTCCATCTACGTTTATTCTTGTATTGTTTATTTCTAGCGCTGCTGAATTAAGGCATGTGATGACAAACCTTGGTGAGAAGTTGACTGATAATAACGTGAATGAAATGATCAGGGAGGCAGGCGTTGATGGCGATGGCCAAGTCAACTACGAACGTAAATATTGTTTACATCGCACATACACCTTTTTATATATTTTATCAATTGTACATTACATGCAATTCAGTTTTACTATGGCAAGTTCTGATTTTTTTTTAATAGATTGAATAATAATAATAATAATAACATGACAGTGGCGTACTCGTTTTTACATTTAACTACCCATTATTATGAGACTCTACACAAATCCAATGAATGGTTGAAAAACTCTCCAAAAAGGGAGTAACGATGTGTTTTTTATTACAGAATTTGTAAAAGTGATTACGACAAAGCAGAACAGCAATTTAGAACAGATAGATTTCCAAGAATTTCTTACAATAATGGCTGAAAAAATAAAGGACACGGATACTGAAGAAGAGATTCGAGTCGCTTTCAGTGTGTTTGACAAAGACAATAGTGGTTACATCAGGTAAGATTTTTCGATATTAGGGAGTTTTCGCAGATCATGTAAACGTTAACTTTAAAGCTATTTCCCAACATGCAACGCGCAAGCTCCGCTCACTTTGTAAACAAATCGATCTGCGCCTGCGCAATCACTACAAAAAACTTTTGATTCGAATTTCACGATTAAACGAAATCAGAAAGTTAGGATTGGACTTCTGCAGGAATATTTCCATACATACAACGGTTTCGATTATGCACAACTCTGATAAGCCAACTTGTATAAAGCTCTACACTATCAAACTAGTTTGACAAAAACAGTTTGATGTGTCCAAATATGGTAGTGATATGCCGAATTATGGGAGTGATATGACATCATCATGTCCATATATGGGCACATCACATTTTTTTGTCACATAAAGTTTGATAGTGTAGACAGAGCTTAACTTCTATAAAGCTCTACACTATCAAACTAGTTTGACAAAAAAAGTGTGATGTATCCAAATATGGTGGTGATATGCCGAAATATGGTAATGATATGACATCATCATTTCCATATATTGGCACATCACATTTTTTTGTCACATAAAGTTTGATAGTGTAGACAGAGCTTAACGAATCAACCTATCAAGTCATTCTTCCATCTACGTTTATTCTTGTATTGTTTATTTCTAGCGCTGCTGAATTAAGGCATGTGATGACAAACCTTGGTGAGAAGTTGACTGATAATAACGTGAATGAAATGATCAGGGAGGCAGGCATTGATGGCGATGGCCAAGTCAACTACGAACGTAAATATTGTTTACATCGCACATACACCTTTTTATATATATATTTTTGAATAGATTGAATAATAATAATAATAATAATAATAACATGACAGTGGCGTACTCGTTTTTACATTTAACTACCCATTATTATGATACTCTACACAAATCCAATGAATGTTTTGAAAAACTCTCCAAAAAGGGAGTAACGATGTGTTTTTTCATTACAGAATTTGTAAAAGTGATTACGACAAAGCAGAACAGCAATTTAGAACAGCATCCTATCCGTATTTTGATATATTCAATAATGAACGCGATATTCTTACCAATTATCAAGACGCTTAAACGTATTGTAGGCTACTTGTGGAATTTGGAGACCACAAAATATGAACATTGAATTCGTATAAACTTTCTTTCATAATTACCTCCGCCAAGGAGGTTATGTTTTCACCCCTGTATGTTTGTGTGTGTGTTTGTGTGTGTGTTTGTGTGTCTGTGAACAGCCTGGAGGCCACAGTTTTTATCCGATTCTCACCAAATTTGGCAACAATGATCTATGACCAAAAAGCTCGGACGAGTTCGAATTTGGGGGAAAAGGTCATAGGTCAAGGTCACAACTAACAAAAAACTATTTTACTGCCTAGAGACCACAGTTTTTATCCGATTCTCACCAAACTTAGCCACAATGATCAATGACACATCATATAATTGTGGTTACATTTTGAAGGGTCAGGGTCAAAGATCAAGGTCCACAAAAAACAAAAAAAAAAGAAATAAAAAAATAATAAATAAAAAAACCCTCAGTGGGACTTGAACCAGCGATCTCAACTGTGAGAGGCTGGATACATAACCATTACACCACACTGTCATCCACAACTTTGTAGTGTGCAGTTAGCATATTTACACTTACAACTAATAAAAACAATTTTTAAAAAAAATATTCAGGGGGCATTTTATGTAGGGGAATTTTACAGTAGGCGGAGGTTTGTACTCTCGGAGTACCCTCTAGTTAAATGCTGTTTTTCTGTTAATTTCTTAAAACCCTATTTGCCAATAGCCAGAACCTACATGTTTGAAGTTGAAAAAAGCTGGAAGTAGTGGTACTAAGTTTATCCAAAGAATACAAAATATTGGGAAGTTTAAATGGTCTAACATTAAGAGAATCTGTAAGCTATAATGTTACTAGACCATCAACAATGATGAAGTACAAATATTATATTTAAGCATTCTGCCCCAATAATTATTTGTAGATAACGAGTATGGTCAACATCTGAGTAAGACCCAAATGTTTATCAGAAATTGGAAAAAGTATACATACTCTCCCACTAAGGATTGCAGTTTTTTCTGTTAAGAAAATGAGAAAAAATCATTCGTTAAATCACCAAATGGCTAGAATCACTTATAACTGGCTACTGATTTAGGTTGAAGTCACAACAATTGGATCTTTTACGCGTTAAAAGAGTTGAATAAGCCTATTTCTTTACTTAACTCGTGCAAATGTGTCCAATATAGTACGAGGATAAAAATAACCTATTGATTTAAAAGCATCTTTTTTGGCGGCGAAGTGCGCATTAAGCCTTTATTATTAATATCATTAATTTCATTATAAATAATTAGATTAAGTATGTTTTGGCCTTTTTATTTAAAATAAAAAAGAATTTCTTAAACAAATAATGCCATGGACTAATACCTATTTCTGTTATGTCATGTGTTATGAACTGTACATTTAAAAGATGGTTATACGGGAGCAGGTTGTCGTAAGGCGGCGCACTTTTACATACCACCCACAATGCATCGCGGTATACATGATCGTCTACGGGAATTTCCAAAGTCCAAAAATAATGTTGTATACAAACTCCATTTTTTATTTTACGTCGATGTAAGAAGATACGTTTTACACGGTAACATTTTTGTCTTTATACTAGGCTAATTTATACAGTGTTTTGTCCGTTCAATTTAGTTTGTGCGTAGGCTATAGGATCGATAGATAGGCCTATTTAACAGTAGGCCACCGTAACGTAATCGATAAACATGAAAAGTGTATAGAAAGCTTAATCGTTACAATAATGTAAAGGCAAATACTATACAGTAGACTTACTAAAACACATATCATTATCAGCCGTACAACCACTGTTATATTCTCAATTCTTTGTAATCAGTAATTGTTTGATGAATGTAAATAACCTTTGTACCCAATAGCGTGGGTACAAAGAATGCAAGCCTAACCATAAAAAGGTAGGACAATAAAATAATATAATAATGATAGTAGGCCTTATATATACCTAGTACTAGGAGTAGGCCTATTCACAGCTACTTATTTAGACATTACAAAGACATTTTGAAACAGAAATAAGAAAATGTTTTTTTCATCATGATGTTTAGGTAATTTTTTTTGTTCAATGTGCCATCAAGGATTTTCTCATACCAGATTGATTCCTAGATAGAAATAAGTAGGATTAATTAAGATTGCTAAGTTGATTTTATATAGTACGCCTCCGTTATCGACAAATAACGACGCATGTCGACAAATAACGACGCATATCGACAAATAACGACGCACATCGACAAATAACGACGCATATCGACAAATAACGACGCATATCGACAAATAACGATGCACATCGACAAATAACGACGCATGTCGACAAATAACGACGCATATCGACAAATAACGACGCATGTCGACAAATAACGACGCATATCGACAAATAACGACGCATATCGGCAAATAACGACGCATATCGGCAAATAACGACGCATATCGACAAATAACGACGCATGTCGACAAATAACGACGCATATCGACAAATAACGACGCATGTCGACAAATAACGACGCATATCGACAAATAACGACGCATATCGACAAATAACGACGCATATCGACAAAGAACGACGCATGTCGACAAAGAACGACGCATCAACACATTTCAATGTTAGAAAGATGATAAATAGACCTACTGTTCAATAGTACACACAGTTATTTTTTATTTCTCCTGTCGTTTTTAAAGATGTCGGAATACGGTATTTCATCATTGATGGCTGAACTCAGTGAAAGCGCCAAGACACGGTCGGTGCTGGTATCGGGAATTCCGACATTAACTAACGAAGATAAAATTGAGATATACTTTGGAAAACGGGTCAATGGTGGAGGGGACATTGAAAAGATTATAATGCTGGACAAAAGCACGGCATTAATTACGTTTGGTGAAGCAAAAGGTACAGATAGGCAAATAATACATTTACTTATTATTATTATATTATATCATTATATTATTATTTATACAATTTACACAATTAATTGTCCTAATAAATTGGCTAATACACTGTTTATATTGTTTATAGACGGCCGTCAGATGTTTCTTTTTTTATCCCTAAAATTGTCTATAATACAAGGCACTATAATGTAACGAACATTGGGCACCCTATATGCTTACAATACAAAATAATCAATATCATCTCGTTCGATATTATACAAATAATGAATGTTTATGAGTGTAATGGTACAAATAATGGCATGAGGTGAATGATGAAAGGTTATATATCAACGAGGCAACGCCGAGTTGATATTAACCTTTCATCATTTACCAAATGCCATTATTTGTACCATTACACGAATATAAAACATTCATTATTTGTTTTATATAACATCTAAATAAATTCCTGTCATTTGAATCAAATAAAATGTAGGCATAACCAAGGCATACCTTTAATTTACATTGATTAAAACAGTAACATTTGGTTTTTAATAATAATTATTAAATATTATTATTTATATGGATTTTATAAACGCACCTACTGTAGTTTTAAATATGTCAACAAACGACCAAACAATCCTAGGTTTAGGAAGGCTAAAACACCTAGGCCTAGCCTAATACTAACATGCCTACTACTAGCTAGGCCTAGGCTGAAAGACAGCATTATGAAACTTCGACAGGCAACTGAAATCATATATAGGCTAATTATGTTTTTTCCGACGATTCTACGTCTTGTAGGGATGTCCCCATTAATAATCAAAATCCTAAAAACGATGTAAAGCCAATTTAAATGCCTTTTTTAAATGAAATTAGTACATATATATCTCTCCAAATCGTACACAAAAATCTGCTGCTGGTGTTTACAAACGAAACTGAGGCCAGACGACATGTGGCGCTGTTGTATTTCACAGTAATTTGTATACTAGATTTTTTTTCATCTGCGAAACGTTTTTTTTTTCATACACAAAAATGTTTCAAAAAGTACTATTAAACGATCGTTTAATAGTGCGTACTATTGCACGCCATGTGACCCACAATCGTCCAATCAAATGACAGGAATTTATTTAGGTGTTATATAATATCTTTTATTTAGACAAACTGATTATTCTTTAATCAAACGCTTTGTATTGTACATTCTGATTTTTAGTGATAAAATCGGTTATTGAACATGGTTCGCATAAGTTTTACGGACAGACAGTCGAAGTGACGTCACTAAGCAGTATGCTGAAGAAGTCTAAAGTAACCCAACCTACAAATACAGATGACGTACAGAAAGTAAGGGTAAAACAAATAAATTCTGTAATGAAATAGTATTAAAGCTCAGGTACAGGCATGAATTCTAAACATAATTTCTGGTTAATTGTACATAAATCAAATATTCGTAATAGAAATCTAGACGAAAAAACATTAATTTCCCTTAAAATGGTCAAATACAAAATTTGTCAAAATTCTGCTATGAAAACCAGGAAGACCTTTTTTCAGTAGTTAGGTAGTTTAGCCTAATGTAATAACATGACTGGTGACTCCCTAGAAGGTAAAAAAAAGATGGTGGATATACAGTGGATAATTTTTGCTATAGCATAAAAATAAAACTCTGAAGTTGAATAAAAATACCAGAAACGTAAAATTCAAGTTAAATTACCTATATTATTACCACGCCGTTTATTTTTCATAGCTTTTTAAAAATGCCTCTTTATTTACAACATTTGTGTACAAAAGAATAGAGATTTTGCTGTGTAATTTGAACTATCCCCCCACTTATAAGAAAGTGCAACAAGCTCGTGTAACACAAATAAAATCCCAAAAATGATGAAACATAGGGCAAACTATAGATCGATAATTGGAATGTATGATAAATAGAAATGTTTTGCCCGAATTTGGCCTTTAAGAAATTTACATTATTTCTCGTCGTAAATAAATTATGGTAAAGAAAGAAATACAAATTCTAATGATTTTTTTCCTCAGTCTATGTCGTCATACATGAGTTTTTCGTCGGTGACAGAAGAACTTACCGACAGCGCAAAAAAACGGTCGGTGTTGGTCTCGGGAATCCCGAAAACTAACAATATCGAAGATAAGATTGAGCTACACTTTGGAAAACGGATATATGGCGGAGGAGATATCGAAAAGATCATAAGGCTCGACAAAGACAAGGCATTAATTACGTTTTGCGATGAAAAAGGTACGGTTTGTTTTAATATAACTATTACATACTCTATTAAAATTAATTGCAATTCATAGAATATATCGTATAATACAATGGGTTTTTTTAGTAATCTGGACAGCTTTCAGCAGTGTTGTTATTGTCAATACTATACATCACACATGGGCCCCGCGATTAACTTTATTTATTAATTAAATTGTACATATTATCAAAATATAATTGAGGCATATTATTATTTAATCAGACATTTAATGATTGTAATATACATTTTATATTGATTTTTAGTGATAAAATCGGTTATTGATCATGGTCCTCATAAGCTTTACGGACATACAGTCAAAGTGACGTCACTGAGCAGTATGCAGTCTAAAGTCACCCAACCTTCAAATACAGATGACGTACAGAAAGTAAGGGTAAAACTATTGAAATAGTATTAAGACATTTACATTATTTCTCGTCGGACAAAAATTAGAAAAGAAAGAATTCAAAATTCTAATGATTTTTTTTCTTAGTCTAAGATGTCGTCATACATGAGTTTTTTGTCAGTGACAGAAGAACTCACCGACAGCGCAACAAAACGGTCGGTGTTGGTCTCGGGACTCCCGAAAACTAACAATATCGAAGATAGGATTGAACTACACTTTGGAAAACGGATATATGGCGGAGGAGATATCGAAAAGATCATAATGCTCGACAAAGACAAGGCATTAATTACGTTTTGCGATGAAAAAGGTACGGTTTGTTTTAATATAACTATTACATACTTTATTAAAATTAATTGCAATTCATAGAATATATCGTATAATACAATGGGGTTTTTTTAGTAATCAATTTAATAATTGTTATTGTCAATACTATACATCGCACATGGGCCCCGCGATTTACTTTATTTATTAATTAAATTGTACCTATCATCAAAATATAATTGAGGCATATTATTATTTAATCAGACATTTAATGATTGTAATATACATTTTATATTGATTTTTAGTGATAAAATCGGTTATTGAACATGGATCTCATAAGTTTTACGGACATACAGTCGAAGTGACGTCACTGAGCAGTATGCAGTCTAAAGTCACCCAACCTACAAATACAGATGACGTACAGAAAGTAAGGGTAAAATAAATTAATTCTGTAATGAATTAGTATTAAGAAATTTACATTATTATTCGTACTAAAAATAATTTAAAATTCTAATGATTTTTTTCTCAGTCTATGTCGTCATACATGAGTTTATTGGAACTCACCGACAGCGCAACAAAACGGTCGGTGTTGATCTCGGGAATCCCGAAAACTAACAATATCGAAGATAAGATTGAACTACACTTTGGAAAACGGGTCAATGGTGGAGGAGATATCGAAAAGATCATAATGCTCGACAAAGACAAGGCATTAATTACGTTTTGCGATGAAAAAGGTACGGTTTGTTTTAATATAACTATTACATACTTTATTAAAATTAATTGCGATTCATAGAATATATCGTATAATACAATGGGTTTTTTTAGTAATCCGGACAGCTTTCAGCAGTGTTGTTATTGTCAATACTATAAATCGCACATGGGCCCCGCGATTTACTTTATTTATTAATTAAATTGTACATATTATCAAAATATAATTGAGGCATATTATTATTTAATCAGACATTTGATGATTGTAATATACATTTTATATTGATTTTTAGTGATAAAATCGGTTATTGAACATGGTCCTCATAAGCTTTACGGACATAATACAGTCGAAGTGACGCCATTAAGCAGTATGCTGAAGAAGTCTAAAGTCACCCAACCTACAAACACAGATGACGTACAGAAAGTAAGGGTAAAACTATTGAAATAGTATTAAGACATTTACATTATTTCTCGTCGGACAAAAATTATGGTAAAGAAAGAATTAGAAATTCTAATTATCTTTTTTTCTCAGTCTATGTCGTCATACATGAGTTTTTTGTCAGTGACAGAAGAACTCACCGACAGCGCAACAAAACGGTCGGTGTTGGTCTCGGGACTCCCGAAAACTAACAATATCGAAGATAGGATTGAGCTACACTTTGGAAAACGGATATATGGCGGAGGAGATATCGAAAAGATCATAATGCTCGACAAAGACAAGGCATTAATTACGTTTTGCGATGAAAAAGGTACGGTTTGTTTTAATATAACTATTACATACTCTATTAAAATTAATTGCAATTCATAGAATATATCGTATAATACAATGTTTTTTTTTATTAATCCGGACAGCTTTCAGCAGTGTTGTTATTGTCAATACTATACATCGCACATGGGCCCCGCGATTAACTTTATTTATTAATTAAATTGTACATTATATAATTGAGGCATATTATTATTTAATCAGACATTTAATGATTTTAATATACATTTTATATTGATTTTTAGTGATAAAATCGGTTATTGAAAACGGTTCGCATAAGTTTTACGGACAGACAGTCGAAGTGACGTCACTAAGCAGTATGCTGAAGAAGTCTAAAGTCAACCAACCTACAAATACAGATGACGTACAGAAAGTAAGGGTAAAACAAATTAATTATGTAATGAAATAGTATTAAGAAATTTACATTATCATTCGTACCAAAAACAATTTTGAATTTAAAATTCTAATGATTTTTTTTTCTTAGTCTAAAATGTCGTCATACATAAAGTTTTTGTCAGTGACAGAAGAACTCACAGACAGTGACAAAAAACGGTCGTTAGTGGTAGTGGGAATCCCAAGAATAACACACGTCACATATCAAATTGAAAAACATTTTGAAAAGCAGAAGAATGGCGGAGGAGATATAAAAAATGTTTACTTACTCGATACAGATGCGGCATTAATTACGTTTTGCAAAGAGAATGGTAAGCACACATCATCTTTGGTTATAATGTGTATTATTAACTACAATATAGTTTTTATGATTATACATTTTTGATGGATGTGTAATAATGTGTTAATAATATACAAATAATGAATGTTATGAGTGTAATGGTACAAATACGATGGTGAACGATGAAAGGTTATATATCAACGAGGTAACGCCGAATTGATATTTAACCTTTCATCATTCACCAAATGCCATTGTACCATTACACGAATATAAAACATGCATTATTTGTTTAAATAGATTTCCTGTCATTTGAATCAAATAAAAGGTAGCCCTAGCCAAGGCCTACATTTCATTATTAATATTATATTAAATGTTATATCTATAATAAATATGGATTTTATAAACACACCTACTTTTTAGTGTTAATTATGTCAACAAACCGGGCAACAAACGACCAAACAATCCTAGGCATAGAAGGCTAAAACACCTAGGCTAGACTAGCCTAATACTAACAGGCCTAGTAGTACTAGCTTGGCTGAAAGGCAAAACTTCGACAGACAATTGGAACTTATCTAGGCTAATTATGATTTTCCCAACGATTCCACGTCTTGTAGAGATGTTCCCATTAATTAATCAAAATCCTACAAACGATCTAAAGCTAATTTAAATGTCTTTTTGATCTAAATTAATACATACATTATATCTCTCCAGAAATGTACTAAAACCAGTCATAACATTCAAATCGCCGCGAAAGTACAAAATAGGTGGCGCTGTTGTATTTCAAAAGCAATAGTATAAAACAAAATATTTTCCAAACGCGAAAAGATTTTTTTTTCGTACACGAAAAAAAGTACTATTAAATGATTAAATAGTTTAATAGTGCGTACTATTGCACGCCATGTGACCCACATTTATCCAATCAAATAACATGAATTTATTTAGGTGTTATATAATATCCGTTATGTATGCGTACATGGCTAGTGAATTCTGCTTGCGGTACAAACGTAAATTTATAAGACAAATGTACGCCTAACAATCTCGTTCCGCCATAAAGATACGGCATTTTCCCGGCCCCCTCTGTAACGTTTACACATTGCTTTCTGTAACGTTTACACATTGCTTTTAGGCCATATTGTTATAGGGCCTATGCCTATGCGTTATCATATACATTCAAAGAAAAATAATAATGCTTTGGATATATATTATTATATCATATTTATATTTTCCTAGTGATTGATTTGGTTATTGCAAATAGCCCTCATCAATTTCATGGATCTGAAGTTGAAGCAATGTCATGTGATACATATCGGTTGAACAATTCTGACGTCACACATGATTCGCAATTAAGGCCTACTCGAACTTCAAAAACAATTAAAGAAAGCGCAGGTCAACGAGAGGTGAGTAAAGTATTCAATGTACTTCCATTAGTATTTTAATCTATATACAAATGTTTTATATATTAATTGTTTTTAATTAATTTGGTACAGCTGATTACAAATAAATCTACAATTTAGTTTTTAAAGAAAAACAAAGAGATCTTTAAAATGTTGTTTTGAAACCATCGTTACCAAAACTTGCCTAAAAACATAATTTTACCACACAGCATATTTAATGATATATGTCTTAAAAACTGAAGCAAAATAATTATAATAAATTGCCAAAAGTACATCAACATATATATATAATGATATTTCCTTTCTAAAGCAAGAATTGTTATTTTGTTTGGCCATCAAAATCAATCTTGATGAAAGAAATCATCCATGGTGAAAAGGTGTCTATATGGGCACGGGGAGCGAGTGTAATTTTGTTGGGAAATTGTGGAATACCACTTAAACTAATGTAAAGTAAACTTCTTACTAATTGAGACACTGTTATCAAGGCACAACTTTATAATTTCAGACCGTGGAGCCGTTTGAAAATGTAAAAGTTACAATTTCTACAAAAGAACATCCGCATATCCTAGATGACGACTTATCGTTTCTACGACGCCTCTCCAAAAAACTGGACCTTGCCTTTACTCTTACAAATAAAGAAAGGTTTTTCAAATTGGAAGAAGATTGGAAAGCAAAACAAGAACAATTCGTAACGTTGGAAGGTGATTGGAACGCAGTTGCTGATTTTAGATCACAGATGATAAAGAGATCCATGTTGTTTAAAGAGTACGATGATGGCAATACACAAGTTGACGAGGAAGATGCTCCACATGTGGTTACGAAGGGAAGTCAAAGGAGTCGTGTCACGAGTACGACGGAAGAAGACGATGACGAAAGTAGGCCTAGATTAGGAAAACGTGACGGTCCCATTGATGGAAAAGAAGACGATCCTGATGAATTTTTTGGCATTGATATGCCATCACAAGTGCCTTCTCGTGGTACAAGAGATATGAATGAGTTTAAGAAGGAAGAAACGTCTCAACACTACACAACTCCGTCTTTGCCGGCAACTAGCTCTAACCAGCCACGCGTTACGTCGCATGGTACAAGAAATATGGAAGAAAAGTTTACTCAGTCCTACCCAAATCAGACTGCCTATGACCGCCATTTTCAGACAGACAGCACTAGCCAGCCATCTCACATTACGTCGCATGGTACAAGTAATATGGAAGAAAAGTTTACTCAATCCTACCCAAATCAGACTGCCTATGACCGCCATTTTCAGACAGGCAGCTCTAACCAGCCATCACACGTTACGTCGCATGGTACAAGAAATGTGGAAGAAGAAAAGTTTACTCAGTCCTACCCAACTCAACAACCCAACAAAACTGAAACTTACGCTTCGGCTTTAACCAAGGACACATATCCGTATTCTGCAGGCCCTAATCAGCCATCAGAAAAATCCTATCTGGAATCCCCTCAGAAACCTATACTTCGGCAGGCAAAGTTGCAATATCCTCCTCTTAACCATTCCTCTTCTTCCTCTTCTCATCCTATCCCTACAACATCAAAATATTTCCAACAGGCAAGTCTAACTAATGATATCTTTAATATCAACAACGTGCAAATCACCGGAAAGGTCGGAGATATCACTAAGGAACGAGTTGATGTAATTGTAAGCTCGGTAGACTGCAAAATGATCATGGGAGGAGGTTTGACTTTGGCCATTTTGCGAGCTGGTGGTGAAGTAATAAAACAAGAATGCCAGGCATGGCATAGAAGACAAATCCTATCGACCTCTGGAAAGATTTTCACCGTTAGTAGTGGATCATTGCCGTGTAAATCTATTATGTTTCTTGTAATGCCGGATTGTAACATTTTTAAATCTTTTGAAGAAAACTGCAAAATCATGACTCAATATTGCAAAGAAGTACTCAAGTCGCTACATCGCATCGGAGCTAGGTCAGCCGCAATACCTGGATTAGGAACAGGTGGGTGTTGTATTCTTTTTTAGAATACTTTACACGCCATAATCAATGATATAGACTATGTACCCTTTGCAATCATAAGAACGACATTTTAATAAAATGCTCTTTTTATTTAGTATTTAGTTAGTTAGATTTGTATAGCAATTTTAGAGAGGGAGCTATTTATTTTGGTTATTTAAAAAACAATGACAAATTCATTTTTCGCATGACTTTGATAATATTTTGTTATCAATTACTGTATGTTAACTCCGCCTTTTTTAGGAGACATAATGAATTGGGTTTGTTTTAGAATAGTTTTATATCTACCATTTATTCTTAAATATTCTTGTATTGTTTTCAGGAGCCTTTAATTACCCTCTTAAGGTTTTCGTGAAAGGGATGTTAACTGCCATGCACGGTGAACTAAGTTCAAAGTCAACTCTGAAGAATATCACACTGATTGACCAGAAATCATACCTTTTGACCGAATTGCAAAAGAAAACAGAAATCAGAAAACAAGGATCAGAATGGGTTTAAACAATGAATGTTAATGTTGACAGTTTGCCGTTCTAGTGTAGCAATTGTTATAGCTGAGTACCATTATCCGTTAAGTTTAGTTTATTTCTTGTATTAATTATTGTTATGTTAAACAAGGATCAGAATGGGTTTAAACAATGAATGTTAATACGAATTGTTGACAGATTGCCGTTCTTAGTGTAGTATCAGCTTATAGCATGGACTGAGCACTTATCCGTTTTTAAGTTTACTTAATTACTTCTTGTACGCCGTATGTTAAAACGTGTAAAGTCACATTGTATCCTATTAGTCGTCATAGAAAGTTTACTATTTTTATTCAGAAGGTAAAGAATGTATATCTAAGTGTTTTTTTTAATTGATTTGGTCAATTTTTGTGTTTAAGTTTAATTACTTCTTATAGTCATAATTTTTTTAAACATTAATGTACGACGTATGTTAAAACGTGTGAAGTCACATATTGTATCCGATTAGTCGTCATAGAAAGTTTACTACTTTTATTCAGAAGGTAAAGAATGTATACCTAAGTGTATTTTTAAATAGCATAACTGATTTTCGTGTTAAGTTTAATTACTTCTTGTAGTCATAATTGTTTTATTTCGCACCACACCAATTTAAACATCAATGCACGCCGTATGTTAAAACGTGTAAAGTCAAATATTGTATCCGATTAGTCGTCATAGAAAGTTTACTATTTTTATTTAGAAGGTAAAGAATGTATATCTAAATGTTTTTTTTTAAATAGCTTAACAGATATGTGTATACATTATGTAGATGCTCGGAAAATACTAACAAACCGTTACCGGAAATTATTGAACCGTCCGAAAACAGCATTATTATCATTTTGCTGATAAAATATAAGGTATACTACATAATAATTTGAAGCAGCAAGCAGCATTTAAATCGAAGCAGTTGATAGTTAGAAAATAAACTATAAAATGGAAATTATAATTTGCTAAAAATATTAACTGCATCGATATCATTGGAAACTGTGTTTTGTGAAGTTGAGGCACGTCAACTTTCCGTCCAGTTGTTTGATATTTTATAGATAGATATGTATTGTTTATTGCATTTCAAGAAAAGAAATGCATTTACTTGAAATAAAGCCATTTCTGTGAAAGATAAACTTGATATTCTATTATCATCTCATGAAAATACATGCACTATTGCACTCGACTCCTAAATAAACAGTCATTATTGTAGGCCTATACTACTACTAGGTACCGTAAACTACTAACAAACAGACAGCGACCTTCGCCCTAACTGAAAGTTACTTTAATCTAGGCCAGTATTGTCGTTGTGACAGTTTTTATAACTATTAGCTTTGGAAACGATTTGCATTAAAAACGATTTGAAAAGAAGAGACTTAAACAAATCCACACTTCTCTGATCAACTTGTAAAAGAAGGATTACGAATGACCCGAAGTTGAACGTCAAGCCTCGGCGCTTCCAGGTATTTAAACGACAGTGCTTTCATCCTGCGATTTTTATAAGTTTGTTGATTCCGCCTACATAATGTATCGATATAGCCCGGAGGCATACAGCCCGGACCTACAGTTTAACGTTGACGGCTTCAGTGATGACATGTAAGTAGATATTTATTATTAAATATTCACCAGGAAATAACAACATATTGATATATTTGTTGTGTAAAAGGCAATTACTAAACAAAAAACAACGTTGTGGGTAAAATAGTATCATGGATACAGTAATATGGCTTAGATGGGCCTAGAAAATGACTAACTATAACGTTAAATCAAAACTAAAATGTAAAAGTAGCCGAGGGAAATGCCAAACTTTCAGAAAACACTATACTCCGTCGGGAGCTAACGAGAGTATAGTTTTAGCAATTCAATTATCAACGAGAACATAACATAACTTTCTAAATGGAATTTTAGACCAGTGAAAAGTGAAGTGAAACACTCCTCAGACTATCTTTTGAGTGTATAGGCCTACACATAGTAACATACACATAGTAACTAAAAAGGTACAGTACCTGAAGTATGTCGAAAGAAAAATAGTAAACACACGATAGGCTTATAGGGCATTAATTAGTATTTAAGTATAAGAAGTATATCTAAAAGAAATATAGAAACGAAGTTTTGAAAAGTGATAATGATTGACTAAACATTTCAGATTCCGACCGTACTAGTCCGAGACCGTAAAATCTATTTACGACCAAGGTGACTCCTAATGTTTTACTAATTATACCTAAATACGCCTGTATTTTTCCTGTTTATTCTAGGACGATGGAAGAGCGTTTGCATCGGTGGATAGACCAGGAGCTGGCTGCCGAACTGGAACGTACAGCAGTCGTAAGCAACCTACCGTCAAATCAAGACGACCTCCTAAACAAACTAGAAGAATACCTCAGTAAATCCGCCAATTGTGCGGGCTATATAGAGCGGATTGAGTATCTAGATGAATCGTCTGTCATCATTGTGTTTTTTGAAAGCAAAGGTAAAACCAGTATATACTATTTAAACCAGTCTAATACTATTTAAGTGAAGGCCATTGTATTGTCAGGTGAACTTGACTTTGTATAATTATGGTTGTTGGATTTCACGTTCAATTTTAAAGTATGTCCCCCTGAAAAAAAATTTTAATTTTCTAGTTGTTGCCATTTTAATGTCACATAATAGTAATTCACTTTTAACAAAAATTGAATCGAAAACAATTATTTACCTGAAGAAACTGTAATTTAAAGCAAAAAATAATCAAATTGGCTGCCAGCAAATGGGTTTTTGGTTGAATTTGACCATTTATTTTGTAATTTTATATGAGAAAACATTTATTTTGTTGTTTTTTTTTTTATGGAAGGGGTTAACTTTATTAAAACTACAAAATAACCTATTCAAAGTCAATGTAATTAATATTCATTGTTCATGTTTTTGGGGGACAATACATCTTTAAGTATTTTTAGTATAATTTAAGTATTATATTGCAACATCGACATTCTGTTATTGCTTTGTTGGTATAATGATGTTTTAAAAGTCCACAAACAACTAATATCACTAGTGCATTTATATTCAAAACTAATTGCACTTAATATTAGGAATAGGTTGTTAAAGCTCTGTCTACACTATCAAATATTATGTGACAAAAAAAATTGATATGCCCATATATGGACATGATGATGTCATATCACTACCATATTTAAGCATATCACTACCATATATGGGTACATCACATTTTTTGTTACATAAAGTTTGATAGTGTAGACAGAGCTTTAGATTATGTTCAAACCTTCAAGCAGTATGGTTATTCACTCTGGAAAACGTAACCCACAGTTACTAACACAATACCATAATATATTGTAAAATGACTATGGCAATAGCACAGGGAACTTACGTAGCATGCAGCAACCAGAGCTACAATGTAACCCAATAACATATTATATTTTAAAAGCATGCTCAATTATACTATCATAACTTGTTATTTTCTCAGTATGTACCGAGCTTATCGCTTACTCCAGAGAGAATGGCATCAACTTCCTCGGGGCGTCGTTGAAGATCGAAACACTGTACGAATATGAACACAATCAGAACCAAGACAACGGCAATAAATTAAAGGTAATTTTACAATCTTCAAAGGTTTATTACTTTCTTTGATCGTAAAATCACAACTGTAGTGGGTATTACCAACTAGCGTTTCTGCGCTCACAATAACATCCATTCATAAGCAGTGATGAAGAAAGTCTATGTCTAATGGTATTACTGTAGAATGGTCCCAAGACATAACTATACTTGGCTTTAGTAGATAGAAGATTGAAACGCAACTGACGAAGACATTCTGGAATGCTCATTATGTTTCTGAGCATGCGCAAACATTTTTTCTCGTATGCGTAGCTCCTTTGTAAAATCAAGGCAATCTAACAAACTTTTTGACTGATTTTCGATTGGCCAATTGACTTCCCCCAAATGTTCGGTTAAAACACCGCACCGTAGAAAGTATGGTACAGTACTGTTGGTATTTGTTACAGCCAGATATAAGATCAAAGGACTGTTACGAGTTCCTATCTTGGCATGGCGAGCTCAGCGTCCTGCCTTGAAATAATGTGGTGTTGCATTATAAATTAATAACTAACGTCATGCTTTCATTTTTAAGGGTTCCTTGTTTGGTGAAACTACGGTGAATATCACAAAGGAATGGCTACCAGATGTAAACCATTACTTTGAGAGAATAAATGAGATGGCGTTAAACTTGGGGTTACAGTCAACAAAGACAGACACTGGATGTTATTTTAGCGGTAACTTTGAAATTCTAATTCAACTTCGAAATAAGATAGAGTGGCTTATGTTTGATGAACGTGGTGTAGTAGTCAATCAAGATGAACACATGGATATTGAGCCGATGTCTGAAGGTCGACAAGAAGTGCCGTTAGACATACAGAATAGCACACCACCAACAGCAGCACCACCACTACCAGATGATGTTTGCTCACAGACTAAAATTCAAGAGGTTATGAATTCTAATCCAGTGACATCTGGTGAACAAGTAGCGGTAGATGATGTCAAGGATGACAGTGACAACATGGAGTGTGATACCAAAGCAGACAATGTAACACGTAGTGTAAAGTTTGAACCAGACCTTATAAGATATGCGATGAGTATACATGCAATGAAGGTAGATGAAATTCGACAAACATGTTATGTGAAAATACAATGCACGGATAACGGTTCTGTAGAAATATCGTTGTCTGACAGCGTTCCAGGAACTGAAACAGACGTCGACAACGCGGTTGATCTTCTAAAACTGCTATTTAGCGAGATCGAGAAAGAAATGTCAGTGCACAGTTTTGATCTTGGAAGGTTCGATGTAAGCGAGAATTTCAGAGAAACGGTTGAGTGTACTTTGATGAACATAGTTACAATGATGGTTGTCAGACAATCAGATTCAAACGTCCTTCGGGTTTATGGACAAAGTGAAGCTGTTAAAGAAGAACTACAAAAGGCAGAGGATATGTTATCAAAAGAGATGGAAAGAGAAACAAATTTAAAAATAGAAAGGGAGAGAAAAGAGGAAGCTGAGAGAAAAGAAAAAGAAGCAAGAGAAGCAGAGGAAGAACGCCGGAAGGCAGAGCTTAGGGAAGCAGAGCTGAGGGAAGCCTATGCGCGAGAGTTGGAACAAATAAAGACGAGGGAGGCACAACGTATTGAAGCTATTGCACGAGAGGAACAGCGAGAAGCTCTTGCTAGAGAAGAGGTTATTAAAGTGGAAACTGCCATCATACCTCAAACTCAACTAGCTGATCAAACGATGACGAAAAATCACGTTGGTCAAGATCAACCTCTCCCACCACCAAGTACTGGTGACGAATGGTTAGAACCAATAAATGAACATCAACTTAACGACGAATATGGCGACAGCATTGATGGTAGCGACGACTCACATACAAGTAACGGTTATCGCAATAGCGAAGTCCCTTCCAAGGCTAATGGAAGGGAAAGAGATTATTCGAGTAAATCACCAGTACCAGTGGAGCATGACAGGAATTCACGTAAGCAAACATCACCAACATCAACGCTACGACCTCTGAACCCTCGATTCCATGCGTTTCTTAGCAGAAACTTCTTTCAGTCAACCGGTAGTTCTGGTGAGGCATACATGTACGATACCATTTTCAACGGTGTTCACATAACTGTTAAAAGAGGAGATATTGCTAAAGAACGTGCTGCAGTTATCGTAAGCTCCAATGACGTTGAACTCAGTTGTGGGGGAGCTATTTCATCAACTATTGATAAAAACAGTGGATCAATTATCCACGCTAGGTGTCTGGAATGGATGGATGCCTACGGTTCACCAGCTGTTGGTCAGATTGTTGAGATTGAATCAGAAGGAGTTCTGCCATGTAACAAAGTGTTCTTTATTGTGATGCCCAATTGGAATGCGGATCAAGATCAGACGTATTTGGAGTCACAACTGCGACGGAGCTGTAAGAATATTCTTCAGAAAGCTAGAGACACGCGGAATGTGAGTTCCGTAGCAATCCCTGGTCTTGGCACAGGTAAGTCAAATGGAAAATATTTCACAAACTAAATAAACTATAAAGAAATAACTATTGTATAGTTAGTTATTTTTGGCGCCATTGGGAGACATAGGGGGCCACTCTCATGGTTTCTGTACGTAAGTAATTCAACTGGTAATATGGTTGTTGGAAAAAATGAACAAGAACACCCTCTACTCTTTCTGGGTTCTTTTAAGTGCACACAAGCCCGTAAGTGTACACCGTACCAGTTTAAAGTGGTTGATCTACTCCACTATGGCCGAGGAGTGCCGAACCTTTGCCGGTATTATGGCTTTAGTTTGTTATGCTCTGTCATAATCGCTCGGCCACTCGACATGTTATTTGAATTAAGGTTGTACTAGTAAACGTTTTTTTGTATATTGCAGGAAGATTCTACTTCCCTTGTGATGTGTATGCACGAATCATGACAGATGCGTTAAAGGAGTTCCTCCAAGCCAAGGGGCGTATGTTGGAGATCCGGTTCATTGACTTAGATTTCCGTGTTCTTCAGGCGCTGCAGCGTGAATTCCAGAGTCGTCTGAAACATCCAGAAAAGGCGGGTGAATACGAACAGTCATTATCAGAGATATACCGTCAAACGACTGACAACGGCGAACCATTGCCCACTGGTTTTGTCGAGAGGACGCCGCCATCAGGGTTTGAAAAAACCTTTCGCAGGCAGAGCTCCGAAAATTTTCATGAAAGAGAAAGAAAATGGGTAAAGAAGTACCGAACATTTTCGGACACTGCTGATGAGACGAAGTTTGAATCCTGCGTCCTATGTACACGACGCGTCACTTTAGGGTTTTTTGGTTATATACCTTGTAAGCACATCATCTGTCACATTTGCTCAAAGGGCATGGAATTACACGAGAAAAGGGCGTGCCCTACATGCTTTAAGTCCTTCTCTAAACTTCAAATATCAAAATTTTAGTAAACTATTACCAATACGTTAACGGTTACCTTCCTTATGTTAGACACTATACTGCTGTTTTCATATCACTAGTTCCGTGGTGATTGAGTGTGGCCGGTCGTAGGGTCGCTTCGCAATGTGTAGCGTGTCTTAGGCAAATACACCTGGCGGAGCTTATCTCTCTCCAGGTTGTGTGACTGTGGATGTGTACACAGTTCTTTAAAGTGCACACGAGAATGTTGTGTACACTGGAACTCTACGGTTTATCAGATTGAGAGACACTGATAATTATGAATGCAACTTAATAAGGAATAGAGTACACCTATTATTAAAATAATTGGTTTAAATGTTAAAACATCTAGCTTCGGCCTTTATTTTTAGGGGCAAGTAAAACAGAGCCATATTGTATGGCTCTGAATTGAAGTACCTTGTAAAACGTTATAGTGCGCCCTCTATATCGTCACACATTTTGGTTACATAAGGTTAGTTTAGTCACTTGTGAGCAATTATGTGTCAGGATTATCTTTACATTAGATTCAATTATTCATTTTCACTTGGGATCGTTGCTAAAATAACAAAAGCCTCTGTGTTTAAAGAGATAAATACGGCAGTTTCCGTTAGGCTTCGAAAAAGGTTTACAAAGTTCGCACAGATAATAATAAATATTACTTTTTTGTTCGAAGATTAATGTATAACACCTATATCCCCACTTAAAGAACATATTAAACAATAAAACCGCTAAGAATTACTGTACTGAAATTTATTACACTGAAATCTGTAACCCAAAATCCATGCAAGATGAGCGATTTACAATAATCTATTTTTGGAGGTTCATGCTATTTATGTGCAAGTAACATAAATAATGTCATATAAAATTTATTATTGCACAATACTTTGCCATAATTATTGTGATAAAAACATGTCATAAATAGTAAATGCATGCAATCATGTTTAAAATCACGCTTATCACCAAAGGATATAAAACCAGATAAAACAAGATCTCAATGGGGACTGTGGATTAAATTAACTTGTACTATCGTAAAACAATTAATAAAACAATTCTTATAAAAATAAATTATTCACCAACCTCTTGGTGAATAACTATATGTATACCACTAAATATATATTGTGATTTTGTTAATTTAAGACTTCACCAACTTACAGTACCAAACAATGAACATAAACAAAAACGAGGGCTGATTCAAGCTAACATAGTGCCATCAATCGAATATCATTTTTAAAATAAAATCATAAATAATGCCAGTAATGACATCACTACTTATCAGGACTTGGAATAGTCCAAAGTTTATCATCAGAACATAATGGTATCGACTAGTACGGTGTCTAACTAGAAACATTAGAGAGCTTTCACACGATGCATGTAAACGTTAACTTCAACGCCCCAACATGCAACGCGCAAGCTCCGCCCACTTTGTAAACAAATCGATCTGTATAACAAACTGGGAAATATACAGTGCTTAAATAGCATAACTAAAAGTTCAGTACAGTATATCATTATTAAATGAATCTTAGGTTAGATATATTAAAGCGACTTTATGTAAATACTTAACAAAAAGAGTTCTAAACTGCTCCATCACTAATAGCAAGGGATTATAAGTTATTTGCCATGCCATATTTGGAAAAAATAAACAATATTTTGAAGATTACAGTCATATAGGGTATTGCTATAGCTTTCGATAGGTGGTTACCAGAGTGGGAATATTTGGTTAGTGAAATATCTTCCAACAACTTACAAACACATTTAGAACTGATTGGTTATAAATCATAGCTTAATAAAATCATACTTAAATCATCATGTCATAAAATGTATTTATATATAAACCTAGCAATAATACCATAAGCCAACAGTACTGTATTCCATAATTCTTATCAAATTATAATCTAAATTTCAATGAAAGTACAGTACACTTAATGATTTCTCACTTAAAAACCAGGTTAAACCACACAACACACCCTGCAACAAGTTAAACCAACACACGTCATCACACAACACATCCTGTAACACACATCACAGAGATGTTAACCATATACATAGAAATAGGAACACACTGTGTATTAAATCATTAAACAAGCTGGTGGTTCTACATTCTACTTAATTTTAGTCTAATTTGTGTTTAAAAATAAGTTTGATTCAGATTCCGGAGAGTGCACTCTAATAAGCAGAATCAAAAAATATATACATTAGGCACTTGAATAAAACTATGATACTTACCTTCAACAATAACAGAAAATGTACAGTACAATAACAGAAAATGTACAGTACAATACAAAAAATGTACAGTACAATAAAATAAATGTACAGTACAATAAAAAAAAATGTACATTACAATAAAAAAAATGTACAGTACAATAAAAAAAAATGTACATTACAATAAAAAAAAAATGTACAGTACAATAAAAAAAATGTACAGTACAATAAAAAAAATGTAGAGTACAATAAAAAAAAAATGTGCAGTACAATAAAAAAAAATGTACAGTACAATAAAAAAAATGTACAGTACAATAAAAAAAAAATGTACAGTACAATAAAAAAAAATGTACAGTACAATAAAAAAAATGTGCAGTACAATAAAATCAGTGTGAACCAAATAAAGTAAAATTGAGAATCAACATTAGTAAAGTCTTGTGTATTGTATTTTCATATATTTTTGCATAAAAGTTAATACACTTATGTCAGCTAGCTAGTCAAATATGACTTTGTAGAAATTTCACCTTTCATTTTACAGTCTGCTACACTAATAAGCCAGCACCTCCACCCTAAAAATATAACTCTACCATTTCAAGCTCTGTATACAAAGTAAGGTGAATCATGAAACAGAGGGTAGCAAGAAAGACAAATAATGAAAAAAGAGATGGGATGGGTTTAGATAAAAAATGAAAGAAGTAATCGGTGGTAGTCAAAAATAGAAATGTTTTCACCTTTAATCTGAGAAAGTTTATTTTAGATCTGCATAGCAAGACCTGCGGCAGATACATTATCCCCACCGCCAGCGGTCTGTCTCACCTCCGTACAAACTAAAACGGGCGCGATGCAAATCTGGTAATCATTCTCGTCCCAACATGATACCGGTCTGTTCGCTTCGAACATTACTTTTCTACTATTTTTCTTTGTTGAGACCGAAAACCCCTCATCCATGAGAATACGCGATTTTGCGACATCAATTTCTTTTGTACCACACACATATCGGTAAGCGGTTAGCGATGATTTGGCCGCTGCAGCCATTGTGTTTTTCCATGATGATTTATGCGTCGTTAAAATCGCCTGGAAAGCTAGTGTATGTATGTGAAGGCGGGTCAATTTACGTTGACCTTCCATTTCCTTTGTATTGCTGAGAATGTTGTAGATTCCCCGCATTTGGTCGAGCACGGTGGCCACTCGCGGGTAAGACGGAGTGACCAGCGTGACATTTCCGTATTTCAGGATACTATATAAATTAGTGAGTTCTTGCTCATTGGTCCCGATTGAGTCAACAAACGGAAGAACGTGATCAAGGACATCGCTGATGAGGTTTTCGTCCGTGAAAGACGCCATCTCAAAGTGATTGCGTACAGACATAGGCGAGTCAGCGAGCATTTTTTGTAACAACAGTAATCGTTCTTTCCGCACACCTGTATAATATTTATGAAAAAGCTATATTAACAATTTGATTTTGAATGTGATAGGGGCTGGCCTTAGTGTCAAAACATATATTCTTTGTTTCATGAGAAAGTTTCCCCTAATAGGGGTGTCCCATTTTTTTGTAAATAAAACTAAAAAGCATTTTTCCTTGTAAAAATTAAAACGAACAGACTGTATGTTCTGTAATTTCATAATTAACCCAATTCCAACCATTTAACAGAGAGGGCGACACGCATGCTGTACTTTTAAATATCCAGAGATTTTTTTACAACTTTTTTTTTTGGAAAAATGTTGTGGAACTGTATTTTAATTGTCATGACAATGGACAGTGATTACGTCAGAGAGTATTACTGTGATAATTGATTACTGATTTGACGCCATTATTGAGTGCTGGCTGCCCTCTGGTATTTATTGACTAAAATGTCTAAAACGACAGCTGATAATCTAGTCAAAACAATTCTTTAATTTATTCATGAAAATTTGCACCTAGAGCACATAGAACATATCTCCAAACTTAAGGAATTTCTTGTGAATAACGCAAAAACAACCACATGTAATTTAGTTGGCTATAGAATAGATTATCTGCTGAAATTCTATGCACAAAAAATATTGTATCAATGTGTCTTGAGCGAAAAATAACTGAAATAAATAACTGTCTAATTGCGTTGCACACAGAGGGAGATAAAGATCAACAACCAGTCGATTGCGATTATTTTAAAAACTTTCGAGTACCGAAAAGAAGAAAGAAATTACTACGCACAAATACAAACATCATACTGTATAGCAACTCTAATTTAACTTTTGAGAAAATACCCAAGAATTTTAGTATAAGTTCACATATGGTAAGCATATGGCAAGCAATGTTATATAATAATAATAATTAATCATCACAATGTACTTCATAACTTGTGTATTTTTTCCGGTATACAAGAAAGAAGTTCACGATGTCTGGCTACTAAAATCAATCATAGCACAGAGGGCTTAACCCCTCATAGATGGGTTAATTGCTATTAATTGTTGAGTTACATACCTTCTTTGAATGGGTAGTTATCCATCATTTGCAGGCCTCCGATAACAAGAGCTGCAGGATTGAACGTTTTGACTGCAGCTGCAAAGTCTTCAAGAGACTCGAGGCTAGGATTAGATTCATCACTGTGCACAATAAACCTAAAAAATACAGAATGAAACTGTTCAGAAAAAATATATCATATATATATACGAGTAAGAGATAACTAGATCGTCTGGTTGCAGTGCTCGATACCATTGGTAGAGCTAGATATATATCACAAATAAAAATAAACTTGGTTACTTCATGGTACTTTATTGACTACAAATTTGTTTCCATGCTAGCAAAGCTAACACACTCATCAGGTCAAAAGTACAACCATAACTGACATGACATATATATAAGTGCATTCTACTACAGTATTTGGCTATTGTATGTATTCATCAGTAAACTTTAGGATCACTAGATTAGTTTTAGTATATTCTAGAATCAAGTTTAGTTAGTCATTTGTTCTTGAGAATGGTTCCATGATGGTTCTGAAAAATTATATATAGTACTAAACGTCTCTTAATTTGAAAGTTAAGCTCTTTCTACACTATCACACTTTGTATATGTGACAAAAAAATGTGATGTGAACATATATGGACACGCTGATGTCATATCACTACTATATTTGAGCACATCACACATTTTTTTTTAATAGTGTAGACAGAGCTTTAGTTTTGCTTAGTTTATTCTATTTTAGCCTAGTCTAGTTTAATTTTCAGTAAACCACTAGGCTTAACAACTTATATACAAACACATTGTACAATAATTCTGCATAGGGTACAGATTAGTACAGTAGGCCCACTCTCAATGAGGGAATTGAACATGTTATGTGTTACTAACCGGTTTGCTCTAGGTGATGTGTATGTCCCCCACTTTGCATCTTTATCATATTCTAATATAATGTGTACATCTTCATCTTCCAGAGGCTTTCCAACAGCTGTTGAAAAATAAAAAGAAAATAATATAATATATTTACATCAATAATAAACTATAAAATTAGAACACACACTTAAAAAATAAATTAATCCATGCATATTAATTCATGTTTTAAGAAGAAACACACTGGTTAGGTAACAGTACGTAATGTCAAAACTAAAAACAGACAGACTGCAGCTGTGCAATGCAGTACAGTACAGGAAGGGTTGCCATACTTTTATTCATTAAAGACTACAGCAAGGAATCATAAATAATAAATCAAAATTGATCACATTACAAAAACTCAAGGTTCATTTATGCTGAAGTTATATTACTAAAAAAATTCAAGCTGCTGTAGTTGCACGTGATTCATTTTTGTATGTAAAATAATTTAAAATTAAAATGTATGTTACAAAAATATATGATAAAATAGCATATATTTTTATTTGTAATACTTATACTGTAGGTCTAGTTCACTAACTTATAAAACAGATGTGTTTGGGAGCTTTACTCTATTGTATGGCTCATTTATAAAGAAAACTGTAAAAGCATAGGTATTATATACATAGAATTTCTACACCAATTTTTGATGTTCATTTGTGTGAGGTACTTTACTATTCATACCATTGTACTGTACAATGAGACTATTCATGCCCATTTCAAATGATTATTTCAATGGGGTGCCAAATTGAAAATCATTAAGATAATGGATCAGTGTATTCTATACAGGTGAATTCTCGCACCATTGGGCTAGGCTACAGTAATAAGTCTGGTATTTTTAATGTGTTTTTAATGGTACATTATACGGGGATTGTAATGAATTTATCAACATCTTGTTTACACTAACATACTCAAATACTGTAGACTAAATGGAAAATGTAATCATTCTTTGATAGAATAATAAAATACACACAGTGGCGTAACACAGAGGCATGAGGCCCTGGTTTAGGAACCTAAGTGACCAGAGGTTTCTGATGTTTTTAGCTGTTTCGACATATTTTATTGCCTGTTTTCTTCCTCTAGGCCCTGCTTAGGGGCCCCCATAAGCTCCTGGGTTTAACCATTGAGGGCTGATAGCTGTTACGCCACTGAGTACACAATGAGATACTGTAAAATGTGTACATCTTGAAATTACAGTTTTATTTTAAAGACCCATTCCCTACGTTTTTTAGATCTAATTTAAGATCACAAACTATATTTAATGTAAAAATAATACTATATGGTCCTATTGCGATAACTTTTTTCGTCTTTAAATGGTTAAAAATGTGAAAAATAAGTCGATTCTAATAATTATAGCGGCCCGCTATAAATCCCAAAATGCATTGCGCGCGGATTGATATTTTTGTTTTTCTTCTGTAATTCACTCACTTTTCGATCGATCGTGAGGCCAAAACAAATGGAGGACTCCTAACTTTTCAGCGAAAATACCGGGTTTTCCCCAATTTGTATCAACGGAGTCTGGCAAAAATAGAAAGACAATTAATGCAGCAACTATACAACGTCAGGCTAGGTATATAGCTAGCGTACGATGTTCGTACGTTACCGATGTTTACCAGCTAGGCCTACAAAACTAAGCCTAGCTAGACTAGGCCTAAGACCGTCCACGAGAGGTCAATCGCCGCGAGCTACTTAGGTAGTGCATTGTTTCTCACTTTTTATCATAATTTACCATAAAACATACATTTAAGACAAGGAATGACATGGTTTAATGTTTTTAAAGTAATATATATGTATTATTTTTACAAAACGTCACAAATTGTAGGGAAGGTGTCTTTAATGTTTCACCAATACTAACATTTCACATCGGTTCCAAGCTCTTTCATTTGTTTAGTCGACAGCCTGCTACCTAGCAACACTTCAAGTCCTTCCATAGCCATCCTGCGGGCCATAGCAGGGGCGTTTCCTCCAATGGCCCAACGTGTATCAGGTACTTTTGATTCTTGTACAAGGGTTTTGAATAAGCTTTTATCTGATACAAAACGTCTAAAATAAAACAAATTTAACTAATTTCATACAACAAATACTAACGGTATAAAAAAAAGATGTCAAAATAATGCAACAAAATGTCTATGTTTATGAAATAACCTAAAAATACAGTATTTTCCCAAAACTTAATAAAATATAAATATACTGTATAAATGCACACACCACACATCCTACATAAATATTCTACCGCACTCCTCCACACTTTTAAATAATCAAATTGTCATTTAAAATCGATCGATTCATTACAGTATCATTTTAATACCTGGTAAAACAAAAACAAACATCAGAACCATTTTGGCGTGTAGTGGGCTTATACTCGAATTATTTGGTTTCTATTTTTGACAATTCAAAATAGCCCGCTCTCAACGGTGACAATTAATTTGACATCGTGAGAAATACTATCACAACAATGACAAGCGTTTTACTGCAAACCTAAATAGGTCACAAAAACATTCCTAAATAAAAATTAAACAACAAGGGTTTACTTACTCTGCTGCTGCGCCATGTTGAAAGAAATAAGCAAACGTTTCAGCTAGGTCTTCTTTCGACGAGATAAAGCTGTGGTGTTTCGATTCTGCAGCGGGATCTATCCCTGAACGTTTCATCAGTCCAAGACCATCTTCGAAAGCATCGGTGCAAGAACCTAGGCCTAGCGCTACCTTCGTTTTCGGCGTTATTTTGAACTTCTTTTCAACCTTTAGTAAATTTCTAAGAACATTATCTAAATGTTCCTTGAGCTGTTCGTCTAGGTTGCATTTGTATAAATAAGCAAATAGTATTATTAAAACGGAGAGTATACTACCGATCGTGTAGGTTTTGCTAGCCATGGCTGCTGACGGTTCCCGGTGACACGTCGCTCGCTTGCTGGAAGTGCGCGCTCTAAGTATGAACTTAGAAGCTGGCTGGTTGGAACTGGTCCAGTCGGATTAGCGATCATGGACTTTGTTTGTAAACATTGGACTAATAAATAATTATTTGATATTTATTATACCATCATCAATATTTTGTTTTAAACCAATGTTTATAATTTTATAAAAAGTAATAAATAGATAGGCCTATATTTTTTATTCCCTGAATAAGTAATTTAAAATCAATTTTAGTACTAGTAATAATGCTTATGAACCTATGATTTAAGTTATTTCATTTCATTTATTTATTTGACCAAAAAATAACAATAAAAACAGGTCAAAAACAAAAGCGACCTAGGCCACCATGACTCCATGAGTCAGTAATTTCTTTATAAAATATCAAGATATATAAATTTGGTAATTTGATGGGTTTTTTTTCGGTTTATGGTTTTTATGCCTAACAGTACCACTAATAGTGTATCATAATAAACAGCATAGAACTCATATATTACCCGATCCCTTAGAGAATGTCCATGTCGATTGTTTTCACTAACTCGAGCACAACTTTAAATGGTCCCCTCACGATTATATTTATTTAGCTTTCTAACAATACGAATAAAATAAGATTTCTTTTTTGAATAGTTAGGACGAGACTGGGACCCACACACTGATAACATTTCAGCATATTTGTTGCCCTTCTCTGTTATAAATTACACATTTTAAGTACAAATGTAATTATTGACTGCAATATATAGTAAGACTTATTCATAATGTATTATCTATCTTTAGGCCCACTTACACACGGGTATATGTACGGTACCGGTACTTAGCGAAATCGGCGCATGGAAATATTTTAATAGACCTAGCTTACGTGTTAATCAATTTTACAGAATTTCACTATCATTTAAACGAGATATGTGTTGTTACAAATGTGAACGTCGTTAATAGGAAATGTATATTGATATTGAGTTCGTTTTCAGGGAACCGATTTGAACTGCGCCCTCATCTGACACTTAGCATACGTACTTAACACAATGCGTATTATTTGACACCCGCGTATGGAATAGTTCATTTGATTCCCCGGGGTAGGTAGCCGATCAGGCGGAGTTTTTCAAGAAATAGCGACGTTCAGCGATCGATGCTTAGCCCACAGTTAGTGTTCATTGCCAAATTGTTTCACACTATAGGTACCTAGATTGTGACTGGCGTTAAATGGGGCGAGATGAAACAGACCTCTTGACGAGTATAAGGTGCCTAATAATTATACGTGGTCCAACATGGTGAGTACATTTTCAATTATCTCTAAGAGGAGAATAAATTAAGCCGTTTCGTTGGTTAGAAATAGGATCTGTCGTCCTGTGTAACAATGCTCTGATTACGTCGAAACAACCAATTGACACCAATTTGTACAAGTTCAATTATTTTATAATTTAATTCCACTGTGTTATAAGGTTGCGAATTTCATGATTTTTAAAAATTAATAAACGTACTAATAAATAATATTAACTGTATATTGACAAATTAATATGCTTCGGAGACTGATAATAATAATCCTACATTATGTTTTCTCTCAAACGTACTTGGCATTTAGACTTTACAGTAGCACCAACATATTTATCAATAACAGTAGAACCACTTTCTTGGACATGCCCTGCTCCCGGTGGACAAGCATCCCTATTCAGAGGACACTCCTATATTGAGGTAACCTCTCCTGTGAAACGAACGAGGGCCTCATGACGAGTGTTTCAATATATAATACATCCCATATTGAGAGGACACACGCCCTATTAAGGGGACACATTCCTGTGAAAGGAACGAGGGCCAATGATGTGTTTCAACTCATAATACTCCCATATTCAGGGGACACATCCCTATTCAGTGAACACATCCCTATTCAGTGAACACCTTCTGTGAAACGAACGAGGGCCAATGATGTGTTTAAACACATAGACAGCACATATTCAGGGGACACGCCCCTATTATGGGAACACCTTCTGTGAAAGGAACGAGGGTCAATGATGTGTTTCAACACACAGACAGCCCATATTCAGGGGAAACGCCCCTATTAAGGGGACACCTTCATGCGAAACGAACGAAGGCCAATGATGTGTTTCAACACATAGACAGCCCCTATTAAGGGGACACCTTCCTGTGAAATGAACAATAAACAAAAATGTTTTAACAGTACTCGGACAACCCATATTCAGGGGACATACCCCTATTATAAGGACACTTTATTGGTTCCCGAAGATGTCCCCTTAATGGTGGTTCTACTCTAATTTATGTTATAATAAGATATACTGTGGTGACATAGGCCAGGTTTTTATGTCATTTAAGTCATTCTCATATAACAAGACTAGAGTTTTATTGCAATCAAGAATTGTGTAGACGTAAGTACGTCACGTGAATCGCTATGATAATTACCTACACTATTTTTATTAGGAAACAATAAATCATTGTATTACTATTTATCACAATAGCAATAATTCAGATTACATACATCCTGTGTAATGGAAACTTAAAGACGAGGAAATTGTACCCCCGTCCTAGAAGCATGAGCTCTTCTACCGAGAATTTGCAAAGAAGGATTAAATGTGAATCTAACAATCAATATTCGGATCAAAACAAGAGGTACTTAAAAAGACCCCAAACACCACCAATTATCTGGATACGCAATTGCAAAATCAGAAAAAAAAAATAGATTGTTTCACTATTATTGTTCAACCTCGAACTAGGATATATCTCTGTGACTGTTGGGTTGTCGAGAGGGGGGAGGGGGATGAGACGGGTATGGGCTTGGAAGCTTTAAATATGTCAGAAACACATCCGTGAAACACAGACAGTAGTATGTGTTTTGACCGCGAAGAGGGCATTGTTACAAGATTCTGTCGATAATCTCAATAGCATATGCTAATCACAGGCTTATAATATTGATTGGTCATTTCGCATAACACCGTTAAACATTACCTAAGAAACCTTGATTTGTACTATTATGCAATAAAAAATAAAAAATAGTACAGTTCGCATGCATTAAATAACAATACTAGGCCTATATATACTTAAGAATATCTTTTCTTCTCTTTTTATTGTCGCTTTTTACAGCTAAATTAATTAATTTTGGTTTTTTTTATATAGGCTTGTTTTAAAAATATAAAAGAATAATGTGGGTTTTGTATTGTGAGTTAATCATTATGCTTGGTTCCAACTAGGACGCAACGTAAGGACGTAAACGCAACGCAAGCGTGTTGACCAATGAAAAGCGACAGTTCGAATAATACATCGCTTGTGATTGGTCAAGTCACTTACGTTGAGTTACGTCCTTGTGTTACGTCTCTAGTAGTGAGAACCAAGCATATGCAAGGTGTCTGAATACCATTACAAACATAGGTCTATTAACTGTCCAAACTGGTGGGGTTGAAAAAGACAGTGTACTGACACAATATTGAATTTTATATATCACAACAGAACATCATTAAAAATCCCATATCAGAAAAGATTATATAAATTAATACTTTATTATTCAATCCACGAGTATTCATGTTTTAATGTTTTTGTATGCCTTCCTTCGTCTCCTGTACATGTTTCAATTGTAGGCCTAGTTACTTATAATTCCCATTTTTGATAATTCATATTTTCAATTTTGTCAGTTTAAGGTAACTGCTTTATCGTATGCAATTTAAAAAAAAGACAGTATACAGTTTTCCGCATATTCGCATGAATGTTATAATATATTATTATTTTTATTATACTGCATCTCAATTTATTTCTCAATGTTTTCAAAATAATAATTATTAATCTCAATATTACAATTATGACTATCATCTAATTTCATGCCGACGTTTAGCTAACAAACAGAAATCAGAAAACGATTTCGTGGTCTCCTGGGACAGATCGAGTTGTTTCTTAGATTATCAAATTAAAACAGCTTATTATTTTACCAATTCCTTGGGGCGTCTCGTATTCGAAGGCTAATGAACAAAATAAAGCTTCAGCTTTACTGAAATATTACAACTGTTATTATTTAATCTTTTCATCTAATCTTTACCGAATGTGACTCTCGGTCATTAAATATTCTTAATATTCATAAAATCTCGTAAATCATTAATATTTCTAATGATTACTGTATGTTGTTCTAAACTAATCATGAAATAATGAGATGACCCGTCCGTCTTTAACGGTTAGATATTAGTTATAGCGATAGATATCTAACCCTTAATGCGCTTAGATATCTAGCGAATAGATGCATATAGTGTAGGCCTATAGCCTATAGATATCTAACCATTAATGCGCTTAGATATCTAGCGAATAGATGTCTATAGCGTATAGCCTATGGATATCTAACCCTTAATGCGCTTAGATATCTAGCGAATAGAATAATGTCTATAGCGTATAGCCGATAGATATCTAACCCTTAATGCGCTTAGATATCTAGCGAATAGATGTCTATAGCGTATAGCCATGGATATCTAACCCTTAATGCGCTTAGATATCTAGCGAATAGATGCCTACAGCGTATAGCCTATAGATATCTAACCATTAATGCGCTTAGATATCTAGCGAATAGATGTCTATAGCGTATAGCCATGGATATCTAACCCTTAATGCGCTTAGATATCTAGCGAATAGATGTCTATAGCGTATAGCCTTTAGATATCCAACCGTTAATGCGTATAGATATCTAGCGAAGAGATGTCTATAGCGTATAGCCTATAGATATCTAATCGTTAATGCGCTTAGATATCTAGCGAATAGATGTCTATAGCGTATAGCCTATAGATATATAACCGTCAATGCGCTTAGACTAGCGAATAGATGTCTATAGCGTATAGCCTATAAATATCTAACCGTTAATGCGCTTAGATATCTAGAAAATAGATATAGCGTATAGCCTATAGATATCTACTGTTAATGCGCTTAGATATCTAGCGAAGAGATGTCTATATCGTATAGCCTATAGATATCTAACTGTTAATGCGCATAGATATCTAGCGAAGAGATGTCTATATCGTATAGCCTAGATATCTAACCATTAATGCGCTCAGATATCTAGCGAATAGATGTCTATAACGTATTGCCTATATATATATATCTACTGTTAATGCGCTGAGATATCTAGCGCATAGATATCTATAGCGTTTAGCCTATATTATATCTAACTGTTAAATGCGCTTAGATATCTAGCGAATAGATGTCTATAGCGTATAGCCTAATAGATATCAGTAACCGTTAATGCGTATATACATATCTAGCGAATAGATGTCTATAGCGTATAGCTTATAGATATATCTACCGTTAATGCGTTTAGATATCTAGCGAATAGATGTATAGCGTAGCCTATAGATATCTAACCGTTAATGCGTATATACATATCTAGCGAATAGATGTCTATAGCGTATAGCCTATAGATATATCTAACCGTTAATGCGTTTAGATATCTAGCGAATAGATGTATAGCGTAGCCTATAGATATCTAACCGTTAATGCGCTTAAGATATCTATAGCGATTAGATGTCTATAGCGTAGCCTACATATATCTAACCGTTAATGCGCTTAGATCTATCGAATAGATGTCTATACCGTATGTCTATAGATATCTAACCGTTAATGCGCTTAGATATATAGCGAATAGATGTCTATAGCGTATAGCCTATAGATATCTAACCGTTAATGCGTATAGATATTTAGCGAAGAGATGTCTATAGCGTATAGCCTATAGATACCGTTAATGCGCTTAGATATCTAGCGAATAGATGTCTATAGCGTATAGTCTATAGATATCTAACCATTAATGCGCTTAGATATCTGCGGCGAATAGATGTCTATAGCGTATAGCCTATAGATATCTACCGTTAATGCGCTTAGATCTAGAGAATAGATGTCTATAGCGTATAGTCTATAGATATCTAACCGTTAATGCGCTTAGCTATCTGCGGCGAATAGATGTTTATAGTGTAGCCTATAGATACGGTATCTAAGCGTTAAGACGGCTATATATATAACAACAATAGCGATGGTATCTAAACTGAAGCGGTTAGATACGGTATCATAGCGTACAGATGTGTAACAAGTAGAGGCCTAAGGTGTTCTATAAGCATTAAATATATATACAGTAGTGTTAAATATCTAGTGGTTAATATAGCGTACATTTTAACCGGTTAGTATCCACTGTAGTATCTTATAAAATAGCATAGCAATATCACAAATATATTGCAACAATTTTGTAACAAAAAGCGAATAAGTCAGAAGCATGGAATACATTATTAATACTTAATTATGGTTTTGCTCGATCATAGTAAATTATTAGGTCATGGGCATTAACTATAACGAGACACGGATTAGATATATCAACCACCTGTATCGATAATTATGCTAATTACTTTGTCAATAAATGCTTCACTAAATATCCGGACATTTTATAATTATATCTTTAGCATTGATTTTTGTGTTTGAGAAGTTTTCACACGACCTTGAATTATGAAAAGCAATTAATATTTTTATAGATTAACGTTGTTAAGAACATGATATATTTTTCATATAGTTTTTTAACTCTCGAGTTTATGTTTAAAATAGGTCTTATCAGAAACGTTTTGTAGCTAGGCCTAAAGTAGCCAGTTCTGCAATAAATTTTATCCTAAAAGCATTCGTACCATACCCTGGTTTGGATCCGGTGCCCAAATATGGTAGAGATATGCCCAAACATGATAGTGATATGACATCATCATGTCCATATATGGGCACATCACATTTATTTTGTCACATAAAGTTTGAAAGTGTAGACAGAGCTTTTACGTCATTTTGAAAGTTTAGATTTCTAGGCCTAATTGTTACGGGCAATGTTTCGTTTGTTCTAAATGTAAATAATAATTCACAATATCATACATGAACAAATTGAACAACATGCAGTGAATTTAATTCGCAAAGATATTGTCTAATCTGCCCGAAGGTAGACTTGGTCAAGATGAGATAAATGTCCTCTGTTTGAATTGGCGGTTTAAGAAATGAGCCAAATCCGTCAAAGAGTTAAGATGGCAAACGTTCCATTCGAATACCCTTTCGATTAGTAGGAGATATAGTCAGCAGATAAATATAAAAGTATGCATGGATTACATGCTAATTGTAAACCGTAGCTTCATTCTCCACAATGATCCACTCTCTTAATTCTAAGTCACAAGTACTATCAGGAAACATTTGAACGTACGAACTGTCAGCGAAAACCTGTTAAAATCAGATATGTGAGACCTAGTTCTTAGTTTCAACACAAACAAATCGATTTCTCAATAGTTTTTTAGACAAGATTTTTGATTAAGGTTTCTAAGCTTGCTGCAAACATGAGAATGGTCTGCAAACTGCATGCAGATAGGGTTTGGATTTGTAAAGGGCAAAAAAAGTCTCGAAGCGCTGTGAAAAAATGTGAAAGAAATGGAAGTTGGAGTTGCCCGCATACCCACAATGGTAAAATAAGGTAGAGCATGGTGGAGATACGTCCCCGTCGCTGTGGAAACACCTTTTTTGTTATAGTTCGCAAACAATATTAACTGTAAAATTCAATGAATCAAACACTGTTTAAATATAAATAAATACTATTCTATAAATCCATATTTGTGTTTATTGCTTGGCATTTATCTCATAAAAATGATCAGTAAATCAGTATAAACGAATAGCATTTCGATGTATGTGATTAAATTTCATAACCTTTGCAATTATTATACGATTCGTAGAATAAATGATATTTTATTAATAAAATATTTTTGATAATGATCTATAATAACCATTTTTCGAAGCGACCTCCACAAAGCATACAACACGTATACATAGTTTTAAGAACAGAATTCATGGCAGTTGTAATAGTCTGATTCAAACCATAGTTAACGACTTACTTCCACAATCCAACCTACATCAGCGTTGGTGCAAATTGATATTTTAGGATATTGTAGGTTGGTTTTGTGGAAGTTGCTTATATTGTTAATTTCCTGGTGAAATGTTTTTCTTTTGTTTTCGTATTTGAAAGTAAATCCCCTTTATCTCATTGTACGGGATGTGATTCGTATGTGATTATATTAATTCATATTTTGATAATGTTGGTTACTCATATAAATACGACTGGTGTGACATTATACCAATATTATAAATGACTTCGGAAGACTGACCCATGACAATGACTATCAGGTGCATCTTGATATAGGATTATTAACACAGTCTGCAGTACCTTTCATTCACATACGCCTAAATAATGATTTTTTTTAAATTTCTATCAAAATAAAATATCATTAACAAAGGATAAAACTTGACTGTGATATGTTTTTTTCTTATAATAAAGTTATTTCTTTTTCTGGATTTAAAATTTCGAAAAATTTATGAAAGTGACATTAAAAAGGACTACAATCAGTTTTAAAAAAAGAACAGCTCTTTGGTCAGGTAATCTCGAAAAGAAGCCCATCTCGAAATCAAGCCCACTGCGCTTCTTTTCGAGATTCAACAAAGAGATGTTCTTTTCTTTTTTTGCTAGATAGGCTTCTTTTCGAGGTTTCTATCATTATTATAGTAATTGATATGTAAAGAGAACAATTTCATTGGGTTTTAAACAATAACATTATATTTCATAATGTTTAAAAATAGTCAAACCTTGGACATTTTTTTTCATTTGGCCTAATCAAAATCGCATGATGATCAAATAACTAAATCATGCCAGGTATCATGTATGTGAACACGTAATTAATCGTCACAAAAAAAGTAATTAATTTGAAGGTATTGAGTTTCTCTGGTGATGCTGTGCATGTTAATAAGGAATAATCAAGCTATGATTAGGTTAAAAATCAAAGATTTGGTTCGAAAATTGGCCTAGTTTATACTGATTGTTGATAAACCACTTGTCGTAGTACAAAATTGGAGCTTAGGGTATTGGCATTTTCAGATTGGTTTTAAAGTGTGTTTACCCTCTCTTAAGAGTCTAAAGGAGGTAGAGATAGATTCTATTAATTGTTTGATGTAGACGAAGAATGAGGTATGGATTACATACTATACTCAACAGCAATTTGCATGACCAGAAACTAACATCATTATGATTTAATTCTCTTATTTTCGGAAAAACTGACTTGTCTCATGGGAACCCCACAGTATAGACCTACATGATAATATGTAAAACAAAACACTGACAAAAGTAAACTTAAACATATTAAGCTCTGTCTACACTATCAAGCTAGTTTGACAAAAAAAGTGTGATGTGCCCAAATATTGTAGTGATATTCCCAAGGTAGTGATATGACATCATCATGTCTATGTATGGGCACATCACATTTTTTTGTCCACATAAAGTTTGATAGTGTAGACAGAGCTTTAGACCGTAAGCGTAAAGATTTGGTTTAGATAATTAGATTTTTAAAAGTAGGCCTACATATTGAACACTTTCGAACTATAGGATATTAATTAGTTCGTACGTTATAAATAATTGACATTTAAAAAAAAAATAGGCCTAAGCCAATTATGAGGAAAAGAAGCTTTTAAATGGATCTTGAAATCGAGGTGTTACACGAATAAAGAGCATGACAACATTGGTTACATTGACAGACCTTAATGGTTTACATTACATTCATATAGTGCTGTAAATGACATCATATTTAATGCAATAACTCAATTATAGATCACAGTCAAAATTGAACATTGATCAAACGCGTTGCAAGGTTAGCTGAACGCACGGCGGTCCGTTCGATTGCGTTGACACCTTTTAACCCGTCATCATTGGATTTTACCACAAACCGGACTTTTACTTTTTTAACGCTAAAAACATGTATTAATTCTGCGTCTATACTCTTTGCGACAAAGAACTCAGTCCCATCACACGGTCGCCATGATAATGAAATTAAGGGATAAACTCAATCACGATGCATCATAATAAATAAGGAGACGGCCGTATAGGACAGAATTGAAAGTCTGCTGCTGCAGGTCGATATCTTTATTCTGCAATAACATACGTAATATACAATATCTGTGAGTAATTAAAGAAAGATTTGAATCACTTTATAATGGCCAATATGTCATTCGTTTTACTCGGCTAATTGTAAATGATCGTGATCATTATTACTAGCATTTTGTTCGTTGATACAAATTAATGTTTGTCATTATACAGCCTAGTTCAGTATTGGAAAACGTTGAATAGGTTTGATGTTTTATTGCATCGTTCCTTCGTAAGCCTTTCCTGTTGTCGACGCCTTTCTATCCTTAGGTTGTCTACATTTTTTCCTTTCATTCTTTGTAAAGATACATTGCGAGACACAGGCGCATACTTTTTTTTAAATTACAATGCAAAACAGTACCATACATTAGTTTAAGTTCTGCACTTAATGTTACCACCCCACCCCCACCAACCCTTTCTATTAATTGCTGTATCCGCTACTTAATTACGTGTTACACCTCCATGGACATTGCTACTCTTTAAATGAAAAAAAAACGGATACATCTTAGAACAACAATTGATTTGTAATTGATTTATAGAAATAAAGAGCGTGTGTTTTCATTCTCAGTTCCGTTGTGTAGTCTCAGTCTAGCCCTTTATCATGTATACTGCCCTCAGGAGTAAGCATCTGTTTTTGTTAGGCCTCAGTATACAACTTGTGTTGTGCAGTAAAATAACATAGACCTACATAGAAATAAGGCTAGTATAGGGTTTGATTGCCTTGATACACAAAGCAATGACTTCTTTGAGAGATTGGATACTGTAGTTGTAATGATTGTTTTGTATTTTAGGGTAATAATGCAGAGGTTGCGACGATCGATTATTTTCTTTAAATGGTCTAGTTATTGACATTGACAGATTATCGATATTCTTTTTTTTTTTGTATCGGCATAGGGCCTATTGAATACTAAAATAAGAACATAAAATAGTTTACTTCTTCACGAGCTTCACAAAATACAAAGCTACAGAAGCTATGCCCTATGTTTTGATAACAGCGTTCGGTATATAGAATACTACGAACCATACATCTGATTCAGGTGCCGTGAGGGAATTATTTCCACCTATTTCGTTTCGTTATTGAGTTGCATCGCTTTTATTTATTCGCAATATAGGCCTAGGTCGTATTGTGTTTTATTAATGTGAAAATTTATAAAAAATGAAAAGAAATACTTTCCCGAGTCTGATAATATGACCATGCTCTCCGAAGTTAAACACGCGGAACTCCGAAGTTAAAAACGTGGACTCCGAAATTAAACACGCGGGACTCCGAAGTTAAACACGCGGGACTCCGAAGTTAAATACGTAAACTCCGAAGTTAAATACGTGGACTCCGAAGTTAAATACGCGGGACTCCGAAGTTAAATACGCGGGACTCCGAAGTTAAACACGCGGGACTCCGAAGTTAAACACGCGGGACTCCGAAGTTAAACACGCTGACTCAGTAGACACCGAATATAGGTACTATTCCGAAACAGCTTTCTTTGGCTTGTACACGTCTTAATTAGAGCATGCTCTAATAAAGAAATGAGCAACATGTTCCCTTTATACAATATTCATTCTGCACGCATCATTGGTTTTAAAAATAATGTTTTAGTCTACAACATTACTGCTGCAGTATGTACCTATTTATTAGTTGACAGATTGTGCCTCAGGGGATATGACGTCATCGTATTATTCAAATGCTTGCGCACGCACCATGTCCTATTAGTTTCTGTCACCCTTGATGGACTATCAATTCACTGTATTTATTCCATTCACATACTATTCCGTCGGTTCTAGTTCAGTGTTCGCTTTCGAATGGGTTCGTCCCTCCCCTCTGACGTCACATAATGCTTGATTAAAGCGTTTAAATTCAATTGCATCCGATTAAAAAAAAAAACAACACTGAACTTTACGGTGTTATGGAATGGAGACGATGTTTGGATTGCTCTTTTGTTATTGACATACCTATACTTTAAGGATATTTATCTATATATACGATCGTGTCGGTGAGTGGGACGTATAGACAGGGACGAAGAATGGCATCAATAATGGTAGGCCTAAATATATTCATATCATTATTATCAATTATCTCCGAGGCTCATGACATTGGTGTGTCTGAACTGATAATTGGTTCATATCAGATATCTGTTTTAATATTGTAAGGCCTACCGTACTAATTTAAAAACAAGCAAATGTATATAATAGTAGGCCTACTGCTGTGTACGTTATATTTGTATATAATTCTTTAGATAAGTTCTTTAATCAAAGTCACCAGTACATAGTGTTGGACTAATAATGCGTTTGTTTAATAGGGGTGTCCACTGAAAAGGGGTTGGCAGTAGTGTTAACAAACTATTTCCTTTCGACTCTTTCCGTTCACGGGAAAGTGTTCCAATGGATAATAATAATAATAATAAATAACATTTATTATAAGGGTTGGCAGTGTAGTGATAACACTTTATTTCCCCTCGTTCCTAGGCACGGTGTCTCCTAAATAGGAGATGTGTGTATAAGAGAGGGGACTCTCGTAATAGTAACTTTCCAGTAGCGGTTGCATTTAACTGGAATCATTCACTAATAATTCACTATAATCATTATCACTATAATTCAAAAGAATTGTTACTACAAATATCGTAATTTTTACCGGTATGTCATTTAGCAATTTAATTTACAATTTGTTCCGTGTTTAATGATACCCAGGCTACATAAGTACAAGAGCGACTATATTATACATACATAGCTGCACAAGACCTTTTATGACCGTGTGAAATGATGATATATAATACACAAATCTTTTGGGTAATTTGATTTTGTCAACAACGTATACATAAAGTTGTGAAAGAGTACGCCCACGATTGCAGTCTAGTGTTTTCATATATAAATTATTTCAATAATGGGATAAATGCGCACTGAAAAGAAGTAGATAGATACGACAATGACATAAATATCCAACATGCTATACTGATTTTAGTATACTATTATTACTAAAATCAGGCTTGAATTTTGGATATATCCTACATTCCGTATGTTAACAAATACTGTACATTAATATATATATATTCTGTATAATTATGCTTGTTGGTTTGTTCAACCGCTTAAAAGAAGAATAGTCTCATTTGTGTAAATTTATATGTAAATTTATAGAAATTAGATGCGAGAGATTTGAGATTATGTTAATTTCTCGGCGCACACTCACCACGCGCGTACAATTTCTGATAAAACGTGGACGCGCGCGTCTACATCATGTTTCTCTGTGATGTCACCGATATGTGTTTTTCTAATGGTTATATTACTTTGAAAATGTACACACACTACTCTCAATTGATATACACCAGCTGTGAATGGAATAATATATTTATTACATTAGTCACAACAACCAGCTGAAGAATTCGCCGTTTGCTGACCGTATACATCCTCACTTATGATCCGCGATGCTCTAGGCCTGGATGTATGGCATTCCATTCGGGTCTTTAACAGAAATCTAAATAAGCGGAACCTACATTTCCACAGATACCTTTGAATCACCGCGCAGACTTATAGGTCCCGCTCAGCCTTAAGTTTGGTTCTGACTACTAGGCTGTAAGCGCAATGCAAACAAACTGGTTATCGCTAGAGACGCGACGCAAGGGCGTGCGTACGCAAGAAGCGGGTTGATCAATGAGAAGCCACTGAATAGTCCATCGCTTGTGATTGGTCAAATCACTTGCGTTGCATACAAGTGGGAACCAAGCTTTAGTTATTTACCCGGATCGCTAACATCACTGGGTAGGCACCAACTTAGGCCTAGCTGTTTAAATAACTAACATTGGTATTACCCAGGTAAGTTGGATGTATGGGCACAGTTATCGCTAACGTCACTGGGTAGGAACCAACTTAGGCCTACCTGTTTAAATAACTAACATTGGTATTACCCAGGTAAGTTGGATGTATGGGCACAGTTATCGCTAACGTCACTGGGTAGGAATCAACTTAGGCCTACCTGTTTAAATAACTAACATTGGTATTACCCGGGTAAGTTGGATGTATGGGCACAGTTATCGCTAACGTCACTGGTAGGAACCAACTTAGGCCTACCTGTGTACGTAAATAACTAACATTGGTATTACCCGTGTAAGTTGGATGTATGCCACGTTATCGCTAACGTCACTGGGTAGGAACCAACTTAGGCCTACCTGTGTAAATAACTAACATTGGTATTACCCGGGTAAGTTGGATGTATGGGCACAGTTATCGCTAACGTAACTCTGGGTAGGAACCACCTAGGCCTACCTGTGTAAATAACTAACATTGGTATTACCCGGGTAAGTTGGATGTATGGGCACAGTTATCGCTAACGTCACTGGTAGGAACCAACTTAGGCCTACCTGTGTGAATAACTAACATTGGTATTACCCGGGTAAGTTGGATGTATGGGCACAGTTATCACTAACGTCACTGGTAGGAACCAACTTAGGCCTACCTGTGTAAATAACTAACATTGGTATTACCCGGGTAAGTTGGATGTATGGGCACAGTTATCGCTAACGTCACTGGGTAGGAACCAACTTAGGCCTACCTGTGTGAATAACTAACATTGGTATTTAGTCAGGTGGCTTAACAACAAAAAATGAGGAAATCGTTACACGGTGGACAAAAGCGGCAAATTTGGCATGGAGCTTCGTTGGGACCTACCAATTGATTTTTGCCTAGGAGCCACGCTGGTCGTAATTTATTTTTCAAGATGGCGGCCAAAATCCAAAATGGCCGCCAATAAATTGGAAAATCACATTTCATTTGTTGCAGAAGTCGCATATAGGCAAATGAACTATCAAAACATATTATTCATGGTCATTGAAACATATTTTAGACATGTTGCATGACATGGGTCATTCGTTGTTAAGATAGTGGCCAAAATCCAACATGGCTGCCAGTAGCCTAAACTGGAATATCATTCTGGTTGCAGAAATCGCATATAGGTATCAAACGAAGTTGGAAAACATGGAGTAGGCCTAATCATGGTCATTGAAACATATTTTAGACATGGTACATAATATAGGTCACTCGTTGCAAAGATGGTGGGAAAAATCCAAAATGGCTGCCAGTAAACTAGGAAATCACATACAGTATCTGTGGACGGCAGAAGTAATATGTAAAGGAAGTAACTGTAGTAAATGGTAGAGGTGGTATGTAAATTACAAGTAACTGTAACAAAAATCAATAAAAAAAAGTTATAACCAGTTCAGTTTCTGAAACCACATAAAATGTGGTATTTTTGGGAAAATAAAGATTGAGGGCGCTGTTCACATAAGTAAAAGTACACTTTTTTACCTGTAACTAACTAAGGTTTTGTCAGAATATTTTTTAAATGGTCTTATTTGATAGATAATTACATTTTCTTTATATTAAAAAAAAAAAAATTACATTAAATATCCATAGTTCAGATAAATTTACGTTAAGTGCCTAAAATCAGCAAATATAACACATTTTAATACATAACAATACTATTGGATATTAAGAAATTAAAAATTTAGTTATCATAATTAGGATTCTTTTACATTTTTATAGAAACTGTTTTATTTTAAAACATATAAATATATATTTTTCTAACAATTTCTCATAAAAAAACTTTTACGACCACTAGTTTTCGAGATATAGAAATGTGTACTACCAGTACAGGTCAAAGGTCAATAACAAGAATCTGGGTCATTTTCTTGGAAAAGTTTGTATTAGACTGAATAGAAACATCCATCTTCTGATTAATTTGAGACCTATTTAAAGTTTGTCCAACTGTTAGTTACCAAGTTATATGACATGTAGGTCAAAGGTCAAAAATACCAAAAATCATACTTCCGGCCATTTTTTGACAAATGTTTCCATTAGGACGAATATTAATATGCATCTTCCAAATAATTTGACACTAAAATTATTTAATTTAATGTAAGCGTTGCGGAGATATGGTTATTTTGTTTTCAATTGGATTAAAATAATCAAATTGAGGTCAAAGGTCAAGGAAAAACTTTAGAAATTTGATAACATGGGTTTTTATAACTAGCATGGTTAAAAAATTCATAAAATGCAATGCTTGCACTTTCCTTCTGATTTGCAGACTAAATTACATTAGGAATGGACTATTTGTGACTTTGTATACGATTATATGTATTTCAATTTCAATGGCTACCATTTTTATTTTTGGGCGCCATTTTGGAACTCCCTTTATATAATATTTCCTGAATCGGTTTTACTGACCTCAGAAATTCTTGATTCAGTACATTATTTGTCTATTTGTAACTTTTACAGCCAGAGATATATGATATACCAATTTACTGGCAGCCATTTTGGATTTTGGCCGCCATCTTGGAAAATCGGAAGCTGATCGGGTGGCTCCTAGGCAAAAATCTATTAGTACGTCTAAAAGAAGCCTCATGCCAAATTTGGTGCTTTTGTCCACCGTGTAACGTTTTAGTCGCTAAGCCACCTGACTAATTACCCGGGTAAGTTGGATGTATGGGCACAGTTATCACTAACGTCACTGGTAGGAACCACTAGGCCTACCTGTGTAAACAACTAACATTGGTATACCATTACTCATATCCATCTTTTTCTGGGTCACTGTAACAATTAACCTTAATGGAAGATACATTTTATCTATAATCCCCATTCGAATTTGTATTTTGCTTTCAACGAACAGGGTTAACCAAATAATAGAACGTTTGTGTCTACAGGTATTTCATTATAGCAAATCGTATACATAACGCTCCATTTGATATAGGACTAAATTCGTCCTCACACGACTGTTATCAATATAAACAATTTCGTGGCTCATAAAGCAAGTTTGGTTTTTGTTTCTAATTTTTATTTTGCTTTCAACGAACAGGGTTAAACGAATAATAGAACGTTTTGTGTATTCATTACGACAACACAACGCTCTATTCGATGTAGGACTAATCGTCCTCACACGACTGCTATCAATGTCAAAAATACCATTCATTAACAAGTTTGATTTGTTCGCATGATCGGCGGGATACATATTATTATACACATTAAGGCCTCTATGTGACATACATTTCACATTTTAATTTCTTTGATGAAAGTGTCAAACGATTATCTCTATAGTAGTTGACCTGTTGGGCAATTTTAGGACGTTCATTACATTTCACACTGCGCACTTTTATACGACAACAATTTTACTGTACACTCATTATGTTTTTACAGAACGTATGTTCAACTTAGACATTTAAATATCATTAATGACAGTGATGTTAAACTGTACCCTTAGTAGAGTAGATATATCATAGCGACAAAATTAGCCTATTTTATCTATATAATCGAATTGTATGTAACAAACGTAACAGGGACAGGAATTCAATTGATTAATATTTGGAGTACCAGTGGACATTGCTAGGTTGTTTTGCTACAGCGGTTTAGATTTATATAATACGAGGAAATGAATAAAATATAACTTCTATTCTTTTTTAAAAGTTTACCGCCCCATTTATGTATTTGTATGTATTTTCAGTGTATTTTTATACCGTTTGGCGAATAGTCTCCTGGAGAGGCCAGATAGCCACAGATCCCGGCCCTTAAGCTTGGTTCCCACTAGAATGCAACGCAAGGACGTAAACGTAACGCAAGCGTGTTGACCAATGGCATGCTATAGTTCGAATAATCCATCATTTGTGATTGGTCAACTCACTTAAGTTACGTTACGTCCTTGTGTTGCGTCTTTAGTGGGAACCAAGCATTGGGGCTCGTGGTCTCCCCCTTAAATAATCACAAAGACCAACATAATATACACAAGATGCTCTACACAAACAAAGTCTTGTTATAAGACTTTGGGTATGGAGGTGTTCTATCATGACAAAAAAAAACATGGCACCTGACAGGATTTGAACTCAGGACCATGGGATCAGTTACCGAGCATGTAGACCAGAGAGTTGTTACTCCCTGTTAAACCACTAAACATAGAGTAAACTGCATGCATAAAACAAACTAAACGCTACTGTATGGACAGGCCTAACAAATACCCAACATAGGTGCATGTAGGCATATGTTTTGGTTGCTTTCAGTAGTGCTGCTATAATATTATACGGTTTATATTTACTATGACGATGAAGGCAATAAAACTTATTTTATAAAGTATACAATCGAATTGTATGTAACAAATTTAACGCTACTGTATGGACAGGCCTAAACCACAGGCAAATACCTCACAGTATAGGTGCCTAGTGGACAATATTTGGGTTGCTAATCAAATTACTGCAATGACCTGTCCAAATTGATATTTAATTGATGCCACCAACTGCACGCTACAGTACAATTCCTTTTGTCAGCTGCAGTTTATATAAGTCTCTATTAATTCCGACACATTCGAATTAGGGAAGACATTAACGATAGTGCGCATGTCTGAGATCAGTCCATTTCCAACCCACAATCAAGATTCAGAATCAACTAGGCCTGTATATTGAATTAATCACAACTTCGGTCCCATCTTTATGGATAAGCTAAAGCTTGGTTCCCACTTGCGACGCGACGCAACGTAACGCAACCTACGCAACGTAAGGAAATGCCCTTCTGATAATTGTGTTTCCCCCCGCCTGCGTGAAATCAAACATGCGATGTTTGCAGAACTGTTTTGTCGTCGGTTCCCACTTGTGATTACGCAATACAGCACTTTGCGTCAAAACGTCGCTGCGTTGCGTTACGTCGCGTCGCTAGTGGGAACCACGCTTAAGCTTATAACCTCGGATACACGAGCTTCTGTTCTATTGACGGAATATCTGGAAAGAGAGCCGGATGGAACTGGGTCTGTGGATAAGAGAAAATGCCCAATACTCTCGGAATCCGTGTTAATTATTATTGACTGAAAATGTAGGCCTGTATACTGTATTCCCGAGGCCCTTAATTAATACATTTGTAAAATTCAATGTAAATTGATCAAAAACAAGAAGTACATTCACAGGCGGCGGTCTCTATGTGAAACCTAATTAATGACGTGTACTGTGTGTACTATACACAGCCATAAAAACGAGAGAACGTAAGAATAATGTTAAATCATGACGTGTTTAATAAATAGGCATTAGATATGTCATTATGTAGCATTAATATTCTATGTTACTTTAAATCATGATGTGTCTAAGGGTACGGTAATGGAAAAGACGGTGGCAAACTAATCGATAAAATCAAGGGCAGTGACATTTCAAAACAAATGTATTATTAATGTTATATGAACAGTTGACATAAAAATATCTAAGGAGAGTCTACCGGGGAAGACTATGTAACCTTAACCAGTAAAATTAGATGGTATTACTATAAGCTCAAAGTACAGGGTGTTTTTTTTTAAGGTTGGAAAAAAAATATGGGTCTATTAATTAAGATTGATGGGTGTATAAATACGAGGTGTACACACTTTGAGCTCAACTGGGTGCTCAGCAGCCGTATGTCCCATCATTGTATGACAGGGGGTGAGGCCCTTTTAAATGCTTTAATAGAAAGCTATCACGGCTAGGCTGTAGGTCAACGGTTTGGTAATTTGCTCGCAACGTGAACATCGTTTATCTGAGAATATTTTAACAGAAGAGCGCTGTCAGAATGTTCTCGTCACGGGGCATTGATTAGAACTCCCGTCAGTACCCAGTTTGAGCTCCGACAAAAGGTTGTTGTAAGAGGGTCGTGTGTATTACGAAACAAACACGAAATGGTGAACCCTGACATTGAGAGAAAGTATAAGTACGAACACCCTCTTGTCATTTAATTATGATATCAGTGCGCTGTAATTAATTAACGCGGGTATTACGGCACTCTGATTGACTTCATACGAAATTCCTGACGTGTCACGTATCCGCAGAACGCGTATCTGAATTTCCAATGCTATAGAAGAAATGAAAACAAATCATTAGCATCGTTTTTCTACCGGAGGAGCCGGGACTGATATCACCATCACTATTGCTCGAGGCCTAGCTCAGAAATACCGTAGGTTACTTTCTAACAGATATTTGCGTCGTCGACACGTCGTATTTGCAGACCGGGCGTTCACAATGTTCACGCGATTGCGCTATGAAAAGCTATTACAGGTAGGCATATTGTATTTATACATTTAAGATGCGTCTATGTGCGTCTAAAAGAGGCAACCACGATGTTATTCAACATTATCCGAGTCGAAGAGAAATGTACTTGTTTCTATCTATTTGAATGTGCACGGAGTGGTGTATTGGTTATAACCAACCCTAATACAGCCATGTGATTTTACAAACTTTTCTTGTTATTATTTGATTTGCCTATTTTGTACAGTACCTCAAATCACAACCGGTAATACGGATGTATGTGCATTCATGGGGTTTTGTTGTGTTGATTGACTGATCCAAAGTTAGGACAAGGGGTGGGGCGATTTATTATTTTAAAGCCTCTCTATTTAAAAACCATGGACCCTCAACTGATATGGTAGCAACAACATCAACATTACTGTATTAGTTCAAGGATGGTACAGCTAGATATAATCTATCTAGTAATTGTGAATAATATCCATCCTATCACTGCCGTACGCATAGTGTAGTTTGCGCTTTCGATCTGATGATCACAGTAAGAATGAACCGAGTCATGTTGCACCAACATTGCACTATGGCACGCCATATGCAGCGATGCTGGGTAATGGTCAAGACCTAAGCGGTTTGTTCTACACATCAATCAACCCTAATCATTTGTACACTCTGGTATGTTGTATCTATCAGGCTAATTATCAAAGAACGTCTCATTCACGTTGCGTCTTTATCAGTTAGTATAGGTATGTAATTTGTATCACCACGCAATAACTGTAGCCCGGACATTAACAGTACTTTTCAAAAGTCAAAACACGCGGAATACTCGATTCGAGTCATGTTCGAGTGCAATCCAGGTGCTTACTTATTGTTGGCATGGTTGCTTCTACACATTGTCTGGTTCCCGTGTGACTTGAAGAATTTTAGTACTATTGATAGTGTTAATGGACATATTATAAAATGTCATCTGAATCTGAACGCTCATTGTTTTGATATTAGGCATACAGTATTAAGTTGATAGATCACACCAAGGCCTTGATCATACAAAACAAGGTATACAAACTTATACATTTACAAGCTATAAACGTCCTTATGTACAAAAAAAGGTGTGAATTGGTTTTACGGTGCGTAAATATATATTGTTATGGTGACATATCTAGTTTTTTCCATCAAGGGGATAGATTAGTTCCGTATCATAGGTTTTTAGTACAATAGAGATGAATTGTCTAGCCCAAAATAATATTCCAGATAGACAACAATGATTTCTATAGTTACTAGGTCAATAATTCACAACAGTACAACTACGATCTTGACACAAATTCTATTACATATCCGCATTTTAAAAAGTATTGTCTGTGTATATGTAGGCTATTGACTGTGTATCGTATCATGATGAGTACAACTACTAATTCCCCTATATGGAAGGACAATATCTGCTACGTCCCCTACGATCCTCTAGTACATAGGGCAACTAGGACTAGAACACGAGCGATGGAATGTCCCAATGAAAACCTTGATCATGTGAGAGGGATTACACACCCGCAGGGGGAATCGTGGACTCACGTTTTTTAGGCTTTGTCTACACTATCAAACTAGTTTTACTAAAAAAAGTGTGATGTTCCCAAATATGGTAGTGATATGCCCAAACATGGTAGTAATATGACATCATCATGTTCATATATGGGCACATCACACATTTTTGTCACATAAAGTTTGATAGTGTAGAAAAGCCTTTAACTTAGTTGTTGATCTCGTCGCTTGCGTCACTCCGGACCTGGGAGTCGCGGATCGCGTGTAAATCAGACTTAATACGTCATTCATCCAGAGGACGGTGAACTTTTGTTGCGATTTTTAAAGTAACGTAAGATTAACTCGTTTTAAAAATACACAATCAGAGTAGAGTAGGTCTTGCTTTAACTCTTTTAATTGCAATTACGATAAGTAAAAGACCTGTCATTAACAACCATCCTCAACTAACATTATTGATTTCTATCATGTGTTTGTACGAGAGTAAAACACAAGTCAGTGGTTTTGAAAAGCTTTTTCCAACGCAGTGATAAAGTTTAAAAATGATCCTTCCCCCGTATGCACTCCATAATCATCGTATCAAAACCGGCGGCCGAGATGGACTATCATGTTTACCTACGAGTTACGTAGTTTAGGGCCCCCAGTACAGTGGCGTAACGCAGAAGCTTAGGCCCCTGGTTTATGAACCCTAAGTGGACCTCCAATGCTGGAGACCTCGGGTGTTTTTAGCCTTTTCGACATATTTGAATGCGTGTTTTTTCCTCTGGGCACTGCTCAGGGGCCTGCATAAGCTCCGGGGCCCCTGTGTTTAGCTAGTGAGAGCTCATAGCCGTTACGCCACTTCCCCAGTATACACCGTTCCGTTTATTATCGGGACTTATTTGGTCGGGTTGACATTCATCGTTCGTCTATGTCCCGACATTAAAGGTCGCTAATCAATGAGGATTACTGTATCTGTTACGTACGTACGTGTACATGTTAAATATGCGTCTCTGATGATTGGCATGATGAGTCGTAATTGTGTTATTAGTGCCAACTTATCTCTTTACACTGTAAAGTTCACAGGTTTTACGTTTTTGAAATGAAGATTAATAATATCAATCAGAACATGCCATGTGGTACTAAAATAACGCCTTCAAATAATAGTAAAGACTGTTAAACGCTTTAGGCGTATGGCGTGCAAATATTCCTACAGAAACGTTGCACGAGTAGGTCAAAATATATCTGTGTTACAAAAATAAGGCACCATAAGCACGAAGACCAACTTCAGGAGCTTTAAAGTAGTTCGTTCGACCTATTTTACGAATGCCTAAAATGTAACGCCAGGTTAGGCCTACTTTACAAATTGATCGCCACAGGCCCGGTTTCGATGCTTGTTGTGTTCACGAACATATTTACCTTCTTCGTAAATTGCTTTCTTTTTATTGCTTTCGCATCATTATTATATGTCAATTAAAATAGTGAAATGGTTTAGCGTACAATAGTGACTGTGTATACAGTATACCGCTTTAGTCGACGCTGGATATCGGGGCCGTATATACAGGCCTATTTACACAGACGAGCGGTAAGGGTAAGCGGAAGCCGCGTAGCTTGTGTCCCCCATATCTATACAGTCGCCCGTCAGCTCCGCGATTTGTGTAAATGGCCATGTATTCTATATTTTTTGGGTTTCCGCTTACCGTTACCGCTAGTATGTATAAATGGCCTTTACGACTACAGCCTAATTATGTTGGTACCGGGTATTTCTTCAAACTTACATATAATATTCTATACGGTATATAATTATTTGTTCTGTTAAAAGATGTGTAGGCCTATTATACACGACGTGCGTTTTTACGTAGGGGATAAGCCTCTGATATGGAATAATGAATATATCATTGGAATAACCTTAAACCCAAAGAAACGTTATTGTTTTGGAATATGCTTGTTATCGAGCTGAAGGCAGGTCTTTGACACTATTGTAAATCGTTATTTTAACGCCTTCGTTATTGTACCACTGTGTACCTACGTCACAAGAACGTTGTGATTTTAGTATGATGGTTTACTCGTTTTCTTTTCATGATTACAGCACGAATGCTTGAACGATTTTATAATTTCATAAACGCAGCATACACAATGATGATGAAGTTTTCACCTGTCATGCAGCTGTAGTATATCTGTAGTCGATACTTATTTTCAGAAGGCAGTTCCTTTGCTTGTTGCTCCTCCTACGACTATTCCGCCCCACGCATTTTCGAGTTGAAGATACGTACCATACTCCGCCCCTTACCCCTCATTTTTTAAATCCTGGATCCACCTCTGACTTGGTGAATCGCTGGGTAGCCACTTTTGTCAATATCTAGATCTGTCATAAACATTTTTGGCCACGAAAATGGGTTCGAATGCGGTTCTTAATAGTATATTCTTAGATTTATGGTTTGGGGGGATAGGGTGTTAGACTTTATCACAGTACAAGTAACAAACATGAGACGTCTGCTGCTATTGAGTGAGTGCACTGTGTTTATCATCAGAACACATACCAAACACAATTCTAAGTTGATGAGGACACGGATTAAGAACGATAGATAGCGTCGTGATACAATTGCTAGTTAATGGAACGACATACACGCAAAAACTAAAGAAGCTGAATTCTTAAGCTAAATTTGTCACGTCGACACCGATAATACACTCGTAAAACACTGAACATAATTAAAAGGAAAGTCTGTGTGCTAAGCCGGTGCTTTACGGGTTATTGTGTGTAGTTTCTCGACCACATCGAATATTACAAATGCCGCATGAGGAGAGCTAGCGAGTAAATAACTATAGATACCAATCTATTCTATGTGGCATTTACAGTGTTATCTTTTTGTATAATTGTATTTATGAAACCTTTTCTGTAAATGTAAATTTCTAAAACTCGCGGTATAGTACAAAAAACACTAACTTGTATGACGGCACTCGCTGACGTTGGCAATCGACAATCGACTTATTTTACCTGACGTAAACATAAAAATGAATCACTTTTTGTTATTTATTCTACATATTATACGAAACGTATATAGGCCATTCATCATAATAAACATTAGCACACAATAAACAAACAACGTGCGGTAACTTTTAAACCATCATGTTTTTATTAATTTGGAATATATACTTTTGTGTTGAGAAGTAGCAATTCTATGACGTCGTCAAATCAACTTTAGTGACGTCACTGTTTCAATTTTTCATAGTTTTCTACTGTGATGTAATTAGGAAGCTGTGTAACTGATATTCAATAACAACACTTCGTGATTCAGTCGTTTGTCCGACGGGGCATTGATTTGCAATAGTTTTCTCAAAGAACGAACGGGTTTTATGCGTGTAATAAAGGATTAATTTCTGTCATTCAATTATGATTAAAATATTGATGGATATGATAGAAATAATTAAAACTTAATTGGCGACCTGTACAGAAATAAATATAAATATTAAACCCTAAATTTGCGATAATACTAAAAAAAAAAAACAAATATACTATGCAATGAATAATGGTAGGCCTATACAGTATAGTTATACTGCGATAGGACTTTTCTTAAAATAATAATATTAAGTATACAACTAAACTAAGGCTAAGGAATATTGCGCCTTAGGAGCTTTAAAATTGAATGTTAAATATTAACCATTGGCATTAGTTTGCTTTCTTCGATTTGGGTTCTATAAAATACTCCGTAATAAAGCAATACCGTATTGTAGGGGATACCTTTCCGTGGAACGAACGGGAGTTGTTGTTTCAGCCCTACCCTATTTAAGGGACACCCCTATTAAGGGGACACGGTAAGGTTATACTGTATATCCAATAACCTGTGGTGTCTTTTTCTTTCTTATAGGAGGACCTGTCACTATCGAAACTCGAACTCGAACGTAAGTGATTTCTACTATTATCTTCATATTATAGCAATGTTTTTAGAAATTAATACATGTTAAATCTTGATCAGCATCAGTTATACCATTAACCCAAAATCACCATTATCAACATCACCATAATTATCAATATCGTCTCCAAGCTGACACCATTATTATCATTATCACCATCGTCATTATCACAGACAACTTCCTTCCTAACATCATCATAATTACTAACATCATCGTCACAACCATATTATCATCATACTATTCATTATCACAACATAATCATCGTCATATTCATGATCTTCATTATCATCATAATAATCATTATCACAACATAATCATCGTCATAATCATGATCTTCATTATCATCATAATATTCATTATCACAACATAATCATCGTCACAATCATGATCTTCATTATCATCATAATAATCATTATCACAACAAAATCATCGTCACAATCATGATCTTCATTATCATCATAATAATCATTATTACAACACAATCATCGTCATAATCATGATCTTCATTATCATCATAATAACCATTATCACAACATAACCATCGTCATAATCATGATCTTCATTATCATCATAATAACCATTATCACAACATAACCATCGTCATAATCATAATCTTTATTATCATCATAATAATCATTATCATATCATCATCGTCACAATCATATCATATAATCATTGTCATATTCATGATCTTCATTATCATCATAATAATCATTATCACAACATCATCCATATACCACCATCAACGTCATCATCCTTACACCAACATCATCATCACCCTCAACAACTTTATCATCACCGTCATCATCAGATATCGTAATCCTCAATATCATCATCGTTATATTACCACTATTACCATAATCATTGTTATCTTCACAATCATTATCATATCATTTCCATCCTCATCATTCTAATAACGTTCACTATATTCTCATCATCCATCCCAATCTTTATTTTTCAAAATTACCAGCTGCCTTATTGAGACATAATTCTTGATGAAATCTTTCAATTGTCAAAGAAGATTAATTAAAGCGATATCCTTTCATTGGACTGACATAATTAGAATGTTTTGTTTCGATTTATTCTTCCAATTAGAGCTACGAGAAACGTTTGAGATATTCGACAAAGACGGAGATGGTTCGATAACGACCAAAGAGCTAGGCACGGTAATGAGATCTATGGGGCAAAACCCTTCGGATAAGGAACTACAAGATATGATCAATGAATTTGATGCAGATGGTAAGTTGATGAACTTTTAAGAATGTCTGTTTTCTATACAAGCGCACTGTATCGTATACTAATTATTGACTTGCCGCAAGTCTCTACTTATCGTTTCTTTTTACATAAGTGCCACCAGAGCGGGCATTTTGAAACGAAATTCCAGCTGAAATATTAAAGTTATGTTATGACACGCCATGTCTGCAAAAAAAAACTTGTTGAAAAATTTCTTTTCAACATTCTCGCACGTTGGTTTACGGTATTTTATATCATTCTTAAATTGGCTGTTTTTTTAGTTTTAACTCTTTGTATCGTGAATAAAATAGTGCAAATTAATGCAAATATATTTTTATTTTGTCTCCCACGATATACAGTATTTTTATTTTATAAGTATACAATAACTGTGTGTACTAATTGTATTAAAATGTAATGAATGCTTTCAAAGACGAAAGTTCAGGGTCTGCGGATTTTTCGTTAATAAATGAAAATATATCTTTTTTTTAATAGTAGGCCTACGCATAGTTTTGAATACGGTTATGGTCACAAATGGACGACAGCCATTATAGGCTACGGTAGAACACTTCCTTCGGGACGCCCCTATTAAGGGGACACTTCCCAATGAAACGAATAAGGGAGATATATGTTTTTAACACTACAGCCAGCCAGTGGACACCCCTATTAAGAGGACACTTCCCAATGAAACAAATAAGGGAGATATATGTTTTTAACACTACAGCCAGCCAGTGGACACCCCTATTAAGGGGACACTTCCCAATGAAACGAATAAGGGGCTATATGTTTTTAACACTACAGCCAGGAGACACGTCATGAGTCGTTTGCTGTGTATATTCATTACATAACTCCCTACGCCTATTAACACATACACATCACATAGGAAACGATATCTGAACTATAACGTACAAACGACGTAATGCAAAGCTACAACCTTATCATTTTAACATTACTGTATACATACATGTGCTCTATTTCAATTACTGTACGATAGATGCGTATTTTATACGGTGTTATCTTACCAATATATTACAATATAAAAATTCAGTGTATAATACATTGAATGCAACACAGACTAGCAATATATATTTTTAGCAATCGTAATAGCCTTTCCGCTTTCTTCCATATTTTATTGTTTTTATCTGTTCATTAGAGTTCATGTGCAGAGTAGGCCATAAAATAGTTCTGTATATTGTTTCTTATCTTGATATGGCCAATTAATTTTCTCTAGAGGCTCGTGTAAACGACCTTTGTATGTGCAAAGTATTTCAAAGGCACATCAACGTCTTTTGCAATTAAGACATTCAAACAGACTATGTGTTAAAATGTCTCTTAGGGTAGTTAAAAGTTTGAATAAAAATAGAATTAGAATAAAAATCATTTAACGTTCACGAACTGAGGATATGAAAAGACATTAAAACCGTGTTTCATTTTTGTGTAATTTAAACAATTCGTCAACATACATCGAAAAAAAACAGTATCGAGGTAAAAATGTTTAGCGTACACGAACTACGGATATATGGAAACATTGACATTGTGAATATAAGTTTTAACAATTCGTTAACATCCATGGATAGCAAAACAGTATCGAAATGAAAACGTTTAAATATTCGAACTAAGGATGGATGGGAAACATTAAGCAGACGTTTTGTCGAATTGCAAATTATATTTATAGACAGTACCGAGATTGAAAACGTATATCATTGCTAAGGCCAATTTACACAGACGCGCGGTAACGGTAAGCGGAAAACCGCGTAGCTTGTGTCCCACGTTCACAGGTAGAATCTGTATCTCTGCGGAAACCGGTGGCCGTACGTCCACTTCGCGCTTTGTGTAAATGGTCATAAGGAATAACATAGATTCTATATTTTTTCTACCATTACCGCTCGTCTGTGTAAATTGGCTTTATCATAGGCCTATAGTTTGAACGTAAGCGTCTAGTCCCATTTTTTTGTTAAGCTTCTAAATTACATCAGGAAGAGTGAACTCTTCCCTGATTACACTAATTAATGATAGTTGATAACATCAACCGGAAAAGACACAATTCGACGCGTTCATAAACCGTTATCATAACATTAAGAGCGTTTTAACGCAAAATGATGATGTAGGGCCTATGTGTGTCATCATTATGTCACAGACGAAGGTAATTTGCTGGACATACAAGATAATATCTTTGACACGATATTAAATATGATAACTAATTAATATAAACAATTGCGAATATATCATGTGATGAAAAATGTTGTATGTCACGGTGCATAATATGATGTGACGCGATATGATGTGATTTGATATTGAAATAACATAAACCGATATTGTAGGCTACTAATATGATATGTTTTATAAATGTGGTCATATTATATTATATGATCTGATGATGATATAGGCACAGGATGTTGTACAATACATTGCGGTTCACAATACATTCTATATCGATTGTAATAATGAAGTAAATTGATGCTATGAACAAAATTGTCTCCATGATTTGATTAGTTAAATTAGCCTAGTCGGCCATCTCGTTCGCTTAGGTGATGAAACGATGGCGGAAATTGTATGTTGACACCATCTGATCACTTTCGTTATATTAAGCGATCCTAGTATTGTACAACTTTGTCGTATAGATATCATCATTTCAGACAATTGTTTTTTTCTTTTAAGCTCTGACTACACTATCACTAGTCTAGTTTGACAACAAAAAAAGTGTATGGTAATGATATGCCCAAATATGGTAGTGATATGACGTCACCATATCCATATATGGGCACATGACATTTTTTGTCACATAAGGTTTGATAGTGTAGACACAGAGCTTTACTCACGTGCTACACTATATCTAATCGTCCGTTGCCCAATGTGTGTGGGGGGTGTTGTCAAAAACTACGGTCAGTAGCCTACTTACATACACGTTAAATAGCGCGTACTGAGATACAGTAAATGAACCGCGTCGCGGCCCCCTTCAACGTCCATCATGTTTGTATGCAGCAGGCCTATCCAATAGGATTAGTGCTAGGCCTACTTAGAGTTCACCTAATCTAATTTATAATATAAATTATAACTAAATTATGACGTAAAAAGTTACTTTTATAAAAGTTTTATTAAAATAATATTCTACCTCTGTAGTAGAACCGAAATAGCACGTCTACCTGCAGCGGATTAACATAAAATCAATTTAGTAGGCCTATATGCAAAAGGTTAATAAAACCGTCGGGTTTGTTAGAGTTCAGCTTATCGACTGATGTCATATGAATTAAGCATTGCGTATATTACTAAGGCGGTCGCTTATATATGCTCCTCACAAAGAAAGCCTCATATTTAGTTTGGATAAACACATTTAACATTTACGTTTTAACCTCTCTCAATTAACAAGATATTGACACTCATGTAAATGCAATAGTCGTGCATGACTAGCAGTACTGAAATGTTTAATCTGGTTAATGGCATTACAAACTTGTTAGTTTATCTTAACAAATGAAATTATCAACACAGTTGATATTATAAATTCTTGATCAATAAAGCGGAAATGTATTATTCCTGAAACATGTGATGTGCCTAAATATGGTAGTGATATCCCGAAATATGGTAGTGCTATGACATCATAATGTTCATAGTATGGGCACATCATATTTTTGTTGTCACATAAAGTTTGATAGTGTAGACAGAGCTTAACAAACAGAGCTACGACATCATAATGTCCATATATGGGAACATCATATTGTTTTTGTCACATACAGTTTGATAGTGTAGACAGAGCTTAACAACACTGCGTGTTTAAGAATAATTCTTACCGTACTTAATTCAATAAGTGCATAGACCTACAGACTTTAACTTTAAAATTTGGTTCACGTTAGGACGTACACAAGCAAAATATTGTGCGCTGCGTCAGTGGGAACAACGCTTTAAATCAGCAATATAATCACTGTAAAAGACATGATAGCGTAAGCATTCATCTATATTAACTAGTAAAACATTAGCTATAATAACATAGACTTCGCCCAAGACTGTATTTAATTCGGTCTTTTTATGTTAGTCTGCCAGTCGGCGTTTCAATTTTTGTCTGGAAAATACATTTGAGCTCCGAGTATTATACGTATGAAGCGCCATGTGTGCCAACATATTTATCTTTTTACTAATATTAAGTAGAAACACAGTCTAGAACTTAGACTACATATAGCATTGTATATGCCGCCTACACTATGCCTTCAATAAGTGCATTACACACTCAATTGAACCTTGAAACTTAATCTTAGCAGGGAGATGTAAAATAAAATAATAACATCTCCCTGATCTTAGTGGCGGATCAATTATTATGAAATTGGTGAAATGAGGTTCTAGACTGTTCTATCTTTTGCATTTTAATTTTCAAAACTTAGAGGGAATCCTCACTATCTTAATGTACTACGTCTACACTACATGTGACACGTGACAATTTTGAATTTTGTCTCAACAGGTAATGGCATCATTGACTTCACAGAGTTCTGCACAATGATGTCAAGGAAGTTGAAAGACAGCGACGAATCAGAAGACATCCGAGAAGCCTTCCAAGTCTTTGACAAGGATCAAAGGGGTTTTATCAGGTAATGAATATGCCAGACACACGTACACAAAATGTATCATAATAGGCCGCCTACGTATGCAAATCATAGCCTGATAAATTAATAACAGACCTACATCTTTCTGATTTCCCCTTTAGAAAAGTTAAGCTTGGTAAAATCTTTTAAAGTAGTTGAATGATTGCGTTGAGATTTACGTGGATGTATGTTTATATACGAATAAGGTACTATAACTGCTTCCTATCTTAACAATAACAAATTTAAAAGGATAGAATCAACGTTGCATTTAAACACAACAGATTCAGATTACATTTCCCTAGATTTAAAATTACAGGATCATGGAAAATAGGGCATAGAAAAAGTTGGTTGAGGGCGCTAGACAGTGTATGAGCGCGTTATTTTGAGTATTTTTAGCTTCGGAACCCCAAAAAAGTGTCACCGTAAACATAATATTGTATCCCCTTAATATGAGTGTCGCCAGAGAATAGAGGTGTCCAAAAGCATCCGATTTTCGGTACTGTAGGCCTATCTAGATTTCCTCAGTATCATAGGAATATGTTGTAATACAGTACAACATAACATCAGCATAATTATTACTTACTTACTACACAAGTAGGTAAATGTATGGGCCCTTAGGGATAAACTTAAAACCTTTAGATATAGTATTGCAATACTATTATAGTCCTGTGGTACGTACATTTGAAATCGCCAGTTTTTTTACGCTGAAATTACTGTGTATTCGAGAACCATCTAGTATTTCATAATTATAAAGAATGCTGCATGGCAAATGAAATCTACTAGAACAAGGCCATATACATGGCTGCAGTCGCGTGCTCACAAGTTAGTGTTTACCGACCAACCGACCAACCGACCGACATAGTGAGCTGTAGAGTCGCGTTGCACGCGACTAAAAACACAGCTAAATGCTAGTTGGACCTTTACAAGAGATAGTAGATTCCAAGCATTCACTAATTGCCCAGTCATTCGTTACGGTACACACCACATATGCGCACTGAGTTGTGCTCATTACTAAATACTAAAGTAGTAATTCATACAAAAACATATGTTACTATAACTGCAATGCAGTCTTATTCAGTCTTATAGGCTGTGGGTCATTGGCCAAATTCAATCAACAATAAATAATTATACGAATACAGAAATAATTTGATGTATGCCAGCAGTTCACACCATTGTGTTTTTCAATGGACATATTTAGCGTCGTTGTAGTGTAAATTGGCAATAAGACAGAACCGTTAATGAAGCCCAGAATATCACTTCACTCCTCTAATTGGATCATTCTACAGCACGACGCTTCAAAATATAAACTTATAATTGTGTCTTGGGAATTGAAAGTCGACTGAGATGGAGAGCAACGTATGAGACAATCATCCCGGTACCTTGTTTTTGTCTAACAAGACAATTTAACTGTTTCACGCACTATGAACATTAGCTCGTTTTGCCAAACTGCTAAGTCGATCGTATTTTTGAATAATATGCCGGAAATTGATAGAAACATTTAGAATATTATTGTGAACATAAATCGCATGCCTTTTTAATTATATCGTCAGCAACGTTTTCAATCTAGGATCGCGTCTCAATTACGGCAGACACAAAAATAAAATAATGACTTTGTTGTGCTTTAAATTAAGAATATTTAAACATTAACAATGTACTGAAATTTAAAAGACTGTTTTTGACTGTTTTCCAACCTTATACATATTCAATTGTACATTTTTCTTGGCCTTAAACACGATCACAATTGTTGGTTTAGTGAACCTCCTATCCCCACCCCAATCTTCCCCCTCCCCTCAACCTAACACCCCCCTTTTTGTGAGTGACTATTTCAACAAAGTTTCCCCTTAATAGGGATTTCCACTCAGTAGAGGTTGGGTTGACCTTAGTGTAATATCGTGAAAGTGTCCCCTTGGAGTGTACCCTGAATAGGGTGTTCTAAATTGTTCCTACTTTATATCACAAGCGACGGGTGATCCCGAACTGTCGCTTTGATTCTTCAAATTATGTTGTGCTGCGTGTACGTCATTGCGCTGCGTCATAGAATATGAACCAAGCTGAAAAGGTGATAGTTATTATGAAAAACAAACCGTGTAATTAAATTAAAATAATAAATATTGGAAATTACTAAACTATTTCAGAGCCGAGGAACTCGCTGCTGTTTTGAAAGTTGCCAACGGTGGGATTACAAATCAAGATATATTAGATTTGTTAGCAGACGCCGACAAAGATAATGACGGCACAATTGATTACCAAGGTAAGATATAACACCTGAGAGACCTTCGTAACTGTCCAAAAACAGCGCATCAACAGAAACGAACCCCAAGAGAGTAGAACCGAGAATGTTTTCCCCACGTTAGATGTCCCGGTTAATTTGTGTAAAATTATTGTTAATGGTTAGTTTCATAATGTGCCATGGTTCACCGTAAATCGAACAAGCGCAGCAAAGTTGTTAGTTCAGATCTGTTTTAATTGGTGGAGCGTGAGAGACAAACGTCACTATGCGCGGGCCTCGAATGTGTGTTCGTTTTCACACTGGCTATCTATTTCCATAGGCCTACTCACATTATACCCGATACTAAACCGATTTGTCACTAGGCGAATTTGTTCGCTGGCGCTTTCGATTCGCATAAAAAATTCGCATAGAAAAGGCTTAAGAATAGAGGCATCTTCAATCGCTTATTCAATTGGTTACTTGGTCGATCATACTATACAAGGCTAAATTACATAACTTAGAAAGATATGTCTACAATAACTAAACTATGGGTCACAATATTAAAAATGTTTAAAATGACTTATATGAAAGTCATGCCATGAATCATAATAGGACTCATTTAGATAGGTCTATATATGAACATTTATTCGCATTGCCATACCATACTAAATGTTAGTATGTAGTTTCGTCAACATATAGACCTACTAATAAATAGACAATTATTTTTTTTTATTTTTCAGAATTTGTAGCACTAATGGTGGATAAGTAGCCTATTTGGGCCCATGCTGTATTTTGTTTTAGTTAGTGTTGTGAGAAAGAGATATGGGTGTGCCAATGTGTGACGTAATGAATCAGTGCGTGACAGAGGGCGGCAGTGTGTTTGTGTGCGTGAAAAGATAAACATCTTTCCAGCTCTAACATTTTAGGCCAAAAACTATATACTCAGTGTAATTTGTAAAGACAGTCAGACAAAGACAGACTATCGCATCACGAAGTAGCTGCAGTGACATTTAAATTCAGGTAGAACAACACACGATAAAGATACCAGTGATCAACTTCCTCAACAGATTTAAAGCTCTGTCTACACTATCAAACTAGTGTGATGTGCCCAAATATGGTAGAGATATGCCTAAATATGGTAGTAATATGACATCATGATGGGTACATCACATTTTCTTTTTCTCACATAAAGTTTGATAGTGTAGACAGAGCTTAAGTCAGCATTAATTCAATGAAAGAAAAAAATATATACATTTGAAGAACCTCTATTGCACGTACAATCGAAAACCAGCGCAAACGGCGAGACGAGTGAAAATCAAAATTTATGTGACAAAAAATTGTGATGTGCTCACATATTGACATGATGATGTCATATCAATACTATATTTGGACATATAACTGCCATATTTCTTTGTCCCACTAGTTTGATAGTGTAGACAGAGCTTAATGGGGTCAGTGCAGTAGAGGTGACTTTGTCACATCTTTATCGTTTGTCTGATTAGGTTCAGTTAGAAATTGACATACAAAATTATCTAGATATCACCAGGAAGAGTGAAATATCTGTTTCCTAATAACAGTAGCCCCTACCACCTCGTACCTTTATAATTGTGAATGTGTGTGAAGACATTAATAATACAGTGAACAATGGTGTATTATACCGCCAACATTTTTCCCTAAACTTCCACTGTTAGGCAATACGATAGTGCTATTGCCTTATTATATTTTTAAGTACTGGTAAGTTAAGTATGTATTAATATGAATAATAATTAGTGATCGATGTATACATACATACATTGGTAGAGAAGGTATGAGGGTAATGTCTTGATTTCCTTATTTTACGATTAATTCTCTCGGCTGGTGTGTTGGAAAATGTTTTAGCGTTTAAGTTACACGAATTTTATTTATTAGAATTTTAAATGTGAATGTTGTTGTAATATAACCATATTGACAGTAGTGAAGAATTTTTTTTTTAGTTAAAGTAACGCAAAATGCGTTCGTAAACATATTTCCCGACATGCATTTCGTATGTTCCGGCCCCGGCTTTTACACTAACACACTTGCGTACGTTCGTAAACTTAGTTCGCGCTGGGACGCAATGCAAGCACTCAACTCAAGTAATTTGACCAATCACATCCAAACCGTCGCTTGTGATTGGTCAACTCTCTTGCGTTGCTTACGTCATTGTATTGCGTCCTAGTGGGAACCAAGCTTTAACTCTTCCCTGTACTGGTGTAACTTCATTCCACACACGTATGTACACACACACATGATAATGTTTGTTTAGAAAATAGGAGAATACATAATGTATGTTGGGACATAATGTTGACTAAAATTCCCTAATAAAGTACAATTTATTTTATCTTTAAATGATTAGATTTGTAAATGTAAATAAGAGGTGGTTGTTGTAATATAAAATATATATTGAAATTGTGACGTAATAGTGACGTTTTTGCTTTTGGAATTTTGTTTCCAAGTCATATGTCGATTTTCAGACAACCAAACTGGATTTTTGTGCCAGCAGTTTTGTATTTTATTTCCCAATTGCTGCTTTTTAACGTATTTGTTAATTCTGAACATGTACTTATTCTTTGGATATATGCAATTGTTTTGTATTATTTAGTTTCTGTTTTTATAACACGTGCTTACGTGAGTGGGTGGGTGTACTTAAGTATGACGTGTATCGTACTGTTCACATAAATCTTTACCATGACTGCCTCGCGCGTAACACGCGTTCAGTATGCATACTGCTCGTGAAGACCAGCAAATGCATTATATGAAACATCATGCAGCTTAATTTTCACTCGAAAAATGCTCGCGGATATACAACGTGTTATGGTAAAGTGTTAACAGTACGTGCGTATGTGAACGTTTTAACGTGATTGCTTTTAACTGTCCAATTCTGTTGCCATATTTAAACATTATGCAACGTGTTATAAATGTAAATACAAGGTGGTATGAATAAACACCTACACTTTTATTCAACTCTGCTTCTGTTTTTGTTTTTCATTTGCAGATTACACAAACACATACATACAAATACGTTATAATAACGTTAAACAGTGCGTTGCGTTATACGTAATTGTTTAAGTATTACGTTATTATAACGTTGAACAACAGTACGTTGCGTTATACGTAATTATTTAAGCCTTACGTTATTGTAACGTTAAACAACAGTGCGTTGCATTATACGTAATTGTTTACGCACCATATGAAACGATATTTGAAAATGACCTCGCCGTTTGGAGAGGGAATTTTTGGTAGGTCGCTTTACTGCACTGTATTTCAAACGTGAACAAACTACAATTGCGCCCTCTATATCGTCACCAAATTAATGTTTCCAGCACGATTATCAAACTAAATATTTTGCGGCACAGACTAGTAAATGATGTTTTAATTTCGCACGTACGTATTGTATTTCAACTCTTGTGTACCTTTTATCCGTTCGATTTATATTCTAAATAATTTTTTTTTTACTTCCTGACTTCAACCATGGAGTAAATTACTCCATGCTTCATTGATCCCCAATCAAGTATAGACTAGCACATCTAAGCAACTTTGATGTAGACTTCATTAACAAATGAAGTTGGTAAATGTCTATGTTTCAGAAACTGTGTGATCTTTGATTTAATCGGTGACGATATAGAGGGCGCTGGTTACATTCATACCAAGGCTTGTGGTGGCCGTCGTATTTATACATTTTCTTCTTTTTTTTTCGAAATATCAAATATGAAACGTATGCTAGGTTTTACTGTATTATATACAAAGTGTCGTCATTTTTAAGAAGCACATGAACAAACGGCGCGAAAATCATGGAGGGAAAACATATTTATTTTTCCTCCATGGTGAAACTGCCTAGGCTACGAATAGACACGTTGATGGTGTCCGGTCATTTGCATGTGCGCCCGTTAACTTACGATCGTGCTTTATCTCCCTTTTCTTCGAAACATTCGCTGTACCGTTCTAATTTTGATGAACAAATATTTATAATTATTATCCGGTGTTATTTCTACAATTATCACAATAATGAACAAACATTTCCAGCAAAGATATCCTTTTATTTAAAGAGATAAGGGCATAATGTAAAAACAGAGACCTATTTTGTAGACGGACCTAATTACATTTTAGTCTGAGAAGATTAACATTTAAAAAGCTCAGAATAAAAAACAGTAACTGTTAAAACTGTTTGCTGCTGGGAACGTGTAGGTTTAAAGGAAAAAAAAAAGAATTAACCAGCATTGTCATTTTAAATAGTAACTAAGTGATATATCGGTATTAACGATTCAAATAAAAAGTAATAATTTAGTTTAATTCGTTTATTATAAATAGAAAGGGTTTTGTCTTTATGTATATGTTACCAATTGCGTAAATGAGGATTGTAAGGTAGAGATGAAAGCACTTGGAAGCAGATCATATTTTATGAGCTTAATACTCATCGTTGTCATCATCTGGGCTAGTAGAGTCTACGCCAACCTCTTCGTAGTCTTTCTCCAGAGCTGCCAGATCTTCACGAGCCTCGGAGAACTCTCCTTCCTCCATACCTTCACCAACGTACCAATGTACGAAAGCACGCTTGGCGTACATCAGATCGAACTTGTGATCAAGACGAGCCCACGCTTCGGCGATGGCTGTGGTGTTGGTCAACATGCACACGGCACGTTGTACCTTAGCCAAGTCACCTCCTGGTACAACCGTCGGAGCCTGGTAGTTGATACCAACCTTGAAACCAGTTGGACACCAATCGACGAACTGGATTGATCTCTTGGTTTTGATGGTAGCAATGGCTGCGTTGACGTCCTTTGGCACGACATCTCCACGATACAAGAGACAACAAGCCATGTACTTGCCATGACGTGGGTCACATTTCACCATCTGGTTCTGTGGCTCAAAACAAGCAGTTGTAATCTCAGCAACAGACAGTTGTTCATGGTAGGCCTTTTCGGCTGATGTCACTGGTGCGTAAGTTGCCAGAGGGAAGTGAATACGTGGGTACGGTACCAAGTTGGTTTGGAATTCAGTCAGATCGACATTGAGGGCGCCGTCAAATCGGAGTGAGGCGGTGATTGACGAGATTATCTGTCCAATAAGACGGTTCAAGTTGGTGTAAGATGGTCGTTCGATGTCAAGATTTCGGCGACAGATATCATAGATGGCTTCATTATCTACCATGAATGCACAGTCAGAGTGCTCGAGAGTGGTATGGGTTGTTAAGATGGAATTGTAAGGCTCAACCACAGCTGAAGATATCTGAGGTGCCGGGTAAACGGCAAATTCCAACTTGGAACGTTTGCCATAATCGACTGAAAGACGTTCCATCAACAGGGATGTGAATCCGGACCCAGTGCCACCACCGAAGCTGTGGAAGATCAAGAATCCTTGAAGTCCGGTGCAGTTGTCTGCCAGCTTACGGATTCTGTCCAATACGCTATCAATGTGCTCCTTTCCAACGGTATAGTGACCTCTGGCGTAGTTGTTGGCAGCATCCTCTTTTCCCGTAATCATCTGCTCGGGATGGAAGAGGTTACGGTATATTCCAGATCGAACCTCATCTGAAAGAGCAAACGTTGTAAGTTAGTATTAATATAATACAAATACTTTTACTCTTCAAATCACAGTAAAAATAATATGTACAATGTAAATTTCTATAGCTTATTATTTTGTTATACTGTTATACCGAATGTTACCGAATGTTACCGAATGCTACTGAACAGATTCATACCAATGACGGTAGGTTCCAAATCGATGAAGACGGCCCTGGGCACATGTTTGCCGGCACCACTCTCCGAGAAGAACGTGCCGAACGACTCGTCGGAATTGCTCTGCTTGTCATCGGCGATGTGACCGTCTGGGCTGATGTTATGTTCGTTACAATACAACTCCCAACAGGATTGGCCGATTTGGCAACCAGCCTGGCCAATGTGTACTGAGATACATTCACGCTGTAAAAACAATAAAAACACCTGATTAAATACTGTTCACTACGGTACACGTTTGGTAGAAAAAATAGTAGATAATATTATGTTATTTATTATTATATTATTATTATTACTATGCTTAAACCTTTTTATATACATTTTACTTGGCAGACTAATGTAAAGTAATATTTATGTTTTAAGGCTGACGACCTAAATACAAATAAAGGCTTCCCTCTCTGGAGAGTTGAAATTGATAAATACTGTACATCCTTTTTGTTTTCCAGTGGTCTAAAATGACGGGTTAGGAGAAGATTGAGGGAGGGATGAAATCACACACGCTAAGATGGGGGTTTTAAGTTGGATACCGTGTACCTTATTTATTTAACATGCTTCGGAAATTGAACTATGAAAAAAAGTACCGTAGCAATGCAACGATCTGACTGAAAACTTTATATTTAATTTGCCAAAACACGACATAGGCTTATACAACAAAAAGGAACCTTAATTCAATGCATCGATTATGGCAGTGGTTTACGGGTAAATTAAAAACAATAGATATTAAACAGATCGGGGAAAAATTAGTAGAGGCCTATTAAACCGAACAAATTCAATCACTACAATATTGCACACAAACTGCAGAAAAAGCATTATCTCCACATAAAAAAAATCACATTCGTTTAACTTCTAATTGATGTATAAATTCATTAGCGCATGAAACAGAGAGCTTGGCAAAAGGTACATGTCACGTAAAACGTGCCAATAGCTGTCAGCAAAACGTGCCGATAGCTGACGGTCGGATATATTTACGATTTTTTTAACATTAGACATGAATTACGAGGTGTTGTTCTTATTGTATAAAAAAAATGTGTGACTGGTAAAACATAAAATGGTTGTGTTATGTTTGTGCCCATAAAACTAATTTAATTAGTAGCCCAATAGATAAAGGCTTGACTTGCCCCAAGTCTGTATTTATTGTCTTTTTTATGTTAGTCCACCATACGTTTCGATTTTTATGTGAACAGTTTACAAGCTCAAGTAGTATACGTATGAAACGCCATATGTGCCAAAATATTTATTTTTTTCCTAATATTAAGTCAAAACTCCGTCTGGAACTCAGACTAGATAAAGACCTACAACCAAATTCGAAAAATCAACGGTGAATAATTTGCACTTCATGCAACGACATTTTTCAGCACGCTGTCGTCATATTTGTCTATCGCAACGCCTCGTAAATGGTAGTCTATCATAAACCACCAACATGTTGGCCGGACTCGCGTAGTTTTTATATTATTTGTCAAAGTTTGCAATTCATTTCAATAATCTATAGCTTAATTTGTTGGAGAAAAAAAACCAAAATAGTTGTACATTTATAGACATTTTTACGATAATTATGAACATAAATTACTTCGCTTGTAAATAGGCTTGAGAATTTGCCTTTAGGGGCGTCGTAAATGCCGTTCTATTTCTTAAGGAATAACATTTCTGTTCAATATTGACATATTGACATTAGAAGCAGTTAAATTGAACGGTGTTTGGTCGTCTATAGGTGTCTCTAAAAAGGAGTCTAGCAGGGCCCTAGTTAACATCAAACATGATAAATAATATGGTCTGATAATGTACAGTATTTTAAATGCACTCATAACAGAGGCAAAACTCAAAATCTCATAACCCAATTGAGATTATTGAAAATGTTTGATAAAAGTATTATTTTTGTTATTAGGCCTACGTTAAAATTTCTATAAGAATATAGATGATATATATATAAGAATAGTGAATGTGTACGGTTGTCGTTGTTGTCTGATATTGCATGTGGCATCTATTATACGCATGGGGTATCAAACCAGAATTGTACACTGTGACACGGGTATTTACACGTAAGTTTAAAAGACATTGTTCCCAAACTTTATACCAACTAACATTTAAATGACGTTGGCTGTTTACACTTACTTTTTTTATTTTCGAATAATTTTGTTTGCGTTTTTTTTTTCACTGCTAACCTCTGATTGGTCGAAATCCAGAATGAGCTAAGCGAGCAATTCCTTAAGCTTTAATTAGGTCTGTGACAAAAGCATGCTCGATAAACACTTCAATTAGCAATCATAATAATGAATACAATCAAAATAATATCATATATTTCCATCTCACGGTATGCGCACAAGTCAACTGGAATCAACTTAGCTCTGTCTACACTATTAAACTTATCTGACAAAAAGTGTGGTGTTATGCGCCCATTTATAGACACGATGATGTCATATCGCTACCATGTTTGAGCATATCACTATACCATATTTGGGCACATCACATTTTGTTGTCAAACTAGTTTGATTGTGTAGACAGAGCTTTAATAAACCCGCCGTAATCTAATGTGTGTACAAAGTTTCCAGTCGGGTGTACAGGCGTCTAATTACACACATCTCATACGCATGTTTTTATTTTAAACCTATTGGAAAATTGACTTGTTCATTTTTGTCACTCATCCAGTTAACTTCAGAATTTAATACGCCGGTAATAATAAATACGAGTCGGAACGAATATCAAAAATCTTTTATTAAAGATACTGCGTCAAGTTACGCGTAATAATGTGTGGATTGGGTTGTTTTACCGTAAATACCGTTTACTCTCGCGGTAATTTGTGTATATTTTCTTAGATACCTGGATGACCGTGAACTGCGGTCTTGTTTTGGGTTCATCAATTTCATTATTATCATTGTTAATTAAACTTGTTTACAGATCGTGATCAGATTCATTTCAAAGTATTCTCATAGAAAATTACCGAGGTTCGAAAATAAGCTCACTGGGCCTAATTTAAACCATTGAGGTCGTAACAGATTTTGGGTTCATCAAATTCATTATTATCATTGTTAAACTTGTTTACAGATCGTGATCAGATTCATTTCAAAATATTCTCATAGAAAATTACCGAGGTTCGAAAATAAGCTCACTGGGCCTAATTTAAACCATTGAGGTCGTAACAGATTGTGGGTTCATCAAATACATTATTATCATTGTTAATTAAACTTGTCTACAGATCGTGATCAGATTCATTTCAAAATATTCTCATAGAAAATTACCGAGGTTCGAAAATAGCTCACTGGGCCTAATTTATACCATTGAGTTCGTAACAGATTGTGGGTTCATCAAATTCATTATTATCATTGTTAAACTTGTTTACATATCGTGATCAGATTCATTTCAAAATATTCTCATAGAAAATTACCGAGGTTCGAAAATAAGCTCACTGGGCCTAATTTAAACTGTAAATTCGATTATAATAAAGTCGATTGTGTTACTATTCTATCAATATAATACACTCAGAAGTTTTTCATAAGTAATTCGCCAAAACTACATTATTAGTTCTTGGGTATTCTGACCCGTTCCGTTTCAACGGATTCAAATACAAATTTTTTTTATTCATTTTTAACGAATAATCAACCTAATATTACACGCACTGTATATGGGCCTTAATCAATGGTTGAAAAGTAAAGTAATACTAATCCGCGTAAAAAGTGTTGGTTCGAATCCCAAACAATGTACACGTCACACAACAAGGTACACAATACATGGATGTATAGAGTACACGCTATAGTAAAGATTATAGCAGCATAAAACATTCGCTGTAGTTAATGTTATGCAATTTCTGGCGGTTTTCTAGTTTTATTTGAAAGCTAATATACTGCAATGTATTTGAAATGTGTAAAGTGTTCGTTAGATTATCTGGGAGATTGTTTATAGTACATTCAAGTTCCTTCTGTACATATTAATCATGTTTAAGTATGCTACATCGCTAACATTATCATTTCACACAATAACGTATAGGACTGTAATATTCAGGATACAGGGGCCGGGAATTACAGGCCTAAAGGCCAATTTACACAGACGAGAGGTAACGGTCAGCGGAAACCGCGTAGCTTGTCCCCACGTAAAATCTATATCTATCCTGAGCGGAAACCGCCATCGTTGTGTGTAAATGGTCATAAGGAATAGCATAAATTCTATATATTTGTATTACCGTTACCGCTCGTCTGTGTAAATTGGCCTTATTTACCACAATTACTATCTCTACTTCTAGTATGGACCTATACATTGTATAGGTCCATAATTCTAGCTACCAAAAGTCTTGCATAGCTTTCCATTATTGTATGGGATATGAAACAATAATAATATATCCCCATGTTGCAAAAGAATCCTATTTACTAACAACATTTTAATTATATTTAGTTATTTTAATGATAGAAAAACTAAATAATAGGCCTAATTTATTTATTTCAATATAGGCCTATACAACAATATTTTATACACAAAAATTATTGAATAAAATGTGACATGAACTTACCATTTTTATTGATGATGATGACAAAGACAACAAAGCCTCAAAGATGAGAGAGTGGCACTCACGGGTTGCGATATGACGACGCGGAGGTGAGATACGGAATGACGGGTGCTAGAGTGAACCCAGCCTTTTAAATTCAACCTGTGCCTCCTCGCGACAGCTGTGCACCAGAACACCGTGTTTCACTTGTCTATGGCTGGCTACCTCCCTCCATCTGGTGCGTATGGCTACCGCTACGCATCCTAATCGTTCATTCATGCAGTTTAACAGAATAACCAGATGAATGATGATGCTACCATATTTGGAATACGATGAGTAATCTGCCATGAACATAGAGATTCGAAACTCTTCTCATATCACGGAACTGCACATTCCGAACAGAAAAAAAATACTTAACGATTGAAAATAATGTACTTGTCACTTTTACGAATTTATAGTTTAAATGCTGCGAGGTTGATCAGTTTCACTACTATATCTATTTTGACGTACGAGCGTTTATTACGCGCGCTTGTTGAAAACGGAAATGCTTAAGAAGGATTTCTCAAAAGAAAACATTTTGGAAAATTTGCATCCGATTTCAATTAATCATTATAATGATAATAAATGTTTAGATAAATCGTTATACAATTGTATTTGAATTCGAGATTTTGGTCTAAAAGCTGTGTCAGGCTTGGTAAAGCTTGTTTCCTACCTAGCGACACAACGTAACAAAATCTACGCAACGTAAGCAAATGCCCTAATAATTGTGTTTGCCCCCGCCTGCGTAAAATCAAACCTGCGATGTTTGCAGCACTATTGCGTCGCCGGTTCCCATTTGTGATTACGCAATACTTTGTGTCAATACGTCGCTCCGTTGCGTTATAGTGTAAACGCAACGTAAGCGCAACGCAAAAAAGCGACAGTTCGGATGGTCCATCGCACCGCCGTGATTGGTTCAATACTTGCACTTGATTCATTGCGTTGTATCCAAGTGGAATGGATGCAAATATAAGTATATCAAACTTTATTTGAAAAAATATATGATGTGCCCATCATGAACATGATGATGTCATATCGCTACCATGTTTGAGCATATCACTACCATATTTGGACACATCACACTTTTTTGTCGAACATGTTTGATAGTGGTCAAACAAGTTTGTTAGTGTAGCTTTTGGTGAAAGATCTAAAACTACAGTACCCAATCAATAATATAAAAACATCTCTCCTTTTTACTTAAAACATGTTTATGGAATGTCCTAGTCAAAACTAGTTTACGTGTGTGTACTACAAAATGAATAGAGATGCTTTATTAATCATATCTAACATAATGCGGCAAATCATGTGAAATGAATTATTAGAATGTCAGGCAAACCAACATTACAGTTCGTAAATACATATTTTAATTTCACTATAATAATAACGAATCACCTGTATGTAAGGAGATTAAGGTGATTTGTAACTACAGCATAACCACCAAGGTGATACCTTCAGGAACCAACAAAGTTCCGCCATAATAGGGGTTTTCCTTAAATAGGGGCTGCCATAGTGTTAAAACATATTTTCTCTCGTTCGTTTCGCATTAAAGTGTATCCTTAATCTAGGGGTTGGCAACCGAGTTAAAACATGTCGTTTTTCGCGTTTCGCATGAAAGCGTCTTCTAGATATTGCTATAGTGTAAAAACATATATAGTTCTGTATCTACTACACATACTATCTATTTCCGAAGTATCAAAGGAATATTTGGTAATACACCATCTCATTCATATCACATGTGGTGCCTGTATCATGTAAGGTTGAGTTAATACTAGATACACGGGAAACACATGACGATGTATTACAAAATACATCCGATTCTCAGTGCCCCTTGAATATGGGTGTCCGAAAGGAGGGGTTCTACTGTGTATATTGATACAGGACAATGCTCGTGGTTCGTACGGCGGCCGAGGCACAAGACCAATTCAACTGCATGCACAAATGAAACTATAATTCATTTCATACCTTTCGTGAATTCATCTGTGAAATCCTAATCGCTACTCAAGCGATGTATTTAATCAGCCGTCACTTGGCCTACCTGTTGATATGATTATGAAATGAGCTTGTTTTGTTTTTCAGTGCACGGACAAACACAGATTGTAGGCCTGAGACTCGGACACTTTCTTTTAAAAACACATTTTAACATGCTTAAAAATTTGACATTTGATTTAGCTGCCCAGCCCGCTCACATTCCAATACAATATAGGTCTCGAGTATATTAAAAACCATGTTTCATTTTATAAGTATTAAGTTATACTTTCACACTTGTTCCGTTTCACGGAACGGAAGACAGTGCCGTGTTGCAAACCCTAATGGAAAATCATATTAAAAAAGAACTATAAATATTGAACCACGCGGTCCTCCGTTCCGTGAATTGGAACAAGTGTGAATGGAGCTTTAACTTATATATACTATTAATATTATATTGTTTTATTAGGAAAGAGTTTTCCTGCTTAATCTTTGATTGCGTCATTTTGTTGCGCACGCACGTCCAGTTGAGTTATCGCGCATAGGGCGGCGTACACGGAACACATTCGATCGCGCGGACGCATCGAACTCTGTTTTTGTATTTTAAGCACATTTAAAAACAGAAAAGCACTTGAATAAATAATATTTTACAGAAATTGTTCTGGTAAGTATTGTTAATTTATCAACAAAAACTAATCAAAGGCAAATTACTGGAAAAAAAATTACAATTCTGGATCTTCTCAGTGGCTAAAACAATATTAGTAAAAAGCCAACAAACGATTAACAAATGTTAATGTACCTCTAGGCCTAGGCCCCTAGCTAGTAGTATGCTTACAAATCCATTTTTTTTGTATTCAACTGTTTGATGATATTTGTCTTTTGTAGAATTTTACTCCATTCTTCCATATATCGTTATAAAAGTATCAGACGTCATAGATGGGAAACGCAGTAGGTATTCGTAAAAAACAAAAGCCCACGACTTACGCTGATTCTCAAGTAACAAGGGGTAAGACTGAAGACCACCCGTGTAAACCGGTAGAAAATACACAGAATGTAGGCATAGAAAACGAATGCAAACCAACAGAATGCAAGCCAGCGGTAGAAGAATGCAAGCCAGTGGTAAAAGAATGCGACCCAGTGGTAGAAGAATGCAAGCCAGTGGCAGAAGAATGCAAGTCAGTGGCAGACGAATGCAAGGCAGAAGAACGCAGGGAGGCAGAAGAGCGCAAGGAGGCAGAAGAGCACAAGGAGGCAGAAAAGGGCAAAGAGGAAACCACACATGCCACTGAAATAAAATCGGAATCAAAGGAAGTCAAGACTTCTCCAGAAAATATGACAACAGTTGCAGAACAACCAACACAAAACAAAGGGAAAGGAGAGGACCGAAAAGTGAAGAAGAAAAATAAGAAAAAGAAAGACAAGGAAAGCGATACTAAAATCGTCGTTCGAGGAACAGGTGAAAAGGTTGGCCTAGTCGTCACAGATCCGACGACGACCGAGTCTGATACACATGACTTGCTACGGATCGTGAATCCACTCGACGATTATAAGGGGTATCTGTCACCATTGCCGGTATCTCGACCACAAGCAAAAATCTAGCCTATCACTTAAAAGCGGGACAATATGTGCTATTTCAAAATCAAATTATTAAGCAATGTCGTCACTACACAGATAAATAATAAAAGAAAATTATATCAATTTATTCTGCAATAAAGTTATATATTTATGAACAAATTAGTAAATGGTGTTTTTTTAGTTTGAAAATAAGAAAACGTTTGAGAAAACAATGTTGATAATGACGATGGGTGGGTACATTTTCAGTTTAGACGATTCAGTCGGCGGAAGCAATTTCAATTGCATCTTCTTTTTACGACAACAAATCAACGTAATATTGTATTCATCTAGGATTTGAAATCGTAGAAATCATGAGTTGCGCTGAGGTCTCGACGCAGTTAAGGAAATGCGTTGATGTTTTGGACTTACCGAAATTTCATCACCAAATTTCATACCACCGGTCGTAATAAGAGAAAAAAATTCTACTTGGAAATAAAATAAAATTAGATAACGTAAATCCACTTCGATTAATCGACGTAAACAAATGAAAATTGTATCAATCGGTTTCTTGTGAAATATTCGAGCGTCGATAACATTGCGTTTTCGTCCACGAGATCTTATGGTGTAATGTTAATTTGTATGAGTGTCAAATGAATTCGTCAGATATGCTGTCGCAAGATACTTCACAGTAGTTCCAACAATTATATCATAGTTAAGCTACATTTCACACGATGTTCCATAATATTTACAAAACGGCGCCGTCTGAATGTAGCTACAGTAGTTAGCACATTTTTACACACACATTACAAAATAAAAAGTTCAAACTGATCGATTCAAAAAATATTAATGAGCGAGCATATCATGGCTTGAAAACCACTATAAATTACTTTAGCAAATTCTGTTTGAATCTTTCATTCGGGGATATAACCTTATACATTTTGGCATAAAACATAGCCTTGAGGTCAACTAGTTAAAACGGGAGCTTAATATTGCAAACGCTAAAGTACGCTGGGATAAGTTTTAAACGAATATGCCTAATCGCTTAAAGAAGACCGATGATCAAAATAGTGTATGATTGAACATTAGAACATATGATGGTTGACCGCTTGAGCACACTATTTGAGGTTAGAGAGGGGACGCAGGATACGACAATAGTGTGAACACAGCGTAATGTAAAAAAAATTACATTTTCATTACATGAATTATTACAGTACTTACTTACTTTAGCAAATTCTGTTTGAATCTTTCATTCGGGGATATAACCTTATACATTTTGGCATAAAACATAGCCTTGAGGTCAACTAGTTAAAACGGGAGCTTAATATTGCAAACGCTAAAGTACGCTGGGATAAGTTTTAAACGAATATGCCTAATCGCTTAAAGAAGACCGATGATCAAAATAGTGTATGATTGAACATTAGAACATATGATGGTTGACCGCTTGAGCACACTATTTGAGGTTAGAGAGGGGACGCAGGATACGTCAATAGTGTGAACACAGCGTAATGTAAAAAAAATTACATTTTCATTACATGAATTATTACAGTACAATAGTACAAACAAAATATGTTATACGTTTTTCAAAACAACATTTGTAGGCCTAAATACTTTTAATTATCACCTCTCCTTTTAAATGAGTTATTCAAGAAAAATAATGTAATTTTTCTTTTATTACAATCCATCTCAGAAGTACACAAAAGAATAAATATTATAATGAATAATGCCGGCGGTCGTAAAAAGTGTTGAATTATAATGTGAAACCAGGTTCGCAGCTAAAAGCAATGTGTTCACACTTGAATTGATCATGACGTTTTTGTGAAAACTGGAAGATGTTGTGAGAGTGTTACCGTGCCAATGTTCACATTCTCAGCTTTAAAACTACGATGTGTTTATGTGTCCAACGGCGTTGATAATTTAAAACTACGATGTGTTTATGTGTCCAACGCCGTTGACAATATAAAACTATGATGTGTTTATGTGTACAACGGCGTTGATAATATAAAACTACGATGTATTTATGTGTCCAACGGCGTTGATATATAAAACTACGATGTGTTTATGTGTCCAACGCCGTTGACAATATAAAACTACGATGTGTTTATGTGTACAACGGCGTTGATAATATAAAACTACGATGTGTTTATGTGTCCAACGGCGTTGATATATAAAACTACGATGTGTTTATGTGTCCAACGGCGTTGATAATATAAAACTACGATGTGTTTATGTGTCCAACGGCGTTGATAATATAAAACTACGATGTGTTTATGTGTCCAACGGCGTTGATAATATAAAACTACGATGTGTTTTTGTGTCCAACGTCGTTAATAACATAAAACTACGATGTGTTTATGTGTCCAACGTCGTTGACAATATAAAACTACAGTGTGTTTATGTGTCCAACAGCGTTGATAATATAAAACTACGATGTGTTTGTGTGTCCAACGTCGTTGATAACATAAAACTACGATGTGTCGTATCGAAGTACTAGCTAGTTTCGTAGTTGATAATGATCAACATACTCATCAACTCATTTGATTTTATAATGCATGTGAACAGTTTTTCTTGATCGAAGGAAACTCCTTTATGATCAACTATGTTTTAATCTGATCACTGTTCTGATCAGGCTGATAAAATTCCTGATTAAATTCCTTAAAAACATAGTTATACTGTATTCGTTTTGAATGAATTGGTTCTAGCAAGTAAGCTACACATTACAATTGATTGTAATTGCAACCCCCTTCCAAAACTGTGCGAAAATCAAGTATGAAATACCAGCTTTACCGTAATAGAATATCCTTGTAACATCATCACACTTTGGGTGCTCCAAACGCATCTGGCATGCGTTCTATTGTGAATCTGTAATACAAATATATATATACTGTACCAGTGGCCATACTCACTAATCACACTTGAGTGGAATACTTCCCTTAAATACGAAATATTTATATTATATTAAAGCTCTGTCTACACTATCAAACTTTATGCGACAAAAAATGTGATGTGCCCATATATGGAGATGATGATGTCATAGCACTACCATATTTGAGAATATTACTACCATATTTGGACACATCACACTTTTTTTGTCAAACTAGTTTGATAGTGTAAATATGCAAGGTATAACATACCTGTGTTGAGACATGTACATGATAGGCACACCTGGTACTTTCCGAATTCTTCTTTTTAAATCTCTATCACAAGTTGCAACTATATAACATTTATGCTGCGGAGTACAGAAAACAAAGGATTGTTAAATAATACAACTGTACAGTCATAATATAAGGTAAATTCCAAATTTTGCTATCCTGTCATAATTTACTACTTAAAACCAAACATGCTTCCTGACTAAAATTGTTTTGATTTCTGGAAAAGTCTGGAATTATAGGAACGTTTATACAAATTCTGGGAGAGTTTGTGGTTTTCATGAAGTCTGTATTGGGAGAGTTGATTAATAACGCTTTTGAATTACGACCTACGAACTGGTAGTAATTTATACAGGGACATTTTAGAGGGTTTTCTCACTCAATTCCTTGGTATAGTTTTGGTGGTTTATAGGTACCGATAACAGAATAGGTAGATACTATGTCGTTGAAAATCAAAAGCTTCCTAATACAGTTACTAAGAAAAAAGTATTACTGTAAGAGATGGTGGGGTTTTGAGTGGGTACGCATTAAAAAGTAAAAACAATTTCCACTGTAAAGTATGTATCATATAAAGCTAAAAAGTATGGTCCATCAATTCTTCACGTTCCAATAACTACATACAAAATAGGCATTTTACCAGTTTCGCACTCCAAAGTGGCCATCCAATGCTGGGCAGTTGCATTGGGGCTACTCATGCTCTGGGCCTCTGGCTTTAGCCAGTGAGTGTTCATAGCCGTTACGCCACTGGGTTTTACTTTGCTATACATTTTGGACTGACAGCCCTACTTCCGGTACTAGTATCATGATGTTAACAACAGCAATAAATCAAAGATCTGGGTACTTTTTACCAAGGAAAATGACTAACCTGTGTTACTCGCTGTACAATACAATCATCTGCGTATGTTCCCGAGTGTAAACATGGCAGCCTATCAAATCTTTTGTCTTTAGCTGATCTTAGTGCTACGTTATATTTCCTTCCTAGTTTTTCTAACTCTGCCATTACACAGTCAGTAATACATGGTATACCTAAAAGGTAAAAAATAATATACTTTAATTTTTTTAATCTAAAGCAGAAGCGTGTTATAACACAATTAAAGAATGTTTTGTATTTGCTGAATAGATAAATAATAATCTTTTAACTAATATTCTTCTAATTCACCTCATAAACATTCATTATTTACTGTATTGTACATAGTCACTATCAGTAAAAGTACTGTACAACTGGTTAATTCCATTGATCGAGCTGAACAAATACTTACATTTTGCATAAAGACAGTCCATCATGCCTTGTACTAAATCTATTTTATTCTTTATTGCAAAATTGATAAAGTTTGTATCAACAATGACATAGTATGGTGGCCCAAGTTGCGTGTTGTACTTGAAAAATAAAGCGGATGAGTATTGAGGAACCTCTTTGGGTACAACCTTTTTCTCTTTTTCCTCTTTCCATTTTGGAACAGGTTTGGGTTTTTGTTTGTTCTTATCAGTGTCTTTTCTAAAGATGGAACATACATAGTGTTACTATTACAGTAATTTTATTATTAATACTCTTTATTGTTTTATAATACACAATAGATAGATGGCTATTTTACCAAAACAAATTGATACACACTAGTGAGCCACACAAAAGATGTCCTCTTTTGTAAGTTCAATGACATCCATAATTAATTAATGCCACAATTTTCACTCACATTCTTGAGTCCTTCAGTGAAATCATTCGCTTCATCGTTGCAAACTTTTTGGTTCTTTTGTCTTTGCCCTTCAATATAAAACAAAAGAATATTCTTTATGATATGAATAAAAGGATACAGTAGGCCTAAACTTAACTACCAGTAAACATTGAATTAACATTTTACATTACATACAACAGTCAATCTTTTAATTTGAAAATTCTAGGCCTAGCCTAGGCTAGCTAGGTCAGGAAACAAAGCAAAAAGCTAACTAATATTAATAAAGCTGGTCTAAAACAACACACACTTATCTACGCTTATTATTAGGAGGAAATCCGGAAAGCCTAGTCTTCCTACTAACTAGCTCCCTATTTAGGCCTAGTCCTCCTGCCTGATAGACTAGCTAGGCTAGTGACTGTCACACGGACTACTGCCTACTAGCCTAGGCTTAGGGCCTAGAGAGTGTAGGGATTCCCGAGTGTAGTAGGCTAGGCCTAGCTAGGGGAGACATAGATACTTAGATAGGGCCTAGGCTAGCCTATTCTTGTTTATAACTGTTAATAAATGAAACATAACTATCTTGATATTAAATATACGCCAAATATAGTTAATGTTATAAAAATACCACTTTCTTACCATGTTTATTTTGGATATTTCATGCACATGTCACAGATGTTGCGTAAACGCGAGCACGCAGTTTTGTTGATCGATGATCGTCTGCCAGAGCCATATATAGAGAGAGTTACGACTTTGCGTTCACGGATTTTAGAAAGTCACGTGGTGTGCACACCGGCCATGTTTGTGTCCAACTATGCCTATGTAGCGTATGGAGTCGAGTCATTTGCTTAAAAAATGTATAACATTCATAAGGCTTTAAATATCGAATTTAATATCAAAACAATCAATTTGTTTAAAGGTTTTTGTTAAGATAATAACGAAATCATAAAGTTACTGCGAACATGATTTTTAAACAACAAAATGTAAAAACAATGCATTACTATAGAGAATCGCTGTACAAACTAAACGCGCACGCGTAGAGCGTGCATGGAGCGCACAACCAGAGCCGTTCCGAAATTGCTATTTTTGTTGTTTTTAATCATGTTCGCAGTAACTTTATAATTTTTTAATTATTTTAACAAAAACCTTTAATCAAATTGATTGTTTTGATATTAAATTCGATAATTAAAGCCTTTTGAACGTTATACATTTTCAAAACAAAAGACTCAACTCCATACGCTACATAGGAATAGTTGGACACAAACATGGCTTCTAATCCATTCGAAGTCGTAACTCTCTCTATATATGGCTCTGTCGTCTGCCGGAAAAGGGCGCCAACTATCGGTTGGAATTTGTTTTTAGCTGCCTCATCAAAATCAGCTACGTAAATTGCTTTGTCAATCAATAACAAAACCGCCGCGAAATCAAAATTTCACATATTTAATAATTCTGCCGATTATTGTTTTTTCCCATTTTATGTTATTTTCAATATAATAAGCAGCTTTCTTTTGGTAATTTATACATGAACATTAGAAAACAACAAAATCTTCTCATGACGCAAACTTTTAGCCACTGACAGTCAACAAATTGAAGTTCAACTTTAAATAAAAATAATTTCTTTAATATAGCAATCAACAGACCATCTCAAATTATGTTTTAAGTATACAATATTTTTTAACGGGGTAGATCAATAATACAATAGGTCACATAAGTTCATACTTATGATCAAACATTATAGTCACGTTTATGTCAGTGTTCCATCATTGGTGTAACTGCCATGAGCGCTCACTGGCTAAACCCTGGGCCCCACCAAAGCTTAAGAAGCCACAGAGAATGAGCAGCCTCAATGCAATTTGTTCAGCATTGGATGGCCCCTCAGGAGTGCTAAAACCAGGGGAATTTGTCCCTGCGTTTACGCCACTACACTCCCTACAACATACAGAAAGTTGATTTTATCGCAACCAAAATAAAACGGGACCAATTTAAATTGCAAACACCTTAAGCCCCATCATGTGACTCTACTTTCTATTTGAAATTCAACAAAACCCTACTAAAACCTGGTAAAAGCAAACTAAAATATTATTCCATATAATATATCTTAGGCCTATACATAATATATATAATCAAACAGTAAGATAAATGGACTGTATTATACCCTCAATACCAACAATCTTTTTAAAACTTCAGATTCTACTTCAAACTTTTAAACACATGTGGTAAAGTGATTTATTTTCTTTTTTTAGTCTGCGGAAGTTAAACAAGTTTTTAAATGAATGACCAGCTTTTAACATTATAAAGTCAACTATGAGTTGAGAATTTTTCCTGTTTATAATTTTGTTTCCAACAATTTTCAACCTAACAATCATAGTCTTCCTCATCTTCGTCATTTTGTTGCGTACTATGAGAAGGTTGGTAGAAACCCATTACAAGAGAATTGTCACCATGGTTGCTGTTACCACTGGGGTTTGAGGCGGTGTGGAATAATGGATGAGGAGGCATCAATTGTGTTGGTGCTTCTTCTCTCTGTGGTGGTATTGTTTTGTCTTCTCTAGCATCCCTATGAAATAAATTAAATCATAATATTGTAAGCATTTGAAAATCTGTACAGAGAGTAGTTACTGGGCTAAAAAAATGTAATACATGAAGTGTTACACCTGAATATTGGTGTCAAAGATTTTTTTCAATTCAATGTATTTCCACATACTACAACCATGTGCATGGAGGATGCATATTTTAAGATCTATGATATAATTTTTGGTAACTCATTAACAACTGTGAAATATGAGGATGTTTTATGAAAGCATGTCCAGACCAGAGAGTGTGCTATAACATTTTGAAAAATATACCAAACCATAGAGGGTGCTATTAAAAAATCTAAAGATATTAGCATCTGTAATAGTTAAATTGGGTATGTCGGGCTAGTAGTAATAGAAATTTGTTTACATTATTTACCCCCGCAAAGGAGTTATATGTAGTCGATAGCGTTTTTTTGTCTGTTTGTTTTTAAATTCACCCGTTTGTTTTTGGCGTTGCTGTTCTATTGTTAGTCAACTGAAACTATTGTTAGTTGAAAGGCTGATTACATTACACCAAACTCGCATACACATGGTTGTAGTGAAATTAGCCTAATCACACATAGCATTAAGACACAAAAATAAAAATATATATTAAAAAAAAGATTATTTTCCTCTGAGAAATCTTAAGTAGCAGAATTTTACAGTAGGCAGAGGTATGCACTCTCGGAGTGCCCTTTTTCTAGTTGGTATATTTTATTTGTTTAATCAAATAAATTGTATTTTATCGGGAGATTCTCACAATTATCGGGAGATTTGAGAAGTCTGTTTTTATGAATGGTATACCCTGACTAGGCTTGGATGATAACGTGTATATTTGTAGAGGAATACTTCAGTATACTCACTGTAATCGTGAATGCTTTACTTGATTCATGTTTTCTTCACTTGCTGTTGTGTCATCTTCTGATGCTTCAGAATCATCCTACAGTAAAAATACAAGAAATGTAAATACATTAAACCTATATTAGGGAGACCCATTTAGGAAAATGTCCCCTGAATAGATGGTTGACCATATATCTTCCCTCGTTTGTTTCCAAGAAATTGTCTCATTAATAGGGGTATCCTCCGGGTAGGGGTTTCCTCTGGGTAGGGGTGTCCTCTGAGTAGGTGTGTCCTCTTGGTAGGTGTGTCCTCTTGGTAGGGGTGTCAAAGGGAGGGGTTCTACTGGAATAATATAATTATTTGAATCTCAAGATGATAAAATGTTTTTTTTAGTGTACTGAAAACAAGAAAAATCATACTTTTTTAGCAATGGTAGTATGGACTAAACAATAAAGTTGAGGCAGTGGATAGCAGTGAAAACAGTTAATATTCTTGCAAATTTACCTCAGAAAATGAGACTTCTTCTGATGATTGGTGATATGTTTTACTGCTTGTACCAACATTTGCTAGAGCTTGTGCTTTTTTTGGTGGTCGACCTCTCCTAAAGAAAAAATAAACAACCCAATAAATTGCATATGTTACATTGTTGATTGTTAATTGAACTTTATGCATTGACTAACTGGTTTTTAAACAAGTGGAATCGAATCCTTAATGTGGAAAGCAAGAAGTAGCAAGCATGGTCAAACAATAGAGGGCACTATTACAAAATTCTTAGGCATCAGTAACCTCCAGGAGGCAGGGAAAATAGGCCTAGTGTACAGTAATAATAAATGTATACATTATCAGGATATTTTTTTTTTTTAATATGTCATTTTAATGTCACATAATAAAAAAAATAATTTACCTAAAAACTGTAATTTAAAGCAAAAAAATAGTCAAATTTACTGGAAGTCAATAGGTTTTTGGTTGGATATAACTGTTTATTTTGTCTTTTTATAATTGAAAACATTATTTTTTTATTTTTTGTTTCTACAGAAGTGATTAACTTTAATAAAACTGCAAAATGGCCTATTCAAAGTCTTTTCTTATTAATCTTCATTTTTCATGTTTTTGGCGGACAATACAAAAGTGTTCTATCAATCTCTAATGACGCTACCTTGCATGTTTTTGTTTTGGTTCTTGTGTGTGTGCTTCATTGCTATTCGTATCATCTTCTTCACACGGCATGTCAGGAACTCCTTCGACAAGATCTTTCAGAAAATCAAACTTACTTTCATTTTCAATGCATTGTTTTCTATAAAAAAAACGAAATTAAAGAAATTATACTGATACTGATATTATTTTATTGCCCAAAGTATTATAAAAAAAATGGAAATACATTTAAAACTGACAAGAAATATAAAACAGATATACTATATAAATACAGAAGATTACAACACAATGATAATACAATACACAAATACTGTATACTTTAAAAGCTAAGTGTTATATATATACAGATTAAAAGCATTTATGAATCTTTTTGAAAAGGAATGTTTCATTATGTGTGAGTAGTGTCCTTTTCATCATGGAATCATATCTGGGAGTTTAGATATAGAATGTAGAGAGTTGAGGGAGAAAAGAAGAAATGCAATGAAAAAGAAATGAAGGAAAGAGAAGTGAGGTCAGTGGCTGTATTCACCATTCACACTTAGGCTAAGGGAAATATTTTCTGTATATAACTTTATTCAAAAACTGAAAATTCTTGAAGTAACTCTCAATTTCTGGTAAATAATACTTATCCTTAAAATTAAAAGTCTCCCTATCTAAGTGAATGCAATTTAAGGTAAATACTTAAATATTTATTTAGTTAAGTGATAATATTTAAGGGATATCCCACTTAGACTTATGAATTCGTTTTTGCCAGTGGCTATTCGACTCTTAAATTCTTGAACCTTGACTCTTTTTTTTTTTCGTACTGTGATATTTTGTACATTTTGTAAGATCATTTTAATCCAGACCTTTTTATTTGAATTGCCCCGTGTGGGATGATTAAAGAATTTTGAATTGAATTGAAGACTTATGTGTGATTGGTGAATACGGCCAAGAGAATGGTGTAGAAGTGAGGAAGAATGGTAGAGAAGGAATGGGAGGACAGGGAAATAAAAGACAAGAAATGAATGAAAAAAGGAGGAGGAAGACCAGGAAACAAAATAGAGAAGGAAGTAGAGGGAGGATACTTACATATGTGATCTAGTCATAGTTTTTGCATTTCTAGCTTTGGTTTTCTCGTGCGATTTTTTCACTAATGCTTCTAAAAAAATTTCTAATGCTTTTGCTAGTTATAAACAATTAAGGAAAGACATGAAACAATACAAATGATTAACTAAATAGGCCAAGTTCAGCATTTCAACGTTAAGCACTGGGCTACCCATGTTTCAGATTCCTGGACCCCCACTGATTGCACCCGATTCCCAGTGCTGTATCTCCACATACTATCTATTTCCGAAAATATTTGGTAATACTGCATCTCATTTATATCACATGTTGTGCCTGTATCATGTTTAAGGGTTAGGTTACTACTAGATACATGTGAAACACATGTGGTGTTGTTGTATTACCAAATATTTCTACTGTATGATACTTCGGAAATAGATAGAATGCTGAGAATCGGCTGATTGATTTTGTTGTTTCAGTCAACTTTAGATTGATTTTAAAGATTTGATTTCTTTTTAATAGAAAAGGATACATATTAAAACTGGAACTGCTTGTGATACCTTCCCTATATCTTCATCTGTCTGCATTATTTTCTTTATCCTTGCCTAAAAAAGAATAAAAAAACAAAAGCAAAATATAATTAATGTAGCATACATCCCACCTAGTTGGACTAAATCCTAATGTACTCGGCTGTACTACTACTAGGCCTATTTTAACTTTTAACTATATAATATATAGCCTATAAATAGGCCTAGGCTAGGCCTAGTATCTAGCCTAGGCTAGTATGGCTTATTACAGTACAGTAGGCTGTCATCATAATTAATTATTCTTATATTATAATCAACATTAACAACAGATATTAAATATGATTATTGTATATATTAATGTTAATTATTAATTGTATAATACAAATGCAACATTGTCATTGGTAATAAGATGTTGATCAATTCATCATAAACTAGGCTTAGTGTAGGCTACTTCAGGTGGAAGCCACTCAACCCATCAATCAAGGCTGGGGAGACAGGCCCTCGACACAATTATTTATTATGATGAGGCTTCGGGGCTGGGCCTAGCTTAGGGTGTCCACTTTAGTTACTATATAATATATTAGGTCTAGAGGACGAACTAAACGTCAGCATAAATATAAGGCACAGTTTATAAACTTCTGAAAACTACACTTACTGGGGGAAATCGGGCATTAAATTTCTTCTTTTTACTAGGCATCTTAGTTTTTGTCTCTCGTCGTTTGTCGCGTCGCGATGATGGTATTTTTTTCTCAAATCGACAATATTGTAGAGGGCGGTAATATAAACAAAACAAATGTGTTTTGTGTGGGGGAATTGAAAAAAGGAGAGAAATTTCGTGTTTTGATTGTAATAATAAAAAAAAGCCCACTCCATAAATATGGCAGAATTACAAACATTACAAAATACACTTCATACTCTTGGAAGTAACTTAAAAAAGGTTGGTGAAAAATTGAGAATTAGTCATTTAAAAAACGGCAGCCTAGCCATACTACTACTAGCCTAGGCCTACTTGTAACACTACTAGGCCTAGACCTACACCAGAGACAGGGAGCAAGACCACGTCATGAGGCAGGAAAGTAGCAGTACTGTCAGTAGACACCACTGGCTGGGCCTACAGTATAATGGGCACGTGTGTAATTTAAATATTCAAATTAGTTTCCGAAGGCATTTTGAAAATGTGTCTATCAATCAATATTTTCCCATTTTCCATTGTTTTTTTTACCAAATAAAATTGTTTTTAGCTTCAGGACATGGAACGATTCTGCCAAGAATCCAAAGGAAAATTGACGGAAGATGACGACATCGCCGCCGGCAATAAAAATGTTGTCACTACTGCACCTGCCAGAAACAAGCTTAGTAAAGACTCACAGTCAGTGTAAGAAATAATAAGTACTATTGTACAACATTATTAACAACAAATTTCTAAAAATCAAGGATCGACCATGTACACAATTATTTTACTGCATATACTGCAGTAACTACAATTCGTTGTTCTTTCATCACGCTATTTCTCAGAAGTAAGGTTCTTGGCGCATGTGAATAAGGTTTTTCATAATACTGTATGAATGAGCAGGTCGATTTGTCTACAAAGTCGGTGAAGCTTGCGCATTGCATGCGAAACAGCATTAAAGAACTTTACATTATTTACATTGTATGAAAAATTATTTTTGTGGTCACTTTGTAAATTCCTTCCACCATATTCAATTAGCATAATTTTCTAGATTTGACGAGACATGTGTAAAGAAATTGGAACGCAAAGAGCAAGAATTTGTAAGAACATCTAAAATTGAGAAAGAACAGATTCTAAAAAGAACAAGTAAGTTTCCAGCAACTAAACCACCACAATCCTGTAACATTTTTTTTAAATCAAAATTTAAGTAGCTAATTTAAAAACTCTTGTAATATTTTAAATGTCAGTTTTGTACATGTAAATTGTTTAAAAATATATATATATTTTTTCAGGTTTACAATCGGTGGTGAACACTGGTGATAATGAATACAATGCACTTGAAAAATGGAGGATAGAAATACAGAATACAGACAAGTGTACAGGTACTGTCAGATAAGGCCTTTAAAAAATTGTAATGTCAGCACTTGACATAGAGTAGTACTAGTAGGTGACATAGTTTTTTGTCATTAAATTAACATCTGCTGAAAAAATTTTTACCCATCATATCCAAAAATATTAATATAATATATATACAGGTACAGTATATAATATATTATGGAGGTAAATCCAAAGGCAAATTACTGAAAAAATGACAATAGTGTGGATATCAGTGGCTGGATAAGCAAAAGGCTAAATCAAAACAATTAACAACCAGAAAAAGCATTCGGGTAAACACAAGCCTTTTATCAGTGCCCTTCATATTATATATAGTTATCAATTTTAATAAAATCTTTAAATTGTTTCACAGGAACAGGCAATAGGCTGTTCCACAATTCCAGATTAGAAGAAGAACCAATTGGCATTCAAACATTGTCATTTTCAACTAGCTACCAAGGAATTTGTGTCAGTTTAACAATTTCACGAAACAGGTATAGTCTATTTCATGCCTATAGCTTACCTGGATAAACCGAAAACAGCCGGTGCTCTCCCTTGAGAGCTTGGAAGAGCTATGATACAAAAAGAGTAACATTTCTTGAAAATCCCTCTATAATGATGGAATAATCTGTCAACCATGTTGGCACACTCCTACGTACTGTACCAAGCATTTCTTTTTTAATGTTAGTATCCATGGAGCTATACATGTAAGCGGTGTAATTTTTTAATAAAGAGTTATGGATCTCAAAATATCTATATTCACCATGCTATTTCAGGCATAAAGGAGTGACCCAAATTTTGTAGGTTGGCCCATAGAGTAAAACTCTGTGGTTAGCCGGATATACCCATATGGACAATTGTTAATAGTTCAACAATAATAATAATGAAATTTTAATCATGTATGTATTATATGTTACACAAATTATTTATGTCTTTTTGGTATTTTTTAACTGGTGACATTTTTCTATTTCCATTAGGAATGGTCAACCTTTTAAAAATGGATTGATATATCATACGACCTCTGACCTTTATGTGGCCCATCTCGAGCATGAAGCTGTTCAACATTTAACCTCTGGTGCTACTGCAACGTCATTTGTTATGAATTTCATTTGGAAATACTTTGATAATGAACTATTTCAAATATTGTAATTAGTAGAGACCTTGTTTAGAATAAAATTCAACGTGTAAATAAACATTAAAAACAACAAAGGTAATATATACCTCATGTTTGTGTCCACAGTTGTAGACTTTTCAAATCTTTAGTTATTTACTTCTACAAACATTTCTAAATCTAAAAAATAAAAGAATATATAATTTAATAGGTACAATATTGAAGAAATTGAGGACAGTTAAAGCTCTGTCACACTATCAAACTTTATCTGACAAAAAAATGTAATGTGGCATATCACTACCATAATTATATGGACACATCACACTTTTTTATCAAACTTTTATAATAGTTTTATAGTGTACACAGAGCTTAAGACAGGGGAACTGCATTTCATAGCCACAATATTGGCACAGGTTCGAGGCATTCCTCGACAATATAGTGCTGGTCCACTGGTAAACTAGTGCACCTTTTGGAAAGAGTAGGGGTTACCCCGATGTCCTGGACCATTTCAGCCCCTGTTGCTAATCATTTTGTTATGGAAACCACAACCTTATGTCCCCATGAGATGAATAGGAACTAACTACTGTACAATACCAAATGTCCATGTTGTCATTATATCCCACAACTGCTGAAACAAAAAAGTACTGTGATATTTCTTGGTTGAGATTCATCCATTTTAAACATCTGGTTTCAAATGATAACTTATCTACACAATACCAATAAACACACAGACATTTATAAATAAATACTTTATTTTTAGTCAAATTCATTTCATACAATAATTGTGATTTATATACAAAGCTTAGCACATCATTCAGAATTAATAAGCCTCATAAATTGTTTTTAAAATATCCATAACTTAGCTTCTAATGTTTGTAATGCGCATTTTAATACATTTTTGTAATTAAATCTAGCATAATTGCGCAATATTTGTATTGAGCATTTTACCATGCAGAATATATAAGAACAATAATATAAAAAGATTACGAATAATTTTAACACGTTTTGGTAAAAATAAATTGCACTATATAAAAAATAGCATTATACCATTAGTTAGCAGCACAGTGTTATTCACACAGAGAGGCAATAATAGACACAATTGGAAGTTTTAGTCATGGTTTAAAAGTGAAATTATAAGTGACAATTATCCACCAAAAATGGAAGCCATGAACCTAAAGCTCTGTCTACACTATGAAGTTCGACAAAAAAAAGTGTGATGTGCCCAAATATAGTTAGTGATATGACATCATCCTCTCCATATACAGTATGGGCACATCACATTTTTTGTCACATAAAGTTTGATAGTATAGACAGAGCTTTAAAATTTCCCTGAAGATAATAAACTCCTTAAAAATAGAATTTTATTCCTAGAAAATGCACAGCATGCAGTTATGCCATGGAAACTTTATAATAAATACTAAAAACATTTGAAATTTAACATTTCTTTTTTGGTTTTAACCTCCAAAAGTGTGAAGATTATTAACAGTTTCAGTACACATAATGGAAGATCCAAACAGCCTCATCACTTCAGACTAGATTTGAATGCATCCAGTAATTCAGCAACAAATTCAGCCTTTCACATACTCTGTCCTCTTCCTTATCGCAGCCAGTGGCATTGTGGCTAAGCCCAGCGGCCTCGGAGCTTATGGGGGCCCCTGAGCACTGCCCAGAGGAAAAACAGGCATTCAAATATGTCAACAAAGGTGTTAGGGTTCCTAAACCAGAGGCCTCAGTCCTCTACATTACATCACTGATCATTGCAGTACTTAATACTAATTTCAATTATAGACTATTTCACACTGTCCATATTCTCTTTTGCAGTATTATTATTTTTCAAGAGAATATTGCTTGGTGTTTTGAGTGAAGTTTGTAGATGTGTTATTATATAGGTGTTATTATGATTGCCTGGGTCCTTCTCCTGTGGTTAGAACTCCATCGCATCTTGTGAATATGTTATGCCTGAACGAATCGCATATTATTAGAACCAGATATGAACATAATATGAGCCTTTCCAAGTTGATTCACTCTGGAAACAGTCGGTAGCACAAATTGGCCTAAGCCATTGGAAGAGTAATTTTCTTTGTGAAATCCATGGCAATACAAATACTAATGAAACTTTGAAATGGTGTATACATTATGAACACATGTGGTGTCTTCATACGTTTCAATTTGCAGTAGACGCCTTGTGTATATTTAACCATATAGTGGCATCTACTAAACATATATGAAAACTATGAGGACACGTTAACCTTTTGTGGGCCACCAATTCTTGACCTGACCTCTCCGAGGATACTGCCAGTACGATTTCTACGTCCTTGCTTCTCATTGGTCCCAGATGTATTGATGGATTCTATTGAACCTGCTATATGACTCAGATTGGCGGGTGACGCTCCTCCGTCATGTGAGCTGGCTCCGTCTGCATATTCATACACCTGTAAAATTCAAATTGTATATAAAATTAAATTTGCATACAGTATGTAAATTGATATGTGTACTGTGTAAATTATTTATTCTTTGTCATGCGATAACATGTGTTAACTTGCTTACACTGTTACAGGCAGAGAGGATCTTAATGGTAATAACAATAAATAATATCAAAGATTTATAAAGCGCTTTTTATCGGAGTCTCACAGCACAACATGAAAAGAATAAACTATTGAAATAGGTATATTATATATATATGTATATATCATGTATAAGAATATATAATTTTACACAATTGCTAAATTAAATGTAAACAACTTTACTTCTTTTTCATTTCTCAGGAGCATACTAAAACAGATAATTTAGACTCCACTTGCGATGGCTGACCCAGGGCTTGATAAAATTAAGTACAATGAATGAATCATCAGGTCCGAATGCAAATGTAAACACGCTGGATTGGAACAAAATAATTAAATCTTGACCCGACTCTGGAGCAGCCCAGGACCAAACTGTAAGTGTAAATGGGGTCTTTTTTATATAATAATGTACCTTCCACTGTATGCCATCGCTAATTGTGAAGGAGATACAAGTTCCTCCACTTCGACTTTGAGGTGCTGCGATGGCTGGTAGAGAGAAGTCTTTCTGAGGTGTGTCCATCTCTATGAATTTCTTCAGACGCTCTCTTGTCAAACGTTCCATTTTGGTAACTTAATAAAAGAGCAAAATACAAAATAGTTTCATTTAAATTCATTATCAATCTTTACTTTTTTTTTGTTATTTCATACGCATCCAACAGCAAGAAACTCGTCAATTACAGGATGGATGAATTATTTTATAATTTATCGTGCTTATAAACTAAGTCTCTTTTACCAAAGACGAAAAATAAGTAGGGTTTGTTATCAATGTTGTTGCAAAGGTTTATATTCTATAGTAAACACTAGCAACTTTATATCCAGGGGTGGATTGCAATATAAAGACTTTGTCTTAGGCTTAGATCTAACCTTTAAGCATTATTTAAAGACCCCTTCCCTGCAATTTTGGACGTTTTTTGGAAAATAATACATATATATCACTTTAAAAACATTAAACCATGTCATTCCTTGTCTTAAATGTACGTTTTATGGTAAATTATGATAAAAAGTGAGAAACAATGCACTACCTAAGTAGCTCGCGGCGATCGACCTCTCATGGACGGTCTTAGGCCTAGCCTAGCTAGGCTTAGTTTTGTAGGCCTAGCTGGTAAACATCGGTAACGTACGAACATCGTACGCTAGCTATATACCTAGCCTGACGTTGTATAGTTGCTGCATTAATTGTCTTTCTATTTTTGCCAGACTCAAATTGATACAAATTGGGGAAAACCCGGTATTTTCGCTGAAAAGTTAGGAGTCTTCCATTTGTTTTGGCCTCACGATCGATCGAAAAGTGGGCGAATTACAGGTGAAAAGCAAAAATATCAATCCGCGCGCAATGCATTTTGGGATTTATAGCAGGCCGCTATAATTATTAGAATCGACTTATTTTTCACATTTTTAACCGTTTAAAGACGAAAAAAGTTATCGCAATAGGACCATATATTATAACTTTTACATTAAATATAGTTTGTGATCTTAAATTAGATCTAAAAAACGTAGGGAAGGGGGGCTTTAACATTCATAAAATTCTTACTTGGTACTCTGTTTTCTAAAAGTGATCCTGTGTACCGTCGGTTAAATCCAGCCCAATAGGGTAAGAGTTCCTTGAAGACGGCATGTTGACATTCCTCAAACAAGTTACCAGGATGTGGATCTTTCCCACGATCCTTTAGGAAGTTATCTATCATTTTGATAACCTTTGTTGCTAATTCTTGACTCACATCAATCTGAAATGTTTTATGAATGTTTTTTATTTGTTTTAATTTACACTATACCATATTTAATCAAATGCATAAAGAATTTCATCTAGGTTTAGTAATTTATTGTATAAAGACCAGCAAAGTTCGCTGTAAAATCAATTTACAACCCATGCAAAAAGCTTAATGATAAAACTTTGACAAAAAAGTGTGATGTGCCTAAATATGGTAGTGATATGTCCAAATATGGTAGTGATATGACATCATCATGTCCATATATAGACACATCACATTTTTTTGTCACATAAAGTTTGATTGTGTAGACAATCATTACTTTTGTTTGTTTCGCTGTAGGCCCACACTACTACTACTTTTTAGACAGGTTAGAAGTGTTTCATACCTGGACACCAGTTGCTCCAGTAGCCGATCCAAAAAAGCAATCCTGAATAACCTCAACTTTTCTCTTCAACATCATCAACTCTATGTCCCCATTGTATGCATCCTTAAACCGCTGAGCCTCCATGTAGAAACGTAGATCATTTGCCATGAGCGGAAAGCCATCTCGCTCACCGTGTTCAATGAGGTATCGATGGAAGTGCATCATCTTCAGAGGTGGCAGTCCACGAGAGAGTTGCAGTAGAAATGATATGAATTCATTTTTGTCTTGAGGTGATGGCATATGCTGTCCAGATTGCTATAAGTAAACATGATTGATAATAAAATATGCAAATGAAATGCAAATTTATGTATATGCATATTGTTGAAATATCATGTAAGGAAAGGGAATTCCCCTCACATAGCCACCAGGCGATACCGCTTATGACGTCACACATTGCACTTCTTACATTCTCGAAAATAGATAAAGGGCGCTTTTGACCTAAAAAAACACCACCTCCCGTTTCTATAACTTCAGATGTTGGCATGTATGATCTTTTATTATCATTCTACCATTCACGAGACGTGAGACATGGCAGCAGTGCTCTTTGCAATACAAGATTAGTTTGTATTGCACACTGAAGCACAGATAAGTATTTTACTGTTAAATCTTATCTAAAAAAGATACTATCAGCCTAGCCAGCATGGCAGACAGTGAAAATAACGACACCGCACAACAGGCGAAACAGGGCATGTAAAATGACTCACATGGCCTGCAGAATGAATAGTGTATTTGAGAGGGTCTATGAACTTACTGTGCCTCGTCCCATTTTTCGTTTCTTTTTCCAGGCTACCATTAAGCTCTGTGAGCTTTCAGACCTCATGGCTAACTCAGCCTTGGATAGGTCTCCACCAATGAAAATTCCCTGCTCTTCAAGTGAATCGACATGAGCCTAGAAATGAGTGGAGAAATGATTGCAAATGAAAAGGAAATACATATGAATGCGCTTATGATATAAATGAACAATCCATGTAGGAGGTGGCACCTGTTATAGCCAGTGTCATCAAATGGTAGGTGAGTGATGGTTATTTTGTATATTGGTTTGTTATTTGGAAGGCAGATTGTATTTAACTAATACTGAGGAGTTATGGCTTTGCGGCAAGTAGTCGAGTAATGGGTCAGATGTTGGCTCTAATCTGACATAATTTAGTACTTAATACCAAGTACATCAAGTACATTGAGAACAAGTAATTCTCGGGTGGGACTCGAATCCAAGGCCTCCAGAACATTTGCCTGGTGTTCAAACCTCTAGACCACCAAGCTTGTACTGCCAGATGGTTTGTTAATTGTTTTGGGAGTTGTACACTAGGCACTCTGTTAGGATTGATCTGTGCAATTGAATAGGAAGCTTTACCATGATGACACAGCAGTAAAAACAATTCTGAACACAGCAGTATGTATAGAATGACTTTTGTACACGACAGTTATGTGGTTAAGTGGCACCTCACTGAAAACTCTTTAATATTTTGTACTTACACTCCAAAAAACATGAAAACTGTTCTCAAGCTTTGGTAGGACAGATTTCTGGGCAAGTTCTAGCGTCTTCACTGTTGGTTTATTACCTTCTGAAGACAGCTTCTCTGTCACATCTTGTGGCAGTGAAACAAACCTAAACAAAACACGTCACCAGAATTAAAATGAATAACAGACATTATACAGTATGGTGTATTTGCTTGGGAAACCTCTGTTCTAAACATAATATTTGTATATTTTTATTGAATGATAATGATTGACCGAAGCTTTGTTTGTTGAGTACTAAAACTTAATCCAAATTTCCAGTTAAGCTCGAGGACCAGAACTATACATTTAACAGTTAACATACTGTTAACTAAATACTCCACAGAATAACATACCGTTTAGAGGCTGGATCAAAGTAGCTAGACATGACCATTCTTCCTTGACTTATCTTCTTTTCTCCGTGAGATTCTGGAAGCCTTATATAGACATCAGTATCAATAAACATATTAAACTCATTGACTCGTTCACGATTCTCAGCATCTTGCAGGTATGACTTGAATAAGCCCATTAATCTGTAATATAAAAATAACAAGATTCTGTATACTGTATACTGTACTTGACGTACAAGCACAATTACTGTTTGTGTACATTACTACAGTATCTTTATCACCCAACTTACAGTACCTAAAGCTCTGTCTCACTATCAAACTAGTTTGACAAAAAAGTATGATGTGCCCAAATGTTGTAGTGATATGCTTAAATATGGTAGTGATATGACATCATCATGTCCATATATAGGCACCTAAAGTTTGATTGTGTAGACAGAGCTTAACACTACACTGTATACTCAATTTTTTGGATGACCCCTTGCCACTATTTGAATCTCAATTACAATTTCTACACACTCCCTTCCAAGTAATTCTGTGTACTTGTAAAATAACAAATACAAATTTGACTTACGATTTGTTTCTAGAAACCTTTTTAAATGTTACATCTTTCGATAACTCTTCCATCGTGTTTTGTACTTCCTCCGCTTTCTTTTCTTTTTCCTTCTTTTCATCCTGGGGTGTCTTGAATTTAACGCTTCCTTTTACATCATTACTTAATTTCTTTTTCTGGCTTTTCTCTCTTGCTTTCACTTTTCTTACTAATTTTTTCTGTTCAGCTATCTGCTTTTTTCTTCTCTCTGCGGCCTTTTTCTTTTCTTCTGGACTCAGCTCAACCTTTTTGCCTCTCTGTTTAGACTTTTTGTTTGGATAGCTAAAATATTATAAATCAATAAACTCACATATGAACAAAATAAAATAAGATAATGAGATATTGATAAATAATACGATATATTGTTCTCCTGAAAAAATAACTGTTTTTTTTATATTTTATTGAATATGCCGATTTAATTCCACATAATAGGGTTATATTCACTTTGACCAAAAATTGGATTGAAAAAAAAAATGTATCTGAAAAAAATGTAATTTAAAAAAAAAATTCAAATTTACTGGAATGGGTTTTTGGTTGGATTTAATCGTTTAACCGTCTTTTTTCTATGAGAGTCACAGTGATTAATTTCATTAAAACTATGAAATGGACTATTCAAAGTATTTTTAAAATTAATCTTTCATTTTTCATGTTTTTGGGGGACAATATATTTTTAACAATATTGGTAAATAGTGTGGAGTAGGTTAAAATGTTGTGGACAGGAAGATTCAGCCAAAATCAAAGTTTAAAGGTTAAAACTGAAATCTGGATATGGCCCCAATTGCGAATGTTTATAAATCTAACATCTATTTGCCTATATCTACAGTATCTATTTAAATTGACATGTACTACATATGTTAACGTTATGAATATATATAACTCTATAGAAACAAGACAAGAACAATATTGATAAAGCAAAGCATGATGGGTATGTCACCTGCTATCAAGGTCAGTGTCTTCACATTCTTCATTGACATCTATATCAGTCAAGCTAATGAATGCATGCAAAGCAAAAGTATAGTTTAGAAAACGAAAAAATATTAGAATGGATAAGAACATTATGAAAATACAAGAAGAAAAACTTTTAGCATTTCCTAAACTATATTATTGTATATAACAATTAAGATACATAAACTACAGAATGTATAAAGCTCTGTCTACACTATCAAACTAGTTTGGTGGGCCCAAATATGGTAGTGATATGCCCAAATATGGTAGTGATATGACATCATCACATCCGTATATGGGCAAATCACATGTTTTTGTCACATAAAGTTTGATAGTATAGAAAGAGCTTAAGTCTATCATGTGTATCAGGTAGAGGTTAGACAAAAGGCTAAGTTGAGAAACAAGCCAGTAATTGTGAGTGAGAAGCTTATAACAACAATTTAAATCCCTAACCCTCCATCTGCAAGATATTTTGATATAGTTTCACATTATAAGATTATGAAATTACAATAGGTGATGTTTAAACAATAACAAATGTGAATACTACTGTACCTAGTTGTCTTATATGTTCTTCTGTCCCTTGGTTTGATTGGTCTCAATGGTTTCTTTCCTGTGAACTCATCTGGTGAACTGGTTGAATTATTACTCGAACTACGCGATTGAGTTAACAAATCTTCTTGCCGTGCTCTACATCTGAAAAAAAGACGTTAAAATTGCAAATTAAAGTTAAATACAACTGATGGAAGCTTAATTTTAATAAGTTTCTTATTTTCAATAAATTAAAAAGAAAAAACAGATGTCAAAATTGCAAATAAAAGTTAAAATCAACTACAAGAAAAGGTGATAATTACTCTAAAAATGTCTTGAGATCACGGTGAAGATATCGGAGCCATTCCCGGTGTAATTTCTTCATCACTTTTTCTTTAATCTTCTCAAATGCTTTTACCGCAACAAAATCGCTGGCTGTCAGAAGTTTGTGATGGAGTTTATTACGTTCAGAAGAATTCAAATCTAAAAAATTGTAAAATAAATCAGTCTTTACTTTTTTTAAAATCACATACTATATTTTAGTAAATATGAAGTAATAAAACAAACTACTTAATTTTACGCTACAATACATGTGTGGCGCAGTGTGTTGGACATTGGATTACTGATCGTGAGATCGTGGTTCGAATCCAACTCTCGCCACATTGCTTGTATCCTTAGCCAAGACAATTTACTTACATTTGCCTCTATCCACCCAGGTATATAGAATGAGTACCTGGTTAGATCAGACACAACTTTGCACTGATGACTAACTGCATTATTATGGGAGTATGTTTCCATATGTGTTTGATCCAAAAAATGACTGGGGTAATAATGTAAAGCGCCTTTGAGCATGATTATTCATGAAAAGGGATGCTACAAATATGGTAATTATTATTATTTTTATATCACTTCCAAAAAGTCATCGTATAAAAAAGAAATCTAGACCAAGAAATGTGACACTGTTTTCTGTCCGTTTGCAATCCCTCCTTTTGAAAATAATTTTAGATTGGGGATAGCAGATTTATACTAAACAAAATCTAGTGGGTCATCCTATATCCCCATGATTTTATTGAATTACTGTAAATAGGGCAGTAGACGTATAGACCTAATATCCCTGAGTGACATATCAGTCACCACTCAACATTCATGAATTAAGCCTACCTAAATCCCACACTGAGCCGTCAATGATGTACTTGTTGAAGATAAGCCAGGCTTGACTCATCCTAAGTAATCTATCGGCTGATCTCTCCTCCGCTTCTCCATAGTCAGTGACATCTTGCAAAAACAGTAGGTTGGCTAATAATCTTACATCACTTTGTCTAAAATAAAAAAAAATGAATTGAAAAATATATTCTATGAATTTGAATGAAGAGTTATTTTATAACCTTCATGAAATAGTCTGTAGTGTGCAAATAAAAAATGATCATTCATTAATATTTATCTATGTTTATGTTTGTGCATTTCTGCTAAAAGAAGAGAAATATAATTATTACACTTTTGCACAGTATATTATAATGATGAATAAAATGAACACAATTTTTTTTTAAAGCATATCCATTATCGCTCACATTTCAAGGTATTTCTGGAATGGCCGTCCAGCTTCTCGATCATTTGCTAGGCCAATTTTGAATCGTGCTGACATTGGTCTTACTACGCTCCTAGGTGATAAGTCCTCAATTTGGCCCGGCTGCACCTCATCCTGCACAGTACGCCCAGCTTTGGAAATAGTACTCCAGTCTTTGACAGTTGAAGCTAGACGATAGCAAGATCCAGGGCGGACTGGCAGAGAATTTACGAGAGAGATGGACGGCAAGAATGACACTTTATACTTCTTGTAATTCTCCTCTTGCATTTTATCATGCAATTCTTGAAATTTTTCAGGTCTGTTTAGAGAAATGCAAAATAAACAACTATTAGATTTGGTGTAATGGTATAGGGATCTTGAACTACAGTAGTAGTATGTGAGAGGCATGGGTTTAAGACCTGTTGCTGGGATCCTAGGCTAGATACAGTACTTTAATATAATTGCCTCGCCCTTCGGTTGGGACGTAAAGCTGTCCTAATGTATATTATGTGTATGAATAAGAACTTAGAACAGAGTATGGAATAGTCTCAGTGTGCTGGGTACACTGGGCCCTCTGGAAGAATAGTCATAAACTTAAGAGATCACCCAGTATATAAAGAAAAAATAAATTTAAACAATACAAACAATATATTATCATATATTCTAAATACAATTTAATGGGGTATTTTTACTATTATTTCGAAATAGGCATAAATAAAAAAAAATGAAAATGCCATTGTTCTTCATAACATTTGACAAACATACGTGTAATATGCAATTCTTTCTTGGTGTATAAGAAATCGTGGAAGCCAGTACATTCGTAACCTCCTCAGTACATCATACTGTGTCCTGGTGTAAACTGATTCACTGAATCCCTCGTTACCCTGTGCAATCTGAATCTGTTCCTGTGCATCTTTGGTCAGTTTAAATTTATATTTGTCTTGAATATCTCTGTAGAATGTATTAAGAATTAATTAAAAGCATGTGAAATAATTCACACTGTTTCCTTACTAAGAATGTTTAAGAAGGTTTCTTTATTAGGAGCTTTTAGATTTGCGATGACCAACCCAATGTGTCGCCGGTTTTCGGCTGTACCTAGAAATCATCAAGTCTGTGTCAAGGTAGGGAGCGACGACATACATCTCAACCTGCATGCACACAACGAATTAACATGACATATTGGTTGTCAGCCGTCACAAATCAAAAGCTCCCTATTAATGAAGTGAAGTTTGCAGGATGTTTCCAAACGGGAAATAATAAAGTCTCAAACATTTTGGTCATTATGCTACATCTGTTTTCTTGTAGTAGGATTTTTTCAAATTTTCATTTTTGTCACAACATTTATTTTTAACACATTTAATCATGTGTTTACAGCACCACAGTACTACTTTCAAATTAGAAAAGAAATCTCTTTGAAATGTAATACGAAGTCATACCTAAATAGTCTGTATTTTGTTATGACGGTTTCTGTGTTCCCTAATGCTTGTACATTGTCACGATATTGTTCACAATCTAACCAGAAATTAAGTAAATTCTCTCCAGCTGTACCCACAAGGAAAGACTTGAACATATCCATACCGAACATCTGTAAATAGAATTACATTTGATTATACATACATTATGGTATACTAAAGACTGCAAGAACCATGTCCGGATGTTTCAAAAGGAGATTTTCCAAAAAGGAGCTAGACTAGTTATAGGCTAGTTTGAAAAGGGCACATCTGCAAAAAGGTAGATACAGGCTTGCAGGCTAAAGCTCTGTCTACACTATCAAACTTTACGTGACAAAAAAATGTGATGTGCCCATATATGGACATATCACTACAATATTTGGGCATATCACTACCATATTTGGGCAGATCACACCTTTTTTATCAAACTAGTTTGATAGCGTAGACAGAGCTTTACATTATATCAGTAGGGCTAATTCAAGGCCAGGAAAAACACATCTTATTCACTTTATTTTGGTCAATATATCTTGGTTCTCACTTGACCACAATGCAAGGATCAATCCGGGCAATGGATCATACAAAACTGACATGGTTTTAGACAGAATTTCTCCGTATTTAGATTTTCAATCACATGTATAAAAAAATGTAAAATAAGAAATGTTAGCACTTACTCCACCCAGCATTTCTTCTTTGAGTTGTTGGAACGTTATATGATGTTTGCCCACTATTTGTAGCAGTTCAGATTCTGTTCTCTCATATGTGATCAGATCTTCATCATCGTATTCAATCAAGCTAGGTTGATCATCATCGTCTTCAATCACCTCCTGTATGAACTCACCAAATGTGGACTGGTTAGGGGACAGTAGATTACTACTGTCTTTTTTCAAAGGCGCTGACATTACTCTATAACGATAGTAATTTTTTAAACGTGTATAATAACCTTAATATTAATAAATTTCTACTTCATCTATTTCACCATGTAAAGTAGTTATATTTTTATTCCACCATGGACAATATTTGACATTTATGTATTATAAAAAACCATATATAAAATACATATGTGACAAAATTTCATCTGGTTTCAATCATGGCAATCTAGCAACAGGATGCTGAGCTCCAGAGTATCAAAGGGTTTATCTGTGGCTGCGATCAGTTCCACGCCTCTTAAAAGACACTGTATGCTGTGGAGAATATGTACATAGTACAGTACTGTTGGTATTTGTCACAGCCAGACATATTTAATTCAATTCAATTCAACTTAACATTTATTTCTTCCTTCAAGAAAATGAGGTAAACATAACAAACTCCAGCAAAATATATAACATCAAAGTACCATTACGAGTTCCTATCTTGGCAAGGCGGGCTCAGTTTATACATATGTACAATATATTACACAAATACAAAAAGTCTTGAATTACAAACCGTTTTTGTACTGGTTCCTGGTAGCTATCATCATCTGTGTCTTCTTCCTCTGTCCTGTGTGGAATCTGAATTGTTGCATGCTTCTTCAATACACTTGTCTTCAAGCCTGGACTTTTTAATGAACTCTTTTTACCTACAGACAAAAAAACTTTACTTATTGCAGAATCCCTCATTTTTGGGCACTCCTATTCAGAGGACACCCTTATTTAGAAGACACATCCGTTAATATAGCGCTTTCTACTAGAACAAATTAGGGAAAATATATGTTTTAATACTACAGCGGCAGGACAACCCCTATTCAGAGAACAACCCTAGTAAGGGGACACTTTGTTCAGTCTCGAAGGTCTCCCCTTACTAAGCATTCTACTGATTATCTAAATTCAAGTAGTCAATTTCAAATCTCTTGTTTAATCATTTTTATATGTTTTTCATTTTAAATCAATCTATTGACTAATTTATTTTTATGACAGGAGTCAAACTTTGATTACTAGCAGAAGCTATTTTTTTGTGCTCCTTTTCACATATTTTATTGTATACATTATATGTGAATACAGATTGATTGATTGTTCTCTGTTCTCATAACTACTTACTCGGACTGTGAGACTCGTAACCTTCTTTATTAAAGTCATTACCAAATGCCTGACCCCGCAGTGGATCATCTGTAATATTCTGGGTAAAGTTTAAAATTTGAGATGGTTTTACTTCGTTGCTAGGCGTTACATTACTGCTATGCCTGACATCTTCTCTTGCACCAGATGTGGAAGACATATATCCATGATGGTACTGACCTTTTAAAATAAAAGTGATCAAAATTAAAAATATTTTCATGGATGATACGATGAATCTAAATTGTTGCATCTATAAATAACATTCTATAAAATCTGCCTCGGAAAACTTTTGATGTAAATAATTCGTGTAATGTATTCTTTCTTGTATTCTTCGTTTTATTTAAGGAATTTTATCGCAAAATGTTAACCGTAATTATTTTTATCGTAAGTTTTAATTTTTGTCATTTTAAGATTTATCATTTTAGATATTTGATGTATGTTTGCCACTCTTATCTTTTTTTTGGAAGGTGCCTTATAAATACCATATATTATTATTTATATTAACGCACCAAGTCCTAATGTAGCAGGTAAGCTTTGGCATCTACTGCCTGGTCGAAGATACTTGAATAAACCGGTATGATCCAGATCAGGCCAGCTGAGATTGCTTTCATTGTCATACACACTCGGAACAGCACTTTGAATCAAACTGGATGTAGCGTAACTGGTTGTTTGACGACTGTATCCCTGGACTCCAGTACTACTTTGCCGACTTATGGCACTGCTCCGGTTGTCAAGCGGTCGTAGAAGTAATTTACATAGCTTGTACTCGAGGAATAGTCTTGTTCTGAATAGAATGTGAAACATACATAGGAAGAGATCATTTTAAATCAACTTTTTGTGCTCATATTTTAACGTCATATGCTGTAGACCTATATAAGTAGATCCACTGATACTATAGGCATTAGATTGTAGTAAAAGATTATAAATTTGAAAAAAAAGTGGCTAATTAAGTAAAATGTAAATTCAGGTAGTGTAGTTTGAGATCTTTAGTTGCCTCATCTAGTCTTATTAATCCCTTCAAGGAGCAGCAAATTTACCTCATAAAAAGTGGTAACCTCTCGTTGATAGCCCATTCCATAATCCTATCCAACTCCTCGTCAATAGGTGCCAACTGAGCAGGTGGTTGCTCATTGGTTGGTAGTCCCCTTTCAGTGGGTGCATCTTCAACCTCCTGGAATGATCCGGTCAAACGGTTGTAATACAATGGCTGTGGGAATGCCTGTGAAAATAAAAAAAAAATGTTTGCATTTTCTACTGTACATTATTGTGTTTATGGACTTTCATACATATAATATATACCCATATGACAAGAGTATGGTCCCTGGGGGCCTGGTAATTTGGGTGGGTAAAACTATACTCTGATCAAGCCCGTAGCCAGGATTTTTACAGGGGTTTCTTTTTTTCCCAAAAAAGGGCACTTCCCCCTCCATTATGGGAATTACCCATATTGCTTTGATTGCTTTTTTAACAATATTAACATTAAAACATATATGGATTATTCAAAAAGGATCAGCACCAATGTTGTTCGCCCGCCACACGCCTCCACCTCTCCCCTGGCAAAACAATGCAAACAGCCCAGAGGGTAACAGAGGCTTGGGTCAGGGGGTCACGTGCAACAACAATTCATTCATAATCTACCTGTCTCTAAAACCTAATCGAGCTTGCTCTGATTGCAATGGAGTAGATTTACAAAAGTCTGAATTTAGTTTAAAGACCCCTTCCCTGCAATTTTGGACGTTTTTGGAAAATAATACATATATATCACTTTAAAAACATTAAACCATGTCATTCCTTGTCTTAAATGTACGTTTTATGGTAAATTATGATAAAAAGTGAGAAACAATGCACTACCTAAGTAGCTCGCGGCGATCGACCTCTCGTGGACGGTCTTAGGCCTAGCCTAGCTAGGCTTAGTTTTGTAGGCCTAGCTGGTAAACATCGGTAACGTACGAACATCGTACGCTAGCTATATACCTAGCCTGACGTTGTATAGTTGCTGAATTAATTGTCTTTCTATTTTTACCAGACTCCGTTGATACAAATTGGGGAAAACCCGGTATTTTCGCTGAAAAGTTAGGAGTCTTCCATTTGTTTTGGCCTCACGATCGATCGAAAAGTGGGCGAATTACAGGTGAAAAACAAAAATATCAATCCGCGCGCAATGCATTTTGGGATTTATAGCGGGCCGCTATAATTATTAGAATCGACTTATTTTTCACATTTTTAACCGTTTAAAGACGAAAAAAGTTATCGCAATAGGACCATATAGTATTATTTTTACATTAAATATAGTTTGTGATCTTATTAGATCTAAAAAACGTAGGGAAGGGGACTTTAAGGTAGGTCGTGGGATTATAGCATGGGATTATACTGATAATTTTGAGACTCTTTTTTAGAGAACAAACTAACAACTAACTAATTAAAAAAGTATTTATAGAGTAAAACCATTATTATGATACTTACTGGTAGTTGGAGGAAAGCATTAAAATAATCCAGAAAGACGTCATCGTATGCCAGCAGGGCATCAAAGTTTTCTTTGTTGACTTCAATTACTGTCAACAACAAAAAATAGAAATAGTAATTTAAATCAGACATTGCTCAAAATAATGGTTGCACTCGTCTGTACCGTACCGACACTGTACTGACACAGACATACAGTTGCATATAGACTTCCATACCAAAGTTCCATACTAAATGATTTACATTTCTACTAGCCAATAACTAAGGACCACCGTCCACATAATCACCATTAAAACTTGAGTAAAATAGAAATAGGGTTGAAACCTCTTATACCTAAATTGCTTATAGATAGTTTAAGGCTGATTGGCTGGTAACCAAGCGATTATACATTACATACAGTACTAACAAATAACTACATGCTAGTAAAGAAAAAGTTATCAAGTCTACAATGTATTTGAAATAAAAAACAAAAGCTTACAAGCAAGAAACTTCTGATCATCTTCAATAGTATATTCAATCATTATAAAAGTGGTTATATTTCAAGCATTTCATACTTTAAAGTAAGTATGTACTTAATGTACTGTACAACACATACTAACAGTAAGAGTCTACTGTTGTGTGTGGACCAAACTACCATGCTGATAAGGTTTTAAACAAACAAATGCGAAACTATACAAACATACTAAAACACTTAAACGATATTTTACTGTTATTATCTTACGTTTCCAAGGCAAAGCATAACAAGTGAAGTATGACATGTATAATTTCTATTTCTCATGCAACAGGCCTTTATTTAAACAAATTTGTATTCTTTTGTATTTAGTGTGTGTAGAGTGGTTTCAATGATTGATTTTGCATTTTACAAGCAACTTGGCGGAACTATTTAAATCCTCTTATTAAAAATCCTTGTAGTAAAATTAAATATTAACATTCAGTTCTAAGTATTATTTGTTAATTAATTAAATTTACATCATACAGATTCTATAAATTTTAAATTGGTTTTAATCAGGGAGATGTAAATGCTGTACACTATTAAACCGCTTGAGAAATTTAAATTCTATTACATTTAATTTGATGGACAACATACTGTATGACTTTTATATATCATATTCTTACTTTTTTAAGACTCTTTTTTGACTGGCCACCTTGGTAAAAATATTCAGAATAAAAATTGCATTTAGTTATTTCCACTCATAAATTTTAATATTGTATTTGTTTTTATCGAAGTAGGCCTAACTTCACCAGGGACTTAGTAGGTCCTACTTATGTATTAATAATCTATATACCAAAACCGTAGGCTTGAACCAGGCTACACGCTTACATCCCACTCACACACAGGGGAAAGAGAGGCCCATCCCTCGTTACCATCAGTTCTCAGCAGGTGAACTTAGTTAGCTGGGCTCAAGTAGTCATCTCAAAAACCTTTAAGAAATTGAGATGAAAAACAAGTCAACAAATATCTCTTACCTTTCATATCGTTTGTATATTACATGCACCACCTACCAAGCATCGTTGTAGGTTATTTAAGAACGTAAACATAAATAAAGAAACATTAGAATTCGGAACTTCAAGATCGTGTGTCACTGTTTTCTTCGCTAAGCACAGAAGCAGACGACAGCATTGTGTTGATGGTTGTTGGGTAACTAATGAATATTCATGACGTAATTTGATAAGACGTGAAATGTCTTCAGAAAGTACAGCATGAAAAGAATATCGATTTTTCTTTTATTGCAGCAAGCTATAAAGCTGAAACCGCATCCTATAAATTGACGTAATCATCGTACAAACTGTTTTTAATATAAATTGTTTATATAGAATTCTAAAGATGATTATAAATGTTGTCGTTAAAATTGATTTTAATCAATAAGAAGTATAAGCTAATAACAAATCAATATGTAAAGGAAATATGACCTCAGTGTGTAAGTTAATTAATTAAATGTTCTAATGCACATTCATTAATTTGTATAATTAATTTGCATATTCATTAATTTGTATAATTAATGAATATTATATAAGTTTTTGTATTTTGTTTGAGTGCAAAACACTTTATTAAATATTGATTGATTTTTAAGGAATGCAAAAAAAGAAGAAATGTAACAACTATTTACATGCACCTTGCAAACTTTATTGTATATAATTTATATAATATTGCTACAAATATCCAACTATGTTGGTAGCATTTGATTTTGTATTATCAAGCATGCATACAAAGCAGTGTCTTAAAGAACTTACTAAATACAGGCAACAGCATCTGCTCATTATTACCCTTCCTTATGTTCATATTTAAAAAAATATACTTTTTAAAATTTTAGAAAGAAGAAAGACTTTCTTTCTAAAAAAACTTGACCGCCCCAAGATAACCCATTCATTCATTCATCAGTGGAAAATTACTCCCATTTATTGTCATTTGCATATATAATATACATAGATAATAATGTTTGCTCAAATTAAACATATTTTATGTTATAAGCAATAAGGAAAGTGGGTAGTCAGAAGGGCAAAGATCTTCCAAAATGATCAATATTATAGTTTTTAATTTGGTTATCCTTAAAACTTTCATGATATTTTCACTTTGACACTCAACCAAAAAACCTTTAATGCACCTCTGGCTTGTAATCAAATATGAATTTGATTTGAAAACATAAACTATTACATAGAATACAGTACCTTACAACAACAAAAACCCAATATTTGTAGGATTGTGAATAAACTTAAACATATATATTTTTAAACTATTTATTATTTATTTTTAGTTTAATATTTTCACTTTAAGTGAACCAACACAAACAATATAACCAAAGTTAGCTCTCTAGTAATAGACCTACACCAAATTCTTAACGAAATATGCACATTGAAGCTGGATACACATAGATTAAAAGAAAACATAAATTTAAAATATGAAATATAATAAGCAATACGATTTGCAATTGTATGACTATCACATAACTTCATATCTAAGAGACACCATAGTATTAGATATAGGTTCACTATAACATCTCACATACACAGGTAGTAATAGATATTAGCTCTCTATAACCATGCTATAACATGTCTATGTTGAGACCAAGCCCGTAGTCAGGATTGTTGTAAGAGGGGTGGCAGAGGCGGATCCAAGATTTTTTAAATGAAGGAAATAACATATAACATAACAATAACATGATATCAATATTTAAAATCAGATATCAAAAAGATTTAAGGCGACCATACCCACAGCGTCAAATAATAATGAAGGATTGGCTCAAAGTGTTAGTTTACTGATTTCTGAAAAATTGGAAGATGAAAAAATTAATGATACAATTGATAAATACCCACCATCAGCCAACCTAGAAAACTTGGTATTACCAAAGTTTAACCCTATTATATGGGATAATATTTCAGCTGCATCAAAGTCATCGGACTTGAAAATACAACCTGCAGAGAAGCATGGCAGGGGCTATTTCGGCCATGGTGAACCAACAAGAACGTGAACATTCCTCAACAAAGGAAGATATAATAGCATTGATGGCACACGCCCACTTTGAACTAAGTCTAATCAGACATGAGAATTTAAAACCTGAATTGGATGAAAAATACAAGCAGCCACTGTGTAAGGCGTCCATACCGGTCTATACATTGCTATTTGGAGATTATTTGGCAAAAAGAGTCAAAGACATGAAAGAGAAAATCCAAAGTGTAACTAAAAGACACCCCTATAATGTGTATTGGGGTTCTCAATTCAGAGGAAGAGTCATTAACAGGGGTAGAGGAACTTGGCGGTTTAACCCTTATGAAGGAACTAGAGGAATTGGATACTCTAGGATTTTTAGGACAACCTCTCAGGAGAGGACAGTGGTCAAGCCAAAAGAAACCATTCACAAAGTCCAAAGCTCCGTTGTGAACACAAGAAAAGAAATAACTAATGAGGTAAGTATATACTTAAATCCCAATCAGTTTATTGGTGCACAGTTAAGAAACTATGAATCAGAGTGGAATAAATACACTTATGATCAGATTGTGCTTAATATTATCAAGGATACCAGTTGGAATCTCTACCAACTACCATTACTTCATGAAATGAAGACCAAACTTCATAAGTACTCATTTAATTCTTCCATCAATAGTTACAATCAGATATCAAAAAGGAGTAGTTGCTGTCCAAAAGGGGAGAATGCGCGTCTAGTGCTACCCCACTGGATCAGCCCTGGGTAGAGGGCCTACTACTACTGATGAGCTAGGCTAGGATTATTATTTCTAACACCTCTTTTGAAAAAGGGCATGTTGGGAAGGGGGGGGGGGGCATTTGACCCTCCAAACACCTCCTGGCTACGGGCTTGAAATAGATTATATGTATTAGTTCTATATTGTTATAGTAAATATATCAATTATGTATAATATATTTGAAAAATATAGATTTTCGTTTTCATAAACTAAAAGTATTTAGTAACTATATATTACTCACTGATCTCAGATAAGTTTTACTCTTAAATAGTATATATATTTTGTTTATGTTTTACTTTATACATGATTTGAACCAAAGTCAATGGTTTTGGAAGGCCAGCACCCCACCACCATCACATGCAGATGTTATACTAAAACGTCATATACAGAAGATACTAAACATATACTAAATCTCACAGAGACATTGCAATTTCTAAAAATCTGTTTTGGAGGCGAGCATATTCTTTTAAAATCCCGCCTCAAGCAATTCAACTACTTAATTTTTTTTATCACATAAAAATAATAAAACTTATGAATATAGCAATCATATTTACACTTTTAATTATGAAATAAAATCATAAACATTATTTGATTGTCGAATAAGCAAACAAATGAAATACTGTATCACACATTAACAGATGTGTACAAAGTCAAACACCAATAAATCTAGTTAATAACTAATTATTATTTTGAAGTATGTAATATTACCATGAAGCTATAAAACTCCATACTTTAGTTTCTCCATTATACAAGATTTTTCATAAAATATAGCTTACAAATACAGAGACTTACTACATTTACTTATTACTAAATGCTTGTTTTGTTTTTAGTGAGATTTAGTGAGTGCGGTGTTTCTTGTATATACATCATTCAGTGATTTCTCATACATGAACTGTGTTCGTAAGCAAGAATATTCTTGAAAAAAGAATGTTCTTGAAAATTCAAGCAAAAAGCAAACTTAACTTATTTATTTGCATCACATAATGAAATAATAAACTTTTGATTATGAATATAGCAATTATCATTACACTTATTTAGTATCTAACTAGTATTTAACTATTTCCACAACTTCTCTACTTATAAACGTAACTTTTAAAGTAAAAACATTTTATTCAGACTTCTTAAATGCATGGTTGGCTCAATACTTTATACAAAGTTAGACTTAACAAATATTGTTAGGAGTGCTAATTCAATTAACCCTTAGTTAAACCATTGACATACTTTGATTAAAAGAATACGTTGGTAAACAACTATCAATAACTGTGCTTGGTGCATAAAACTGCGAGATACACATAAACAACTGTCAATAATTATAAGAGAGTGCTTGGCGCATAAAACTGCGAGATACGCATAAATGTACGCAACAATCCAAGTAGCTCGATCAAACATGTGCCAATGATGATATACTAATTGTCTCCTTTTGATTGGTCAAGAGCTTTGAGAAGTTCGTCCCCTTGCAGCAGACAGGAGGAGGTGATGGGTGCGTTGACCTCGGCATCATATTGGTTGATCAGCGGTATGGAATCAAGCTGAGACGATGAGCTGATGAGGCTCGCAATCGACATTGTGCTGAACAATGATGGAGATGGTGAACTCAGAGTGTTCTTTGAGGATTCATTCTATCATTTCAGAAGTAAAAAATAAATTGTTATTACTGTCAAAATAAATAAATAAATCAAAATGAAAACACTGCTAGTATTTTAGCACATCTAAAGCTCTGTCTACACTATCAAACTAATGTGTGATGTGCCCAAATATGGTAGTGATATGCTCAAATATGGTAGTGGTATGACATCGTCATGTCCACTTATGGGCATATCACATTTTTTGTGCCACATAAAGTTTGATAGTGTAGACAGCGCTTAATACCCTTCACACATGCCTAGCACACACATCACACCAGAATGCACACCATACAAAACACTGGTGTTGACACCTGGGTTGATATTATTTTAATGAACAAAAACAGCCTAAAAGAATGTTCGTGGCAGAGCCCAACAATTTTTTAGCAGAGACTACATACTTATTTATGTTATGCCAATATAAAATTTGCTTAAAAATGGAGAAGAAAAAAAGAGAGTAACATTTCCCTCACATACCGCTTTCATGGCTACTTGTTGTAACAGCTTTGAATGAGTAAGAGTGCTACCGACTGTGCTGTACTCTGATTGGTTACGAATATCTGCCCATGCGTTCAAGTCTACTGTACTCACAGTTTGTTTATCTAAAAAAATAAACAGAAACATTTATTATTATTTGTAAAGGGCGTGTGGCAGTGTGTTAGACGTTGGATTACTGATTGTGAGATCGTGAGTTTGAATCCAACTCTCGCCGCATTGCTTGTACAGGTACAAGATACTTTTGCCTCTCTCTACCCAGGTATATAAAATATGTACCCGGTTAGATCAAGACACAATTTTGCACCGATTACTAGCTGCATTATGGGAGTATGTTTGCATATGTGTTTGATCCCAAAAAATGACCAGGGTAATAATGTGAAGCCCTTAGGAGCATTGTGCAATAAGCGCTATATAATACAAATATTACTTTTATTTAAAGATTTACTTTGAGGCAAAGTTTTAACTGACTTTTTGGTGGTTGAAACAGCTTGGTTTAGTCTCTAAATATGAAAAGTGTCGATTCAAACATAGGGTAGCCATAATAATGCAATTTGAATACAAAACACAATACTCACTAATAGGACAATTCCTTTTATTTGGTTCCCGTTCTTTTTTCACAAATGTCTCTTTATTTTCAGCTGCTTTTGCGAACAGTTTAGCTTGTATTGGGTTAGCATCAATGCTAATTTTGCGTTTCAGTATTCTTAAGTTTGATTGTGGTAGGTTCGCACTTGCTTTCCAATCTGGGACAGGTCTTTTCTCCGATTGATAGTTCAACAGAAAATAAGGAAATGACAGCATCATTCCTGATGTTGATGTAGACAGTACCGACGGAGGAACGATCTGTGACCCTTGTTGCGAGATGATTGGTGACCCTTGTTGCGAGATGATTGGTGACATGATCGGCACTGGTGAAACCTGCCCTGTTGAGATCTGGGAAGTTAGTGGTGAGCCTTCTGATGGCAGTTGTCTTATTAAGACCGGTGACATTTGTGGTGATGTCAAAGATGATTGTGCCTCTGATGTTTTCAGCGACATGTGTGGTGGTGTGGTCTGAAATATTTTTGATGGCATCTGTGGTGATTGTAAGGAGACCTGTGATAGCGTATGTGATGGTGATATCTGTGATAACATCACCAATGGCTGTGGTGAGATTTGTGATTCCATCTGTGGTGTTGGCGATAGTATCTGCAATTCTTGCATAGTCATTTGTCTTGGTGCAGTTTGTGATGTCTGTATTCTGTTGTATCCTGGTAGTTCCTGCAATATATCTGGAGGAATATTTCTTTGATCACTTATGTTCTGTTGGATCCCAAGACAGTTATCTGGTGAGAACATCAGGTTGGTGGCAATATCAGGAGTTGGAATTGGTCTTGAAAAGTCATCGTTCTTTGTACTTGCAGGACCAACCGACATGTTTGGCATGCTCCGACTTAAACCAGTCATTTTACTCAAAGAAGTATTCAAACGGTCAATATATGGAGTATCAGGCATGACGTCAGTTCTCTCACAAACAGTGTCTTCAACAGACCCCCTACAATGAAATAAAAATAGTTTTCACTTGATAAATAACTGTCTAAAACATGAATGCCCTAAAGGTACAAAAAGGCGGAAGAAATTATGTGAAATTAATGTAAATTAAAAAGGCGCATTAATAATAGTATCTTTATTTTAACAGAAAAAGATGGGTTACTTATTAAATGGTACTGATATAAATTAGGCAGGTAGGTACAGAAAAGAGGTGGGGAAGAAGAACATGTTTGTTGACTGTGTGGCAGAATTTTGCCAATTACAGGTGGATAAGCTACCGTACATGACAATGACAATGAGGCCTGGGTATGACATATGGAGTAACTTAGGGGGTCGAATTATATTTGGATTGCATTTACAATCATGTGTCTAAGCTTAGCCTAAATTATACTCAAGCAAGGATTATAGTACGGTTTTATATATATATATCTACCAAGCTACAACTCCACTACTAGTGGTGATAATGTCATTGAATAATGTTCTGTTTGGAAATATAGTGGAGAGGGGCGCGTGAAATGGGAGACTTATATTACGTCATACTGTACGAAGAGAAAACAGATTAACAGGCTTACAACTGTTCCAACATACGTATTTGGACTCTTTGGCTGGGTAAATTATGTTGTGTTTGGAAATATAGTGGAGAGGGGTGTGTGAAAAAAATAAATAAAATTTTTAAAAAGTGTGGAAGTGGGAGACTTACGTCATAGGAAGAGAAAATGGATTAACCTCCTTCCACCTGTTCCAACATACTCCATCCAAGTCTGTCAACATGTCGGTGGTAAACTGACATTCTTCATCTAGAATTAGAGGCGCATTCATGCCAAGCTCATCCATGTTTGAATCCTATTACAAATCAGATACAGGGTTTCAATTTTCTACTGACAATGCAAAATTGAAATCCCTAGGTCTAGGTACTTAGGCCTGCCAATTCCTCTTGGCAAGAGTAAGCATGGCTATTGTGCCAAGTGTCTGCTTGGAGTATGTATTGTATTTTTGTGTGGTATTTGGACTCTTTGGCTGGGTAAAATAAAAAACACCCTCAGGTTACAGTTCAGTAGTTACCTGATCCACTTTCACCCAGCTTCAATTATAGCTGTGTTTCCATTTAAATTTAACTCTTTTTATGCAACGCTTAAGCTGCCATGTCACTTATAGCTGTGTTTACACATACTAAATTTAACTCTTTTTATGCAATGCTTAAGCTGCCATGTTACGACTGGGTTAAGTGCTTGTGTGAATAGTTAAAACTCTCTTAAGGGTCTTTCACACCTGTTCCGGCACGGTTCCGGTCCGGCGAATCGAACATCAATGTTTCATTTTCACGCGGCTATGCGCCAATCGATATGTGCGTAGCCGCGTGAAAACGAAAAATTGGCGTTCGATTGGATTTTCCGGCGCCGGACCGCAACCGTGCCGGAACAGGTGTGAAAGACCCTTTATACATCTGAGTCGATACCGTATTATAACTCAATAGTACTTTTGATATAACTCTGATAGGTTTAAGAGGTACATTCTATGTAATGCTACCTCTGATAGGTTTCAGTATGTAACATTATATGAAACATGAGCGCCGCTTGAGTGGAGGATTTCAGTGCTATAGACATTTTCATTTATTATTATTATTAGAAGAAATGGCATGTGTATATAAGCGTTTTTTGCTAAAACAGACAAATTTGTTTGTAAACATATCTATAAATGAAAATGTATGTCTCCTTCCAGGAAGTGCATGCAGAAAACGTTTGTGGTTGAGATACATACAGTACTACAATAATGATGAATAGCTTAAATTAAATCCGGTAGGCTCACCTCAATTGATATGTATTGTTCTGTGGACACAATCTGGTCTTTCTTAGGAAGGATATCAGTTGGGTCCTGGTCAATGTTTATTTCCTGTTATACAAGGAAAACACAAAATGTAATGCAAGAAACCTTTCTGCTTAAAGCTCTGTCTACACTATCAAACTTTGTGTGACAAAGAAAAGTGATGTGCCCATATATGGACATGATGATGTCATATCACTACCATATTTGGGCATATCACTACCATATTTAGGCACATCACACTTTGTATGTCAAACTAGTTTGATAGTGTAGACAGAGCTTAATAATTTTTTTACTTTGTATTGTCATTGTCAATGTAGTTATGTGAAGAATATTATGTTACCTGTGGTGACATCTGTTTGTCTTCACTCTCAAAATCCATAGGAGCAAATGGATTGAAGTCCATAAAGTTATCACCAAGACCATCCATCATGTCGGAGTAGTTCACGGATCCTTCCCTGCTTAAACATGTCTCACCATCTATAAACAAAGTTAAGTAATGATTGTATTATGTTATGTTAGCTACGGTTATAATTACCAGATTCTCAGTGCTGTATCTCTACATATAACAATATTTGCTTAATTACTATAGGAAACTCCAAAATACATTAACAAGTAAGTGGCCGAGTGGTTAAAAACAGTGGAACTGTAACTGCATAGCCTTAACATCGGCAAGGGTTCGAGGCTCACTCGCTTCATTGTTTTTTGTGGTAGAACGAGTCTTCTCGGATAAGGTCTATGAACCGTAGGTTCAGTGTACACATCTAGATCATGTGCACTTTAAAGAATCCAGTACATCTTTCGAGACGAGTAGGGTTTACCCTGGAATATTAGTCCACACACACAGTCACACACATCTACTGTGAAATTGAGACTGGATCGTTTTAGAGGTTTTTACCACCTGTTGGTCCCATTCATCAGTAAAGTACAACTTAGTTGATAAAATAAATTTAAAAAATAACAAACCTTTCATCGCTGAACTGAAAAGTGGCACAAATTCTTCCCCAGGTGTGGGTGCCAGGGAATCCAGTTCATTGGGATCCAACTCAACTGTAGTAAGAAAAAAAATCTTTTATAAACATTTATTTAGACCTGAGTTCTGATTTATCAAATGTGCTTGGCAAAAAAAGAATAATCTAATGATTTAGAATATAACCCAAGATAATAATTATTTGTATGTATTTTTTTCTAAAATCTATGAAAAACTCTATTTCATAAGATAAAAAGAGAGGTTTCATAAGTAAACTTAAGTCATTTCTTAACTATCTTATCTCAAGTAAATGTTAGTCTATGGTTCTGAAACTGTCAGTCCACCTGCAAAATCTACAAACAATTGTTTGAAAGAAGATATGACACATGCTAATAATATTAGTACGTACTTGTCTTGTTCTGGTCTGGACTCCAGTACACAAATGGACTTTCATTAGTCTGTTTGCTTGCCGTTGGTTTTGTCTTTGAATTTTCAACTTCTTGTTCTAATGACACAATCTCCTCCTCTTTTTCTACATCACTGAAAAAATTATTAATTTATATGGTTGTCATTTGTTAAATGATGAAAAAAAAAGAAAAACTGAGAATGCCTTTTTACACTTAAGCTCTGTCTACACAATCCCATATATGGACATGATGATGTCAAATCACTACCATGTTTCGGCATATCACTATCATATTTGAGAACATCACACTTTTTGTCTCATAAAGTTTGATAGTGTAGACAAGGCTTTAGACTTATGCCCCTTTTACACTGTCAACCTTTTTATTTCTATACACTGTTGATGTTTCACAAATTTCATATAGGTCAACTTTTATATCATACAGAAATGGAAAAACAAGTTTTCTAATCAGCTTATTGTAAGCATTGCTTTTAAAGGATTTGCATTGTAATACTTTATGATGTGTACAAAAGGATGTTGAACAATGACAATTCCTCATCATTTTCACACTATTGAACCCCCAAGGTTTTTAAACATTTTATACCTTATCATATAATGGATACACACAATGCACTGCGGTTTGCACGACTTGTTGTGGTATATGATTGTTGCTTCTGTGCTCATCCATGCGTAGCCACCAACTTTAGCCAGAAACCGATATCGACCAATCACAGATTGTCCTTTGGCATATACTGTAAACAAAACCGCAGGTGTTAGTGAAAATGTTTATAAAGGAGGTCTTGATCCGCACTTTGGTATGTTTAATATAATATGCTTTAGGGGGGTTAATTCCTTTTGTTATTACGAAAAAATCCAGGTAACAATTAATAGCAATAAATAAAACAGGTTTAATAGTAGCGGCAGATGGTTACACACTAGCGTTCCAAAATAATTCATTCATCACCTTCAAATTTAAATGATGAGGTGATAGAATTACCCCATGTCTGTTTGATAAGTATCAAAAACACCAGACGGAAACGAAATCGGACTGCATAGTTTCTAAATCGTCTTATTCACACACTTCTCATTCAAAAACTTTCAATTTTATGAAACAGTCCTCAATGATGTCATTTTGTTTTCACTTATGGTTTTGTGAAAAAAAAAACTCAGAGGTAAAGGTATTTTAAAGATGTATTGTCTCCCAAAATCACAAAAAATGAAGATTAATTAAATCAGACTTTGAATAGGTTATTTTGTAGTTTTAATAAAGTTAATCCCTTCTGTAAAAAAAAAGAAAAATGTTTTCTCATAAAAATGGTCAAAATCAACAAAAAAAAACCATTGACTGGCAGCCAATTTGACTATTTTTTGCTTTAAATTACAGTTTTTCACGTAAATACATTTTTATCCGATTCAATTTTTGTTCAAAGTGGATAAAACTATTATGTGACATTAAAATGGCTTATTCAAAAAAACAAAACAAAAATAGGGGGACAATACATCTTTAAGTTAACAATACAATGAGTATTTATATTGAACTAACTAATTAAAACTAATTATATTTGAATGCTTGATACTGATAATCTTCAGAAACAAACTTTCTCCTTTTAGACCAAGGGGTATCATGTATGTAAATGGGGAGGTTGACAGCACCATTTCATTTCATTTATTTCACTTTACTAATAACTTAAAGTGGAGGAGCCTAAATGAAAGCATAGCTTGTAGTGCATAGGCTCCTCAAAAACAAAAATATAAAATATAAATAATATTACAAAATGATACAATAGAAAGCAGTTTTAAGAGTTCTGTTGTGATCGGCTACACAATAGTGAAGAAGACTTTGAATGGGGTACTTACAATCCTTTAAATTCTTCTCTACAACTTGGTTATCCCCTGCATGGATGAATTGGTAAAAGGAATGACCTTCCACCTGTGATACATTGTATCCTAACAGCTCCTCAATTCTGAAATAAACAATAATACTGTTTATTTCAGCAAACACAATAACACAATAAAGAGATGGAAAAAACACAAAACAACAAGGCATCTTTTAAATACACAAAATCAATAAAATTAAAAGCCATAACAGTTAAGTGGAGCCTGAAGAGATAAAAGCATAAATAAATTGAGAAAGGTGTTTACACCATATAGTATGATCATGAAAATAAGTATTTTATATACAACTCTCCCAATACAAAAAAACTTTAATATGTCTGGTTTTCTGCAAAATCTGGTATTCCGAATGCATTTTTAATGGTAACAAAGACCTTTTGGACCTCTGTATTTGGAAGACTTTCTATGGTTTTCGTTTTCAAATATTGGTCGAGTAGACTATAGATGTACAGTTTACACATTTGAAAGTCCAAGAAGTACATTGTGATCAGGTTTCTGTGGCATAAATATACTTTATTAAAAGCGGAACAGCTTTAATTATTGTTCCATGGCTATAGAAATATTGACCTGGGGAGGGGAGGAGTCACAGGGGCCCTCCCAACTTTTAGCGAGTGCGTAAATTTACATTAAATGATTTCTAAATCTGCCACTACATACAGTCTGTAAAAAGAAGTTAAACAATGTCCACATTGAAATTTCATATACTGTAACTGTTAGACAATGCAGTATATATATCACACATAATTACATCTCTCATGGGGACAATTTGTTGAACACATAAGGGTGTTCAATGGGTCTTTAAATCAATCCTGCATGCCTGATACCCATTAACTATAGGGCCTTAAATTTTTCACTGATCAAGCAAAGTTATTATGTCAAAGTCTAACAAACTGCTATAGATTTAGCTGAAGTAGCCTAATTCATCACCTGTCACTGCAGTAAAGTTTTTTCACTAGGGACTAACATTTAACAGAATGCTTATGAGTCACATGAACAGCTCATGGCATGACTGAACCAAGGGTGAGTACGTCACAAACAAAGTTTCTTTTTTTTTATTGAACTGCCAGTTCTTAATCGCTGTTGAATATTGGATACATAAAATAAACAGAATACAAAAGAAGAAGCCCATAGCAACGTGTTCATTATCAAATATCAAGACGAATCCAACTGAAGAAACGTTTAAAATATGGCTGCCAATAATCCGCTATTTCAATTTAAAGCCACCACCTGATTCTCAGTGCTCTATCTCCACATACTATCTATTTTCGAGGTACTGTATCATAGGAAAATTTGGTAATACAGCATCTCATTGACATTCATATCACATGTGGTGCCTGTATCATGTAAGGTTAGGTTAAGGGTTAGATTACTACTAGATACTGTGAAACACATGTGATGTTGTATTACCAAATATTTCTATGATACTTCGGAAATAGATACAGTACCAAGAATCGGCTGGTCTTGTTCAAACGACAGAAACGGCATCAGTCGCTCTCACCCAATAGTTCACCCTAGCAAGCTTTCATTTCAAGATGGTAGACAAAAGAGACAGTAAATTAACAGACCATGACGGCTGTACAATGTGGACAGAATAGAGGTTACTCACAGTGTGTAAAATTACTCCTCTCCTTTAATAATAATTATAATATCGAACATTTATAAAGCGGTCTTTACCGGAGTCTCACAGCGCAATATGAAAAGAATAACTATTGAAATAGATGAGTTTTCAGGAGAGATTTGATTTAAAAAGGGGATGGATTGTAACGGATGGAACGAGGAAGTTGGTTCCAGATCTCTGGTGCCTGAGCAAAGAAGCCCTTAGACACGGCTTTTAGGTTGGTTCTACTGTAGGTGTTGTTAACATAAGAGGATCCTTTTCTTGCTTGCTAATACCTCTTTGGTCAAAACTTACCTTTCATCACAATCTGTGAATGTCATGTCAAGGTTGTGTCTGGAAACGAATGTTTTACTGTCCAGCGGATGTTCAATGTTGGATGGGTGTGGGATGGGACACGCTACAACGACAAGACATAACGTCTTTGCAGATGTTGACAAATTGATCGTCTCAATCCACTCTTTGTGAGCAGTGCACTGGAGAGCCTATAAGTAAAAGCACCATATTGTTCTGTACAGTATTTAATATAATCATAAGTTACAGATTTTATTTTAAAATAATAATAATGGTCATTGTCTTATATACCGTCTTTAATACAATGTTGGAATTGGCACTTATTCAAAGGGGTATACTGTATATTTGTAATAACCATAGGTGGGTCCAAGCCAAATTTTGGAAATTTCCAAAGAAAAAGACATACAGCAGGTTCTGTTCAGCACTTTATTTGACCATATTTAGGCCAATACCTAACCCACACCCTTTCTCTTTATTTCAAAGTCCTGGTTCCGCCACTGTTAAGCGATCACTTCATACACTTACTTTGTAGATTGCCGACTTCAGATTAACTGTTTTGCCTTTGTCGGTCAGAGTGCATTTCAGCCGAAGGAGGAAGCTGTGATGATCTCTTGAAGCCGATGTCGATCCTGGCTTATCGGCTAATTGTTCACGAATCTCATCATGATCACATGGATGTGTGTACTCATAAATACTTTGGCCCATCAATTCAACCTGATCAAATTTAAAAACACAACATTTACTAAAGTTTGAAATATACATACCTTTATCATACCAGGCTTGGTTTCCTGATATTCAGAGATGGCTGGTTGGAAAAAAATTTAGGAAAAAAATGTACAAATACTAATTCTACCGTATAATCCCTCCTTTTATTTAGACACCCATATTAAGGGAAATTTTCCTTACAAACAAGGGAGAAATATGTTTTAAAACTATGGTCAACCATTATTCAGAAGACACCCTTATTAAGGAGAGAACTTTCCTGTACCAAATGAGGGTCAATATATATTATAAAACTATGGACAACCCCTATTCAGGATACACACTGGTCTGAATGTGTCCACTTAATAATAGGGAGCTCTCCTTTATATGATTTCTTTATTCAGTGGACATCCCTATTAATGGTACACACTGGTCCAAAGTTGTTCCCTTAATAGGGACTTTACTGTAAAATTATGTGCTTTTTTTTACTGTACATAGGGTTTATGAGCACGCATTTGACTTCCCACAATTTCCTAACAACTACCCCCTCAACCCACATCTTTCCTAATACCAACAACGAAGACTATAAGGAAACATGTGAACAATAGTAATATTCAGGATTTAAAACTGTGTCAAGAACGATGACACCTTTCCAAGATATACAGCCAAAGCTTAATTTGCCAAGTTCTTTAATCCTAGTGTGAATACAAGATATAAACTGGCCTAGATACAGTACTGCTAGTGTGGACAATATGGTAGGAATCTGAGATATCCAATTATATTTGGCTTATGGCGATCAAGTCTGAAATTCTTCTTCTACTCAGTCTAAATTATATTGTAATGCCTTTTAATCTTCACCTTTCTTAAATACCTCATAGTCTGGTCCTATGTCTACCCACCCTGTGTGGTTTTTATGTTTAGTATATTTCCACCCACACATATCACTCAATTCAGCACCCACCCTAATCTGTATGTTGCTACAGTAATGGATATCATGATCCGCACACAATGAACATTGAGTCTATTCAAATACTAAAGTTTTCTTTGATGGAAACCAACAGCTAAATGTCCCATCTGGATAACACACACCCAAGTGTATCCTCCTTGCATTTGATTGGTTGATTTTGTATCACCTGTATTATATCCATCTAAAGCTATGCCTACACTATCAAACTTTATGTGACAAAAAAATGTGATATGCCAATATATGGACATACTGTAAGGATATCATATCACTACCATATTTGGGAATATCACTACCATATTTTAGAACAGTACTGTACTTTATGTACAGTACATCATGTGTGTTGGCACTGTTATAAAATAAGTAAATGAATGTATTAAATATTTTTGAGAGAATATTTTCCGTTTAAAAACTCATTCCTTCATCATTTGTACAATATAGTATAATGGTAGGCTATTGTTTATCTTTGGCATGTGCAAAACCATTTTACTTTTCAAGTTATAACTCAAATTTAGTTTAAAATTTCATGTATATAAATATTTCAAATTTGAAATAAACCAGACACATTATCTGAAAATAACCAGCGCTCACAGCGCTACCAAAAGTCTATTATTATTGTAAAAAGCAAGTTTTTAAAAAAGATTGCATTAAAGATTTAGACTTACGGATATGAACATGTAAATCTGGAATACTAATCAAAATAATAATTTATAAGTAACCAAGATGCGGCTAATTGGGTAGTATTAAAACAACAGTCTAATGAAAACTCAACAATATTCAAATTGGTTTAAATTTACTATTCATATGTCAGAGATGTACTGTAGCTAAAGAAGTCTAGCGGGTAATGATAACAAGGGTGGGTGAGAAAAAAACAATGGTATAGAGGTATGCAGATGTTTCTTAGGTACGTGCTGTCAACTGAAGTTAGGCTGGATGTATGATGATGTCATATCACTACCACATTTGGGCATATCACTACCATATTTGGGCACATCACTTTTTTGTCAAACCCGTTTGATAGTGTACAGTAGACTTTAAACTAAGCTTTAAGCTGGTTGTTTATTCACTTTTAATGCAATAACAATATATAAGCACCAAAACCAAGAAAGTAAAACTTGTTGTACTATGGATATGGATGGATTGAACCCTGCACCTTAGGATTGGATGGAAGGCAAACATGTTAACCACCAAGCTACTATCTAATCAACTTAATTGATCTCCTTTTACACTTCCTGTTTTTCATTTTGAACTTAATACCTTTATAGCATTAATATTGTTATCTTACAGTATCATATCACTGTTAAATATATAATCAATCAAGCAAAACAATCAAATGGGAATTTGAACCAGTGACAAATTTGTTTAAATCCATTGTTGTATTGACAATTAATATGAAACATAAAATAATTGATTACCATATTAAGTTATTGTTATATTAACAACAAGGATATTTTGTAATTTGTGATAAGCATGGAATAATTATTTTTCTAGAACATGCCCGCACAATGTCTATTCACTTGTCAGTGGATTAAGACATCACTAGTTCTATTTGCAGTGTTTTTTTTATAAGAATCTCATGTGGTGAGTCATTATTATAGTGCCAAGATTTTAAGTTGTATGATTACAAAGCAAGATACTTGGATAATGCCCTAGTTACAGACAACGGTTCACAGAAAGGCCATACATTAAAGATAAGTTACATTGTCAATCCTTTAATGTTAAGACATATAGTATAATATAGTCTGGTATTATAAAGTTCACCAGACATGCTGTACAACTAAATTATTATTAAGGCCTGGTTCACACTAGCAGACTGCAGACTATATAATCCAGAATGGGTTACTGTACATTGTCAGTCCTATAATGTTGAAAATATACTGTAGTATAATATAGTCTGGTAAAGTTCACCAGACATACAACTAAATTTTTATTAAGGCCTGGTTCACATAAGCAGACTACTGTATATAATCCAGAACGGGAGCTAACTTTAAAGCTTGGTTCCCACTAGGAACGTTAACATGAGTTACCGATTTGACCAGTTTCTATAGCCAATCAACTCAATTTCTTTGTCAAACCAGGGTTTCACGAATCTACAGTAGTATTCACTTGGCTTTGCTTTTACGTGGAAATTCCATAACTAAATATTAAGAAACTGATGAATAATCATCTGCAAATGATATACTCTGAAAAAGGAAACTGAAAAGTACTACCGTAACCATAGTTGCAATGACAAGGGGAAATAATTGGAAATTTAGAAAATAGAGCTATTGATTTACAATTGTAAATTACTACCCTTAGAATAATGTTAAGAATATTTTGATCAGGCACACTGTTCAAAATTTACGAGGGTTTTAATACCATGAAATTAGTTGGGCTACCCGATACGAAAATGCAAGAAAAATGAGGGCAACCTACAGAGATCAACTTGCCGTTTTCGCTGAAATTAGTTACCATGATGGCATACCAAGCTATAATCCACCCAGAACATTTTTTGACACAATAATATATGATATTAAACGGTTTAAATAAAAACAATATATATTACCTGTGTCAACCCAAGATACTGGCACACATTTTCAGACAGGTAAACAATATCTCCTTCTTGTGACAGCACATAAAGAAAGCCTTCAAGTGACTTGATATATAAATCATCCATTAATGTGTCTAGCACAGCCTTTGAATCATTCTCCTTGTTTCTCATACACATTTCTATTATTTAGATAAACATATTTGCAATACATCATTAAAATATTGAACATATTTTATTACCTCCTCCACTAAGGACGTTGACATATAATATATCAAGGGACTGGTTTCTGCTGCAAAAAAAAAAATTACTGCGAATAAATTTACACTTAATTACTTGGCAGCAAAAATCGGACAGATTGCCAATAACCAGTAAAATGGTAGTCCGAAAATAACGGTTAAATAGATTGTAATTGAATCGGAAATTTGTAATTGTTTCTTTTAATAAATTGGGGATAATTTATTCAAAAAGTTATTTAAAATTGGTTATTTGCTCACATGATAGTAAGGAGAAAATGCTTAATATTGCAAATTTACAGTTTAATGCCAAACCTGCCATTAAGCAAATTCTAATTCATGTTAGTTTGACTATGATCATTTAACATGGTACTAGATTCAAGTATTGATTGTAGTCTGACTTGCTTACTTACAATATATAATATTCAATATACTGTATGGTACAGTATGATTCATCAAGTAGAGGTAGAAAGGATTGGGTCATAGGTCACCTGTCATTTAACCTCCTACATTTTAACTGTCTAAAGTTCTTTCCACCCATTCGAACATTTTGACAAAAATGCACACATGCTTTGGAACTGGGAGGTCTGTAATAATGATTTTTTTTTTTGACTGAGCAGATTTCTTATCTTTAAGAAAATGACTGACATGACTGTTGTTGCAACCCAAAAAAAATTAAAATGAAAGTTTAATTTATTTTATTTATTGTGGCAGTCTTTTATATAATTATTTCAAAGCTCTGAAGATAAGTCAGATAAAATTATTATTAGAACAAATAGAGCATTCACAAGAATCGAAAGAAATAAAAATTCCTTTTTTGGAAATACATTTGACATGCAGTTTATAGTAAAATTACTGTATACTGATACTTGATAAAAGAGAATACTGCGTCAAAACATTGATTTTAGGATTTTTCAGCAATTGTTTGCAGAAAATGAATTAATTCTCCAGTAGTTAGTATAAACTCCCAACACAATCACAGCTAAAAAACGATTCATGGAGAGGGACTCCGGAAAATGGCTGCAGAAAGTGACCAATCAGATACTGTACGAGTCAAGTCACATTCCATACTGCATTGCACAATATGTTTTGAGTGCACACAGTGTAACGCTAGAATAGACAGTATTCTTATGCAATAAAAGTTTGTATTAACTGAATTTTTTTTTATATACGTTGTGATTTATGTTGTTCTTCATTAGTCTAGTGTCTGTAGGTTAATAATATTGGGTATTGCTAAACTGCGCAAACTGCGCAAACCAAGCGCAAACAGTGCAAACCAAGCGCAAACCTAAAAAAAACCTGCGCAAACCTCCTCCAAATGGCTTATTATTGGTTCTATCATGACCAGGACTATCATAGCAGATAATTTATGAAAAAAAAAATATGAAATTGCTGTAAGTTGGGCGAAACACTGTAAAATCTGACATTTTACCAAAAAAATGATGTTTTTTCCCCCCAAAAAAAGCCAACTTACAGCAATTTCATAATTTTGTTGTCTTAAATTACTTGCTATGATAGTCCTAGTCATGATAGAACCAATAATAAGTGATTTGGAGGAGGTTTGCGCAGGTTTTTTTAAGGTTTGCGCGATTTACACTGTAAAATCCGACATTTTACCCAAAAAATGATGTTTTTCGCCCAACTTACAGCAATTTCATATTTTTTTTTTCATAAATTATCTGCTATGATAGTCCTGGTCATGATAGAACCAATAATAAGCCATTTGGAGGAGGTTTGCGCAGGTTTTTAGCAATACCCATAATATTTGGGATACACTAATAATATATTTATATTACTAAATAATATTTTTGAATGTCGGATGATGGTCATTTTGCCAAGTCTGTGCCCTACAGTACAGTACTCTATTGACTCTCAATAGTATCAATGACTACAGTATCCCTAGTTTTTTTGCCTTTAACAACAGGCTGTTATTGTGGTCGTACAGTAAGATGCAATTGGCAAAGATAATACTGTACATTACCTCATATCTTTGTGTTTTTTTAACAATCCAATTCAAAGAAAGAATAATAATTCACAATGAAAAATTGTCCAAACCCTTAGGATAAATGATGTACTGTATCTCATTACACTGGTTTATATGAGGATGGCAGATTGCCAAACTTAAAGATAATTTTTTGAAATTGTTGATTGTTCTATACGCCATTTTCAAGTTATTCACTTTCACCAAAAATTGGATCGAAAACAAAATTATTTACCTTCAAAACTGTAAATAGATTGGAATTCCATGAATTTTTTGGTTGAATTTACCATTTATTTGATTTTAATTTTTTTAGTAAAAACGCTAATTTTCAGCTTTCTACAAAAGTGAATAACTTTATTAAAACTGTGAAATGGCCTAATTAAAGTATTTTTTTTTTATTAATCTTCATTTTTCATGTTTTTGGTGACAATACATCTTTTTAATACAGTATTTTCCAATGCTGAGTTTTCTAATTATGGTCACAAAAATAAATTTGTCCTACAAACAGTATTTTTTTAAAATCAAAACAAACAGCAAAACAAATTCACCAATACAAGGATAGACATTCAAGTAGTGTAACCACGAGACAAACAAACACAGAGTATTAAAAGCCATGAACCAAGATAGTGCAAGAAAATTATGAATCCATTATCCATTAAATAACATCTACAGAATAACAGAATTTCTACTTGTTAAAAAGATCTGTCTACACTATCAAACTTTATGTGACAAAAAACAGAGATTTACATTGTACTTACCCCCAATGGTATGTGGAATAAGCTGCCTTGTTCTTATATAACTGATACAAAGTCTCATGATTCCGGCTTTGTCGAGGTGTTGGCAAACGTTTGACGGCAGGGGAAGTTGGCGAGCAAGCTCGTAATATATTTCTGTTTCTTTCCCTCGTCGGCACCGTGCTGCATTTCTTGACTTTTCTTTCCGCTTTTCTGAATTTCTAAATCATGATAAAATTTGTTCAAAATGGATTAATTAATTGTACTGTAGGCATACTGTAGCCAAGTGAATCTAACTAATAAACTTGTCAATTGTTTGACTAACTACAGTATATGATTGCCGGGAGAGTTGCATCATGGATGCGTCATTTACAAATAATTATTGACGCAGGTGTAAAAAAAGACTAAATTGTATCACATCAATGGTGTGTCAATGTCACTTAAATACCTTCCACCATATCACGAACAACATGGTCAAAATGAATGTTTTTCAAAATTGGTGCGTAATGGTCACCTACTGTAGGTAAGTCACTTATTTGACACAGGGGTGCGTCATGGTATTCATAAGGTACAGTATGACGCATATTGGACAAATGAAGAACCTCTCCTAGGGATTGTATAGTGGGTCATACATTACACTAACACTCACTGGCTTACAAACCATGGCAACCTATTTTTCTTTATACTACAGTACCAAGCTCCATTCAGTAAGGCTATATTTTATTATTATAGGGCAGGAAAATGAAACTGATTGAGCCATCTGTTTTATCAAAAAAATGTTCTTCGAAATCAATTATCAACTGTATTTGTGTTGTCTGTCCTACACCTATAATATAATCTTGACCCATGATTTCCATTGGGTTAGGCTACCGGTACTATTTTGTTTAGGTAGTGAATTCAGAATATTTTTTTTAACAAACCAATTGGACTGTCCTGGTAACTTTTCTAACTAAATTCAGTATCAAGAAACAAATTAATATATTTTAAAATAATTTTCAAGATAGAGAGAGGAATCAACAATAAGTAGGCCTACTCAATTTAGTATTGAGATTTTTACTCTCTACACATGTGACGTTTTATCTTTGAAAAGGTGGCCTCATTCCCATTTGACTGTCTCATGCTTTCGGCTGATCACCTTCCATATAATCTTGTCAGTATATAATATTAATAATAGTATAATACCTGTTGTAGCCCTAGATAGTAGTAGCTAGTAGAATGAAAATCATCTTCAGTTTAGTCAACTTTACTGTATCTAGCGCTATCCTAACTAAAAAGACCAAAATTTTCATTCATGACAATCAATATTTATTAAACATCATCATCGACATATTTAATATATTTAATAATAATTTTAATATCATATTAATTTAATTAACCAAATTTATAGTTGTGTACAAACTACAAATTATTACTAGGCCTAGCCTAATTTATTCTAGTGAAAAATGTGCTTACCGTCTCTTTGGTTTTGCAGGAGGCTGCATTGTATTTATATTCCGTGATAGTTCATTACATAGTTTGTTAGTGCTAGCCATTCTTCCTGATCTATCTCAAAAATTACTTGGCGGGCGAAGGCCAAGGTTCGCCGCCTGTCTGAGTTTTCAAGAAGTGACGAGAACAAACGTGGTGCGCCTTGAACACAGGGGCGAATTATCTTCTTATAAACACTTCACAAGTAACAATAATAACACTATATGTACCTACAGTCTTAGAACACTGCTAAGGAATGTAGAAGAAAAAGTTCCAAACAATTACAGTATAAAAATTGATGTAATCCGTTGCCTGAAGTTCGATCTCTATTGTTAATGTTGACTGGTGGCGCAGAAGTATAATATGGCTGCTCTCTGATGCGTGTTGTGATTAAAAAAGTCAGTCGATTCCGAAAACGAGGCAGTCGATGACGTAATTTAACCAAAAATGTTAATGTCAATTTCAAACCATTTTTTCCAATTATAATTACCTACCCTATAGTGGAAATTTTAATTTTATTAAATTATTCAAATCAATGTATTGCAATATATATCTTATGAGTCGAATGGGTAAAATTTAACAATAACCAAGGTAGTGTATGTTTAAAAAAAAAAGAAGAGTATGTATATATTGTGGTAATGAATATTAAAGTGATGATGATATTTTCAATCTGTGTAATTACAATAATATACAAACCATTATTTTGATCAGGCTGTTGGTTAACAACTCTGGCATCTGCCTTATAAATGAATACAAAACATGCTCGTTTATACTCATTTAAAAAAAACACACAAAAACAACTGTGTACTAGGCACTGTGTATTATATATTATTCACATTCTTTGGCAAATACACCATTTATGAATATATAATGAGACAGATGTATAAATACAATTGATATAGAATATTATACTATAGCACTGAAACCTAAGGTATCGGGGGGATAGCAATAAACACCGTAGCAAAACTATGGCACTAAACAAAATATTATAAAGTGCTCTACCGCATGTACACAACATACTAGAGAAAAGTAAACTATAGATTTAATACACAAGGTTTCAATCTTTTTTGACTGAATAAGCTTTCATAAAAGCAATCTATTACACTTAAATTCAATCCATATAAGACTGAATCTATAATTTAAATCATTAAAATTCAACTAATTCAATTTATTATACTACATTTTCAACATACTAGATTAAACCAACATTGTATTATTATTTTGTTCATAAGAGTTCTCCAATGCATCGACACAGATTACTTTTTGAAAATTAGAGGCAGGGGGAACACACCAATGAATTCGCGAGGAGCAAAAAAAGTTTAAAAGGACATAAATAACATGTATGGTGCTGTGGCTTCCGAAAGTATTGGGAGAGGTAGATCTTCAAAAAAACATTCTTGGGGGAATCCCCTCATTCAAGGATTTGCACCAGTGCTCCTATAGGGCAAACAATCAAATATGCACACCTATAGACATACTTATCTCCACATATCTAGAAATTTCTAGTGGTAGATAGGTGTGGAAACAGTAATACTGTAGATTACACAAAACCTCACTTCCTGAAAATAGGAAATCTTCTTAGAAACGTTTACAGTTCTTTCATACCATTTAAAGTACATTCCGAGAACAAACTTTATATTGTAAGAAGAACTAAGTACAGTAAAAACCCTCAAAGTGTTCTCTTAAAACTTATATTTTCCCTTGTTAATTTCACAGGAAAGCTTAATAGGTTTTCCATTAATAGAGGTGTCCCCTTAATAGGGCTGTTCGGAGGGGTTCTACTACAGAGGTTTGGAATACTTGAATATCCACACATGTATATTCTGTACAATATATACTATAATCTTAAATAAATAAAAACAATGAGAGGAAAGAAGCAGAAAATGGATAACATACACTTTTTATCTGCGTATAAACAAAAATGTCAGTAGCATTAAAAGATATATTATATACTATATAAAATCATAATTATGTAATAGAGAAAATTGTATACAATTCATAAATTTGTGTACAGAAGATAATTTGTAATAATGTTGTAAATCCTACAGTATATTTTATTATACAATATACAGTGTCTAGGCACATAGTCAAGTTGAAATGTACCAATCCTTTCATATGACATACTGATTATATAACATCATACCAAATATACTTAAAATATTACTATTAGATCAATAACAAAAAATGAATGGGGATCTTAAGCCTTGTCTACACTATCAAACTTTATGTGACAAAGAAATGTGATGTGCCCATATATGGACATGATGGTGTCATATCACTACCATATATGAGCATACCACATTTTTTTTGTCAAACTAGCTTGATAATGTAGACCCAGAGATAAAAAACCTGTAGCCATGTTCACACTGATTCACACAGATGGCAAGCGAAATATTTCTCCTATAAAGTGAACACCACTTAATAAAAATCCTTATTTATTGACTTTTATGTGATTTTGTTTTGCCCATGGGTTTTACATGACAAGTATTTTCTTCTTGTAAAATATACTATTATTGGTATTTAATTGATTTATGAAATGTGTGTATATAACATAGTATATAAGGAATATCTCACTTAAGTATAATTGGTGGACAATACCACTGGTCTATACACCCTAATGGGATTTGAACCCTTAACTCTGGTGTAGAATGTATTTCACCACAACCACATTGCTGCTATCAATGTGGTTTCTATAGTGGGTTTGCTTTTTAACACCAAGAAATTCCCAAACTTAATTGTTTATTAAACATAAGGAGGCACAGTTTACACTGTACAAATGCTATCGCTACAGAATAAAAACACTTTACAGAGTAAATATGAAACGAAAATATCGGCCAAGACGAAACTGAATATTGCTTGAGTATCAGTATATCAAGATGATGTGTATCAACTAATTAGTAATATAGAAATTGTTTTTATTATTAATTAGGATTATTAAACCAAATGTTAAAATTTCACAGAGAAATATTTTAAAATCATGATTATTTAGCATAATATAACATCACGTAATTATAAAATGATTTACTGAGATTAAATAGATTAAAATTGTTTCAATAAATCAATCGATATAATAATATTTAATTAAATTATATACTGTACATGATATACATGTTTAAAATTAAAAACATTAAAATAGAAAAATGGACATACAGTAGAAACCCCTATTGAGTGGACATCTTCAGGACGCCACTTAGTGTCAACTTAATTAGGGTGTCCAAAAAAATGGGTTCCACTATATGTGCCATATTCTATGCAAATTAAGGTGATTATGTAATTATATGAATATATAACATTTATTCTATACCCATGCACAAATACTATAAATAATTTATTATTAAAACGATTCAAAATTAATGTAAACTACCAAAAAATGCACCAATTACAAGCAACTAAAATTCAATTATAATTTCATATTTTTTTCATAATAATTATAAATGTGTATTTTTTTATGATATACAATAAAGTAGCTAAAATCTATGTACATATACTTCTCTTTTCTATAACATAGTCGTTAAAAATCATATCTACATTAACAATAGTTTACTTTAGGTATACAGAATTATATTAATGTTCTTAAAATATTTTTATTTTTTGTGTTCAAATGCAGTATTAAAAATGCTGAATTTTATTACATGCCTGAAAATTGTTTTCAATGTGAGCATATCAAAATGCAATGTACAGCAGTAGCCATAGCCTACTCTATCAAAACAAACACCAAGAAATGGGAAGATTTTGCTAGACATGGTAATTCCTTTCTATACATAAAATAGCATTCTAAAATTTCCCTAGAAATCTGATATCATGGTTCAGACCAAAAATATCTCTTTTCTGTAATTCATTTACTAAACAGTTTTTTTCTCCAACCACAACTTACAATATCTATTAAAAAAATATTCAAAACATTTTCCAGCAGGCAGTCCAGAGTCTGCCTTTTAAATAATAGGTTTTTTGTATATTTTTTCTTATAGAATATAATAATTACACAAAGGTACACAATACAGCAGCATTTTTACAATACATTCTTTTATGAGAGAAAGGGATACAAAAATAGATATAATTTATTTTAAACACACACAGATAATATATCTAAAAGTATTAAAGAAAAAATATAAAACAGTTTATACTACTTTCAAAAAGTACAAAGTTTATTCTAAAATATGCACCCTATTAATACTTAATATGGGTGTCTATTAATAGGGGTGTTGCTTAGGGGAGTCCCTTAATAGGGGTGTTGCTTAGGGGAGTCCCTTAATAGGGGTGTTGCTTAGGGGAGTCCCTTAATAGGGGTGTTGCTTAGGGGAGTCCCTTAATAAGGGTGTTGCTTAGGGGAGTCCCTTAATAGGGGTGTTGCTTAGGGGAGTCCCTTAATAGGGGTGTTGCTTAGGGGAGTCCCTTAATAGGGGTGTTGCTTAGGGGAGTCCCTTAATAGGGGTGTTGCTTAGGGGGTCCCTTAATAGGGGTGTTGCTTAGGGGAGTCCCTTAATAAGGGATAATTTATTAGGGGTCCCTTTATTAGGGGGTCCCTTAATAGGGGTGTTGCTTAGGGGAGTCCCTTAATATTAGGGATAATTTATTAGGGGTCCCTTTATTAGGGGGTCCCTTAATAGGGGTGTTGCTTAATAGGGGTTCCTTAATAGGGGATCCTCTATTAGGGGTCCCTTTATTAAGGGGTCACCTAATGGGGGTGTTGCTTAATATGGGTGGCCCAACAGAGATCCTACTGTACTTCAATTAAAATCATTTTGAAAGGTATTTATTTTAAACAATTTTTAAGGTTTTATTGTTTTTGAAAAATAAAAAAATATAAAAGAAAAAAAAATTGCTATTGTTATGTAAAACCTTTTCTAGGTCTTGTTTTAGTAGCTGACAAAACCCACTTATTGCATACCTTTGTTTTACAAAGCATAACAGTGGGGTGAGAGTTTTATACTCGAACCTAAGACCCTGGTAATGGAAGGCAAGTATGTTTAACCACCAAACTGTGCATCTATATAATCTAATAATTAACTTTTACACTTTAAATGAAAGTTATATGTAAACACAACATGTTACACGTCTGTACATGCATTAGTATCACGTCTGCTGTGGCCTGGCTTATTACTTGATTTTTTCCTACGTGAAAAGTGGCCATCTCCAAGTTCTGGTTCCTGCAATAACATTTGATTGACAGATGGTGCTGTAGCTATTGTGATGTCAGGACTTGATGGAATTGCGATGTCTGGCATGATGTCGCTGAGCATGGGTACAACTTGTGCAGCAGCGGCAACCTAAAAAGAGTCAATAGATAACAGTCTTTAGTTTTTTTTATATTTCATACACATCCAACATCAAGTGACTTGCCAATTACATGATGGATAAACTATTTTATAATTTATCGTGCTCATAAATTAAGTCTCATTTGAGGCTTAGGGAGTGGAATTGAAAGAATCGCGATTTATAACCCTGCCACTAGGTCAGAAAGCATGTTAACCACCAAGCTACAGCTCCACTACAATCAATAAATAAAATGATAATTAAAAAGAGAAATTATTTTGGAAAAATATTACGCTTTATTTGGAACAAATAGACTATATTCTAGGGCTATAGAAATTAATTTTTTTTTTTTTTACTTATCCATACCAATTAAAAACAATCTACTGGCAAAAATGACTAGTTTGCTATTGTGAGCCAAGGACAACTAATTCCCTCCATGACATAATAAAATTATTTTATAGCCACAACATCCTATTTGCTGTCAATCATAACATGCTCAATACTTTTAGTTCCTGTCAACAACATTACAAGTTGCAAAGGTTATTTCCAATAATGTTCTGTATAGCTAAGTGGTACATATGTATTGCACAATGTGCTTTTGTTAAACATTTTTTTTATCTTTATCCCCAGGTATATCTTTTGAGAACTTTACATTAAGTAGAAAAGCATATTTTTACCAGACTAATCCATAACAATGAAAAAAAAAAGAAACCACAAAAACATACATTGCATTTGCAAAATTATAGAAAAAAACCACATAAAACTAACAAGGGGCAATATATGTTTTAACACTACAAATATTTTATGGTACACACATTAAGAGCACAGTTTTTGGGTCCCAAAGGTGTCCCCTTAATATTCTATTGTATAAAAAAAATATAACTTGAACAATCGTACATTCTACCTAATATAATTTATGGTATTAGTGTATTTTAAATGTATAAATGAATATATACGGTACCTCAGGTGGATCTGGCGTAGGAGTAACAGCGCCATCTTGTGAGCCATGTTGAACATCCCATACTCGTCCAAACATTTCTTCTTCGTCGTCACGTCCACAATCCTCGCCATAATGTTCTGGTATACTTTGAAATATTTCAACCGATTCGTCGGGCAGGCCAAATTCACGGACTACCCTTGTCCGAATCTCACGTGAGACGGCTGCACTATCAGTATGCGCAAGAGCAAATGCTCGCTGCGTAAGGTTGCATCTTCTCAGCTCTTTTTCACGTTGTAACATTGCTGTTACTGTCGAGTTATCAGGTACTGAAAAACACAAGTTTATATGTAAATGTAGGTTTTCTTCCATTGAAGATGCCGCCAATTAAAGACGCTTTCCTTGGACAAACATAAAAAACAGTATATTACTATTATTATTTTTGGTTGAATTTAACCATTTTTTTGTGAAAACATTATTTATAAACTTACAAAATGGCCTATTCAAAATCTGACTTTATTAATCTTCATTTTTCATGTTTTTGGGGGACAATACATTTTTAAAAGTAATACAAAACTACTGAATGTGAACACACTATTAAGAACAAATAAATACAATCTATATTTATCCTACATGTCAAACTAAAAATCAATTTGAATGAATCCAATAGTTTGTTTAAACAACCAAATCGTATTTTGTGTAAAGGTTACGGTCTACATTAGTGAGTAAAAGATTGTTTACTCAACCCGCAAGCTCTATCGTAAGACCCTGTCTGCATATATTTTAGGCCACGACCCCAATCTAAATGTTTCAGTATCCAACCTTGGAATAACCACCCAGGAATGGTCAAATGTGGGTGCGGCTCATGTAGTATCAAACACAACCATTTATCCAATTACTAGATCACTTTGGAAAAGCAATACTGTATACATGATGCATTGCCACCACATAAATATTGTCACTATTTTTTCATATAATACTGCAGGCAACTAATTTTCAGTCCATATTTTGGACAGATGTAGATATAGTAGTACTATTCAAAGCAAATTATAGACAATCAAGTTTTTCATGGCCTGTCACAGTTTCATATCCCTATTAATTAAGCAAACCTTATAAACCCAAGTATATAAATCTTAAAAATTAAGTGTTGTATTGTATAAAAGTCACATGTTTGAAACTCGTAAAGAAGCATAATTTCATGATCAATTTATGGGAGAATATCTGTTTTAATAGTTGAAAATTATGCTACATAGTGTCCCTATTATATTAAACACGGTGTTTAAATTTGTTTAAATTTGTTTTAAGATATATTATGCATGTAAATTGTATGCTTAACTTCATGAGACTTGTAGGTCATTACTATTAATATTCCATATATTGTAAAATAGATAAAATGTATTTTATTATCATTAATGCCTTTAAAGTACTTTTTTTTTCAAATTAATGCCTAGATGCTTAAAATCCAGACCAGACTAAGGCGCCTTAACATGTAACTAAAGATTTGTCAGCTGGGCTAACACTCAGCTAGACAAGTGTTAATTCTCAGACCTGATATTAATCATCATTGATATTTTCAGATAATTATCAGGATCTAGAACAGTTATCAAGAATAAACATTAAACTACAATGTATATCAGACTTCATGTAAACAGCCCCAAGGTCAAAGCAGAACATTTTCACAGCATTAACAAAGAATGTGAATGTTCTATATTAACCTTTGACCACCTGACAAATGGTAGTTAAAATCATGATATATCCGCAATTTGTGAATCCCATCCGGAGGTTAGTAATCCCTAATGTAATATAAGTACGGCAGAATATTTGACAAACAAGGATGTAGTAGGCATCATGGGATAGATTTCAATCGTAACAAAATAAATTGTTTGAAAGTCAATTTGTCGTTCAGTCACCTCTAAGCTTATGTGGCAAAAAATAGTTTACACAGATAGAGGGTGGCAGACAGAAATAAAAGACATCTATTTTTCTCTTGACACAATCTCATTATGATGTCATACCTGGTAAGTTATTTGTAACAACTGATGGTGGGTATGATGCACACTGCCCTCGCTGGTTTGGGGAATACTTTGTATCATCCAACATATAGAGCGTATCGGGTACGTGCGACATGCGTATCATGCGTAAACGTACCAGCTCCATCTCTGCTGCCATTTGCTCTTCCAGCATTGTCTAAAATATAAAATTAAATTAGCCAGATTATGTGGATGAACTGCCTAATTTATTTTATTTATTTATTTTATTTTGAACAGTTCACACCCAACAGGTTGAATCTAAACATAATAAACTACAGTATAATAATACATTCATATTAGCAACAATAACAAAAAAGTCTATACAAGTCCAGGTATTAAAAACAAATTATAACTATATTCACTTGAATCGAAACATCCTTGAGTTATGGTACGCATTTTTCATGTTACAAAAAGTAGATAAAAATATTGTGCATGCACATTAGTGAACACTTTTGATTCACGCAAATAAATTTGAACTACAACCGGCTTTATTTTGTCGGTTAAGGCAGGGGCACCGCAAACCATAGCTACGCAATCGGCACAGGTTCAAGACACTCCTCGACCATTTTTCTGGTGGTAGTCTTCTCAGATAAGGACTTAAAACTGGAGGTTCAGTGTACACATCTGGTTTGTTTGCACCAGTACATCTTTCGGAAGAGTAGGGAGTTACCCGGGTATACTAATCCATTCAGCCCGTCATTGTGGACAGACGAACAGGCGCCGTTTGGTGGCAGCATTCGACACAAAGGGATCTTTAGAGGAGTAGAAGAAAGTTGTGGTATGTGTCGTCCACCCTTATGGGCAATTCAGCCCAGTAGGCTACAAGTCACAGGTTATTCTCTCATTTACATTTACATTTCATTTAAAAACTTAAAATTACCTTTGCTTCTTCCATATAAGGGCTGAAAAGCCTAGGCCTTGGATACCGCCTTCTTGATTTGCCTTTCACCCAATAATTCACAGACAATGGTTCTTCCCCATCAACCATATGCGACGGTAACATTGGGATTAGTCCACGCTTGATGGCGCTGTTCAGAATGTCATGATTACGTGGAATGATGTGCTGTACTCGTACATATGGTATGATGTCGCTGAGAATCTCTCGTAGTTCCATGTTGTCCAAGTCACGCCGTTTAATACCTTTGCGACTTAGGCTGTGCTGCGTGTTGCTGACTACGTTAGGTTCTGAAATAACATACAAGTCTTATTAGAAATAAATCAAAATCAAGGTGTTCTACTGCGAAGTAAAGAAAAATAGCATTTTTTTTTTATATTTCATATTTGTACAGATATAAACAGAATGAATGACAATTGTATTGTCAGTGAACTCGGCCAATCAATGCACAGCAATTCCATGTGATCAATGTAATAAAGATTATTACAGCATTTCATTGCAACATTAAATAAAAGTAATATAGAATAGTTATCATATACTGTAACTTTCATATAAGGTCTTGCATTACAAATAAGTGCAATTGGGTGTCGCATTTCAATCTTAATTGTTTTACATGTCTGAATAAAGTATTGAGGAAGTGGCCCTGTTTTGACCATAATACTGGTACTAAGACAAAGCTAGGATTTTAACTTCCATGTATTGGTATCTAATCGTCATATTTAAAAGGCCTGTCTGTATTATTAGCTTTTAACTAATTTGATAGATTATTTACCTCGTTCTTCCATTTTCTTAACAAGTTGCTGCTCTCCCCATTTGACCACAGCTTTCAATACTTCAAGTTCACTTGCCTACAAAATATAATAAATTAAATTGTATTATTGGGCTACTGTAGGGACCTTTCAATTTGCAACAACCTAGGAACTGGTTACGTTATGTTACATCATTGTGCACATACAGTGTCATTGGGACGTTCTTTCTCACTAGATTTCTCACACAGTTTCAGTTGATTCTAGGACCAGACAACAACCAACAACACAATATGCATAAGGTCAAACTAGTTTGACAAAAATGTGCCAACATATGGTAGTGATATAACATCATTCGAGTCCATATATGGGACTTGTCACATAAAGTTTGATAGTGTATACAGAGCCTAAATCTGAACTACTAGATGAAGTGAGTTTAGACCTCCAACAACCAAAGCCTAATGGCTGATATATCAACCATAGGGTATATTTTGCAAACCAAGATAATATTTTGAATCACGATACATGATATAATCTTAAGCTCTGTCTACACTATCAAACTAGTTTGAAAAAAAAGTGTGATGTGCCAAAATATGGTAGTGATATGCCCAAATATGGTAGTGATATACTGGGCTCGCACTGGCCGATCGCCAAGTCGCCATGGGCGAAAACGTTTCCAGATTGGCGAAAAATAAAACGGCTACTTTAGCCATTTTGCCTATGACATATGATAAAATAGATAATAAAATAATCATTTTGGCGAAAGCATAAAGTCCAACTAAAAGGTCCATTTGTCGATCTTCAAGCATTTATTTTGTTCGTTATCATGTTGTTTACTTCAAGCTCCGTTTTCGTCAACTTGTTTCGTTGTACCAGGCGTCTCTTTGTTATTTCAATATGATGGAGATAGCAGAGGTAGACTGCACAGAATGACCGACGTTACACGACACACGGATGATGCACAAACGATCGACGACTCGACAGCCGACTGTGTCGGCTATTTACCGGGATTGTCTATTTTTCGATAAGGGTGTTCTTTTCAGATTAAAAAAAACATAGTATCTTCAATGAATGATCTTATCGAAATCAATATTTATGCGTTATGCATTTTAGGCTCCAATAATGTAGTTTCATATTTTACCCTTAATAAAGTTTCCTCGTGCGTGCAGTGCGTCAGTAGAGTAAACAAAACAACATTCGGGAAATGGTAGAGTCTAACGGGGATTTAGCTAAACACACACGTGCATTTATTGCGGACTATATAAACAGCAAGGCCGGCCGCCGGCTTCTGTGTTGTTGGGTAATAAATAATCGAGCCGGGATGGTATAAATTTCTCCCCCGACAGAAACGCCTTTTCCCTGTGCTTTGGCCTATATTATCTGCACGTTCAACAACGATACGAGTGTTCGTTTGCTAGAAATATTTTTAGCATATAGGCCTACGACGTACCGTCGTACATCATTTTGTAGGCTAGGGGCCTAGCTAGGCCTGCGCTACTGCACTTTCGCACCTCTTGAGCATACCCAATTAAAAAACATTCACCCGCTGCGCGGCGGTGACGGTGGGTGACCGTGAAAGTCTTAACATTTTCGCGTGTTACGAAAGCCACCAGCCAAGCGTAAAAAACAAAAATAACATAGCGTTCAGAGGATTTAAGAAAACTGTAAAATGTTTCTTATTAAATTGATAACTGTATGAATGCTGTATGATTAAAAACAATTTGAACAATTGTTTTGATCATATAAAATACAACAGCAATTATTTTTTAAAATCAAATATACAGTGATTTAGGCATGGCTCTCTTTCCCCAAATGCCTTACAAAAACGTTCAGGAAACAGTGTATAGACCTATTAACATAGATAAATTAACTAAAACGTTTTTACCATTATATTTCAACAATTTTTAATTTTGGCTAATGACCGATTCATTTGGCTAAATAAAAAAATTGGACTTTAGCCATTTTGGCTATAGATAAACTGATTTGACTAAAAAAAATATTTTGACTTTCGCCAAATGGCTAAACAAAATGAAATGTTAGTGCTACCCCAGATATAACATCATCATGTCCATAAATGGGGAAATCACTTTTTTGATAGTGTAGACTGAGCTAGGGACGAAATGAAAATTAGAATAACACCACTCACCTGCAAAAAGTCTGATTTAAGGGCAGCGAGCAAATCACCCTTTGTGATGTCACACAATGTAGAAGAATTCATAATTGATAGAAACTCTTCTTTCATGTAATGCATGGCTTGTCTATGCACCCAGCTTGAACCATGAGGTTGACAGCTCCAACTCAAAATACTAATTATGTTTTCAGTGTTGATACTCTCCGCTATTACATCTTCACAGGCTATAGAAAGAAAACATATACAAAATGTGTTAATCCAAAGGTAAATTAATGAAAAATGTATTTTGAACTGATTTGATTTTTAATTTTATGTAGTTAAGTTCTTCTGGGGCCCCAGAAATTTCATGGTGACTCTGTTGCTTTTGGGGTCCTAGGACATGATGTCGAATAAATAAATGAAATGAATGAATTAAATCACTGGCTGGATCTCAATGAAGATACATAAATACTAAAAAAACAGTAAAGTATAAAATAGCCAGAAAGCAGTGCCAAGCTTTTGGAAAACACTAATTCCTTTTTTCAGGGCCATTTCTACTGCAACAATTCAACAATGTTTTCTAAAACATTTTTTCCCAGTAAGAAGGAAATGTATTTGAATAATTTATATATGTGACTTTTTGGCAAAGGGAACATTTTTAAAGGATTGTTACAAACAAATTTCAGTTTCAATTAAAGCATACTGTAGAAAATGATATATAGTTGTTCTTTATTTAATAAACAACCTTTAGTACGTATGTAGTATGCATTATTTATTATTGAAGAACGGGAAAATGGCTAAATGCTTATTCTACAATGTTAATTCTGAATATCGAATATGAATTGAGCAATTATTAATTTCAGAGAGAAATGTTTTTGATACAAATTTTATTATTCTAATTCTTGAGAGGAATCATTTTTCCAAGAAGTTCTAATCACTGCACAATATTTTAATTTTCTAGCTTTTGCATAAAAATAGCAATAACAAATTCATAATCAGAAGATTAATTCCATTAATATGTACAGTACACGGATGTGCTACTATTGAACTTATTACTGGTTAATGAAGCAAGCTGTTTTTTCTACAATCAATTGTTAATGCTTACTCAATTTCGTATGGAAACAGGAAGATATTGTACTATCTATCAGTGCAATAATACTTTCCCTAAAATGTAGGTAATTTATTGTTCAAATGATCTGTTTAGTGTAAACACAGCATTAAATATTAACCAATTTATACTACAATTAATGAGATATTTACCCTTTTTACAGGCATTATTGTATTTCAACAGAAATCTATAACACAAACAACTCAAAATGTGTTACAGTACCTCTTTCTAAACCACTTGACCAAAACTTGCGCCGTTTAAGTTGGGTAACTTTTAATTCCCCTTGGCCATTCAGTTATAGTATATGTTAGAATGGCCTAAAAAATGTTTTTTTTGTAATAATTTCCTTGTGAAGACCCAATACCCGTTTTTATCATATTCTCCACGCCGCATTTAAGTAGCAGAGATTTCATCATGAATTGAATGGTGTAGTCATTTGTAGCTATATTAGATTTTTTTACATTTTTAATTACAAATTTACTAATATTTATTTATTAAATGGTCGTACAGTAGATATCAGGGTGTCTTTGTTTTTATTATATTTATTATTATATTTGTTGATGCAATGAAAAGTAATTTGCAAAACATTTTTATTTGGTTTCGCTGTTGTGTAATATATCACGCACCAAACTCAGACGAGTCAATACAAGGAGCAGAGATTCTATTTCTGATGACCTACCTTGTGCCATGGATGTCATATCAAGAAACTGCGCTATCTGATAGCACTCCATAGCTTGATCAATCCGCGAAACTGGTTTTCTACCAAGAACCATAGCTTGAGCTTCACCCAAACTGCTCTCAAGCCCGTCGTCTTTAATCAACGACAAATCCAAAGTGTCTAAATAAATAGCGTTTAATAACACATGGGCATACTTTTTAGGAATTACATTAGCGTCCAGTACAATTTTGGTCCTTTTTGGCATTTCGTTTTCTCTCCTCTCTTCCGATTCTCTGTGCTTCCTTTGCAAGAGGTTGCGGAAGAATGGCGACCTCGCTGACAAGATGGCTTTGTGACAGAGGAATGTGTTTCTGCTGGATCTGCTGGCACTTACTGGCATTTGTTCACTGTGTTTTGATTGTGAATCCGACGCAAATACTACAATAGCATCTGCAAATTCACCCGTATCTAATAAGTATTTAAAATCTTGTTCTAAAATATTTGGTGTACCAAATTTATCTCCTAATTGTATCAACACATCAAGGCTTTCTAATCGTGGGTCGTGAGTGTCAATTTCTCCGGTGTACAAATATTTCAACAACACCGAAAACATGGTAACGTCCACGCCTGGCAACTGATTGATTGGAATACTGTTGCAGTAGCCGGGAAATTTTGCTAAAACTTCGCGGAAATACCGACACCGTACAGAAAGAATCGCTCGGTGTGCCGGGAACACGGTACCAAGAAAAATCAAGTCTACGTCAGCACAATGCTGACACGCGTACAGATGGCTTAAATTCTGGCTTAAAGAAAGCGTTTTTGGCCGAGCCAATGTCGTTTGAATTGACATTTGTTTTAAAATGGCTAGTGATTCATATTCGTCGACAAGCGCTTTAACATCGCGTATGTTCCATGACGACAGCATGTCTTTGACGGCACGAGCATAATCGAGTGACTTTGTGTGTCTCTTTTTACCAACTAGTTTTTTCTTTATCGTTGCTAAACTTGTTTTCTTCTTTTTTTCCTTCTCTACTTTCACAGGCATTGTGGCATGCCTTGGTTCAAGGACTTCATCGCCACGCACAGACGAATCTCGTGGGAATAAAGTGGCACTATGTTCACGGTCGACGTGACCGTCCATGTCAAAGTTTACTGTTCGATGCTTGGACCTATCTCGACCTTGTCCAGGTATCGATGTAGCATTGTTCCCCATAACAACGCTGTGGAGTATACTTCAAACTTTTACGAAATACGTTCTTACATAATGGTAATAATCTTCAATAAATTTCAAGTGTGTTTTTCACAATAGTACAGAACGCACTTGATACAATCAATCAAAATTCAAAAAAACAACTGGTGCGCAATCAACAGATTTTTTTTTCTTGGTTTTGTTTCAAGACATCTTTTATATCAATCCGTTTAGCAACAGTGGTTCAGCATGTGTTGTCAATTTCCCTTAATGTCGCTGATTGTTCTGCGTCCTAGAAGATAAAATTATAGAGATTGAATTTAACAGAACCAGATGACTCATATAAATATGAAGTAGAATTGAGCTCACCTGGTAGATGTTATTGACTCATCCCTGCCCCATCCAAAACAGCTCATTGTTGAAAAAACATTTCCCATACTGTACTGCACATACAGTAGGTCAATTTCATAAAAACAACTGTACACTGTAAAATACTAAATACCGTCTAGATTTTATTAATATAAAATGCAAACATGTATCAAGTACTGTACCTAAAATAAAAGCTTGGGTGTTAAATATTGTTTAATGTTGAAAAAACATTTCCCGTACTGTACATACAGAAGGTCAATTTTATAATAATATTGAAGACTGTAAACTATACCCTCTAGATTGTATTATTATGAAATGCAAAAATTGATTAAGAGAAGTATTGCACCTAAAATAAAAAAGCTTGGGGGTTAAATATTATTTATTTGTTGTCATTAATGGGTTGTCTTTGGTTTACCTATTTCCTGCTCAGAGTCTAGATCATTTTAATAATCAACAAACACTCACAGCGCTCTGATCTTATAGCGCTATATAAATGTCGCAATATTAATTATTAATAATAATGGTGGTCGAATAAAAAACAAACCTCTTAAAACTATGAACACAAAAATCATAAGAGATTTTAATTATACTTATCACAAATGTTTATTTTATACCATGGAAAATATCTCACTCTTCAACAATTTACTTCCTTTAAAAATACAAAATGGTAGATTACACAAACCCCACACTACTAATTTGTCAATAGTCTGAATTTAATATTTGTATAGACATAATGATAACAGATTTTTCTAAAAAGGATGTTAAACAAAAGAGTGAATACTATGGAAGAATTTGTTTTGTGAATAGCTCAGTAATGTAAAGTGTTATCTGAGAGTGTATTCAAGTAAATATGTATTGGTATGCAAATAGAAATGTATGGGTATTCAAATAGTATTCAGTACAGAAGAGTATTATATTTCTCAGTACTATTGATGTATGTTTTTCTTGGTAGGAAGCCATGATTTTTAGTAATAAACTACATACAATACATAGGCAGGAACAACAAACAAATGACATGTACAGTAAATATGAGGTGATAATTTAGCTAAACATTGTATGTAGTGCAATATTAACTGAAATTGGTGGAAATTTATACAGTATTTGTCATTAATGAGATTCTACACAAATGAAAGAAGTTTCAATAAGTACTGTGGCCTTATTCAACAATCATTCTTGTGAGACATTTCCCTTAATTAAATACTGACCAGTTAAGTATTTTAGTGAAGTCAATTTTTAATATAATGCTTTAAGATAGGTCCTGTGTCACCAAGGTTTTATGTTATGATGTTCATTCTCTTTACCGCTTACGTAAAATATGTAGGGATTATTCAAATCAGTTGCCAACATTTATATTTTATAATAAACAGGAGAAATTTTATACCCGGAGCTACAGTACAGTATCCTCCTTTAAGTGGTTCAATTGGATATTATAGTAAGAGTTGGAGTATGTACAGTATGGCTACATTCTTTGGTACAACAAAATATACATTTTAGGCTTTACTCTACATTTGTGTCAGAATGTCAATTAGTTACCACGGAATTGCCCTTGTATAAAACATTGACTTGACAGCAAAAAGGTGTTGAAAATAGTATAATAATGTTGTTGATATAGTTCTACTGTAATGCACTAATTCGTTCACCAATACTAACTACACAGACTGTAATTACGTTTTAATTTTAAATATCAGCAAATATTATAATGTCAATTTCCACACATAACTCGCGTGGGTGGATGTATTGGTCTTTAGATTACATGATTCTAGGTTTACATTACAATAATAGACAATGTGGAAAATCTACAGTAACAATATGTTAATTAGTTAGCTGTATGCACATATTTGTATTCATAATAAATATTCGTATTTAATAAATATTATATGATGTCAAATAACTGAATGCACTTAATGCATTTATCGTAATCCTCTGAGAATTGTTAAGTGTTGGCATAACAACGATCAGCAATATTTTTTATACACTAATTATAATATTTACAAATTATATCATACTCCATAAATTCATTATATCAGTATGCACAAGTATCTGAAATTGTTTGATTTTGTTGGCTCTCCTACAGGTCACCATCTTTACTATAACCTAACAATAACATACTAAAGTGTAAAAATTAAGGATATTTTTACAAATCACAGTCTACAGTTATTACTTGCCCCAAGTCTGTAATTGTCTTTTTTATGTTAGTACACCAGTCGGCATTTCGATTTTTGTGTGTATATGAAACGCCATATGTGCCAAAATATTTTTTTTTTTTACTAATTTTAAAAAACTGCCTTGGTAGAACCTAGACTAAGTTACAGTATGTAATCCCAAACCAGTTTTTTATTACCACACATTTTATTTATTCTCAAATGTATAAAAGTTACAGACATAATTCAACAGAATAATTACATTATTACAGACATTTAATAATCATAAAGTGTATTGTTGTAGGCATTTAATATGGTTTACCAGTGTTGGTGCTCTGGTGACCCCCATCAACCATTATCAGCATTATGACCTTATGACCAACTGAAACTACTGTACACTAAAATCACATTAAATACCCATCTAACTATACACTGTACCCTGGAACAGATAACACATTTTCCAAGAAACTATTATAGCATACAGAAAAGTAATTGTGCTAGGCAGGTACACTCACTTACTGTATCTTAAAAGCCTTCCACCTAGCTTAAATTTAATGCAGAAACTACAAAGAAAACTCTGAGTACCAGTCTTAAGTATTGTTTTATTTCTTTCCCACCCCCTAGATCCTAGCTTAACAACCATCCATCCCTGGTCTACAGTACATCCCTGTATTGCACGATAATGATGCCTGTATCTTGACAAGCACTTGAACTGTTACCTAATCGAATGGTTGACACTTCCCTTGACAGAAAGTAGGTGTCATGGGTTATTGTGTGAATTTTATTACTGCACTGTACATGCAATTAAATTATTTATTTTATTTATTCAATTTTCTGCCATATACAGTACAATACAAAGAAGACAAAACAAATATAAAAGGCAAGGAAAGACCAAACAGGTGCTAAACACCTATGCTAGTTGGTCAACCCAGAACAGAGCACAGAAATAAACCAACAAAAATTACATTCTACAATTAAAGCATCTACAAGAAAGCAACCAACTAATACCGTACACACATTTTCAATATCAAAATTATGGGGGCTACTGTAGATTATACATTGAAAGTGATAACTGTAGTTACATGACACTTTGTGTAAAACATTAATTTCTAATCTCTTTTCAGAATGATTTGAACGTACCATTTTTGTTATATTCTTGCAAATGTACAAAATACCCTACAGCACAGTTGTTTTTAATATTTTTTGCACACAAAACAAATTTAAATTTAAAAAGTTTGCAAAATTTAGGTCATGGCCATCAGATTAAAATAAAAAAAATAATAAATTAAAATAAAATATGGTAAAATGCATTTTAAAATTGTCATTGCATAATTTAAATTAATATCAGTATATTTTTACTGTATCTGTTTAAATTCATTTACTGTAGAAACTTAACATCAAATTATATCGTTATTGAATTGAATGAGGATGCATCAATCATATTGCCAGATACAGTATCATATCAAATACTGTACACATCATTATTGAAAACTACTGTAGAAAACTATATTTTTCATATTTTGGTGCTTGTCCAAAACTAGCTGACGTTTGCTGGATTGTAATTTTGGAAAAAATTGTAAATAGCTTTTAGACTAGGCACGACTAGCCAAGTTCTGTAAATTCAACTTTTTGCATTTGCTTATTTGTTATTTGGGTTGTTAATTTTCTCTAAGTTACATTTTTTACAACTATACCACAGAGAGTATACTATACAGTAGTAGTCAGGCGCGGATTTAGGCGGGGGCTAAATAGGCTTTAGCACCCCCTAAAATTAAACAGCCATGTCTTTTTTTAAAATAAAATAATGACTATTTTTATTTTTCTGTAATCTGACGGATCGTTTTTACCATTTATGAAATATTTAGCCCCTTACCGGCATCCACCCCCCCCCCCCCCCCCCACCACCACATCTATAATGCTGGATCCGCCCCTGGTAGTCTAGATAAAAAATAATAATTTCGAGCCCTGTTAGTGTTACAACATGACCTGGAATAACTAGTTAACAGCAATTAGCCTTTAATATCCAGCACACGATACATAATTCTGTATGATTACATTACTGTATGAGTCACCAATAACAGAGTCATCTAAAAATCATCGTTTGAAGCGTACAAATGTAATTGCATTCACAATGATTTTACATGATATGAAAACTCCTAATATAAGGCTGAAATCAATACTTAGAATACAGTGCTCATTACTAATCTACTTTACTATTGTGCTCCTAAATATAGATTTCTTTACTCTTGTGCATTTAATCAAATTCAAAATGAATTTTAAAATATTTATCACAGAATCAATTTCTTTGAATATTGTCCTGGCTTTAGCACAGCATACGAGAAACCGTGTAATGATGATTCGGTTTACCTTTTGGTTTTTCCTCTCTCTCTCTTTCTGGATGCTGTTTTCCTTGTTCCTAATCCTATACATAATTTTTTTTAGATGAATAATGAAACGTTAAAATAAAGCTCTGCTAATTTTGCTAGCGTTTTGGTTTTGATTTAGCTTTTTGCTTATTTCATTTTGTATATAGCCACTGATACCAACATCATTGTCATTTTTTCAGTAATTTGCTTTTGAATAATATATACTATAGTGTTTTACATAATTAATGTATTATTATTTATAATATGTATTAAATATTTCATAATACAGTAGCAACATAATTACTACCGGATTCACAATTGCAATCTTTCATTTCATTAGTATAGTAGTAACGGAGTCATACAAACAATTTAATTGTACATTTTTGCTATTTATTCACTAAACTACTGTACCAGACAAATGCAAAGTACAACCTACACCTACTACTACTACTACTTGTACTTGAATACTGTAAAGTACAGTACTATTGGGACTTGGTACAGTAGGGCTTGGTGTTTAGGAGGACCCCTTTTAAGTGATGTGCACACCAAATATTCTCATTCCCTGATTTGAATTGAGCATTAACCATTCATTTCTACCTTTATTTATTGTACAATAATCCCATTGTAATGTTTTTTTTATATATTTTGTTAATATTGGCCTCTGCTTAAAGTCTACTTCAAGTCTACTTCTAGACTTATTATGAGTTAACCACCATCCACATTTATAATATGTAATGATTTTTTAAAGAAAAATATATAAATTATTATTTGTGGAAAACTAATAAACAACAACAATAACCTGTACTGTAAAGAAGACTAAAATTCTATGAATGTTTATAATCATATTTGGATTGAAACAGGAAATAAATCAAACCCAAATAAAATCCTTTAAAATAATAAACTAAGGATGTGATGTCTGAGGCTTTACATTAACCTTGTATTTATGAGTGAATGAATACTAACAAAATAGATAATAAAAACTGAGTTGTATTGTTTAATAGCAGAAAATCTAAGAAATAAACCTTTTCTTTCTAGGACAATCACTTTTGTAAGAAATAATAATTATTATTACCAAAACTACATAAATTTTAACTTGTCAAATAGATAACTCACAACCACCCCAGGTCTACAACCACAACCAGCCAGGTCAAACAAATCGGAACAGTACTAAATATGCGTAAAGTATTTTTAATCAAATAATGAATGGAGGTTGTATATTCGCAAATACAGTACATTGAATTAGTTTGCTAAATTTCATTTTAACTTTAAACCAAATTATAATAGAAAATCCAACAAATTTAATCAGTCCAACAAAGTAAAAAGAAAACTGTGACATTCATATAAGACTATGTGTCTACAACAATTAGAACTCTAGGATCTTAAATACCCAGTTAGCAAGTTAGATTATTTCACCTGTCTTTCCACTGCGGAAAGAGCACATAAATAAAAAAGATTAATTGATGGTGTCAACAATTTCGATTAACAATAAAAGTTAATTAATATTGAATGACTTTACTTTATATTTACTATTTAGTAATAAATAGGCCTAGGCCTAGGCCTATTTATTAATGCACTTGTCAATTGTATGACCCACTATACGACCCCCGGGAGAGGTGCGTCATTTGTCCGACGTGTGTCATACCTTATGAATACCATGACGCACATGTGCGTCAAAAATGTGACTTACCTTTAGGTGACCATGACGCACCCATTTTGACGCACTGTGACCATGTTATTTATGATATGGTGGGTGGTAAAGTGACAGACATTGACCCACCATTGTTCATTGATGTGACGTACCATCTAGGTTTTTTGACGCACCCCTGCGTCAATAATTATTTGTAAATGACGCACCATTGACGCACCTCTCCCGGGGGTCGTATAGTGGGTCATACAATTGACAAGTGCATAATTGTACAGTATAATTCCATCAAGTTGATATAAAAAGTAGGCTTAACCAGGTTATAGCACAATAGGCGAGAGCTAAACACTACATACACATCCCCTACACAGTACCACCACACAGTAGCTGAATACCCTATCAGAACAGGAGCTCACTCAGGTAGGCGGCCTAGACTAACTACAAACAGTAGAGTAGTCAGCACAGCAGACGACTATGACACGGGTACGGACGGTACACTAGCTAGTCACCAACCGAGAAGGACGTTACGGTATTTGTAGTTTAAAGCAATACTAGAACAAACAATTATACTTAAAATTATGTAATAATGAGTTAAATTGTATATACTAACGTCTATAGATGATGATATTACATATATGTTTAGTGAACACCGAATATTTTGACTAATAAGTGGGAAAAACAACCCACAATCTTGTTGCTGTTTGCGATCGACGAAAATTAATAAATCTCTTTTGACAACAACTACGCCACCTATCGTCGATGATCCAGACGTCTAGTCTCCTCTAGTCTCCGATCCTCTGCTGCTGATTCGTGGTGTTTTTTTAACGTGACGTGTGCATTACTGTATAGTTTTTAATTACTAGGCCTATACTGTATCTAAAATTAAATTTTAAATAATTATGTTTCCTTATTAAGAAATTATAATTTTTATTTATTTATGTTTTGTAGTTTAGTAAGTAACAATATATTACACAAAGAAACAAAAATATGTATGTATCAACAATTTTTTAATGTAAATTTTTTATTTTATTTTTCATACATGAACTTTCATATAATCAATGGTGTTTTTACAATACATTTATTAACTTTTATTAAATTAATAAAACAATTATGGCTATTCAAATAATAAATTTAAAAATAACCTTGATTGGTTAGGAAAAGTGTATCACCTCCTTAAGGCAAGCAAAGGGAACAGAAATATTCTTCTTCATACTTTTATTATGTAAACAAGATACATATAAAGAATGATACATACAGTAAAAAGTTCAAGACACTAGAGCAATTGTGAAAGTCGACCTATTTTGTTACATAATGTATAAATATTCATTATAATAAATTGTTCCTTCATTTTTTATTGAATTTCTTGTTGCCTTTTCCTTTTATTTTCCTGAGGTTTGATCTCTCCCTCTTTAGTTTCATCATTGACTTTACGTCTTTTCCTCTCATCCATTTATCACGCCTCTCTTCCCAATCAAGCTGCTTAGCACCTGAAAACAAATGATTTTAATTTGAGAACCAAAAAAACAAACAAAAAAAACCCCAAAAACATGGTTTCTGATTTACCCAAATTGTTGAGGTTTGCCATAAAAGTGACCATCCATCACACATTCCAAAAAAATATGCCCAGGGAGGGGGTGGGGTGAGAGAGACAGGATCTGCGGCAGTCCCCTGTGAGTTTTAAATGAGTATTTGTAAGGTGCATTTCAAGAGAGCAATTTGGAAGGCCAAGGGCAAATAAATAATGTAGAAAATTAAAATAGATTTCAGTGGAAATGTTTACAATTCAGAATTAATTTGTGTTACTTACTGGCTTTGTCACGATTGATTAAAGCATGTGTTCCAACGGCATTCCTCTTTGATCCAACATTTTCATCCATAAGCATTGAAAACTGAAATAACAGAAGGTACATGTCACAAAAGAAAAGTAAAGTTTCTGGCCTACAAATGAAGAAAAAAAATCGATCCTACTAAACATCACACGCCTCACAATGCTATACAGAATTATACCACACGCACCAGGATAGTGTTAGGTTTAGACGCGTGTGGTACTATTAAGTATTATATATAGCATTGTTTGGCATGTGGTGTTAAGTTATGATGGGAATGATGGGAATAAGGTTACTGTTAGGTCAGGCTTTTCAGGCTATCACAATGTGATACACATTATGACACTGTATTACAGAATTTGCAATGATATTGGACAAAGTATACAGTAATGAGAAACAGCTACATTAGATCATGGTGCTAAAATGATAAATATTATGGCAAACCTCTTCAACAACCGATGTGACATCATTTCCTGTCCTGGCTTTTTTCGACACATTACTTTCAGAATCAGTTTTTCGTTTCTTAGCTTTACTGGACGCTTTCTTGTCATTTAAACCTTTCTTGTCTTTCTTTACGCTACTTTTCCCTCCCTTTTTACTATCAAGTGCAAACTCTTCATCTATATCAATAACATAGAAAATTAGTTAAATGTAATGTATTTTTTCTATATTGTATTTTATATTGTATCAAGTTTGTTTTGTTTATATATTTAAATAGGCAAATTTCCAAGGAATAATAAGCGAATTCATTCACTATCCTTCTTAAAGGTGGCAATCCTGTTCACAAGACAAACATATACACAATGTGCTCTACATAAACAAAGTCTTATTACAAGTCTTTGGGAGGGGAATTGGCCTATGCACAAATGTAACAACATATAACAAGTAATGTACAAATATAAACATAGTTTCATTAATTTGAAGAAGTAAAGATTATTGATTGACTGATTGATTAACAAAATTCACTTACCATCTTCAGACATATCAAATGCTTCTTCATCAAAATTATCATTCTCAATTTTAAAATCATCTGCATCAAGATCATCACTTAAATTATCGTCAATATCTGGATCATCACTGAAATCATCGTCAATATCTGGATTGTCTAAATCTTCTGAAAAATCTGAATCATCTGAATCTGTTTGATGTTTCTTTTTGCTGCTTTTTGATTTATGAAAATCTCTGCAAAAAATTGATTAATAAAAAAAGCTTAATTTAATAATTGAAAAAAGCTTAAGAGGATATTATATGCTTTTTATTAAGGAACATTTAGTAGGATTAAATATTTATACTTGGGTACATTTGTATAGTCTCACAAATCACATATTCCGTCTTGACTTACCCAGCAAAATCTACGTCATAGTCCATTTCACCACTCTCAAGCTCATCTAGAGTTCAATAGAGTAAAAAAGATTCATTTGCTTGGAAAACAGATTATTTTTATTTTGAACTCATAACATTTTCTTGTATAAACAAGAAAATTAAAATATAATTGCAAACATTTCATTACAAATTAACTCATACTTTGTGACACCACTATTCAGGAGAAACTGGAAAAATATATGTTTCAACAATGTGGCCCTTCCTATTCAGGGGGAACCCCTATTCACTCCTATTCAAAGGAGACCCCTATTCAGGGGACACTCTCTATTCACTCCTATTCAAAGGAGACCCCTATTCAGGGGGTACCCCTATTCACTCCTATTCAAAGGAGACCCCTATTCAGGGGACACCCTCTATTCAGTCTTACTCAAAGGAAACCCTAATTCAGGAGGAGACCCTAATTCAGGGGGTACCCCTATTCACTCCTATTCAAAGGAGACTCCTATTCAGGGGGTACCCCTATTCACTCTTACTCAAAGGAGACCCCTATTCAGGGGGTACCCCTATTCACTCCTATTCAAAGGAGACTCCTATTCAGGGGGTGCCCCTATTCACTCTTACTCAAAGGAGACCCCTATTCAGGGGGTACCCCTATTCACTCCTATTCAAAGGGTACCCCTATTCACTCTTATTCAGGGGACACCCTCTATTCACTCCTATTCAAAGGAGACCCCTATACAGGGGGTACCCATATTCACTCCTATTCAAAGGAGACTCCTATTCAAAGCATGACTAGTAACAATATTGCACTTACCAAGGCATTTCTCAAACTCATCATCACTGACACTTGAAGCATCAGAGTCCATGTCATCAACTACCTTCGCCTTCTTTTTGGTAAATTTCTTATTCTTCAGCTCAAAGTACCTATTATGAATATGCAATGCAACAGTTAGGAAATATTTGCCATTGTAGCATTACTGTACATAGTATGTAAGTAAACCTGAAATCATTTAATTTGAATTTACTTTCTTGACAAAAGAGGTGGGGTTTAGGGAAAGAAATCATCCACCCTCGGTCTGCCTCAAAAGGTCTACCCTCTTGATATATTTGATATATAGAAAGAACACTTTAGTTTCTTTTCCAGTTTCTTCTCATTTACAACACCACAAACAGACCAAATCCCTGTAGGAGCACCCTTCAAACGAGCATTTCAGGCACTTTTCTATGAAAAAAACCCCACCTACAGTACTTACAAACCAGCATACAGGCCTGATGATCTCTGTAGCAGAACTGTTGAAACTCCTAGTGTATAACAGTCACTTCATATTATAAAGCTCTGTATACACTATCAAACTAGTTTAACAAAAAAAATGTGATGTGCCCAAATATGGTAGTGATACGCCCAAATATGGTAGTGATATGACATCATCATGTCCATATATGGGCACATCACATTTTGTTGTCACATAAAGTTTGATAGTGTAGACAGAGCTTTAGCTGAGTGAAGCAATCCAGGACCAGACAATGATATCAGTTGTTTTGACAAATATTGATGACTTACTTATAGAAAAAGAGCTCATCCATCGGAATACTGTTCTCATCTTTATCTAGAAACTCTTTACTATTGACAGCAAGTCGTCTGATTTCAGGGGCTACATAAACACGAGGCTGCATGACAGACACTCTTTCTGAGAAAAGAAAACCATCCAAAGATAAATACTACAACTGTTAAAAAAAGAATATTTTGATTTAACAATTAGGGTAGTTTAATCTACTCTTGTGAAGAATCAATTGTACACCAACAAAACGTATAAGTTATGTTGAGAACATTGTATGAATTTTTTGAGCTTCCTATTCTTTGCACCTCTATGTTGAAACTTGCCCCTGAAACTAACGAGGTTATCATTATTGTTTTGTACACTTATAATGAATAATAAATTATGCAAATAATATCAACGTACCTGTTTCCTTTGTCTTTGGATTACGGTAGACAAATCTGTCCAGGAATCGGATGAGCGTAAAATCTTGAAGGGGATTCCCCATATAGACAATAGAATCACCAGCTAGCAAATGTGTTGCAAATAACGATACCGTTGGGTGAAAATGTTCTGAAAGCTAAATATATATATATACATAATATTAAAAAACATAAATACATGGTTCTTTCAGTATATTAATGACAATGAAGCGGTGTACAGTGGCACAGTAGTTTGAGGTTGTACATGATTGCTTTTTCATCAAAGGTTCTTGGTTCGATCAGAACAAGGCAATCTAACAGGATGGTGAGCTTCGGAGATCAAAGGGTTTATCTGTGACTGTGACACGATCAGTTCCAGACACTGCGCGCCTTGTAGAATGTACATAGTACAGTACTGTTGGCATTTCTCACAGCCAGACATAAGATCAAAGGACTGTTACATATTCCTATCTTGGCAAGGCGAGCTCAGTGTCCTGTTGTTGGGATTGCCTCGATCAGAATAAATACCAATTTGTATTCACAGACAAAACATATAATATTAATAGGGACTTAACATTCTGTGAACAGCCTCTGAATGAGAACCTTTACTACGGGACACCCTCAGGACTAAAAAAAAAGTGTCCCTAAGGAGGGTTTTTTTGTATAACAAAATTTAAAGCTATTATGCTATAGTTTTTAAAATATAATTGTACCTTTCTCAGTTCCCAGTATACACAATTCTCAGAACCAGTAAACAATGGATTTCTTGCTAAAGGGTCATAAGTTGTCTTCAACCCTGTCAGTAATAAGAAATAAGTGCAAAAATAAATAAATGATAAATAATAAAACTGCTACATAGGGACTAATTTCTCTTTATATAAATATAATATAATTTGCGGTACACCAGGTGTTTCTAAAGCTCCGTCTACACTATCAAACTAGTTTGACAAAAAACGTTTGATGTGCCCAAAAATGGTAGTGATATGCCCAAATATGGTAGTGATATGACATCATCATGTCCATAAATGGGCACATTTTGTTGTCGCATAGTTTGATAGCGTACACATAGCTTTGAGGAAAAAATATCAAGTTGAAAATGTGAGAATTTTTATATACTTTTCACAGTACCTTTGTTTTTTGGTTTTGTATCCTTGTGAATCCAGGAATGTTTTTCTCCAGTGTTTGATGAATTCATGGCCACACTATCTGATGTTTCTTCTTTAGGTTTATCTTCATCTGAACTGCCATCATCAACATCATGAAAATGTTCTTCTTCATCATCAGAATCCTGTAAAAAAAGCGACAACCTGTTGTACAGTTCCAGAGTATATATAAACATTTCAAAAGCTCTGTCTACACTAATTTGACAAAAAAGTGTGATGTGCCCAAATATGGTAGTGGTATAACATCATCGTGTCTATATGCGGGGACATCACATTTTTTTGTCACATAAAGTTCGATAGTATAGACAGAGCTTTAGAAAACCGACAGCCTGTTGCACAGTTCCAGAATATATATATAAACAAGACATTTCTAAAGCTGTCTACACTATCAAACTAGATTGACAAAAAAAGTGTGATGTGCCCAAATTTGGTAGTGATCATCGTGTCCATATATGGGCACATCACCTTTTGTTGTCACATTAAAGTTTGACAGTGTAGACAGAGCTTAACACTAAAGCTTCCTTCCAACTACACCTTTGATTACAAACAGCTGAAATGACTGAACATTTACTGGTAAATCATGTAGCTACACATTTTGGACCCCTCAAATTTGCTGCAGACATCCCAAGACAAAACTGACCCTTACATTATGGGGTTGTGTAGTATATTAAATATTAGAATAAAGTAACCTACCATGACTTTTTCTACTATACTTTTCAATTGCGGCCTTGACTGAATGACCTCTGATATAAGGAACAGCATTGCACAGATGGCAGGAGGCTGCTGCTCACAGCTGATTTGAAGGAGTCTCTTTATGAATGCCTAGCAACAACAAAAAAGGTGTAGAGGTAATAACATACAAAGATGGACATTTCACGGCTGGTTTCCACAACACTATGCACGATACTAGTGTAACAAACATAATATTTTATTGGAGTGTATGTTTAAGAAAGGGATTGGTTAAGGCAATGGGAGGCTTCCATTCACACCCGAATTTTAAATGTCTTCTACCCTGATGCAGGAAATAATATCAAATTACAGAGAGACATAACATACAGTACAATAGAACCCCTACACCACTATTCAGAGGACACATCTATTAATGATTGTTTTAACACTACAGTCAACCTCTATTAAGGGGACACATTCCATGATAATGTTTCCATCACTACAGGCAACCTTTATTAGGGGACACATTCCAATGATGTTTCAACACTACAGCCAACCTCTATTAAGGGAACACATTCCAATGATGTTTTAACACTACGGTCAACCTCTATTAAGGGGACACATTCCATGATAATGTTTCCATCACTACAGCCAACCTCTATTCAGGGAACGTCCCTATTACTGGTGCTGGTTCAAATAACCGTCTCACAGAGACATCTGGTAGCCATTGACTTGAAGTTAGCATTTGGATGTTTTACTTTTAAATTGACAGTATGAGAGTGACTATTACCAAATTGCACAGTTACAAAAACAACTTACATATACATTGATGGAAATTATAAATTTCTGTTGAAGCAGGCTCCAATGAAGTTGCATCTAGTAAGTTGACTTTAGGGAACCCTTTTTGTGTCCCAAAGGTGTCCCCTTAATAGATGTACTACATTTAGATATAGTTTCACTTACTTTTATTCTCTTGACAACAACATCTCCTTTCAATGACTGGTATAACAAATTTAAAAACATTGATAGTCTTGGAGATTGCTTCAAAGATGGGTCTAATAGCTTTTTGAAAAGTGCACTATAGTAACGATCCGATGTTGATTGCCTGGAAACAATTTAGAAAATGTTATTTATTATTTAAATATTTATCTTGTAATTTAGAATACAGTTGTTTGTATGTGCTCATTCGACTATCGTAAAACTTCGAAAAGAAGCCGATTATTTATTTATTCATTTTATCTCTATTTTCCTTCTTACAGTAGTTAAATTTGTGATGAAAACTCTTTAATGAAATTGTATTGAAAACAATATGGCAGCTTGTGCAGTATCAAAAGGTGACGGCAGATAATAAAATTAAACACAAATATTTCTTCACCGGTAAATTAATAATAATATTATATATTAATAATAATTTATGGATGCAACTTGAAACATTAGCTATTATGCGCATATAATACAAGGCAATGAGAGTAAAGCATCTTGCCTAAAAGGATGCAATAATAGAGCCAATAGGCTCTAACCCATGCCTATTACATCGAATATTATCATTACACCATCACTCTCTGGTATATACAGCACCTGCAGCTATTCTCAGACGGTATCTCATCCAGAATGCAACCGGGCCCAACGTTGCTTAACTTCAGTGATCTGAAGAGAACCGGTGCATGGCTGTATTATAAGGAGAGAGAATCTATTAAGATCTGAATGCTTACCGTGAACTCATGACTTGATGCAGCAGCATAAGACATTGTACTGACGTGCTGAAAGGCGACGTGTGCACCATCTTAAACAGCATGTCTGTCTGCTCATCCAACTTATCATCTTCAACTATAACAAAACAAATTCAGCAACATAGTTACATTCATGATGGTTGAGCGGTTAAACCAAACAAGCATAGACAGGTTTAAAGACCAATTTATTCTTTTTTTTAAAACTTTATTTAGAGAGGGTAACCCTTCCAGCTAAACCTGCAGGCTAGCTGATATCCAGGGGTCCTCTGGTGGTAAGATTTCTTGAAGAAGTAGTTAAAAATTCACCATTCACACTTACCCTAAGGGAAACACTTAAATATTTATTAGTTAAGTGAAATACTTAATATTTAATAATAATATTAAGGAAAATATCTCACTTAAGTGTGATTGGTGAATACAGCCACAGGCTTGTGTTCATTTTAAAGAACTCAGTGTTTTTCTTCTTTTTTTTCAATCTTTCGGAAGAAACACTAACTTACTCTTAGCATAATGGTAGGCTCTGTTCACACCTGTGAGTACAGCACTTATCATTTTATGGTCGACTTTCTTCTTTTTTGTACAAGCCTACAAACATTGGTTATAAAAGAAATGGTTTATAATATATGACTTCACATTAGGAAAAATGATTTTGTCTGCCAATCTGTTTATTACAAAAGTATTTATTAATGTGATTCTTTGACTTGGCTAGCTATCAGTAAAAGAAATGATATTATTTTGTCTTTTAACCAATCACATAAATACTAAAGCTCTGTGTACACTATCAAATTAGTTTGACCAAAAAAGTGTGATGTGCCCAAATATGGTAGTGATATGACATCATGTCCATAAATGGGCACATCACATTTTTTTGTCACATAAAGTGTGGTAGTGTAGACAGAGCTTTAAAGAATAACATAGTCTTTGTCAAATCCAAACCTTACCTTGAAAAAAGAAAAGTATATGACCATTAACCTAGTTGCTAAATCTTCTTCATCTTGACTTAGAATAACTTGATTCATAAAACATATTCCAAAATACCTAGACAGACATAGAAAATAAATTTAATTAAAATATTAAATTGTATTATAGAGTGAGCTGTGTATTTTGACAAATTGGCAGCTATGAAAAGCGACCCAAACAAAAGCATTTAACATTCATTGCTCAGCACATACAGTAGCTTGTGATAACATAATGTAAACGACCCCTGTGAGTTTATGCAAATGAGCCTAATTGTGAATGGAGAATACAGCCACTGGGGAATATCTGACCACCTTCAGTTTAGCCGCAGAAATCCTATAATCTAATCAGCCCATACATTTCATAGTGATACTTACTGAGCTTTTGCACTAATGTTAGGTCTGTACAGCATTCTTTCAATTTCTTGGATAACAATTCCTTTCATGCTTGGATGAATTGAAACTGAATATAGAAAAAAAACAAATATTTCAAACTATATGGTTAAGTAAGAGTTATATATCTCAAACATAAATGGTACCTAGACCAGGGAAGATGTTGGTTAGACTAAGGCAATCTAACAACAGGATCCTGAGCTCCAGAGATCAAAGAATTTATCTGTGGCTGCGCCACAATCAGTTCCACGCCCATTAACAGACACTGCGGAGAATATGTACATAGTACAGTACTGTTGGTATTTGTAGCAGTCAGACATAAGATGAAAGGACTGTTACGAGTTCCTATCTTGGCAAGGCGAGCTCAGTGTCTTGTGAGACTGCTTTGGTTAGACAAGGTTTATTTTCATTGGTCACTTTCAAAGTCTTTTATCAAAATAACCAATCATCATCCATTAATTCAAAGCGATCTAGGCCATGGATGTTTATCTTTATCTCATTGCAGCATAAACACAGTCAAAAGGCCAACTTATTTGTGTCATATAGCTCTCATTTACTTTTTACATGCACATAAAGAAATGTAGTAGGCCTAGAAATCCACACACATTAACAAATTATGTTCACTTACCAACTTGCTGCAACAGGTAGACCGCTTTGGATGCGACCTTTGATTCTGGATCTCCGACCTTATTTACAAGTTTTCCCAGCAACACCTGGCAAAGAAATGTCAAAGGTCAAAATACAGTTAGTTTCACTTATATACTAGAAGTGTCAACAACCTCGTGTTGCAAATTAAATTCTAAACTTTTCTTATTAAAAGCTGCCATGTTATAGAACCAATAAATAGAACTATTCAATAGAACTATATTTAATGTGCAATAGAACTAATGCTGAAGGAAATTAACCAATCAAATGTCATGGACAGGCATAATCAATTAACTGGTATGGAACCTACCTGTTCTTGCTCTGGGTTACCAACCAGCAGTTCTTTCATTGTGCTAAGTGCTTTGGTCTTTACTGCTTGTACAGTGTCTTGACAGAGGGTCTTTGGAAAAATTGCAATAACAAGTTATTTATAGCATTTCATTTCATTATTTATTCGGTCATTTTCAGTATTTACAGAAGTAAAAAGAAACTGAAAATTGGGGAGACCATCGTCAATCTACGTCAGGGACTAAATCACTGTATTCAATTCAGTTTGCACCCTAAAGCTCTGTCTACACTATCAAACTTTATGTGACAAAAAAGTGTGATGTGCCCATATATGGACATGATGTCATATCACTACCATATTTGGAAATATCACTGCCATATTTGGGCACCTCACACTTTTTTGTCAAACTAGTTTGATTGTGCAGATATAGCTTTAAACATCAAAACATACAGTTAAAAATGGGTGGGGGGGGAGAATAAAATGTTACAGTGAGTCAAAATCAATATAAACCTTTAAAAGAAAAGAAGATGGGTTTTCTAGGACTGCAGCAATTTAAGTTCCAATGTTCGTTTTTACACCCTTATACATATAAAAAGGACAATGACAATAAAAACATGCAATGATGTTATATCACTTTATTTTGTCAAACTAGTTTGATAGTCCAGACAAGGCTTTACTTTGTTCTGTACTGCATAGTGATTTCATAATCTCTAATTGATTTTTTTTTCTTAATTCCAAATCTACCAACCTCTAATGTCTTCACAAACTCTGAGTAGCGTTTCTTTACAGCATCCTCAAAGTACCATATAAGGAGCCTTTTGTCTCGTTTTTCTTTACTTTTACCACATATTGCAGTCAGCTGATCAAATGGATGCTGCCAATAAAAATAAGCAGAATTAAAAGGATTATGTGGACTAATGTGAGGGAAGTTTAGAACATTTGCAGCAGGTAAATTTTACCTTAAGTTATGTCTGTATTTTAACTAATTAACTAATAAAAACATATTATAAATTCAACTTTATTTAACAACTGAAGTGCAAATCAAAACACAATATTTCATTATTAATACTATTGATAGAATACAAGAAAAAAAAAGAAAACATTTCAAAACATAATAAAACATTTGGAACACTAAATCAAACTAGTTATGACAAAAAAGTGTGATGTGCCCAAATATAGTAGTGATATGGCCAAATATTGAAGTGATATGACAATCATCATGTCCATATATGGGCACATCACATTTTTTTGTCACAGAAAGTTTGATAGTGTAGACAAAGCGTTGCTACATACAGTAAATGTGACCAAGCTATGTGTACAGTAAAGGGAATGTGTTTATTAGGCATACAAACCTGTGAAAATAACTTCAGTTTCTTATCCTGAATAAGGAGCTCCGACATCCAAAGCTCCTTGAGGTTTTCCAGTGCAGTTAGAGCCTCTCTTCTGCCTTTCTTATTCACCATCTGCAGTAAAGAGTCTAGGCTTGACAGGTTGTGCAGGGCACAGTCCTGTATCTGTAGAGTAAGAGCGGCAACCTTGTCTGCAAGAACACCAGCTGATATCACAGTGTTCATCCATTGTACCTTAGAGCTGTTACCAGAATCTTTTCCTAAAAATTAAATAAAGTAGGTAGGTGGGTAACATGCATGCCTTCTAGTCTCCAGGTCCAGGGTTCAATCCTGGCCTTGTGTCAGGGTTCAATCCTGACCTAGTGTTGTAAACTCACAACTCTTTATACTCCACTCTCTAAGCCTAAAAGTTAAACTGAGTTTAAAAGCACGATTATAATTTATCCATCTTGTAATTCTTCCACTCTAACTCAATCTAAATTGAAGGTACCATCCATGAGAATTGTAGTGGGTAGATAGTGGATTCTTTATGCAAGACACTTTACTTGCATTTTTGCAGGTGTACAAATGAGTACCTGGAAAGGTCAAGACACAACTTTGCATGCTAATAATACGTACACGCTTTACAGGTTTCCGCTTTATAAAGGATATTATAATTGATTTACTAGAGACTGATACTGGTATGTAGACAAAAGAACTGGCTGGTATGTCTTGGACTAAGTAAGTAAGTACTATTATTATTATTAAATAACATTCCATTGACATTAACATATGAAACCATATATTAATCTGGTGATCTCCATCTCCTGAAACCTTTATTTAGCTTGTTTTAATCATGGACCTATAGGAAAAAATGTACATACTTTGCTTGTAAAGTTCAACTTCATTAGCATACAATTTGGCAGCATGGGTCTGGAATACTTTCAGTGCTTCATCGTTGATCTGCTTAAATTTCAATGGATCTTCATTAAACTGTTAAAATAATAGAAACAAGGCAGTTAATATTTAGTGCCATTGGGCGATTGACATCAGACCTCTCAAGTCTACCTATATCCCAAGCCATTTCCTGACATTGTGAGTCTCAGATGTCTCTCAATGACTGATTGTTTTCCACATGGAAATATAACCTTTCATCATTCACCCCACCTCATGATATTATTTGTACCATTACACTCATAAACATTCATTATTTGTATATTAATTTGCCATTTAAGCTCTACTACTACTAAAGCATAACGTATAAAATTGACTCCAGTTCCAAAGGCAGGCAATTAAAATTACTATGCATAAATATGTAAATGAGATATAAACAATTAGCCACACCTGGGTGTTACAAAGAAAATAAAAACAAAAGGTGACAAATATGTTGCATTTATATATACAGTGTATATACAGTAATGTTAACTACTATTAATACAGTTTTGTTTTAAATAGCTTTCAGATTTTGTTATATAAACAGTCAGCAATTGGTATTAAATACAAAAAAAAAAGAAAAAATATCTTACCCTATTTTCATACCATTTACCCCCAGGCTTGAATAGATAAGATTTGTATGTAGGCGACTGCGTTAGTTTCTTCAATAAATCTGGTTTTATTATGAATTTGTTTAATTTTTGCTCCTGTGTATTCTTCTTGGTTGTTGCCGTTACTTTCTGTTCTTTTGTTTTTTCACTTAAAAGGGAAAAAAAAAAAATATTTACCTAAAATGATTAAAATTAATGATTACAAAACAAAATTAATTCAGGGTTGAAAATTAACCTTTAAACCATAGTGGCCAGCAGGGCCAGTTGAAGTTGGATGGTCGCCCTTATTAAAAATGGCTGGCCCTTATTAATTTTTTGTACATTTTTTTTTTTGCCCAAGGGGGGGAATTTATCCCCACCCCTCCCAATTACATCATTTATTACTTTTGATAATTAAATTACTCTCCCCAAAATGAATGAATTAATTAATTGCTCTCCTTGAAGGTTGTTGATCGCGCTTGCGATCCTTAAAAACGAGGGACTGCTTGTAGCTTATAACTTAGCTTATATATTATTAGCCTAGGCCTAGATTAGTTATAAAAGGTAGGTGGATGCAGTTTCTGGAAGTCGCCAGACGGGTCGACTATCACACAATTAATACTCGCCCTTACCAAATAAAGGTCGCCATTGGCGACCGGGCGACCGTTAATTTTCAGCCCTGTTAATTTTTTAAAAAATTAATTAAAATAAGAGGAAAATTAATTAATTAATGAAACTAAAACTGTAACTTATATTCTTTAAGAATTTTTTTTTAAATATTTATCTTTGCAGTTTTTTATTGAATTTTTATGTACTAAAATACTATAAAGAAATAAATGTCTGTCGGGATACTTTAAGTACATAAACATCGGGGAAACATGTAAATAATAATTATAAATTGTAAAATCGTTTAATTTTCTTAATATTCTGTAATAATAATGCTGTGCAATATTTATGTATAAAAACATGATTAATAATGTTGGTGTAAGTCACAAATGAAAACAATGATGAAAAATATTTTAATTAGCTGCTAATATTCAGATAATTAAAAGGTAATTCAATAATTCAATATCCAGCATTTTGGTATGAATATATTAATAGTAAGACAAACCTTTTAATCATAATGTCTTTTGATTTTTTTATACCCAAATTCTTAAGGAATGCAGCAACTTCTTGTTGACTAATCTCTGTGCCATCATCTTTGAGCTCTAACTCTTCCTTCAACGGATCATCTTCAACATCTTTTAATAAATTATAGTCTTCCTGAAAAACCAAAAGAAATATTTACATATTCAATTTCAAGCAAGTAAGGCCCAAGGGTATTATTAAATTAATAATAAATTACGAATTACAAACAAGCCAAAGGCAATTGTTATCTTTTTCATTATCAATATGATCAGTCATGCAGTTTTTGTGATATTCACAAATTGTTCACACACAAATATTGGATTTGAGACGAATTGACCTGCATTTCCACAACTTGCATTTTCACACACATTCCTCGGCTCAGATCACACGGCTCAGATAGTCACTCTGGCTAGCTAATAAGCTAGTTAGGCCTAGCTAGCTTCATAAAATAGCCAAACAATACTTTACTTCGTCTCCGCCAAGTTCTTGAACAAGGTTTACATCAAACTTGTCATTTTGTTCTTTCTCATCAATATTTCTTTGTACTACATCTTTGGGTATGTTTGTCTTATTTTTCACTTCAGATTTGTGTTTTCTTTTACCAACTTTACGTCCCATTTTTCACGTGTATCGGTCTTCTTGATTGATGTGTAAAAATGTCTATTTAAACGGAATTGGTCTGAATTTTTAAGTATAAATAAGTAGCGAAATCGCATGAACCCTGAGTGTATATAGACAATCATCCTACTTCAAAGTAAAATCCAAAACAAGGGTCGGGAGGTTAATTTTACAAACATAGTATATGTTCAGCAGTTTAATATATAAAGAGTCCATAACCTTTAAAATATATTTAAACAGATAATAATTATTTCTAAAGAAAAATGTATTTGGTATATCTCTACAAATATTTAATTCATATAGTAATACATAATATGATTTCCCTTCACTCATAATAGAATAGTCCTAGGAGCATACCTACTCAACCATATCAAATAAATATTGCACATCCTCTCCCCACAAAAAGTAGCTTTGATTTTCTTTGATTTTACTCGTTGTTATCAGCCGATGATTAGCAAGAAAATGCGTAAAGTTGGTTCATAAATATAGGTATTATTTGTTAAATGGTACAAAACAAACATAGCCTAGGCCTATCTGTATTTAGACAGAGGGGGGAAACCGGCCCGGCCCAGCAGTGTAGGCCTATATAATACATTAGTTAGGCCTCATTTCATGGTGTATGTGGACAGCAGACACACAGCAGGAAGACCATTTCTTTCAGGAAGCAGTGGATGAAAACCGTATGCTTTTACTAAATCATATCAATAGTAAACAGCAAAACCGTTTTGTCAATGTTAACTGTATACAATAATTGACTAATATTGAATAACTAATATTTAATAACTTTAAACTGCAAAAATTGGGCTTATTATTTATTTATTGATTAATCAATAATATTTCCATTATGCAAATTTAGCAATCAGTGGACATGTCATATAGTTATATACAAAAACAAAATCATTTTTTGGTTGGTAGATATTTTGTGTTATGTATTATATTTTCATAATAAACTTGTAACTTATATACCACATTAAAATATATTTTAAAATGATTATTAAATATTATTACATTAAATAAATTGTATATTTATTTTCAGGTAGAATAATATTTTGATAAACAACTGGTGGTAGGTTGACCTGGAAGTGGAAGATGAGGTTTAAACAATTCCATTATATAATCCAAATAATTGTTGTGCTATACGTTTTAACATTTGGCCTAATATTACCGATAACATGCTGGAATCTACCATTCTCAAGGTACTACATCCGAGGAAAAAGCACACATACTCTTGAAGTGGCAATCACAAAAGACAGGCTTGAAGGGGAGGCAGCTTATAAATATTTCTCAGAAATGGAGGACTTAAAGGAAAGACATTTTTATAAGGAAGCTTTCACTAAAAAGAAACCAAAATATGCCATTGGAGTTATCACTGTTAGTAGGCATACAGTGGATAAGAATTCTGAGGCATATTCACCACAGTATCTACCTCGTGTTGTTGCCAAATTTGATCAACTACTCGTAGAACACAACAGAAAAGATATTTTATTTTTTATCTGTAATGCGCAGGCGGAGCCGCAGGAACACGAAGCAGCTGTAAAATTATCAAGATATGTACCGTCAGTTCAGAAGCAACCAATAGAATCAACAAACCGGCGAACACTTCATGCACGGGAACAAGAAAAACAGGATTACGTCTTTTGCATGAATCAAATACGCAAATTTAACGCAACATATTCTATCCTCGTTCAGGATGACGCCTTACCATATCCTCAGTTTATAAAACACTTGGATCGGATAGTAACAACTAGAGTTGAGAATAAGATTATTCATGGTAGACTTGAAAAAAACTTGGATAATTTAGCCTCTTTGAAATTTTATTTTCCTGAAAAATGGGAAGGTTACGGGACGGACAATAACCTAATTTTAGAGCTTATCGCCATCGGTGTGCTTGGTGGCGGTGTTCTTTATGCTATTTTTAACATGTTTGTCAAGTTTATGACTGTCCCTCAGCGCATTCTGTTGTATTCGCTGTGCTCGTTTTATTTCGGACTTTTAATGTTTGTCATCGGACGACCATATTTGTTGTGGCTTAGGTTAGTCTTCCCGGATTGCTACACAGTTACCGGTGCCCCAGAATGCTGCATACCAGCGGTGCTTTATAAAACAGAGTATTTACACCATTTGGAAAACCACTTGAATGGTATACAGTGCTATGCAACTTTTCCATTGGATGTTGCCATAAGTAGGTTCTTTAAAACTGTCTCTCTTAAACAGTATTTAGTGGTGCCTAATCTTTTTGATCATATTGGTGTTTTTTCATCGCTTCATAAAGCCCCAAAAGATCCACATTCTTTTATGACATAATAAATAATACAGGCGCAGTTTCAGACATTTTTAGAGGGGGCGTAGGTATAAAAACAAATACAGTATGTTAAAGATGTATTGTCCCCCTGAAAAAATAATTCTTTAAACAATTTTTTTTTAATATGCCATTTCAATGTCACCTAATAGTTATTCACTTTGACTAAAAATTGGTTCGAATAAAAATGTATTTACCTAAAAAACTGTAAGTTAAAGCAACAAATAGTTAAACTGGCTGCCAGCCAATGGGTTTTGGTTGAATTTAACCATTTATTTTGACATTTTATAAGTGAAACATTAATTTTTTTTCTACGGAGGTGATTAACTTGATTATAAATAACTACAAAATTATCTATTCAAAGTTTGATTTTATTAATCTTTATACTTCATGTTTTTGGGGATTATACATCTTTAAATAATACCACTGTTATATATTTTGAGAATACAATTTGTAAGAGATTTTACCATGTTTAATTAGTTTAAAACTTGCCAATTTATGAAGTTAAATATATTTATAGATCTAATAATATGATGATATAATATAATAGTATATCATATATTTACAAACTTTAAAACTTTCCAATTTAAGAAATTAAAAACAAACAAAAATGCTAATTTTTTTAATTTTTTATTTTTAATTTGCCAATTTGCCAATTAAATATATTTATAAAATATAATATGATAATATAACATATATTTACAAACTTGTATAATTTGTTTTAAAATTTGCCAATTTAATAAAGTAATTAAAAACACAATTTTGGGGTTTTTTTTAAAGAAAATGTAGGATGTTTACTTCCCCATTTCCTTTGACAATGTTAACTCAAGATTTTAATTATTATTTTAAACATTTTTTAGGGTGCTTTGTTATTTAATAAATTGTATCATGTTGTTTGTACTGTACTATGTTTTTGTATGGTAGTACATTATTATCAAACCTGCAATTAAGCTCAACTAGGAACCTCGGTCCCGCAGGTGTCTGGTTAGTTATTGGGTATAGAGACCAAATTTCATGAAATATATTATTTTAATAATCATTTATGTAAATTATAGAAATGTAAGAAATCAAAGGAAGTGCTAAAATATGTGGCACATACAACTCAAGATTAACTCGAATAAATGCAATACATCTTACGCATAGAATATTTTGTTTTTAGTTTTTAAAGTTTTGTAGATAACATAATAGAAAAATTAATGTTATAATATATTGAATCAGCAATATAAGTGAATACCATATTCATTCTAAACTTAGGGCAATTTTGTCCATCACATCCTTCTCCTCTGCAGGTGGTCATGGTAAGTTTTCCATGCTGAAACTCCGTATTGTGTATTGTTTGGGAGGGTTTTTAAGGGACATGTCGTCGTCGTCGTCAGCAAACTCTGATCAGAGCGTGGCTTCTCTAACAGTATTCTGAAACCATCTCCTGTCTTCTGCCATCCTACTTGCTTGCTCCATAGAGCCAAATACATCTGTTATAGTCTTTTCCCATTTGCATCTTGGACTTCCCCTTCTTCTCTTCCCTGGAATATAATAAGCCTCCACTCTCTTCTCCATTCCATCTTGCTGCTTAATGTGACCAAAATAGCACAATTTCTTTTTAACATACTGCAGTAACCAATCATTAATGATACACCAAGCTCCTCTCTTATGCCCAATATTGTATCAAAATGCTAAATTGTAGATCACGGAAGTCAAAGATTCTACTACAACTATTCTAAAATATTGTTATATGCATGCGGGGCGTTTGTTCGAGGAAATAAAACGAAAACAGAGACTGACACCCTATATTACGTAATAATATTGAGAAGTTTTAGTGGGTTTCTGTTTTCGAGAAATCGGACCTGGAGGGCTGGTCTCTGTTTTCGTATAACCCCATAGAAAATAGGGGATGGTTTGGTGTGTTCTTCTTTTGCTAGAAAATTACACTACGTTCGAATGATTTCGTGCAATCATTTTGTATAGGCCTAACACAAATTCACCTTCGTGTCAATATCCTCCAAACTTTTCAAGTAGACCTACTAGTCGGGGAGTGGATTAAAAAAAAGTCCCACACTAAAAAATAAATCGCAACTCTATAAATAGCAATAAAATGCGGCACCTGCTTTGAGCGTGTGATCATAATTGGCCCTTTGAAAAATTTCGTCTTCTCGACTGATTTTATACATTGGACAATCCAAGATTTTAGAAGACTAAGTAGGCCTATTACCTGTATTAAATCATAGCACACATAAAATTAAAAATCAGGGTATTCCTGTTCCCCCTTCGTATAAGTTCCCCATATTTGCTTCCACTGTTCATAAATGTTTAACTAGAGTTGAGTGCAATCGTTTATTGTGTTTATTCAACCATGATTATTATAATCTCATTCTTTTATGATAAACCAGTCTTTCGTAAAAGGTCAACGCTACAGTATTATTCTGCAGGCACCTGGGAGAGGATGGCTACACAAGTAAAAGGTAGGACGTGGGGTGGGGTGGAGATTAATTGGGTTGGTATCATCCGTGTACTAATACTGAGCCTTAGGCCTTATTGCATGGTCTTAGTGGAAGCATATGATTCGAACCATTTCTATTCTATGCACGTTCACGTGTTGAGGTACGAAGCTAGCTCAAACGGATGCCAGCTCAAACTGACATCCACATGGAAATATATCGTTCAATAAAACACATCAAACGAGATAATATTGTGCCTTGAGCTCTGAGAAATACTCATTATGCATTTTTTATTATTTTTATAGGCCTACCATTTTGATAGTAGGCCTATTTCATACAACCATGTTCAACTAAACGTTCTCGATTAGGCATACTATGTGACCTGTCTCTGTGTGACTGTTGTCGGAAATAATCATTATGTAATTAGTGTCCATAGGCCTAAATATGAGGAAAGTGAAGTGCCTACTTTAACCGTGTCAATTATTTTTAATCGCAGCGAGTAGGGTTAGTCAAATAAACCTGTATTTGTTAACAGTCCATTGATTCTCTTTACAACATCTACTTGTCATAAAAATGCTTTAATACAAACAAAACTTAATGATTGGCATACTTTATTCAAGCCATGATTTGTAAAAAAAAAGTAGGCCTATTAGTAAATTTAAACAAGCCAAGAGCGGCCTGTATCATACGTAACATCATATTGTACATCATTGACGGTTAGTAATTATCTTGGTGAATATATACTACTTTGAATAGCCTCTTATGCCAACATAGGCCATATTACGACATAATTTGAACAGCATGAGTCGTATAACTTTTGCAGAGTTCCGCCCTAATCTGATCCCTACTAATTTTACTTTTCTCGTTTAAGTAATGGTTTCCTAATCTAATCCAAACTCCACCAGGGCTTAACCTTGAACCTTAAGGGCTTGTGTAACCCCCACCGCACCCCGACTCCAACGTCATTGGGTTGCGGGAAACAACTCCCTTCAATTTATCCATTCATTCACTGAATACGAGAGCTACCGGTATTTTAAATAGATATTAAATTAAATTAAATAGATAAGTATCGGTAACTAAAAATATGATTAGATGATTTTTCTAAATGGCAACTTAAATTTTATTAAATGAATTGATGCTAAAATGTGATTATGTTAATAAATGAATATGTCAAAATATGAATTGTGTTAAGAAAGAATGATAACTTAATGATTTATATGTTAAGAAATGAATATGTTTAAGAAAATGAATACGCTAAGTGAATGTGTTAGGAAATTAACATTTAAGGAGATGTACTGTTAGGTCTATATGTTAAGTTATGAATATTATGAAATGAATATATTTTTAATAATAAAATAAAAAAAAACAAACTTAAATTTGTTCATCAGGGTTGTTAGAGCGCCTGAACAATGGTGAAACTATCGTGGTGGCTGAGGGATACCTGTTTTTGTTTGAAAGAAGGGGTTTGTTGAAAGCGGGGGCTTTTGTCCCAGAAGTTATTTTAGAGTACCCCGAGTTGGTACGTCAGCAGTACTGGGAATTCGCACATGCTGGTAGCGATGTCGTTGTAGCGTTTACCGTACGTATGGTCTTTGCAATTTTATATAATACAAATACTGACTGGGCTCAGGGGCATTATTCAAAATATAGTCAAATGTGATATGGAGACCATAATGTCTCGAGACGAAACGTTTCAACAGAATTAGACAAACTTGTCATTAAATTATAGGTCTCACAACAACAAAAAATGTGTTTCAATTTAATATTTATGTATAACTCCACACTCTATACGACGTAAAACATAGCCTAATACCATTGCGTTTGCATAAAATACTACCGTAACGTACATCTAATCATATGCCTCTTATCTTAATAGTAAATAAGCAATAACCAATTTCTTCCTGAAGATGAAAAATCACAATATAAGTTGTTCTCTATTTCAGTATTATGCCCATCGTGAGAAAATGAGGTTAATAGGACGTGAACAAGATCTTGAAAAAATGAACCGAACTGCGTTAAAGTTGGCGAGAGAAGTAGCAGACGAGACTGGGACGTTAATGGCGGGAAATATCTGCAACACAACATTATATAAACCAGACGATCCTACGTGTGAAACTAAAATTATGGAAATATTTAGGGTAGGCCTATTGCTATTTTTTGTAGTCGATCACTAGATTGGTGGTTCCTTCCAATCCGAAGGTCTAGGGTTCAATTCTGACCTAGTGTCAGTGTTGTAATTTTGTAACTCACGACTCTTCTGCTCCACTTCCTAAAGGCCAACTCAGACAGCGTCTTACGACGAGGACCCGACGTCTTGACTCGTCGGTGCTGTCAACGAGTCGTCTTGAGATAGCGTCGGCCTTAGTTTTTAATTTTAGGTCGTCGCGGGAACTTTAAACATGTTTCATACGACCCTGTCGGAGTTGGGCTTTAGCTTTAAATAAAACTAAATTAATAGGCACGATAATTTTGTTCTCTGAAATTACAGATGTCGCGTCTGGTAGTATAGAGTTACGTATATGTTAAATCTATCACGTCGATACACTTTTAGTGATAAAACATGAATTATTAGTGTACAACAAAATGTGATAACATGAAGTAGGCCTACTACTAAGTTATTGTTTTATGTTCAGGAACAAATTGTATGGGCTGTCGAAGAAGGCGCAGACTATATCCTATCTGAAACTTGTGGTGATATTGGGGAAGCATTATTGTCCGTTAAAGCCATCAAGGAATATGGTTCAGGTAACATTTGAGTCAAATTCTGCATCGTTAATGGGATGAGAAGGGTGTTTAACGTCAAATGCATGGTAGTAGAGTAGAACTAATGAAAAAAAGGGGCCAACCTCAAAAAAATTGCAACAAAAGGTTTTTCAACGGATTTTGGTAGTATTGGGTGTACTAAATAACAGAAAAAAAGTCTCAAGAATTTTGACCACCGGAAAGTGGTTTTTTTTCAAGATGGCCGCCAAAATAGATAAAACGTTAAAATGTCAATACCTCCTAAACTACTTGGTCTATTGATATGATTTTGGTACCAAAATACTCAGAACATACATATTTATATTTGCCCTAATAGAACATTTTGGCCAAAAATGACCGGAAATGCTATTTCTTGCATGTTTGACCTTTGACCTTGATATGTTGTATCTTGGTAACAACTGACCGTAGGGAAACAAATTGTGACTCAAATTGTTCAGAATGTACATATTTACATTTATTGTAATGGGACATTTTGTCAAAAAATGGTTAGAAGTAAAGGTTATTGACCTTTAACCTTTATCTATGTAGAATGTCCATATCTCGGCAACTATGTGTGGTAGAGATTTAAAATTGGGCTCTAAATACTGAGCATATGCTTATTTATATTTACTCTAATGAAACAGTTTGACAAAAAATGACCAGAAACGACATTTTTTGATGATTGACCTTGATATGCTATATTTCGATAATGACTGACTAAGACATACTATTTATGGCTCAATTTGTTCAGAATATAATTATTTTTATTTCGTATAATGGTCTAATCTACCCATGGAATTAAGAGCTTTCCTGGGTAACTGTAATATTTATAAAGACTTTTAGAATATGAGTTCAAGTTCAAATTGTTCAGAACATACTGTATACATTCTTAATAATAATAGTGAATAAAAAACCCGAAAAGTAAACAAAAACAAATATAATAATAATTTTTAATTTCTAATTACGGTATAGCAGCAGTTGATTGGATATTGTGCATGTATTTAGTACGGCTTCCTAAACAACTTTTTTAACTTCGTCTTCATCATCGTCATCAATCTCTCTATCTACGTTGTTCCATTCTTCTAGTTGACACACTCCCCAAACTGAAGTACATGCCAATCCATAGCATCTACAACTGCAACATACAGTTTTACATCCAGTAGTACAGTTACAATGGATGATTTTCAAAAGTTCTTCTGAAGCAGCAGTTTCAATCGTCATTATTGGCACAAATGTTTTATTAAAAACTTCCCCGACTTGGTAGCATCCATGGTATTATCTTTCTTTATCCATTGCATGATTTGATAGTATACTCTAAGACTGTGACATTTTGTAGCAGATGAGGTTGGTGGTAGTAGTTGTTGAGGTTTGATAAATTATTTACCCAGGCTCAGCAACTTTCTTATTAAACAGCTTGCATCTGTAGCTATTTGGGAAATCCAGTGACTTGGCTCCAAAACGAATAGACATGGCCTTTAATCCAAACTCCTCGATAGTTTGAAGTTTCTGATGCGGTTGAGTGAAACTATCGGCACACATCAGTGTCATATTCTAGGTTACTTTCTATCAATTTATTGATTTATTTGCCTTCCTAAAGATGTCTTTAGGCTTTGAAGAGTGAGGGTGGAAACGGACTTCATATTTCATTACATCGTCTAGAGAGATTTGTCCTAACTGAATTTGATGGAAAGAAAGAAGAATTCCTGTCAAGGCATGAGAACAAACACAAATTTATCAACATGCTTTCATATGAGCTATAGAAAAAAGAGTGGAGTTGTGGCTTGATGGTTATGATGCTTGGCTACCACTCCAAGGGTCCTGAGTTCAAGTCCCGTCACATGTCAGGATTTTTTCTAAGGACCAAATTACTCCACTCCCAAAGACTTGTAATAAGACTTTGTTTACGTAGAGCATCTTGTGTATATGCTTGTCTTGTGAACCTCTGAGGGTCCCTAATGATCAGCAATAGCTGGATGGATCACCCTCATTAAATATGGTTTAAAAAAAAACAAAAAAAACGATGTTGACATTGCTCTGGCAACAGTTGAAGTCAGAAGTCAATAATACAGTAACTTTGATTGGAGAAGACACGGACTTACTGGTACTTTTACTGTATCATGTAAATACAACAAACCGAGAAATGTACTTCAGATTAGACAAAGGAAAAGATGGGCCTACTAGAGTGATTAATGTAACCAGATTGAAATCTGTTTTAGGATATCATCCATTGTAACTACTGGATGTATGTTGCAGTTGTAGAAGCTATGGATTGGCATGTACTTCAGTTTGGGGAGTGTGTCAACTAGAAGAATGGAACAACGTAGATAGAGAGATTGATGACGATGATGAAGACGAAGTTGGAACAGTTGTTTAAGATGCCGTACTAAATACATGCACAATATCTAATCAATTGCTGCTATACCATAATTAGAAATTTAAAAGTTATTATTATATTTGTTTTTGTTTACTTTTCGGTTTTTTATTTACTATTATTATTAAGATTGTATACAGTATGTTCTGAACAATTTGAACTTGAACTCATATTCTGAAGGTCTTTATAAATATTACAGTTATTTGATTCCCAGGAAAGCTCTCTATTTCATAAGTAGATTAGACCATTATACGAAATAAAAAATAATTATATTCTGAACAAATTGAGCCATAAAAGGTGTATCTCAGTCAGTCATTATCGAAATATAGCATATCAAGGTCAATGGTCAAACATGTCGTTTCTGGTCATTTTTTGTCAAACTGTTTCATTAGAGTAAATATAAATAAGTATATTCTCAGTATTTAGAGCCCAATTTTAAATCTCTACCACACATAGTTGCCGAGATATGGAAATTATACACAGATAAAGTTAAAGGTCAATAACCTTTACTTCCAACCATTTTTTGACAAAATGTCTCATTACAATAAATGTAAATATGTACATTCTGAACAATTTGAGCCATCATTTGTTTCCCTACGGTCAGTTGTTACCAAGATACAACATATCAAGGTCAAAGGTCAAATTGTCAGAAATGGTATTTCCGGTCATTTTTGGCCAAAATGTTCTATTATAGCGAATATAAATATGTATGTTCTGAGTATGTTGGTACCAAAATCATATCAATAGACCAAGTAGTTTAGGAGGTATGGACATTTTAACTTTTTATCTATTTTGGCGGCCATCTTGAAAAAAAACACTTTCCGGTGGTCGAAATTCTTGAGACTTTTTTTCTGTTATTTAGTACACTCAATACTACCAAAATCCGTTGAAAAACCTTTTGTTGCAATTTTTTTGAGGTGAAACCTTATTTCTACTCTACTATGGCCATTCTTAAATTGGATAGACATGGCCGCCGCTGATATCTAATTAACTATGTTGTGGAAATATTCTTCTTTATTACTTGCCAAAATATAATTTAGCATTAATAATATAGTACTTTCCAGTGTTTGTTTTTTTAGCACGATTTTCAAGTTATCATTCTGTAAATAGGTAGGCATTCAAGAACTTCACAAATAAAAAAAAAGAACAATTTGTATTCTTTTAACATGGGTCGAAATATCTGTGGCAATATTTTACTAAGTACTTCACTCAGTTTCTGAGTGCTTTCATTATTCCCATATTCTTCCACAGGTCTCCCAGCTGTCGTAACCATTTCAGTTTACCAGAATACAATCGAGGGCGTTCCAGCTACACTCGACAATGTAAAACTTAGCAATGCAATCAAGATGCTGGAAGATGCAGGAGCTGATGTGATTGGTCTGAACTGCGCACGTGGACCAGAGACGACACTGAGTATCATGCATATAGTTAAGGAAAATTGTAAGGTAAATATAAGTAGAGCTAAGAAGGCAATCTGTAATCATTGTGTCGAGGAATCATCAGGTTTTAGGCATAAGTAAACCTATAACACTATATAACAGTATTAATACACACAGACAGTTATCCTGATTGCCTCTGAGGGTCACCATAAATAAGGTTGAATAAAAAAAATATAAATCATTAATTCTAACCAAGTCTATTAAAATCCCTTTTCTGTATTGTCAAGCAGTGTCGTGTGGACGGAGGGGGGAGGGGGGGGGGGTTGTTTATGGGGTTATGAGGGTACCCGACCACATCCATTTGTTCAATATGGATTTTTTGTAAAAACCTTTCCCTATCGTCACAGTGAGAGACGAGTACCCGATCACACCTTTTTAATTTGTCTTTATATTATACAGATAAGTAATTCTTATTTCTCTTTCATTTATAAAACTGAAGCCTGTATCTAGTCTTCTTTCATTTCAGAAACCACTGGCCTGCGTACCTGTGCCTTACCGCACCACAGACGACAAACCAAATATGCAGCTTTTAACTGATTCAAAAACAGGTTTAATTCTTGCGATTGCGAATTCCGTTTTTTAAAATGAATTACAAATAAACCTGTAGGCCTATGCATTCTAAATATAAAAGGAACTTAAGCTCTGTCTACACTATCAAACTTTATGTGACAAAAAATGTGATGTGCCCAAATATGGACATGATGATGTCATATCACTACCATATTTAAGCATATTATCACTACCATATTTGGGCACATCATTTTTTTGTCACAAAGTTTGATAGTGTAGACAGAGCCTAATAAATCTTTTATTTGCATTCTATAGGAGAACGTCTGTTTCCAGACAACTTAGACTGTGCTCTCTGTACACGAGCTGACATCTATGAATTTGGAAAACGCTGCAAAGAAATGGGAATTGGCTATGTAGGCGTCTGCTGCGGTAACTCTCCTCACTACACGCGAGCTCTGGCAGAAAGTGTGGGGCATCGTCCCCCTGCTTCAAAGTATTCAAAAGACATGAGTCAGCACTTTATGCTTGGTGACGACACGTCTCTCAATAAGCGGTATACATCTGATGTCAAGCAATTGATAACAATTGAATAGGACATAATTATAAGATAATTTATACTGAATCACAAAAGCAATCAAGTTCACGTATCCGAGGATTCTTCATTAGCACTAACTTGGTAAAATAGGATTTCAGACGGTTTAGTGTGTAATTGAGTAAGAGGTTATATTTTTACAGATACAATAAAACTACGTGGCGTTGTGCATGCTGCTAAGATTATCAATTTCACTTGTCTTTTATTTATTTATTCAATTTTCTGCCATATACAATACAAAGAAGACAAAACAAATAAAAAGGCAAAGAAAGACCAAACAGGTGCTAAACACCTATGCTAGTTGGTCAACCCAGAACAGAGCACAAAAGAAAATACATTCTACAATTAAAGCATCTACAAGAAAGCGACCAACTACACACATTTTCAATATCAAACTTATTTAAAAAATAAATATTGAGATAATTTAATAATTTTTGTTTGCCACTTTGATAAGCCATGTGCTCTCAATTCAATGTGTCCTAATTTTAATTACATTAATCATGCGAACAATATGATCTGAACAAGTTTGATCTTGGATGGACCCGGACCCAGGGATGTTACCCTTGTTGCCCAGGCAACACCCTTAATTTCATACTAAATGTTTTTCTGCCACTAAATTAAAATGTTGATCCCATTTCACTGTGTATATACTGTAATCAGGGAGGTATTATTTCGGAATTGTTCGGGTGTTGCACGAATGAAAAATCATGTTGTTTCCAACAAACAATCGTGGTGGAAGATTCTATTGTTCAGGATTCTGGGAATCACTCCACTACACTACAGACGACTTACAAGTTTTGCAAATGAATAATAAAACACACGATAGTAAGTGTTCAATATATTTTTTAATGCAATTTAAAGTGATTTACAAATTGCTATAAGCGTGCGTTCGTTTTATTTTTTAAAGAATTAAGTGTTGTAATATTTATTTATAAAATTGATTTATTTGTAATTGCAGCAATATAATTAATAATAGAGTAAGAGCATTTTTAAAACAAGCATGGCTATTAATTTCCCCAGGTTGCAGTACTTTAACTGCCGAACAAACATTATTATTGTTATTATTTAAATATTAAACTACTATAACCGGCAGATCTTAGTAGTAATGATAGTGTTAGATTTATATTCTTGTTTAAATTAACAAGTTAGGCCTAGGTTATTCATAGCAACACATTGTACTAATATTAATAAAAACTACTATTTCATTTTAATAGTTAGTTAATCTATTAGATTGTCAATAACATAGAGTGTTAGGCCTAAATGACGTTATTATTGTATTCATTATAGTATATATACCATTCGTTACCCAGGCCGCATGTCAAGAGATGATTCGACCCGACACGATCTAATTTTAAGTTGTTTAAAAGGGATGAGAGTTGAAAGATCAATATGTCTAGGGGATTCAATCATTTTAGGCATACTAGCTAAAATACCACGATTCTGAATTATCATCTTTCATTCTGTTACATAGACCACCTAAATGGATACATTCCAATGTTATAGATTGATTGTACACGTTCTAGTGCATCCAGAATAGATTTTGTTTGTTTGTTAGGTTTGTCATGTACAAAATAAGAACATCCTCTTTGATAGTACAGTAACTTGGTGAGTTGTGAGATAGTTCAATCAAAACGTATTCATGAAAAGATAAGATAAATAAATGCCATATCTGTAAGCAAGGTAAGACTCAACGTTAAAGTAACAACTGTGGTCACTTGGTATTAACTTCTTGGGTAGGTTCCAGCACATGAAAAGAAAAAATAATTATAAAGTATAAACATTAAAACACATATTTGTATGGTTAAAAATTCACAAATTGACTCTAATATAACTGTGACTGGTTGTACCTGAAATTAAAACATCATCTTAAAATTCTTGGTGATGCGAGTTGCTTCCCGTTCATGAAAAGAAAAAAAAATATAAAAGTATAAACAAAAAACATATTTGAATGGTTAAAATTTCACAATCTAGACTCGAATTCAACTGTTACTGGTTGTTGTACCTGAAATATTAAAACATCATCTTGAAATTCTTGGTGATGAGTTGCTTCCCGTTAATGAAAAGAAAAAAAATAATTATAAAAGTATAAAAACAAAATACATATTTGTATGGTTAAAATTTCACAATTTAGACTCGAATTTAACTGTTACTGGTTGTTGTACCTGAAATATTAAAATATCATCTTGAAATTCTTGGTGATGAGTTGGTTTGCGTATTCATGAAAAGAAAAAAGAATTTCAAAACAAGCATTTGTATATTATTTGTAAAACGTGTAATTTAACTTTTAAAAGCTAAAATGGAATTTTCAAACATCAACTGTCAGTAGTACCTAAAGTGTTGTATCTTAATATTACCTTCTTGGTGATGAGTTGTGGTACTTCCCGAAAATGAAAGGAGAAAATAGAATTACAAAGTTATATAAAAAATGATATTTTGTATGTAAAACGCTTAGGCTAATTCAACTAGGTTAATTCAAATTCGAATTTATAAAAAAAAATGTATTGTCTTGAAATGTTGCTAACATCATGATTTTGACTTCTTGTTGATAAGTCGTGGTAATAATGCTCTCGCCAATAATGAAAAGAAAGAATTATCAAAGTTTTAAACATAATAAAATTAAACAATACAAATGTTGGTATAACTTGTAATAGCTCGACCAAGGCTCTAACAATTTAGATTGCCTTGGCCAGACTAGAGTAGTATAACGTGATTAAATGTTCATACCTAAAATGTTGATATTGACTTGATTATGTCGTGTCGCCATCAGAAAGTATTTATTAAAAAAAACAATAATTATTACACACTTATAAACAAATATTGTATATGACAGTTTGGTGGATAGAGTTGTAGTTAACAATTGTGACTCTTCTTACCTAAAATGTTGATAACATCAGCTTGGTGTCGATTGCTGATGTAGTTCCCCCGACAAGTATCAATGAAAAACAACATTTAAAAAAATATTTATATTTATTTATACAGGCCACCACACAAATAATAATTACTCTATTACACAGTTATAAACAAATCAATTTAACGTTTTTTAATGTTTTGGTGGATAGAGTTTTAGATAACAATTATGACTGCTCTTACCTAATATTATGTTGACAACATTAGCCTGGTATCGAGGTCTTGTTGATTGTAGTTTACTCGACAAGTATCAACGAAAAAGAAAACAGTTAGTTAGCTATATATTTAAGGTAAGCTTATAAAAGATACACAGATTTTCCACAAAAATATTTAAAGAAATAAATAAAATTTAATTTGTTTTTACCTGAAATGATATATCTCTTAATCATCATTTTGTAGTCGTGGCAGGTTTGCATGAAAAGAAAAAAACAAGTTAAGTTATTCAATAATAAAATGAGGATTTATTTTAGTAGAAAAAAACGTTTAATAATAGAAATATAATAAAATATATAGATCGATGTATTACAATCTTAAATACAATAGAGTAATAATTTACCTATATTGGGTTAAAGGATGATTGTCGTGAATAAACGTCATGTACTTTTTAGCAAGACTGTAGAGAAAAAATATAATTAATATAAGAAAAATGATGTTTTATAAACGCGAGAGTTTTTTGTATGTTTTTCATTACAATATATTGAAATATAAAAATTATAATAAAGAATTATAATTAAAAATTATAGGACATCTAACCTTGTTTAAACAAATAAAAGAGTTTTTTTACTACTTTTTTTTATATATATAATATGTTAAAAATAGAAACTATAAGTCTTATATTGAAATACATTACAAAGAAATATTTAAATACTTACTTTTTTACAATACTTACCAATAGCAACTTAAAATGTTCGTTTTTAAAATAATGTTTTGTGAGTTTCATCTCTTTTGTAATTTTATTTAAAATGTTTAATTAAGAATGAACTTAAAAAAGAAACACACATAAATTGGCGGGAGAAATAAATGGATAAAAAGGATTTTATTATTAATGTTCTTGTGGTCGATTTATTATAAATTTTTTCATTATTACTATATTATTTTATTATTATCATTATTGAAACATTATAAATAATTAATATTAATTTATTCATACATTATAATTATATCTGAGCTTTGCTTTTTTATATTGTTTATATGTTAATAATTAAAAAAACTACATTAAAAGAACTAAGGCCCGTTGATACCCCGGCATGTTGGATTGTTCTTCTCCCTTTCTTTATAGATGTCCAAGATGTTGATTACCCAATCTAAAGATGGTCGATCTTCTGCGTCGAAACATGCACAAGCCTTTCCAAGTTCAAACATCTCGCTGTGTCTAATTGCCTCTCCTAAAATACGTATACCATAACCGATGGAATACACGTCACCGCTAACAGAATCGGAAGCACCGTCAATGTATTTTTCTGGTGCTACCTCTGGATGATTATCCATGTATCGCATTACTTCGTCCACCGATGAAAAGGTTAACTCTCTGTGTCCTCTTGGATATTGTACTCTGCATGCCATCCCGAAGTCTGTCAGCTTCGCTCTGTAGCTGGTTCCATCGTGGTGGATCAGGATGTTTCTCGCAGCTACATCGTTGTGGAGAATCCCGCGTTTGTGCATTTCGTTGAGCGCAATGACAACCTCTGATGTCATAGAGATCCATTCAAGCGCGCTCAATGACGGCTGTCCGGTTCTCAATACATGCAGGAATGTGGTACTGGAAAGGGTGAAGGTATTTCCGATAAACTCCTGCACCATACAGCATACGTCACCTTGGCGGAAGACGCCAAAGACGCGAGGAACAGAAGGCAGATCGTCTAGAAACTTCATCACACGCGCTTCTACCAGCATCTTGCCCCATGCATAGTCAGGATTGCTGAAACTGTTCAAAAAAGCCGTCTTGACTGCGACGAGGTGATAGTGGCCTGGAAAAAGATCGGATGTCATCAGGTCAACGCGGCCAAAACTTCCCTGTCCAAGACGTACAGGATTCTTAAGGTGGGAAACACTTGAACTAACTAATAACCGAGCAGGCGGCAGAATTTCAGCAAGTTTTATTGTAGCATCTATATCGTTAAGGACGGGTTTAGGTGTTGAAGTGGTGGAGTTACTTTTCGAAGAACGGGACGAACCATTGAAGCTACTGGTAGGTGACAATGGCCATTGCGATGAAAACGATGATGGCACACTACAAAGACGTTTCCTTTCTGGTATCTCACCGGGTGATAACTCTGATGTTGGTTGTCTGAAAATGCGCTGGACCGGAGCGGTAGACGATGAAGATGATGACGACGACGAGCTATAAACACGTTGCTTTGTGAGAATCACCTCCCCTGGTGATAGACCTGGTGTGGTAAGTATATGGCCAGGAAAAAGCGCGAATTTTGAAGATGACGATGTAGATGACATTGGCCACAGAGACGAATGTGATCTTGATGACTTTGATAGAGACTTTGATGATGACTGTCGTACTGATACGTGTACCCCTGACAGTGATGCCGACACTGTGCTCGCTGATAGAGATGATGATAATGATGACGACGATGACGAACTTAAGTTGCTATCCGATGATTCGTCACTTCTGATACACAAAAGATGGAGCACTACTGCCCAAATCCTTCCAAATACTGACTTTCTTCTTGCTTGCTGGGGTGCATCTGGTTGAGATCTACTTAATTGGAGAAAAAAAATTCACAATGTATTTATTCAATAATAATAATTTAATAAGATCTGTATAATAAGATTAAGAATATGCTCCCCCAGCTAGCTTGGTATAAGTAACCTACAGTATTACTACTTAACTACTAGAGCTAGTCTTGTGTGTGGTACTTAGAACTTACATAAGCTGTCTACTCCCTACTAGTAGTACTAGACTACCTATAGCTAGGTTACTAGGCCCTTACGGTCATATCTTGGACTGTAAATCATACCTAACTAAATGGTTAGGTTAGTTTAAGGCCTATATGCAAGGGTCTATTATTAGTAAGATAGGCCCGGCCTAACCTAGCTAGGCCTAGCCGTCTAGGTAGTAGGTTCACCTCTACCTATGCTATGCTCTAGTCAGTAGGCAGGCCCTAGCTTGTAGGCTAAGCTAGCCTATCTATATTTTACTTTTAGGTAGGCCTAGCCTACTATCACGTTAAGTTAGGCCCTACTAGCTAGGCCTAGCCTAGTATAGGCATAGTCTACTAATGCTATGCCTAGAGGTCCTAGCTAGCTCCTATTAATATTATAGATTAGGCCTATCCCTAACTAAAACTAGGAGTCTAGCCTACTATAGGCCTACACCTAGCCTGGCCTAGTACTTAGTTAGGTCTTACCTCTAGGCCTAGGGCTACCTATGCCTATTCTAGGTAGGCCTAGCTAGGGCCATATATCCTATAGTTAGGACAGGTAGGCATAGGCCTCCTATAGGCCTAGGTTAGGGCCTAGGCTAGGCCTATAGTAGGCCTAAGTTAAGGCGCGCCTAGGCTAGGCCCTAGCTAGCGTATAGGCCTAGCCTACTAGCCTACCTACTAGCCTAGCTAGTAGGTCTAGACTAGGCCTAGAGGCTAGGCCTAGCTAGCTAGCTACCTAGGCCTACTATACTAGCCTAGGCCTACTATAGTTACTAGGCCTAGTACTACTAGCCTAGGGCCTAGATAGCCTAGGTAGTAGGCCTAGGCTAGGGCTAGGCCTATCTGGGTCTAGCCTAGCTAGGCCTAGGCTAGGCCTAGCCTAGTAGGCCCTAGGCCTAGGCTAGACCCCAATAATAAAATTGGTAAAACAAACTCTTTAAAGTTTTTTTGAGAAAGTCCTATTAAGTATTACATCATTAGAAAAGCCGAGGCCTAAAATAAAGACTTACCCTTCTTCTTCTTGTCCTTCTTGTGACTGGTCCATCATGGTTTTTCCTTCTTCTTCTTCTTGTTGAAGCTCAATCGATTTGTTGGTGGCCATATCCTTGGTTGTTAACAGAATCTTAGAATTTTCGAATTCGAATTTTGCTTAGCAACACGTTATGTGTAGACTATACAGTAGCACGTTAACAACAACTGGTAGAGAGAAATCTCAGGTTGTTGTCGATTTTTAGCTGGTCGGTGCGCTGCTTATATAGATAATTTTGAGCGCGTGTGCGTTCACATGTTCGAAATGCATCTTTTTTGTTCTACGCGCGGTTCTAACGTACGAAACGTTCTATGGTTGCCAGGATACAGTATTCGAAATTCCATCGAATTCCATTTTCAGTAGGCCTATTGCAAAAAAAATAAGCAAAGCACTGTTTCATGTTTAAATTGTCAAAAAAATGCTTACGGAAGGGCTACCAGAATTTCCTAACATGTTACCTGCTAAATAACAGTAATGGCAGCATTGCTCCAGGAGAAAGGAAACGGTCGGATCTCAATTTCATGAAGGTTGACCCCTTTTCTCGGTGAATCTTTTTCCGATTCGCACTCGGTCCCGCTTTCTTTATTAAAAGTAGTAGGCCTAGTTTATGCCTGGACCTAGCCTAGTTTTAATCATTAATGCCTACTTTAAATAGTCATAATTAGTTTTTGCCTAAATATGAAACTTTTAATTAATACACAACAACGAAAATGAATAGAGGAAACATTGTCCGTGCATCTGTGAATGTGTGTGTCTTGAAAGTAAATTGCAATCATTTATAAAGCTAGTGTATTGCTAAGTTCTAACACGCTTCATACGTATTGTTCTTTTAATTATTTTTGCCCTATTTAAATTATTGTCTGAAATATGAGGAAATTCATTTTATTTATTCAATACAAAGAAAAAACGAAATATAAAAACCCAGAGAAGAAAACAATATGATCGAAATTTGCAGAAATAAGAAATTGAACACTGAATTATTTCAAAGTTCGGAACGTTTGAATTACTACGGAAATTCGGCCCAATATACGGACGTAAGGAAATGAAGATAAATAGGGTAGGCCTACTACGGCATACTTAAATGATGTGGAATCTCGGCAAAATGCAATAATTATGGACAAATCAACGACTTAGGCCTATATGACGGGGCTTTCCACGAACACAGTGTGTGGCCTTTCGTACCTTCTCATGACGCACACAAGCAATCCAATTTAAACATTTATTATGAGAATGTTCAGAAACATATTTGTTATTATTATTATGATTAAATGGGATCTAAATTTTAATTGAGTGACAGAAAAAACAATTTACTATGAAATTACCGAGCAGCTGGGAACAACACCCTTGCGTCCGCCCCTGATCTTGGTACCTGATAATGTCCGAGACCCATCACAAGTAAAAACTATGTTGATTTATCATAAACAGTGTATGTGGGGAGTTTGACCAGACAACATTTTTGTAGGACAACTAATCTATTATGAAACAAATAAATCGGCATTAAAATAATTGATTGTTATTTTTTGTTTGTTTCTATTTATTAATTTCAACATGGTGTGATAACATAAGTCTATTCATATGGTCGTGTAATAAAAAAAAAATTAAACGAAATGTTAAACATTAGTTTAAACATAGAGATATAGTTATAGTGAACTTAATAAATTATAATTATTTCATCTTTAAAAGGAAATCAGATCAATTATGACACACTATCAAATCTGCAGTGAGACCTCTTTAGTTTGAAAAAGAAACCAGTAATATTGCATGGTCGTTGAGAATGTGTATTTGCCGGTCCTAAAAAAACATTATAATTCCCTAATAATTTATATTTATGCAAGGTAAAGGAGCAAATATAGTTACTATTATAGCTGCTAAGTAGTCTGAGATCAAAGTTTAGCCTACGATCTGTCTACTGCAAGTAGAAAGAGCAGGCTTTACTCTAGTAGGCCCTGGTGGTAGTAGTAGGCGCCGTGGGGATCGGATAAGTTTAGTTCGGCTGACGAAGCCCGGTTACCTAGTCTAAAGGAGTTTACTTTAGTATACTAGGCCTACAATTTCAGAAGTTAATTAAAGTTCTAGAAACGTTATGGATGTCTAAGTAGCTAGAGCTAAAACAAAACTCATCTCATAGCATGTCCAGTTTGAGGTTGCTGCTGGCTTTTCGGTGAGATTTGGCAATTGTGACCCACCCATTTTCATTTCAGTAACATTATAAAATTACAATTTTTTTATATAATATAATACATTTTAAAATATTTTTTAGGTTTCTATGATGCTTTTCTGACAGCAACATGCAGGCCACTTTAAAAAACTGCATTTTCTTCGGAAAGGAGATAATTAAAAATTCAACAGTGACACGCCAACTGAAAACTCTTACCGGTGGCGATGAAAGCATAACCGCATATTGGAGGAGGAACTTGAAGCTCTTGAGTGGCGAAGTTTTTGACAAACTTAGGGGGTCAAAATTAGATACTATGTATGACACCCATAAGGTGATAATGAGTAGCGAAAGTAAAGATATTATAAACAAATTTGTCGTTCATACCGATCACGCAATTGGCGGAAAAAGTTGGGCGAAATTATGCATGAGTAGAAATAATCGGCTTCTATTTCATGGCGAACTAAAAACAACTCTACCAAAAGACGGAGTAACGGAAAGAAGTGGTTACTGTGGAATTAAATCTAAACAATTATATGTAAGTATGATGATAAATAATATATTTTCTGTTATAGTATAATTGATCTCAAATGGGAATAACAATGTATCACTCCCACCTACATCATGTTCACCGCTCCCTCCTCCCTTTATTTAGTGGTCGTGTACAGTATCAACAATCAATTATACTTCCCTGACATCTAGTCATTTATCATAATTTATTTTTTTATTTTGAAGGGTGCATTTGACAAGAAAGTTCAAATGGATTTAACGCAATTTAATGTATTAAAGTTCCGAGTAAGAGGTGATGGAAGATCGTACATGGTGAACTTGTACGCTGATAATTATTACACCGCAACAAATGACGACATCTGGAGTTACTTTCTGTTTACGAGAGGAGGCCCTCATTGGCAAGAAGTGACGGTAATTAATTACAGTCAACTCTCTCAGTACAGGACACTTTTAGACTGGCCTGATATGTCTGGTTTTCGGGAATCTGTTTTTAATAGTAAAAAAGAATTTGCAAATTCATTCACTGTCCTTTTTAAAGGTGGCAATCCTGTTTACAAACATAATAGACTACAGTAGGCACAAAAATTGCAAGCTGCAAAATGAAAATGATTGGTTTGTTGAGCCAACAAAGTGTCCCCTTAATAGACGTGTCCCTGTATAAGGGTTGTTTATTTCACATGAAAGTGTCCCCTTAATAGAGGTTTCCCTGAATAGGATCATCCCAAATGAGAGGTTATACTGTATTTACTGTACAGTAACTGATAAAATACTTTTATTGTAACATTTGGATTAAGTTTGAATACAATAAATATATAATAATTAAAAGAAAATCCATCAAAGAACAGACAAAACAAAAGTCGGGGGAAAATACGACTGTTCAAGGATACTATGCTTACCACTTATGAAAAAGAACAAAGTTTACAATGACATTTTTTAACTGTTGTAACTATTACTAGAACTATTTCATCTTTTTCAGGTACCTTTTTCAAAATTCTTTCTGTCCAACAAAGGTCGTATCCAAGATAAGCAGTCAGCAATTGATCTGGAAATAATAAACTGTATTGGATTGACGATGGCTGACGCTGTAGATGGAGAATTTGCGTTAGAAATAGATATGATATCAGCGGAATACGACCCTACACATACAGAAGATTTTGCCTATGAAACTTATGACACAAGATATTGAAATAAATAACGTGTTTTGTTTGTGCTTGAGTTATAAACTGAACTGGCTGTTAAAGCATTATAGTATATGAATGGCATCTAAAAGATCCAGTTGAAGTACCCCCAAGGGGTATGACCGGCTGCCAACTTTGTCATCTTTTATACACTGAATAATCTGGATATACATGATAAATACAAAAGATACTTACTAAAGGGTCTTTCACACCTGTTCCAGTCCGGCGAAATGAACGTCAATGTTTCGTTTTCACAATGCTCCACGCGGCTATGTGCTTGTCCACCTGAGCAGATTTCCGCTCAACTGCCAATCCGATCTGCGTTTTTGTGTAAAATAGTCATCATAAATAACATGGTTCTATATTTTTGCTTTCTGCTTACTGTCATTGCTTGTTTGTGTAAATTGTCCTTTAGTCTTGATCAAATTTGTTGGTGACACCACAGACTGACACCAATGTGACTCCAGACACTACTGCTGTGAAATTGATTTTGTGTTTTCACTAAATTTTAGTCTTACATATACTAGTAGTTATTTAATTAAACTACACCTTTTAAAATATGTATTGCTTTACAGGCATGCAAATAAAACAAAACAAAATGAAAATTTGTTGAATCATGTGTTTTTTAGGCTACTAAATTATTTTGTTTGCATGAAATGCTGTTTTTATGAAGTACTACGCAGTCAATGTTACTTTGTCATATCACTAACAAACTACAATACTGTACACACAATATAATACAAAATCAGATATATTGTAACACTACTCATTTTCATAATTTTTAAATTTATTATTCATATACTTTGATTTTATTTAAACAATAATAATGTCCATACATACAATGGTGAGGTAAAATTCTCAGAAATAAACTTTAAAATTACGATTGTAATTCATTTTCTTCAAAATTTAATATTAAGTTACTGTAAGTACTAGAGTATCTTGATATACAATATTTAAAACAAATTGAAAAAAGTGAGGCAAGCCATTATGACTCAATATTTAAAAATGTATTTATTTAAATCACATTGAGTTTGTTTTTAAAGTTAAATACTTTTATTAGAAAAATTCATTTTCTTTAAAATATTTTACATAAAACCAATTTATAGAAATATAGTCTTTATAAATATCTTCAAAATATTCAAATATAATTATACAAATATGTAACATTATTATGGACATATAATATTAAATTATGATAAATTATTGTGGTACCTTTTGCAGAATTTGGTGTAGCAACAGAAGCTATCATAATACCGATTGAAAGTGCAGACTTCATTGCACGCTATTGCTTTAAGTTCTGTCTACACTATCAAACTATTTTGACAAAAAAAGTGTGATGTACCCAAATATGGTAGTGATATCATCATGTCCATTATGGGCACATCACATTTTGTTGTCACATAAAGTTTGATAGTGTAGACAGAGCTTTAGGTCTTTGGTGCTAAGCAGTGCATTACAACATTTTAAAAATGGCCAATGACTAATATAACCAGACCACATCTTCATTGTAAACATAATTGGTTGAGCATTAACGTTAGTCCTCCCTGAATAATAGAAACTCGCCTAAATAAATACCCATCACCAAAAATAATAATAACAATTGTCTTATATTAGCATAGAATACAAATATTTCTAAGCGCTTTACACATGAAATATCTTTAAAATAACAACAAAGATGACACAGGAAAAAATGCTCACTTAAATGTAAAATTTATGGACATCATTTTTATAAATAACTGCACAATAAATTATTGTGCTACAGCTCCAAAAAAATGTGTATTTGCACATGTCCGAAATGTTAACATTAATATAATGTTAACATATTTCAGGATGTAAGGTCACGACCATGTTGGTCTGGAATTAAACTGAACGGAATTGGCTAATACGTGCCAATCAAGGTATACCCCATTATTATTTGAAACCTGACAATGAAATCTCTTTAGTGTGTGTAGACCATTCAATATGAATTAGCTTATTATATTATGTTATTAGCTGTATTTAAATAGGAAAGGCTATTGGTACAGTTAACAATGCTTATAGTTTTAACATTTTCTATAGGCACAGTCGACTGTTTGTGACATGAAAATTAATATTTTCTATTGATCTTTGGCCTTGTTTTTCTATCAGCAAAGTCGACCAAGCACCTTAATTCTGTAGTTTATCAACATAGAGAACAAGATGCATGTTTGACGTGCCGATAGAATATTATAATTTACACGGTTTACCGTGCATATAGAATATTATAATTTACACGCACGGTTTACCATGCAGATAGTTACTTCCCAAATGAGTCTACAGCTTGTGCCTGTATTGCATGAAGACTTGTTCATCTTGTTTATAGCCGAACTTTTCATAAAATGGAACATTTTCAACCTTACATTCAAGTGTCGTCTTGTAGCAGCCTACTTTGTGTTTACTGATTAATGTTAATGTGTCCATTATTCTAAAAAAAAATTATGAAAAACAAACTAGTTTCAGTGTGTTTATAATCATTTTACAGTTATTTTTAGAACAACAAATGGAAAGACTTGTCTAGCTAAATCAATCAAATAAATTTTAAATGAATATTTAACATCAAGGTTGATATAATAATTGGTTGATATAATAATTGGTTGATATAATAATTGGTTGATATAATAATTGGTTGATATAATAATTGGTTGATATAATAATTGGTTGATATAATAATTGGTTGATATAATAATTGGTTGATATAATAATTGGTTGATATAATAATTGACTGTACTTACAATTTACCAAGTTGCTGACCTCTATAATTTGAATCAACCACGATCTCTTCGATTAGTCCTCTCTGAGAAATGACAAAATCTCTTTATTAACTGCTTGAATAGGGACAATGGGTTTTGATCGATGCCATGGAAATGACACATTGGGACACTATTTTACTTTGTGCTTAGAAAAGTAATACAGTTAATCCCATACAACAAATTCTCCGCATAATAGGGGCTGGCTGTTGTGTTAAAACTTATATTGACTTTCTTTGTTTCTTGGGAAAGTGTCAACAATAAGGGTGAGTTCTACTATACTACTGCAGATGCCTTGAATTGATAACTGCTTTTAGAAGAAATTTTAAAAGGCCTATTTCAAGTTCGAGTTTTGTTGGTGATTGCCAATACAAGATATTGGTAGGGAATGCTAAACATTATTTTACTCTGCAATATAATTGGGTTGTGCGCTATATAGAATTACATATAAAATATGGCTTAAATACTTACAGTAGCACAGGCATGAATAAATTTTCTTTCCACTATTAATGTTCCACATGCTACTATTCTCCCGGTTGATACATCTTCTACTACTATTATATAATATGTATTCTTACATGATCTCATATGTTCAAATTGCTCTGTAATGAGAAATGTTTTAATTATGGTAATTTTATGTTAATTTATGAAATTGTATGTCAGTTTTAATAAACTATACAAAAGAAATGTTGATGCTCAAAATATGTGGTTGATACCAATACCATATTAGCAGTAATCTGGCCAAAATTCTTTTTTTTTTCTTCACATCAAAGGAAATAAGTTAAAACACCAACATTAACAAATCATCAGCCCACATTTAAGAAATGTGCTTATACAGTAATGAAGTCAGTGCTCAAAGCACACAGTATTCTAAGTACAATAAAGCAATGTATTCAGGGTTGGGGGCATTACCATGGTTCATAAGGAAACCTATTTTTAAAACATTATTTTACCTATAAATTGTTCTTCTGTTACTTCACCAACGGATGTCAACTGCCTTAAAAGGTCAAGGAATCCTGTAATGAAGTAGATAAAAAAATAAAAAAAAATAAGTAATACACTATTGAAAACAGGGACTGAAAACAAGGTGTCACAAAATACTGAAACAAAATTGGCAGATAAAATATTGACAACAAAATGGTAATCAATTTGATATGTACGTGTGTAATGTAAATTATATAAACAAAAATTATATTTAAAAATGGATGAATTAAAAAGTGTTTTGTATTCATGACCTGAATGACCCGATGTATTTATTACTCTTACTTACTTAGTCTTATCATTATTTGTCAATTCTATTTATATTTTACAGTTTAAAAAAATGTTGTACAATTTAAATAAACTAAACCTTTTTGATAATCAGTGGCAGACAGTGGTCTCATAATCAGAGATTCTCCTGGCTTTTGTGGCGACCTTGGCGTGGAATATGATAGATTTGTTAAGGTTTCATAATCAAGTCTTTTTAGAATATCTGGATCAAAAATTGGAAGGTCATCTGTTACGTTCTGAAAGATAATAAAGTAAAAATTAGACTGAAAAAAAAAATCCTGTAATAAATTTAATGGTATATTACATATACAGTAGGCCTATGTTTGAATAAATTGGGACGAAACGACCAAGTTAAAACTTCACTAGTTCTGAAAAACGCCGACTCTGGCTAACTCGCAACGAATCTACAGAAATCCAGACAGGCCTACACTTTCGGTGTCACTATGATCAGATATGGGGTAAAAATACAATGTTTTATAAATATATATCTTTGAAATAAAATGATTGAAATACTACCTCCATTTAAAAGGAATGTAAAAGTAATTAAACACAGGAAAAACAAATTCTAAGTATTGTTGACGGTTGACAAGTACACGTCACACCCTCTCTACAAAGTTAGCAGACGAAAATTTGTAAACAAACTAGTTTTATTCATATATTTACTTAAACATATACTATAGTTTTGCAACTTAATACAGCTTAAAATAATAAAAATAACTTAAATATTTTATTATTAACTTTAAACATTTATTTGGTAAATAAAAATTCTAATAATATGAAATACTATAAAACAAATGTTGAAAAGCCTTAGCAAATTAAAATGTCTGCGCCCATGTTGTACCATTTCCTCCATGGTTGTACAAACATTTTTTCGCCAGACTAGAGACTAGGCCTAGGTAATTGTATTATTTATTTCTTACAATATGCAATTATATATAGCGTAGAAAAGATGAAAGGTTACTATTTAATGAATAGATTAAAAAGTAGGTTTTTAGTCTGCGAATCTACGTCGTTCTCCTGGTCTGGGGCTAGGCCTGTGACAAACATTCAAACAGACTGCTCATCCGAAACACCCCACGGTCAGAACACACAGAAGCTGGCTTTGAACACTGTTGGAAGCAAGCCTAGGAGGCTATATGGAGGCGATGACTTGTTTTTACAAACGGATTGTTATATAAACCCGTTTTATAATAATGAAATATACAAACATTCATCTAATAATTATAATGCAATAAAAAATTTGCCAATAATAACAAAAAGGAGACATTTTTCATCAACGATTTCTCACCAACTTTTTTGGAGTCAAGATTGCAGAAAATTGACCCGTCAGTGTGGCTGTCTGTCACCAATTTATTTCCAAAGCTTTTCTAGAAGAGAAATCCAAACAAAAGCAAGAAATGTGACCAAGAAGGTTGAGAAGAAAGTGAAAGAATGGGTAAGATTAGAAATGAATATTATATTTTAAATTATTATTATTATTATTAAATTAATGGATCTCAATTGAGATACAAAAAAAAGCAAAAAGCTAAATAAATTAAAACAATAAAGTAAAACAGCCAGAAAGGTTAGCAAATTATTATATATATTGTTATTTGAATACAATAGAAAAATGTATATTTGATTTGTTAAATGCAAATATTCAGGTAATTTGACCTGATTTAAATGTTTAATTAATTTACCATACAACAAATTGACTTTTAATTGTTTTTATTTTAGAGAGAAAACATCATGACCATACCAAATCTCCTGACAACCTCAAGAATCATTCTATCACCAGTTCTTGGCTATCTAGTGCTTAATGAATACTACCTACTCAGCTGTGGACTATTCGTTTTTACAGGGATAACTGATATGGTTGGTTTTACTTACTTTGTTGTTGGGCTAGTTCTTAAATGGATGGACCTTCCCACGTTTTCCTATAGGTGTTGAACTTCAATGAGTGGTTTGTCCAGTAACTCTCAATCTCTGATTTAAATTTATTAACAGTTGGTGCCACAACTGGTTTCTCTGATAAGTTGTTCCAATCATTAATTGCTCTGTTAGAAAAGGAAAACTGCTGCAATCTTGACTTCACTTTTTGGTTCTTTATTTTCAGGCTCTACTGTAGTTGGTAGGTGGAAAAATTCCCAAGCATAATTTTCCCATACACTCACAATTTCTATATTAAACTCACAGTAAAGAAAGGATAACCAACACAATTTTATTTATAATATTATCATTTTTGTTTCAGCTTGATGGTTACATTGCACGCAACTTCAAAAACCAGCAATCCGTCCTTGGATCAATCTTAGATCCGTTAGCAGATAAGTTTCTGGTTGGAATATTAATGTTAACACTATGTATGCAGGGACTTATACCAGGTACTTTTATCCATTTAAAAAAATAAATTCAGTAATCAAGGGTGTATTCAAAATATTTTTTAAATTGAAGACTATAAACTTTTTTATTTATTTAAAAATATCTTTAGGATATGGTACTGTTTTTTTAGAGCAATAGATTAAAAACATTCATAAAAAACTTTAAAGAACCCAGTTCATCATTCGAGACGAGTAGGTGGTTACCCTGGTGAACTGGTTCACAAGATAGCCCCTCTTCAAGGGGATTACCACCTATTTGATAGGACAGTGATTAATTTACTATTGTTCATCCTTGGTCACATGTGCCTAAAACATAAAATAATATTGGTACTAAATAGACAAAATGTATTTCATAATTTCATTTAGCACACACCCACATAGGGTTTTTACTACTGTGGTACAGTTTCCATTCAAGAATATTTTTTTACAGTGTCTCTGACAGCATTGATTATTGGTAGAGATATCGGTTTGGTTCTTGCTGGGTTTTATTACCGTTTTATATCACTACCACCACCATTTACTTTACAACGGTTCTTTGATGTACGGCATGCTACAATTCAGATGCAACCAACATTCCTTGGAAAGGTGAGTCATACGTTCATTAAGATGTTAATTATTTATTCATTTTATTAGCTTAGCTCAGATAAGGACTATAAACCGTAGGTCCAGTGTACACATAGCTCATGTTCACTTTAAAGAACCTAGTACATCTTTCGAGATGAGTAGAGTTACCCTAGTGTACTAGTCCACACACAGCCACTTTCACACACCGGCGACCAAACCGGTAACCATATCAACTCCTTTAGGAGCATGGTGTGGAGGGTGGTTGGACACCCACAAGGGCGTCGGTTTAGGAGAACCAATGACGGCCATCCAGCAAAAACCCCCATCAGCCCAGAGAGGAGATAGGCTCCGTTGGGAGATATGGCGTATGCCTGACTGTCGTATCATGATGAGTACTACTGTATCACGTCTGCTACGCCCCTACGACCACCTAGGCCATGGGACAACGAACGAACAAAACACAATGGATTAATGTACATAGGCAGATCTAAATGTTTCAATTTCCAGATTTCAGGAAGTTTTGTTACCTCCACTTTTTGACAAAGTTTCATGATTTTCTATAGTTTCATACTGCTGTTACACTAGCTCTTCTTGGATTCACTCTTGGTGCTCCAGTGTTCAATTATGTTGATCATTCCTATCTCCAAATGTTAAGGTAAGTGTAGCGGAACCCCTATTAAAGGGGGACACTTGGAACCCAACAAAAGTCCTCCTATACAGGTGTCTGAGTAGGGGTATCCTCTGAATACTGGTGTCCCCTGAATAGATTTTATCTCCTGGTTTTGGCCATAGTGTTAAAACATTAGAAATTCCTCTATCTCTAAGTACAGTTAAACCTCCTATTAATGGGACACCTTTGAGACAAATAAGGGTACCCACTAAATAGTGTCCCCAGAATAGAGATTGGCCATAGTGTTAAAAATATATATATATATATATATATACTGTATATGTTGTTTGTATCATGGGAAAATGTCCCTATAATAGAGGTGTTCTCTGAACAATTGTGTCCCAAAAGAGAAGTTCTAATGTAACGTTTCAGTCAAAAAACCAAAGCACATTTTTTGTCTTGCAATAGGTACACTACAGCAGCGACCACAATAACATCTAGTTTAAGTTACATGTTCACAAAAGACACGGTCAAGTATTTAAAGAAGATCAGGTGAAATAGACATACAGTATAAGGACTTACAGTAAAGCCTAGTGTAAGCAAAGTACTGCAATGTTTTGTACTGTATTGTACAGTACTACTGCACTGTTTTACTGCACTTTGTTTTACTTGCATTTACTGTACGTACTGCCATCCAGTATTATAAATTAGTTTGATTGTAATTACCAGGTTATATACGGTAATTAGAAAGGAAAATCATCAGAAAAATGTTCAGTCTGGTGATGATAATCTGCAGTTTAATTCTAGTGATTTTTATAAATTATATTTTCTAGTTTAAAAAGCAGGTTTTAAATAATGATAGTAGTATAAAATGATAATCAAATCTGCAGTTTCATTCTAGTGATTTCTATAAATTATTTTTTGCTAAATTTAAGGGGCTGGGTTTAAATAATGATAGTAGTATAAAATAATTGTCTTCCTCTCGCCCTATATATCATAGTCATAGACTGACATCAACTTATTGTAACTCTGCTTCTAAATAATTTGATTAATTATGGCTCGATTTAGTATTAGCTTCGTATACTGTATATATATTGCAAATATCTATTGGCTAGCTAATATATCTCGTTTTTGCGGGCAATTGAAAATTAGCACCAGCTCCCAGCACCAGGCTAATTTAACTGCATGTAGGCCTATACATATTGATTGTATCATAACATCTGTTAGTGACAATAGACTTTAAAATTTTACTCAGTCTTATTTGAATGTAATTCTAAAAGCTAAAATAAATCAAACTGCAGTATATAAATAATATGTCTTACATTATATTACATTAATTTAAATTAGTCACAAACAACTTATTTCTACTGTGGTCCACTAAATGAAACACCTTAAATAATTAACAGTATTAAATACTTAATTATGAAACAAACAAAAATTTAAAATGTAAAATTATTACATTATAAATATTCTTAAAATAGAATAATTTTTTTTTTAAATTAACCATCATCTCAATCTCCATATTTTTCAGTTCGTATTCATAATGATTATTTTTTTAATTTACCTAAATACATACTTCACAAATATAAAACCAACTTCTATAAATTTGTGTCAACTGTGTCACTTTTTACATTGGTATCAGTATGGTTAGATGAAGCCTCTTCTGTAGTCACATTCGACGGTGTTTCGATTTTAAGATTGGACAATTCATACTTCTTTTCTTCATCACCCTCTTGACTATCAACAACAACTGGTAGGACATCATCTACTATGTGTTCTTTGGTTACACTAGATTGTCTGCTGTCTTCTTTGATGGCATCAGAAGAACCTGTAGCATGTAATGATATGTCTCCCTTTAGAGCACTGTCAACAATATCATCATCGTTGACAGCGTGTTCTTTGGTAAAACTAGGTTCGCTATTTTCTTCTTTAATAGCATCAGACGAAACCGTAGCATGTATTGATATGTGTTCCTTTAGCCCTTTGTTAATAGCATCACCATCGTCTTCAATGCCATTTTCTTTTGTAAAACCAGCATGTACTGATATGTGTTCCTTTAGCCCTTTGTTAATAGCATCACCATCGTCTTCAATGCCATTTTCTTTTGTAAAACCAGCATGTACTGATATGTGTTCCTTTAGCCCATTGTTAATAGCATCACCATCGTCTTCAATGCCATTTTCTTTTGTAAAACCAGCATGTACTGGTATGTGTTCCTTTAGCCTATTGTTAACAGCATCAACATCGTCTTCAATGTCATTTTCTTTTTTTTTAACACCAGCATGTACTGACATGTGTTCCTTTAGCCCATTGTCATCTTCAATGTCATTTTCTTTTGTAAAACCAGCATGTACTGATAGGTGTTCCTTTAGCCTATTGCTAACAGCATCACCGTCATCTTCAATGTCATTTTCTTTTGTAAAACCAGATTCTCTGTTTTCTTGTTTGATAATGTCAATATAAACTGTAGAATCTTCTAACGGTATACCCTCATTTAACACATTGTCTGCAACACCACTACCATCTTCAATGTGTTCTTTTGTAAAACCAGATTCGCAGGTTTTTTGTTTATTTGTATCAGAAGAACTTGCAGATTCCATCTCCACGTCTGTTGGTCTATCTGTAGGAATGTCCATTTCAATCTCACTTTCAGTAGTCACAAATATGGGATTGAAGAATGCGTTCGAAGGCAACGTGTCGTTCAGATCCGAAAGTTTGTTTTCGTTGGCTGTTGGAGGTACTGCATCAAATTCTCTTTTACTACTTCTCTTCAATCTCAATACTTTTAACATGTTATCGCGAGTAAAGTATTTTGATCTGTAAGCTTTCCCAAATATTACGTGCGCATGCGTGTTATGTTTATTTTCATCGTCTGTTTTGTAACTGCGACTTCTTGCAGAAAATGATCGAAATGGCTCGTCTGTTTCCTCCTTCGAGTCCAACTCATCATTTTCAACAACTCCTCTTTCACTTGTGTGCGTCCATGTGTCTTCATCGTAATCTTCCAAGTTGTAAATGACAATTGTGTTACTTTTACTAAGTTGTGATAGAACATCATTTGATTCCAGATCCCAATCGGGCGCGTATTCTAATCGTTCATTCTCGTCTGCCAAGAATGATCCTTCTTCCGGTTTCCCATTTTCACAGAACAGTACAATTAAACGATACAGTTGTAGAAACAGAACAAGTGCATTTTTGGCGGTAAAGAAAAACATCATTTGTGATATGAAATTAAATTGTGTGATTATATAAATCCTCATGGCAAGGAACGGACCATCCTGCATTATCACCGTTATCATAATTGCCCATACGTCCGTCTCGCAGCAGATACAGATAGCATCTCCGAATCGACATGACTGCGTATCAGTGCGCGCTCGAGTCTTGCGACGTTTTGTTAACGTTAGACCGATGGTAAACTGCAACAGACTCCATGACCAGATACTCAAGATTAACAACATCATAAGAGCAGAGCACCTGACGGGGTTTATACTCACTCCTTCGGTGATAAACTCTAAGATGTCAGCTGCCATGCCAATATACACCAGTAGCAACTGCGACAGTTGGTCACGAGTCATGTGCCCCTTCGGTAAAAGCCATCTGCCGAGGATGAGAACAAACACGAAAATCTGCTGCAACGCTAAAGTCCATTGTTGGTAATCCAAGTAAAGTTGAACGGGTATCTGAAAAGATATTTAAAAATCGCAATAATCTTATAATAGTTCGTTCCTCTTTCGAGGAATTTATTTTAACATTGGCCTCATAATTCTTCAAAATTAAGTTTTAGAATATTAGATTTTCCTTCCACAATTAAATTTGTCGCAAATAATGATCGGAAACTTTTATCAGACCATGGAGAAATTAGTAACTTATTTCTCCATGAACAGACAGTAACGTAAGCGTCGCAAATGTTGCTAATATTCTTCTAAAGCTCTGTCTATACTATCAAACTTTATCTGACAAAAAAAATGTGCTGTACTCAAATACGGACACGATGACGTCACATCACTACCATATTTGGGCACATCACACTATTTGTCAAACTAGTTTGATAGTATAGACAGAGCTTTAGAAGTCGTTTAGATGTTGGACAAGAAGTGAACCCAACCCAAGTTGATTCTCTAAAGCTCGGTTCCCACTAGGACGTAACGCAAAGACGTAAACGCAAGCGAGTTGACCAATGACACGCGACTAAATCGCGAATAATCCATCGCTTGAGATTGGTCAAATCACTTCGTTGCGTCCTAGTGGGAAACAAGTTTGGAACCATCTCTTGCGCAACACCACTCGAGGTTAGGCTTTCGTTGAGCCTACTTAAATCCCCAATTAGCAGATTTACCCTTTAATTAAAATAAATCGAAGATAACAACGAACGGTTTATTAACATTCATTGTAGAGGATTCTTACAATTTCAAGATCAATAGCAGTTATATTGTACATTACAGTCACTTCTTCACATTCAACGTCATTTTTCTCAGCAAATTCCAATTGATCAACGTACAGATAAAACTCCAAAATCCAAATGCATGGTATAACCGTCAACAGATATATAAGAACACATGGTGAAAATCTGAAAGGTAAAAGGTACAGCTATAGTCTCTTCTTGACCGCACAACTAAAGCTCAGTTCCCACTAAAGCTCAGTTCCCACTAAAGCTCAGTTCCCACTAAAGCTCAGTTCCCACTAAAGCTCAGTTCCCACTAAAGCTTGGTTCCCACTAGGACGTAACACAAGACGTAACGCAACGCAAAGTGATTTCACCGATCACAAGCGAACAGTCGAGTCGCGTGTGATCGGTCAACTCGCTTGCGTTGCGTCTACGTCCTTGCATTGCGTCCTATTGAGAACCAAGAATTAGACGCAACGCACGGAGGTAAGCGCAACGCAATCAATTTGACCAATCATGACGCGATGGATGAACTGCCTCATGTGAATGGTCAACTCGCGTTGCACTACGTCATTGCGTTCTAGTGGGAACCAAACTAATTAACTAAAGTAGGCTATAACAGAAAAAAGATAGGAAACCGCGAAATCAGTCTGCACTGATTTGAACATTACAATTTGTTTTATGTACCCAAAAATCCGGGCGATTTCCGCTAAACGGCACGAAATCACCGAAAAACAGCTATTTTTTGAAAGTTTTTTCAATGTAACTTTGTTATTAATTGACCGATTTTTATGGCTGTTTCGACATTGTAATGCCTAATTAAGTACCTACAATGTCATGTTTTTTTTAATTTAAAAAAACTTAAAACGTCGTCGGCATTGATTTTTAAAGTTAGACGATTTGAAAATTGCCCTGTGTTAAAGAATAGGCTTGTTTTGCAAATTTGTTGAGATCTTTACAAAAACGTTCATAACGTTTGACCTAGTTATCCAATGATATTGGCTGTTCCACCATGCAAAAGCTAATCAATCAAGCTTTCTAATGACCTAAATTAAAATTTGATTGGTTCAGATACTTCGTCGGCACAGCCCCTTTTTTGAAGCAGTGTTTTAGTTTGTCAGTGACCGGCTAGTGTTAAAGGATAGGCAAACATTTTCGAAGTCGACAAAGCTTTCCTTAACAGTCAGAACGTAACGTTAAAACTAAAATTACAGTTGCTGAAAAACTACTTATCCAAAACGCTTAATTTTTTCACGAAAGTTAAGAGTTATTATCCCTTATTTGTAATATGTAAATATATTTAAGATTAGGGTACAGGATTTTTTACATAAATAGTTTTAAAACACTTGGTTTATTTGAAAACCACCAGCGTGGTTTTGCCGTATTGGCAGACTCGTCCATTTTACTAATAGGACAAGGATTGTAGCACATATAAAACTTTGAATTTGATCTATGTGGTTTCCATTTCTGTTTTCTAATGTAAAATTAATATTATATTATTAGTATCTCTATGTAATATATTATATATTCATATTGTACTAGTTAGCATCTACATACTGTTATACTGCACTTTGTTTTGATGATTTTTCAACACAGGGAGTTGGTATACCCTTAGTTCTACTAAAATTATTATTACTTTTATTTGTTTGTGCAATATTTGAAGATTGCTATAAAAATAGAAATAATTTAAATATAATATATTTAACAGATTAAGTGTACGCACTATGCCTATGGAACAGATTACCTATTGGGCGTAGTTCAGTATGACACATCTGATGTTCTATTATTACCTTCTGTATCAGCCTCCGCCCTTTTGTGATTTTTTTCTATACAATACTTATTGTTAATGTACCATAGTTATTTTAAGGGGAATAGTCTCCTAATAAATAGTTCTTAACACTCTAACATTGTTCTTTTGTACCTATTGTATTGCTTTGTTTTCTTGTATTAAAAACTTGTGTTAACTGTCTGAAAGTTACCTCCTAGCAAAGTGGGACGACCCAACATGGTTCATTACCCACCACTGTATTAGGGAGCAGATTGAGATCAACTGATAAGAACCCAACGCACTAAAATTAAATAGGCCAAAAAAACAAAACAAATTGTAACTAGAATTTAATTCGTCACTTTGACGAATTATAGGTGATCATTTTACTGAAATTATTTTTTTTTAAACATGCACGTACGTTAACATACGATCGGAAAATGTTGATGTATGCCATCCTATTATATACGCTTATAGTGCTGAGTTGTGCCTATATGCCATATGTACAGTATATACTGTATATCTATATACAGTGTAGCATAGGTGAAATTACGGGACACACATGTTCTAATTTTTTGGCATGATGACGTTATCAAACTAAACTTTAAGATGACAATTTCGAAAGATAATTAATTGAGCAAAAAAATATAAGATTTGGAAAAAAATTTGGCACGTAGAAGCGCTGTGCGCGCTCTTTGAAATGTGTATAACTTTGACGAAAAATATGAAAAAACTACTTTTTCACTTCAACTGGCCATATGTTAACGTCACAACATCCGATAGGCTTAATTTTTATATGAATTAATATCTACATTTCATCAGCTTTCATAATAAATTATAATCATCAAGGTAACCTTCAATTCTGAAGAGCTGTAAGATATTCAAATTTACTGCGAAGGTGAAATTACACGGCCTACGTTATTCAAGTTTTTACGCGTGATGACGTCAATAAAATGAAAATAGTGTCAACTCATGAAAAAGATAATTAATTAAGCAAGCACATACTGAAATTTGTGCGAAATTCGAGCACACATAACCAAGATGCGCTCTGTTGAATGTGATAATCTACACAAAAAGATAACAAATCCTAATATTTAAATTCAAGTGGCCATTTGATGACGTCAAAACATTTTGTACGTCAAATGTGTACATGAATTCATATCTACAACTCAATGGCTTCCAGAATAAGTTAAAAAAATCGGGGGTCATCTTGCATTCTGAAGAATTATTTTCATTTTAAAAAAGACCTATTTTTCACCATTTTCAGAACTTTTGTAAAATTAATGTGCGCATTTTGTCTTTTTTAACGTGCTCGTATAGCGTTATTTTAAGTCGGAACTGACTCAAATTTGGTGAATGTACTAAGGATGGTGAGTAGAATGAGATTTGTAAAAAAAATTCATATTTTTTACGCTTTTTAAGTATCGCGCGCGCAAAATTTTTTTTTGCGCAGTAATTTTTGGAAACACGCAAATGGCCTAATTCATGCTCTAAATTGATCAAAACCTAATTTTGCGCGTTTTAAATTTTTAGCGCGCGATTTCACATGCATGACCTTGAAACGCGCAACTTTTTATTTGCTAATATTTTTACCCTTGATCTGAAGTTTACGTGTAGTGAATTTCATTAATATGTGATAATGAATTTTGGAGATATGATTGATAATGTGATTTCGCAAAATGGCGTATAAATGTCGTCACGGATGAGTGATCACGCTGGAAAGCTTATTAGGATTAAGTTATATTATTTGAAAGATATTCTGAAATTTTTGTAATCATTGACATTAAACTTTTTGAGATAATTGTTACACAAAATAGTGTACAGAAACAATAAAAATAAAAAAAAAAAAAATAAAAAAAATAATAATAAAGATTTTATACAATAACAATAGGTGATCATTTTATTCTAAATGATCACCTAATGATAGTGGTATGAGGAGTGAAGAGTCTAAACATTGTAAAATTCAATGCTTAAACTTAATATATTCTGTATGTTGGCTTGGATCATTTTCTGATGATTTATAATGTACTGAACCGGATAGAAGGATTTATGAAGTTAATATTACTGTATACCGCATACATAATACTGTAAAACACAATAATAAAAAATTATATAGGCTCATTAAATATAAGATTAAACCGTGATTGGTTTCTTATCTGAATTGAAGAACTGAAAAATAACTAATACTTACACTGTCCATTCGCCCTTCTTTGTGGCAACACACGTAACAAGTCCTTCAAATATTAACAAGAAGTAGTGTGCTAACGCAAAACCCCAAAATTCGTCGTAGCCTGTCGTTTCAACCACTCGCCAAATACAGAGGGTCGAATGGGCCGCAAACAGCCCTCGGACGAGGAAAGATTTCGATGCTGTAACCAAAAGCATTATACCAAAATGAATATGTTAGCAGCAAAGGCGGCGGTTGCAATAACTCAATGATGACATATTAGAGTACGATTTTAATCAAGTTGTCAACTACACTGTTGCCAATATTAATCGATTTTTTACTTTGCAATTTGATGATTCGAGTGTGTCTGCCATCACGTGCGTTTAGCCTGATTATTACAGGCAAAATGATCTACTATAATCCGCCAAATCAGTGTCGATTTCATTCATTTAGTAAACAGTGTGTGTAAGTTCTAAGTAAAGACAGAATCCAAAGGTTGTGCCTTATCATTTTATTAGATATGACACTACATAAGTTGTCAGTTGAGTTGGGTTACTTGTTTTAAGCATTCTATTAAACATGATGGTAGCTATTTGTTGGCTTTCTGATTGCAGTTGAGTTTCATTCATTTCCATAAATCAAATCAACATTGAAAACAAAATTGATGGTACTCATGCATACTAGGCAAATATGCAAAATAGATAGACGATCTAATTTATTTAAAATTTGATCTAATTTTCAAATCTTCAATTTTCAATGTCATAGTATTTCGGAATTGAGAGCCTACAAATTACTAAAGACATATTATATGCGCAGAGCTTTATGCATATGAAATACTTATCCATTATATTTGGCGTCAAAAATCATACAGTATTTACATTAAACAGGAACACATTGACTAAGTCTACCTATTCTATTTTCGCGCCGCACCTTTAGGCAGCTATAGTCCAGAGGACAGAGTCATTACAAAGCTGAATAAACGCGGAAGCTATTACTTACGAAGGCTGACAAATTGGAATTTGTAAACTCGGCCTGGGCATGCGCACACTCCAAAGCACGTCTGGGAGAAGAGAGTCTATGAAAACATCTGCTGATATTAAGCATTTTGTCACGTGAGATTTTCCGTGTAACGACCCATGCAAAAACTAACGACGTAACCAAATGTAGCATTTCAGGTTATTTTACGTTGAACATTTATGTTGAACAAAAATGATTGATAATAAATCACCGTTTCTTAATTTATTAAATAGAATATCAATAAAAGCATCATTTAATGAAGGAAGAACAATAATTAAAACTGTCAATGAGTCGAGCGGCGTTTTTTGTAAGAAATATTTCTTGCTTTAATGATATTCATTCCCATATTGTTTCAAAATGAGATATTGGAGGGGGTGTGGGTGTGTGTTCGCTCATTGCTATAATCAGGTATTGATTTTAAGATGTAATAACGCCAAGTTTTACCTGTCTTTTCATTTATCGGAGTATTTTTTTACCCGACACATTATTTTGCTTAACGCCACAACTCAATTGTAAATTTAAATTTAATTTAAAGACATTTTCAACCGATTATTTTTTATTGATCTACTCGAAAATCATATAATTTGATGTAGATTTTAATTCATCGAGACATGACTATTTTGATGTGATCTGATTTTTCTCTTGGTCAATTTGTTTGAATGACATTTGAGCTAACTCATTATTAACAGACAATATTTATAAGGATTAAATATCGTTTATATTCTAATTTATTAATGACAATGACTAAATAACAAAACATTTTTAAGTCGGCTGTATAATTATACTTTAAACATGTTCATAGCATTTCTTTAACACTTTCTTTTTACATGAACATAATTATAATTTTCTTATGGTATTATATTTTATACACATTAAATTTAAGTATAAATTGTTAATATACACATATAATTCCTTTTTGAATGTATATTTCTACTTTAATCATGCTTTGATTCTTATGTAACATTATCTTCTACATAAATTCATATAATAATTATTATTATAATAATAATTATTGTATTCTAGAATGGCGCCATCTGTTGATTGTAATGTAGGCCTACTACATAGGAAGCTTCTAAAAATCGCTACCAGGACAGGACCCCTATTTTGTTAGCGCTGTTATCTAGACGCTTCCTTATAAATACAGTACACCACCTCAATATTTTTGTTTGATGTATTTTCGTTTAATGTTACAATGTGAGAGTATTCAGAAAACAATTAACGTGGGGCACATCAAACAGTAGCCTTCAATGTAACATTTTATTCATTATTATATTGTAATAGAATGGAATTTTGAATTTGACTAACTGAGGAATAAAATAATAATAATAATCAAGACGCGCAATGTTGCTTTAAGCTTGGTTTCCACTGACACGCGACGCAAGGATGCAACGCAACGTAAGTGATTCGACCAATCACAAGCGATGGATTATTCGAAATACCGAAGCAAAAGTAGCGTCTTTGTTCAAACAATTGATACGGTAACATTAGTAGACTTATGCGATGTTCTGTAAGGTGTCCGATAGATTTGCCAATTGGTCTTCATTCAGACCACCAAAGATCATTAGTAGATCTATAATGGATGGCTAGCTTAGAGAATCAGTAACGCCGCAAAACAACGCGCGTTTTGACATCGCGGTTTTTGTTTCGTAACTCTAAACGTTTTCCGCGTCGTCATTCAAATATTGCTTTCCACGATTTGTTTCCCTTTTTTCTGCTTAGGGCTCTTGGTTTGTTATTTTTTTGCTTTTAATTCAGCGTGCGTCACTGACACTTAAGATATAAAAACAAATCAGCACACTTATGTAAATTAGTAAACAAAGGAGGGAATTTAAAACAAACAAATAAAGGCCTTCGATATATCTCGGTAGTTATATATCTCGGTATCTTTATTCAAAAACAATGACTTATAAAAATACAAAGGCAGCAGAATTGCTGAATTGACGTATTCACACAAAAAATAGAATCAGAAATTACATAAATAAAATGTTAGTGTTCGTTGTCCAAATATATATATAAAAAAAGGAGAAATTGTATAGATGATGACGATGATTAATTTGATCGGTCATCACTGATTAGCCAACACAACTATCTGCTTCGCCAACTGTGAATGCTAATTACTTTCCGTGGTTCGCTGCATTTCATGAAACGCTGAACTCTATACAGAAAGCCTATAGCGTAAGCTTTATTACAAACGATTTGAAAGGAAATACAATGGACGGGACAAAAATATATTCTACCAATATAAATGAACCGTCACTACTCAGTATACCACAATATGTCGTCGTGGTGACTGTTTTTTAAGGAACATACCAAAGCCGTATCAATATGTTCGAAATATGTCTGTTTAGTATATATCGCTGAGCCTGTAAGCTAAGCCTCTACTACGAGTTGACATAGGAAATTCGGAGCATCTTGGATAACGCTTAATAGACATCATATGTCATAACAAAGGTGAGTTATTGTATTACTGTAGATCTATTTAGAAAATACTAATATTGTGGGCATATGCTTTGTTAATTTCCTTATTTTGGAATAAAATCCATATCGTACCGTATAAAACAACACAATTAGGCCTACATTTCAACTACAAAATACGCATTAAAATTCATCATTTAAAAAAAATCATTTTAGAAATCATTATGATTTATATTTATCACATACACAACAAAGCACAACACATACATTAACACATAGGCCTACTATTCACATCTTTGAAATTGTGTACATGGAGTAAAGAATAAGTCTTATTGGTTTCTATTATGAGGCCAATCAAATTGTCCATATCAAATCGTCCATATCAAATCAAATATCGATTATTACACAAATCAAGATTTCCATTATCGATTATGATATATTAACATGGGTTTTATCCATCTGTTTTAAAGCAAATATGTCCATGTGGCATCATTTGCATAATCTATTTCACTACACCACCTGTGATGGTAATTTGCGAATGCAGCAGGCATGGCAATGGAAGAATCTCAATGCATTTAAACCAGTGTTTCGTTTATCTTTGCTAGGCCCCGTGCTAGGCCTGGTTGTCTATTTTCTACATGGTTCAATAGTCACATTCTCTACTATCATAAATAGTTTATGATGAAGATAAAAACTAGTAGGCCTAACTACAATATAAATCGTTAGAACCATAAATATTTACGATGTTTATTTATAGAATATAGATTTCATCATTGCTGTTGTGTATTTGACAATGAACATAACAGTTCTCATAAAATAGATACGTACGGCATGGAGTTGCGATGCGTATATTTGAGGGCTTTAGTATGCGACTGTGGCTATATATAACTTCGGAATTACCGATGCAAAATTTGCTCCATTTTATGCTACATTTTATTAATTATAATAATTTATATAGCGCCTGCTGTTGTGAAACCTAAGCGCTGAACATTATTATTATCCCAGTCATTTTTTGGGATCAAACACGTATGGATACATACTCCCATAATGCAGCGTGTAATCAGAGCAAAGTTGTGTCTTGATCTAACCGGGTTCCCATTTATACACCTGGGTAGAGAGAGGCAAACGTAAGTAAAGTATCTTACCTAAAAAGGATACAAGCAATGCGGCAAGAGTTGGATTCGAATCTCGATCTCACGATCAGTAGTCGAACGTCCAACACACTGCGCCACACGGCCTTATTTTAATTTAACAATCATTTTAACAAGAAAACAATCATTATAACCTGTTGAACATACCAATGTTCAACATAAGTTGTTGAACTCTTACTTTAAACATCACCCCACCCAATCTCATGTATAAATCACCGTATGGACAGGATTTGACTCTCTTGTGTTTATTAATTTTAGTGTGTGGTTGTGTCAGGTACGATACCTTTGGCATCATCGATTGTTTTCACATTCATTATAACTTTAACTATACCATTCTTTATCACCTGTATAGGTATACGTTTTATTGTGTACTGTGTATTACATGGCTGAATACAATAATATTCGGTCCCGGTATTCGGTTCATTTTAGTCAATATAGGCTACTTGACAATACAACGAAACCCCTGTCCTAGGTGATTATAACGTGACTTTGCATGGTAATCGTTTTCCCTGTACACAGAGGATTACTGTTTTATTTGCAGAAATCAAGGAGAGGACCTGTAATTTTAAGGATAATACGAATTTTGTAAAGCGCATATCCAACATACAGCCAAGAAATGATCTCAAAAAAAGGCTCAGTGTGGTCCTGTGTATCTGCGCGAATGCGACAGAATTGACCAATCACAAACGACGGTTCTTACCACATTAGGAGAGTTCTCGTCCACATACAACCAAGAAATTATTTAAAAAAAGGGTCAGTTTGGTCCTGTGTATCTGCGCGAACGGCGACAGAATTGACCAATCACAAACGACGGTTCTTACCACATTAGGAGAGTTCTCGTCCACAACCAAGAAATTATCTTTAAAAAAAGGCTTAGTGTTGTCCTGTGTATCTGCGCGAATGCAACAGAATTGACCAATCACAAACGACGGTTCTTACCACATTGGGAGTGTTCTCGTTCGTAATTGGCCAAATCTTTCGCGTTTATCGAAGATGCGCATCTAATTCCAAGCTTTAGCAGGAGTCGAACTTGGGAGGTAACCTATCGTTTACATTATCTTTCTTGAGTTATCGGTAATAAGGATGAATGATAGCTTTAACATTGTCAACACATTTGGCTCGCTAGTGATTAATTGACACCCAAATATTTATTATCTGAAATGATAATTTTAGTGTAGGAATGGCATACACAATCGAGACCTCCGTACATTCTACAGGTTTTCCATATTCCTTGTGTCTGTAAACACTATAAAATACTAAACTATCTATTTTGTTGTGTTTGATGGGAATATATATTATTGAGACCAAAGTTTAAATAGATCATGCAATGTTTATATATTCACCCATGATTGAAGCCCGTAAGATATACAGATACCACCCCTATTAAAGAGACACCATTATGGCCCCAAATAAAAGTGTTCTACTACTCGGGGTTGACTGTATGTGTTGTAATTATATCCTCTCGTTGTTTCATGGACAACTGTCCCCTTACATAGGTGTCTCAAAGGAGGCGTTCTTCTAGTGTTAGTCGTGTAACTAAAATTGTGCTCAAACATCGTCTCACTGTATACTATACATAATACACCTCTAATTTGTAAAAACTAAAAACCGTTTATTAAGGGTAGCCTGTTTCACACCGGTCCGCCGTCGGTAAATCAAATCGAACGTCAATGTTTCGTTTACACGACGCTCCATGCGGCTATGCGCTAATCGACATGCACGTAGCAGCCGCGTGAAAACGAAACATTCGATTTGATGCCGGACGAGAACCGTGCCGGAAGAGATGTGAAAGACCGTTAAAACAAAAGCGTGAATTGAAAACGATGCCGATAAGGTTACGGTAATCCGGCATTTTGACCAAGCCCCATCACTGAATCTCTTTAGGCACTATATCCTTCTTCCAGTCCCCGCCCTGATTGGGGTTAATTGGGATCATACCATGTGTTTTTATAGGACGTGAAGTTCGTTTTGCTCATTTTTTTATGTAACATGGTAGCGTGCCCAGATGGGATAACTTACCCTTGACAATTTCACGTTAAACATCTCTCAATAATGAGTTAATCTTTCTTTTTTATCAATCTGTTAACATGTCAGGCAGTGTATATTTTTTCTTTAAAATAGTGACCAGGTTTAATTACGTAAAAGTGTGAGAACGCGAGTCTTCGTTTGTTTGTTCGATTCTGAATACACTGACTTTGACTTTGAGGTTAACTATGTGTAAATGTATCATCAGTTAATTACATTGGTACGATGTATGGCTCAAGGTGGGGTTCGAACGAATCCCCTTTTTCCTGAAGTGCCCTTTACAAATTATAGACCAGCAGTGATAGGGCCTAACTAACTTACTCATAACGAACCCCCTGTATAAAAGGCCTGGCTATCAGTTTAGGTGCCACCAAAGGCTACTAGGACGCAACGCACAGATGTAATTTGACCAATCACGACGCGATGGACATCCAAAATGTCGCTTGGTCAATTACCTGCGCTGCGTTAAGGCCTACTCAGACAGCGTTGTACGTACGACAAGGCCCGACGAAACGTCTTGACTCGTCGGTGCTGTCTGAGTTGAATCCCGACAAGACGAGTCCTCTTGAGATAGCGTCGGGCGTATTTTTTAGGTCGTACGTCGAGAGAACTTTAAGTATGTTTACTGTTCTCTCGACGAGACGACTCGTCGTACGTCGCTATCTGAATTGGCTTTAGTGGGAGCCAAGCTTACGACGACCTGGTTTGTGTCTATATTTATAGTCGTTTTTTCAAAACTGCTGATTCAGAAAGCATACAATAAACTGCCTTATGTCAATCTGTATGTAGGAAAAAGAGGACATTAACTTTCAACAATTTAAAAAAAACCAGTTTGGTTGTTTTCCAGATTTTAATTTAATTTCCAAATTCTTATTTTGGCTGACAGCCATTGAAGATGAGCATAAATAATAAATATATTCTTAGAAAGAAATATATTTTTAGCATAATATAATTCGAGGAGAGTTTTTCTGGCGTTTCTCTGAATCTAGGGCTTATCACACGCGTGGGGACTCAATCTTTGTGGATGAGGACACCGGTGCCTCACGCGGGCTAACAGTCTAACGCGCGGAGGATACTTCAATATTTGGCTATAGAGAACGGTTCCTGACACGGGCTAACACCTTTCCCTTACTAACCCCACAATTTGCTTATAATACAACTTGTCAGATTATCAAAAGGCTCATAAGTTTTGCAGTGTACACATAAACAATGCCGCGTGCTATTCACCAATAATCGTTCGTCATACAAGTTTGAAGGGGGTGTTCAAGATTCTTTACGACCTACCTGTTCGATCGAGTGTACTGCTATTAACTTTGCGCAACATTGTTTGTTTATTATGGAATCCTGGTATAAAAGTGGTCAGAGGTCTACCACCACTATCCATTCCTGTTCAACATCTGAGCTGAAGTGACTCAAAACTTAACGTAAGTTTGCATTTGAAAACTGGCTTTTGTTAATTGTATTTTATTATAATTTTAATTCCCGTGAAGTTTGCTTCATCAGTTTTTATTGTAAAGAGGGTGGTAGGTCAAAAGTATGGCGTACTATTATTAATTATTTTTAGTTAAGTTTTTTGTGAACATCCGTACGTTAGACAGTCACGCTCGAGGTAGTTGGCATTTACATTTATTTTATTATAATTTTAATTCCTATGAAGCTCGCTTCATTAGTTTTTATTGTAAAGAGGGTGGTAGGTCAAAAGTATGGCGTACTATTATAAATTACTTTTTCGTTAATTTTTCTTTGAACGTCCGATAGACAGTCACGAATTCGATGTACGTAGTATAGGCATGTAGACTTAGATACTACAATTTAGATTTATTTTATTATAATTTTAATTCCTATGAAGTTTGGGTGAAACGTATGGCGTACTATAAACTATACAGTTTTTTTTTGTTTATATTTTGTGAACGAAACGTTAGACACGCATATTAATTTCTATATACTGTGTACTTGTTGCCTGAAATCTAATTAATTACAAAATTGTTTAGCCTGTTGAATCAAGTGTATTAAAGTCTTTCGATACAGATAGTTTCTGAACTGTTTTCTCCATTATATTGTAATTCATATGGAGGCATTAGGCCTATTGATCGTTACCCCATCTAAAAAGTAGCCCTGCTATACGTGGCACCACGCGTCTTGGTTTTTAAATGTATGATGCAAGAATTAGACCTACACTTGAACTTCTTCGTGTCTAATCTTTACAACACATAACTAATTTTTTAAAATCTTATACCACAAATCAAGGAGGCTAATCTAATCAGGAAACAATTCTTGTCCTTGGTTTTTTTTTTCTGTCCTTGCTTCAATTTCTATTATCAGTATTCAACTCTTACCTGCATTCGATGTTTTTGTATTTGTTTAAAATCGAATCGTAAGTACATTTAAAGGGCAACGCAACGGTGATGTTGATCGAAGACCTTGTACAGATATCTTTTTATTTATTTATTGTTTTGCCATTTTGTTTTGTACATTCGCCAGGTTCACAAAACGAATATCATTTGTTGAATGTTATATGTGTGTATTTTAGGCATAAGCGTGCTTTGCATTATAACGTTTTTCGGCAAAAAGCTAAACCCACAGACCACGCATATTGATTTTTAATAATCTATTCGGTATTGGTGACGTCACAAAAGCTTATTTGGAAATCTCGAGTTATCTGTATGTTTTGCCTGACTAGCACGCCCTCTTTCGCTCCCTGCATTTTATCTAGTATTCCGCTCATTTTATTATTCATTCTTTATCTTTATAATCACTGAATTGTTCGGTTTTCTTCACCTACTGAACTTCAATATTATTCTACTGAAAGTGTCTTGTCTGATAACTCGTATAATCCACGTCTGTTACAGTTATTTATTCAATGACGTTACGTGTTGTTATGTTGAGCAATAGCATATAATAACACTGTTTAGATTTATGTAATAGATATACCATTAAAGGGACAGTGCCGCAAAATAACTATGAGAAAGAAACTCAAAATTTTTAGGCTTGTATATTTATAGCCCTACATCTTTAAAGGCATACATCTAAATAGACCGGTGATATTGGCCTATTACAGTAGAAATAATAATATAATTATTTGTACTGTACTAACAGAACAGAATAACAAGGGAATATATATTTGGATGAAGTGTAAAATCATTGTATTGATCATTTGAGAATGAAATGAATAAAATAGTGGTTAACGCCACAAAAGAGAAAAAAAAATAATATAATTATTTTTAAACGGTTAAATATTGATTTGTGTACGAATGGCTTCTCCTGTCTATAGGTTCTAAGACCACTTCGACCACTTGATGGTAAAATTATAAAATGTTGGCACACATGGCGTTTCATACGTATAATCATACAATCAAAACGCCGACTGGAATACTAGCAACATACTGTAACAAGACATTGATAACTAGAGGCAAGTCTAACTGCCTAGCCTTCTCCGAAAATGTTAATATCAAATAGGCCTCAAAAGTTATTATTTTATATTATGTAGATACTTCTGTCAACACATTCCAATCTACAGTAGTCCATGTCATTCGATAAGTTGAAACGTCCCGTTTCTAATTTCCTTTCATTTATCGATTATTGTGTGTAAAAGGGCAGCATGTTCAGTGTACTTACATCATTATAACTATGGCATACTTATTATAAACCACATACCGATAACACGCGCATTTATACTCGCCATGTAGGATATAAGTCAAAAGTCGTATAATGCTCAAAGACAGTCCATTTCAAAATCGTGTTTCACCTTTGTTTGCCTACTTTTTTTGGCGGGTATTTTTTGACGAAATAGGCTATAACGGGGGTAACCGTATAACGGGTACATCCAGTATAATGAAGGGCACTTCATTGCATAGTCATTGTATACCTATTTACTTACAATCATGAAATCATGATCGCACAAAATTCGCCTTCACGTATTTTTGTTAACCATTGTACTCTCAACAACTCAATAGCTATTGGAAACAAAAATTAAAATGCGGCATCCTGTTTCTCAGTACTAAATAAATATATTTATACAAAAAAAATATGCCCATTATACGTGCATCATGTAGTCTGTGCAAACACATAGCATGTATACTATCAGCCGCCGAACAAGCAATTAAACTTTCATTTGGTATACCATATAATATGCCCAGAGTAAACATTCATTCTTTTTGATACATTTACGATGTCATTAAATTGGGGATATAAAGATACCACGATCAAGCGCACTAGTCACTATGTTAGCTGAGCTAAAATAATTGGACCGCTATCTTTCATAAAGCATAATTCCGCCGTTACACCTTCAAATTGAATTGTATGTGTTGAAATAGGTAGGCCTAATAGTCATTTTATATACTCAGTTATAATACATATATAAATATTTTAATTACTTTATAATGTAATTACCGTACCAGATTATAAAGAAATATGAGGTATAATTGGTTTATAATCTTTATTTGATGATAATTAGTGGACGTTATTTGTTATATACACACAGATTAGCCTGTTCAAGAATCAAGGCAATGGTGGCGGAAAGTTCCAATCTTTTTCAACGCTTACGTTAAAAAAACAGACCATTTGAAATCGTTACTCCTGCCTTTCTCCATTTTGATTTTGATCAATGAACCATGGAGGTATAAAAATGTGTATACCTCCATGAATGAACGACACACACATGCCATTCCAACATCCAATAGTGGGAGGGTGGTGGTGATTTCAATGTACTATACTATATATGTATGTATGTACTATATTTTATTATTGCAGCTAAAAAATGCTTGTAGGCCTACACATACAGAGGTATCGGTACAGCTCGTGAACGTTTTATTCCTAGAATAATAACTCCCTTTTCTAAGCCTATTTTCTTTACTCCGATCCATATCGAAAAGCCTTTAAATTCCTATTGTTTATTGTGAAAGTGTGTGAAAGTTAAGCGTTGTGTATCTAGTCATCAGAAGTTTTAGAAGATATGTCACGATATCCATCAAACTTTATGTGACAAAAAACTGTAATGTGCCCATATATGGACACGATGATGTCACATCACTACCATATTTGGCCACATCACTACCACTACTTTTTTTTGTCAAACTAGTTTGATAGTGTAGACACAGCCTATTTTCTTTACTCCGATACATATCGAAAACCCTTTAAATTCCTATTGTTTATTGTAAAAGTGTGTGAAAGTTAAGCGTTGTGTATCTAGTCATCAGCAGTTTTGGAAGATACGTCACGATATTCTAAAGCTCTGTGTCTACACTATCAAACTTTATGTGACAAAAAACTGTGATGTACCCATATATGGACACGATGATGTCACATCACTACCATATTTGGGAACATTACACTTTTTTTTGTAAAACTAGTTTGATAGTGTAGACACAGCCTATTTTCTTTACTCCGATCCATTTTGAAGACCGTTTAAATTCCTTTGTTTATTAAAAAGTATGTGAAAGTTAAGCGTTGTGTATCTAGTCATCAGCAGTTTTGAAAGATACGTCACGAATTCTCATTCAAGATCGCAGTATAGGTTTTTACGTGTTGTTGCAAGGATGAGCGAATTTGATGTGACATTAAATCGTCCGTAGAGAATAAGCTTATTCCCTAATGTAACAAGACGCGTGACTGTAACATTTGTTTTAACAAGTGTCAGAGTAGTAGACCGTTTATCTTGATGATTGATTGTGGCATGTCACTAACATTGTACTGAAGTTCATTAGAAATTTCCCGCATTTTCTTTATCACGATTAACTTACCTTATATCAACTTAAGTGTAACTGTTCGAATAATCCATCGCTTGTGATGGTCAAATCACAATTACGTTACGTTACGTCCTTGCGTTGCGTCGGTAGTGGGAACCAAGCTTTTGGGAGTGCCGTAAGCGTAAGCGTCGTGAGCTACAACCCTATGTCAGATTTGAATCCTGAACCTTGGGATTGTATAACTGTCTTAATCCAGTTGCATGGATGGGGGAATCATAGATGAATAGATAAAACCATACAGTGTTCTGTTGTCGACTTTTTTTAACCCAAAAGGTTGAAATAATAAGTAAATAAAATGTAGATGTTTTTAAATTTTTCATCAATCTGAATTCACCACATTCAAAGCTTACTTGCTATTTCGTTCGTAGCTTTAAAATAATTTATGTAGTTTCGTGAATCTTCGCCTTGTTTCACGTCATTCCGTGATTATAAAATTGCCCGTAAAAACGTTACCACATACAAATTGCATGCGGAATGTTGTCAATTAAGAAATGTGTGTGATTAGGCCTATAATTAATCATGTTTGCAAGAAAGTGCTTTCATTACGAGGATGTATTCACGAGGCTTCTTCCTTAACTGTACTATTAATAGAACTGTAAATGTGTTATTGTAATCATTCTTCCATAACCTTAATTGTATCTTTTTTTTATGTATCGTATAGGCCTATATATTATAAGCAGAATTATTTTCGGCACCGAAGTGTTGATACAAAATTGGCGCGTGCGTTAAAACCACCATCTTTTGAACGCGCGTTAGATGTTGTACAGTATTATATTCGTGATAATATCAGACGATGTGAACATGCACCGCTCATTGGTGGGAGCTCTCGATTTGTTGGAACATTAGGCCTGCACATTATTTGGATCCTCCAATAGTGTTTCGTAGAATCGAGGGCGAAGGACTTCCCAAATGTCCTCGTATGCCAACTCATACCAAGGCTTTAGGCCGTCGCAAATGTCCTCGTATGCCAACTCATTACCAAGGCTAGGCCTTCGCAAATCGAATGAAATAACGAACGCGATGCGCAAAAAAAGACACAATACACACATCAACTGTTTGCTCAACACAAAACAATTTATATATTACCTAATTAACATTCTTTATCAACGTGCTGATGGATCTAGAGTTGTTACAATACAAAGGTCAATTAATGCATTAATTTATGATATGATAGACGTACGGGGATGAGTTTTCTGGTTGTATGGTAATTATAAACGGCTATCATGTTTACATACAATCAATCGGTATTGTTCTAAGTACAGTACTTAACACCATATGTTTAATATTGGGTTATTTCTGTGTACTCTTTTCGTGTCCGCAATTGACTGGCTGACACCATTACACACTTCCACTGCATGTAGGACGGATGAACATATTAGATCTACTGATGAAAACTTTGACTGCAAGACGTTTTCCTATCAAAGACGTACCCGTAACATCCCTGTGAGTGGTGGTTGTTGCTTCGCATAGAAAACAGCTCGTTAAACATGTATTTACCATAATGCATCCAGTGCTGTAATGTCAGTAAACACCAGCAGTTAGTCTGAATTTATGAGACTCGAGCTCTAATTACCTGCAAATGAGAATGAGCGAGTGTACTTGTATCAAGGAAAACTATTACGAAATGTAAATAACTTTTTTCCTCAGAATAAGGGACCTCATTTGCACGTTAGGCTGCAGTTACTTCTTCCAACATGGAATTCGAAGAGGTCTTTAATTGCTCGTTGCAGTTTGAAGATCCAACAACATCACAGCTTATCGAGGGTAAATATAGGCCTATCTTATTTTTACTTATCTTCTTTTCATTATAGTTTCAATGTTGTGGCTTTGAGATTTAGATCAGCAGAGTTACTATGTAATGAAGACATAAATAGATCAAACACAAAAGGAAGTTCAGCCCTGTTTAAAGGAGAGCAATAATCTTCCGGTACCTACAGTAGCGGGATTGAATTACTTGGTTAATAAATATTAATAATTACTCATTTTCCTCCTATACTTAGATTGTATTTAATTTTAAAATACTCGTAGCAACTGAATATTATGGACCATATCCTGCAGTATAAGCCCAAATTTACTACGACCGAGTTCACCTTTGTCAAACAATTGATTGTAGTAACGGGCCGCGATTTTTGATGGCATAGGTATGGCAAGCCAAGTTCGTGGATTGAGGACTTTTGGCGGACTTGGCTTGCCATACATAGGCCCAGAGCATAGGCTCCAGTTCTTCGATAGTTGATTGATACTATTTTTTAAAATAACGGTCTCTACTATAATCCATCCAGTGTACCACCCATCGATTTAACTTCTTGAAGAAATTTGTATTGACTCGTCCTATAGACAGTGTAAATTTTCTGATTTTTCTGTTGACATTTCCTATTGTTGGCTCTATTTAGTAATGCATGGCTTGTAAATAGACTAAAATACCACGATCGTTAAGAGAAACTTGTGGACATATACTTATTTGTTTATATATTCTCTGTGTAAAATATATCTGGAAACTCGTCGTGTTTGGAGCCCTTAATTTGTGTATCCTAATTATTTCCGCGTCCTATTTATTGTCCACGTTGACCGCAACAATTTCAAGTCAATGGTTTTTCGAGATTAGAATTATCTATTAAAATCATCTAACCGATTCTAGGTACTGTATCTAAATGTTTCAAATATCATAGGCAAGTTCCATGATACAATATCACATGTGTTCCATAGACGCCTGTATCATAGATAGACAACTTTAGATGATACAGGTAGGCCTATGGTATACACATCAGATCTGTATTAAGGAATTTGCCTTTGACTGCAGACAAATATTGCCCTAATGTTCCTTAATACAGACCCGAGTCATGGTCTCTCGAAGCCACCTTTTGATTATGTAAAGTAACATACATTTAGTGTATAGGATGCAGATAAGTCATGAATTATTATAACTACATTATTTAGTTTAACTGTTTCTACTTCTTTCACAGCAATTGACGGAAATTATGCCGCGACAATAACCTTGGTAGTAGCAACTATTTTGTCTATTATAACTTTCGTAGTTTTCATGGAAGGAGAGGTTTTCGTTTGCAGAAAAATAGCCAGTCGTCGGAAAGTCCAGTTGTCTTTCATAATGGGCATCTATCCAGTGAGTTGTACATTTATACTTCTAAAGCTCTGTCTACACTATCAAACTTTATGTGACAAAACATTTGGTTAGAATATCAGACTTTATGTGACAACAAAATTTGATGTGCCAAAATATGGTAGTGATATGCCAACATATGGTAGTGATATGACATCATCATGTCCATATATGGGCACATCACATTTTTGTTATAACAATTTTGATAGTGTAGACAGAGCTTTAACTTTATAATTATACTGATGAATAAGTAAAGGTGCAAAGGGACACAAGACGCGTATAAAGAAAAATTGGTATCAGTTTGCCGTTGTTTCACGCGAGCTTCAAAATGTCTCTTTCGCCCCTCGTCTTCCTACGTGAATATAAGGGTTAGGGTTAGTTTTAATGAGGTAACTGCTTTAATTCTGCCGCCAACTATAGCTTATTTATATGTGTATCCTGGCACATCCATAAGTCACATAATGTCAGCTGAGTTTTACACCAAACTTTAAAGATGTATTGTCCCCCAAAAACATGAAAAAATAAAGATTAATAAAATCAGATTTTGAATAGGCAATTTCACGGTTTTAATCAAGTTATTCACTTCTGTAGAAAAAAAATCATCAAAAATAATTATTTCACTTATAAAAAGACAAAAGAAATGGTTAATTTCAACCAAAAACCATTGTCTTTCAGACAATTTAGGTATATTTTGCTTTAAATTACATTTTTTTGGTGGAAAATGTTTTTTTTTTTGGTTCAAGTTTTTGGTCATAGTGAATAACTATTAGTGATATTAAAATGGCATATTCAACAACAAAAAATTTAAAAAATTATTTTTTAGGGGGACAATATATCTTTAAATAATTCCTATGATAGCATGTGACAAACATGAACGCTGTATCAAAATACGGAGCAATATTGTAATACAATTAAGTTATCAATTAGGATATAAGAAGATATGAGAATGGTACGTGATGTTGTTGATGAATTACATTGGCTGACATGATGATAGAACAACAACCGCAAACTGATACCGTATTAGATTTTTATCAGCATATTTTATCTGAATAACTGTCCAATATTATAAACACGTATACTTGCTAGAAGCAAAACGAGAATAAATTGTGTAATGCTGAGCCTTATAATTATTGTTACGAAGATAGTATTACAACTTAAACGTGTCTCTTTCTCTATAGGTATTCTCAACAACATCTTTGATTTCTCTCTACGTACCTCGGGCATCTTTGGTAGCAAGATTCTCTGCTCAAGTGTAAGAACCATAATTGTTTTTATTCTATAGATATTTTACAATTCCATTGATCTTATTGTCAGTTTCGTTAAAGGTATATTGTCCCCCAAAAACCGGAAAATAAAGATTAATAAAATCAGAATTTGAATATATTATTTTGTAGTTTTAATCACTTCTGTAGAAAAAAAACCGGAAAATGATGTTTTCACTTATAAAATGACAAAATAAATGGTTAAATTCAATTAAAAACCCATTGGCTGACAGCCAATTTGACCATTTTTTGCTTTAAATTACAGTTTTTTGTCATTACCATATACAGAGTGAAAGTATGTTTAAAACATAACCTTAAAGACTTTCTTTTGCTACTTTTTACACGGAGCCACTATACAGTACTAATTAAGTAAATAAAATGAAATGTTTAGTTCGATCTTATGCATCGAAAGTTAATGGCTTCTCTCTACTAACTGTTGCAACATGATCAATTGAAAACCAACCATATATGGATCAGTGAAAGTGTTTAAAACATAACCTTAAAGACTTTCTTTTGAAACGGAGCCACTATAGTACTAATTAAGTAAATAAAATGAAATGTTTCGATTAACGCAAATTTTCGTTAATATCATCAATCAAGACCAATTTCCTTTACACATTTTACTTAGGCCTGTTTCCCGAATAGCCTTACTATAGTACATGTAACCCACGTACTCAGACCACTCCGAGTCCTCAGAAGTCCTATTTTTATATAATTTACTTAAAACCACCCATGTTTTCAATCCCTAATAGTATTATGTCGCGGCTATTGAGTCTAATGTGTGTAATGTGTTTCTGAGCGTACAGATAATGTCTTTTCGACTCGACAGCATTTGAACGCGTGTTTTCCAAGTCTGCGGCCCTTCACTTTCGAATTGAGAAACTTGTTTCACAGGGACCTAAATAGTAATAAATCATTTAGTTTGTACAACCATTAAAAATACATTAAGTCTAATTGTATATTTTATGACCTGTCAATATTGAAATCTTGAAACAAAATTATTCCGACTGTGAACCACATGAGATTTCGCTTATAATTCAGTTATTTATTTAGTGCTTTTGAATACTATATTTTGTGATGCAATAAATAAACAGTGGGTCATTACAGGTCAATCCTTTCGGTGTGAAATCAATTCCCAAATACACCGAGGTTTTAAATAATTTAAACGCGAACCGTGATTATATTAAATTTTCAAATGCCGTATATTAAAAATAGACTGGACAACGCTATTCTAGAAACATCCAAAGTAATTATATGTTGTTCTTGTATTTTACATTCGTAAATGAACGTTACGTGTGAACGTGTGGGTAGCCTATATTCCGGACACATTGCCAAGCACTGTACAGTCGGATTTATTATTTTTTTGGTTATATCTGAACTCTGTATACATTGAACTTCCAATAAGGAACCTGATTTGTCACCATACTGTACAATGTTGTAACATGTTGTAGGTCGATACTGAACGTGTAATTAGTGTCAGCTACCAAAGTAATTAGCAACGTAATTGATATCGACTAATTTATTGATATTATCGTCCAAGATCAGACAAGACATTAATTGCTTACTGCAGAAAGGTTAGGCCTATCGCGCAACAAAAAAAGGCGGTTTTCATATGTCGAAGTGCTGAACTTAACTTAACTTAATGTGCTACATGTTGGTTTGAAATCGTAGTAATAACAAATTTGGGGGTGGGGGAGACTTCAATCGTCGGCAGTATCTATAAATTGCAATGTATTAATCCCAAAACGAAAACTCAAAGATGTTCGACCGCATAATGGCGTATGGATATGAGCGCTCATTGGCTAAACCCAGGTTCCCTAGAGTTTACAGGGACCCATGAGCAGGGCCATGAGGAAACAGGCATTAAAGTTATGTCGAAAAGGGCCGAAAACGCCTGAGGCTTCCATGCCTCTGCGTTACGCCGACCGAAGAGCACCCTCACCTCTCCCTTCTCCCGTAGGCCTATACTCTTTTAGCATACTATATATTTGTATATAACACTTATTTTTGTTTGCAAACTTCAGGTATCTTTCAGTGAGTTTGCTACAATTCGTGATGTTAATTACCGGTTATTTCAAAACGAGAGACAACATGAGGCGTCTACTTAAAGGCAGTATTCTACCCCTTGGCAGTCCACCTTTACTTATCTTCGCATCATGCTGTCTACCCAAGATTCCTATTACAGAGTAGGTTTAATTTGTTTACTATTAGTTGTATTGGACGATACTGCCAACTTGGGGTTGTGCAGTTCAAAGGTCGTCTGGGGTTTATTCTGTAGGCCTACCATTAATGCTGAGTTTCATTTTGATTTTCACTCTTTCCATACCACCATATTGAAATTTGCATTCGAACGTCGTCGGTTTCTCCCGTTACCATTAATTGCCTTTTCACCTTTTCCAAAAGTACTGATTGCGAGAAAAACTTGTTCATTTATGCTTGGTTCCCACTAGAGACGCAACACAACGACGTAACGCAACGTAAGGGATTTGACCAATCACAAGCGATAGATTTATTCGACTGTCGCTTGTCATTGGTAAAGCGTGGTTCCAACTAGCGACGCAACACAAGGGCGTAACGCAACGCAAGTGAATTGACCAATCACAAGCGATGGCTTATTCGCTTGTGATTGCTAACTGTCTATAACTTCGCTTGTCATTGGTTAAAACGCTTGCGTTACGTTTACGTCCTTGCGTTACGTTCTAGTGGGAACCAAGCTTAAACTCGTTTGCGTTGCGTCTACGTCCTTGCGTTGCGTCCCAGTGGGAACCAAGCTTAAGAAACGAAATTCAGATCGAAAAATCAGCAGGTTCAGTTACATTTTATTATCGAACATCCATCCATCATTTAAGATAGAGATAGCATTCATATGGAAAAGACAGCAGAGATTTTAAAAGTTTCTATTACAATAACTACTGGTACTATTAATTTTCCTATATATATCACGTTCAGTTTGTTGGCTATCTATCGTCAATGTATAATTGTATTTCAACTTACACCCAGAATACTAAAACTAAATTATGATTACTCATTGGGTTTAATGCTTGATTCACAAAGGCATCTAGGTGTTGTGACGAACCAACCTTAGTACCGCTATCCTGCCATTTCTTCTTTTATGTACCCTACTACACTACCTTTAACAAACACTTAGGCCTAAATGAATTCTAAGAAAGAGATACAATTTTTAGGACACGTGACTGGAGAGTTTCCACAAAGAGAAGAATAGCTTCGACGGTGTTTAATTATAAGCGTCCCATGCATCTATCAGTAAAACCACGAATACTTTCTAAGGAAAACTCGTTACTAGCTCTCGTCCGTCACAAGCTTTGTGGGCAAGTATTGTTTCAAAAGCCCGAGCACTGAATCAGTTTTGACCCAGTTCCTCAATTTGGTAAACAGGTCACAACAGTTATATAAAGTATATTTCTATACATGGATTTTATCGTACTAATTTATCAAAACTACATTAACTTGTTTTACAGGGGTAATTTGTTACAAATAGTCCGTATAATAAAAGCAGCAGTTTTACAAGTTGCCGTTCTCAAACCGATTCTGTGGTTTGTTGCTACAGTGCTCTGGACGAATGGATCGTATAAACCTGGAAAGGTAATCACTCATTAGCATGCATTTGCATATATTTGCATATATTTGAATAGATTAGCATAAATAATGTATATACCTCCTTCCCGGACAATTCCACACCTTCCTACATATATGGTGTCGTAACTGCCATGAACATTTTCTTCTCTTCTGTGTTTTACTACCATTTTTTCAGTAGACCTTATTAAGACCTTTTTTATTATAGCGCGTTCCATACCATATTGGAATGCTTGTGCACGCGTGACATAATATAAACATATGCGTAGCTTGCCATCATAAAAATGTGTTTGTGAAGATTTAACATTCTTAAAACTATATAGGCCTAGAATTCTTAAAACAGTTCGTAGAACTCATGAAATAAAACCACAGAGTAATTCATTGTATTTTATGGTGACAACAGCTTGTGGGGTATACAAATTAACTTGTAAAACATACTTAATTTGACCATGTTCCGCGCCTCTTTAACCATAAAGTATTTGCACTGTCCAATATTGCATTGTATTTTATCACACACAAAAATGTTCAATGTAATCGATCGATTGATTAAAGTTCATTTCAATTATTATTTCAATTATTATTTCGTTAATATAATTGCCCACTTTACCAAACTAAATTAACCATTGTTAATGTTAGTGGTTTGGCATTTGGCTTGTTCATTATACGACTGTTTGGAAGACAGGAATAAATGCCAAATGCCGTAAAACACGCGTTAAATCAATTTCTCCTATTTGTCGTAAGTCATAAACTCAAGTGTCTTTAGTAGTGAATTTAATTAAATGAACATTAATTAACACGTGGTCTTGGTTTATCTCTCAACAGATAGGATTGCACGAGCCTTTCATCTTCTTCCAAATAGCGTCTTTATTATCAACTCTGATTGCGTTGAATGGAATCATTATTTTATTTAGACTATGCAAGGAGCCGCTGAAGAATTTTAAGATTACGCCAAAGTTCTTCACTGTCCAGTTGGCTCTTGTGCTGACCACCACTCAAAGTATACTAATAGCGATATTAATATCAGCTAATGTTATAACATGTCGATACCCGTTTTCAGCAAGAATGCGAGGAAGTTGTACGTAAAGTATTTATGTTTATTCTTACGTAATGTTCACTGCTTATATATATACCATAATCATGAATTTCTTTTATAGTAGGCCTAGTATTATGACATCTTAATAATTTTCAACAAGTTCAATTTCCCGTATTTATTCAAACTCCCCGTATTGAATAAACGACTCCTCCCGCCCCTCCTATAGAATCCCCTCGGGGCGTTTTTTTTTATTTCCTCGAATAAACGCCCCGCCACATGCATAACACACAATATTCCATTACAACACATTTCTATTTGTAGTAGAATTCATTGATTGACATGATCTACACTACAGTTTTTACCAAGAATTTTCATACGCTTTTTAAAGTATTTCATCACTTCTTGATATTAATTATTTTTTTCTTATCTAGGGGGTATTTATTTGATTATACATGTTGCCATATTAAATGAAAAAAAATAAACGCCTCCACCGAATAAACGCCTCCCTCGGATAAACGCCTCCCTCCCCCTCGAATAAACGCCTCCCTCCCCCTCGAATAAACGCCTCCCTCCCCCTCGAATAACGCCTCCCTCGAATAAACGCCTCCCTCGAATAAACGCCTCCCTCGAATAAACGCCTCCCTCGAATAAACGCCTCCCTCAATACAAACGCCCCCTAAAAACCCTCCTGAACAATAAACGCCCGGGCATTTATTCGAATAAATACGGCAATGATATTAGGTTTGTGTAAAGACATAATGACAAATTATTACGTATACTAAATGAGATGTTTGGGGGAAATCCTTTTCGACACATGGAAGAATTAAATGAAATGGAACTTGAAATTAATTGATAGAAGATAGTAATTATGATAAGATAAATATTAGTTTATTACAACAAATACGGATGTTGCCATGTTGAATTTGAAATTCACAGACGATTCCACTCGACAGGTTCTCATTGATTTTGACACAATTTTTGAGTAATTTTTTATTATGTTTCTTATTAGCTTTAGACCGCATTTTTGTTTACACATTCTCAACTGGGTTTGTCTAGATGCTAATCAATGATCATCGTTAACAAACATAGACTTTTCGCTTATTAAATCAATATTTCCGGTCCCAATGACGTCATTTTGTAGATGGGGTTATCGTGTCTGTAAATGTACAGTACTGCTTTAATTTCATTGATTTATCCCGCCGCTCCTTTGGGCAGTTATATTCAAGAGAACGGAAGCATTCGGAAACAGTTACCATGCGGTAGCTTAAGTTTACTACGGCTGGAAAAAAAAATTGGTATTTGGAAACTCGGACTGGGCATGCGCACGCCCCAAAGCACGTCTTGGAAAAGAGAGTCTATGAAAACATTAATTTGCTGATCAAAAATTGAGATGCATGTAGACGGCGGTAGTTATCGTGATACGAGCAGCGTTTTTTTGTAATATTTTTTTATAGATGTAAATTAACATTATTTTTTGTGGTTCGTTCTCAGATATCGATAACCTGCTTACGGTAGTGGAAATGTTCTTTTTTAACATCATGGCTACGATATGGTATCGGCGCTTAGAGGGAAATATTGACCCGGAAGATCAATTACGCAGACGATACTACGCACAGCTCTCTTCAACGTACAAAGTGGATCCCGCCATACAGATCGCTATGGGAGACGAAACGGACGTAATGACATCCTTGACCACTAGCGAAACATCCTCTAGAACTCTGGACAATAATTCCAACGAGGGTAAAATTGTATTGAATGGCGTAGAACTGAACGGAAAGGGCACTAATGGTTATCACCAGACAAAAGATCTTGAAAATGGATCAACAGAGATTTGAACATTATGGTGACGTCACATAGATGTTACGCCCAGAATCTTGAAAGCTATAAGAGAATCACTGTGATTGGTTGATAAACGGAACCGAATCCTCACTTTTTTTTATACTATGCCCTATATGTGTTCAAGTTTTTTTAATATATTTTGTATGCGTTTTTATGATCCATTTATTATTTATATATAATCGAACACGAAGCGCTTAAGTTTTGTATTGTATTTATATTTTGTATATACACTTGTTGAAGGTACGGTTTAATTGAATTAAAATGAATACATTTATGACATTTCATCGTATACTTTCAGCGAGAATTTAGTTCGTCTAAATCTTGGTCTCCGAAATTGGGACTCCTGAAACACCAAACCCAGAATACATTTAAACGCTATGCTGTCCAATTGATTTTATAGTTCAATCGTAACGTGTAGCCCTACCTAGCCTACGCAAATTATAATGTTTATTTAATTACAAAACATTCCATTCCCGGACAGTTATTGATATTGAATACCGTAATTATTTACCCAAGTACGGTACCGGTGGTATTTGTTTAAGCATAAGAATGTTTGTATTAAATTTAAGAACTTCTGCAGTGTTTGATCATATAACTTGAGTGTAAAATGAAGGATATAGGCGGCGCCACATGGGCTTCATAATATCTCCCGGCCGACATTAATGTTATACAGTATCATATTGTCATCATCGGTTTGTATTTTTATTATGTTTACAGTAGAGGGCGATATACCCAAGTGGCTTAAGTAAAATTATCATTACTAATCCTGAGATCATGTACGGTAAAAAAAAAATGTTTTTCTTAAAAGAAAATGTGCCCGCTTTGAAAACTTTGGTCCCTTTAGAGAAAGTTACCAGGGAAGCAATTTTCACTCTTCCCTGAAGAAACCAACTTTTGTTTTCGTTTCATGTCATTGCATAATGTTTAAATACCAGTATTAATGGGACAGGTCGAAGAATAACTTATGTTATGAAATTTACAATATTAGTATTTAATGTTATTATTATGTTGTCGGCGTTCGTCGCTGTTAAATCCGTCCATAAATATTGTTCAATTTTGATTAAAAAAAAAAAAAAGTGGTGCTCTTTTGTACGGGGCGCCGACCAGCACATTCTCGCGAACCTAACTTATTTTGCCGCGCCACGTATACGGTGTACAATGTATGGTGTTATGTATAAGCAAATTTGGCAGCCCGGGCATTATTAACTGGCTCTATTATTCAGGCTGCTTACTGTTCTGCTCACGGTTTTTACATTAGGAAAACATAACCTATTATTATTAGCTTCTTTTTATATATCTCACAGTAACATCCCCCATTTATGTACTAGACGGCATTTAGGCGTCTGTTAACGAAAATTAGTAGAATTATTAGTGTACATTTACCTCTTATAGTCCTCTAAATATCGATAATTATAGGCCTACGGAAGACAAATGACAATGGATGATATCACGATGGCGCACAATTCACATCGTGTTTCTCGTAGAATCTTTGTATGGGAGCTGTTACTGTATTTAGTCATTAGGCATATCAAATATATTTATGTGTAGACCTTCCTATTGTATATATATGACAAAATAATTTGTTTTTTCCAAATAAAAATGAAAACAAACAACTGCATGTTTCTTAAAAAGTTGATTTTGTGTGTCCTGTTTATGGTTCGACTAAATACTTAATTATTTTTAGACAAAAATAATGGCAGACACGATGGCTTATGAAAATGACGGATTACATAACTTTCTTAACAAAGAATATGATGATTGTTCTCTATGATGGGTACACGTGTCACCCACAATTAATATGTTATCTTCATTCAAAGTCCTACATAGAGTTAGTGTTTCTGAACGTCTAGACCTAAATTTTATTTTCAATAGGTCTACACCTTTTTTTTCAGCAATTCAGTATAATTTTACTATCTAGATTGCTGTCAGTATAAGTTATTAATTAAGCCAACTCTCAGGAGGGGAGACTATAATTAGTGTGCAAGTAGTTTTATGAATAATTTTAACAATTTAGACTATCGTATTTCTTGCAAATTAAACTCAACCTAGGTCTAATAATATGAAACAAATAAATAACACAAATAAAATGGTTTGAATTGGAAAAAACTGAGGCCGGAATTGATCACGAGTGTCTATAAGCCATTTTCATTGTTGAAACCAGTGAGTGAGTTCGTGTCAAAGTTCAATTAAAAATCAGACGACACACTTCTTCAGGATCGACACACATGTTACGCTAGGATCGTAGAAACTGTGGATTTAATTTCAATAAATTGGTATTATTAGAAGGTTTAATGTCAAATAATTAAAAGATTATGTCAGTAAAACAAAGCAATGACTTTCTGGAAGTCAAATCAAAGAAAAATAGAAAGCGAAAACTTGAGGAAAAGAGTCAAGACATGAACGTCGATGATACAGACGGTGAGGCTGTGGCTGCTCAGCTTACCAACACCGTATCGACGGAGCAGGAGCAGCCAATGGACACTAGGTCGACGGCTAGGCCCAAGTTTCCACCTCTGCGAGGTGAAAAGTTACTGGTAGGTTTGTGTCAAATTAAATTTCTATAGTCCCTATTTTATGATTCAGACATTTGTACTGACTGAACAGTGCACACTCTGCAATGTAGGCCTAAATAAAAAATGATTTTACAATTATTTGAACAAACAATTATGATAGTGAGCAAGCCCAGGACTACTACTACTACTAGGTAGCTATAAGGGCAATAAGGCCGGCTAGGCTAGTAGGTAAGCTGGCCTAGCTAGCCTAGATCTACACCTCATCTAGGCTAGGCCAGAATGGGTGTAGCTACTGGTAATATTAATAATACTAGGCTAGGTAGGCCTAAATCCTCTGCTGTGCTGTGCCGGTATGCAACAGTATAATCAAATTAAAAAGGTGTTGGCCAGTTGACAATAGAAAATACTAAGTTACACACAGTTAACTACTAGGCCTACAAATAAACATTTCTCAATCAATTATGTTATTTTTCTTTATAGGAAGGCAGCAATGAAGTGAGGAAGATTGCAGTTCCATCAAATAGATATACACCATTAAAAGAAAACTGGATGAAAATATACACACCTTTAGTTGAACACCTTAAACTTCAAATTAGATTTAATTTAAAAACACGACAAGTAGAATTAAAGGTATTTTCATTCATTCATTATACAAACACAAGCATTTACTCAAATTTGGATGGAACAAACTTTATATCATGTGGATGAAAAAGAATTTGTAAACTTACTAGACCTATAAAAACAATAAAAAAAAACTGTCTAGCATGACATGGTAATTGGTGCGCTCTTCAGTTGCTGTATACCTTTACGAATCTTGAATCATTAGTATCTTGGTACATTAAACATTAATCTGTTTTGCATTTCCATTACAGGCTTCAAAAGAAACATCAGAAGTTGGAGCATTACAGAAAGGTGCAGACTTTGTTAAAGCGTTTATTTTGGGTTTCGAAGTTGCGGTAAGAATATCAATTTAATTTTATAATACTTTGAAATGTATACTTACTCTAACTAAATGTTGACATCCACAATAATAAGAGTTGAGAGAAACAGTGTACAGTTCAACAACTTGGCCATCTTGAGAAACATAAATTGGGAGAAATTATATATATTTTTGTTATTTTTCTTTGTTAATTTTCTTTTTTTTCATGTAATAGGATGCATTAGCATTGTTGAGATTAGATGAGCTATTTCTTGAAACATTTGAAGTCACAGATGGTAAGATGTATTAGTTATTATAAATAGAATGATTATGTATAAATTAAAAAAAATGTAATTGTCTTTAATCATTTCTGGCTGTTTCCTTAGGCTTTCTCATTTGCTTAAAGAGTATGTACTACAATAGTAAGTTTGTTTGTGTTCTATAATTGGCTGACATGACCCACATTGCCTCTGATTAAACAGATTCAGTAGAAACCCTATTAAGTGACACCTTTAAAGCTCTGTCTACACTATCAAACTTTATGGATAAAGGTTGGTCATTGTTTAAACCATACAGTATATTGCCCTTTGTTAGTTTCATGGGAAAGTGTCTCTTAAAGCTCAATTCCCACAAGGAGACAATTCAAGCTTGACCAATCACATGCGACATTTTGAAAAATTCATCACTTTCAATTGGTCAATTCACTTGGGTCAAGACTTGCGTTGTGTCCTAGAAGGAAACCAAGCTAATAATAGGGGTGGCCCAAATGATTATATGAGATTCTATTGTATTGTACATTTATGTTTAAAATCTAAATCGTTTTTTGCTCTCACAGTGAAACCATTGAAGGGAGACCATTTATCAAGGGCCATTGGGAGAATAGCAGGCAAAGGAGGCAAGACAAAATTCACCATTGAAAATGTCACCAAAACCAGGGTTGTATTAGCAGGGAGTAAAATCAATATATTAGGATCATTTCAAAACATAAAAATTGCACGGACGGCAATATGTAGTCTTATACTTGGTAAGTTGGTTATGCTGTAAAAAATCTATTTTTGTTTTCTGTTTCATGTGGCAAGCTACCATTTTCATCATAGACATATACAGACAAAATGAAAACAATATTCTACCACCTAATAAAATATTAAAAGAAAAACCTCAATGGACACTTTGTAAAAGTTATACATACACTGTACATTTAAAAAAAATTAGTTGATTTTCTACTCTCTTAATTGATAAATAATAATACTAAATGAAATTTATGGTAACATTTGTTTGTATTTTGTTGGTTTATCCCACCTTTATTCTTTCCAGCATTTCAGTAAAAAAAAATCAAAACATGTGAGAATCAAAATTAAAGAAAATTCAAAAGATTTGAAATTTATTTTAAAAATTCATAAAATTTTATACAAATTTTAAAGAAAACTAGTCTGTTGCTGATCAATTTAATGATATGTTTACAATGAGAAAAGTATATGTTTCATTAAAAAGCCAAACAAAACAATTTGATTTAGATGGAAGCCAACTCATATAAGTTTGCTAGAATCATTATTTTATAAAAGGATTCATCCAATGATGTGGATGATGATTACTTCCACATTGTTACTATATCATAACATGATTTTTTTCTATGTTTTTTTTACAGGGAGCCCTCCTTCAAAGGTCTATGGAAATATGCGAGCTGTTGCAAGTCGAGCAGCAGAAAAGTTTTGAAGTTATTAGGTTTTAACATTTATAAGGTTAGCCAAATAAATGAACAATACTTAATACTAATACTAACAATGCACTGTTTTTGCACAAGACATCTTGTTAGTGTTGTAAATTCAAGCACTTTATATCATAGTTTTGGTATATTGGCACTATAGCATTATTGTTATGTTTTTTATCATTTTATAGAATTTATTTTCTTGTTCAAATGTATAGTATATAAAACTAAAATATCATGTTCCTATTGTGAAGGACCAGATAGTAAGCTGTATACCGTTTACAAATATCACATGATTAACTAATTAATGAACTGTTGTATGGATATTTATTGAATATCGGCAGAGAGCAACATACATTGAAATATTGGCAGAGGGCGACAGACACGATAAGTAAATACTGAGACTGAAATCAGTATTTCATTGTCTGATATATTGGTTCATTAAAAATTGATCAAAATTACCCTTTCATAAAAAATACTAAAACATACCATCTTCATAATAAATCAGCCAAACAAATGAAAATCGACCATTCATGTGGCGTGTATAGATGTTGTCAATCATGTTTATAAAAATCAAAACAAATATAACGAGTCGTCCTCCATTCCTTTAGGCATTTGTTCCGAGACCAATGCTGTGATTATTATCGTTGTTCTCAATAATGTTCTTAAGATCATAAGATGAACAAAAACTATTTAACAAAGGACGTACATAAAAGAAGTATGTACAGCAAGATGAAATAACTTTGAGCAGTGTTCTCCCGAACGTTTTGCCAGTAAGATTTGCCAGACTAAATTGGCTCCAACCTGTATTTAAAAAGGTGTAAGAAAATTATACATAAAATAAACACTTATCTAGTGGTAGGTTAAGCTTGGCCATTACAAGAGCAATTGAAGGCTATATTTTGTCAATTGGATAGACAAAGTATAATATTAGTTGACTTTTTCTTATTCAGTATATTATACAACTAGTATACTGTATTAATAATTCGGTACTTCGCTCAATTGTCCGAAATTGATTTCTATTTTATTTAACATACTATTACTAGGTACTGTACAGGTCAACGGCTAATTATGTTCATTTGGCAAGAATAACTGTAATTCTTGTCAATTCAATTTAAGATTTTATTGTAATATTTTGAATAAATAACAAAGAGATTAAACTGCATTGTTTTATTAATTTTATTTTAAAATGAAATGTAATTTGAATTTACAACAGATCAATCTAGTCAAACACAATTTGTAATTTTAATTCTGGTATTCCTTCTTGTTTTCTGTCTGGTGTTTCTTCTGCTGTTTCTTCTGGTGTTTCTTCTGCTGTTTCTTCTGGTGTTTCTTCTGCTGTTCCTTCTGGTGTTTCATCTTTATTTATTTATTTACAATCTCATTCAACAGCGGGAAACCCGCCCCTAACAGAAAGTTACAAAGTTATACAATCTTACTAATTTTATTACAAAAACAATTAAAACGGTCAAAAAAGAGATCAATAGAATTATCTTTAACAACACAATTATTAAAAAGAAGACAAATACGTGAGATAAATCCATTCTTGGTAACATTGACACGACAATACGGCACATTGCTGTTCTTTCTGTTGTTCCTTGTGGTTTTTCTTCTGCTGATTCCTTCTGGTGTTACTTCTGGTGTTCCTTATGTTTTTCATTTTATGCATTCCTTCTGGTGTTCTTCTTTCTTGCATTTCTTCTGGTGTTCTTTCTGGAGATTTACAAGGCTTGGTGGCCCTCTGACCTATAAATCATTTGCTTATGGCATTTAGCATAGTGTTTTGAAAATGGTGTACTGTATCTTGGGGAAAACATCGTTGCAAATGTTGGTACAACTTTAATTTCCTTTCAACATGTGTTGAGCAATGGTTACAGTGTGAATGAAACCTGACATGACAAGAGATCATGCATGTAATACTTTTGTATATGTAATGATTATTTTGTCACTAGAGCTTATAAATGAAACTTAAGGTCTGAACACACTATTGACTGTCATCAAGATTTGACCAGGCTACCGTAAATATTCAGTAGAGTCTATTATTCTGAATATTCATGTCTATTTTCTAATGTAATACAGTATCTTTTTCCATGTCTTCATAGATAATTATACATATTATATCAGTACAAGAGATGTCATTACATATAATGATATGTACATCAGGATCATATGTTAATATAAATCAAATAACCTGATATTGTTTTCAAAATACTTGTAGGGTTAGTTTCACATAGATTGTAGTAATTTCAATTTTTAACAACTCTTGAATTTGAAATTAACAAACATAGATGAATTAAATTACCTTGAACTGTAGGACTTCGAGAACTATACTCATTTGTTCCTTGTGATCAATCTCTAGTCCAGATTTTCATGTATTTATAGAAGAAGCGCAAACAACATTTTGAGAAAGCGAGTTTCAATCCTCAACTGCTCGTGATGTAAAAAAATTTCACCTTATTTCTAGTCTTGTTTTGAGCCTTGACAACTTTAAAGAAGAAAACTTAGATGGTAAAAAGTTAGTTTTATTGTTCATGAAAAGCACATGTCCCATCCCCAACCCCCCCTCCCCCTCCACGTTTTAACAACCCTGGATCTGTCACGGCAGCTTCTTCAGGATCTGTAACTAAACATACTGACCCCTAGATTCTACATTTGTATTTTCCAAAAACATATGCAGTGCCCTCTAGTTTTATTTTGATAGAACAATGAAACTGCATTGTACAATAGATAGAAGATCTATTCCTTAATATTTTACCAGGGTGTACAAACTCGTCTCGAACATCCCTTGGGTGCTTGCTATTTTGTTCAACATCTTCTATCGTAAATAACAAAACAAGCTCTGTCATGCTTATGAATTTTGTTTTCAGTTTAAGTGCAGCAATTATTCAACTACAACACTTATTTGTTTGAGCGATGCTCATACTTGTCTCATGGCAAAAGATAGGCAATTAATTGTACCAAGAATTAAGACTAATATAGTGTTTACCTATCCATACATTTGAGTTATGTATATTACACGTGCATCTAAGAATGTTGTATATAGTGAAACATAAGTTTGATTCAGTGCTTATTCAAGACTTATTTTGGAAACAGAGACTAAATTGAGAGTAGGATTTGAGCAATTATTAAAATCAGTCTTTAATATTATGCAGTATTTTATTCCGTATATTATTCTTATCTTTATTTTGTTATCTATTTTGTTTTTGGTATAAAAAAAAGTCCATGGTAATACATTTTTCGGTCATTATGTGTGATTTTAGAAACTGTGAATAAATTTGTGAATGGGATTATATTTTAGCAATTATTAAAACCAATCTTTAATATTATTATTTTATTCTATATATTAATATTATTATTAATAATAATATCAAACTTTTATAAAGCGCTCTTTACTGCCGTCTCATATTGAAATCTTTAATTATCCTATCTTATTTAATCTATTTTGTTTTTGCTACAGAACAAAATATAATCCATGTTTATAAGGAAATGTTTACACTACAGTCATTATGTATGAATCATGATGATGGTTTTATTGTATGATAATCATGGTTTGATTGATATTTTTATGATCTTTTCTTACAGTCTATGTAATGTATGTATTTAATTTATGCCATTATATTTCTATGATGATTATAGTATACCTGCAGTAGGTACTGCTGTATATATTTATAACATTCCTTTTAATATGATAATCACAATGAATTGATAATTAACTAATATGCTTTTTTTGCAATTGTTAATTATCTAAGAAGACAACCCTGAAAAAATGTCAGGATCTATAATTATTAGCTAGCATAATTACGACCTAAGGTTACTAATCTATGCTCACTTGGAAAGGCTTTGTATAGACTGGCCACACTAAATTATGATTATGTAACTTATTCAGATTTCCTAAAGCATTTCCTTACATACTGATAGTTAATCTAAATAATAATATGTATTTTCCTGTCATAAATTTACTATAATTGAAGATATCTTAATCAGCTGCTGCTTGTAGGTGGCTCTGCCATACGTATAAAAACTTCTCATATCATTTATTAACAGAATAAAATGTTTATACTGTATACTGTATGAGCATGATTATTTTTCTGATCATTCTGAAATACAACAAAGAAAAATATCATAGTAAAGCACTGGCGACAACGTGTCCACATGAAGAATGTGCGCTGATTAGTCTCAGACATGAAAATGAGCTTGCACTCTGCATAAACACGCTCAATGTTAATGTTTGTTCGTGCACAATGTGTATTTTTAGTACATGCTTTCTGTCTTCTTAACACATTTTGTCTTTAAGGTGTTGAATGATAGTCATGTGTCTAGTCACAGTTCTTATGAATAATGCATACCTCTTACTAATGCATTAGTGTCTCTCTACATGATGCATATGCGAGGATTAGGCCCTCTATAAACCCTCATCAGGCGTAATCGTATAAACCAGAGAGCATCTTATACTATATTAAAATCATGATCTTTTTATCGATCAGTGAATAATAATGTTTCATCCGAAGGACGAGGCAATAAGATTCCTCCCCACATCCCTTTATGGGTTTTCCCCTAAGCAAACCTTTATGCCTCAATACAAAATAATCAATTAACGCAGAGAGACAGAGCAAATCATTTATAAGCTACTAGAAGGGCTGGAATGTACGATTGATTGAATAAAGTTCACAAATATATATTAAAAACATCCTTGCTAAATTTACCACAATCTGGGCATTGAAGTTCAGGACAACACTTGCTATTGCTCTACTTTCATTTTGTATTGTTTAGGTGATTTGAATACTGAATAGGACCTTCTTAATTTTGCTTTATCCATAATCTGAAAAAAAAAAACCAGATGGTGTACGTACAGTACCAAACGCCTGTTGCAAAGGATTGTCTTTGTAAAGGACATTTAATTTTCTTAAATGAATTATTCAACTATTTTAACCAGTGCATTTTACAAGTAATGTAGGACTGTAGACATTAGCTCACATAAACACAATATTTACTCTATTGTGCTTTCAACTTTCAGTTGATGGTGACCTATGTGTGAAAGTACTAATAAAATAAATATTGTATTTTTGCGATAGGTTACTGTTGCGAACAGTACTGTTATATTCAAGAACTAATAGAATACTGAGCTGACATAAGAGGCACGAAAAGGCTATAAACGTTTTGCAGTGTTCCCAATTTGCTATGATTATTTTCAGTAGTCTTGATAAACAAACATTCAAAATGTGTAGTTGCTTGGTGCGACATGAAAACGAATGCCAAACGTGTTTTGTTTTGACACTTTATACAATAACATAGTCGCAGTGCCCGGAACCAGGGCTTTTCATGGTGTGCGTATGGGAAATCTCAAGCATCTTTTAAAGCTCTATCTACACTATCAAACTAGTTTGACAAAAAATGTGTGTTGTGCCCAAATATGGTAGCGATATTCCCAAATATGGTAGTGATATGACATCATCATGTCCATATGGGCACATCACATATTTTTGTAACATAAAGTTTGATAGTGTACACAGAGCTTTACATGCCTATTTCTCTTCCTTCTATGCTTCCTTCCTTCAATTATTTCCTTCACACACTCATTTCCTCTCTGTTTTAAACCACTCCATCTCTTCTGTGTACAATCATACTTAATCCACACTGTATGATTCTTAAATTGTTGGATAAGTCTGTACTTCCTACTTCCTGAAGGAATCAATGACGGAATTTAAAGGGGAATACTTGGAAGTACTCCTATGGTTGTATAACCATTCAGATTTAAGTGAGCTACTCATTCAATTTTAACGAGGTGCTTTGGTTGTATATTACAACATGAAGTAATACAAGTAAAGGAAACAACAGTAGCGTTTGTATACATTGTACCACGCAATCTGGTATTGTAGGCATTATTATTCAGGAAGCAATGAATGCTACAGAAACAAGAGGTTATCAAAGTTCATATAATCTGTATTATTTTATTATAACTATAAAACTTAATATTATTTGCATAGAGTGAGTGTAGTATTTTGTTTATGCTCTTCTTTTTGACTCATTGGTATGATATAAATTATTATTTTGCATGATGTCCTATAAATAATCACAATGGAATATGTTTGGTTTTTATCTAGTGGCATAACGGTTATGAGCGCTCACTGGCTAAATCCAGGGGCTGCTTATGGGGGCCCCTGAGCAGTGCCCAGAGACATTAAAATATGTTGAAAATGGCTAAAAATGCCCAAGGCCTCCAGCGTTGGGTTCCTAAACCAGAGGTCTCAGGCCTTTGTTTTTATCCAACATATTTTAACAATTTATTTGATTAATACCTTTTATGCTTTATTTGTGATTACTGTAGTACCGTAAATACAGTTGTTGTTTTTTACATAATGCCCTATATTTTAAAAATTATAGAATTTTCTATACTATCTTTAGGCCTACCTATTACATTTTATCATCAATTATATTTTATGGCTACCAACAAATATTTGTTACGGCGCCCTATATTGATACACAATACTTTAATATTATCACTGGTTATTGATGGCTAATGCATTGATCCAGTATACCTACTCTTGTATCTCCTTTCCTTCCACTTTGCATCTTTAAGGAGAGACATAAGCTCACATAAAGCGCACTTGTATTTCTTCTCTCTCTCTCTTGTTAATATTTGAAAGATATTTAAAACAGAGTATGATTGTCATTCAACTGAGTGTATTTCATATGAACTTTAAAAAAGAAAATTGAAGACTAAAGTCATAGCACATATGATTTAATTCATAATGCATAGGACTTAAGTTATAGCGCATCATAACATGACTTTAATATTAAACTTTCTTCACATATTATTATTTTTTTCATATGGTATGTTTTTATTGGATGTGCTATTTTATATCTGTGTGCCACAGTTTAAAGACCCCTTCCCTTCAATTTTGGACGTTTTTTGGAAAATAATACATATATATCACTTTAAAAACATTAAACCATGTCATTCCTTGTCTTAAATGTACGTTTTATGGTAAATTATGATAAAAAGTGAGAAACAATGCACTACCTAAGTAGCTCGCGGCGATCGACCTCTCGTGGACGGTCTTAGGCCTAGCCTAGCTAGGCTTAGTTTTGTAGGCCTAGCTGGTAAACATCGGTAACGTACGAACATCGTACGCTAGCTATATACCTAGCCTGACGTTGTATAGTTGCTGCATTAATTGTCTTTCTATTTTTGCCAGACTCCGTTGATACAAATTGGGGAAAACCCGGTATTTTCGCTGAAAAGTTAGGAGTCTTCCATTTGTTTTGGCCTCACGATTGATCGAAAAGTGGGCGAATTACAGGTGAAAAACAAAAATATCAATCCGCGCGCAATGCATTTTGGGATTTATAGCGGGCCGCTATAATTATTAGAATCGACTTATTTTTCACATTTTTAACTGTTTAAAGACGAAAAAAGTTATCGCAATAGGACCATATAGTATTATTTTTACATTAAATATAGTTTGTGATCTTAAATTAGATCTAAAAAACGTAGGGAAGGGGGCTTTAAAATTAGCCAACAAATAATAGGCCCAGCATTCTTTTTCTACGACTATAGTATTAGTATCAGTTTTGTCTTAAGCTCCATAATTATGTCATTATAGATTAGAAATAAATCGTGCATGGCTTTATAAAAGGCTTTTTATACTTCAATGAGCACGAACGTAGACGCCCTTTTTATTATGTATACTGAGGCCGCCGCATTAGATAATTGAATTCATTGTTATAATTCACATATGTTACAAGTCCTCATCGTCTTTCTATCTCAATATCTTTCAGTTTTGGTCATAAACATCTGTTGTCATTCAATCCCAAACACATAATAATAGCATTGCTGCACTTTCACAAGGAGATATATTTTCGATGTTTTTATAAAAAATTTTAAATATCATTTATCAATTTTGAATATTACATTTGGATGCCACACGATTCTATGCACTGTATCTCCACATATATGGCATTAGTATGTCCAGTATCATAGGCATATTCTGTATATAGTGTAACATATGTATCACATGTGACACCTGTATTACAGTATTTGTTAAGGTTGGTCACATGTGATAAATATGTTACACTGTATACATATGCCTATAGTACTGGACTAATTATATACAGTAATGAGAAACAGAGTGTGGATGCTATTTTTTCAGCAAGTTTTGGTCAGTAATAATGAGAATAACTACTGTATTATATGATTATTTGTGATCCCATAATTGATACAGAACCTACAGTAATTTTAACGCTAATTTACTTAAGCTTGGTTCCTACTAGGGTGCAACGCAAGGACGAAAGCACAATGCAAATGATCTGACCAATCACAAGCGATGGATTATTCAAGCTGTCGCCTCTCATTGGTCAACTCGCTTGTGTTGCGTCTACGTCTTTGTGCTGTCTGTGGGAACCAACCTAACATTAGAGGTGGGAAGTGTATGTCTGTATGCAGTAGTGTCATACTTTTGTCTATTTCTCCAACAATCTACCCATCAGAATGTTTAATCTAAAGCTCTGTCCACACTATCAAACTATCACAATAGTGTGATGTGCTAAAATATGGTAGTGATATGCTATCATCATATCACATATTTTGTCACATAAAGTTTGATAGTGTAACAAATTTTTTCAAATATCCTTAAAATATTTAAATCTACACACGTCTTGTATTTCTTCTGCATCATGCATTCACTAACAAAGACGTATTAAAGCTTCTTGTGTTCTCAACCTTTTGTTATACACCGTTCTCCATGGTTATACAATTGTTCCAATACAGCTAATTACATAGGCTTTGTTACAATCCTTCGGCTACCTTTACACTTGATGTTGTCATTGGATTTAATTATGAGCAACTTGGGTGTTATGTAAACAAATCTATACAGTAGCAATGACTGGCAATTCTCTCTGAAACTATTCCAATATTTCTGTGTGTTATTTTAGTACTGTAATATTGATTATAATTATTCAGCCTGGTTTTAAAGTCAACAACTAAACAATAAAACTACTTTTTAGTATCTGGAATAATTGCTGTAGTTACGATGAGTGGATAAAGAGGGTGATAGAGGTTTTTTTCACCTAATATAATAATTTTAAATATTTTTTAAGTTGCAAATATTAATTTTAGAAACTTACGGATCATGTCAAAATTATTATACTGCAGCTACTGCAGTAACTTCATTTATTTACTGCAATAATGTATGATGTATTGTTAGTTTTTTCCACCGTACTATAATTTAGTTTATGTCACTGAAATAACATTTTATTTTACCCACAAAAGCTTGCTAAATTATTGCATATATAGGTTAAAGGCCCATTTACACTAGGACAATAACGATCGACGATAAATAGATAAGCATGCATTTTTGTTACATAACCAAAAGAATTTAGAAAGGTTTTCGTTCTAGAACTATAGAATACTCAATTTATGCCGTCTTTGATCAAAATAATATTTTTTAAAATCCAATCAAATGACGTCATGATCAATAAAACAAAAAAATCTTTGTAGTGTCACGATATTATTGCTCTTACTAATCATAACATCATTTGGTTGGATGTGTGAGAATATCATTTTAATCAAAGGAAACATACTGTAGATGGTTCCTAAATAATTCTAGAATAAAAATTAGATTTCTTTTGTTTTATGTATGAACAATGTATATTTGTTTATTTATCGTCAATCGTTATCGTCCTAGTGTAAATGGGCATTTAAAGAGTAAATAAAGTGTAGTTACTGCAGTAACTGCAGTAGAATGAATTTGACATGGTCTATCTACAAAAAGTAAATCTACAGTATAGTAAAGTAAAGCTGAGACAACAATTACATTTGAATATATTCGATATAAACAGTAAAATGCATGAATTTAGATCACATTACTTTATTTAATATGATAATAACAATACTTCTAATACAAACACAAACAATTCCATGCTTGAAAATTGACAAAAGAAAAATACAAACTTTCCAAAACGGAAAAAAAACCAATAATACTACTAGTTCAATAATGGCACCAAGTCAGTCAAAATTAACTTCATTTTAAATGTTATAAAATCGTCATACAGAGTATTTGTAGTTCTCCAATTAAAGACCACACAGGATTGATTATCCCAAAATGTTTATATTATAAGAAGTCTTTAATTGGAGAGAGGCAATACATGTAAACATGGATGGATTTATATACACGACTCAAATCTGTTGAACTTAGGCTATAAAATAAACAGTACCTACCCATAAGATAATACTTAAATAGAAACAACAACGATAAATGGACAATTTTAAAAAGCTGTGATAGACAAATAAAATCAGTAAAAACAGTAGACCTACATAAAGTAAAATCAGAGGTACAGTAGCACACCTAGGGGACCCAACAAAGCATCCCCTTAAAAGAGGTGTCTTTTGAATATGGATTGGCCGTAGCGTTAAAACGTTATTTTCCTATGTTTCTTTCACAAAAAAGTGTCCCCTTAAGCTTGATTTCCACTAAAGACGCAATGCAAGGATGTATACGCAATGCAAGCAAGTTGACCAAAGCACATTTCAAATTATCCGTCTTACATTTATGTCCTTTTGTAGCATCCTAGTGGCAACCAAGCTTATATAGCGACCCAAAGGAGGGATTCTACTGTATATAAACAAATTGTGTATTTTAATGCATACTGTAGTAACGTGTGAAACTTAAACCTCCATTTAAGTGGTTTTACTTGGCTTGGCGCTAATTCCTGCTTATGCTAATGTGTTGCAATAGTGAACTATGTTGTCATTCACACTACATTATTCCTGCTTATGCTAATGTGTTGCAATAGTGAACTATGTTGTCATACATTTTTAAATGTACTGTTATAAATACTGTACATTTTATTTCATATATTCCACCTTATAAAATTTAAGTCATGTTTGTGCATATGACAGTATGGCATCAATCACATGTCAAATGTCATGAACAATGAATAATTCAACATCAGTTGGTGTAATAAGGCATGTTGCAAGCAACAATTATTAAAAACATACTTTTAATTATTTGTATGCATTAAAATGTCATACTGTATGACTGTATAAAATTGATATTGTGACATCTGAATAGTTCAGAATAAAGTCATGGCATTCAACCAGTTTTGTAGTAAAAATATATTGTGAGTATGCACATGTGAACCACATACTATGCAGGTCATTAGATTGCCTTGCTACAATTTAGTTTAAATTATGCTAAATTATGCATAAATTTATCACAGTATGTGGACAATTTGACATAATGTCTGTTTATAAACCAGTTCATGGATGGAAAAAACCACAAGTTTTTAAATGATTCAATTTTATCCAAACTACTGTATTGTATCAAAATAGAAAACAATGAATTTGTATGAAGTGTAGATATTAAATTAAGGTGTATCTTTTATTATTAAAGCTCTGTCTACACTACAAAAGTGTGATGTACCCAAATATGGTAGTGATATGACCAAAGATGGTAGTAATATGACATTCATCATGTCCATATATGGGCACATCACAACATTTTTTTTGACACATGAAGTTTGATACTAGTGTAGACAGAGCTTTACACAACCAAATTGGTTAGATAGTTTAGGTGTGAACAAAATAGAAATTACATTACTAGTTGAGTAATTGATTAATATTTTAAACTGAATATGTGTATCATAATTTTCAAGTAAAGTATAGCTAAAATTGCAATGAATTAATTATCTGGCCATTTCCCCCACCCCCATGCAATTTCTCTACCCGTGCTTAAAAATCATGGCCAATTATGTAATCGTCAGTTTAACATAGACTAGTAGCACTGTGTTTACCGTTATTATTATATTACGGCACTATACACATAGTGTGTTGTACCACATAGAAATAAAATGCCCTAGCAAACACTCTTTTTCTTTTATTTAATATTTACATTAAACACTAAAACATCTTGTCTTTATGGTTGGCGTTCTACTACCACACACTATATTTAATACTAGTTAAATATTTACATATATAGCATTCTAGGACTGTTAGAAAAGGAATCCATAAAATACAGTTTGCTTACTAAGTTAAATATACTATTTTTTATAGCCTGGCTTTGCTGGGGATGTTTTAAAAAGTATTTTAACTCAACGCCAATAAATTGACTAGTTTTTGTTGGGGTGTTCTTAGCAGTTTCATCCAATTACTTTCTTCGTCGGTATGTTGGCATATTTTTACCCTAGGTAGGACTTATAAAATAAAAGTGGCGTTTACATCATTTTCCGTCAAAAATAACCGATTGCAATCGCCATTCCAATATGTGTAAATGGCCAAACTATCACTCTCGTGTTTGTACATCACAATAGCCATGGCTAAAAATAAAACCCCTCATCAAAACAAAATTTCAAATCCTCATGAATATGAAACTAACATTCTTTTTCAATTCAATTTGTTAACCACTGCTTAATTACAGAACGTGGTAATCCTACAATACACCAACATGTAATTGTATTACAGTATGTGTAATAATTTTAAAACAAAATTACATTACATACAGATCGTTTTCAAGATTGTCTTGAATTCAAGGCAAAATTTAAAATGCAATTACTTAATAATTTAAAAACAATTAAAAATGGTCGATACATACAGTTTTTGTACAGTTTGGCACTGTGGTGTTTTGTGGACTACACAATTGTACATATTATTTGCTTTTTATTAGCATTATTACTGTAAATGATCAAACAAAGCGCCTTACAGAAACTATTTTTACAATTTTGTAAGCGCCACAGCACATGCTTGACTATTTACAGTTTTTATCTTACATACAATACAAAGTGCTTGAAGTTATTGCATATTGTATACAAGAACCCAATTAGAAAGGAAATGAACAGTTTACAACCTGTGTTTTATTAGACATCTTATGATGAAAATGAACAATTCATTCATAAAATACTTAGATATGTATCTATTTGTATAACCCATGTTGTAAAGTCATAATATCTACATTATGAAATATTAAAAAGTCACGTAGAGCGACCTTTGGTCATCCTGTGGTAGAACACCAGGAAACGCACTAGGATATCGCAATAGGTATGTTATATTAATAGGCCAATATGATTCTAAAATGCCATCACACATACAGACCTGTTTAATCATTAACTACCATGTACTGCTAGATGTACAGTATACCATGGTGTTTACAATATCGCCAAGAGATAACCTTGCGAAACCAGTTAATAATTAACTTTCAAAGTGCTTTCAAGTAGGCCTAAATTTTGCAATTTCAGAACAAACAAAACTGTGATATGAACGCATATTATAAACCTATTGACCTACGGCTCTCCATTAAACTCTGAAACCAAACTGCAGTTCGATGACTGTATGTATGATAACGCCTTTGAATAATTAATTCTTTTATAATTAATCTCAGTCACAGGCATTGTAAATTATAACAAAATAAACTGGTGTAGCGCATTTATCTTGCTTGCAGACGTCAAGTAATGGGCAATTAGCGTTGGCATTCACCGCAATATTTAATCCACTCTGTACGCATTTAACACATCTAACACTATCAGTGGGTTAGGGTTTCTCGTTAAGGTAACTTCTGTAATTCCATAAACTGTCAAATGTTTTTATTTTCAATTAAGTGCCGGCGGCTACAAGCACTTTATCCGCTCTAACAGTTCTTTTATGAAATCCTAGAAAACAAAAAGAAAAACATGTTAACAATTGAAAGTTTATATCAATCAACAAATAAAACATTGGTAAAATTCACTGAATGATTTTTAACTAGCATTTCGCATCCTACAGTTATAATACAGTATGTGATGCATAGTTGCAGCTGTACATACAGCTCAGTATTTGGGGTTGTTTTTAAACAGAGATCAAATTTACTAAACTTTTTAATACTTATATTTAAATAATACAATTATAAATAATGAATAACTTATTCATGTGTGAGAAAATACATTCTTTATAAAGTCTTATACCGCTTATACTGTAGCTTGTTTATTGAATGTATCTTTCCAAAACTATTAACTTTTTTAATAGTGAATATCCATTAGGTCCATCATAAAACAAAATATTAATATAAACACTATAGTCCAGTAGGTCCTTTCTTCTATGCACCATGCATTATATTTAGCACATATAAAAACAAACCCCTTCAATGTCTGAACAAAGTACATAGTTCTTATTGCATAATGTCTTTTGTACTGAACAGGGTTAATGATGTAACATCCCGTTCAAAGAACAAGACTAAACAGTGGCTAAAAGTACAATATCTCCCAAGACCACAAACAGGATAGCAAGTCTGCTTCCTTGGGCCTGTTTCTGTTGCGAGAAAATAAAATACCCCTTGGCAGCAAGAACAGGACAAATTTAATGGTTGACTTGTTTGTCTAGTTTGTAACTACTGTGGAGTAGCTTTGCGTCAGGGTGTTGAATAATTGATGTTTTGTCCTACCCTATCTGACCAATTACTGGTTAAATGACATTCAGAAAAATATAACGGTTTCAAATACCCATTCGATTGTACAAAATTTTACTGTGCTACTTTTAGCTACAACCCAAAATAACAAATTAGATTGACCGCTATTGACCGCCACTCAACTACAGTAGCATCTTTTGACCGCTTATGCCTATTGTGGGTATTGTTATTGTTTTTGTTGACAACCACCCACTGATTTAAACAGTTTTTTTAGGAACACAAACTTTGTATGTATTTTCAATCTATTTTCAAATAGTTATTCATTGTTATGCAGAAGAAATTGACTGTCTCTATTCTTCTGTCCATGTATTCATTCCATTAAACCAGTAGCATCATAAATTATGATTCAATAATTATGTACCTTTTCTGAATATTTCTGAATCATAAAGACAGATTAGTATTGCAGTAATAAAAGCAAAAACACAATTTTGATGATTAATTTAATTTTTTTATGGTTGGTATCAATTAGGCTTAATGATTTTGTTTACCTGAAGCTATAAATCTTGGAACAAAAAATGTGTAGGTTGACTATCAACATATGTAATAAGGTAATACATGCATTGCTTTACATTATTATTCCCTGCTATAGAGTATTATTTTTTTTCATAATAAATTATATTTTTATAAATGATAACAGGACAATTTTGATATAACAAATTTTGATTAAAACTGCTGGTCAATCTGAATTTAGATTATAGAAGGAAACATGATTTGTATTGCATTTTTGGCTATACATAGAGATATTATAGTGTTCACTTTAATATCTCTATGGGCTAAACCATTTGATATGTGTAGCAGTAACATGGTATTATGTAGCACTGGTTGTGTAGCATTGGATGCTACATTGGCGAAAATATTCATGACCCACATACATGCTCAGTTTTAAAACACCATACCCCCAGTAGGTTTTACCTCTTACTAATGCTACATGTGTAACAATAAGGTGAGATTGTATTGTGTAGCATTGGCTATGCTACATTTGCCGTGATAAACAATTTTGTTCATTCCGAAAGACTTGTATTAAGACTTCGTTTATGTAGAGCATCTTGTGTATATGTTTGTCTTGTAAATAAGAAGGATGGTGAATGAATTCGCTTTATAGTTATCCTTGAAAATTTGCATAAATATATAAACCTACATATCAACCTATACTACGAGAAGGAAAAACAATTGACCTATTCCTACTGTATCAAGAACTATGTTAATACCATGTTAATAATGTATTAGGAGTATGCGAAAATTGAACAAAAACATTGTACATGTACAGTAATTACAAACAGTGTGACAATTAGGTAATTAATGTTTGAATCCTAACAACACTTATTTTCCATTGCCTGTACTTGATGTCTACAATTAGCGAACTTTCAGTTTTTGTAGCAGGTGATTCTTGTAGCTAATAAGTTAATATTATAATTGCATATAGCCATATGACCTTGATATGACCTCTAATTATGAATCTAGTCTATATTTATTGCTCTTAAACGCATAGTAAAGTGTTGTTAGTCATTAAACGTGTTGATGATATATTCAAAGGTTGCCAAACGTCCATTGATCCATTTACTTTGCATTCTGTTTTTAGTTTAAATGGCGCAGTCGTAAGGAATCGGAGTAAGGTGTGAAAAGGCATGTCAGTGCTTCACTCTCATTGACTCGTCCTTCAGATGGACAAAAAAATGTTGGTTATTAATGCATTTATGTGTGGCTCTTTTCCATAATTTTAAACGCCATCAACAAATATTTGCGATGTTCACGATAAAAACAAGGTTACAAAAACATCATGAAATTTAATAATCATTTTTTTATTTAACATCATTTTATATTATTTTTTTGATAATATATTCCTGTTCTTACTAGAGTACTTGTACTACCTGTATTACTAGTAATAATTTCCATAAAAAGGTAATTAAAATAGCCCATAAAATTAAAATGTAGCAATATTATTGATATAAAATTCTGTACATGATGATAATATATTGATAATAATATATTGAGTGATAATTCTTAGTGCTCATAAAAAAAACCACAAAATACAGGAATAATGTCCATATCCCATTAGAATGTGGATACCATTATTAATAATCATAAAGCATAATACAGTATTGAGTAAGTTGAGTAACATTTACCAGTATAGTACAGTAAACTCTCCCAATACCTGACTCTCTGAAAACCGGAAACTCTCCCAAAACGGTCCAAAATTCATTTTTACCATTAGAAACACATTCTGAATACCAGACTTTCCAGAAAACCAGACATATTCGGCCAGCCCAAAGTATGGGCCCAATACAGTATGCCTGACTGTTTGCTGTGGAACGCCGTTTATGCAACATTTCGAGAGGAGAAGAGAGTACCAAGGCTTAAGAGGTTGAGGAAAAAATTGTCAGCGGGAATGACATACCCCGCTAATAGTTTGACTTTTTCAAAGCATTCAATTCAATTCATTCAAAACATTTCATTCAAAACATATTTTATTCAAAACATATTTCATTCAAAACATTTAATTCAAAACATTTCATTCAAAACATTAAATTCAAAGCATTTCATTCAAAACATTTCATTCATATCGATGCATTTCATTCACATCGATGCATTTCATTCACATATCAAGTCATAAATTTCATATCATCGAAATGTTGCGTAAACGGCGTTCCATAGTTGGCAATTTAAGTCACACATTCATTACAGTCTACAGTTTCCTAAAAGAGGAATTTTAATTATCCAGCCATTATAAACGAAAGAAGTTTACATACAATCATTTTCTATAATGTGTGGTCTACTGTAAACAGGAAAGAGTGCGGTATCAATGGTATTCCACAGTAAACATACATTTTCCTGGAATACAAACCATGTCAATGGCATGTTGCAAATTTCTAAGAACAACATTAGAGTATAGACATTGCTGCTGTAGAGGTTTTAATATTAGGAACAATCTGTCTGAAATGGTCAGGTCTGGAAGTATCAAAACAAATAAAGTTTAATGGATTTAGTGACAAGAAATGACCCTTGAGTGAGGAGCATGATAGCCTATCCTTCTGGACTTTGGTTTTCTAGTTTTGGGAGAATTTCCGGTTGTCAGAGAGTTGGGTATTGGGAGAGTTGAGTGTATAATATGGAATTTGCGCTATGTAAATGAATACATTATTATGATTGTATTGTAAAGCAATTGCAGTATTCAGTGAGCTAAAACCTATCATCAAATGTAGTATTGATAGCAGTGTAATAATTAACCAGGGATTCAGCATATTATGCTAAACACCAATATGACTCATCCAAATGTACAGTACCACAAAAACCATTTACATTTCTCTCTAAATTACCATGCATTCGTGCTGCGAGACTTGAATAACAAACTTAATGCGCGATGCGTTGACGTTAATAAGACGCAATTTACATCCCCCATGGGATTTAGGATTGATTGCAATTAGCTAATTAGACAATACCTAATAATTATCTCACCTTTTGGGTTTTGTTTAGGAATAATATATTAATGGATTTTTTTTTAATTTGATATACTGTACTGTAATATTCTTTTTTTATTCTTTATTTCAGACGATAGAATCTATTGTATAAATAGAATGTGCATACTAAATAGTGTACACTATTAAAACAACAATTACATACAAATATTATTAAAGATGTATTATTCCCCCAAAAACATGAAAAATGAAGATTAATAAAATCAGACTTTAAATACTGTAGGCCGTTTTGCAGTTTTAATAAAGTTATTCACTTCTGTAAAAATAAACCAAAAAAAAAAAAAAAAATTCATAAGACAAGACAAAACCATTCTCTGAATGGGGGTATTGGGGGGTGGTATATTATGAGAAAATCACTTAACCAGTAAATGTATCTCTTTTATTCAAAGAGATATTATCTGCCTGACTTATTTTTGGAGATATTTTAATCAAATAAACATATTGTAACAATTGAAAGGCTTTGTTAAACACACAAAGACAAGTTTAGATTGTAAAATTACAGGTTAGCCAAAGAACATGATTACCAACCAACCGCAGAATTATAGTGGAACTCTAGCTAGAATGTAATTTATCATATTGGGATTTATAATGTATTTTAGTATCTCATATATAACACATACTGTATGATGCTGTGTACTAAAATTAAACTAGCTAACGTCATAGTCTGCTCTGGATTTTACATGTTGTAAAAAATGTACACTTTATGTGTGTATTGATCATGTGTGTATTGATCATGTGTGTATTGATCATGTGTGTATTGATCACATGTGTAATGTTCACATTGTATAATCACATGTGTAATTATCACATATTTAATGTTCACATTGTATGATCAGACATGTATGTTCACATTGTATGATCAGACATGTATGTTCACATTGTATGATCAGACATGTATGTTCATATTGTATGATCAGACATGTATGTTCACATTGTATGATTAAGACATGTATGTTCACATTGTATGATCAGACATGTATGTTCACATTGTATGATCAGACATGTATGTTCACATTGTATGATTAAGACATGTATGTTCACATTGTATGATCAGACATGTATGTTCACATTGTATGATTAAGACATGTATGTTCACATTGTATCATCAGACATGTATGTTCACATTGTATGATCAGACATGTATGTTCACATTGTATGATCAGACATGTATGTTCACATTGTATGATCAGACATGTATGTTCACATTGTATGATCAGACATGTATGTTCACATTGTATGATCAGACATGTATGTTCACATTGTATGATCAGACATGTATGTTCACATTGTATGATCACATGTGTAATGATTACATGTAATTTCACATGTGTAATGATTACATGTAATTTCACATGTGTAATGATTACATGTAATTTCACACATGTAATGATTACACATGATCCCACATGTCATTATCACACTGTACAGTAGGTAATCATCACATATTATGTAATGATTATATTACAACAGCCGTACCAAGAAAGCTTCTTTGTCGCCATCCATTCTTATTTACATTACCCTTGTACGAGATTGGTTCTCAGTAACTAGTACAATTGATTCTTTTTGTCAGAGCAACCCACCCAGTTATGCAAACAATATTTTAAGAAATTAAAATCCCCTTCACACCACCTTTTAAATAAGGCCTTAAAACACACACACCGTAAATGGTACCTATATGCCACGTTTAAATACACCCATCAGGTCAGTAGTACCGTCACTGTCATGTTTACAAAATGGTATAAATAACTTTTTAATATAGAACCTTTTTGACAAATGATTTTTTACAAATTGATGTTTTTGACATGTTCGATGAAGCAAGCACTGAAGTAAATTGGTTAAATTTGGCCTTTTGTTAATTAATAATCAGTTGTCGCAACTCCTTGTGTATCTCAATACATTTTTATTTATAATAAATGAAAACTTGGTTTATTTTTAGACAACCCTACCAACTGTATTCATTATAAATTAAAGCATTTTAACACCATATCAAGTGTTTAGTGCTGGGCATAAAAAAAATATTCAATTGGAATACAGGCTCATTATTAAAATCCCCAGTTGTTTTCAGGGAAAGGTATGTGGGGAAGGTGGGGAGGGGCCTTTTACTGACATACATAATTAACCATTTACGCATTGTTTTTATTTTATTCTCTGTTAATATTGAATTCTTATACTTACGTCTGTAGGTTTAGATGCGTCTCGCAATAAATCTTTTAAATTACTATATCGTTCTGGTTCATCTAATAGTAAAATATTATCAATATCTACTTCAATATCGTAATCTTCACCATCCTAAAAAAACAAGAGGAATAAATAGGTCATAAGTATTGTAAAATTAAGCGCTCAAACTGCATGTCCTATTTTAATTTTTCATTTTCAAAGTTTGCCTGACCCCCTTGCGTCTGCCTATATGCTTTTAAGCACTGTTTTTCTTCAGGTTTTTGTATTCAACACCATGCAATTTGTTGACCCACACAGATATATTACCTAAAAGTGTTGCTATAAATGCTTATCCAGTGCTACAGTGCATTATCTACCATCAATTGTTTTTGCAAACATTTGTTAAATGTCTATTTAATATTTACAGTAATACTTTATTATATCATGCATCATTGGTTTGGATACCTGCACAACTTATTCATGGCTGTTTCAATTAGTCTACCGGAACCATTAAATAGTATTTTTTCAATGAGAAGGAGAAACTCTATGAATAAATAATTATATAATTTATATGATGTCACTAGAAGTCATCTGAATTCAAATGTCAAACAATAAGATGTAACACTTGGAATTAAAGTTTGTGTTTGCTACATGTTCAGTTCCTTTTTCATATCACTGTACAATATACCAAGGAGTAGCAATGGGTAAACACTGTAGTGATTGAGCTACAGATTTTGAAAGCTAGGGAGCCGACAGGGACGGATCAAGAATTTTGAAATAAAGGGGAGGGGGGAGAAGGCCTCAAAATGGTGAAAAGAAGAGTTGAACTTAATTTGATATCCTGTTTTTTGCATTACAATTTTTGAAATCTATGGGGGGAGGGGGGGGGGGGAGGAGGAGTGGCGGACTGACTGGGCCCCACTGGATCCGCCCCTGGCCAAGTACATTTCCCATGCCATTTATTGCAGAGAGTAATAGCAAAGACTCTATAAATATCATTTTTCATCTTCTAGCAAATTTCCTTTGTCAGCAGAAGCCCCACTACATGTCTAACTTTCGAGTCAAAAAGTCATTCTGTGCACACTCAGAAACTATGAGCATGTACAGAATGACATCAATGTGGCACATAATGTGGCACATAATGCAAATGAAGAGAATCAGTAATGTAATATCTGAGTAATATAGTTAAACATTGTTTTTATTTGTTCTAGCAATTTTTATTTTTATTTTTCCAAAAATGTATAGTACCACAGGCGTATGAAGTAATTACAAGCCTTTAATCAATTAAACACATATTTATACATGGTCACACCCAGTTAACCCATCTTAGAATGTTTGTTGTGACACACTCCGGGGTACAATGACACATCAAGTCACACCGCAGGGATCCCATGGCGACATTCCTAGGGTGTGTAGTAGGGTAGAATACGAAACTAGTATAGGGCGTAGTTTATGAAAGCAACCATTAGTGACTAATTTTAACCAGTTGAATGTGTATGGCTTTTTGTAAAGTTCTGGCAGTAATCCATGTACCATCATTAATTGTTGACTAGTACGTTGCTATATTTGGTATCAAGCGCCATACAATTGTCGAAGTACTGCATATATACTGTGTAATTAAAATCTGAAATTACAATATTGTTTATCAAAGAAGATAATGGTTGAATTTGCTTGAATTTGTTTTTTTTTCTAATAAAAACTAAAGTAAATTATATAGAGATTGGAAAGTGTCGTCCACACTAAACTAACTTTGCCAAAATGTGCATTCTTAAGCTCTGTCTACACTATCAAACTTTGTGACAAAAAAATGTGATGTGCCCATATATGGACATGATGTCATATCATTACCACCATATTTGGGCATGTCACCACCATATTTGGGCACATCACACTTTTTTTGTATAGTGTAGACAGAGCTTTAATGATAGGGCATCAATATCCATGACTCAAGAACGTAATACTCCAGGTTAGAGTTAAGTTACCGGTTCAATAATTGATACGCAATGACTAACAGGTAACAAGGATACCGTTACCGTACCTGCTGTGCAGTAATTCCATACGACACAACGAGAAAGATCAATTCACATTCTGAGCATTGAAAGCATAATTCAATGAATTCAGTTTCCAAAATAAAATTGAAATTCATATCATAGATGTTAAATGGTGTGAAGTTGGAATACAGTCAACTCTTTCTGAAAACTGGAAATTCTCACAAATCCAGACTTTTAACCTTACATGATACAGGCACCACATGTGATATGAATGAGATGCCGTATTACCAAATATTCCTATGATACTTCGGAAATAGATAGATAGAAAATTTATGGAAAATCAGACATAGTAGACCAGCCCGAGGGGTATCTAGTATTGGACGATTTTTTTTCTCTTTTGTGAAGTAACATCCGCCAGTTTTAGCCAAAATTCAATCATGCAATATAATGCAATGTCAACCCAATCTGTTTTCTGGAAATTCTGGTATTCTGATTGTGTTTTTAATTAATTATTAATTTTAATTTGAAAAAGAATTTTGAAGCTTTTGAACTCGGGAAAATTCTGGTTTTCAGAGAGCCTGGTATTGAGGAAAGTTTACTGTACTATATTCATTTTTTCTTGACTTTCTTAAAAACATAATTCTACATGTAAACAAATAAATTTTTTTTATTAGATAGTCAACTCTCCCAAAACCAAACAGTTCAAAATTCATTTTTACCATTAAAAATTCCCGAATACCAGACTTTTTGACAAGACTTAAATGAAACATTTGCATATAAATTTGTTATCCTTTCATTTTGACAAATTTAAATATTTCAATTTCGTATTCAACCATGCAAATAGTAAGCATCTGCGTTACCACCATAAACCATTGATTATCCTCAGAAAATGTGCGATGTGTAAATATTATTAATCAACAATGATAGTTTATATACAATTGTTATGTAAAATATTATGGATGAAAACTCGTACATAACACAACTGCGTCTCCATAACAATTGGTATCATGATGAAGTAATATATTTTTAAACACTTGAATTATCTATCGCGTGTCCTGTATGTATCAAAAAATATTTATGGATGATTGGGTATGATGTAATGGTGATTGGGCATGATAAAAAGTTCAACCCGATCGTAATTCGGTTTAACATTTTAGTCTCATCAGGCCCGTAGCCAGGGTTTTTTTTGGCGGTTCGGGCGAATCTCCCCCCCCCCCCACCTTTTGCGCGAATCCCCCTTTTACCAGCGAACCCCCCTTGAAAAACAAAGGCCCCACTTCCAAAAAATGACTCTGTAAGCTGTTAAAACAACCGAAATTGCTCTGAGAGCCAAAGCTGGACCCCAACCCTTTGGCGGCCCCATGGCCCCCAGCCTACAGTTGCTCGCTGTCAAGAAAACCCCCCTCTGATGCATTCTGGCTACGAGCCTACTCATCGCAATAACAATGTAGTTTTAACATAAACAGATATACAGGTCACCTCAACCAATCTTCTGTGATTGTTTGCAATCTGATTCCGTATGTTGTTAATTACTTAAATGATGAAACTTCCATTGATAATATTAATTATGTCATGTCAGCTCTCCCAATACCAGACACCTTTGGGCTGGCCTATGTATGTCGGTTTTCCAGAAAGTCTTGTATTCAGAATGTGTTTCTAATGGTAAAAATTAATTTGGGAACTTTTTGCACCTCAAGAAAAGTCTGGCTTTGGGAGAGTTTCTGGTTTTCAGAGAGTCCGGTATTTGGAGAGTTGACTGTGGTTGATTTCTTCAGCATATCAGTGCATTCTACTTGGTAAATTTCTCCTTTGACTGATTTTAGCTTCAAAATGTTCTTTTTAAATACATATTTTTGTTTTGTTCTTTAGAATTTAAATGTTATATTAATTTCCATTTTCTGTTAATTTTCCAGAGACAATTTTTATTACAAAATTTTGATTAGCAATATTCTGCTGATTAATCTGAATTTGGACTTCGAAACATAAGTAGTTTTGTATTGCATTTTTGGCTATAACAATAATAAATATGTAGCAATAAAACATGGTATTGTGTAGCAATAGCAATTGACTATGCTACACTGGCGAAAATATTCATTCATCAGTGGAAAATTACTTCCATTTATTGTCATTTGCATATAAAACATACATAGAATTTATGTTTGCTCTGAGATATACAAAAACAGATAAATGAAAAACTTTTGATTTGAGCCTGATTGTTCCTTTAATAAAGTGTGTATTTTAATATATATACTGTAAACACTATAGTATAAATAGCATTACTGTCCTTTGTTTTTATCATTTAATTAGCCTGTATTATTATTCATATATTGCCATGGATAGACCTATAATAGGTTTACTCATTCCAGGGACAAGTGGCAAATGCTGTATTATTTGTACAGCATTTAACTCAATTACAGAGACAAAGGGGAATAGCATTGTATTCTAGATTTAACTCAATTAATGAAACCATAACAAAGAAGATTCCATTACTTTAATATCTGTATTTAATTAGCATACAATAACAAATATTCTGTGCTACAGTATGAATCATACATTTACATAATTTAAAATACTGGAGTGGATAATTGATGAAAAAGAATAAAATATATAATATATATTTTATTTATACAGTAGTCATGGTAATAGCGTCATCTCTCTAAGGCCATAGAAAATATTGAAATTATATTGATATGATATTTAATTAACATAACAATAACAAGTACAGTATTGTTGTATGAATCGTAGATTTATATAATTTTAATTATTAGAATGTATTAGCCTTAATTAATAAAAAATAAGTAAACAAAATAATAGTTATTTGGATAAAAAAAATAATGAAAAATAATTAATTCTAACTAATATATTTCTAGAAATTTCAATGACAAATAAATAATAATTAACATATAACAATAACAAATATTGTTGTATAAATCGTAGATTTACATAATTTTAATTACTGGAGTGGATAGACCTAGTTGATGAAAAATATTAGTAAATAAAATTCTAGTTATTTGGATAAAAAAATGATGAAACTAACTAATTGTAATTACAATGTATTTACAGAAATTGTAATGACAAATTAAAGAAAAATGGGCTTCAATTCAGTTTGTTGAATCTGTCTCACAAGTATAATTCCTTTATGGTCTTACAAATTCTTCATATGATACCCATATGAACACATTGTAAGTATAGTACTGTAGCTATACGATGGTCTACTACAGTAATGTTGGCCACCAGCCTACAGTACTTTCTAGATTTGATGAATGTTAAATATATATTTGTTCATAAAACCAGTTAAGATCATATAAAGTGGTTTAAATAGAAATTGTAGCTTTGTTTTCTTTTATATATTATTAAGTTTATGTAATTTTTTTTCCTTTTTGTATTTAATGTTATATCTTTCTGACATATATAACTCTCCCCCCACATGGCTGACTGAACTACTTTTCATTGTGTTTATATGCAATTTTATTTATTAACAAACTGGTTTTAACATTATGTCATTTTGTAAATCATGTATGTTATAATATTGTGGAAATATATTGAAATTGAAGTATGGTATAATATTATATATACACCAACACCTGATACTGGGTTATTGCATGACCCTCCAATCCAAAGAGACCTTGTCTACACCAAAATGTACTTTGTAACCCTGATCTTATCCATTATAAACCCCTGTGAGCAGTCAGGATCATTGGCTCAAACACTTTACTGCTATAAATTTGATCGTGGAGAACTCTAAAGAACAATGGTTTGATTTAATTATTTGAACAATTCAATAATAAACTGAATTGTGTAGACTAAAAATACTTGTTCTCAATCAACATGAAGATTATGTTCAAGCTAAAAACAAATGTACTTATTGTTTTGACTCAATGAAGTAGTGTTCATCAGGGACATAGGGTAGCAAATATAATACTGTATATATACAGGTGGTACATACTCAAAATTGAAGTAAATTGTATGTACTATACTCAGTATTTGCACTAAGTATAAGTGGGCGGATCCACTATTTTGAAATGAGGTAGTTCAATGGGGCTGAGGGTCTACAAATTGTGAAGTGCTGACCTATTGTCCTATCTTTTAAGCCTTGTCTACACTATCAAACTTTATGTGATAAAAAAATGTGATGTGCCCATATGATATATGGACATTCAATTCAATTCAATTCAATTTATTTCCACAATATTATAACATACATACAGTATAATAAATGCAATGAAGTAATCATGTGGGGGGGGGGGGAGAGTCATATAAGTCAGAAAGACTTTAAGTTTGACCCACCCCAAGATATAACAGAGCTTAACATTGCAATTTACAAAATGTAGGAGTCCTTGCCAGCTTCCCCCATTCCTTGAACACCTATACTGTATGTACACATAGGTGTCACTCCTTTAAATAATGATTTAAAACAAAGTGTTTGCACTTAAAATTTGAATAACCCAATTCCAGGGATAATATTGCTACTAAAAATTCAGGGAAATGATAAAGATTATTTACACTTTATATTTGAATACAAACATTACTGTATAAAACACTTAAAATTGTATAAAGACCAAATAAACTAGTATTCCATTAGTACTTCAATCTTAAGAACACATTTGCATAGTATATCATTTCATCTATCGTGTATTTCACAGAGTGATATCTGCAGTATGCATATTCTAACATCTGATAATTTTATAAAAGGTGTTCAGCTATACACCGTAAATGATCGAATAAGCACATTAGTCGAATAAGCAACTTTGTCGAACAGCGATAAATGTTCTGCCATTCGTTGTTGCATTTTTTGTAGACTGTGTACATGTATGTGTAAAATATATTGTGGCTGTATTAATAATAATTTAGAGAAACTCATTTTTTTATTGATCTTAATTTGAACATTATTGCTTAAAATGCTTAAATTATAACTTATACCCCTTTTACACCGGCAGTAAAAATGCGGAGTTGATCCGGAATTGTATAACCCGAGTCGTACCCGGGACGCAAAAATGCGGAAATGTAGGCCGGTGTAAACGACGTAAAAAGTTACCCGGGTCGCTGAATCACCCGGGTAAGTGATGCGGAATGTATTCAGCGTCAAGTCAACCCGGGACGCACCAGGGATGAACCCGTGTTTGCGGTGTAAAACGCTCAGCGTATCTTTACCCGTTTGTTTACTATCCTCGCTCACTATATTATTTAATTTACATAGAATTAAGATAAGATTGATTTTGTTTATTCGCTCATTTATTAAATAAAACTTATGGTTATTTATTATTCATTTTTATTTCAAGATATTATTCTTCACGAGTAGGCCCAATTTTTGTGTGTATTGCCATAAAACAAAATTGTAGGAGGTATAATGAGCAGACCGTTACTAGGGTCTCTCTTCGTGCGTGAGAGGGCGATATTTCGAATGATCTAGAACATTTACACGGGCTGGTATTTTGCAGTGTAAATACACGAAACCCGTGTCATTCCCGGGTTAATGAATCAGGTGTGAAATGGAAATTTATCCGGACACGACCCGGGTTTGTTATAAGCTCGGCGGTGTAAAAGGGGTATTTGGCACATCTCAATGGCAAACAATCAATAATTAAATAAATATGCAAATATGGCTTCAGCACGTCTGAGCACTACTCAAACCCCACTAATGTATTTAGGCCAAATTCGAGTTCTGGTACATTCCATAGTTGCAATTCAAGTATACCCTACCCCCTAATTTTCCCCAAATTCATACTCTGACTCCCCTTAGCACTATTACAAGGTCATATTCGGGAAAGAATTGGTATTAATATAATTTTTCAAAAATATATTTCTTTGTTTAGAGATTTTTTCTTTAAGCCTGATTGCTAAGTATTTTAGAACTCAACATACTATATTATATGCATCATGTAATTCAAAGCCAATTTAAAGATACATTATTCTGTAATTTATAATGAGTATGAACTGTGTGTGTTGGACAAAGAAACACATTTTCTATGGAATAATTGTTCATTTTCAGAACCTCCATTTAAAATCTAATTATTTATAACATTGACTTTAACAGCTTTAAGGTCAAGGAATGTGTTTTTGAACAAAGTGTTTCCTGAACATCTAGTGGTAATGTTCTAACCATATATCAGTTTTTTGTTCAAGCTTTACAATGCCTGTATCCCTTTTACACTACTGTTATCCTCTGGTATTATAATAAATAATAAATAAAAGAAATTGCCTTGACTTTGGGGGTGGGACTATACCTGGGGAAAGCCTGGTTCAGGAAAAAAAATGATTGGTAAGTTTATCTTGTAAAAACTTGTCTGAAATGGCTAGAGAGGGTTTACATCCAGACCAAAAGTCAATACTGGGACTACACCTAGGGATATTGCTGTTTGTGAAATTAGACATAAAGTAGGAGGTGGGATTAGACCCAAAGTGGGATTATACCAGAGGATACGGTATTAATTTTGAGAATACACCAAGTTTAAACCCTAAAATGAAGACCATTTCTATACTACGCAAAAACCGTTCAATATGAACTTGGTAAACCTATATATAATAAATAAAAACTGAGCTGATGTTTTTTGTTGTTGTGAATCTATTTCTTTATGAATCCTCATCTAATATTATCATAAGGAGCTTTTGATTTGCAACGAACAGGGATGTTATGGTGTGATAGTGTATGTATATGAACATTAACAAAAACTTAAAGGTTTGGGAATCATAATTGCTTTTTTTATTTCCAACCAAAATAAATATTTAAATAATTAGACCCTTAAAATGAACACTTTTAAGCTAATATGTCACATAAAACATTAGAAAATTATACTTGTTTTTAGCCCTGACTTGCACTTAAAAATACATACAGTACAAGCTCATAATTAATAGTCATTGTATATACAAAAATGATCAATAATTTGTTATAATTAAGCAGGTTACACACAGTTCTGCTTACGTGAAAATATATGTACGTTTTTATGTCATACCACTTTATCACAGGTAAATGTAACGCATACTGACAGAAAGCCATCACTTAAAAACTGTTAGTCGTATCATTGATACGATGAAAGCAAATTATACGACGAAAGTATTTGAAATGTCATGAAACATGAATTTATTCATTCATCACATTTTCTGGCGATACGTCTGAAACTGCATTCGAAGAAATTTCAATTGGCAAAAGCAGTTTTTGGATTTACAAATTATAAAGAGGAATTTGCAGGCTGTAATTGGTTAATAATTTTGATATAATTTTATATCTAATCACATACATTATGTTACTATATTATTAGGGTTATTATTATCCTTTGGGGACACCCTTACTAAGGGGAAACTTTGTGAAAAAAAGGGGAAATATTATGTCTTAACAATACAGCCAACCTCTATTAAGGGGACACTATTCTTCATCATTATTTATATTTAAATGTTAAATAATTAATTAAATGATATTTGAAGCATTTTATAATAATTTTGGTGTCTTTTCAATACAAAATATTTGTTTGCAAATCTAGTATATTTAATTTAATTTATTTAATAATTTTGTAAATGAATATCCAGTTTATTAAGTATCATCCCTTTGTACCATTTTTTTTTCTAGTCAACCTATAGTTTAATTTTCTTCTCTCAAATCTACCGGTCACTTGAACTGTGGTCATCTTTAAGCAACTACTCCACACCCCACCAGACCTTACCCCTAAATATTTGTGGGTACTATTTATATAAAACATTCAGCATCATCCAGGGGCCAGGAGGGCCCTCGATCGCCTTACTACTTACCTCACAATCGAAGATCACCCGTAGTTCCCCATCCATCCATTCTTCAATTTCCAAACGTAACCGCATTTGTTTCCTGTTATATTTACAAGTTACATTATAATTTCTTTTCTTGTTCTTATCGTCTGTGATTACCGGTCCTCCATTACCGTCAAAAGATACCCTTGAATCGTTTATAGCAGCCATTTAAGAAGACGTTAATTGCGGTTTTGTATTTCTACCAAACCTTCGATTTCGTTTAGTAAGTCCAGGCTAATTCTCTGTGTTAAGTTGCGCAGCAACTAATCAATGGATAAGTTGTGTCGGTCACTGTCGGGTTCTTTCAAGCTTCATGAATAAGCAATCAACCATTAGCCAATAACAATAGTGTTTTTGTTGACGTGGGAGAATTATTGTAAATATTGACGCATGAGGGCGATCTTTTTATTCATAAGAATGGAGATGATTCTTCTTGAAAATGATCAAATAGAATACTGTGCGTCAAATTCGTTTATGCGACAGCACAATTTATTTAATATACGGTCAAGAAAAACAAAAATATAATGTGAGTTGCAACTGGAAATAAGGTCAAAAACCAGAAGAAAAACAATTTTGCTTGTCGAATTCTCATGTGTTCCCCTTTTTTCATCTGGAGTTACTTTGCTTTAAAAAACAACTTTTCTTTTATAATAAGTTTCTTGAAAATAATTCAATAATGCCGCAAGTGACCGAATGAGGCGCGGTACTACGGTGCCGTATTAAGCCTTTTTGTGTTGGTTTTTAAACATCGTTTTAAGTACTAAATAAATCACAACACTCAATAAAAGTATAGGAGCTCAGTGTAAAATTAAACACTTTATTAAATCATTTATTAAAATCAGAAATATCTTTGTTATAATGTACTTTCACAGCTCTTTCGAAACTCGTACGTTGTTGACGTCGGCGGTATACGGTATTATAATATAACTAATACATTTTACTAATTAATTAATGTAGGCTAAACCAATTACATAATTTGTATATAATTATTTTTATATAGACATATATAATTTCCAAAAATGAAAATTTATGTATCGATATTCTTTGTTAAATTACTCCTCGACATCTTGAAACAGAGGATGATATTGATGCGAAGAAGAAGAGGTCTTCTTAGCAGACTTGTATCGTTTAAGGTAAACAGCGACTCCGACGATTAAGAGCATGTTCATGGCGATAAGCATTGAAGTGACGGGTAGGGTGGTGAAACTATTCTTGGAGCTTGGTGCGTCGGCTTGATATTCTATAAAAGAAAAGGTATTTGTGAATGGAAAGGAAGAGAGAATCAGTTGTTCATTCTTTTTTAAAGGTTATGGTACCGAAAAATAAAGGGAAAAATTACCAGGAGAGGAAGAAAAAACTAAAGTTCCATTTTTTGACCAAATCCGCTTGTAAGAATGGCAAAGGATATTAGCGCACAATATGGCAGCTTTTTTCACTCGCACAGATATGCTCATCATTTCAGTATCACTTTATTGTGTTATCTACCGATATCATATTGCTACAAGACCATTACAATATATTTTTCTATATCGGCCAACAAGCGTAGCTTACTTTGACATGTATGGTGTATGTTCATCTCTTTTACACGCAGATGAAAACATACACATTTCTGCCTCTCATATGAAAACATTGGTACCATCCATGCGAACGTCAGGCCTACTTACCCACACTGTTGGCCACTACTGGTGGTTGACGTAGAAACAGTGGTCCTTTTATTACTTTTTTCGTCTTCAGTGACGTCATTGGGGATCGTTTATTACGCTGTTCACACGATCTGCTGCACGTTGGGTCGCTACCATTGCATACGGACATCGCACAGTGTACGTAAACCTTATATAAAAAAATATGATTTTTAGCTACGACCCGTTGAAATAATCGTTTGATAACGTTCTATTGTAACATACCATAATGAAATCGCATATGCATTCTTATACTTTGTTCTCCCACTATAGAGACGCAACGCAATGTAAGTGGTTGACCAATCACAAGCGATGAATTATCTGAACGGTCGCTTGTCATTGGTCAATCGGTTGCGTCTACGGCGACGCCATTGCGTTGCTTTATGTGTACCTATTTTAATAAACAGTTTAATGGGATGACTTTACCAAGTATTGATCTTCAACAAATCTGAAAGCGTCGAACGAAAAGTAGACATTTTGTCCAGTGCTCTGAGAGTCTGCGAATGACGTAGTGGCATCAGAAGGGCAGCTTTAAACAAAATAAACACATTTAGTACATTTACAATAATTATAGAAATTGTTTAGACGCATTTCTTCCCGATTAAATGTTAGGCCTATTGTTATCCAGTTTCCTTGGACCGGATTCCGTACCTAGGCTTATATCTCAATGACTTGCAATAGTCAGTTAAGATGTACCTAATGACAGCTACAGAAAATGGGTGACATTAGTATGTATCTTTTATTTACGATTTCATGTTGATTAATCCTGGATTTGTTGGTAAATATAAATCACCATATACTTAATTTAAAGCAGAAGTTATTTTCGTAACTGTTCGTCAAGAAATTGCGATCAATTGAAAGAATCTTAATTGTGGTTCCCACTAGCGACGCAACGCAAGCGAGTTGACCAATCACACGCGACTGTTCGAATAATCCATCGCTTGTGATTGGTCAAATCACCTTGTGTTGCGTTACGTCCTTGCGTTGCGTCCTACACACGCCTGGAGATTATGCACGGCTGGGCCTACTATTTTCTCCACGTGGTGTATACGCATGTACGATATTTATAAAGAAGATCGTAGACAACATTATTTTTTTAAGTCTACCTGTTTTGTATCAGATCGTATCTCAACGCCGCAGATTCATCAGAACTTGCTGTTGCAACACATGAGTCAATATACAATTTGACGTCTTTTGTATACGACAGCACATGCGCGCCAAAGTACACCGTCTGACCAAGATCAACAACTACTGGATAATCACTGTCAGCATATGGATTGGTGAAGTTCGCACGTTGGTATATATCTAAACTAAACGTAAAGTTTCCGTTGCCGTCTGTTTCTTCACCAAGTACGGACACCTCTTGTGGGTCGAAGATGACGGAGGATTTGCCGGTGTTCTGAAGTTTGCACTTGGCGGGAAATTCAAATTGGTGTTCTCTTGAAATCACTTTATCCAAACTGGCTTGTTTCAAAAATACCGAATTTGAGTATTCGACAAAATCGTCTGAAAACTTTAAAAAGAATCGGTAAAATTATAATCAGCAATTTTCTCATTATTTGCCGTTATTATGATGCAGTGCATCGTCTTCCATGTCCTCCGCGTACGGTTGTCTATATTGTCCAACCTGACACAAACGTACTGAATAATGTAGGCCTACTCGCTATGTACTGTATGTTAAGGCTAGGTTAGGGTTATGGCCTATGGTACAAGCGTTACATGTGATACATATTTGACAGTGTATCACAGAATGTTCCTATCATCTATATACAATACAGTACCGATAATTCATTCATAACCAAATTTGGACTGACTAAATTTGTATAGCGCAATATACAAAGTTTAACACAGTAAAATGGATAGGATAGCCCTACATTTGTTTTTTAATATGAAAATTGATATCGGGATGTGCGAGAGCTTTTAGAGAAAACAATTCTTTGTGGGGTTAGAAGCTACGATCCTTACCTCAACCGTTGTACCGCACTGATCGTATCTTGTCATAAAAGCAAGCCAAGAAACGCCATCGATGTCCACCTGACTCGTCACAGTGCAACTTGGATCCAGTAGATGTGGTGGAAAGTGAGTTTGATCGATGAGGGAGCTATCACCAACCAATATAGTCATAAATGAATCACCGCATTGGACATCTGTAAATTAAATATTACTAATTGTCACTAAACTACTAAACTTAACTATCCCAACAGTTATCCTCTGTAAAGCTCATGGTTCCCACTTGGACGTACTGGAAGGACGTAAGCCGCAACGCAAGCGCATTGACCAATCAAAGCGATAGTTCCAATAATCCCTCGCTTTTGATTAGTCGATTCGTTTCGTCCTAGTGGGAACCAAGCTTTAGCTGTTCAGACGAAATTGTATGTATTATTTTATTACTGTATGTATTACGTAACAATCGTAAACCTTTCTGCTTTGCGTCAAAGCAAGCCCGACATGACAAAAACAATGGATTGGAAACTTCTAATTGAAAATGTATTTTCAGTGAAAAGTATGTTTTATAATATTATTGTACCTGTTTGAATATTTTCTTCTTGCTGTTGAGTCGTTTCTGAAAAAAATAAGGATGGTAAAGTGTATTAATAATAGTCTAATGATTTAACCGTTGCGGTAGAAAAAGTATTGACCACATGGCTATAGGCAGTGGCGTAGCGGCTATGAGCGCTCACTGGCTAAACCCAGGGGCCCGGAGCTTATGGAGGCCCCTAAGCAGTGCCCAGAGGAAAAAATCAAGCATTCAAATATGTCGAAAAAGCTAAAAAACGCTCGAGGCCTCCAGAATTCGAGGGTCACTTGGGTTCCTAAACCAGGTATCTGCTTTATGGCTATATGTTTTTACGTAAATGAATAATAATAAGCATAGACAATATCTTACACAGACGACGAGCGATAAACGGTAAGCGGAAAACCTAGTTTGTTAAGTTCCACGTGAATGTTTATCCTCGGCGTGTTTTCACGTTGTGTGTATATATAGTTGTTTTCCGTTTACCGCTTTTACCGTTACCGCTCGTAAGTGCAATTGTCATAAGTTGAAGCCGTCGTAAAATATTATTACATTTTTGAATTAGTAAACTAAACGTTATATATTATGTATCTTAGTCTTACCTTCGTAAGCATCTGTTACAACTGCAGTTGTCTGAGCAGCTGCAAAACAAATAGATATTGATAATAGGCTTTGCAAATTCAAGAGTTGTGGCACCGCGCGGTGCGTTTGAATTCATTCACCATATTAATATAACAATAATGCATTTAAAGATAATGAAAACTGAGATAAGTGTGCCATATGTTTTTTTTTGTCCCCTTAATGAAATGATACGTTCACACACGAAACACACAAAAACATAGTCTGTCTGTCTGTCCTTTTTTGTTCGTAAATCGTCATCAATTTTATTTTCACACCATTTTGCGTCGCACGCATTATTTGCATTTTATCACATTCACAATCCATGTTTAAGTTGTTGAATTTCTAAGTACTAATCTAACCAGGCAGGCAATCTAACAACAGGACACTGAGCTCCCCTTTCCAAGACAGGAACTCGTAACAGTCCTTTGATCACATGTCTGGCTGCGACAAATACACACAGTACTGTACCATTATGTACATATTCTCCGCGGCGCGCGGTGTCTGTTTAAGGGGCGTGGAACTGATCGAGTAGCAGCCACAGATAAACCTTTTGATATCCGAAGCTCAGCACCCTGTTGTTAGATTGCCTTGATCCTATAACGCATTGACGCTAGCGTTTAAAATTTAACATTTTAGGCCTAAGTGTATTTTGTTATAAGTGCGCTATGTCGCAGAGTTCAGCGTACGCAATGATGATAACATGTTCTTTCGTATGTTGAATTAAGTGGACATTTCAGTCTAGTCGATACTCGATACTGTATCTATACTTTGTGAAATATCATAGGCAAATTATGTGATACTACAGTGTCTATGTATCTGCCAGAATATTTCAAGACATTAACGTCGATTTACATACTTGTTGATTCTTGATGGCATACGATACTAACGTCCTCTTCATGCAGACAATTACCCCTAGGGCCTAGTAGATTTTTACATTCTACTAAAGTGTCTTCGTCGCCAAAACACGAGACATCGTCCAGGAAGATTGGTCCGGGTCCTTCACCAAAGTGTGCGTCGCTAAAAAAGCCTGTACTCCACGAGTATCCCAATTGTCGACAGGCGACGTCCGAGTTAGTGTTTGACCATCTGTCATCGCACACTGTTCCCCATACACCTTGATAATTTATCTCAAGTCTTCCTTCTAAGCTGTTGCTTCCACCAACTAATCGGATTGACTCTATTGCGAAAAGTGGTAGAATAAGAACAGACTAAAGAGGTTGTTAATGGTTTGGCAGGAACTTAACACCAAACAGAGGGGGATCCAGGATTTTTCCCGAGATGGCGATTATCTTTAAACAACTCGGGACAGATGTTCCTATTTTCTTTTTACAGGACAGAATTCGCCTACCCTACCCCTCATGAATCCGTCATCTTGTAGTATTTCATTCGTACCAGAAGCAAGGCAGATAGTAAAGGATACTGGTAAAATTATACCGTAATCCTTCCAATGATCACGCAATAATCGTGTGTGAGACTCGCTACAACACGCAATCATCGTGTGTGAGACTCACTACAACACGTAATCATGTGTGAGACTCGCTACAACACGTAATCATGTGTGAGACTCGCTACAACACGCAATCATCGTGTGTGAGACTCGCTACAACACGCAATCATCGTGTGTGAGGACTCGCTACAACACGCAATCATCGTGTGTGAGACTCATTACAACACGCAATCACCGTGTGTGAGACTCGCTACAACACGCAATCATCGTGTGCGAGACTCGCTACAACACGCAATCATCGTGACGTGTGTGAGACTCGCTACAACACGCAATCATCGTGTGTGAGACTCGCTACAACACGCAACCATTGTGTGTGAGACTCGCTACAACACACAATTATCGTGTGTGAGACTCGCTACAACACGCAACCATCGTGTGTGAGACTCGCTATCACAAACCATCACCATGATCCCATCACCACCAGTGACAAATACTCTTTCATCCTTCATTGCTATCACCAAGCTACACGCACCAACCAGCTCATCATCTTATATGTTCTTCAAAAGAAAAGACATCGTTACCTTCTAAAGGCCGGCACCTGACGCCTGCATCCCGACGGTGCGTACAGTTCTGTTCGACCCAGTTCGTATTCCGGCAGTAAGCCAATGACGATTCTGTACCTTGACAATCAACATCGTTGAGAAAGATCACTCCAGTTCCTTCACCAAACATATCGCTGTTGGCGAAGGCTTCTTCAGCCTGCATGTACCCCAACTCTCTACATGTAACGTTAGCATCTCGCATGTCCCATCCGTTGCCACAAATTGTCGTCCATTCGCTGTTACGGCCAATGGTTGTCCATATTTCAACTCGTCCTTCGTGTGGTTGCGGTCCCGTCAAACGCATATGTAATGTCGACGCTATGTGGAAGTAAAATGGTATATTTCAGCAGGTTGAAGAAAGACGAGTGTTTTGAATGCAGTCGAGATGCATCTCTTGTTAATAATATTATTTCACCAAATAGTTCATTGTAGGCCTAAACCATATATTCGCAATTGCTTTTGTTTTACAGGTTTTGAACCAGACATATTAGCCGAATCATCCTCAAAAGTTCCCAGCAGCAAATACGCTGCCTGCCTAAATCGTAAAAGTCGTCATTGAAACGTTATTTTCATCACCAACTTCGTACATCATCACTACACTGGCATACCGTGATAAATTATAGGTAATTTCTATACTTATTTGAGTTTTGTTCATTCATTCATCAGTGGAAAAATTACTTCCATTTATTGTAATTTACATATAAAATAGGCCTATATACATAGAAATTATGTTTGCGTTGAGATATACAAAAACAGATAAATGAAAAACGAACAAAAAACAATTACAAAGTGTCACATCACTCTCGATATATGAGGTCTTGTAGTTGTACCCGTCGTAAAATGTTGTTAAAAACATATTGTTACCGTATACCGTTTAACACAATATGGCGAGCATGTATGAATCGTTAAGTCAATATAGTTAAGAAGACATTAATTAAGTGAAAAACTCATACGTTTTATTTATCAAACCAGCTCCTTTTATCTTATGGAATGGATGTCTTTATCTAAGATTTAAGAAAACATAGGCCTAATGTAAAAATATTTATTTAAGTTATTTTAAAACTTACTTAAGCGAAATCATTGGCTTAAAACAAAGTTAAGTTGATCTTTTTCTGAACTTTGTACTTACCCGTTGACAATGGCAACAAACATAAGACGAGTACCTGTACTATTGAGAATGCCATCGTGTCTCTAAAAATGATCATTTCACATCAATCGAACACAATAATGATTATAATTAGTATAACAGATAACTTGAATATATAACATGCAACACGATCTTTATCCGTGCGTGCGTCACGTATATCAGGTGATACGATAAGCGCATTATAATCAGACACCGTGTGGCAAAAGTTACACGATCTCATCATCAAAATGTATGTACGTCGTTCATTAGTCCTGAAAAATTAATTTTATTTATCAATGCTTCGTGAGTAGATAACAGTTGGTTAATATTTAACATTATAAACTTCCGATGACCACCGAACTCAACATTTCAGCTCTAATTGTTTTTATTAAATATTAAAAATTACAATTTATATTGTTGATATAAAGCAAACTTTATATCAACATTTGATTTCGCCATGCAAACCTTCAAACAATACATTACAATTTATATGTTTTTACCTATGTTGGAACTGTGGAACGGATGGTGTAGGCCTCTGTGGGTGGTAGGCCTATACAGTGCATTGAGAGCTTGCTTATGCTGTGTGCTATATAAGAATTAACTACTATTATTATACACACAGTATTAGGCCTACCAATGCTAGTTTTTACAATACACCCCTCTGTAAAAGTTTTTCTATCGGTGTGATGAATTTCACACTGCAATCTCTGTTGATTTTTGTTTTTAACTCTGACGTTTGTCTGTCTCAGTTTGTGTCAGTAACCTCGGCTGATAATAGATGCAACAGGTGTTTTAAATGTATATTATTCACATCGATTGTAAATCAACAATTACCTGATATCAGTATCATCATGGAAACACAAATAAAGGGCCGATTACGACTGTGTTAGTAGTTTTCAAATGTCGTTTAAACCTTCAAAGGCCATTTCCAATATGTGATAACCCACGCGTGCAATAGCAAAAAATTATATAACAAACAAACGCACAGAAAGTAGTTTAGTTTTACCGCATTTTTACTACTGACTTAACTATAATATAGCATGCACGTGCACCATAATATGTAAATTTATAAGTTTGATAGCTAGCCAATTAAAAAAAAGTTTTGAAGCCGTCGATAGAGGGCCGATGAAAACAAATCTCTCTGATCTGCTCTGCTGTGTAAAATTTCTCCAGAGGGCCTAGGGCCTAGCTTAGAAAATGTCTTCTATGAAAGAATTTGAGGTAATAATCATATTAGTTTTAAGTTGAATTTGTTCAGAAATTGTTACATGTACGAACTAATGATTATCAAATTATATTACCTAATACTAAGACCCTATTTCAAAGTCTAACCCCAAACTAGAGTAGGCCTCGCCCCACAGCTAACAAAACATGATAGGAGGAACAGTGTTGTTTCTGCCTTATATTGGGTTTTGTGGTCGTTTCGTCCATTAATATAGAACTGTTACTAAAAACTAGGCTAACGGTAAACACTTTAGTGTTAAAGGCTAGTTCGTTATTAGCTAAACAAGTAGTTAGGCCTAGTAGAGTAGATAGTTATTATTAGATAATATTAATAAATATGGTTACATTTTTCTAATTTTATAATAGGCCTAATTAATATGTTGGACTTAAATTAGGCCCTAGGCCTACATAGTACATAGGCCTATGATTGAAGAAGATTCTAATTTCTAAAGAATTTTTTTTAATGTAAATTTGGCCTAATTAATTATTTTAAAAACTTTTTTTTATCAAATTAAGCTAATAAAACTAAACACTTAGTGGTATAAGGCTAGGCCTAGCTAGGTCGTTCTTAATCTTAGCTAAACAAGTAGTTGGGTATGGCCTAGGCCTAGAGTACATAGTAATGTTAATAGATGGTTTTTATGATGATGATTTTATAATAATATTAGGTTTAGGTCTAGTTAGCCTAGGTCTACATCAATTATGATTGAAGAAGATTCCAGAATGTATTAATTACCGGTATAGTTAATAGTTAATTAAATAGTTAATTTTTTTTTTATTTTTTTTATCAAATTGGTTATAGGCTTGTTATTAATATTAATAAATTAAATATTGTTTTTGTATTTAATTTAGAATCCTTACTTTGAACCTAGCCATTTTGTCGAACAGTTGGCTTGGCGGGTTCAAGGTGAAAATAAAAGAAATGGGGATGGGACGGGAACGTTTGATGCTAAGAAAATGCTTATCGCGTTTGAATGTACCATAGAAGAACTTAAGCTAATGAGTATGAAGATGGATGAAAAAATAAAAAAGGAAGAATTATCACTACAGAGTGAAAGGACAAGGCACGCTGTGAGTGTTGACGGGCTTCGCAAAACTAATAAGGTATGTGCACCTTCTGTAAAAGATTGACTCCCAGGGTGCAACACAAGCACGTACACACAAAGGTATTTGACCAATTATAAGCAACGATTCATCTCAATTGTTGCTCGTGATTTGTCAAATTACTTATTAATATATTTCTATCTCTTTAATTGTACTACATCTCTTCATTTTTCTTGGGCTGGTTGAAAATCTTACAGTACAAGCCCTAAAAATATGTTTAAGCCACATTTGAAAACACAAATATTTAGATAGCTAAAGGCCTACTATATTGTTTCGTAGGCTCTGTCTACACTATAAAACTTTATGGGACAAAAAATGTGATGTGCCCATATAGGGACATGATGTCATATCACTACCATATTTGGGCATATTACTACCATGTTTAAGCACATCACACTTTTTTGTCAAACTAGTTTGATAGTGTAGACAGAGCTTTAAACCAAACCTACTTGTTTTTATTTTACAGAAAGCTTTTACAAACTTTCAAGAGTTGGATGAGCATATTAGTTCTGTAGCAACAAAAGTGGTCCATCTTGGTGACCAACTTGAAGGTGTAAACACACCCAGAGCTAGAGACCAGGAAGCCCAAAAACTCATACACTACTTCTTTATGTTCACTAACGAATTTGAACCTCAAGCTGAAATATTCAGTGACCCATTTCAGGTAAATTAAACAAACTCCGAATTTGTCAAGACATTTTTTCTTTTTTCGCTATTCATTTCTATTTATTTATGTATTAAAGGACAACTTTACCGAGAACCATATTTTTTCACAACGTATTTAGATGTATATGATTTCAGAAAAATTGCAAGATTTACGATTTTTCCACATGCTCTCGCTGTATAGCCATCCACGTAAATTGCTATGATGTTGAGTGTGCTTAGCAAAATCTACCTCATGAGTTTTCACTGTTGTTAACATACAAGAGATAGGTATCTGTCATTTCAAATTGCTAATTTGACCTGCTTAGCCTTAAATTTGCCAAAATGTTTAGTCTGTTATTTGAAGAAACACTTCAATATCCAGATAGGTAAAAGAAACAATAAAGAAATTCTACATTTCTATTTTTTTAAGATTTATTTAAAAAGTGTGTTTACTAGCAATTGTTGGTGCTTCGGAAGAGAGTGCGCAGCAAAATAGTAATTTGTGCAATTGTTCTGAAAACATATGTACATTCTAAATAAGTTGTCAAAATATGGTTCTCAGTAAAGTTGTCCTTAAATGTGGTAATGTTATGTTTTGGTAATAATTAAATTTTGTTACCATTATTTTTTTATTTAGTTAAATGAAGCTGCAGATGTTATACAAAAGTTATATCTAATTGCTCAAGAGCTGCCTTCAGATAAGTATGTAAAAATGTGTCTTTAAGATCCTATTATTTCCCTACTATTTTTAGCAACATACTTTCCTCCATTCCTTAGTACTAAAAACCATTTTTTTGTTAATCCATTTTTTCTTCTTTGATAGGTTTGCACATCCAAAGAAAAGAATAACAGGTAAGAAAAATATGTATTCCTTTCTTCAGTGAGATATAAAACATAAAGCTAGAGAAGAATCTGTTAGATAAATATTGCCAAAGGATATACAAAAATATAAAATATATGATAAAAATTGTCTGGTGATATTTATCAAGTATATGTACTGATAATATAGATTAAATTTACAGAGATGAATACCAAAAATACCAATGATGGTCAAGTCCATAGCTAGCATGAGGCAGACAAGGTGCTCGCCTCATCTGACATTTTTTATTTTTAACCACCCACCCCAATTCCCCAGCACAGATCGTCATATTTTATATTAATAATTTATATTTAAAACAATTCTTTGCCTCGTCTGTTTTTAACCTCTCGTTACTGATAGTACATGATAAATGCTGAAATAAATGATAGTTTGTAAATGTTAAAGAGAAGCAAAAACTGCAACAACGGATATTCTTTATTAGAATTTCTGTTTCATATACAGATACCATGTTTTCTAATTGATTGTTTTCTTTTGCAGACCAATACATTGCTATTGAAAGTAATTTAATCAGTGAATTTGACAATGCTCATAAAGATGGTGATAAACAAAGAATGCGAGAACTAGCGGACATCTTGCTTAATTTTAAGGTAAACTTCCCAAATCATGACAAGTGATAATAATGACTGACCTGTACAAGAAATTCTTTGATTTGCCTAAAGCTTTGTCTACACTAAAAAACTGTGATGTGCCCAAATGTGGTAGTGATATGACATCACCATGTCCATATATGGGCACATCACATCTTTTTTTTTTAAGATTGATAGTGTAGACAGAGCTGAAGCCCTCATAATTAGCCCTTTTAAATCCAGTTATATGTTTTTTTCAGGGTTACAACCGATGTGTTGAATCTTTCATTGAAACGAACCAAAAGGTAACTTTTCAAATTCATTTTAATATAGTAGAATTAACAATATTATGTACAATTTAAATATGTGTAACTTATCATATTCATTTTAATATAGTAGAATTAACAATATTATATACAATTTAAATACAGTATATGATACAAGTAAACTCTCCCAATACCAAAAACCAAGAAATGTGGGTATTGTAAATGTGTTTACAATACAATGTGACATACTACTAAATAGTTCAAACATGTTTTAAAACTAGATAAATAGCGAAAAATACAAGCATATTAAAAGTGTGGCTTTTTGGCCTAGTAAGACATCTTGTCCAAAATGTCCCGGATTCACACAATCTTAATGTTATTTTTAATCTATTTTACAGAGTTTACAGGTTTTTAGAGACATCTATGATGATCTTATGCCAATCTGTAGACAGGTGAATTTCTTAACACAAGAAGTTTTCAGCACACCAGAACTTGTAATGGGCAAGTTTGTGCAATGCCTGTACCAACAAGTGTTAAAGGTAGGACATTTTGATTTATGTGTGGCAATAATAGGACTACTAATATATATAAACATGTCAGCATACTTTAAAAATGTATATACACAATGGCCAAATACTCAGATTTAGGGCCCCTACGGAGCATCTAATGCTGGGGATGCAAAGAGTGTTTTTAGCCTTTGTTCAACATTACAATTGTAATAATATGTATTAACTATAAACACAAAGTCCCTTGGTTTAGCCAGTGAGTGTTCATAGCTGTTATACCAATGTAAAGTTTAATTTTATATTGCTTTGGTTGCAGTGCCATGTACAACATCGACTTGGTAGTACAAGAGAAGACACAGATAAATTTCTTTCTCAACTGTATGAGCTATATGCAAGGTACAGTATATGCTTTTCTTAGCTTCATTTTCTAAACAATTCTGAAACAGAGCAATGTATTGGCACAGATCGCTATCTACTGTGTATGTACTCGTAAGCTTTGTCTATTCAGGGCAGGAAATACCACTGTTACTAAACCCTTACAATTCACTTACAACACTATGCTTCAAGTGTATGTACTCTAAAGATCTGTCTACACTATCAAACTAGTTTGACAAAAAAGTGTGATGTGGCCAAATATGGTAGTGATATGCTCAAATATAGTAGTGAAATGACATCATCATGTCCATATATGGGCACATCACATTTTTTTATCAAATAAAGTTTATAGTGTAGACAGAGCTTTAGATATTAAATGATTAATCATGACTGCAGTGGGTCTGTTGATAGAAACTACCATAATAGCACAGTGCTAACTTCACGCTTCACTGATTTCATAGGTCAATGTTAGGCAATCGTTTATTCTACTGTATTCTAAATTAAGCTTTGATCATGTATTGCTTATCTTACAGAACGTCAAAACTTACCAAAGGGTTAGGTAGTTTCCGACTGGGCTCTGATTCAAACTTCTTGAACCGGCAGATGAAACATGTGTTTGGAAAATACTTAGATGACTATGTTAAATTGGAGATGGACCATTTGAAAAGCAAGATGACGGAGCATCTTAGATTGTACTACAAATCACTCAACCATACCAAGAAGAGACTTGACCAGCAAGGAGGGTATGTATTGTCGCATTCTAGTTGACCCATGACCTAGAGGATCGTAGGGGCCTAGCAGATGAGATACAGTGCACCAAGTCCTTCCATAGGGGAATTAGCAGTTTTTCTCATTAGATACGATACACAGACATACTCCATGTCTCCCAGTGGTGCCTATCTCCAGATGTACAGTTCTAGTTGACCCATGACCTAGAGGATCGTAGGGGCGTAGCAGATGAGATACAGTGCACCAAGTCCTTCCATAGGGAATTAGTAGTTTTTCTCACTAGATACGATACACAGGCATACTCCATGTCTCCCAGTGGTGCCTATCTCTAGATGTACAGTTCTAGTTGACCCATGACCTAGAGGATCGTAGGGCCTAGCAGATGAGATACAGTGCACCAAGTCCTCCCATAGGGGAATTAGAAGTTTTTCTCATTAGATACGATACACAGGCATACTCCATGTCTCCCAGTGGTGCCTATCTCTAGATGTACAGTTCTAGTTGACCCATGACCTAGAGGATCGTAGGGCCTAGCAGATGAGATACAGTGCACCAAGTCCTCCCATAGGGGAATTAGAAGTTTTTCTCATTAGATACGATACACAGGCATACTCCATGTCTCCCAGTGGTGCCTATCTCTAGATGTACAGTTCTAGTTGACCCATGACCTAGAGGATCGTAGGGCCTAGCAAATGAGATACAGTGCACCAAGTCCTCCCATAGGGGAATTAGAAGTTTTTCTCATTAGATACGATACACAGGCATACTCCATGTCTCCCAGTGGTGCCTATCTCTAGATGTACAGTTCTAGTTGACCCATGACCTAGAGGATCGTAGGGCCTAGCAAATGAGATACAGTGCACCAAGTCCTTCCATAGGGGAATTAGAAGTTTTTCTCATTAGATACGATACACAGGCATACTCCATGTCTCCCAGTGGTGCCTATCTCTAGATGTACAGTTCTAGTTGACCCATGACCTAGAGGATCGTAGGGGCGTAAAAGATGAGATACAGTGCACCAAGTCCTCCCATAGGGGAATTAGTAGTTTTTCTCATTAGATACGATACACAGGCATACTCCATGTCTCCCAGTGGTGCCTATCTCTAGATGTACAGTTCTAGTTGACCCATGACCTAGAGGATCGTAGGGCCTAGCAGATGAGATACAGTGCACCAAGTCCTCCCATAGGGGAATTAGAAGTTTTTCTCATTAGATACGATACACAGGCATACTCCATGTCTCCCAGTGGTGCCTATCTCTAGATGTACAGTTCTAGTTGACCCATGACCTAGAGGATCGTAGGGCCTAGCAGATGAGATACAGTGCACCAAGTCCTCCCATAGGGGAATTAGAAGTTTTTCTCATTAGATACGATACACAGGCATACTCCATGTCTCCCAGTGGTGCCTATCTCTAGATGTACAGTTCTAGTTGACCCATGACCTAGAGGATCGTAGGGCCTAGCAAATGAGATACAGTGCACCAAGTCCTTCCATAGGGGAATTAGAAGTTTTTCTCATTAGATACGATACACAGGCATACTCCATGTCTCCCAGTGGTGCCTATCTCTAGATGTACAGTTCTAGTTGACCCATGACCTAGAGGATCGTAGGGGCGTAAAAGATGAGATACAGTGCACCAAGTCCTCCCATAGGGGAATTAGTAGTTTTTCTCATTAGATACGATACACAGGCATACTCCATGTCTCCCAGTGGTGCCTATCTCCAGATGTACAGTTCTAGTTGACCCATGACCTAGAGGATCGTAGGGGCGTAAAAGATGAGATACAGTGCAGCAAGTCCTTCCATATGGAATTAGTTGTACTAATCATGATACGATACACAGGCATAAATGGGCATGGTCTATATGACCAAAAAAATGATAGAGGTATGATGATCTACTCCAAACTGCTCGCATATAAACAGTGCAAGTTTGAGGAACTAGGTCTGCTGATTTACAGCTCACTACACTATGCTTAAAGTGTAGATGTACTCTAAAGCTCTGTCTACACTATCAAACTAGTTTGACAAAATCAGTTGATGTGCCCAAGTATGGTAGTGATATTCCCAAATATGGTAGTGATATGACATCATCGTGTCCATAAATGGGCACATCAAATTTTTTCGTCACATTATGTTTGATAGTGTAGACAGAGCTTAATGAGGGACAGACATAGAATTACTGTTGGCTATCATGTTTTGAAAGGTTGACCTAATAGAACAAGATTAACATTATTATCACTTTATATTACAGTTTACAAGAACTTCAGAACAAGTTGAGAACCAAAACTCCATTGAACCTTGGTGGCAGCAGTCATGTTGACTATGGGGGAGAACCGTTCATCTCTCAAGAGCTGTCATTAAACCTAATCAACGAATCAAAACATGCGTTAACCAGATGCAAATTGGTATGTTTTGTTTTTATCTGCTCTAAGTGTTGCAAGTTAAGCTATTCTAAGTTTATACTTACAGTAAAACCCATATTAAGGGGACACCTTCGGGACCAAACAAAATGTCCCTATATATTTCTCCTCGTTTGTTTCATATGAAAGTTTCCCCTTAATAGTGGTGATCCAAAGGAGGGTTTCTACTGTAATTGTCCCTATTCTATAACCAGGACAGTTTCAAGTTTCTTGGTGTGATAATCCTATTGCAAATAAAGCTACTGTACAATGTGATTCAAGGGTGCAGGTGAACCCAATATAAACAGCAGCTCACCATAGCTACTGTAACATTAACCCTTACAAATCACAAAAGATGCGATTTTTCTTTTCGTACATAAGTTGGGGACCTCTTATGTGAGAGATAGCCGAACTACTTTCTAAATATAACTAAACCTAACCCTCTAAATAATTTCTCTCACTATAAAGTAAAAAGAAGTTGCCCATGTTTCGAATCGAACCCGATACATCGACATGTAAAGTCCATAGTCTAATACACTCGACAACACAGACAGCTCGACAGAAAGCGTTTGCATTAGTGAATTGTAGTAGTAGTAGTAGTAATAGTAGTAGTAGTAGATCAATTCTTTCGTCACACCTTATGGATATGAATAATGAATATTCATGTTTATTTTGTGACATTTCATCAGGGTCCCCAACTTATGTACGAAAAGAAATATCGTTCCCTAGATTTTACAGAGTTCATGAACCATATGACGCAGGTACACTGGACCTCCATTTTTAAGTTGTTAAACTATAAAAATAGAAGAAAGACTACTGCTACTACTGTATTATGACTTAGGTGCCTTGACTGCTTGGCCACTTGACACAATGATACAATGTAATTTGTCAGTTTAAAGCATCCTGCATTTACTATGTTTTAGCCTAAAAATGTTGTCATTTCAATTGCAGCAATTATGCAAACAGTGTTGATTTTATTTCAGCTGTCAAACCAATCTGACCTTGCTGTTAATGCTGTGAACATCTTTAAGCTCCTAACCCACTACTTATGCATAGACCACATAGACTATGCCTTGGAGATAGGCTTGCAAGGCATACCATCCAATGAGCCTAAGACAGAACCTCAGGGCTACTTTATTGATGTAGCAAGGCAGGCTAATGCAGTCTTTCATCTCCTAGAGAAACAGTTCAGTGAACTTCTAGTTCCACTTATTAGGTTAGTCTTTCTGTTATACAACAGTCCCATATTCATATTACGACCATGTTATTTATGACCAACCTAGGTCAGGTAAATCGATGTCCCGTCTGTCATTGTCTGGACCTCGAAACCATCAAACCTGTCTCGCAAGGTTTGGAACGAGGACACACATCCCAATACATGCTCAAAATGAATTGACATCAAATCAAAAGCTCCGTAATATAAAATAATACAGTTATACAGTATTGTTTTGGTAGTATTTGTTAAGGTAAAACTTTATAAAGATCATTTCCAGTATCTTAATATCTCTTACATATATTTGAGGGGTGTACATCATGTATTATGTGTATATTTTCTGTATTTAGTTCCTCGCCAATGTACAGTCAGTGTGTGCAAGAGAAACGAGAGATAAAGGAGCAAATGGAAGCAAAAATTGAAAATGGTTTAGACAGGTAGGAAACTATTTTCACTTACCTTTTTGGGCCTAGAGGCTAGGCCTACCATGGCAAGCACCACTCTGCTCGGCGAATAAAAAAACCGCCTAGCCTAGGCCTAGCAAAACAGTTGTGTACCAGTTGACAAGATATATGTGGTGTGTGTATATTTCTTTAATGCAGGCTGCTGGTTCCTACCCGTAAATCATGAAGTCCCTAGCGCGATCGCTATTCTGCCATAAGATTTACACGCAGTTTAATTGCTGCGCAGTTTTTGCACTCCAAATGATGGTGAAAAAATAAAGAGCGCATGTGACTCATTTCAGCGCGTCTGATTGGCTACATCCTTGAACCCATGTTATAATTAGTCTAATTTACTTTCACTGTCGTATATTGTGGGAAATATTACCATTTCTGCTCATTTATTTATGTGGTGTTTTTTTTTAGAACGTTGAATTGTTGGTGTGGATGGATAAAGCATATTTTATCAGCAGAGCAAAAGAAATCTGACTTTAAACCTGAAACTGAAGAAATGCCTACAGAGTTATCAACACAGGTAAATTAGATAGAATAGAATAAACAATAAACCACCCGGTGATATACTGAAAGTTAGTTAATTAATTTGAAACGATAAAGATAAGGAAATCTGTAAGATTGAGAAAAAGTAGCCCCAACCGAGATTCCAACCCGGAACCTTCTGCTTGACATGAAGATGTCCTAATCATTAGACCACTGGGGCTTTCATGGTATTGTTCAAATTCTATAATACTCTTGACATGGTATGACGGACAGCACTCCTCAATTGTATGCATGTGCACCAGATATCAATATATATATATATTTTTTCCTTTTTTCAGGCCTGTGCTAAAGTTCTTAAGTTTGTTGAGCAGCAGGCATGCAAACTGAACGCTTGTCTTGATGGCAAAAACGTTGGTGCCGTGCGACTGGAGTTTGGAATAAGATTTCATCGTGTAATCCTAGATCATCTACAAAGCTTCACTTACAACTCAATGGGAGCAATGCTGGTCATTTGTGATGTTAATGAATATAGAAGAACTGCTAAGGCATTTACTGTATGTTTTCATCTTGCTTATCAACGGCCACTGTTTATTAGTATACATACTATAATGCACCGTTTAAAAAAATTGTGCTCTAAAGGCTTAGTACACAAACTACAGTACAATCTCTCCTTTAGAACACCTCTATTCACCTCTATAAATAAGAGGCAATATATATTTCCTGACCAACTCCTATTCAGGGGACACCCTTAAGGGAACTTTTTTAACCTTTGTCTTTTATTTTTCTGTAGAGTGGTCTTGTGAATTCTCTTTTTGAAATGCTCCATGCCTTGTGTAACCTTCTTGTTGTCGTCCCTGAAAATTTGAAACAGATTATCACAGGAGAACAAATGGTAAGTATAGTACTTTCATATTGCTTGGTTTTAGTAACATTTATTGAGCGTTTGAACAGAAATTTGATAAAATTTAATTTAATTGAAAATTTACTAATGATATCTCATACATGTTGTACCATCAAAGAAAGAAAACATTGGGTGAATTTTGTTTGTTTTCAACAACAAAGTACAAAAAGGTAGTTTATATAAAATTGAATAAGTAAGACAAAAATGTGAAAGGAGATAGAATGAATTAAAAATAAGTAAAAAAGTGGGCTTTTTAATATAAAATAATAACTATTATTTTCCTTGAAAGAAGAGAGAATATTGTTGGGTATAAAATTTGGAGAAAATAAGGGTTGCAATTATACTCTGATTGCTTGAACAATGGAATTTACCAAATTCTTGTGTCCAAATTAGAGTTGGGACTATTCTATGGCTTGGTATTAAACTTGAGCATGGGATTAAACTTGAGTATGGGATTAGACTTGAGTATGGGATTAGACTTTGTAACAATATCATGGCTATTTACTGTAGAGCCATTACCATAAAAAGTCTATTTTATTTAAGATGGAGTATTGATTAACAATTAAGGTTGACTGTATAAAGTAAAGCATGTATCAATATTTACATTGACGTGTATAGGAAGAATTATATTATAACTGTGTTAATTTTATGATATTACAGGCTGGGTTAGACAGATCAACTGTGATGTCTTTTGTTCAGTTGAGGGCAGATTTTAAGACAGCAAAGATTGCTCAACAACTTAAGTAACAAATACATACAAAAACAGCAGCTATTCATTGGCCAGAAATTTGTCAGGGGTGTTGAAATTGCAAATAAGATTCAGCCGGGGTTGCTTTAAAATGTTGTATTATATATAGGAATATGCATGCGGGAACAGTTTAGCCGGTATAACACATCTCTTATTCACATAGCTTTTATTTATTCGGATATTTTGTTTTTAAAAAGAAATAATGCGAGCCTATAATAGTTTTTTTAAGAACAAAAAGGGGGTTAAGTCACACCTGACCTACTTTATCGAGAAATATACTATAGCAGGTTGTATTTACATTATTGTCACTGCAGTTGGTGACATCGTTTCAATGCACACCAAACAAAAACAAGAAAGAAAAATAAAGCACAGAAGAAAATAATTATAATTTTAACAATTTAAAAAATAGTAAAATATAGCTTGATTGGTAGATGTTTGTTCATGCATGACAAAAAAAGTATGGGCAAGTAAAACATGGGCAAGTAAAGTAGGGAAACCTAAAGTGAGGCCAACTACAGTGTTTTTGGACGTATTATAATAATACAGTCTTTCTAACGTTGGTGTCAGAGAATTTGGGGGAGAGGTTGAGATGTTGGTGGGTTTGGTGGCGGGGGTGGGGAAATTATTGTTGTGCAATAAAATGTCATGATTTTGTATAGGGATTGGCAGAAGAGACGGCCTTTCCTAAATTTTGTTAATGAAAAAAGAAAAGTTTTTGAAGTTAATACAAGCACAGTACATACAGCCCACATTTTGTTTGGATGAAAAACAATCTTTTGAGTGCACAAGTGTGTCATAAAAAGTAACAAATGTGAAATCAGCATTTTTACATAAAATCTAATAAAAACAAGTGAACCCAACTCTTTGAAAATGGGCCGATTGCGTGTGCCTTAGGGAGTTTGCCCACAATTGCTTCTAGAAACCTTAAGCTCTTTCTACACTATCAAACCAGTTTAACAAAAAAAGTGTGATGTGCCCAAATATGGTAGTGATATGATGTCATCATGTCCATATATGGGCACATCACATTGTTTTGTCACATAAAGGTTGATAGAGACAGAGCTTAAAATATCGTAGTATTTTAGACACCTAAAACATGGCTCCACATGCGTTCATAGTGTCACGCCGAGTTTAAATTCACCGAAGGTAAAATAACAATGAGCGTACAGACACTGGCTTAAAATTTGTTTAGCACTTTACTGCTAGTTGCACGAGAAACATACTTTATTTTAATTTAAACAGGAAAGGATTTTATAATCAGTTTTACATAGAATTTATAGCATGAAATATATTAAGAAAACAACTGAACAGAATTTAAGATAATATAAAAATATATTAATATATTATAGAAATAAATGACTGCTTTACAAACTAAACATTTTTAATATACTGGAACATACATTTCACCCCCTGATTGTTTAATATAGAGAAAGAATTTGCAACCGATGACGTGTCAAAACAATAATAAATTCATTAGATTCGTTTCTTATAAATTTTGAAGCTTTTTTGTAAATAAAAGAAATATAAACACGGTGTTTTACGGTTTTTGTTTTTATTTCACTTTTACATGCATGTAAGTAAATGTAACGATTTTATGCTTTTGTGTACACTGTTTTAGTTACGTAATAACCTGCCACATGAACATGTAACGTAACAAACCGACAACCAATCAATTGTAATTCAGCGAGACGAACAAAGCCCGCCAATATCATTGCGACAACCTGTTACACTGTTGACAATGTATGCGATTGATTTTATTTATTTTAGTTGGCCTAAAGTGTGTGCTTCGACAGCTTGATTTTATTCCCAATTAGGCTACGTGTCCGGCTAGTCTTCTTGTACGGAAGCATACGAAAGACAAATTTTATGATGGAAATCTTCGTGGTTGTGTTATCTTTACATCTAACGGCTTTTCTTGTGTCTTGCCAGCACATCGAGCAATTTGACGTCAATAAAATGGCCGTTGACCTAATGGATCATCATGAAGATCACGAACACGAAAAAGTCAACACAGCCGGCAAGTTTCCTCGATCTGCTTTAACGTTCAGACTCGGCGAACGCGAGGAAACATGCTTCTATGAAGACTTTCTATCCGGGAGCCGCTACCAATTTCAATTCAAGGTAGTTTCGGGTGGAAACCGTGACGTTGACGTCATAATTACATCACCGGGTGGGAAAACAGTTGCCCATTTCCAAAAGGAAACAACTCAGGAGTTAACATTCGACACCGGGAAAGGAACGTACCAATTCTGCTTCAGTAATAAGTTTTCTACAATGACGAAGAAGACGGTTTTCTTCCAGTTTCTGCCAGACACTGAAAGTACTTTGTCTCGTAAGATTGGAAACGGTAAGCAGACGGTAATGACTGCATTGGAGGCCTATCAAGAGGAGATTTATCAGAATCTATTAGAAATGATTGAAGATCAGAAACAGTATCGTATTCGAGAGCAGGTAGGGCGTCATTATGCCGAACAACTTCTTGAGCGTATCGGCAATTGGTCGTTTGCGGTGGCAATTGTGATTTTGTTGACTGGAATTGGACAAACTGTTGTTATGAGGAACTTTTTTACGGATAGGAAAACAGTAACGAAACATCAAACTTGAGAATGAAGATCTTTCTAAAAGTACTTTTTAAACTTCTAGAAATAAACACACACTTGTGCAATTTCTGAGAATAGTAACGAAACGTCAAACTTGAGATCAATGGAGATCTTTCTAAAAGTACTTTTTAAACTTCTAGAAATAAACACACACTTGTGCAATTTCTGAGAATAGTAACGAAACGTCAAACTTGAGATCAATGGAGATCTTTCTAAAAGTACTTTTTAAACTTTTAGAAATAAACACCAAGTTTCCTATAGGAAGTTTCCACACCTTTTACAAGATCTTTAATCGCTTGTGAAGATCGAATGCTGCTGTTACATTTTGTCAGATCAAGTGGATCAAAATGAGCGCCGTTTGATGACAGCTGAAAGACACGAAGGGACATTTACCAGACCAAATAGAGAGTGTGGGCATACAGCACTGGGAATCGGGTGCATTCACTGCCTCTTTGTTGAAAATTTGTTACGTCCTCCTAGTGCGAGTTGTACAGCAAATAACTGCAAATCAATGACGGTCTTTGGTGCTATTCTGAATGCAAATGGTGCTCGATTGTTACTGCAAGATTTTTTTTAAAGTTTCATTCAATTCAGTTCAATTCTTTATTTTCACATTCACCATCCACACATAATATAATGTAGGGCCTACACGGAGGATACATACTTTAAGATTGAAGGCCAAATTATTAAATGACAGGAAACTTCGACACTAATATATTATGGTCATTAAAATTTATTTTCACTTTGTACACGAGTTGATTTATCATAATAAATACGGTAATATTAAATAACATAATGTCTGTTTCTATTTTCATTTTTAAATATACAGTAAATATAATAATTGTAATGTATGTAGGCCTGTTGTAAGCTTTGTCTACACTTTATCTAAAAAATGTATGTGACAAAAAAATGTGATGTGCTCATATGGACATGACATATCACTACCATATTTGGGCGCATCACAAATTAGTTTGATATTGTAGACAGAGCTTTACAGTATTCACCATTTTAAAATATACCGAAATGTATAATATATATTGCACCTCAAAGATATACGCTCTTTGATTTCACTTAGTAATTACAAAATTGATACACAAATGCTGTAGTTACATAATATGCCGAAATGTACACGAAACCCCGGAAATTCAGCGATGAGGCGCGAACGCCTACATTCACTGAATGTTCTTTGGTTTTATAAAGACTGAGCTCGCATTGCCAAGATAGGAACTCGTAACCGTCCTTTGATCTTATGTATGGCACAAATACCAACAGTTCTACTGGACTAGGCCTATGTACATATTCTCCGCGGCGTGGTGCTGTTAACCAAACGTTTGGTTAATAAAAAAAGGTTTAGGGTGCGTGGAACTGATCGTATCGAAGCCACAGATAAACCCTTTGATCTCCGGAGCTCAGAATCGTGCTGTTAGATTGGTATGATACAATTTAAGTTCTATGATTGGTATTGAAGCATCGATGATGAAAAATTACACTGCGTCGAGTTCATGCGTAAAGCCGATAAACTTTTGTTATACCAATCGTCATCGATGTGAGCATCACTACGCATGCTCATACCGCTACAGCTAGAACTCATTGATGGGAATTGCGTGTGTGTCATTGGGGGTCCGTATGTACTTGACGTCATTTGAGGGTACCGCGCCATGCTGTTGATTGGTGGATATTGGTACGCACGTTGGTTACTTGGATAGAAGTTGCGCATGATACCATTGCATGATGGTAACACTGGAGATACGGACTTTGCGAGTTGTTTCTCTTGTTTGCGATATTTAGCTCGCCGATTTTGGAACCAGACCTGACGAGATAAAAATAAATCACAGTTATTAAATTGTAATTTTATCAAAGTTAATTTCACTATTAGTTTTACGTTCATAAAATTTAAAATATAAAAGTTTAGAAACACAATTAAATATTTGTAACATTAGCTGAAGAAGCTGTCTTAATTAACATAGATTTTGCACTCCTTCCAATATATTCATTTCAGTACTCATTTTAATACCATTTGTACATAACCCTTTTTGGTAAAGTTTAGCAGGTAATTATTATGATTATAATCACTGATAAAGTATTATTACGGAACTACACAGTCCAACAAAGTCTTAGCAGAAACATGAACTTAATTTTAGACTCAAGCGCTTCCCCCTAATCGTGAGAAGCATTGTGAAAACTAAAGACCAATTTACACAGACCAGCGGTAACGGTAATAACAAATATAGAATCTATCTTATTCCTTATGACCATTACACACAGCGGTTTCCGCTGAGGATAGATACATATTGTACGTGGGATAACCTACGCGGGTATCCGCTTACCGTTAACACCTCGTCTGTGTACATTGGCCTTAAAGGTCGCAATTGTTAGCAAGGCCTAGTAACTTATATTTACCTGAATTCTTGCTTCGTTTAACTTGGTCTGTTTTGCAAGATCTTCTCTCACATATATATCTGGATAATGGCTTTTACTGAAAGCTGTTTCTAGTTTCTGGAGTTGTTCTTGTGTGAATGTGGTTCTGTGACGTCGTCTTGCTGGTGTTGGTGGACACGTGATAGAGTTTGGTTGCGATGTGGCTCCCATGTGAACCGATGCTATTGTCGGTTTCATCTTCTTAAATGCGCCTTCTGAACAATCTTGGAAGAGCGAATTTTCTGTAGAAAAAGAATATGAATAGTATTTAGAAACAATTCTATAATAAGATACCACAGATTGCTGATAACTTATGAATGTATAATGAAAACAAGGAATGGTCATTGCAATTACGATTTTGTTAATGTTAAATAAAATGAATTGTTAAAAAGTACATATTTCAAGTGATAGAATTTAACTTAAGTTGACTGTAGAGTTTTCAAAAAATATGAGATGCGCAAACAATTCTTTAGTTTGATAAAATATGGTGTTAAAAACAAGAGAAAATGTTCTCGAGTACGGTCGTATGTATCTGAAACATTAAGATATCTATTCAATTTTATTTGTATTTTCAAAATTTATCCTAAATTTGAAATTGTATTATTCACTCAATTATTTTTAATGAATTTACAAAAATGAAATAAAGAGATAATTAGATCGATGTCCGTTTAAAATGTTGGAAATATTAAACAATAACAATTCAGTCGCGTTTTAGCTTACCTGGTGTGTCTGGCATCCCGTGTCTATGGTTCGAATCGAGATAAAGAGAAAAATCTTCACATTTTTCTGATTTGGTTCCCTGTAGATTCAGGCCTAGTGGATCAGTAGATAGCGACATAGATTGAGAAATAGAAGACATGTTGAAGATGTTCAAGTAATTGTGCTTCAGAGTGACTTATGAAATTAGCAACCTAATTTAAAGTGTTTTGCTGTTAATACATTTCCATCTTATATTCATTGCCGAAATATATTTCACTCGATTATAGCCAATCAGATTACATTAAACTAGATTATCATAAAACTTGATCAGCCAATCGCGTTGCTCGAAAGTGAATAGTAAATAGACAATAGTGCAGTGATTCTTGACTTGAATTTCTTCAGTTAGTTAGCTAACGATCTTTTGTCAACCCATTGTCGGTCGCGCGTGCCACCTTCGCATGACTTCAATTGTTCTATTCCAGATTTCAATAAAGAAATTAATGTTAAGCTCATTTATATCTTATTCAATTTGTTTTATTGGAATACCAACAAGATTATACAATGCATGCTGTTCTAGTATGAATAGGACACATGTTATTAGCAAAATAACTACTTGTTTCGGTTAGGAAAAAACTACTTCTATTTGTTGACTTACAACATAATAGCAGATACATTGACAGATGTAGGGACGTCTGCCAACACTTCTGACAAGGCCAAACTATTTGTTTAAAAACACTGTTAAAAAAAGAACAGCAATTTATATTGTGATAAATAGTAATAGTAGTTGATTTTTAATTGACCAGCAAATAATTGGAATCAAACAAGTTATAGGAATAATGTTAGAAACTTTGTAATTTTCGTTCTAGATTATGTAGAAAATAGAGTTTCTTTCGTATACACTACTAATACAGTAGATCATTCTTCCTCCTTTCGAACATCAATCTTTGCGCTCGCTAAATCAATTGCCCTCGGTCCCGGGGCAACCAAAAATGTATGTAGGCTAGGGCAACTAAAAATTAAAGTGGTTGGTCTCGATAAGCAACTTTACCGGTAACTCATGAGAGGAAAAGAGGAAAGAGGCATAAACTAAGTAAAAGCTAAACAATCAGTGAGTTGTGTTTAGCGTTGTAGTGGGTCTTATCACCAGAGCAAAATAATGGTTTTAGTGATTTAAGATTCGGAGAAAAGTAAAATCAAGATGAACTTTAATATAAGCAGGTAAGAGTGAAATTTCACTCTTACCTGATATAAGTTGCAAATCTTAAGCTTTGTCTACACTATCAAAGTTTATGTGACAAAAACATTGTATGATGATGATCAGTACCATATTTGGGCCTATCACTACCATATTTGGGCACATCACACTTTTTTGTCAAATTTGATAGTGTAGACAGAGCTTTATACCACAATCTTCCACTTGAACAGTAAACGGAATGATATATACAATAAAATACGATAAAAGGCAACTTTTGTTGTACATTGCTTTCTCTTTAAGCAATCATCTACTTCATTACAGTAATCAACAATTGAATTACGTCCGATTGACGATTTCCATTTTCAACAAATGACCGTTTCATCGCCTGCGTAATTAGAACGCGCGGTTAATTCGCTCAGCCAGACTTTCATTATAATCAAATTTACTTGCGCTACCGAGTTGATCGTCATTAGCGAGGTATCTTGTTTTTTGCCTCGCAAGGTTGCGTCGCTCTAGTATTTTCAAGTGTAAATTAGGTGCTCAGAGTACAGTTCTCTCGTAGAGGAATCGGTAATCCGATTTTAGACATTCTGTTCAGATATTTTCAAACAAGTGTTTTGAGTGATGTCTTTGTTTTCTTTTCTTTTGGCTTATGTAAATCTGGTATTACTGAATACTAAACCTCAGCGGATGCCTTGATTTCGGAATTGTTCTTACTTAGAAGGGGTCCCTGGTTCTTTTATCATTGGGCTTACATTGAAAGTTTGTAGGCTTATGTTATGCAATAAATCTGGTTTACAACTTGTAATAAAGTATGATTGTTTTTTATTGCGTTGTATCTCTCAGTTTTGTGGTGCATTAAAATATACAAAGCAAGTTGTCTATAGATAACAAGCAAATTTATCAGAGATATATGTATAATAAAAGATATTTAATTGTTATACAGTAGAACCCCTATTAAGGGACCGGGATGCCAATACTGTAGGGTAGGGTTAGATAGGGTTTTATTGAAAAGTATATTTGCCCTTGCTCGTTTCATAGGAAAATTTCCCCTGCTTCTTAATAGTATTGGTTATACTGTATCATTACACATTATGGGTTGTGCATGATCGGGTGTAGTTTTATTGTGGGTGATTTGTTTGCCTTTTAAACCCATATTTATTTATTTTATTTATATAACAGCAGGATTACACAATCATGTAAAAGAAAACCTGTATTGCATAGGAAAAAAATGTTTAGTTTTGTGAGAAAAAAATGAGATCGATATCGATTGAATGAAGCAATATTGTTGGAGAATATTTTATTTCAGTTTGTAGGTTATTTCATTTTGCGCCTGCAACTTTGAACGACGAGTTCATCTTACTAATGGTATAGTGGGGTAATGTTATAGGTAAATGGTATTTTGTTTTCTTAATGAAATCATAACTTAATTTTATGTTTAGATTCACCTTCCTTTTCTTTTCTTTGTTTATTTAATATAATTTGTATTGATTTTTTTAATATTTGTTTACTTTTTATGTTTCTATTGTATAATTGTTTTGGTTGTGTTTTGTTCTACAAATACCTTTGTCATTTGTTGTGCTTAATTATACAATATGTTGGCACGCGCGACATAATCGCTCTATTATATTGTCACAGCCTAAATCAACGTAGGCGACCAACAGTTAATGATTGGGTGACGGACAATTAGGAAGGGGGTGGCGGACAATTAGGAAGGGAGTGGCGGACAATTAGGAAGGGGATGGTGGACAATTAGAAAGGGTGCTCCAACTAAACGTGTTTCTATTTTCTGGGTCATATTACTTGGGACTAAACATGACTGGTAGTGGTATCTGTTCATTCCGAGCCACGCTAGAAAATCATTCAAACTATAGGGAGAAAAAGAAACGAAATAATAATTGTCCGATAGAGGTAATAATATGCCTAAACTAAAGAAGTAGTATATGTTGTATTTAGTAGGACTGGAAAGTATTAGACGCGTTACCGTTAAAATAAATTGTTTTTCTCGTTGCGGAAATTGGAAACTTCAATTTGGACATAGGATTATTAAGAATGTAATCAAACTAGTTTGACAAAAAAAGTCTGATATGGTAGTGATATGCCAGAATATAGTAGTAATATGACATCATCATGTTCATATGTGGGCATATCACATTTTTTGTCACATAAAGTTTGATATTGTAGACAAAACTTAAGGCCTTTCAAACTATCTCTCTTCATTATCTAACAAGTTGTTTGTGTTTGTTAATGAGTAATTAACGTGGCCAAATATGGTATTGATATGCCCAAATATAGTAGTAATATGACATCATCATGTCCATATATGGGCACATCATTGTCACATAAAGTTTGATAGTGTAGACAGAGCTTAAGGCCTTTATCAAACTATCTGTCTTCATTATCTAACAAGTTGTTTGTGTTTGTTAATGAGTAATTAACGTGGCGTGTAAACTGCTCTCATTAGGCCTACACAGAAAACACAATGCATCGTTTACTATTATCCTGTCAAATGACAATTAGTGTATAAGCAAAATCAAATTAAATAGCTGTGATTAGATTTAACAAATTAGTGAGACAGTTTAGCAGGATGACGTACTGGTGGTAGAACTGGTAGTCTGTTAAAGATGTATTGTCCCAAAAAAACATGACAAATAAAGATTAATAAAATCAGATTTTGAATAGGCCAGTTTGCAGTTATATTCACTTCAGTAGAAAATTAATCAACAAAAATAAGTATTTCAATTATAAAAAGACAAAAGAAACCAAAAAACATTCTCTGACAGACAATTTAGGTATTTTTTGCTTTAAATTACATTTTTTCCAGTTTTTGGTAAAAGTGAATAACTATGTGACATTAAAATGGCATATTCAACAAACAATTTTTGTTACAAATTATTTTTTTAGGGGGACAATATATCTTTTAAACATTGTATTAACTATTATATAATAGTCACTTTACATAGCTCAAAGATATATTTCAAGACCATCGGAAAATACAAATTTCAATTAATTGCTGATTTTATCAAGTATCGTTAAATTGAACATAGAATATTCATTTTAATTATCATTATTTATGTGCTTATTGTATTTCCTGAAAAATCATGTTCCACATAAAAATTGCACCAAAAGTGCCGAGAAACGATAAATTACCAGGAAAATTTAAATTTAGGCCTATATTGACTTATTTTATATTACTATTATTATTGTTGAAAGTTTAAAAACAATTATTAAAATGTATCATTTCTAGAAAGGGAAAAAGTAAGATTTTTACCTTGAGGAATATATTTGCATTATTAAAGCAAAAACGGCATTAGTATGCCGTATATGAATTGTATTTTGGACCACAAAGATCTCCTTGATTATAATGACATATTTATGTATTGGCGTGGTGATAATTCTCAAAGTCATCTAATAATCATTTTTATAACACACCTAAATATATTCTTGTCATTTGATTGGACAATTGCTCGTCACATGGCGTTCAGTAGACGGTACTATTAAACGATCGTGTGATAGTACCGAACTTTTAAAAAATTGTTTTTACATATCTGATACCAAATAAACAGTACAAACTCCAGACAATAAATATTATTTCTTTTAATTGAATAAATTCTAACTAATGTATTAATAAAACTGTCCAATTCATAATGTGCCAATAGGCCTACTACTCTACAGAAAGACTATAAATATTAAGGTACACTAATTTAAAATACACTATTCACTCATAAGGCACTATTTTGGTTCAGGAGGGCACTATAAAATAAGAAGACACTTTGTAGGAAGACGCACTTTTATCATCTGGAAGATTGTAGACCTACCTACTTGCATATTTGTGTATATTTTATCATTTAAAATACATTTAAAAGTTCTAATATTACGAACTACTTTCAAGTTTTTGTATAATAATAAGTAGGTCCAGGTCTAGTAACAGTGGAATGTTCACGCCTGTCAATGATGCTAATCTAAAATGTTTGAAATCTAATAAAAATATTCGCATTGAAAGCGATGAAACTTTAAAATGTAAAAGATTGCACGACCGCATTTTAAAACGATCGCACAATCGCATTTTAAAACGATCGCACGACCGCATTTAACAATCGCACGACCGCATTTAACAATCGCACGACCGCACCTAACAATCGTACGACCGTTTAAATAGCTTCGAGCCGCCTAATAGCTAATATAACTATTGTAAGTAATTTACAGGATAATATTATCAATTTATGTATCAATAACCAGTTCTGATGTGAGAAAGTAAAAATACAGTAGGCCTCTGTTGGTGATACATTGCACAATTTAGTGGTATTTGGTAAATAGCGGTTTATTTTTTGGAACACCCTTTCTTTGCTTAAATAGGCCTATAGCTAGCCCTAGTCTGTGGCGAATTTACAAACTGTATCCGCTCCGTACTAACTCTTGACAAATGACAAATGATATTTTCCCCCGACTATTTATCGCAGAGATATTTTTTCCCTGAATCCCGTAATGGTCCCACATTTTCCACGGACGTTCCTTATTGGTCAAAACGCTTGCGTTGCGTCCTAGTGGGAACCAAGCTTTATAAATCCGGCGAAGCAGCAAACTCAGCATAGTCAATATAGCCATCCCTATTGAAGTCATCCTCATCAAATATCGGTTCGAGCATTTCGAATAGCTCTGCATCACTGAGACTTAGCCTGTCTTCGGGTTCGTCATCTTCTTCCACGTGGAAATCTGTCATCGCTTGTATGAGCTCGATGCCATCCAGTACATTGTTGTTGTCGTAATCATGCACTTTAAAATAGTAAAACTGATACTCTTCTTCCGTCATTTCTGATGTTGGTTTGTCTACGATGGAGTCCAAATGGTGCATAATATGACTGAAAAAAGAACATACATACAGTTTTAAAGTGTCGGTTAATGCTTTAGGAAAACGAACAACTATCGATGTTTCACGTATCGTAAAATACACCATGTGCTAACTATTAGCCTATATCGTCCGTTGTAAGCGTTCATTTGGCACTACTACCGTACTTATTAGACTACACGCCACATACATATACACATTATGTATTATGTCATGTACTAAAACACATTTCTATTTGTAGTTCATTGATTGACAATGTGATCTACAATTTACCAAGCATTTTGATACAATTTTTACTGTATTTTATCACTTCACGATATTAATTGTATTTGTTCATATCTAGGGGGTATTTTGATTGTACATATTATTATTACCATATTACACCCAAAAAATAAATGCCTCCCTCAAATAAAGCCCTCAACTCTCTCCTGAACAATAAACGAATAAATACGGTATTTGTGTATAATATTCCGACAATACCGTATGGGAAATTGTCGGAGTCCGAGTTTCCGACAATTACCGTACGGGAAATTAATTTAAGCTTATTTTTTTGTTTAGATTTTTCTTTCTTTAATACCGACAAAAAACTTGAATTTGGCTTGCTGCTCCATAATGTTGCCTTTAAAGACTAGAAATAATTTAAAGTAAATTTCCGATTACGTTTTTACAGGTAGAAAATATTAACCTCGCATATTGGTTTACTTTTTCGTATTTAAAAAAATTTGTTTTAATTTAAATGTTCTCTTGTACCAGAGAATATTGAGTATTTATATTTTATTTCATTTTACTTTTATTTCGGATACGTACGTCCATAGTTACAAAATCAATTACATCACGTTTTTTTAAACTTAACAATGCGACTAGGAACACATACTTTGTGCTTAAATTCTATTTTGCAATTGCACCTTTCAGCTTAACAGATCTTAAATAAAATAACCACCAATATATGAATTCAAACTTTATTGCTCTCTTATTATTATCTTCAATAGATGGACAGTTTTTGAATTTGTTATTGCCTGTAATACATGGATACATGTTCATTAACTATTCCTTATAATTATTAATTTCCTTAGTGAGCAGATGTTTAAGATGTCTCAGACCTTTACACGTTGTGTACTGTAACAAGATATTTTTGGCTTAATTAAAAACACCCGAGCACCTACCCCCCCCCCCCCCCTCTCCTATTAAAAGTTTTAAAAAGCTACTAGTTATAGGTGTATTGTCCCCTAAAAACTAAGTTTTTTGCTCATTTTCAATATAAATAATTTTTTTTTTTGGTTTAATTTTTTGACAAAATGAATAACTATTATGCGACATTAAAATAGCATATTCAACAAAACAAATGTTATAGAAGGACAATATATTTATCTAAAAAAGCACCTAGTTCATAAAGCACCTTGTAACGTAATTAAAATGTCTTCAAATGTTGGAAGTTGCTTTTAAAATAATTAATAACTAGACTACATAGTCATTCTGACTATCAGTACTGTGCAAAATTGTGCTTAAATTGTATCAAACTAGTGGGCTTGTGCTTAAATTGTATCAAACTAGGGGGCTTTTGCTTAAATTGTATCAAACTAGGGGGCACGGTTGGCCTGTTACTACAGTAAGCTATATACCACTGTATCTGTGGCCCTGAGTGAATTTCTAAACAAATATTAGAAATTAAAGCATATTAATATAAAAATATAGTGTGATTATATTCAAATTATATAATTTATCAGCCATTGAGTTGAGCACTTGAATATTCAGGATAGTCAATAAAACCATCCAAATTTTTATCAAATTCTGCCAAAACATCAGATACTAAGTTCAAGATTTCTTCTTCGTCTATTTTTGTACCCGATTGGTGATCTTTTTCATCAAAATGAAACATAGCTTTCATAATTTCCACGCCATCTAGTCGATTATTCTGATCGTAATCATGTAATTTAAAATAATAGAATTCAAATGAATGTGACACACAGTTTTTATCTGACACAGTATTTAGGTGACATGTGACACAGTATTTAGGTGAAATGTGACACAGTATTTAGGTGACATGTGCCACAGTATTTAGGTGACATGTGACACAGTATTTAGGTGACATGTGACACAGTATTTAGGTGACATGTGACACAGTATTTAGGTGACATGTGACACAGTATTTAGGTGACATGTGACACAGTATTTAGGTGACATGTGACACAGTATTTAGGCGAGTGACACAGTATTTATGCGAGTGTATGCGAGTGACACAGTATTTATGTGACCCACACAGTATTTATGTGACCCAGTATTTATGTGACCCAGTATTTAGGTGACATGTGACCCAGTATTTAGGTGACATGTGATGTTAATTTTGTGTGTATATTTTAGCACATATTCAACATAATACTAAATTCCAAAAATTTATGACCGGAATTAAAACCAATTCTTTTCATGTTATAAAATCTATGTTGAGCATGCCAAAGATTTGAACCAAGGATGGTGGCATCGGTAAGCAAACATGCTAACCACCAAGCTACCATTGTTATTAAACCGTAGAAACAACATTGATGTGATTTTTTTTGTGACAAGTGGCTTGATAATGTTATCAGGGATGGGTACAAAAAGCAACAGAATGAAGACAAATCACTTTGGTTTGGAAAGTTGGGAATGGTGATACGAATAGGAAAGATGAGGTGTGATCAATTGGAGGTAAAGCATCAGATTAGTGAAACAGAGATACATTAAAACGAAGAATAAAAAAAAAACGAAGGATAAAGAAAACAAAGGATAAAAAAAAAAACGAAGGATAAAGAAAACAAAGGATAAAAAAAAAACGAATTCATGACCAAGAATTGATTGTATTTAAAATGAATATGATTTCACAATGAACGAAATAAAATAACCCTTACTCTTTATCATGAATGTGACTTTTATCTCTCAATCTATTTGTTCTTTCTGTTACATCGCCCTCTGGTGGTGGATGAGAATTAACTGGCACTTGGTGAGGTACATTTGCTTGATTTACTACCTAAACAATTAAAATGAAAATATACCAGTAATAAAAATCATAGAGAAAAAATACAAAATCTATTAATACTGTGTAGAACTACTCATGTGGAACACCTCTATTAAGGGGACATATTCCTGTGAAACTAACTAGGGGTGTTTTAGCACTATGGGGACTTCCCTATTCAGGGGAAACCTCTATTAAGGGGACATGATTGATTGGCTTACATTTGGCTGTTGTTGCTGCTGATTCATTTGAGCTTGAACGTGCAAGTTCTCAATGGGCTGTTGTTGCCCATTTTGTTGATGCATGTTGTGCTGTTGTTGTTGTTGCTGGTTCATATCTATCTGCCCAGACACATGCACAGCACACAATGCAAATAATAGTAACATTCTCTCAATTAATTTCATTACTGTATTTAAATGTTAATATCTAGAAAAAAAAAAGAAGTTAAAATCAATATTTCCATCATGACATAATTTTACTCTATTTAAAAATGTATAAACACATTGTGTATTTATTTAATATAGACATTCAATAGAAATGTACCAGTCATCTACTATATTGCTAATAATAAATATGATGATTATAAATACATAAAATTATTATAATGCTGTAAATAATAACTTCATATCAAATCATAAATTTGGAGCGAGGACGGAAGTGATATTTTATTCCCCAGGATCACCGTGACCAATTCACCCTTTATTCCTTTAAGAAACTGATCCGGAAACATCCGAACACAAAGGTCTAGAGTCCGGACCACTAGGGCACAGGCGTAGGGGAATGGATCCCCTCATCCTTCAGGCTTGTTAAACCAGCCAGACAGTTTCACTAGCCTAGCTAGGTGGGAGGCTAGCTAGGCAAGACAGACAGGACATTATTAATTAGTTTACCGCGCGGTTAGCCTCCCTATACCTCCATTATTACTCTACTTAGGTTATATCTAATATACATTTACCAGGTGTACTAGTTAATAATTACCTAGGCCTACTACTACCAAAACCAAAATAATAAAGTAACAGCTGTTATCGTTTTGAATGAGAGAGAGAAATCAAAATAACTTAACGTTGCTGCTGCTCTGCTGAGCTGGCGTAACCTTTAACCTGTGTGTGTCTATTGGTGGATGGATTAATGTAAAAACAAAAATATTACACTACAAATATGTTAACAAATCGTTGCGGACCGCAAAGATAACATTGGTCGACTAAAAAAAAGTTTGTTGTTGTTATTCTCCGCGCTGCACGTGTTCAGAGAGATGAGTGCAAGTCATCTTAGCACCCAAGAACAAGTAGAATATGTACCTATTTCTGTCAAATTTAGTGCCAAAAATATAGTATAAGTGTTGTATTTACACAAAAACGCATTTAAATCTTTGATAATTTTCCTAGGCCCAACTTCACATGTGGCACTGTACTCCCACAGCAGACGTAACGGCTTCCCGGCCCGTCCACATCCGATTGGGTACATAGACGAGAGTGTTATGCCTAGGCCTAGACAAATATGAATGAATGAACTGGGGTTTCCGTATATAACTGAATTGAACGTGAATGTGAAATACTAATTTGATTTATAAAAAAGAAATAAAATTACAGTTTTATAACATTTAATAGGATGAATAAAAATAGAATGGATGATTCTTGACTATTTTATTATTGTTTGAATTTGAATCTAAAAAATGCTATTATTTTTCAAATTTCTTTGAAACTGGCTGGATCAAAAAGCACAACAAAACATTAGTTTACGATAGTTAGTCAGAATAAAAAATTGTAGTTTAAAAATGTTAAATTTTTTGTTCAAAATGTCATTTTAATGTCACTAGTTATTCACTTTGTCCAAAAATTCGATTTGAAAAGAATATATTTTTTTTACCTGAAAAAAAATTTAATTTAAGCAAAAAATAAAATTGTCTGTCAGTCAATGGTTTGGTTTTTTCTTTTTATTTATAAGTGAAATCAGTATTTTTTGCTACGAAACTGAATAACTATTTTTCTATTCAAAGTCTGATTTTATTAATCTTCATTGTTCATGTTTTTTCAGGATGATACATCTTTTAAAACGTGTGACTTATCTATTTATGACAGGTTGATGAAGAGCTAGCTCCCTCGGAAACATCCTGTTGTTCCATCAGCAGGAGCACTAAAAAAAACCGAGATGTAGAGTTCCATTTAAGAAAGACTACTCCATTTAAAACGGATAGTAACAACCGTGCTGGAGATATGAACCAAGGTATTCAATTAATGTACACTATTTGATTTCCAGTAACAGTAATAATATCAGTCCATTTTTGGGAACTTTATTCAATCAATCAGTTAAACATAATTATAACCAGAGAAGAGTACTTTCACTCTTCCTTGATAATAACAATAATGATAATAATTTTTATGTTGTTGATATAAATTTTGCGGTACACCATATTATATGTATATTAGTTTCCTGAGGACGATCAAAGCATATTTATCGAAACGTTGAGAAACTCAACAGTTCTTTACAAAACTAATATGTGGTGTACCACAAAATTTGTATCAACATTTGATTTCTCCATGCAAACCAAATATAGTACAGGGATATTTATTATTTGGCCATTAATAATAAAGATAACAATATTTAAATAAAAAATAAATCATATTAAACAATTAAAGTAAAAAGCGCACATAAATTAATTAATGAAAATGATTATTTAATTATTTTATATATAAAAATATATTTATTTAAACAAATTATATTGGTAAAGTATTACCACGCCCTATCGGACTCTAATCATCTCAACCACCAGGCACGCCACTTTCGTCATTTACTCACCATTGTCTTTATTGAGTACAATGGTAAAGCCAACTGTACTGTTTTACAAGAGACACGGTGTAGCAAACAAATATTTGTATCAGATGTTTATACCATACTTGAACTTGAATTTATGTGTAAATGTAGTGACTGGAGTAGAATAAGTTTTCCTATTTTGTTTTAAATTTATTTGTTTAATTTGCAGTTGAATGCTTAATATCAGCACTACGAGAAACTCTTCTAACGCATCGCTGGTGTAAAGCAAACGACATTCTTATGTGCCTTGCACGCCATTCAATCTGGACAACTAGAGACTATACCTGGAAGGTAAAATACTTTATACTAAAATGAATTACTTTGCAGCAGGTATTTCTTTTACTTGATTATGTATTTTAACATTTACAACGCACAGACTAGAGAGCTATGATACTCGGTAGTAGGAAAAATAGATAAGCTGCCTTTTAAATACGTTTGTAAGCTATGATTTTGAGGAACACAGTTCCCACAGGAATCTGCTTTCAGGTGACAAAAACAATGTTTTTACCTAACTAAGGCCTTGTCTACACTATAATATATGGTAGTGATATGACATCAAAACTACCATATTTGGGCACATCACACTTTTTGATAATGTAGACAGAGCTTTAGGGAATTTAAACCAGATATAAAAATTGTGCAAGAAAATTGTACAAATTCAAATGAGACTATCTGTGTAAGTGCACATTGTCTGTGTCTAGTCTTAGTGTATCACATATTTGTACATTTGTTTTTCTTCTAATTTTGCTTTTTTAGTGTGGGGCAGAAGTAGTCTATCAGCATCCAGCATCTAATAAAGAAGTTAAGGAACTGTTTTTCAGGTAAATAATCTTATAAAACTACAGTCGAAAACGCCTTTTCATGTGTACACCTATTCACTGAACTCGGCCATATTTGGTGAAAGTAAATTTATTCTTCTTTTCTTATTAGTCATCTATAAATTAAAGTTCCACTTTTAATCTCAGGTATTTTATATTTCACCAATTACAGGATGGATAAACTATTTTGTCATTTAAGTCTTAAAAAGTGGAGAGTTACAACCCTGGCACTAGATCAGAATTGAACCCTGGCAATAGGTCAGGATTGAACCCTGGACCTTGGGATTGGAAGGCAAGCATGTTAACCACCAAGCTAATATTGTACTCCCTTGGTTTCTATAAAAAAAAAAGGTTTTTTGTTTTTGTTTTAGGAAGGTTGAAACATCCAACTTTTATAACTGTAGAGAGAAACACATGGAAAAAGTATTTAATCTCCTTCGGGAAAACCAGTTTGAGGAAGCATATAAAGTAATACAAGACAAAGTAGGAAAGGCAGGACAGAAAACGAAATGGGAAGAAATGATGGAAAAGGAATGGAAAAAATTGATAGTAGCGTATACTGGACTCATTGAGTTTGCACTTTGGACTCAAAGAGAACCAACTGAAGACCATGATGAAAATGAAGGTATGCAGTAGAAAGCCTCCTTAAGGCCAATTTACAAAGACGAGCGGTAACAGTAATAAAAATATATAATTTATGTTATTCCTTATCACCATTTACACAAAGCATGGAGCAGGCTGAGGATAGATACAGAATCCATGTGGGACAAGCTACGTGGTTTTTTGCTTACCGTCACTGCTCGTCTATGTAAATTGGCCTTTAGAGACAACTATATTATTAAGACAACTTTCTTGTGAGCCGTATAAGGAGCAGTATATCTTTTAACATTCCTATTAAGCGGACACTTCTGTGGTCCCAAAGCAGTCCCCTTAATAGATGTTGTACTTTAGTTTGAAAGAATGTATTTGGTCTTTATTCATTATATGTTATATGTTCAATATTTGAATGATGGCGTGGAACTTGGAACTGCCTATGTTTTTATTTTTTATTGTGTATGTATTTCTTGATAGATTTCAATGTTTATAAATACTAATATATGTTTGTTCCTTGCTTTGGTTTTAGAGGAATCAAAACAGTGTGACAAGCATGGAGAGTTGGCCGTTAACAACATCATGTCTATTCTTGATACTCCTGGCGTATGGGACGTTTTTATTCTTTGCTACATTGAGGTGAGTTGTGGATATGACATTTATCATTTAGTTTGTTTTTTATTTTCTACCAACTACAACTATAGGATAACCATTTATGCTGTCTTTGATAAAAATAATATTGTATAAAGTCCAATCAAATGATGTCATGATCAATAAAAACAATAAAATTGTTGCATCTTCACGATATTATTACTTAGTAATCATGACATCATTTGATTGGACATGTGAAAAAAATTATTTTCATCAAAGGCAACATAATAATAATATAATGATAAAAAAAAAATGATTTTTATATCCTATAGTTCCTAAAAGAAAGATGCATATTTATCCAGTTTTTGTCAATTACCGTTGTCCTAGTATAAATGGGCCTTTACTAAACAATAGATTTCGATGTCAGGTATTTTGGCACACATGGCATGTCATACCTATACTTGAGCTGGAATCGCAGAAACAAACAAAATCAAAAGGTCCTGTTGATTGTTGTTGCCCTAGTGTAAATGGGCCTTTACAAAACAATATATTTTGATGTCAGATATTTTGGCACACATGGCATGTCATACTTGATCTGGAATCACAGAAACAAACAAAATCAAAAGGTCCTGTTGATTGAATATTGTCCTTCTAGTATAAATGGGCCTTTACAAAACAATATATTTTGATGTCAGGTATATTGGCACACATGGCACATCATACCTATACTTGAGCTGGAATCGCAAAAAACAAACAAAATCAAAAGGTCATGTTGATTGAATATTGTCCTAGTATAAATGGGCCTTTACAAAACAATAGATTTTGATGTCAGATATTTTGGCACACATAGCACGTCATACCTATGCTTGAGCTGGAATCACAGAAACAAACAAAATCAAAAGCTCCTAAAGAAATAAACTTAATGCATGTCTTCTTTATAGTTGATGAAGCCTTTTGATTATAAAAAGAAAATTAAATCAGTTTTGATGAAATACAATGAAGATAATCCTGGAAATCCTAATAGTTATATTTACCTTTACCAATATCTACAAAGTACAGATGGTCCGCTTAAAGAACAAATTGCTATTTTAGAGGTGAGAACTTTTTTTCCTATATTTCATTTTCTTTCATTTTTCATTTTGGTGAACCACTTGACAGAAATAGTTTATTTCATTTCAAGCACAACAAAATAAATTAAATAAATTGTAAAATTGTAAAACTGAGAAGAAATTACAGAAATTTGGAGGGGAAACCCTCATTTTTTTATCTCAGATATGTGCTTTGGTTTTCAACAAACCATTCTGAATTTAGTCTCATTTGATTTATTTAATTTAAAGAAACTTGTAGCCAAAGTTCCTTCTAGTGAATTTGTTTTGGAACTTTACGAACATCTTCATGTTCTTGAACGCAGAAAGAAATCAAGAAAAATCACTTGTAAGTATCACATGGGCTTATAACTAAATAGAATTGTAAACTGATCTTGCTGTTTTATTGGGCAGTGTTATATTACATACTTCCTTTACTCTCTACCGCTACTTATTTTTACTACCAAGCTATCACACTACTGGTTTCTGTCATGAAAAAAGTAAATTCCATGCAGGTTCTGTATATACCGGAGAGTAATGGTGTAATGATAATAATAATATAATAATAATAATAGCATGTGATAGGCATGGGTTCGAGCCTATCTGTACCATACTAACTGTATCCTTACGCAAGATGTTTTACTTTCATTGCCTCATCCTTTGGATGGGACGTAAAGCGGTTTGTCCCGTGTACATAGTGCGCATTAACTCGGTACACTTTTCACAAAGAGTAGGGGATCGTCTCTCGGTGTGCTGATCTGGTAGGCGCTGCACTGCTGGCTGCCGTGGGTCTGTCTGTAGAGGGCCTAATCCACATTTCCTCAGTTTCCAGTTAAGCTTGATACAAATACAAATACCTTTAAAATTGTAATTATATTCTTTTTTTATTAGCTGAAGTTAGAAGAAAGAGCATTGTTATGCTGTTTGACATGTTAGACTATGCTTGTTGGCAAGATACAGTTCAACCCTGGAAGTTGTTGTGTGATGAAATAATAAGAGTCAGAAAACGGTAATTGTATACAATTAGTATTATCAAGAAAAAATAATGATGAAAAAAGTGATAATGAATGGTTCTAATGCACGTTCAGCTTTATGTAAACATTTTGAGATTTTTTACCACGCGACTTTGCTGACTATTCGCATTCAGAAATCAACTTGCTGTGAGAGCATTCTATAACTGTTCTATTCCACGTCTAAAGTTGGAACATTGCCTTTTTTAATGGCCTAGCTTCCGGCCTAGCATTCGTCAACGATTTACGATGGATAACTTGAATAAAAATAGGTGTGTTATAAAACAGATAATTAATATTTTGTATTTGTTAAATAGAGAGAATATTTCATTGGTTGAACAATTGACTGCTCTATTTAACTATTTAAATATAGCAGTCAATTATTCAACTCATGAAATATTCTCACCATTCAACTCTTAAACATTAATTATTTGTATATTATTGAATCATTACATTTCTTTGTATCTGGTGCACACTTCTTGTTTGATAATTCCTCAGAGCTGATCATTTTCCTTCTATATTTCTCTCCTTCAGACATGATGATAGTGGCTTAGGTGTAATTTTAAATTGCTGGAAGTTAAGATTATCATGGTGGCCTTCCTATCATTTTCGAAAAGACCAAGCAGTTGTCATTGCAGACACTAATCCAGAATTGGCTCCTATTAAAGCTACAATAGCAGGCCTGTTTCTGGGAGAAGGTAGGTCAAGCTTAGTCTGTGCTAGCTATCTTTGAGCTTACTTGGCCAAACCTTTTTTCTTTGTGATAATATTTTTTTTTCTAAAGGGTCTTAAGGCCCATTTACACCAGGACGATAACGATCGACGATAAATATATAAGCATGCATTTTTTTTATAATAAATATAAAATAATAAAAACAATAAAATTGTTGTATTGTCACGATATTATTGCTCTTACTAATCATGACGTAATTTGATTGGACGTGTGAAAATACCATTTTCATCAAAGACAGCATAAATGATTATTCTATAGTTCTAGAATGAAATTTTTTATATTTCTTTTGTTTTATGTATGAAAAATGCATATTTGTCTATTTATCGTCGATCGTTATCGTCCTAGTGTAAATGGGCCTTTTTAAATACAGACAATTACTTGTCTCTGTAAAATCCCTGTAATGTAAATATTTATATTGCTGAAGATAATATCTGTCAACACATTTCGCCCGAGCGGTTAAGACAGTGGAACCATAATACCTTGCCATACATCGGCAAGGTTCTGGTGGTAGAACGAGTCTAGGACTATAAACCGTAGGTCCAGTGTACATATCTGGCTCATGTGCACTTTAAAGAACCTAGTACATCTTCCGAGATGAGTAGGGGGTTACCCCGAGATGAGGAGGGGGTTACCCCGGTGTACTAGTATACAAACAGCCATTGTCACACACAGACATTTATAACTCATCAAGCGTGCCCCTTGATTGTCAGCATATGCTCTTTAGGGTCACCCCCTATAAATACGGTGAAATAAAAAAAAAGTTATCAAAATGTTCATACGCTTCAGTGCACAAAGTATCAAGCAAACTTTTTTTTTTGTCTTCTTTTTTGTTTGATGGTTCCTCTATAAAACATGTCGTCATACAAGCACTAATACACAGAATTTGTACATTTTATATAGATCATGAGTATGTGAAGATTGTTTGTGGGCATCTTCCAGAGATGAAAACAAGTATATCAAGCATAATAGCATCAAGTTCCATCAAATATAGAAACAGTGTACAAGACCATAGATGAGGAAGACCGTCTGTTTGGTGAGGTTTGAACAATGGCACCGCACCTTACTCGAAATGCACTACTTAAATCGAGAAAATTACTAACAACTTCAGCAAAATAATTTAGACCAAAGAAACAAAATAATTTATGAGGATAAAAAAGAAGAAAACACAGTATTATTTTTTCCAGTTAATACCTGGAAAAATATCTTCAATGTAAATAGCTTTCTGCATATAATGAATGATGATGGGTTGTACCCAATTTTCTGCAAGCTATGCTGCCCACCTATTGTTTAAAGGGTAGTTGTGGGTTTAAAACACTTGTTTTGTTTTAAGCTCAGTCTACACTTTAAAAAAAAAAATGTGATGTGGCCATATATGGACATGATGACATCATATCACTACCATATATAAGCATATCACTACCATATTTGGGCACATTCTAGTTTGATAGTGTACACAGAGCTTTACTGTTGTCAGAAAGTAATTGGGATTATATTAGACATTTTAAACCTGGAGCTACCCTTTAAAATTGCATTTTGGGCAGATTGACTGTATAAACACTCTAGCACTAACCAGGTGGGCGTGGTCTGAAGTATTAAAGTGCACTCAAACAACATCCCCATGGAGTGGAGTTGTAACTTGATGATTAAGGTGTTTGGCTACCGATCTCAGGGTTGTAAGGTCAAATATCAAGATTTATCAAGAACTCCACTCCCAAATACTTGTTGAGCATCTTGTTTGGATTATGTTTGGATCCACTTTAACGATAATGAATAAAATCATTTATAGTTACTGTACCATTGTCACATTGCCTAAATATATAAAAAACAAAACCCCTTCTACCAAAAAAAAACCTAAGACCTTAAAATCATTTCATTTTATTGGTGTAGTAAAATTCAGAGATTAGAGACAGCAGATGTGCGTCATTGGCATTAGGCCAGATTAGACTGTTTACAGTGCAGATCCAGGAAGTACAACAGAGTGTACCTCCACCCCCTCCCCCTTTTTTTATAGCCCAGATAAGAATTGTTGCTCTGTAGTCCTAATAGTGGACTTCAATTCAAGGGGTGATTGATTGATTGATTATTTAAAAGCACCACTTGCTGTCAGAAATTAGTATAATTAGTATCAATGAATATAATATAATAAATAGAATATTCTCTACTACTTTTCCTACATTTATTTCATCTTAAAAACCTTAAAGCACATTTATATACTTATACTTTTAGCATTATATATTTATAGTGGATTTATTTCCACGAAAAAACATGATCTGTTTTGTAAACTACATAGTAATATATACAGTAAACACGGTAGTAATATACAGCAATTTGGATCAGTTTTTTATACAAAAGTATTACATTACATGTGCTATTCTGTTAAAACTGTATAAAAATTAAAAACAAATTTTTCCTATTCTGTAAAACCTCAAAAAGAAGCCAATGAGCTATTTACCCTTGGGGCTTCTTTTAGAGATAAACTTCCAATTAAGATTATTTTGCTAACCCAAAAAGGGTTTTACCAAAATCAAGGATATAATATATAAATGTTTATAAACAATGTTTTTGTGATTGTATCCCATGCTTATCTTATATAATAATAATACTGTATATTGTAATTACAGTTGGAAGACAGCAGACAACAAATTATCAATGCAGGTTAAAATTAAGCTCTGTCTACACTATCAAATTAGTTTGACAAAAAAAAGTGTGATGTGCCCAAGTATGGTAGTGATATGACATCATTATGTCTATGTGCATGACATTACATTTTTTTGTCATATAAAGTTTGATAGTGTAAACAAGGCTATGTTATAATGTTTGTCTTCCATTATCAAAATCAACCTTTGATATTTTGGCCTCATTTCAAGAAAGAATTTATAGCTCGGCCAAATAACCCCATTAGGAATATTAGCTTTTGCCGAAAGCAGAACACGATCCAAATATTTGTTGGGAAGTTCTATATTATTATACCATAACTTTTTTTTGTGTATTAACACTTTTTTTTAACAACCTGAGAATTTACAATTATCTAAACACAGAGGTAGTACATTAACAATTTTCTTTCATATAATAACTACTCATGGATTATTGTTTTTGGAAAAATGCCAAAATTTCAACAACTGGTTGCTTTTAACACAGTATACTCGCCAGAATAGTTTATTTGCTTAAACATTTCTAAATTTGGAAGGTTAAAGAAAGGACGTCGAGTATTGAAAACAACTTTATAGTATCACTTCAGTGTCTTTAATGTCTGACAGATTGTTGTCGCATACTGTGTACAGTAATGCATATAGTTTTTAAAAAGTGAAATTACTGTACTGTTAATTGATTACTCTATTATAAATTTGTTTTGTTTTTATACAATTCACTAATTCTAAAAGCGATGTTTACTCTCATAATGATAGCACAGATTTTTGTAACCAAACATAATATACACACAAAGATTGTGTATAGTTTAAAATAATTTGACCTATGACCTATAGTACATGACCTATTTTATTGCAGATTTTTTTTTCATAGCATTTGTAACTATAGGAACAATTACCGGTGGTAAACTTTTTTATTTAAAACCGCTATATAATTTATACTTGGCCACAATTTCATAGACCCTACTAAGTGGCTAAAACATGTATTGCGCAATCTTAATGCAGTTGTTAGGCATTAAGGTTTGGCTGCGGAATAGAGGTGTTTAGATGATACACACACTACAGTTGGATCTTGACCATGCATTATTCACCAGCCTACAGCATCAAACAAAATTCTAAAAATGTTTAACATGCACGGCACATGATACAAATTTAACCAATCAAATGATGGTATGCACACTATTCCATAAAATATGATATATTCTAGTTTTTACACAATCGGCACTCCTTTTTAAAAGCGAGTCTTAAACCGTAAACCAGTGATTTCATCTGAATGTACTAATACTTGAGTCTGGCGCGGTGCTACATCATCTTCATCTATCTCTATAAAAAAGTTGAAAATACATTTATTAAGCTACTACCGGTAGGCCTACTATTGGATTACTATAGATTGTAATAATATAAATATTTTTAATGATTTTTTTTTATTTAAGTACTGCTCAAATTTTATACCATTATAAAATATACATGAAAATGGCTACAAAATATTTCTTACCTAAGTCATTTGTTAAGTGGACGTTTTGTAGATTTTTGGTTGCCATCAAGATACCACACAGTAATAGCATACCTTAATGATAAGAGATAATGTAATGCTTCATGTAATAATACCTTAGTTATTCATCCATTTGATTGATTGTTGCACTGTAAACAGGGCTATCGGAATTCAAACACATTATTTTTATCTCACTTTTTATAACAAGTATATGTGGATAGAATAATAGGGTATCAAAAGACTTATGGGAAGGTTTTTGAACTGCCCCAGAGGAAGATTTGGGGTTTCAAAATGACTGGAATTTGCACTTGAAGGTTTTAAACTACACTTTATTGCAAACTGCCCTAATGTTGGGGAGGGGGTACCCGTTCTGGGCCAGGTACATTTTCTAATATAAGACTACATTTATTTTTATTTTACTTAAATGTCTTTAGGCACATGTGGCCAAGGATTACCAATAGTAAATTATTCACTGTCCTATCAGATAGGTGGTAATCCCCCTGATACACAGGCTGTTTTGTGAACAAGTTTACAGGGGTAACCCCCTCTTGAACAATGAACTGGGTTTTTGTGCACATGGATTATAACTGCGTACACTGGACCTATGGTTTATAGTCTTTATCCGAGAAGACTTGTCCCAGCACTAAAAAGCGAGTCGGCCTCGAACCCATGCTGATATTGTTTAGGTACGGCAAACAGCGCCCCTGCCTTAACCACTCAGCCATTTGACTTGCTCTTTGTAATGTAATGCTTTGTATGCATACCTTGTAGCATAGGCTGGAAGAACCTCATGTGGATTTCTCCTGTCAGAGTAGAAGAACAATAAACGATTGAAAAGTGGAGGGATTTTAGCTTCAATGTCAGTTCCTTCTGGATACACCTTTAGCAAGCCTCCATGTTTCTGTCAAAAAGAAAGAACTGAAAATAGTCACAGTTAAATTGTCTATTATATGTCACCCATGACGGTGGATAAAATTTGTACAGCAACTAAGTTTGCTTTTGTTTAATCCTGTCACCTTCATGGGTTTTGTTATGTTATTTATAAATGAAATGAAATACAAAACATATAATTAATCTTGTTGCCCACATAAAAAGTTTATTTATAGAACGAACCAAAAGGAAATACTGTAATTTGTCAAGAGATACCATTTCTTGACAGCCAGTTCAGTACTGTACCCTAAATACAGTAGAACCCCTCCTCGGGACATCCCTCCTTTAAGACACCTCTATTCAAAGGGCACCCCTATTAAGGGGACACTTTTCAGTGAAACAACCAGTGGCAATATAATGTTTAACACTATGTCAACCTATATTCAAAGGAGATTCATTCAGATTAGCGTCCCTAAACCAGGGGTCTCATGCCTCTACGTTACGCCACTGACTTTGTTGGGTCCCAAAGCTGTCTACCCAATAGATACAATGAATCTACTTTATAAGTCGAAAGTGATATGTAGTGCGGTAACCCTTTATGGGATCTAAATCATTACAAACAATTTAGTTTCTATTGCTTAAGTAAAAACAACATACATTTTTTATTACTTACCGAAACATCCCAATTTCTATTGAGGTAATAAATGCAAGTAATACAACGTCCGTCGTTATTTGGATTGTCTACATGGCGTACATAATGTGTACCGTTGCCAGGGTAACAAGCAATCATTGCCTATCGGAAGAAAATTAAAATTTATTTTCTGTTTTTTCTATTGTGGTATATATTGTCCCCAAAAATTAAAATTAATAAAATCAGATTTTGAATAGGTCATTTTGTAGTTTTAATCAAGTATATCACTTCCGTATCACTTATAAAATGACAAAATAAACGGTTAAATGAAACTAAAACCCATTGGCTGGCATCCAATTTGACTCATTTTTGCTTTTAATTACATTTTTTTCAGGGAAAATTGGGGGTTTTTTCCGATCCAGTTTTTGGTAAAGTGAATAACCATTATGTGACATTAAGATGGCATATTCAACAAAAAATGTGAAAAAAAAAATTGTTTAGGGGGACAATAATTGAAGGCAGTATGTACTCTGGTTCGGCAACTTGTGATTATTAAGAGTACTACTGTTGTTAACCTATATTTGTTTGACATTTATTGTGTTATTGGCATTGCCATATATATTTATTGTAAACACAGTACTTTCATTTTGAGTTTTTATTGCTATTCAACTTTTACCACTTTTTCCTTGCACTTGCACACAAAATGGCTGGTTTTCTGTCAAGGAGTCGGTCAAATTAATTATTCGTACTGTACGTCCTTTTGTTGCGTCATAGTGGGAACCAAGCCTTATTGAATAGCTGTCCTTTGCTTAATGAAAAGTTTTAAAACTTTTTTTTCTTTTGTAATTGATTCTGTTACTTAAGCGTGGTTCCCACTAGCGACGTATTGACCCAAAGTGCTGTATTGCATAATAACCCTTTATGAGATCTAAATTATCAGAAACAATGTAATTTCTACTGCTTAGTAAAAACAACATACATCTTGCAACAGTGCTGCAAACATCGTAGGTTTTGATTTCACACAGGCGGGGGCAAACACAATTATTGGAAGGGCATTTTTTTATGTTTCGTAGGTTGCGTCGCTAGTGGGAACCAAGCTTTAACGTTTCTGTCTTTGTTGCTGGCAAAGAGCAGTACAAAAAAACCCCACCAGTACTGAAGTTAATAAAATAAAAGAGGGCAAATTTCAGGAGCAGATCCAGGATTTTTTAAACAGGAGTTGTGTTAACATATAACAATAAACGTCTATCAAAATGTAGTTAATAATTTTATATTAGGAAGCATGCACCAGCCCTAATTCCCCTGAAATTGAAGGTGAAACATCAAATAAATGAAGTTCTATTCTTGTAATGTCTGCTAATTTGAAAACAGAACAGTAAAACGAACGTGACATTGATTTGGAATGTAAACAACATGAGAGCAAATTCATGATAACATTGAACATTTTATCTTATCTACTGTTGTTGTTTATTTGCATTAGAGGCATTTTAGCATGCATAAAAACCCTTTAGTAAATAGTATAGTGATAGTTGCGGTAAATTTATTGTGGTCCAATGTTCAATGTGATAAGCATTAGTAAGCCGAAGTAATAAATTATATTATTTTTGTTTATAAGAACACATTTTCTTATAAACAGTCTGGTTGAAAGCGGTAAAAAAAAAAGAAGAAAAAATTATGGCAGAAAAAAAACTTTAAAAAAGAAACCAATTTGAAAGTTCTATGGATTAAAGTTAAGCATCATAAAATGTTAGTATTTTTATTGCCGATCTATTTTGATGGTTAGGTGGGGTTGGGGGCAGACCCAAGGCATTGGCAGGAAACGAACTTGCTACAGTACTTTAAATATACAAAATTAGGGGTGGGTTTGTCTGTCGATAATTGAGAAGGATTTGTACCAGTGGTGGTTTCACATGGCTTTTCACATTACTCTATCTAACAAAACTTTGAAGTTTACCACATATCGCCGTGGAATAAACACCAGCGTTTTGTATGGTGTATAAAGGGTGTATACATTAATCTCTTACCTTTGTTCTACCATTAATATTATAATCTTCTAGTTTACCATTGCACATTGCTAATATAGAGTCTAAAAATGAAATTAAGTAACGTAAGTTTGTACAGTCTGGTTCATCACCATTCCTCCAAGTGATTTGATCTCCTCGGATCTTACTGGAATCGTCACTCCTACTACGAACTACTTGACCATCTTGAAACTGACCACTGGAATGCATATCTTGGACTTCTTTGAGAATTGCCAGCCCACGACTTTCTTCTAAAAACTTATCAAGCACAAAAATGCCTCGCTCGGTCAGTGAATTTACAACTCGTTTGACCAACGTGTTAAGTATACCACCTCTGTTACCCATTTCTTGCGAACCGCCTGGCATCGGTGTCTTTCCAAAATCTTTATTTGGTTTTAATGGGTAACCAGAACCAAGTCTTTCTCTGAAAAGCGCAGAATCCTTTTGAATTTGAGATTGCAGGTCACTGGGAGGTTGGTTGGAGTCCTCAGGCACCTCGTCAAGTGATGCTGTTTGGAAAGATTGATTAACACTAGCAGTACTACTACTGGATGATACACTACTAGACGAAGAACGGCTTAATAAAGAGGATGAGGAAGAAGCAGAATTCATACTTGAAGTACTTTCCTTTCTTTCAATTTCTTTTACTAATGACTGCTCATTTGTAGTGTCTACGGTCCGGCCATTTGATTGAGTTTCAAACTCGCTGGAATCACCAACAGAAAATTGTACCTTAGGCCTAGCCGCAGTTGTGTCATTCGAACTGGCAGCTTCCCGCAGCACACGTGCCTGATCATCGTTCAATAATGGCCCCGACACCGGGCCTGGCTGCTTGTCTTTCATGCACTGGACTTTATGCCTTTTCCAGTCGAGTTTTTGGTGTTCCTTGCAACAATATCGGGCAATTCTACATTGACCACATACGCGAAGGTTGCTCATAGCGTTACACAAGTGCACAGAACAAACTTCAACCCCGTCATTTCCCTCTTTCTGTATGTCACGTACACCATTTTGCGTTTTTGTCGTATGCGCCATTTCGCGATCATTACACACAAAATGTAAACATTGCCCCACATGATCAGAATCGGAATCAGTCGGCCACAAAATCGACGACTAGTCTCGTCGCGTAGCCTTGACTTCCAGCCGTTAGTAGTAAAACAGAGATCCTCTTTTTTAAAAATTCCAATCTCTATTTCTGTATTTTATCTTTTATTATTATAGGCCTATTATGTGAAAATACTGTCTGCTAAGTTATTCATTCCCAAATTGAATCGAAACCGGGATCAAAAAAATATACATGAAAAACCCATAAACTCTGTTTTGTCTGTCAGAGTTTTTGATTAAATTTAACCGTTTATTTTGCAAGTGAAATCTTTATTTTATTTCGGTGTTTGTTCTATGGAAACTATTAATACAAAATGCCACCTTTACACCAAACACCTTTAATATTATAATATGCTATGACGGACACATATACATAATCTACAACATCCATACAACATATTATTAAACAATGTGGACTACACTCAGTTCTCACGTACACCATCAAAATGTACATGCGCAATAAATCAAACGGCGCTATCTTTAGTTGATAAATTACTAGCGGAAACATGATACGTGACGTAAAAAAAAACCACAACACAGTAATATTTAGGTTAATTGTATTTTGTAAACAAAGGGTATAGTAATATTTCGGAAAGCGAGGGTGCAGCATGACACGGAATTCGCGTTGGATATATATATCGACGTAAAGACGATACCGCCGTTTGCACACGGCCGGCACGACGGCGACACACCGTACCCTTGTACACACATCTGTATATGCAACAACCTGATGATGGGCTATGCCCCAGCATGTCGTGTTAATAAATGTATAATGAGAGGCAGTTTATAACTTGTTTGATTTTGCGCGTACTAGAAAATGCTGAAGTTACGGAATAAATACTGTATAAAAATGTCAGATAATAATGTACCCGGTTGAAAGTTCCCACACCATCGTCCTCATGTGTCAATTAGCTATTTTAGATCACGATTTCCATTACTAATACAGAAGAGACGTTCGACAATTACATTTTGATTTGACTATTTCAGATAATAACTTGCCAGGACAAATAAGAAATATACATATTATATGTGCAGTGAAAATACATATAAAGTATACATAACTTTTACCAAGGAAAATGGGTATACTAGTATGGTCTTTATTTGTACGCGAGACGATTTTTTTTTTCGCACACGAAAAAAAGGGGAAGAGGAGAATACTATTTATCGATCGTTAAATAGTGCGTATTATTTGATTGACCACAATCGTCAAATCAAATGACATGAAAACTGCTAGTAAAATAATAGGAAGAAATGTCAATGTTATCGACGCAGTTTACAGGCGCGATGTTATTAGCCAAGTTAAGAAAATGATGGAAGATAACTCACACCCATTGAATGATAAATATGTTGTTAATAAATCAGGTAGAATTCGTCCTTTAATGTGAAATACCACTCGATGTAGGAAATCATTTGTCCACAACTCTATTCATGTTTCCAACACAACATTTCAAAGATAGTTTGTTTACTTGTTTACTACTGTATATAGTTTTAATGTATTGTATTGATATTTTTAATGTTTTATATATTGTATTTGTTTTTAAGCATCAAGGAAAACCAATTTCATGTTCGCCTTGTTGTGTTCATGACAATAAAGATTTATCTTATCTTATCTTATATAATAAATAGGTAATAATTAAAATTAGGGCATAAATATATAATCTTATTATAGCATGGAGAAATTATTTAGAATATGGAATTCCTCCATAGATGATGATGTGCCACGGTATTAGGAAGGTATCAAATGTGTTTATTCGCATTTGGTAATTTTGATTTAAAATAATTTTAAGAGGTGTTTATTCGTCGTATAATTCGCGTTCATAATGCATTTTTTTTCCAAACTTTGAACGACGAAAGAGGGCGGACTGTAGAAAAAATAAAGACATCCACATTTTGTTATTCTGAAGGTTGTCTCTCGTGACTTTTTACGAAATAACTCGCTTTTAGTTTTAACATAAATGAAAAGGTATGTATCTTTAGTGTACACTAAATTAACAGAAATATAGTTGAGAAATATTTAATAATGACAGTGTAGATACACAAAATTTGAATATACTTTAGGTGCCTAGGGTAGACTAAAAAAGGCATAGGCCTAGGCCCTAGGGCCTAGCCCTAGCTAGCTAGGAAGAATTATAATAATTCAGCCCACGGCCGGCCAGAGACAGGGGCCAACAACCCAACCTACTGTGTAACGCCTAGGCCTAGCTAAAAAATGTCATGTGATGTCCCTTTGTTTGGTGACCTCGTACTCATTGTAAATTGCAGTACTTTACTAATATAACAAGATTAACCGTCCTTGGACATAGGTTTCCTTATAGATAGGTATATTAAACAATCATACTTGTTTGTTTTTCTTCTACCTTTATTAATATTACTGTAGTGTAGTACTAGGCCTAGGCTAGCATATTCTTGTATATTTACAGTACTACTCAAAAAACTTTTTTACAGGTAAAAAATTCATCAAGATGGCAGAAGATGACAGTGACGAAAGAATTATGGAAGAAGAGGAGGCCATGATACAGTCAACAAATGACAATGAACCAATATTATACAACATTGAAGACAGGTTGGTGATTGATTAATTACCAAGATAATGAGAGAAGCACAAACAAGACATGGTTTTACAGTATTCCCCCTCTCCATAAGTAAAATGAATGTCCCCTCCCCCATAAGTAAAATGAATGTCCCCTCCCCCTTCCCTTTGAATCTATTCTTAAGTTACTGTACGTCTAAACTATCAAGCTGTAGTTTGACAAAAAAAATGTGATGTGCCCAAATATGGTAGTGATATGTCCAAATATTCATATACACATTTATTCAGTTATTATGACAACAACTGGGGCCCGCACACTAGTAGAAGCAATAGCTTGTCTCATGAGGGCCCCTACAATACAAATATGCAGAAATACATAAAAGATAAAAAACTGTATGAAACAATAAACAATAATGTAAGTCAAAAACGAAAGAGAAAAAATATTGAGCATAACAAAAGTAAGTTGTTTAAATGGCTAATAGGTAACGTTTTACAGATTTTTTGAAAGTACTTAAAGATACAGAAAGTTTTATGGTAGTGATATGACATCATCATGTCCATATATGGGTACATCACATTTTTGGTCAAATAATGTTTGATAATGTAGACAGAGCTTACTTAACATGGATGTCTATTTAATAGTGTTTATTTTCAGCTGTATTCAATTTAAGTTTTACAGTTACATTCTCATTAAAAGAAAAATTGTTAATTAATTATTATTAATAAACACATGCTTACAATAAAAGAAGTTTTTAAAAATACCTCTGATTTTGTTCTTTTAGATATAATATAGCATATATCATATTTTACATATTTGGAATAACATCCGTCTTGCCATGGAATATGTTTATCACTGCAAACAAGGTATGAACAAGTTTTTAATCAGGCTACAAATTAAATTATTTCAATCTTCAGGTACTTGGCTCTACTACTATTGAATCTGTTTTTGAAAATCGATTGATTATGAAAACACATTCTATATTGAAAGATTCTACTCATCCCATGCATAATGTATTTGAGGTGTTATGTAACGGTAGACGTATTATTGGTCCATCATCTCGTAATAGGTTTCGTAACAGCTTTTATCCAGCTGCCATTCGAACACTGAATGCTTGTCAGTATATCGTACGAGAGTGATGTGACACCTTTGTTATTTATCTGGTTTTGTATGTCTCGGAGCAAACATAATTTTATATGCAGAATGACAATAAAGGGATATTGATGATTGAATGAATGAATATATTTTTGTTTATTTTTTCAGTATTACAATGTTAAATTTCAAAATGTAAACAATACGAATGGACACTGTTCTCTACCAGATAATGAAACCAAAACATACCTTCAAAACAGCTTTGAAAATTATTTTGCTTTGGCGGCTATGATTCCACAAGTTATCTCCCTCACCATAACCACAATATTGCAACATTCGTAAGTTTAATTTTTGTATTTTAGAAAGAGATACTGTATTTATTTAAATACACGCCCTGCTTTGAATAAACGCCTCCCCTGAATAAACATCTTCCCAGCCTTTATTTATTTCCTCGAATAAATAAATATAATAAAAAATAATAAAACAATAAATTTTATTCGAATAAATATGGTAGTTCTGTAGAGAATATTCTAGAAAATGCAAAAAAATGTAAACATTGATTTTTGCTGGCAGAGCAGTTACAGGTTGGTTTTCAGTCAAAATTGATTTACAGTATTCAATCATGCCTATCACATTACAAAAAGCTTGCCTTGCCTTAGTACCTTAACTGTTGAAATGGGAGAAAATAACATGATGTGAAAGCATGAAGTAATTGAGGTAAATCATACAGTAATAAGTAAAAACAAAAAAGGAGCCAAATGCTAAAAAAAATCTGAAAATGTACCACAGTACAGCATTTGATTTATGTTAAAAGATTTTTTAATATAACAAATCAATGACAAATTCTAAAAAAAAACCTAATAAAAAAACACTAATTGTAACTGCAATCAAGAAATACAGTAGTGCATAGATACTGTATTGAAACTATCAACAGTATTATAGAAACCCTTCTATTTTTGGAAGATGATGTCATCATTGTAGCGGAAGTTTGAACTTTTCATCTGCCATTAAATCTGCTATCTGATAGATTTGTTTATAAATTAAATGCAGGAAAGTATTTAAAAATACTTACTGCGTTTATTTAATAACCTTTTTATGCCATAAATGTAATCAATACTCTACAACTAACAAATATTACTTGTTTTGTTTTCAGCGTTGCAGTTAAAACACGGATGCATGTGTCTATACCGGGAATACTTGCACTGTTTGTAATGACCACTATTTTGACCGTAGTGAACACAGACGATTGTAAGTTGTGTTTAATAATTAGACATAATAAATAAGACACTATCCCTACAATTTTAAGGTTTTAAAAACATTAAAATCATTGTTTTCAATGTATGTTTTATGGTTAAATATGATTTTTTTTTTAAAGAGAGAAACAATGCACTACCTTTAGTAGCTCACGCCGAATTTCGTGGACGGTTTTAAGGCCTAGTCTAGCTAGGTTTGAATTTGTAGGCCTAGTTGGCCTCTTGGTCATCTTGATGCACTTATCTATCTAGCCAATTTAATTAATCTTTTATCTATACAGGGCAAGAAATATTCTTCATTACCACATTAATTTCAGTAATTCTTGTGAATGGTGAGTTTTGAATTTATATTTTAAAGAACTTTTAATTTCGAAGCACTTAATGTTTACAAATTACAAGATGTTAATAATGCATTAACATCTACTGTTGATTAATTTTTTTTAAATTTAATAATAATATTTTATCATAATAGTTTTAATAATTATTAAAAATATTAAAATAGAGAATGAATGTGTAGCTGTATTGGTAATACTTTTCTTCTTTTAAACAGTATTATCCGCTATATTTAGTGGAACTGTATTTGGTCTAGGAGGTGTATTTCCACCCAAGTATACGCAAGCCCTGATGGGTGGACAGGGACTAGGAGGTGTTCTTCCAGCTCTGCTTAGTATATTAACCACCTCAGGTAAAGATTGCTTCTAGCCGATTCTCGGTACTGTATCTGTTATTTGTACAATATAAAATAATAGACAAATTCTTTGATAAATAACATATCTTTCACATGTCACACCTGTATCATAGTCACAAGCCTAACACAGTATATGTGTAACATGTGATGCCTGTATTGTAGGCTATAAATCAACAATAAAATGTTAAATGTGCCATAAGTGATACATATGTACTGTAACACTGTATTACAGAAATTCCTTATGAAACTAGACATATTTTTTTGCTCAAATTCAATTTGAAATTTGCACAAGGATTTCCTTGTGCAAATCATTCAAATTGCGTATAACAAGTATTTAAATAACAGATTAAATATACACTTTATTATATTATACTAAATAAACTATTTGTTTTGGAATTCTGTTTGTTTATTTTCTAGTGAGTAATAATCACTGTGTCAGTGCATTTATATATTTCTCGTGTGCTGTACTGTCAGTGGTTGCAGCATTTGTTGCCTTTCGAATTCTTATCAAGTTAAAGTATGCAGATGCATTCCTCAATCAAATAGGTAAATTTTTCTATCCTTTTTTTTCTAGTACATTTGTTTTCTTATTTATAGACTATAGGGAGCTTTTGATTAGTGATAACCTAGATATATCGTGTAAAAAAAATGTATATTTCCGAAGCAAACTAAACATCAATTAAAAAAAAAAAGTTTTCGTTAACTTAACTAATTTGAATAAATATGAATTATGGGTCAAAATGTACATAAAAATAGAGGATGCTATAAAAAAAATCACTCATGCATGCAATTTCTTAGACAGTGTCTGAGTAGTTGATTTTTTAAATTAAATAGTTTTTTAATGCCTTAATTGCCAAAAAAAAACCAACCCTAGATTTTCTCCCATTTTTCAAGGCCTAATGGCCAATTTACACATACAAGCGGTAACGGTAAGCACATGGAATCTGTATCTATCCTGAGCGTAAACCGTCTGTCCTTTCCACGTTTTGTGTAAATGGTCATAAGAAATAACATAAATTCTATATTTTTATTACCGTTGGTGCTCGTCTGTGTAAATTGGCCTTAATGGTACACGATACAATGTTTTTTTCTTTTATAATTGTTTCAGATTTAAAAAGTAAAAGTTTAGAATTGAGTGACAGCTGGGAAACCAAGCTTACCTTGAAACCACCTTTTGTATTCATTTTTAAAGAGGTAAACTAAAGCTCTGTTTACACTATCAAACTAGTTTGTCAAAAAAGTATGATGTGGCCAAATACTGTATGGTATGGTAGTGATATGCCTAAATATGGTAGTGACATCATCATGTCCATATATGGGCACATCACATTTTCAGAGAGGTAAAAAGTCATTGACATTCGGCCTTATTCATGATTTGGCAACATTTCAGGTATATTTATTTTCAAAAAGACGAACAATGCCACGAATAGCCGGAGGGCTGAATCCGTAACATTTTACAATAAAGTCAACTGTCCCAATACCGGACACATTTGGGCTGTTTTTCCTGAAAGTCTAGTATTTAGAATGTGTTTTTAATGGTAAAAATGAATTTGGGACTTTTTGAACTTTGAGAAAAGTCTGGTTTTGGGAGAGTTTCTGGTTTTAGAGAGTCCGGTATTGGGAAATCACAAGAAAATATATAAATATATGTAAAAATGTATTAAAATATATATGCAATTATATGAAAATATAATTTTTTGTTTGTATAGATTCTAAATCCTGCGATTTTAGTGATGTTGGTATTCTTGGTAACTTTAACCTGTTTTCCTGGCATCACATCCAGTATTCAATCCATCAGAGATCCCTCAAACTCATGGACAGGCGAGTTAATAATAATAGTTCATTCTTATATAGCGCATATAATCAAGCTCTCAATGCACTGCACATTATTACCCCAGTCCAAACACATATGCAAACATACTCCCATAATGCAGCTAGTAATCAGCGCAAAGTTGTCTTGATCTAACCCGGTACCCATTTATACACCTGGGTAGTAAATTGTCTTGCCTACGGTTACAAGCAATTCGGCGAAAGTTGGATTTGAAAGTTGTCTTGATCTAACCTGGTACCCATTTATACACCTGGGTAGTAAATTGTCTTGCCTACGGTTACAAGCAATTCGGCGAAAGTTGGATTTGAACCACGATCTCGCGATCAGTAATCCAACATCCAACACACTGCGCCACAAGCCCTTAATGATTAAAATGAATTCTATGTTGTAGTGTAGTACTTGCTTTGTTTGTTTATTAGCATGATAGCGCCTACAATTTTAAGTTATCATTCTAAATTTTTCAGTGCAAGTACTGTAGGTATATACCAGGGTTTTCTTGACACCAATTATTTTGCGAGCAACTGTAGACTGGGGGCCGCCAAGGACCTGGTTGGGGTCCAATTTCGGTTGTTTTAATCAGCTTACAGAGACATTTTTTACCTACTAAAATCTGAGTTATGCAGAGAAATTATATAGTACACTACAGTATTCTATTATTGATAATTAATTGCACGATTTTGGAAGTGGGGCCTGGCTACGGGCCTGTATACTTACAGAACATGACTATTGAAATTCAAGAAAATCATTTATAACTTCACAAATAAAAAAAAGAAAAATGTGTAACATGGGCCGAAATTCTTATATTGTAACTGATGTTAAAACACGAATTAAACAAACTTATTTCTTTTCTTGTGTTTTATAGATGTGTATTTCACAGCTGTTACATGTTTTCTTTTATTCAATTTGATGGACTGGTTCGGTCGGTCTTTGACAGGTTTTTTACAATGGGTAAGAATCAATTTCAACCTTTTTCCAAGATTAAAGTATTCCAGATTTAATGTTAAAGATTACAATTAAAAGGATATTTGATTTTGAAATACAGAATACTTTCATTATGGTTTCTTTTTTAAGGCTTGCCCAAGACAAAATATTTGTCTTCATCTTTCAGGGCATCTGCCTTCAAACTCTGACCTTATATCATTATTGCATTGTATTTAATATCTGTTATTGTCAGAGTCTGTACATTTATGTTATGAAACTTGATCTACAAATTGATATGATACTGATAATGGTAGTCTTATATAGCACCTAATACAATGTTTCTAAGTGCTTTACACACAAAATTGTTCTATATTGATTTATTGATTTCGACCAAAACAAGTGCAAAATCGTCGACTAGTAGCTACTGTATCTGCAATACAAAGAAACATGTAACATTGAACCTGGCAGAAATTGCAACACAAAGGGAAACCACAGCTGATTATAATTTCTTGGAATCTCCAAGTCCAAGTCTCATCTAAGATTTAGGTACTGCCGCTGTAATTACCGTCAGAAAATCCAGAATTATTATTAGATTTGAACCAAAGACCCTGGCGGTAATAAGCAAGCATGTAAACCACCAAGCCACAGTACCACTATTATCATATTTTCTTTCTTTTTTTCCGCAGCCAAATGAAAACAGTCCAATACTTCTAAGTATTCTAGTTGTTGTTCGGTTTGCTTTCATTCCATTGTTTATGCTGTGTAATATCAGTTCTAGTTCACTACCTCTAGTATTCAATCATGACGCTTATCCAATCATCTTTACCATCTTCTTTGCTGCTTCAAATGGTTATTTAGGCAGCTTGTGTATGATGTATGGCCCAAGGTAAGATATTCATTTTCTTTTTAAATAAATAGTAATAGTTCCTTAATATGGATGTCTTCTTGATAGGAGTGTCCTAAAGGAGGGGTTCTACTGTATACACTACTGTATATTGGAATCATTCATGCATAGTGCAATTTTTTTAATTCAATGTATAATGCAAATAATGTATTTTTGTAGACATATAATTGTGTACAAAATTAATTTTTCATAAATATTTTTTTATATTCTGTATCATTTATTTTTCTCAGAAAAGTACAAAAAGGCTATCGTGAAACTGCAGGCAACATGATGGCGCTTTTCTTGGCGTTGGGATTGGCACTCGGCTCGTTGTTATCATTCGGAATGAGAATGATTATTTTAGATTAATTATAATTCTACAAGGAGTTTTGTCTGTGTTGTATTTAATTGTCTTTGTTCTGTTTGATGTGTTGATATTGATATCAGTGTTGATATAAGCAAACTGTATAATATAAGCCCATCCTACAGTATGGACCAATACTGCAGCATAAGCCCATCCTGCAGTATAAGCCCATCCTGCAGCATAAGCCCATCCTGCAGCATTAGCCCATCCTGCAGCATTAGCCCATCCTGCAGATGGAATACTGTATAAGCCACCCTGCAGTATGAGGCCTCTGCAATAAACCCACAATGCAATACTGTATAAGCCATCCTGCAGTACCCTGCAGTATGAGGCCTCACCATTAAACCCACAATGCAATACTGTATAAGCCATCCTGCAGTATGAGGCCTCACCAATAAGCCCACAATGCAATACTGTATAAGCCACCCTGCAGTATGAGGCCTCACCAATAAGCCCACAATGCAATACTGTATAAGCCACCCTGCAGTATGAGGCCTCACCAATAAGCCCACAATGCAATACTGTATAAGCCACCCTGCAGTATGAGGCCTCACCAATAAGCCCACAATGCAATACTGTATAAGCCACCCTGCAGTATGAGGCCTCACCAATAAGCCCACAATGCAATACTGTATAAGCAACCCTGCAGTATGAGGCCTCACCAATAAGCCCACAATGCAATACTGTATAAGCCACCCTGCAGTATGAGGCCTCACCAATAAGCCCACAATGCAATACTGTATAAGCCACCCTGCAATATGAGGCCTCTCCAATAAACCCACAATGCAGTACTGTAGGCCTGTCTTACAGTATGAGCCCTCTGCAATAAGCCCACAATGCAGTACTGTAAGCAGCCCACAATGCAGTACTGTAAGTCTGTCCTTCAGTATGAAGCCACCAGACAGTAAACCCACAATGCAGTATAATCTCTCTTTGCTGTATGTGCCCACTTTGTAGCATGAGCCCACCCAACAGTATGAAAGCCCACCACCCACAAACGTTTTATGCACAAAATACATAGCTGACCTCTATAATCAATTGTAGAAGGTGGGATGGCATTATTTTAAAGCTTCTTGTCTTAAATTTAATGAGGGGTGTTGATTTTAAAGAGGATGGCAATATCGTAATAAAAGGGGAAGGTATTATCTTAAAGGTTCTGGTGTTAATTTTAAAGGGGATGGTGTGATTCTAAATGGGATTGAATTATCTTAAAAGGGACGGGGTATTATGTTAAAGAGGAGAGGCTATTATATTAAAGAGGAGAGGCTCTTATATTAAAGAGGAGGGACTATTATTTTAAAGGGAGGGACTATTATATTAAGGGAGGAAGAATGTTAATTTTCAAAGGGAAGTTTGTTATTAACTAGCTCAAAATATATATAACTTCAACATTACATTACCAATTTATTAACTGTACTATTTTGACTTGAAAAAGTCTATATATTTTTCTTATAATTTATATTTTTACATTATTGTATTTAGTGTTATATTGTCTATACATTAAAAAACTTTAGTATTTGAAAATAATTAATAAAAGGCCTAACTTATCATTATATATTCACAATAAAACAGTATAATGTGCAAGTGCTGTAAAACCTCGAAATCTACAATTTTGGTAGGCCTATGGCAGTGAGAGAGAGTACTGTAGTAGTATTTAGTTTGTGTGCCAAAACACTCAATCTCTTGAGCTTAACCCAATTTATGTGCTTTAATCTATCTAGCGTAACCAAATTTAAAAACATTCATCTCCTGCACAGATGTGATGTAGAAGGGCCGTGATTTTAAGTTAGGTGCTAAAGTACGGTTTTGAAATGCTTATTTATTTTACAGTTCAACCACCTTTAACTTAAGTTGTGTAGGCCAATCTGGTAACCTGTACTGCCATCCTAATTTCTGTTTATACCAGAGTGGTACTGCAAACTCCAATCCTCTCTATCAAAATTCTGGATCGTTGCTGGTTGCTATGCGTTACCTTGATGCTAACAATGGTACACTTTTTCTTTTTCTGAACTTTGACATGTTTGTTGAGAATGCGTAAAGGGATGTCCCTCTGCCAATTGCGGGTCTGTCCCTCTGCCAATTGCGGGTGTGTCCCCTGCCAATTGCGGGTGTGTCCCCTGCCAATTGCGGGTGTGTCCCCCTGCCAATTGCGAGTGTGTCCCTGTCGGTGTGGTGTGATACATATTCACGTTTCATTTTTTGTTTTTGTGCTAATTGTTTTGTTTGTTGGAAAGATGGTTAAACTACTGAATTGTTTTATCTAGTTTTATTGGAATGAGTGAATTTTATTGTAGTTTTCCACTCAGCAATATATTGATGTTCAATTTTATATTAATAAAGTTTCATTGGATGAACTGTACTGTTATTTCTGTGATGATTGAACGCATTTGTCTTATCCATTCTTTTAAATTTTACTTGCTAAAATTAAGGAGGTACAGTATAAACTTCCATGGTGAAATGAAATGTTGGATTTGGCATTTTGTGTATATACATAAATTTATCATGATTATACATAAGTTTAAATTTATTTATTTGAAGCTTTTTTGTCAATTTGTGGAGCTCGAAAATTGTTCATATACAAAAGCAACAAAACAAAACTCATTTGGGCTAGAAATTTGGATATTATAGTAAATAGTTGTTTTATCTGTTTTTTGTTAAATCTTTTTTATCTTAAAATATTCAATTTGTTATGGCTAAGAAGTGATACTTTAACATTGGTTTCAGTTTCAATGAAAGGCAAAGGAATATGACAACGTTGTCATGTTTTATACGGCCGCTACCTGGACTGTTCCATTTTCCTTTTGAGGGGTGTCCAGAAATGGCCTGTGTATTTTTTAGTCCAAGGCAAGAAGAACAAAGAATTTGATACTCCAAAATAATATTCATATAATTCCATAAATTTTTCTCATACTAGACTATTGCAAACCAAAACTGCAAAAACCAGAATTTATTAATGTCAACCTTAAGTGTGACCTGTTTCAGATTGAAGCTAAATTAATGAAATTCAAACTTTGAGCTGCACAGGTAGATAATAATTAAAGAACTTCCAGTTTTTAAACATCAAGTGTTTTGAACAAGAAGCTTTTGCTTTTGGTATCTCGTAAAACATGTTAATGTATGATCTACTTTCATTTTGAATCTTGACCCTTTGACACTTTGGAGATAGCAAATCAACCATAACTCAAGCACTGTATATGACTGGCGTATAGAAATTGGAATATAAAAATTTAGCGTGAATTTAGTGAATCAAATGTAGGCCTTGGCTATATGGCTACCTTTTTATTTGATTCAAATGACAGGAATCTATTTAGATGTTATATAAAACAAATAATGAATGTTTTATATTCGTGTAATGGTACAAATAATGGCATTTGGTGAATGATGAAAGGTTAAATATCAACTCGGCGTTGCCTCGTTGATATATAACCTTTCATCATTCACCTCATGCCATTATTTGTACCATTACACTCATAAACATTCATTATTTGTATAATAATGAACGGCACAAAATTAACCAATCAAATGGCAAGGATACACTCAGGTATGTTATAAAAAGTTGTATATATCCTCTGTCTACACTATCAAACTTTATGCGACAAATAAATGTGATGTGTCCATATATGGACATGATGATGTCATATCACTACCATATTTGGGCACATCACACTAGTTTGATAATGTAGACGCTTAACACAATACATGCTAAATAATAGTATACACAACAAGAAACAAGTTTAAATGTTGCATTTTTATTTTGTTCTAATAATATTAATAATGAAGCTACTTTATATATAACAGTTTCAAATATTTTAAATAGAAGAAAAAGATTTGTATTCATGATTTAAAGTGTACAGCATTAATAATATAAAAAGTATTTACAATATGGTTCAGTAATACATATTTTACAACAACCACCAATGAACCCCTAGTTCCATTAGTTTACAATTTACATTAGTCTTTTTTTTTTGTGAATAATATTATTTCCGTTTTTGTTTTCCTCCGTCGAGCACATTTAAAAGTTTTCCACGCGTCATTTCTCGTGCTAGACAAAAAAGAAAAAAAAAGAATTTGTTTAAAGTTTTAATAGGCTGCAGTGTTGTCTCAGAGGACGTCAAAAATCACATAATGCTGTGACAATTCACACCTCAATATTATTTGTCTGTAGTACTGTAATAATAATATTTTATGTGCATAAAAATTGTATTCAATCTTGAAGTCAGCTAATTGTGGAATTCCCCTTTAGGTTTATGACTCAATACAATGTTATCTTCAGTTTTGATAACATAGATGTATTATAGAGGGTCAACTAGGCAACAGTGAAGTGATAATACCCTTTAATAATTACTGTAATGAATAACTCTTACATTCATCCAAGCCAAGCTGGTACGCAAGGTTTTGAAGATCTCTTACTTTCTCCATTAAATTCTTTGTGGTCAGACTTCCAAGCTCTGAAATGAAAGCAAATGATTCAGTAATACACTCAACAAAGTGTCCCTTGATTAATTGTGTGTTGGCCAATAAAAAACATAATTATTATATTATTAAATATTAATAATATTCGTTCTTATATAGCGTTGCTTATTGCACAATGCTTCTTCTTCACATTATTACCACAGTCATATTCCCCCTCTGAGCCATATTCCCCCTCTGAGCCATATTACCCCTCTGGGCCATATTGCCCCTCTGGGCCATGTTAATTTTCACAGAAAAGTGTCCCCTTAATACTGTAAGTACCCTGCATGAAGAAAGGTGTCCTATTGTACTTTATAAAGGAGTACATCAGATAATATAGTATTGTAAAAACTACTAATCTCTCCCAAAAAATAATTTCTTTGTTGTATTATGAGAGGCTTTGGAATGGTCAGTTCAACCTCACCTGTCAACATATCAATATCATTTTGTTCCAAATCAGCTTCCCAAGGTGGAGATGTTGTACTTGTTATTGGCTGCAACAAACAAAATTAATAAATTGGTTATTTATCTGTTTTCACTATTCAACCTTCTGTGGGAACATTTTATTCATACTTTTAAAATTATCCATATTTTTACAGTACATTGTTTACGTATTGAAAATTAGTAAGTGTACTTCTTCAAAGAAAAGATAATGTTAAAGATTTTAATTTCAGATTAAAAGAAATGCATAGAAACTTATTATATACTTACACTTTTCATAGAGGCAAAATCTGAAATACCTGGTACTGAAAATGCAAAAAAATGAGAGAGAATGAATAGATAAAACACATTATTCATTACTTGTCTTCAATTCAAGAAAAAATATAGAATGTGTTGTAACAATATCACAAAGCTCTACACTATCAAACTTGTTTATCAAAAAGTTGTAATATGCCCATATATGGTAGAGATTATATGACAACACCATGTCCATATATGGGCACATCACATTTTTTGTCACATAAAGTTTGATAGTGTAGACAGATCTTAACTTACTTTGTTCTTGCCATAAATCTGGTGATGCTCTGTCCAACTTTTCAAAACTTAGAAGAGTCTTTTCAATTTCTGTAAGAAAACAGGTTTTTATAAATCAATATGCTTAGACTAGACCTAGCCTATTTATATATATTATTATTAATTAGCCCTAGGCCTATACATCATCAATCAAAATAATTAAAAAGAGAAATTGCATAGCCTCTTAATAAAGGTAAGAATTACTAAATAATGTTGTTAACCTCCTACTAGCCTAGTAGTAGTAGAACTAGGCTATTTAATAATTTAAGTAGGCCTAAGCATCCCTACTTACTATAATTAACTATAAATTAAATACGGTTATTTTACCAGGTATTCTAATTCCTAAATAAAAAACCTAATCATAATTCTTCACTCTAAGGCCAAAATGACCAGAACTGGAACTGAAGGTCCACAAGCATCGCTTGACACCGACCGTACATTATTTTTTGTGTATGCTGACCACTGAAGGCGGAGGCCTAGGCACCAACACGGCATAATAGAGCGAATTTACAAATAACCACCAAATGTATGCATATTTTAAGATGAGGCACTTTATACTATTCATAATTCAATAATTACAAAAGCAAACCATGTTTTGATTTCTCAAAAGTTGAGCACAAAACTAATTGAAACTTACCCGCACTTGGTGATGCCATCTTGATTTTATTATTTTGTTCTCTCTGTAGAGGGCGCGCTGAGCAACAGAGACAATTTATTGCAAAAAACTTTTAAAATGAAAGCGGCACAAAGAAAGGTCTCTGCATTTACTGTTTTTAAGTCGCGTTCAAAGGTAATTTTTTATATTTAAAAAAGTGTGCCATTTAAATGAAAATATTTTAGTGTAATTAATAAAGTAACGTGCCTAGAATGTACAGGAATGAAGTGCAATTCTAGTAGGCCATGACATGCATGTCACATGTGGTGCTCCCATCTGCGCCATCTGCACACATGTTGTTTAGCTGGAGTGCGCTGTACACAGGTTTAGTGCCCACTTGGCAGTCGACACAGTCGTTTCGGCCGCTTAGAAATATCTGTACGTAGGCCTAGAAATTATAGTGAGTGAAATTATGAATAGTGATAAGGATCGGTCCTAGTCAAATAGATATAATTAATCTAGATTATTTAAAATATTTAATAATAAATTGTATTAATTTTTTTTGCCCAGTTTCTTAAAACAAAAAAACGGCGGTCTACAAAAATGAGTTGCTATTCTTTTATGTTAAACATTTTATTTATTTATTTTCATAATTTATTTCATAATCATAGTATTAATACATTTTTCTGAGTGAGATTTATTTCACTACAGTAATGACCGCTTTAATCTGTTGAACCAATTAAATTGATATATTCTTTTTTGTATATTTTTAGGAAAATGTTAATGATGAAAATACATCTATTGAGACTGATAAAAGTATAACCAAGAAGACTAAACAAACGGCTAGAAAGCTTCGGAGCTCTTTGAGATTAAAACCACATAAGTCGTCTCAATCTGCAAGGCCATCATGTCTACCAGATAGTGCTGTCACGCCCGCACCAAAGAAAAAGAAGAAGACGAGCAGTAGCACCAGTAAACGTGTGAATCGTGGCAGACGATTTAGCTCTTCCACGGAACATGTAACTCGTAGCAACAAACGGTTTAGTCCTTACAAGGAATCTACTATCCGTAGCGAGCAGTCTAGTCCTCCTAAAAGAAATACAGTTTGTAGCCCTGCTCAGCGTAGTCTGTCCGTAGAACATGAGACTCGTAGCAGGCAGCATAGTGCTTCTTCCAATGTAGGTAGTATCTCCAGTCTTGTGCATACACCTACGGTTGACCCTGGTGAGTTTTTGAATTACTGTAGAATTTTTGCCCTGGCCAACTAGGGCAGCCCCTTTGTGTTCGCCCAAAACCATAGGATTTACTATATTTGTTTTGTATTCTTAGAGTTTAAAAACAAATTGGAAAAGAAAAAGACAAAATCTGCAGGTTCAGATGATCAAGTACCTATGAAGAAAAGGAGAAGATTTTCAGCCGATGGTAGATCTGATGCAGAAACCCCAGTTGTAAGTTAAAAGCACATCCATAAGACCATAAATTTTGAATTTTAAATTGCTAATAAGATGCTAATAAGATGCAAATGAGCATAAAATAACACCTGGAATTCCAGGTGGGGAAGATGATGGGTGCACTAGTATTATAGATTATACCATTTTTTCTGTTTTCCATTTATAAAAAATAAAGGGATATGAATAAATTGTATATATAATTCAAATTATTATTATATAATTCATCATTCTTCATAATTACTAACAACAATAAATTGGTATAAAGTTTGCGGTACACCACCTGTATTAGTTCTAAATAGAACTGTTGAGATTCTCGATCAACATGTCATCAAGAGTGAGAATGAGGACGATCAAAGCATATTGATTGAAACGTCGAGAAACTCAACAGTTATTTTCAGAACTAATACATGTATTGTACCGCAAACTTTATATCAAAATTTGATTTATTTAAAAATTGTTATATTATATATTTATTCGCAGCGTGGTAATTCAACCGTAACACCAAAACGGTTCTTATCCGGCAGTGAGCTTGAGGATAGCGGAGCCGAGGCGCAGAAGCTCTTTGAGTGGATGATAGGCCCTGTTGAACCTGATAAATTCTTCAAGTAAAATACCATTTTCACACCTACACAAGTTGTAACACGGATTGATCTCCCGACTTATTACATGTTTTCATACATGCATACGCGAACTTGAGAAATCTCGGGAGGAATGCATAGTTGCGCACTATTTGATCACTATGATTGATCAGCTTAATTCCAGGGTAATACACGTGCGCGCAGTAACAACTCGGGACATCTCCGTTAGAAAGAACAGGCCTCTAATTGGTGTGTTTTTCTCCCGAGATTTCACAGCATCCCAGAAAATTGTCTTCACACTTTGCAAACCTGGTTACAAGCTGTTACATTTTGCAATGTGAAAAGTGTATATCTGTAACATTATATTTTAAAAGTATAAAACTTACTTCAGTCTGAGATTCTTAGTGCATGGTGTTCAGCCAGTGTATTTTGATTACCTTGTTTATAATGAGTTACACACAATCACTAATGTATACAATTGGTGACCTATTTAATTTTCTATGATGAACATTGTAAACGTTTTTTCAGGAATTTATGGGAGCGCAAGCCATTGTTGGTGAAACGCCATATGCCAGATTACAACAGTATTTGGTTTAGTACTGATGAATTCAACCGAATTCTGCGCGAGGTATTATATCGTATCATTATTATATCATATCATATATTGTTATTTATGTCCACCTTCTTTTGGACATCCCTATTCAGAGGACACCCCTATTATATGGCCACTTTCTTGGGTAGTTATCCCCTGAATAGGAGTTAAATTGTATTTTAATTTCCACTTATTTGAGTTTTTATACTTTTATCTCAAATTTTCATTCCATGTCAAGAAAACCTGAATACAGTAAAACAATTTCAAATCTCATAATAATAAAAATTCTTATTTATAAATTCAGATATGTTAATTTTCTAATTTCACTCATCATTTAGAAAAGGCATGTCTTCAAATGGATCCTTCCATTATTAAAGAGGGGTGTTATTAGTGAACCTAATTAGATAATGCATACACATTAATACTCATACTAATTTAATACAATGTTGTTTATGTCTTGTATGTAGTGAAATGCAAATTATTTCTTGCAGGAGGATATTCAGTTTACAGTTAATCTAGATGTTACAACATATACAGATGGTTGTCGGGAAACACACAATCCTCAAGGAAGAGCCCATGCCCCTGTTGTCTGGGACTATTACCAGGTATAGTGTCTATACAAGGCATACTATAGTAAAAGAAGTAGAACAGAGAAATGAGGGAATTAGTAGTTTTTAAACATTTTTGCAGTGCCATAGTTTTAATGGTACATTCACACCTATGAAATGAATAGCATCTTCACATCAACTATTCTAAAGCTCTGTCTACACTATCAAACTAGTTTAACAAAAAAGGGTGATGTGCCCTAATATGGTATTGATATGCCCAAATATGGTAGTGATATGACATCATCATGTCCAAATATGGGCACATAAAATTTTTTTTTGTCACATAAAGACAGAGCTTAAGGTCAACAGTTGAATATTGAAATACAATATAGCTAGTACAAAGGGCACTTTTTTCCAATACATTACAGAGCCCACCTTGCTATACAGTACTAATATTAAATATTTTTTATCTACTAATTTTAATCTATTTTCGTAGAATGGTTGTTCAATAAGACTTTTAAACCCTCAAACATTTTCACAACCAGTTTGGAAATTACTGTCAACTCTTCAGGAATATTTTAGCTGCGGAGTTGGTGCAAATGTGTAAGTTTAGTATCGTCTTTCAAGTTTCATAACATTTATTTACATAAAAGATAATACAGTACAGTGCAATAAAATATTGATAAAAGGTCAGAGTTGAAGGCACATGCCCTGAAAGATGAAGAAAAACATCCTGTGTTGAGCGAGCTATAAAAAAAAGAAGTGATAATGAATATGACATTTAAAAAAGAATAGATAAATTAAAACTAATATATATGGAAAAGACAAGTACGTCTTTGAGTAGAGTGATTGTGAATAAAGAATTTAAACTTATTTAAAGCTCTGTCTACACTATCAAACTTTGTGATGTGCCCATATATGGACATGATGACATCATATTACTACCACATTTAAGCATATCACTACCATATTTGGGCACATCACACTTGTTTTGTCAAACTATTTTGATAATAATATTTAATAATAATAATATTTATTTGGAACAACACTTTTTTAACAGTGGCACACATGCGTAGACGGTGCGTCCATACCAATTACAAAATTCAATACAAAAACAATAAAAACTGAAACGAAAATAAAACATATTTGAGATAATGACATAAAATTTGACTCGACGCTATTACAAAACTTATTTACAAACTAAAACTACACTAATACAACTACTAATTTTGCAACAGCAATGGAAAAGAAAACACTTTTTTTAAAAATTAGATAGTGTAGACGGAGCTTAACAAATTTAATATTTATTTCAGATACTTAACACCGCCGGGATCACAAGGGTTTGCTCCTCATTTTGATGACATAGAAGCGTTTGTGATACAGGTAGAAGGCAAGAAACATTGGCGTCTTTACAGCCCACGTACCGAAGCAGAATCTCTACCTCGTTTTTCCAGCAGTAAGATTTGCTTTTAAATTTTTTGTTTTACCTTTTGTATCAACAATATTAAACAATTAGAATTTTATTGGATTTTCTTAGTTGCGATCTTATTGGTCAGTAATTGTGCAGTGAAAACAAAGCAATTTTAAAAAACCAATTAAATTTTTTCATAAAATGAAAAATATTCTATTTTTTCAAAAATGTTTGGTGTGGTCTTTTTTTTAAACATTTTTAATAATAGTGAATAAACTAATTTATATAGTACTCAGCCCTTTTAATTAATAAACATGTTCAAAGTCACTTATTAATATATGTTTTTACTTCTTAATATGTGTGTTCTTTCTCTCTTACTTTATAGCAAATTTTAACCAGTCTGACATAGGAGAACCAATATTGGATGTCATTTTGGAAGCTGGTGACCTCCTCTACTTTCCTCGTGGCTTTATACATCAGGTATGTATGTTATATTATGAATTTGGTACCCAGTGGGGACTTTTTGGACCAAAATGTCCAACTTTTATTTGAATTTTCCACATCCTCTTTATATGTAATTAAATAACTTTATTCTTTAAAATGGCATTGTTGAAATACAAACAAATATACTAATACAGAGGTCCTAATTTGGAAAGAAAAAAAATATCAGGAGAATTAATGAAAGCATTGGCAAACTATTTAGGATCCTATTGACAAATATTAGACATCTATAGTAAACAATGGGTATGCCAGGTGTGGAAAAGGTGGAAAATGCATTAGGGTAGCCAAAACTAAAGGTCACTTTACACAGACGAGCGGTAACGGTAAACGAAAAACCACATAGAATTCTATCCTGAGCTGAATCAACCCGTCTACTCCACGTTGTGTGTAAATGGTCATAAAGAATAACATAGATTCTCTATTTTTATTACCGTTACCGCTCGTCTTTGTAAATTGGCCTTAAGCCCTAAATAATAAATGTATACAATATCAATATTTGATATACTAAAGAATTAGTAGAAAATGCACCTTAGCGGGAGACTGGGATGATGGCGTGTAATATCGGGAAACTCACAATTTTCAGGACATTTAGGAGGTCTATTTATATTATTGTTTTAATTGGTTAACAGGCTGATACAACAGAGGAGAGTCACTCACTACACATGACGGTATCTACCTGTCAACGTAACACCTGGGGAGACCTATTGGAGAAAATGATGCCACAAATATTGAAGATAGCCTTTGCACAGGATGCTGAGTTCAGAAAGTCACTACCTCGAGATTATACACAATACATGGGGGTCGCAAACTCTGACTCGGTAAGAATTACAAATACACCATAAATTACATGATACTTTAAGCTCTGTCTACACTATCAAACTAGTTTGACAAAAAAATGTGATGTGCCCAAATATGGTAGTGATATACCCAACTATAGTAGTGATATGACATCATGTCTATATATGGGCACATCACATTTTTTTGTCACATGAAGTTTGATAGTGTAGACAGAGCTTTATTGTTTAAAGGTTTGCATGACGAATAAACACTAGTAAAGTTAGGTTTGAGTTGTACTTGTAGCATGTGTTTGCAAATGGAAAGAGAATGGTTTTGTTCTTATGCTACAAACATCTTCTGGAGAATATTTTAAAATGCTTAAAAATAATTAATCTTTATATGTTATATATCTTTTTTATTGTTTGTCTCATATGCCGTATTCACCAATCACACAATAAGTAAGCAAGTTTTACTGCAATCTATTTCTTTGTGGTTTTACAACTTCAGAGCACTAAGTTCTTAGACCGTTTTTTTTTTTCTAGACTGATCCAAATCGTATGCAATTCCTTCAAACTATCGGTCGCCTAATGTCAAAGTTGACAACGTATGCTCCAGTAGACTCCGCCGCAGATCAAATGGCTGTCAAATATCTGCATGATAGTCTACCACCAGTAATTAGCAAACGTATGTATTATTGACGTATAAATATTTTTTAATTTATTTTTTAAATTACTTTTATTGGTCAGATATAGTGATCGATTTCTAATAAAAACATCTCTAGACAAATAAGCAAACATTTCTGTTCTGAGCTCCACTTTCCTACAACATTCCTACAATTGTTTGCATAACATTTTTAATGTATTATTTGCAATGTATTGTTTTTTATATATGTATTTCCCAGATGAGAAGCAACTTTCTGTTTTTGGTGGTGGGGCCTCTTGGCGGAACGGAAGGGTTGTGGACGATCAAGATATATTTAGTATGTCCACTCAAATCAAGCTTATTAGAAAAACATGTTTAAGGTAATAATCATACTATAATTTGATGTTTAATTTTATGTTTAAAATATTTGTGCTCTAAAGGCTTTCAACATGCATGATTAATTGAAATGATGGTTTATACACACATACATTTTATTTTTCATTTTTTTTTTTTTTTTTTTTTTTTTTTTTTTTTATAGATTAGTTATGGAAGAAGATGCTGTATTAGTTTATTATAACTTGGAGAATTCCAAAGTATATCATGGCAAACCACCACAGAGTTTTGAGATACCAGCCGAGGTGAGACATTCTACAGCTGCCTCTTACATTAAGCTCTGTTCACACTATCAAACTAGTTTGACAAAAAAAGTATGATGTGCCCAAATATGTTAGTGATATGCCCAAATATGGTAGTGATATGACATCATGTCCATATATGGGCACATCACATTGTTTTAACACATAAAGTTTGATAGTGTAGACAGACCTTTACACAATGAAATTGGATTGCATTATATACTGTGCATTAGGGAGCTTTCGATTTGAGGACTGACCACCAACCTAGGTCAGTTCAATCAACGTGACGTGGGTCGTCGTCTAGACCTAGAAACCATGAAACCTGTGTCGAGACATGAAGAGTGAGGCCGCACGTCCCAATATTCCTACATGCGCACAATGAACTATCACAAATAAAAATCCCCAAATGATCAAATTTAATATTTTGTCATCTGTAGTGATATTTATATGGAAATGTTAGATCGAAAACAATCAATTTTTAGAGACAGCAACCAATATTTCAAAATAAGGAATATGGACAGATTGGCACACCCTTCCATAAACACTTAATCTTCATCCATACAAATGATGACCTAAATCTGTCTACACTATCAAACTTTATGTGAAAGAAAATGTGATGTGGCCAAATATGGACATGATGATGTCATATCACTACCATATTTGGGAATATCACTACCATATTTGGGGAAATCACACTTTGTTGTCAAACTAGTTATAGTAATAGTAGATAGTGTAGACAGAGCTTAATATGGATTTTATGGTACCTCTATTTTTACACACTCTTCTTTGTATGTAAACTATCCTGCTAAATATCTGTGTGTTATTTAATTGTAGGCAGCAGTTGCCGTTGAATACTTGCTAAACACATACCCGGAATATGTTCCCATCAAAAGTTTACCAACAGTGGGAGACATGGAAGATAAGGTAGGCAAATTGCTCCATACTTTTTTGATACCTCAGTGACGCCACGAAGTGACACTAACTGCGTAATAGTTTGATCAAAACATGTGTTTCACAAATAACATGGTTCAGTTGCTTCACAAAACATAATTTAAATTCAAGAAATTTTCATTAAGAATTTTTATTTATTTGCCTGTAAAAGTAGTCAATTCAGCTATTAAAAGGTGAAGTTTAATTGTAATCTTGTTAATTAATAAATTGGTATGTTAAACATTTGTGTCCCGCGAAAACATTTCATTTCCGTTTCACGCGTGTAGTGTCTGTAGCCTTGTTTGTGTCACTTCGTGGCGTCACTGACGATGTTTTTTTAATGCACTTATTGTTTTGCGTTACTTGTTGTTGTTTTGTTATTAGCACAGAATTTTTTTTTTTCTTCAGCAAATTGAAATTGCACAGGTTCTGTTTGAGAAAGGTATCTTGTTACTAAAGGATTCGTTTAGATACTCACCGTAAGAACCGTTCAAATTACATGGATGTCTTTCAACCCTGTGGCTACTTACTCATGCCCACATCTGTACAAACCTATTATTAATATATTGATGAAATAGGCATCGGTGATTGTAAAATTCATATAATTGTTTTATTGTTCAGAACGTCTATTATTTCAGTAGCTAAACAATTGACATCTTCAAATTTAGTATATATATCAAATTACAGGTAGTGTTTATAATTTTTATAAGTTTACAAATTAAATATGTTAGTGTAAAAGTCAAATGAATTTTGATTATTTGGACAACTGCAGTTTAAAGCTCTGTCTACATTATCAAACTTTATGTGACAAAAAAATGTGATGTGCTCGTATACTGTATGGTTTGGTAGTGTGGACAGAGCTTTGGACCAGTTTCACTAACCAACAGTTTTCATTTTAACTTGCGTTGCAAAGCCTAAGCTCTGTCTACACAATCAAACTAGTTTGACAAAAAAAGTGTGATGTGTGATGTGCCAAAATATGGTCAAATATGGTAGTGATATGACATCATCATTGTCCATATAGGGGCACATCACATTTTTTTGTCAAATAAAGTTTGATAGTGTAGACAAGGCTTTACAATTCTTTTTGCACACATCTAAGAGTCTGTTTCCACTTTGACATTAGTTAAGGAAAGGTCATTCAGATTTGTAAGTTGTGACCGATATAAACAAAACAAATCTAAATCCCTATAACAATAATGCCTATTGTGTTAAGATTTATAAATTTATATTTCTAAAGAACTTATATAATGGGATAACGATGAGAATTATACTATTTCATCATGTTCATAAATTTATGATTTTATAATACTGTAAAATAAAGATTAAATTTTAATTTGTTTCTGTATTTGTATTGTACTTCGGATTTGGTTTTTTTTTGTAGTTAAAAAAACAAATACATAAATAAGAGACAATTTTTCAGATCAACAAGCGTTGTTTTATTTATTATTTTACAAGAATTTTTTTTTCAAATTAATTTTCAAAATATTTGGCAGTTGTAACTACATTTTGATTACTTTTTAAACCTGTGTATGCAATTATTTAGCATACACATTGTTCATTCATTCATCAATTACTTCCATTTATTGTCATTTCCATATAAAATATACATAGAAATTATGGGATGCCTCATAAATTTCTATATTGCATTGAAAAAAATATAAAATCGTACGTTGTCGTACAGTAGTAAGGAAAATGATCTTAACTGCAATGGAATAAAGGCGGTATTATCTTTGTACAGAAAAATTCTCTCCTAATGTAGAGAAGTGGTTACAATTATATTCGAATCAGTACATTATGTGCGAAAGTAGTGAATATATAGCAGCTGAAATTACAAGAGTAACACACCCAGTAAACCGTCCAGCATCACTCGTGTCGTCATCCTTTGGAAATCCATTGTCAGCAACGATCTTTGCATACATGATAGTAGATTCTTTAGGTGTTCTTTTACGGTTTGGGTCGTTGAAATCGACGTAATGCATACCGAACCTCTCACTGTAACCAGATGCCCACTCGAAATTGTCCATCAGCGACCATGCTGTGTACCCCTTCACGTTTGATCCGTCGATGTCAATAGCTGTAAGATAAGGAAATCATATTTTCTGGTCTAAAACCCATTTTGTTCAATGCTATCTATACCGCCTGGGAATGTTCTGAAATATATTCTGAGCCTACGCTCAGACGGCGGCGGCGGCGGCGGGGGTACTGTATACGATCTTTGGCGTGACGTAGTAGGTCTAGTTATCATAGATAGCAGTAAGAATTCCCCAGTTTAAATAACTCCTACAATTGTTATATTAATTAGAAGATTTCATGCTTACCTTTCAACACTTCATTGATGTAAGATCGGTAATATTTCTGTCTGCTGACGTCATTCAGGTCGTACACATCTTCGGTTGATATACCGTTTTCTGTGACGTAAGTGGGTATTCCGTCGTACTCGTCGTGTATCCATTTCAGCAGACGTCTGATTCCCCAAGGAACAACTTTAAGCCACGATGATGCCGAACCAGGCCAGGATTCATCCTTCCAGGAACCGATGTCTTGGTCTGTCCAGTAGTTTCCGGTGTCAGTATTCGTTACGACGTTTACGGCATACACAGATGAATAATGGTTGAGTCCAAAGAAGTCACCCGTGCCTTTTATATATGCCTTCTCTTCATCAGTAAATTCTGGTAGACGTGATTTGGTATAATTCTGCATTGCGCTTTTTGCAGCAATATACTCCTTCATAACTTGAGGGTAGTCGCCATCTACGTAGATAGGATGTGCGAACCAACCTACTTGGAACTGAAGACATCTATCAGCGGCTGCGACGTCCTCTGGTTTGGACCTGTCGGCGGGTTCGATAAAGTCCGAATTCAGCGTGATTCCAACCTGCCCCTTTTGGGAAGATCTATAATTGTCATCATACGTATGCCATGCTGCAGCGTGTGATTTGATTATATTGTGTGTAACAACGTATACGGTTATTGCAGGATCTGCGATACCAGGGGCAAAAGAACCATCTCCATATCCCAAAAGCGTGACGATCCATGGCTCGTTGAAAGTTAACCAGAATTTAACACGTGTACCAAATGTTTTAAAGCAGAAATCGGCATAGTCCTTGAAGCGCTCCACAATGGTTTCATTCGCCCAGCCGCCGACGTCTTGCAACGCCTGTGGTAAATCCCAATGGTAAAGAGTAACCATTGGAGTAATGCACTCTACAAGGAGTGCGTCTATCAGGTTGCTGTAATATTCCACACCTTTTGCATTGATATTGTTAATAGTTCCGTCTGGCAGAATTCGTGGCCAAGAAAGAGAGAATCGATAATACCCAAGACCCATTGCCTTGATCATTTTAACATCTTCCTCAATATTGTTGTAACTATCGCAGGCAACGTCTCCAGTATCGTTGTTATACACATGTCCTCCCTCGTGGGCAAACCTATCCCATATGCTTTCACCTTTACCGTCAGCGTTCCATGCCCCTTCTATCTGGTAGGATGAAGTTGCAGAACTCCATGCAAAACCTTCCGGAAACGTTCCGTAACGGAAGGCATCTCTTTCAGGATCATTGAAGACATCTGGATATACAAATTCTGGTTCCTCTTGAGAGCTTATGCAGGCAATTACCAGAGATAGAATCACTACTACACCTTTCCATGCCATGGTGAATGCTTTGTCTTCATGCAGTCAGACTTACAGGTTACTTATAACACTATCCGTAATAGGGCCAACACGTATCTGACACTGTCAATATTTACTAATTCGAGTGGCGTTGTTGATAAGTGTTATGTAAGTATCATAAATAACATTGAATTCTATTACGTTCACAATTTCTTTAAACTGGTATTCATGTCGTAATATATGATCTCGTGTTTACTTATATCAATGACTGTCTATGGAGTAACTTGGATTTTGAAAGAAACAAATCATAATAATAATTATATTTAGTACAAAAGTTCGGACCATATTTGTCGTGACAGTACAATTGATATTTTTATAAATAGTAATTATTATTTTTAAAGTGGATTAACTTCACTTTTCAGCAATGACTTTACCATCATGATTTCACGTTTCGTAATAGATTTTCAATATTTGGCTTTTTAGCTTTGGCTTTTTAGCCATCAACTATGGGAGCGTTTTCAATGGATCACTCTGCCAAACTATTTATTATAAAATAGATTAAGGATGTATTTTACCCAAAATCATGACAAATGAAGATTAATAAAACTTAGACTTTGAATAGGCTGTTTCGCACTTGTGATAGAGGTAATCACTTCTGTAGAAAAACTAAACAAATAATGTTTTCACTTATAAAATGACAAAATAAGCGGTTAAATTCATTAAAAAATCAATTTGACTCTTTTCTTGCTTTAAATTGCAACCAAGTAAATAATTTGTTTCGATCCAATTTTTTGGTCTAAGTAAATAACTATTATGTAACATTAAAATGGCATATTCAACAAAAACATTTAAACAATTGTTTTCCAGGAGATGGGTTGGGCGTGTCCGTAACTGTGCCCGAAAATTCATACATGTCTATAACTACGATAACTGATAATGCAAAACTGCCGAGGCTTGAACTTTGATTAACGAAATCGAAAAAAGTCTCCCATCATCTTCCGCCTACTATGACAAAGCGTTTTGATTATCGACAGACAACATCGTGGTTGTTGGTTGTTGATTTGAACTTGTTATCAATTTGTGCCATATGCTGTACATACATAGATTAATTAATGCAAAAGAAAGATATCTCTGTCAACATATTCTGATCCAAAGACCATTAATGTTGACTATATACAGTAGGCGCGCCTACATGTTGATAGATCATGCAGCATGTGCGTGATTAAGGAACCTGGTGATTGGTAGAAAAAGTCGGACGGATTGAATCTCCTTTTAGAAAAGAGCAAATCCTTAAAAATGACAATCCTGTAACTTTTTTCCCCTCAAAATTCGACTTTAAAATGTATCGTTTAGGCTTCCACTCCAATGTTGCTCGAAACTTCTTAACTGAAACCTAAACAAAATGCTATAGCCAGTTTGAGAGTACAATTCAACCAATTAGATCTGGATACATACAACAAAAATTACATAAATAGGACAATCTAGAGAAGAAACGTATGGAAAATGGCGTCGTGTATCCGATACGCGAGTAATTATACACCACTGATGTATATAAATGTATGAAGTGATATCTTCACTGAATATTAATCATTATTTATCCTCATGTTTTCCCTACATCGAAGGATGTAAACAATGGAAAGAAATAACATATAGTCATAATATAGACGTAATATGATACATCAATTTAATTTATTGTTAGGCATACTCAAGTGATACAAATATATTTAAAATACAGAGCTAAAACTTAATTTACGAAACTTAATCACTACATGTTGTGTACGGTAGGCTTATAACCAATTTGTTCTTTCGTACGAAAATGCCTTCGTAGGAAAATACTTTTTGAATGACTGATACAAAACTGTTAAGTACCGTAGGCCTACATTTCACACTAAAATATTTATTACAGTTAAATGGTTAATTTGATATTTTTCTTAATTAGCATTACAGAAGAAACATTAAATCTTAATTTCTGAACGTAGGGGCTAAGATCAACGTTTGCGTCATTCCCAGCTAGCCTCGGCGTAGATTTTAGTTTTTTTCAAACCTGTTTAGAAATCAAATTCATGTTTATCACTAAACACGTCAATTCAAATGTTTGTTCGTAGTTGGAAAAAGCACAATCAAAAGACACTGATCATTAATCGCGACTTCGTGAGGTCATAATAATATTCTATTTTTCGTACTTTATTAAAACAAGGAAAGATTAAAATTAATAATTTCTTTCTTTCCTGATTAAAACATTTTTGAGAAATAAGCTAAACTATTTCATTGGAAATGTAGTTTTATCTCGTTTTAGTTGATAATTTGTCTTATATCATCGGATAAAGTATTGCTGCTATTTAGATAGGGGTTATTAATAGAATACACGTGAAAGTAATGAATAGATAACAGCTGATACCACAAGTTGAACACACCCAGTAAATCGTGCACCATCGCTCGTGTCATCTTCCTTTGGAAATCCATTGTCAGCGACGATCTTTGCATATATGATAGCAGAGTTTTTAGGAGTTCTTTTCCGGTTTACGTCGTTGAAATCAACGTAATGCATACCGAACCTCTCACTGTATCCAGATGCCCACTCGAGGTTGTCCATCAGTGACCATGCTGTGTACCCCTTCACGTTCGATCCGTCGATGTCAATAGCTGTAAGAAAAAAAGAAGACATTTTAGAAATAGTTTTCCATGACAAATGGCTTCGGAAGAACCATGCCGATTACTTAGGTGGAAGATCCACCTAAGCAATAGCAAGACCATTTATTCTAGTATTTCTTTATCTTGCAATCTCACGGATTTTCTGGTATATCTTCGCCGTGTCTAGTGGATTCTATCCCATGTTATTGGTCATTAATTTATACGGGTAGAATAATTAGAAGACGTTGTGCCTCTGATACCTTTCAAAACTTCATTGATGTAAGATCGGTAATATTTCTGCCTGATGACGTCGTCAAGTTCAAACACATCTGTCGTTGATACACCGTTTTCTGTGACGTAAATCGGTATCCCGTCATACTCATTATCTATCCAGTTTAGCAGACGTCTGATTCCCCAAGGAACAACTTGAAGCCACTCAGATCCCGAACGCGGCCACGCTTCGTCCTTAAATGTGGCAATGTTTTGGTCTGTCCAGTAAGCACCGTCAGTAGTATCGGTTGTAACGTTTGTCGTATATACAGAAGTGTAATGGTTGAGACCGAAGAAATCCGTCGTGCCTTTTATATACTCCTTCTCATCATCAGTAAACTCTGGTAAACGTGATTTTGGATAACCCTGCATTTCACTTTTATAAGCAACGTTGTCCTTCATAACTTGTGGGTAGTCGCCATCTTTAAAGATAGGATGAGCGAACCAACCTATTTGGAACTGAAGGCCCCTCTCAGCAGCACCGACATCCGCTTGATTTTTTGTGAAGGGTTCGAAAAAGTCCGAATTCAACGTGATCCCAATCTTCCCCTTTTGCGAAGATCTATAATTATCATCATAATTATGCCATGATTTAGCATGTGATTTGATTATATTGTGTGTAACAACGTACACGGTGATTGCAGGCTCTACGATACCAGGAGCAAAGCTACCAGCACCATAACCCAACATTGACACGATCCACGGCTCGTTGAATGTAATCCAGAATTTAACACGTGTGCCAAATGTTTTAAAGCAGAAATCGGCATAGTCGTTGAAGCGCTCCACAATGGTATCATTCGCCCAGCCGCCGACGTCTTGCAACGCCTGTGGTAAATCCCAATGGTAAAGAGTAACCATTGGAGTAATGCACTCTACAAGGAGTGCGTCTATCAGGTTGCTGTAATATTCCACACCTTTTGCATTGATATTGTTAATAGTTCCGTCTGGCAGAATTCGTGGCCAAGAAAGAGAGAATCGATAATACCCAAGACCCATTGCCTTGATCATTTTAACATCTTCCTCAATATTGTTGTAGCTATCACAGGCAACGTCTCCAGTATCGTTGTTATACACATGTCCTCCCTCGTGGGCAAACCTATCCCATATGCTTTCACCTTTACCGTCAGCGTTCCATGCCCCTTCTATCTGGTAGGATGAAGTTGCAGAACTCCATGCAAAACCTTCTGGAAAAGTTCCGTAATGGAAGGCATCTCTTTCAGGATCATTGAAGACTTCTGGATATACAAATTCTGGTTCCTCTTGAGAGCTTATGCAGGCAATTACCAGAGATAGAATCACTACTACACCTTTCCATGCCATGGTGAATGCTTTAACTTCATGCAGTCAGACTTAGTTAATTACCTTATAACACTATCCCTGTATCTGGCACTGTCAATATTTACTATTCGAGTTAAGAGTTACATTGATAAATGTTATGCAAATATCATAAATCACATTGCATTTTATTACGTTCACAATTTCTTTAAACTGGTATTCATGTCGTAATATTATTATGACCTCATCTTTACTTATACCAATACTGTCTATGGATTAACTAACTAACGAAACAAATCATAATAATAATTATATTTAATACAAACATTCAAACCTTAAATATGTATTGTCCCCCCAAAGCATAACAAATGAAGATGAATAAAACTTAGACTTTGAATAGGTCATTTCGCAGTTTTGATAAAGGTAATCACTTCCGTAGAAACAAAAACAAATAATGTTTGCACTTATAAAATGACAAAAATTAATAAGCGGTTAAATTCATTAAAAAATCAATTTGACTCTTTTCTTGCTTTAAATTGCAAGCGAGTAAATAATTTGTTTCGATTCAATTTTTTGGTCTAAGTAAATAACTATTATGTAACATTAAAATGGCATATTCAACAAAAACATTTAACCAATTGTTTTTCAGGAGATGGTTTTGAGCGTGTCCGTAACTGTGTCCAATTATTGCAAATTCATACATGTCTATAACTACGATAAATGATAATGCAAAACTGCCGAGGCTTGAACTTTGATTAAAAACTCCCATCATCTTCCGCCTACTATAACAAAGCGTTTTGATTATCGACAGACAACATCGTGGTTGTTGATATAAACTTTGTATCAATTTGTGCCATCTGTACATACATAGATTTATTAATGCAAACGAAAGATATCTCTGTCAACATCTTGCTACTTCTGATCCATTAAGACCATTAATGTTGACTATGTACAGTAGGCCCGCCTACATGTTGATAGATCATGCAACATGTGCGTGATTAAGGAGCTTGGTGTGATTGGTCAAAAAAACTTCAGTTTAAATTGATTGAAGCTCCTTTTAAAAGAGCAAATGACAATCCTGTAACTTCACTTTTTTCCTCAAAATTCAACTTTAAAATGTATCGTTTAGGCTTCCACTCTAATGTTGCTCGAAACTTCTTAACTGAAACCTAAACAAAATGCTATAGCCAGTTTGAGAGTACAATTCAACTAATTAGATCTGGATACATACAACAAATAGCATAAATAGGACAATCTATAGAAGAAACGTATGGAAATAGGCGTCGTGTATCCGATACGCGAGTACGTTTTCAAAGAGGAAAACAAATTGAACGTCATTATAGCGCACGTCAACCGTCGATCTGATTGTGAAATGAAATAATTGGTGACGTTTGTTACCCCAATTATTATACACCACTGATGTATATAAATGTATGAAGTGATATCTTCACTGAATATTAATCATTAATTATCCTTATGTTCTACAATACCGAAGGATGTAAACAATGGAAAGAAATAACATATATTCATAATATAGACGGAATATGATTTATTGTTAGGCCTACTCAAAATAATGATACAGTATGTGAAATACAGAGCAAAAACTTAATTTACAAAACTTAATCACTATACATGTTGTGTACGTTAGGCTTATAACCAATTTGTTCTTCGTACGAAAATACTTTCGTAGGAAAATACCTTTTGAATGACTGATACGAAACTGTTAAGTAGGCCTACATTTCAAACTAAAATATATATTACAGTTAAATGGTTAATTTGATATTTTTCTTAATTAGCATTTCAGAAGAAACATTAAATCTTAATTTCTTAGAGGAAAAGGTCAACGTTTGAATCATTCCCAGCTAAGCCCCCGGCGTAGATTTTAATTTTGTTCAAACCTGTTTAGAAATCAAATTCATGTTTATCACGTCAAACAAATTAGCTTGTCAAATATGTTTATTCGTAGTTATAAAAAGTTATAAAAGCACAATTCAAAAACCAAAAGACACACTGATCATTAATCGCGAATAGCTTTGTGAGGTCACATTCTATTTTTCCTTCTTTATTAAAACCAGGAGACCAAGATTGAAATTAAAAGTTTCACTCTTCCCTGATTAAAACATTTTTTAGAAATAAGCAGAACTATTGTAAAATATTAATTCATTAGCAATGTAGTTTTATCTCGTTTTAGGTGATAATTTGTCTTATATCGGAGGAAGTATTGCTGCTATTTAGATAGGGGTTATCAATAAAATACACGTGAAAATAGTGAATAGATAACAGCTGATACCACAAGTTGAACACACCCAGTAAATCGTGTACCATTGCTCGTGTCATCTTCCTTTGGAAATCCATTGTCAGCAACGATCTTTGCATATATGATAGTAGATTCTTTAGGAGTTCTTTTCCGGTTTGCGTCGTTGAAATCAACGTAATGCATACCGAACCTCTCACTGTAACCAGATGCCCACTCGAAGTTGTCCATAAGCGACCATGCTGTGTACCCCTTCACGTTTGATCCGTCGATGTCAATAGCTGTAAGAAAAAAAGAAGACATTTTAGAAATAGTTTTCCATGACAAATGGCTTCGGAAGAACCATGCCCCATTACTTCAGAAGATCCACCTAAGTAATTTAGCAAGGCCATTTATTCTATTAGGCCTATTTCTTTATCTTGCAATCTCATACATTTCTCTGGTAAATCTTCGCCGGGTCTAGTAGATTCTTCCATTTGATTGGTCATTAATTTATACAGGTAGAATAATAAAGAAGTTGTGCCTCCGATACCTTTCAACACTTCGTTGATGTAAGATCGGTAATATTTCTGCCTGATGACGTCGTCAAGTTCGAACACATCTGTCGTTGATACACCGTTTTCTGTGACGTAAATCGGTATCCCGTCATACTCGTTATCTATCCAGTTTAGTAGACGTCTGATTCCCCAAGGAACAACTTGAAGCCACGAAGATCCCGAACGCGGCCACGCCTCGTCCTTCCACGTGGCAATGTTTTGGTCTGTCCAGTAAGCACCGTCAGTAGTATCGGTTGTAACGTTTTTTGTATATACGGAAGTGTAATGGTTAAGACCGAAGAAATCCGTCGTGCCTTTTATATACTCCTTCTCCTTATCAGTAAACTCTGGTAAACGTGATTTTGGATAACCCTGCATTGTACTCTTATAAGCAACGTTGTCCTTCATAACTTGTGGGTAGTCGCCATCTTTAAAGATAGGATGAGCGAACCAACCTATTTGGAACTGAAGGCCTCTCTCAGCAGCATCGACATCCGCTTGATTTTTTGTGAAGGGTTCGAAAAAGTCCGAATTCAACGTGATCCCAATCTTCCCCTTTTGCGAAGATCTATACTTATCATCATAATTATGCCATGATTTAGCATGTGATTTGATTATATTGTGTGTAACAACGTACACGGTTATTGCAGGCTCTACGATACCAGGAGCAAAGCTACCAGCACCATAACCCAACATTGACACGATCCACGGCTCGTTGAATGTAATCCAGAATTTAACACGTGTGCCAAATGTTTTAAAGCAGAAATCGGCATAGTCGTTGAAGCGCTCCACAATGGTATCATTCGCCCAGCCGCCGACGTCTTGCAACGCCTGTGGTAAATCCCAATGGTAAAGAGTAACCATTGGAGTAATGCACTCTACAAGGAGTGCGTCTATCAGGTTGCTGTAATATTCCACACCTTTTGCATTGATATTGTTAATAGTTCCGTCTGGCAGAATTCGTGGCCAGGAAAAAGAGAATCGATAATACCCAAGACCCATTGCCTTGATCATTTTAACATCTTCCTCAATATTGTTGTAGCTATCGCAGGCAACGTCTCCAGTATCGTTGTTATACACATGTCCTCCCTCGTGGGCAAACCTATCCCATATGCTTTCACCTTTACCGTCAGCGTTCCATGCCCCTTCTATCTGGTAGGATGAAGTTGCAGAACTCCATGCAAAACCTTCCGGAAACGTTCCGTAATGGAAGGCATCTCTTTCAGGATCATTGAAGACATCTGGATATACATATTCTGGTTCCTCTTGAGAGCTTATGCAGGCAATTACCAGAGATAGAATCACTACTACACCTTTCCATGCCATGGTGAATGCTTTGACCTCTCACAGTCAAACTTAGTTACTTATATTATAACACTATCCTTAATACACGTATCTGGCACTGTCAATATTTACTATTCGAGTTAAGAGTTACGTTGATAAGTGTTATGCAGGTATCATAAATCACATTGAATTTTATTACGTTCACAATTTCTTAATAATCTGGTATTCATGTAATATAAATTTCAATGGTAACTATTCAACAAAACATTTTAAAACATTTTTCAGCCAGGGGATGGTTTTGGGCGTAACCTAGACGACCTAGATTATGTGTCCTTAACTGTGTCAAATTAATGCATTCATACAATGTCAATAAATACGATCGATGATAATGCAAAACTGCCGCCTACTACTAAAACGCCGACTTTAATGATATTGCGTACGGTACGGACTGGACTACTGGGTAGTTACGATGTGCGATGCTTGGACTTTGATTAACGAAATCGACAAAATCTCCATCATCTTCCGCCTACTCTTCCCCCTATACGCGTTTTGAATTGATTATCGACAGACAACATTGTGATTGTTGGGTGTTGATATGAACTGTGTATCAATTTGTGCCTACTAACACCCTGTCGTATGCTTTATCATCGACTGTTTGGCCGCTCGTATTTGCGGCTTAACCCAGTTCTTGAAGATTAAAGGATTTATGTAAATATTTTGCCAATACGCAGATTGATAAGAGCGTTTAATTGTGTTTGTGTCGTTGATAAATTGGAGATAAATAAATTATAAATAAATAACTTATCGATCGCTAAAACGTCGACCGTGTTAAGGCCAATTTACACAGACGAGCGGTAACGGTAAGCGGAAACCGCGTATATTGTTCCACGTAAAATCTGTATCTAACCTGAGCGGAAACCGCCCGTCCGCTCCGCATTCTGTGTAAATGATCATTAGGAATAAAATAGAAACTACCGATCGTCTGTGTAAATTGTCCTAGCGTTGATTCAAAACGATGATGTTGAAATAACGCAATTGTGTGTATAGTTTGCATAGACGTAATTTAAACGGTGGATGATTTAACGTTTAAAAAAATTTGTTTACTTTAATAAGTTTGTATAAAAGTAAATAAGTTCTAGCGTTGATTCAACGTCAAAACGATAACGTTGAAATAACACATTGTTTAGTTGAATACGTTTGCTTAAACTTAAATAAATTGCTAGCGTCGATTCAACCTCAAAACGTTGAAATAACGCAATAGTTTAGAATAGAAAGCTTGCATAGGCGTAATTTAAACGGTGGCATTGAATGAAATAACGAAATTATTTAAATTAAATAGAAAGTTTGCATAAACGTAATATTAACGTTATTTCCACGTAGATAATTTATCAAGTCCAAAGTGATAAATGTCATTGAAATTGATAAATACATTGAAAACTCCTGTGTGGGATGTTTGGTTTCTTACACGTATTCACTGCATGCCCTGTCATGCAACAAACAAATCAAATGTATCTATAGAATATATCTCAAGTACCCTTCTAAATACTACAATTCAAACAACAATATAGGTGTATAGCAAAGATCGTTCATAAAGTGTGCACACATATAGATAAGAAATTAGCGATCTTGTGATTACACTGGTGGTTCAAGTCCATGGTCACTTTGATGCTTGATCATCATCGTCGTATTATCTACATCAGCGTCGGTCTACACTACTAATATAACTATGTTGCGTTTTCCCGCCATCCTATGTTTCATTTCAATAGCTTACGCAGCAGACTATTATTATCCAGACATTTTTAATGATCCTGAGAGAGATGCTGTGTACTACGACTCATTTCCTGAAGACTTCATCTGGGGTTCAGCTACGTCTGCCTACCAAATAGAAGGTGGATGGGATGCCGATAACAAGGGGCCTAGCATATGGGATGTATTTGCACATACACCTGGAAAGATCTATAATGATGACAACGGAGACGTCGCTTGTGACAGCTACAATAACTACTTAGAAGACGTCAAGATTCTGAAGGATATGAATGTAAAATTCTATCGATTCTCCATTTCTTGGCCGCGTATTCTACCCAGTGGATTGATAGATAATGTGAATGAAGCGGGCATAAGTTACTATAGTAAGCTGATAGATGCATTGCTTGATGCTGGTATTCAACCTATGGTCACTTTGTACCATTGGGATCTGCCGCAAGCTCTGCAAGACATCGGTGGATGGGAAAACGAAACACTGGTCGACATATTCAACGACTATGCAGATTTGTGCTTCGACCGTTTTGGTGATAGAGTTGACTACTGGATCACTTTCAACGAGCCATATGTCGTGACATGGCTCGGGTATGGTATAGCTGTCTTCGCCCCTGGAATTAACGACCCAGGGTATGCTCCTTATAGGGCAGCGCACACTATCATCAAGGCTCATGCTAAGGCTTACCATACTTACCATGAAAATTATTCGTACGGAGGTAAAATTTCCATTACTTTGAGCACTGACTATGGGATGCCAGAAGACGCAACCAAGAAAGAGGATGTCGATGCTGCCATTCGTTATATGCAGTTTACCGCTGGTTGGTGAGTACAGTGTATTTGATTTTAGTTAGGTATGATTGAGTAGACAGTAAGCAATAATAATGCCAACTCATAGCATATAACCCTTTAAATGATCTCTCACTATACTGCAGTATCCTTATGGGATGAATGTTCCTGTCAGAAGACACGATACTGCACGATGTTTAACTTTGCTAGACATGATACCGCTCGTGACGTGTATCGGATAGGTTGCTATCATACAATTAATTACAAATACTATTATAATGTTCTTTTTGTTACAACATAGGTATGCCCACCCAATTTTCAAAGGTGATTATCCTGCTCAAATGCGAAGTCAAGTAGACATGAAAAGTAAAGCACAAGGCTTAAATGAATCCCGGCTCCCTAGTTTCACCGATGAAGAAGTCGAATACATCAAGGGTACCCATGACTTCTTTGGACTGAATGCGTACACAACTACCGTATGTAAATACCACGCGCGTCCAACGTCAGAAGTTAATTATGAGAGCGATCAGGTATTATTATTCAAGAAGATTAAGTTTTAAAGTTAAATGAAATCGTCGTACATGTCGTATTATAAACGCTAATCATCATAATATTGTGGAAAACACCGAGAATATCGTGGAAGAGTTATTCACAGTATCATGGTTGGTGTATATGCACGGTATATGTAAATGTTAGTTATCTATATTGTTTACTTGATCTTTCTAGGATGTCTATCGCTTTCAACCCGACGACTGGCCTAAATCTGCTTCAGAGTGGTTGAGACCTGCACCATGGGGGTTACGGGAGCTTCTTAACTGGGTGAAAACAGAATACGACGATCCGGAAATATTCATCACCGAAAACGGTGTTTCAACCCCGTATGAACAGATCCTTGACGATAGTGATAGAATTACGTATTACTCGGCATATTTGAATGAGGTTCTGAAAGGTAAATCTTGAGATTACGTGGATTTTTATTATTTCCCAATATGCTCTCATTTTATTTTCATTCTGTCTAGACCTATAATTTCGCAGGGATAAGGTGTAGAGTAAAATAACAAGCTACTAAGAACCGTCTTCGTGTGATGTGCCCTGTCAATTCAAGACGACTCGTCCCGGCGCGCTGCAACTCAGACAGCACCGACGAGTCCAGACAACTCGTCGGGCCTCCTCATACGACGCTGTCTGAGTTGGCCTTTAGACGGTACAAACAAATATCTTCTGCTTGATATGCATACATCGTACCATTAGACCACTAATGCTTGGTTCCCCACTAGAGACGCAACACAAAGACGTAACGCAACGTAAGTGAGTTGACCAGTCACAAGCGATAGATTATTCGAACTGTCGCTTGTCATTGGTCAACACGCTTGCGTTACGTCCTAGTGGGAACCAAGCTTAAAATGCGTTCATGGTAATGGTTCAAATCCGATTAGTTAGCGAATCTTTAATTAAAACCCCGGTGTATATGGAATGTAGAGAGAAACATTACACATACTATTTCTGTGCATTTTAAAAAGCTTGGTTCCCACTAGGACGCAACGCAAGGACGTAGACACATCGTAAGTGAGTTGACCAATCACAAGCGATGGATTATTCAAACTGTCGCATGTCATTGGTCGACACGCTTGCGTTGCGTTTACGTCCTTGCGTTGCGTCCTAGTGGAAACCAAGCTTTAAGGCCAACTCAGACAGCATCGTACGGCGAGGTTCAATGAAACGTCTTTCTCGTCGGTGCGGTTGTCTTAGTTGAATTCCGACGAGACGATTCGTCTTGAGATTGGTCAAATCACAAAAGCTTGAAAAAAAAACTAGAACGTAACGCAAGGACGTAAACGCAACGTAAGCGTTTTAGCCAATGACAAGCGTAGTTATAGACAGTTAGCAATCACAAGCGAATAAGCCATCGCTTGTGATTGGTCAATTCACTTGCGTTGCGTTACGTCCTTGCGTTGCGTCGCTAGTGGGAACCACGCTTTACGTTACGTTACGTCACGTCCTTGCGTTGCGTCCTAGTGGGAACCAAGCTTAACCTAACATACCGTAATTTTCTTGACAGCCATCAAGATAGATGAAGTAAACGTTGTCGGCTACTTTGCTTGGTCTTTAATGGATAACTTTGAATGGGCTTCGGGATACAGTCAACGATTTGGACTACACCACGTGGACTATGATGACCCAGACAGACCTCGTACCCCAAAGGATTCCGCTTTGTTTTATCGGGATCTTATCACTTCAAATGCGTTTGTGATCAGCAGTGCCGTTTTCATCCGTACAAGCTCTATGGTTATCCTGTTTGTTTTTGCCTTGATTCGATTGTTAAAATAAAACCAATATACCAATTGTAACCGTTGATCATCACTAGCTGCATGATTCTACTGATCCACCGTGATCGCCATACGAACCTAAATTTATCAAATGACGTGCTATTAAAACGTTATCAAATTAATTCATATAAGGTTTACAATATTATTTAGTATTTCCAAGGCATGTAATTAGCCTATAAATAAGATCATAACTGCTATGTTAACGATTATTGTGCTATATTTATGATTTATCTATGATTTAATGAGAAAGATGTTTTATAATGAGTGCACATAGGCCTATTATGATTTTTATGGTACTATATTTGTTTAAAAAATAAATAAAAGTTTGTCGTAAAAGTTGATACATAGAAAGGTGGGCGTGGTTAACGTTAAGCGGGGGGGGGGGGGGGAAATTAGGGGTTTCCCCTTTTAATAAAATATCGTTGATGGCGTACTTCCTTTATTATTTGTCATCTTTTGTCATGCGTGACTTCCCATTTCTTTGCATACACCGTGCGTGGCAAGAATAACAGAAATGAGTAGAAGCATATTTCATAAGTTATTGATTCTCTGCATGTGCTCCTCGTTGATCGGATTTCTTATGATGGTCATGAATATCGGTATGTTTCAATTTCTAAAAACACGTTAGCCAATTGTTGTAAAATATGAAGCTTTTAGGCTAGGCTAACCGAGCTTATCGTTCTTTTGTGTAGTCTACGCCACCAGCCCACACCAACTCCTCCTGTTGGCGTGTCGGGTTAGGCAATACCATACTAGATGGTAGGCCTAGCCCTAGAGTAGGCCTATTTTTATTTTAAAACGTCTCCTTGATAGTACATAAAATAATTGTAATAATTTTTTTATTTATCCTTTCACTTTTTTATGTTTAAATTTTTTTTGTCTAGCTAGCCTCAGAGAGGTTAAGGCCTAATATATAATAATTAATAAGTATTTCGAAATTAGTATTTACAATTATTTTCTTTTTACAAAAAATCTTTTCAGGCTCTAGTAAGCAAAAGCTTCCTATCTCAGGTTTGAATCATTCATATTGTTCTGACACAGACGTTTGATTGGTCAGCATGGTCTTGCCCAATTGTCATCTTATTCCGCAATGTTGTGTCAGAAAAATTGCCACTTTTTAAAAATGCACACATGCGTAGATTTAATGAGCTATGAGCTGATTCAAAATGACGAGAAGAATAGGACAATTTGGCCAGAATAAAATTACAAATTCCTTCCTAATAAAAAAAATCTTGTCTGCCATCCCATGACCACTAAACAGTAACAGTAAATCTGTTACTAGTACACGACATCACCCAATATCACAATGCTTTTACCATCTCTGCACACTCTGCTCTGCAAGTAAATTTCTCGTGACCAAAGTCCTATTCTTGGTAGTTGTCTCTGGTAGTCAGTGGACAGTTTGCTTTGCACAGACACGTTCGATGGCCGGTGGTTTTGGATGTGGGTGTTTTCTCCTATCGAGTCATAGGTCATAGGTTGTGGAAAGTCTAGTAACATTCTGATTTGCACTCTAAAGCTCTGTCTACACTATCAACAAAAAAAGTTGTGATGTGCCCAAATATGGTAGTGATATGCCCAAATATGGTAGTGATATGACATCATCGTGTCCATTTCATTTCAAGAACATTTATTAGTTTCAATAATGGCAACATAACACTAATATACATATATAATTAAGACATTATTGAGGATCCTGTAAAAGAAGAAAACAAATTTTTTGTCACATGCAGGATCCCAAAGGAAAAAAATAACAAGAACAACAAGCAACTACAAAGCCCATATATGGACACATCACATTTTTTTGTCACATAAAGTTTTATAGTGTAGACAGAGCTTTAGGCTTAGTTTTATATTATTCAAGGCCATTTCAAATGATCACTTTTACCAGGACATAACCATTGGATTAATTACTATAGTTTAAGCTTCCTATTACAACATCAATCATTGACTGCCATCTGACTTGCCAGCCCATGTTGTATGGCTGCCCTGACTGTTATTATATTTATATCATTTTAGCTTACAAAATCAAGGGATGCGGGATATGTTAAATGTAATCAATGAAATGCATAAATTAAAATCATCCACTGCAATTTCTTTCAGGTTTTAATTGTCAAAATGTTGAACACCAAAAAACGGGACTTGCAAAAGAAATAAATGAGAAGTATAAAAGACAAATGAATGAACTAGAAGCCAAAGAAAAGAATATTAATTTTATTTCGAAAAGACTTGATTTTTTACAAACTACTTTAAGAAGGCAATATCCATATGCGGTAGATTATATATCGCAAATTACGGATGATGATTTGCCAACTATATACGCCATCACTCCAACATATACGAGGCACGTACAAAAAGCTGAATTGACACGGTTATCGCAAACTTTCCTACATATAAAAAACCTTCACTGGATAGTCGTAGAAGACTCAGAGAATAAAACACCTCTGGTTGCAAAATTTTTGGAAAGATCTGGAGTCGTTTTTACGCACTTGAATACAAAAACGCCACAATACTATCAACTTGGTGAGAACGATCCAAGTTGGTTAAAACCCAGAGGGGTAGAACAGCGTAATCTTGCAATTGATTGGTTGGTAAAAAACGTTGACGCCAATAAAGAACCCGGTGTAATTTATTTTGCTGATGATGACAATACATATGATTTACAGATTTTTCATGAGGTAAATAAAATATTTGTCTTTTTCTTTTTACATGATGCGTTCATAACCATAGCCAAGATAATAGTATTGTCCCCCTGATTATTTTTGAATAATAGTTCACTCCCTCTGATCAAATTTGGATAGGGAAAAAATGTAATACTGTAAATTAAAAGAACTGGTTTCTGGTATAACTATAATATTTTTTTTTCTCTAATTTGATTTTTGTTTCAACATACAGATGAGAAACACACAAACGGTATCTGTATGGCCAGTCGGTATCGTCGGTGGTTTAAAGTTTGAGCGCCCTCTAGTGAACGCGGAACAGAAGGTTTACGCATGGTACACAGCTTGGAAACCAGAACGACCGTTTGCAATTGATATGGCAGGCTTCGCAATCAATCTACTCCTGGTACAACAGAATTCTGAGGCTAGGTTTGACATCAAAGCACCAAGGGGTTATATAGAGTCTTCTTACCTTATAAAAATTGTAAAGATGGAGGATTTGGAGCCTAAGGCTGACCTATGCACAAAGGTAATTCATTGGTTGGTGTAGCATTTCTATTTGATCTACAGTATGAGGTCATCCTATATGACAGATGATGTTTTCTAGTATTTTAATACATTTTTATTTTAGATTTTGTATTTGCACACCTGCAAAGCTATTAATTCAGCTAGTAAAAGGTGTAGTTTAATTGTAATCTTGTTGAGGAACTAACTAACCTCTCTGTTGGGACACCTCTATTAAGGGGACACTTTTCTGTGAACCAAACAAAGGGAAATATAGGTTTAGCACTATGACCAACCCCTATTCAGGGGACACCTCTATTACGAAGAGGACTTTGTTGCTTCCCTTAATAGCTGTTCTACTATAGAACTGCATATTAAGGCTAAACATTATTGTCACTGTTAAAACACAAAATCAATTTCACGGTTTTACTGTCTGTATTCATCACTGATAAATTATTTGCAGTATAATTAATTGAGAATATAGCATTGATTTAAAAATTGAATATTTAAAATACAATAACTCGCTTTGTAATACTAAAAACAATCAAATGGGCTTGAATTGTTAACCAACAATAGATATTCAATTTTCAATATAATTTTGAATTTAATTATAATAAATTGTAAGCGTTTATATATTACTAAATCAATGGTTTTAATATTTATTTAGCCTCACTTTTTAGTTAAACAAGTGAGTTCAGAATCTGTTTGGGCCTATGCTATGCTCACTCCTGGTTTTTATTCTTTGTTGATTGGATAAATATTAATATTATTAAGCTTATGTTTTACTAAACTAATTCTTTTATTATTTAGCTTTTTTCAGAATTAGTTAACACACATTTTAGGCTTATGTATTGCTAAATTATTCCTTTTTAATATAAATTGGAATTTGTTAAAGTAGGTCAATAGTTTTATAAAAACATAATTATTTATTATTAATTCTTTCACAGGTTTATGTATGGCACACAAGGACAGAGAAACCTAAGTGGAAGCAAGAGGACATACTTATAAAACAAGGCAACCCATCAGACCCTAACATAGAAGTGTAGAATAAAGCTGTAAAGGCCCTCCAACTCTGGGTAGTTCCTTAAGCTCCAGGGCCCCTGGGTTTAGCCTGCGAGTGCTCATAGCCGTTATTCCACTGTTGTCACCCAGTGGCGTAATGCAAGGGGAAAGGCCCTTCAACTCTGGGTAGTTCCTTAAACTCTGGGGCCCCTGGTTTAGCCTGTGAGTGCCATTACTCCAGTGCATGCTGTCGCCGTAACTCATTGTAACTCACAAAATTATCAGGAAATGGCTTGCGGTCAAGATAAACACCCCTAACCCTAGACATCTCAAAATATTTCTTGAGATCAACTCAGCTGATATGTGGATCACCAATTAATAAAGATTTGCAGTTAATACTTGGCTATAGTGGCCTAATAAATCTCCTAAAGAAAACCGGCAGCAGGAAAGCAACCTGTTAGCATGGTTGCTGTGAAACTGGAAAAAACGGGTCATTTTCTAAATGATTGTAAAATCAAAACAGTACTGGGTATGATCAACTACCATTCGAGTCACCAACTATCCATTCATTCATAGAAGTACTGATGTAGTAGTCTATCTGTATGGCGACTATAGAATGTACCCGAGACATGAGACTTACCCTACAACTTTTACCTGATAGAATATTGAAATATTTTGTTATGAAAGAGTTGTACGAGTATAATTATGTTTTCTGAGATAGGCCTATATTTTCAATATAATATCAATAAAGAAACTATTTCAGATTTTGGGGTTGAGATGTTGGAACTATGTGTGTGCTAAATTCAATAGTATTTTATTACAGAATTAAAATATATTTATTAAAATATTAATTGGGGGTGGGGGGTAGTTGTTTTATAAATTGCATTAGGTTTGTTGAGTAGCACAGATGTTGGTTTTTATACAGATATCAACTTTGTATCACATTACTACTACTACTGCACTGCTTTAAGGCCCATTCACACTAGGACGATAACGATCGACAATAAATATATAAGCATGCATTTTTATTACACAAAAGAAATTAGAAAGGTTTTCGTTCTATAACTATAGGATAATCATTTATGCTGTCTTTGATAAAAATCATATTTTTTAAATCAAATGACGTCATGATAAATAAAAACAATAAAATCATTGTATTGTCATGATATTATTGCTCTTACTAATCATAACGTCATTTGATTGGACGTGTGAATATATCATTTTCATCAAAGGAAGCATAGATGGTTATTCTATAGTTCTAGAGTGAAAAGTTTTTATATTTCTTTTGTTTTATGTATGAAAAAATGCATTTGTCTATTTATCGCCGATCGTTATCGTCCTAGTGTGTAAAAGGCCTTTACACACTTTTTATTATAATATTTTAAAGCAACTTTTCTATGTTATATGACAAATTTGTACACATGTTAAATGTTTTATGAGAGGAATACACTCAAGAGGCTATGTTCAGATTATTTAATATCGTTTTTTTTTCTTAAGAGTATTTTATTTTAAGATTTATTTGATATACCATGAAATATTACTTTATATTTATATTATTTTATACAATTATTATTTTTAAAGATATATTGTCCCCTTGAAATAATGATTGAAAACAATGTTAGCCATTGTAATGTAACACAATATTTTCACTCAAATGGATCAAAAAACTAAATATTTACCTAATCAAACTGTAATTAAATTACAAACTGTTTGTCTTTTTGATAAGCAAGATTTTTTTTTAAAGTATATTAACTAGAACTACAAAATAGCCTATTTCATGTTTGATTTTATTCATAAATATTTGTCATGTTTTCGGGGACAATACATCTTTAACTGAAATTAGCCAAAGTCGGTTGTAAGTGGAGTTGTGGATGGTGGCTAAGTGGCTTGGCTACCAATCCAAGGGTCCTGGGTTCAAGTCCTGTCAGTGTGAGGATTTTTTCTAATCACAATTTATATCTCCACTCCCAAAGACTTGTAATAACACTTTGTTTATTTAGAGCATATTGTTTATATGTTTGTCTTGTGAACAGGATTGCCACCTTTAAGAGGATAGTGAATTTGCTTATGGCAATTTTCCTTGGCAATTTTCCTAAATATATAAAAAATAAATAAATAAAAATGATACGACCACCAATCTTTTATAGTACCACCAAGTTTTATATTTTACTATTGTCTTCTACACAATGTATAACGATGCCATCAATATTGTCAAATAACGTTAATATAATTTGTTTACATTGCTATTTTCCAATGCTCAATTTATATTATATTTTATGGTTTTGTTTTTTTAATAGTTTTATTATAAAAATATTTTGTAAAAGGTGATAATGAAATAAAAATTGTAAACTACATTCCAGGATTTTTTTTCCATAACAGTTGCATAACATTACATTTTTTTCTAATCTAGAAGAGAAACTTCCTATATCTAGATTAGAAACATTGAGAAATTAGTTTTTTATGCAAGTCAGAATCCCTAGTTATGCCACTAGTTCATTTGCATATCATGCAGGTGTAGACTTTTCTTTTGTTTAGCATGCCTCTGTGTTGGTGCAAGTCAGTGTAGCCTTGGCTAGCAGACAAGAAAGACCTATAGTTGTGTACCAATATATTTGTAGCCTCAACATTAAGGTAGGATGTGTTTGTTTGTTGCATTGTATTTTAACTAAAATTATCATTTTTGTGCTGTATTTGGTTTAGGTGCAGGGTTCAATCCTGCCTTAGTGCCAGGGTTGCAACTCACAACTCTAAAACAACTCTCTAAGGCTATTGACTTATACTCCTGATATAGTTTATCCATTCTGTAATTGGCAAACTTCGAATAAACTAAATTAAAAAACCAAGCCTTTTAGATTTATTTGTCAGGGATTTTTATATATATGTATAGTAAATTAGTTCAGGTAAATACAAATATAGCAGGCAGCATGTACAGGGCCTAAGAGACTGTTTTTCTGTTAAACGTACAGGGCCAAAGAGGCTCTCTTTGTTAAACTTTCACCGACCTTTTAGTGAATATGTTCTTAATACAAAGGTCTGTGTGTCTACTTGCCATAAAAAATACTAGCATAAAAAGACAACAGAAAATAATAGTTTAAAAATGTGTTTTAATTTATTTGCATTGTGAATAAATGATTTATTGTGATAAACAGTAATGCCTTTAAACAACTATAAATTATTCACCAGGCAGGTAATTATGAAAAATGTAAGTATAAACAAAAATAATGGATTGTTTCATAAAAAAAAACATTTTTAATTAACAAAACTCTGTATTTAAATGAAATACAACATATTTAAGCAAAAATGTATAAAGCAAAAAATATGTCTGTCTACACTATCAAACTAGTTTGACAAAAAAAATTTGATGTGCCCAAATATGGTAGTGATATGACATCATCATGTCCATATATGGGCACATCACATTTTGTTGTCACATAAAGTTTGATAGTGTAGACAGAGCTTTAAACTGTATATATAAAAATGATATAAATTTTGATATCTAACCCACCCACTTTCCTGGATCAATAAATGAACAACGTACAACAATTCAATGAATCTAGAGAAATAATGTATAGTAGTATAAATTACATACTTGAAAATACCATCAGTTGCATTTTTATTATTGTATCTATTGTGCAGCAGCTATGGTGCCCTTACATAATTTATAGAATTAACAGTCCAATCAAATATATATTTTAATAGCCATAAAAATGTATATGGCGAGAAATGTGTACATGCTCAAATTAAAACAATGTACACATTTTGCCAAAATTGTTTGTAAAATTTTTAATACATACAGAAACACACATTCGTTAAATCGGATAATACATATATTTACTTTTATTTAAATGAATGGTAATGTATAATTCCCTAATGCCCTAATTAAATTTGTCCATCAATCACTTTTGTCCGAATGTCCACTTTCTGTCACATATTATGTATCGCCCTCTGCTCTCACATCCAGTTTTTTCTGCCTTTTCCATGTGAAATACTGTAACACTCCATTCCTGTATAACAAACTAACCTCTTCCCTCTCAAATGTAAATAAACGCATATAGCAATGATTGCTAAACACACATTCCATGTGCATTTACTGTGATACAATGAAGCTAAACATTAATTTGATAGCTCCATGGTAATACAATCAACTCAACCAGATTGTTTCTCAAAATATTTAGAGCTTAGGCAGGGTGAACTCTACTAATCTGCAGTGTCCTTTATTATTCAAATTCCTAATTTTTATGATGTTTATAGTATTAGTTTCAAGAACTAATACATAGTTGGCCAATAATATTTGAATACCTTTCATCATGGTGTTGAATATATAGTATAGCTGGTGTATTTGAATTAAAAAAAGGCACATTATAACGATTCATTAAAGTAGCACATATACCATATAGAGGTGGTAACATATATCATATTACAATAGCACCTTCATGGCGAGTACTTGAATTTTGTATATAATATAACCAATCCCATTGTGTTTTTCCAATCATACTATATCTAGTAGTTATGCATTGTTATTAAAATATAATTATGCAATATTCCTATACACCTTTTGGTGCTGTACAGTACATAAAATACAGGTTTTAGTCATAATAAATATACACAGTAATAATAATAATAATAAATGCCCTTATCACAAAAGAAATGTACGATATCAGAGAATATATCATATCATATTTAAATGTTGGAATATGTTTTGTTTATTTATTTAGGAAAATTGCCAAGGATAACCATAAGCAAATTCACTATCCTTCTTAAAGGTAGCAATCCTGTTCACAAGACGCTCGAAACAAACAAAATCTTGGTAATTATATATGTTCATATAAATAAGGCCTAAAAATGTTTCCAAAGACCAACCCCGACATATAGTCTTGGCATTTTTTACTTCTAGTTTCCTAATTAAAAGGAATATAATTAGGTCATTAACATAAAATCAGCAAAAAAAAACCTGGATGTTTTCCAATTGATGCTGTATTTGGCTGACATAACAATATATTTCTTTTAGGTTTAATTTGGTTTACTCATTGATAGTTCAATGGCTGCTTGTAGCATGGCATCTTCAGACTCCTCATCCACAACATCATCTTTCTTTGGTGATTGGTTTGTTTCAACATTTTCTAAAATCTTCGGATCACTACTACTAGTTGATCCACTTGTTAAACTTTTATCTTGTTGTCTAAAATTTAGAATTGAAAAATTAATTAAAACAAAAAATGTATCAAGGTTTAAATATTTGCTACAGTATTGTAATTATCAACCAAATATCAATATCAAACCAATATCAACTGGAAAATGGCAGTAGATGGCACCTCAAAATCCCCATACTTACATTTTAAAGAAATTCTCCCTTATTAAAAAGAAATTCATCAAGGTTTAAACATTTGGTATGTTATTAAAAAACTGTTTTGGCATAGTAATTTAAATCTTATATCATGTAATGTAAATGGAATTTGGCAGGACATGGCACCTCAAGATCCCCATACTTTTTAAATAAATTCGCCCTCATTAAATACATTTATCAAGGTTTAAATATACTGTTTTGCATAGTAATTTTAAATCTCATATTATGTGAATGGAATTTGGCAGGACATGGCACCTCAAGATCCTCATACTTACTTTTTAAAGAAATTCTCTCGCTTTTTCCTAAGCTCATCCACATCAGGAATTAAATCTGTTGGACTGTGTTCTATATATAAACAAAAAATAAATTACCAAATTATTTGTGTACGTATTACTAATCTAGATTTGTAATGGAAAGGAGGCACTAACGATGTGAAAGTAGCTTTAAGAAGGATAGTGAATAAATTTGCTTAGGTTATCATTGGGTCTGTTTCTGCAGCCATAGTGTAATTTTTATATTGAATGCATTTCTGCTCAATTTTTGCTCCAAAATAACTGTTTAAATCAGAAATCGTTGGCATTACCCAAATCGATTAATTCAAACGTTACTGCAGTGTGGTTGACTCAAGGTCAGCAGCTGCCAATCAAATAACCATTATTATTGTTGCAGCTAAAAGTTGCACAGCAATAACCGGTTAAACGGCGAAATGAATGGGTGTTTTAAACAGTTATTTTTGCGCTTCCATTTAACCGGTTACTAAAAAATTGTCCAGTTTCTGTTCCCAAGAAATTAGGGTTAATTTATTCACACCGTTTTTAACAGGTTATTTTTATGCAGCAGAAACAGGACCTAAGAATTTAAACCGACCTCGTACACTGGTCTGTTGATCATCTTGCGGATTTGTCAGATACTCTTTACTGGCTTCTAATGCTCGTTGTAGATCATCCTCTGAGAATCCATCTGTACTCCTGCCCGCTTTGGAATGTCCTTGACTTTTATCATTAACATACTTTGGTTTTGATCTTTGTACAGCTTTTACTAAATTTAATATATTATTTGCTTCACAATCCGGTAAATGTCCTCTTACTACAAATATTGAATAACCTGAAAGAAGAGAAAAAAATATATTGCTGTAGTGTAAATAAGAAACCTAACATAAATTTCCATTTGTACAATCATTGCTCATGGCGTTATACTTTTTAACTACATGCTTCTCCCCTAAGGGTCATGTCAGTGCTGCCAATTCTAGCGCTCTCTCGTACACAGGGGTACTCGTCTCGAAAAATGTACAGTACTAGGTTCTTTAAATTGTACACAAGCATTCTGTGTACACTGGGCATGTGGTTATCATAAAGCCTTGTCTACACTATCAAACTTTATGTGTCAAAAAAGTTTGATGTGCCCAATGGTAGTGCTATGCTTATGTAGTGATATGACATCAAATTTTTTTGAAACATCAAGTTTGATAGTGTAGACAAGGCTTTAGGCTTACCTGATAACCATGGAGCAAGTGAGTCTCGAACCCTTGCCATAAGGCTATAGATTACTTGTACTATTTTTTTGTAAGCATAGGGGAGGCATGTAGTGCTATCCCTGGCACCATGCCATGATTAGTTATTATATACATTTTGCGGTATCAAAATTAACCAAATCATAGTTAATATATTTTACATTTCTTATATATTTTTTTCCTGAAATAGAGTATATTTTTTTAACAGTAGTAAGTTTTATTATTATAGCGAAGTCTTACCTTCATTTTTTAGTTGCGCTAAAAACATTGACAGGTAAGTGTCACTTATTAATTCTGGTCCTGATAAAAGGGAATTTAAATTAAACCACTGTTGTCCTAGTTTTCTGATGGTCAACCAGTGGTCCTTGTAATTACAAATAAAACATCTTTCTTTCCTTAAAATAATAAAATATTGTTATTGCTTCACAAGATCAATAGCTTAAAAGTAAGATGTGGTAATATAGTGGCATTTATATCACATTTTTCAACTTGCATGTACATAGCATTATCAGAACCACGACTCCTACCCCCAAACCCTGTTTACTCCTGGCTGGTTGTCATATGATTAATCTTAAGCCTTGTCTATCAAACTTTATGTGAACAAAAATGTGATGTTCACATATATGGACATGATGATGTCATATCACTACCATATTTGGAGATATCACTACCATACTAAGTACTTAGGCACATCACACTTTTTTTTGTCAAACTAATTTGATAGTGTTCACAGAGGTTAAAGAGCTTTCAATTTCCAATGACTAAACAAAAATGTAAATTCATTGTGCACATACTGGGATGTGTTGCTCCTCACCTCGAACACAGTTTTTATGGTTTTTAGGTCCAGGTGACGACCGACAACACATCTATTGACCTGACCTAGTTAGATCATTTAATTAAAAAATAACTTACTCAGGACTAACTGTGGCACCTATAGCATCCCTACTTGCAAAAGGCATGATCTCAAGACCCCAGATTTTTAAAGCACCACTGATTACTTGAACAGAAAAATATCCACTATCATCCATGTTGCTAGATGGTTGCTAAGAAATGATAAACAAAAATAATTCTAATTTAAGTCACATAAAAGTTTGTATTTAAAAAATGTATAATTGATGCGTCAATCATGGTATCTGTGATAGCGTTAAGTCTGCCCTTTTTCAGAATGATTGTGACACTTTATTGAATTTGTTAAAACCATTTTAATCTTCTTTTTATGATTCGTGTGAATCTTCATTCATGTGTTTTATTTTACTGTACAGTTTTTATATGTTTCTCCTAAGGGAGGTCAATAAATTTGAATTTGAAAGAAACAGAGAGGGGTGTCTAGATCTTGGCTTAGTTTGCTAGTCACTCTTTAGAGAGACTTCTGTGATTATATATTCATACTTGAAATGGAATAGAAGATGACGCCATTCAAACTTTTGTACATTTCCATTACGGTATATAACAAAACGGCGTCTTCTTAAAGTTTGCTACTAGAGGTCTACCTGTATGTACCTGTAGGAATTGTTGATATTCTTGAGATGTGACATCGCCCTCAGCCATTCTCTCACGTTCAGCTTCATCTAACTGTTGTGCAATATCTGCAAGATCCACAGCACTAAAATACTGTCCTAAAAATGACATTTAAAATTATTTTGTACAATCCCTGACACTACAATACAATATAATACACAGTATTACAAGATTCTCTTGTGTACATACTGGACAGTACATAGGCCTATATTATATGAAAACCATCGTAATTGGAGTCCCATCCCAACAATTCATTTAAATAGTAGTAAAAAAGAATTAGAAAGAAAAGGAAGGGTCATACATATTATATAAGCTATTTAGCTTGTTAACCGACCCATAAACATCAAGTAAGCAAGTATGTGTAAACCCTCGTAAGTAGAGTAGGCCTTGGCCTAGATGATCCCATTTCCACAATTCATGTCGTAAACATTTAATATATTATGATGATTTGTTGTTATTCGCTTTTCTTACCTTGTAAGAGTGAATTTAGGCAATGCTGTGCACATAAAGAACCTTCTTGCTGCAAGAGATAGAATACTGTGGTCATTTTTTTATTTGGTGCTACTGTTTTTTTTAACCAAATAAATTAAATGCACAAAATAAAATAAAAAGTAAGATCCAAATAAAATACTATTAAAGGCGAATTTAACATATAATAATTATATGTTTTAAATTAACTAAATACATTGTTTTATGCTAGCCCTTGGCCGGCAGCGTCGGCCGGTACATACGCACCCAAACCAAACCACCACCGCACCGGGCCGGGTACTTCCGTCCGATACGACGAGTCTCACTTAGTTAGGCTTAGCACACTAATAATCAACATAATGCAGAGCAGACGTAGAGATTTTAACAGAAAAATGTGTATAAAGCAAATACATTTCAAAATATTAATGTATTTATTATGTTTAATTTATTTTAAGACTTTAATTAATTACTTTTTCATGAAAGATCGAATCCATCGGATCGTCGTCCATGTTGTTTACTAAAACGAGATTTTGAGAATCATTTAGATTCAACCATTTACAAAAAGGGGCCGACTTTATTTACTGTATAACAAACATTAGTAAAATATAATACTGGTGCTTTAATAATCATTTATTTAAATGAATTACTAAATTGATTATTGTGAAATGTATAAAATATTTTTAATTTACAAAATTACATTTTTTAATTATTTGAAATTGTGTCATCATTTTCTTTTTGAAGTACAACAGTCTAATAAACCTTGACCTATATTTGTATCCAATAGAAATAGCCTTATGAAATTCAAGTAACCAATCAGAATCAGGAAGAAATGCGGCATCTTTAAAAGCCGGAATTTTTAATGAAAACAATTTCTGTTTAATGTAGAAAAGCTATTTATGTTGGTGAGTTTTGTGTTAATTTACATGTTATGGAAGTGTTAACTAAATACATGCTTGCCCAAATATTTTAATATATAAACTAGTATTGATAAATCACTAACAAATTAGTATTTTTTGATTGATATAGTAACAGTAAATCATGTTTGAACGAAGCTGGGCCTAGCTAGCTAGCTAGGCTAGGGCCTAGTTAGTAGAGTAGTACTAGTACAGTATAGGCAGAGCCATATATATAAAGAGTTACGACATTGAATTATAGTCACGTGATATGCAGATCAATTTGTGTCAAACTTGTCTCCGTTAATGCATGTAAAGTATAAGAGCAAGAAAATACTTTAAACTTTTTCTTATATTTAAAAAAATGTAATTGCACATTTTACGGTGAAATATCGATGTGCACAGCGTACAGAAGTACTTGCGGCAAAGAATATTGCGCGCGCGTGCGCTAGTACATTATAAAGTTCGATTGATTGATTTTGGAACGAAACATCCCATAACTACGTCCTATTATTAACAATTATGTAATATTTTCAATTCATAATGCATGCTTTGATGACTAAATAAAATAATAAAGTGTCGTGGATATATTTGTTAATATATTGAATAGAGTATGAACAAGATTAAAATAATAAAGGCAAATTATTACAAATGAAATGATGAACGAGTCTCTGAAAGTTTGTGTCAAAAACACACAGAGAGCCATATACTGTATAAAAAGAGGGGTGAATTTGTGTGTTTTTTGTATTGGTTCATGCTTTGATGTATCCTGACTTGCATGTAGGCCCTAGCATTTATTCTTTTGTTATTATAGACAAAATATATATATGTTACCAAATTAATACCATTAATAAAATTAATTACTAAAATAAAAACTGAATATAAGCGTTATTTCATAGACAAAAAAATCTAAAAATAATGCATGAACTATAGGAAAACGCTATACAAAAGAGACGCGCGCCCTCAGCGTGCGAATTCTTTGACACAAAAATGGCTTCTAATTTTCAATGTCGTAACTCTTTATATATATGGCTCTGAGTATAGGCCTAGCTAGGGCCATAGGCCTAGTATATGGCCGAGTATTAGAAAGAGGCTAGTTACTGTTAGGGGGTAGACTAACAGTAACCTTGCCGGCCAGTTAGGTTTAGGCCTAGAAGGCCTGTAGAGGCTAGGACAGGTAGGTATTGCTTGGGTTGCCAGGAATCATCAACTTTTTTTTCTTAATTTCCAGATTTGTACTTGCTTACTTTTTGAGACTTAAAAAAGTACACTACAGTAAGTATAAAAATTATATATGGATTTTTGGAAGGAATAATCCACTATCATTCTACCTAGCTAGGCCTCCTAGTACTACATACTCTCTTAATATTTCATAGTATTAGTATCTTTATTTGTCCATTAAAAAGAAATTAACATAAATTTGCGTTGAAAAACTGGTATGCATATCATCATAAAAATATATAAATTAAACAGTCAAAATACGCAGAAGAAAATCACTAGTATAACAACACAATTCTCAGATTAAAGATGTATTGTCCCTTGAAACACAAAAAAATGAAGGTCAAAATATTCTAAATTTAAATTGGCCATATCAAAGTAGTATTAAAGTTATTCACTTTAAGTCAAAAATTCGAGTCAAAAACAACAATTTTACGTAATTAAAAGCTAAATTAATTAATTACATTTCGTCTGGAAAATCGTCGCGAGCGAAAGTAAACAAAGATTTCAAACCACGAGTATACATTATGCATGATGCTAATTAGGATTGTTTACAACTCTTCACGGTTGAGAAGGTGTTTTCACACAGATCACGAGGAAGTTTTATGAGTATACATACAGAGTAGCCATATAAGCGCGTTGCATTATGAGGTATGTTTTGATTGAAAACTTTGACTGGAAGTCAAAGTTATTTTTTGAACCAAAAAACGTCTGTATTTCAGTTAAATGATTTTTTTTTTGACTAATTTTTGGTGAAAGTTAATAACTATTATGATACTTCAAAATGACCCACTTTTTTTCCAAATCTTTTATTTTTTATTTTTTTGGAATTTGACAAAGGGACAATACATCTTTAAAGATAAAAAATTACTTATTATAATAATTATTCAATATTACACCACATTACTGTAGTGTATATTTATTTAAAAATGATAACATTGTAAATTTTGCTGGAAACTACTTTAGTGCTTTATCATTCTGTCATAAATAAATCATTATCTTTTGCCAATGTACTGCTGTATTCTCAAACCTTTGTCATTTTAAATGTTTCAGATTGTAACAATGCCTTCAAGACTGGAAGATTATGAAATACTATACAAGATTGGCAGCGGGTCATATGGTACATGTAAGAAGATACGACGAAAGGCAGATGGAAAGGTAATGTTTATGTACTAATATTATATGAACTCTTTCTAACGCCACAGCATGACATTGCAAGACCCACACACTGCCCAGTCAGCTATCTGACCGGCTTACAATACACCGATATCGATATAGATTTTATCTCCTACTAGTCATAGATGCAGCCAGTTTTAAAATTAAATAACAATATTACAATATCAAAAAATAACATTTAATATATACAGTACAATCCAATCAAACAAGTGAATACATTTCCAAATTTCTTTCTATAGAACCCTATTAAACGAGACATTGAAGACCATACTGTACAAAGTGTCTCCTTAATAGTGTTCCCAATGAATATGGTTGGCCATATAGTGTTAACATTTTACAGAAAATTCAATTCACTGGAAAAGTGTCCCTTTAATAGATCCCGAAGGACCAGTTTGTATAATTGGTTTTTGTATGTCTCCTTGATAATTGTTGACTTGGTGCAATAATAAAAGGATTAAATAGATTCTTTTTTAAATTAATAGATTTTGCTATGGAAAGAGATGGATTATGGAACGATGTCAGAAACGGAAAAGCAGATGCTTGTGTCAGAGGTCAACCTATTGAGAGAGTTAAAACACCAGCACATCGTTCGTTACTATGATCGAATAGTTGATCGAAGTAAATCTACCATCTACATTGTAATGGAATTTTGTGAGGGTGGAGATTTATCTTCACTGATTTCAAGACGTAAAAAAGACAGGTGAATATCGTTGTACTTGGTTTTGTCATAATTAGCGCACCATATGAGTTTAGCCATTGTGTGGCATACCCAGAGAGGTGTAATAATCCGAAGGCTACAGGGCGTACTCCAGACTGAAAAGTGATTCCAACAGGAGGGGAACCAACAAAATGGCGGCCGTAAATGTGGTCAAAAACATTATTTAATATAAAAAATAATAATCTAATACATTAAGACCACATAAATTACAACACATATTCTTTTTCTAAAATTAAATATATTATTAATCGCTATGGAACAAATAATTTATTGGTAATCTAGCATTGTTTTTGTAAACGAGGATCATATAGAATGCGTTCGCGTATATACGCTTAACACGTTGCGTATCGTTCTTGCACATATAGGCGCAACACAGGCGTATTATTAGTGCGTACTGCGTAAGGAATATCTTATTGGTCAATTGCAGCTGCCATCTTGTTGGTTCCCTCTCCATGAAGAATCACTTTTTCAACTGCGATAACATTGCAGTTTGCAATCTAGCCTTTGGCTATAATATCTTTGGGCATACCATACACAGGGTTTTGTTGTGAAATGTTTGTGCAAAACGAGAGGACTACATTTTACGCGATGGGAAGTGTACTGTTCATAACTGCTCTTGCGACCAAAACCTGAGCAGCTGATGTGTTATAATACAACACATCAGCCACTTATGTGTCTTAAAACAAAAATTATATCTTTTCTAAATACTAGCCAGTCAAGTCTTTTCCATACAGTTTATTTATATATTCATTTGTTTTTTTATTCTTTTTTAAGGCCACCATAAAGATGTTTTTTTCATCTTCCATGGCATCTGCCTTCAAACTCTGACCTCATATCACTTTGTTATTGCATTGACTTTTATGTCAGAGTATGTTAATAAATGTTTTGAAACTTGAAAATGTCGATTGTTTTCTTATTAAATATTAATTTTTAATTAATAACTGTTTTTTATAGGAAATACCTGGATGAAGATTTTGTTTGGAAAATACTTTCACAAATCACATCAGCTTTGCAAGAATGTCATAGACGAGGTTCTGGCCGAGCTATCCTACACAGAGATCTGAAACCAGCCAATGTGTTCCTTGACGCTAACCATAACGTCAAGTTAGGTGACTTTGGATTGGCTCGTGTCCTGTCACATGATACAAGTTTTGCGAAAACATTTGTTGGCACACCATACTACATGTCGCCAGTAAGTTAGGATATTTCATGGCTTGTTTTGTGTGTGTGTGTAAGCGATTAGAATCATTTGTATTCTATTGAATTATAATTTTTAATTGGATGTTACTGACTGTATTTCAGAGACATTGCCTAAATATTCATTCCACTAATTTAATAGCTTTAAGATCTGTCAACACTATCAAACTTGACAAAAAATGTGATGTGCCCATGATGATGTCATATCACTACCATATTTGTGCACATCACACTTTTTGGTCAAGCTAGTTTGATTGTGTATACAGAGCTTTAAAGCTATTTATTGTGTTTTCAGGAACAAATGAATCACCAATCTTATAATGAGAAATCAGACATTTGGTCTCTTGGTTGTCTCATCCATGAGCTCTGTGCTCTCAGGTTAGTTTTATTTAATAATATAGTGTGTTATAATTTCTAAAATAAATATATGGTAAATGTTTGAACACTATCAAACTAGTTTGACAAGTGTGATGTGCCCAAATATGATAGTGATATGATTGGGGTTCTGCAACAATACAATTTACACGCAGAGTGCTGTTATGCTTTTTTTTTCTGCATACTTTTTGCACTCCAGTGCATGATAGTGAAAAATTAAGACCGCACATGTGGTCATGTCCATATAATTATGGGCACATCACATTTTAGCATAGCTTTACACTTGCTTATTACAGTACAGACAGTAAGGTGTGTTGTTGTGTTTTGCATACCTGTTAGCTTGGCTATGAATTAGTTTTTTCTTTCTTTTCAGCCCACCATTTACTGCTAATAATCAAAAGGCACTTTCAGTTAAAATCAAAGAAGGAACATTTAAGAGAATTCCCCACCAGTATAGCAGTGACCTGAACATACTTATCACACAAATGTTAAAAGTTAATGTAAGTTTTTTGTTTTATTGGAAGACAAAAATGCATGAGTCATTATGTCTCATAGCACCACTTTTAAAAAACTTAATTCATGACACTTGTTCTGCTTAACCACATGTTAAATGTGGTTTGCTTAAGTTTATATTAACAACAGAAGTGTTAAACACAGAGCTACCCTTACAACATAGCACCCACTTTTCATTAAAAGTGAATAACTTAACTACAAAAATGTTTGATTTAATTTATCTTTGTGTATGTGTGTTTTGAAGGAAAATACATCTTTAAAGATGTATTGTCCCCCTGAAAAAATAATTGTTGTTGAATATGCATTTTAATGTCGCATAATAGTTATCCACTTTGACCAAAAATTGGAAATGTATTTACCTAAAAAACTGTAATAAGCAAAAAATAGTCAAATTGACTGCCAGTCAATGAGTTTTGTGGTTGAATTTAACCATTTATTTTGTCCTTTTTAAGAAATGAAAAATCTGGATTTTTTTTCCCACGGAAGATAACTTTAATAAAACTACAATATAACCTATTCAAAATCTGATTTAATTAATCTTTATTTTTCATGTTTTTGGGAGACAATACATCTTTACCACAAAGTATTTGATTTTAGTCCATCCTTAGGCCAACTATTGAAGAAATTCTAAAACATCCACGATTAACATCAATAAGGAAGGATAAGGAAAGAAGATCATCGACACAACTAGATTTACAGCAGCAACAAGATGAGTTAATAAAAATGAGAGAAAAACAGATCGAGGAACGAGAAAGGAAATTGGATCAACGTGAGCGAGAACTGGAAACAAAAGAAAAGACACTCAATATCCGAGAAAAGTTAATAGATGAAAAATTTGAAAGGTGATTACTGTCTCTCTTAAACTCTGTCGACACTATCAAACTCTGTCGACACTATCAAACTCTGTCGACACTATCAAACTCCGTCTACACTATCAAACTCCGTCTACACTATCAAACTCGGTCTACACTATCAAACTCTGTCTACACTATCAAACTCCGTCAACACTATCAAACTCTGTCTACACTATCAAACTCTGTCTACACTATCAAACTCTGTCGACACTCAATCTAGTTTGCCAAAAAAAGAGATGTGCCCAAATATAGTAGTGATATGCCCAAATATGGTATTAACATGAAATCATCATGTCCATATAGGCACATCACATTTTTTGTCAGAGTTTGATAGTGTAGACAGAGTTGAAAGCTCTGTCTACACAATCAAACTTTATGTGACAAAAAAATGTGATGTGCTTCATATATGGACACGATGTCATATCACTACCGTATTTGAGCACATCACACAAATATTATACGTTATATTAATACTCCTATTATTTCTTTGTAGAGCTGAAGCCATGTTTAAACAATGCCAGGTTCTGAAGACAAACATCCGGGTACACGAACTCAAGTCTGAAAAAGGTATTGGTTATAAAGCGTTTGTTGGCGAACATTATTCAAAGGTTGACAAAATACGCCAACTTCCTCCACTACCTGTATATCCACTAACCAACAACAACTCCAAGTATGTTTAGCCTCAATCAATTCCCAGCAAATTAAAACGCAAGCATATCATTCTCCGTTTGTGGGGTATCCAGACTTTATAAAAGACTTGGGGAAAAGACAAGACTGAGAGTGCCAAGACATATCATTGCTTATAAAGTAGAAACAATGTTGGACTCGAGAATCATCTATTTAATAAAATTCCATGTATTATGGTGGTAGAGTAATGAAAAATGAACCATGGCAGAAAATATTTAATCAAATTTGTATAGAGAGTACAGTACCCTCAAAGTATATACCCTCATACTAATCTTATGGCAATTCAACCAATGTATAAAACATTGTTCATAATGTTTAAATCATAGAAATGTACCCTTAAAACCTTGTTTACAGTTTTTAAAACCATAAGGAGGACATTCACACAAATTTGAATATAAAAATTACTCTCCCATGCAGTGAGCCAGTACATCGTTTTGAAAATTTAGGAAATTGCAATTTGAGTATTTTTAGTACAGAATTTATTTAAACAAAATTTATTTATAACAAATATATTTTTACAGTATATTGTTAATATCATGTCATACCAATTTATTTATTTATAATTTAATGGAAACATATATATGAACAATCAATTCAAAAGTATATTTATATGTTCGTTATATCATGTCACAAGTTATTATTAGTAGTACAGTAGTAGTCCAGATTATTTATATAGATTGTATTTTATAGTATTTATAACAAATGTAACTATGTATTGTCTAATAAATGTGAATTCAATTATTATATAATATTTAGTGGAATGTGGTTTTAATATAAATTGATGTCTTCATAAAAGTTTGCAATAATTTGATATTTTTTCAAAACAGTTTATCTTTCTATCATTTGATGATATTCATTAGAAATTTTTAATTGGAATTCTCGGACGGCTTCCTTACAGCTAATGAAATTGGTTGGTATAAGTTAAGGAAATGCTGTGGGTACAGACCAATTATTGGATTTCAATCCCATGACATAAGTCCATCACCCAAACATGACCACAGTTTGTCTCATAGCTAGTCTGTAGGACATTTTTAGAAGCTTGGTATACAACTTTTGAATCGCACTGTATTAATTTCCTCAATTTAGAGAGCCTACACCATTTTCCTCAATACCATTCTAGCTGTACAATATAGCAACACTACCCACAACACACAAGATTAACTCACACCTTTTGTTTTTATTTGAACGTTTATATTTTTTATTTCTATTCATCAAGTGTTTTCAGACGAGATGCATCCAAGCAGTGTGTTGAAGACGAAGGAATCTCCTAAGAAAGTTCACTTTAAAATGCCAGGCAAAGAAAATGAAGTGAACGGCGGTATAGCTATGTCAAAAGCACTCAAAGAACGATTGGAAAAGGCCAACAAAAGGACAGAAGCTCTGAGGAAACTAGAAACCGTTTCGAAGTTAAAGAGTAAAAGATTATTAGCAATGAGATAGGAAGAAAACGACATTGTATCATAATAATGAAACTGCTGACAACATTTTGATAAACAACCTATTTTATTAACATTATTACACAATGTGTATGCAAAATCATGTTTTATGTTATCATTTTTAAGGAATAAATGTTTCTCATAAATTTTGGACGTTACTAGTAGAATCAGTTCTATTAAATCAGATTCTTTTTAACAAAAATATGTAACATATTTAATAACAATCAATTGTAATATCTGGTATACATTATTTTATACAGTGCATAGTTGAGGGATTTAAATACAGCAGATGTATTATATTTTTAAATAAAATTATGTGATTTCTATAATTGTTTGTTTCTTTAACATTGTGAAATACAGTATGGGCGAGTTTGAGCTGGGTAGATCAAGATTTTGCACTGCACGTTCTATTGTTCCACAGGTATAAATGCTGTAGTGATAATACTTGAAACTCTTATTGTAAAATCCAAGTAATTGCAAAACTGTTAAATTAAAGGACAAATCTTGCTGTCAAAGGTCAAATCAACTACCATGTGATGTAAATTGAATTTCATGTTAATAGCACCACACCAATAAATGAAATCTAGATCCGTTTCCAACTCAAAAGATCCTATCCAACTACTATCTGTTGGCACATACTTGTTATAGTAAAATGCTATATCGAAGAGTAATAACATTCTTAATAATCCATTTAATCCGTCGCCATCTCATTCTGTAAACTGCACTATTAACAGTAAGTCTTTTTTCTATCAATGACAATTTTATTTTGACTTCCAAGGGTCTGTTTCGTTAGGTCCCAGTTCTCGTTTGAATAATTGTGTGCGGTTTTTCCATCCACTTAAATCTCGCGCCGCCTTCTGATCCATTAAATATCCAAAGTAAACGAATGTTGGGAATATAAATAGATACCCATAGTTTTGAATTAGCCTGAGAACCATCTTGAAAATCTGAAAAGGTTAAAAACAAACAACCAATAAGTACATACAGTGTACAATAAAAATGTGCATGAGTGCGGCTGATGAGAACCATATACTGTAATCTATGTCTTAATGCCAACTCGGGCAGCATTGTACGACATGTTTAATGTTCTCCTGAGGACCTGAAAAACTATGCCTGACAATAAACGACCTGTCTCGATTAAACTCGGACATCATCGCTAAGTCAAGACGTTTCTCGCGGGGCTCGTCAAACAATGCTGTCTTAGTTGGCCTTTGGTTTAGTGCTACAGCAAATAATATATTATTAGATTACATTTTTTATGGAAATTATGTGCTTTCATGCAATACACTATGTTATGCATATATATAAAACAATTAATAACAATGACTCTGAGTATTAATATTATTGGCAGAAATATCCATCAAATAAAATAGAAGCCTCTATTTAACAAGTTTCTGATAATGGTATATATAATATTAAAGGCTTCAATTCAGATCCATCATTCGGATTTCCAATAAATTCAACAACAACAAGAAGACGAAACGACTCTGGAAAACACTGTGGTCATACAAAAGCCCCTAAACACCGGCGGTTTTCCTGATGTTGGCTTATCGTGGTTGACCGGTGGTGTACCTAGCCTAGCCAGCCTACTAGGGATTACGGTCGAAGCGGCCGCCAACCAAAGCGGCCGCTAGTTCAATAACGGTAATTTGTATGGAACGCCGTGTGCGCTTTGATTGTCGTTGTTTTGTAATCTTTGATTGTCATTGTTTCGACAGGTTTTCTTTACCTCGGACGTAAATAACAATCTAAATTATTATGTAATTTATTCTCTTTTTTTACAGATTGAATGTGATACGTTCTTTTAAACGAAATGGCGAATCGATGATTACTTACTTTAACTGTTCTACTAAATGATATGTTTAATAAAGTCAATAAAATACATTGTGGTGTTTGTATTGTATATTAATATAATATATAATAACCCAATTATTAAGAATAATATATATATATTTTCAATAAAGTATATCAAAATATATATATTTGTTATTGTATATTAATTAATTAGTAAAGTAACTACTGTAGTAGTGTTCGCAATCATAATAATTACAATAACATGATGACATCAATTTATTTATTTAATATCCTAAATTATTTTATACCTTCAGATATATAAATATTGATCAATTTAAAATTAGTTTTAAATACTAAAATAAGATGCAAGTTTCTGTACGGTACGTTAATTAATTACGCGAATTTCTGCTAATAACTACACGGCCGGCCAGGAAAAGTGCTGTAGAAGGTCGCGTTTTCGTCCCCATGTTGCTTTATTGAAAACACAAACAATGTATTACAATGGAATAACACTTAATGTATAACACACCCTATTACTAATCAATAAAAAATCAAGATTCGATAGTACAGTGTAAATGAGATATAACGATTCGGGAATACCGTACGTATTATTGCAATACTGTATAAAGATTCGATAGTATGTAAATGAGATATAAAGATTCGGCAACACCGTACGTAAATTATTATTGCAATACTGTATAAAGATTCGATAGTAGGTAAACGAGATATAAAGATTCGGCAATACCGTACGCAAACTATTAATACAATATTGTATAATAACGATTCAATAGTATGTAAATGATATATAAAGATTCGGCAATACCGTACGTAAATTATTAATGCAATACTGTATAACGATTCGATAGTATGTAAATGAGATATAAAGATTCGGCAATACCGTACGTAAATTATTATTGCAATACTGTATAAAGATTCGATAGTATGTAAATGAGATATAAAGATTCGGCAACACCGTACGTAAATTATTATTGCAATACTGTATAAAGACTCGATAGTAAAGTAAACGAGATATAACGATTCGGCAATACCGTACGTATTATTGCAATACTGTATAAAGATTCGATAGTATGTAAATGAGATATAAAGATTCGGCAACACCGTACGTAAATTATTATTGCAATACTGTATGAAGATTCGATAGTAAAGTAAACGATATATAAAGATTCGGCAATACCGTACGTAAATTATTATTGCAATACTGTATGAAGATTCGATAGTAAAGTAAACGAGATATAAAGATTCGGCAATACCGTACGTAAATTATTATTGCAATACTGTATGAAGATTCGATAGTATGTAAATGAGATATAAAGATTCGGCAATACCGTACGTAAATTATTATTGCAATACTGTAAAAAGATTCGATAGTATGTAAATGAGATATAAAGATTCGATAGGAGAGTGCTCGAGAAACGTCGGGTTAGTTCAACGTTATTTTTTCCCTTCACTGCCAATATTTAAAAAAAAAGAGATATAAATAAATAAATAGTAAATGAGATATAAAGGTTCAATAGTACGTAGATTATGATGCAAACGTAAATTATTAATGATTCGATAGTTATAGGCCTATATGTAAATATATTTAGTTAGTTAATATTAAAATACAAATAAAATATACATTAATTTATCGGCAGGCAAACTTAATTTTTATAGAAATATAAAGATTCGATAGTACATGATTTGGCTTATATTTATTGGTTTGACCATACATACAGCTGTAACTCAACTCGCCATAGGCCATGGTGTTGACAACGACAATCAAAGATTAAAGCGCACATGGCGTTCCATACAAATGACAATATTAAACTGGCGGCCGCTTTGGTTGGCGGCCGCTTCGACCATACTCCCCTACTAGTAGGTAGGCCGTAGTAATGTAATTAATGTAAATTAATACATATAACTATAACAACTTAAGTATTTAAATTTGAAGCATAAGCACAATCTTACAAAACACAGGATCTTTGTACTAATCTTCTCGTTTTTCAACGCAAAAATGAAGAATTATGAAGAAAATGAAAAAAAACTCAGCTCATCAAAGTAACGAAGACGACAGAGGGAGACATTTACCAACAATGACCTATTTCTCATGGTCCAATTATTATTTTTATAGTTATTTATATTTATAGTTTTATTATTTGTTATTATTATTATTTCTATTTGCATTTTCACTATAATAATAAACAATTACGAATAAATATTATTTATAATTTTGTTTTTCTATTTCAAATAATATAAAATGAAGTATTGAACATGGCCATAAACAAACTAACCTAACAAAACTGACCTTTCTCTTTTTTATGATGAATCAAAAGTCCACATTTGTATTATTGAACGTTAGTTTGGGCTTTTAATTCCATAGTTTAAAGAATAAACATGGCTGATACTGGTTCCGAAGGAAATTCTGTAGTAGCAAATAATCAAAATGAACAAGTACGTACACTTATATATGTAAATCTGTAGAATTAAACACTATTTTAGACTAGGTAGGCCTAGGCGCCCCAGTCAGGCCAGATAATCATCACTCGCACTCATTAGCTCTGCTGGTAGGCCTAGCCTACACACTTCATCATGCTGGGGTGGCGAGTGTTAACTGTTATTAGAGGCTACGTAGTAGACAATAGCCACGCCTATAGATTTGAACAAAGAAATCATTTACTAATCGCATTCAAAAACTAAAACCACCATCACAAACAATTCTTCAATAATATAACAAATAATAATTTATAGTTAATTAATTCATTTTGATTTTTTAATGATTGTATTTGAATTATTATTTATTAATTGATATAGAAATAAATATTTATTATATTATTAAGTTTGCATGGTGGCCAGTTTGCCATCTGGCCTGGCTTTAACTAAAAGTGAATTTGATAATAAGTATAAATAAAAGAATAATATGTAGGCCTAGTTTGTAAATTGCTAATAATATAAGAAATTAATAAAAAATGATAATATAATTTTTTGTTAGTGTTTTCTTTCTAAAACCTATTTTATAAATAATAACAAAAAATTATATTATCATTTTTTATTAATTTCTTATATTATTAGCAGTTCCGATTTATTACTATTTTTTGAATTTTATTAATTTGTTTAAAAACTGTATTTCTTCATTTAGTTAGTTTGATTTTCCTCTTTCCATTGTAAATAATTAAATTCATAAATATAAATTAATATATTATTTTTATTTCTTTATAGCAGCAACCAAACCAACAACAGCGCCCTCAGTCGACATGGGATATGATCAAGGGCGTTGCATTTAGAATGTTGATATTTTATGTAGTTATGAGTTACTTTCGTGGGTCATCCAATCAGACCGCTACCACCACCGATGAAGGTGCTTCTGGTGTCGTGTCCACTGATGCAGGAAAAATGTCTCAAAACTTATTTAAATCCGGAACAATCATGGTAGGTGGTCAAGGTGTAGTGAAACAATTATAATATAAAATAATTTATCAGGCGCGGATTTAGGCGAAATTTAACAGCCATGTCTTTTTTAAATAAAATAATTTTTATCATTTATGAAATATTATATATCAAACTACAGGGGTTATAATTTTTATTTGTTGAATGTGGTTGAAAACGTCGAGAGGTGTTTCCCGAATGATCAACTAGCATTCATGTTCCCATCTAATCATCCATTCATAGAAGAAGTCAATCTGTGGCGACTATAGAATGGACCTGACTTTCTTCAACTTTAAAATAATAGAAAGTTTTGAATAGTTTGTTAGGATAGAAATGCATGATGTATATGTTTTATTAAAAAATACTGACGTTTTAACTTTGTACATAAATTGCGATAAGAAAACAGTTATTTGATCGTTAGAAACATTCAATAAATATAATTAAAAAATACAATTTGTTAGTATTAACTTTTAATAAGAGTAAAGATATACAGAGGAAAAGCAAAGAGATTATGGAGCGGCTATTCCTGAATATACAATACTAAGTATCATAAGTTTAAATTTATAAATTTTAGGGCGATCTTGTCAAAGGTCAAGCGCCTATATCCTGCCACGTTTCGATATTCAATATTTAACTTGACCTGTGGTATGATCCCATAATAATTTTTTTTTTTTTCAAATTTCTTTCTTTTTTTTCCTGTTAGGATTTGCGTGTCTATATCTCAGAAGACGAAGTATTTACCCAATTTAATGACAGTAAATATTTATTTTGGGAGCTTGACAACATAGAGTATGGAGAATGGTATGCTGGACCTACTGGGGATTCAACTTTTGTTAACACTGATGAATTTGAAATTTCACAGGTATAAAGCTTGAAATAAACACTATCACACTTTATGTGACAAAAAAATGTGATGTGCCCATATATGGACATGATGATGTCATATCACTACCATATTTGGGCATATCACCACCATATTATTTGGCAACATCACACTTTTTTGTCAAACTAGCTTTAAACAATTTTATTTTGTTAATTACTATATGTCTGGTATAATTTCACTTCAGGTCTAATCCCACCTCCTACTTTATGCCTTTATTTCACAAAACTCCTTTCTCACAGATGTGCCTGCAATATACCGGTATTATGCTGGCGTCGTGCCGGTATCGTTACCGGCATATACCCATTCTCATCGAACTATCGTGCCGGAAATATAACCGGTATATACCGGCTTTCTGTGAGAAAGGAGTCGGGCATATTCGGCCAATAAAAAATCTCTGACAAAATAATTATTGAGGGCGTCCTTTATTGTTTTTATTTTTGTCTAGCGATATATGGCGGCGAATTTTAAGTTACAGATTATTATCTTCCTTTATAGCATATTTATGCAATACATGCTATGTACAGTATATTGTGCATATATTATACAGGTACAGCAATTAATTAGCCGTCATCGGCAATCTGTAAAACACAATTTACAAGGCGACGAAGGGTCAGGCACCAACAAAGTATGGCCTATAGATTATGCTACAAATTTCTTCTTGTCCCCTTATTTTAAGCAGCTCTCTTATCTCATTATCCCTTCAGTTCGACATTATTATTGTTAATTGAATTGAATCGGCGCCAAAGTGATACACTTGACTGCGCAAGGTGTCAAAGCCTTGACGGGGAATTAAATATAACCCCGGAATATAACGGCGTTACGTTCTCACAGAATGCCCGTCTGGCATTGCCTGGAATATCTCTAGTAATATTACTAGGTCTAAAGCATGTCGATGCCGGCATAATGCCAAGACGACCCGTTCTCACAGAAAACCATACCGGCATGGTAATGGTATATTCCCGCAATATTCCTGGCACACAGCTCTGTGAGAAAGGGACTAAACAGGCATATCCGTGGGATAGTCCCAGTGTTGATTTTTGATCCTGATGTACTATATGTCTCTCTCTAGCTAGTTCAGATGTGTTTTTACAGGAAATACTTCCCAATCATTTTTCCTGAACCAGGGTTTTTCCGGGTATAGTCCCACCCCCAAATTCAACCCAGTTTCGTGTTCTAGGGGTGGGATTATACTATGAGGATTTCGGATACACTTTACGACCACCTTTGGTTTATGTCTCCAATAAAGAATATGTTATCAGTATTTTATTAAAATTATGCTTTACATTTTTTGGCTCCCAGGCTTTTAAAATTAAATCCCTAATTTGGAAAGAGCAAGACAGGAATTGTAATTCCTGTATAAAGTTGGATTTTCATCTTATATTAAATATAAATATTTTACCCAATAGTAATTTCCGTTAATTTTCTTCCATTAATGTTTGTAAAAATGGTGTCTTAGTATGCTTTCTTCTCTGATAAGGATAGTGTACACATCTAGCTCATGTGCACTTTAAAGAACCTAGTACATCTTTCGAGACGAGTAGGGGGTTACACACAGCCAGTCACACATAGCCACTGATCATAACTAGGCCCTCTGGGAGAACAGTTTTGACTGAAGAGGCTACCCAGTATTAAGAAAAAAAAGATAATAATAATAATCATTTGAACTCTAATCATCTGTACTCAATTTAAATGTATTATGCCTTTCATTGTGTTATGATATACTACAGTATTTTATATTCGATCTCACATACAATTTGAAAATGCTAAATCATTTTAAGCTCTGTCTACACTAACTAACAAATGACAAAAAAATGTGAGTGCGCATATATGGACATGATGATGTCATAGCACTATCATTTTTTGTCATATCACTATCATATTTGGACACAGCACACTTTTGTTGAATGTCAAACTAGTTTGATAGTGTAGATGAAGCTTTACACTGATTGTTGTGATTTGCACTGTGTTTAGCATTTGGCAGTTGCATAAAGTAAAACACTGCCCTCAATATAATAATATAAATAGATTTGATATATTATGACTGAGTAATATCATAATTAAATATTACTATATATATTTAGATGTCATGTTAATTCAGTAGTCTCTTGATACTGTATGTATAACTCAACATTTATACTTTATCTGTCAATTTAAACTTGTTCTAATTTATGGATATCCTATGTGTAATTACCATAATAACTTGTTTCCTAAACTTTAATGCAATTTTGATGTGTGAATTCAATTTAAGTGTGTTATAGAACTTTGAATAACATATTTATATAATATGTTGTGAATTTGTTTATGTTAAGAATTTACTACAGTATTGATGCCAAATCCCATCCATCATTCATTGGGTATTCTACTATAGTGCACAGTTCTGAAATATTTTGTGCCCCAAAGGCTTTCAAATGGCAATTCTATTTACCCTTGAAATATTTTGATACAAAATATAAATTTGATAACCTATCTTCCTAAATTTTCTCTTTTTCTTCCAAATTGTGTTTCATCTCTTACTGTAAATGCATGTTCTACATTTTATAGAGCTTATAATATTAACTACATATAATCTAGCCTAAACCCTTCAAAATGAGAAAGTGCCAAATTGCAGGTAACTTTGATTATCATTAAGTTCAATCTACACAGACGAGCAGTAACGCTAAGCGGAAAACTGCGTAGCTTGTCCTACGTAGAATTTGCATCTCTCCTAAGCAAAAAATGCCCATCTGCTCCGCGTTCTGTTTAAATGGTGATCAGGATTAACAATTATATATTTGTTATTACTGTTATCGCTCGTATGTGTAAATTGACCTGTAGAAGGAAAATGGACTAAAATATGGCTATTATTAAGATATATGATTTAATGATGACATTTGCATTCTAGGATGTGATAAATAATGGAACTCTTTACATACATATATACTTCACCAAAAGTGGGTATTCTCCAGATCCTAGCAAGAAAGGAAAATATGCTAAAAAATATACAGTGTATCAGTCTAAACGTAAGTTGAATGTCTTGTTTAACTAGCGTGAACATTTTTGTGCCACGCAGACATGGCTGGGAGCCGATTAAAAATAAAAGTGTTATCTATAGTTTAAATTGTATAGTGAGAGAAATTGATAGTGGTACACACTAGCCATTTTGTGTCATTTTCATCAGCAATAAAATGTGAATCTTTAGAGTCATGTGGTACACATCAGCCATGTTGTGTCACTTTCATCAGCAATTATGTGATAGTGGAACACACTAGCCATTTTGTGTCATTTTCATCAGCAATAAAAGGTGAATCTTTAGAGTCATGTGGTACACATCAGCCATTTTGTGTCATTTTCATCAGTAATAATGCATGTGAAGTAATTCGACATTGCGTATAATTTTTGTCTTTTAGAATTAAATAAATTTAAGAAGAGAAGTTTTCAGAAGACAAGGAATTTGTTGACTGGAGAGACAGATGCAAGTGAAGAGATGATTAAAGTAAGATCCTATTAATAATTTATATTCTTCTTTTCAAAATGTTATCTATTCACTCTATTATTATCACTCAGTATTGAGCTCAAACACCATAGCAATTTTTTTTAATAACCCCATTCCACCCCAGGGGATCACAGAGTATAATGTGTCTATAGAAGACTTTATTAAAAGTAGACAAAACCATCTTTATCCAAGTACATGCCATATTTCTGTATGAATTGTGTTTATTTTTATTTAGAGAGCCGAAGAAGAAGGTCCTGTTGAGATTTTATCGCATTGGCATCCTAATTTGACCGTTAACATTATCGATGACCATACTCCGTGGAGGCGTGGCTCTATACCACAACCACTGGACGAATGTATGTATACACCAGTAATATATAAATAGTGAACTTTAACGCTATTTCCAAACATGCAATGCGCAAGCTGTCTTCTTTGAAAACAAATCGATCTGCGTGTGCTCAAGCATTACGACAATCTATATTTACGTGCGTCAAGAACCTTATTTCTGAAAAATAGCGTCAATGAAAAACAATAACCAAAGGGTATCGAAACATGGAAAAATCATTAAATTTCTGCCAAATAATTAAGAAAACAAATGGTATATTTAAAGTTATGTTTTTAATTAAGCCAAACAATAAGAATTGTTCATTGCAATATCCTATTTATCACCCAAGGGCCAATATGCATGATTAAACAGGCCTAGCTAGGCCTAGTCTGTAAGCCCAAGGTATTCCATGTGAGTGCCGTTTGTTGCGTGCGCTACACATGCGTTGGGTTCTACACTTCCTGTCGAGGGGAAATCAAAACAAACAGGTACGTTAGCGCAACTGTTCACTGAACTACGCTGTTATGCAAACGAGTAGAATGTTTACGTGCTCACGCGAAAGCTCCCTATTAATAATCATTTCTGCAATTTAAAAATGTAGGCTGGTGTCAAATTGCATCATTATCATTTGTTGAGTTGTGAAATAAATAGATTTGATAAATATTAGATTCTCCATTATTAAGATACAGTAGTATAAATCTTTTACATTCCTTATTGCCATAGTATATATTATATTACTGTATTATTATTTGGTTACAGATATTAAGTTCCATCCATCTGGTAATTACTATCCTGTTGTGTATATTAATGATTACTGGAACATGATGAGTGATTATACACCTATTAATGACACAACACCGTAAGTATTTTTCATTTTCGTAACCTGAAAGTTGGCTGTATAGAATATATTTATCTTGTGCAGAAAGCAGATTTTTGAATTGCTCTTTATATTTCTAAAACATTTAACGCGGAAAGTTTAATAAGTTATTGGCGATTTTGTAAGATCTTTAAACAGCTACTAGGAGGTTATTAAGGGTTTTATTAGCAGACCCAAGACTAGGGCTGTATGCCCCCCCCCCCTTTACAACTAAAATTCAAGCATGAACTACTACTACTACTTGCTATCTGTTTTTAACAAACTATTAATTTCCCCTGTTGATTTCCCCCCATTTAAAAAATGCTTGATTTGGTTGGTGTTCCGTCAAAATTAAGTTAAGATATTTTATCCTATTGAGTACAACAACATCCACAGAAAAAGAACCGTATTAATTGTTCTGCTCTATCTATTATTAAATTAGAGTCTAAACTAAAACTAAGACTAAAATATGATTATAAACAAATTCATTAGTTAAATTTATTATTATTATATAATGATATTATAATTTATTTATTATTGATTTCAGGAAATTGACATTGTCGTTGACCTTTTACCCGTTGTCATTGATGAAGTGGCAGTTTTATGCCGCCCAGGGAATGAAATCCCAATGGAGTATGTTACTTGGTGAGGATAGCGTAGATTCAGAGGGGGATCAGGATAGTTTTAAGGTAAAGTTAATGAACAAATACACGGCTTGTCACAAACAACAGAAACGTATCTCTTTGGGTTTTATGTGTTCCATAGAAAAGAAATAAAAGTGCTGTCACTACGCGTTTTAGCTGTACGCCGAGTTGAAAACAGCTTACAGCATTTCTTAGGTGACTTTTTATTCAACTTGTGTTATACTTGCTTGATGAATCCTTTGCCCATTGCTGTAAATCAGTAATAAGTGATGCATCTATTAAAGAGTGCATGTAATTCTATTCCTATTCCACATAGGCCTAGTAAACAACCATAAAAACCTTGGAGGACCTTGTGATGTTTGTGACGTTCTTCGCAAATTTGGCAAAAGGCATTCTTAGGCGCGCTTAGTGTCATGTTGATTAAAGATGTAAATGGCATTGTACTAATCCTACCTATATTACTTGCCGCGGCTCTGTATTTTATCTTTAAATGATCTATTATCTATATATTTCTCTTTGTACAGTTTAAATATGTAATTTGTTTTTTCAGAGAGCTATGCTGGACACAAATCCATATCTTCTTGGACTAACAGTTATTGTGTCTATTGTACACAGTGTGTTTGAGTTTCTTGCTTTTAAGAATGGTAAGTTGTCAAATAGTCCATCTATAAAGCTTGGTTCCCACTTCGCACTCAACGCAAAGACGTCTGCTGCAACGCAAGCAAATAGACCAATCCAAGCGATGTATTATTCAAATCGTTCCTTGTGATTGGTCAATTCGCTTGCGTTACGGCTTAAGTCCTTGTGTTGCGTGGTAATGGGAACCATGCTTAAGTGCAATCTGTGGCTGTACAGGAGTGGGTAAGACTGTACAAGCTGTTATGTACATGTTTGAGTTATAGATCTGATAAATTCATAAATGCTCTTCTGTCTTCAGAACTGTTTTGCAGTTGCTAACTATGTAAATATTGTATGACCACATGCTTATCATACTGACCATGTTGTATAGTCAACCAGTTGAACATAAAATTGGTTGGCTTAGTTGGTACACTTAATAAACCTACAGACTAGACATGAAATCAGCGACATAACACTGGGGGAAAAGGCACTTAAGGGGCCCTTCAACGATGAGTAGTTGCATTGGACTGCTCATGCTCTGGGTGCCTTAAGCTCTGGGGTCCTGGGTTGCAGTACAGTATGTATAACAAATAATGTCATCTTGCTTACAGGACAGTGTGGATGTCAGATAACATAGTGGTATTTTGTAAGCACCTCATCGTTTGTCTCCTCTTTTTCAGACATTCAGTTTTGGAACAACCGCAAGTCGTTGGAGGGCCTTTCTGTGCGCTCGGTGTTCTTTGGCGTATTCCAGTCGCTAATCGTTCTTTTATATATTCTTGATAATGAGACAAACTTTGTTATCAAAGTCAGTATCTTTATTGGTCTTCTAATCGACTGTTGGAAAATAACTAAAGTTGTTACAATTAAGGTTAGTGGGTATATAAACAGAATTTATTTTGAGGTAAATCCTAAAGCTCTGTCTATACTATCAAACCTTATGTGACAAATATGCCCACATATGGACATGATGATGTCATATCACTACCATATTTAGGCATATCACCACCATATTTGGGCACATTATACTTTTTTGGTCAAACTAGTTTGATAGTGTAGAGAGCTTTACTTGTAATTTGTGTCTCGGAACTTTTGTCTATCTGTCCGGGGGAATGTCATGAATGGTGCCACCAAGTTGAATGTGTGATGTGTTTATTATTCTTGTTTGAATTGAGAGTTTGACAAATGCCCTGAATAATTTGATTTTGTCACCACTTTTTATTTAGATTGATCCTGATCGTCATTTTTTGGGATTTTTACCATGGATAACTTACGAAGATAAATCAACATATGTCGATTCAGAAACAAAACAGTTTGACAAGGTTAGTAAGAAAATAAAATTAAAACAAATTATTTAAACATTAGCAACTACTAAAATGTCTTTTGTGTCCGATTAAACTTAATTTAACTTCTGATGATTTGATGGAATAAGTTCAGGCATGTTAAGCTCTGTCTACACTATCATGAACTTAAATAGATATCTCCCAGTTTTAGGATAGTTGATACAACAGCAGGATACTGAGTTCTGGAGATCAAAGGGTTTATCTGCGGCTGCGACGCGAGCAGTACCACACCGCGGAGAATTATGTACATAGTACAGTACTATGTTCGTATTTGTCGCTGCCAGACATAAGATCAAAGGGCTGTTACGAGTTCCTATCTTGGCAAGGCGTGCTAAGTGTCCTGTTGTTATTTTTTTTTTCTCTTTTGTGGGGGCAACCCACTTTTATTGCAATGAAAAACAATATGGTAAAGGTTATATATGTCTATCTATCTATCAATGAATATTTAAGTGATATTACACAGACTGAGGTTAAAAGATTATATAAAATATTTTGATATTGTGTTGAAATCTAGATAAAACAAATATGTATACAGAGAAAATTTATATTACAGAGCTAAAAGGATATAAAGATTGATATTTATTCAGTATTAAAAATTGAGATTCGGTATAATAATGATAAAATGGTATATTGCATTGCAAGATTGTGCTTTGTTTGAATACTTTGATAAAATTGTATAGTTTTACATTTTGAACATAATATTGCTTTCATTATTTACATGAATTATATAATAAAATAACAAACTAATAAATATTGCCTGTATAGTGTCCTGTTATTATTATGATATGATATCTTTTTTTTTTTCAGATGGCATTTAAGTACTTGTCTTGGTTGCTGTATCCATTGTTAGCTGGTTATGCCATTTATTCACTTTTCTATCAAGAACATAAAGGCTGGTATTCGTGGGTGTTAAACATGTTATATGGATTCCTTCTCACTTTTGGTAAGAACACATGTGTATACCCTTGAATGTTACCCTAAAATTCTGTCTACACTATCAAACTTGACAATATGGACATGATGATGTCATCACTACCATATTTGTGGCATATCACTATCATATTTGGGTACATCACACTTTTTTTGATAGTGGTCCAGAGGTATAAACGGCAGGCTAGTGATCTGGAGGTCGGGGTTCGAGCCATAAATGAGACTTATTTGCCTACATAAAATACAATTACGTAAGAGTATGGTAAATATCAGACCAATTAACTTAGATCCTTAACACTACTCCAGAGGTATGTGATCTGAAGGGTTGTTGCAAAAAAATATGATAAATTATATATATATTTGGAGTGACTTTTTCTCATTCTCACAGATTTCCTCATCTTTATCGTTTCAAATTAATTAATTAAATTTCAGTATATCACCGGGCGGTTTAGAATTAATGTTCTTTGCCTGTTGTGTTTATATATATATATGAATATATTGATGGATTCCAGAATGTGTTTTAAATGGAGAGAGACACTATATCATATGTGTCAACGAATAATTCTTGGTCCTCTCCATCATTTGTTACAGAATGCAATGTATCTCTTTTCTCTTGTTTGTATTTATATGTATGGACAGTTTGTCCGAAATAAGAATTTAATTGAAGTATACTTCCTATGCATTGCAACACAAAACCCAAACACTCCTAAAGCTCTGTCTACACAATCAAACTTTATGTGACAAAAAAATGTGATGTGCCCATATATGGACAAAATGATGTCATATCACTACCATATTTGGGTATATTTGACAGAGCATAGTAGTAATAATAATTAGTTTTGAACTAATTCAGAAGTATAACCCTGGTCGCCAGGGACTCAGATCTAGACAAGATATTACTTGCGTAGTCTTGCTGTTCCTAAAACTAGTAGACTATTTGGTGATAAATCATTTTCTGTCATTGGACCTAAGTTATGGAACAATTTACCTATTAATGTGTGTATAGCTCCAAGTGTACAATGTTTTAAAGAATTGTTAAAGAGTTTTCTTTTCCCTAAGGAATAATTTAGATTTAGATTAGATATACTGCTCTAATTAATGTACAGCGCTTTGGTCTTTTTTGGAAAAGCGCTCTATAAATCAGTATAGTATATGATAATATGTTACAACACTTTGAATGTATTTTGTATTCTCATATTTCTTTCTTGGCATTAGGTTTCATTATGATGACTCCTCAGCTGTTTATAAATTACAAGATGAAATCCATAGCTCATCTACCGTGGCGGATGTTAACATACAAAGCTCTTAATACGTTTATAGATGACATCTTCGCATTCGTAATCCAAATGCCAACACTTTATCGTATTGGATGTCTTAGAGATGGTAGGTGGCATATATTAGTATATGACCTAGTGTACTCCCAGGGAGCCTGGGTATAAAATTAGATTGTGTTATGGATTTACCAAAGTCTTGTGTCCGAATTTTGCCTAAATTAGGGGCTGGGAATTATATTTAACATGGGATTATACACAGTATAGTTTTGCATACAGTAGAAGCTCTATAAAGGGGACACTGTTAGGACTCATCAAAGTATCCCATTAATGGGTGTTTCCCCTCAAAAGGGAGTACAGCGCCTCTTGTTGTTTCACAGAAAAGTGTCCCCATAGAAATGGTTCTACTGTATTGGTATTGAAATGATATATTGAAAAAAAACAACATATTTATAAAAATACATTCCTTGCTGATGTATAATAATATTTTTCCATGATTTTTTTGTTCACAAGCCATATTTATATTACTTTTGTATCTTTTTTAGATGTCATATTTCTTATTTATTTGTACCAACGATGGATCTATCCTATCGACTACTCCAGGGTCAACGAGTTTGGTACGACCGGAGAAATGCACGGCGCCAATGGCGAGACACCGCCGCAGGCAGTGGAAGGCGCCAACGGCGAGAAACCGCCACAGGCAGTGGAAGGTGCCGAAGGAGCCGTTGAGAAGAAAGAAACTGAAAGTCCTAGTGAAGATGTCAAAGTTAAACCTGCCCCATCCAAGTCAGCCACAGAGAAGAAGGAAGATTAACCTTTGACCTTGTGATTGTCCTCGTAAACCCTTGTAGGTGTCTGTGTTATATATATATATTGGGTGCAAGCTTTCTTTTATATCTTGGTAAATTGTATTAGATTATGTTCTGTTTTTAATTTTATAATAGAGTAGAAAAGGGATGGGTAACCCCTATAAAGGGGACAGTTATTCATGATGAACAAAGGAAGGATATGTTTTTACACTACAGTCAACCCTTATTTAGTGGACCCCCTCAAAAGAGGACATTATTTTGAGTCCTAACGGTGTTCTCTTAATAGGGGTTCTCCTGTATAATAAGTTGTATGAAAAAATCTTCATTTAGATTAGGGGCCCAAAAACCTATTTAACATTATCAATCATGGAAATAGTACAACATTAACAAAATTTGTTTCTCTATCCGAACTTCTATTTTGGCAACGGCTTTTTGTAGCCTAGGCCTACTGTGCACAATATTGTAGGCATAGCCATGTAAGATAGTGCACTTGGTTCCTGTGACCCTCCATAGGAAGCCTAGCCCCTTTTCAATGTTCCACCTATCATGTTTACAGGCCTGTTATTAACAGTTAACTGTAGTTGTAGTTATTTGAAAGAAATTAGCCACAAGTTGATATTACATGTGTACCTAGAACATTGTAGTTATCATCAGGGAAGAGTGAACAAATTAATTAAAATGTAATTTCCCTCTTCCCTGGTATCATGTACTCATGGATGTGCGTTTGTTTTTAAAGTCTTGTTTTAATAGGTCACTTACGATTTCTTTTTATATTGAATGTTATATTCATGAGAATTTGAAGTATGCTGCTATAATTCAATCGATTATGTGCAAAATTAGAAAGTTCAGTGAGGGCCTGTGACTGTAAATTAGTCTAACCAAGTTTTTCCATACTCTCCATTCAACGTTAAAATTCTGTTCTGAAAATTTTTTTTTTTTGAATATGCCATTTTAATGTCACATAATAGTTATTTACTTAAAAAAAACTGCAATTTATAGCAAAAAATAGTCACATTGGCTGCCAGCCAATAGGTTTTTGGTTGAATTTAACAATTTATTTTGTCATTTTATAAGTGAAAATATTTGTTCAGGTTTTTTTTTTCTACGGAAGTGATTAACTTTGTAAAATTAAGAAATGGCCTATTCAAAGTCTGATTTTATTAATCTTCATTTTTCATGTTTTTGGGGGACAATGCATCTTTAACGTAAACGATTAAGACAATATATTTTTTATATAATGTAATGTTGCATGTAGACATAGCAACAAAAAAACTAACAATCAATTTAAAGATTTGTCCGTATTTTAATTTGTTTGTTAATAATGAAACGCTGTCGTTCTGTAATTGCGTATGTTAGGTATGAAAATACCTCTTTCGCATTGAGCATTTGTAATCTGGGAGTTTGCAATTAAAATTGTTAACATTTTCAGTTGTTGTCGGAGCAATTAAACCCAACCTCTGTTGTGGTAATAGCAAGTAGTAACTAAACTCTAGTAGCATAATTGATGTTTGTAAAATTTAGCGTAATCTCCTCAAAGAATTGACTGCATAACATTTTGGCTGCTCCCCAAATTTCGAAATACCAATTCAATTTGAATTATCTTTATTGGTCGTTTCGGAAATTCATTGCTTGCATAAAGATATAGTATATATAAATGTATGATCATGTTAAGAGTGACTGAAAAAGGAGATGTTATCTTCTCAAATTATTGAAACAAATACCAACAAATCACTGCCCCAATTTCAAGCAATAGTACTGTACCACCGTATCGTGTAAGAGCGACTGAAGACTGCCTATCCTTTCATCTATCTTTAGACTAGCAAATTTAAAGAGTAATATTAATATTGTGTTTTCACTCAAATAAGTAAATGCACTGATAAGATTTATTAACAGCGCTCTAGAGTATTATACGATTGAATCATGGAAAATGTGACTAATTTGTTGTATGTAATTATCTTTAACTATATTTTGTTATGGGTGTAATAAAATGTTTTAATATTTGGCAATAATTAGACAACCACCAGTACCACTTGTTGTGTTAACTGTGTTTATGTGATTACCATTAAAAAGAAGTTCCAATTGCCAAATATGTTGTAGATAGTCTTTCCAGGGGATCGTGTAGGCCAACATGCTGAATCGATTGGACCCAGCTTCCTACTCCACCCTAACATTTAGAAAACTGCATTGCAAAGCATAGGTCATTTATGTTAAGCTCGCCACTAAATGTCAGCCCCTTATTTCAAAATCCACCAAACGCCCTAAAACATGTTTAAAAATCTATCTAAGCCTAAGTGAATACAATTTAAGGGAAATATCTCACTTAATAGTGATTGGTGTATAAAGTCAAAGCATAGGTCATTATGTTAAGCTCGTCACTTAATGTCAGCCCCTTATTTCAAAATCCACCAAAACGCCATAAACAATTTTTTTTAAATCTATCTAAGCCTAAGTGAATACAATTTAAGGGAAATATCTCACTTAAGAGTGATTGGTGTATAAAGTCAAAGCATAGGTCATTATGTTAAGCTCGCCACTTAATGTCAGCCCCTTATTTCAAAATCCACCAAAACGCCATAAACAATTTTTTTTAAATCTATCTAAGCCTAAGTGAATACAATTTAAGAGAAATATCTCACTTAAGTGTGATTGGTGAATAAAGTGTATAAAGTAAAATGTGGACCTTGATTTGCATAGAGGGACCGTCTCGTCAACTTTTACCCACCCAATTATCGGCGTTTCCCTTAAAATACCCTCTTGGTGATTCACGAATGGAGGAGCGGAGACGAACTCTCCAGTGACATCGGCTTACTTTCTCGGATGATAATTATAAGTAATTTCTCCTACTTGTAAGCGTGACAGTAGTGTTTATAATTTCGTCTCGCCATGACGATCAGTCGAAATGGAAAACGCGATAATAAAATGATATAACTCGACATATAGTCATCAATATCTCCCGATTTATTCAACTGTATCACAATATTAAGAAAAACAATGTTTTGTAAAGCCAATTGCAATAAATAAGCATCCTTTAAGATTAAAACAAAATTTACTATTTTATATATTAATATTATAATACTTTGATAATTCAATTTAAAATTACATTTATTTCTTTTTGAAATAAAATAAAAATGTTAAATATTCGTACACATTGTGTATGTTACAGTAACGGAGTTGTGTATAAGATCATACCTTCTGCTGCCGAGCAATTTATTCGGCGATCGCACCCCGATGTGTAAAATAGACTATAAGAAATTAAATTTTAGGATGTGATTTTGGATTTAAAGTAGAAACCGAATGGGAAAATGGTTAATTCACTCAAATGTTATTTCATCGAAAAACTTTAGGGCACACAATTGTTCAGAACGGAGCATTATAGTTTTTAAAGTGCGAAGCCTTAATTCGGAAAACACTATTGGTGTATGTTTCCTATGTGTTTTTTTTATTTCTTATTTGGGTCAGCCTAAATATTTGTTGACATTTTGTTCCGAATATTTGAATTACCTTTTTCAATTATTTTGTTCGTCAATATTTCATTTCACTGTATATTGTTAATTTAACACTCTACGATCTAATTAACTAACCTGATCACATAAATCGCAAACTTTAAATAATATTACTATTACTTACTATATCAGTCCATGTTCAGCCGCGGCCTCAGCTCGTATCGAAAAGGTTACGGATACGATTTAAACGAGAACCACCAGGTTAGAATGCGGTTTGAAAATCCCGCCAAAATTCTCAACCAGAGATTTATTAGATCTAACATATTTACCGTTATTTTGCAACTACTTTGTCTGTTAATTAATAAAGATTATTTTAATTGTGATGATAGATTGAAATTTTTTTTCAACTTTTGCTTTTGTAAAGAATCGAAAATCATTAATATTAGGCCTAAATCAGAGAAAAACCCGTGAACTTACAGTAATTTCACTAGTGCTCCAATTAACTCAACAAATGATGTTAAATATAAAACTATACTAGTATACCTTTTCTATTGTAAACAGCACACGACAGCTCGAAATTAATATTGTCTTGAAAATGTTAATTTAGTTGCAAATTCGATGTATGTTACCAGAAATGTTTATTCTTTACGATGCTGATGTTGACATAATGCCGGCATTGTATGGTTTATGTCAAGTCGTTGCTCTGCTCTCTAAATTGAGTAAATTCATTAAAGATGAACTGAACTGGATTCGGATCGAGCGTTTATAGAAAGTGGCCGTAGGATTGTTAATACTTACAAGTCGACGATTATTCGTTTTAAATCCATCGGACAGTGAAGAATCAGTGCTTGAGTATTTTAATTTTTATGGTTAGAAAAAATAAAAGAAGAACCAATTAAAACGTAATTTACTTTTTCATTCAATCCAACTTTAAGCATAATAAGTATTGCTGTTAATTCTGTGTTTATATATATATTGTATTTTGTATATTTAAAATTGTGATTTTGACCAGGTAAGCCTATAAATTAGTTAATTATAAAAGTAAACATGTTGAGAGAGAGAGAGAGTCTCTATATGTACAGTAGGCTGGGCAAGTCCTGTCCGTATTTAATATAGAAATTACCAGTCCCTATCCAAAATGGTGTTAACTTTTACTATTTAGTAGGTAGGCCTTATATTTCCCAGTGTCAACTATTCACATTTTGGCTGGTTTAAGCTTAAAATATAATATATTGATCATGTACAATAACATTTATTTCATCTCAGTCATGACAGTGAGTGCTGGTCCGTAAAGTCCACGCCTATAATATTATATTAGGCCAATCAGTGAATAAATTATAAAGAGGGTATTTTTGTACCAGTAATCTTGTTAGTGAATCATAAAATACATAAATAAAGGGTGAATGACACGAAATTAATGGTTGTTTTTGTTGTTTCCGCTTCCTGATTTGCATTGTAAACTTTTAATCGATTTTGTTGTGGTCGATTTTACTTTTTAGCGGGTACATGCGTCTCTCAGATTGTTCTTTAAAAATCTACCGCCCTCTTTGTCTTTTTGTTTACTCGTTCTTTTGAGTACGGCACGCTTGAATAGTTTGTTTATACAATCTCTGGTTTTTAGTAAGTAGGCCCTAACACTCATATACCATAAAGGACAATGGGGAAATTATTTCTTTCTTTTGTGTTTTAGTGGGCAAAAGCAACATTAACCACTGTTAATTTTAATTAAAGTTTGAAATCTAGGGTAAAGTTAAGAAAAACAAATTAAGAAGGCTCTTATCTTCTGTTTGATTCACGTGACCGCGATAAACTTTGCCCAGCTTGTAAAATCTAAGCACGCTCACTTAATTTTTTGCCAACCAGTGGACGTGCAGACGGTGTTGAACGCTGAGAGAACCAAAATAGCTCGAGGAGAAAATAACATCAAACAATTGCGCGAAAGTGATTCTGTGGTAATATTTGTTATTGAAATTGGATTGTACATCAAAATTGTGCAAGTAGGATTTGTAAATGAACGGTGAACAGCGGTAAGTTTCTCGTCTTTTTCGTCTGACTGAATACATCGGTTGTTGACTTTGGCTGACCGCTGTGTAGGCTGCTACCGCTGTAACACCAGGAACATGGCGATGGAATTTCGACCCCCCATGGCACCTGTTATACCCGGTTCACCTGTTATTGTGCCCCACACTGTTTCGCTACCAATGCACCCACCCGGGCCGATGGCCCTGGCAAATATGGCACATGAACAAATTGTTGTAATGAATGGAGATAGCAATATGGACTGCAATAGAAAAAGGCCATTAGATGATGAATTGGACTTTTCAAATTCGTCAAAAAGACCAAATTATTCTGGTAAGTTCATTTTTGTTTTCTTCACTTTTTAGTTTGCATTTTTAAATACAATTACAGGCCGTATTGTTTTAACCATTTTTAATTTTTAAAATCATTCATTTTAATATTAACTGTTAGAGTGTATATTATTTTTAAAATTATAATTTTTAAAATGTCATTATTATTCTCTATGTTTTTATCATTTGAAAAGAAAGTATATGCAGACTTTACTTTTCAAGTTATTTTTGTGTTTTGAATAATAGAACTATTGTCCATAAAGGTGGGTGAACTTTAGCATACTGTACCAAACAATTGACAATGGCCAACTGTCTAAGTTAACAGTGTTGTAGCTATACAATCTTTTTAATATACAGTAATAAGGAAGATAGAAAACTAGATTAACATAAAAGTAATTTAAATGGTTTCAATTTTAAATTTCCATTTTCACCTAATTCCAAACACGGATGTTAACAATTGTAATATGTAGTGAAGTGATTTCTATAATAATTTTTAATTTACCATACACAACTAAGTACTGTACACACCACTGGGCCAGTTCGCTTTAAATTGTACTAGCCCATTTTACCTTTAATTGAAGGAATTGATATATGAAAATTGTTATTACTGAAAGGGCTGCCAATGTAAATTCTGAAGCCAACCGTCGCCCTGTTCCAAGCCTTATGGGATTACATTTTAGCAAAGTAAAGATGCCATGTGCAATATTCTATGCATATTTATATGTTATTGTGCGGAGGTCGGAAGTGGGTGGAATCACCTACCTATCTTTCCACACACCATTTAGCTTTTTGACGAACTCTAGCTACATCCCTTTTTAATGTTTCTATATCCGGGCCTTTTATGTATTTAAATTTCCCAATACTGTTTGACACCCCAGCTCTAGCCCAAAATATTTTGGGAAAGTTTAATAGTATTTTTTTAAAATAAGGCTTTTTGTGTAGTGGAAATGTTAGATCATTTACTACAGGTTAGACCTAACTGTACTATATAATTCTATACAAAAAATTAGTAACTACTGTAATTTACCGCATTAGTTTGGCATCTACAAATTTTTATTTGACAGAATGAATTTAAATATTAAACATATTTCATTCATACAACATCAGTTCTGCTTTAGTGAACTGGTCACTCTCTGAATGATGGTAATAATTTTGTGTTATCTACTTTTGCAAAGGTCACAAAATCTCTAGTGTATTATACGGTATGCTACAGCCTGAAATCATGATTTTTAAGTGTAATATTGCTGTTTGATGATTAATAATTATTAACATATCGTCTGAGGAATGTTTTTCTCTGCTTCCTTCGCTGTAGACAGGAATGCTTATCGAGTTGTGTTAAGGTTGCAAGTACTATCCTATAAATGTGAACTGTAAAATGAGAAAGGCAAGAAAGTCACCTGAACCAAGTATTCTAAGGGTTTCATACCATTAGACCGCGGAGGTATAATGTATATTTATAATATACAGATAGAGTATACAGCCAGGATTACTGTATGACAGTGGGGAAGGGACCTTTTATCTTTAAAAAAAACATGCAATTTTAAGCAAGCACTATTAGGAGACCAAAGGAGATGGAGTGTTTGAGTGTCGGGTATTAAAAAAATGTGTTTTTTTTTTTAGGCCTAGCCTAGTATTAATATAACAGATTGGGAGGATTACAGTTAATTAAATTCGACAGCTAGCTACAGTAGGATCGAGCAAATATATGCCTACTATCATCTTTGTAGAATCATTTGATATTGAGATTTTTTTGTACAATGCATCACAAGCGTACCTTTATGCATTTAGCCGTCAAAGCGTACATTTCAAATGCACACCAACCAGTACTGTAAATGAGACAATACAGGGACCAACCAACAAAGGGTCTTTTTTGGGGACTTCTATTGACTCTAGTATATTTCCTTATAAATCAAATTTTACTACCCCTATATTTTATATTTCATATTTTTTACTGTAGTTTAATCTCTCCTCACTATCTGTAATTTCTGTGTTACAATACCACCTATATAATAGTATGTGTATTATTAAAAGTCCTATTGAGAAAAAGATAATGTTATCCAACAAAAGTTTAGATTTCAATACTGTTGATTTTGTAAAATACAAAGGCTTTTATTTCAGAGGTAGGATTTATGTGATAATCAGGCTAAGGCACTTTTTTGTTGTTTGAGTTGTACAAAGTTCATGCCATAAAATGTATTGATTATTCTTTGGAACTTTAACATTATTGGCTTACTGTACCTGTCGCAACTTTGTACTGTATTTTAGACTGTAAAGACTACAGTAAAATTGTCTGTAAAATGTGTTAATGCAAAATGTTTAATTTGTAAAGCCTTGTCTACACTATCAAACTTTTATGTGAGAACAAATGTGATGTGCCCATATATAGACATAATGATGTCATATCACTATCATACTTAGGCATACCAGTACCATATTTGGGCACACTTTTTTTGTCAAACTAGTTTGATAGTGTAGACAGAGTTTAACATTTGGAATTAATATTGTTCATTGACAAAACAGCGACTAAATGCATACGCCATAATGTACGTACTCGACATTTCGATCAATAATGTACAAATAATTGTACTTCATAGTTTATTTGGTTCTTTGTTTTCAACGATTCAATGATGACAAAGCTAGGTAGGTGTGTATTACTAGAGGGCGCTGTTGAACAGACTATTCCATTATCTGACAGGGGTGTGATATTTATGTATGTTAAAATTTTCCGTAATGTATTTCTCTCTTCGAGAGAGAGGTTATTGTTGGTTTATCCAAGTACAAAGCAGCACTCATAAATTTATTCAAATCTTTTAAAATAAAAAAAAAATGATGAAAATCATAATAAATATGTTTACAGATGTATAATCCTACATAAGTGAAAAGTAAATCACGTTTCAGTTTGACATTGATAACCTCAGTGAACTTTGTAAAGTTTCAAGTCAGTTTCTATTGAACCTATTTCTTGTTGTGTCTGGAAAAAATTGCTACAGAAATTTTCTAGCCTTTCACAGCAAACAGGGTAGACTTCCTTTCCCCTCATAATTCTATCACGATTGAGTGTCACATATTTAAGTGCAATTTAAACTTTACAGTATTTGAGATTAAACATTTTAGTAATTCATGTTGTAATGTTTTCTTCCTGTATTGAGATTGTGCTTGTAAAGGTACAGTATCAAGTTATTTTCACAAGCTCTTTCGCCATTTGTGAAGTTTGACAGCTCTTTTTGAAATAGTTCAATAAGTTAAAAATTCAACAGATTTTCTGTATTCCAGGAGTATGAGCCAAATAAAAAATGTTGCATCTGTAAACATTTTTTTTTCATGAGGGTCTTTGTAGCTATTGTGATGTACTGTATGTACCAAACATGAGCATAATATTGAAATATCCACTTGATGTTTACTCCTCTCTGAATGTTTAACTGCAATCATGCAAGGCAACACAAAATTGAATGATTCGGTCATTTTTAAAATAATTTTTTATAATCAATTCCAATTCAAAATTTAAAGAATTTAAATTTATTTATTTAAGAATATATTATCCTTGAAAAACCTGGTGATGCCCCTAACGGCACAGTAAACAAACACCCACACATCCACAACTAGGGAGTTGTACTGCAGGTAACATGTTCTAAGTTTACACTCTTTTAACCAGCTGTTCCATAGATAATATCCAGGACAACTTGTAGCGTAGCCCTGTCTGCATTTGTTAAATTTCTGAGGTTATAGATTAAATTTCTTTAATTGTACAGTAGTACATTTAAGGGCAGGATATATGCATTTAAAAACGGCAATATTTTCCATTGGATTATTTTCTTAAAAAGTGCAGTTGTCCCCTTAAGACAAGATTGTGTTGCAAGGAGTTTGCAGGGTTTAGCAATACACGATATGAACTTACAAATTTATTGTATGTCGAAAAGATGGCATGAATTCAGCAAATTCTGGATATACCATATGTTTGTCACATGCTTTAAGATACTGTTAAAAGTGAAATTGAAATTATGGAATCATATGTTTTATTTTGCCTTAAAAAAAAACACACCATCACAACACAACAAAAATGATATTATGTAAAGGCATAGGACAGGATTTCCTAAAACTGTTATAAAATATAAAAGTGGAGATGCTTGATATCCACATTTAAACACACACAAAATTTAGTTTGTTAAATAAGCGTGTTCTTAACATTGCCTGTACTTATCTTACACAGTAACTGGCCATTGATATAGGATAGAGCCAGCAACATAATAAATTGTTCATTTAAAGTATATAGGAATCCATCCGTGATATTTTCACCTGCTAGGCCTAACTAGTGCACTGATAAACTACTTGTTTGTAACTTCTCTATTATTAGGCCTAAAGATCTTTCTAACACTAACAGCCCATGTCAACTTGTTGTTGCTACACCCAGTTGTTAAAAACAAGACAAAGGTGTTTAATAAATGCATCATCACTAACTATTAGCTATTATTACTATAGCCACATTAATGCATTGTCACATTTAATTGTGATTACTGTACTTAAATAAATTCAACCCATCTGTTAACATGCTTTTGAAGTTATCAAGGACACTGCCTTTTACATTAATATTGTTGTAGGCTCCATATTTCACTTGTTGAACAATCAATTATTTAAACAACATGTTAGTATAGTTGTACAGGACAATTTATAGAATTTTTTTTTTATACAGTACATACATTGTAAAAATCAACAAAGCTACAGTGTAGCATGCAAAGCACTTTGTATCCGGTTTATAATGATGCACAATCTTATCCAAGGGGTAGCCTAAACGGAAATCCACATAAACTACGGCTACGGAGCCCTTAAATTTACGTTGTTAAAGATATGACATTAGGTTCAGAATTACCATTTTTAGGCCCTACTGTACCTCCACCCCTATTTAAAAATCCTGGAACCACTTCTGTGACACTGTACAGTTTAAAGTGAAATTAAAACCCATGGATACTGTATATATATTTTTTTGTTGGAAGTTGCAAAAAGTAGCAGTTCAGTCACTGCCCTACTTTTTTAGAAGTTGCCAACACAACTCTGGTTTATGTATGTGTCTCTGCATTACTTTCTTCAATTGTTAATTATTCACGCTAAAATTTGTACCATTCAATGTATCATTTTTCATCATTGAAAAGGCTTCATTATTTTAGGATAAACTTTAACACAATGAACAGAAATCTTGAATTTCACAAAAGCTTTAAATGCCCAAGAGTTGGTTCATGGTTCAGTCATCAACAGGGCAATAATGGACCCCACTAGTAGGTCACGTAAACATAAGAGGCTTCATTTTAATAATCTTACTGTTAAGTCCCAGAAAAGTTTTCATTCTATAACTATAGGATAACCATTTATTGTGGCTCTGATAAAAATAATATTTTTCAAAATCCAATCAAATGATCAGAACAACAATCAGTTTGATAGTGCAGACAGAGCTTTATAATATATACTGTACTATAATTTATAATATAATCTTTGATGTGAAAATATCATTAAAATCTTATCCTGAAAGTGACAAAGATGACAAATCTAACGAAACTAATAGTACTTTATTTAATTAAACTTGCCACATTATTGGATTCTGTCTAATTAGGTGACTATAATGAAGAATATGAGTTTGCTCTTATTGTGTCTGTCCATGTAAATCACTAGGCAGAATGACTTGATTAACTTCTTTTTTTTTTCAAATGTTACAAACGTATTGTGATTAAATCCAGTAATCAAAACCATGTAATTACTTCGGCTGAAAATATATTAACTTTGATTGAAAATTCTGTGTTTAGACCTTATTTGGTTATTTTCTATCCTGATTTACTACTTGGTACTTATAGTATTGCTAAAGTTTTAGTCGGCATATTTCAATTAGTGTTAATTTATACTATTTTTTTTATTTTTAAATTAAACCATTTCTTTAAGAATAAATCAGACCTAAAATCTCATTGTACAATTTCTGTATATATCGCTTAAATCCTTAATCTAATGTACAGTATCTCATTATTAATTATTTAAAAAACAAGTCAATAATTTACCAGCGTTTCTGTTGATGTAATAATACAGAAAAATCATAATTTTAGGTATATGCCTACCATTTATCAACAAAGCATTGATTTTTTGTTGCAATTTATTTAAATGCTGTGCACCGATTTCAGAATTTATCGGCAATTATTTTCAGATAATTACATATTAATTATTAATTAATATTCATTCAGTTTTCTGTTGACGACTTTTAATGTGTTAGTTTTCTGTGATTTTCTTCAAATAAATTTCATTTTCATTATCATTTAAAATGCCTGTGTAGTGATATTTATGCATATGTGTACGTGGGACGTTCACTCTGTGGCTCTTGATATCTCATCTATTATGTATTGCGATTTAAAATATTGATCTATGATATTATGTTTATGCTGAGAAATTAATACGCTCTTTAATTGATAATTTATATTGAATTTTGAATTAAATGAGATGGAAATAAATGCATATTTAGTTATATACGTTTTACGATGAGGTATAATCAATTAAACAGCTTTTTGGGTTCGATTTAGCACTAGCCCGGCGTACAATGTAGATTCACAATCGGTTCGGGCTAGCCAACTTGTCATCATATATCATGTAATTTATTTCGCTTTGTAAACATAATATAAACAAGAAAGCAACGACTTTATTGTAAACCGTAATACAGACTTAAAATGTACAGGTTCTCCACTGCATACACAAAAAACTGCTTTTTATAAATGTTGTAGATTGTGAGATAGATAAAGAAGCACCAGTGATAATTAATATTATATAGGTTTACTGTACCTTTTGCTATGTTACTTCTGCTATGGGCTACTGTACTGATAAAATTTAATTAAACAATAATAATATTTCTTACAAAAAAACGCCGCTCATCTCATGATAATTACCGTCTACATGCATCTCAATATTTATCAGCAAATGTTTTCATCTACAGTATACTCTTTTGCCCAGATGTGCTTTGGGATGTGCGCATGCCCAATACGAGTTTCCAAATACCATTCTTTCAGCCGTAGTAAACTAAAAGCTACGGCATGGTAACTGTTTCCTAATGCTTCCGTTCTCTTGAATATAAATGCCTAAAGGAGCAGCGAAAAAAAAAAAATTAATTAAAAAGTGCTGCTTTGTGAACATTTTTTATACAAAATTATTACTTTTACCTTTGAAAATTGAAGATAAAAATAGACATTGTTTGTTACTCATGGGTGTTTTAAATGTTAAAGAGAGTTCACAAAAGGCATTTTATTCAATAGAAGGTATTGTTTATTTAAACTCCATATGTGTACCATTTCTTTGTACAATACTGACAGTGTAGTGCATTGTACAGTATAATAACTACTGTTAAAAAAGTGATTATAATATACCATAATTGCAGGTACTGTATTAATATTAAAAGACTTGATAAAGATTTTCTAAATTCTTGTCATTTTAAGTTTTAAAAATTATGCATTTGTGAGTTGATTTGAATAGTATGTAGACTTTAGGCCTATGTGAGTTTCCAGTTTTAAGGAAACTGAATAGATACTCAAATATAAAATAAATGTTTTAACACCTTTTTGAATACTTTGACATTGTACTTTTTTTGATGACTGTAAATTCTCTATACTGTATCCAGATACAGTATGACATTTTCTGTCCAGTAGTCATTAGCAAATTCTCTAATACAGTGTGACATATGTATCACATGTGAAATATGTTAGGTTAGGTTAATGGCCATTGATGCAGGAATCACATGAATGTATTGTGATGCATATACAGTATGACACTGTGTTACAGTATTTGTCTATGACCACTAAAAATATTATGGATTCACTACTAAGAAACGGTTAACGTTTTCAACAGAAAGAGAAACCATGTTGATTATATATTAATTTTATTTAGCTATAATATTTATTTAGCCATTTATAGATCAATTCCTTTTCATTTCTATGCCTTAATTATTACAGTAATATTAGTAGTCTTATGAAATAGAAAATAATTTAATCAGAATTATTGTTAGCATCAACCATTATCAAACATGGCTGCAAAAGCCAAATTGTTTACAGTAACGGATTCAGCTATTTACAGTAAGCCAACGCATTAGCATCAGCTATATTTACTATCACTGCGAAAAGCTTTCGACCTTTGTACCATGTTGAAAGCGTGGACAAATATTTACGCAGGCCAGCCTGGCAGAATTCATCATTCAACTGCCAACTCATTATCTGTTTTCATTTTGGAAACTGATCTTTAATCAATATTCATTGGCGCTAGTCTGTTAATTTTTTGAATTGGTCATGAGGTATGATCAAGGCCTTAATGTTAATACCACTGACAAAGTCATTAAGTTTACAACAAAGAAATGATATTGTTTTAGGTTTAACTATTGTAATTATGCTGGTAAAGACAATGTGTCAGCTAATTCAAAGTTAAATATATTACCGTAACCCAAAGGCAAATTACTGAAAAAATGACAATGCTTTCATGTCTCGAAAAGAAATGATGATGGTGGTTTGTGGGAATGCTCTCACTTGAGGGCGTGGTTTGTGGACTGTACCATTTATGGAGAGGGATGTTCAATGACTTTTCTAATTTTAGGTATATTTCGCTCTTGAAGGAATATAGGGCATTTATTGGTGTACCAACATCATTTCTGGTTTGTATACTGTAATGTCAATGGAGCTAAAAATAAAATAAGCAAACAAATTAAAACGTTAAAGTAAAACAACCAGAAATTGTAGTTATTAAATTGAAAAAGCCAACAGAGACAGTATTTAAAATAAACAAAATATTCCATAAAAAATGGTTTTCAGTATTGAATCCTGAATACTGAGAATTTGATTATTAAAGAATGAAATTAATATCTCATAAATTTAAATATTTACATTTTTTCTGAATTATTAATATTAATTATCAAATAGTTTGATATCCTGCAATTGATCAAAATAAAATTGGATTTGACAGTTGTTAATTAAACCTAGCCTTAATGATTAAATGGCAATCAAATGCATACTAATATTTTAACCTTTGTGTGTGAAGTCTATGACTAGATATATTAGACTTTTGTACTTAATTATAACTTATATGAATGAATATGAATTCTATATCTTGATATGTCAATAGGCATTTAGCAAAAAGACAAAAAAAAAAGGAATGCAGGACAGAAAAGACAGATATTTTTACAACAAAAACATAATCTTCATTTTTAGTTAGTATACTGTAAATGTAGGTCATAGTTCAATCGTATGCCCATTTGTTGTGAAAGCACATACATTATAGGAACATTTTAAGAAAGAAACTTGAAAAAAATAAAAACATCCTAGCCTGGGGAAATATTTATTGATTTTTAAAAGAAGAAAGTGAGAGATTTAATTGTATATGACTATACTAGCTTTATTCATACGATTCATCATTACGATTGATCATTTTGATATATACTTCACTGATTTTTAATCACAGAAAGGCTGCCCAGTTCAGGCACAACTAATTTTTCTTATATTTAAACAAAATGTGGTGGGACAGAGAAACATAGCGGAGAGTAAAGCTCTGTCTACACTTTATGTGACAAAAAAATGTGATGTGCCCATATATGGACACAATGATGTCATATCAGTGTCATATTTGGGAACATCACACCTTTTTTGTCAAACTAGTTTGACTATTTTTATATAGTCAATGGCGTATGTAGGTTTTCATTGAATAATTTTGAACTAAAGTACAGAATATTTCTGTAGTGGTAAATTGTTTTGAGGAGTCTTTACCCCTTTTTCCAGTGTACAGTACACTGCATTGCCTCCCACCAGCTGACAACACACCCCTCCTTTGAGCGTACATCCCAATATCTGGAGAGTTATCTGCTTCCTTCCTCCGCTCCCTCCCTCCACTCCTCCTTCCCTCCACTCCTCCTTCCTCTCCCTCCCCTCCCCTCCCCTCCCTCCCTCCGCTCCCTCCCTCCCTCCGCTCCCTTCCTCTGCTGTATGCTTGTGAACTATTATATATGTTTTACCGTGATACTGTCATATTGATATTAAGTCGTCTTTCTTATTAATAAAAAATCTAATTTCTGTGCGGAATAAATTTAGAAAACATGGTAAAGCTTACTTTTTACATTATTAGAAAGGAAGTAAGCACAGACTGTAAATGAATTAACAATGTGAAATGAGCTGGTAGGTATCGGATATCTCAATGAAGTAGGCCTCCCTCACAGGGAAAGGCATTAGCACAAGACCTTACTATAAATATCTCATTATTGTTACCATGGTGATAGATACATTAGTAGCTGTAATAATTTAATTAGTATAGCTCAAGGATAGAGACATAACAGACATGTTTTCCATTTTTTTTTTGCATGGTTAATTTGTTTACAACTTTGACAGGATTTTGATGAACTTCTATTGGTTTTGATACCTTTTTTTAACATAAATATTTTTTAAATCTGAAAATCTAGCACGGAATTGCATAAATCTTCAGTTTCATGTAGACAAATTTATTAACACACAGAAATCTCGAAACAAGATTACAAAAAAATATGTTAAGTAAGATTGTAAAAATATATGAACAACCATAAGACTGCCGTGTGTTTGAACTTTACCATGGTTGGGGTACAGTAAAAACAAATCTCATATAAATACTAAAAAAAATCATGTCCCATGTAATACACTTTTTATTTGCACTAAAAAGCCTATATAATGTAAGTACATCTTCAAATCAAAGGTTAGTTACGCTATACAAGAATTCACATAACACTGTCGCGGATAAATGAGGGCGTCTAATAACAGCTACAGGACATTACGTGACCCATAGAGGAGGAGCATGTAAATCTTATACCACTGGCACTGTACTATATTATCCCATAATTTGTATTTTTCATAATGTTTAATTAAAGATGTATTGTCCCCCAAAAACATGAAAAATAAAGATTAATAAAATCAGGCTTTGAATATATTATTTTGTAGTTTTAATAAAGTTAAGGGGAAAAAAACGAAAAGAATTAATGATTTCACTTTATATAAAATGACAAAATAAGTGATTAAATTCAACCAAAACCCATTGGCTGGCAGCCAATTTGACTATTTTTTTTAAATTTTTAATTACAGCTTTGTAGGTAAATGCATTTTTTTTCAATCAAATTTTTGTTCAAAGTGGATAACTATGAGGTGACATTAAAATGGCATATTCAACAAAAAAATAACAAGAATAATTTTTTCAGGGGGACAATACGTCTTTAACTACTTATGATATATAAATTGATAGATCAGTTTTTTTTTTATATCCATTGTACAGTGTTAATATTGATAAAATAACAATCGAAATAAAAAAAACGTAACAATAATGATTTAATGATAACTAGTATATTTTATGAATTTATTATGATCTAGACGCTTATGCAAAACCTGAACAAAACGTCCTTGATGTCATGTGACCTTAGTCTCAAGGGATATCCCATTCTCCTATTGTGTATTTCAGTTGTAAATTTCATCTGTAATTATTACTCCGGCTGTATAAATCATTAGTGTTTTATAATTGATGTATTTTGAATTTTTTTCTCTGTCAATTTCATATGGTATGTTAATTAGTTGATGTATAGATTGCAGAACATGTGTTTCATCTATTTATGTGATATTAATGTCAATTAAAAATTTAAATTTAGTGAAACTAGTATAGTGTATTGTATCTTTGACTATAAAGTTAATTACAATATTGTACTGTATATTAATAACATCAGTGTTTAATCCAACAAGAATAATCACAGACTGTAGTCTGTAGTGTAAAGTGTAGTAAATTAACACTGATGAAGTACTTTTCAATATTATTATTATTTCAAAATTATATAATTTGTCACAAAAACCACATATATACAATCATATTGATACACTTGTAATAAGAAATAGTATATAAATAAATAAATAATAAATTGCGTTCGCATGTCAATCATGAGCAAAGTGAAATACTTATGATACGTGAGTGACTGTTAAAAACCCACTAAAGAGTTGGTCATGAGTGAATGGTCTGCCATCATGAGTGACTTACAGCATGTGAACGTGACATTAATAGCTCTGTCTGCACTATCAAACTTTATATGACAAAAAAATGTGATGTGTCCATATATGGACATGATGATGTCGTATCACTACCATATTTGGGCACATCACACTAGTTTGATAGTGTAGACAAAGCTTTTTAATAATTCTAAATTTGTGTGTATTACCTATTGTATATTGAATAAAGGAAGTATGTTATAATAACATTCATATCCAAGATATTGCCTTCAAAGGGCACTCCCTTGACTAGCAGCAGTGTACAGTAGAAGGTCAATATTATCATAGATATTTAGAAATATGTATTCAAAATTGAGGGAATTATAATTCCTCTCAGAGTGAAAGTGTATATACCCCGGAGATGAATCTACTGAAATATTCAAAGTAATTGATTACTTTTGATTGTGTATAATTGACTGTATAATTAGCTTATTGACATGGTTACTGAAATTTTAATATGTTTAAAAATGTTTATATTTGACTGAATTTATAAATCCAAAAGCAATCCTAACCAAAACGATAAAATAAAACAGCCAAAAAAAGATTCTAAGCTATATGAGATTACTCTAATTGTATAAAGTAGAGAGTATTTAGTTTAAAGGAACTATACATTTGCATACATGTGCTTGGTCTATATTTTGCCTAGATTTACCTGAATAACAACAAGACAATAGCCTATTCGACTCAAAGAGCGAGATATAACTAAAAAAGTATAACATTTCTTAAATTCATTTATGAAAAATTCTCCGAATCGCTCCATCTTAAAATGATAATTGTTTTTACTTATCAATAATTGGCTACAAGTTAAAAAAATTAATAAACTCATTACTACTGTACCCCTTTTGTCCATTCAATTCAATTTTCTGTTGCATGCTAGCATGGCTAACTGCACATAGTGAGATTTAGTTTGTGAAATACCTTATAACCTTATATCTCTAATTTAACTATGGAAGTTAATGGCAGCTCTGGTGCGCTACTGGCTCGTTTCTCTCTCGTTAACCTGATTCACGGGTGTATTCGTATCGGCATTCTCGACCTTCTCCTAGTTTTAACAAGCATAAGCTTTGTTGCATGTATATACTTTATTTTCTATTACTATGTTGCTTATTTCGCTATACTAGCGAAGTCTAATGCTGATCTAGTCAATTATCTCATGGTTAAGCTATACACTTGTAAACTTGAAATCTTAACCAAGTCAATGTTATTTTGACTAATTTATTGGTGTTATATCAAGTTATATCTTAATTTAGTCAATCTCTCTCTAATTGATCATAATTGAATAGGAAGTTATTATTATACTAAAGGGATATTAGGATATTTAAAATGTTGTAACGGACACCTTACAAAAAAACCACAACTTATTAACATTTCTATATGTGATGATACAAATATTCTTTTATACCTTACTTAATTTCTTTAGTGTTGTATCATATAGTATGTTTTTATATCTGAGACATGATCCTTTAACAACCAGGATTTAAATGAACGTTTAAACTAGTTTTCTTCACTTCTGCCGTTTCATCATCTTAAATTATCGGACTTAGTTGACCATGTCTGTAAAGTGCTTAAACGAACATTATATCCTCATCTTTCCAAGCATGTTTCTATATTTTTTTTTTAACCACTAGCATTGATAAATAGTAGTACATAACATCTCGTATCAATGTGCTCATAAAAAAGACGTAATAAAGTACATTTTCATCGAGTGGATTCAGATACTATATTTTGTAGTGTTACACAAGAATTGATTTAGAAAAACAACTGTGTTTATTTTTTCCTGTTGAATATTTACAGTATAAACTGAATGCTATGGCAATGTAGTAATACTAAAAGCATTTTGTATTCTAACTTTTAGTTAAGCCAACTCAATTTGACATCCCTTTGAGACTCGTAAATTGTTTGACTCAGCATTTTAGTTCCCTCAAAAATTTACTGTTATACTTCAATACGCATCTCTGTTTCACTAAATTTAATAAGCGTCTCTACAGTAGTAGGACAAACAACAAAATATAAATGACTTCTAGTTAGTAAATCTTGCTACCTCGTTTTACGAACGCTTGGCATATCATTTATGAAGAAGTAATTATTTATCACATGGTGCCCGTTATTTTGTACGTGTCAGTATCGTTGAAGAGAATACGCTATGACATTAATTGTTTAACATGCTGTGTTTCTCAGTTGGACGCTGATAGTATCAAAACGCAACGAACAATTCATTATAAACGACTGTGGAATACATATCCAGGCTTAAGACGCTGATTCTGAGGATCAGAACAGCATGCATAATTGATTTAGCAGTGAATAAAAAGGCTTGTACAGTAAATAAATAATTTTCATCATTTTTAGCTTAATGACAAAATACATCATTTTGTGAATTTTTTATGTGGAACATTTTTGACTTGATTAAAAGCTGGTTAAACCCAACAGCATGAAATTAGACAAATACAAATTGATTAGTTTATCATGCTTAATGTGAATAATACAAATTCAATAAATAGTGTATTTATCACTTCTTTTATCAATAATTATCTGAATCTCATGTTTTTTAATGAAATGTATGACACTACTATTAAGCCTCATCGAGTAGAACATTCATAATAGTGTTGTTCACACCAATGGGCTAGAAACTTTAAGCGCTGTCTACACTATCAAACTAGTTTGACAAAAAAGTTTGATGTGCCCAAATATGGTAGTGATATGCCCAAATATGGTAGTGATATGCCCAAATATGGTAGTGATATGACATCAAATGTTGTTGTCACATAAAGTTTAATAGTGTGGTGCTTTAGGTTATATGGTTACAAGACCATAGTATATTAATGGTAATGAATGAACCCAACTGGAAGACTGATTTTAGCTCAAAGTAAAATGATTTAAATATTTTAAAACTAAGTTGCTTTTATTGGTCTACATTAAACATCATACTGTACTGTCTCCACAGCTACAGTAAATAGGTAATTGCTAGTTGCTAGTCTATCGACACACCAATTTCCCTGCAGAGAAAATAAAGAAATGATGATAAAATAAACTCCTTTTTTAGTCATCTTCCTAGTTTGGTAACTATTGTATTGTTGCTTATATTGGTACAAAACTGTAATAAATAAAACAAATATATCCCTATTTGAAACTTGTTTGTACCTCAGCCCCCACTCTTTTCCCCACCCCTCACAGCAATTCTCCTCCCCTATGCTTCCCCCTCCCTGCACTCTTAAATCTCAGGTACAGGCATGAATTTTAAATATAATATCTGGTTAATTGTACATAAATAAAATATTTGTAACAGAAATCAAGACGAAAAAACATGAATTTCCCTTAATATGGTCAAATACAAAATTTGGCAAAATTCTGCCATAAAAACCAGGAAGACTTTTTTTCAGTAGTTAGGTAGTTTAACCTAATGTAATAACATGTCTGGTGACTCCCTAGAAGGTGAAAAAAGATGGTGGATAATTTTTGCTATAGCATGAAAATAAAAATCTGAAGTTGAATAAAAATACCAGAAATGTAATATTAAAGTTATATTACCTATATTTAGTCATCTGATAACATTTTTTACCACACCGTTTATTTTTCATAGCTTTTTAAAATGCCTCTCTATTTACAAAATTTGTGTACAAAAGAATAGAGATTTTACTGTGTAATTTGAACTATCCCCCACTGATAAGGAAGTGCTTATATTCAACAAGCTCGTGTAACACAAATAAAATCCCAAAAATTATGAAACATAGGGGAAACTATAGATCGATAATTATTGGAATGTATGATCAATAGAATTTTTTTGCCCGCACCTGGCCTTTAAAGTACCCTTAATAAACTAAGAAAGGGTTAATGTCTCAAGTAATGAACTGTAGTTAAGCAAGCTAGCTATATTGGAAGACAACCTATATCCTATAAAAGCATATACCGTATTAGATCTCGAAACACTACATAATTAATTAGTCGTAAGAGGTTTCTGTTAATTATTCATCATGTTAATCAATGCATTAAAATCATACACGGTATAAACCTAAGAGCTAGGCTACAATGCTTTTGATATTTTATGATTCTGTGATTCATTCTAAATGTTATTTATGGGTAATATATGCTGGTTGGTTGAGTCTTAAAAGTGCACTCAAACACTAGAAGTAAAGCCGTATGATTAGGAAGCTCTTGCCGTCTCCATTTTTACAGATGCAATTAAGTCATGTAAGCCTCTCTCGTGGGTTATTTAGCTTTTCATTCTTGATTGGAAATGTGGGAAATCAGAGTATTAAAACAAAATGCATTAATCGAATATAAATGCATAAATGCATTTTTTTTGACAAATTTTTAAATAAGAAAATTATGACCTTGTTTTAATATATACAATATTCCACTCAATTTTTCTTGTGTGTTTTTATTTTGTACATTGTCAAGTTAAAATCAGTAGGCCTATACCAATTATTTCATGCCTAGTTTACCTGGATAACTAAACATAGCTATTACAAATGGCTTTACCTTTTAGCTTTTAACCATAGGTTTTAAACTATTACGTTTAAATTCACTGATTATTGGAATAACCGCACCTTTCAAAATGTGTGCAGAACTACTTTCTGTGATTAAAGATTAATCCTTAGATGTATTTATTGTTCTTTGTCTTTAGATCCTGCCATACCCCTTCCTTCCCAACCAAACCTAGAAAACTACACTCAGCTATAACAAAAGCATACAAATTATATTTTCCAATTAGAAAATGTATAGTCCACTGGTTTAACTGGGTTTCTACTAACCAAATAACAATTTGATAGACTTGAGCTCTGCCTACACTATCAAACTAGTTTTCCAAAAAAAAGTGTGATGTGCCCAAATATGGTAGTGATATGATGTCATCGTGTCCATTTGTGCAAGTTTGATAGTGTAGACAGAGCTTAAGATTGGTTCGACAGGTTACATTTTAGTATCTAGGTATTTTTATCCAAAACAATTTTATTAGGTATTACTGTATGTGTAAATCTCTGTCTACACTATCAAACAAAAAAGTGTGATGTACCCAAATATGGGAGTGATATGCTTAAATATAGTAGTGATATGACATCATCATGTCCATATAAGGGCACGTCACATTTTTTTGTCACATAAAGTTTGATTGTGTAGACAAGGCTTAAGTAGAGGAGTACTGAATATTAAATCCAGTCAAGTGGGGTAAAGCTCTGTCTACACTCTCAAACTAGTTTGACAAAAAAGTGTGATGTGACCAAATATGGCAGTGATACAGTATGCCCAAACATTGAGTCACATAAAGTTTGATAGTGTAGACAAGACTTAAGGTACAAACAAAGCCATATCGGCACAATGTCCCAGTCACTACTCCTCCATAGTAGTTCTATAGATAAGAAGATTTCTGGCTAATTAGAAGGAACCCAAGACACTTTTCAGAAGAATAGAAGGGTTACGCCAGTGTTCTGATGTCAAAAGTGAGGACCTCAGATACATTACAAGATGATTCAGACACCCCCTATTAAGGGGAGACTTTTTTTGGGTCCCAAAGGTGTTCCCTTTAACAAGGCCGTAGAACAGATGAGGCAAAAATACTTTAAATATAATTATTATTAATATAAAATATAACGATCTCTGCTGGGGAAATTGGGGTGGGTAGTGCCTCATGCTGGCTACGGCCCTGCTTTAAGCTTCTACTGTATATTCAAAGTAATTACAATTTCTTGATTACTCGTAATGGTATAAACCTACTGTACTTTGATCAATTAATTTACACCTCCTTCTGGGTTTAAATTAGACGATGTTAAAATTAATTTCCAATGTTTAATTTACATGTAATACAATCCCTTAACACATCAGTATTAAACTGCTTTTGTTGAAAGCAGAAAGGGTACAATAACTGTAGACTGGTGCTAACAGCCGTAAGGCTAAATCAATGAGAAGCCAACATGTTATATTAAAATCCCTATACTCTTATATTCACAATGTATTGATTGTTTGCACCTCAATTAGATCAAATGATAAATTATTACACATATTTATATAGTAGAATTCCTATTAAGGGGACACTTTAAGGGGACATTTTCAGGACCAAAAAAAGTGTTCCCTTAATCAGGATGTCCCTGAATTGTGGATGTCTCCTGAATACTGTAGGAGTTAGTGTTATATATTAATTAATATTGATATCCAAATTAATATCCAAAATATTTATCCAAATTCGTTTCACAGGAAATGTCCCCAGAATAGGGTATATTTATAACATATTGATCGACTGCTAATTTTTATTTTAAGGAACTAGAAAATATATTATTATTATTATTAAAATTAAATATTTTATTTATTTGTTTCATCAGGTGACGATTCAAAATGTGTCTTAAAAATGTTGATTCCAAGCACGGCAGCAGGTTCAATCATTGGAAAAGGTGGTCAAACAATCGCACAGTTACAACGAGACACAGGAACAAATATCAAATTATCAAAAGCAAACGATTTTTATCCAGGTAAGATATTTTATTGTACTTTCTCCATATAGATATAAATAATTGGACAACTTGTTAAATCCTTGTTACCAGAGAAATGCTGTCTTTATAGGCAGTGTGACAATTTGGCTTATTTCGTGCCTAGCTTAGCTGGATGAACCGACATTGGCCTATTCTCTCCAAGAAGAGAGCTATAACTCGAATATATCACATTTTATTAAACACCCCTATCATTAGTACATTCAAGTGGGAGCATCTCAACACACAACCATCATCATTTCTTTTCGAGACATGGTAGAAGTAAACATGTCTGAATGAAGAGCTACACATTGAGAGCTTATGTTAAGAAAGCCAGAGCTACAGTACTACTGCAACTACTAGCAGTGGCCAAGTTGCAGGGCTAGTAAAATCTACAGGTTGCTATCCAAGTGTACCGATAACAAACAAAATATCAAGTCAGGTCCTATTGTTTTGCAGGACTCACTGATTGTTAATATTTATTAATTGCATATTAGAATATGGAGTACAATTTGCATCTATTTTTGCTGGCAGGCACAATTACTGTACAACTATATCCCTAGCATTGTGCTGTAAACTACTTAAACTTTATTAATGTGGATATTTAGAAACAGTTGTGCGCAAGTAGGCTAACCATCTAGTAAATATGCAAAACCGTATTTCGAACAGGATTTGGCATAATGAAAATATTGTTTGTGATAATTGTGCCCTGTCGGATAACTACTACACGGCCTAATTTAAATGAAGTCGTCTGGATTATCAACATAGTTCTTGGTCTAGATATCAACAGTGAGAAGTTTAAGACCTGTCTGCAGTTCTCGATGCTTGTGCTAATTGTCTTCGGAGGAGACTTTAAGCCATTGGATGTGTATGCGTAAAGATAAGGATTTCCTAGTGTACCTTTCCATGCAAGCTCATAACCAGAGAGATGCATAGAGTTCAAAGAAACCCCCTTTTTCCTGAAGTGCTTTCTACAGTGGAAGTAATACTTCTGTCCCTTTTGTTTATGGAAAAAATAGCTCTCCAAATAGCTACTAAACATTAGGTGCCCAAACAAACTTTAAGCTCTGTCTACAAAATCAAACTTTATGTGACAAAAAATGTGATGTGCCCATATATGGACATGATGTCTTATCACTACCATATTTGGGCATATCACTACCATATTTTAAATCCCAAATTTGTTAAAAATCTTCTAAATACATTACTTTCTACCTTTGTGAATGCAAAGATTTCTGGAGACGAAGGTCGTGACCCTGTACATGATTGAAGTTTAATGACTTCCTGAAAACATTCTATTCAATATTTTCTCCATTTTCAGTTTATTCCAAAAAATTATTGTTATATTATCATTCTGGAGAGGAGTTTACTGCAGTAACACTACATTTTTTTCAGAATTAAATTTACTTGACTTGAAGTAGCCTATTGTCGTGGTTTCAACTCTATTTTATACAGTTAACTGCTTATCTTTTTTTTAACTTGAGAAATATTATGTTGCATGGATTAATGCATTTATTGATAAACAAAATTTCCAAGAATTATTATTAAAACTAGTAACGAGAAAAGTCATACTTGAATATCTTATTTAACCTTGTTCCCTCTTATTATATATTCAATTTAAATATTTACTCGATTCATATTGGGGGAAATACGAAATAAAAGAATCAGAAACACACCTTAGGCAGTAAGAAGAATTTGAAATACCTAGCATCTGTCAATACTAGGCCTAGCTTTAGGGTCAATGTAAAAGTTCACCTTGTACACTACTTCCTTGAAGACATTTAATTATGAAGAAGGCCCAGAAGGAATGGGGTAAACTACTGTACCATCAATTAGCTAGGTATTCAGTGGGCTGTAAGGTATTAAACGATAAATCAAAATCAGATAGATGTGGTAAGGAATAAACAACTAATACAATGACATGAGATGACTTTTCTTCCTCATTTTGATGCTCCATGTGTATGAATGCGTGCAGTAGGAAAAATGTGTATAATATTTATTTATTCTTTCTTTTGACTGGATTGCATTTTCAGTAACGTAGTACTGCCTTTCAAAATGGTCCAGTTACAAGGTTTAAAAGTAAAGAAAAGATCAACATTATTCAGAAAAATAAATTTAAGCATCCCAGACAGGGGAATTGATCCCCGGTCCTCCGCGTGACAGGCGGAGATACTTACCACTATACTATCTGAAATTGTTATAGCTGTAAAAAAAAAATGTTCTTGGTCTTTGCTTTTAAACTTTTAAGTTGCCCATGATCATAACTAAATGCAAAATAACTAAATTGCATTCAGCAAAGGATACTCTAGTCATTTAATCATTTATGCATTATACATTTCTTTACTACCCTTTCTTAATTTGACAGTTGTTCCTAATTATATACACAACGAAAGAACACGTACCCTCGAGGGCTTTACAGTAGTACAAACAACAAACCTATAATCATCAGAATGAATCTATTCATAATTATTCATGTATACATTCTCTGTACATTGAATAAAGGATTTTCGACGAATATTTTAATGTCATAATAATTTGAATCGAAGAAAGTGAATATGCTTTGAATGAAGTTTGACTAGATTTTACAGACGAGGAAAGGTTAGTCTGTCAGATGGCTAAACTAAATCTTTTTATTGATTCCTTTCGTAATTTCTACTCTGTGTATATGTAATATTAAATATTTGTTGTTTGTTCTCTTTATCGGCTTCATTTCCTACATTACAGTATGGTGCACTACCTATGTAGTAATAGTATTACCTACCAGTATATTTCCTATGCAGCTGTCTGTGGTAAAGGTTTAGTACATTGGTTACTGTTCCAAGTTCTATCTACCAGGATATTCAGATCTCAACCTTAATTAACTTTTAAAATATTGATAATAAACAATGTAAATAATGATAATTAACATCTAATAGGTGTCTTAAATTATAATTATACATCCCTTTCCCCTAGTAAGTAATATTTATTGCTTTCCACGGACAGTACAATTTTACGAAACAGCATAAAATATAAAGGAAAATAAATACATAAAATAATACAAGACTTGAGAAGAAAAAAAATGGAAAGCAAAGGCTTGTTTCCAAAGGGGTCCCCAGAAGGCACTTTATAGCCTATTAGTGATCCATGGAGACTGATCTTGATCTTTGCTAACCATATTTATTTTTGAATTTGTTTTATGCAGTTCGTACCTCAATACTCAGTCAAGAGCACTAGTTTTCCACAAATAGTATGTTGACCAATTCTGTTATAAAACAACTAGAGTCTATTCGTGCCTAGTTATCTGGATAAACCAACATTAGCCCTTGTCTCTGAAGTGAGAGAACAATATTTTAGTTGAAACGCCCCGTCCTAAAAATGAGACAATCCACAAACCCTTTTGTAGGAATACCCCAACATGCTACAGACTTCATTTCATTCCTAATAATAATATGATATACCATATATAAATGGATAGGCCCTGGATACTGTACATACTACAGGATTAAAATATTTTATTTGAAGGAAATGTATTACAGGAAATAGCTACTTCTATGTTTGACAGCAATGTGGCCATAACAAATTTGATTTGTTAATTATAGTATAATGGTTATATACTGTAGCTAATCGAGCCAAGTATGTTATATATGAAAATCATTTCTTTTTTATTGCATAAATTCTTCTTTAAATATTTTATTGTACAACATTTTTGTTATGGTGTGCAATTACATCGAAAATTAGTATTTGATTCAATGTTATAACTTCAACCTGTCCTATATAACTGGTTTTTTTTTGTATATATTATTAGTAATTATTATAAAAGAACAGTTGACTACTTTTTCCAGAAATATTTACCTCCAATAATAAACACTTAAATTTCAAGAGAATAAAGATTCCATATCTTTACCAGATATTAACTAGAATATATTGAATGATTTACCTAAGAAGTTTTTTTTTTTTTTTTGGATTCTTTTAATTTATATTTAACACTGAAAACTATTAATGAAACAATAATAAGGAGGTTGAAGGTTTTATCATTCAAAATTAATTAAGTAACATCAAGATTGAATATTTTTGGTGAACAAAATTTCATTAAAGCATTTACTTTTTTTCCATTGTACTGTGTATATACAGTACCTTGTTGACTCTAATTATTTACCATAGCTAAATGTTCTGAAATATAAACTGTATTCTCCAACAATAACAGTACAATAACACCAGAGCGAGAAAAAAACATACGTTGTTGTTGTCGTTTCTGCTAACTGGATTTTGATTAAAGTACAAACATATGATACATGTGTACTAATTTGAAAGTTTCATTTAATAGTGATAATTCATCTACAGAACATCATCATTATCTGTCATTACATATGTTGCGGCCTAAAAAATAGAGAAGTCATTAGGTTGAAGGTCATATGTTGCTAAGTGCTACAGTACATGTACTCCTTGTCTTCAGTGCTTAAAGCTTGGTTCTCACTGGAACACAACGCAAGAACATAAGCACAACGCAACCAAATTGATCAATGACACAAAATAAATTAAAATCCCGTACTTGAAACAAATTTTCTTATTTGGCCTAACCTCCTTGTACTATTGACAAGTCGCTTCACTCTCACCTGTGGTATATATACCTTATTTTTGTTACATTCCTAAAACATGAAATTATAATGTTTCTGTGTGACGAGTTAGAGACCATGTCAAAATTATTCTACTGCAGTTAGCGAGTTACTGCAGCAATAACCAAGATTTTTAGTTTGCAGTACTGCAGCAGAAATGATATAATAATATAAATAAAAGCATAAATAGAATAAACTAAATGTAGTTACTGCAGTAACTGCAGTAGAAAAATGTTGACATGATCCCTTAGCTATAGTTATTTACTTATTCACACAGTCTGTCACTTTAAATTTATCACTTCTTTTATTAAAAGAGTTGATAACTATATTTTAATTCATCATCTTAAAAATACAAGGTAGGTTGTCACTGATTTATTTCATGAAGTATTATATTTTAAACCTTGATGGAAATGCTAAAGGAAACCAAGGCTTGAGGCAAGATGCAAACGATTTTCGTATTGTATATTTTAATGATCCATTATAGGTGATCGGATCAAGGACGTATTAACGGACCGAGTGATGCGCATATAAAGGCTTAATGCTGAGGACGCGCAACCGTTCTGTTGGACTGTTCATTAGTGTGCGCATTGTGAAAAGCCATTATCGGTACTCCCTTCGGTATAGCTGTACCGTATTCAGCCAAATTATCTCATTCTCGGAACAAGTTGGATAAAAAGTAATTAATGAGACTGGTTGTATTCTCATTGTATTGTTTACTCTGCCTATTATATCCTCATCTTTTTGTTTCTTTTCTTTGCTATTGTTCATCATAGATTTTATTATCCATTCTATTACTATCTATTAAATTTGAACATATTCGGATGAATTATTATAGAGGTATGATTAAAATAATAATATAATATTCAATGTGATATAGCACTGGGGTGATGTTATATTAAAAACGATTTTTGTTATGCAAAGTACTTGCCTTGGTTTTTAGTATGAGATTATTAATTTGGAATTAAAAAGAGTTTTGTACGTTTCACGCTGACTTTGCATGGTACAGTATACAGTTAGTAACGCACTGCTGAGCAGTACCCGACTCATTTGGGTTACATTGACACATTTTTCTTACGCTTCTCCTGCCTAGCGTTGTTTCATTTGACTTCATGTTGTATCTTATGTTATTATATTATGCTGGTTAAATAAATAAACAAACAAAATAAAATTTTAAAGCAAGCCAGAGGATGTTTTTGTCGGGAAGATGTTCAACTGAACTGAACTGTTGAACTTATAATCAATGGTCATTAATGTTATTTATTATGCACTAATACTTAATAATGAATGTTATAAATATCAAAGGTATGGTAGATATACCTTATAAAGTTTCATTATGTTTTTTTTAATCAATTAGTCTAGCAGATATTAAGGGAACATGAAGAATAATAGGACTTAGAGGCACACATATCCCTGTATTGAGAATGGGAAATTTACATTAGGCAACAAGTACTGTCACAAAACAAAATTTCTAATAAGATAATATAATTCATTTAATACTCCTATCGATAAATGGTACAGTCCGTAAACCACGCCCAGCATTTTTTTTAATTCACATTCTCTTATTAATTGTTTATGTTCAAAATTTGCCTAGATTAAATAAATGACATTTATATATCTCAATCCAGGTGTTTTGAAGACATAAAGTTAAGAAAGTTCCTGGAACAATGTCAGAATAATAAAGTACAATAACAAGGTATAGAGGTTATGTAATTTCTGACGATTACTGCCACGGTATGACGCAAGTTTAAAAGATAACAGAAATCTACGGATTACAAACAAGTGTGATAAAACAAAGATAACATGACCCAAGCTTCATCAATGATGGTATTCTGATTATTGGCATCATAAGGAATTTTGAGATTAAAATGAAGGTTTTGTCGTAACTCCATGACAAATTTATACAGTTGAGATTGTGTGGGGAACTATTATTAACATATTATCAGCTTTATCCCCCTTTTGACATCTTTGATTTCATACAATCTCAGTAAAATCTTGTGAATTGAACTTAAAAAATTGGGCTACTTTATTTAATTACAACAAGGCCGCAGAAAAAATTTTATTATAATATACAAAATATGGAATAATAAGATAATAGTACAGTACTTTATACATTTCACAAATACTTAATTAAAAAAAAAATACTGTTTAAAGTACTGTAGCTGGACATTCAATGGACATTCAATGGTCATTTAAAGTACGACCAACGAGAAACTTGTAAGCTTTAAAAACATAAAGTGTCTCTAAATTCAAGTAAACGAGAAATTAAATTATTAGTTTTAAAATTCTGTCTACACTATGAAACTAGTTTGACAAAAAAGTATGGTAGTGATATACCCAAATATGGTAGTGATATACCCAAATATGGTATTAATATGACATCATGTCCATATGTTGGCACATCACATTTTTTTATCACATAAAGTTTGATAGTGTAGACAGAGCTTTATTCATTCATTTAAATAACATTGTCAGATTGGTGTACCAGCCGACCATGTTCCAACATCATGCGTCACCAGAAACAAACCTGCTGATGACATATGAACCGTAATTATACATTACCCTCTTGTTTTGTTCACTTGATTCAAATACCATTGCTATATATAGAATCTACCTTAGCCTATCTACATTAATTGGCAGTTAATAAACGAGAATTTATTACTTTCTTCAAATCTTATGACCCGGGTTTCAACTTTCTTAACCTAATATAGTCAGCAACTCACCTGAGCTAATAGCTATTTGTGCATAGATTTAGGCATCAGAAGTAGTATAGCGGTAATAATTATTTACTCAATACTTTAAATTTATGATCTAAATGGAAACGTAGTTGAATAAATAGACAATCTATAGTTAACATAAATGGTGTTCACACACACATGTTTAAGCGTGCATAGGACAGAGTTAAGCTGAACCATTGAATCATATCAGAGTTATAACTGATAACCTATTTGTACATAGATTTAGGCATCAGTTGTAGTATAGCAGTAATAAGTATTTACTTTAAATTTATGATCCAAATGCACAGTTGTATAGATAGACAATCTATAGTGTTCACTGGTGTTCACATACATGGTTTAAGCGTGCACAGGACAGAGTTAAGCTGAACCATTGAATCATATCAGAGTTACATTAAGAAATACCTTTCCACCAGATTATAATGGGGTGAATCATATATCAGATGTAGTTTTTGCATTTGAACACAGCTTGACAATCTAAACCATAATGTAACTCCAATAGACCAGAAAAGAGTGTACCTGGATAAACCAACCAAAGCTTAATAATAAGGATATAATTTTTTATTTAGATAAAATTTGAACACCCCTGCATTTAAGTGGTATAGTCTGCAAACATGATTTCATAAAAGTGAGTGAAATAAACTGTTATATTTCCTAATATAATTGAAGTCATATTTATATTGTTTTATTTCAAAATTATTTTTTATTATTAAAGAATTTTTATTTAATTTTTTTTGGCCTACATAAAATGAAATAGAAGGAATTTATCGCTCATGTGTACAAAACATTGATTTATCAAGGATTCGTTTATTTTTCGATCATTATTTCCAGTTGTTGATTAAATTCACATCACGTTTAACGATTATTTGTTGAACTTCTAAAAATACTTTATACTAATTACTGTACCAACATCTGTTAATCAACTTTTGATAGTTAGCAACTCATAATTACTGTTATCCTTGACTGTATAAAAGACTACGCATAAATTAAAACAGCCTAAGTCGATCAAGCATATCACAAACGTATTGAGATCGTCATGTTTGATTCACGTTATTTAGTATTTATTCAAGATTTGCATGAATTAAAACCAAGTAAACACACTGTCAACCAAGTATAAACATATTAGTATCAGGTTTTATAAGATTTGCATTATTTATAATTTATTCATGTTTTGTTTTATTGCCCCATTAGGCGTGTGGATGTCGGTACTTTCGTTTTTCTTTACTGCTTCTTGGTTCTTATTGGTGATATAAATTTAAGTAGGTCATTGCGAGTATGTCCTGTTTGCAATATTTAACTTTAATATCTTCAAGATTAGAATAGCCTTGCAGAATAAATTGCAGAATATAATTATTGGTTTTTCATGCTGGATAAAGTAGGCGCCATGTGTACCGAACCTTGTCAGTTTCTTGTTGGTGTACTTAGTTACTTTCAGTAATTTTAATAAAAAAGCATCAAATGCAATCATCCTTTTGTAGCTAAATGAGATAGTTAATTGTGAGGCCCATTTAGGTTTTGTTAATAATATAAAGAAAATGAAGACCCTCTCACAGCATCCAAGGCTACCCAAGTAGAACATTGAGAAACTAAAATATATTTTTTGTGTGTCGGCACAGGCGCAGAACATCCACATTTTAGTTGAGGGGGAGGGGGGGGGAGGCGGGGAATATATCCCCCTCGCATTTCGACAGCAAGCTATAAGAGTTTTGATTTATTGTTCCCACGAACACCTGTTGACTTTTTCCCTTCCCCTTAATTAACAACAGACCGGCACCCCTTTTTTAAATGGTACGATCCATTAATCCTGCCAACAAGTGGAAGCAACCCAATACGATTCATTCTAATACTACAGTAGTGAAAGTTCTAATACGTTGAAATCTTTTAGGCTATACAGTATAGCTAGAATATTGGTCAGTGCAGTAAAGACTCTGGTAACCAAGTATTGTCATAAGTTTTCTTGTGATACAAATTGCAGAAACCAATAGCTCTGATGCAGGCCTAAAACATACAGTACTTGATTTCTTTATATTTACATTCTTTATAATGTTTATTTGAATAAAATAAACATACAAGTATATATCCTGTTTGTAATTGGGTCAACTGCATCTCTCGACCAGCTCACAAGAAATTAGACTTGGCTTGTTTCTTTTAAGAAGAACTTAATAAGGAAGAACTTTTAGTATGTATACTCCACATGAGCGGCCAACCATTCTCTGGAAAGTACCACGTTGCTAATGAGGTAGAACGGCCTGTGTCTACATAGATTATCTTAAGATATTGATGGAAGACGTCCATATACATTTAGACGAGACAGAAACTACTACATACTGAAAACAACATTCATTTGTAACATAACATAGTTCATATGGTTTATAGAATATTACATAAAAATGGGGTAATTTGCTGTGGTTATTCCAATATTTTTTATCCATTTCCATTTTTTAAACTCCTAAACTGATGGCTATTTGCCAAGTAAAATGAAAAATATGGATTTACAGTTATATTACATTCAGCCCGCCAAATACTACTAGAGTGTTAATGAAGCCTTCCATACTTACAACTTAATTTTTGGTAGTCGCGAAAGGTATCACAACACTGATTTAATTTGTAGCATGCCCAGATGTTTCAATTCTTGAAGTAACATTTATTCAATATGAAAATCAAAATTAATTAATTGTGATAAAACATGAAGCCGAGCTTGTCTTTGGTCTTAGTAGGATGTAATAAAAAGTATATATTTTATTAGTATGCATATATATGATTAAATATGACAATTTAATATTTCACTTTTACAATTGGAGACTCGTATTAGGACAGCTGATCCAATAGCAAACATAGTATTTCCCATTTGTAGACTCGTAATGTTCTAAAATGATCCCTTGATAAAATCAATTTATTTCATTTATTAATAGATAATTACCTTATTAGATATTGATTCAAGTGTATTGGTTCCTTAATTGGTGTGTATTCATGGTCAGCAGGGAAATAGGATGAATTTAATCAAGACTTTGAGAAGTTATTGGGTACAATTATTGCTTGGTCAGATGTTTGCTCTACTTTGACGTAATTGTACTTATGCCAAGTACATATGGAGAACACAAAAAAAAACAGAACACAAAAATCTTGAGTGTGACTCAAATCAAGGAAATCTAAAAACGGGACACTGAGCTCGCCTTGCCAAGATAGGAACTCATAATAGTCCTTTGATCTTATGTCTAGCTGCGACAAATACAGCAGTACTGTACTAATGTACATATTCTCTACAGCGCGGTGTCTGTTAAAGGGGTGTGGAACTGATCGTGTCGCAACCTCAGATAAACCCTTTGATCTCCGGACCTGAGTATCCTGTTGTTAGAAACCCACAACTTCCACATTACCTAGTGTTTGCCGTTCATGCCTTTAGAACACCAAGCTTGGGCAGATGGGCTGATTTAATTAACCCCCTGATGCAAAGCTTCTTCAAAGTACAGTAGTTTAAAAATTACAATATTAATGTAGATGTTAGCCTATAATTTGATTCCATTTTAGCCTTCTTCCATGGGTAGAATTAGACGCACATAAAAAGAATATTTTCTGCTATGAAAACCTGTTTTTGCCTGTGAATGTAAATAAACTAAAGAGGTTCAGAGAGGTCTCAGTATGGCTATTTGTCTTGGGTTTTAAAAAAAAATTTTTTTTCCTACAGAAGTGAAATGACGAATTAAATAACCAGGTTGTCTATCGTGATAAAGTTCTCCAGATTTTGATGTATACAAATTGTTAGACACATTTCAAACGTCTCTTTACTTCCAACTATCAATTACTTGTCTGCAAAACTACATCCTGCCTTCTTTTAAATATTTATATTATTTTGTACAGTCTGGTTAAAACATATATAGATATATTACCTCTTGATGGCATAATGTTTAATTTCTTGAGTGCACATTATTTTTAGTATCTCGTATATTATTGTGCTGTGATTAAACGTTGGTATTAGTAGGTAACATGTCTGTATGATTACTGAATAAACTACTGAGTTATAGTGTATCTAGGAAAATGTCATAATTTTCATGGCAACTTAGGCAAATTCCTAAATACAGTGTTACATGTGACATTATTTTTATTCTGAAGTTTTAACAGAACCTTTAAGATATTTCCTATGATATAAAATGTGGCACAGTATATCTGAACAAATAGAATTCCAGTGGATAGCATTTCTATGAAAATTTGGCTACACATTGGTGTGCAATCTCATTTTTTATTGTACTTTCATGAACATGGTTTAGCCTGCTCTAGTATACTAAATAATTGAGATTCTGAGTGGTCAAGTGGTAAAGATGCTCATACTATAAATAGGAATTCATTTTTTCGAATCTAAACGACTTTTCTAGCAATGTATACAATATACATTGTTAAGCTAGGTTTGTTATTGGCTATTTTTCCCTGTACTATACAGTAAATACCATGTATTTCCAAAAAAGAAAATAAAGTAAAAGTTGAAAATGTCTTGAACTTTTGGTTTATGCACAGTCATCTTCTGAGGTAGATATACATTGAAATATTTTAATAAAGATGTTTACCACGGTGAACTATACTTTAAAGTGGAACTTAATAAAGCAAAGTAATTGTCAACATTTAACAAAAGCTATAAGATCAATGACCTTTCGTCAAATAACTATTCTTGGAAATTTACGAAGGTACATGTCTTTTTAATTAATGCTTCGAGAAAACAAAACATTGTTTAGATAGTGAGTAATACCTTGGCATATTAACATCGGCAAGGGTTCAAGCCTCAATCACTCCATGGTGGTAGAACGAGTCTTCTCGGATAAGGACTATAAACCATAGGTCCAGTGTACACACAGCCACTGTCACTCACAGACACTTATCATAACTCATCAAGATGGCCTCTTGATTGTCAGCATACACTGTTTAGGGTCGCCCTCTATAAATAAGAGGAAATAATTTATTATAAGGTAACGGGACACCGTACAAATTTAAATTATGAATATTTTAGGAACATTGGATAATTTTTGTAAAAATAGTATTTGAAACATTTCCCTTTGAAGTTTGGACTTTAAACTTGGAAATTAAAAAGGAAGCAATTGGAAAGAGTATTGGTAGGAAACCATTTAAAATATTTTTTCAACAATTTTAGTTGTGCATGTACAACATTTCATTCATACTGTTTTCCCCAATACTGTCAGATCACAAGACTTCTTCACAAATTGTAAAGTTTATTGCAATAAAACATTTAAAATTGAAGTTTAACAAAAAAACATTATGAAATATATATTATGTCCATTGAGATTTTTCATTTTAAATGTCACTTATTCATGTTTTTCTCTCTTGAGTACCATGTTTCTGATTCCCAAGACCTTTTCTGTCATTGGCAGTAACCTTTCACCTTATCATCTTTTTTTGTATTTTTATCGATTATCTTCTGTCTCTTTTTGGCCTTTAAGTTGAACCATCTTGCTTCTTATTCCTCTCTGTCAATTTATTCTATCAATGGACTCTATCAATGGACTCTCCATGCTCTTGCTTTCTATATTAAGAAATCCTCCAGACGAACCACTGTCCAATTTATCAATAAACTCTTTTCTCTCTTTCTCATCCTACTAGTGTATTCATGAACTTCCACCCCTTTCAAATAATCTTGCAGCTGAGACATCCTCCTCTTTTCTTCGTATTCTCCAAGAATATTTTGCCTCTAGATCTTTTCTCTTTGCAAGCCACCTTCATCTTCTCACTCTGCTAATCTGTTCATGAACTCTGTCCACCCCTATCTCTCTTTCGTTTTATGGTAATAACAGAAGCGGTATCCATTACATTTAAAAGCCATTGATAGATGACGAGAATCGGCTTATAAGATTACATTTTGATTTAGTTTCTTTGTGGTGTTTTTGACATTTCTTATTTATGATTTTTGCTTTTTTTTTTTTGCTTTCAAATTGTTGAAATCTGATAAAGCATAATAAAGTCTCTTTACAGTAGAACCCATCCTTTGATTTTTTTGATACACATCTTTTAAGACACTTTACTACTGTATGAAACAAACGAGGGGTAATATATGCTTGAACACAAATGCCAACCCCTCTTAATTGGACACTTTATAGGGCCCTGAACTGAAGGTGCTACAGAGGTTCTACTGTATTCCTACCTTTTAATATGGAAAACTTTTCATGCAATGTATAAACCAGGTACATTTCTAGGAAATAGAACAACCACATATTAGTCTAGGCTTGGTCTACCACTACAACCAAGTTCCTTTTTAAATAGTACATATTTCTTCCTGTTGTTGGTACATAACATCACAATAACTGTAGCTAAAGAAAAGTAATATTAATCATTAAGGAAAGATAGAAACCTTAAACAATATGACAAATTAAAGAATATTGTATACAGTTAAAATGGGAAAGTATGTAAGATTAAAAAGTTGCTCTAAATGTTTTAGGGATATTGTCAAAATCTGGTTACTATATTTACTGCAGTTACTACATTTTTACAATAAACTATGATTTTAGCTTGTTTCCATGTAAACACTTTTAAAGCAATATAAATATTTTTTTTAAAACCTGCTAAATAATTTCAAAATGCAGTTACTGCAGTAACTGCAGTAGAATAAGTTTAACATGGTCCCTTAGCTATTTTGTATTTTCCAGCCAAACCAATAGGTTTTGACATTAACGACCAATAAGAAACCTTTTAATATTAAAAATGATGAATTAGTAGAGTTTTCTCCTCTGTATTATGCGACATCTAACTAATATATCAAAAGTAATTTATCAAGATAAGTTTTAGTAGACATTTTGTTTTATCTTTAAGAGAAATTTGAAGATTATAAAAGGCTGAATATATGTCAGATATTGAAAGTATATATATCGGTACAAGGTGCTATGAAGCACTCAGATGAAAAGATCAAGCTATTAACATTTCTGCTTTTAGTTAACTTTTTTGAACATTTTTTTTATAAACAGCAGCAATTGACTTCTCTCATTTGAGACTAAAGCTCTCTCTACACTATCAAACAAAAAAATATGATGTGCCCATCTATGGACATGATGATGTCATACCATATTTGGGAATATCCCTACCATATTAGGGCATGTCACACTAGTTTAGTAGTGTAGAAAGAGCTTTAGGGAGTTGAGTACATTTGGAAACACGAATCTGGTAATCCACCTCTAACATGGTATTTTGAATGTTTTGCATGTTAAATCTTTTCTTTTCTTAGAATTGTATTTTACATTGTAATAGTATTATAAATTTCACAATTACGGTTCAACTAAAGTTGTTAGCGGTATAATATTGCACGCTAAACGTATAGATTTCTGTCCTTTTCTCTAGAGAAATAAATATAAAACAGAAATATGAATAGATTTAAACTGCTATTGTCCCTTGTCGATAATGTGTTTTTATACGTGTTTGAGTTGAATACATAATGTATAAAATCAGAATACATAATCAACACTAAAATATATTATTTCTGCTTTTATTAAGGCTGTTTATAATTGAAGAAAAAACTAAATATATATAAATTGATATTGGCCCCCATTCAGGGGGCACCGTTGGGACCCAACAATGTATCCTATCCTTGGCTGTAGTGTTAAAACATATATTGACCCTCGTTTGTTACATGGGAAGTGTCCCCATAATAGAGGGTGTCCCCTTAATAGAAGTGTCCCCTTAATAGAGAGCGTCCTCTGAATAGAGGTGTCCCACTTTTGTTGCGGACATTTCTCCAACCACACATTGTATATATACATTTGTGTTATAATCTAAACCCAACCAAATGTTTATGTTATGAATCGCAGTACAGTTTAGAATCAAATTATTAATTCTTGACTGCCATTCTGCTTCCATTCTAACCTTTTTATTAGAAATAATTAAAAAATAAATTATCACCTCTCATGGGATGCATAATTTATGACAGTAATTAAACTTGAAATGAAAAAACGAATAAATAAAGTATGTTGACTGCTTTGGCATCTGTTTTTGTCAAACATTTTATCATGTGTGTTTGCATAGGCCAAGTCGTGTAAACTCTGTACTCAACAAATGTTATTTTTGAGTGAGTGTGTTTACACTTTTTCTAATTACTAGTAATTTCTGTTATCGGTTCTCGCCAGATGCCGTTTCTTTCGTAAGCTGAACTTAATACAGTGAAAATAAATATTATTTAAGTATGTTTAATGTTAAAAATAAATTATACATTGAACAGCACTGTCGCAGATGGTGAAAGGATGGTGGGGTGGGGGAGGGCATGTACTTTATATATATATATTTAGTAGGGGATGGTCACTTAATGATAGCAGATAGAATGTATGTAAAGCAGTAATTTATGTCAGAAAATATTTTTAGGTAGATCCCTTCGACAAAATACACCCACTCCTCTTTCTTATCGCGCCCTCTCGAATAAACGCCTTGGATGTTTAATTATTTCCTCGAATTAACGCCCTGCCACATGCATATTTACACAATATTGTGGATAACACATTTCTATTTGTAGTAGAATTCATTGATTGACATGATCTACAATTTACCAAGTATTTTGATACAATTTTTATTGTATTTTATCACTTCTAGATATTGTTTTGTATTTTTTCTATATCTCGGGGTATTTATTTGATTGTACATGCTGCTATTAAATTAAAAATGCCTCCCTCGAATAAACGCCTACCTAGATTATAGGGCCCTACAAACCCTCCTGAATTGAACAATAATTTCCCATTTATTCAAATAAATACGGCAAAAGGCTGTATCTCTCTACCATAATAAAACATCCTTTCTATTGGTCTCTATTATGTCTTATCTGATTGTGAAGTGCCTATAATGGTTTCTAATATTCATTATTGTTCAATTGTGTTCTTTGTTTCAATCCTGGTCTTAGATTCCGTGATTTACTTAATGCATGATGGGTTTCCATTAGTGCAATGTGGTATCAGAGAGCTATGCAGTCACCATGGCAACACATTGAGCATAGATAATGAGGTTGATTAGAGAGAATCAGCCGGGTCTATTCTCAATATTTTATCTTGCATTTAGGGAGAAATGGTAGGGAAATTTGTCTGTAGAGTGCCTGATGAACGAGTCAATTTTCAGTTCCATTTTGAATTCTAAAGCTCTCTCTACACTATCAAACTAGTTTGAGAAAATAAAGTGTGATGTGCCCAAATATTATAGTGATATGACATCATGTTCATGAATGATTGCTACCATGGTGGTGGAAGGGGAGTGTAGTTTGCCTATGCCTCCAAATAAACACCTTGTTGTCGTGTAATCTTGTTTCCTAAACCAAGAAGCTTAATTTTTATTTTACTACACCTCGAAATTCATCACATGGGCTATGAAACTGTAAACAATTGGGAGGGTGCTTCATGTTTTTTTTTCCATCTACACGTTCATCAATATCTTATTTCATTATAAATCAGTCATCGCATCGTTTGTATTTAAATAACTAGTGCGTCTTCATTATATTCTGAAGGCAATTAATTTAGTGGTATAAAGAAACCGTAATTAATCATTAACATTTCTAGGCATTTCTACGATTGCTGTTTTTGCTAATTTCATTTAAGACGGGAATAGAATTTTTGATTTATTTTACCTCTATCGTAAATCTTTAGTATCAATTCTTTTTTTTTTTATATATGTTTGAACTTTGAAGAACGACTCGGCCACTTGTTTATTTTTTAACTAGCCAGTCGGGATAATATATCGTCACTGAAATATGCCGTTTGTTTGATTTTGTAAAGAACAAGATCTTTACCATTTACTTCAGTATAAATTTTATGGGATATTAAATAATGATTTTAAAAGATGCACCTAATGATACACGGATCATTCCATTATAAAGAAGGGATGTTGTAGAAGGTGTTACATATCTCAGAGAGTAGAATAGGCTATTTTCAGTTTATTCACTGTTGTTGACTATATACAACAACACTATTTCAAACAGTTGCGTATTTTAGCTTTATTAACGTTTGATTATATGCTTTGTACGATATTATTTTGTCATTTTGTTGCTCAATTTGATGTGTTAATAATTATTTTAGGGTCATTAATTTTTCATAGATGAATTAATGCCCATGACAAGCTAAGTCAGTGTTTGAAAATTAACTGTCAAATCGTTGTGTGAAACATACTTATTCTTGGTTACCTGGCAATCAGATTTGTGATTAATTTAATTACATATGGTCAATGCACTTTCATTGCTTTTTAGCAGTTCATCGTGTGTAGTGAAGTTAATGTGGAATTTTTATATACTAAAAGTTAAAATACTGGTGGGTCTTTTTACCATTGAAGAAAACCGATCAAGCACAAAATTCGAAAAGTATACATAACAAATACTTAAATTCTGTTTCTTTTCTTTGTGAAATGGATGACTTTTAGCCTTTAGTGTTAATTATAAAAGAACTTTTGTAGGCATCAAATACTTTGATCTCAAACAAGATTAAAAGCTAAAGAATTAATTCCAAGATCTTATTAATAGAACGTTCCTTTGAATGTTGAATTAGTAGATGTAATTTTACTAGGAACTGATTTTAAGAAATTGTCATGCAATGCTAGTAGAGATCTGTCGTGGTGCTAGATAGTTTTTATCAATTTTAATTTGAAACATTTATAGAATCCATTAGTAAAAAGTCTGTACATTTTTAACTGCCGCGCAAGTTTTGTATAAATTCTTTGTCGATTTCAATCATGCGAAAGTGATGAAATTTGCCGCAGGTGTGTGTAAATTACCACGATATTATTCATTTAATTAAATGATATTCAACAGTATTTTTTAATCTCATGTTTGCAACATGTAGATAAGCCTATGGGTGTAGGCATCTTGAAATCTTATTACATGATTTGTATTTTCTGTAGAACAGGGGTAATCCTGGTGGTTTTCCCAACTCTACACGATGTACCGTACAGTATGTTGTGCATACAGTCACTCTCCTAATACCGGACTCAAGTTCCTAATTCATTTGTACTTAAAAACACATTTCCGAATACCAAACTTTCCGGAAAATCAGACATATTTGGCAAGCCCAAAGGGGTCTGGTATTAGAAAAGTCAACTGTATGACCAAAACAGATTTAGTCTAAAGGTATATTCAGTCTCACGTCAAGCTTAACGTTAGTGTTACATACGCATTGAAGATAGTTTTCTGTTTGACTTAGAATAAGACAGTTACGTGTCGCATCTGGAATTCATAACCCAAGCAGAGGAGACGTGATTAGGCCGATTCTGATCAAAAGACAGATGCGTTATTATCAACTTTCGCTTGGGAAAGTTGAATTGTTGGTCTGAACATTACCTTACATCATGCCTCCGTCTGAACATGGCCTACAGTAAAATATATTTTAGTCAATGATGAATATATTTCAACTATAATCAATCAACATTTATTCAATAACCATCAGTTTTGAGTTACTTATGTTATAGTCCTATTCCATTTATTGATGACAATTCAACAACTCTTAAGCCTTGCATTACTCATCTGTTCAGTCTGGAAGACAAAGGTATTGATGACATTACCAGTATGTGGTACACCATTGAAAAGCCCTTGTTTCTCAGCCTAGCTTTCATTAAAATCTCTGTAATGTCATTTACTTGACAGTTATTGATTTTTTGAACTCACAATTTATGCAACAGGTTTTACAATAGTGTACCATTATTAGGATCTTCTAAAAATAGCATCCTTTTGTTTTTGGCAGATTTTTGGCGATATAATAAATAATTCTTTTTGTGACGAGTTAGAATCGCGTTCTTTTTTAAAGTATTGAACGCACATATTGAACATTGAAACAGGCCTAATCACACGCATTAAGGCAAGGCATACTAACAACAGGACACTGAGCTCACCTTGCCAAGATAGGATTGGAACTTGTAACAGTCCTTTTATATTATGTGTGGCTGCGACAAATACCAAATACTATGAACATATACTCCACAGTGTTAAGGTGTCGCAGCCATTTTATCACCTGAACTCGGCATCCTGTTGTACTATAAGATTGCCTTGATTAAAGTAAAGGCGGTAGTAGTCTCCTACTGTGTATAGATGTGATTGTAGAAGGTAAAATTAGCACGACACACTCTTTCAAAGTCGTACATCCACCCACATGCTTATTTTAAGGCTTTCTATCTAGCCCAATTTTTAACACCCACCCAAGGAACTTCTGGTTACTTACAGAAGGAATACTGAATTCAATCATAATCCCCATCATCAAAACAATTATGTATAAAAAACTGTTACGTCAAAATGTCGAGCGACATTTTTCGTAATAAATAATTTCTTGTTTAGTGTTCTTTAAAATTAAAATGTATCTATTTCGTGTATTTTTTTTTATTATTGTTGCATAGAATGATTATTTTAAATATTGCAATCGTAAAATATAGCGCCAAAAATGTTTTGTTTTTTTAAGATTTGCAATAAGTAGTCAGTAATTATAAGATATGGCTGTATTATAAATACGATACTATCCAATTTCCATTGCAATAAACATAAGAATACTTATTAAATTGGTTTTATCGGCCAACTGTCATCTCTGATTTAATCCTCTTTCTTCTTTAGGTACAACTGAAAGAGTCACGTTAATTACTGGTACAGAAGAAGCCATAAACAACGTCTCGACATTTTTTGTTGAAAAGATAAAAGAATCACCTCAACTCGGAGCGAAAACTGGAGCAGAAAATGTTACGTCACCTGATAGAGCACGACAAGTAAGCAAATCTATTTATTATACATTGAAAATAAAATATTAAAGATATTTTGTTAAGGTAGTAAAGAATAATACTTGGAGATGATTAAATATGTATTGTATTTCTTGCCGTCATGGTGGTCCACATTTTAATTTTGAGTATTGTATCCGTATTGTGTCAGTGTTATGTTATACAATCTTATATGTGCCATGGGCTTTATAAGATGAGAAGTTTCAAATAGAAAGTTATTAAAATCGTAATAGAAATATGTAATAATATCGCAATGTTTTATCTATTATTGTCTGTGTAAATCGAGAATGTACTCTATTCCTCTTGTATTCATGAAACAACCCTAGTAAAAACACACTCTACTGCATTTTACAAAGTTGCGAAAAGAATTATATCAGGGCCCTAGCCAGCATGTGCTCACCTCGCCTGAAATTTTAACTTTTTATCACCCACCCTAATTCCCAGCACAGATCGTCATATTTTATATTAATAATTATATTTATAGTATCTTTGCCTTGTCTGTTTTTACCCTCTCGCTACGGCCTTGTATATGTTTGAGTTGTCGCCATACTGCCATGTCCAATATTAGTTCCAGATATGTCGAACTGCTCTAATTCCAACATCAATTTTCATTTGGTTTTAACAAAAAAAAGGTTGTTTATCCTATGTAACAAGTGTTTTAGGGTGTTTTTTGCCAATTGGGCATAAATCTTGTAGGATTACAAGCCTATAGCCAGAACGAACCCCATTTTCCCCTAAACTAGAGAAGAATTAGTAGTAAAATAAAATGATAATGATAAAATCTGATAAATACAGTTACGCTTAACTAGCCTAGTTAATAATAATGTTTTCCCTTTTCTAAAAGCCATAAGAAAATGATCTATTTCTAAATAAATTTATTTTCATTGACAAAAAAATTTTTCAATTTAGCATGTTTTAAATCTAAGTTACGTACTAACTTTTCAAACACCTACTTTGACCGATCAGATTCAGAACATTAGATTCCAGGTGGCTTCACTAAATAAATCTTACAGTACATTATAGTATTGTATAGTATTATATTTTGCGCATGTGACTTTTCTCGATTTTCTTTACACTGAACGAAAATGATCAACCTTCCTTTGTAATTTGATTACTTGCTGATGCATGCTGTTGACAACCATTTTTTTGCAATTAAAATAAGTTATTTTAATCAGTATTTTGACACACTGTCATAATTTATTGTTGAAGATGGTGAACACTTGTCAACAAAAACATGTTGTAATTGCTATAACCTTAATAATGTCTCAGTACAGTAGATGAAAAGGTTGTTTACTGTTAGAATATTCTTCTAACTTAATAGGATAGTATCAATGTGTACCTATCATATTTATCACCATAGTACTATCACTGTTCTGAATAGGCCCTTTGTCATGTTATTTTTTTATTGCCAAGAAGTCATTGATTCTGAGAGTGGTTCAGATTTCATTGTAATACTCAGTGCTAGGTCAACCATAACAATTACAATAGAGGGTGCTGTTTGTCTGTATCACAACATTGTAGAATTTAATCTGAATTCAGTATTATACTTTATAGGCAAATTTTATTCCATTGTGGATGTTAAATGTTAATGTATTTTTAGCAAAGTATATACTATTTTTGTTCGTCTTGTTTTTATGTTTCTTGCCATATTCAGTGTAAGCTGAACGTGACCTTTGTACATTTCTTTGTACATTTTGTTTATTTATTCATTCAAACAATGAAAATGATTTTATTTAATTATAATAAGACATTTTTTTTAAAGAAAAAACCCTGATAAATCTGACTACCTTAGGGATTTATCAGCAAATGGAATTATTTAAAATTCTAATTACATTTCATCCGTTAAAATTCAGATCATGTATACAAAAACACAGCACATAATTAAACTTCAAATTCAATCAAAACATCGTTAGGTGAATAATCTCAGAAGCGGAATTAAAGCAAATGCCGCTATCAGTAAGCGCTTCTGTAAAATATCTGAATGCTCTCTATGATAAACTTTGACCTTTTTGTTGTATACCTCGATATATCCCTAGTCCCTAGTTATGTATAGCGTGAGGCTCATGCTTTTTTACCAATCTCTTTTGGGGGAGTATGTCAATGAATCAGAATTTAGGCAAAAAAATGGGGGGTCAGAAGATTGGAAAATCTCAAGTTAGCAGCAATGTTGCTTCCAAACTATAAATGTAGTTAGTTATTGTTTCTATTAGAGCAGTTGTTTTGTCCATTCCAAGTCAAGTATAGTTATGACACGCCAGGTATGCCAAAATGTTTCTCTTTTTAGAAACATTAAAGTTATGACACGCCAGGTATTCCAAAATGTTTCTCTTTTCAGAAATATTAAAGTTATGACACGGCATGTATGCCAAAATGTTTCCCCTTTTAGAAACATTAAAGTTATGACACGAAAGATATGCCAAAATGTTTCTCTTTTCAGAAACATTAAACTTATGACACGCCAGGTATTCCAAAATGTTTCTCTTTTCAGAAACATTAAAGCAAAATTGCCATCTACACCTACACTACAACAAAGGTCACACCTTGCTCTTTGCACTACTTTCAAAACAAGAGATCTATCTTAATTTCTATGTCTTTGTATTCATTTAATTAATCTATTTATTATGATAGAAAAATTACTAAAAAAAAACCTGACAAGCCTTGTGGCCAAAACCACCTTGATACTAATACAGTAGTATTATACTTTTATGATGCATGATAGATCATACAGTTATTGATTTTACAATTCCAAAATGACAATAACTGACAAAATGGGCTCAATAAGCAAGCAATAAAAAGTCAAATGGATTCCTAAAGTCAATATGAAATAGTATTAATATACTAAAATCAATATTATTTCAAAGGAATTTTATGAAAATGTTGACTGATAAATCAGTTTAAAAATTTAATATTTACACCCTACTTGTGATATTATATTTCCTAATAAATATGTAATATATATTTTGTATATATCCAGTATCTTGTTATTATAGATTACTTGTTATGTAATATTCCATATTTTAATGAAGTTTGGAAATATATCAGTATTACATATCATTCATGATCAAATGGAATTTTGCATTTCAATCGATTTATAACATCTTTCATTTCAGGGGATCTATGGGGCAGTGCTTGAAACGCCTACTCTGCTCCACTATAACGTTTAAAAATAATGGGCTAATCCACCAATCACGCCCTCACATAGACATGCCACAACGTACAATCATCATTCTTTATTTTCTTAACACAGTGGTCAATCAAACTAAGTATTTGATCAAATAAAATTTAATCAAAGCCTATCACACTTGTGTTAATTTAATTTTTATAATTAGGCATACAAAATATTCTATGTATTAAAATGAATATTTTATTTACAATAAATTCTCCATAATTTCAACATTATGGTTGTGCGGTTTAACATTTATATTAAATAAATTATATGTTTTCTAAGGTTCTTAATTAAATCACTACTCATAAGAGACTAACATGCAAATTATAATTTCTACTGATAGTCTCGCCTTTTTATGTTCATATCTGTATATTACTAAAGATTGATGATGAAATCCAGCCATTGACAGGTAAATTTAATAGTTCCTGTACAAAGACGAAGGGAAAAATTGTATCTCTAGAATAGTATAGTGAGTGTTATATTATGACTCAAATTAATTCCGCACATTTTCGGTTACTTCAAATTTACATATAGAGTATCAGATAAAGAAATAATAATAATGTAATAGTAGGTCTACTTTAATACGTATGTAATGTCAGAACGATTTATAAATTTCTAGAGTTCTATTATCGGCAACTTTAGAACATCATTCATTTCACTAATATTGTTTGGTGCATTAGAGATTCGTAAATAAGACCGTTGTTAAATTCTATTAAATGTATGCAAAACTCTATGGCCTTTTAATTGTTCCAATGAGTATAAAGATGCATTGTCTCCTTGAAAAAATAATTCTTACAATTGTTTTTGTTGAATATGCCATTTTAATGTCACCTATAGTTATCCACTTTGAACAAAAATTGGATCTGAAAAAAAAATGCATTTACCTAAAAAAAATTTATTTTAAAGCAAAAAATAGTCAAATTGGCTGCCAGCCAATGGATTTTTGGTTTAATTAAACCATTTATTTTGTCATTTTAAAAGTCATTTTTTCCGTTTTTTTTCTACGAAAAAGGAATAACTTAATTAAAACTACATAATATTCTATTCAACGTCTGATTTTATTAATCTTTATTGTTCATGTTTTTGGGGGACAATACATCTTTAAATTTGAATACCATTGGAAAACAAAGTACATAGGTCTATGTCCTTTATCATGTACTACAGTCGTATTGTATTCTATTAAAGGTTATTGACTTTATTAGTGAATTATTAATAGAGATTATCTAATGAGACGGTTAATAATTTCATTAATGTTGCATCTTCTTTTTTGAGTGAAATCAAGAAGAAGGATTTAGGAGAACATCGTACACCACCAACAAACTGATCAATACAACAAACTGATTTTAGTTTTCTTCATTTTAAGACGCTTTTCCTTTTAAGCGTTTATACTGACGCCATCTATGTCATTACGGCTTTATCCAAATGTTTTCCTCCGTTAACACAAACAACAATCACTCATAAATTTTCTATTTTTACTACAGTGTTTATTTTAATAGAATAATATATCAAGTTTATTGAATAAGATTAAGATGTTATTATATTTTTCTTTTAAAAAATAAAATGATTTTACAATTTGTAATTCGTGCTATTAAATGTGGGACTAAAATGTTCCATTGACGTCAATTGTTAATAAAAACGTCCATAGCATAATTGTTTTTTACTTTTTTATCTGAAAACAACAGTTTTAAAATGATTAAAATTAAAACAATATTTAAATTAAAAGCACCCCGTTTAATTAACAGACCCTTCCAATTGACTTTTCGATTGATAGACCCTTACAATTAACATTCCCCCTCCAATCAACAGCCTCCTTCAATCAATAGACCCCTCAAATTAACTGACCCTTCCAATTAACTGATCCCTCCAACATACCACATCCAATTAACTGACCCCTCCAACATACCACCTCCAATTAATGGACCCTTCCATTCAAACACTCATTCAATCAAAGATTTGTAATCAAAGATCTCGCTTGAATAAATATACCTTAAACAAGTCAATTTTAATCGTAATTTTCTTGTCGTATGACGTACAGTACGTACTTCATTTAATTAATTTTACATAAAACAACGAGATATAATAATGTTGTGTATTAGTAATCTATGCCAATACATTTTGTTTTTTGGTCATTAATACATTGCTACATATTTCAGTATTCTCTTAAAATAATTAAAATTGCCTTAAGGATCGTAGGTGGATTGTTAAAAATGTGATTAATTACAGATCTTGTTATCAATATATGACAGGAATATGGTTATTTTGATTAGAAAAATAAGTATACATCCTTAAGTATTAGGGCAAATAAAAAAAAGTGTTTAGCTTCCTGTTCGAGATTTGATTTTTTAGATATAGCTATTATATACTAAACATGAGGATAAACGAGCATTAACGTTAAGCGAACACCGCATAGGTTGTCCCACTATCCTGAGCGGAAACCGCCCGTCTGTTCTGCGTTGTGTGTAAATGGTCATAAGGAATAACATAGATTCTATATTTTTATTACCATTATCGCTCGTCTGTGTGAATAGGCATTCAACGTTTAGTTGCTGTTTACTCACCTCGGAACACAATGGGACAATTTTTTCAATTAATAAAAATTATCTAACTAACACTGTTAGCTCGTTAAGACAGTGGAACCGTAATTACCTAGCCATAACATTGGCAAGGGTTCGAGGCTCATTCACTCCATGATTCTGGTGGCAGAACAAGTCTTCCCGGATAAGGACTATAAACCGTAGGTCCAGTGTACACGTCTAGCTCATGTGCACTTTAAAGAACCAAGTACATCTTTCGAGACGAGTAGGGGGTTACCCCGGTGTACTAGTACATCACAGCCACTGATCATAACTGGGCCCTCTGGAAGAACAGCCTTTGACTGAAGAGGTCGCCTAGTATAAATAATAAATAAAAAATAAAATATTTTTTTAAATACATAATTCACTGGTGGTGTAATATTTTAAGCCTTATCATCTATGTACAGCATTTATTGTCTTAGGAATTTCAATAGGATGGCAATTATTTGGTGAATTTTGAGTAGAGCATTAAGTCTTAGTAAACAAGACTTAAGATGTCATAAATTTCAGTCGGATGGTACCTATCTCCAAGCACAAGGCAGGCCAACTTTCCTTGTCTCTTTCAAGACGCTTGGTGATATGCCATTTATGGAGTTGTTTAGAAGAATATTTTCCTTGATGAGATTTAAAGGGGTGAAATAGCAGGCATAGTTGATTATTTCTTGCCTGTTATTCAACAAAAAAGGAAGACTAAAATATGAACACAATATTGGAAATATATCATAATTTATGTATTAATATTGATCTGAGACATCATTGTTTTTAATGTTAAAGGGACATTCATACTGTAAGGCTCTGTCTACACTATCAAACGTTATATGACAGAAAAATGTGTGATGTGCCCATATATGGACTTGATGATGTCATATCATATCACATATTTGGGCATATCACCACCACATATTTGTGCACAACACATTTTTTTTGTCAAACTAGTTTGTAGTGTAGACAGAGGTTAAAGGATTCAAACGTGAAACAGTGTTTACCATGTCATTGTTTTTCACAGTGCGATATACACAATTTTATTATTGTTTTTTTGTCTAGGAAAAGTGTAAACACATCCCACCTTTTTAAAAATATGGGGTACAGCTCCTGGGATCTACACCAAAGTATTGATCAATATGTTGATTTATTTGATTTTATTATATTCAAAATATAATGATGATGACAAATTTAAATAATAAAAAAAATTAAATGTTTTATTGAGTATATTCAGTGTTGCAATCTATTTGATAATTTTCTAACATAAAATGTTTTTTCCCATGACCAAATAGTAGGCGACTTGCAAAAATAAAAATAAATAAATTTAAGGAAGATGATTTAAATAATTTAAAAAAAAGTTAAATGTTTTATTGAGTATATTCAGTGTTACAATCTATTTGATAATTTTCTAAAATAAAATGTTTTTTTCCATGACCAAATAGTAGGCGACTTGCAAAATAAAAAAATAAATTTAAGGAAGATGATGTAGCTCATCTTTTAACTACATTCGATTTTAACTACTTTGGTCAAATATTTGCGCCATATGGAACTTGTTCTAGCAAACAGCAACTATTTAACATTTAACTTTACTCTACATAAATCTATCAATCATGTTGAAAATTGATGAAAATATTTATGTATTAATAAATTGAAAAGCGATGATATTTTAAATAAAAACACTATCAAGAAACCGTAGATGATCAGATTCATTCTATTGGTCAAGTTTAAAGCATTATACATTTACAGGCATTAGAGGAAATTCTAAAATGCACAATTTATTAATTTTGAAACAATAAAAAAGATGGGGAAAGCTATGAGAATGAGAATAAGCTGCCCCAACTGTGAATCGAACCAACAACCTTCTGCTTGTGTGCATGTCCTAACCATTAGACCACTAGGGTTTTCATGATATTGTTCAAATTATGAACATTAAAAACAATGGTGCCTCAGATGTATGTATGTTTTAATTGCATTTGTTTTTTTTTTTAATATAAAAACAAAAATATTAAGGAAATATTGATTAAGGAATTATTTACTTGTTTCGAAATAACATCATAATACAATAAAATTACAAACATTAAACATAAAATAATAATATTCTTCATACAAATTGTTGTTCTTCAATAATTCTATATAATTTGTCATATTTGGCCTTTTTACGTGCATGGTAATATGCATCTCATAGCATGGCGTGTTGTTTTCACTATCCTAGAGTTAAACAGTGATTTGTGTGCAATCCAAGAACGTGATAAGGAATGGATGATTTAAGAGCGATTTTGTACAAGTCTTGATTAGCGTAATGGTTGCTTTGAAGCATTTCATCCGAGAGGTCAGTCCGGGATGAGTATCACAAACGTGAAGATGATCACGACGAATGTACAAAAACCCATCAAACACTCTACATGTTTGTAATTAGTATTATGATTCACACAGAGGAACTCCGTGCTTATGCATTGCTAAGCTTTTGTACTCTGATATTGTAAATCTGTGAAATTAAAAAAAAAAGGACTGGCTGAAACGTGAATAGATAATTAGGTCTTTGTTTCTATGCTAACCTCTCTTACTCAGTAATGATAATATTTGAACTTTACAGAAACCTATCTGAAATGTATCACAGGTTTTTTCTTTTTTAAACATGAAGGTATAATCAGTTTTTAATTTGGATATTTTCGAAATTTTATCATAGTTTAAATTTTAAAAATAATAAATAATCATTAAAAAAAAGACATTAAATATTTTAAAATAGAATTGGTCATAAATGTTTAAACTTGGTTTTGTAAAAAATAATTGACACAATTTCATTCTTTCATTTAATTCATTTATTTCTCTACTCATCCACACATTCTTCTCTCATGTAATCATTCAATAATTTATTTATTCAAATGTTCATTCATCCATCTTCTTTAACAATTATTCATAGATTTTTTTTTTTTTTTTTTTATTCATCGTTATTATAGCAGCTGTAGTGCAAAATCATTTTCCACATGTGATTTTAGACCAATTTCTTTGAAATAACCGTAAGATGCGTACTGAAATTCCCCGGCTAGTAGTAGATCACAGCTACTGTTAGTAGTAGTTGTGTCCTCTAGTAATACAGAATTCATTTGAATACATTCTAAATTGATACAGTGAGTAAGTAGCCATTTTATAGCTGTTTACCACCTGTTGGTCCCATCCTTCACTAATAAAAATCTTAGTGAGAAATTGAATTTTTTTTAAATAGAACCTCCTCCTTCAGTGTACACCTTTTTTTTTTCCTGCGAAACGAATGAAAGGCAATAATATGATTCCATACTACAGTACAATCAATTCCCCATTGTGGGGACAACTTCGTTTGGTCCCAAAAGTGCCCCATAATAGGGTTCTACTGTATTTTAAAAGTAGTTATTGATTATAGTTATTTAATGTTTTTTATATAAGAATACATTTTTCAACTTTAGATTTAAAATATTCCACAAACATAATTCTCTTTGTACAGAAGTAATTAAAGTGCAATCGTAGATAGGTATGATTATGCTTTCTCAGAAAATCTATAAATAGAACATAAAGATTAGTGTACTAATATAAGAAAACATTAATGATTTTATATACGAGTCTTTTGTCCAAGGGCATGTATTACACTAAGGAGGTTTTTGTAATTAGTAATGTTTATTGCAAATAAGTTAAAATCATGTGATTAAAGGATTAAATGTAAAGTAGAAAAACATGCGTTCTGTTATTTGAAGGGGAAAAATGATGTTGTTCATGTTTTTAAAAGTTTTCTGTTCATGAATGTAATTGGATTAGGACCTAAGCCTAAGTCTTCATCTTGCCCTAAAGATTATTTAAAGGCCTTCTAGCTTAAATTCAACATTCAAAGATATTGGAGAGGTGGGTGAATTTAAGTGATTATATTCCTGAGCAATCACACCAGCTGGTCTTGCATTTTTTGTTTGCTGTTTCACTCTACAATAAAATCAGTAAATGTAATTTTAGAAAATGTTGTATTTTTCAGGCAAAAGTTGTTGTACCGAATAGTACAGCTGGCTTGATAATTGGTAAAGGAGGAACAATGATCAAATCTATCATGGAACAGAGCAGTGCCAGAGTTCAGATATCACAAAAGTCAGAAGGTATCACGTTGTCAGAAAGAGTCATTACCGTCTCTGGTGAACTTGATTCCGTCAAAAAGGCAATGGCTTTTGTCATATCAAAGATACAAGAAGATCCGCAAAGCGGTAGTTGCAACAACTTAAGTTATGCTGCCATTACTGGTCCAGTCGCAAACGCAAATCCAACTGGTTCACCCTTTGCAGAGACGAGTAGCGTGGTTCAAACAATTACAAAAAGTCCGTTAGGAATACCCACAGCACCAGGATTACCTGGACTCCCTGTAGGTGGTATGGCTCTGACGCCTCAAGCTGTATTTGGAGCACGTGTCCCACAAGTGCAGGCTCCCATCAGCGCTCATCATCATGGGCTCACGGCAGCAGAGCACGGGCTTGGTATCCCCATGGGGCATCTGGCGCAATACGGGTATAGCCTGTGTCACAATGTAAGTGCCTTACCTGGTATGGGCATCGGAGCTACTAGTCCGTTATTAGGTGCAACTGCTCATGCCCTAGCCCAACCGTCGGCTCCCATTTTCCCACCTTCTTCCATGTCTGCTCAAGGTTTCTTAGGTGGACACTACCAAATTGCATCCAGCAGTGCTCCGTCGCCACCAAAACATACCCAACCTATTCCTATCACTTCCACAGCAGCGACCATCGAAAGTTCATCAAATACGACAGGTCATGCCATAATGAGCAATGAGATTGTTCCAGGATTTGCGATGGCCTCGGTACCATCATTCCCTGGGGTTGGGGTTGCAATAGCCCCAGAACAAATCAAAGAAGCTACCAAAGAATGCGCGTTAGAATTTGAAGTTCCTGAAACTATAGTAGGTGCTATCCTTGGAAAAGGAGGAAAAACTTTAGTTGAATTCCAACAGTATTCCGGGGCAAAGATTCAAATTTCCAAAAAGGGAGAGTATATTCCTGGTACACGCAACCGAAAAGTTACTATTACCGGTTCTCCAAACGCAACTCAAACCGCTCATTTTCTCGTTTCTCAGCGAATTTTTCAAGAAGAGCAAAACAGGGCGCTTAAAGGGACCACATAATGGTATCTCAATAAAATGATATACAGCGACCAAAAGAGGGTCATTTTTGTCCCAATGTTTTTCAGTATCGATCAAAAAATTACCGAAAAAGGTCGTGTTAAAATCATGTGACCACTTCTAGCGTGCACGATTACATCACATGACCTTGATCGCTTCTCTATTTTTGCAAAATTTCTATTTTCAACCAATGAACTCGATTTGTTAATTGTCTTTTTATTTGTTGTTGTTGTGAGTATTTGTTTGATGTTTTTGAGTCTATGTATCTAGATAGTAGATTTAACGTAACTTTAGAAGTCTGCATTGTGATTTTGAATCTATTCAATTCTGATCAAATTTTGATATTTATGGAACAACCGATTCATCCTGAGAAGGCAATGAACAAATCATGTTTCAGAATGGACATTTTTTATTAATTTGAAGAAAGACCATGAAATTGTGTAAAAAAAACATGATTTTAACATTCATTAATGAAATGCATATGATACTATTTAAAGAAAATGAGTAAGTTTTATTTATGATAAAGTGTATAATTTGTGAAAAGACACAAATACAAATTTATTTAAAAGATAAATCAATTATATATCAAAGTGTATGAAAGGAAGATAAACTGTTGCAGGGACAGATTGGTATAGGGGAGGACAAAGATGGGAGTTTGTGGGAGAGGATTCAGACAATATTGAAAAAAAAAAGAGTTTTAGAAGAATAGATTTTAGAAATATTAAGTTTGAAATACAGTAGTATAGTTTATAACACATTCAAAGGTACAGCTCAAGAAATGTAGCCGAAATGCTGCTTTGTGAATGAGGGATAGGATAAAATGGGGGAGGGGTGGATTAGGGAGGTGGGTGGGGATGAATTCGGGATGAGAGTTAATTTATATATGAATTAGATAGTAATTAAGATAAGTGTGTCTTCTTATCTCATTGATTCAGTCGTTTTTATTAAGACAGTGCAATTGTATGCACATTTTCTCCAACATGCCTTTCAATGAACCAAAATGACCAAAAATGCCAAATTTGCGACGATTTGTTGTCGCTCTTTGAAAAACCGAACTTATTGGACGTTCTTTCACCTCATGTCGTCATTTCGCGTTCATTTCATTACCATCATCATTATCATCGCATTCACTACTAACAGTAAATCATTTCATTTTTTTTTTCCTCATCTGAGTACTGTATATAAGTACTCGTATATTTTGAATGCATATATACATATTGAATGTAGCTTGTAGTTTTACATATATGTAGTGCGCGTGTGTTTCGATAATAGCCATTTGTATTAGGAGAGGTTTGTTTCCCTCTGCTACAAACATGGTTATTATCTTTAAGTGTTAATCATTTATTATTTTACTCATTCTCTCTGTCGTACAAATCATACTAAAATAGGAGCAGATTTGATTTTACTTGAAAGTTAATAAGCCAGTGTGAAAAAACGACCACGGCCTAGGACTGGTGATGTCGTGCGAGTAATTTGCATTGTCTGTTTTATTCCTTGATTTCAAGGGTTTCTTGTTGATAACTTAAGGATTGTAAAGATATCTGCATAATTCCTAGAATCTCGTGCCGCCGCGCATAAGGAAACATTTTATGCAAGTTGTCACATCGGTTATATTCCATGATTTCAACATGTCTTGTTGACGACTTAAATTGGATAATTCTTAGATTAAAGTCATTGTAAATCATACAGTTTCTTTCTCATGACAACTCGCACCATCATAAAGTCATGGCCGTCACAAAATCAAAAGCTTTCTTAATATGAAGTGATTTATGCTGTTAAACATCACAAGTATGAAACAATTGTATATACTTTACTTAGGAATCATGTCAAAATTATCTTCAGGTACTGCAGTAATGAATTGTTTTACTGCAAAAACGTATGACTTTTAGTTTGTTTGTATAGGAGTTTATGAGGAAGTCACTGCAATAAACAGTGTGTATGGTTTTCTGAAGAATGCTTGCTTATAATTGCATAAACAAAATGTGGTTACTGCAGTAACTGAAGTAGAATAATTTTAACATGGTCCCTTAATTGAAATAGCTTTGTAGCACCAGATCAGAGAGCTTCGAGTTTCATTCTATAAATTAATTACCATTGCATGCTTTCTATATATTTTGTTAAGTTAAAAAATTAGTTATTTTTTATATTTGAGAAATCATCTAAATCATTTGTGTATCTTCATTTTATTTGTTTACAATCATTAAACGTTTGTTATTAATTAATCTAAAAAGTTGAAGTTGAAAAAGTGATGAAACCCACATCTGGAAATATAGTGCTTGTAGAGTTCTTCTGTTTTTACAGCAAATGCTTTACAGTGGTAGCAAAGAGAGTTTTTATTTTTAAATAGGAATTACTATTTCTTTCGATTTTTGAAAAGTGCCTTAGTTATTCCAGATACCAGAAATTATTCTAACATTGTGCAAATGCCTATCTTTTAATCAAATTTTGTCAGGTTTTAAGAAATATATACTCAAATTGTTTGATAAAGTATTCCATTTTAATTGTGTGCTAATAACAATTTTATCAATTTGCTTTTTATTTCCAGATGTCTGTTGGGTTTTTATTTTTTCATTTTCAACTTTATCATTGTTTTCGTAAAGACATCATACTTTTGTTTTCTCCATCCATTCATCATCTAATTCATTTTGATTTGTCCAATGATGTGTTAAAACAAACCTTCCATTGATTTTGAAAGATTCAAGATAATTTATATCAAATATGTAACAAATTATGATAAAATAAGATAAAATATAATTTTTTTCTCTATTGTTATATAAAACTTGTGTTTTTAAGAATTTTCGTATAAATGTATGTAGATTATGATGCTACTATTAAGGGTGCTATGCTAGGGAGGAGATTTATAAATTATGTGTAATTTGGGATATATTGTAGTTTATTTACAGACTGAATCAAAAAAAGTAATTTTGATTTGTGTTTTCACTGTCGATAACCAGAACTTTCAAACCTTGATATCTTTCGTTGTTAAAAACAAATGTTTTTTGTTATTAAGTTGATTGATTTAATTTTTGTTTTCATATTTGAATGACTTTCCAAATAATTGTGCTTTCAGAATAGTAACTAGAACCTTCTATTATCCCATTGTATTTAATTAACACTATATAAGAGGTCAAAGTTGAATTTTATTTTGGTTTGGCATATGCCAGCCTTCATCTACCTAATGTCATATTTCCTTGCTAATGACTTTTTTGTTGTTTTTTAGCACTATACATTTTTGTGGCACTGAAAGCAGCTCGGTCTGTAGCTTATCTGATTTGCATAATCCTCCACCTGGAAAATATCAGCTTTCAATTTTTGACGTCAATTAGAGATAGTATGATATATCCAGATGATTCATACTGGAAAAACATACTATGTATCTCCTTACAATGTAGGCTACATCATGTTGATGGGCTTATGTAAGTCATAACATTGAGAAGATGTACATCTCAGCTGATGATAACAGACCAAGCTGATTTCATGCCACTACTGAAAAGGTCATTTGATGTCAATATCACCATCATGTTGTTCAAACCATTTTACGCATAAAACATAGCTTTCTTCTTGATCCGCACCTCACGTGTCTTGTTTCTTCATTGATCCTTTTCGGCAGGTAGCATGCATGTCTCAAAACAATATTTTAAAACGATCAACTTCACACTACCGGTGGTTATTTTCAACTTATTTACAATCTTTACCTACTTATTATTATTTATACCCATAACAACAGTTGTATTTATATTCTAAATTCATAAAATAACTTCTTTCCACAATCATAAGAGTGTAATACATTGCACTTTTTCGCTAAAAAGAATTAAAAATTCAACGTTAATATTTGTCATCATTCAGGGAATGATACACCTTGGTTGCTGTTTTTTTCTGAACATTGCAACCAGGTTATGCAACATACCTCATTAATTAGCCTTAGTTGCAGCATGCCTAGCAACAAATCATATCCTATCATCCGATCATGGTATGTGCCATGATTTTGTTACTAAGCAACACAAAACAAAGTTTCCATTTTAACAAGCACTAGTCACAATTCTGTATGCATGTGTTTATCCTCCCATGCATCAATCATCGTTGATGCAAAGAATTTTTCTTTCGATAAAAATAGAGGAGTGAACAACACATTGAATTTATCGCAGGAGATATCCCTTCTATCCATTTCTATTATTTTACTGCTCTTTGCTAGGTATGCTGTACAATATTAACTACTTCTTATTATTTTTGTCATCGTGGTGATGGGTTTGTCACTTATCACTGCAAATTAACATCAAACCATATTTTAATATTTCTCAACAAAAGTGCAATTAACTTGTATATTTATTTTATTACAGATTTTATTAATGATTGTTTTTTTTTTGATAATTCAAAAAAATGATGCAATAATTGTTTAGTCCTATTCCGAAGTATTTTGTACCATAAAAGCATTAAAAACCTGTGCTATGTTTCCTCATCAAAGATCATAAAACCCATATTTTTGTTCATATTCTTTAATTTGGATGTGTTCATATTAATTTATCATTTATCTCTTTAACGTATCCCTTCATCAATTTTTTGGAGCATGTATTGTAAGTTTTCGATTTATTAGTCTGGAAAAACTACTACAATAAATCTTTTAAAAAACATTTTATATTCATCTCACCTAAAACAGGTTTTCATTTTTCGATTCAAGAAACTTCCATACATTTCAAACAATTTTGCAGAGTGTCATTCGTCATAATTTTACCATCAGTTTTGGATAATTCGTTACATTGTTTTTCATTTCATTGCTGGTAAGCTGGTTACCAAAACATTCCATGTTGGTGGACAGTGTGAACAAGAGAGAGTTGAGTTGGTGTTCATGTTTGTGAACACTGTATTCATTTGTGATTACTATCATATACCAAAGATTGTGCTAAATAAAAATATTTGGGTCAAATTTGAACGTTTGAATCAGTTCGAATCCGAGTTTCTAATACGTAAGCTTTTTAAACAAATCTTAATCAAATTTGACATAAAGTTTTCCTAATTTCCTCCATTCCATTTTGTATATTTTTACAAAAGTGCATGATTTTTATTTGTTTGTAGTAAACAATAAACAAACTTATGAACAAATACAAATTTAATTTTTTTTTTAATATCAAAGAATTTTAACCAAAAAAAATGTTATTTTAAGCGAAAAATTTGATCGTTAAGTCAGTTTGGGTTCTTGGTTCAAGTCAAACTCAAATGTTTTTATGTATGTGTGCTAATACGATGGGTTTTTGAGAAAAATGTGAGATGTGAGTTTGTTTTCCAAATGCATGTCAAAAAACTGTACATAACTTACGATCCTATCAACAGCTTTCATTCATTCAATCATTGTGTTTACTCATTTTTTCATTCATTGTACTTTTTTCGTTTTGAATAAATCAAATCAAACCAAAAATGATTCGCATGTAGCCAAATGTTTTATATGAATTATTTTTCTAATCTTTACAAAAAAATTAAGTTTTTCAAATTGAAAAAAAAAATTGAGATTTTAATCGTAATAATGTGATTATTTATAATCAAATATCTGTGACTTGTATCAAGCTGGTAAACTCTTGGAGAGTGATTAAATTTGATAATTGCCCATGAATTTATTTTTGTGAATTATACAATACTAGTGTTATTCAGCATTTACAAACATTTCAGGTTTCATAAAAGTTCATTTCCAGTACATACACATGTATTTAAACACACTCATAAATCGTGATCATTTATATTTACCTATTCACCGGAAAAATTCACTCGTGGAGGAATGTTTCACTCTTAGGAAATATTTCACTCGTTATGGAATATTTCACTCGTGTGGGAATAATTTACTCTTTATGGAATAATTCACTCGTTATGGAATAATTCACTCATTATGGAATAATTCACTCGTTGTGGAATAATTCACTCGTTGTGGAATAATTCACTCGTTATGGAATGATTCACTCTTGTTGGGAATAATTCACTCGTGTGGGAATAATTCACTCGTGCAGGAATGATTGACTCTTGGGAGGATATTTTACTCGTGGGGAGGTAATTCACTCGTTATGGAATAATTTACTCGTTTGGGAATAATTCACTCGTGGAGTGATATTTCACTCGTTATGGAATAATTTACTCGTGTGGGAATAATTCACTTGTGTTAGGAATAATTCACTCGTGTGGGAATAATTCACTCGTGGAAGAATGATTGACTCTTCGGACGATATTTTACTCGTAGGGAGGTAATTCACTCGTTATGGAATAATTTACTCATGTGGGAATAATTCACTCGTGGCGGGATATTTCACTCTTGGAAGAATAATTCACTCTTGGGGAATAATTCGCTCGACATGGAACAATTCATTCGTGGGTGGGGTGGGGGAGATAATTCACTCTCGGATGAACAATCCACTCGTGGTGCAAAAATTCTTTCGTGGGGGAGCAATTCACTTATGGACGAACAATTCGCTCGAGGAGAAATAAATTCAGATCATCATCCATTGACGACAACGCGATGTTACAAAATATATTATTCTATTAGAAAACATCTTCAAGTTTAGTTTCATTATCAGTTCTGTATTCAACATTTTTAAAAGTAAACTTTAAAACATTTTATCACTGCTTACATTTGGTGAAGCATTTTTCAACAAGGTATCATACTTATATTATTCAATGTTCTTAAGGATCTTGCACTTGTATTCACAATCTAAACACTCTCTTGTATGTTTTATTTTATTACACACATCTTAATAAATACAAGTTGTTGACAGTCCATAAACATTTATCTAGATTTTAGAACTTCCTCCATGCTATCGGCATGTTTTGAATAGTGTCAACACAATTTGTTAACGGGGTATTATCATCGTGTATTCAGCATATGCCTACACAGCTGGGGTGCTTCGTACAGTTATTCACGTGTATGTATTATTTAATATCAATTAATGTCCATGCAATTTATTTGGTGGTAAAGATTGGTTACATTTTTGCAGATTCATGACATCATCATTGACACAAATATTAATATCATTTCATTCTTTTTACGTTTACTTGTATTTGCCTTGTAAGGCCCGACAGTTATTTCCTTAAATTATCGAATCTCTCAGTCGAATATAGGCGGCCTACGCGGCAACGTCCTTGCGTTGCGTCCTAGTGTGAACCGACCTTTAGTCCGTAAAGATTTCTTTAAAGGGATATGCAAATACGTAATTTGCATAATTGAGATATGAACTTAGTAGAATGTTCATTTCATATTTTAAAATTTGTAATCAATTTGTCACTTTGTCCCCCGTTGACCCATCACATTAATCAGTCATCTATTCTGGAATGGCAAAAATATGAACCGAACTACACGAGTACCACTCCTTAATAACTTCAACTCGCGTAATTAAACGTTAAGTACCGCAGCGTGCTGTTTGCCAAATGCGGACAGCCATGTTTACGGTTTCAAAAAACCTGTAAATCAATCATGACGTCATTGCTCTGTAGTAGCATTTCAAAGATATTTGAACATTTGGAACAATTTATGTGGGACCCAGTCATACTCTATATCTTAATATTTCCTCCGAGAGAGGTTTAAATGTATGATTTCGATAAATATTCCCTAATATTTCGTCTGAGAGAGGAAAAAATATGATTTCGATAAATTAATAATGTATTCGACAATAATTCATAATATTAAATTACAAATGCTATACCATTTGCTGCACATTTTCAAGAATAATATGTTTTGTTCAATGTTCCATATGCCCAAATTTAGTCATTTAGGTTTCTTCCTGCTTAAACAATTCAACTTGGATCAAATTATCATCCGATTTTCTGTGCTGTATCTACACATTACGACATTGTATGTACAGTATCATTGGCAAATCCGGTAATACATTGTCACATATTTATCACATGTGTGCAGGTATTACGTTATGTGTCATATTAGGTTTCTATTAATGCATGCGTCACATGTGATTCATTGACACTGAATGTGCCTATGACGCTGTACAGATTATCAGTACCAAGAATCGGTTAAAATTACACTAAACTACACTGCGCACCGTAAAAAAATCATTATCAGTAAAAATTATAATTTCCATTCAGTATAACATCAATCGAACTCATTATTAGCAATAGGAATCTTATACTTATATTTGATCATGGCTTAATAAGGCGAACTTAAAAACTGAAGCTTTTCTCCGCTGGCAGTATCTTCGCTGTGGTGGCCTAGAGAAGTCATTTCCGTTATCAACTTCATCTTTCCTTTAGCGTTGTGTTTTAACCTGCATGCTCGAACCCATGGGCTATCTATCAACTCGATTTCGTATCAAATCATACTGAAAAAAAACATGTTCTTTATGCTATCAATATCCGTGATAAGAAGTGCCACCATATGGAGAATGAGAGCATGTACATGGAAAAAGTACCGTAAAACCTACAAAAATGTATACCCAGTTGGCTTAAGCTCTGTAGAACAATAACACAGTTAAAGACACGTAATCTAAATTTAAAATGCCAGGAAACACTAATGATTATAATTCCCTGTCTACACTAAGTGTGATGTGCCCAAATATGGTAGTGATGACGCCAGCGTGTACATATGGGCACATCACTTTTTTCACATAAAGTTTGATAGTGTAGACAGAACTTTAGAATCGTGAAGTGTTACCTGGCGTATATAGTCTTCCTTTGTACCATGTACTGTTTTTGGCATCGGTACCAAAACAGTACATGGTACAAAAGGCCAGTTGCAGCCAGCCTTTTTCCAAAAGAAATTCATAGGTTTTGCGGTATCTTTTACGAATAAATTGTTTTTCATTGAATAGAAAGAGATGTGTGTTCGCAATGTTGACACGTGATGCTGCTAATTGCACGAACAGTTACATTTTCACCGTCAGAAATAAAATCATAATTATTTTCGCTATTATTTAACCATAATTATATTATCAGATCATCGTAGTAAAACACAACACTCAGTATACCGCTATTACGTCAGTGGTTCATAGGCCATGGAGTCAGTTAGGCCTACACATGGTCAATATCATTTTTGATACTGCATGAAGACATCATCCACTGTAAAACGTAACTGCACTATGGTTTCGCCACTATCTTTTTTATAAACATTCAACTATGGGTCAGCGGCTGTTGCTGAGATGAGGCAAACATGACACACCATCTATGCCCGAAAAATAACATTAATTCTTTAAATTGTATTTCATGTCTTTAGGCCAAGGATTACCAATTGTAAATTAATCACTGTCCTATCAGATACAGTAGGTGGTAATCCCCCTGGAACATGATTATACTCTCAACAAAGTTTCATGTAGTAGAATATAGAATATATTTTGACATTTTACATAAATCAATGCAAAACTTGACATGGTCCTTTAACTATACTTTTCTTGAAGTTTGTTCATCTATTCGCCACCACTGAACTGTGTTTTAGCCAGATCTATACCATGCGAGTCTGCTTAATAATAAAACTTGTAGTTTCAACAGTAGCCATTTCGTCATTTAGAAAAGTAATCAATTTTACAAATTACAAACCATCTTGCTAAAACATAATTCTATATACACCTGTGTTTATTATTAATATTAATATAAGTTTGGTACCATTTACAGGCCTATCATTATAACTTTCCATTCAAACAACGTCACCAAAAGTGCATGGCCCAGGCTCGATTCATAAAACTGCATGAAAACATAAACATGTAATAAAAATCATACAAATTCGTGTTCTACAATCTGAAATACCTCAACCACTTTCCATATTATCCTTGAGTACTCAATTAAATTCTTCAATTGAGACATTACCATTGAAAATAATGATATGTATATATTATATTTTTATAATTTGCAATATTTGAAACTATGCAATAAAGGTTTATTTTTTTAATATACAAAGTTTCCATTTTAAGAGTTTATGAATAAAGATTATCTTGGTTAGGCGTCCATTTTGTTTGCCTATTTGAAATGCAACGATCAACAACGACAAGGTGAACTTTAGACTTTTATTATCTGTTTTGTTAAAGTATCGTGCCTGAACAAACTGAGTGTGTAGTGTAAATAGACTCACCCCTTCTCTAATCTGTGAAACAACACGGACCTCGATTCGCACATATTAACTTTGATAAATATTAACCTTTATCTCTATTGCGTTTGATCTTGAAAGGTTAGAATTTAATAATTAATTACAAATGTTTACCTACAGACTTCTGAAACTTGGTAGCTGAAGCTATGAGTTCTTTATTCAAAATAAACATTTATTTTCTTTCAATTGTAAGAAATATATGGTATTAAATTAACAATAAAACTTCTCGAAAACACATAGGCCTACATGAAGAAAAAAAAGTATTTCAACAAATTTAAGAAAAACATTTTCCATTTCCAGTTTTTTTCTTCTTTTGTATTTGTTAGGTCTTGAACGGACTTTTTATTTACTTTGATAAATTTGACGATAACTATTGAAAAATGAAGGCCAGAAAAAGAAAATTGTAATAGACCAGCAGCCTAAAAAGGAACATTCCTATAAAGTTGTAACAATATTATCTTTTATTTCTTTCATTTTATAAACAAACACGTGTTTAGAAAGAACCGTAAGAATTTCAAGAGGAGGTCGTTGCAATCTTATTAGAATTAATGTCAGACAATATGCCAACCAAGATTGTAATTTTTATATAAAGAGTTTTGTCAGTTTTAAAAAATACTGATGAATTACACACTATACATGGAAATGGAAAAAGACGAAAACGTTGGTTGTCCATTTATGCTTAGGCCTATAACATCTTCAGAAAAGGTATAAAGATGAAGGAAGTGGAGTTTTGAATAACATTAGTTGCAAATTGTGGCGCAATATGTTTGTTTTTCTCCTAACAACATCAGACCTGAAGATCCATGCACCTCTGCCCGAAATGTGGAAATACTACAGTTATAATTCGAACAAAACGTTCATTTGGCATAAATTAAGAGTTTTAATAAAGTTTTCAACCTTCGCAGTATAGTAAGGATTACCATCGCACTATTAAGTAGGGTCGACAAAGTAAAGTACAGTACTGTAGTACCAGCCGATAAAAGTTAGTGCATTGTAACTGTTTATTGCTTAATTTCCATAGAGGGCGGACAAAAAGAATTAATCCCAGACCTACACAGGTTCCAACATGGAATGTAAGATTTACAAGCAAATTTCTTTCCAATTTTAATTGCACCTCTTTGTGATTCTCCGTGTGTGATCGTTCTGTACAACAACAGTTCATCGCTAAAGCTACATTCACACTTGAAGATGGCGCCGTTTTGGTTAATAAACAGTTGAAAATTGTATACAGAATTGAACGGTGCCGTCTTCCGTTCTGTGAAACGGAACGAGTGTGAATATAGCTTTATTCTGAACAATCATGACGGTGATCGCATCCCATAGAAAAAGAAGTTAGGCCTAAAGAAACGTAATTTCCAATTTTGTTTGTAAAAAAAATGGAATTAAAGGAATAATGCAGGTCTATTTCATGTTTAAACTGTTATTCAATTCGTCGTTGCAAGCCATTTGGGCATAAAAGGTTCTGAGTACCGTGAATTATAATATGATCAACTTTAAGTGCTTAATGATTTTCATTTGAATTAGTGATTTATACACATTTTTTATCACCGAAGTACAATTAGTCGTATGTCATGTTGTCAGTGATGCGACTACGCACGTGATAGTTATAAATTAATATCTGTAAATGTCAGGCTTTAGAGACAAACAGACGTATATCAATAGATAGTAGAATCACCTTAGTTAAAAAGTATAGTTAATATACTAATAACCGCCGTAGAAAATGATAAAATGGAAACTACTGTATTACAACATATTTTGTCCTTCTACATTTCTATATTTGTATATAGGCTAATCAGCTTTTTCTAAATCAACCAGCAACAATTAATATTTTTCTTTGATTGAGTCGATAATATTTTACAATGAAAAGGTTACACAGTTTACTTTTCTTGTTTGCTAAATCTTCGCTCGTAAGTACATACGGTAGGCTATAGTTCAACAATTGTGTATCGGCTCAATTAAAAACATGGGCCTACGCAATGCCGTTTACTTAGCAGATAAGAATTGCAAATTATACTCATTTATCATGACTAGCCTACTCGAGTTCTTATCTTTGTGCGTGTTTGTAAATGTAATCTAGTTGGTTAAATCTGTTACTGAAATGCAGGATTTAATCTCCATTTCGACCCATTTAGAAACTTTATCTTAAGCTATATTATTGAATAGCACAGTATCGGTGAACCCTCTAGTACTAGTATGCCTACGGTATGACCCCACAGTTACGCCCCGGTAGCATTATTTTTTTCCTATTAATTTAAGGCAGACATTTTAGAGGGCGTGCATATTCATGATGTATGTCTGAGCTCATGACGTCATGCTTTCAAAACACACTGCCTGATCGCAGTGCAGACCGGAGTTACTGTACTCTTTATGTTGTTTTTAAAGACACTAGACCTGCAATTGTTGACGTTTTGTAAAAATAATGCATATACCCTGTATATAACTTTAAAAACATTAAACCAGGTCATGTCTTGTCTTAAATGTGCGTTCTATTAAGGTTATTATGATGAAATTATTATGAAGAGAAAAAGAACAATGCACTACCTAAGTAACTCGCGTCGAAAGTTTTCTCGTAGACGTTTCTAGGCTTAATATTTAACCAATCAAAGCAGAGTGTGCCAATCGCATTCAAGCGTGACTCAACTTTTAGCCAATCAAAGTTCGTCTATGTCTAATGTACGTTCTATTGTGGCCGGAAATCGATTATAATATCAACACATTACACTTACTATGTAGCACCTAATTAATGCTTTTGGTGACAAATTGTTCGCTGTATTATCTTTAAAACTCATGCATTTTGTGACAAATTGACACGATTCTCGTATTTCCTGTTGAAATTGTAGCCCTAGTAAATTGATGCACTAATTCCCAGTCGAATTGTACAAATTGACCAAATCAAATAAGTAGCCTACCTTTGGCCATATAGCATTATCGTCAAACGTGATTAGGTACAAATTGCGTACTATTTACTCACAGTTAAATCTATGCTTTGAAAGCTTTAGCCTATTATGTGTGGTAAGTGTGGTGATAAATCGATATTCAGGCTAATTGTAATTCGATTATTTTTACATCTGGTGATTGCTTCGTGCTTGAGTTATAATACTAATTAATGGAATATAGGCCTACAGTAGGCTTAATTGGCGATGTTTCGAAATTAGTTTATTATTATTTCAACAAAGTTTATTATTAAAAATACAAAGTTCAACAAATACAGTATCATCAGTAGTTAGGTCTAGATGAATGTAGACCCATGTATCTCGCCTTATATTATTAATCAACATTTACCTCAGAAATGTGTATCAATTTTAAGAAATTCAATGTTGAAATGTTGGATTTCCTAATGATTGAGAGGCCCATATGTTTACGTAGACTATACTACGAATCTGATTGGTTGTTTAACGTTTAAAAAACATCACGGGACATGCATGAGTGGCTTCTCTGAGAGCGCACATGTCTAGTCTGCATAATACTCTTCTCACGACCTTTGACATTAAACAACAGCAAAAATGGCTTCGCCGGTTGTCGATGATGTAAAGGTAGAAAGAATCTATGATATTACTGTTTTTGGTGCAAGTGGATTCACTGGACAATTTGTCGTAGAAGAACTAGCAAGAGTCGTTGATGAAGAGAACGATTTAAAATGGGCAGTTGCTGGTCGTTCGTCCGAAAAATTAAGAGCTATTTTGGTGCAAGCTCAAGAGATAACCGGTTTGTAGTGCGTCAGATTTTGGCGTGGCACAACACGGTAGTTTCACTGCATCACATATAGGCCTCCTGGGCCTAGTGGCTACCGGCCTAGCCTAGACCAAGTTAGCTGTATTATACACAGTTTAAACTAATATTTCACAAACAAAAATGTTCTTCAACAAAACAAATCATTATTTAACCTACTACTAGGCCTAAGCCTTAAGCATATCTTTATTTTACAATTTATAGTAGATATTAAAACAACCATCCATTATTATACAGTATGTATGAGTGAGTGAGTGAGCCATCCATTCCATAGTCTTTTTTAATTAGATATGGTTATCGTTTAATATAAACCACAAAGGTTGGCCACCTTAAACTTAAATTGTTTTTCACAATGCTATTGTGGTTTAAAACCATTATCTTTTTGATTTTATCAAATGAATCTTTTGTACAAAAAACATGATTCGATTGTTTGGTAGTTGAATTAATCATGCAGTGACAATTATTAATTCTAAAGATTCTTTCTTTCAGGGAAAACTCTTGAAAATGAAATTGACATTGTGGTGGCTAATGTAAATGATGAGGACAGTCTCAAGACTATGTGTCAAAAGTCAAAGGTCATTCTGAATTGTGTTGGTCCTGTAAGTAACAATAGGGAGCTTGCGATGACTGAGGAACTACAGTAGTTACGTTCTGTGAACTCATTGTGCGCATAAATTAACATGGGATGTGCATCCTAACTTGATTCCGTGGCACAGATTCTATTGACGACCCACGACACATGCATGGGTCCTTGGTTTTCACAAATCAAATATTTTGCCATATTCTAGGTTTATATGATGACCAATGACAAATGCATAGGACTTTGGTTTTTGCAAATCAAATAATTGTTTTTTTTCACCATTACAATTTAGTACAATACAAGGAATGTATATATAATATAATAATAAACACAAAAGGCACAGAACATGAATTCTAAACCGTTACCGCCTGATGATATACTGAAATTTAATTAATTAATTTGAAACGATAAAGATGAGGAAATCTGTGAGAATGAGAAAAAATCACTTAATATGCAGGGGGGTGGGGCTTTCATGGTATTGTTCAAACTTGATTGGATGGCGACTCTTTAATACATACATTCCATACTGTAAACAATGCTAAAGCATGAGTAATTAGTAAAAGTACTGAATATTAATTTGCCAAATGGGATAGATGGCATTCCATAATTGTGTTTAAAAGTTACGTGTATTAATAATTTATACATTTGCTACATATTTTTTACACTGTTATTTAAACATTTTTTTTTCTACAGTATAGATTCTTCGGAGAGCAGTTAGTAAGAGCATGTGTTGAAAATGGATGTCACCACATTGATATTAGTGGAGAACCACAGGTAGGAACTTGTATGTATTTTTATACTGTAACCCCAGTTAAGGGGACAGAATCAGGAACCAGCAAAGTTTCCTCATATCAATTATTTTTTAGATTAGATATTAATTATTTAGAGATTAGTAATTTATTAGCAGAATAACAATCCTGTATTTTAGATGATTAGCTACCTATCTACAAAGTTTGGATTAATATAATACTTTAATCCACAGCAATTGTGTTCCTTAAATATCAGCTGATCTGTAACTTATCCAATGCATTGGGGATTAGTAATGCATTGCTATAATAGTCATTTATGAAATAGCTATGTAATAGAGGATTATCTAAGCGTTTAGCAAGTTTATTGAGTTATGAGATTAATATTAGTTAAATCCACAGCAATTTTTTTTTTAGCAATCAACCTGTAACATATCCATATAGATTTATGAAATTAATAATCTATACATAATCCACAACATATTTGTTCCTTTAGGAGATTCGTAACAGATCTGCAATATATCCATTGTATTTGGGAATTAGTAATGTATTTTTCTAATAACAATCCTTTATGAAATATAGTAGTAGGTTTATTAAGTTATGATATTGATAATCATTACTTAATCCATCCTGATCTGTAACATATCCAACATATCCAATGCTTTAGGGGATTAGTAACCTAATACCAATTCTTCTCTCTTGACATTTTCATCCAATATTGTAGTTATAAACACAGCCTCGTCGCTAATGGATTTAAACATAAACACTGATAATTAACATCATTTGATAGCTAGGCAAATGTATTCAAATCACCTTTTTAAGAGACATCTAGTCGCTAGTTACGATGGTTGATCCATTAATTGAGCGCACTCTATCTTATTTCATTTCAGTCACTTGTACTTTGAACACACTGACAATTCCGGACAAAAGAGCTTTTTTAAAATTTGTAAACGATTTTTCCTCTTACACTTTTTGTGACAATGAATACAATTTGTATACAAAGTACAGAAATTTATAATGCAGTTTGTAGGAAAAGGAGAGGACTTCTTCATTTAATTTAAGACACAAAAATATAAATCATACAAATCATCATAGTCATATCACTGAACCTCTCATAAGTGAACTAACCAATACGTCAACATTACAACTCTAATAATGAACACCTCCCGTTAGCAGATACATTTTCGAAACCCAAGAGTGTTCACTTACAGGAGATATTGCACTAAAGTCTTTTTGTTTTAAAAACTATTTTTGTTTCAGTTGCATAATAATTTTAATTTTGCTTTTTTAGATTTCTGCAGCACTTGCTTTGCATACAATACAATATATGGATATCAAATTTTATAACAAATTAATGCAGAATATTATATTACTAAATTGCTTGGACACTTTGCTTAATAAAATATTGATGTCGAATACATAATTAATAATATTGATAGTCTACAGTATTTGTTTAATACAATGAAAATTCAGTTTTAATCAAATTATTAATACGACAACCATATGTGTGATTTTTTTATTTATTGTCCTATTATAGCATACATATACATACATAATCTAAAAATTAACACTATGCACTTTGAAATAAAAATAAAAAATATTATAAATGTAAAATAAATTATACAGTACATATATACTGTCAACACCAAAGATAGAAAAAATTATATATGTTGTAAAAGTGTTTACTCAACAGAGGGATGCAACATTCAACAACCATATGTAAGATTTTTTTGGACATGATGATGTCATATCTTTACCATCAATCAGTACCATATTTAGACATCACTACCATATTTTGGCACATCGCACTTTTTTTGTCTAACTACAATAGTTTGACAGTGTGGACAGAGCTTAACTCATAGTGATTACAGTCAGTATTGTATTATATACTAGCTTTCAAACCAATAAAAAATTTTTATAAAGTTATGTTTACCAATTAAGAAAGAAATTATTAACAAATTACAGGAATCTGTAAATCACCATACATTATCTGGTTTTAGTTGATATTAAATTTATCAATGCTTTTTTGCGGATTTAAGGAGTATCGGAGCATTATTATAAATGTTCAAATATGGTAGTTGCTATATGGTATAATATTTTATCTTACATGCATGTCATGTAATATCTCTGCATATATATATATTATATATATTTTTCAAGACATTTTGTATTCAGCTTGCATCCACAGTTTATGAAATTATTTAGCATTATTTGATGATTTATTTGGTAGTTAGTCTCAAACAAGTATACATTCAAAATCTGTAATATGTGTAAAAATGGCAAACATTGATTTATCATTATAACATCATATTGTAGTTCTTGACAAGAGAATTCACACAAAATGTGTAATTTGACGTGTCAAAATAACTGTACATATCGTTAAGAATATCTCTCGAATCTCGCTATCAAACTTTTCCAATAATCGTGGGAGTGATGTTACATTTCTGGAAAAAAAATATACCTGATTGTAAATATTTTACTCCAGGCATAAGATTTCAAAATCTTTTATTGCAATTTAGTGTGAATGGATTACAATAGATAGTAATTAATAAAAAGTTTAAAACATTATGATAAAAATGAATACATTGTTGGCCATTCATATTTTAATATGTTTTTACCATTGATGGAAATCTCCATAATTGATGATGAATTTCGTTGCTCTTTCAGTCTTAGCATTTGGTGAAGCACACGGCCTTCAAGTCCTCAAATTATCTATTGTTAGATGTTATTAATAGATACTGATGCCCAAGATTTTAATAGCACCCTCTATGTTTCGATGTATTTAACAAAAATTATAGCACATCCTCTATGATTTGGCCATGCTTTTAAAGAAGTCTTGATATTTCATTTTTCTATTAATCATATGCTACCCCATCTCAGTGGCGTAATGGCTTTCAGCTCTCACTGGAAACACTCAGGGGCCCCGGAGCTTGTGGGGCCCCTGAGCAGTGTCCATAGGAAAACACAGGCAATAAAATAGGCTAAAAACGCCCGAGGCCTCCAGCGTTGGAGGGCCACTTAGGGTTCTTAAACCTGCGTTATGCCACTGCCACCATATCTATTCAATCTAGAGAAACATAATCTGGGCACCACCTATGTTCTTGTTATGAAGTATCATGAAATATACTGTTTTTATGGAGACTTTTTTTACTTTTGGTTTGTTTTGTTTCTTATAGTTTCTAGAAGGTATTCAATTGAACTATGGTAGTAAAGCAGAAAATGCTGGGGTGTATGTGATAGGTAGCTGTGGTTTTGACAGTATCCCTGCTGATATGGGAGTCTGTCAAATCAGAGAACAATTCCCAGGTAAGAAATACATATTGAGTAATTGAAAAAATGTTCATTATTATAAAACTTAGTGGGGAGACAGATTACGCTCTAAAAAATATTTGATTTTTTACTGTATTCAATTCACAACCAGAAAAGATAAAAATCTCCACTAACAGGCGGAGATAAAACAAAACAGAATACAATAAACATTACATTTTTCAACTATTTATCTTATACTCTATCTACAATTTGTCTGGTATCATAGACAAATTCTGTGTCACATGTATCAATCCATTTTGTTGCTATTAATTTCCAAGTTAATTTATAAATAAAATGTGTTTTTATTAAAAGTTAATAACCGTTCTCTGATCAATTCAATTTGTTTTTCCTTACCTGTAAAACTTTGACTCAAGAATTTGAAAAATTATCAACAAAATTAAGGACATTACAGTATTGCAAAATTACATTAATAACAACGTAACGTAGGATCCTCAGAGGCCGAATCATCCATCTTAGGTGAATTAAAAAAACAGAATTTAGAAATCTGAGATTAGTTTCAGTAATGTGTTTTTGATCTATGCTTTATTTGATTTATATTATGCACTTTCAAGTTTTCTTGAAAAGCTTTAGTGAAAGCAAATGTATTCCTGTAAATTGAACTTTATTTATATTCTCTTTATTTGCCTTAGTAATATACTACAGTTGTCTGTGCTTTAAAAAAACATTGGTATTGTAACCTGTGATCGTATAGTGGTATTAATCAATCACACAGAGTTGGGTTGTTGCAACATAACAGTCTAAAAACATGAGTCTCTTTATCCTTAACACCCACGAGGTCTCACTCTGAACACCCTCTATGAGTGATGTTCACTTATAGGGTTACAGTATAACGTAATTAAGTGGTATGGGTAACCACTAGTTGCAATAAGTTTGATGGTGACAAAAGTGCTCTTGCCCATGCCATTGTGGTAACCACTAGTTTTAATCACACACGCACATTGATCTTTCCAGCCGCTTAAAAGTCTGGGGTTTGTCCGTCACTTTTCCCAAAATGGTTTGTTCCGACACAGTTAGCAATTTTTATTGTTGCCACAATGCGTGTGCAATTCTAAATGTAATATACGGCAGTTTTTAGTACAGTACTCATAACCTATTAAGAGTCAGCCAATATATTGTTTATATTACCCCAACGTCGGCTGCCATTGTCTAATGGTCATTAGAAATTATTTACTCGTGTTTATAAACCATAGTAATTGAGTTCATTAAGGCAATTCCCCACAGAAACCTTTTCTTATTTTTCATTACCATCGTTCATTGAACGTAAACGCTAAATTAATCACCATGTCTGCAGAAATGGCAAAAAGATATTTTTTCATGCACCATCTTATTAACAGTATAATTATTATTTTTATAAAAAACCTTAAAGATTGTCTCCCTAAACAATTTTTTTTTTAATATACTATGTCACATAATAGTTATTCACTTTGGGGAAAAAAGGGATTTAAAAAAAAATTATTTACCTGAAAAAATGTAATTCCAAGGGAAAAAATACAATAAAATTGTCTGTCAGGCAATGGTTTTTGGTTAAAATTAAACGTTTCTTTTTGTTTTTATAAGTGAAATAATTTTTTTTTTAACAGAAGTAAATAACTTTATTAAAACTGCAAAATGGCCTATTTAAAATCTGATTTTATTAATCTTCATTTTTATGTTTTTTGGGGGGACAATACATCTTTAAAATTAAGAAAAAGAAAAAAGAAAATGTATATTATCTTTGTTAAAATATTTTCTATTTGATTTCAGGAATTGTCAACACAATTGAGAGTTTCCTTACTGCTAGTAGTAGTGGATCTGTGAGTTGTTTTTGTTATTGTTAGGTTGTCAGGGATGAGGAGGGTTCCTTTAAAAAGTGTTCCTTGTGCTTTTTACCATAATTTGTTTTGAAGAATGCCTATACAGAACTCCTACTGTATTAAGGCTACAACATAAGTGTCCCTATAATAAGGATGTTCCTTTAATAGGGATTGGCCGTAGTGTATTTCCACTTGTACCTTAAAAGTGTCCCCTAAATAGGTGTGTCCAAAATGAGGGGGTTTACTCTATAAAGATACTCATAGGCCAAATAACATAACTTTACAACTTTTATTTTTGCCAGAAATAACACATGAAATTTAAATCCATTTCAGTTAAAATAACAAAAAATAAAAGGTTAATTTTTTATTCTCAAATATTTAAGCCGAGTTATATTCAATTCTGTTATCCATAGTAATACACAGTATCAACAATATACATACTACTGAGTGTTTTCTGAACGGATTGAATGCATTTATTTTGCAGGGAACAGTTGGTCATTACGGAACATGGCAGTCAGCAATCCACGGATTTGCTAACTCTAAGGAACTGATCGGCTTACGTAAACAGTTCCAGCATAAACCGATGCCTCGCTACCAACCAAGGTTGACCAAAAGGTAAAGTACTCAACGGATTTAAAATGCCACGAAACATAGCATAATACTTATATATTCGTCCAGGGACTTAAAGGTAATAAATTAGTGATTGTTATAAATTTGAAATGTTTTTTTTTAATGAAGTCATTGAACTTGATAATAACTGTATTTAATTATATAGTTTTATAAATTTGTCATCATTTTAATATTTTGGAATTAATTTTAATATAACATTTCTTATTTTATACAATTAAATTATAAAACAAACAAATTATGAATAAAACATAACACCTTAACAAAATATCTTGATAATCGTACATGAAAAAAAGAGTCTCTAAATAATGATTAAAAATAATTATAATTTTTCACAAATTTTTAGATAGTATTTTAATTAATTATTAGTAACATTATCATACAGACATGTTTAAATGTTAATGAAGTTCAACTCCTGTTAGACTTTTTATCTGCCTTCTATGATAATTCTTTATTATCAAACTTTATGTGACAAAAAAATGTGATGTGCCCATATATGGACATGATGATGTCATATCACTACCATATTTGGGCATGATTCTGTGATATTCTTGCATTTTTTATATCTTTTTGGCATTCTCTGGTGTACTGTCCTTTAATGGACTATACCATTATTGTTGTGGGTTTAATATTATTTCTTTTAGGAGTTCTGTGTTCTACCATGACCAGTCTTCAAAGTGGGCTATTCCATTTCCCGGATCTGACGTCTCTGTTGTTAGAAGAACCCAACGTTTTATGCATGAGAAGGAATCAATGCGACCTGTAAGTTAAATATATCGTATCTATTTTACAGTTGTATTATAGTATTGTTAGTAGCTAGTTAGTTGCGGTTGTTTAGAGACAAAGATTCCAAATATTGTTGATTTTGATGGTCGCAAATTGGCAATCATAGCTGATGAAATTGTTATGTTATGAAATTCATTTTTAATATGCCTCAGCTACAACAAATTATTGGCAATATAAGCCATTATGCTATTTTAATATCGACGTGATGGCATATCGTATGATTTATGAATTAATTTCTGTGCGTATTTGTTATTTTAATTTGCCGGATTTATTTGCCAGCTTCCTCTAACGTAAACGTATCCATGATTGATAAACAGTGTCGCGGCGACACGTGTTTATATACCTTGTATACAATCATTGATTTCTATGATAAATGCGTCATGTAACTAAACCGCAAAATTTCATTATGAATAATTGGCCATATTTCACACAATTTCTCATCTGTTTAAGTCTATGCCATTAGTGTAATCATATAGGCAAGCAAAAGATTACAAATCCAACCTGGCATCACTTGCTAAGCCTCTAATCTTAATCCTTTTGCATTATAGTTAGCTCATTACGTTGCCATGGTAATGTCTTAAAATAGTACCGTTTTTAAGCGTGTCAGTAGTATCGAATTATGTGTTTTTATGTTCACTTAAACTTTAAGAATAACACATTACATTGCCTTCACTTTAGTTGCAATAACTAGCTTATTATCTAGAATGAAAAAATCTGATTTTTTTTGTCCTGTACTGTATTTCATTCAGTGCGAAGAGCCTCTTGCCGGTTATCTTATTTATAACAATAAGGTAGCCTTTCCTTCTTACTTATTTTTGACCTTGTTATGTATTGTATTTTTAAGGCAATATATATAATATAAATGATGAGAAAAAATAAAGCAGTTTGTCAACAAAGATTAATTTGTTAATATCTGTAACAGCCTCATAAAAAGAATATGTTTTGATTTATTACATCAGGGAAAAAAGAAAACATTTTTATACGTTTATATCAAGTTTTGATTACATTTTTTTTTAATCAATAAATCATTTCATTTGTACAGTATAGACAATGATCATTGTTCATATTTGCTATAAAAACAAATTGCATTTTCACAATATATACGCATCCAACAGCGAGCACAAACTATTTTATAATTTATTGTTCTTATAAACTATTAAATCTCATTTGAGGCTTAGGGAGTGTAGTTGAAAGAGTTGTGAGTTACAACCCTGGCAATATGTCAGGATTGAACCTTGGCATTGAAAGACAAGTACTTTAACCACCAAGCTACATCTCCACTCTACAATATTGTGCCTAATATTTTTACTTTTACATTTTTTTAAGATACTATATTTATTTGTTTACTTTCAGATTCAGTATGGTGCATACGTAACAATTAGCAGCTTATTTTCGTTGTTCATGCTTATATTTGGCGGATTAATATTCTCAATTTTAGCTAGATACAAATTTGGAAGAAATTTACTTGAAAAGGTAATCTATGTCCTTAATAATTAAATTTTAAATTATATTAAAACAAAACAATAAAAACATTTTATAAAGCGCTTAAAAAGTGATTAGGTTTATTCTGAAAATGAAGATAGCTCCACAGTCCCCAAGAAATCAAATGGCGCCAATTGAATCAATTGGCGCCATTTGTGGTAATTGGTAATTAGTTTTCCATTTTAAAACGTGACTAAAACAAAGTTAAACTGTAAAATTGCATAAAACGAACAATTAAATATTCATTTAATAGTAAACATGGTGTTAGTCTATACTTGATAACATTTTTATTTTAAATTGAATGAAATAACAAAAATGCTGTCAGGTGTACATTAATATGAACAAAAGTGTTTGCAATTGAAGAAAACAAACAAACTTGCTTTTAATTCTGTGTACCATTTTATTAATGTTTTTTTTATTTATTTTTATAAATTTTTCTTAGTATCCAAGAGTGTTTAGTTTTGGTGCGTTTAGTCATGATGGTCCTTCACGACAACAAATGGCCGAAAGTTCATTCACCTTTACGTTTTACACGGAAGGGTTCAGTAGCAAGGAGGTGGAAGAGAAGGGAAAACACGACCTTAAAATGGTCACCAAAGTGTCTGGACCAGGTAAGCCTAATCTACTGAATAAACATTAATTTGAACATTTTGGAAAATGAAATGTTCATACCATTCAGTATGATTTAGAGGTACAGTACAATCTCTCCTTTGGGACTTCCTATTCAGTGGATGCCTCTATTGAAACAAAAAATACAAATAATTGGCATTTATGTTTCAACACTACAGCCAACTCTTATTCAGGTGACACCCCTATTAAACGCTGCTACACACTTGGATGATAACGATTGCTGATAACAAGATAAATGTACATTTTTCTTACATAAAACAAAAGAAACATTTTCATTCTAGAACTATAAGATAATTATTTATGCTGTCTCAAATAATATTGCCTAAATCCTGTCAAATGATGTCATGATCAATAAGAACAATAAAATTGTTGTATCGTCATTTGATCAGACATGTGAAAATATTGTTTTTATCAAATGCAGCATAAATGGTTATCCTATAGTTCTATAAAATGAAAACTTTTCTAGTTTTTTGTTATGTTTTAAAAAGCTAAATCAAAACGATGAAGTAAAACAGAACATTGCTTGTTTAAAAAAAACAAAACAACAAAATATTTACCTGAACAACTGTATAAATAAAAATGTAAAAATGTTATTTGAAACACTATGCATAATGTGTTCACTGTAATATTATAAATATTATTTTAATGTATGTCATAGAACCGACCCTTGCGGTACTCCACAAGTTATTGAATTCTCATTAGACTCTATTCCATTTACACTGATACATTGTTTCAGTAATTTGCCTTTGGATATATATAAATAATACAGCATTATACATTAGGTACGCTTCTTGTATACTATCTTTATAGTCCTGCCATCGAGTATCACCATCAAAAGTTTCCTAATCACAAACTTGTTATTAATACATTGAGTGAAGAAGCTACTAAGCCTGATATTGAAAGATAAAACTTAAACCACTTGAATACAACATTGTAATTATTCTGATGTACTATTCGCAGAAGAAACTGATGTCGTTGACCTCTTTTTGTCCAATCAAATTTGATTGAAGGAATTTAATAATCGTCATAGCCAAATCTTTTGTTTCTTCTGGATTATTGCAAAATTTCAACTTTTAAAAACATTTTACGACAACTATTATGTAAAATGATTTTTATGACTTCTAATTAAATTTAAAAGTATAGTAGAATCCAGTTTCAACGATGATTATGATTTATGATCGAATCAATCAAAATACTATGATCGAAAACTTCATATTGCTGATTGCTATAGAGATGATGTATGATATATTTTTTTAGGTAGCTAAACTCATTTTGAACTGTCTTGTACAGTAACAACACTATCGATTTACATCAATCTGCTCGTTGTGAATACAAATTCACAATTTTAAACGGATGCAAGGATATATACAAATTGAATTTTGTTAATATCCCACACAATTTGATTTGTTATTGATCTATGAGTATTTAGACCAATTTTAATTTGGTTTATTGCGAGCTTAATTGATGATAACATTTTTAAACATAGAATTTATCTCAGGTTTTTTACCATCATGAATATAATTCTTAATAAACAACACTGATGCTGTAGACAGATAGGAGAGCACTGACATGACGTGACCGTTAGGGGAGAAGCATGTAGTTGAAAAGTGTAACATCTATTAATCCACAGCACCATGAGCAATTTTTGCTCAAGAACTATCTCTAATTGCTTCCTATCTCCTGTCTTTTCTCTCTGAGATGGCAACATTTATTTATTGTTTTCATTTCCATTTTTTTCTAATTATTTAATTTTTAAAATTGTATAAATTCTATTTATTTTAATTTAATTTTTAATTGTTTTATGTTAATGTATTAGGGTCCCTGATGATCAGTTTCGGCTGGATGGACCCCCTCTTGTATTATATTTGTTGAAATAGATAAATAAACAAGAAATATTTCTTATAAAAAACGCTGCTCGACATTTTAAAATTAATCATTGTTCTTTCTTCAGATATATTTATGATTAATTATTAAAAAGATGTCCTTTAATCGCAAAAATACATACAAATCAAAGATAGTTCTTTAATTATGATTCACATGCCCATTTAAAAATGGTCAATTTTGAACTTTAATGTGCTGTGTGTATGTGTGACCTCAACCTGTTGGCATGCAACTGAATACCCGCTAGAGACAACGTGACTTCACGAAAATTCTTCCCAGTCTGTTGATTCGCGTCAACCAATCAAAGGGCGAGAATCCAAAATCGTTCAACCGTGAGCCCTCTTAGACTCTCTTTTCCCAGACGTTTTTTGGGTCCAGCAGCTGGGATCTATAAATTATAGTCAAGTTTACAAAGTCGCAAAACTGTCGGCCTTAGATACTATAACTGCTGCTTGCTTTAGCTTATGAATGAGTAGTCCTCATGGGACGTAGCAACCTCCTAAAAATGTAATAACTAGTTCTTACAGAAGAATAATTATTCTAATGATGATTAAATATATTTCAAAATATTAAATGATGATTCCTCTCTCCCTAGGAATCACATTAATCTAATGATATAATACATTTTAAAAAAAACCTCTTAGAATAATAATTATACATTCATTAAGCTTTTTCTGCAATACAACTGATGTAGAATATGCAAATGATTTGAATGCATATTATATAGACATTTAAAAAAACATGGTATTCTGCCAGGATATCACTGTGAAGATGCATCACCATGGCAACTAAGTACATTGGTATATCTTGCGAGCAAGTTGTAGTAATCCCTGGATTATTTATAATCCCTAGATTCCCTTAAGCTGTAATAGTTTACTGCATTATTTTGCTAAGATTCATGAAAAAAAAATTAATAATATTCAAATGTCCACTACATTGGCCGAATGTCCACATTGGTTGGCAAATCATGTTCCGTTGAATTGGATGAGGTTGTTATAGTTATATTGTTCGCGGCTGACCAGTAAATATTTCTTCTCCGACTTCTATAGATGGGGCTACTTGTTAGCTGTATGGCTTTAAAACTCTCCTATGATCTTTTTTAAGTTATACTGTATGATGAGGTCTGTTGCAAGTCCCCAAGCATTTCATATTAAAGAAACAAGATTCCAATAATCACTTGTGCCTAATGCAATATATAATAAGGGGTTGGCACAGTAGGTCTGAAATAATATATTTACAATCAAATTTAGCAATTTTTAAAGTTTTTTATATGTTTGTGTATATTTTCTTTATGGTCATTGTAATACTTGTATACCTGATTGTGATCCAACAAAATGTCCCCTTAATAGAAGTGTCCCCTTAATAGAAGTGTCCGCTGAATAGTTGTTGGCTGTAGTGTTAAATCATATATTTCCCCTCATTCTTTAATGAAGGTGTCCCCTTAATAGAGACGTCCCCTTAATAGATGTATCCTCTAAATAGGTGTTGGCTTTATCATTAATTTCACACAAAAATGTCTTTTCTTAAGGGCGATTTTGTACTGTATAATGAATGTTATATTTGTAATATTATCTAATGTGCCCATTTTATTTTTTAGGACAAATACAAATATTTTATAAAGTAGAGGTTACCTTGGTGGTTAGTCCCATGAGGATTGCACTAAAGTGTAAAGCTCTGTCTACCATATTTGGGCATATTGCTACCATATTTTGGCATATCACTACCATATTTTATCATATCACTACCATATTTGGGCATATCACACTTTTTTTGTTAGTGTAGACAGAGCTTAATAAAAACAAGTGACATCCATCCATTTGATTTGCATTTATTAATTTAATAATATCGATTGGATACACTTATTATTTTGTAGAACCTGGGTACGTAGCTACACCCATAGCAATGCTTCAAAGTGCCTTTGTCCTGCTGAGTGAGACTGACAAGATACCTGGAAGGTAAACAAATTCAAACATTTATTTTTTCTTTATTTTGAATATCATAATTCATATCAAACAAAAAAGATAAACTGTGAAGGCTTGTGTGAAATAATAAAGATAAAACTACAGACTAATGAAATGACAGAACAATTTCTACAATTTAAATTTATACAACAATGTGATCTGGCAATATGACTGTTAAGTAAAATTATTACAATACAATAATAATAATATACTTATGAATAATATTTTATATAAACAGAAAGCTCCCATCATGTGTCATTTTATCAAAAATTGATTAGCGAAAATTGAATAAACTGCTGAGAAATATATCTAATAATAAATTTAACTGAAATATTTTTGTTTGACTTCAGTGGGGGTGTGTTCACTCCAGGAGCAGCTTTTGCTAAAACAAGTTTAATAAAGCGTTTAATGGAACACAACTTCAAGTTCACAACCGTCACAGAAGCAAAGCAAATATAAACAATTTTGCAGTAAAATCAATATAAAATAAAGAAAGAGGAGTTTAATATATTGAAACAAATTTAATAGTTTAAATTATAAAAGAATTCCTCCATGAGACATCATATATACACTAGATCCCCTAATAAGGGTGTCCCCGAATAGGAGTTGAATGTACTGCTAAAACATGTATTTCCCCTTGTTCGTTCCATAGCTTAGGAAAGTGTCCGATTAATAGGGGTGTCCCTGAGTAGGAGTTGACTCTACTAAAACGCATATTTTCCCTTGTTCCCTTGGGAAAGTGTCCACTTACAGTAATAGTGTCCCAGAGGAGGGGTAATACTGATAATATATAATTTTGATTAATTCTATAAAATTTATAATATTAATAGAATGTAATATAGTTATAAGTTTCATTAATTTAGGTTTTAAAGTAAGTTTATTTGAAATCATTTTTAAATGATTTTGTTGAATTAAAGCATCTATATTTTTCTCAATAAATAAAATATTCTTTTAAAGGGAATCTCTTATGATCAGACATGTTTGTTGTACTGTATATTGTTTACTATACCCATGTTTAACATTAGAAAAAAATGAATAAACAATTAAAAATGCATATTTTATAATTATTTGTTATAAAAACAAACTCAAAAACTTTTTTTTTCAGTATTTAGGTCATAAATTAAAGTCAAATTTTCAATTAACTCATGAGGTCAATTGAGGAAAAATATTTTGTTACTCTGATGAGCCTCTATGATATAAACCAGATAGTTCAGTAGGCTATTTATCTAGGCCTACAGAATCATCGTCATCATGATTAGTTGACTATCTAACTCCTAAATAATTCTAACCTCAAATAAGCTGAAGCTAAATAATCTTTTCCACGCAGCTAAATCGGCGTAAATGGTCAAGGCCTAAAGCCGATTTTCCACTAGGCGAATTTGTTTGCGTGAATCAAAAGCACCAGCGTATATGCATATTCATGTTTCCATCTTCCAAATCCTTCTTTAATAATGCTTATGAGCTTACACTTTCAATTTGGCTTTAAAAACTGTTGCTGATCATCTTGGGCCAATCATCCATGGTTGTGATCGTATAACTGTTACATCGTACAAGAATATGCGACAACAACGAACTATGATGAGATTGAGATCTTCTATGAACAACTGCAGGAGGTACTAGACAAAACATCCAGAAATGACAGTTGTTTAGGGAGATTGGAATGCCACAATTGGCACAAAGCATCGAATGATTCGAATGGCACATGCGGCGAGTATAGTAACATTTAAACAAATGACAGACGACTCAACACAAGAAATCGAGAAGAATGACCTGGCACATCCCAAAACATAACCACATCGATTCCTGGCCATAAGGAATATACTGTGAAAAATTGACTTAGCTAGATTAAACTGATATCAAGATAAGGTCAGAAAGCGATAAAACGCATAGTGATACCGGACGGACAGACAGACCGACAGACCGACCGACATAGTGAACTATAGAGTCGCGTCCACGCGACTAAAAACTAGTAAAAACTCAGGAAGCAACAGCCTACAGCAACAGCATGCGGAAAAAACAAAAATTTGGCAATTTTCCTGTACTATAATAGTAGAGGGATTTTTTTCTTTTAAATTGCAAAATTTTTGTTATCTTTCTATTTTCGACATAATTGGTTACTATATCATAATCGATCTTTCTTTTTTTCGACATAATTGGTTACTATATCATAATGCAGTCTGAGGCAAGGACCAACTTGTGAGGATCTGGGTAAACGTCCTAGTCTACCTTCACGCGGGGATCCTCACGCGGTAGGGGTTGTGAGCCAGCTGACTTGTTCAACTGGTGATGGACAGACTAGGGTGGCTAGGAGAGGATTGACTCTTCCGCCTAGCTATTTTTTTTCACAAAACTGTTTTATGATGGAAAGCAAATACAACACTCTACTAACCCGCTACTTCTTCCCGTGGGCCTACAACACGTAGAGCAACATGAAGCTACAACTCCAAATTCAATTGGAAGACTTGATGGTTTTCCTTCGTCAAGACCAGACCCAAGCCGAACCCCAATTGGAAGAGCTGATTCTAATAAACCAAGGAAAAAGGTGGATTCTAATTTACTAACTTAAAAAAGACAATTGGTACTGGGACATGGAATTAAAGGACACTACACCAACAAGGGAATTTAGAAATCTTACTTCACCAATTAAAAGACTTTGAATGGGAGATCATAAGAATAGCAGAGACTCACTGGACAGATGCAGGAGAGTTCATAGGAGAAGGGTATAAAATATTATGTTCAGGAAATGATACAATACACAGAGTGGGGTTAGCACTGATTCTCAATAAAACTGCTCAAAATGCTCTCCTAGGATACCATCCTATCTCACCCAGGCTTATTACTGCAAGATTCCAGACTCAAGCTGGAGCATTGACAGTGACAGTAACAGTTTATGCAACAAATATGGCAGACCCAGAAGAACTCATCGACGAGCTTTATGATCATCTTCAAGTAGCCAACAATAACACCCCAAAAAGTGACATCCTGATGGCAATGGTAGACTTCAATGCAAAGGTGGGAGATGACTACTCTTAGTGGAAACAGGTTATAGGACAGTATGGGTATGGAAAGTCTAATGCCAGAGGAGAGAAATTACTGAGCTTTTGTGCAGCAAATGACCTAGTCGTCACAAATACAATGTTCAAACAGACAAAAGACAGTCGCCAGTGGACCTGAGAGTCCCAAGATCACAAGAAACACAACAAGATAGACTTTATTATGATCAACAGTAAATGGAAGAGCTCTATCAGTAGAAGTTTTCCAAGTGCTGACATAGGATCAGATCACCAGTTGGTCATAGCAAACTTACGTCTGAAATTCAAAACAAAATCAAAGCCAAAGTTTCTTAAGCGTTACGATGTTTTCAAACTCAAAGATGCAACAACTCATACCAGATACGAAATGGAAATCGGAGGCCGATTTGCTCCACTCCTTACTGATGATGATACAGATGTTGATACTGCATGGGAAAACATAAACACAGCCTTCAACGACACACCAAATAAAATACTTGGTAGCAGGAGAAACAGCCCCAGGACCCATGGTTTAGTGAAGAGGTCATCCAACTAAGGGCAGAAAGAAAGAAAGCAAAGCAAAGCTTGAGCATATACAGGATCACCAAGAGAGCCAGATACAATTGGAGAGAAAACAAAGGGATGCAAAGACAATGGGTCCAAGAAGTGTGTAAGAAAATGGACAATGCCCACCAAGCTGCTAAAACCAAGGAGGTTTATTCAACAATCAAGAAAATTACAAGACAAACATCCAAATGTAGACAGTGAAGAGTAAAGATGGTGAAGTCTTGACAGAGCTAAATGATGTGAAAGAAAGATGGGAAGAAAACTACAGTGAGCTATATAACAACAGTAACCCTACAAATGAGAAAGCTGCAAATAATATACCACAAATGTCAAGAACAGAAAATGAACCGCACATACTGAGGAAGGAAGTGACTAGTAGTACAATTAAAACGATTCTGATGGAAAAGCTCCGGGCTACGATAGTATAACCGCAGAAGAAATTTGACAATTTTGCGAAAAATTTCCTGTACAGGGATTTTTGTTTTAAATCGCTAAATTTCGAACCTTTTATTTTTGACATAAATGGTTACTATAGCATAATAAACATGCGCAGAGTCGAATAATGGGTTTTGCGCATGTCAATTATGCCATAGTAGTCAGTTGTATCGAAAAATAAAATGGTCGAAATTTAGCCATTTTTGGAAAAAATCACTGTATTATAGGACAGAAAAAATTTCGAAAAATGGCCAATTTTCGACCCTTTTATTTTTAGACATAAATGGTTACTATAGCATAATAAACATGCGCAGAGTCGAATAATGGGTTCTGCGCATGTCAATTATGCTATAGTAACCAGTTATGTCAAAAAATAAAATGGTCGAAAATTATTTTTAGACATAAATGGTTACTATAGCATAATAAACATGCGCAGAGTCGAATAATGGGTTCTGCGCATGTCAATTATGCTATAGTAACCAGTTATATCGAAAAATAAAAAGGTCGAAATTTGGCCATTTTTGGAAAAAATCCCTGTATTATAGTACAGGGAAATTTTCGAAAAATGGCAAATTTTCGACCCTTTTATTTTTAGACATAAATGGTTAATATAGCATAATAAACATGCGCAGAGTCGATTAATGGGTTCTGCGCATGTCAATTATGCTATAGTAACCAGTTATATCGAAAAATAAAAAGGTCGAAATTTGGCCATTTTTGGAAAAAATCCCTGTACTATAGCACAGGGAAATTTTCGAAAAATGGCCAATTTTCGACCCTTTTATTTTTAGACATAAATGGTTACTATAGCATAATAAACATGCGCAGAGTCGAATAATAGGTTCTGCGCATGTCAATTTTGCTATAGTAACCAGTTATATCGAAAAATAAAAAGGTCGAAATTTGGCCATTTTTGGAAAAAAAATCCCTGTACTATAATAGTACAGGGAAATTTTCGAAAAATGGCCAATTTTCGACCCTTTTATTTTTAGACATAAATGGTTACTATAGCATAATAAACATGCGCAGAGTCGAATAATAGGTTCTGCGCATGTCAATTATGCTATAGTAACCAGTTATGTCAAAAAATAAAATGGTCGAAAATTATTTTTAGACATAAATGGTTACTATAGCATAATAAACATGCGCAGAGTCGATTAATGAGTTCTGCGCATGTCAATTATGCTATAGTAACCAGTTATATCGAAAAATAAAAAGGTCGAAATTTGGCCATTTTTGGAAAAAATCCCTGTACTATAGTACAGGGAAATTTTCGAAAAATGGTCAATTTTCGACCCTTTTATTTTTAGACATAAATGGTTACTATAGCATAATAAACATGCGCAGAGTCGAATAATAGGTTCTGCGCATGTCAATTATGCTATAGTAACCAGTTATGTCAAAAAATAAAATGGTCGAAAATTATTTTTAGACATAAATGGTTACTATAGCATAATAAACATGCGCAGAGTCGATTAATGGGTTCTGCGCATGTCAATTATGCTATAGTAACCAGTTATATCGAAAAATAAAAAGGTCGAAATTTGGCCATTTTTGGAAAAAATCCCTGTACTATAGTACAGGGAAATTTTCGAAAAATGGTCAATTTTCGACCCTTTTATTTTTAGACATAAATGGTTACTATAGCATAATAAACATGCGCAGAGTCGAATAATAGGTTCTGCGCATGTCAATTATGCTATAGTAACCAGTTATATCGAAAAATAAAATGGTCGAAAATTATTTTTAGACATAAATGGTTACTATAGCATAATAAACATGCGCAGAGTCGATTAATGGGTTCTGCGCATGTCAATTATGCTATAGTAACCAGTTATATCGAAAAATAAAAAGGTCGAAATTTGGCCATTTTTTGGAAAAAATCCCTGTACTATAGTACAGGGGAATTTTTGAAAAATGGCCAATTTTCGACCCTTTTATTTTTAGACATAAATGGTTACTATAGCATAATAAACATGCGCAGAGTCGATTAATGGATTCTGCGCATGTCAATTATGCTATAGTAACCAGTTATATCGAAAAATAAAAAGGTCGAAATTTGGCCATTTTTGGAAAAAATCCCTGTACTATAGTACAGGGAAATTTTCGAAAAATGGTCAATTTTCGACCCCTTTATTTTTAGACATAAATGGTTACTATAGCATAATAAACATGCGCAGAGTCGAATAATAGGTTCTGCGCATGTCAATTATGCTATAGTAACCAGTTATATCGAAAAATAAAAAGGTCGAAATTTGGCCATTTTTGGAAAAAAATCCCTGTACTAGTACAGGGAAATTTTCGAAAAATGGCCAATTTTCGACCCTTTTATTATTAGACATAAATGGTTACTATAGCATAATAAACATGCGCAGAGTCGAATAATAGGTTCTGCGCATGTCAATTATGCTATAATAACCAGTTATGTCAAAAAATAAAATGGTCGAAAATTATTTTTAGACATAAATGGTTACTATAGCATAATAAACATGCGCAGAGTCGATTAATGGGTTCTGCGCATGTCAATTATGCTATAGTAACCAGTTATATCGAAAAATAAAAAGGACGAAATTTGGCCATTTTTGGAAAAAATCCCTGTACTATAGCACAGGGAAATTTTCGAAAAATGGCCAATTTTCGACCCTTTTATTTTTAGACATAAATGGTTACTATAGCATAATAAACATGCGCAGAGTCGAATAATAGGTTCTGCGCATGTCAATTTTGCTATAGTAACCAGTTATATCAAAAAATAAAAAGGTCGAAATTTGGCCATTTTTGGAAAAAAATCCCTGTACTATAGTACAGGGAAATTTTCGAAAAATGGTCAATTTTCGACCCTTTTATTTTTAGACATAAATGGTTACTATAGCATAATAAACATGCGCAGAGTCGAATAATAGGTTCTGCGCATGTCAATTATGCTATAGTAACCAGTTATATCGAAAAATAAAATGGTCGAAAATTATTTTTAGACATAAATGGTTACTATAGCATAATAAACATGCGCAGAGTCGATTAATGGGTTCTGCGCATGTCAATTATGCTATAGTAACCAGTTATATCGAAAAATAAAAAGGTCGAAATTTGGCCATTTTTTGGAAAAAATCCCTGTACTATAGTACAGGGGAATTTTTGAAAAATAGCCAATTTTCGACCCTTTTATTTTTAGACATAAATGGTTACTATAGCATAATAAACATGCGCAGAGTCGATTAATGGATTCTGCGCATGTCAATTATGCTATAGTAACCAGTTATATCGAAAAATAAAAAGGTCGAAATTTGGCCATTTTTGGAAAAAATCCCTGTACTATAGTACAGGGAAATTTTCGAAAAATGGTCAATTTTCGACCCCTTTATTTTTAGACATAAATGGTTACTATAGCATAATAAACATGCGCAGAGTCGAATAATAGGTTCTGCGCATGTCAATTATGCTATAGTAACCAGTTATATCGAAAAATAAAAAGGTCGAAATTTGGCCATTTTTGGAAAAAAATCCCTGTACTAGTACAGGGAAATTTTCGAAAAATGGCCAATTTTCGACCCTTTTATTTTTAGACATAAATGGTTACTATAGCATAATAAACATGCGCAGAGTCGAATAATAGGTTCTGCGCATGTCAATTATGCTATAATAACCAGTTATGTCAAAAAATAAAATGGTCGAAAATTATTTTTAGACATAAATGGTTACTATAGCATAATAAACATGCGCAGAGTCGATTAATGGGTTCTGCGCATGTCAATTATGCTATAGTAACCAGTTATATCGAAAAATAAAAAGGACGAAATTTGGCCATTTTTGGAAAAAATCCCTGTACTATAGCACAGGGAAATTTTCGAAAAATGGCCAATTTTCGACCCTTTTATTTTTAGACATAAATGGTTACTATAGCATAATAAACATGCGCAGAGTCGAATAATAGGTTCTGCGCATGTCAATTTTGCTATAGTAACCAGTTATATCAAAAAATAAAAAGGTCGAAATTTGGCCATTTTTGGAAAAAAATCCCTGTACTATAGTACAGGAAAATTTTCGAAAAATGGTCAATTTTCGACCCTTTTATTTTTAGACATAAATGGTTACTATAGCATAATAAACATGCGCAGAGTCGAATAATAGGTTCTGCGCATGTCAATTATGCTATAGTAACCAGTTTTATCGAAAAATAAAATGGTCGAAAATTATTTTTAGACATAAATGGTTACTATAGCATAATAAACATGCGCAGAGTCGATTAATGGGTTCTGCGCATGTCAATTATGCTATAGTAACCAGTTATGTCAAAAAATAAAATGGTCGAAAATTATTTTTAGACATAAATGGTTACTATAGCATAATAAACATGCGCAGAGTCGATTAATGGGTTCTGCGCATGTCAATTATGCTATAGTAACCAGTTATATCGAAAAATAAAAAGGTCGAAATTTGGCCATTTTTGGAAAAAAATCCCTGTACTAGTACAGGGAAATTTTCGAAAAATGGCCAATTTTCGACCCTTTTATTTTTAGACATAAATGGTTACTATAGCATAATAAACATGCGCAGAGTCGAATAATAGGTTCTGCGCATGTCAATTATGCTATAATAACCAGTTATGTCAAAAAATAAAATGGTCGAAAATTATTTTTAGACATAAATGGTTACTATAGCATAATAAACATGCGCAGAGTCGATTAATGGGTTCTGCGCATGTCAATTATGCTATAGTAACCAGTTATATCGAAAAATAAAAAGGACGAAATTTGGCCATTTTTGGAAAAAATCCCTGTACTATAGCACAGGGAAATTTTCGAAAAATGGCCAATTTTCGACCCTTTTATTTTTAGACATAAATGGTTACTATAGCATAATAAACATGCGCAGAGTCGAATAATAGGTTCTGCGCATGTCAATTTTGCTATAGTAACCAGTTATATCAAAAAATAAAAAGGTCGAAATTTGGCCATTTTTGGAAAAAAATCCCTGTACTATAGTACAGGGAAATTTTCGAAAAATGGTCAATTTTCGACCCTTTTATTTTTAGACATAAATGGTTACTATAGCATAATAAACATGCGCAGAGTCGAATAATAGGTTCTGCGCATGTCAATTATGCTATAGTAACCAGTTATATCGAAAAATAAAATGGTCGAAAATTATTTTTAGACATAAATGGTTACTATAGCATAATACACATGCGCAGAGTCGATTAATGGGTTCTGCGCATGTCAATTATGCTATAGTAACCAGTTATGTCAAAAAATAAAATGGTCGAAAATTATTTTTAGACATAAATGGTTACTATAGCATAATAAACATGCGCAGAGTCGATTAATGGGTTCTGCGCATGTCAATTATGCTATAGTAACCAGTTATATCGAAAAATAAAAAGGACGAAATTTGGCCATTTTTGGAAAAAATCCCTGTATTATAGCACAGGGAAATTTTCGAAAAATGGCCAATTTTCGACCCTTTTATTTTTAGACATAAATGGTTACTATAGCATAATAAACATGCGCAGAGTCGAATAATAGGTTCTGCGCATGTCAATTTTGCTATAGTAACCAGTTATATCAAAAAATAAAAAGGTCGAAATTTGGCCATTTTTGGAAAAAAATCCCTGTACTATAGTACAGGAAAATTTTCGAAAAATGGTCAATTTTCGACCCTTTTATTTTTAGACATAAATGGTTACTATAGCATAATAAACATGCGCAGAGTCGAATAATAGGTTCTGCGCATGTCAATTATGCTATAGTAACCAGTTTTATCGAAAAATAAAATGGTCGAAAATTATTTTTAGACATAAATGGTTACTATAGCATAATAAACATGCGCAGAGTCGATTAATGGGTTCTGCGCATGTCAATTATGCTATAGTAACCAGTTATGTCAAAAAATAAAATGGTCGAAAATTATTTTTAGACATAAATGGTTACTATAGCATAATAAACATGCGCAGAGTCGATTAATGGGTTCTGCGCATGTCAATTATGCTATAGTAACCAGTTATATCGAAAAATAAAAAGGTCGAAATTTGGCCATTTTTGGAAAAAAATCCCTGTACTAGTACAGGGAAATTTTCGAAAAATGGCCAATTTTCGACCCTTTTATTTTTAGACATAAATGGTTACTATAGCATAATAAACATGCGCAGAGTCGAATAATAGGTTCTGCGCATGTCAATTATGCTATAATAACCAGTTATGTCAAAAAATAAAATGGTCGAAAATTATTTTTAGACATAAATGGTTACTATAGCATAATAAACATGCGCAGAGTCGATTAATGGGTTCTGCGCATGTCAATTATGCTATAGTAACCAGTTATATCGAAAAATAAAAAGGACGAAATTTGGCCATTTTTGGAAAAAATCCCTGTACTATAGCACAGGGAAATTTTCGAAAAATGGCCAATTTTCGACCCTTTTATTTTTAGACATAAATGGTTACTATAGCATAATAAACATGCGCAGAGTCGAATAATAGGTTCTGCGCATGTCAATTTTGCTATAGTAACCAGTTATATCAAAAAATAAAAAGGTCGAAATTTGGCCATTTTTGGAAAAAAATCCCTGTACTATAGTACAGGGAAATTTTCGAAAAATGGTCAATTTTCGACCCTTTTATTTTTAGACATAAATGGTTACTATAGCATAATAAACATGCGCAGAGTCGAATAATAGGTTCTGCGCATGTCAATTATGCTATAGTAACCAGTTATATCGAAAAATAAAATGGTCGAAAATTATTTTTAGACATAAATGGTTACTATAGCATAATACACATGCGCAGAGTCGATTAATGGGTTCTGCGCATGTCAATTATGCTATAGTAACCAGTTATGTCAAAAAATAAAATGGTCGAAAATTATTTTTAGACATAAATGGTTACTATAGCATAATAAACATGCGCAGAGTCGATTAATGGGTTCTGCGCATGTCAATTATGCTATAGTAACCAGTTATATCGAAAAATAAAAAGGTCGAAATTTGGCCATTTTTGGAAAAAATCCCTGTACTATAGCACAGGGAAATTTTCGAAAAATGGCCAATTTTCGACCCTTTTATTTTTAGACATAAATGGTTACTATAGCATAATAAACATGCGCAGAGTCGAATAATAGGTTCTGCGCATGTCAATTTTGCTATAGTAACCAGTTATATCGAAAAATAAAAAGGTCGAAATTTGGCCATTTTTGGAAAAAAAAATCCCTGTACTATAGTACAGGGAAATTTTCGAAAAATGGCCAATTTTCGACCCTTTTATTTTTAGACATAAATGGTTACTATAGCATAATAAACATGCGCAGAGTCGAATAATAGGTTCTGCGCATGTCAATTATGCTATAGTAACCAGTTATGTCAAAAAATAAAATGGTCGAAAATTATTTTTAGACATAAATGGTTACTATAGCATAATAAACATGCGCAGAGTCGATTAATGAGTTCTGCGCATGTCAATTATGCTATAGTAACCAGTTATATCGAAAAATAAAAAGGTCGAAATTTGGCCATTTTTGGAAAAAATCCCTGTACTATAGTACAGGGAAATTTTCGAAAAATGGTCAATTTTCGACCCTTTTATTTTTAGACATAAATGGTTACTATAGCATAATAAACATGCGCAGAGTCGAATAATAGGTTCTGCGCATGTCAATTATGCTATAGTAACCAGTTATGTCAAAAAATAAAATGGTCGAAAATTATTTTTAGACATAAATGGTTACTATAGCATAATAAACATGCGCAGAGTCGATTAATGGGTTCTGCGCATGTCAATTATGCTATAGTAACCAGTTATATCGAAAAATAAAAAGGTCGAATTTTGGCCATTTTTGGAAAAAATCCCTGTACTATAGTACAGGGAAATTTTTGAAAAATGGTCAATTTTCGACCCTTTTATTTTTAGACATAAATGGTTACTATAGCATAATAAACATGCGCAGAGTCGAATAATAGGTTCTGCACATGTCAATTATGCTATAGTAACCAGTTATATCGAAAAATAAAATGGTCGAAAATTATTTTTAGACATAAATGGTTACTATAGCATAATAAACATGCGCAGAGTCGATTAATGGGTTCTGCGCATGTCAATTATGCTATAGTAACCAGTTATATCGAAAAATAAAAAGGTCGAAATTTGGCCATTTTTTGGAAAAAATCCCTGTACTATAGTACAGGGGAATTTTTGAAAAATGGCCAATTTTCGACCCTTTTATTTTTAGACATAAATGGTTACTATAGCATAATAAACATGCGCAGAGTCGATTAATGGATTCTGCGCATGTCAATTATGCTATAGTAACCAGTTATATCGAAAAATAAAAAGGTCGAAATTTGGCCATTTTTGGAAAAAAATCCCTGTACTATAGTACAGGGAAATTTTCGAAAAATGGTCAATTTTCGACCCCTTTATTTTTAGACATAAATGGTTACTATAGCATAATAAACATGCGCAGAGTCGAATAATAGGTTCTGCGCATGTCAATTATGCTATAGTAACCAGTTATATCGAAAAATAAAAAGGTCGAAATTTGGCCATTTTTGGAAAAAAATCCCTGTACTAGTACAGGGAAATTTTCGAAAAATGGCCAATTTTCGACCCTTTTATTTTTAGACATAAATGGTTACTATAGCATAATAAACATGCGCAGAGTCGAATAATAGGTTCTGCGCATGTCAATTATGCTATAATAACCAGTTATGTCAAAAAATAAAATGGTCGAAAATTATTTTTAGACATAAATGGTTACTATAGCATAATAAACATGCGCAGAGTCGATTAATGGGTTCTGCGCATGTCAATTATGCTATAGTAACCAGTTATATCGAAAAATAAAAAGGTCGAAATTTGGCCATTTTTGGAAAAAATCCCTGTACTATAGCACAGGGAAATTTTCGAAAAATGGCCAATTTTCGACCCTTTTATTTTTAGACATAAATGGTTACTATAGCATAATAAACATGCGCAGAGTCGAATAATAGGTTCTGCGCATGTCAATTTTGCTATAGTAACCAGTTATATCAAAAAATAAAAAGGTCGAAATTTGGCCATTTTTGGAAAAAAATCCCTGTACTATAGTACAGGGAAATTTTCGAAAAATGGCCAATTTTCGACCCTTTTATTTTTAGACATAAATGGTTACTATAGCATAATAAACATGCGCAGAGTCGAATAATAGGTTCTGCGCATGTCAATTATGCTATAGTAACCAGTTTTATCGAAAAATAAAAAGGTCGAAATTTGGCCATTTTTGGAAAAAATCCCTGTACTATAAATTTTCGAAAAATTGCCAATTTTTGACCCTTTTATTTTTAGACATAAATGGTTACTATAGCATAATACACATGCGCAGAGTCGAATAATAGGTTCTGCGCATGTCAATTATGCTATAGTAACCAGTTATGTCAAAAAATAAAATGGTCGAAAATTATTTTTAGACATAAATGGTTACTATAGCATAATAAACATGCGCAGAGTCGATTAATGGGTTCTGCGCATGTCAATTATGCTATAGTAACCAGTTATATCGAAAAATAAAAAGGTCGAAATTAGGTTCTGCGCATGTCAATTTTGCTATAGTAACCAGTTATATCGAAAAATAAAAAGGTCGAAATTTGGCCATTTTTGGAAAAAAATCCCTGTACTAGTACAGGGAAATTTTCGAAAAATGGCCAATTTTCGACCCTTTTATTTTTAGACATAAATGGTTACTATAGCATAATAAACATGCGCAGAGTCGAATAATAGGTTCTGCGCATGTCAATTATGCTATAATAACCAGTTATGTCAAAAAATAAAATGGTCGAAAATTATTTTTAGACATAAATGGTTACTATAGCATAATAAACATGCGCAGAGTCGATTAATGGGTTCTGCGCATGTCAATTATGCTATAGTAACCAGTTATATCGAAAAATAAAAAGGTCGAAATTTGGCCATTTTTGGAAAAAATCCCTGTACTATAGCACAGGGAAATTTTCGAAAAATGGCCAATTTTCGACCCTTTTATTTTTAGACATAAATGGTTACTATAGCATAATAAACATGCGCAGAGTCGAATAATAGGTTCTGCGCATGTCAATTTTGCTATAGTAACCAGTTATATCAAAAAATAAAAAGGTCGAAATTTGGCCATTTTTGGAAAAAAATCCCTGTACTATAGTACAGTACAGGGAAATTTTCGAAAAATTGCCAATTTTCGACCCTTTTATTTTTAGACATAAATGGTTACTATAGCATAATAAACATGCGCAGAGTCGAATAATAGGTTCTGCGCATGTCAATTATGCTATAGTAACCAGTTATATCGAAAAATAAAAAGGTCGAAATTTGGCCATTTTTGGAAAAAATCCCTGTACTATAGTACAGTACAGGGAAATTTTCGAAAAATTGCCAATTTTTGACCCTTTTATTTTTAGACATAAATGGTTACTATAGCATAATACACATGCGCAGAGTCAAATAATAGGTTCTGCGCATGTCAATTATGCTATAGTAACCAGTTATGTCAAAAAATAAAATGGTCGAAAATTATTTTTAGACATAAATGGTTACTATAGCATAATAAACATGCGCAGAGTCGATTAATGGGTTCTGCGCATGTCAATTATGCTATAGTAACCAGTTATATCGAAAAATAAAAAGGTCGAAATTTGGCCATTTTTGGAAAAAATCCCTGTACTATGCACAGGGAAATTTTCGAAAAATGGCAAATTTTCGACCCTTTTATTTTTAGACATAAATGGTTACTATAGCATAATAAACATGCGCAGAGTCAAATAATAGGTTCTGCGCATGTCAATTTTGCTATAGTAACCAGTTATATCGAAAAATAAAAAGGTCGAAATTTTGCCATTTTTGGAAAAAATCCCTGTACTATAGTACAGGGAAATTTTCGAAAAATGGCCAATTTTCGACCCTTTTATTTTTAGACATAAATGGTTACTATAGCATAATAAACATGCGCAGAGTCGAATAATAGGTTCTGCGCATGTCAATTATGCTATAGTAACCAGTTATGTCAAAAAATAAAATGGTCGAAAATTATTTTTAGACATAAATGGTTACTATAGCATAATAAACATGCGCAGAGTCGAATAATAGGTTCTGCGCATGTCAATTATGCTATAGTAACCAGTTATATCGAAAAATAAAAAGGTCGAAATTTGGCCATTTTTGGAAAAAATCCCTGTACTAGTACAGGAAAATTTTCGAAAAATGGCCAATTTTCGACCCTTTTATTTTTAGACATAAATGGTTACTATAGCATAATAAACATGCGCAGAGTCGAATAATAGGTTCTGCGCATGTGTATTATGCTATAGTAACCAGTTATGTCAAAAAATAATATGGTCGAAAATAATTTTTAGACATAAATGGTTACTAATACATAATAAACATGCGCAGAGTCGAATAATGGGTTCTGCGCATGTCAATTATGCTATAGTAACCAGTTATATCGAAAAATAAAAAGGTCGAAATTTGGCCATTTTTGGAAAAAATCCCTGCGCAAAGGGTACAGCTCAATCTTCTCATTCGGAAAGGTAAAGAACGCAAAAAGAAATGGACAAGAAATGGACAGAGCCATGTGGGGTCATTAAAACTGAATTGGACTGGGTCATTAGATAATGAGGAAACGGGACAATTGGCCAATGGGGCCCAAGAATCTAGGAGGTTGTTTTGAATACCGGCATACTAAAAACTGTCAATTTTAGGGGTTTATCACATGATCGATGTATTAAATGATATTAAATAATAGAATAATAAGACTTTAATTTTATGTTAAAAGTTGAGAAAGTCGACATTGTTTTATCCAATTTTCGAAACAAAATCCTTGTACTATAGTACATGAATTTTGTTTTTTAAAAAACGGTAAATTCGACTACAATATGTGTGCTGTATTAGTTATTAATTAACTAGTTAAAAAACCCACCCTGACTTCTAATTGGCCAACAATATTCCAAGTAGTTTGATATTAAGTTAGCCTTTTTCAAAAATTGAGACAAAATTACCGTTAACTTTGTCTGGGGCTTTTTTTCTAGGCCACATGGTACCATATGATATGTGTAACTGTCAGAGGAGTAACTAAAGGTTACTGGATGATAACCTCTATAGTATGAGTTATTATCACAATATATTATTAGAATTGGTGGAAGGAATTATTTGATTCACATTAAAATGAATTGTAGTGGAATTGCTCTTGAAATAAATATAAAATATTTGAGAATTTACACTGCTAAGGAAATACTCTTGACAAGAATATAGAAGTCACCATTTAATGTACACTCAACTGCAAAAAGTTTCCCCTCTGCTTTTTTTGTAAGGGCTTGGGACCTTCAAATACAAAGTGCAATGAATGATATAATGTAAATTATAATGTAATAATTAAAACTGAATATAATTTATAAAAATTACAAAATAATTTACAACATTAATCATTGCTCTTTGGATTTGGCAGCATTAAAAACTTTTTTTTTTTTTTATTATTATTAAAAAAAAATTGAAGATATATGAAAGAGTATAAAAAGTCTATCCATGGCTACAAAAATCATTTGGAATCATTCTTGTTGCTGCTTTTTTTTCCGCTCTTGACGAAGGCGACGGATGGCAACCATAGTCGATTTCCATTCTTCAAAAGTCACATCAGATGTTGCAGCACAATACCAATTTCCATAGTACTGAGTGTGGTTCTTATTTAACCTTGGTTGCTTACACTTTGAGCACACAATCGCAGACGTTCTTGGTTTGTATATTTTGATCGGTTTCCCTTCCGATATGTCTTTAGCCACTCGTTTTCTGTACAAGAGGGTAGTTCTAGGAATACGAGTACTGCTAGCCTCAGGGACTGATGGTGGTGGTTTTGCTATCTCGCCTGGAACTGGGATCGACTGTCTGTTTCCTAAATAGGCTAGGCCGGAAGTGTTTTTTGGTAGGACAAATGTGAAAGATGGAGCGCTTGTATGAACGTTTAGCACCGCTGGCTTGGTTAAAGGTTCAAGTAGGGTTTTATCAGAGACAAGTTTGGGTACTGTTGCTGAGATGCCAGATTCCAACACTTGCCGCTCTTGCTTCTTTGATGTTCTGTTGTACCTGTTGTAAATAAATCAAACACAGTATTTAAAAACTTGAATGTATTTACTGTAGTGTAAAATAACAGTAATAACAAGTTAAAACTCACCACTGGATGAGTGTCGTACGATTTATCTCCATCAACTGAAGCTTAGCAAACAACATCAGGTGTCCATTCGATAGCACTTTCCGACGAATGTTCTTGTAGCCTTTGGTAATGAGCGGCCAGCGCTGGAAACGTTTACCTTCGATAGATACGGTAGATGGATACGCTTCACACAGTTTGGTAATAATGCACTCCATATATCGATTGCAGTCCGGCCACTGAGCTGGTCCGGTGTTCTGACCTAAGAAGCATCTTTTTAAAAAAAAACAACAAAGAAACGAGTTAGATTTAAGACTCATCATGCAACAAAGTGAAAAACGCTGGAAACTGCCTTACCGTCGAGTGCTTTCAACACCAGGTATTACGGAAGTAGTTTTACTTTTCTTGAACCTGCCTTTCGTCAAGTAATCTTGATGCCGTGCTTTGCGCTTAATGGTTTTGTCATAAGCATCCAGGTTGTTCCACAACTTTGCGACATGTTCAGCATGACTTTGACTTATCACTCCACTGTCTTCCTTAAACTGCATAAGGTAGTCTGCCAGGGCTTCAACTTTGGCGTATCCTGGAATGTTGTCCGGTCCAGTGGAATCCTCAAGTTCCTAAATTGTAAAATATGAAAACAAAATAAATTATTAGACTCGTGCATTGTATTTCAAAACAGAAACAAAATTTGTGAGGTAGAAGCTAATAATACAAATTTAACTCACTGTGTCAATAAGGGCTGCTTTTCCTTCACCATCATCATCATTACCGTCACATAAAGGCAAGGGCTCCAGCTGGGGTGGTGAGATTTCTTTAGCATTTCGAGGTTTAAAACAACGCTTAGGTGGTTTGTAGTCAGGTTGAGTCTTGTCATCATAACCTTCATCAACATCAAAAGTGTAAATTTCTTCATCAAAGTCTTCATCATTAATGGTATCTGTTTTGACAGGAAATTGAGTTTCGAGTACTTTGTTCGACTGGCTATACAGGTACTCCACTCCGATGAGTTCTCCAGTGTACTTGTTTGGAATGATAAAACTTTTGTACACTTTTTTGCCAATCACTTGCTCTGCCAGTATGTTGAGAGCATGCTGATGCAGTCCACTATATGTACTGGAGATGGGTGCTCCAGACTGGGTAGCAGCTAGTGCACGGTTTGCATTCCATCGAACAAGTCCTTCCATCAGGTAAGCTTGGAAATGTAAGTCGCTAGCACGCTCACCTGAGAAAAAAATAAAACATCCATAATTATGAAATTATACAAAAATCAGTAGATAGGTTTGAAGATTTGGTAGATACCAAATAAAAAGTAATACTGTACCTGGAATAAACCTGTTAAGGTGAAGGTGAAACGATTCCAAAGAAGTGGAGCCTCTTGCGCAACGATAAACTGGCAAGGTAACTCCACCCTTAAGCATCTCGCTGGTTTTTGTGTAGAGCGGGATGCCTTCTGGATCCTGGATGCAGGCGATGTGTCGCTCTTGTGAGCTCCAGATATCCCAGGTCTGTTCGGAGTCTAAGAGTGGGACGCCCATTGTGTCACGGCCTTCTTCACCATCGAGGGAAGTCAGGAGCTCTCGGATTAGGTCGGCAGTCTCGCGAGTCCCTCGTGTTGTCCTGCGACAATGTAAAGCATACTCCTTCTTGCTGATGTTTTTCAATATGATGTCGTCTGTTGGGTTGGAATGCTTCTTGCTTGCAATGAGCTGTTCACGCTTGGCGAGCTTCAGACGTTCAACATCGTCAGCGCTCCACTCAAAAATGCAAGCGGAAAGACGTTTGAGAAAGATCGGATACAACTGATGTGATTCTGTTGAACAAGCTGCAGCAATTCTCCTCATGAAGTGCCAGATGTCCAGGCGAATTTGCATGTCAGGCCAGGCGCTGAACATCTTCCTTATGCTTGAATGACCGCAGCAGTCACGATCGACGTAGAGAATATCGGGAGGAGGTACGCCTGCCGAAGCATATCGGTTAATGATACCGTTTGTCATGTTGTTTAGGCCACATCCTTCTGCAGCAGTCAGGACTGTAATGAGCACCTGGCCGTGCTCATTTCCGACGTTTGTTGCCCATGCTCCTGTTCCACATGCACGACCGGCTAGCTTCCTTACAATCTGCAAAAAAAATATAATAATTATTAGGAAGAAAGCTTCCCGACAATCTGCAAAAAAAAATTTAAATAATTAAAAGCAAATTGCAGAAATTACTTACCCTTTTGGTCGAGTCAATCTTCAACACTCTTCCGAACGTCGATGTGATAGAAGCCTTGAGTTCGTCGATTCTTCCCATTACTTCGTTGCAGTAGATGGTGAGGAACCATTGGACAGTGGGAACAGGAATCATTTTAGACACCTCATCAAATTTAGAAGCAGCAATGACATAATCATCATGAGAACCACAGAACTTCTTGCAATTTTCTAAGTAGAGAGCCACTCTCTCATTCCACCGCCTTGTGTGTTGTTCTAAGACTTGTTGGCGAAGCTGTGATGGACTGTTCCCGAGACCACGGTACTTTAGAAGCTGCAGGACCCGGTTGTCGCAGGCCAAGTGATACGAAAGTACAACAGGAAACTGAAGGCGATGCGCTAAATCAAGTTGCTTTAAAATGTTTTCACTCCAGCCAATTTGTCTTTGTTGGCAGTTAGAGCACCTCAGTTGTTCTGTTGCAAGAAAGTAGTGGCAGTCTAAATCCAGGACTGGACGAACGATTCCATGGAGGCCGCCTGATGTTAGTGGATAGCTCTTGCATTCTGGCCGAGGGCAGACCAGCTTGACCTGCCAAGTCTTGCGGGGCAACCAAAGAAGAAGACGATGACCGAAGTAACTGTTGGCCATGGGTATGTTTTTGTTGAGCGGATCCGGTTGAGGTGGATAATACCAAAGTTGTTTGAGTTTAGTTGAATCCAACTCTGCGGTCCCTTTCTTCGATTTCTTGAATAAGGTTTTTGAAATCCACTGTTGATCAATCTCGGGCAAGTTCTTCTTCCATTTATCTGGTATGAGACAATCTGCAAGAAAAACCAAGACAAAATTGTATAATTAATTAAACTACATTATGTAATTTTCATTTTCTAGTTTTAAACATCAAACAAAATAATTAAAATTACATGAAATAAACTACCTTCACTATGTTTGATAGTTTCTGTAGTGGATGGCATAGTACTAACAGGTTCATAAGATGTATTTGGTTGAGCTGCAAGACGGAAAATTAAAGAATATTTAGCAGTGAACTACTTTCATTCGCTATCTACAGTATGCTAGAAAGCAATATATTTAAACAACACGATTTTATGATTGAGTATAAATGAATGCATAAAAAAAAACCTAAACCCAGCAAACCTACAACATACACAGGCACTAAAAATGCAAAACCTCGAATTATTAATTTAAAAAATGCACAAAAAACACAAAATATGAAATAAGTCTTACCTGGTGCATATGAGGTTGATGGCTGCAAAGAAGCATCAAAGACATCAGTACCAGAAAGTGTTTCATCTGTGACATCCTTAACCTTTTGTAGCTCAATACCAACAGGTATGTACGATGTCTGTCTAGTTGGGCATTTCCTGAGGCGTTTTATTTCTTTCATTGCTATGGCTTCTTTGCCTTCTGGGAAAGACTCCAAGTACCTCTTAAAGTTGAATTTGTTGATATTAAGTGAACTTGTACTTGGAATTTCATTAGCCATTTTAATTACAAAACATACTGCATATTCCAGTACATTTTCGACCATCCACTTGAATGTTTGTCCACTGTATTTACCATGCTGAAACCTGTAGCAGCCCAACACATCACATTCATCTTTGGTGTTTCCACCCAGCCTGCACACCTCCTTCAAGGCATCTTGGCGTACATCATCAGGAGTTAGACACTTGCCAGTTGGTCGTTTTCTCAAGCTGTTAAATACTACAGCAGCAGATGTATCTTCAAGAATTAAGGCACCCTCTTCACTGCGCCGAAAAGTTGGTCTTAACATACTGTACTGTCTATTGAACACCTGCAAAACTAAAAAAACTGATCAAAGGCAAAAATATATGTAAGTAAAGTATGTGATAAAAGAAAATGTTACCCGTATAATGCCACTGTGCACCGTGCAGTTGTAGTAAATGGCTGTAAATAAAGGAAAATCAAATCTAAATAAAATATCTGTGGGTTAAAATTTCTCAAGTAATAATTAATAGTAGACCAAGACTTTAAATGTAAAATATTAATAAAATGAATCACATAGCATTAAAACATATCTACTAAGAACAAACTATTTTATCTAAATTAAATTAAGAAAATATTACATATGAATAATTATGTTTTTTTTTCAATTAACAAAACTATATAAAGAATTACAACATAAATTAGAGTAAATTGAATAATCTTTGTTTATTAAACAGTGTATGTATTAACTCTTTGATCCCTGAGCACTTCCTTTAATGCAATCAAATTATTTGAGAATCTTATCTAAATCCACAAATACAGTTGATTGCCTAATTAAACGAATGCTTTAGATCAAAGAGTAGAAGCCTACACTTAATTAAACAATCATTATAATAAAAGTTAAATTGTTTATCTATCAATTAGAAGGCTTAGTCTGTTTCCCATGGATGCTATTCTGATACAGCACACATTTAGTTTTTTATAGTTTAAAATTATGTTAGGCCTAAAATCTATTACAGGCTACATAGGCTAGTCTAACTAGTAGTAGGATTGTTAAAATATTAAATAAATTAAACTTTGAAGAATAGCTTACTTTAAACTAAATCGATAAATACTAATCTAAGCCTAGGCCTAGTCTATCTAACTACCCGTAGTAGATAAGTTTTGAAGAAAAAAAATAACAGGGAGCCTTAAGTAAGTATAGCATCTTACTAGGGCCTATAGCCCTTGCAGGCCCATGGTTTGACTTACAATTCATGGCAACCAAAAAAGTCTTTCTATCTAGCCTAGCCTAGGCGGCCTATATAGTAAATACATTAATTAAAGTAAGTGTCGAGTGACACTATATCTAAACCCTAACTAACCTATAAAGGCATGCGTTATTGTTAATACTTTATGAAATATATGTAGGCCTATTGGTAATTAGGGGGGGAAGTAATAATAGCAAATGCATTTTACCCCACAGAGCAGACCGCCAACAAGAATTAGCGTCGACCGCGGGGCTGGCACCCATACAAACACATTTGCTAGGCCATAGTCACGGCCTAGGCCAAACAAGTTATCAACACTTTAAATGCATGAAATCAATTTCGCTCTTACCTTTAATGCAAGTACACGTTCGAATTGAATACAGCTACTACCAGAATTCGCCTTGAAATTAATAATAATAATAATAAGTCTAGAGGATTTGTAAAAAGATGTTGTCGCATGTAAATCTGGACAAAATCTCATCATTGTTTGTGTTGTGAAAAACTTGTGGAAGTCAGATATTAATTACGTCACTTTTCAGTGTTCTGATTGGTCAAAATGACGACATTTGGAACACTTTTCTAAGGCTCTGCTTACGTCACTTTTCAGTGCTCTGATTGTTCAACTTTTGGAACGCTTTCCGCTGCTCTGATTGGTCAATCAGTTGTTCAATTCATTGTCCAATTCTACAGCACACATTGGGTTATTTGTAGCGCAATAGTACAGGGAAATTTTCGAAAAATGGTCAATTTTCGACCCTTTTATTTTTAGACATAAATGGTTACTATAGCATAATAAACATGCGCAGAGTCGAATAATAGGTTCTGCGCATGTGTATTATGCTATAGTAACCAGTTATGTCAAAAAATAATATGGTCGAAAATAATTTTTAGACATAAATGGTTACTAATACATAATAAACATGCGCAGAGTCGAATAATGGGTTCTGCGCATGTCAATTATGCTATAGTAACCAGTTATATCGAAAAATAAAAAGGTCGAAATTTGGCCATTTTTGGAAAAAATCCCTGTACTATAGTACAGGAAAATTTTCGAAAAATGGCCAATTTTCGACCCTTTTATTTTTAGACATAAATGGTTACTATAGCATAATAAACATGCGCAGAGTCAAATAATAGGTTCTGCGCATGTCAATTATGCTATAGTAACCAGTTATATCGAAAAATAAAAAGGTCGAAATTTGGCCATTTTTGGAAAAAATCCCTGTACTATACTACAGGGAAATTTTCGAAAAATGGCCAATTTTCGACCCTTTTATTTTTAGACATAAATGGCTACTATAGCGTAATAAACATGCGCAGAGTCGAATAATAGGTTCTGCGCATGTCAATTATGCTATAGTAACCAGTTATGTCAAAAAATTAAAATGGTCGAAAATTATTTTTAGACATAAATGGTTACTATAGCATAATAAACATGCGCAGAGTCGAATAATAGGTTTTGCGCATGTCAATTATGTTATAGTAACCAGTTATGTCAAAAAATAATATGGTCGAAAATTATTTTTAGATATAAATGGTTACTATAGCATAATAAACATGCGCAGAGTCGAATAATGGGTTCTGCGCATGTCATTTATGCTATAGTAACCAGTTATATCGAAAAATAAAAAGGTCGAAATTTGGCCATTTTTGGAAAAAATCCCTGTACTATAGTACAGGGAAATTTTCGACCCTTATATTTGTAGACATAAATGGTTACTATAGCATAATAAACATGCGCAGAGTCGAATAATAGGTTCTGCGCATGTCAATTATGCTATAGTAACCAGTTATGTCAAAAATAGAATGGTAGAAAATTAGTTTTAGACATAAATGGTTACTATAGCATAATAAACATGCGCAACACAGTTTAATTAACCGTCGTTACGAAACGGTCGTGTGCCTAATATATTGTTTACTGCACATGCTCAACAACCTTTAATCTTGTTGGCTATGCTTTCGCGCGCTCTTATCTTGGTGGCATGATTAATATTTTATATTTTTAGCGCTTTATGCGACGAATTTAATTATAACTTTTCTAATTAAAACGATCTCCCAGAAATATTACAAGATTATTAATAAATGTAAGATCAAATTGTTTGTAAATTGTATTACCCTTTAGGTTTTTAAAAAACATTAATTTTGCCATGTTCTAAATCTGCCGTGAATGTTGTTATGACCTTAAAGTAGCATACTAGTAAATCCTATGATTTGCCGACATTGATATAGGTCTAGTAGGCCTATTGGTAGGCTAATGTAGTAGCTACAACGTGTAATCGTGATCTATATACTCACCGTTGTTTACTTCTTGTGGGAATAATAATAAGTAATAGACAAGGTACTTTTATGCTTCGTTTGTTCATGGTTAAGCTTGCCTTGCGGCTACTTTTCAAACCGAGCGCTAGAGAATAGTAGAGTCAGTGGTGACGTATCGCAACTATAATACTACTAATATACATAGCCAACCATAATTTAATATTCTATAGATTAACGCAATTTTTAATGACAGAAGGTGACAGGCCAATATGATAATTCAAATATAAAAATTGCATATTTTATTAATATTACCAACTACTTAAAATTACCGGTCGTAAGAAGGTGAACTTTTCGTAGTCCGAATGTGATGAAATTAAAACAAAGCATTGTTCAGCAATATATTGTTGTTGTCAATTAATCATCGACGCAAACATGTCAATAGAACATTCAGACTGCGCATACGATTTCTACATGGCTACGTTTTGTTCTAAAAAATATAACAGTTTATTCGCAGCGTTCTATAGAGGGCCGCGGTTAGAGACACGGAGTTCAATGAGCGTGTTTGTCTGATTGGCAGCAGTACTTTAGTATAGGCAAGCGCGCTGGAAAATCGTTTGATGTCACCGTCGATGCATATCCTTCTATTCCTTAATCCATTGCTATAGTAACCAGTTTTATCGAAAAATAAAAAGGTCGAAATTTGGACATTTTTTGAAAAAAACGAGACAAAGCTTGGCACACTAATAATATAAAGAAAGCCTTTACCAAACTTTTTCGTTTAGTAACGAAACTGAACTAGTTCTGACAGATGTGCTAGAAACATCATCCCACCTAAGAACTATATTTCTCATGCATCGTTCCATACAAAATAAATATTTGAAGGATATAAGGGGTTTTCGGACCCGCAAAACTGCTGATTAAAACATTGCAAACTTCAAAACATATTTTAATGGAAATTATGCTTAACGCTTCGGGACAAGCTGGTGTAATTTTCTTGGTTTAGAGAACTATGTGTTTGTTTTTGCTAATTTTAAGTGAAATTTCATGGTTTCTTCCAGTTTCCATGGTTACAAGACACTATTAAAATTTACCAAATATAAAATTAGTTAAAATTAATATTAGTGGATTTATATAATTTAAGTTGTCTCCTTCCTAATACAATATTAAACATTTTGGATTGCCACATTGACCATTTTGGACTTTCTCCGTAGTAAATACTAGTAATCACTGCTTTATAGTTATAATGTTATACTACTATACTTATCATTGCCCTTTCTGGTCTTCTCAAAATGCCTTCTTGACATCTTTTATGTTGCGTGTTTCGGCGTCATTACACCTTCGCCAATCGTACACAATCATGCTTTGTGAATTCCACTGTGAATCTATATTCCAATCTTCTCCTTTTACATGTTCTTCAATTTTGTTAGTGTTGTCTCTTGCTTGAAATTAAAATTAAGTCATTCTTGAGTTTTGACTCCAGCAAATCTGGCACGGACCAATTCCTCGAGTGGGGTTGGTGAAATCAGTTTATATTATGCTACTGCATTTCTCACATAATCTGCAATTGAGGGAATTACTCGTATATCTTTCCTCACATAGCCTACAGCCCATGGGTTGAATTCGACGTCTTCAGCCACATGTACATCCATTGGATTCCAGCATGTTTTGTCATTGCCATCATGTTACGGCTTCATTATTGGTCTTTCATTTGTATTTTAAACACCGGACTAAAAAAACTCTAGTCATTAATTTCGTCATTCTCTATATTTCGTGTACCTATGCTAAAGCCACCATGACTTTCTATAACCACCTACATCCCTTTAAATATGACCATTAAAGTCATCTGCAAGGGTAAACACTCTTTTGTTCCTTAGCTTTCAATAACAAATCTACTGAATCGTCATATCGTCACTTCTTCTCGGCCAATTTGTGGTGGGAACTGATTGATAATTATGTACCATCACTACAATATTAATTTCTTTCCCTCTTTCTCGGTCATCTCCATCGTACCAACACACGTGCAGATTCATCACCTTCTTTCAATCTATTTTACCTTTTGGCTCCGATTCTGTCCATCTTGTCTCTTGCAAACATGTCCACCTGACGCCTTCTAAAATCTTCTGCCACCTCCATACTTCTATAGCAACCACGAAACCAGTGTTCTAACTTCCAAAACTCAACTTTGAGCGCACACACAAACCGTTTTGAGGAAGGGTGTTTCACGACCCTGTCAGGATTTGTACCATTCGTTTCTTTAACTAGTATTTCCAAGATTTCCACACACAAACAACAAACTTCAGCCGGAGTTTGAAATAAGAGTTGTCCTTCTCTGCTCTTAGATAAATAACCTTACAATCATAATAAGTTTCACCTGTCCACTTTTGACTGTGATGGCAGCGTCTTTTCCATTAGCGAATATATTGGCGCGAATCGAACATTTTTGATTAGTTGCATATTTTTCGATGTCACAAAATATTAATACGCATGCGCATTAGTGAACACTTTATATTCACGCGAAATAAATTCGTTAGTGGAAAACCGTTTTAAAACTAAGATCACAGACGTGTAAGTGTGTAAAAACATCACTACGTATATGAGCGTGTAGTTGTTCCAATAAAACGAGCTAGAAGCTGCTAGTCTTTGGTATTGCTATGGACGACTTTTATATTCAACTGTGGGTATGCTACTCACTCAAACCTTTTTATTTTATACATTTAAGACTTTATTATTTTAGATTGTAAGTTATCTTTCTCCAACGCGTCAAAATACTACAACAGATGAAATAAATAGGCATGTAATAAAAAAGATCATATTGTATTATACAAAATAATATGACATTTTTTTAAATACATATTTTCAAGTTAATTCATACTAATCAAGTAGTAATGTCATATATCTGAACATTGCACCAAACCTAACATTACAAAAGAAATGTAAAACATTAAATCATATTAAAACAATGGAATGGGAATAACAAAGCATGTTTATAAACACCCCATATCCCTTAATTCCCCACCCTTAAAATCCAATTAATTCTTAATTAACAATTAATTGTTTAGTAATTAAATTAGTGTTTTATTAATATTAACATTATTGTATTGTAATACGTTGTTTGCTTTATCTAACATAATACTCTAATACTAGAGTATTTAATTCTTAACTTTTCTCTATAGTGAATATTCTGTTTATATATTTAATTGAGAGAAAATTCAATTAATTCAGCCATCTACAATCATTAAGAAATTAATTTGATCTTATCAAAACTTTAACCTAACTTATTTTCTTTGTGGACTGTTTTGGTCTACACTAGCAAACTTTTGTTTGCTAACAACTGTTTAAGCTTGGTTCACACTAGGACACAATTCAAGGACATGTTCAGATTGGTCAAATTACTAGCGATGTACTTACGTCCTGATTTGTGTCCTAGTGGGAACAAAACTTTTAAAGAACTTGAGAAGGTTATGTTAGCTGGGGATCAAAGTTTGCAAACAAAAGTTTGCTAGGGTAAAAAGGCTTAAAACAGTATTATATATACTGAACTAGTTAAATCATGGAAATACAAAATTCATTTTATAGCTTCCATTTTTTTTAGTATTCCAATTTTCTTTTTTAATCATAAATACATGATGGATTGGATGAGATTGGTTCATTTACATGAATGTTAAAAATGTGTCAAAATATCAAGTTTATTAGTTCATTTTAATCTTATTTGGATGGATTATTTGGTTATAAATATTTAAAATGAGCACAATTCTTTATACATAATTAGTCACCTGGTAAATATTTTGTACAAATAATATATATATACTGTATATAATAAAATAATATAAAGAAACGCCAGCATTTCACAAAATAATATACTTATATTAAATATATAATTCAAGATGAGCAATGTAAGACTATAGACATTTTTAGCAGCAAAAGAGATATCATTTCAATGGAAAATCTTCTTTAATTTCACTGACAGAAGTCAGTGAGATATTCTCATGTTCACTATTAAACCAAGAATCAATGAATATTGTCTTCACGTTAGTTTTGCTCTGGTGTTCTGTATTTAAAGAAAGAACTCCGACATGATTAGCGAGATTCTTTCATGTTCACTATACTATTAACAGATGAATCTGGAGTCTTGCCATCACTGGTCTTCTGTATTTAAGATAGACTTCTTCCTCTCAATCACTGTTGTGACTTACATTGATATACTCGTATTTTCATTATTAGAAGACTCCTTAGAGAGAAGACAAGTCCTGCCATAAATGTAGACGTTATACTCTGGTTGCTTTCTGTATTTAAGTCCATCACTTGTTTTTAAAGAACCCCAACACTTAAAATTGAGATACTCCCATGTTCAAAGTAAAAACACTATACCTGAGTACTGCCATATTTTTAGTTTTACTCTGTTGTTGTGTTTTCAACAGTTTTGTAAGGACTCAAACACTTAAATTAGTGAGATACTCTCATTTTCACTATTAACAGAGGACGAGTCTTGCCATTACAGTTAACCCTGGTGTACTGTATTTAAAGAAGCACTTGAGAAAAAATCTCTGACAATCAAATTAGTCAGATACTCTGTCATTTACACTATTAACAGAAGTCCGCCACTCTGAAACTCAAATATAATGAGATGTTCTTCTATTCAGAAAACTTAGAATCACAGATTATTTCTTGTGTTCTGAATTTAAAGAAAGATTTGAAAGTCCTGTCCATCGATATATAATAATTCAAATTAGTCAGATAAAAAAAACCTGACATTCAAAATAGTCAGATACTCCTTCATTCTAACCTCTAGCATCCTGCTATCAATTTAGATTTAATCTGGTGGTTTGTTTGTAAAAAAAGATTTGAAAGTCCTGTCCATCGCTATAAAAAAACCTGACATTCAAAATAGTCAGATACTTTTTCATGTTTCCCATTAACAGAAGACTCTGGAGTCCTGCCATCAATTTAGATTTAATCTGGTGGTTTGTATGTAAAAAAAGATTTGAAAGTCCTGTCCATCGCTATAAAAAAAACCCCTGACATTCAAAATAGTCAGATACTCTTTCATTTTCACAATTAACACAACATTTTAAAGTCTTGTGATCATTTTAGTTCTACTCTGGTGTTCAATATTCAAAGAAAGACCGAGTGGTCCATCGATTTAAAAAAAAACTCCAACCTCCAACTCATGATTATAATCCATGATACGCTCATGTACACTATTAAAAATCCTGGGTTTTGGTTTTACTCTAGTGTTCTGTATTTAAAGTCTTTCTTTTTGACTTCAACATCGTCACATCTACATTATGCTTCCGATTCATCTTCACTTTCATCAGATTTGATTTCAGCTGCTAATTTAGTATTTAACGGCCAATCAACACGGTAGTATTTGTGCTTAAAGCCAAAGTCGCACAGAATTCCCAAGTGGGTCATCTCGTCTTTAACTCTTTGCGGACACTCATTATCATGAAGCAGTGTTTCTGTGCAAATATCAATTATACAAATGTGAAATTTCTATTGATATTTATAACAGGGAAACATTAGTGGACAAGACATTGAAAAGTAGACCTTTGCCTTTTGCCTGGAAATCTGCATTGACAAATTTTTAATTACTCATTAGCTTATATAGCGCCCTCTATTTAAATGAATATAACGCCCTCTATTATTTTTTCATGACTGAAAATTTCATGGCATAACCTTTGTTTACTATTAGGAGATGTTTCAAACCAATTTTTATTTTTTCATTAGCTTATATAGCGCCCCCTATCATTTTTTCCAACTTTGGACTTCTGAAAACCGTAAATGACTATTCTGTAAAGTTTCATTGCAGAGCCAACTGTGAAACACTGACAATCATTTCGTGCATTTGTGCATTAAAAAAACAATTGAATTCTCTACCAAATTATTTTGTTATTTCAATTAGTATACAGCAATTTTAATGGCAGCTTGCAGAGGTTCATAGAGATCACCTCAACTGTCCTGTGTATTCATTTTAAGGAATTTCTGCGAACCTGTAATTTAGGAGGCTCATAAGCTTTGCTTAAAGAGTGTAAATTTACAAGTAAAACAGTTAATTATTTTGGCATGTTTATGCCAAATTTCATACCTTTTTTGACTTGTCCTTCCTTATTTCTTTCTAATTTGAAGAGTCCAAAATTTTCCCGTTCCTTTTCTTCTATATGATTTTTGAGAGTTAAGTTACGACCTAGAAGAACAAAAAAGTTAAGTCATCTTAAAGGGGGATTCTGGGTTTAAAATTGCTTTTAAATATCGTTTATTTATTAAATAAAAAATATTATAACAATATAGACATGTCAGAATGAAGAAGTAATAACGAGAAATTAAAAAAATTAAATTTCATATACATTTTAGGGTAAATTCATGGAAAGTCTGTTTTTCAGCAGCTTAGGAAAGCTCATTAATATTCATGAGATATTCACAAAATCATATCAGTGGATTCCAAACTCGCGACGTCAAGCTTGTACGTTGTGTTTGTCAACTTGCATCTCTAGCTCTCCCCCTGTCAAACGACGACCACCCGATCATTGTGAAATACATTTTTTGTAGATTTTCTAAGCTAGGCCTAAAGTGTAATAATAACAGTAGTAGCATATATTTATTTGACATTTAATGAAATACAAAATTTACTAGTACAGATTACGGAGTCATAAATTATACTATTTTTATACCTCGAATAGTACAGATCGTATATCGGCTTCACGTACTAGGCTAGGCCTAGCCTAAATCATTTTATTCATGGGTAAGAGCCATTTCTGACTAGGGATTCCATGCCACGATGGCTACGTTAAAACATTGGGGCCATCATGGGCCTAGCTAGCCTACTACTAAACGATTGGCCCATAAATAACAAAACTCAGTGGATTCCAAACCCATCCTATCAACCAAACTCCTAAACAATCTAAACCTAAAACGTTCTACAAAATCGGCTGTAAATATTGAGGCAAAACGAGGTCCAATCGCCTTCCGCACGTATGGTGTCCCGATCGTCTAATAAGTAGGCCTAAAATAGGCCTAGTTTACTCTCCAAAAAAGCGGATACTGCATCAAGCAAGTAGACCAGGTAGTAGGAAGGAAACCTAGCCGATCCGGCCCAGTTAAAAATTGAGCTAGCTAGTGTAGTAGACCCTATGCGAATTGATACTACCAGGCCTTTTACTATAGGCTACACTTTTTAAAATTAGCAATACTTATGTTTACAAATATTCCAACTCTCTCATTCGAGCTATATTATAATATATATACCATTCCAGTAGGTCGAGTCGACCTTCAATCAAATACTGTACATCGTTCATGTTGTGATTATAGACGGGGTATACTCGACCCGACCAGTTTGGTATTGTATATTGTATCTGCTTATCACGTGACGATGCCAGGCATGGGCAGAGAGAGAGCACGTGTATCGTCGTCTCGCTCTCCTCGCTCAGGAATGTATACGTTACGCTTCATTGATTTTGAAGGCTTTCCCTAAGTCAGTGCGAAAATCGGCAAACGTAAAGTGCAAACATATCTAATTTTTCACTGTTTTGATGGATTTTCATAAAAAATTGACTTTATAAATGGGAAGACCGACTAAAATTACATCAGATAAGTATAATTTTACAAAAGTAATTGATATGGTTAATGATAACGAGTCGTCGGAAGATTGACCATTTCACGAATTTCCTATTCTGTAACCACAGTGTGATTTTGCCGTAGCTGCACTTGTAATCTGGCCTCATTTCACAGCCTTCGTTCTGCTTCACTGGGCGCTTATATAAATTGAAACTTTTACCGTTCAAGAGACAAACAAATATATTTTACATTTTTTACTATTCATTTTAAACCCGGAACCCCCCTTTAATTAAATTAGGGTTAGGGTTAAATGAAATTGATTGATCAAGTACTTCTGATTATTATATAGTTCTATTTTACAGTTCTAGAATGAACACTTTTCTATTTTGTTTTGTTTTATGTGTGTATCTTCAATAATTATCGTCCTAGTGTGTAGCAGCCTTTATAGTACTTACAAATCTGTTTAGTAGTCATTCCAGGCCAAAGAGGGAGCATTTTCTCTTGAAATTCTCCCGATGATACCGTCACAAAAACCTCTAGAAAACCTTTGGTGCCACTGACACTGGAAGAACGATGGGTAAAACTAAAATCTTCTAGGTCAACATCATCTTGTGTATCTGTGTCTTTATTATCATCTTCTTCTACGACATCTTCAAACTCCACATTCTTCAAAACATGAACTGAAACATATAAAGTCAAGTCAATATTCAGCAGTAAGTAAAAAATAAGTAAGTCAAAAGCAGGAGAGCCCTAAATTGCTCTCCTCAAATTTCCGAGAAAAGCAATTACTCTCCTTACTCTCCTAATAAAGAATCCTAGAGATTTTTCAAGCATTACCCAATTCCAGAAAAGGAACAATTAGTTGTGACTCATTCATGTGCTTGCTGTAAAGGAGGCATTTCTGACATCACACTGGATACACTGAGATGTGATAAAGTAAACTCGCAGGGGAATCCATTTTTTTGGTGCGAGATTTAAGGAGCACGATTAGTTGCTTTCCTTGAAGGTACTTAGAGAGCGCAGAGAAGTGCAATCATGCTCCTTAAAAATGAAGGACTGATTCAGTGCTTAGTCAAAACTAAGGCAGATTCAAAAAGAGGTGGATAGATCAGTCACCTAGGACTAAATTGAAATAAACCTAATTGACAGATTCACATACCTGCACTTGTTAATGTTGTTAAATAGTAAGCTGGTTCTCCTGTAAAGGCAGTTGAATCTAACAGACTCCATATATAATCTGTCTCAATCTCTATAGTTGTAATGTTGCATTGCACTAAGGTATAAATTAACATGGGAAGGAATTCTGAAAAAAAAAAATAAATAAATACATATTGTTCATACTTTCTAGAATTTTAATGAGATTCTCTTTATTGCTGCTTGGACATTCTATACTGATTTTACCCAAACATCACATAACATTATTATATCTGTAAAATAAGAAAGAGACAGTGTTTGTACAGATATGTATCTGGATCAAACTAAATTGACAAAAAAGGTGTGATGTACACAAATATGGTAGTGATATGACATCATCATATCCATATATGGGCACATAACATTGACAGTGTAGACAGAGCTTTAGAGTGGTCACAGACCAGGTCCTAAGGTGGGTTTTTAATGTTTTGAAAACTCAACAAATGGGGATTTAGATCATAGATGCTTTTGCCATTATTCTGACAACCAACACCCCGCTCCCCCACTCTGACTTACCATCAGCACCCATCGATTGCACAGCTCTTCCATGTTCGTTATCACCAACAAAGTCATAGATATGTGTCACAGCTTTCAAAATTAGGTCCATCTTATCGTAAGGCGAGTACGCATCTCGTAAACTGCCAAAACATTCTTTTATGATTTTCATTTGATCTTCGTTTGGTGGCAAAACATTTGCCTGCAAACGAAAAAATCCAAAATTTAATGTAAGGTCCATATTTATTTATTATTTCTTTATACTGGGTGACTTCTTCAGTCAAAGACTGGTCTCCCAAAGGGCCAAGTTATGATGAGTGGCTGTATGAGCTAATACACCAGGGTATACACTTACTCTACTACCGAAAACATGGAGAGCGTGAACCTTGAACCCTTGCCAATGTTATGGCTACGTATTAAGGTTCAACTGTCTTTACCCGCTAAGCCACTCAATTGCTCGCATAAAAAGTACACCATGCAGTGAGATGCCTGTTCTTTGACCTAAGAATTCAGAGTTAATAGAATGTAATACTTACACTAATTCCCAACTGCTCTTTTGTCTGTAACCTTGCTACTGCCATCTTGTTTTCTATCAATGCAATTGAGCCATTTCTAAAAGTGAAATTTGCATGTTTTAGTCATTTTTTTCACTAGTATTAAATAAAAAATAAGAATAAGAAATATTTTTACCAGTTCACTATCATGTGACAATAATTCTTTCAATAAAATGAAAAGTATTAACTAATTGGTGATATATAGCATTATTTGACCATGCAACCATTTTTGATACTCACTTCTTATATTCATGGTGATAATTTGCATAAATAGTTTCCTTTAAAGGGATTAGAATGCGTTGGTAAAGGGCAGCCTCTATAATTTCGTCAACTTCCTGATTCAACTGAAAAAATAATTATAATTTTTAAAAAAGCTTTTGTTATCACATTATATATAAATATCTTCAGGATGACACTGAGAGACAAAAGACAACTCTAAGAACAATGTATTAATTCTGTAGACTCCCAATACATTTCAGAAGACTCCCAGACAATTCTGAAGACCACCAAACAATACTGATGACTCCCAATTTTGAAGACTTCAATGCAATTCTGAAGATTCAAATACAATCCCAAAGACTCCCAGACAATTTTGAATACTACACTGTATTCATTCAGAAGACACTTATGAAGATTTCTATACATTTCAAAAATTTCAGACAACCACCAAACAACACTGATGACTCCCAATTTTGAAGACTCCCATGCAATTCTGAAAACTCTCAGACAAATCTGAAGGCTCTCATGCAATTGTGAAGACTCTCAAGCAATTCTGAAGACTCTCAGATAATTGTGAAGACTCTCAGACAATTCTGAAGAATCTTAGGAAATTCTGAAGACTCTTAGGCAATTCTGAAGACTTTTAGGCAATTCTGAAGACTCTTAGGCAATTCTGAAGACTCCAATACAATTTTGAAGATGCGCATGCAATTCTGAAGACTTCTAGACAATTCTGAAGACATCAAATTAAAATACTACCTTATGTGAATTTTGTTGTACAACTTCCTTAATAACAGGATCATTTTGCATTGTGACAAGGTTTCGTTTGATTCCTCCTATTAATCCTCTTATGCTATGCATCATCTTTTCTGGTTTCTCCTCCGTTTTCTTTTTTTTACTCTCAATAAATGCATCAATAGTCTCCTTCAAGAATGTTCCACTTTCATGAGATCTCCTGTAGATAGCATGTCATGTACAGTAATTATAAAACATAAATATCTCCCGTTTTTTGTAAATGTACATGTGACTAAAAAGGGGGACATTTTCTGATATTTCAATACTGTCCGATTTTGGGAAATAGTATCCCCATTTTGCACATTCTCTGGGAAATCTAAAATGGCGGCTTTCCCCAGGCCATATAAGCTGGAACTTTTTTTTTGGTGGATATATACCCCATAAGAAACAAATCACCTGAGAAACTTTTTAGACTTATAATAGGGATACTAAAAGTTGACAAAAAGTAGAAATAATTTTAAATCAAATTAATCCTTGTAAAGGCATATTTCAACAAATAATATTCATTGAGTGACTTCTCTTCTCTCTGCCACTGGTTGCAACACAGTCAATTCATACTGTATATAGTTTACCTGAGAATTGTTTTTTCTATACATTCTGCAGCTTCTTCCGCAGCATCTCCATCTACTTTGTCATCACTATGATCTTTTCTTCTACTTTTCCATTCCCGTTTGATTTTTCTTTTAGAAATATCTGAAAGAAAAATTTTTTTAAAATCAAGCTCACTTTCTGAGAAAAAACACTAGGCAAAAAGCAGCAAGCAACAGATTATTTAATATTCTGGCAAAAATAAGAGATATTAGTAAAAGCAAGAATGCATGAATTTTATATTTGTTTAAAAAACTGTTCCAATACAGCATGTGGTTTGTTTAGTGTAGCACTATCATATTATAAAAGATATATTTACTTATTATTTTTTGTATACTTCTTCTTTTTGAAAACTTATGTGTTTTAGCTGTTTTTTCCGACACTTGTGTTGGCTTGCTACTACTGTATTTAGCACCATCTTCATTGGACGATGTACTTATCAAGGAGAACCTCTCACCAGAGGAGGCAGAACTCTCATCTAGGGAGTCAAGAGAAGGTTGTTTAAGAAGCGACTTTTCCCTCTTTCTGCTTGTGATACTTTCTTCATTGTTTGGCTCTACAGATGTCTTACTAGCTACACTTGGTAGGATAACCTCCGGCCCGAATCCAGAGTCCCGGGGATCAAAATATGGCGCATCTGTTGACACAGATAATCGCTGCATTTCATGGTCCGGTAACCCTGAATCTCGCTCAGAAGATTGCGTGGAACAGACTGGAATACTTGGAAATGGCAGATTCAGTGATTGTGACGAGTCCCGATTTGCATTCGGGGGAGCATAAAAAAAATTATCACTGTTTGGTCTAAAATGTAATTGTTTACTTTGATGCGTAAAAGTGGAAGTCCGTGCTACTGTATCGGTAGTTTGTTGAATGTTAACGAATGGATTTGTGTTTTCGCTGTAACTTGTGCTACGCCTGATAGACATTTGATTTGACAAGTCAATCAAATTGGTTGATGGTTGAAGACTAAGCTTTCGATCAGTATCATAATGATAATCAATTTGCGGAGTTGACTGTACTCGGATCATTGTTCGACAAGGTATTTTTAAATTCTGATTTGAATCTTCTTGAAGGAATGATTGTGAGTTTCTCCAAACACCTGAAAAAATCAAAAATTTAAATAAATAAAATGTAAAAAAATAAATAAATTTGAAAAGATATTTTATATAAAGATATAAAGCATTTATATTAAACTCAAACCATGCATTGAGTAGACTGTTTATATACAAATTCAAACTGAAAACAATGACATTGCCGTGGGTATCAGTGGCTGGATCGCAACAAAGATACAAAAAAATAAGCAGAAAGCTAAATTTAAACAAAGTCCCATTGGCTTATGATGAGAGTACTTAGAGAGAAAACATGCATTTAAAATGGAAGCGTGTTATCAATGATTTATGATTATGAAGTAGTGTTTGTTAATCTGGCCCTCTACTAGTTGGGTTTAACTCCAAATGCAAAGGTGTAAAAACAACTGTTCTGTGGCCTAGTTCATGCAGAAAACTAACATTAAATGAAAGGTGTGAAAACATGCCCTTAATATATATACAATATATTACACAAACCCACATTATCTATCAGAAAATACAAAGCAAACACATGAAAATATGAGAATAAATAATTAAATTAGTTAATGTTTAAAATCCACAGAAAAGTGTTTAGGACGAGCAAGACATAGACGACATTAACTTCAACCTACCATTATAAGAGGCATTTCCTGTCCCTTTTTTTAAAAGATAAGAAAATGTACGTTTTCTTTATGAAAATGCGAAAAACAAAATATGAAACTGTACACTTGTACTAGGCTTTGGTGCCTGTGCATATTTATTTTGGTTTAACATCACGTTAGTTGACATAAACTACCATTTGCACATCAGGCAACAATACAATCTTTATATCATAAAACCCATTTGTACCTTCAAAGGTTAGATGTTTCAGGTCTTGCGAGTTGTTTGCTGCCATAACTGGTGAGGGCAATTTTAGAACTACCGGTAAACATCCTGCGGTTGTCACGAGTTGTACCACAAGTTGCGTAATAGATTCATATTCTTGTTTTGATTTTAACAACACTACTCCTAAAATGAAAATCAAAGGAGATATTGAAAAAGGTGGAAATGTGTGCAGTCAACCATGTCTCCAGTCTCTGTAGTGTAAATAAGAAATTATCTCAAAACCAGACATACAAATCCAAAATGGTGCCAAATTTGATTTCACTACAGTAGTGAGAGACCTCTATAACCGAGTGAGTGGGCGAGTGGTTAAGACAGTGGAACCGTAATTATGTAGCCATAACATTGGCAAGGGTTCGAGGCTCACTTGCTCCATGATTTTGGTGGTAGAACGACTCTTCTCGGATAAGGACTATTAACTGTAGGTCCAGTGTACACATCTAGCTTATGTGCACTTTAAAGAACCTAGTACACCTTTCGAGACGAGTAGGGAGTTACCCCGGGAGTACTAGTTCACTCACAGCCACTGATCATAACTAGGCCCTTTGGAAAACCAGTCTTTGATTGAAGGGGTTACCCAGTATAAAAAATAACAAAATAACTATTCAGGGGACACAACTAATTATTAAGCAACTGTTCCTCATGAATCTAACAAGGAGAATTGGGGCTAAGGCGTCCCCTTAATAGGGGTTCTAGTATGAGTTTCAGAGTTTCTTGCCTGTACTCACTTTTGAGTTGCAACATAAATGTATGTATGCAATTTTCACCATAATGCCAAAATGAAATTCAACTATTTTAATATTAAATACCAATCAAATTGAGTGCAATCCGTAACAGAAATACTAATGCCAATTTCTGGTTAACCACTACAGCAGTACTTTCATTTCCCATACTTAAATAGTGTGAATGCTTGACTTTCAGTTGAACCCCGTTCTAATTGGTGAGTCTAGTATAACAGCATATAAATGTGTCCTTACTATTATCTGGATGTAATCTCACGGGATAATTTTCAATATAGAAACCACTCTTCTCGGAATTCTGGTGAACTAGCAGAGATAATTGACCTTTGACTTTTGAACCACGAACTATAAAACTCTAAACAAAAAGAATAAAAACAATATCATTTAAAATATCTATAATCTATATTTAGTTGTAACACATAATTTTGCGGCATTATTCTGGTCCATTAGCTTGACCAGATGGACAGTGATTGTGGCCCTGGTTCGAATCTCACAGAGCATTTTTTCTACAGAAGTACAGTACATTCATGGAACCATTACAGTTGTTTCCTACAAAACCATATTAAAATCTTCCAATAATGTATTATACGATTAAAACCAAACTAAAATTCTTTTACGAGATATAAAGGATAAAATGATATTTTCTAAAATATTTTAAATGGGCAACTTACCCCTAAAGGTGCTAACTGTAACGCTTTTATTGCTTCAGCCTTTGGACGATTCGGTTGGTACCAAATGTCACGAGTGAGCTCAAGTCGATCCATCAAAGTCAAACTTGCGTCTGAAGTTGTCGAACCATCTGATAAAGAGTTTGGAATGGCTTGACCATAAAACGGAGAGCTTAATCCTTGGCTGACCATTGGATTGCTTTGACCACTAGATGCAAAGTTTGATGAAAAGCCATGTTGTGCTTGATTGGAGATGCCTGTAGTGAATGTCTGCAAACAAATTACAGAAATACAAATTTCATTTTATTTATTCTTTAAAATATCATTGGTAAACATTCTTCTGTTTTATTACGATTTAATTATCATTTAATTATTACTATAGGTATATTTAGAAGGATTGTAAATAGCATGTGTTAAATCACTGTCCAAAGATACACAAAAGTAGTGCTGCATAAACATTAGCAAGGTTTCACTTTGGCCGTGTTTCCATAGCCAAAACAGTCAGTCATTACCAAACATTATCGCATTTATCTGATAATCATCCGAATTGAATGAGATAATTATCGGTTAAACCCAGTTTCCACATGCAGTTAAACAATTTATTGGTTAATTTTTATCACTTATATTATTTTTGGTTGTGAAAACACTGCCTTTAGGGCGGAAGATGAAATATTATGTGTACACGCCCAAGAAACATCATTCATCGGGACGGTATTTGGTCGATTTACCTTTTGTCTACAGTTCCGAAACAAAACCTCTTATAACAAGTCTTTGAGAGTGGAATGTTGGGAGTGGCTATTGTATTGTATTGAGGATCTTAACCACCAGCTACAAGTCCCATTTTACAATGCAGTAAAACCCCAACCTCTGTACCTTACAAAACTTTAAAGCTCTGTTTACACTATCAAACTATAGCACATATATGGTAGTGATATGCCTAAATATTGTAGTGATATGACATTACCATGTCCATATATGGGCACATTTTTGTCATAAAGTTTGATAGTGTATATACATAGCATAAACTTGTTATGTGGTTCTCATCATATATTTGCAGTAGTACAGTGAATGCCATACAGATTTGAGTATGGTTCCTGTTGGTAGTTAATTTGGTCCTTCAACCAGGAAATTAAAAAACCCAGAAATGTTTTGGAATTTACCAATCTCAACATGATACGATTTATTTCCTTACATTTCTATGTACTCGTTTAAAAAGGTACTTATTGCAGCATAGAAACAAAAAGTAAAGCTTTTCAAATGTGAAAATTGTATGGCTTAACATAAATAGCATGTTCATATTGTATCACAAAATAGCAATTTATATTCAACATTAACTATGATACTTATTATTACACCCATTATGGAATCTCGAAAGAATTAATTTCTGGGCAAAATTTATTTGTCTCAATTTCTAGCAATTCTACAATGATTTGTTGGTTGGGCCCCAGACTGGCCTAAAATACTGTATCTGGTTTTTACAGTTGTAAAATTTGGAGAGTAGTAATAGGGAGCTTTTTCAGGAACACGTAAACGTCAATTTTAAACTGTGTTAATTTGGCTTGGTGCGAGTGTTGAACACAATGCATATGTGTCGCACACTCAACATACGCCACTCGCATGGAACGCCTTAGGCCTAGAGACGAGGCCGGCCTGTTTAAACTTGAATATTGTGTGATAAATAGCATATTGCGATGAACAATTATTGTTTGGCTTTAAAAATTAAAAGCATATATATATAAATTTACATAAGGGCAAAATTTGATAAATCGTGCGTTACTTCTAGAATTTTTACTCGATGGTACATAAAGTTGGTTCGTACTTTCGGTACTGATTTTAACCACCTGATGTAACCCTGTTTACTAAATTAAATTGAGTTAGATAATTAGTTATTGAAAATTATAACGAATTTAGGTTCAACGATTTGTCCCAAATAGGGGTGTTTTTTGATGTCTAATGGATGTTCATCTTGAAAAATACCCGCACACAATAATTTGAGGATGCTTCGCATTTACCTATCTCCTTATATATAAACATAAACACATATACAAGTAATCTTTATTACTGTGAGTGAGGGTACTGTTATATAAACACATAACATACAAATAAACTTTATTACTGACAGTTGCTTCTCAACGTTTGTATTAATTAATAATTACAAAAAAAATAAACGTCGTAGTGGTGTATCGTTACATGTGCTTTACTATTTCAATCGACTATGACAGTGACAGTTATTAAATCGCTGAATGTTTTACTGTATTTAGTGGTATAATTATTATTTATAGGCCTATAAAACATGAAAAAATATTCGTTACTGAGTGGATAAAGAATATATTTAAAAAATGTTCCTTTTTGTACCCATCTTCTTCCCCATCCTTCAACCCTAATGTTACATACAACACACAAATTGGGTTTGTTGAAATTAGTCCAAATAAAAAATTTGGACTAATTTTGTCACAAATTTCTCTTTCTGAAGTAATTCCCAAGGTGCTAATTTTAGTTGACTACTGTATATTAATTCTTGTTTCTGTAAACGACAATGTATTATAGTTCTGCGGTACGTACATTTGAAATCGCCAGTTTTTTTAACGCTGAAATAACTGTGTATTTGAGAACCATCTGTGGGCATGACCATCTAGTAACTTAAATTTACCATTTTTCAGAAATAAGGTTCTAAAGTTTTTCATCCTGATTGCGAACACATAGATTGATTTGTTTACAAAGTGGGCGGAATTTGTGCGTCGTATGTTGGGAAATAACGTCAAAGTTAACATCTACATGCGAAAGCTTCCTGTTGATACTGTAATTTACTAGAGGGTTAACTCGATTTTAAACAAAATGTAATGTAATTTTATAATACTATTCCCGACAATATATTCCGATGCTTTATGGCGTATATTTAATTTGGTCTTTATTAATTTACAGTATAATTTTTATTTTTTAACTACTGTACCTTCACACACGCGGTCCGTTCCGAAAATAAACAAAAATAACGGCCAACTTAGTTGAAACCAGGTTGTTGCAAGGTGAACTCATCGTGAACCCGGAAATTACTTTGACCCGCGTACAATTGAAATTAAGTTGAAAATCTACCGATGAATTCAGAAATTTTCATTCAAAACTCTTTATATAATATCTTCCTAAGATAGAAATATGGAACAATATCGTAATAGTTACTAACTAATGTTATCAAATTTACATTTCACGGTACATCTGAGATAGATCAGGTAGGTATCCAAGACAGAGATTTGTACCGAAGTTTTTCCATTGTGCTCGCCTATGTCAGAATTAACCATAATTTATATATAGATTATAAACTGGAAAAATATCAAATTCTTACCTGCTTAGAAGACTGACTGGAACTGACATCATTTATAAACTGTTGTTTTCTGTGATAATAACAAAGACAGGATATTATTTTACTACTAGTCTACTTTATCAAACTAGTTTAACAAAAATTGTGTGATGTGCCCAAATATGGTAGTGATATGACCAAATATGGTAATGATATGACATCATCACGTCCATATACAGTATAGGCACATCACATTTTTTTGTCACATAAAGTTTGATAGTGTAGACACTTGGCTTTACATATTATATCAATATCGTACAGGCCCATGTACTGTATAAGCCCACCTTTTCTGGAGTCATTTTGATGCAACATGATCTATATAGGCACTTAATAGATATATCAAACTTTCAAACCGTGACATCCTTTAAATTTCTTACCATTCTGATTTCAGAATACATTTTGAAAATAAAAAACAAATATGGTGCTATTGAAAAATATAATTTGGGGATTCAATTGAAAAATGGCCAAATCAGCACTGTGGTCATGTTATAACAATATAGATTATCTGATAAAACATCTAGAAAGTAGGAAGCCTTTTGGCAATTTTTCCCCTGACTGGATTACGAATAAACATGCGTGCTCAATATCCTCATATGGAAAATACATGTTTATATGAAATTTGTTCTAAGAAATAAATAAATCACGATTTATGAACAATAAAATGAAAGTAAATACTGAAAGTGATACTAATTTCTTTTGATATATCAGTTAAATATTCCTGTTCTTCCTGAAATGTTGATTTACTGAACTACAATTTTTTACCTTGGTCTTTTTCAGAGTTATTTTATTCATGGAGGAATTATTTAAATAATTATCGGAATAATTACTCCCTGGTTTATTGATCATACATAGTCGGCGGGATCAGTCATGTCTCACAATGTAGTTTTTATCTAAAAATATTTAAATTTCGATCGTGGACCTGTCACAAAGAATTTTTATATTTAAATGATAAAAACGCTAATACACAGATTCAAACTAAAAACCTCACACTAAAACTAGGCGAATTTGTTCGCGTGAATCGAAAGTGTCAACTTATACGCATATGTATAGAGGGATTTAGAAGATGGAAACATGAATATGCATGCGTATAAGCTGACGCTTTCGATTCCAGCCGAAAAATCACTATGTTTTGTATTTTTGTATAGTTGTATACTGTAGTGTATATATTTTTATATAGTCCTTTGTTTTTTCATATATGTTTGTCTTATATGTTTATATGAGGGCCCCCTTGGTTGTCAGCATATGCTGTTTAGGGTTACTCTCTATAAATAAGGTTTAATAAAAATCTATAGAAAATTTGCCTAGAGGAAAATAGGAGAATACAGATCTTTCTAAGCCTAAATTTGATTACACCTCGAGAAATATTGTTTTGGGAATGTTTATATTTATCTGAAACGGAAAATGATTCTTAGAATTAGTCATTAAAATTGAAAATAAATTTATTTCTTTTATTTTTAGCTTCTAATGGCTAACCTAATTTGAATCTTGGTTAACTTGTTTGCGACATATACTGTATATTACCATACATTAACACAAATGCATGCTGTAAACTTATTTAAAGGAATTGTATGTTGGCCTGTCGCCAAGAAATTTAGGAATAGCACTTTGCAAATATACTGTATGATATTCACATTTTTCAGATTTTAAGCAACCTGGATGCGGTAAAATATGCAGTTAAAATTCTAATTTTCTATTAAAGTGTGCAAGAGGTTTATGTAATCTGGTTATAACAGGAAGGAAAAAAGCAAAAAGGATCAATTGAATCAAATATTCTATTATGACTATTATAAAATTGTCCTATTTAAGTAGTTATTATTGAGTTCAAAATACTAATATAATAATACTGTGATGACTATATTTTTCTCCAGATATCTCAACAATTAATAACATTTAACTCAATATTGTACATTTCAATTCAAAGATGTATTGTCCCCTGAAAAAATGATTCAATTTTTTGTTGAATATGCCATTTTAATGTTGTAACATGGCTACTGTAGTTATCACTTTGACCAAAAATTGGATCGAAAAATGTATGTATACTGTAATTTACAGCAAAAAAAAATCAAATTGGCTACCAGCCAATGGGTTTTTGGGTGAATTTAACCATTTATTTTGTCATTTTATAAAGTGAAAACATTAATTTTCCTACAAAATAATCTATTCAAAGTCTTTATTTTTCATGTTTTTGGGGGACAATACATCTTTCAAATATTAAAGTTATGTTTAGTAGAAATGTAGGCATAATCTAAATTTCAGGCTAGACAAAAAGCTGGTTAGAAAACAATAGAAACTAGTCTGAAACTACTATAAACTCTAGTTCTAGCTTGCCAGACACTATTTTTTTCATAGTTAACAAGTTAACTACTAATAGTTCAAGCACAAGGCACTATTTGTTCATAGTGAACAGGCATTATTTTTCAAATTCTACAATAGAATTTACTTTCTTGGTTGTGGCAAGGGAAGTTAAAATGGCCTTGGTACCCTTTTTACTATTGTACACTTAAAAATTGGAATTAATTTTTATATACAGTATAGTACAATACAAATACAATGAATACAATTGTACGCCAATCAAACTTTTATATACAAAAAACACAATACATCAAACCACACATTTATTTCACCGGATTCTCAATGCTATATCATAGTGTATGACAATGGTTGTTCAGTATCATAGTAGGCGATTTCTGTATCACATGTGGTGTCACAGGTTAGAAGTTAGGACCTCTGTTAAATTACAGGCACAACATATGTGAAACACATATGATTCTGTATCATAGAATATGCCTATGATACTGGACATATTTAGATATAGCATCGAGAATCGGCTGTTTATTTTGCATGTAGTAAATTTTTACCTTTCTGCTTGCAGTTCATTGAGCGATTTGTTCCTGGTTGCAGGTTCAAACATACCAGTGTTAATAGGCGTAAATATCCCAATATTAGGAGGAGGCTTTTCATGGCTAGAAGCTTGTACTTTGGTAGGTGTTAATATTAAGCTGAAATGCAATTTTTTTTTAATGCAACGTAATTATTAAAAGCAAAGAAAAAATAAATAAAATCTATAAAATGTTTGAAATACTAATTATATTCAACTTTTCCAATGTCCGATAACTGAAATCCCTCAAAACAACAGAAATTTCTTCTTTTTTCCCCCTTATATAGTAGTCCTAATTGTTTGATTCATATCTGCATTCAAATTGCATTAAGACAATTTTCTGGAAAATGTGACATTTTAGACCAGCCTTTGAGTGGTTGGTTTTGAGAGAGTTGACTATTAATTTTGCAAACAAATTATTATTTTATTTTTTAAACAATTTTAATAAATCAATAAAATAACAGAATAACCCGCATTTTATAGGATGCCATAATAATACAAAAGCAAGGCAGCTAAATTATAGAAAAAAATATAAGAAAACGAAGAAAAAAGGTTGATAATACAGAAAAGAAATTTAATCATTTAGAATACTATTGATTCAATTGTAATGATTTAATCATATAGATGACGGTCACCTTTTCATCTTTAATTGTTTTCACGCTGCTGCTTTAGCCCGCTACGTCACAAGAGATGACTCATTTCTGAAAGCAAGCAGCAGTTATAGTACTAGAGGCTGACGTTTTTGCTAATTTGTAAACTCGACCATAATTTATAGATCCCAGCTGCTGGACCCAAAAAACGTCTGGGAAAAGAGAGTCTCACGGTTGAACGATTTTGGATTCTCGCCCTTTGATTGGTTGACGCGAATCAACAGACTGGAAAGAATTTTCTCACTTGAAGCAAAGAATATATATCACTCTTTGCTTGAAGTCACGTTGTCTCTAGAGGGTATTCAGTTGCATGCCTTGAGGTCACACACAGCACATTAAAGTTCAAAATTGACCATTTTTAAATGGGCATGTGATTCATAATTAAAGAACTATCTTTGATTTGTATGTATTTTTGGGATTAAAGGACATCTTTTTAATAATTAATCATAAATATATCTGAAGAAAGAACAATGATTAATTTTAAAATGTCGAGCAGCGTTTTTGTAGGAAATATTTCTTGTTTTATATTAAAGATTACTTTACGACTTCCTCCTTTATATATAAATAGACTTCAAGCATTACTGAAATATATGTATGTAAACAAAGCGACATAAAGTAAACGATTTAATCTCAGATAAAAACTTTGCTGTAGGAATATATTTGCTTTTAGGTTTAAAAGGGGAATCCCCTTTACATAATAGGGTAGCTTCCTTCTTGGGTACAAATACAACAGGCTACTGTGTGTTTATGCCCTGGAAGTAAAATATATATATTATACATATTCAATATCAATGGAAGTGTATTACTGTAATACAATAGAAAAGTGACTTTGTTTTGATACTTTTTCAATGTCACAAACCTTTCAAATATTCGATTTTCAGTATTTTATTTTGTAAAGGTTCAAGGATTTATTTAAAACCGCAAGTCCAAGTAATATTTAACAAGTCTGAAACGTTTAATAATATTGTCTAAAAACTGTCAAATTTGAAATTCTTTCTGTGAAAAAGAGTATTTAACTAGCATTTGATCCAATACTGTATGTTGTGCAAATTTTGTTTCTTAACAAGCTCACAAGTCCAATTTTTTAAACTCTAAAATTTAATATGAGCAAAATACAATAGCTTTCTATATAATTGTAAGATGGAAATATAAATTTTCTTCTATAAATTAAAAAAAACTTGATACAGAATGTTGTTTCTACAGTCAGAGAACAATACATAAAGTACTATACATTATTATAAAATACGTTTTTGGCTTTCTGGCACTACAGTAGACAACACAATTTTTGACTGAATTGATTCCCGACACCAACTAATATTCTGCATCAAAAATTTATATTCATCATTTTCTATCTAAGCCAACCTTGACTAGATTACAAAAGCTATCATAAATCAAACATAATAACAGTAAAAAGTTTAGTACTGTAGTGGTACCACTTACACAGTACGGATCAACAATAGATATTTTCATACTACTCATAGTTTATCAATGCGACTGATTTTATCTCACTGTGTACAGTAGGGTAATTTCCCAAAATATTTTCAAATCGCTATGGTGTTTATAGTGGTCAACTTTGCGACGTAATTTGGCCAATCATGACGCGATGGGTCATCATAATTGTTGCTTGTGATTGGCCAACGAGTTGTGCCTAGCAGTGACTAGAATAAGAGAAAGTAAATAGTACCGAGAGTTGTTCCAATATATTTGTTAGTTAAGTATATAAAGATAAATTACTGTAAATGCAACCTCTTTCCAATTTAAGGTTTAATCTAATGACAAGTTGTCAACTTTTAGTGTAGTGTTATGTCAAACACATTGTAACTACTTAAGCATATCAATGAATGTCATTATCTATATTTGCAAGTTACATTAAAAAAGATTGTAGATATTAAAAAGATAAAAAGCTTTATGAAATACAGTGCACCACGCCTGCAGACAGGATTTTGGATTGTGGGTTTTTTCCCCACAAAAGGGGCAAAAACGTGACAAACAAGTCTAGATAGGTCGTGTTTAGTGTCATTTCTGCTGTTAGTCTCGGGTATTGCTAAACCCTGCAAACCCCCGCAAACCTCCAAAAAAACATAGCAAACCCCACTGAACCAACATAAAAGTGATTGAATCATGAATGAAAAGTTTGCTATGTTTTTTTGGAGGTTTGCGGAGTTTAGCAATCATTTTTGACCAAAAAATGATGCTTTACCCCAAAAATGAGCAGTTAACAGTAGAAATTTAATATTTTTTTTACATGGATATACCCAGTGGGTCGTACACTACATGATTCAATCACTTTTATGTTGGTTCAGTGGGGTTTGCTATGTTTTTTTGGAGGTTTGCGGGGGTTTGCAGGGTTTAGCAATACCTGTTAGTCTCTAGTTTTAAAAGGGCATCTCAGAACAAATTATGGTTCGTGTTCGAACTCTCAAACCACTTCTGGCTACAGGCTTGTGCACATTATTAAAAAGTTTTGCATTTAGGAAAACATTTTTTTAAACTGAACATCTACTGCATGATGACATTATTATTTAGCTTGATTTGAACTTGATATTTCTAATTTCCAAAGCAAAGACCACCGCCAAATACATTTTATTATGCAGTATAAGAAAAATAAAAAATATTCTAGCTACCTTGGATTGTTTTTTCCTGATTTTTCATCTGGTTCAGGACAAAGGTCATCGAGCATCACTCCCAGATCAGCTGCTATGTTATGCATTAACTACAATATAAAAGAAAATATACTTAATTATGTCAAACAGTCAAGTAGTTAAGGTAACAGTATACTTGTTTTATTTTTAATTAAGGCTGGTCCACCAATGGAACACTCCAATTACTGGAAGGAATTACATACTTATTTTATAACTAATCAAATATTGATTCAGTGAGACTTGTTAGACTTTCATCACTAAACTAGAAGACTTGCATACATGACTTGATTTAATATAAAAAATCTTAGCTTACTGTACAGTAGCGTTACGCAAATTATTTCTTTCAGGGCCTAAAATATGGTTCCCTGAATCAAGCCATTGCTGGGCCACTTAGCTATACCAGTGACTAATATAATTGGGGCTGAGGCAAAAATTTTGGAAATTATGGACCACCAGGTACTGTAACCAGAAATTGCATCTACTGTACAGGCTAATGCCAAGCAAAAATTTTAGAAAATGTTTCACAGCCTGAATTTCAGCCGCAACCCATAGTTTGCGGAACATCTTTCTACAGTTAGTAGACTGCTGTTTTCGTGACGATTCGTGGTTGAACTATCTCCTCCACCCAACATTAAAAATGGATCCCTTAAACAATTAGTATGTACAATAATCATAGCATACACACTATCTTCCTACCGTACAATCTCCCATACATAGATTGTACATGTAAATTGTGTACATTAGAACCAATAAAACTATACAACTGCCCAAACATGAACCGTGTACACCTGTACCAAATTAGCTATCAAAGCATATATTTTTACTACATTCATTCATACAACATACAGAATGTGCATACTATTACAGTAACTTGTAGAGACTGGAACCAACAAAACTAACTACTTCCTAAACACGAACTGTGTGTCCACACCTGTTCTAATTCAGCTAATCACAGCATATAGTACTGTTAATATTTTCCACTACATTCATACAGTACACTACAGTATCCCATACAAAATGTGCACAAACAGCAAGTTGTACAAAAGCCTAGACAAATCAACAAAACCAACTTTCATTCTAGGGCACACTATATATACTCTTCATTATTATATGAAAGCAAATTACATTAATTTGTGTGACGTGGTTAATGCTAGTTTTTATCATCCAGACTTGTTATCCTTAGACATTCTTTGCAGTTTCGAGTTAAACTGCTCAATATTATAATTTATAAATATCAATTCACACAATAAATATAAGCAAGTTGAATAGAGAAATAATAAACAGATATTTCAAAATTACTTGCAATACATCATGTCAAATTACATATGACTTTCATAAACCAAGCAGCAGGAAACACTATTGTTGGAAGGGCATTTTCTTATGTTGTCAAGTAGGAACCATGTTTTTAAATTATCCAGCACTACAGGTCTCTTCTGAAATCCTTGACAACATGTACTGTAAAATCACTGCCAGATACATTTCACTAGTAAATTAGAAGCAAGCAAAAGACCAAGTTAGGGGAAGGGCGTTTATTATCTGGAATAAATACAACTCTGCTCAAACAACTTCAAAGCATTCAACATACTGCTGTTCGACTCATTCTAAAAACACAAATCTGATCCAATCAGCTCAGACTTTGTTTCATTACATTGACTGCCGGTTAAACAACATTCAAGATCCTCACGCTCACCTACAAAGCCATCCATAAACAATCATCACCACAATATCTTTCATCACTCATCTCCAGAACACTCGCGGAAATCTTCGTCATTCATCTATATCTTCGCCTCAACTACTCCAACACGCAGACATACTTTTGCTGACCAGTCATTCTCTTGCACAGCTCCATCCTTATGGAATACTCTTCCACAATCAATCAAGAATGCCAATTCTATTGACATCTTCAAACAATTCCTGAAAACCCATTTCTTTCGCATAGCATATGAAATGACGTAATTTCCATCTAGTTCGAGCCTTGTGGTCGTAGCGCGTTACAGAAAATTTATTTTGGTTAAACGCTATACAATTATAATTACCTGTAGGTAGCTGCTTTGTGACTTTTGCTTTCGTTCACTGGCAGACACTTTACTCCGCGTCGACGGATTCACGCTGTATGATTTTTTCCGAAGCATGATTATATCCTGTCGTCAAGTCTCCTAAAAAACCTATAATACAGATTTTTTTAATATTTCAAAATAAAAATTAATCAATGTCTGCACCGCTATTCAAGGTCATGGTTCAAACTAATCATTTTTTAAATTCGTTGTTAAAATTAAAAAATTACAATAAATGCAATAATACTTAAAATATATGATTCATCTATAATTGTAAAGATGGATTTGTAGACCTTGAAAATAAAAAGACCACAGGTTTGTACCTCAATTGAGATTTTGACAAATACTGTACACCCAAAAATCCTGACAAAGGTTACAACTGATTTCTGCTGCCGACCTCAACTCTCTGACGAGTAGTATCTAATTATACTGTACATATAAAATATTTACATGTTTTTATACTGATTTAACCAATAACATATACCTTACTCAAGTACAATAAATCACCTCAACTAATATCTACAATAAATTATGTCTGCTAAAAGAATAGGTACTCCCCCTAAAAATACTGTATAAAAATAATTGATACCACAGAGAGACCAAGGGAATTGATAGATTTACTTATATACTACAATAAAATAATACAACCTACATGTAACATAGATATTAGCATCTTAACCATGCAATAATATACTTTTTACAATCAATTTATATCTTTTTTGTCAACGTCTTTAATAGTGAGATCTCTGTCGTGCATTACACATCATTTTAACATTAAGGTGAAAATTGTGCTGGGCTTGCAGAATCAGTTGCCCTTGGTTCTGGGGCAACCAAAAATGTGCATACTACAAACATGGAGTCCTATATTATATCTCTATGCTACAACTAAAAATAAAAAGGGTTGGTCTCAATAGGCAACCCCATAACTTCCATTGTTGAGTACAGTACAGTCCCGTCAGTATTTCGGCCACCATTCAATCACCAAGAAATTGAGAGGGCAACCAAATCCCAGACACTGATTGGCCTTAGGGCAACAAACAAAATATTTATTCTGCGAGGCCTGAGTGTGGCTCCAATCATAAATCCTGTTTTTCGCTAGGCAAATTTACATTATTCATGCAAATTTGCTATCCCTTTATGTTTTCCACCTTTATTGCATAAGAGCAAATACTTTAGCTGCAATTTTCATTTTAATCCTGTGCCTGCTGAGCTGATATTTGTATGAGTACTATGAACGCATGTTAACACCTTTCCTGAAGGTCTACACTATCAAAAACTAGACAAAATATGATGTGCCCATGTATATAAGGGTGTAAGGGTGTGTGGCACAGTGTGTTGGACTGATCGTGAGATCGCGGTTCGAATCCAACTCTGCCGCATTGCTTGTATCCTTAGGCAAGATACTTTACTTATGTTTGCCTCATTCCACCCAGATGTGTAAATGGGTACCCGGTTAGATCAAGACACAACTTTGATTACTAGCTGCATTATGGGAGTATGTTTCCATACGTGTTTAATGCAAAAAAATTACCGGGGTAATAATGTTCAGCGCTTAGAGGTTTCACAACATTCGGCGCTATATAAATTCAGGATATTATATGGACATGACGATGTCATATCACTACCATATTTAAGCATATCACTACCATATTTAAGCATATCACTACCACATTTAGGCACATCACATAATTTGTTGTCAAATTAGAGTTTGATAGTGTAGACAGAGCTTGAGCTTCGATTGGTTGTGCTAATATCAAAATCATTTAGTGCCCATTAATGTGAAAGTATTTAACTAACTGTGTGTGGGACAATAAACATTTCAATATGTATATATTGTGAATACATTATATAATTTTGGGTTTTTTGGTTTTATTTTCAATATTGTGTTGGTTTATTTAACTGAAATAAAAGAATGAATGAATAACCTTGTACTGTATATGTATGTATTATATTGCTTACAATTGATATTTTGATAAGTGATTATTATTATGGTACTGAATTTTTAAAGTGGATTAACTTCACTTTTCAATAATGACTTTACCATCATAGTTTCATGTTTCATAATAGAATTTCAATATTTGGCTATTTAGCTTTTCATACACTATGGGAAAGTTTTCAATGGATCTCTCAAACTATACATAAAATAGATTAAAGATGTATTTTCCCCAAAATCCTGAAAAATAAAGATTAATAATAAAAAGACTTTGAATAGGCCATTTTCACAGTTGTATAATGTTAATCACTTCGTAGAAAAAACAATTTTAAAAATATGTGTTTTCACTTATAAAAAGACAAAATAAATGGTTAAATTCAACAAAAACCCATTGACTTCATAGTCAATTTGACTATTTTTAAATTACAGTTAAATTACAGTTTTCTTCAGGTAAATAATTTTTTTCTCTCGATCCAATATTTGGTCAAAGTGAGTAAGTATTATGTAACATTGAAATGGTATATTAAAAAAAATTGAAAAAAATGTTCTTTCAGGGGACAATACAATTTAAAATGCTGAATTTAATGATGAAATAAGTGACGACAAAATATGTGCTGACAAATTTTAGGCTTAACGCCACCATACTTTATTCAATTTCACTTAATATTCAATTTAGCATTCTTCTTAATTTTAAAGACTAAAATTTACATTAACTAGTAATTTCAAATAAAAAATACATCATTTTGAAATAAAAATTGTAAACATGTATACAGTACATATAGTAATAGAACATCTAATTTAATAAATTTTGTGTAAAGTCAAAAGTGGACTAGTGATGTTTAAAGTACCGGAATTTACACGGCCAATTTAAATCGCAAATGATTTTATTTTCCTGAATGAGTACAATGTAACATGGAAATATTGTTCTGATAGCTGGTTGTGCGCCTACTTTCAGGCATTGACAATTTAATTTCACACATACAACTACATAATAAGTGGCTGAGCGGTTAAGACAGTGGAACCGTAATAATTACATAGCCATAACATCGGCAAGGCTCACTCGCTCCATAGTTATGGTGGTAGAACGAGTCTTCTCGGATAAGGACTATAAACCGTAAGTTCGGTGTACACATCTAGCTCATGATGTGCATTTTAAAGAACCTAGTACATCCTTCGAAACTTGTAGTAGGGGGTTACACCGGTGTACTAGTACACACACAGCCACTGTCACACATACTGGGCACTGTGGGAGAACAGTAGTTTACTACTGAAGAGGCTTCACAGTATAAAGTTACTTCATGATAAAGAATAAATAAATATAAATACTGAATGTCATAATATATGTGGCAATATTGATTGGCATTAATATGCTACATAATATAGACATGTATTAGCTTATACCCGTAAGTCAAATAAGCCTAACCCAGAACAGATAAATTTGCTTACAATACCTAGGCCTAAGGCTAAGCCTAGCAACAGAACTAAGTATCCTCGGGAGGTTAACTAGGCCCAGCAGAGCCTAGGCCTACAGGTATCATCTGACACCGACAGAAAAAAAAACAGTATCGAGCTAGGCCTATAGATTGTATATGTTAAATCAAACTAACTACTGTATTACTTAAATGGTTACCTTCTACTACTGTACTTCCTATGGAAGTTCCGTCTCCGCCATAAGTCCACTAAATCGTTATTAGTCACACTTTTATCGACGAAAACAGTGTTTATCTAGCCTCAATCTAAGCACGCACGACCATTGGTGGTAGTACGTGTGTCGTGTGTGCTGTCCCCGAAAAGTGTGGGAAATCAAATCTTACCTGTTATTTCCGGTTTCTCAGACCCAGTCATGTGACCGAAAGTTCGTTCTTATTAATCCGCAGTGACAATAGTAGGAGTCATTTTTAACCTTTAAATCATTTCATTCTTTTATTAAGTCTCATAGAAGCTTACAATACAACTAGTTTATTTTTAGCTTCTGTAAACTTCTTTCTGGTTGTGTTTACTCACGGAAATAAAATTCATTTAAAACCATTGAACTCTATATACCAAACTTTCATTTTCATAGGCCTACTTTTGTCCTTTTAATGATACATTGATAGTGGATAATTAAAATCAATGTCAATTGTGTGTAAACATGTTAAAAATATGAAGAGTACTAATTGAAGGTGCTTTTACCATTAATTATACATATACAATTTGAAAACCTTTTTACTATTGTTGGATAAATTTAGATATATTTTTTAAATAATATTCCAGAAGATATTGAATTAATTTACTTATTTTCTAAAATGGGAAATTATAAAGCATGTTTTCTATTAGCAAATATATTCACTTGAATAAAACATTCCCGAGTTGTGATTGGCTGCGCATTTGTTTCACGTCACAAAAGTAGATGAAAATATTAATATGCCTGCCTGCGCAATAATCAACGCATTCGATTCTCACCGTGCAAATGTTCCTTAATAACAACTAGTTATTGAATAAATTTAAAAATCACAACACAACCAAATGAGAAAAACTGAACAATTATTGGCCTACCAAAATATTTTATTGTAAGAAATATAAATTCAGCTCAGTCTTTTCAGATTTTGCAAAAAATAGAAATATCGCAGTATGTAAATTGTTACATGATAATCAGTGCTTCTTATTTAATGAAAACTTAGTATAGTACTGTATAAATAAATATTCTAGCATAATTATGGAAAATCTTTTAAAGACAGACAAATTATGTATTTCATTTCAATGTGCTTTCCTATGGTGTTTTTGAAGATACCCAATCGCATCTTTCACTCCTACAATACTTTTCCCTTCTTTATCTTGCTCCTCTGCCCATATTATGCCAGACCTCCCCTGTCTTATCTTGCCCTTCCCTGCCCTAGCTTCCCCCTCCTCCACCCCCTTACACGAACTTCATTGTCAGATCAGATTTAAGAAAAAGTAACACAAACTATTCTATAAAACTAATCAGCACCCTTTTTGTTTATTCCTGCTGAATTTTAAAAACAATAAAAAAACATATTTACAATCATATTCTCTTTAAAGTTGTATAAAACATTGTCAAAGATATTTACAAATATATACTTCTAATTTGTCAGTAAAATAACAACAAAAAATTAAATGCTGATTTTCTGGATACCATGATGGTGTGTTTGGCAAATATATAAATTTAAAAGTTTGAATAAAACCAAGAAATGGATTAAAATGATAAATATACAATGAATTTATCATACTATTTGCTCTCAAACAACTATGATAGCTGCTAGTGTTAGTGTGAACAAGGCTGGCTTAATCATGATAGCTAAGCGTAACCAAAAGATGAATGTGAATCAACCTATATCAAGTGATCTCCAAAAGCAAGATCTGGTTTGCAGTCTGTGAACCAGGCCATAAAACTGACTGGCTTAATCATGATAGCTAATCATGACCAAAGATGAAGGTGAATCAACCTATAGCAAGTGATCTCCAAAAGCAAGATCTGGTTTGCAGTCTTTTAGTGTGAACCAGGCCATAAAACTGGCTGGCTTAATCATGATAGCTAATCATGACCAAGATGAATGTGAATCAACCTATAGCAAGTGATCTCCAATAGCAAGATCTGGTTTGCAGTCTTTTAGTGTGAACCAGGCCATAAAACTGGCTGGCTTAATCATGATAGCTAATCATGACCAAATATGAATGTGAATCAAGTCTAATGTCTTTAGTTGACCAAATTTAACTTTCTTCAGTTGCTTTGCATAAACTCATAGCTTAGTATTCAATAGTTTGTTCATGACACAGCGTGAAATGGACATCAAGTCTTTGTATATAACTGAAATTGCTCTGAGCACCAAAAAACTATTAGACAATTAGTTGAGCCTCTTGTAGAATTCGTAGACGTGGGCCAATAGGAACGCCAATACTTTCTAATCGTTCTTCACTTAAGTACGGAAGCTCAATCATACCAATTCCTTCTTTCTCGAAATTTGCAGCGTATTTCTGAAAAATATGATAATCATAATTATTGTCATCATTGTCAGTGTCATTAATATTAATGATTGTAATCTATTATCAGTACTAATGTGATTAGAAAGATTTCAAAAGTATTTTAAAAATATTTTTTCTGTTACAAACTTACCTGATAACCTAATTCCTTGAGAAACATGGCCAGAAGTGGCGGTTCTTCACCAAAAAATCTAAAAAAGAAATGTAAAATTTAATATGGTGGCTAGGATTTAGAGGTATAAGGGTATGTTCAGACTAAAAGTATATTAAATTTATATATGTGCCGTACACATTTTTGTATGCTGACCTCTAGGCTGCGGATTAGCATTAGACCTGTTACACCTCGCACTTGAGAGTTAACCAAAGTAGGCCAGTTAACCATGGATTTACATTGCTCTTTTTGATGATTAGGTGACTATATATCAAATACACTTCATCGTCGTTAGACATAGTGCATTCTACCAAATTGTGCCATTTATTCCTGTCGTGGGCCATGTGTGTCTTAAGTGGGCCAGTGTAATTTAAAACTGTTTTCAAGTCATCCTGTATCATTTTTGTCCATACAAACGGTCTTTTTACTTTCTTGTTATCTTCCACTAGAGCTAATTTTGCATGTGTATTATCTGAGAGTCTTATTAGATGACCGTACCAGTGTGCAAGAGTTTTAACGATTTGTTTAATGGAAAGATGCTTTTACAGTACTGTATATATAGTACTGTATATACAGTAATTTTAATGCAAAGATAAATTTGAGTGCAGGATATGGTCTGAATCAAGAGGTAAAACCTACACTATTAAGGAAATAATCCAACTATTTCCTGCATACCTACTGTACACTTAATAGACAATCAGATTCAATCAAAACTATATGATGATTTTAGTAGGAGGAGCTACATATTTAATAACACTCCCCTGTCAACAATTAGTGTGTTGTATTTTTTATTAGCCTTGTCCTCATGAGATTGGGTTGATACAGTATACTGTACAAGCATGGTACAAGTATGAATTGGTATGAATGGGTATTATATTTCCATAAGTTGAAAGTCTGATCATGGACCTAAATTCTAATTTATAGGTCCATGGTCTGATTTTGCTAAACTCGGCTTTGCCTCATACAAAAGAATAGTCAATCTTTCAACTCATAAAATTCAATTCAATTTGACACAGAGACGTTTTGGCCTAAAAAGTTGGCCTAGATGCCCTGGGCAAACTAGGCCGAAATGCCTCTAGGTCAAAACATTTCAGATCCGATATATATACCCTCAGAGTGCCTGATGTCGATTTGAAAACTGACTATGGAAAGATCAATACTTACTTTGTTAGTTTCTTTATTCTTTGAGGGTTTGCACACTGAGGTAAAATAGGTCGGAATTTCGGTGATGATAATAATTCATTGACATTCATCATTTGCATATCTCGTAACTGGTTCACCTCATGCCTCAGTAATTCCACTTCACGAAGCACAGAGCTTTGTGTGCGTAACTCTGAGGAGAGGTGCGCCACACTTCTAGCCAGGGTAACGACATGCGATTCAACTCGAGAGAACCTTTTGTTGACGGTTTTCAGATCACGTTCTCGTTGTTTTGATGGTCGGCTGCCTCCAGCTAAAAGATATTTACTATAGTATCTTAACTCGGCTTTACATAATTACGTGTTCAATAGGCTAAAAATAGAATATACTGTATGCAGAACAATTTGTTCTATTTACACTACAAATATTAAAATAAAATGCCAATACAACTATGAAATTAGATTAGAAAACAAAGAAACAGTTGCCTACAATATTTGTGGAACTTTTTTTCAATTTTCAAATGTCATTCATTTACCACATCATTAATAATTAATTCCTACTTCTAAAGAAATTAAAATATTTACATTTAGATTTTGTGATTCCTCTCGGAGTTGATGGTTTGCTCAAATTCCGTCTTCTTAGAAAATTCTTCTTTGAAGATTTCTCTGATTGCTTCTCTGTACCGATTAGTTGAATAATGTCTTTGTACATGGTTTCAAGTTGAAGTAACTGAGCTCTTACAGTGTCAGCATTTAGTGGTGACGTCTCCACTTCCTTCTGTTCTAGTTCACTGGCGTTCCTTCTTGTGTCCATTACACTCTCGCTTGCCGAGTCTTCTGGGTCTTCGTGGTTTTCGTCAGCTTCTACTCTTTTTTTGATTACTACAAAGACATAAATTTATAATATTCAATTACAGTTACTATTCTAAAGCTCTGTCTACACTATCAAACTAGTTTGTCAAAAAAAGTGTGGTATGCCTAATGGTAGTGATATCACATTTTTGTTACATAAAGTTTGATAGTGTAGACAGAGCTTAATACTATTATATGAGAATCATTGATGGAATGGCACAATACAAATGGAACAATTGGTTGATATAGTGGAGCTGTAGCTTGGATATGAATTAGTCAAATGTATAACTCACAACTCTTTCTACTCGACTCCCTCAAATGCCTCAATGAGACTTAGTTATTAGAATAAGCATGATAATTATAGTTTATCCATCTTGTAATTGGCGAGTTTTTTGCTGGTTGATGTGTATGAAATAAAAATATATTATTTAGACCTCTTCTCTTATCTCCTGATAATCCCAATATTTTGAGTCATCTCCAGATAAACTTGACATTTTTTCCAATTTTCTCTGGATACAGCAAAACAACTGGATAATGTATACATTTATTTTTTAGGCTAAATTTTACACACCTTTTTCATAATAAATAAGAAATAAAAAGAAATCAGAAATATATTCTGTGGTTCTCACACTTACCTTTACGCTGTGAAAAAGATAAAAATGATGGTTTGCGGCTTGTTTTCTTCTTTGATTTTTCTAATTCAAGTGGCGTCTTCACTACTTCTCTACTTGAATTCTCTTTGGTATTTCCTGAATATGCCAACTTCAAAAGTCTTTCTTGCATTGACTCTGGCAGTCCACCAATGCTTAAAGATCTCCGACACCTGCCAAGTATGGGAGAGCTACCGACAGAGGAAGGAGGTGTGTTCCCTGGTGACAACAGTGGAAGTGTCGGCGTATGAGACCTGGAAGAGCAGTCACTGGGCTCATAGTTTAAATCAAAATCAGGGGAATCATCGTAATAATACTTATTACCGAACAAATGATCATGCCGTGGTTGAAACTCAGGCTGCGGTGGCGGTTGCATATATGGAGTACTGTTATACTGCGGCGTTGGAAATTCATCAGTAGGTAATCCGGAAATATGATTTCGTGAATTTAAGTCATCATAATACGATATTCTTTCTTGCATTGAATTTCTTTCACGTAGCTTAGCCATTTTAGAGTCATCAAATTCACTTTGATTATTAACTTGATTCACATATGGAAGCTTTCGCTTCTTTTCCTGTGCCATCTCTGATTCTTTATACTGGTCCGTCTCCAGGTTGTAATCTCTGCCATCTCTTTCACCATTGTACTGCTGTGGATGTCCTTCATATTCCTTCCACCAGTTGTTTATCCTCATTTGTCCCGTTTGTCTGGTTATGTCTGGCGTCTGTCTGTTGATGTGTTCTTGGTAGCTTGGCAGATATTTTTGGAAGTGTCCATCTTTGGTGGTGTATTGTGGATTCAAATTCTAGTAAACAAAAAAAAGTTATTTTAAAAACTAAAAAATGGGAGTGTGTTGCCAAGAAGTTTTTTTTTACATCTGGGTATGCATATTTGATAGACCCCCCCCCCCCCCCACTTCCCTGTGGGCAACTAGGTGCACTGAATTCTAGATATACATATATTAGAACAATATAAAATATAAAAAATACAAAATGTATTTTAAATTATGTACTACAATACTGAGTATACAGGAGAGCAAAATGCATTTTGATTGAATAGTACAATTTGTGATTCACTACATAAATTACCTGTGAGGTCTGGTAGTGTGATGTTGTGTTCTGATGAGGTTTATACCAAGATGGATACTGTCCCTGATTTGGTTCACTGTAAATAGGATATGTTGAGTTTAATCTGTTGGGGAAAAATCATTATTATTATCATTAATATAATAAAATCAATATTAAATGGCAACTTTAATGATAAACCATATTTTGACAACGTATTAGAGATGTACATATGATTTCAAAACAATTGCGAGATTTACGATTTCGCCGCGCGCTCACCGTATTGCCCGTCGCCGTTGCGACGGTCGCCATAAATTGCTGTGACAAGTATACTTAACAAAATCTACCTCATGAGTTTTCACTGTTGTTAACATACAAGAGATAGGTACCCGTCATTTCAAATACTAATTTGATCCACATTGGTCTTAAATTTGCCAAAATGTTTGGTCTGTTATTTTGAAGAAACACTTACCAATACCAAGATAGGCAAACGAAAAATCAACATTTAAATTTTTTTACGATTTATTAAAAAAGTGTGTTTACTAGAAATGTTCGCGTTTTGCAAGACTTGTCTATTGCTGCAAATATAATGTATATAATATAAGGTTACCAAGGAGTACGTTTATAACTACATATTACGAACATTACTGCAAAAAAGTATTATAGATAATTTTAAAATGTTGGTATAAGACCTTTATTAAGCGTACCTTTCCTGTTCATTATTGCTACTAAAATATCCTGGTAAATTGTTTTCATGTCTGTTTTGTCCCATGTGTTGAGTTGGGGGTGATTTGAAAGTAGGGTCTGGTCTCTGAGTTGGCGTTTCTTCTCTGGGTGATATCTTGGGCCGATCGAGCAATGCTTGAGCTCTTGGGCCTTCCAGTTTTTCCTCAGCATGTGACGGCTGTAAAATGTTAAAATTGAAACAATTATTACCATAAATAAACCCTTATTAAGAAGACACTTTCTTGGTTTCTGAATTTGTCCCCTTAATGGGGGTTCTATTGATTAATTGATATATAAATGGTTTTTTTTCTCCTCTCCCCAAATTTCATGTACAGACCACCCTACAGTAATTAAACTCACTATGTATCCTGAAACATATCGATCCCAGTCAGTTGGCGCTTTGAACTTATTTGGGTTATCTAACATATCATTTATTTTGTTTTCATCATCCATATTGTTATTTTCGTCTTCGTCATCCACGTAACCATAGTTATATCTTGCTTGGGGCGGGGGCGGTTGAATCAATTCACCGTCATCAAAGTTTTCCTGTAATAAGTGAAATAAAAAATTAAGAAAAATCACTGAAAAAAATTTTGATGACTCATTATTTTATTTTAATTAGTTTAATCGGGTATATAAAACAAAGGCTTTAGCATATTACAGTTTTACGTCAATGATGCAAAGAGAGTTAAGCTTTGTCTACTTTATCAAACTAGTTTGACAAAAAAAGTGTGATGTGTCTAAATATGGTAGTAATACCCAAATATGGTACTGATATGACATCATCATGTCCATATATGGGCACATCACATTTTGTTGTCACATAAATTTTGATGTGTAGAGAGAGCTTAAAGTATCAAATTGCTTACGATACGTAAAGGCAGACCTTGACCCCATGCCACTAACAATTCTCTTACCATTGCGCTATAGCAATAATAAATACCTGATAATGAATGCTGCCCCCTGGAGCTGGACTATCCAACAAGTTTTTTAGTCTATCTTCCACAGTCATTGATAACTCCTCCCTCACTTGAGGTCTTGATTTCTGCCAAAAAAAAGATATATTAAGAATTGAGAATAGAAACAAAATCACAAAGCAAACAATAACAATCAACATTTTATTTCATTAAACAATGTTTTTTCTATATCCTGACATATTATATATCATTTTTAATTGCGGGTGCTTTTTTCCGAACCTTTTTTTTCATTTACAAACAACTCTCAGATTGGGGGGTATGTAAATGAGTAGACTGTATTAAACAATTGAAAGATATACAGTAAATATAATATTGCTAGATAGAAACTAATTCACCACTACCTCATGACACAAGCTATTGCTTCTAGTGCGGGCCCCAGTTATTGTCAAATAACCGAATAAATGTGTATGAATGAATGAATAAAATATAAAGATTATTATTATCATTAATATCAATTTGTTGAAAAAAGAAAAAGAAAATAACTTTAAACAACATTTTAAAACTACAATACCATTATCCTCTCACAGGTAAAATATTCAATGACATCATTAAATCAAATTGTTTGTTATGTATTATAAATTCCCCTTTCTTCCCACCCTCATTAAATACACTATTTAGCTTGGTACAAAAATGTTGCACAAGTTCCATATTTTCACACTATTTGTTACTTTGTAACAATTTTTCCAGCTGAACAACCAAAGGAACACAACTATTTGAGTGTAAGGAAAGTCCTAATGATGCGGATAATCCCAATCAAAGTATGTATTTTGTTACAGAGTTCAAATTCCTTATTTTATGAATAGGGGAAAAAACAATGCTACTTTAAGTACATTGTTAACTTATTATATACGCTTGAAAGGAAAAACTTTCTTTACGATACTTTCTTGTGGTTAAAATGAATTTAAAGATATATTGTCCCCCTGAAAAAATAATTTGTTTGTTTTTGTTGAATATGCCATTTTAATGTCACTTTGACCAAAAATTGGAACGGAAAAATCTGTAATTTAAACAAAAAATAGTCAGATTGACTGGAAGTCAATGAGTTTATGTAACCGTTTATTTTGTCTTATTTGTTATATTTTTTACGTTTTTTTTTCTACGGAAGTAATTAACTTTATTAAAAATGTGAAATAGCCTATTCAAAAGTATTTTTTTATTAATCTTCATTTTCATGTTTTTGGGGGAAATTACATCTTGAAATTAATTTTTAAAAACAATTAAACAATCAAAAATATAGTTTTTTAAACTTATAATTTATAACTAAACAAGAGTCATCCACAATTTTATTTTGATATTATAGTCATTTTAACTCACTGAAAAGTTTCTAGCGTTAGACCAAGCTGATACCGGTTTCTTTCGTGGTTCAGGTCTAACTGCGTATCTATTGCTTGTTTCCCGAGTGAGTTGGTCTCTTCTAACGTGAACTCCTTGCTGAGACACGCCACGAGAATCTAGCTGTGTTGTTGACTACAAACATAAGAAAATAGATACATTAATTCAAAGATTTAAATTTAAAGAAGTACATAACAAACAAGGTAATAGAAGTTAGAACTAGTTATGCTCTACCACTGCTACAAAGTCCTGTCAAGTGTTAGAAATTCTACTATTAGAACATTGTCATTTTCTGTATGTAAAATATGTAAATAACGTCTGCATGTGTATTTAAAGCAGCAAATACAATGTTGACTTAATTATTGAGACATGTTTTCAACATGATCGCTTTATGATTCTTTAAACATTCTTCCATTTTATTGAACATGTTATAAATATACGAGTCTACATAAATGCTTAAATATGGATTTATAAATTATAAAAAACTATATGTATTTGTAATAGATTTTGACTGGTACCTGAAAATAAACGATCGTTGATAAAAAATAAAAATTACTAACCATTAGGTTATCAATTCGTTGCATTACTATTGGTTGGTTTTCTTCTTGACCTCTAGGGGTCATGCTACCAGGCAAGACAGGTTCAGACACAATGTTCATAGTAACAGGACAGCTTTGATTTGCTCTCATTTCGTAGGACTCGTTTGAACGATACGTAACTAAAATTGAGAAAACAAATTTATATTCATTTTGAAATTTCCTCACCAAAATAAATTGTTAGCGAATATACAATTTTTGGTCAATGCTATTTAGCCAGAAGGTAAATTTCTAGGATAAGCCTAGAAATTTCCTTAAATATCTAGCCAGTAACCCCTTACTCCCAACCTCTCCCACACCCTGTAACAATCATGGCTACAGGCTTGGTATTCTATAACAAATGCTTATCTAGTACTTACCAATAGATTCAGGTCTTTTAAGGCTATTCAAAGAATTGAAAGACTGAAAACAAAAGAATTCAAATAATTAAATGCAGGAAATGCATATCACAATGAACATGGAATTACATATACATTACATAAGCATTGCAATTATATAACCAATAACTTCCTGCAACCTAATTAATATCATTAAAATGTGTAATTAAAACTGACAGCCAGTGTCTTTTGGCAAAAAAATGAACAAAGCTAAAATGTGTAGGAAGTGAATCACAGACAGTCAAATGAACCCAAAATAAAACAATTATTTATATTTTTAATGAAAACCATCCTAATAAAAGCTATTGTTAATTATTTATGGGTAATTAATGATTTAAATAGTTGGAATTAAATTAAGTCATAAGTAGATATAAACCCTTAAATGCTGAAATACCAAATAGGGTGTGAAATTAAAATATTTTTAGATACAATGTAAATTCAATAATGTACTCTATATTCCCGGTGTATATCATCTAACCCTTTTACACTACCAAATTAAATTAAGTCATAAGTAGATATAAACCCTTAAATGCTGAAATACCAAATATGGTGTGAAATTCAAATATTTTTAGATACAATGTAAATTCAATAATGTACTCTATATTCCCGGTGTATATCATATAACCTTTTTACACTACCAAGCTAAACTTGTGCTGTGTCCAGATAAATATTATACAAATAAGTAATGTTTATATTTTTAATGAAAACCATCCTAATAAAGGCTGTTGTTAATTAATGATTTAAATAGTTGAAATTAAATTACGTCATATATAGATATAAACCCTTAAATGCAATAAGGGTATATATTGTAGCCTAATACCCCTTTACACTACAAGGTAAAAAGTTGTATTCGGATTATTTTTGTTTTCATCCAATTCTGTAACCCAGGAATGACACTGGTTACCCAATACCTAGTAATGGCCTACGCATTATACCTACAAGATTTATTTTACATATATAGAAAAAAACAATATTTATTTTCTCTGAAATTAAAACACTAGCATGGATAACAACCAACTGGGAAAGTGCGACTGTTTATATTACGAACATGGGTATGTCCGGCTTAACTTGTCGTTGATGCAACCTGGGTAACTTTTACTCTATTTACACTAGTCTACAATTATGCATTTCAGCGACCCGGGTTATACTATTCCGTATCTCCACATTTTTTCTGGTATTGTAAAAGAGATACAAGATAGACAATTTTTAATAAAATTAATTTATCAATAATAACATAATATAAAAATCAATAATACTCAAAAGTCTTTAATTAGAAATAGTCTTGAATTAGTAATAAACTTGTAATGGTTTTTAGGATAAGCACCCTACCTGTGTACTAATAGCATCTGGTGGGATCATTGACTTGCCACTACTAGGTCTTGACAACTCTGATGCATGTTGACTATATGACTCAGTCGTATGAATGCTACCATTTGTTGCCGATTTCTGCAAACAAAACAGAATAAAAATTAATTGTAGTTGGACGGGGTTTGCAATGATACAAATACACTATAACCAATTCACTTTGCAACAGTACAAGATTAAATTCTATATAATTCCACTCTCTAAGAAAAATGAGAAGATTTTAGAAGTGACATGAATTGCTGAAGATTAACAAAGCAAAATATCAGAATCAAGTATTTTTCAATAGAGGGGGGGGGGGGGGGATTGATAACATATAATATAGTCTGTGAAAAATAGATATCAAAAAATAATTTATGATTTCATTTTAACTGTCAAAAGAGAAGAGTGCGTGCCCAAGTGCCCTGAATATAATTTATCAATCCTGCAATTGGAGAGTAGATTTTCTGCTAAGTAAACAATTAATATCAATTTGTTAATATCTCTTCAAACAAACACAGAAACAGATTACATTAAAAATAAAAACAAACCTTTCTGATATCTTCCTTTGCTAAAATAGTCATTGTTAGTAATGTCCAAGAGAACCTAGCACCTAGTGGTTCAGCATTTACACAAACACTTATATACATAGGATATTGATGTTAAGTCATCCTATTAAAACAATGTGTCGTCATCGAGAGAACACTTGCGAAAGGGATAACGCTAGTGTGATGCACTACTCATCAGGATGCGCGATGACAACCATGATTACACGCGTACCAACTATGCTAAACTTTCACACACCCTTCGTTATTATTCATACCCCCTCAAACAAAGGCATCAAGATCAAATACGAGAAATTAATTTAGCTCCAGGGCGATTCACAAAAGATCGTGAATCCCGCTTTCCTAATTCACTTAGTGCGTAATTAACTTTACAGGTCTTTACAGTGTTATGAACTTTGGTATGTTATTACTAACAGTAGTTGGCTTAATTCATTACAATTGTAGATCGCATAAAAAGGAAATGCGTAAATTAGAAGAATTACTACAAGTGGTTAAATGATTTAAATGTTTAGCTATCAGACAAATCTAATTTTTATTTCTTGATTCATCTATTTATCATTTAGACATGACCTACAATTATCATTGTCAATAATAATGTTGATTAATGATGTATAGTAAACATATATTAGGTATTGACTTCTCGGGCCCACGACTAATAAAAACTTGTAGCACATACTGTAGCGTAACAGCGTTAACGAATGGTAAGCAGATAATTGGTTGAAATTAACATTATCCAAGAAACTACTTAATAAATGGGCGGGGCTTACAAAATGCATGTCCAAATATGTATTAGAATAAAAATATTTATTCATGTTGTTGTTCCAACTTATTTTTATACTGTCCACACAGAAGTATAGGCATCAATGGATATAACGGAGGTCAGGTAATAGTTGGACATCTTCCACCTCTGCCTGTGGACCCTTGAATTATTGAAAAATTGAAAATAAACCAACATTCACATCCAGGGGTGATTAAAATATTTAATAATGTTTATGATTAAACTTTTCTTATTGCTATCTTATAATTAAGCAAATTAGGAATTACTTAATATTTTTCACTACAGGAAATATAAAACAACTATATTTAGTATTTTAGAGTTATTTATTTATCAATAACTTATTAATTATTATAAATATGAATCAATACTATTCTATGAGGTTAATTATTTACTGCCGCACGGTATATGGTATTTTATGCAATGTTATAAATATTATTAAACAATAAATTATTAATATAATACTTATTATTATTACGTATTTTAAACTTAATTATTTTCATGAAAGCATTATTGTCTGCATTGTACCTTCTCACAAAAGGAGCATTATAAACTTTATTGATCTCTAGAGGAAAGTGAATGTTGTGAAGTTATGTCTTAAGTTATCAACTTCACTTTCAGCTGTCAAATGTGAAATAATCATCCCCTAACTTCTTTTTATAAAGAAAAATGTGAATAGAATAGAAATGTATGATAGTTTATCCGGAAGGTCAAAAATTACAAATCATCATCACGATATTTAAAAAACAAAATCTAATCTAATTGGATTTTGCACGACATAAAGGGACCCAACTTTTCGAATACTGTACTTTTCCTAATAATAAAAAAGAAAGTTTTTTTTAAGCACAAGAAAGATGTTTGTTGGCATTCATTTTAATTTTTGAAGTAACATTGATTAAATCTATAAAGGACTTTACATTCTATATTCTAAAATATAAAGATAACTAATTTAAATTTCATTAATGTAATCTAGAAATTCAAATTAGGTAGGTCTACCGTATGATATTGATGTTGCTTTTGCTTATGATTTTTATGTTTATTTAGGGATCTTATGATATAAGTATTTTTACTTCTAATTTGATTGCTCAAAAAAGTAGTAGTATTAAGGGGACAAAATGTGTTAGGTACTGTAATAGGGACTACTGTATACTGTATCTTCATTGGGCAATTAGGGCCTATGTGATGAATAATTTGTATTCCTAAATACATTAAACAAACATTTAAAACAAGGATTATAAATTAAATCAACATCTCTTACTAGCCCCTCTTCCTCCTACCCTCAGATTCACCTTCTGTTAGTTACTCACTAGATATGAGTAACAAGTACAAATAAATTGCCTATTCAAATTGACAGATGTGATAGAAATGTCAGAACCAATCACTAGATCTTCAATGCCAGAAATTAGACAATAAACTTATAATCATCTTGAAAGAAATGGGACAAGGTTGCCATTGCTTGCTCATTTCCTTTATCATGGTTTGCTCATCTTTTAGAAAAATAAATAACATTTAAATTGCTTTTTAATCATCGATAACGAGAAGGGTGGAAAACAGAACAAACAAATATAGAAAACATCAAGTCTATTCACCTGTTATAGTAAAATCAAAAAGTAAAATTTCAATGCCAAAAATTATGATTACCGACCAATATCATATTTTGGATATTAATAACATGTAATTTAAAGTTTTCTATCAGCATGGTCAGCCATATATGGTCACTATTTGGTTCAGAGACTATCGGCACAGGTTGACATTATTGTTTCCTATCTGCATAGATAGTGGGCGTCCAATGCATTGGCAGGATCAAGTGTGTACATTTATTCTGTTTATTGCCAATGAAAACTAGGCATACTGTCGACTGCGCTTTTATAACTTAGATGCAGTCACCATTTAAAATATTAATTCACATTCATTTTTTTGACATTTAGATTATCTTTGCTTAAGAAATGTTCAAACCGATACATTTTTGGTTTATCAATATTTGTAATAAATTATATAATTAACAACCAATTTTATGTTTTATTATTATGAAAATTATTGTTTAACTTAAAATTATTAATAATTAATTCGCATATAGATTTCGATCAGAAGCTAACAGTTACCGCTTAATCTGAATTACAGTTCACTAGTGTGAATGAGGCCAAATGATGTTTTCCGAGTGTTTACTTGAGGGCTCTGTGACAGATACACCACACGAGTATGACAAAGACAAATCTTGTAAATCATATCCTCCCCTGGTTATTGTAACTAAATGTATGTCATATAGGTCTGCCTACTATCATAGTACAAAATGTAAAGTAGAGATAAGACATTCATTTTGCAAATTCATTAAAACTATGAAATCATAAAATTTAGATGCTTATTTTAGCATGCATTGTATTGTCTGTCTGTGAAAATATGCCGCGGTCAATAATATAAAGATGAATCATGAAGTTCACTGGAGTCCATCTTGAGCTATTATCTTTTCTTTATCATGTGAGAATTTGTCTACACTATCAAAATTTGAAAAAAAGAATATGCCCAAATATGGTAGTGGTATCCCCAAATATGTTAGTGATATGACATTATCATGTCCATGTATGGGCACACCACATTTTTTTGTCACATAAAGTTTGATAGCGTAGACAGAGCATAATATACGTTTATAACTTACATCAAATCGTTTCCTGATTTGTGAGACAAGATCAAGCACTGCATTTAGACTTCCATCAGCAATATCTAAAAATAAATAATCAAATCAATAAATTGTTGCTTTTATAACAGCAAAATTATTGAAATAAAGAAAAAAGGTGTTGTACTATAGCAATAAGGAAAATGTTACATGGAACATAAACAAAACATAGTTTACGGTACTTTTTTAAAGGTATTTACAGCTTTTTAGTAGTAATGGTGGAGGTCAGAATGTTAAGACTTTCAGTTTCATAAATAAGTAAAAGTTTATGGTTAGGTAGAGAGGGTTTGGGTTTATAAAAAGTACAGTAGAATACTGTATTTCAAAGTACTATACTTATTTTTGGAGTTTAGCCAAAAGAGGTGAAATGTATAAAAAGAAAGTCTCAGAAGGGTCGATCTTTAGAAGACCAAAATGTTTCTCTCTACTGGGGTTGTGGTGTTACAAAAAGGTGACTTCATTTTCATTAAGGTTCAGGTAATATTGAAAGTTTACACAATTCTGCTTATTTTTGTGTAGAGATAGGCAGAATAGCAATGAGTATAACCCAAATTCATAGGCACATTTCAATGGTTCTTTGTAAACAACCCCACAATACATCAGGAGGTTAGGTAGAAAAGAACTCTGTATCCTCAAATCCTCTCCCTACTTTATACAACAACCTTATTTCTTTAACTTTCTTGACAAAAGCTAACTTTACGGGTCACGATTTATGAGCACCATGAGAGCGGAGACAGGTGTTTACATTTTGTTACCATGGGAACATGGTAGCCACTCATCAATCAAGCATATTTTTACTGGCTCTAACATCCAATGGGATTTGAATTTTGGTGCCAGATTAATATCTACCTTCGTTATTATTGATTCATGTGACACTTAAATTTGTGATACATGATTTTGAACAGAACTGTGTCACATTAATTTCAATTTTTTTTAGTAAGTTTAGAATCTTGTTTCTTAGATTTTGTATGTTGTTTCAGTAACTCCTTGATAAATTGAAAGAATTATTTACAAATCATGCTTTCTATACTTTTTCTTTTCAATCAATCTTCTAATCATAAATATTACCCCTTTTTATGATTTTTAACTAAATTGATTAATTATTAACTAATTATACAGTATTTCAGCTGTGCTGAAACAACATGATATAGCATGGTTCTATACTATCTGTAGGCCTACATTAATTTATGATTTGATTTGATTTGAATTTATTTGGAAAATCATCATAAAAAAAACATACAAAGTGATAACACAAATTACGGACATTACAAATAATACATTTATAAGAGATTTTCCAGGATAGCCCAAAAAGCTTATCAGCTTATTTCCATTGGGATCCTTTATCATAGGGTCTGTTTCTATTGAAAAATAAAAAAAGAACGGTTTTTTGGAAACCGGTTTTGGCAGTTATTTATAAATAAAGATCGCGTTGCAGCTCAATTTTTACTCCAATAAAACCGGTTCCGTCCATGTGCGTTCATTATGAATGATGTCCTTATATACACCACAATGCAGTTCGTTAGGTGGAAGCGCGATTGGATCGAGGTCATGTTTACTTTTTTCGCATAGCGCGATCCCCAAGAATTGCATCCATTTCGTCATAGAAGGGGCAGGTAATCCTGTCATTATTACCTGAAACGTTATTGTGGTCCTTCGTTAAAGTATAGGTACGCTTTACAATATTCTTAAAAACATTCTTTCTTCCGACTCCCGACATCTTCTTCCCTTCACGTATTTATACGAACCTCGTAATGGCATCGGTCCACATTTTTTAGCTAAATAAAATACTCACTATCTAGAGAAATAAAAATTGACCGCAATCGTCCAAGTGCAGCAGAGTTCAGTTTTTGGGGTCAAATTGATACCGCGATTGTGTTGCAGTTAAAAATTGCTCCACGGAAACCGGTTTCAGAAAGGTTCTTTGCGATCGAGACCGCAATCAATTGGGGTTTTGAAACCGTTTTTAAGATCGGTTCTTTTTTGTGGGGACCCATTTCTGCTGGCAAGAAAAAACCATTTTTGAAAAGAACGGTATTCAAAACCGTATTTTCTGCTCAATAGAGTATTAGAGTATTTTAAATTACTGTATTTCCAGACGAGAAGCAGCTTGTTTTTATATTAGGTTTAGGCTTTCATAAATTCAGAGAAAAGTGTTTTCTTACCTTCAGCTTCTAGGCCTTCAAGGTCAGTTCGTTTCTTCCTCAATAAGTTAAGACACTGCCGTATATTCTCAGCTTTCTGTGCCCTAATAATAGGTTTTGTTTGTATACCAGGTAGTTTTTCATTTGCTGGAAAATAAAATGAAAATAAAGCATAGCATTTTTATTTATTTTTTTGGTACATTGCCATGTGTTCCATCAAGTATTGAAGAACATTACAGATTAGAAGTACACTTCAGATATATAATAGAATCCTCCTCTTTTCATCTCTATTCTATGGACTCCCGTGCACAATTTTCCAAGAAACAAACAAAATGAAATATACGTTTTAACATTGTTCTTTTTGTTATGTTGCTATTGTTGTTGGGTCCCTTGAATAGGGATTTTTCTCTAAACTGTAATAAAGAAAATTGAAAATAAAATAATTATTCAGTTAATAGGTGAAGTATGTAACTTTGTTGGACTACCTTTAAACATTTTTACAGGATAATACACTGGCAAAAATAGTTTGGAAATACTAAAACTTCTGTAATAATACATCAAAAAAAAAACTATTTCCAGATTTTACAAAAAGTAGGTACAGCTGACAGTGAACTTCTGAGATTAGTACAAAAAGAAAATCTTAGCAAGTCTATCTGTTAAAAACAACTGATTTCCAAAGTATGTTTTATAATGCTTCTGGAGTTCTCCCTTGGCTAAGAATTTCATTGCCAGTTAAGTTTTCTTCCTGCATGTATAGAATAAAAAGCAACAAAATGTATAAAAGATTCTATTGAAGGTTTCTTCCTGAACAAAAGCCGACAGACATTTGTGTGAAATAAAAACACTATAGCAGAAATACTTTTGCTCCAGGAGAAGATTTTCAAATCCAACTCTACTGTAGGCTAAAACTGTCAACGTTCCGTGGTATACTGTAGCCATTTCTAATGCTAGAAAAATACTTTTAATTGTTTCTCAGCAAAACAGAGAATTTCTAAAGCTTACACAATCTTTGATATGTTTTGCTCCAGGAAAATTTTCTTACAACTAAAAATACTTTTGTTCCTAATATTGATTAGAAATAAACCAACGCATCAAGTTTTAAAAATATCTTTCTTTCTACAAAGATCTTCTGAAGATATTGGAGATTTGAAAAAAATGTTCAAAGCACATACAATTTTCTTGAGAAATAGTCTGCTCTTCGTCAACATTTTTCATTGTGGAGTAATTCCTTTCCTTTTGCTTAATCCTCTATAATGATTTCCAATTCCGTAACAATTGTTGACAAAACTCTGCTCACAGCGAGGATTTCCAGCTCTAGAAAAATGGTTTTGTTCTATTTCTCCATGAACTTTGATTGCCAGCTCATCAATCAGATAACTCCATAATATTAAATCTTTACGGACAAGATAACACTAAATAATTGCTTCAAGAGAAATATATGTTTTATAACGGATATACAAAATATCTTCCTATCTTTCAGAGCATGAACATTTTACTGCTATAATCTCACCAAATGACCATGCTATTTCACAATTCCAATTGGCTGAAATATTACATTAGGTGTGAAATATATTTTTGTCTCACCTCTGACCTCATGGTGGGTCTTCCTAAAGAGTTGCACCAATGTATTCAATTAACAATATTCAACAGCAGGGGGAGTAATAATCTCCTTGTTTTGTTATCTATACAGTACTGTACCATCTTTAAATACAGTATAGAAAAGAAGCAAGGTGACCAAACGAAAAAACTAAACTTAAAATCCATGTACATACATGTATGTACAGTATTAAACATGTTCTCCAAAAGCATGTATGTTATTTATTTCCTAAAAGTTCCCAAGATATTGTTTAGCTAGGATCAAATTCTGAGTGAACTTTGCCACTGAGAGGGTGAGTAACCTTCTGAAAATTAACAATCAAATTAAAAATCAAATTTCTCATTGATCAAAATAGTTTTTTAAGCATTCGCAGGTGCTATGTATTGATTCACTAGAAAAATCCTATATTGAGAGAATAAAAAAAGGGGATAAAGAGGTTTACTGAAACTCATTAAATTTGTTATCATATATTGTATCTGTTCTAATTATTCTGATTTTAGATTTTATTGCATTTTAAAATTAATTACAGTATAATAAATCATAGTAGCATTAGAAGCCTTGTAAAAGTTTGGTAACATAAACAACCATCAGATAACAATGAAGAAGAACCTAAATAACAGAATTTTTTTTTAAAGAAAAAAAAGAACCTGATAGAGATATGGATCTAGACCAACAACAGTATATATGATACAATTTATATATTACAGCCACCTGCCTCAAGTTTAGACACAAATGCTGTACAAGCATACTAAATAACAACCTTCTGATGCACAAAAATGTGATGTGCTCAAATAAGGTAGTAATACGCCCAAAGTTTGATCCTGATCTTTTGCATTGTAGTGTAATTGACAAAATGTACGGCTTTTGAATTGTGTAGTATACTGTACCATACAAAGTACACCAATATACATACATAGTTCCTTATTCAGATTCAGTTAAATATTTAAATATAAATATTTAAAAAAATTTTAATACATAATAACTATCTACCAACATACAGCAGATTTTTAACAATTATGCCATCTTCTTTAATACCTTTCATTTTATCAATAACATTAAATATAATATTATTGATAAACTGCAGAGAATTGAATAGCAGACAAGGCTTTACAATATCCTATCATCATTTCTCATAACATTTATTTCCTTTTTAGCTTTAATTTGCAGTTTACTTAAGCTGTACTATCAACATCTTAATACCAAATCTATTCTAATCAATGCCAATCAAATTAATTCTTTGTTAAACATCTCACATCAATCTATCAATTGTAGAATTATATTTCATAGAATGTACATAAATATCTGTCATGTCAGTTGATATATAAACTTGTTTGATCCATAACACACTTGATAATCTATCATCCTATTTCTGTCATACCTCTTGCCAATTTATATACCAAAGGGAAAAACTACATTGCAAACATTCTTTTAACAAGCGTGTGTATTGAAAATAGGTAAAAAACACAGGAAAACAACTGACCAATCACAATACTCTGAAATACAACTTGTTGCTTTTCTAAAAGTTTGTTTGGTTGTTTTTTGTCCCTAATATATGTACAGTACCATACACAAATTGGACTACATTGGTATTATATGTAACAAAAACTATAGTCAAGCCAGACTAGAATATTAAACTCAGCATTTCAGCAATACAACTAAGAACTTTTTTATTCTTCAAACATTTTCCTATTACTTTCCAAACAATTACACATTGTTTAAACAACTCTGATCGAAGTGTTTAACTAAACCCTATAAATACAGTGACACATAGCTATTCATGATTCACTTCCAAGGTAAAATAATAGTAACAATATGAAAAAGAACCGTGACAGTCTAAAAACATACAGTAATTGCTTTAAATTATTCTGTATCCGGCACTCATTTGTAAACAATCAATGCACTACAAGGAATCTTTATCTCCCTTTATTCAAATACAACAATGCTACTAAAAAGACTAAATAATGAAACACAATTTGAAATTAATCAGTTCACATTTAATGCGCAGTCATGCACTACATAGATATTGAGACTACATACCATTAAAGAATATTAATTACCAGCTTAATTAAAGGGCACATTCAAGATGTTGTTTGCTTCATAACCAGACTAACACCATATTTCCAATCATTTGAAATCTGATGAAATGTGACCAACCGTTACAGTAGGCTTTACTCACAGTGTTTCGCTGTAGTACAGTATATGGCACCTGACAGAATATTGCAAAACAAAACATAGTCAGATCCGGGGTGTACAGTACACTCCCCAAATTTTTTACAGCGTAATGAAATTATTAAGTACTTCTTAATATATATTTGTGACAGACTGTTACTCCTGTTATTGCTGTATATGTGCTTGCCCATTTTCAAAATTAGGCATGGATTTAGGCAGGGCTGGGATAAACAGGCTTTAGCCCCCAAAGTAATGAGTACTATTTTTATTCTTCTGCAACCCGATCGTATTTTTTTTCATTTATGAAATATTTAGCCTCCCTTAATCTATAGTTCTGGATCCACCCCTGCCAATGGTGTCTCCTTAATAGGGACTCTACTGTATTTTCAAGTAAAATGGTTATTTTGACAATGTTATGTAGCAGAGACCCTATTAATCAAAATATACATGTACTTTGTAAAATTGTTGACATATTTTGATAAATAGGTACCCTGTCTGCTTTTAAATACCTCATCCATCATGCTAAAGTATTTAGTGTAATAATTTAAGGCAGGAAGGAAGGTGATAACATTTATTGAGCATGACCTTAAAATAAAACATTAACAATCTAATAATTTAGTTTTAAGAGACTTTAATGTTTTATTACTATGCTCAATATATTAATCGTTTTTATTATGTGATAGTTAATATTGAGACTTGTAAAGGTGCAATTAAAAACAAATTTAGGACCTACTTGCTTAATTAGAATAATATCAGTAGTCTACTGTTTATATCCAAAAGTGTTACATACTGTACATACTACATTAGTACTATAGTGTTGTATCTTTAATAGACTAATATAATAACATTCCATAACAATTAGTAAAATTTACACCTCACACAAGATATGTGTTTGATGAGGATAAAAAAAAATTAAGTTGTCTTCAACACGCTAACATATAAGATCACACTTCTCAAAGACCAAGAGCCCGTTCGGACGAAACAAATTTACACGTGTAATGGTAGCGTGTGGTGTAAATTTTGAGATAAACTTGCTGTTTCAAAAGATTTTTCAATTACACCTTAAACCGCAAGCTGATTAACCGCAAGATAAGGAGCAATTTGACCCTAATAGTGTAAAGAGATGCATGAAATATGACCTTTACACGTGTAAATTGTTCATCGTCCGAACGATCACTGATTACACATTTAAAGTTACACATGTAACTGATTTTACATCCGAACACAGCCTAAGACATATGTACGGTGAATACATGTATGCATTCACACACCAATAACATTAAATAAAGAACTTATTGAAAACATATTATACGTTTTCTGTTACATTTGTACTTTATAGTAAATTACACAACTTTATAGGAACTCTTTGTCTGTGTCCTTGAGTGCCCATTAATTTCCATTTAAATTCAATGTACTGTATATGATTACAACCTACAGGCTAAAATGTCAGACTGACTGAATGTATGCTTGATGTCCCCTCTGTTTTAGTTTCTCTGCAAGAAGACAGAGGAACTAATAAATAGGTTCGGTGGAAAATCCAAAACAATTTGAGAATGTTAATAATCCAGAGCAACATCCAAATAAAGGAGAAAAGTAGTACACAGAACTACAAGTAGAACCCATAAAGTGACAATGTTTATGGTCCAACAAAGTGTCCCCTTAATAGGGGTGTCCCCAGAAAAAGAGTTGGCCATAGTGTTAAAACATATTGCCCCTCGTTCTTAGTTCTACTAAACAAAACAAAATGTTGGGCATTAAATTAATGGGTTAAATAATATTTTGGATCTGATATGAGGTTATCGTCTGTCATGATGGGATTGGGCCATATATTATTTATATATAACAGGCTCTGCTTGAGCAGCTAGTACTATTAGTCCATTAGACTGGTGGTATTATGTAACACTTCACATACAGGTGTACTCTATACATACACATGACAACATTTCTACTACTACAGTACAGTATATCACTCAACATCTGATTTGTACACTAGTGTATCCATAAAGTACAGCACAGTGTGTATCCATATGTACTGGGATCATATCATTCATTTGATATCCACAGCTGTACTACAGTACTACATATCCTAGCTATACTTCACACAGCAGTGCATTGGGATTAGACCCAGGATCAAATTGGAATGTACCTGTGATCCATGATAGGGTACCTGTGATCCATAATAGGGTACCTGTGTACTGCAAATTTCCAGTTTTTCATTCTACACATTGTTTAGAGTAAGGCAATATACATGTAGTAGCATTCATTTCATCCCTAAGCTATCAAAACAAACTTTATTTACCTGAGAAAGCCATTTATCCCCCTCTGTTTTGTCTCACATGTGACCTCCATAATAGAGGTTAGTAATTTGAAACTGTTACCCTAAACTACAGGTAGCCATAGCAACAAGAAGCTTACTATGAAAAGGTGTTCAACAATAATATTTATAGTTTACTGTACTTTATTAACTTTTTAGAAACTAAATATCTTACAATTTTATTACTACATATTTTATGTGTGAACAGGGCACATACCCTGAAAATATGTATCGCAATACTGCTAATGGTTTGTTAATGGCCATGTGAATGTAACCTAGAAACACCAACCTGTGCTTAAGTGTACTGTATTTATTTTGTGATCTTACACATACAACGTCAAATTGCTCCTAACTCAAAATAAAAAAGTTTAAGTTAAATATTATTTATAATATAAAAAAATAAAAGTAAAAAACAAAATAAAATTTACTTACTTAATATTTCGACAAGACTAACAAGAGTTAGACTTTCAGATATAGCCTTCCTGAGGTCACTCACTGGCCGAAGTTTATGCCGTTTCAAAACCTTATTGATCCATGCCGTGTGTTCCTGCAAAAATGAAGAAAGAGCAAACGTGTTGTTCAAATTTGCTTCTTCATCAGCTAAACAATGACCCTCAAGTAACCAGAAATTAAACAACGAATACACTTATAAGATCACAAAGTAAACAAACATAGATTGTTGGTTGCGTGTTAAAGAGAATACCCACGAAAAGCAATTTATTTGTACGACATAATGAAATTCCTGTGTATACATACTGTAGCTTATCTAATATAATACCAACCGGAAAAAAAATACACAAAAGGTATGAAAAGAATTATTATTAGTTATGTACTGATGTAATGATGAGTAATTCTTATTTGATATGGAAGGTATACTAATCCACATTTTATCCACACAGCAGAAAAGAATTGGTCAAATTCGAAATGGACCACATCAGCCATAGACTGGACAACAGATGGATACCAATGAAAGGAAAAAGATAGGACTAATAACTGAATAATTGGGGATACAGTACGGTACGAGATATCATGACCTCTGACATGCTAATGCTTTCATCCAGCAATAGACAGGCAACATTGGCCGACTATGATGATGGTCACATACATTAGAGTCCCTCATTTGTGACATATTAAAGGGACACTTTAGAGGGTATGGAGCAACACCAAAACCATGGAGGTATCTAATTTTATATCCCCATGCACCAACCCCTATTCAAAGGACACCCTTATTAAGTGGACAATTTGTTGGGTCCCGAAGGTGTCCCCTTAATAGGGGTTCTACTGTAATCGTGGTATCAACAATCTGAATTTATTAAAACAAAAGAAGCCAGCATCTAATTTATTCAAAACTCACCTCTAAAAGTTCTTTATCAAGATAAACTAATTGTTTTTCTTTCCTGAGACGAGAAAACGTTCGGTTTAACTTATCCTGCATATTTCCAAATCATTAATAATTCCAAAAATGACGATCTCGACTCCAAAACTACTTTTAAAGTGTGCTATTGTGTAGCGTAATATTTTTTGGCATAAATCCAGTGTTTAGATGAAATCCCCATAAGCCATACAAGATAGTTTACAAGTGTGTGTGAACAGTTAATATAAATGATACCTAAATAGTGGTAAAGTATTACACCAAACACACAGCCACACTGATACAACGTTACGTTACTGTTATGCAGCTCAATGCTAGGTCAGTCACCTAGTGATTAATCTTTATTATAAATTTTCAGACCACTCATAGTTGACGAGTACTGCTATATGTCATGTATATTCTGAGAAAGTTTTAATAGATAAGGAATGGTAATTAGCAATACATGAATAAATAAAAGTTTGGATAATTATTACAATTAGTCATCCAAATACACCTGTTTGCTTTTTTTATGTACTATATATCTGGTAATCTCTATTACCCTTTTACAATTTGTCTTAATGTCAACTTTATCTTCTAATATGTAAAATGTTAATTAATTACCTATAATTCAATTAAAATTGATAGCAATGTATTAAAACTCTCACATTATTCAATTTTATTTCAAGTATATTTTAATTATAGATTAAAATTGTAAACTCATTGTATGATTTAATTAAATCTATTAAAAACCTTTCTCATTATTAAATTCTTTTAAGTGTTTGGAAAATTAAATTAGAAATAAACTAAAACACTATTTGTTTGGGTGGGGGAGGAGGTGGAGTGGTTGATGAATGGGAGGTGAAACAATAATGTTGTAAATGAGTATTTTACTGTACTGTATACAGTAGATCTCTCTTCAATTTAAAGACCCCTCCAATAAAAGACCTCCTCCAATCCTCCAATAAAGACTACTGTACTGCAGCCCCAGATTATTTCCTCTAATTAAAGACCAAAGACCACGGTTTGGGTAGTATAGATCCACCTGAACATTTTCCTTCAAATTGTCCCTCCAATTAAAGACCACTTTGAAATAAACGTTTAAAATTAAGGCATTTGCAATGAAAATTCTAAAAAAATCATCAAATACTGCAGTTTTTGAAATACACACAAATGGAAAGGATAGGAAATATAACCCGATACATTACCCTCATTTTTCATGTTCAGCAAAACAACCTGATTATGACACAAATTCCTTCTAAATTGGGTAATTGAAAGACCACTTCTAGTACCGTTCTTAAGTTGGAAGGATTCTGAGACGGAAGCTACTAAAGACCACTAAAACATGGGTTCCAAAAGCAGCCCTTAATTGGAGAGACATGTATGGTTTGGAACAGAATGTCGTGTTTGAACATATAAACACATTTTTAAACTTGAGTGGCCTCCCTAATCCAATAGGTCTGAAAGTTAACCAGTATCTAAATTTGATTTAAATGGGGTTAAAATCAGTTAGCTATTTAGCTTTTTTTTTTTTTATTTCAACAATATTTTATGAGGGTGGTCCATCCAGCATCAGCTGATCATTAGGGACCCTCAAACAAACAGTAAATACAAAATAAACTATAAAAACACAAAATTAACAAAGATATAAAAAATAAATATAAATATATATATAAAAAAATACAGTAAGCCCACAATGAAAGAAGGAAAAAAAGAAATAAAATCAGAGAGAGAGAAACAGGTGTTTTTTCAAAAGAGATTTAAAGGAGGAGAAATTGTAAGAATTACGAATGCTTAAAGGTAGAGAATTAAAGAAAGAAGGAGCATTGAAACTAAAAGAAAGTTTAAAGATTTCAAGGTAAGGACGAGGAATAAGAAGATCTCCTTTAGTAATTTGCCTAGTGTTCATACGGCCGTTGGAAGTTACTTTAGTTAAAAGCTGACAGATAGTAAGAGGAGCAGAGTGATGTAGAGCTTTGAAAGATAGACAAGCAAGCTGAAAGAGGTATCGTTCATGGAAGGGGAGAGTCTTAGCACAGGAAAAGTGATGAGGAGAGAGATGTGTAGTGGGTGATAGATCGAGTAGTAGACGGATAGCTTTATTCTGAATTTTTTGAAGTTTAGTGGTAGAAGAAGGTTTAGAACCCCAGACAGAGCAGCAGTAGTCAAGTCTAGAAAGGAAAAGTGAATTGTACAGAAGATGAAGAGAAGATTTGTTAGTAAATTTAGAGGTACGTTTGAGTAAGTAGATAATAGAATTGAGTTTTTTACAGAGGGAAGATATGTGAGATTTCCAGGTTAGAGTATTGTCAATTATGATTCCAAGGTGTTTATGAGAAGTAACAGATTGAATTGGAGAATCATTAAGAGTGAGGGAGATAGAGTTAGATTTAAGTTTTTGAGAAGAGCCAATGAGCATAGATTTAGTTTTTGAGATATTGAGAGTTAGTCTGTTAGATTTTAGCCAGGTAGAGAGATGAATTAGAGCATTAGCTGAAGATTTAATAAAGATATTTCTAGTAATGTTTCTTTTTACAGCGCATACATTTCTTATCTTAATTTAATCATTTGCTCAAATATTGACACACATTATTAATGTAGGCCTAAGTCATGGAGGATGGTGAATGAGGTTTCTATGAGATTATACATGAATGGGTCATTCTGTAATGTTCATTTAATTTCCATGAATCATAAGATATATCAAAAATTACACACAAAAAAATAGTTTTAAATATTTAAAATAAATTTCATTTCAGCTCTGTCAGCCTACTGTAAAATGTAGACTGATATTGTAGATTAGGATGATAAAGCACTAAGACTATACAAAATATTTGCATGTGACAGAATGCAAATGACTGTACACAATTTATAATAATGTATTTGACAAAAAATACCACAGAATTGTCGGTTTCCCCCACATTTACAATTTCATCCCATTCTAAAAATGACTAACATGTCCATCTGTTGGGAAATCCAGACACTCTCAAAGTGCAAATGTAGGTACATAATTGATAAAATATTACATATAGTACAGTACCTAAGTATACAGTAGATTAACCCTAACTACCTAATGTACTTATCTTGGTCAAAGGCAGTACAGCTAGTCTTTGTGTATTAGAAATAACTCACTCAATCGCAAATTTATGAAATGCTACTGTATACTAATGTTAAATGTTGCCTCTTTTGATCTTATTGTATTATTCTATATTGTGCTGCCCTTTGGTGACTATCGTATGCTACATTAATGCTCTGCGCCGTATACTGAATGTCTCTAGAAGCTGTAGTGCCAGTATGATGTTTATTAAACATGGCATCCTTTCTTTTAATGAGTATATGCGAAAATCTATCTATAGTTTCATGCAACTTACAGTACTGTATGTTGAATAGTTGTAATATTCTTGTTGCTTGTGTTTGCAAACATATTTTCCATAACAAAAAAATGCATTGTAAATGGAGAAGTATCCTATATATTTAGGCTTAGAGTTTGCGAATTTTCTTTTTCTGTTTGTACGTTTGTTGATATGGATGAAATATTTCCGAAATAAAATAAATTAAGTCGTATAGAAACTTTTTACAGTAGTATAGCTACCTATATAAACCTACAATATATAAATATACCTGTAATAAAATGAACATAAAATACATACAATAGTATGTGTATTGTAAAACATACATCAATATCCTGCATGTTCACAGTTTTATCTTCTAGCAATAAAATTTGCAGCTTTGCAATTTGTATCTTAGAGTATACTCATAAATAATGTACAACAATAAGAAGATTTTTAAGAGTGTTTTAAATCAAAATAGTGTATTGTTGACTGTAAAAATACTACAGTACAACCTGTTTTATCTAAAGGCCATGTCCGTATCTGCTATATTACCCAAATTCTATAAGTTAAATTACAATGTTCTTTACCTTCCTTTAGAGTTAACATAATGCAATCATACTAATAATGAACCACTTTATACTGTAGATGTAGTGTACTGAAATCAAATTGGAGTAGGCCATTTTGTAGTTTTAATAATTCTAATTACTTCCTTAGAAAAGGAAATGATCATTTTGGAAAAACTGTTACCGTCGTATTTATTGTATTGTTTAGGAGAACTTTTAGTGGAGCTTTTAATCGAGGGAGGTGTTTTATTCAAGGGAGGTGTTTCTTTTTTTGGGTGTAATCTAATGTGGTAACATGAGAAGTAATAAAATACAGTAAAAATTGTATCAAAATGCTTGGTAAATTGTAGATCGATTTATTTAAAGCGGGACATATATCAGAATAAATACGGTATGTGACATTCAAACTGATTTTCAGGAAAATCAATATATTGATGGCGTCACAAATCACAATCAAGTTACCTTATATGGGCAGAAATAAACATGGCCTCTTTTTCTCATTGCTTAATTAATTGCTTTATTTGTAGCCAATACTCCATAAAAACAACCATCAACAGGATTAATAATTATACATCTATTGTATACAACATACCAATGGTTAAATAATACTAAACATCATAGGTCACAAGAAGTCGATCGATAACCATCCGTTATTCAAGCGTAATCAGGCAGCTTAAAAACCTGAGAACAAGGCTTATAAGATTTAAGCATAAAGGTATCCTGCTCAAGCAGGTGAAATTCAAAAGTCTTGGTTACCTTAGGGTACATTTTGATACTCATCAATAATTTTCTAAAAACCTATTTGGCAGGAATGTTCTTTGTTCCTCGTATTTTCACCTGGAATAACTAAGCAGTTGTGAAATCAGTGTGATTTGTCATAAAATTGTAATCATTCTTAAGATGAAAATTTTTTAGATTTTTTTTTATTGGTGGTTGCCCAGTTCAACAGTTCATGTTCTGGTAATGTATAAAAAAACTTACAATTAAACTACTACAACTTTTGAAGTTGTTTATATAATAACGGTTTGGATGACAATACAATGCAAATAAAATGTAACAAAACAATAAATTAAACAAAAACAACCTATAGAAGATCCTATCTATCAAAGACCTAGACCTTGAAGTGATTGCCTTAAGGGATTAGATGTGCTCACATACTGTACAACGGTAAATTTGTAAACAAAAAAATATAATAATATAATATACCTCGCACTCTTCTATCACCCATTCACCCCCAACGGAATGTTTGACAGGGAGGGGGTTCCGGTTGGCACTGTACAACACTCTGGGTGAAGTAAATCCATTCTCCTTGCGTCTTGTTTTCATTTTAACCGAATCTGCAGTCCATGATTGGATGGGTCTAGGCTGGTGTCTAGGCCTTGATGTAGTCATCTTTACTTCACCCCCATTCATACCATCCACACCTGTAAATTGGCTTTTGAAGCTCTTCATTGTTAACTGTTGTTGAGATCGACTAGCTAATTACAATCATTATTGATCTAATTGAAACATATGCTCCGACATCAAAGAAGTTTTCACCTTGTTGTTTCTACGAAGAACGTTCAGTAAATACAAACACTACATTTGAACCTTCAAAAAAGACGGTTCATGAATAGAGAGTTTCTATTATGTTAAATATATACACTTTATAAAAGTCTGTTGACAATCGCTCGAGCGTAACTTGTTTTATGCAATCAATCGTTTACAAAAAGTTTACGGTCTTTCTATAGTAAGATATCCAAGTTAAATTCTAAGCTGGTGCCTTAATAATTCCAGTGCTTTTGTATGTTTAAATAATCCCAGTACATCGTACAATGATGTACTATTCCTGCTTTTGAAATATTCCAGTGCTGTATGTCCTAATACCAAGTCTTACAGATATGCACAGATCTACCATTACCAGAACTACCATTACCACTGTATAAAATAAAACTATACAAAGTAATTGGTGAAAGATCCAAAAGAGTTTAAGCCCTCCCACACTTTTTTTCAAACACCAATAGAAAACAAAGTTTAACAAAAGAAGCCCAATGGGTACAATGTTTTAAATGGAGCCTTTATTCTCGACACAATACCTCATAATACAGATTAAAAAACAAAAGCAAATGAATTAGGCGGCTATTCATTCATGGATGAAACGTAGTAGACTAAAATAATTAACAGGTTGACAACAACCAGATTCAACCTGTGACTGATTTGTGTGAGGTTGTATTCACCTGCCAATAGGCACCCAGATGTTGCTAGAATTAAAAACTTTAATAATTAGCTTTATAATATACCTTTAACTCTGTTTGTTCTACATGGTTTAAATACATAATTTATAGGTACAGTGTGTTGGCTCTTTAGTAGTCTTATGAATAATAGATATCTCCTATTATTACCTACATATTTAGATAATTAGTTTTCTGATACACCTTTTTGTTTTACTTTGTTTAACATTTGTTGGATTTATCATTGTTAGATATGAAACTTTGTAGGAAATATCTTGTGTAGGCTCCTCCTATATAAATCATATATTCCCTGAATTCAAAGTTTTCCAATATACATTTACACTAGGTAATTAATTTGTTATGCAGGTGTTGAAACAAAAATGATTTGTTGAATGCAATTCAAAGATTTGATCTTACAGTTTGTATCTGTATGCATTATCTTATGTAAAGTCCATTAAATGATACCTCTGTAATCATCCCCAGATCCTACCTCCTGGATTAAAATGCTTTGACAATAGTGCTTTGTATTCCTTTGGTTCATTCCTTTTGTTTAAATGTGACTGAACATTTCCAAGAAACTCTGAGGTTATTGTTGTTAGGTTAGGAATGAATGAATAATTAACCTTTTTTAAATTAAGTGGTTGTGGTTCCAACTAACAGCAATGTACAAAAAGTGTAATGGGATTATGTACAAAAAATATCTATTGATCATAGCTGATGGCTATTTAAACAAAAACCACAAATACAAATAAAATAGGTTACCGCAATCAAAACATTGGATTGTGCATGGTCTAGTCTGCTTTGTTATTAGTAGTGTAGTAGCCTGTACTCATTCTTTGAACGAATGAAATGAAACGTTGGTGTTGCTTATAAGGTAACTATCCTATTTAACTTGCTTCTACAAGAGAACAACTCATGAAACACGTGATATTTCATATTCTCTCTTTTAAACTTATGTATAACAAGTCATTGATTTCATTTATTGATGGATGGCATTGAAATTTATCTGTCAAAGCATCACTTCAGGTTTTACTTTATACTGCTAATAATAGTACAATAGCAACAACTGCTATGCTCTTCCAGGAAGCGTGTAGGCTACCATAACTAGGTCCAGGGCCGTAGCCAGGATCTGTCAAGGGGGGGTTCGGACACTAAGTATTTGGGTCGGCAATTCAAATCGGCAATTCATTTGCAACTCTTAGAACTTTACAGACACGTATCGCTCGAAGTACGCTCATACAGGGAAGAAGGTACTGTATGAGTTATTCCGAACGAGTTTACGAATTTTTCAATTTACGAACAACTTTTTGTACTGTGGGGCACGTATTTGGACGATTTTCGGAGATGAGGGTGAGGTATTGGGCATGTCGGGGATGGGGGTTCGCAGTCGGTTAAGGGGGGTTCGCTGTAAAGGGGGGTTCGCTGTAAAGGGGGGGGGGGGTTCGCCCGAACCATAAACCCCCCCCCCCCCCCCTGGCTACGGGCCTGAGGTCTAGGAGAAGTTTCCTACTTACTAGGCCTACATGTCCCTGGCACCAATTCCAAGTGCAGACTGGGCTAACAAAATTGTTTACCTTTAAATTCTTACATGGATAAAATAAATCGAAGGATGCTAAAGATACTATGTTCTGTATAATAAATTAGATCATAAATAGACATAAAACGGAAACTAATAGTTAAGCATACTTAAATGTGTTTAGAACTTACTTTAGTCTACTATTGTTCCCGTCGTCTGCTGCTGCTTGAGAAACTTACGGAAGAGGGCGCCATATAAATGTTATTTTAAAAAATCATATTAATATTTTCAGGCTTTATAATAATTATTCTCTAATTTAAAGATCAATCGAATTCGAGGAAAAAGCATTCTGGGGTTGTTTCTTCGTTTCTTTCAATTTGAATAATATATTCAATATAACTGTTGACCTTTATTTTATTTATATCTATTCACGCACTTCTCGTTATTTTGTAGGTCAAGTCTAAATCGCCTCCCTACACACTGTACACTCAGACTTAACTGTTAATATACACACACTACTCTGTTACTTTCAGATATACCTCTTAGAAAAAGCAAGTTAAAAGGCAAAATTGTTTTAGTAAATGTAATTGATAATTCTTTATTCCTTGAGTACATTCTAACAGTCGGAAAGCCACTCATGTTAAAAGCTTTGAATACTTCTCTCTCTGATCTCTCCTAACAGAACTATGCGTCGCGCATACAACGTACGATCCGCGTTGCGTATTTTAGTATCGCGTCGTTATGGTTACATCTCTTTTGTACTGTAAACATCACATTCAAGAGATGGTCACATAATTATTATGTAGGTTTTTATTGTCAAATCTAATGTATAGACGGAAACCAGATGGTGTGTTAACAAAACCACAGCGAAAAGTGGTAGGCTTTTCTACTCTTCGCCTGCTGCCTGTTGGAGAGAAGCAAAAACGGAAGAACCATGTCGCGCAAACAAAACCTCTGACAGATTTTTTTGAGTCTGAAAGTTTCAATAATTCGGACGTAATTCATAAACGGAAACAACGCGATTTTGAAATAACAGAACGAGAAAGAAATAAACCAGCGTCAGAAAAACCAGTTAAAGTTGATTGCGACTTTGATGTGGATTGGTTCTCTGGTTATACTATCAGATTTCCGCCACCCATTTCCATCAAAAAAGGTTGTCATCAAGCAATCAGAAGACCACTTGCTCTGAGCTTCGGAAAGCAGACCGTTTCAGATGTCAACGAATGGAGCGATAAACCGTTTAGTACTCTCGATTTAGACTATAAGAAAGCATTCCCGTTGCTTTTGAAACGAGTATCAGAAGCAGAAGAGAAAGACTTGGTCTTTGTAAAAACTGAAACCAGACGACATTCCATTGTCACAACTGATTACATGACGGGAAATATTTCTCTGACAAATAATTCTGGAAAGGAAACTAAATACCATGTGTTTCCCCTTTTCTATGAGGAATCAGAATCGAGTTCGTCTGGATCAGACATGGAATATCAATCATATCATTACAATCCTGAAAGTAATGACAGCAATGATGACGACGATGATGGAAGTCGGCCAACGGGATTAATTGCATCAAAAGAATCATCTGAAGAATCTATAATAGAAGAACCCGCTCCACCTGGTTGGCCAGCAGGATGGAATCCAAAAGCACGGCGATCATCAATAGCTGGTGCTCCGAAGCTTCAGAAGTCAAACGAACCACGAGTCGTACGACGTACATCGATGGATTATGGAGGGATGCCGTTTTCGTTTCGTATCCCGCCTGCAATGGAGACACTTGAAGAAGACTCAACGAGCGACGATGAACCAAAAATTAATAGAGAAGACGAAATTGGTTTATTTTGCCATCAAGATAAAGATTTTGACATCAAACACGCTGAGGAAACGATGGAACATCTCAACCAAAACTTGGAAACTTTGGAAAACTTTCTGAAGGATTATAACTCTATAAGTACAATATCGAACACATCGATATGCTCGGTTTTAAGTACGACTACGAATGAGGCTGCAGCAGATAGTGTTGAATAAGAGAAGAATAGAAATAAATAACGCAGCAACACTGTTTATATTAAAGAAGTAAAGTACTCCTGTATATTTTTGGACAATAACAAGAATAAAACATCTTATAAATATATACAGTACAGTATTAGGATTATTAAATTCATAATGTTCACTTTGGTATAGCAATATTTCTTTTTCAGTTTTATCCGAATTTTCAAGTTCACAAAATAACATAAAATCAACTTTTTTAATTGAATGAAGTTGTTTGAAGGCTTCACTTTTATCTGGAGTTCCTCTAATGTGAATAACCTAGTTGTTTGGAGACTTCACTTTTACCAGGAGTTTTGTAATGTGAAGAATCTAGTTGTTTGAATGCTCCACTTTCATCAGGAGTTCCTCTAATGTGAATAACATAGTTTTTTAAGGCTTCACTTTCATTGAGAGTTCTTCTAATGTGAAGAACCAAGTTGTTTGAAGACTTCACTTTCATCAAGAGTTTTATTTTTTTCAAATTAATAGCAAAGTTTGAAGACTTCACTTTTACCAGGAGTTCCTCTAATGTTTAGAACCTAGTTGTTTGAAGACTTCACTTTCATCAGGAGTTCTCAGTTCTTCAACTGGTACTCTAATTCACAGAACCTATTTGTTTGAAGACACCACTTTCATCAGGAGTTCCACTTCTTCAATTGGCACTCTAATGTGAAGATCTTTTTCCATTAAGATATCCAAGATGTTTTGCAGTTCATCTGGAAAGTATCGAACAGCATCTAGATACAGAACCTATTAAAAGTAAATAAACTAAAATCAATTTAAATACTATTGCTTGCTTTTTAGATTCAAATGTTTCAGGGAAGAATACAATATAAAAAACAAATACAATCATATCGATAAATTACACACCTTAGCCCAGGGACAACACTGTATAGCCCGAAAGAATAATGACTTGGCCTTTTTCATGTCCCCACGACAAACCTTAGAAAAATGAAAGAGTTGTTACTGTATTATGTACTGTATACTTCTACTTTTAGAAACGAAATACGATTAATTTGTATATTGTAGCATAATACCTCAAACTGTATAAACATTCTCCATATGAGTACACTATGTCTGGTAGCCCGATCAGAAACAGCCTTCATGAATAAAGAACGTATTCTATGTGTTATTCCAGTGTTGATGTCTATAGAAAACAAAATAAACAAATTAATAGAAACAACCAAAATATTTATTAGATGGGCTATTAAAATAAGTCAATTACAAAAGCATAAAGGCTAGATGAAAATGATGATTTATTGCATATATATAAATTCAACATACACAAAATTAATTGTTCTAGACGTGACCACAGCTAAATTTGCAGTACACCTTCTTAATCTTACCTGATGTTTCAGTAGACTCCTTAATCTTACCTGATGTTGCAGCAGACCTCCTTAATCCTACCTAATGTTCCACTAGACCTCTTTAATCTTTACCTGATATTCCAGTAGACCTCTTTAATCTTTACCTGATGTTCCAGTAGACCTTTTTAATCTTTACCTGATGTTCCACTAGACCTCTTTAATCTTTACCTGATGTTCCAGTCGACCTCTTTAATCTTTACCTGATGTTCCAGTAGACCTCTTTAATCTTACTTGCTGCTGCAGCAGACCTTATTCTTACCTGATGCTGCAGTAGGCCTCCTTAATCTTTATCTGAGGTTGCAGTAGACCTCCTTCATCGTTATCTGAAGTTGCAGTAGACCTCCTTAATCTTACCTGAAGTTTCAGTAGACCTCCTTAATCTTTATCTGAAAAGTGGACCTAATAAATCTTACCTGATATTGCAGTATCAAGCTCCTGTCTTGATTTAGCCAACATGTTGTCTCTCGTCATCTCAGCTTGTATGCTATAAAGCCATACCACTGGTGAAACTGATGATTGTAAACTCCCATCAAAATACCTTCGCACTCTACCGATAATCAATGACTTCATCTCAAGCGAAATGAACAGCTGTAAGAATACATCACTGCGAGGAAAATCCAAAAGCCCCCTCTGTATGATAGTGCGAATCATTGTCAATGGCGTTGGGTTTCTTAGTATGTGATAAATCACAAGCTTTATATAATTTAGAAATATATCCTCATAATGTTTTTGTAGAGTTGTGGTGAATGAATCGACATAAGTGTCAACAAATTCTCTCTTCTTGGCAGAATGAATCTTTAGAAAAGAAAGGCTTTCTTCAAAGACAACAGTGGCTGCTTGTAATCCAACAGTAATGTACTGGAACCACGCATAACAACACACATACTCAAGAAAATATTCTAAATCTTCTGATTCCTCTGAGGAAACCAAAGCACTCTTGTATGTTTCCATTTTAGCATCCAAATTCGTTTGAAATCCTCGTCTTGCTTTCAAAATGTCAAGAGCAGATGTTTCATCAGATTCTGGGTTTGAAAATACTTCTGAACCTTGACCTAGCCATGTCAATACCTTAAGAAGTCGATCAATTCCATCATTATTCATCTTTTCTTTCTTGTTGGTAATGAATGATCTTACATTAGCATCCAAGTCCAGTTCCAAGTATGTATAAGATGCGACTAAGCTTGGTATAGAGTTCCTGACTTCTTGACCAGACATAACCTGCCCACTCATACCAAGAGCAGTTCCTATAACTCGTCGAGCTTCTTCCACATTTCCAAGATTCCACTCCAGTTTGGCATAAGCTTCCCAGAGTAAAAGGTTATTTCTGTTGACCTCCTCCTTCAGAATACATTTGGCAAACTTTCTGACATCCTTACAATGCTGTTTAAAAGCTTTCTTCTTTGATTTGTCATCATTTATGCTACCATGGTCAAACTGCTCGTATTCAAATTTGATCCAAATAAGTAGCAGAGTAGTCCGTTTGTTGGAAGTGAAAAGATGTAAAGATTGAGCCAAGACATTTCTGACAAATTGTTTAAATGAACCAATTATTCTAGGTGGTGTAAGCTGGTTTGATTCAGATGTCGATCCAACACCCAGTGGAGAACAGTTGTTGGTGACTCCTACCGATAACTGTTTATAGTCATAGTTTATTGGGTCTGTTAAGGAATAGTTAGACTTCAAAAATATTTGGTCAGTATGCTGTAACGCATACATAGAATGTCTACAAACTTCATAATCATTGGACGATCCAAATGTTGGGACTGTTACCCCAAGGAAGCGTAAAAGGTTCAGAAGAAGTTTGTACTGCAATTCTTCTGACTTGATCTTAAAGAGAAATGGACTGACATCATCAAAGACTACCATTCTCTCTGGATCTTCACAATCATCTTCTGTTATATCTTTATCTGGATCAGGTTTCCATGGTAGAAAATGTCTTTGCTCTCTAGCGGTCTCCAGATAAACCCAGCTTTGCCAGGTATCAACACATGATTCTGGAATCTTGTCATCCTCTATTTCTTCATCAACCTCACTTACTTCTAAAAGAATAAAGCGTACTGTAGGTTTTGAAGCAATATATAAAGAACATATTTCATATTAGCTTAGAGCTTCAAAGGCACTATATTGACAAGGAGGGGGAAAAATAACTATGTATTAAATGCATACCAGTGGAAGATGGCACTTGCTTCCACCCTCCTTTTTGCTTCATTTTCATCCATGAGTTCCAGCCATTAGCACCTTTCTCACCGAATTTTGGTTCTTCACTGTCCCAAAATGTCTCCAGAAATGCACTCTGCAAAAGGAAAGATAGACATTTGAATTTAGTTTATAGCATGGTGTCTTGGTTCATATTTGTTTATAATATAGTGGTAATTTTTCGTTTACCCATTTGGCTAGAAGGAAGGTTGCTTTGTCTTAAGATATTAAGTAGTTTCAGTGAAACACTGTATATACAAAGAGCACTGGGGAGAGACAAGAACTGTCATTGTAACTATTGTCAGGGCATGTCTCTCCAACAAGGAACCACCAGAATTTATTTTTAGAGAGCCAGTCAACATTTTTAACAGGCTCATTTTAATGGCTCAACCTTGCGACTGTCGTGGGTCCTTTTGTAAATGCTTCTCGAACTCTCTTACTTGTTCATTATGCGGTGTTGTTGCATCAAGTTCTTGGGATCCAAATAGATTAAACTCTATCATTGCTTGGTAACAGCATACAGCCTTTTCAGTATAGCCACTTTGACGAATAACCTCACATAACTGACAGAATATACCTACAAATAAACAAATTTACTTTCTTTACTTAATGAGTGGCCGAGCAAGATTTTGTTTAACCTTCTTTACAAACAATTAAGGAAGGGAAAACTGAATCTTAAATGTGGATCAATCTTAATTTACTGTATATATGATACAGTATTAGAAAAGATAACCACCCCAGGGCATGTTTCAATTGTAGATTTAAACCTTTCCAGTACAATTTTGTTCATTTGATACCCTAATGTATCTGTACTTTTATGGCAGATGCCATGTGATAAATAATCTGGATAGAAGTACTTGAATTAAACATATAAAGTAGGTGCAACGAATTTAGGCTACATTCAAGCACAACTACTGAAATACAATATGAACAATAATTCACCTAATAAATGTAGGTCAGTGTTTGGTAAAGGTTTATGCGTGGACACCTGACCTTCCATTATTGCAGCCAACTTTCCAATACATTTTCCATAAACAGATAATACCTTATTAAAGGTGAACGTGGAAAATTGTGACTGAACAAACATTAAGTAAGCATTCCACAACACTGGATCATTTGGGTGCTGAAAAATCATTTTGTCCCAATGCTCCTTTAATTCTTTACTATTCCATATTTCCATACAGAGTTCAACATGCTCTAATTTTAATTCTAAAGATGACGGGTTTGTCGCAATTGCTCGTTCTAAAATGGCAATCTTCTTCTCCAGAACAAGTCTACTTAATTTCCGACGTTTATCATCGGTTTCCCCACTAAAATAAATACTGTGTCCACGTAACGCAATTTCATCCTGAAACTTAACAAATCGCATCCAAAGTTTAACATCATTTGGATTTTCTCGTAATTTTTTGTTGTATTCTTCTGTCTGTTTTGTGATCAGTCCTTCCCATGAATCAAATCTCCCAGGTTCTTTATCGTCTTCCTTTGAATCGTTGACAGCATGGGGAGTTTGACCGAAGAGGTAATACTGAGTAGCTTTATCATGAATTTTTAACGGATCAACTTCATTGCGATTAAAACCTATTTCAGATTCCGAGTTTTCAACATCAGCAATATTTTCTAACGGAATAAAAGTATCAGTAGGTAGTTTCTCGTTTCTGATCAAACATTTTTTATTGCGACCAATTCCTGAAAGATCAACTAAATCTTCTTCATTCATCAAGACTTTCACGGATTTCTTGGAATAGTAGCGGTCATCATCAACCTTCTGCTTCTTACTTTTTTTCGATTGTTTATGACTATACCAATTTATTTCTTGCTTATGGTCAAGTCCGAGGCACGACGATCCCAGTCTTTTATAAAATGCTGCGTCAGAAAAATGTACAGATTCAAAACATAGATTGTTCTTATCGGCTTTTGTGTCTATGCAACATGCGTCCAAAGCCTTAGGCCCAAGATCTTCTATCCACACACATTTACATCCCATTGCTGGGATACTAGAAAACACAATTCAATAGCGCATAATTAATTATCATATTCAGAAAACACAAATCAATAATGCATAATTAATTATCATATTCATGTGATATATATCACAATGGACACATGAGGAGAAATTGAAATGATGTAAAGTATTATTTTATACATATATTTTGTTAATTAATTTTGTTTTTTATCACTAATTAAAAACTTTTAATGATTCCTATTAACACAATACAATTATTATAGGCAGCACCTAAATTGTTTTTTCTGTAATGGGGCAATTATGTTTTAACACTAGGGTCAACTTTATTCAGGAGCTACCTCTAATAAAGGGACACTTTGTTGGGTCTTTAATAGTAGTTCTATTGTATAACTACACTATCAAACTAGTGTGACGTGCCCAAGTATGGTAGTGATATGCCCAAATATGGTAGTACAGTAGTATGACATGTCCAGATATTGGCACGTCACATTTTGTTTTCACATTTCAAAGTTTGATAGTATAGACAGAGCTTTATATACAGTAGTAGAATTTTCTAATTAATGTTCACATTCATCATACCTCGACTCATCTTCATATTTACTTGAAGTGGATTTTTTAGATCTGACTGGATGTTTAGATTTACTCTTCTGTCTATCATCTCTATCTCTTTTCCTGTAATCTTCATCACTATCATGTTTATGTTTCTTCTTCTTCTTATGTCCTTTTTTTCCATCCCTCAATCGATCATTTTTCTGTGAATGTTGCGAATCTTTCCTTTGTTTGATTGCTCTTTCATCATGATGCTTATCCTTCTTCCTCTTTGTTGCAGGTATCTGCACCGTGTCTGACTGACTCTTTTCTAATGACTGGTAAACTTTGCTTGATTGCTTGTCCTTGGAAGTGGCGGGAAAACTTTCATTTATCAGCCATCTTGAACTTTCTAGAAAACAAACAATTACAGTTTAGTTCACATCTTTTGTACAGAGAGAGAATGAAATAAAATTTGTGATCTCAATCTAAAAAATAAATGTAAGTTACTAGTGTTATTTATATATATATATAGACTTGCACTGATGAAGGGCCCGAAGGCTCTGCTAACTTTTCTGGCTGTTTTACTTTATCGTTTTGATTTAGCTTTTCGCTTCTTTTTGTATCTCCATTGAGATCCAGCCACTGATACCCACAGCATTGTCATTTTTTTTAGTAATTTGCCTTTGGATTTATTGTTATTATATATATTTATAAATAAAATAGGAGTACTCAATAATTTTCGCAGAAAATTAAAAACTACGTAAAGTACTTTTCAGTATTATTACCCAAAGCTCGATAAATTTAATGATCATTATATCCTAGGCCTACATTGATAAATAATGCAAGTGTAATAATTATTCATTATAATAATAACTTAACGGAATAAAATGTTAGTTATAAATATAAAATAATTTAGGCCTAGGTAGGCATAGTTTCAATTTGAAATTGCGCAAGGATTTATAGTATTCAGCAGAGCGATTCCCTAGCCCTCTTCCCTTTAGTTAGTAGTAGTACGTAGTACTAGCCTAGTAGTAGTTCCTCATAAATAGACATACTAGTACTAGTACACTCTCACAGACAGTACTAGGTGGCAGCCTACTACTAGGCATATCATATTGAGTTGACTGTGTCGAGAAAGTACGCCTAGCCTATACTAGCTAGGCCTAGTAGAGGCTAGCCTACCTACCTAGGCCTAGCTATAAATAATCAGCTTACCCTCATCTTTTCCACTTTGTTTTTCATCTAGGCCTACTTTATTTATTGTTTGTATATTAATAGCGCTTGGAAACATTGTGAAAGAAGGTCGTAAACTACATTAGGCAATCTAGTAAGGCTAGGCCTCTACAGATAAATGTATCGGCCGCGGCAAACGACGTGTGTGTACCGACGATGCTCTTCGTGTTGTTTACGTTTTGTGTCAATGAAATACTACTCGAATGGGGGCGTTATCTTTGATTACCAAATGAGTGGGGGCGTTTGTTGTTTTGGATTACACAACAGTCACACATGTTGTCGGTCTCACAGCTAGCCGGCCAGCAGACACTCGACTCGCGTACTGTGTTGTTGAGAAGAGCAATAATTTGGTCTCCAAATTTTTAGCCTTTAAGTACTTTTCTGCATCACAAAATGAAATTATCTTTACTTTTATTATTTATAGTTGCTGGTGTATGCGGGGATTGGACTCGAAATCAGGTAAGATATTGCCCTATCTAGTAGTAGGCTAGTAGTAGACTTTGTTGGTAGGGGCCTACTAGAGGCGGATGCTATACCCCTTTTACACTATCACCGCAACAGCGGTGTTACCCCGCAGTTGTTAGTACACCGGGCCGTTAAAAGCCGGTGTTGTGGTTTTTATTGACTGGTGTAAATGGGAAAATCGAACCACCCCGGTGTGCTCTCCGCGGGGTGAAACGAAGCTGAATGTTTTCCGGTGTGCCTCTCCGGTGTAGTCAAGTCGACACCGGAGACACGAAAGTGTAAACGGTTTTTGCGATCCAACACCGGGTTGGTAAAGGTTATTGACATGAAAAGGTCATCTTCTATCATTAAATTTGTTATATGTTTGTGCGAAAAAAATACCTGTTTCTATATTTTGAATGTTTGCATCTTAAAATAATAAATATATTGTATTTAACATTATTTTGTTCTTGTATATATATTTTTTGAGTATTTTATGTGTTCAAAATTCATGATGTTTGTGTGTTTTTAGAATGAAACCGCGCGAAATCACCACCACACGCTCACTACCTCTCTGTCCTGAATACAATCCACACCATTCTCTCTACTGCTAGGTCTACCTCTGTCATGCAAATACAGTGAATAATCATCATTATGTCTTCAAATGTTTGGACTCAAGATCAAGTTAAAATCCTCCTTACCATACGTTGTAATGAGGAAATTGTAGCAATGTTCAACGGGACAAGTAGGGATCGCCGGTGTTATGAACTGATCACTCGCAGATTAAATGTACGTTTGCCTGAGTTGAGGCTAGCTAACTACTAAGGCCTAGAGTAGAGTAGTCCTAGGCCTATCCTAGTCCTAGCTAGTAGAAACTAGGCCTAACTAAAGTTAGCCTAGGCCCTAGGGCCAGGCTATTTATTGTATAAGGAGGTACAATTTTTATTTATATTTATTTTATCTAGGCCTAGCCTATAGTATAGGCCTAGGCTAGAGATAAAATAAATATAAATAAAAATATTCTTTAATACATTAAAAATTATAAAAAAATGTGACCATAAATTCTAGCCTAGCCTAGGCCTAATTCATTTTTTATTGATAATTTATTAGGCTAAATCAGATCATCTGTTTTTATGGTCAGATCATCTGTTTGTATTGTCAGATCATTAACAATTTGCCTAAACAGGCCTATATACCACAATTAACTAAATTTCGACAATATTGTTTTTATGCCAGGAATTTGGTGTGGACAAAACCCACCAACAGGTGGTGTATAAGCTAAAGGCTCTCAAATCACACTTTTTTAAAGTCCATAACAAAAACAAGACTTCTGGAGAGAGGAGGAACACATTTTATGCATATAACCTGTGTCATGACATATGGGGCCACTCTGCACTAGCAACACCAGTCAATTTGTTCAGTTCGATTCAAAACGTTGGTAAGTTGTTGATTTCCTTTGTTGTTAAAACATTTTTCAAAATCTTTATTACATTTATATTAAATTTTTAAATTACATTTTCATTATTAAACATTACACAAACTATGTTTTTTGAAAACTTAAATAGAATCTGTCGAAAAATCTAATGGAGTCGGAGATGACCGCGCTAATGAAGAAGTAGTAGTTGGAGTAGGGGAACTAATGGTCGAGAACACAGATGAACCGAGGATAGAAGAGAACAGAGGAACTGGAGATGAAATAGTATTTGGAGATGAAATAGTACTTGGAGATGAAATAGTATTTGGAGATGAAATAGCAATCGGAGATAAAAGGGTAATCAGAGATGAAGCAGAAATCAATGATAAAAGAGTAATTGAAGTTGAAACAGTAGTTGCGGATGAAAGAGTAGTTGAAGGGGAAAGAGTAGTTGGAGAGGATAAACAAATCGAGGAGGCAAACGAGCCTCAACCTCAAGGCAAGTGTAAATAATTAACAATTATTAAATATTTTAATTTTAATAATATTGTGTTGCATCAATCACAGCATAGTTTAAACCTCAAAATATTACCGGTAGTTTTTAACATTTATTTTCACAGCACCCAAAAAAAAGCCGAAAAAAAAAAACAAATTCCAGGAGACAATGGAGGCAGTAACAGGGTCACTGAAAGATGTAATAAATACCCAAAATGCTCAGTTCGAAAAAGCTGAAGAACGGCGCATAGAGAGACAGGAACGCTCTGATGCAGAAATGATCAGGCAACACAATGCTAGTATCCAAAACATGATGTCTGCATTTCAAAACACGCAGATGCAGACAATGAGTATGTTGACGAATCTTCTTCAGACAAGAAATGGCCCACCACCAGATCAATATTACCACCCCCATCGAACAGTAGAACTTCATCCCCCATACCACTCTCCTGCATATAGTTCTGCCTCATACAGCTCACCACACAACTCAAGTAGTGATAGCTACAGTCCTATCTAAAAAAAATTTAGCTAAAGCTAAAATTTGTTGGTGAAACAGGTAGCATCAATTTAAAAATTGATGCTACCTGTTTCACAAAAAAGATGTTCGTTTTACCTAAATGTTTATAGTCATATAGTTAAAATATGATACCCATTTAAAAGTAATTTTGTACTTGAAGTATTGGTTTTGCATTTTCCAAATATAAAAAAAAATTTTTGTTTTTACCAAAAATGTTTATGGTATATACTGTAATGCTTTTCTGGGCATAGTTTTGACCTATATGAAAATCATTTCAAATCAATGTAGATATTTAATTGATGTTATGCAGAGTTTAAACTTTTAAAATATTTAAAATATTCCACTGAGTTGGAAATGTTACCTTAGTTTTTGTTTGATTTTTACGACAATAAGTTTGTCAGTATTAACTAGCAGTTACACATGTGCAAGACTTGCTGTGTAGATAGCATTATTACTATTACAAATGCAAATGTGTACATACGCTACTGTATATACTGATATGTCTTTATATTATATTGATAGTTTTTAATATATGGTAAAGTTTGAAAAGCTAATGATGTTAGCAAACTAATGTTGAGCATTAAAACAAATACTGAATAATTTATTACTGGTAATTATTTCTTTTAATATGCATACTTACTATATGTGAATACATTGTGTTTGGGTTTTTTTTTCAAAGCCTTATTAATATTTTTTTGGGAACAAAACATCTTAATATTATACTTTTACAAGATCTAATATAACTTTTTAGTGACAACAATAGCATCTGATTTAATCCACTATACAGGATTCAATGTTGTAAAGAAGCAGTAATGGCATCCCTGATAACTACTCCATTATCCAGCCTTCCAACACCATCCTGATTTTCATCTAATGGTATTATAGCAGGTTGGGCTTGCATCTCTTCATTTCTCAAATCATCCCATTCTTCATTGTATTGTTCTTTGTGTATTTCACAGAAGTTATGCAGTAAACAGCATGCTGCAATGACTTCACTAGAGAAACCCACAGTCACGTCGTTTCTTTTCATGAGCCGTCGCCATCTGCCCTTCAGTCTTCCAAATGCGTTTTCAACAACAACTCGGGCAGAACTTAATGTTTTGTTGAAATTGCGCTGTGCTGGAGTAAGGTTTGCATTGTGTACAAATCCTTTCATCAACCAGGGTTTTAAAGGGTATGCTGGGTCTCCAATTAGGCACACTGGTATATCAATACCATTAATAATAGCATTTTTCTGTTAAAAAATCATAGCAAAATCTGTAATAATCACTCATGCAAAATTCACAATTAAGATTAGTGGAATATCTCGATATCTTACATCTCTACTGAAAAGCAAGCCATTATTTCTGTCTGCTAAAATAGGCAAATCCGAGTGTGCGAAAACCCTGGCGTCGTGTGTTCTTCCAGGCCAACCAGCATATACATCAGTGAATCTAAACATTTTAAAAACAAGTTATGAGTAAATAATGTCATTACAATTCTTTAAGTTTTGTTAAGGAAAGTGTAAAAACTTTTGCATTTCATATACAGTATTACAAAACTACAATTACCTGTATTTATGATCAACAACTGCCTGGAGAATAATGCTATACCATCCCTTTCTGTTGTGGTAGTCTGCTTTGTTATTTGATGGACCTATGATAGGTAGATGTGTCCCATCTATAGCTCCCGCACATTGGGGAAATCCTTTCCTGCTAAATCCTTCGATGACATGGTCAAGTCTGTCTCCTTAGAATTTAGAATTATTAAATTAGTAAGAAAACACTGCTAATTCTATGAACAAACATAATTTCATCTCATACAACAAACTTACCTTGTGGAAGTGATATATACCGCCGAAAGAACTGATGATTTAGCAAAGCAGACACAACTTGTCTTGTCAATACACACAGTGTTGATATTGCTATGCCAAACATGTTGGCCAAAGTTCTAAAAATTAATCAAAGTAATTAATAAATTAAAATGTATTAATTTTAATATAAATGAATAATTCGCCTTTTTACAAACCATGTTTCATTTCATTTCATTTATTTTGTCTCACATATAACAAAAAAATAACAAACAATAGAGAGAGATAGGATTCCCAAAAGCGAACTAAATCAAACTATCAAGTGGGTCAATAGCAAAACAAAATCATCCAACAAAAAAATACAAAATTACAACATTTAAAACATGTGTATCATTAGATGTTATTCAAACTATTAGGGTCCACTAATGATATAACAAATTAATACAAAAAAAAATTTTGTTCATCTTCAGGAGTGAAGATGAACATCAATATTTTATGGCAATATTTTTAAACTAGTCCATAGGCATACCCATTTTTTTTTCTATTTCCTTCAACAAAATTCATAACATAAAGATGAATTTTTTTTAATTCATATTATTTTAAGACGTTAGGCCTACATACCGATATTCTGTCGGCGTTGCCAACCACCAAATTACTATCCCAACTCTCTCTCTGTACGGAATTGCCCTGCGAAAAGTTGTATCTTGTCTCTCAACAAGAGGCCGTAGTTGTTCAGCAAGTCTATCAAATGTTGCGCGACACATTCGGAAATGTGACCGAAATGTTTCATCGCTGTAATGTTCCACATTAGCAGCCCAAAACAGGCGACCATGGGCACGGTTTTGTACCCAGATTCTGCGATCAACAAGGTTCGCTCCAAGCGTTGCGGCTGCCAAAACTTCGACGACTAGGCCCAGTTGACGTCGGTTTAGGGCTAAACGCCTTCGCCGTCTACTCCGTGAATTTGCTCTCCTTTTCCTTTGTAGATTCATTAAAAATCTAAAATTCAAGTCGTTAATTTGATATATGTATTGAAAACATAACGCTTGATAACTCAAAAGTAATGCAAGTATTACAATTTTAACCGGCTCCATTGTTATTAAATATTATTCCTGTCGCGCAGACAGGAGTACAGTTTACTATTTTTACAAATGTTGATTGACAGCACCGGGGTGATGCTGTAGTGTAAATGGGAACAACCCGAGTTCATCTCGCAGTTTTTTCTGTTAGTGTAAACGAAAATAGCCTCCGAGTTAAACTCGGGTTACTCTCCCAGTTGATAGTGTAAAAGGGGTACTAGTCAAGTCGCCCCATCGCAAAGTCGCCCCATACAAAGTCGCCCCTTACACAGTCGCCCCACCGCAAAGTCGCCCCAAAACAAAGTCGCCCCGACACAGTCGCCCCATCGCAAAGTCGCCCCATCGCAAAGTCGCCCCAACGCAAAGTCGCCCCATCACAAAGTCGCCCTATCGCAAAGTCGCCCCAAAACGTTAAAAAATAGTTTACAAGTGCGTAAAATGTCGCAATGATACACAAAATAACACGGAACGTGTATGCATAAAAGGGGAAGTCCCGCCATGTAGTCTCAGGTTACACGATCGTCACGCACCCCCATCATCAGAGAGGAAACACCGACTAATCACTCCGCGGTCGCACTAACGTGCTAGCTTACCAGAGGGAAACCCCCGTAATTACTCCGCCGTTGTCGCACTACAACGCATCATCTGAAGATGGGGAAACCCCGCCGGAGTTTTACGACGATATCAGTCGCGTTCGAAATCGGTCGCGTTCGAAATCGGTCGCGTTTAATTTTGGTCGCGATAAAATGATGTTATACGATCTAGATTATTTTTACTTTGGTCGATGAATATTTATTATTATTAGGCCTATATTAATAATTTTTTGATTTTTGTTTTTATTTTACAGGTCAGTATGATGAGAAAGATGTGTGCCTTAAAAAATGACAATTTGTAAACATAGTTTAAGATTATAGTATTATCCAGCATAATGTAATGTCATTTAACAGTACATAATTATTTAAATGTGAAATATTTTATAGGAAACGTAGGCTGCGTCTGTGTCTTTTATTTTATATGCAACAAATTACGTAAAACAATTTATAAACATTCAGTTTACTATTATATACATAGTATTACAATGAACATTGATTGTAAGCCTGGAAAGGCAATCCCATCATTATATCCATTATAAAATTGCATCATATCACCACTATATGTCGTAAATGATGACGTGCGTGTGTGTATTCGTCGTACGTCCGTGACGTGTACGTATTACTCCGTGCCTCTGTCTTGTTTAATTTAAAATTAAATAAACACCCGATATGAGGATATTTATTAGGCATGATAATTAGAATGTTCTATAACCAAAAGGGTTGAAAAGAATTTCTTCAGTAAAATGATCATTGTGCTGTTGAATAAAAGGCGACTCGCCATCTGAAACATTCTCTGAAACCAATCGGAGCTGCGCCTTCTGGTATCTGTTTCCTCACAGCTGCTACGTCTTTCTGCTGACCGTCGGGGAGTCCCCTTTTTAAAAAACACGCACACGATACTGTACGATGGTTTTTCCATGGTCAATATGTAGCGTTTTAAATTTTACTAAAATACCTGCATGTAAAACAATCATATCGGCGATGAAATTTTTTTTTTCTTCATTTTGAAAAGTCATTATAAAATTAAGACACATAACTTTGTCAATAAATGCAAAATGATCAAGTAGCCTATAACACTCATTGTCTTACAACACTGTTATTGTTTTAACTACTGTAAATCTATACGAAGGCCTACTAGAGTACTACACATTTATACATTTATTATATTATCCTAAAAAATGAGCTGGTATCCACGCGTAGGTTGAAGAAATGATTCGTAATTGTGGCTCTGGTAACTAATTTTAAAATCATATTAAATTAACATTTTCGAAACTATAAATCAGGGATAATCTTTTTAGAACTTTCAAACAAGGGAGTATTTTTTTAATGATTTTTAAAAGCACATCACTCCATTAAAACCTGTAAAATAAAAATTAAAACACAAATTATGTATATAATAGGATAAACATTATAATGTATGCGACATTTAGCGCGACCAAAGTAACAACGCAATCGATATCAAACGCAACCGATATGATTAAAACAGCGTACTACTAGCGGCGGCGCTTCATAATCATACCGAAATAAAACCGTGGGCGACTTTGCGATGGGGCGACTTTGCGATGGGGCGACTTTGCGTTGGGGCGACTTTGCGTTGGGGCGACTTTAGAATGGGGCGACTGAGCCGGGGCGACTTTGTTTTGGGGCGACTTTGCGATGGGGCGACTTTGTATTGGGCGACTTTGTATGAGGCGACTTTGCGATGGGGCGACTTGACTGGATCCCCTAGAGGCCTAGGCTAGGCCTAAAATTTAAGTTAAAAAAAAGGGCCAACTAACAAGGTAGGCCCCTAGTCTTTGTCTAGGCCTAGTAGTAGGTAGGGCCTCAAACCTTGACCTTGCCTTGGTTGGCCTAACTGAAAGTCTAGCTAGTACCAACCAGTACTGTAGTGTAGGCTACTGTAGACCTATTGGATTAGTAGTACTAGTAAGTACTTTATGAAGAAGAATCGCATAAAAAGTAATAAAGAGGGGCTAAATCCATAAAATTGATTACTTTTCTCACGAATATCACATACAGTACACCATGCATGTTCAAGTTTTTCATTTCTTAGAGTGCCAAAAAAAGCAACTATGAGTTCTAAAAACTCAGTGGAATACGATACTTTTAATGCATTTATTGGTGAAATACACATTTAATTAAAAAATATAGATGTAGTCGAAAATATAATCATTTTCTTATTTAAGAAAGTTAATGGAAATATTCTTTACATTTTAAAGTTAAATAATAAAAAAAGAAACAATGCATTTTACAGTACAGTAACATTCTCCAAATGTCTTTCTCGTGCATACTGTATATATCCATATTTACCATATCATACAAATTATCGCATCGCAATTTATTTACCATCTGTGTCCTTGAGTTCTCCAGGAAATACTGTTGAACTTTCTCAACATTGTAGTTCATAAAGGATTAGGAAACAATTCCCCTTTTCCATTAAGATTACCATTAGATTACCAAGAAAAAAATCCCAAAACAGGGCTTTACTGTATAGTACGTCCTATAAAGGACGAGGTAATGACCCTATTGAAGTATCTTCAAGAAATATCGCACAGAAAGCAGAGAAAATTGTCATTTAAACAATCTGATTTATAACTGCAAATCAATCGGAATTTGGAGTAACTGATAAATGCATAGCATTGCAATAAAGTAGTTGTGTAGCATAAAGCCTTGTCTACACTATCAAATTATTTATTATGTGACAAAAAAATGTGATGTGCCCATATATGGACATGATGACGTCATATCACTACCATATTTGGGCACATCACACTTTTTTTGTCAAACTAATTTGATAGGGTTAGTCAGAGCATTAGGCTATGCTACACAGAAAAAAAATGTTCCCTAGACAGATTACACACACCATGTCTCCCAAATACATTATACCATTACCATATTGCTCTCTCAAATAATATCAGTTAGGCAACAAACTAATTAAAAATCAGATGAAGGAATAAGGCCAGCAAATCCTTACAGATTAGTAACATGATGCTTTAATATAAACACAATCTTTCGTATGACTATTCTAGTGGTTTTCAATCAGAAAATCAACTTTCAACCGAATTAACAGAATCCTAGGGCACCTGTGTTTTGTTGGTTTTTTTTTATCGCATTTCAATTGCAATTTCTATGGGGAGGAGAATCGTTAACATGTGTTTAAATTGTGGTCTTTGTCTTCCGTGCAAAAGGAATCCATTTATTTTAATGTACCGTAAGCCTACAGTAATAATACATGTATAATATTCATTTAACTTCTATTAACTAAGAGAATGAGTAGGTAGTTATAATATTGAATATACAGTACTGTAACTTTAGACTGTACTGAATTTTAATTTTACACTGAGAAAATCTAGCTGTATTTAAATGTGTTAAGCTCTGTCTATACTATCAAACTTTATGTGACGCACCCATATATGGACATGATGATGTCATATCACTACCGTATTTAGGCACATCACACTTTTTTTTGTCAAACTAGTTTGATAGTGTAGACAGAGCTTTAATCTATTTGTGACAAGAGCAATCTATTTTTAATTGCCATTTTGTTAATGTCAAGGTCAAGAAGTCAGGAACTCTATACCAAGCTTAGTCGCGTCTTATACATACTTGGAACTGGACTTGGATGCTAATGTAAGATCATTCATTACCAACAAGTTTTTTTCTGGAATTGAATGATTGATTGATTGAATTAATATACATATTGTATTTAAACACAGCTTTTTAGGGATACAATATATTAAAAAGATAAATATGAATAATTTAATGTTCAAATAAAAACTTATACAGTATTTATTAATATTCTGGTTTTTATTTACAAATAAAGCAAATAATCTTTTTTAAAAGTAAATTCCTTCTTTAGGAAACAATTCAATTAACACACAGCTGCAATCACAAAGACAGATTTCACACAGAGACTACTGTACTTTCCAAAAGGTTAATAATATTTTAGTATAAGCTGACCAGTATAAATGTACATACTGTAGGTAGGCCTACTACAGTACACCGTACAGTACCATGAGCGCTGAATATCTTGCGACATACAGTAGCGCACTTAACAAGACTTCTCGAATCAAAGCTTATTGGTCAAGATTATTGGCCAAAGTGTGCATAGACTTGTTTAATTACTGTTAATAATTAATAATATTTATTCTCGGTCACCAAAAAATAATAACCAGGAGTGAAAATAGGCAAAAGCCCAAACGACAGTTGTTAATTTTAACGTTTGTTAAACAACAATAAAGTGAATAGTCGGAATAAATCATTCTGTTAGATAATATGCCAGAGAATTAATAAGAAATAACTCCAAAAAAAATCAGCCAAGCATGGTACGGTAAAAGAATGTCACGCATTAGTGCCATCAATAAATACAATACACCCAAATTGTCCAGCGAGCTTACAGAGCGTTTAATCCAACCTTTAGTCAAGGGTTTACAGGTTACTATTGGAAATTCTGTTAGTATTGATTTTTTCTTGTTAAAAACACAATCTTTCCTAGGATTATTCTAGTGATTTTCAATCAGAAATTAAACTTTCAACTGAATAACTAGAATCCTAGGGCACCTGTGTACAAGTTTTGTTGGTTTTTTTTATCGCATTTCAATAGCAATTTCTATGGGGAGGAGAATCGTTAACATGTGTGTAAATTGTGGTTTTTATCTGCCGTGCAAAAGGAATCCATTTATTTAAATGTAAGCCTACTGTAATACATGTATAATAGTGATTTAACTAACTATTATTATTAACTAAGATAATGAGTAGGTAGTTATCATATTGAATATACAGTTTACTGTCACTTTAAACTGTACTGAATTTTAATTTTACGCTGAGAAAATCTAGCTGAATTTAAAATGTGTTAATCTATTTATGTGACAAGAGCAATCTATTTTTTATTGCCATTTTGTTAATGTCATGTTTTTTCTGGAAATGAATGATTGATTGATTGAATTAATTTATATACTGTATTTAAACACAGCTTTTTAGGGATACAATATATTAAAAAGATAAATATGTCAATGGATTACAGATTACTATTGAAAATTCCATTGATATTGATTTTTTCTTGTTAAAAGAATATGCATCGCTAATAGACAACAATAATGTATAGCACAATTTGTTTCCGTTTGTAAATATAAGTTAAAAAATATAATGTATTGAATTTAACGATTAGATTAATAGGTACTATTTTAATTTCAATGAAAAGAGAAAATAAAATCTCACAATGTTTAATGTTGTGGTTTTTTGGGGGGGTTTTTTTGGGTTCGAAATTTGAATCATTCATTAGTTGATTTAAATTATGACTGAGAGAATTAATTATGAGAAGGATTTTGTTTAAATATAAATAGCGCCACCAACAGTTGAGTAAACTGTCTCAATGTCAATTCCTGTTCAATTCAATTGTGACTCACCATGGCTTTTGTTGTCATTGTAGGAATGTCATGTCAAAAGGACTTCAAACGTAGTTAGTGCTTTAAACATGAAATTACTACGAGCAATTCTCATAGCTTATGCCTTTTTATTTAATAAGGACGGTGAGGATACCAAGGATTCTAATAATAATGATTTAAGCCCTACTAATATTAATAACGGTGTTGAAGGCCCTGGAACAGGAACTGGTAACAGTAATGATTGGGTTTTAAATCAGGTAAGAACAGGGTTAGTTTTAGGTCATTATGAAGGTATTATAAGCCTAGCTAAGTTCCTAATTTTGAAGTTTTGTATAGTACTTGTTTAATCAGAATAAGTTGAATTGGATTTTAATGAATTTGTTATTAAATATCGACATTATGTATGTTTTAATTTCTAATAGATTATATTAAATATTGTTGTTTATGATTTAAACAGTATTAAAACTAGAATTTAATTCGTCATAAATTATATAGGTGATCATTTTTATAACATTAAAATTAAATTGGTTTGTTTTAAAATTTAATTTGGAAACCTATTTGTAATCATTAAGGAACTCTTATTCATAAATGTTACAGTACTTAAATCACATTATTTTTTTAATATTAAAAACAATACATTATTCGTTTATTGTAATATCTGTCAAGTATTTAAACATAAAATTTGCCAGAACATAATGTACAGTGTTACGTACTGTACTTTTTAATTTAATTCATTTAGGTGAATGTAACAATTTCCTATACAATAACATTGTTCCATTGTCTAACATTCAACTAATGTTTTACATTCACTTATTTTGAGTTGTCAAATATCATCTAATTTTGACTTCCTGTGCGTGTCATAACAATTTCCGTCTTCTAACCATAGTCTAATTAAGTCATCCTACATGACTGTTTCTTGGGAACTTGTTGTTTGAAACTTTAAATACTGTATATAGTTTTACTCTGCATTATTGTTTATGTATTCTACTAACTGTACTAACTAGTAATCCTTAACAAATATAATGGTTTACTGTAGTTTATTTAAGATGTTTCTGACTGAATTTAGTGTTTAAAGACCCCTTCCCTGCAATTTTGGACGTTTTTTTGGAAAATAATACATATATATCACTTTAAAAACATTAAACCATGTCATTCCATGTCTTAAATGTATGTTTTATGGTAAATTATGATAAAAAGTGAGAAACAATGCACTACCTAAGTAGCTCGCGGCGATCGACCTCTCGTGGACGGTCTTAGGCCTAGCCTAGCTAGGCTTAGTTTTGTAGGCCTAGCTGGTAAACATCGGTAACGTACGAACATCGTTTTTGCCAGACTCCGTTGATACAAATTGGGGAAAACCCGGTATTTTCGCTGAAAAGTTAGGAGTCTTCCATTTGTTTTGGCCTCACGATCGATCGAAAAGTGGGCGAATTACAGGTGAAAAACAAAAATATCAATCCGCGCGCAATGCATTTTGGGATTTATAGCGGGCCGCTATAATTATTAAAATCGACTTATTTTTCACATTTTGAACCGTTTAAAGACGAAAAAAGTTATCGCAATAGGACCATATAGTATTATTTTTACATTAAATATAGTTTGTGATCTTAAATTAGATCTAAAAAACGTAGGGAAGGGGGCTTTAATGAATTAAAATTTATTACTAAAGAAATGTTACAGATGTAGGGAAAAAATTCATTTTAAAATTTTGTTTATACAATAATTGTTATAATCAAACTGAATTTTGAGTCTAGAATATAGTTTTGTATTGAATGTTTTGTAATATATAATTTTGTGAATTTGTATGACAATAATGTACAGTACAGTAAGGTAGTTTTGTAGCTTTGTGCTATGCTACACTGGCAAAATTTGTAATTTAGCAAAATTATTCTATTTTTTTAGCATTAAAATTGGTAAAATCAAAGAATCTCCTGTTCGTCCGAACGTGTAACAATTTCGAAAGGCATTGTGGGATAGAATAGAGCTACCTGTAATGGGTGGCGCCATTGTGAGCCACGGAGAAGCGCGCCCGCATCAAATTAGAAAGTTAAAATCATAGAAGTGGTCTGCTAATACTATAGGGGGGGTGGGGTGTAGAGTAATTGACTGAGCCCTCTATTGGAGTAGTGCGTCCTCAACAAATTAGAAAGTCAAAATCATAGAGGGGATCTGCTAATACTATAGGGGGGATAGAGTAATTGACTGAGCCCTCTATAGGAATTAATAGTTTTGACTTCCTAGTTTGGAGGGGGCGCTGCTCCATGCTGTGAAATGGCGTCGCCCAGTTTGACCTTTTAACCCTGTACAGTACTTCCGATACTGTGTTTTGAATGCAAATTGAAGAACAGGAGACTCTTGTGTTATAAGTTCTTTGGTAAAATGTCTTAACATTGGTAATACAGTACAACAAGTATCTTATTTTACATTGTATTTTAATGAACAATAAACCTGTACATGTGTTTGTACTGTACTGTTTAGTTTGGCACTACTGTAGTACAGTGCTAATTTTCTTGTGAATGGAAATACACAAATACTGTAGAATAATTGATGACAAATATAAGTGTCACAAATTTCATTTTCTCTTTCAGGCATTACATCAACCAAAAAATCTTTCAAACACTCGTCTAGTACGAGTCGCGAACCTTGTAAACGAAACCATCTTCAATGAAATCTTAGACCCTATTCTGATACCTAGAGTCCCAGGAACTGCTGGAAATGCACAGGTTCGAAAGGTAAATACAGGGCTTAAAATGGTTCATTTGTTTGTTATCTTTATGTGCCAAGATACTGTAGAAAAAAGACTTTTGCACGATTTAAACCCTGGAATCGGAGCTTAAAATGCAAGTAGTTTTAACTTTAACCATAGCGCAATAAAAAAACCATTTCAAATAATAGTTATTCGCTTTGACCAAAAACTGGACCGGAAAAAAATTTTTTTTAATTTATTCAAATTTATTCTTATAATATGTTGGGAAGATTACTGTAGTATGCCCAACAGTGTTAGAACAAAGTGTCAAGTTCCTTAAAAAGTGTTTAATGAAATGCATTGTGTTGCCTTAGTTGTTGGCCACATGTCCAGGTCTACTATCAATGTTGGCATTGTGTCTGGAAATTTACAATTACAAGACTATTTTAACAGCTAAATCACATCCATATTAATTATTATTAAATTATTTTTTATTCAAAGATAAAAAGTCTATTGAAAAACAGGCTTTAAAATGTATGCCTTTTTTTTTATAGCATATAACTGATCGTTTAGAGAAGTTACCTGGTTGGCACATAGAAAGACACTCATTCACAGGCTCTACCCCTCACGGTCCAATCGACTTTGTGAATATCATAGCAACACACAATATTAACGCACCACGGCGCCTAGTCTTGGCATGTCATCATGATAGTTTGAAGACGCCCACAGGTTTCGTAGGTGCGATAGACTCGGCTGTACCTTGTGCTATGATGATACACCTTGCTGAAAATCTACATACATACATTGCATCCAGATCTGATGATTTCCCTGTAAGGTTCATGATTTTTGATCTTCATTTTTTATTTTGGGAAGAACTCTGGAATATAATTATATATCTAAAACCGTATTAAGAATAAATTTAGGAATAATAAAAAATTCTTCTTAATTACCAAAAAGGTGACTTGACAAAGAAAATCACAACAAATCAAAGAAAAATGACAATGAAATATTTATGTTGTACTGTAGCTAATTGCAGACATATGCAGACATGTAGCTATATATTAACGCGCGAGAGAATGTAAACAGTGATATGACCATTTTTCGAATTATTAGCAATAATAATTATAATTAGTTTCCACAACTAAATTAATGTTTATGAAAGTTTTTTATTTAATAAACACTATTGGTAATTTAGTATGTAAAATTTTATTTACAGGAGCTAACGATACAATTGTTATTTTTTGATGGCGAGGAAGCGTTTGTCAGATGGTCTAGTACGGACTCGACATACGGCTCACGTGAGTTAGCCCATCGTATGCAAAACAACATTGATAACAATTCTGGAAAGTCTCAACTTGATTCCATTGTAAGTCTTTTCAATCATACAATTTTACAAAAAAACCTGCCACCCAATTAATAGGTCTCATCAGACTGGATAATTGTAGGACCATTGCTGTCTGATCTGGTGCTGACACGGCAAATAAAATCGTGCCTCTGTTTCGTTTTCATGACTCGTCATGTGGCTCATGCTAATCATTTACTCGATATGCATGTAGCCAAAAAGTCGCTGATGCTGTATGCGCAATCGCATGCAAACTGATCGCACGCAAACCTGACCTTGAGCAGGATCGGAGCAGGTGTGAAAGACCCTTAAATTGTTTTTTTAGCAATGTTAGATTTCAGTAATTTGGAATTAACTTTCCAATAATTTTTTTTTACCCATAAGCATCTTAGATTTGAATATAACACAGTTACATGTATTTCTTTAGAAAATACAGGTAGTTATTTTAATCATTTGTAAATATTTTCCCTCACTCCGTATAATTTACTTTTCTTTTAGGATGTGTTTGTTTTGTTGGATCTGATTGGTGCCAACAACCCTATTTTCTTAAATTTCTTTGTAGATACAACCAAACTTTATTCGAGGATGCAAAGATTAGGTGAACATTTTATATTTTAGCATGATACATACTGTAATTTAGAAGATGATTTGATTCAGATTGAAAGGTAGGCCTAGAGGTAGGATAGGCTAGGATTCCTAGGCCTTTTTTTATAATATCTAAAGAAGGTATTAATTGGCTAATACTTTAATAAATAATAAAATTGAAAAATAGACTACATTTCATTTTAAAATACATGAATAAAGTAAACTGATTTCAATAACATTAAAAACTAGAATGGCACTCCGAGAGTGCATACCTACCTACTGTCAATTTCTTCTACGTAAGATTTCCCCGAAAAATTTTAATTTTAAGTTTAATTGTTGTGTCTTAATGCTACATGTAATTAGGCTAATTTTACTAACCATGCATATGTGAGTTTGGTGTAATGGTTATGTAACCAGCCTTTCAACTAACAATAGTTTTTGTTGACTAACAATAGAACAGCAACGCCAAAAACAAATGGGTGAATTTGAAAATAGGTTTTTTAAAACTACTCGTATCAAAAAACTTGTACATTAAATCAAATTATGTTTAAAAATCGCAATTTTCAGTTTACTTGTTACTTTAAGACTGCCTGCTGGCTTTTGAAAATTGTCTCCAATCTTTTAACACTAGCCGGTCTGAAAATAATATTTTTTGTTATTTGTGAAGTTTGTGTAAGTAGGTTGTGTAAGTATATACCATCTACACCAAATGATAGAATGATAACTTGAAAATTGTAGGCGCTATTGTGCTAACAAACAAACATGCAAACAAATAAAGTACTAGACTTGGCAAAATGTTACTAACATTTTGCCAAGTAACAAACAGAAACACTCAATTGACTACATATACCTCCTTCCTTGGCGGAGGTAAATGAGAAAGAGATACAGTATATACTTTAAAACATTTAACTAACCATAAAGCAATAAAATGCTGGTTTACTAAATGCAGATTTAGGCCTATTGTCCAGTCATTATTGGGAGAGTTGGGAGGTCTGAATTAAATGGAAATAAATAAATATGGAACAGGTTTAAGTTATATCACAGATTCTTTTAATTTTTTTCATTTATGTATTCAACAAGAGGTTGCAACATCAACAATGTGCGATAACATGAGAGTGTCTGCAACCCCTGGTAAATTAAAGTTGCTAAAATCATGTCATTTTTAATTTTTCAGAAAAAAAATTGAATGATCTGAATAGTTTGGATACTCCCAAGAATACATATTTCAGTGGAAGATCTACTAAGAGTAGAATTCAAGATGACCATATCCCATTCCTTCATAGAGGTATTTTAAAAATATTTGTTTAAAGATGAGTGACAAAATAGTGTCAAAGAACACGAGGATCTCCTCTCCGTCAATTTGCGTTCAAAACACTGTATCGGAAGCACAGGGTCGTAAGGTCACACTGGCAGCTGCCAATTCCCACTTCACTGTACCCTCTCCAAACTATTAATTACTATAGAGGGCTCAAGTCTCTGTACATGAATAGGCATGATAATAATGAAAAAATATAGTAAAATTCACTCTTCTTAGAACTAAAAGTTTTCTCTATGGTGATTAACTACACAATAAATTAGTTATTAGTTATTTTTTATTACTATTTTATTTGAAAACATAGACTTAATAAAGAGCATAACAACAAGTAAAATAATATTTTTAAAAATCTCAAAAAAAATGTTGAAACAAAATATCTTGGTATATGGTTTTTTTTATATGCCATTTTATTGGATAAAAAAAAATGATATACCTGGGAACAGTAATAACACTAACATATTAATATTTTATTCAAACTAAAAAATGGCCAATTCAAATTTTGTATATATATTTTCCAGTTTTTGATAGAAAACACATTATTATGCTGCTATGATTGACTGAATTCATGTGGCTTTTAGGCATTTTTTCTAGATTAAATCTTGTTACTAGTACCTGGAACTGTTAAACAAACATATGAACCACTAAGCTACTGTGCCACTTCTGTAGTTAGTAATTTATTTTTGTTTATTTTCAGGTGTTAAAATCTTGCATCTAATCCCATCACCGTTTCCAGCTCAATGGCATAAAATTACGGACAACAAAGCTAATCTACATTTCCCAACAATAATGAACCTGCAGAAAATTGTACAAGCCTTTGTAGCAGAGTACATGCATCTAAATGTCTAGCGCCACCAAACATGCTTTATTTGTACTTAAAAATAGACATAGGCATATTAAGTCACATACAAGATAATTTGATAGAGATATTGCGACAGGCTTAATGATTATCAAAGATTTATATAGCTCAATAGCTCTCATAGCGCTGTGGACTCAGATGTTACACTTTTCAACAACATTCTCAACAGGCCTGTTCAGACCTACGGAGTTATGCTTTCATATTGTATGCAAGCGTACAACTCCATAGGTCGGAACCAGAAAAAGATTAGTGGAAGCCACCTCTTACGACACTGATCTTTTGTTCATTACGACTGCTCAAGGTACAAGATTAGTGAACAACGCTTAAGATACAAAAGTCATGCATCAACGATTTTGACCTCTAACCAATAGAATTTATTCCTGCATACCAGATCGGTAACACTTCAGTTTCAAACGAAAGCGTTAAGCAAATCTGAACACTTTGCTGTTACAACGGTAATGTAATATGACATTGTTTGCGATATGAAAGTATAACTCCATGGATCTGAACAGAAGGTTATCAGTAGGCAGTTGAGGTTTCTTTTCAATTGAAATATATGTAATATGCATGTTGGTTGTGCATGAATTTTCAAACAATTGTCAGTAAGGAATATTATTTATATTTACAGTACTTTTACATGTTCTTTATTTTATTTATTGCTGGTCATCTTCACCAGCTAAGCTTGGTTCCCACTAGGACGCAATGCACGGGAATTGACCAATCACAAGCACAAATCTGGATAATCCATCGCTTGTGATTGGTTAAATTGCTTACATCGTTGTTTTACTTCTTGTTTTTCCACAGCCATAACATATTTTTAACCAATCAGATAATTAATGAAAAAAAATAAAAGTGCACATGATCAGTCATTACCAAACAACCAAGTGACCAATCGCAACACAATTTGTCCTTCAGGTCAAAGGTTAATTATTGCAAATAATAAGTATCTGATTTGATTGCGATCATTATTTTTCTGGAGTTTCCACAGGAAATTTATTGGTAAATTATTGGATATTTTTGGCTGCGGAAAAACATGGCTATAGGTTGTATCAAGCTCCCTATCCATTTTTATACATTAGTTGTTTTTGTTTTTTTACAATAAATAAATTGTAAACGACAGGGTTTCTGCTAAGTAAAACGGTTTAAAAGGTTTTTTTTCTAATTGATATTTTTATAAAAAAAAGAATACACCATGATCTCCACTTTCAATGTTCAGTGATGTGTACTAGATTCAGACCTTGTCTTTTGAAAATTTAAGTGTGCTGTAAATTGTACTATTTAAAGGCATTTTTAGAGTCTGTTGCCCCTAAAAGGCAAGGCCTATCGATTGTTTGTGTTCAACCATTATTCAAATTGTTTCAGTTTTTTTATTTTTCAGTTATTGTTGAAATATTATATTTTATACAAGTTAAAATTTAAAATACAGAGTATTTTTATATACACAATATATACCATTTACTACTGGTGTTGGGGGTACTTAGTAGATAGTTTCTATGTTGTGTGTGATTGTGGAGGAAATATAAAAACAATCTAAATGCTTATTCATGTGAAATACATGCTATATTGTAATGATTATCGTCAATGATAATAAATCTATTTGTAATTAAATTCTAAAATTTAATTTTTGTTGTGTTTCTTAATGAAAGATAATGTCTATAAAAAAACATACTTTCAGTGCAAAGTGTTTCAGTAACTACAAAATGTAATATAACCAAATTTTATATATATAAAGGCAAACACAAAAAGTTTGTCCTCTATGCACGCCGCGGTACAACATCCGATCAGTGTAAATTTTGTATTCAACATCAATCTTGCAACGAAGACGGTCATGTGCTATATAAAAAGTTTGTAAACCAAATATTTACTGAATTACGACTTATTAGATATTTTAAAAATTACCTCTCAATTACCTATCAAAAAGGCTATCAAATGTGGAATTTCCAGAGGGCATCATTCAAAATAATAAAAGCAGGAACCATGCAAATGGCAGCATTACCGTTTAGAGAGGCGAGTCGATATTTTGTTATATCTTTCTAAAATTTGTTTTTGTTTGTTTCCGTACGCACTTGATCCAAAAATGTAATATATGAAGCGCTTATTAGAGACTTGTACATTTATATAACAAAATAAATTTATTCTGTGCATGTGATGTTTATATAATAAAATAAAAGTTAATAAATATCATTTTTTTAAAATTACAAGTATAAAAATATATTAAAACTTACCATTCTGTGCTCTGCCATCTTCTAGTGGTACTTCAACATATCTATTATTCCATAGTATCCTTTACTACACACTGCATCAAATGTTGCAATTGTTATGGCCTTAGTGTCTAGGCCTACTTCATTTTCAACATATCTCCTAGTTGGTATATGAACACACTTCATTGAATAGGTGAGTTTCACCCTCTGCAGTAGACAGAACTTCAGGCTAACATAATAATAATAATAATAAATGTTCTAGCTTATTTCCAAAAAAGAAATATATGGCACCAACAAACATTTTGTTGCTAATGACTTCAAAATACAGTATTCCTCTGACTACTGACTCCTGTATATCATTCACTACACACTGTAGTGGGCCTACACTTAACTGTAGGCTTCAATTGGTTGTTACTTCTTCAGTGACCAAACTGTACTGACTAGCACAGTAGCACCTAACACAGTGGAATGTTAACCAGGAAATGCTACACCTGCATATTTATGCAAATGAATTTGCAGTCAGTGAATGATCAAAAAATTGCAATGTTTAAGAGTTGAATAGAGAGCATATTTCCATCCCCTAGTATATTATAATTTACCACACACTTCATTTAATAGATCTTTCCAAAAAAATATTGAATAATAATTTTTAACAAACTTTGTTTTGCCTTATAAGGTAACACTTTTATTGAGTATATAATACACAATTTACATGCCCTATAGAGGGCACTATACAGGAAAAAATATTATTTTTTAAAAAAGAAACAAATAACTTTTAAAGAGGATATAAAATAATTTTTTTAAATGAATAAGACATTTAGCTGCAAATAATAGAAAAGTGAAATCTACATGGTATAATCAATTATCAGATAATGTAAACAAAATGTGTTTTGCTAGCTATAAACCAGATCACACAAATTATGGGAAAACAAGTGAAAAGTCAAAAGACACACAAATCTACTTGATGTGTAGTCACTATAGCATTGGACCACTTGCAATTAAATGTGGTTGAACGGTAGGGCATCTGTGTATCAATTAGAAAGTCTTATATTATTATATTAGTTCAAATCTTATTTTTCATTATTTGTGCTTCTCTTAATATACATGTCTATAATTTTTAATTTTCCAAATTATTTATCTACCTTATCTCTATTTTATATATCTCTGCCCCTAATCACCTGGTTGTGCTTTTGTTCTACTTTTCTTTGTGCTTTAAGACTCATTATCCAGACACAATCTCTGCCCATTTAATTTACTGTATTTTGCTTGCTTATTTACATCTCTATTGAGATCCAGTAAAAGTTACATACAATACTATATGTGAAGTTGAAATTTTGATTTATTTTGTTTATAATTACACAAACCAGGACATATGCCATTTCCACACCCCCACCCCTCTGATGGAATTGAAATAATATATACATAATAAACTAAATATTATTAAACTTGTATATAACTGGCTATGCATCATATTCATGTTCAATAAAGATATAAAAATACACTGTTACAATGTTAAAACATTTACATTATTTACACATGTTATAAATGCCCTTTTAAACACATTCATATCTATATATTATAATACATGCTTTTATTGTATTCCTCGTACAATTTAACCGGTCATTACAATAAAAAAACAAACCCGAAAATGCTTCCAATACTAGCCCAGATAATGACATTTTTGTTTGCATTTCTGATTGGTTCATTTGCCTCAACACAATTTAATTTTTGCTCACTATGAATGATGATCTATATCATTTACATCAAATATTAGTTCCAACATGGAGTTTTTCTTCCAAAAACATGTAGTACTGCTAAACATAAAACAAAGCATTATAAATACTATAATGAATCATTATTTTCTTCTATATATATTTTCAGCAACACCAAATGGAAGTTCAATACAATTTAAAGCTCAGTCTACACTATCAAACTTTATGTAACAAACAAATGTGATGTGCCCATATATGGACATGATGATAGTGTAGACAGAGCTTAAGTAATACTCATTACATAAACAGTGTGTAGTAGTAGATAACTAAAGTACAACCTCTATATTAAGGATACCCATTCAGGACCAAACAAAGTGTCCCCTAAATGGGTTTAGCCTTAGTGTCAAATATACATTGCTACTGTACTTATTCCTTTCACTGGAAAGTGGCCCTTTAATAGAGGTGTCTCCTAAATATGGGTGTCCTCCAATGGATGTTCCAAAGAAGGGTTCAATATATACAGTAGTTCTCTATATTTTTCACATCTCACTGTTTGATTTCATATTTTCCATACAATATTTATTTATATTTTAGTAAAACAATATATTTAGTAAACTGTGTTTAGTTTTATATATGACTATTACTACAGTTGGATTTTTTGGAAAGACCAGAAATACATTTACATGGGGTACCTAATAAAGTTAGTGAAAACAATATAAGTTTCGCATAAATCAAATTTTATAACAATCTTAGAACCATTTCATTGTACAGTAGGCACAAATATTGTTAGCAGTATGTTTGGTAAAAAATGTAAGGCACTGTTATACATGCTGTAAAATAAATATGAAATTTTCATAATTACTATACTTCCATTAAGCACCTACTGTAAATATTATTTTTGAGATAAAATTTATTTATAATTTTGTAAATTCAACTACTCAAATGTTAGTTTAAAAAAAATATCATCAACAATATTAAATTGTGGAATGATTTTAAAATAAATTTAAGTTTTATAAGCCTTTATTTAATCATTAAAATTCATTTTAATCTTCACAAACGGAAATATATAGAAATATGTATTTCATCGTAATTATGAAAAACAATGTGCGCTCTGGTTAGCTGGCTATTTCGGACTTTTACCGGATTTCTTGTCGACCGAAGAATGACCATTTGTGTTTGTAGAAGAATTACTTGCCTGGGTCTAAAAACAAGGGAAAAAAACAATATAAATTATTGTGTTCAGTTTGATTTTTTTAAATGTTTGACAAAATTTCCAGGCGAAATACAATCAATTATTTGAGAAGACAAATGAAAAGGGGAAAAAATCTCATTATTGGAATATGTTTCCATACGTGTTTGATCCAAAAATGGCCGGGTAAAAATATGTACAGCGCTTGGAGGTTAAATACAACATTAGGCGCTATATAAATCCAGGATATTATTATAAAACTGCAAATGCAAAGAAACAATCCGTGTCTGGTAGTCTAACTGAAATGCGCAACAGGTTTGGACAACACATAAAACTTTCACATCCACCTTCAGAGTCCCTTTGTGTTAATTTCTGCCACCAAATGGCGCTCATTCGTCTGTCCATCACGATAGGGGTGGAGATGGACCAGTTTACAAGGGTAACCCGATACTCTTCCGAAAGATACACTGCACAAGAGCCAGCTGTGTACACTGGTCCTTCAGTTGTAAGTGCTTATCAGGAAAGGCTTTGACCACCAGAGTGAATTGTCAAGGGAAGTATTCTATCTACCAAAGCTAATGGTAAAGGGAAGACTTATTCTATCTACCAAAACTACTGGTGAAGCGGAGCCTCTTCAACGTTATGTTTACATACCTGAGTGGTTACAGGTACCAGTTGTATTTGCTGACCACTATTGTGATTTGTGGGAGGTGCCATAGCTGCTAACTGTACACCTGTAGATCAAAAGACATGTACAATATTAATCAAATTAATTAAACAGTACAAGAACTCATAGAGTGAGTTAGCCAAGAACCACATCACTAAAGCAACAACACCTCCCTCAGGTAATTTGGTAAATTTAACCAAGGCAATCTAACAACTGGACTCTGAGCTTATTGCCTTGCCAAGATAGGAACTCTGAACAGTCCTTTGATATTATGTCTGGCTGCGACAAATACCAAAAATACTGTACCATGTACATATTCTCTGCGGTTCCAGTTAAGGGATGTGTTGCAGCCACAGATAAATCCTTTGATCTCTGAAGCTCAGCATCCTGTTGTTAGATTGCCTTTATTTATCACAGAATCAAAGTAATTAAACAAGATAATTAAATAGAAAGTTTGTTACCTTGTTGATTTGTGACTGGCAATGCATGATTTAGCAGTATACCTTCTGGTAACGCATTAACTTGGCCTGGAGTGGCATACACTAAACCCTGTGACGTTTGATACATAACTGGCCCTGAAACTGTTGACGAAATTGAACTGCTTGTCGCTATTTGGTGGAAAAAATAGCATTAAAAATGATTGATACTTGATGGACAAAAATATAGGATTGACCTTTGACATTAGGCATATCCTGGTAACCACTGCTGATAATAGAAAATATTAGTACCTGATTTTTACTTTAAAAAAAAAAAATTAGCAAGCTGTATATTGTGATATTTATCGTAGAAAGTTACGAAAATAAAACATTTGTAATAGAAGGGGAACATCTCTATACATAATGGAACATTCTACCATCCATATGGTTGTAATTTGAAGCATATTTTTTCTTTGAGTTATAAGAAGGGACAAAAAAACTTACAATTACCGTTTTGTGGCATTTGTACAGCAACTGCTCCTGATTGGCTACTTTGCTGACCTGCAGTTGTGACCTGTGGAACTGAGATAGCTGTCACATATTGTCCACTACTTGATGTTGCTGTTGACGTTTGTGGTAATCTACAAGCAAATGGAAATTAATAATATAATGTTAATTCAATTCAATTTCTTTTTATTTCGGAAATATCATCCATATTAATAAACTTATAAACAGAAAAAGAAAAATCGTAAACTCTAAACTTAAGTATATAGAATGCTTCTCCATCTACAATACATTTTGGAGTTATTGAGCATATGTTTGCAAACACAAGCAACAAGGATGTTACCACTATTCAACATACGTTGCATGAAACCATAGGTAGGTCATTAAAAGAAGGGACACCATGTTCAATAAACATTGCACTGGCACTACTACTTCTAGAGACATTAAGTATACGGCGCAGAGCATTATTGTAGCATACATTAAGAGATCTAATAGTCTTCATACGATAGTTACACCAAAGGGCTGCACAATACAAATTAATTTCAGAGATCTAAAGAGACAACATTTAACATTGGTCAAGCTTCTAATAGCCAAAGATCTGTACTGTAATGTACTGAGAAATATAGTAGACACTCTTCAGAGTACACCTCTAATTTGCAATGCATTTTAACACTACAGCCAACCCTACTCAGGGAACATCCCTATTAAGGGGACACTTTGTTGTGTACATTGGTTTTATTGTAGTAATACTAATACAGGCTTCACCCATGACAAGCTCTTGTTCAAGTGAGTACTACCTCACGCACACCTACCTATAAATGGCTTGCTGCTGACCCTGTTGCTGAAGAGCAGTCAACTGGATTGTACCTGCTGAGACAAAAGGTAAAGAAAGAAAACTATCGTTATTATAAACAAATGTATAATTATATCAATCTCTACATTAATTATAATTTTTTTTTTTTTTGATACACAAAACAGTGAATTTTTGGCTCATTTGTAGTCTCCTAATATCACGGGAGGTACTACAGTAGTTAGTCACCCTCCCATATATCAATTTATCATTTATGCACTATTAAGTCTGGTCTGTTAATAATTAATAGAGAAAAATGCATTTTCCATCCTCTCTTATTTGTCTATGCTTTCATACAGGTTCACTACAGGCATAGTGTACAGCATGGCTGCGCTTGGTCTATCGCATTCCCAACCCTATAAACAGTACTAATGAACAAGTACAGTGCTAATTCAATCCAATAGTGTTTTAGGTAAAGGTATATTGTCCCCCTGACAATTAATTTTTTAAAACATTTTTTTGTTGTTGAATACACCATTTTATTGACACATTTTGTCTTTTTATATAAGTGAAATCATTAATTTTTTAAAACTGTAAAATGGCCTATTCAAAGTTGATTTTATTAATCTTCATTTTTCATGTTTTTGGGAGACAATACATCTGCAATGTTTGGCTATATGGGGAAATTTAATATTATATAAATCATATCAAAGTGTTGTTCATAATATTTTGTTATATCTTCAATGTTGATAATCTTTACCAAATAAGGAATAAATTGACGTTATGATGAATACGATGAGGCACTTGTGGCTGTCAGATAAGATCTCTATATTTCTCAAAATCACATTATGTAATATTAAAATGTAATTAAAAAAGCATTACAGTTTTGATTGTCTACATATTGTCATCAATAATATCTAGAATAGATTTAGGGAGATTCCAAAACTGGTCAACAAATTAAATTACAATTTTAAATAGTTAAAATATTAGTACTGATACTGTTTATAGTTTATAATGTACATTTTCATTTGACCAATTGGCATCTGACCTATATGTACATACATGTTACGCCAACCATTTATTTTGGACTTAAATTTATGTAATAATCTTCGAAAACTACACTTTCTGAATACAGAGAATTTTCCAAAACCGGATATTTCTTGCGGTCCAAAAGGTTCCAAAATGCTTTCGGAATACCAAACATTTTGGGTATGTCTGGTTGTGGGATAAATAAAACAAAGAAAGAACATACCTGGTTGAAGAATGGTAGTAAATGCTTGAGGTGGGAGTTGGATTGGCATTGCTCCAGATTGACTTGCTTGACCAGCTGGCTTATAGTGTGTCATTGGGTATGTATGTCCAGTTCCTGCAATACCTGTACAGTAAATATAGGGTGAAATTGCTATTGATTTTCAACACATAACATAGGCACAACAACAGGCATTTTACATCTTTAATATGTTATTTATACTTATAGTAATTACTATGGGAGGTGGGGGAATGAGGGGGTGAGGGAATAATGGCGAGGAAAATGGACTGATGCTATGGAGGAGGAGTGGGTACAAAGATGTTAATCTGACTGTACTAGGGATTCAATAAAATAATAGTATAATGTCATACAGGGTACAGTAGTAAGTCATTTGTCATGAGCATGTTCTAAGTTACTCATAAGCAATTGTGACCTCAACATGTGAACAACTGCTCATGAGTGGTTACAGTATATCAAAATTATTATTGAAACTGTATATGTGAAACGGACTTTAATTTAATGTAATTAAATATTACTAGTATTAAATATAAAAATGTTATTGCAATATACCTTGACTGAGGGAAGACGAGGCATCAGCCCCAGCACCTGCGATGTTCGCTACTGTAAACATTGGTTGCTTAGCATCAACCTACAAAAACAATATTGAAAAGAATAATTAAGAACTATAGTTATTATTAATTGACAAAAACTTATGAAAACCTTTCTATACTTCATAACAATTAAACTGGACTGAGTGTCTCGACTATAGTTGATAATACATCAAGCCATTAAAAAGGGGGGGGGGGGGGGTGGGGATATGTGGCTGGGACAAGCAAAAGTGCTACAGTAGTAAATAAATCATGACACCCTTAATTTCATCAACTAGACTAGGCCTACATTATTTTTTAGTTGCTTATATTTGCACTTGCCCCTTTTTGAGGACAAAGGAACCCCCCTGTAAAAATCCGACCCACAACTCTGGGATTACACCGGTGTCCCAGCGATATTGGGTAGATGGATATGTCATAAAGTGTTATTCTTGTATTCTTCAAGATTTAACACTACTTTTACTTTTATTACCTCGCCCTTCGTATGTACAATAGAGTAACTGCTGATCCTATACTGTACATACAACATGCACATAGTAAAGAAATTCATACACTATTCAAAAAGAGTAAGGGATCGTAGTACAGTAGGTGCTGCACTGTGGCTACCATGGGTTTATAGAGGACCCGAATGTACTGTATGCATTTAATCATAGGCACTATCATGACAGGTATTAACTGGACTGTAAACAGTCATTCTAGCTGTTGGCTATGTGTAAAATAACTACAGGATGGATAACCTTTAAAACAAAGCACTATGCATTGAAACAATAATCATTAATGTGCAATAAACATGTGATGGAAGTGAACGAAATTCCACACATTCTTTTACCCTTCACAACTTCCTTCCTCCTTAACCTCATTTTGTACAGTTTATGCACTACTTTCACAAGTACTGTACAGAAACCAGTACTATTAATAATATTACCTACTGTATACGTAAGTCATTCTCTCCTAATACCAAATATGTCTGGATTTCTGGAAAGCCTGGTACAATATTCGGAATGTGTTTTTAATGGTAAAAATGAATTTAGGTCTTTTTGGTCCTCAGGAAAAGTTTTGGGCGACTCTTTTGTTTTTAGAGATTCCGGTATTGGGAGAGTCGACTGTGTTTAGTTTTCAGTCAGTTTTGGTCCCAAAATATTCATAATGCAAGTTATAAAGACAGTACACACTTTTCAAACTCTTGACATACATGACAACTATAGTAAATGATATTACTGTATTAATTGTTTAAAAAACTTTCCTGTTGTTTATTGACAAAAATAACTTAGGGTTTTTTGTGGTTATATATATTTAGGGAATGTACAGTACAGTATATAAATTCATAAAGTCTAGTACAATGAAATAAAATTTTACCTACAGTATTTTTAAATAATCTAAGATTGTTTAATGTTTTGAATATTAAAATATTTAAAACATTAAACAATCTTACACATGGCATTAAAATAGCCTGTTGTGTTATCAACATAAAAAAAATAGAACAATTTTCCAGATCTGTTTAAACTTCAATATAAAAGAAGAACAATTATATCAAACTATTAAAGTAAAGTTAGTACTGTAGTCTGAAAAAGTTTCAGTCAGCAGGAGGCAAACAAATCTAGAGTTTGTTTATAGAGCTTGCTAATAATCCAGCAAGATACTGCAGCACACGTGCCAGGCATCAAGCCTTCTATTAATCACAAAGCAACAAGACTATTTTAGACATACCATCACCAAATATGGAAATCCAAATTTGGGGCTTGTGCACTTATATGAGATGATTGGTAATATGATGCGTCCAATCAGCATCCATGTGTCATTGCATGTCAAAACCGTTTAATAATTATGGAAACAATGGACTGAAAATAGTTCACACTTTAGAAAAGTAATTTTAATTTAAACCATTATGGTGCATGTTACATGATTTCCAGTTTTTAAATAAACTTATTCAATTAATTACTAAAAAAGTAGGACATGTATGCAAGTTCTACTTAATAATCTATTTAAACTAACTATCTCAATATAATTGTTTATAATATGATCATTATATCAATTCTTATTTATTGTTATTTATATTAAAAAATATTATAGAGCATTAAAACATGGTGGATTAAGTTTTAATTTACAAAATTTGAATCTAAAAAATGAAAATATCAAACTATTTATTTTAAAATTTAATTTTGTTATATATTAAATAACTTTCAATAATCAAAAATTATGTTTCAAAATGAGTTATAATATTAATAAATTTGTATTTATCATTTCATTTATTAGTTCGACAAAAATGTTTGAGGCGTCTGAAGACTCATTAAAGCTCTATACTGTAGCTCGAAAAAAAAAAAATTGAATAAAGACGATGTTGACAACCTATCAGCAAAACCAATCGCACCTCATTCATACCATTGGCCGGAACTGAACATGTGATTGGGACGATGACAGACGACTCAAAACATTTTTGTCATGAAAGACAGACTCTCTAGCCTACAACAGAACATCCTAGCCATTCCAAATATGCCTTGACATAATGATGTCACATAAATGACGTCAAACAACCGACTGCACAGCCCATAGTTGATGAAAGCACTTCCAAACACGGAACGCGCTTAATATAGAACATTACGAATGTATATTTTTAGCAACTCGTATATGACATCACTTTACACAATCAGAAAGTGAGGTAGGCGGTAACGAAGATGCATAAAGTAGTTCCAGTCTATATTTAATTAACTTTACGAGCAGAAACAAAACACTGTATATGTAGTAAAGTATACTGTACAATATAATATAGTAATACTGCATAAAAATAAAATTGCTAAATTTGCAGAAACTAAACAAAAAATAGATCCACATGTCTATAAATTTAAAGTATTTATGAGAAATCTCATAACATCAGTAAAGAGTTTAATGAATAAAAACTTTTTTCTTCATACTGTATTTTGTATTTTAATAGTGGGTATTTTTAAAAGTGTGGGTTTATTATTTCTATTATTTTATTATTATTAAAATTTAATAGACAACCAAACCTTTTAAATCATTAATTCTCATCTAACAAGAAATTATTTATAGACAACCTAATTGTTCATCAAATTAATTAACATTCCATAATCTAGGAGCTTTACAGTACTAGCAACAAGCAATATGACCTTTAACCCATACCATAATTGGACAATACCATAAAAGGAAACCGAGCTCAGATAGCAAAGATGAAAGTCCTTGGATGCGTCAGTAGTTGGCAACATGCTGTAAACTAATATGGTTGCAACACCACCATATTTGGGCATATCTAAACTAAATTTGGTATATCTGCTAAATTAGGAAGCATTACTTTATCAATGAAACAAAACAAGCTCAAATGAAACGGAAAATGAAAGTTGTTGCATTGTTTTTACAAATTAACTATGACATTTTTAAAGATTTACATATGATCGATATTGTTGTTTGAAAAATAAATAGTATTTATAAAAAAGACATTTTTTCTATAATGATTCAGAACAAAAAGCTTAAATTGTTGAGTCAGTTTGATTTCTCTTCCTTAAAATCAATCAATTTCCGATCTTTTTCTCCATTTGCTTATAAAAAACTTAATACACTCTATCAAAATATTAAGTAAGAACTAACAAATGCTCAAGATTAAAAATGTTTTGACCAATTTCCACATTTTGTTTGTACAATTCATGTACTTCAATTATGAAAAAAATTTTCAACAATGTCTCTTAAAGTAAGCCACTACACTATCAAATTTTATGACAAAAATGTGATGTGCTCATATATGGGCATGGTCATATCACTACCAGTACCATATTTGAACATATCACTACCATATTTGGGCACATCACATGTTTTTGTCACATAAAGTTTTATAGTGCAGACAAAGCTTTAAGCTCTGTCTACACTATGCAGCCTGTATCAAACTAGTTTGACAACAAAAAGTGTGATTTGCCCAAATATGGCAGTGATATGTTCAAATAAGATACACACATTTTTTGGTCACATAAAGTTTGATAATGTAAACAGAGCTTAAAGATGTATTGTCCCCCAAAAACATGAAAAATGAAGATTAATTAAATCAGACTTTGACTATGTTATTTTGTAGTTTTAATAAAGTTAATCACTTCCGTAGAAAAATAAATAAATGGTTAGATTTCACCAAAAACCATTGGCTGGCAGCCAATTTGACCATTTTTTGCTTTAAATTACAGTTTTTTCAGGTAAATATATTTTTTTTCGATCCAATTTTTTTCGATCCAATTTTTGGTCAAATTGGATAATTATTATGTAACATTAAAATGGCATATTCAACAAAAAAATGTAAAAAAAATTTCAGGGGGGCAATACATCTTTAAAGCTATTAAATTAATGGAACAAATAATATTACTGTTTCTTTTCTATTGAAAAATAATTTGACCCTCACTTCTACTGTTTTAACAAATTATTGTTCAGAATGCCTGTCAAGTCAGAAGCTATCAAATGCAAGACAAGGGTAGAAAGTGGGGAGGGGGTTTGTAAGAGGAGGATGAAATTCCAAATTAAACATTGCAACATTAGAATCTTTAGGTAAATTCTAAACAAAATACAGAAATCAATCAAATCAAATAAAGGCTATGTCTGTCAATTGATTTGAAATAAAATAAAAACAAAAAATGCACAACATTTAATTATTAAAAGAAATAATGCAAAACATCTACAGTACAGTACATTTTTTAAATTTGCACATAAAATTAAATATCTAGAAAAACATTAAAAATTATTACTGTATTACACTTGACAGTATTATAAAAGTATTGAAAAACAATAATTAAAAAATGTTAAAAAAGCCAATTTTTAGGAGAAGTGAAGAAAACTTAAAATTTAGTTATTTAACAGTTTTTTGTTCATTAAAATTAAAGTTTTAGTAAAGATCCAAATTCTTATTAAGAATACAATCTGAAAATTAAATTTTCTAAAAACTCGACATCAAGGAACAATAACAAATGTTGGTTAAGCTCAGATCAAATTGTGGGATAAGCAACTCTCTATGTCGGATATAACTCTGATAATACAGACTGTATTACAACAACAGGGATATATACCAAACTATATAGCAAATGGTTCAGTTGCATTTGAACGCAGTACTGTACAAGCCAACCCGCATTGTTATTCGGATAGACTTCAATTTAAGTTTAATATAGAAAAAAGAGAATTACATAATATAATAATGCAACAAACAAAATCTAATTTTTATCATGATAGAATAAAAAACTGACCTTCATTCCTCCTTCTTCCTCACCGATAGGATAAGTAAGTTCCGTCTCTTCAAACCCGGTAGCACTCATCCTTTGGTTCACGGAGCTATTTTCAACGGGGGGATCGGGTGAATTAAGGCAAGTTTGAATCAAAGCTTTGCCGGCTTCACTCGTTATCATCGGTTGGAGTTTCCGTGTAGCGAAAGTGTAGACATGACCGGTCTCGCTGGCCACCAGTAGCATCACTTGCGTTCCAGTTAGAGTTGATAATTCATAGGCCTGCAAATAAATGAATGCAAATTTGAATATAATTTTACGCAATTTATTTATTTGGTTGTGTCCTTTATCTTATCTTTCTTTAATTTATAAGTCTATTATTATATATTAATTATTATTAGGCTCTTAATATAACTAATTTAATTATAGAAATGTGCCTAAACATACTTTTAACCCGACAACCAGGCCTACCACCAGTACCACATAATTAATACCAAATAGAATAGACAATGTTGATATATGGAGAAGCAGTTTTAAACATAATCCTATATAATTAATATATTATAAATAGGATAGGCCTAGGCCTCTAATTAAACTAAGAGGTAGGCCTACAAAATAAAAATTAAAAGTAAATAAAAGATTACCTTCTTCATGATCCCTGTTTTACGTTTACTAAATGTAGTGTATCTTCGAAGTTTGTTATCGATAAACTCCATCTTTATCTTAACTCTTCCTTTTGTTTTCTTTTTTGGAGGCTGTCCGTCAGCTAATGACAGCAGAACTTCGCCAGCCCCAACCTCCCGGAGAAGGCTTTCAGTACTGGCGGCGGTGGTGCTGTCATCATGCTCACAGTGAATCGAGTGATCACTACCGCTAGAGTCATCCACTTCATCACCGGCTGCGGGTGATCGTTTAGAATTGGGTGAACCAAATATACGGGGAGCAATTGATACAGGCTGAAGATTCTGGTATGGTGACTGATTCATCTTCTATGTCTTCACTGGTTAAAATCTTGTCTTCTCTTTTTCTATTTTCCCGGGTATCAAGCAAAACAATTTCCTTACAGTCTTCTCAAACGTAAACTGTTCTTTATATGGGCTGGTCGAATAACTAACTTGTGTGACTGCGCCAAAATAATTCTTACAACATTTACTAGTGCAAATTTCTTCTTTGGACATTTTTTCCGTTTTATTGAACGCTAATATGCACATCTATATTTATTATTAAATTAATATGTATTGTTTTATATAATTTGTTTTAAATAAGGTTGTAAAAGGGTTTGCGCTATTTTCGCGTATTGATATTTTTTACCACAAATGTAATGCGGAAATTGTGTGCAGAAAAAGGAAGTAACGTTTCCAAATATGTCTGCCGGGGTCACCATATATAGGGATGTATATTCCTTGTATGGAAAGGAAAGTTACATTTTGTAGAAGGGGGAATTCCCTAATCTCTTTTGCGTTGGTTTTCCCTGTCGTATTTTTCCAATTCAATTCAATTTGTAACTATTATTGTATGTTCCTACACTGTTATATTTTCATCATTATGTTAATTGAATAGATAATGTATGAATTATAAAAAGGCCTAGGGCCTAGGCCTAATATATATTTATAGGTCTATATTTATTAATAGTTGAATTAATGTACCTAAATTATTTGTTATTTATATTACCACATATCCAGTATTCATAAATAATATCACTACAATTTTTATTATTACATTATCTATATAATTACTAATTAATATATTGATAATTAATTGATATTATTATATATAGTGATCAGATACTCGCATGTTTATTCCCTTAATACACAAAAATTATTTATGAATAATATTTGAATTAATAGATTTTTACTCATTGTAATTAAACTTTGAAGTCCAAAGTACTAAATAAATTACTAAAACACGTTAATTGCTTTGTGAAAAAGAAATACAGTAAACTATTTGAAACACATCAGCAGAAAATACGAAAAGTCGCGTCGTCTGCTAGAAAACATACATTAGCAGACGACAATAAAACTTGTTTATATTTTCTTTAAATTTATCCAAAAAATAAATAAGATTTATTTTCAGTTGGTTATAAAATATGATTGAATTTATTTATTAATTTTATTTTTTATTTTAAATATTTTTGTAATGCCTTAAATTACAACTAAAATTGTTTTGAAAGAAATACTTACTGACTAGTCGCTAATTGTTTTGGGGTGTATGGAATGCTCAATACACATACCCCCTCTAGAAATGAATTGACTTTGTTGTGAGTATAAAAGCGATAGCGCACAGTTCATCCTCGGCTTTTGGAAAGCCCGTGTCGTTAGTTGGTTAGGCTGTTGAAATTTTGTTTTATACTGTCGTTTAATAAGCCAAAATGGCACGAACAGACGTGGTAAGTTATTTTGCTTTAATTGAATCATAAAAATTACTGGAAAATTGTATAAAAGACGTAATTGTGATATGACCTCTCAATTGACTCTCCATTGTTGCTGTGGATTTTCAATATTGCTTAGCGCGAGAGAGCTGATCTGATAAAAAGAGGGGTGGGTTTTTAAGTGATAAATCAATAAATTATAGCTCTTTTTCGAGTGTTAAACACTGATTTATGTTTGTAGGATTTCTGTAAATAATAAAAATACGTAATTTATCAAAGGAATTAACTAAGAAATATTTTCTAATTAAATTGGTGTCTATCATTTCCACTGATGTGGATTTTTTATAATGAGACAATTTATTTACTTGAGTTTTACTGTTAATAAAATAGAATTCACAAATCATATTTTTTTAATAACATTACAAATATTGCTTTCATAAATTTGAATTTTATCTGTAATAATTAAAATTAGTACCGGTATAATGTAAATAGTTACTACAAAATGTAAAAATACCATGATAAAATCATGACATTCAGTATTTTATTGTCAATAAAATAATCACTCTCTTTTTATTTATGGAGATCCTTATTTGTTATATGCAGTACTGTATTAAAAATAATTATTGACCATATACAGTATACGACAATAAAATGATGTATTGTTAATATTTTGATATTTGCAGTCCAAATTCTACAGTGATATTATTGAGAATGTTATTGGTAATGTAAAGGAAGAATTTGAAAATGAAGGGGTGGATGAACAGATTTTAGAAGAACTAAAACAGGTTTGTTTGCGATTAAAATAAATTATTCTATTTTAAATAATATATTAATCAATTTAATAATTTGTATTCTTGTTTTCAGTTTAAAATAAAGACCAGATTTTTAATAATAATAATTTAATTGTTTTTTTATATTTCTTATTTATTTTTATTCTACATGTTGTTCCTTAAATTAATAATATTCCAATTGTTTTAGATAATTAACCATTTGCAGTACTTAACGTATAATTTTATTCATTTACATACACACATTGCCCATAAAATATTAACGAACAACAACCATAAGTATGTTAATAAATCATTATTTAGGCATATGCTACATTTTAATTTACCATTAAAAATTCATTTTATTGTATATACCTTATTTATAATTGCATAAATTATATATACATAAAGTTATATACACCAGTATTACGATAAGGTATACATTTATTTATGCCATGTCACATCTAAACAACAGCCTTCGTCATATATCCTTGTCTACATAGCACGAAGCCCCTCTGATCGCAGTCCAGCGAGCCTAGCTTTCATTGCCATAGTCTTTCTAGATTGCACAGCACAATTTGCATAATACCATGTATTTATAGCCTTGTGGTGAAGTCAATAAGCTGATCAAATTGACCAATCACAGACCGGCATACAGCCACGTAGCTCATGAATATGTAATACAAACAGCCTATAAGCTTAGTTGTACAGGCTGGATTTGTTCACTTACTGATATATAAACAGTAGGGGTAAGGTCTAAGCTTAACAATAACAAAGTATGCTCCTAGCATATACAATATATAACAAAATGATTTCTGTTTTGTTGTCAATACTAATGCATTTCCACCTCCATAACTGTTATAACATTGAATAGTGCAGTAATATTATTTAGTCACTATTCTAATCAATAGAAATAAAATACAAAAGTAACAATTTAAAATGAAATTTATATTTAATAATAACATTTTCTTTAATATTTTAATTTGTTTTGGTCATGGGGATTAGGGATTTTTTAATGCAATAATTTTGACTGTACTGCAGTTGTTTAATTACTGATCTTTACATTATCTTTTTTTTTTAAATTTGATTTGTATTCTACAGTATGTTGAATGTATTTCCTCTATGATTGAATTAAGTTGGGTTTTACAAATGTTGCAGTGTTTAAATGATTATTTTAAGTCACTTAAGCTCTGTCTACACTATCAAACTTTATGTGACCAAAAATGTGATGTGCCCATATATAGACATGATGATATATCACTACCATATTTGGGCATATCACTACCACATTTGGACACATCACACTTTTATCAAACTAGTTTGATAGTGTTGACAGCTTTACAGTATCCTATTGTTTGTATTGTGAAGTTTTAATCTACAGTATAGCTGTATCACCATGGTGATTATTAACACAACTTTAACATTTACTGCAGTTTCTTAAATTCACCCTTGATTTTTTCTTATAAATGTAAATAATTTTTGATAATTCATATTATATATTTTTGGGTTTTTAGCTGCCTTTCATTAAATAGTTTAACTCACCTTTATTGTCACCAATTAATTGAAAATAGATTTTTTTTATTTTTCTAAACTGTGTTTTATTATAGATTTGGAAAACTAAGCTGGAGCAGTCTAGAGCTCTGGAGAGCCATGAACCCCAATATATGGCAGCCACTGCTGCTCATAGCCATGGTTCCAATAGAAACTATTTGAAGCCGAGTAAGTCACAGTAGAATTCCTCCTTTAAAACACTTTGGGACACTTTCTTGAGAAAAGAATGAGGACCAATATACAGTACAGTGTGTTATGGAGGTATCAAATACAGTAGGCTATCACCATGATACATGTTTTAACACTATGGCCAACACATATTCACAAGACACTTTGTTGCTGTCCCGAAGTTGTCCCTTTAATTGGTTTCTTTATGAAACTTTGTGAGTGATGTTATCGCAATCATAGACTAATTAATGTTAATTGTGGTGTTCTCAATAATTAATAATGTTTAAAATTGGACCGAGAACATTGGGAGGAGGAGGGGAAGATGGAATCCCATCCATTTTTGTAAAAGATGTAGCACATACTGTAAATAAGGAGGGTTTTAGATTGGATTTTAAACATTTTGTTTTAAATGTTTCTTGATAGATTTGGGAACAGCGGGAAAGTCACATGTTGATATGGCTCGTGCCCAGCAAGCATCAGTATTGGTAAGAAATATATTGTATATTAAAGGGTTACATTATTTAAAATTACTTTTCTTTGTTGTTAATACCAGCTACAAATGTAAGGTCATCTGCTTTCAATAGTGAACTGACTCGATGCTAACTGTTGTATTTTACTGGTTTTTCTAGCTCATACTTTATTAATTGACCTGGCTATCTGTATGTAAGAGCATAGCGCAGTACTGTAGCTACTAAAGTATAGTACTGTACTGTATATTGTCACATACTATTGTTAAGTAAGCCCTATCAGACATAAAAGAATATAAATTGTCCAACTCAAAACGATTTTACTAAACATTATAAATAAATATATACTGTAGTAAGCTTGTACCAGGTGTCACACAGCCGCAATTACGGCTCTTTCGGACATGTAATTGCCGGTAACCAACGATGAACAACGGTAAATAGCCACAACTGTACACATATAAATGTAAAAAGTAAAATTTAATAGTAATCTTTGACAACCAATTCTTTCTTTTATAATTCAAACCCCAAAAAAAAAAACCCACAAAAAAACCCAACCAATTCTCAAACAATGATACCGTATACCTATTCCCCACAAACTTTATGCAATTCCCCAAATTTCCCAATCCTTCCAAACAAAATATCAACAATCTTCTTATTTTTAAATAAATCCCCGAAACCCCCCTTTCAAATACAATAATATCACAAGATGAATAATTAGACAAAAATAATGTCCACAATATCGTTCCTTCTTGCCTTCTCTCCTACGCTGACACAAAAACAAATTAGCAAGATAAAGGTTACAACGATTCTGCAAATAAACAACTCCCACTCCTCTGCTCCCGTTCTGCTTGTCTTATCAATTATAATTCTTCCTATTTTCTGACATATAAATAAATCAAATATAAAGTTAAAATGTTTCTTGATGTCGTTCTGCACTGCAATCCGCTCCCCGACCAATTATTTCTTTCTCCTTTTCCACATAAAATAATATCAGTATCAATCCAGTTACTCTTCAATATTTCCAAACAATTCTTTACATGCAACAACTTCTGCTGTTTCCAACAGTTATTTCTTCCGTCAATTTACATTCACAATTTTAATTAATCCTCAGTAATCTCAACAATTAACAGTTCTACATTTAAGTACAGCCTTATAGTATTACTTCCAACTCACAATTTATTAACTTCATGTATATCACTTTATTTCCTTTCTGCTTCAGCTCTATATCACCATAATTATCTCCAACTCACAATTTATTAACTTCACGTATATCTCTTTATTTCCTTTCTGCTTCAGCTCTATATCACCATAATTCAATTACTTCGTCTCCTGTACGTCTTAGTTTCTCATATCAATATTCACCTATCCCTTTCTGGCTTAACATAACATAGCCCTCCTTCTCTGTCTCCTCTCAAAATCCATCTACCTCAAAATTCCCTCAATTATCCACATATCACCACCTTATCCTTCTCCACCAATCAGCAACTCACACACTAACTTAACCCTTATACCTCTCCTCCAATCAGCAAACACCACACAATCCTTCTCTGCAACACAACAACTCTGCTCCACTGGCTTCACACAATAGCTTCCTAAAACAAAAGAAAGGTTCAAATAGTGAAAACAAAAGGAAAAGTAAGAATGACTTGCAAAATATATACACAACTTTATGTCACTTGTGACATTTACTCCCCTCTAAAAGAATAATGTATCAACATTTTCTCCATACCGTGACGGGTCCTATTTACACTCGACTTAAATAATCAGCTCCTACATTTTCGCTGCCTTTAATCGCCTCTATTCGGAACTTGTACGGTTGTAGAGCCAGGGCCCATCTCATAATTCGCCCATTGGACAATTTCGCTCTGTGCATAAACACAAGCGGCTGGTGATCCGTTTCCAACGTGAAGTTTCGTCCATATAAATAAGACTCAAATTTTCGTACACTCCATACAATGGCTAAGCATTCTTTTTCCATCACTGAATATGCTTTTTCTCGAGGAAGCAGTTTCTTGCTAGCGTACGCCACGGGAAACTTCACGTCACCATACTGCTGCATTAGAACCGCTCCCACTCCATATTCGGACGCATCTGTTCTCAAAATAAAATCTTTGTTTAAATTAGGAAGGCATAAAATTGGAGTACTGTTTAATTTTTCCTTAAGTTTAACAAACGCACTTTCCTGGGCCTTCTCCCAACATATTCGGTTAGGTTCCCGATTCTTCGTTTTGTCGGTTAATGGACAAGCAATCACAGAGTAATTAGGAATGAACTTTCTATAGTAGTTGGTCATCCCAAGGAATGACCGGAGTTGTTTCTTTGTTTCTGGTTGTTTGGCTGACAAGATGCTTTGTATCTTCTCCACTCGAGGTTGAACATTTCCTTTCCCTACCACATGGCCAAGAAACTCGACTTGTTTGTTACTCACAGTTGTAGTTTGTTTCTCTGCAAGATCCTTGAATTTTGCAAGGCTGATATCTTGTTGCTGGGCGGTTTTCATAATCCCCGCTGTGATGATTTGCTTGTGTATTTCTGTAGTTTTAAGTGTTCTGAATGGTTTATCCATAGTGTTAGCTTGAGACCGGGTAACAACAGAACATCCTTGAAGATTTCGCTCTGTCCATGTGGGATCTGGATTTCCTGGTGCTCGTACTCCTGCAATATTACCTAATATCAAGTCATAAATAGGGTTATTCATACATAGTGCATACGTCTTTCCTGAAAAAAATGGAGTATTAACATGTATTAATGCAACCGGTAAGTTGCGGACCGTGCCATCAATCAGCACACAGGTTTTCTCCTTACCAGTAAGTTGTTCGGCTGATACAAGATCTTTCTTCACAACCACCCCACTACAGCCACTGTCACGAAGAACAGAGACGCAGCGTGACCCAACACAACCTGTATAAACGGGCATTTTACTAATTGAATTATTTAGAGCCGCTGTCATAATTGGAAGACAGTGCCCACATTGAAGAGTGACCTTATCACCATCATTATTGATACAACATTGATTTAAAGACTCTGACATTTTCGTAACCATACTGGCACCCACATCGGGAATTTCTTCTTTGGCTTTACATTCGTGTTGTTTTGTACATTTCTGGCAATCAGACTCTGTTTGTGGTGAAGTAGACAACCCAGCGCAACTGTTGGCGTCCTGTCTACAATTTCTGGCAATATGTCCTGTTTTTAAGCATCGGTAACATTTTGGAGGAGAGTTTGGCTTATGCATAGTTGAGGCTCTGCAATTTCTAGCTAGGTGACCTACACGATGACATATAAAACAAGTTGGACTACGGAAACTAGAAGGGCTTTGTGATGAGGATGTACTGGGAACATTATTAGAGGAGAGTTGAGGAGAATTTGGCTCTTTTTGTTTAAACTCTATTGGTTTACCAAATAATCCCCCACGAGCTTCCAAATATTGCTCCGCAATTTCAGCCATCGCTTGTATCGTTTTCGGTTGACGTTCCCTTAGGAACAGAGCTAGGTCCTTCCCACACCCATCGGTAAACTGCTCTCGCAGCAATAAATCTTTTAACCCCTGAAAGGTTTTTTCCCCCTCTGCTAGGTCAATCCACCTATCAAGATAATTGCTTATCCTCGCAGCAAATTGCGGGCCGCTTTCTCCGTATTCGGGCTTAGCTGTTCGTAACTTATGTCGAAATCCATCGGCGGTTAACTGAAACCGTTTTAGAAGAGCCAACTTCAACAGTTTGTAATCGTTAGCTTCAGCTGACGACAACCTGGAATAAACCTCGAGAGCCTTCCCAGTTAGTAGGGCACTTAAGTTAACCAGCCACTCAATTTCTTTCCACTCCTGACTAGTCGCATACCGTTCAAACCTTTTCAGATAGGCATCTAGGTCATCTGTTCGATCATGGAAAGGGGGTAATTTAGGTTTACTGGCCTTAACCCGTGACTCAGGATTGGGTAATACTCTACCACCCGGCCGTGCCCGATTCTTTTCTTGTTCTAATTGGATTTCTAACCTTCGCATTTCTATAAGATAGGCCTGTTCGTTTTCTCTCTCTCTTTCTTCACTCGCTCTTTTTCTCTCTGCTTCGTCCCTCTCTAGTACCTCTCTTCTCTCTCTCTCTTCCTTCTCTAGTGCCTCTCTTCTCTCTCTCTCTTCCTTCTCTAGTGCTCTCTCTTCCCTGTCTCTGTTTCGCTCCATTTCTTCTCTCTCCCTGTTTCTCTCTTCTCTCTCTAGTGCTCTCTCTTCTCTCTCTCTGGCAGCTTCCTCTCTCTTTTCCACAAACTCTCTTAATTCCACTCCATCTAACCCCAACACTTTTCCTGCGTCAACAATTTTAGTGAGATCCATTTCTTAAGAAAAACAAAAAAAATATATATATAAGAGTCCAATATAAGTATACAGTATGCCAATAATATGGCAATTAGACAATCCAAGAATCACGTACAATTGTTTCATCTACCAATGTTCACGCTAGGTTACAAAGTTTCCCGGACGAGCCCCCATAAATGTCACACAGCCGCAATTACGGCTCTTTCGGACATGTAATTGCCGGTAACCAACGATGAACAACGGTAAATAGCCACAACTGTACACATATAAATGTAAAAAGTAAAATTTAATAGTAATCTTTGACAACCAATTCTTTCTTTTATAATTCAAACCCCAAAAAAAAAAACCCACAAAAAAACCCAACCAATTCTCAAACAATGATACCGTATACCTATTCCCCACAAACTTTATGCAATTCCCCAAATTTCCCAATCCTTCCAAACAAAATATCAACAATCTTCTTATTTTTAAATAAATCCCCGAAACCCCCCTTTCAAATACAATAATATCACAAGATGAATAATTAGACAAAAATAATGTCCACAATATCGTTCCTTCTTGCCTTCTCTCCTACGCTGACACAAAAACAAATTAGCAAGATAAAGGTTACAACGATTCTGCAAATAAACAACTCCCACTCCTCTGCTCCCGTTCTGCTTGTCTTATCAATTATAATTCTTCCTATTTTCTGACATATAAATAAATCAAATATAAAGTTAAAATGTTTCTTGATGTCGTTCTGCACTGCAATCCGCTCCCCGACCAATTATTTCTTTCTCCTTTTCCACATAAAATAATATCAGTATCAATCCAGTTACTCTTCAATATTTCCAAACAATTCTTTACATGCAACAACTTCTGCTGTTTCCAACAGTTATTTCTTCCGTCAATTTACATTCACAATTTTAATTAATCCTCAGTAATCTCAACAATTAACAGTTCTACATTTAAGTACAGCCTTATAGTATTACTTCCAACTCACAATTTATTAACTTCATGTATATCACTTTATTTCCTTTCTGCTTCAGCTCTATATCACCATAATTATCTCCAACTCACAATTTATTAACTTCACGTATATCTCTTTATTTCCTTTCTGCTTCAGCTCTATATCACCATAATTCAATTACTTCGTCTCCTGTACGTCTTAGTTTCTCATATCAATATTCACCTATCCCTTTCTGGCTTAACATAACATAGCCCTCCTTCTCTGTCTCCTCTCAAAATCCATCTACCTCAAAATTCCCTCAATTATCCACATATCACCACCTTATCCTTCTCCACCAATCAGCAACTCACACACTAACTTAACCCTTATACCTCTCCTCCAATCAGCAAACACCACACAATCCTTCTCTGCAACACAACAACTCTGCTCCACTGGCTTCACACAATAGCTTCCTAAAACAAAAGAAAGGTTCAAATAGTGAAAACAAAAGGAAAAGTAAGAATGACTTGCAAAATATATACACAACTTTATGTCACTTGTGACACCAGGAAGTTGTAAGCTGTATATTTATCAGTCCTATAATTCAAGGTATGATATTAAATACACATCAACTACCGTTTGTATCTAAAGTAATTGTGGTTTGTTTTTTTTCAGAGTGGACCAGCTGAAATGGCAACTTTAGCAGTACAGAATGTGCCGCATGTTAATTTACCCACAGAGTTAGCTCAACAACCTGTGGCCCTACCTCAAGCAGGTATACCATTCATAAAGCGTAGAAATAAGATACTAAATAAATGTAAACACAATGTTAGAAAATGTGATATACAGTAAATGAATGTGCACCTTTTTACCATTTCAAGAGGGTGGAAACGGGTCCTTAATAAAGCAGTGTTAAAAGTGAACCAGTAACTTGGAAGATGACATGAAAATCATTTCAGAATACAAATAAATTTGAAACTTGTTTTAGGAGATTTTTCTATTACTTTTTACATGAATAGTTATTTTTCTTTTTTAAAACTAAAGTAGAACATTAGAACCTCTGAGACAAACCTATCCAGGGAGCATTATTTTTTTCCTATGCAATTAAGGCAGAAATCATGAATAATTCATTACCTTAATAATAAAGAATTGCAAGATAGCTGATCTACTTCCTAAATATACTAAACCTAACCCTCTAAATAATCTCTCTCAACTATTAAAAAATAATGTTCTTGAAACACCTCGAACCGAGGGCTCCAGTGTAATAGGTTAAAGCCTACCACTAGACCAAACATTTTGGCAGGCAAACGCTGTTTACAAAAATTATTTAATCTCGCTGCATGAATTATTCATGATTTCTGCCATAATTGCATAGGAAAAACAATAATGCATCCAGGGAACACTCCAATTAAGGGACACTTTCCAGTGAATCGAACGAGAGGAAATATATTATTTAACCCTATAGCCAATCCCTATTGAGGACACTCCGATTATAGGCAAGGGGACACTTTGTTGAACCATAATAGGGCTTTTATGAAAATTCAATTGTCTTCTATTGTATAGCACCGGGACAACAACAGCAAGTGTATCGATGCTATCAAGTCGGGAATCAGCTAGTCTACGCTGTCCAGCAACCAACAATTCAACAAGTTCAGGCCGCTGTGTTACAACAGCAGCAGCAACAACTACAGCAGCAACAGAGGCAGCTAAGTGGACCAGCCTCGCAGGCTACGTCGGCGGCTGCAATATCACAGACGCTACAACAACAAATACAACAGGTCCAATCACAAGTATGCTACAAAAACGCTAATACGACATAAATAATGAATCTTGCCAGGTTGTTAGAATTAGTTAAAGGAACATAAAATGAATTTATTTTTGTCTAGTTGAACTGAGTTCAATTGAGCCTCATAGAGATATTGCAACTAGAGCGCCATAGAGGTATTACAACTAGAGCCCCATAGAGGTATTATATTACAACTACAGTAGAGTATAGGGCAGAGACTCTTAACACATTTTCTATTTATCTGCTAAACAGTTAGTAACAGTATATAAGATTTAAAATATGAAACCACATAAATAAATTGTTGTCAAATATAGTTTGGTTTTTATTACATGAATTATATTGTTAATGGCAAAAAATGTTTATAAATGTCAATTTTCGTATAAAAATATTGAGTTGATATTTAATGCAGCCATATTTTGTGGCACATCTCCATGATGACTATATAATATTAGTATATCTACAAAGTTTTATATTATAACTATTCTTTTTTGTATGTTATAAACATCAATTGTATGGAAAAAATAACTTAAATTTTGTATCTTTTACACAGGCTCCAACAACATCTGTATTACAAGTGGATGGTGGTAACGATTCATCATCAGATGATGATGATTTTGGTGACGATGATGATGAAGACGATGATGCCAAAGATGATGATAACGGTGATGAAGATGGGGACGGACATCCCGGTGCTGTAGTTGAAGAGGTAACACTATACAAATTGTTGCCTATTCTATCCTATTACGTTTCAATAAATTAAATTATTCATTCATTATTATCCTATTCAACTAATACAAAACAGTAATTATTTGTTTTATAACACACCTACTGTTATAAGGTAAAGTAATCAATTAATCAGCCCTTTCCATCTTGAATCTAATGCTAGGCCAAGCAAACATTTAGCCCTCAGATTTTGGCCATGGGAGAAGTAGAATTTGTTCTATAAAGAGATACTATACCTGGTGCATCTAATCAAAGTTTTGTCTACCCTATCAAACAATGTTGACAAAAATAAGTGCGACGTACCGAAATATGGTAGTGATATGCCCAAATATGGTAGCGACATGACATCATGTCCATATATGGGCACATCACATTTTGTTGTCGCATAAAGTTTTACAGTGTAGACAGAGCTTTTACTGTTGCTAGTCTAAACATTCACTTTAAAAATCACAAAAGTCCCATGAATGTCATTTAAATTAAGTTATTGTATTTATTAGGAGCCATTAAATTCTGATGACGATGATAGTGGAGATGAGCCAGAAGATATATTTGATACAGATAATGTTATAGTTTGTCAATATGAAAAGGTATGTATAGTAGAAGCCCTATTAACCTTCAGGCCCCAGAAAACGGTCCCCTAAATAGATGTTGACCATAGTCATTTGTTTCACAGGAAAATATCTCATGACCCCTCATTAGTGATTGACCGTAGTGTTGAAACATATATTGAGTACCCCTTGTTCGTTTCAGGGGAAAATGTTCCCATAACAGGGATGTGCTTAAGGATATTACAAGGATATTGGCCTGGATGTTTTTTGAGGAGAAACAATGCTCTGTCTACACTAACAAACTAGTTTGACAAAAAAGGTGTGATGTGCCCAAATATGGTAGTGATATGCTCAAATTTGGTAGTGATATGACATCATGTCTATATATGGGCACATTTTTTTGTCACATAAAGTTTGATAGTGTAGACAAAGCTTAAGGCTGTAACAAGATTGACTTATAGGCTATGCCTCTATTCTGGATTTGTTTAGCTTTTTGCTTATTCCGGACAACACAAGTAAACAAACCATTTTTATCGTGTTTCTACCTTCTTTCAATAACATAGTCTAAAATTGTTTCTACAGATTAACAGAACACGAAATAGATGGAAATTTCATTTAAAAGACGGAATCATGAACCTAGAGGGTAAAGATTGGGTGTTCCATCGTGGGATAGGCGAAGCTGATTGGTAGCGAATAACTACTGCTGGTAGAGAACACAAATCGCATTGGTAGAGAAAAGAAAGCGAAAAGAATGGTTTATGTTAACTTGCCTAAAGAATCGGAAAAGCATTTATGGAGGTCACTAAACTATGGTTAGGGAAACAGAGAAGATTACTATATATTATACCATATTATATAATATTATATATATTATATATAAATTAACCTACCCTTCCTACTGTAGGAGTTTTTACATTTAAGTAAAATACATATAAATATATAATATATTTAATGCTCTAATGTTCTCTATGCCAAGTTACTATAAGGTTCAATATAAGTTGGGTGTTATATGATAAGTTTGTGAGCACAGGTTCAGGAAGTGGCTTCTTGCACACCATATTTTGGGCATAATACAGGGTGTTGTAGTCCTGTGAGGGTTGATACTCACTTTAGGTATTATGTGCCTAGCTTTTGGGTGTGGACATGTTCAGGTTGTAACTACTCGGCCTCCCTTGGTGAATGAAACTGTAGCCCGGAGTATAAACACCTATGCATGCTTACACACCAATCGGCATGCCATACCTTCTACTGCTACCCCCAACTACTGAATTTGGTGTAGTTGCAGGAGTTATCACAACAATTGATTGTTTATAACCATGCATAGATTTTTTTGTGCAGCACTGTGCAAGATGGCCTAGTTTGGCATCAACCATGTTTGAATAATTTGAGAAATTATAGAAATTTGAATTTCTCTATCATTTCAATAATGCAAAAAAATAATGTATGTATAACAAGAGTTTATTTTATTTATTGAATATTATTAACTAGGTATTAATATGCGTATAGAAGCAATCATTTTTTTCTCGTAAATAATAAAAGTTCAAATGTAATGGCAAAAAGAAAAAGATATTTTCTGTAATTTGTATTACTAGATAGTTAATTTCTTCAATTTTTATCAACTCAATATGTATTTCTTGTTTTACAAAAATAAATGTGTTAATAATAGTAATATAAATAGTGTGTCTTTGGTGCTTGTGGTAAAACAAGAAATACAGTAGAACCTCTATTGAGGGGACACTTTATTGGGTCAGAAATAGGGTTGGCCGTAGTGTTAAACTATATATACATTTCCTCTCTTTCGTTTATTGGGAAAGTGTTAGGGGTGTCCTACAGAAGGGGTTCTACTGTATGAGGATACTAACTCTGGAAAAGCCCACCAGGGGATATACAGTAGGCCCATTTTCAATTTTAGAGTAGACTATATAGCATTAAACCAAACTATGACATTTTAATCCTCAGGTATAAGCCCACCAGGGGATATACTGTAGGCCTATCTTCAATTTTAGAGTAGATTATATAGCATTACACCAAACTATGAAATTTAATCCTCAGGTATAAGCCCACTAGGGGATATATAGTATGATATAAACCCACACTGGGGTAAGTCTGTCCCCAAATAGGAAGTAGTCTAATTTTCATGCAAAATTATTGAGGTGGGTATAGGGGTCTACTACTACTACTACTACTACTACTACTACTACTACTACTACTACTACTACTACATATTGGTTCTCCATTATTAGTGTGCCAACCTAAAAAAATATGATTTCCTTTTATGGTTTAGTTGTGATGCTAATATTTAAAAAAAATATGTCCATTGACTCTTTAATTTCTTGTTAAATTCAGTTATTTTGCCATTTATTAATTAAACGAGTGAAATACAAATGTGTTCAGTAGAACCCTATTAAGTTTGGAAACCCAACAAAGTGTCCCCTGGACGTAGTGTTAAAAAAATTTGTGTTTCTTGAGAAAATGTCCCTTAATATGAGTGTCCCCTGAATAGGTGTTTACATATTGTTTAAACATACATTGTCCCCTTGTTTGTTTTACAGGAAAGTGTGATATGCCCAAATATGGTATTGATATGATGTCATCATGTCCATATATGGGCAGATCACATTTTTTGTCATAAGTTTGATAATGTAGACAGAGCTTTACACAGAATTGTCATTCTATGAAACTGTAGCCCCGAGTATAAACACCTATGTCTGCTTACACACCAATCGGCATGCCATACCTTCTACTACTACCACTCCAATTACTGAATTTGGTGTAGTTGCAGGAGTTATCACAACAATTGATTGTTGTAACCATGCATAGATTTTTGTTTCAATTTGCCACTGCCCCATTCTATTGAAAAATATGAATGGCTGTCGCAGGTGACATTAAATACATGGTATAAATATTTATTTTTTATTTCTTATTTTTTAAACTGTGATAATAATACTAAGAACCAATATTACATGTTTATTGTGTTTGGTTCAATAAATATGTCATGTCAAATACATCTTGTGGTAATATGTTTGAAATATTTACTTTGTTTCATACACATTGTGTACTATGAATTATGTAAATGTGGGGCAATAACTTTTGACTTGCAACCTACTGGGCTGAATTGCGCACAGCTGTGTAAGATAGACACATACAACAACATTCTTCTCTGCTAAGGGCCCTTAGGAACTCATTCTTCTGTCCATGACAGACCTGATATGGACCAGTACACTGGGGTAAACCCTACTCTTACAAAAAGTGAACTAGGTTTTTTTTTTAAATGCACACAAGTCGGATGTGAACACTGAACTGTTGAGCTGTCTACTTTGGTACAGTGTATTGTACACCACAGTATTAGGAGTATTAAACAATCTAAGGCCTAGATTACACTAAAGCCAATATTATTAACAGTAATATTGATCTATGATACAAGTATTGTGTAACTTACCAAAGGTTGAATTGTGTACAAAGCTGCAGGCTAAGTATTCTCAAGTAAATATCCAAGTTAGTATTATACACTACAGTGAATGTGGAATTGTAGTCAATTGTTCAATGGCTGTGGCTATACTGACTGATACAAACACAGAGGAATGCTAAACTAAAGTAAACCACACCTGTAGTATGCAAAGTAGTTTAAAAGTGGAAAGCCAATTGGATAATTATTAGTAATTACATCATTGCAGTCTTTGCAAGTCAGGGATAAAATCTAAATAAAGGCTGGCTATAAAGTATTTATCATGAAATTGTATTTGTCTGAGAGATGCCCTGGGTAATTTTAAGTAGACATGCACAAGAGTGCACTGGACCCCCAGTTTAAAGTCTTTATTTAAGAAGACTTGTTCTACCACTACAACTATTGCGAGGCTCAGTGACTTTAATGTGTGTTGATTTTGTAGATATGGTTTACAGTGCCTCTGCCTGCCTTAACCTAATTAACTCAAAATTATGCAAGCAAGCTTGAACTAATACCACTTCCATCTCACACTCAACCCCATTTGACAGGTATACAAAACAAAAACACATAATTTAATCACAATAAGTTTATTTTCAAGCAAATATTTTAGACAATGTTTATACAGTATACTTTATTTACAACATTAACAGAACACAAACAACTATGACAATTTGGTCCCTGTTCTTGAGATTTACCAAGCAAGGAATAATTAATCCACTGATCTAAAATTCTCAGTTATAAAGCCTTTCCCAATGACATTACTGTGTGTTATACTAAGCATCTCCCATTCCTGTGTATCATACCTTCTGTTCTAATTTAGGTGAAATTTTAGACACAAAAGACTTGGTAAATCCACTATTAATTTAACCCAAGTATAATAACACCCTTTCACCAAATGTCATAACTAGGCCTCATGGGACTATATTCGGTCATTTACGAGATATTTCAGACGCAAGACTTCGGTAAATCCATTATTAATTTAACCCAAGTATAATACCACCCCTTTCACAAAATGTCATAACTAGGCCCCATGGGACTATATTCGGTCATATACAATATATTTAAATATCAGAATAATTTATATAGCTTTGGTATCTTACAACACTATAACCACAAATTTTACATTTCTTTCTTACAATTTAAATGTTTATATTACAATACACATTGTATAAAATCTTATGTTTTAGTGTTGAATTTTATGCTGTACTTTTATGTTCAATTTGTGAGAGATGGGATTTCTCTTCATTGAGGGTTATTAACATCGTAAACTGTAAGTAATCAATAAACACAGATATACTTATTCAGACAAATGTATGTTTGCCTGTTAAAGATCATCAAACTTGGTGGAAGTGAAGTGATCTCAACACGATTTCCAAATATTATTTAGTATAAAAAATAATACTCCAGTGAAATAATATTATTTATAATATATAATAAGACCACAGTGAATTGTTTATAAAACTATATTGTTAATCGCAATGAAATTAATATTTTTAGGTTGATAGCATTATAAAATACACTTTGTACATGCTGCAACACAGACATATAATATAATACAGTAGTATGTGACTGAGTAGAGCCGTGACTAGCGTATCCAATGGTCGTCTGGTTCCCTCTCGTGAGGTATCAACATTGGTATCCGCCCTCTAGACAATCTATTTATAAACTCATTGACATAATACTATTACATTTTTTACTGGAAAAAAATAATAGATCAAATATATATAACAGGAATTTTTATACAAACACATTATTTGCAAATTATACGTAATATTAGCAAATTTATATTGGTGGGATTGCTTAGCAAAAATAAATATTTTGATATCATTATTGTTAAAACAGCACTTTATTAGCATTATAACATAAATTATATGATTTATCCCATAGAAAATATGTTTATACAAATCACAATATATTTACATTAATATAATATATTCTTTTTTTATCTATAAATAGTTTTAGATTGTTGTGACATCATCAGATTTTTCTAACCACTCTTAAGCCCTGTCTACGCTATCAAAAAAGTGTGATGTGCCCAAATATGGTAGTGATATTTAAATATGGTAGTGATATCATGTCCATATATAGGCACATCACATTTTGTTGTCACAAAGTTTGATAGTGTAGACAGAGCTTAAAATTAACAAATAGACATTGATGTTTATAGATTTAGACAACATTTAGTATAAGCACCAAATTTTTAAAATTATTTGTATAAAATCTCTGACTGCACCATTTATAAAGCAAGGCTGTTTTTTTGTTTTTAATTAGCATATACTATTTGTTTATAATAATTAAGTGTATAAAATATTTTGTTGTTATAACAGGAACAATGTAGAAATCACCATCTTACGCCAATGTTTTTCTTGTATGTAGGCGATGAAGAAATCATGAATTAATCATTATTTTTTCTATCTGTTCCCATCTCAAAATTATAGGGAGACATATTCCCCCACCCCCCAATCTCACAAGTGAGATCAATTCGGGTCATGTGATGCATAATCAATAAGGTAGAGGAATTAAAATAATGATAAATTCATGAATAAAGTTTTCTTCATTGCCTACGCTATGATAAGAACTGTACAGATATACAATAATTCTTGTTGGATTATGTGACATCTAAAATCTGGGATAATCTTGTTAATCCACATTATTAATCCTACAATCTTAGCAGTTAAATATTTCACAAAGGTTTTAATTACAAAATCAAGGTACATGCCCTAATTACAAAGGTATCTCAAAATATGGAGTCACGGATCTGTACAGTTTAACAATGCTTTTCCCACTACAACAGAACCCCTATTAAGGGGACACCTTTGGGACCCAAAAATGTGTCTACTTGAATAGGCATGTTCTTTTGATACAGGTTGGCCATAATGTATTTCCCCTCATTCATTTCACCCCTTAATATGGTTTTCCCTTGAATGGTTGTCCCTTGATATTTTATGAATTACAATTTTATTAAAAATTAAACCCTACAGCAGGAACTCCATTACTTGTACTGAAAAATTCAGACACATTCTAAGTTCTCTACACCTATTATGGTCCCTGCATCAATTTTGACACCCCTTTCAAAAAACCATGATATTAATTCATTTGAATAAAGACAAAAAACTGTAATATAAGTATATATATACTGTACATCTATTTACAAACATTTTAAAACTTTAAAAACAATATTAACAACTCTAAGCTTAAAATGTAATTCAAGTTTTTACTTTTATCAATCTTTCCACTGTTTTTGTAAACAATTAACATTAATAAATTATGCCTCAATTTACAATATTTTTTTGGTTTTTGGTTATAAGTCACATAGTGTCACATGGCCAGTACCATCAAGTAGTGTTTCTATGATATAAAATGTTATCAACTACATGTTATTAACATGCTCCAATGTTAAATTTAGTTTATAATCATTTTTACTACCAGAAACAAGTTAAAGATTGATTTTTCATCACGAGTCAATAACAACAGGCCCGGTAGCATCTGGTAGCTGATACTAACTTAGTATCAGCTACCAGATGCAGTAACAATTGAATATTCCAACTAAAAGGCTCTCAGAGATCGCAAACCTCCACCTAGCCATGTGAAAATTTAATGACGTATTCCCATACAGCTATGTATCCTTTAAAATCTTATGAAAATTGGGCAATGACTTTTAAGTAATCCTGCTAACAAATAGAGAAATAAACACACAAACACTTGCGATCAACCTCATAACCTCTCGTCATTCTGGCAGAGGTAATCACCTTTTACATGGTGTTAGCAATAGCATGTACTTGATAACATTTTATATCGTAAAAGCCTACCGGGCGCTACGAGTGGTAATACGACCAATCACAGATATTGTTTAATATTACACATTTCCTTACTAATAAATTTGTATATAATATAGCACAATTTAATTTACAATGGAAGGAATGTATGCAAATCTGTTTATTACAAATATTTAATTTAAAATCATTATATTAATGTTCTCCTTAATAAAATTATATAATCTGTGTACATATATATTGTAAAGCCTATATATATATAATTTTTAATCATGTTTTAGCTTTGACAAAAATAAAACAATCGCAAACTTAAGGGCACATGTAAATAAACAGTTACATTTATAGTTATATAATAAAGTCATCACAAACATTAAAATCTGTAAGATGCTGTAAACAAATTAATTGTAAATTTGTAAATGCTTTCTTTAAAAAAAACTAAACATTTTGATTTTCGGTGGCAGATTCAGGATTTTTAAATTGTAAAAAATGAAGCGCTGGACCAAAATTTGGAGGGTCCTCTCTCTCTTGGAACCACCTATGTAGGTTGTATTCAGTTCATCAGTTAGAAAAATTGTCAACATCAAAATAAATCTTTTTTGGATAGCAATATCATAAATCTATGTTATATACAATAATCACTTGTAATTGAAATATCAAATATTCTTAATAAGAATAATGATAATAGCCAGAAAAGTGTTGTAAGTATTTATGTAGTATAGACCTACCAAATCTTAAAAAAATTAATTTATTGGATCAGTCTCTTCAATAATAATAAAAATTCTATCAAACTATAATAAAGCATAGAGAAATATGCTTATTTCTCTATGGTTAAAAATATATACCCGTATTTATTCCATAAAAAAAAAATCATTTTTTTGTATGTTGTATGACATGAGATGATGTGTTTTAATATCAAAATAGTAACCAACTATAGTTATGTTAAATAGCGCCCTCTTAGTTCATAAAAAATATTAATAAAAAAACTCTAGCACTAATTTGCGCATTTTAATATTCACATTATGCTTGTCATTAAAAATATCTAACAAAAATGATCATGATCATAAGTTATTGATCGATACAAATCTTTAGTGAAAGACGCATTTTGGAACATTTATAGCCTCTGTAAAATTTATGGAAAGGCAGTCAAATGTGTCCCAACATGAACAAACGAAAAACAAGGATTCTCAAATTCTCTCCAACTAATACTAAACTCTTTTAATACCGACACCAGAAATCAATGTATTCTGAATGTGTTTTTAATGGTAAAAAGTAGAGAGTTGGGAGAGTCGATTTAGTGTTAAAAATTCCAAGAAAAAAACAGACTTTCTGAAAAATAGCCCAAAGATGTTAGGTTTTTGGAAAGTTGGTTTTATTTAACCTCTTATTTAACTTACATACATGTATCTATAAAAATCTGATATATTTGAATTCAAGGCCGACTGATAAGCTAAGCATGCGCGATCGTCCAATAGATAAGATCCAGAAAAAGCAATTTCAGGATTTTCCTAAAATACAGTCAAATACAATACAAATTGATAAAAAGTGCCAAAATGCCTGTCCAAACATATTCTTGGACCACTGATGTTAAAGCTTGGTAGAAAACACTGGTTTATTCCAGATATCGCATTTATAAAACTGTTTCTCTGTCTTCAACATTACATAGGCCTACAATTACCAACTTTGGTTTTTCAGTTACTGAGGGCTCATTCTTCTCAGTTTCTTTGTCTCCGTCCTCCTCATCGACTTCATTGTCTCGATGTGTTTCAACTTCAACGTTCTCGTAATTATTATTTACATTTGTTGAATAATCTTCCACGGCTTCTTCTTGTTTTTGTTTCACATTTTCAATCATACCGTTTAGACGAGAATCTTTTCCAGGTGAGCATTTAATGATTTCCAGCTGGGTTTTATCGTCAGTTGCTTTTTCTGGTACAGCACTTAATTTACGAGAAACTTCAACATGTTTAGCGGATGAGTTAGAACCAATGCTAGCGCTGCGTTGCTTTGATTTCCCAGGTTTAATAGTCTCCACGAAATCTTTCAAAGATACCACGGGCGATGTAACAGGTGTTGAACGTGGAGTTGGCTTGGGGCTATCTAACGCAAAGTCACGCTCTGAAAATGCAACAGATGGCCTGTTGTCATTCAAACATGTGTTTTGAGTCATGACGGATCCGGCTGAATCACGATGCCACTGTTTACCAAACTGCTCACGCATGGTTGCTGACTGCGACATTGAACGAAAACCACTGATAGTTGCCTTGTACTTGAGTGCTTTCCTTTCACAGAGTCCATGACGCGCAAGTAGCAGGATGCAGTCACGACGGAACGTTTTTGTGAAAATGGCATACAGAAATGGATTAGCGCAAGAATTGATTGGGTAAAATAGGACAATTAGAATCTTTGATTCATCAGTAGTCAGAAGAACTTTTCCAAACAATGCGGTCATTCCAAAGAAAGCTATCGGAGCCCAGCAAGCGAAGTCGGTGAAGACGAGGACTGCCATGCGTTTTGCAACCTTCATGTCTTTACGATGAGTGATTGTGTTAGATGGACTGTGTACTGTTAAGTACATCATAATGTAACATCCGCATATCAGTACGAACGCTATGCCGTTCATCGTGAGCAGCAGCGTTAGGTACACAATACTTGGCACAGTACCGTTGTCATATGGCAAACAGATGCTGGTGGTTCCATAACTGCTGATGCCGAATAATGGAAATGAGGCCATCAGAATCGCAAAGAGCCAACCACCTACCATGATACGACTAGCATGATGCAATCGAATACGTTTGTTGAGGTTTATTGCATAAATTATAGTATACCATCGTTCTATAGTCATAACTGATAGGGTGAAGACGGATAGCTCACTAGAGAACAGCGAAAAGAAGCCAGCAATACGGCATCCTGCTCCCCATTGCCAATTGATAGCGTAGTTGTAATATTCACCAATCGTGTGAGCGTCCACAGAAGCTAACATCAGTAAATACAACCCCATACAAAAATCTGCAAATGCTAAGTTGGTCATCAGGAACTTTGGCACTGACATCTTACTTCTATTGGACAGAAGCACCATTACCACAACCAAGTTACCAACGAGAGCGGTCATTGCGACTCCCCAGACAAGAACACGCAGGAATACGTACCCCATGACATCTGAACAAGGGTTAAATGCATTAGGCATAGGAGTACAAATCACCTGACTGTAATTTTTTTTAGCAAGTTCATTACATTTGCTACCAATATGGTTGTGGGTTGTATTTGGGTTTATTGGTAGTGGTTCAAAACCAAAAGATGAGCCGGCTGACTGACTGTTAGCACTAACAACAATATTGGAATCATTGAAATTTAGAAATGAAGATAAAAAATGCGATTTTGTATCCCCTTCAGTAGGATCTAAAGGATTGTTGAAAGGAAAGCGAGTTGACCTTCGTCCAACTGACCGACGGCGCAGAGCTACACCTTGTCCAGTTTGGACCAATGGCTTTGAATCAAAAGGAGCAAACGGATCGAATGGGCCAGACGGATCGAATGGGCCAGACGGGTCTAATGGATCAAAATCAAACGGAAACATTGTAGTTGTTCCATCATAAAACACAGGAGAAGTTTTTGATTTTGTTTGTTCACTGAACCCGATACTTGCTGGTTCAGCAGTGGTCGTGCAGCCTCTAATGTCGTCTGTTTTGTTGCCATATTTGGAGTCATCTGGGGTGTCGGTCTGTGTTTCATACTTGAAGGCGCAACAGTGGCTGAAATAGTGTAGCCTGGCTTCTTCAATGTTTTCGAATACAAATACAGATGGGAACTGCATTAACCGTGGCGTTTCTTCGAGTATTAATGTCTTTATCTTCTTCAAACCACTGATAGGCAACATATCAATTTTTGTATAACTTAGATCGCTGTAAACAAATAAAACAAAAACAATTGTAATTACTATTTCCGTACATTTTTTGTTTAACATAATAATTTTGTTTTTATGGAACAGATTATGAAGAATATAATGTTTGCCTATTCATTTAGAAGTTACATATCTATATTGAATTTACATATTCATATTAATTTACATATTCATATTTAATTAATTTACATATTTATATTTAATTTACATATTTATATTAAATTTACATATTATATTAAATTTAAATATTTAGATTAAATTGACATATTTAGATTGAATTAACATATTTATAATTGAATTTACATAATTTGGCTGGTTCACGCTAGTGGATTGAATTTCATCCAGATATGGAGCTGACCATTTGGAATGAAGCAATCCTGATTGACTGATTCTGATTGGATAGGAACGTTAAGAGATAGCGATTTGACAGATTTTTCCAATAGCCAATCAAATCAGGGTTGTAGTGTCTCCAGTATATTTGCTTGGTTTTTGTAAGACTTACATAAAATACATAAATACGACCTCTGAGATTGTTTAATTTGTAGTAAAATATTCAGACAGATCCAGATGAACACAGCAACGTGTGTGAACACAACCCATGTCCTAATTAGACTAGATAAATGTTACCTTGCGACGTGTGTGAACATAGCCTTAAACATGTAATGTTGAAAACATAATAACACACCAACAATTACTTACATAGTATCAAGGCTATCCTCATCAATCCCAGAAAATGAGTCATCATTTACTTTTTCCAACGGATTATTAGAGAGATCCCTATAAAAACATTAAATTGTCAGGATGATTTAAAACGATGTGGATTATGATACTGTAGCCTACTTCTATGGATCACAGCATAGCTGAGCTTGGCCAAAAGTAGGGAGCATTCCATTTTAGGATGACTCGGATCATACTACACAAACCAATGGTGGTGCTGGTAGTCTGTAAGTGCTGGCTTATCTGGATAAACCGACATAGGCCTTTTCCCCTTCGAGGGAAGAAAAGTAATAACAATTATAGAACACCCCTCCAAGACAGTGGTATCGTCTGTGAATCGTGCCCATCCAGGTAAGCTAGGCATGAAATAGACTCTATTGTTGGTCGTCATCTGGAACTGGCATCCGCCAAAAGTGTGTTAAGAATTGAGTGAGGAAGCATGTCAAAATGGATGGACATATTGAAAGCTTCCTACAGTGGTATTATATGAACCATAGTATAAAGCTCTGTCTATACTATCAAACTAGTTTGACAATAAAAGTGTAATGTGTCCAAATATGGTAGTGATATGATGTCATCGTGTCCATATATGGGCACATTACATTTGTTTGTCACATTAAGTGTGATAGTGACAGGGTGTAGACAGAGCTTAACACACCAGATTCCCCAACTCCAGTTGTACTTACAGGTTCGTAACTGTCAAGCCTCCAAACGTGTAGGCTGGAATTTCAGTGATTCTGTTGAACTCCAATTCTCTATTAAGAAAATTAGTACAAACAATAATTAAATAGCAAAATATGAGCTAAATTAATCAATAATTTGATAGAAAATGGTGATAGATGACCACCAAGTTTCAATGTTGAATGTTATGGTTCGGATTAAATAGGAATTAAACTTAAAGCAGTTAAGTACATGTAACCATATTACATTCAAAATGCATGCCTGTACCAAATGTCCTTCGGCAGGACACTTTAAATTAAACATGCTTTTTATGTCCTTCAGATTGGAGATTAAACAGCGCAGGTTCTGCGATAAAGAAAATCGCAAACAAACCACACTTTTAAATTTCAACATTGATTGACACAATATATAATGGTATAATGTTTTACCATTTTCATTTTTTAACTGCTATTAGTTAATTGTTAGCGACATTGATTCTCGGCAAAACAATGTGGATTTTACCAAACGTTACTATTAACATGTCTCATCCCATACTCAAATATAACCCCACCCCCTAATTTTGTTTAAATTCAGACATTGACTTGGTAAATCCACAATGAAATCATCAGAGCATAATTTAACCCCTAATTTTTGGCAAATTTCTTCCTTTAGTTTTGCACTTGAAAATTATTGAAGAAAATTAAAAGGTTAAGGCTTTTTATTGTAGACTAGAAAAGAATTGATTTAAGCAGGGAGATGTAAAATAATAATAATATTTTACATCTCTCTGATTTAAGGCAGAAAAAGTGTAGTGTTGAACAGTCAGTAAAACAAATCAAACTTTATTCTACTCTCTACACAATCCATGTATCAAAGATTCCTTATAATATTGTGTGTAACATTGTGGATATACAAACAGTAAATCCACAATTATGTTAACATAAAACCAGAACGAGTTGTAAAAGTTGTGAAATCATTAAGTGCTACATGTCCCAAGATAATGATTTGTTTTGTTTTCAGAAAAGCCATGCGATTGAAAGTTAAATAAAGCTGTAAATTGAAGATGATATGCAGTAGTAAATAAGTCATAAATTTCTTTGTAGCATTTTAAAGTCCAACGAGCATTGTGAAATATCAAACCTTTTTTCTAAAGTTTATAATAGTGTTTTTTATAACACACCTGATTGTATTCTTGAAATTTGATTGGTCAATAATTACGTATCACGTATCATTTGGAATTAGTTCTATCTAACGAAAGTAATATCTAATGGTGATAATGAACATTCTCTAATAAATGCTAATCTTTCTGTAAACATTTTGAAAATTTTTGCCACACAATGTTCGGAAATCAACTTTTCGTATGCACCGTCCATAACTGTTCTACTCTGTGTCTATTTTAATGGCCTGCTTCCCAGCCTAGCATTTGTCAATAATTTACCATGGATATTGAATAAAAGTAGGTGTGTTATAAAAAAATAATTAATGTTTTCTATTCCTTGATGGAGACTGCTCTATTTTCAGCTCATGAAATATTCTCATTATCCAACTGATAAACATTCATTATTTGTATACTATGACATCATAAAAGCAGTAACTATATTATCATGTGACTATGGTAAGAGTTCTCATTTATGTAACATTTTTGTACAAAAGTTTGAATTGTGTTGTTGACATCAGTAAGGTTGAATGTCAGTGTGCATTACAATATAAAAATGAGAATAAATAAAACATTAATGAATATATTTCTAAAATGACACACATACACCAATACTAAGCCCCAGGGTCTGCAACTACCTAACCTATGTAATAATATATGACATAATCTGGGTAATCCTATGTTATTCTATACACAAGGTAAATAAGCACTTAAGTATACTTACAACTTATAGATATTGAAGTTGATGCCATAGAACATCGATGGAGATAGATGGTCAATTTCATTGTGAGTCAAGGATCTAAATAAGAAAGAAAATAGCTTGAAAATCGGAAAATAACTTCATTTTAGCATTTAAACAATCTTTATGGTACTTTGAACAATATTTATTTGATTTGAATTTATTTAGAAAATCATTTGATAGACCTAATACTGGATGGAGCAGTCACCTGGTTCTCAGTGCTATCTTCAGATGACAATACTTTGGTAATCAAATTCCGTAAAGTTAGATTAAGGTCTATGATACATGCATCACATGTGAAACACATGTGAAGCCGTATCACAGAGTTTGCCTATGATACTGCAAAAATGTAGATACAGTATAAATCGGCTGAATCTTTTAGGTATCTCCACCTAACTACGATGTCTTGGCATGTATGCTACGGCAATGCTACTATACAAGTCAATTACTTACATCATTTCTACCATTTTTTTTCTTGATGTTTGTCCAACTTCAATTGTTGTCAAATTAGGAACAGCCGTCAATCCAGAATGTGTTATTGTACTATAAATAAAAACGAAAAACAATATAATATTAATGGTTGTATACTAGATACTAGTGAGCTTAATTGTATTTGTACGGTAGACTGAAGGAGACAGATATTTACAACAAAATAATCTTCGCAATCCCAGAATACCACAGTGTTCTGTTCATCATTAAATTACAATTTAGCGTTCCATCATTTGTCTCCCGCCCCAAAAACAAAAGCTAGCTTTTTGTGCTTTATGTGGTGAAATTATCTAATAAACTGCAATTATTGTGTCACTTTTCAGCTGATGATGTGACACTGACAAGCAAAGAATGGTCATGATATCCTGCACAGGTTGAAATATTGTTAATGAATATACCATACATGCACATTATACTGTACATCATCTTTTTGTAGAGTATTGTCCTTATGTACTGTTTTACTTTGTATTTGTGTCACAGATATGCGAGACAGACAAACATGAATAAAATGACACATGGTCTCTCTGCGGTATTTAGATTGTCTAATTTAATTTAACATTCAGATATAGCATGGAGAAATAAGTTAACTTATTTCTACATGGATATAGTAATTATAGTTACAAATATGTAATTCTTCATTTTTCACAAGGTTTAGAAAAAAAATGCATGAAATTGCTGATGCTTTGTCACCAATGTGGGCCATCAGTGTGGCAACAGAAAGTTGTTTTGTAAATTTTTTACATTGACTAATAAAGCAAATTAACTTCTAGTCTATTAATTAATTGCACCAACTGATACCAAACATTCGCCATCAAAATATTATGATTGCCTACTTTGTGCTGTATTTTTTAGTCTAGGTTCTGGAGACTGTATTTAAATATTTTGGCACATATGGCGTTTCATACATATAAAACTTCAGATCGTCTCCAAACGAAAATCGAAATGCCAACTGGAGGACTTACAGAAAAAAGACAATAACTACAGACTTGGGGAAGTATGTATTTTTAATTTCTTTAACAAATATGAATAAACGGAAATGTTTAATATTAAATAGATAAATAAAATAAATAAAACTATTAAAATACATGACCTAAATTGATGCCTATAAATAGTTGGACTTGCATCGAATAACGATAGAGAAAGATTTAGAAATTAGGTCGCAAAAGAAATCTGGCAAAAAACGCCTGAAAACAGACACATGTCATCCATCAATAAGACAGATTTAAAATGAGAGCAAATGTCTGGTTAACCAACACGGTCAATAGAATCACCTGCCTAAAGGGTATGTGTAAAGTGTTTTGTTTTTGGAGGGATATAGAGTTTAAAATTGGACAAAACACAACCACAAATAGGCTAATAGCGCTTAATTTAGGCCTCAAGATAAACTGAAAATACCAGAAAATCTTGCTGTGAATACTAGATGTATGTCACATACAACAGAAAAACTGACAAGAATGCACAAGAATATATATAATGTATGTGATACAGACTTGTTGAATACATTTTATTTGGGATAAATCATGATGGATCTACAAGACAGATAGTAAAATTGATTCCTCAATTCATAGATTATGTATTGGCAGATTAGCAGGAAAGAACCCTTGAAGCAGGACTGCACTTCAGGATCATTTCTAGAGCAAGAAAATAGTTTTAAATCTTGCCACACACACAAACAATATCCAATCTTAAACAGACCCCAATTAATTCCATTCTCGATCACAAACAAACCAGTTTATGTGGAGCAATATTTAGCTACTGGATTGGAATTTCCGTCTTGGTTTGCTGTTCAGGAAACACGTAAACAGACAGATAAAGGGAATTAACAAGTGCATTTTAAAACAGAGATACAACTTTATCTAATGTGTTCAAAAGTGCGATGCATTGTGATTGGTCAAGTGAAATATGTACCATATTTGGCCATATCACTACCATATTTGGGCATATCACATAGTTTGATAGTGTAGAGAGATTTAAGGATAGCCTGGAATATGTACTGAAGTTTGTGCTCTTGGCAACAGTTGCTTTTAACACACGATATTAAAAATAGAACTTGCTAAATAGCTCTAGGTAAAAATAAACTAGTGCACAACTCTGATGTCAAACAACACAGTAAGTATTTAATCTAAACTGGTGGGGGCATTCTATCTCGATTTAACTTGATAAATAAATTAAATACAAGAGTATTCAGTTTTTTCCTTGGGGGCTAGCTCATACTATAAACATGTACACTCTATACACTAATATCGGGACCTTTTGACCTACATTTATTAAAAATTAAATTAAATTGCACACAAATTTAAATAGGTTATCAGGGTACAAAACAAGGTAATGTGATGCATCTGTAAACGTCTGTTTGAATGTAGTTCTCAAAGAAGGAAAATTAAATTTAATGGTTTTAATGAAATGGAAGAAATGAATGTGATAAATATATGCAAAGTACTTACAGGTGGTTCAATTGTGGCAGGTTACCAAATGCTCCGTCTTCGATGGTCTTCAACTTCGGGGAATTCTCAATTTGTCTTTAAGAGAAATTAGTAAAACAATTTAATAATAATTATGAAATAACTTGAATTAATTTTTAACAAGTATATAAACGTATGACTGTGTGATGATACACAACGCATGGACATAAGCGCACTGCAAATGAATTGACCAATCAAAACCTGTTTATAAATGGTCATTTGCGTTAAACTTACAGTATATCACAGATCACAAACAAAACAGTTAGAAGATTTTAAAATTATTAAGATATTGTGTAATGATGAACGTTATGAATTGAATTTACACATTATGAATTACTACAGTAAAAACCCTTCTTTCACATGGAACAAACAAGTGAAAATATACTTTTAAACACTAAGACCAACCATACAACCAAGCACTATCTAGGGGACACACCTATTAAGGAAACACTTTGTAAGGTCCAAAAGGTGCTCCCTGATAAGTGTTTTAATGTAATAGAAATAAGGAAAAGTAAAATTCAATGAAAAATCAATTACTTACAAAATGTCTAATGTTGGAAGTTGATCGAATGCGTTCTCTTTGATGCTTTCCAGCTTTCTCATATCCGTCATTGTCCTGAAAAAATAATTAAGAAAAAGTTAGAGAAATGAAGAAATTCTCTGCAGAATTAGAGAAATAAAGATTGCTCAGCAGAATCACCAACCTTTAACCTTAGTAATATACCTACAAATAAAATGGCATATATGATATGGTGTAAAGTAAAGACATTTTGTGGGAAAGAAACACATAAGGTGACCTAAGGCTAGGAATTGCCTTCTATCATTATGTTAGTGAGGAAGACATGTAACATAAAGGCGGCAACTCAATATATCGACCAGGATTTAAAGATAGAAATAACAATCTTTTATTATTTGCAATATTATTTATAATATTAAAAAAGGAACACCGAAAATGTTGCTTTTAAAAAGCATGGTTGTTAAATTACACAGAACAAGTCTGGAGTTGTGACAGGACAAATTTAAGGTCACAAACTGCCTTTTATGTACATTTAAATATAGGCTTATTGCGATAATTTTGTTGGTCTTTAAATGGTATGAAAATTTTTTTTTTTTTTCTGAGGAAGTGAACTTAAAAATACAACATGTCCTATTTAAAATCTGATTTTATCAATCTTCATTTTTCATGTTTTTGGGGGAAAATACATCTTTAAAATTAAGAAAATTGGAACCACTCTATATAAATTGACCTTTTACTCAATTTTTCAGACAAAAATTTAACATACATCTGTAATAAGGTAATAAGGTAAAACAAAATCTAAAGATAGCGAAATAATTACCTAGTCTCAGCGGGAATCAAAATACCACAGAATTGCTAAATTAAGTCTTTAAATTGACCAAAGGAAAGCCTTTAAACTGACCAGAGGATTATTGACCAGTGTAATTTAAAAGATTTCAAAGTGTGTCAGAATAAATTAGTTCAAATTTAGAAAAATATAGTATAGATTTTCATTTAAAAAAATATGAAAGTGACCATTGAGTGACCATCAATTGACCAAAGGAAGTGAATCAAGTATTGTCATAGACTGACCAGCAGAAAAGGATGTGATTTAATATAGTAGTATTATAAATTTAATCATAAAACATTTTCACTGCAAAAGTCCTCTCAGTAGGAAGTTCCCTCTCCTCTCAGTAGCATAAACCACTTATTCTTCTATACAAGTTATATATAAATGTATAATGTATTGTGCATTTAGTTCCAAACTAGCATAGCGCCCTCTAAAGAAAGCATACTGAAATAAATATCAGCAAAATGTAAAAACTTATACTGTGCAGTAAATAAAACTAAAAAGAAAAAAGGTCTTAATATTTTGTAATGAAACTTGTACAGTACAGGTTAATTTTTGAATTGAAAATTAAACTGCGATAAGTATAAAAACAAGCATGGTTAATATTTACTATTTGACCTATTGTGTTTGTCTAAAGTGATTATTTAGGACATACTTTACACCTGTTTTGTCATACAATTTTAAAACATGTGACATATACAAACTAAACAGGAGGTACAGATATTTAGCTAAAGGCTAAAAAAGAAAATTGGATGAAGCAAGTTATGACATGGTGATTGTTATAATCTGCAGTCTATGTTGTTAAATTAGATTAAAATTTAAATAGGAAGGAAAATAAACACGAATAAAGACGTAAGAACATCCATTATCTATAAAAATTGACATATAAAATTGTAATTTATCATTTTGATTGATCTTTCAGTAGTCAACAAATTTCTTTATAAAATATGTTAAAATACCATAAAGGTCTAAGATGATTTAATGTTACTATTAAGAAGTAGTGGATGTGGGCAGAGCAGTGGTTAGGTAGTAGTAGTGGTATAGTAAGGTCGTGGATGCACTTTTAATATGGTAAAAGAAAGGTGTAGACAACAACAGGTCTGTTTCTGTAGACATCACAGTCAATATTTACGACATCATTAACATTGGTCAACACCACTATACTGATATTGTACATAACAAACCAAACTGATGAAACTATAAGCAATCGAACAACAGGATGCTGAGCTCCAGAGATCAAAGGATTTATCTGCGACACGATAACACACCCCTCCGCACCACGGAGAATGTGTACATAGTACAGTAATGTTGGTATTTGTCGTAGCCAGACATAAGATCAAAGGACTGTTAGAGTTCCTATCTTGGCAACGAGAGCTCAGTGTTAGCTAACTGCGAGCTAAATGTTGTTAGATTGCCTTGATGAAACCACCTACAATTGTGTGGAACAGTTGATTTCAACATTTCAACAACCACTGATTTATCATGTACTTACTTCTCCCACAAGATCAACTACTGCCCACCTAATTTAATGTCATCATAATATATATCTACTGCACAGAACACCTTCCATGATTATTTATCTTCATACCTTATTATCATCATTAATACCATAATCATTATTACTGGTCAGTATTTATTAATCATCATCATCATAGCAATTTGTTTTTGACATTATATTTCTTCTTACAATGTTCAGATATAGTTCATTAGTTTATTAACTATATCTCAATATCTCAAAATGAAAATGTTTTCACTATTAATACTTACAATGTTTTCAACTTTGACATATTGGTAAAGTCACCAGAATTAATACTTGTAAGACTGATGTTTGTCAAAAATCTGTAAAATACAAAAAAACCCTCTTATTTAAAAAATATAGCAATATGTAATATAATATCAGCTAATAACAGCTCACCATCCCCCTAAACATCACCCTAAAATTGAAATCATTTTAATGCAAATTGATAGATGAAAGCATTCGTGGAAGCGAAAAAAAAGGTTAGCCCACATCATTTACTAAAAGGTCAAACAAATTATTATTTATAAAAACGTCATTTTAAATAGGAGTTAAATGGCATCTCAACATTCAATCAAAGGGTATCTGCTATTCTGAGAATCTGTCTTAATTAAAACAATAAATAAAAGTATTAGTGCTTTCTGCTGCCAAAATATTGAGGTTATTGAGTTACTTATATTTAGCCACTTTTTAGTGGATGTTGTTATCTCTGTTGATTGATTTGAAACATAATTTTAAAAATAAAATAAATATCTTTATTATACAGTATGGTATTAAGAGAACACCTCCAGAACCCAAAGAAATGTCACTTAATATGGATGTCCCCTGAATGGGGTTTCCTCCTGAATAGAAATCCCAAACTGTATTAAAACAAAAATATTGGACTATTTTCCAGAATTAACAAGTGAAAACCTGAGCACTAAGCTTTTTTTCTAAAGCTTGTATTTCCGTTAATCAACCACAAGTTGGTCTACTCAGGTTGGCAATATAACAATTATCATTAACATCTAGAAATAGCTTTCTATTAAGTACACAGAATTGGATCTAACATAAACCACTCAACGCATAATATAAATTGACTCACATGATCTAACAAAAACATATTAGTTTGTACAGCATCTTATAACATGCAAAATGATATTGCGTATAATATCGCAGCTGGAGTCTCAGAATAATATATGATTTAGCCTCAATAAATAATAGGTAAAAGAATATTTAGTCTAAAATAATTATGGAAGCCTCAATAAATAAAAGGATTGAAACATAAAACATGAAATTCTCTGTAAAAAATATATGTTTGAAAAAAAAATTGTAATAATTATAATATGAACATTCTTTAAAATTAACCAAAATAATAACCCCTTATTTTTGGACACTCCTATTCAGGCGGCACCCTTCTGAAGGTGACACCCCTATTAAGGTGACACTTCTATTTAGGAGACACTAATTAATAAGTTAATTAAAAGTTAATATATGGTTTTAGCACTACGGCAAAGGGACACTCAAAAGGGTCCTGAACACTATTTCTCCTAACTTAAAAGTTCATAATAATAAACACACTGTAACACTATCTAAAATTTGATTATTTTTACTTCTGTATTATGTAAATTTAAGCAGTGATCCTTTTTAATTTATACTCGCGCTAATAAAAAATACACAGTAAAGTGATTTATTCAGTGATACTATTTAATTAAAATCAGCCGCAAGGTAAGTTTCTCAGAAATTATTATTTAATGGTTTCTTCAGGTACTATAATTTACAGTATTAATTTAAAATCTACTATCCTAATTGGTTAATAGTAATTTATTGACTAACAGCACTGCTGGGTTTCATTTATGTAAAACTGATTTTTGAAAAGCTTTAAAAAAATAAATTACTTGCGAGCTAGTGTGTGTAATTAAATTTCTAAGCAAAGTTTATAAAAAAGCCAGTTTTTTTTATATATTTTTTTATTCAGTATATTACACAGAGGCGCCTTACAAGGTGGAACCATCTCAGATTAACAAATACAACATTTTAAAACAAAAAACTAACAGAAACATCAATCAAATCTTCCAGAATTAACAAGAAATTGTTGTACATAATAAAACAATAAAGCATTTTCACAATTCGAAAGAAGATCGGAACCAAAAATAAAAATTTCGCTTAAAAATTAAAAATTATATGTTAAAGAAAAATCATTGGCTAAGATATCCTCAATAATTGAGTTAGCGCTTACAAGTACAATATCTTTGTGTATTATAATTAGGGCAGTAACATAAGAAATAAAGTGTGTTCTCAACATTAAAGCCAGTTATATGTACTATGTATGAATTTAAGATTCACAGTGTATTTTCATTCGCCAAACTTTGATAATAACATGTAAGATCAAAACAATATATTCAAATTTAGGTTGTATGCTACTACCTGTTTTTAGTGAATTTTACAATATTTAAAGAGTTTTATAATTGGCCAAAATTATTAATCAATATCGTATCATAAAATAACCATCAAAATATTTTCAGAATTTGCGTTGGAATGTGAACAAGGTCCAGCGATTGAATTGTAATCTTCATCGGCCATTTTTAAATGGTTATTATCGCTTATTGATCCCAAAATCAGATGATAAAATTCCAAATTTAAAACCAAACATCTGTAAAGTTTAATGTGGGTGTAGTAGATTGAAAATTGATAGAGTGTTAATTATTTAAAAAATGTAAATGTATAGATAATGGTACTCAGTTTAACCTTTGACCTAAGTTGATTAGACCCTCTACAAAATCCAAGGCTGCCATTCAGTGCCTATCATAATCAACTTTTTATATCATGCACATTTAGTGTACATATACATGACCAACAGCTTAAAGTCTCATCTGAAGGATAAGGTAGTGAAAGCATAATAATGCAAACAGGATTTGCACTTGTGCCTTCCATGGGTGCTGTATGGTGGCAGCACTCATCACGAAGGGACCATTAGGAGAGTAGAAATTTGTGATAAGTGTCGTCCACACCTGTGTGCAATTCAGCCCAGAAGGCTGCAAGTCACAGGTTATTTCCCAATTTACATTTACATCCCCACCCCACCCCATTTACATGGCAGTCCAATGGAAAATAGTATGGAAATACTGTACATACAAACTACGCACAATTATGATTTGGACCAAAAACTCCCAGTAAAACACAATAATTATGGAAAAATCCACACATCGTGAAAAGCCGTTCTTCCTGGTTTTCCCGAACATACAGCTGTCAAAACACATCTGTGGTGGCTTTTCGTTTTCATGATCCGCAAATCAACTATGCAATTCTAAAGTTGGGATATTATCTTGCACACACTTAGAATATGGAGGATATACTCAATGCTTAGAAGTATGTTCATAAAAATGACTGGGGAATTTTCTAGACTACTGAAATTAATTATAGCAAGTTGAGAACTCGGAGTAAGTTGTGAAAGTAAAGATCCGATCTCTTTATAACATAATGTATTATAGACAAATTTATGTATTTAATAAACATGAAAATTAGTATGATTGATTAAATTTCAAGTCTAATTCATTCATGAAAAAAAAAATTAATTACAAAAACAAGGTACACAATAACATTGTGTATGTGCCTGGCAAAGCATTTGATTTATAGCATCGTTACACTAACTACCGAGTCATATTCAGTGTATGGTACATCAATATATGTTCAAATGTTATGAGTTCTGACAACCTAAGTAATAGAAAATGATTTATGACAAATGCGGAAAAAAAACCGAGACTAAATGCTAAGAAATTGATTCTGGAGCAAAGGACAAAATTTGTAGCGATATAATTGTTTATAATTTTTAATCAAAATTAATTAGTAATCATTTTAGTCACACAGAACAAATAATACAAACAATTTAAGTAAGTAATTTTATATTTATTTATCTAATTTATTTATTGATTTAATTTATAGGTCCATGGTAAGACTCAAGTTAAAAGGATATCCTAAAAAGTAAAGTCCCATTCCCTACGTTTTTTAGATCAAATATAAGCTCACAAATTAATCTAATGTGATAATACAAATATACTAAATATAAAATTATAGGGAATGGGTCTTTAAATCCATTGGGGTTCAGAACATGGAAAAACACATTGCACTATTCCATACAAAAATGATAAAAATAAGTTAAAAATCAACAAGACAATTGAATGACATAAAAAGTATTTAAATTTATAAAAATTGTTTAAAAGATCAAACAATTAAAACAACACACATAAAAAGCATGTAACTTTATAAATGTTTTGCAAGTACTAAAAGAAATAAATACACTGGCTTGACATATTCAAGATGATGACTAAATGTGTTCACGCGTCTGCGGGGGTGCATAAATATTACTTGGACTCATGGTAGAAAGATTTTGACATTAGAATCAAAACATGATTGAAAAACATCAAATGAAAAGAGAAAATGCTAGCTTTTTTTCCTTACACCTGCAGCGATGGTATTGCCAATTGAAATGCAACCAGTCTTATAACATAGTAAGCTTATGTATTGTTTACAGCATTTGCAGGAATTAACGCATTGAGCATATAATCTAGTCATGCACCGATTAAGACGTTAATATCGACAAAAACATAACAAGATTATAACTATTAGTTAATAAATATATCTGAATATCATCTAAAAATAAATTTCCGAATACTATTAACTGCAATGACATTTTCTTTTATTAGAGTTTATTTATTATGTTTTCAGAATTTATGTAATTAAGAAACCGTGTGTATATTGTAGTTCTGAAAATGATATACTACTGTAACTATTTTTGTAAAAACATCTTCACTTCTAGAACTCATAAAAAGATTTATTTCATTACACAAACAACCATGAACAGATTTCTCTAAATGGTTTAAGCTTGGTTCCCACTGGAGACCCAATGCAAAGACGCAATTACAACATTTGACCAATAACAAGCGATGGATTATTTAAACTGTCACTTGTCATTGGTCCACTCGCTTGTGTTCATCTAAGTCCTTGCGTTGCCTCCCACTAAAGACTCAATGCAAGGACGCAAATGCAACATGAAGTGATTTGACCAATAACAAGCAATAGATTATTCAAACTGTCACTTGTCATTGGTCCACTCACTTGTGTTCGTCTAAGTCCTTGCATTGTCTACCACTAGAGACTCAATGCAAGCGCAACATAAAGTGATTTGACCAATAACAAGCGATGGATTATTCAAACTGTCACTTGTCATTGGTCCACTCACTTGTGTTGCGTCTAAGTCCTTGCGTTGTCTACCACTAGAGACTCAATGCAAGCGCAACATAAAGTGATTTGACCAATAACAAGCAATGGATTATTCAAACTGTCACTTGTCATTGGTCCACTCTCTTGTGTTGCGTCTAAGTCCTTGCGTTGTTTCCCACTAGAGAAAGCGCAACATAAAGTGATTTGACCAATAACAAGCGATGGATTATTCAAACTGTCACTTGTCATTGGTCCACTCGATTGTGTTGCATCTAATTCCTTGCGCTTTCTCTAGTGGGACCAAGCTTTACAGTTTAAAGCCTTGTTCATACTGGACTTAAAAAGTGGTAAATTTAACCACAGGCAACTTGACCCATGGAGATATAAATACACTTGTAGTTGGATAAATTTGTTAATTGTGACATGATTGAAGTCATGCAGTTTGATCCCGAAAGTGTCCCCTTAATAGGAATTCTAATGTATTTACTTTATCTTAAATCCATTTAATCATAGAAAATAGCCTCGTAGTCAGGTTCTATATATTTTAAACTGTACTGTTGCTTGTGATTTGCTTTTTTTGGTTGGAAATATCCATTAAGTTAATATGTATTTTTCAATGAGAATGAAATAAATCAAATTAATCTAGGTTAAAAAAGATAGGTTGCTTATCTTATTTAAAGTACACTTTTATTTTGTTACTATTGCATTTTAATAAATATAATTTCCTTCACAATCACAATAAACAGTTTGTCCAGGCTACATTGGTTTTTGCCACATCCTGTTCTTAAATGGTTTCAGGTATATATAAAATACCATGTACATTAATGGTGATTTCTCCACAAGCAAATTACTGTGCCTGTCTGCATTTTAATATATAAATAACCTTGTTAATTTTTTTTTTTAAAACAACAAATTCTTCTTTTGGAGTATAATAACCCTGTTAAATCTTTTTTTATTTGCGAAATCCTTATTTAAGATCATTATAATTCATATAACAAACAATTTTTCTTTTGGTGTAATTAGTATCCTCCATGTTTGAGGCTTTCATTTTTGTATAAAATCATTATTTATTACTTATTTTAAATAGGTCTATATTTTAATACTCCTTTCTTCTATTAAATTAATTAAAATTTGCCTTTTTATATTCCAATTTTTCTTTTTGAATCTCTATCTCATATTTTATGGATATTTTATAGTCTGTACTACAAGTATATAAAATTCCTGAAATTGTGAGTCCTTGCAAGTTCATGCACCACAAATTGCAAATCTCTACAAACAACTGCGAAATAGTTAGATCGTAAATTTACATTTTGGCGTAAAGTGAAATTTCTTGAATTATGCATAAATCTAACAAAATGCATTTAGTTTGTCTTCGAGAAACAAAAGATTTATAGAAATAAATAAATAGAGTACTTTTAATAAGTGAAACTACTTTGGGTTCAATCAGGTCTCAAAAGTTAGGCCCAAGATTCTTTGAACTGCCAAAGAAAAGATCATGCACTTTAGGCTTGAAATGTTGCGACGTTAAATTGAACCTAGCGTAAGTGAGTTAAAAGCTTGCTCTTGCTTAACGTGATTATACGCTTTTATTCTTTTCAGTTTTTATGGCCGTTTGTTCTGCAATATTTCTACAATGGCATAAATTTGTGACCTATATAAATTTTACATTTAACAATATCAAATCATCATATAGTCTTCTTTATGTATTCGAGTACAACAGTCAGAGTAGAGGATTTTGAACAATCTAATATTTTGTTCTGAAAGAATATAGATATACGTAAAGCCAGAATTCTTAAATCAAAATTATATGTTAGTATATAAACTGTGAAATGTTGTTTGTTCCACAGAGAAATAATTATTGCGATACTCCTGAAAATCTAAATTAAGAAATACATTAACATTTAAAAAATTCTCGGAAATGGGATTACATACAGTAGAATAGAATATTGATGAAACGGACAGCTAAAATAATATATGAACAGAATATTTTAAATTACAATATAAAGGTCTGTCTACACTATCAAACTAGTTTGACAAAACAAGTGTGATGTGCCCAAATATGGTAGTGATATTCCCAAATATGGTGGTGATATGACATTATTATGTCCATATATTTTTTGTCACATAAAGTTGGATAGTGTAGGCAAGGTTTAAATTAAGTTTTGAATAAATGAAATGATGCATCATATGGCTCCTATACTATATAATGCAGAATGTAATATCTTCTGATGCGTATAAAATAAAAAGTACTGGACTCTTTTAACTAGAGGGATCGCAGATGATGATTATTTGTCTCTTGTGAGTTTAGTTTTGATGAGAAGGTAGACTATCGCACTTGATCGATTGATCCTCAAAATGGCAAAACCAGTTTAGAACATTTTCAAAACAGGCCCATAAATATAATAATAATAATAATAATAATAATAATAATAATAATAATAATAATAATAATATTTATTCGGCATGTTAAATCAAGCACAATCTTGCCAGGAGCAAGCAAAAGGTGTAGGTCTGAACAGAATTAACTGCTCTTGCTCAAAATATTTAATTCCAAAAGTTTGAAAAGGGTCTTATACGTGACAAGAATAATTTATTCTTCTGGTATAGATCCTCAATATGATTCTAGTTGCTTTATTGTCTATTATGTAAACTTTTTCTGTATTCATGTCATATTGAAATAAAAATAACCATTGAGGTAAAAAAAACAACAAATGCACGCAATCATTTTCATAAAACATCGTGTTTAAATAACTACCCCAACTGAAACCCTGAAAAATGTTCTAACCACCCGAACGATTGATTGATACAAGGATGCGCTGATATTCTATGCTAGGTTCACTGGATATCAGACCAATTACTGGTGTAGCTGACACAGACTTTACTAAATCTATCAATCTTATATTAATGAACTTTCAGTTATTTCCTTAACAAGATTTATATGAAGATACATGGGTTTGCTGGATTACATAAACGACTTTACATAAATCTCAAACAAATCATTATGATTGATGCTGCAGATTACGTCTGATATTGAATTCATTCTTCATATTGAAATATTTCTGTTTTCTTAAATTTAATTAGTACATTTTATATTCACTAATTGAGTTATTAGTATTGGTTATCTATTTTTAGTCTACAATAACATTCAATTGAATATTTTGAATATTTTATATATATGCAATATCATCTTTATTTTGATGATTATGGTATTCAAATACCAGATTACAAACATATATATTTTTGTTCACAAATTAAATTGGTGTAAAGTCGGAAAACGTAAAGATCAATCCATAATGATCTTCATGCGTTGTAATGTAATGTGATTTATTACAAATTTTCTAACAGTCCACGCTTTTTGAAATATTTCCGACTCTGAAAGGTTACCATCCCGATGGTATTAAGTTCACATCAGTAATTTGCATTAATGCTTTGCTAATAATACATTTAGCCTGCAACTGAAGCTACTTTGAGAACATTTTAAAGAGATTTTTATCCCCTGAGCCACCATGATTCATCAGAGAGATAAAAAAAAGTTTCAATAAGAAGGGCTAGATAATAGTTTTAGATTTATATGAAGTTTATTTATATAACATATGATCTTTAAAACTGATTAACTGTTAAGCCTGTTTTCCAATAGACAAACTTATTCATGCAAACCCATAATTTTTCAGCAGAAACTAGTAAATTTACGTTATCTTTTTATTATCATCCACTACAAGAGGGAATAACTGTGATTTTTATTTCAATCATGTGTCTGCCAAGTTGTTCGAATTATGTGCATGCCCATCAATGCATGACTGATCATTTCATGACATCTGATTGGTTTAAAATGCTTCACAAAACATAGAAACTTTTGAAACTATTAAAGAACTACTCTAGAAAAGGGATTTTAAATGATGAAAATTTGCATACGTATGTGTATAAACTTATTCTAATGATGTAGGCGAATAAATTGAATTGTTTAGTAGAAAACAGGCTTTAGGATATTAGCGGTAAAGCAGGGGCAGGTACACAGTTTTCTAACCAGGAGAGTGCTATAAGCATATTCTGTAAAAAATAAATATCAAAAAATAGATCATAATTTCATTTCATGTCAAATGGAGGTTAAACGTAGGTTATAAGAAGATAATGATTTAAAAATAAACTCTAGAAACTGATAAAACCAATTGAAAAAGGTGAATATTTTTTTTAAATAACTTTAAGAGATTCAGTAGACTGTGAGACAATAACAATTTGAGAGAAATGATATAGAAAATGAGATGAGAGAAAAATGAAAAAAAAAACTATACAGGTGATTAAGTGAAGAATGTGATAAAAACAGCTTTTTTTAAATAAATATTTTGAGGAAAAAAAATTATTAATGAATATATGTATGTGAAAAACAATTGTTAGATTTCAAAGAAAACATTCATTATACAGTACTTGCAAAGATGGATAAAAGTGCCGACCACTGCTGGTCAGCAGTGACTTTTCCATTAAAAGGTCACAATATACATTTATTTAAAAAGGGTCACAAGTTCACGTCTATATTCTTCATCCCGAGTGAATACAGAAGCAACAAAAGCGAACTTTTAAAATATCTAAATCAGATAAAACGACCCTGCTATTATCAAGGAGGTCACCTGTTAAAATTGTTTGAAATAATCTGGTTTTGGACAAATCAAAGTTTTATGAATTTTCCCACGAAAACTAAATTTAGCATTTCAATGTTTTTGACCTAAAATCTGCAGGTTTTTGACAAATGACTAAATGTTCATGCCTTCTTTTTTTAAAAAAACTGATTACAATTTAATTTTGATATTTTTTTAACAAATATTATTTTCAGAAGCTCCAATGCCTTTTTACTAATACTACTATTATAAACATTCTGATGGCTTGATCATATATATATATATTCATTTTAAAAACCTAAAATATGATAGTACTGTAGGCCTACAACAGTAGTTAATTTTTTATTATTGTCATTTTGATGAGCTCAAGGCCCACTGACGATAATGATTGATAATTAACAGATAGTTAATAGATAATAATAGATCATGTGATTCATTGTTTTTATTGATGTTAGGATAAAAACTTTTCTAATTTTTTAATGTAAGAAAATGATTTATCATTGATCATTATCTGTAGTATAAACGGTCCTTTAGTATTAATTTAAGGAGGTTAATAACACATTTTTTTCATAATTTCAAATTAATTTTTATCTAAAATGCAGAAATAAAGCATTGAAGAAAGTACAAAAGATTAAAATAACTGAACACAAATGCGCAGTTTCCTTAAATTGGCACAAATCTTGTTAATATGACACACAACGTGACCCCTATTTCTAAATCCTCAGACGGTCCCTGGGGAGACTGGGGTAATTGTGCATGTTTGTCTGACATCAAAAATATCGTTAAAGGAAATGAGCTTTCATTGATGAAATATGACTGGTTCGTACAAATTTTAATTTCCTTTATTGTACCCACCCCTTCAATCAAACTTAATTCTTATTCTTATATCCTAAGTTTTTCCTACATAATGCCAAAACGAAGAAAACTTGGCATTAAATGTAGTCAATTAAAAAAATACATTGTTATATTATAATACACATCTTAAACACTTATTTAAAATTAAACTTTAAATATAATTTCATAGAAATTTCATTTATTTTTCTTATTATTCCACTACTGTTCAATTGTTTATGCATTTTAAAATATGGGACCTCTTTTTAAAACTTGAAACCAATACTTTCGTTTATGCAGTACAATGTTAATATTTAGTCGTATTTAATTGTTTAGCCCAATTACCCTCATAAAAAAAGCTACCGAAATGCTAAATATGAACATCTTGCACAAGGAAAAGATAGACTAATGCATGACTTTGTCTCTTCTCCTATTGGTTAAAAGTTCACATTCAATTAAAAAATGAATTTATAAGTGATCATTCATATGCTTTCATAATGTTTTTATATTTAATAATAGTTCATTCTTATATAGCGCATACAAGCAAGCCCTCTAAGCGCTGAACATTATTCCCCCAGTCATTTTTTGGATAAAACACGTATGGAAACATACTCCCATAATGCAGCTAGTAATCAGCGCAAAGTTGTGTCTTGATCTAACCGGGTATCCATTTATACACCTGGGTGGAGAAAGGCAAACGTAAGTATCTTGCCTAAGGATACAAGCAATGCGGCGAGAGTTGGATTCGAACCTCGGTCTCACGATCAGTAGTCCAACGTCCAACACCCTGCGCCACACACCCTCACATTTACAATGTTTTCTATTCTTTATTTAAAACTGTTATATTATAACTGTATTTCAAATTAAGTGCTGCTTTTCAAACAAATGTGTTAATATACTGAATTTTCAAATTACTTCACTTTTCAAATATTTTTACCATTGTGTTAATATAATTCAATCACAAATAATACAAGTTTATATTAATTTTACAGTGTTTCCATAGCTTCACAAAATCACCTTCTTCCTAATTGGCTGAAAGTTTACATATGACCCCTTGCGTCGTTAAACCAGTAAACCTCTCTTTCTCGTAATTCATACAAAAGAAGCCGGGCCCATTTAGACGAGAACAACTGCTGTACTAATCAAGCAGTCAGATCTAACTAAGATAAAAGAGACTCGTACGTCTATTGGGTTCTCTAAAATACTCAGTAATTAGGTTTGTAGATTTATACAATTCTCACAAAACTTTCCATAAATAGTATTTGGTGTAGTCTGTTCGTAAGCTTATTTTATCCATTTATCCTAACGCAATTACTTTCCTCGTAGAAGGTCAAATATTCTGGTATTAACATCCAGGTATGCGTTAGGAAAATCTAAATATAATGTTCTTAATTTACTGAATAGGTAAGTTGAGATTTAATAACAATACATAAAAAAGAATAGGGACAATTTATAATGTTAAAGGACTATTACGGTATATAAACCCACCTTTTGAATTTTTAATTTTCTAAATGTTTCTGTCTATGTAAAGCGCATTGAGGCTTTCAGCATAATGCGCTATATCAAGTACCAATTATTATTATTATTATATGACCAAGTATAATTCCATGCTTGGGGGTATAACTCTAAGGGGAGACCAGTCAGCCCGGGCCACCCTAAATTTTAAAATTTACAATGCAATTAAAATCTCATGGATCCGCCACTGGTTGGGATTATACTCAAGCATGCGATTATACTTGGTCATATAATAATGGTAATCAACACTACTTAAGTATGGTATAAAACATGTGGAAGACCAGTTAAGACTGCAAAAGCTGCTTGCTGCGTACAAATTAACTACGATCGCAATAGCAGAACAAATAGTCACGGAAGACCATGATGCACAAGACATCACAAAAAGATAGTGTGGATGGCTTTCAGTCAACCATTGACATACTAACAATACATTTTGATACACGCTGAATAGTTTCAATAAAAGCGTGAAAAAGGCCTTTTCTTCGATATTCTACCTCTTAATGAGCAGTCATCATCAATGACACATGTCATGTAACGACGTGCCTAAATACCGATCGTAATTTGATTACGTGACCGTGGCTTGTCTAATTTAATCCAATCAGATATGCGTATGTGAGTTTTAGTTGATTGCAAGTTAATATGATCACTTACACATTATTATATTATTAAGCCATTCATTATAAAATCATATCAATAATGTAGTATTAAATTTATGCTCTATTGACCTTCCATAGATTAAGATTGTCGAGGGATTTTATGCTGCAGATGTCAACCTATTGCAGTAAGCCGAAAGAATTACATTTTCTTTTAATATTTTCAATGATAAATCGGGGAATTGAAATTCATATTTCTACAAAATGTTGCTAATGCAGTTTTTCTAAGAAAAATTTTCATGGCCATGTTTAGTTTCCTAGTAAACTTGGTATATTTAAAAATGCAAAATTTGTATGAAAATAAAATATCAATGTTTAAAATAAATAATAATATCCTTAATTTATATCGCCTAATATTGTGAAACCTTTAAGTGCTGAACATTATTACCCCAGTCATTTTTTTGGATCAAACACGTATGGAAACATTAGCGCAAAGTTGTGTCTTGATCTATCCGGGTTCCCATTTATACACCTGGGTGGAGAGAGGCAAACCTAAGTAAAGTATCTTAATTCTATTTTATATGATTGTTAGGTGACAAAAAATAACAATTAATTATTAAACAATGTCGATTAACACTACTGATACAGATTTGGTAACATTTCGATCAAAGTCTTCTTATTTGCCATAATGATGAATCTAAAGCTCTGTCTAAACTATCAAACTTGTGACAAAAAAACGTGATATGCCCATATACGAACATGATGATGGCATATCACTACTATTTGGGCACATCATACTTTGTCAAACTAGTTTAATAGTGCAGACAGAGGTTAATACAAAAAAATGTAAAATGATGTTTCCATCATTATTGAAAATAATTCAAAACACCTGGAAAGAAGTCATAAATTCATATCTTTATAGTTTTTTTATTTCATATTAATCAAATCGATGGATTATAATGTAAATGTGGAGGAGGCCAACAAAGATAACGAGAACAGATTAAGGAAATGGCTTCTTGAGGAGTATATAACAACCCATTTTGGTCTTTTCAAAAACTCTGCAATAATACAGATATTAATTATTCCAAGTATTTTGTAGTTGATTTTGCAATTAATATTTCTAATCTGTGTTTTTAATATAAACTATAAAAGCAATAACAATTTGTTATAGTTGAAGAGAAATTCTGGGTTTTAAATTTCTATAGTTATGATTATTAATTTGCTTTGATAGTAACGCTTTTATCCATAGAAACAAGAAACATGCATTATGAAATTAATGGTAATGATGTTTTAAAAGAAATGGATGATTTTCCAAATTTTATTCATTTTAATCAGACGATTTGATTCATTTTTATCAGACGATTTGATTCATTTTTATCAGAAGAATATATTTAAATCCAAAATTGATCAAATAATAACTTTATTAAAAATATATATGTCATCACAAATTAATTAATCAGACCTTCCAAGTCTGACATTTAGAGTAATCTCCCGTCTGTCACTAAAGACTTTTTGGATGCTACAAAAAACATCCCAATGTATAATGAATAAATAAAACAATTTAGGCTTCTACTAACTAATGTAGGCTTCCTCTAGGTTACATAAAGGCAAAAAATCCATTGGCGACACATTTTCCTCAATGTATATCAACATGCTTTGAAGAGAGCCTGGTATTCCCTGATGCCCAATATTTTTTAATAGCACCATCTATGTTTGGATGTACCGTAATTAATAATGGTACCCTCTATGATTTGGCTATGTTTGATAAGGTTTACCAATATTTAATTTTTCCATTATTATTAATGAATTACTATTGAATTCATTTACTCAATTCATACAGAGTGGAGTTGTGGCTTGGTGGTTATGATGCTTGGCTGCCACTTCAAGGGTCCTGGGTTCAAGTCCCGTCACATGTCAGGATTTTTTCTAAGGACCAAATTACAACTCCACTCCCAAAGACTTGTAATAAGACTTTGTTTATGTAGAGCATCTTGTGTATATGTTTGTATTGTGAACCTCTGAGGGTCCCTAATGATCAGCAATTGCTGGATGGATCACTCTCATTAAATATGGTGTAAAAAAAAAAAAAAAAATTAAATTAAATTAGCATTTATTGAAATTGAATGGGAAAAAAAAGAATATTAAATATGGTAGAACTCCTTTGAGATACCCATACCCTGTGAAATGAATTGAATGTTTGGACAATATATGTTTTCCTGTAGAGACAATTTTGTTGGGTCTTGAAGGGTCCATTAATAGAGGTTTTACTATAGTAGTTCAACTTTCAACATTATCAAAGTAGGTTAAAAAAATCAGAATATAAACTATGGTTTCGTCTGACCTATTTCTTGGTCGTTATTAACAACAGAATGGTGCCATTCTGTATTTTGATAGCACAGTTGTGTGCTCTCATTGGTCGTTATATTTAATAATGTTATACAGTCAATATATAAAAACATAGATGCCTTGAAATATATAATTCTTGCATTGTTTTTGGCCTATATTGTATTATGTATTGCTTGTCTTAGTTGCTATTTCAATAATTTTAATATTATTTTATAAAGAGGGTGGGGTACAAACCCTATTATCCAGCGTGGGACTTGCATCGGTATGATAGAAACTATTTGAAATCTAAGGGATAACTGTTATAATAGTGAATATAATGCATGTACGGTATATACTAGACCTATAGACTAACACAAATGAATGTTTATATGGGCGTTAAGGCATTTAGGACGCTAACTAGCTGTTTTTTATCGCTGTTTGGCATTACCAAAGACCTTGGCAACTACTTAAATTACTCCATTACTCTCATCAATTCTCATATTAGTTGCCTCCAAAATTAACCGTAAAAACAGAATTTCACAATTTGGATGAGTACCAAAAAGTGCAGGACTTTAGAATTAAAAATAGGAGAATTTCACAGATTGTTCTGCTGTTAAGTGAAGTTAACTTGATTACATATTTTAGTCTTGGCTATATAACAAACCGACTCCCAGAGACAAGGATTCGCACATTTAACATAAACATACAGCTATCAATTTTTGTTAGTGAGGGCGTGTGGCGCAGTATGTTGGACTACTGATCGTGAGATCGTGGGTCCAAATTCAACGCTCGTCGCATTACTTATATCCCTAGGCAAAACACTTTACTTATGTTTGCCTCTCTCAACCCAAGTATACAAATGGGTACCTAGTAAGGTTAAGACACAACATTGCGCTGATTACTAGCTGCATTATGGGAGTATGTTTCCATCCATTTTTGATCAAAAAATGACCGGGGAAATAATAATATGTAGGCCTACAGTGCTTAGAGGTTTCACAACATTTAGCCACTTTTATAAATCCAGGATATTATCATTTTTATTAAATGGAAGGTATGCATGTTAGATTAAATCAGATCTACAAAATCAACTCAAATCGAAACAGAAACAAAACAATAATATTAAACCACCTGCTTTTGACACCCACATAGAAGACATATAGATTAAAAAAAAAAAAAACAACTAAAAATAGAGTTTCAGATTGAAGCTAGTTACAGCAAGATATTCCAATTTTTGTAAGGAAGTTGAAAAGATGAATGTCAAATCTACGAATGACATATGACAAATGACTTGATAGATTAAAACGAATGAGAGAGAACACGTTGATCTTGCGTGAAAGTATTACATTCTAGGCATTTCATTACGATATAACTTTGAGAACAAAATAGAATTTGAATGGTTGCTTTGAAGAATGCCTAGATACCATGTGTTTCAACAGGACCACTTTTTACGGGATCCCATTAATTACTAATAATTCAAGTCTTATAAATTATTTATAAGATTTCCTATGCATCTAAATATTAATGGCAATATCATTTTTTGCATCTTTTGCAAAAAAGGAAATGGCCACCAGTTGAAAAATTAAAAAATAGTTTGCTTAAAAAGTTATGTAAATTGTTTAATAAAATGTCTGTCAAAATATAAAATAAATACACTTACGGTAACTCATTTTCTGAAGAATTATGTTTTTTGACTTACTTAATATTATTAAATCAAAATCTGTAAATTTTACAATAGAAGTAGTTCATCTATGATCTAATGTACAGTACTATAAAAATCAAAACAAAATATATAAATTAAACAGAAGTCAAAAATAACCTTTCTATGTTGTAAATGGTGATGTTTTCACTTGCTTGCCTAAGCCCATACTATACTTTGAAAAAGCTAGCAAAAATAAATTGCTGTCGACAAACGAGCAAAGTCTCTGAAGAGATTTACCAAAAAGCAAGGTTTAAATCAAAGTAAAGAACGAATATTAAACATAGCGAAACAGATATTCTCACTCGGTTTGCGAATTGATTTATAAGAAACGTGGTACACTTTGCCATAGACAGACAAATTAGATATGTTGCATTTACCTGAAGAGAAGTTACCTACTTTACCCCTCTAGTTACAGATTTTTTAATATTTTAACTAAGCTAATTGTACACAATGCGGCCATTACACAAATTCATGTACTATATATTTGTTAAAGTTACAAATATTTTTATTTATGCTTCAAATTTAAACTTCCTATGTATCTAAAGAGACCTTAATATCTTTATATTAAGGTAAATTGGTATTTTCATAGTAGAGTACTTTATGGTAGAAATTGCAGAATTACAATAAAAACGTATTAAAATATTTGCTAGTAATTCGATAGAAAATTTTATAAGAAAGTAAATTCACTTTAAAAAAAAATATATAGTATTGTCTATTTAAATATGCCCTACTCCCGACTCGTTTGTATAATTTTAACCCTATAATAGTAAATGTCATTCTCCTCGTTCAGCGAGAGAGACCTCATGAGCTATGAGGAAGAAAGACTTGTGTTGAGACGTCCAGAGATTTATTCAATAATATTGTATTTATATTCTACTGTATGTCCAGTATCTCTATTTCTAGTAACGTTCAACCGCACGATACACGGTGCCGTGCCCAGGATTCAAGAGGATACAACCAACAAACAACGGTTTATATAAATTGTCATATTTCAAATAAAGCTATAAAAAAACTGATGCTTCTATTAAAAAAAAATATTTAAAAATGTAAAAAGCCTCGTAGCAAAAGTCAAACAAAGTGTTTTATGTCAGATATAGATAGAATGTCTTGTCCATCAATCATAATTAAAGTTACATTACTATCAATATATACCTCATCAATGATAATTTCAATATTGGAAACGTTTTATTGCGGAAGTTCCTGATATTTTATTAGTCAAAAGTATAAATTTTCATTAATTTGCTTATGCAATACGTAAAGTATGTATACTATACAAACAAGGTTGGATTCATGAACTCAGAAATTGTGGGTGGGGGGGGGGGGGGGTGGTGCGAGAGTGTTAGCGATAGATTGGGAAGACAGACACTAGATAGACACCTCCACGGTCCAAGGATGTGAAGTGTAAAGCGATACCATTATCCAGACAGAAATTGAATAGAACATGAAAATTGGGTTAGTATCCGGTCTAGTGGGAACCAGACAAAACAGCTAAGTTGTTTTATTAGATGAACAACTTAAAACCAATGCTTATGTTGGCGCTTTGCAACAAGGTTTCAATATGGTTCAACTAGATGTCGGTTACTGAGCATCATTGATTAGTAGTGTCTGAGACATATAGTGCCTGGGATTTATAGTGCCTGGGAATTAATAGTGCCTAGGAATTAATAGTGCCTGGGAATTAATAGTGCCTGGGAGTTAAAATAGTGCCTGGGAGTTAAAATAGTACCTAGGAGTTATTCATTATAAGGCAACACAAGGCATTTGTGTAAATGTTTAGTTAATAATTTAAAATAAAGTATTATAAGTTCTTATTAGCTCCACGACCTAACTACATTGAAATAATGGTAACCAGTCACTTGTAGGAGGGGGGGGGGGGGGGGAACGAAATTGGGTCGCAAAAGTGGGCAATAATTCTTGCTTAACCGATCTGGATATTGCTCAACAGTTGTTTGCGAGTATCTAGATTTTGTCTTTATGAACATAAAAAACGTCATTGGTTTTTATTATGCCTATAAACTGAAGCCATTAAAGAGAGCGCATAGAGAGTAATATTCTATTTCTCCTAATGAAGGAATTTATATTCTATAAGTAAACCCTATTGTACGTTTTTAATTAAGCTTTATACATTGCCCTATAAAGCTGTTAATAATGCTATATAATTACAAGCAAGCCGATCAATTAACCCCTTTATATGTTGTTAATGACCCCCAATATTACTGGACCGTATCACGAAATTAACCCTTAAACTATTTAATTCCCCTTCACATTACCTAATAATTCCTAATATGTCTGGAGAATATCATTAACTTAATTAAACTAACCAAGCATTTCAAATTATAAGAGCATCTTCATTTTGGACAAAGATATTCCAATAATGCAATGCTTATGTCGTAATTGGCATTCAAAATTAATTGGAACATAGGAACCGACATAGTAACGACTCATTTGCACTCAACGTTGAGCCAATAAATCGAAAGGGGGTGCTTTCGAGTGTGAAGCTCGATTCTCGGTAGATGAATCCGCATGCTCGATAGGTAGTTGATTACCGGATAAACTCATCATCTTCATTAAGTTTTATTTACAGTGATTTATAATTAGGTTGATAGTCGTGTTACCTTGGCGACATGAAACAAACAATCAGGAATTTTGTTTAGCCATCACCTTACACCTACTATAAAAACAGTCATTAATACATCATTTGCTTGAAGAGGAATTTAATTGCGCACGGCATATATCTGGTGACCTTCAATATGGAAAAGTAGAACACATAGATTTTAAAGATAAAATTGTGAAACGTTACCGCATCTACTAACAGGTTTTTTTTAAAGACTTTGCTTAGAAATTTGATTCAGATTTGTAATCGACACATTTATTCCCCAAGAGGGAGGGCTTATACAGACTTAACAGTTAAAGTGACCGCCTTAATTTTGTTTTAGGTAATAGATCTACGGCTCTGTGCTCTATTCAATTATTAATAATTTGTATTTATGGGAAATCTAGAATAAACGAACAAAGATGTTTTCCTTTTATGGTTATCTGTATAAACAGTTGCTTAGATGATCATTTTATTTTTATTCCATTCCTTTCAGAAATTTACATAGTATAACATATAAAATTTAGTACAGTCCCTCTTACACTTCTATTCAAAAGACACTCCTATTAAAAGAGCAACACTCTTATTCAGGGGAACCCCTATTAAGCTTTTTTTAAATCTGCAGGTGAAATGTTCACAATTTATTTTTTGTACTTTTACTTTTACTATTTTTTAAGGAATTTATTACATTAAAACATATAAAAATCACAAACATTTACTTGAGAATAAACATAGACACAGTACCTGATAAATACCAATATTTTTATAATTTTTCAATGTTTATATCTTCAGTTAAAAAATGTCTGTTCTTCTTAAATATCAATTTGTAATAGATATTTAATTCATTGTTGTGTTCAGATATGATTAGAAAGAAATAACAAAACAAGAAGATTAGCCATTATATAAGTGTCTGGCTTTTCCAAATGATTTATTTCACCTCTTAAAGACTTTTAAAGAGTACATCCTTCCTATAGGCTCCTAAATTCATTTACTTTGATCACTTTAGTACGATTCAAAATCTTGTTTTTACATTTTTATGTCGCAAACTGCATACTACTGGGATTTTATACAGTTGAGCAGTAAACAAGATATTACTTAATTGAGTGAAAGCTTTTAATGGTGAATGATTTACTTTCATTGTCGTAAGTTCTACAATCAACACATTGATTATCCCGGAACTAGAAGGTCTACAGTACTTTAGGCATTGGATGTGTGAGCTACAGTAGTACACTGGGGTAACACTCTACTTGTCTCAAAAGATGTACTAGCAAATGTGCTAGGTTCTTTCAAGTGTAGCACAAGCATGCTGTGTACACCGGACCTACGGTAAAGTTCTTATGCGAGAAGAATATTGTGATTTAAATTATTTGGAATTGAACGTCTCAAAAACCAAAGAGATGGTGATAGATTTCCGGACTAAAAAGAGGGTCGAGGCTAAAGACGTGCTAATAAAGAATGCTAAAGTAGAGAGGGTATCTAGTTTTAAGTATTTGGGGGTGGTTTTTGATGAATATCTGTCCTAGGGGGAACACATAAATTACATTATAAAGAAACTAAATTCATGCATGTACTGCCTACGTAAACTACGCTCATTTAATGTCGATAGCCACATCCTCCGTATGTTTTATTTGCCAGTGATTAGTTCTGTTTGGGGATATTGTCTGGTGGGTTGGGGTGGAAATGTTGGTAGGGGAGATAGGGATAGAATAGACAGGTTGGTGAGGAGGGCAGGGAGGATGGTTGGATGTGAATTACCTGTGGTGGACTCGGTCTATCATGAACGGTTGCGCAATATGTTTAGAGTGATATGGAATGATGTTAGTCATCCACTTAACTCGGACATTGCCGACTGCCTTATGGAACGTAGTGGTAGACTGAGGCCGCCACGGGGATCCACTGAACGCCATCGTCTCTCCTTCCTCCCAAGGGGTATACGAGAATATAATGAAAGATTTCAAAGATAGGGGAATTTATTACGAATACACTATTTTTGTTATTGTTATTATTATCACACTTATGTATTAGGCCTATCATTTCTCTTTTCTTTACGGCATTGTAATAAGACAGCAACACAATTTCCCAAGTTGGGATGAATAAAGTTTCCTTGTATCCTTGTATCTTTGACTTCAATTCTACCTCTAGGACCAAGTGAGCCTCAAACCCTTGCCGATATTATGGCTATGGATTATGGTTCCACTGTATTAACCGCTTGACCACTCACTCACTGTGATTTTGACTTAACACTGACCAAAAGTTAAAAAAATGTTATTATATCCATCACAATCAATGAATGTTCAAACCGTAAACTGAAAAGAAAAATGCATCCTGACTGCTATAACATTTTGGATAAAAACACGAAAAATAATATAAACTAATTTGATACAAACATATAAGGTAATGCTGGCCAAAAGCATTTTAACAAACACATAGTTTTCCCGATCAGTACAATCTGAAATTACTTAGATGACCTTTATTTAGAATAACTTTAATTTATCTCGACTGTTAGGTTTGGACGATGACCTGAAAAATGAAGTGAACAAACTAATTTGATTCATACACGTAGGGTAATGTTGGCCAAAAGCATTTTACTACATTTAACAAACGACAATCCAGAAGAATGTTCAATCTCAATGAATTAAGAAGACGACCTTTTTTTTGTAGACTGCCTTTAATTTATCTTTCCTGTTTAATTCTTGATTAAAAGTGTATACATTGATTTGATTAAAACACTTCTGAGACGATGGTGGACGATAGTTTAATGAAGACACAATATCGAAGTAACAATTTAAAAAAAAAATTGTATACTGATTAATTGATTTGATTAAAACATCTCATAGACGATGCTGGACTACGATAGTTCAACAAACGCACAATAGCGAAGTAAGATTTTCTATAAATAACTTAATACATTTTTAAATTTAAGATATCTCAACTTCTGAATCTTAAAAAAATTAACAAAACAAACAATTTGTGCCCTAAAGCCATTTAAATCGTGGACTGAATTAAAATGACAGTTTGCACATGTTTTTTTTGTGCATCCTTTTTCATCAGTTTAAAAATAACATATTTTACTTTTAGTAACTGTTAACCCATGACAGATGGGTCTAGAGCTAGTAGTCATGTCACATGTTTTACTCATCAGAAGGCCACAGAATAGATAGTGAAATTGAAAAGGAATTCATAAATCTTTTGACAGGCCAATTACATTGTAACTTAATACTGGTACTTAGTAATGCCTTTAAATTAGGATCTCATTTAATGTCAATTTACCACTCCTTCAAAATGTGAGATACTTGAAAACTGAAATATTCCAACAGCACCAAGAGTACTTTAATCTGCGACAACAAACGAAAAAGGACCGATAAACGATGATACTCATCGGCTTCAAAGTAAACTGAAGCACAGCCTTATCACGTTTCATACCGTATATTACGTTTGAAGACCGACTTCAAGTATGTCGTTCTATGCTAATTGTATTATACATACATTGATAGTACAACATTAGTTCAGCTGAAAACCTGAGTAAACCTAATGCCGCTAATAACTTAAATGATTTATTAAAACTGAATCAAACAAAATTCTAAACACACATTTCTCACCGACGATGGTTAGATCTTGGTGGTTTACATATTGAGTTATGTTTTTTTAAGGTAATACACGTTAGCTCTTTTACATGAAGGTGGTTAGGTCTTAGCGGTTTACATCTGGATTCTTCTTCCCAAACAGACCCTAAACAAAATCAACACTAAAACACTAAGGTTTTTAGGAAAGCCATACACACCAACCAATATTTTAATAATAAAAATATTAATAATGATAACAATTATTTCCACAAACATAATTAATAGAATGCAAAAAAAAAAAAAAATACCCGTCATGTACGATTAAAAAGGTACAAAGTAACTTATTAAAAGATCAAACGAACACACCACCCTTAGAGGAAGCCAGGAGACGGTCAGCCACCATCCCATCTATGGCCTATCAGAGAAGATCTAATAAAATCAAAAACTTAATTGTCCGACAAATCATACAAAGAAGACTCTTGTGGTGTAGTTTAGAGTAGGTTGTACCAATTGTGAAATGATATACATTGAATAAATGTGTGGGGAATTTAAACAAGAATAAAAGACGTGGATGAAAGCACCAAAATCTTCCACTATACGCGCATAATGAAACGCTTCTTCTTTACAGTTACTTAAATCAGTAATCACCGACCACATGACCTAATATAACCATATCCCCGATTGGGAACATATAGACATATTACACAAAGAACAAGGTTGGCTTAAACCTAAAATTAAAGAATGAATTAGCATAAAGAAACAAGATAAAACGATGAACAGAAGCGAAGTTTTGTCCACCGGTATAATAATGTATGAACTTTATTTGATTACTGAATCTAAACCAGATGAACTTGTTTTTAGATTTTATTGCTTGTATTCTTGTAAATTCAACAATGTTTAAATGTGTTGCCAATAAAGGAATTTAAAACATACTCAGTAGAGAATACAACAGATGGGCATATGTAGAGTTACACCTTACTCACAAGAAACACAGGAATAGAAAACAGAATAAAACTGGCTCAAAAAAGACTACATACAATGGAAGACTGATGGATAGGCCTACATCCAGCAGTTGAATAAAACAACATACGGTAACAACAATAGTAACAATTAATATCCAAACAACTTTTAGTTTCTGAAGAAAGCAACATCGTCATTTCTTGTTAAAATGTAATTGTCTAAAGTTAGCCCTACTTTATTGCCTGCAACAATTGTTCCTATTTCATCTTTGTGTAAATAATTGGAAATTAAGGAAAAAGTTTTTTTAAAGTTAAGCATGCTATTTGTTTATTGTAGGCTGCCATAAAACTGGCTGTCCATGTAATCATCTTCTTCATCAACAAATGAGGCACCGAATAGTATCCTATCCTCGTCATCTAGATTATCATCTTTAACACACAGCAATATAACTTCTTTTTGTTCAATTTGGTGTGCAGTCTTATCACAATTCTGTTCGTAAACTCTAAGTGAATACGTTCCTTCATCACATGCCTCTGTTTTCTTTATTTCGAGAATAAATAACCCGCCATCACCAACTCTAGGCAATATACGTTTATTAATGTTATTGTCTAATGCCAATATCTTTTCACCTCTGGTAATCTCTATTCCTTCTTTAACCCAGCTTACAAAATGTCTCTTCTCTATTCCTTTCACACGACACTGTATTCGAACATCTGATCCAATAAAAACACAGTGTGGCTGAAATTCAGCAATGATATCCACCATCATGTGTTTGTACTTGAATAAATAAAATTAAACATTATTTGTAAAACATAAGTTCGTGAAGCATTTGCCATAAAAATTATGAATATGGGGTTTAGATTGTCGAGTGATATCTATAAGCAAATATGTTCAGCCTCATTCTGTCCGATCCAGAAATAATAATAAGGGGTAGGGCTTACTTGAAACCACACTAACAACATTGATCATTTTAAGAATGTTTAGGCTACATACCTGATTTTAAGTTTTTAAGCTGGTAAGAATCCTGTACAGTATAGTCAAGACTATGGGAATGCCAAGCTGCCGGTATGTTAGGCAAGAAACTTCTACTAATTCATACAATTCCCCATAAATGTTATTATAAACAAACTTTAAACTGTAACAGGAATACCTTTATGACCAAGTGCTAAAGTCCAACATATATACCTCATATTTCACCTCATGTCTCATTAATAATAATATTCATTAGGCCGTTCCTTGTTTAATCCAAATCAATATATATTATAATAATAGATATTTAGTTCACTATAATATCTCTATGCATGTACTGTACATGAATACACTATCGAAAAAAGTTTTGAATTTTCAGTCATATTTGTTTTGTGTATCAAAGTTATATGAATCGTATTTCAGTAATAAACAGCTACTATCTGTAGGGAAACATTTGTTTGTACAGTATGGTAATCATTTAAATAATAATGTTTAATTATTTACATATCTACGGGTGTACCACCATTTTTCAATACGTTCTAGCAAATGGAAGTTTAAATTTGTAAATAACAGTGGACCTTGCTTTTTGAACTTCAGAGTATGGACGGTACCTAAAACTTACAAGTGTAAGTCTGTAAGTTTGTAAGTCTTACAAACGTAAGGGCGTGTGGCGCAGTGTGTTGGACGTTGGACTACCGATCGTCAGACCTAGGTTCGAATCCAACTCTCGCCGCATTGCTTGTATCCGTAGGCAAGATACTTTACTTACGTTGCCTCTCTCCACCCAGGTGTATAAATGGGTACCCAGTTAGATCTACACACAACTTTGCGCTGGTTACCGGCTGCATTATGGGAGTATGTTTCCATACGTGTTTGATCCCAAAAAAAATACTGGGGTAATAATGCTTGTAAAGCGCCTTTGAGCATGATTACTCATGAAAAGGGCGCTATATAAATGTGGTATTATTATATTATTATAAGTGTATATAAAATATGGTGTAAAATGTTTTGCTAAAATGCTTTATTTTAATCCTTTGCATATCAATGGATTTAAAAAAATTAAATGAGATTTCAATTGCAATTCTTGCATATAATTTTACATGCGTTTGACAAGTTTTCTCGGTTGAAAAATGTTAGTCAGCAGGGCTCCCACCCAGCGAAGACGGGTACTATTTCTAGTAGCATATAATAGTAGTAACTTAGTAGCATATACTAAAGAGTAAAAAGGTCACTCAATAGCATTTAGCTATAACTAAATAGCAAATACCTACTAACAGCAGTAACTAAATAGCATATACTATTTCGCAGCTCTGAAGCTCTACTGAGTGTAAATCTCCATCTCTTACTCATTCGGTTAAAATCCCATCTTTTCTCTTTGTTTGAATACTGCATATGCGCTATTCAAGTGAAAATCATTACCATTAGCGCCACTAAATTGGAGCATGCAACACGATAACTTTACCTATAAATTGTTTAAATTTACAAAATACTATTAACTAATCTTTAAAAAAACAACAATCAATATAGAAATCAGGTTCTATTTGATTTGATACATGTTGTCATTATTTTTTTCCATTTCGGATATGAGTTTCTAAATAGCAAGGCAATCCTGACCTATGTTCTCAGTGCTCTTGTGTATTTGGTGTTATTCGCTAAACAAATCATCCATCCATCTCTCATTCACATGGCTGTTTAAACTGGCGTGCAAACTTGTATATCGAGTATTACTTTCCAAATGTAAGAAACGCAATTCATCTTCATCAACTTGTATTCAGTCAATATATAAATCATCTTATACATGAATACGTTTCCAATATTGAATCACCATTCATTTTAATTTTCCTTCTAATAATCTACTCAAAGTTTTTATTTTCTTGTTACTTTTTATAGATTTGTTTATGATGCTTTTTATTGACCAAATATTGAAAAGTGCTTGGTAAAATTTGATTGGTTGATTACGTAGCACTGGTTTGTGTATTTCATGTGTATATAATTGAAGAATACAGTATGTAATATTGACAAGATTGTTCATAATTTCCCTTAGCATTTAGTCAAAAGAGAGGAGTGTATACTCCTAATGTTGCCTCCCCCCCCCCCCTCCACTCTATGGATTTTGTGGATGTGTAGCCTAATAGTACAAGCACTAGCAAGGTGTACTCATACAGTTAAAATAGACGAGCAGGGAAAGCCAGTCTTAATTTAATTGAAACATAACTATACTACGATTATTATTACCACTTTGGATCGATCCTCATTTCCTCCTCGTTTGAATGCATGGTTTTGGTACATATTGTACGCTAAAAATCGTGTGGAAATCAACCTGTAATGTGCATGCCTATAGCAGCTTAATCTGTTGCCAAATTGTGTGCACTTATTATTATGATGAGCTAGGCCTATAGCTTTCAACAGGTACAGGAAGGTGACAGTGTGTAAAAGAAAAAAAAAATAAATGTTTTGTATTCATGGAATATATAGAACATTCTTATTTGTTGAAAGATGTACTGGTTTATTTAATGCGATAGAGCAATCCCATCTTTCAACTCATGAAAATATTGGCTCCATTCCACTAATAAACATTTATTGTTTGTATAACATTCTTCTCTTCTGTTATAGACTGCAAAATACAATTAAATTAGCATCCACAGGTGGATACTTAAGAACACCTGTCAAGATCGCCTACACTTTTAATACATCTTGCTAAAACCTAACTAACAACATGTTGCGGTTTTCGTGTACTAATACGATAGATTCTATTAAAGTCTTCCTCATAAAGCTGAAAAGTACGTCGAGGGGATTAATACGGCTTAACGGTAAAAGAACAGGAGGGCCATTGTCCAATATTTATCTACCACCGCAATTAGCGTACCTCATTCTACCAATATTACTCGGCATTACGATGAGCTTTTTAACAACCAAATCACCCTCTCCCAATATCCTTTTCTCTTTAGTTAAATTTTCGAAGATAAGGCAAGATTGATAGTGAGTAGTTTGAGGCATTTCAGAGAATATCAGAGAATTACTGGCAATTTGTCAAATAACTCAACCAAGAATGTCGCTATATAATAGTGTAAAATATAGGAACATTCGCAATATAGACCAATCAAATTAATCAACAATGACCTTTAAACAAAACTGAGGTCACTGTGATTTTGTCTATTCAATTCAAAATCGAGACAGAATGTAGATTTCTGTCTACAAATACTTTAAAATGTCAATAGGAAAAAGCGAATATTTAAAATAAACTATAAATATCTGAACATTCTATATAAAAGACATTTCTAATAGTTGATTATATACAAATAATATTTACGATATGGTAGGCAAGATAAAAACTATTTATTATTTTATATAGCTTAAACAACATAATTTATTACATAAAATAAAAGTTAATAAAAGTTATGTCACGATTTAACATTTATTATATATATACATCTTTTTTAAATTATCATGATTAATTTACCTTAAAGAATATGCAGCTGACATAAAATGTGTATTTATATTCTGATTGAATAATGTATGAATATATATGTATAACCCTAACCCACAGCATTGTCATCTAAATTTTTTTTTCAGTAATTTGCCTTTGGATTTTTATATATATATAAACACAGAAGGCACAGAACATGGATTCTAAACCGCCTGATGATATACTGAAATTTAATTAATTAATTTGAAACGATAAAGATGTGAAAATCTGTGAAAATGAAAAAAAGTCGCCCCAACTGAAGGACACTGTATACTTATGTTCTTCTTATAGGGTAGGAAAGAGAAATGGTTAAGTTACGGGAACAAAAGTCGTCTTATTCTTAGGGGAAAAAAGCGCTCTGCTTTGAGAGAAATTTGGAAGGATGGTTCTTAAAAGGCGTCTATCTAGAGAAATATGTCATTTCGCCTTGAAAGGAATTGGCACTTATTTCTGGCTGTTTTACTGTACTATTTTGATTTAGCTTTTTGCTTATTTTATTTGTATCTCCGCTGTTGAGGTTCATTCACTGATACCCACAGTATCGTCATTTTTCAGTAATTTTATTTGGATTCATATATCTTGTTACAGCTATTTCTCAGGGGAATGACATACAAATGAGTTTAAGAAGTCTTAGATCTTTGAAATGAGCCATTACACAAAGAAGTAAATCAGCTAGTAGGTATACCATCCATTTACTTATTATAACACTAAGAGCCATCTTCGCTGGTAATCACATGAACATCACCAAGATTTGCTTTTATATCAACAATAAAGTAAATCTCAGAAATTGGTTCTAAATGATTTTATTAACCCTATGCTTTTACAGTATTAAGTAGAGTAAAGCGTCTTGGCTTATATAAGGCGAAACCTTTAAGCACCGGAAATGCTTCTGGCACCAAAAAACTGGAACATCCTAAATCTAGTTGTTCACAAAAATCGTTTGGAACCAGATAACAATTTGTTTGTGCAAAAGTATTTCATTTCATTTATTTTTCTAAAAAAAAACAAGGACAACACAATTAGGTACAACAATAAAATAACAGAAAAACATGAGTCAGGGAAAACCAAAAGAGTGAAGTAAATTACTGTTGAATGGGAAACCCATACACAAATTACAATATAACATTAACAATAATAATTTTTTTTTAATGAATGATTTGAATAAAATACAGTACTTTTTGAAAAATGTTTTTGAAAGTTTCAAAGGGTTAGTTTGTAACCTGCAAATGAATCTTAGTATGCGCTTATGAGCTTTAATAGACCTTTAAAGATGAGGTATTTCTAACAAGCATTCAGTCTAATAGCATCTAAAACTCAGCCCAGAACTATTATTTATATAGTATTCATGATAAACCCTATACATATTAATTTTTCAGATGTTTTGCGCTACTTTGACAAATATTGTACTGTATCTTATACAAGTACAATTGAGAACACTTGCAAAGTAATAAAATAAATAAAATAAAGTAATTCTTAGGCTAACTTTATTTCATATTTATTTATTAATTTAATAGCTTGTTAATGACAACAACCATTTTCATTGTACCATTTCCCATCTTAGCACTTTATTGTAATCGTTAGCCAGTCAATTAATTCCCTTCTTTGCTGTGATTAACTTGTTTGCGTTCCTGTTATTAGACGTCAACCACCGCATAAAATCCAAGAGTAATATTGTTTGGAATGAAATCAGGTTTAATTAAAACGACACATTGCAAATATGTGAATACTGGTAAGACAATTAAATTGAATTCTTCAACAGCTTGCCGATGTTAAATTCAATTTTAATGCCATATTTGTGACAAATCCTTCCAATAAAATGTTTATATATTAGTCGCCTTGTTGAGTCTCACTAAGATGTATATCAATCAACTTATTATTGAATATATGTTGTTTAATTTCAAATTTGTACATACAGTAACTTATTTAAATTAGATTTTTTAGTTAAATTTTATTTATTTTTGTTAAAATATTATTTAAATCTTCCTGAAGCATTCCACGGTTTTATAAAAGTTTAGCTTCCAAATCAATCAATTATCTTTAAGAAAATAGTGTTTTTTCACAGTGCCGAATTGAGTGTGTAAAAAGTAAACAATAATTTCAAATTTGTACATACAGTATCCCCCTGAAAAAATAATTCTTAAAAAAAATTGTTTTGAATATTCTATTTGAATGTAACATAATAGTTATCCACTTTGACCAAAAATTGAATCGAAAAAAAAAATGTATTTACCTGAAAAAATGTAATTTAAAGCAAAAAATGGTCAAATTGGCTGCCAGCCAATGGATTTTTGGTTGAATTTAACCATTTATTTTGTCATTTTATAAGTGAAAACATTTTTTTTTTCTTCTATGGAAGTGATTACCTTTATCAAAACTACAAAATAACATATTCAAAGTCTGATTTAATTAATCTTCATTTTTCATGTTTTTGGGGGACAATACATCTTTAAATTCTATTTTTTTTTTTAAATATTAGTTAAGGAAATTCTAAAAAGTCTAAAGGAAAGTCACCTACATGTACATATAAAACAAAAGGTTTCAAGTTTGAATCTTTTTACACTCACAAACAATTTTCTTATCTGTCACCATTTAGACATCATTATTTCAATATTAGTCACTGAGTGATTAATAGTTTAGTTCTTAAGATTCATAATTAAATCACTTAAATGGTTTAAACAATACAAAATATTATATTTGATTATAGTTATGATTATTTTGGCATCATAAATCACAATTTATTGTATGCCTCTTTGACAATTGCACAAATTAACGGATACAAATCCTAATGGAAAGAAAAATAATTTTTATACATATTTAATTAACTTCTCAGAATCAGTTTATTTTAGTATACTGTGTTTTAATTAAAAGGTTATAACAGTAAAAATAGAAATTATTTCTGGGCAGGAAAATCTGACCAATTGTTGCATCACTTTAAATGGGTATTAAAAAAAAGATCCTGACAGAAAAGTTACTGATATGACCTTTCGTTCGCTGAAAATAGCAGATTTTACGAGAGTAGTTTCAGAGAAAAGACAAATACAGTAAGTCTCTTTGCAGAATAAATATATGAAGCAAAATCTAGGTCTGTTTTGAGGTATTATCACTCAGAATTATTACAAGTTTTTTGGTGAGAATGTTATATAATCGGCGGATTCTCGGTACTGTATCTATTCCCGAAGTATCATAAGAACATTCGATAATAATATTAAATAACATCACATGTGTTTCACATGTATCTAACCTTTAACCTAACCTTACATGATACAGGCATGTGATATAAATGAGATGCTGTATTACCAAATATTCCTATGATACTTCGGAAATAGATAGTATGAGGGAATACAGCACTGGGAATCGGGTGATACAGTTCTATAAAAGGTTAATTCAATTTTAAAAAGTGGTGGTTTAGATGCTTGGCACACATGATTCTGGGATCAATTTCTGTTCAGAATAGAGATTGTATGGGTATTTGCTACCTTTCTCCTTCGGGACCAAAAAAAGTGTACCACTGAATAAAACTTTGTGACAAAAAATGTGATGTGCCCATATGGACATGATGATGTCACATCACTACCATATTTGGGCATATCACTACCATATTTGGGCACATTACACTAGTTTGATAGTGTAGACAGAGCTTAAGGTTGTACCAAAGGAGAGGTTCTATAGCGAATTGACAATATTTCTTTTAACAATTTTGAAAAAGGAAACACAACATTATTAATAGAAAATAAGAGAATATGACAATTCACATGCTCATGATAGTTTGCTGAAACAAGTTGATGCAGGAGGGGGAGCCAGCAGAAACACTTGATCGTCAACAAGAAGAAGACTGGTGGCGCTAAACAACAGATCTTACAGACCAATCCAAACAGTAGTTTATCAAATACCAAATTAACAATTCCAAGATTTTAATTTTGAATGTTGACCAACAACACAACCAACAACAATAAAAAATAATATCTAATTATTATATTGATGTATTATTTTTGTAAACAGGACACATAAAAAAACAACACAGAGCCTGTTTGTCCATACTTCAATGTGATTGGTGGCCTAATGTCCATCTCGCAATGATGTCAGACGAGAATATAACTATTAGTATTAATATCGTGATTAAATAGGTATCATGTTCGTATGTAATATCTTTTGTAATACGCAAAAACCAACCTTTTGACCTTGTTTGTTAATGTCGATGTTGTTGCGTCTGGTTTGCCAAATTGCAAATAACATTGATGTAACACGATTTCATCTCCCAGTGCGTGACGATTCTATGAAAGTATTTTCAAATCATCCTCGATAAATTTGTCTGGATTAAACAAATAATTGTTTACACGTTACTTATTGTTCATTTTAGTTTCATAGCCAAGGAGTCCGAACAAGGCAGTGAGAAAACTATGGGTTATGTTTTGTAACCGGAATCATTATATGAATTTTCATGTCAGTAATATAAAGTTTTCCCGTAGAAATTGCCTAATACCTTTTGTAATTACTCATGTTAACCTGGATATTGGTTTCACTTTTATTGTTGAATTAATGTCGACAAATTTGAAATTGTGAACACAATCAACAGTTTACCATTCTCATCCTGTTTACCTACAGGCCAATAAAATGTTTATCTTAACACTTTGACTGCCAAACACGAAGATCTTCGTTTTTGGAAACACAACGCTTGACTGCCAAACACGAAGATCTTCGTTTTTCGCGTTTTTTTACGAAATCCGGTAGATAGGTTAATTATTGGTATATACTATAAATATGAACACTATATTCGGTCTGGACCGCGAATATTTTACAATTTGAAAGTAACTAATCTGGTTACAAACGACTGTCAAAATGGTACCTGTCGAAATAACAAACACCGCGCATCACAGTAGCGCGTAGAGGGATGGCTTGGCGCATTGTGTATCGGTCGCGCTAGCTATGCCGCCGAAGCATTACAAAGGTTTTTGTGGATTGACATGTTTGTTTGTTATCTGAATAAAAAATAATGGAGTCATTTTCAATATGAAGTCTTTAATTTTATTATTGTACTGAAAGTGACCGAGTTTCACGCAACAAACTTGTTTTGAAATGGTATGGATATTATCATCAGTTTACTATCTAGGCTAGTAGTACTAGGCTAGCCTAGGCCTAGTCGTAAAACGGTTCCGGACCAACTTTAGGCCTGGTTAACTAGGCCTGGTGTCTTTACTATGTGGATTTTGGCGAAACATTGATGTAAGATTTATGATTTATAAAATGTAATACATTTTTCGATAGTGATAACTTGTTTTTATAGGCCTATCGGTGCCGTGTAACTAACTTTTTTGTTGTTTGTTGATCTCACCGGGCGATATTTTCATATTGTGATGTCTTGCACAAAATCGCGATTATCTCGACTTTCTTGCGCGAAACTACGAAAAACTCAAAAAGTGGGTTACTTTCATTTTACTATTACGATTTACATATCGCGATTTAAAAATCGTTCTTGGTACCATTGTAAAGCTAAAATCTTTATGATTATTTTAGTCTAAATTACATATAAATCAGATCACATACATGGTTTCAATCAGCTTTAATAAAAACATCGAATTGGGCTAAAAACGCTGGCGGTGGCAGTTTCTAACTGGAAAACCCTCTGGCAGTCAAAGTGTTAACTATGCATGAAAATATTCATATATATTTATCCCGCCACTCCTTAAGGCGGGATATTCAACAGAACGGAAGCATTAGGAAACAGTTACTATGTGGTAGCTTATAGTTTACTAAGGCTGAAAAAATGGGTATTTGGAAACTCGGACTAAGCATGCGCACATCTCAAAGCACGTCTGGGAAAAGAGAGGCTATGAAACTATTTTTGTAGTAAGAAATATTTCTTGTTTTATTGTGGAATAACTGTGAACTCTGACATTGTTTGAATTTTGTTTAGCAGAGTTTTTGATTTCATTCATTATCAAAGTTAACTAGTTTACTAGTCAACAGAGACCAAGATCTGTAATATTATACACACACAGTAAATAAGAATTTATCTTTTATATTGTTTCAAATAAACATTTTATTGGAATTAACTTTTATATATGTTTATTATTATACTTTCAAATTGAGAAAGAATATAATATGAAGAAAATGTATGCATGGTTGTTGACACACAAAATGGTGGATCACAAACGCCATAAACTGAGATATAAATCCTTTACATTTCCATGTCTTCTAAGATAGTAGACAATCCAACCAACGTAAAAATATTCCTTTGTGTCTAATAAAAACCACTAACTAATCGGCTAGCAGCTCTGATCATTTTCAACGAGTTTGAAGCAAAAATTAAAATTGTTATCGAGTAAACACTATCAGATTTCAAGGACATAAATAATACATGAATATATGCACAAGGGTTTTACATTTTTACAGTAAATGTTTACAATATTTCAATAAAGATTTTCATTGTGTAGTTTCCTTTGAAAATCTATTGTACAACCAAAAACTAAAGAATGAATTTTATAGAAAGTGGTCTGGACTAAGTAATTTGTTTTAATAAAAAACTGATTTTTTTTAAAGTATTATTATTATTTTACATCTCCCTGACTTAATGGATGTTGTGTAATGTAAGTTTTAAATTTCAAATATGTATTAAAAGAAAATATTATTGAATAAAGTCTCTGAAAATGGGTGAAAAAACAACAAAAAACACTAAAGAATGTTCTGATGCCAACTTTTAAAATATTAATATAAATGTTAATGTTATAGAAAGTTGGAATTTATACTCTATAAAACAAATTAACAACCAAACAATGATGATTTATTAATAATAAATAATGTGCAAAAATGCTTCAAGATTGATTATTTTGATATACAGTGAACCTCCCTGTGCGGACATACACCTCTCGTAAGCAGACATCTCCCATAATGGACATAATATCCCATGCTCTTTCTATCTAATTTAGTGCATATGTAATCATACACCTCCTGCATGTGGACAGAGACACTTTTTGACTGCAAAAATTTGAATTTTTGTATATTTTTGTATGGTAACTTTACCTCCCATAAGCAATTAACACAGACAATTTTTGGCTGAATTTTGTATATTTTCGTATGGTAACTTACTTGTAGTAAGTAGACACCCTAATAGTATTTTGCCTAAATTTCTACAAAATACTGAAAATATTGAAATACCATAAAAAACTACAGTCAAACGGTTGGAGACTATTTTTTCACTGTCGCAAAATTGTGTATCTATATATATATTTTTTTGCATAACAATTCAATCACAGAACGTAGACAGCAAAAATGTGAAAAAAAAAAAAATATGGAAATCGTAAACCACAACAAACTATTTAGTGGACACCCCTCATAAAAAGGAACACTTTAATAGGGTAGCTTGTCCCCGTAACAGGGGTTCTACGAAATACAAAATGTACTCACTTCGACAGGTTGTTTTTGTAAGCTATTATTCACGTTTCCTTTTGTCGAAACAGACAAATTAGTTTTCTTAAATATCATGTTATTGATAAATTACCTATAATCATTGTGAATTGTAATTTAAAGGAAATTGCAAGAAGACAAGTTGAATTTCTGTAATATCTAATTACCGACACTACATGTCTAATGTGGCTAGTGTATAATAAACAGCGGTGAAAGATCATTTTAAAGACTCGCAACATCAACACAGTGACAAGTGAATATGACGAATAGGCTCCTAGAGTATGAAGAAACAGAATACTGATATTACAAGAAAGGTTAATCATTGTATGAATAGGTTTGTACTCATTTAAACAGAGCTTTGAGTTAGACGAAACATGTTACCGCTCCTTAATGCTTTTATTCCTTGTACGTTACCAAATAGGGCTATTAATGCCAGATTTTCTCCAGGAGCCTCCCGAATTTTCATCCAATCTCCCGTTCTGTCCAACATCAACAAAATCTCCCAAAATGTTGGTTTTAAAAGGGTACATTCATTGATTAGTTGATAGAATGTGCGATGCACCTCTGGTAAACATTAAATGCTGATTGAGCAAGGTATTTTGTGTCAAAATGTTTCAAAAGTCACAAAAGTTGAATAATAACAAAAAAACTTTTTTTCGTTGAGTACAAATAATAATTTCTATTCATAAAAAGGGTTATCTGCAAAAAATGAGAACATAACATCAACCATCTAAAAAATACAATATTGCAGAGGGCAGAATTATACGAAAAAAAAAAGCATTTAGGAAAATTTGTAGAAAATACCTCATCCTAATATCAGGGAGCTGCAACTGAATTTTATAATGATAATTTTATCACTTGTATGTATGTATTTTTACTTGTTACGTAGATGTAAAAATGGTATAAGCCAAGAATTTTTGAAAGGATATTGGGTTTTAATCATGTCTTAAATGATATCTAATCTTAAAAAAAAGTGGAATGAATAAAAATTAATACAAATATATTCATTGATCATAATGTGCTGTATGTTGTAATTAATTATTTCTGGCGGCAGAATATTTTACAATATTTTAAAAATATCATAACTTAATCAGATGTACTATTTACAGAATTTCATTAAGATTACAGGAAACATTAAAGAATAACAATTGCTCGTCTAGGTACGGTATTAAAAGCAATTCATAAAATATGTTACCTGGCTTAAGAAAGAATAACTGATAGCCTATCAGGCGACAAATGAAATATGGGATTACCCTCTATCCGGATTGTTATTATTACATTGTCTTTCGAGGTTTAGAAACAGACAATTTTCTGGCATAATTACTGGATGACATTTTGAATTATTCCATTTTCTTTGAGCTAATAAGGTTCACAATGGTTTTATACAGATGAAAATAAAGCAGAAATATACAATGATGAGTATGGTACGGAAAAGATGAAAAATAATATCTTTCAAGGATATGGCAGCCGGTCTTCTAAAGTTGCTACTGCAAATGAAAGGACATTACAGTAGGTTAAGTAATTTTTAGGCCCGACTCTTCCCCTATTTAAAAATCTTGGATATGCCAGTGTACAACATATAAGAGTAAATTTATCTATTCTTTAATGATTAATAATACTTGACTTGCATTAGTGTATCTATTACACTATTTGCCAAATTGATATCTTGAGACTGTGTTCAGGTTGTATGTATTACATACATAAAGGGATGTATCTGTCACATTCTAGTCTTCTTATCATCAAATTCTGTCACTTTCTTTCAAGTTATTACATTACTGATGTGTCAGTCTTGTTGCTTGCTATTATTTTGTCTACTCACATTTTCAATTTTTGCATTGGTTTCTTACTATATGCTCTGCTCAATATGTCTAAATAGTCCATCAGGATAGTAACATACAACAACATTAAGTTGACATGCCAGTAGAAAACAATGGTGTTGCATCAAATCAGTTTTGATTAGAAAGATACACATAAACAGATCGAAATAGAAAATGATATTCTTTCTTCCTTTACAAAAAGCTGATGTGATAAATAGAACAATTAAATATAACTTTTACTATGCAATAGAACTAATACTGAATGGCATATGATAATTAATTAACCAATGAAATGACATGGATACACTCATTGTGTGTGTTATAAAAAGATATAGAAAGCAAGGCCACAAGAAAGTGGCAAACTATTTTCGTTAAAAGAAATTGTTTTCATTAGAATTTTTGAATAATCTATTCATTGCAAAGATAATTCTTCTAGTAATCTTATAAGAATGATACTCATAATTTACAATATATAGAAAGAGATTTACAAATGTTCCTAATGAAATCTTTCTCATTTGGAGAAGGTTTAAATGCATTTGAGACGTGAGTTGTTAACTTAATGAGATATGCTGCTATTTACGTGTTAAAACACACTGTGTTAAATTACACATTGAAATGTACAATCACTTATACAGGTTTAGCTGTAACTTGTAATTAAGGTTTTTTTGTATCAAGGGTCAAATTTTATCTCTGATACAATAAAATTGGTTTTTTTCTTTTTCAATACAAAATGGTATGGTCTCTCAAAGAGAATCAGAGAGATTAACGTTTTTAAAGGCAACAAAAACAATACAAAGTTTAAATAAATTAGAACTATTCAGGGGACATCTCTCCCTATTAAGGAGACACCCCTCCCTATTAAACAAACATCCCTCCCTATTAAGGGGACACTCCTCCCTATTAAAGGAACATCCCTCCCTATTAAGGGGACACTCCTCCCTATTAAAGGAACATCACTCCCTATTAAGGAGACACCCTTCCCTATTAAAGGAACATCCTTCGCTATTAAGGGGACACTCCTCCCTATTAAAGGAACATCCCTCCCTATTAAGGGGACATCCCTCCCTGTTAAAGGAACATCCCTCCCTATTAAGGGGACACTTTTGTGAATAAATGAGTTGCAATATATGTTTTAATCTTCTTCTTTTTCAATACAAAACAGATGGTCTCTCAGAAAGAATCAGGGAGTTTAATGGTTTTAGGCAATACAATACCGTGAATGAGTGGCAATATATGTTTTAATCTTTGGAATCTTTGTTGGGTCCTTAAGGTGTCCCATAATAGGGGTTCTGCTGTAATGAATAAGCATCCCAAATAAATGGAAAATTGGTCAATATAATAATGAGAAGTGAAGACGTACGACAGGCGGCCATTAACCTCTGCTGCAACTTGCCTATATGATAGGAATTTCTTTCAGATAAGTCTGAAACAAAAATGTTCCTGTTAATGAAAAAACAGACCCACTGAACAAATCGTGTCTAGGGGCTTGGCCTAATACATGTACTTAATAAAGTCATAATAATTGCATTTATACGTTTGAACAGGTTTTTCACAATCATTTCTTTCAAGATTTCCGTTCATTGTAATCTAACTCAAACATACTATGAATATCTTATAACTTATTAAAGTCAATTACAATATCTAAAGTTGGTGAAAGCCAACAAGTGACTTATAGATTATTCAGGAAATCCAAACTAAGAGCACAATCTAAACATGTTCGCCCACTTTTCAAGGAATTCTAAATTTAAATAATATATCTATTATTCATAATTCATAGATAAAATAAAAGAAGATTACTAATTGTTCAGTGTGCAGCACAATTCTATAGAGTAAAACTCTGTAAGGGTTGCTCATAAATGTGACCCTCGTTTGTTTAAATCAACAGAAGTGTCCCCTAGATGGAGGTATTCCAAAGGAAAGTTCTATTCTATAATTTGAAAACTTGGAAAAATAAAATATCGGATGGTTTTATTAAACTATATAGAGGGTGCTATAATACTACATCAAACCATAGAGGGCACTAAGAAAAAGCGAAAAAATATTGGCATGTACAATGTGTGCCGGAGGAAAAAAATTTGTTGGTAACTCATTTTTTTGCATGAATGGATTATAAACATTATACGGACTGATATTAGTATGTTTTCTATTCTCTTATCAATATCAGGGTAGTAGAAATTATAAATGCTTACATATTGGGAGGTTTTATTGGTTTATCCAAAATATTGGGAGAAATTGCATTTTAGCGGGATAGTGGAAGGTGACTCATGTCATTATCGGGAGAGTTGGGAGGTCTGAGTGACTCTTGAATCTAACAATTTGTTAACATTCTCAATCTATCTTGTTAGCAATAATTGGATAACCGTTCATTTTCAGTTCAAAACAAAACATTGACTGTATGATTAAAATATTATTATTTTATTTTCCTACAACTAGATGTTAAACGTTAATAGTTATCATTGCTTTTTCACTTTAATCTAAAAAGATGGATTTTTTTCATCGTTAACATGAATACCCTAGAGCAAGTTTTGAAATCAATCTTAAAGGTGGCGCTGTTTGGTTACAGTTACAAGAAAGTGAGGTAGATTCTTCTTAATGGAACATCAATCATTTTGAGAGATATTGATAAATTCGTCCATAGCACAGAGCGTACAGTAATTAAACTAAAACATAGCAGAGGCTTCATAATATAGCTTTCCCACTACATCTAAACACAGGTCTTTCTTTAATTAAAGTTCACATTTGGAACGTGGCGCACCCTTTCAATCCAATGTGAAGTTTGAGCAAAATATAGATGATTCTAAACAATATCTGAATTTGATTTAAATCTAATTGCAACAGGCTACTTTGTATTATCGTAAAATTGTTTGAATTTAAAGTTGTCTTATGTTAATGTATGCTTTTTACATGTGTAAAACCATTGGAAAAAACACCAAAAATACTGAGTATACTTTATATTCAATCACAATTATAAAAAACATAAAATTAGGTCAGAAATTCAGATCACCTGAAGTGACACTGAATACGGCTGACCGCATTTTTGTCAACTATTAAAAACTACTTAAATGAAGATCATGCGAATGTGGTATCGTCATATTCTCAATGTGAGATGTAGATAATTGAATACAAGACCTGTTTAATAGTAGCCAGCTGGCAAGGGTAGCACTTGGCTCACTAGAAATTGCCAGCGAACAGTGAGATCCTGTTTCTACTGCGGAAAAATAACTGGTTAATAACCGTGTTAATAAATTAACCCAATTTCTTGGCAGCAAAAATATGACAAATTTCAATAACCGTTTAAATGGCAGCATGAAAATAATGGTTGAAAACTGGAGGTTGGAACACCATTTAAACGGTTATCACTGCTAAAATGCAAAATAACGCTATAATTTCTTATACTTATAAATAATATTAACAAATATACGCGGCCATTTTGGTAAACGTTGCTGTAGCCTAGTTCACTGAGTCTATCCATTTTAGTGTCTCTATGATCTGTGTATTTAAACATGCATAATAATTACAATCTAGCATTTGCAGATGCAATTTCATTTTTAAAAATTACATTGATCCAGTCAAATTGACGGTATGTTAAAAACATGACAATGCTGTAATCCATGTTCTCGTAATGTTCTCCATAAAAGCTCATATACGTGTTCATGTAGCATATTGGCCACGGTCACATGTTCTAAATGTGTTAACATTTGCTACTATTCAAAGACAATATGCCTACGGCTAATCGTAATACGTTGATTCTATTGTAAATAAAGTTCACGAAGGAATTAGTTGAATATAGAACATGTTAGGAGTAAACCCAAGTAATTGCAAAGATTGGCAATATATCACAGTTTTGAAATGTGTATACTGTTGATTATTTACTTTATATTAGCCCTATTAGTACTTAACTACTATTTGGGTCAGGTCACAATAGGGTCAATCTACAACTGTTGGTGATATGAGGTCCCTAAGCACCTATTAGTGATGGATGCCTGTTAACTATACAAATCATATCACAATAATCTGCTTAACCTTGTAATTCTAAAAAGGTTAATCCAATAGTATCAAATTTATGACCAATTCAACTTTACTGTAAAACTTTTCTTAGGAAGTACAGTTATAGTACTAATATTAAGGGGACACCTTCAGGACCAAATTCAAAGTGACTCCTACATAGGAATGTCCCCCGAACAGGGGTTTCTGTACTCTTATTTCCCCTCGTTCATTTCACAGGAAAATGTCCTCTTAAAAGAATATTACTGAATATGAATCCCGATATGAATATTCCAAAGTGTGTATACATTATCAAGGGAGTTTCCAGGGAATAGACACTTTTATTTCCAATATGCAATATGTTTAACTCCGCTCCTTTTGTAAACAATGCACTTGTGTAAGTTTTTTAGCATATGTTGTCGAGAACCTGAATTGTTGAATTTATCAATCTAAAAAGGTTTTGGAGTAAACAATTTTATATTATATTACTTTAATTATTATAGTATTGTTATTAATTAGATCAAAACAAATTTTCATCAAACTCCTACATCTTATTCTTATATATTCATGGCATTCTTTAAATTAATCGTGCAGATTATTTTTTAATGAATAATGCATTCTATATTATATTTTCAGATTTCGTTTAGGCTAACTTTTACATGCATGTAACAGATAAAATAGAACACATAAAAAAACACCACTAAAACACACAATACAATATTTTCAGTTCAGTATAATTTCAAAGAGAGAAGGCACATGCTACTATGAATAGCTAAGATTATACAATTAAATCCCTTTAGTAATGTTATCAATGGATTAACAGAGATGATATTTGGACTTAAGCTACACATGTTCAACTCTAATCTCTACTGTAGTTGTTCATTTCATATTATTTGCATGGGATTAAGTCAAGAGAGTAGTTAAGATGCAGTGTTATAAACATAGCATTATCTGCAGTGCAAGACTAGAGTTTGAGAAGCAGGTGGTGACCAGTAGCGTAATGGCCATGAGCACTCACTGGCTAAACCCAGGGTCATCAGAGCTTAAAAAGGGCCCCAGAGCATGAACAGTCCAATGCAACTATCAAGAGTTGGAAGGCAGATTAGGAGTGCTAAACCAGGGACTTTTGACCTCTGAACTGGTGGTAAAGTTAGATGGTTAGGACATTGTATGAGAAAGGAAGGAGGAATGATGAAAGAGTTTGTTTCTCATGTTTGCATGAAAGAGTGTCCAAGTATGCCAGAGAACAACATATTTACAGAGAATGGCATCTTTGATTGTAATGCTTCTGAGGTTGTTAATGGACAGAAGGAATGGTATTGCATAGTTACTGGATATGAAGCTTGAGAGTAAGAGAATGGTTCCAACATAAAAAAGGACAGTGGATGCTAGAACAACACATTTACAGAGAATGGCATCTTGGATTGTAGTGCTTCTGAGGTTGTTATTGGAGTAAAAAAGACCAATTTCTTCTGAGGTTGGTAATGAAGAGGAGGAATGATATTGCATGGTTACTGGATGTGGAACTTGACAGTAAGAGAAAGGTTCTCCAAAGGCAAGAGCATGAAAGTGGGACCATGGATGCCAGAACAACATATTTATAGAGAATCGCAGATTGGTTTGGAGATTTAATTGCTTCAGAGATTAGTAATGGATAGGAGGAATCGCAGATTGGTTGTTTGGAGTGGAGAAGATCAATTATTTCAGAGATTAGTAATGGATAGGAGGAATGGTATTAAATGGTCCTGGATATGGAACTTGAGAGTAAGAGAAAGGTTCCACAGGCAAGAGCATGAAAGAGGGACCATGGATGCCAGAACAACAAATTTACAGATAATGGCAGCTTGGATTGGAGTAAAAAAGACCAATTTCTTCTGAAGTTGATAATAAACAGGAGGAATGGTATTACATGGTTTACTGGATATGGGACTTGAGAGCAAGAGAATGGCTCTGACAGTCAAACTACATTCTTAATACAGAATGTTAACTTTAAATCCAACCAGAAGCAACTTTAACAAATTCATGTTTCCATTTTATTTATTTTTAGTTCACCCTGATGGGAACTGAGATAATACTTAAGAGATGAGATGACCTTTAGTGGTGTAGGAAGATCATAAAAGAGTTTTCCGCTAGAGGCTTGAGCAGAATTAGAATAACCTTTACGTAAACAAAATAAAGAAATTGAATTTTGAATTTACATGATTTTGTCAGTTTTTGATATATTTAATGATTATTAATTATTAATAACTCACTCGCAAGGTGAAGGAAAGTAGTCCAAGGAACAAAAATATCCTCGCCAAGGGTCTAATTTCCACATATATTATGTAAGGCTTCTTCGTTCTAAGAAATTTCTTATGACATTGCACTATTTTTATAGTTGACATGAACTTAACATTGAACTGGATTATATTACAATTTTAAAAAATTATTTTTAAAATTTGTCAGTTCAATATTTTAAGTATTCTTTATTTGTTCGCATATTTCTCATTTTTTTAGGCTAGAGCCTACTTCAAGTTTCAGTTAATAGAATGTTACTTTGATTTAGTTATTGTTTACTTCTTGGCTTTTGTCTTTTAAATTGTTGTGTTTATCATCTTATGAGGGAGGACAGCGAGTTCAAGCAACTGCTCATTGGCCAGGGAGAATTGCGGCAGGAAGAACGACCGAGCTGGGTAGTACATTAGATCTTCTTCCAACTATTTGCAAGATTACGGGTGCTTCTCTACCAAAATCTACCATTGATTCATTTTGTAACTTTTACAATTAACAAATTAAACAGGTGTGAAAAGACATTATGTATTCTTTTAAAAAAATACTTGTTGTAACTACATTTACCCTTGTTTTGGTTTATTAAATAGTATACAGAAAATCATATATGGCTTTCGTCCCATTAAACGGAACAAATGTGAATGCAGCTTTTAGACGAATAGTTAGTTAGAGTAGAGTAGAGGTTGTAATTCCAGGGGCAGATCATTAATGATATTGTTTGGTACCAACTGCAGCTACAACATTATTTTATTTATATTTTAGCTATGTTTTATATGTTTGGTACCTAGTTTGCATTTGCATCAAGAAATTAGTCTTATATTTTGGCCCAATTGGCTACCCATACTTTCAATTTTTGATTTCTTTATTTTATTAGCTCAACATGTTTAAGTTTAAAACCAAAATGTTTTCCTAAATGTGTATGCCAGTCGTACATATCCATGCAACATCAAAGTTACATATTCAATTTCTTGTTGGTCAATTAAAACGAGATATTTTAGCTTTTTCTGAACACACTAATAGCACTATAAATTACTGTAATGCCCTCAACAAATTATTGTATATACGGAAATAGAATTATAAATAATCTTAGTACTTAAAAGGGTATAAAACTAAACTCGGATTTTTTTATAGCATACATTTATTTAGTTTAAGTATGTATAGGTTTTTGATTCAAAACAGTGTATCATATCAGAAATGTCTATTTTCCACTTTGCAGGAGTATACATATACATCCTGGATGTTGGGAAAGGAAATTCATAAAAGTAAAACAATTTACCTTTTTTGCATTCTGAGTAAGAAAAACAAAATGTAACATGATATTTAATGATGAAACTACTCTTCCCTGAATATACTAAAAGTTTTCTTTTTTACAGTAGAACCCCTCTTTTGGGACACCACTGTTCTGAGAACACCCCTATAATGGGACACCCCTATTCAGGGGACACCACTATTAAAAGGAAACCCATATTCAGGGGACACTTTCCTGTGAAAAAAATTTGGGAAATACATGTTACTACTACTACTACGGAAATTCTAACCTACACATATTTGAAAGTATTAATTGTGATTTTAATTCTAACTTTACACGTAATGATTTTTAAAAAGAAAACATTAACGATTAAATATTATGCTTTTAGATAAACCCAACTAATCACAACCATGATCTGCAGCAACTATAAACTAAGAATTAAATTAATTGATTTCGGTTTTTACGAGAAACATAACAACTAAAACCTGCTTAACGTTTACGCTTAATCCGCTCCAAATAACCACAAAGCATGATTTCTAACAACTATGCGAAGGAAAGTGACAAAGTAAAATTCAAATACGATCTAATTTTGCACGTTTGTTCGTGTCAGCTAAAGGGAATCTATTCTATTTTAAGTTTATTGTACAGTATGGTTTGACCAAATAACACAGTTGATAATTGTTATCACTCACAAGGTAAGGACTCAAGGGATGTTAATGTCCTTGGAAAAAGGGGATATATTGACAACATTAACACTAGTCTTTCCAACTCTTAATTATTTATCATTGAATCATTTTTTTTTTAATAAGAAGAATAGTTTTACCTAAGACAATTCAAAGAGATTGTGTGGTTTCACATGCTGCCCAGTTTTATATTTATGTAGGTAGGAATATTTTGAAATTAAAATTATTTATTTGTAATTAATAAAAAAGAAATTAAAATTTGCAGACGTGACATGGCCAGCTGAGTTTGGTGAGATTCTCCATATGAAATGCAATTTGCATAACAATGATGACTCTAAGATTAAAATAACACAACACTCGATTCTACTGTCTTTAAATTGTGTTGTATAACCAATGAACTCATCAGCACTAGCACGCTGGTCTAAAGGTATGAACGCCAGGCTAGTGATGTGGAGGTCATGGGTTCAAGTGCACCTGAGATTTGTTCGCAAATACTTTCAAATGTACTTATCAATTATTTCAGAATAGTTATTAAGATGACACTTATTTAGGTCCCGAAGATATCCTTTTAATAAGCGTTTATTACTACTATATAGAAAAATATAAATAATAAATTTCTCATTACAATGATTACAATAATAGACACTAGTGGCATCTGCCTGAATATTTTATGTTAGCTTATTGATTGGGGAAGATCACCATAAAATTATGTATTATCAACAGTTGTCAGAATTAGACGTATATGCTATAGGGTACAAACTAAATTGATGGCTACTAGAAAATTGAAGTGTGAAGATTATATAAATAAAGCAAGGGTTTATTCTAAAAATATTAAATCGTATGTAAAGTACAGAAAAAAATATAATCAAATTAAAGATAATCAAAATGTAAATTACTATGCTAATATTAAATTACAGTAAGGGGTTGGCTGTAGTGTTTCAAAATATATTTTCTTAATAGCGTTGTCCCAAAGGAGATGTTCTATTACAAGCCTATCAATTATGAAGTAGTTATTGATTTTAAAAAGTTATATTTTTATAGGCGATATATTAGTTTACGTAAATTGTCATGCACCAATAATTTGTTAGTTATTCTATTGCACTTCAAAGGTGAAAAAGAATTAATGATTTAAAACAACTTTTACAACCTACAACTTTTTTTACTTAATAATTATCAGATATTAATAATAATAAATTGCTATATACATGGTTTTATCACTTGGTTACAAATACCTGTAATGATTGTGACATCTTTTACGCTGTGTTTACGAAATTGTAAAGCATCCAGGACATGCTGCTGGCACCAGAAAATCAGAACATTTTCTAATCAGCTGTTTACGACAATGCGAACGTAGTATGATTTGCATAGAATTCTCATAAAATCCTTTGTTTATATCTGAAAGGTCACTACACAGTCCCGAAAAACTGGTGTATACCTTGCAAATTTGCCGGGTAAACTCTGTCCGCTGTCCATCCTAAATCCAGATCGAACAGCCCTTTAAAACTTGTTAAGTTATGTTAAGGAATAATTAATTACCCAGTTTTCCGCGGACATTCTCGGGAATTCAACTTTCGTAAACGCATTCTAGGACTCTTGATGCCTATTATTTATTGAGTATTATCCTCCCCTTGGTTAAGGAGGAACCTGTGACTATATACTGCAGAATTAACTATCAAAAAACATTGTTTGTATCAAATTGACAATGACAATCTTTATTATCTTAATAAAAGGTGAAAAATAACACTGCTTATAACGACTAAATCGTTGTGCGTAAACCTGAATTATAACTATCATAGAAAAAAACGTTTCTTGGAAGAATAGAGTATTGTAACGATTACACTGAGGATCATTTAGAATCAGTTGATTTATGGGTGCAACGATAGTACTAATCAGGTCTGTCATACGAACTAAAATTCGTCCTATATCAAGTATAGAACAGATTCTAGAATTAAGAAGGCAATCTACAACAAACTCCTTAGAGATTACTATACAACTTTATCAAATATCAGATACGATTTATAACCTTAAAATATAGTGTATTATACACACAAAAAGTATTATTACTAAATATGGCATGAAATCAGAGAATTGGGTGACAGATCAATTTACATCATAAGAATACTATAATAGAGATTTTAAGATGTTATTGGAAAGTAAATCATATAGGACTATGATGAATTGGATTTATGATCTTATTGTCACGGCAGAAGTATTTTACATTGCCCCTGTTATTTGTTGTTAATATTTGGCAATTAAAGGAAATCAGATAAAGTATAGTCTGTCATCTTAAAAATATATTGACATGCAATAATATACATTGCCATAAATACAGAGTGTTCTTGAATAGTGGCTATTGGATTATAAGAGATTTCTCATGGTTTATAGTTATGGTAAGTCTGAAATAGAATGAATATTGTTACTTATTTATAAAGAAATAAATTGTATTTCAAATCTGTATTTATTGAACGTTTGAAAATAAAAAATGAAAATTTTATTTCAAGTTAAAGTCCATTTTTGTAACTGTACTTTTCCTTATAATAGCACAGTACAGTAGTCTCCCAATACTAGACTCTCAGAAAACCGGAAAGTTTCCCAAAACCAGACATTTTAAGAGAGGCCAAAAGGTTCCAAATTCTTGTTTACCATTAAAAATACATGAAATTGTATATAAATAATTAATGTTTGTGAGTGACTATTTCACATTCGAAAACAAACCATTGTGTGCTGTCTATGGCCAGAATTGGAGCACTGGTTTTTTAATGGTCTAGTATCCCGCTCAGCCTTTGACAAAAATTAAAGATGGGGAAGGAACTTTATTTTAGAACAGGTAGGTGGTGTTATGAAAACAAATCATGTCCTATTTAACTCAGCGCCACCTTGTTAAATTGAACAGTCAATAATCTTTCAAATCATGAAAATATTCTTCCCATTGAACTTATAAACATTCATTCATTTGTGTATTTATATCCGCAACGGTGTGATAACTAGCACAACTGATTGAACACATGTGCGTCAGTTGCATAAACGGCACATTACAATAAGCCCTTGACCAAAATAATTCTTGCGGACGCGCCGCAGGATGCTGGACATGAATACGGTAAAGTTATTTATTGTACGTATAGTACTAAACAGTATTTTAATCTTTGCAAATAAATTATAGCACTAGAAAAAGGCAGTCAAATGCAAGGTACTTTCTTTTAAGAGTATGGCAGCCCTAATATCTGGAACCTTTAATTTGGAAATCAAGAAGATCACTAGACTGTTTAATTGTTCCTCAACCCTGTCACGGGTCACCGATCACTGGAAACTATCATAGATACTGTAGGTCGTGAAAAGTCATCCAGATTTATTATTCAGAAAAAGTGAAAAAATAAAATAAATAACGAATTACAGACTGGCACTACTATATGAAAACCCATTCAATATCAAGTGGTACAGAAGAAAAGTGCCACACTTGAATATTGAGCGTTGATTTGATATCCAGGTCCAGGTCTATCCGAAGAACCCAACTGTTAAGCTGGCATAAAAGAAAGTTGTTGTATTTCTTCTCTCATAAATTTCCCAAGAGCTCTAATCTCATCTTGGATTAGTTTGGATCATCTTGAGGCAATATTGTCTAATAATGCCTTGACAACTTCTATACTAATTAATTGCTTAATTTAACATAGTATGTTAATATTTTCTACTGAGTATCATTAGACTAATGGACGCCTACACATCAGCTCTAGCTGTTCAAATGAAGTTAAACCGGTACATAGAGATGTACAGAATGTTGGAATTTTCGTTTTATTATTTGAAAGATGGGGGTTTTAAAAAAAATAATAGTAATACGGTTTATCACAAATAGCTTGATTTTGCGAGGAACGTCATTGCACAATGCATGATGGGAAGGGTTTGGGAGCAAACATCACGGCGTGTGACAACAAATCACGTAAGTACGCGTTGTGACTTTTGCTCCCAAACCCTTTCCACGCACTCTATTTGTGATAAACCTTATTTCTGGAAGGAGGTTCAACACCAAATAAATATTAATCTATAAGATTATTAACAAAATTCTTATTTTACCAGTAGATCTAATTTTTCTTTTTGTTCTTTCTTAAAATTATGCCTTTTATCTATTCCATCTATCAGAGCCTATGTTAAATATAGATAAACATAAACAAAATGGTCTAGCAGTCAAATTCCTTTTAATATGGTTATCTAAATTCATGTAATATTCATAGAAATTAATGCATAATTTAGTATTTTTTTTGGAACAATTTCATTCTTCTCAGAATTGTTTTCACGTTATAGTACGTATAATGGTGTTAATACATTAATTTGTTGATAATTTGGCACAGTTGTTTAAACTGGAGTCAATGACCGACATTCGTTTGTGCTATATTACAAATCGCACAAGAATGGACTCGCTGATCTTTCATATTTAGCCGGTAAATCTACTAAATTCCTGGTTTAAACGCAATGTATCATCCAAACCTTCTCATCAGCACTAAACGGTGTTCAATCTTTTAAGGTCAATGTCCACAAAATATGCTAATTAAGTCAAAGAATATCTGGCGTCTCTTGTATGTATATATGTATGTATGCGAAAAGATTGGCATAGTAATGTATAAAGAATGCATAATAATTGTGTATAACATACTAATTGTGTATAACATACATACTGTACATATTTTACAATTGTGTATATATTCTCATTGGGTTCAATAAGAACGTATTTGTATTGTGTTTACATTACGGGATATTTTATAGAAAATGCAAGAAAGCTTTTTTTATAGATGCATCGAGAAACTAATACCTCACTATAAATTATAAAATTTGATGTATAGAATGTTATTCTATATAATTAAAAGAACAGAAATGAATCAAGCATCGCAGATTTAATTTCTAAATTAAAAAAAGAGTTTAAAAAAAATAAAAAGAGTTTTAAATCCTGCATACTATCAATGTTGATGGTAGTACAGTATACCAATGTTATAAAGAATCCTCTTGAATATTCATAAAATGTTTATTCATAAACTATTATTACATATTCATTAACTATATTTAAATTTAAGTTTTAGTTGGCCAAAGTTTGAGCTCTGTAAACTGATGTGACATCACAACTTTTTAATTATTCATTAGCTTCTATTACATATTCATTAACTAACTTTAAATATTCATCAACTTCTTTTACATATTCATTAAACTAGCTTTAAATATTTATCACCTTCTGTTACATATGAAAGTCTGTACTTACAATAGAGTAGTTTCACTTGGAATGTTGAGCTGTGTAACTGACGCAACGTCCACATCTTCACACACTACAGATAGCGGTGTTTTAGCACTTACAACACAGGGGCTGGGTTCGTTAACAGGCTCAGTCAGTGCCTGATGGCTATTGGTCGAAATTAGTACCAAGAAGAAAAACCAACAACACAGATGAGACATCCTCAGTTACCTTTAAAAAAAAATGAAAATTTAGTACTTAATACAAATTATTTAATTAATTATTTAAGAATCTTTGTTGAATAATACAAAGTCTAGCGAAAGTACTCTAAAACCAACCTACTGAAAAGAAGAAGGCAGAGGTTTTACAGTATTGTAATACAGAAGGCCTAACGAGGCTAGCTTGTGATGGATTTTTCCATTCCGTAGAAAAATGAACCTCCCTGTAAAAATCCTGGGCTTTTATATTAACCAAAAAAGTCCCACTCCGTAATTTTCTTCACTCCTTTTGAATTTCAAATGTCACATCGTCCATATCAACCAATAGTAAGTTTTCCTATGAATTATCGTGATGTAAATATCAATAGTGCGGTAATTTGTACCTTTTAGCAGAACATGCCACTTGAATAGTAAAACAGTATTAAGCGTACGGACACCTTAACATGTACGCTTATAGTATAATAATTAATACACAACCTTCTGCATTATGAAATAACTATTCCCCTAGAGTATTGTAAATATTCCTCTTGAGTCTTATAAAACTTTACAATTACCATTCATAAAAATTTATAACGATTTACTTTATGTATATCAACATACATCAATGAATCAGATTTGATAGAGCTTCATTGAATTATAATATCAAAAAGTCAATAAGTCTACTTGTCTATACACAGACTAATATTTCTATACTACAGACTAATAAATCAATACATGTTCAATTTAAATGCATTTTAATAATTTTTTACAAACAGATTAAAACGTGTACTGTATAAAAATCAAATTTGTATAGGGGTTTCGTTTTCATAAGCTATAGGCTAATTAGGCATGTTTAACATGTAGCCTACGGCTTACCTCTAGTTCGTAAAAGGTGGTTTGTTTGAAACATTTAACCCCCCTGGCATACAAATAAAATTAATATTCAATAGAATCACAAAATATAAATGTATAAAATATGACATTTTGTTTAATATGCCAAGGTGGTGTGGAAGGTTATGATGTTAAAATGTGACAGCCAAGTGGGGTTTGAAATTTTAAACATTTTTACATATTTAAAATATTTTGGCTAGATCTGGGTAAGTTACTCTGATCCCATGGTCACAGCCTACACTGCCCGCCGATCACCTTTTGTTATAAAATATGGTAGCCAAAAAAAAATCTAAACAATTTATAAAAAATATAAATCATGCAAATATTTCATCCTATATAAATGCATATTCTAAAAGACGTGACTAGATGTGGGTATCTCTCCCATTTTCTCCCCTTGACACACATGGTCACATTCTGCACTCCCTCATGTTTTGTTTAAAATAGGGTAGCCATAAAAACTCTCGCAAAATTTAACATGCAAATCTATTAATACTATTTTTTGCTATATAATTGAATACAAATTTGTACTTAATTGACATCATGTTTGTATGCTTACAAAAATTACTCTTTGACAACTTTAAAAATAAATATCACAACTATCATTTTATATGTTCACTTCTATACAACCATAAATTTTATTTCGTCCTAAGGAAATAAAAGGTAATATTATCTTAAATGGCTTTCAGTTTCAACATAAACAAACATTAAAATTGATTCCTAAGGCAAGATACACAGCAATTACTGCTTTCAACATTACATATCATTTAAACAGCTTTACCTACAAATTACAACCTTTGTACATTTCTTATATACAAATGTTTTAAGAGAAACAATCGTTTCAGAATAAGCTTAAGCTTATACACTATCAAACTATTTTGACAAAAAAGTGCCCAAATACGTTACTGTTAGTGATATGCCTAAATATGGTAGTGACATGACATCATCATGTCCATATATAAGCACATCACATTTTTTTCTGTCACATAGAGTTTGATATCTCTATCGTTGCCTTTTTATTAAATATTTATTTATTTAGTGTGTATATAAAATAGGATTATTGTATAGAACCCCACTTTAATAATATGGGTTCCCCTTAATTGGAGGTGTCCCAAAGGAAACAGTGAAAGGAGAGTTATATATTGCCACATTTCTGAAAGAGTAGATAGTCAATCTTTACACATAATATCATAAATTCTATTTTCCTTTTTGTTAAATTTTAATATTTTCCATACAATTTAATTCTATTCTAAAAATAGATAAAGTATGTCCATTTTTGAACTCCAATAGGAAACTCTAAGCTCTGCACCTGTTAAGGGGGCGACTTTAGGCTAAAAGCTTTACCTGGCATTGATCAATGGGTGTCCAATGGGTCCTTTGAAGGTACCCATTGGGGTTTTTTACAAATACAAATCGATATTCCACCTTACAAGAAACTCTCTGACTCATAAAATAAATTCTGGGAAGCTTTGGAACACATGTTAGTGATGTGTCCGTTGGGGTATCAAAATTTATAACCATAATAAGTCTGTCTTTTGGCAGATTTTATACAAAATAACTTGATACTAAAACATATAGCACAGAATGAAATCATTTGTGTATTTCTTGTGTCCCGAAAGAATTTTTGAAACAAACTGTATGCCATTACAAATTGTGTTGATCCATCTTTTTTTTTGATACTCAACAGTCGACTTCTTGTGAAAAATATTACAGAGCATGTTTCTGTTATACCACAAAATAACCATTTATTTGTTTTCAATTTATTTATTTTTTTCCTCCAGCAGTGAAAACGGCAATAACAGGAGTACATTATAAAAAATACAAGAGGTATCCCATTTTCTAATACTTAGTTTTTGTTTATTTCGATAGTATACAACGTTAACAACTACAGATAAAAACGAACAAAAAACACAATTGTTTTGATACCAACCCTCAGAATCCTCATTTAGGGGATTTACATATATCCTGAGGGGTCCCCGCGAACATAAAAATCGTTAACGCCTTCTGACAAAGACAAATTGATAAAAAGTTAGACTTTTATCCAAGGATCTCTTCGGGGATATAAAGGAAAAGTAAAAACGATAATTTTAAGATTATAAAATGTAATATCTATATAAATTACCCAAAATTCAATGCGCTCAGATGGCTGAACATTCAAGATGCAGTAGTTGACTCAAGGTCAACGGCGGTCAATTATATAACAGTTATTTTATTGGGTGTTTTGAATCACTACTTTGAGAAAGCCATTTAACTGGTTATTTTCAAAAAATGTGTCCTGTTTCTGCTTCAAATTTGGGATAATTTATTCATCATGGTTATTTAATCGGTTATTTGTTCATAGCAGAAACAAGGAATATAGAATTTGTAAGCTTCCAAGAAAAATAATGAAAAATAATGAAAAATAATGATGGTTAAAAGTATGAAAAGGTCAGCGAGTAATCACATGACATCAATCTCAATTTAAGATTATTCCGCAATGATAAATTTCTGGATTATATGATGGATTTACAAATCTATAAAAAAAATTATTATTAATCATGTATCAGTAATTTGTATTGTTTTATCTCATTTAGTTAAAAATTTATATATTCTATTACTATTTCTTGAACAAGCTTTTTAGTATCTATAGTAATATTAAATTAACTGATTTAAATGGTTCAATTTAATTAGTCAATTTATGATCGTTTAGCCCGGTAATGTGTAGGAATAATCCGAGCAAAAAAACGAGACAATAATAACTCTAGTGAATCTTTGAGCTTTGGCAACTTTCACGACATTATGCCTTATATCTAGGCCACCTAAAAAGAAACATATGTTTCTCATTTCAGGTGTAATATTCTATTTAGTATTTTCTATTATGATGTCTAGGAAATGTGTATTTGAGATGTTAATTTGAATATCGTTAACGCAATGATGGGTAATGAAGCAGACAAAATCTGGTGTACAGTACATCTATACACCAGATTGTGCTTATTTATGAGTCTTCTCAATAAAAATCTTGTCATATAAAATATTATATATTATATTGTATTTATTTACAGATGATGGAAATTACCATTTTTTTTGTTAATAATTATTTGTTTGGTTACTATGACGTCAAGGAAATTATGCCCATTAGGCTTACTGTATAAAAAATGACATTAATTACACTAACGTTTGTTGGTTTGTGTTAGAGGTTGAAGATGGAAATGACCTCATTTTTCAAATTCATAATCATTTTTGTTGTATAATGTCCAGGAAATTACTCTATGTATATTCATATTAATCATAATAATAATAATAATGTAGTATAGCTGAATCTTGGTGGTTAGCCTGCCAATCCCAAGGTCCAAGGTTCAAGTTAAAATGTACTCATTTTATTCCCTAAACATCAAATGAGACTTTATAAGCACGATCAATTTAAAATCCCGTAATTGGAGAGTTTCTCACTGTTGGATGTGTATGAAATAAAAAAAAAATAAATAAAAAACAAATGTCACACTATACTAAAATTGATTGTGTTGTGAGCAGAAATGTTGGGGTGCAACACCTCCGCTTTGTAACTAAAAAATTATTTCCATTTCCTTAAAATAAAAAATAATTAAAGTCCCATTCCCTATGTTTTTTAGATCTAATTTAAGGTCACAAACTACATTCAATGTAACAATAAATACTATATGGTCCTATTGCGATAACTTATTAAGACAAGGAACAACCTGATTTAATGTTTTTAAAGTAATATATGCATTATTTTTACAAAACGTTAAAAATTGTAGGGAATGGGTCTTTAATAATGAATTAAAACTATACTAAAAATGTTGCAACTTCTTTGGGAGTGATATATTTTAATGATAGTGAATATTAGTCATAAAGAAAAAATGATTTTGTTCCATCACGATGGTGTCTATTATTGGATGATTTGCATGCATTCTGTCTGTCTTCTGAAGGTTCTGTGAAGGCGTTTGCATGCAATTATTAGATAGAGTATCAACATTTCTTGCCAAGACAAACAACAGACGACGGGTTATCAATCAGAGATAGTGAAAGAGAACACATAATTAAACAGCTACTGATTACAATGCATTATATATTATATTCTTGTTCTACTGCAAAGCATATAATTTAATATACAATATTTGTATAAAAAAATTTAAATTGCAGTTATGTAGTTAAAACATAGTGTTATTAGATTACATTACCATTTTTAATAATAATTACCTTTAGTAAACCTTATCATCCAATATAACTTTGAATAAACTAAAAATATTGATGAGATAAAAAAAGAGATAAAAAATGGAAAAAAAACCTGACTATACTATTTCTACTATACCACTAATGTTTTATAGCACTATATCCTATACTATAGCACTAATATACTATAATTATTTAATACTATATTATAGATAGCACTATAAATTAAAGTGTATAGAACCAACTTTTTCCTGAAGTGCCATTTTGAAACAGAGACCATCAGCTAAAGTGCTAGGATATAGGCCAAACTCATGACAACTTTTGTACTTTCATCTACAGTAATAGACTAGGCCTAATTTTGTTTGTTTTCAGTTGCTTACGATTCACTTGGCTGTTTTTGAGGAAAAAGAACACCCCCTGTAAAAATCCTGGCTACAGGCTTGCCAGTAAACATTATCTAGTGTTGACATTCTTAACTAGCAATTATGAAAAATCTACTAGAAAAGTCTACGAGTTTTCTGGTGTGAATTTCTAACCCTGAGTGTTGTTGATGCTGACAATGTTCAATTAAACAACTCTTTTCAGCTAATTGAAACAAATGAACCAACACAATACAGACGTGACATACTACGCTTTGATTCACACTTTCACGTCATTCGCAAAAATATCCAAAAATAGATTGAAAAACAGAGTTAAAAGAGTTAAAGTGTTTCGAGCAATCATCTCATAGGCTGCATAATTCATCACCATGGATACAAACATGTATCCATGTTCTTTTCATACGTTTTATTACGTTAACAGATTTCTATGTTACGACAAATAGTATAAAACTTCCTCTACATTAATACCGCTTCCATAAGAGAGGTTTCTCAGACAAATGACCATTAACGTTAATGGTAAGGAGTTTCATGACATTGTACAGTATTGGTGATGTTACAGTATGTCAATTTACTTTTGTACTTTTTTTTCTTCTTATTCAGGTAGGTCCTGAAGAAAAGAGTGCATCACACACTGTATCTCAAAATATGGTATTACCTGTCCAGTACCACAGGCAAATTCTGTAATACAGTATCACATATACATCACATGTGACAGCTGTATTATGGTAAAGGGTGCAGTTTATCGTCACATATGGCATTCTCTGTCCAGTATAATAGGCAAATTCTGTAATATAGTGTCACATATGAATCACATGCGATGTCTGCAATATATAAGGTTAAGTTTTTGAAATGAACTACTGTATATTGTGTATATTGTATAATTTTATTGTTTTCCACTGCCCTGGGTACTCATCTATAAATAATATAGGCCTAGATAACTATTTATTTAAACAAATTTACCTTGCAATACCCAAATTATGTCCACAGCCATTGTTAGTCAAGAAAAGATCATAAAATTCTAGTTGTTGATGAAAACAAATCTATTACGTTTTGAAAAGTTCATTTTTGTCTTTATGAAAAAGAATTGATGAGTTTTGAGCATAGCAAATACATTATTTTAAAATAATGTTTTCAAAACAGGTTGCCTTTTTAAAAAATGAACTCAATAGATTGTTTTTCCTTTACATTTGTTTAATCTTTAACATATTTAGATGACATCTATATTCGTTTTTTATACTAATCTTTAAAAATAAACAAGTTTGTGTAACCTTTTCAATGTTATCTTTTAAATGAAAAACAAGTATTGGTAGATAAATACCACAGTTAAAGAATTAAAATCAATCAAAGGTAGTTGTAAAATTCATGGTCTTCAGATATGTAAATTAGACTCTCAAAAGGCCACGGTAGTAACAGAAAAGTCTGAATGAAGATTACTTATATACCTCTTCCACATCGTTTAGCAAACTCTGGGGCTTACACACACAGCGTCAAAATGGGCATTTTGTATGTTGTTTGCCCCGGTGTGTGTAAATACTTGAGTTTTGCTAGGCGATCTAAAAGAAGTAATGGTCTTTTGAATAGAGTTTAGCTTATGCAAATAGAACCAATCTCTTTCTAAAAGGTTAAAGAAAAATAAAATTAACTTGGTTAACACAGGAAATATGGAACTCCTCCCTCGCCACACTTACAGTATCAAATCTCTGCCTACCAATCTTCTTACAGCCAAAACCAGAAATTGGTTTAAATTCAGTTCAGCACCAGTTGTGTCTTAGCCTCCTGAACTCTGGCACCTCTGACTCTAGGGACCAGGGGAAGAAGATCTAGGGAGTGGGAGTTATGCTGGGGAACTGACTCCCTCATTTTGAAGTTTTAAAGTTAAACTATATTATGTGCAGAATGATTTGTAGGCCTACTGTATACATATGGAGCAACTCTAGGTGCGATCTTTAACCAGGCTTAAGTGGTCAGGTAGTTTATTATGTCAGAATCCTGGATCTGCTCCTAGAAATTTATAGTTTTCCCTCCTAAATTTTACCCTTCTGAACCCCCTGGACTTAACTGACCACAGGTAGATCAGTGGTAAAGTAGTAGTATTTTTCATTTGAAATATGCTGTATAGAAAAAAAACAAGTTACTAGCAATTAAATAAATGTTTAAAAAAATATTAATTTATTTTACATCAACAAAGTTGAGACTTCTACGAAATGTCATCTTACATTCCTCATATGAAAGTAATTCAGACAGAGCACACACAGGAAATACAGGACTATTATAGCCAAATGATAACAAACATGTATATTTAGAAGTGTACAATTTGTAGCTTTTTTTTGTATTGGAATGGACTTTTCATCACTATTGTATGAATCTTCTTAGTAAGAAAAATACTAATCAATTAATATCTATGCTGTCATGAAACAACCTACGGCAATTTTTCTTCGTAAACAGTTATTTTGCATAAAAATCTGTGAAAAGTCAATTAAAGACTACAACTAATTATTTTCTTTGTAATATATCGTTTACATTATACAAAATTAAATTTAAATTTTACCAGTATTTATGTTTAAATTAAAGTTACATTTTAGAGTTGAAATAGGATTGGGGTTCTAGTTTTTAGAGGGAATGGATTCAGGGAAGGAATGAAAGTGAGTGAGACTACTTAAGACATCATCCCCTATTCAGGAGACACCCAGTATTGTGCAGACACATATGTGAAACGATGAGAGGAAATATAAGTTTAACAGTATGTCCAAACCCTATTTAGGGGACATACCCATTAAAGGAACATGGGCATCCTACGTAATATCACGCAAAATATTTTCCATATTTTGACGCACCTTTCTTAGTAGGACTATGGAGTACCACTGACGTACTGTATGTCAACATATAATAAAATCCAAAGATTACTGAAGGAAATTGACAATTATGTGGGTATCAGTGGCTGGACCAATATGGAAAGGAGTATGCTGAATATCACAAAGATATGAAAACCAATAAATGGGTCAGGGAGCAAACTGATACTCAAGACATACTTGAAACTGTGAAAAGAAAAAAGTGGACATGGGCAGGTCACATGTCTAGAAAAGAGGATTAAAGCAGCAGTGTAACCTTAACAATGTGGACACCGATGGAGGGAAAGTGAAGCTGAGGCAGACAAAGAAAGCGTTGGAGAGATGAACTCCAACAGTATTAGAGCAGTACCAACTGGTACAGCAAGATAAAAGACAGACGATATTGGAGACTGCATGCTGAGGCCGTCATCCAGCAGTGGATTGATAACGGCTGATGATGATGAACTGAACACTATTTGTACTGGGAATATTATAAACTTAGCACCGTTATGCAATACTTAATCTGCCCTGATTCATTAACAATTATTAGTGATTTAAAGCTCATAGTCATGATTGTCATTAAAGCTTGGACGTATACATGCAATGCAATTAATCGCAAACGAAGGATCATTTGCATTTGCGTTGTGCGTACATCCTTGCATTGCATCAGAGTGGGAACCAATCTTTAAATATCATTGTTTACCATCTTTATCTGTTGCTACTTTATTTGCAGGTTCATTAAATTTCTTCGATTATTTCTATCGTATGTTCTTCTTTTCATGTTGCAATACCTCTCTTTTATTTCCTTCATGTCATCTGGCAGCAAAACAATCTTTGGGATCCAATAAAGTGTCAGGGGCGGATTCCCAGCCAGCCCGGGCTCCCTCCAAATTTCACAAATTGTAATGCAAAAGATAGGACATCAAATTAATGTTCAGCACTTCATTTCACTATTTTTATGCTCTGAGCCCCCTCCCCTTACTCTACTTCAAAATCCTGGATCCGCCACTGAGCGTCCCCTTAATAGAGGTATCCAATAAATAGATGGTTGGCCATTGTGCGTTATTTCTCCTCGTTCATTTCAATGGAAAGTTTTCCCTGAATAGGGGTGTCCCAAAGGAAGGCTTCTACTGTACTCTTTCTTCAGATTCTTTCAAAACACTATCTCTTTCTCTATTTCTTCTTTTTACCATTTAACAATTAGTCAAATATCAAATTTACACTTTTCAGTACTTTTGATATTCATCCGCTCAACTCATTTTTGTCCATTCTTATCTATAGCCTTATAATTCAGTATAGTTATAAATATTCGTGAAAGCCCCAGTGGTCTATGGTAGGATGTCTGCATATCAAGTATAAGATTCTGGGTTTGAATCTCGGTTAAGGCAGGATTTTTTTTTCATTCTCACAGATATCTTATCTTACCTTAGTGATATAATAAAGCTTTAGAGTATATTTTTTACTCGTAAAGACTGCCTCCTCTCAAAGAATTTTCTATATAGTATTCTTGAATGTAAAAAGTGTTTTGCATAAAACAACATGTGTGGAGGTGGTTTGTTCCAGAGCTTAATCACTCTTGTATCAAAAAATTACACAAACCAGTAGTGGTGTTAGTAGTCTATGAGTGCTAGCTTACCTGTATAAACCGACAATAGCCCGTGCTCTCCAGAGGGAGGGCTTAGATACGAAAGTGAAAAGTTCTTAGAACACCCCTGTATTATAATGGACCAGTCCGCAACCACGCCCTCATGTGGGAACGTACCAACGTACCACCGTCATCATTTTCCGCGTACTTGACTGCGGGGACGGCGGGAGGGAGTTTATACAGGTAAGCTAGCACTCATAGACTACTAACACCACTACTGGTTTGTGTAGTCTATATCGTGCCTAGCTTACCTGTATAAACCGACAATAGCCAGATTAGCACCGGACTAGAACTAGTCGGCGGTGGGAGTAAGTTAACAAAGAGCAGAGCAAGTGAAGTGTACATACCTATAGCCTAGGCTTTAGCACTGCTGCTGCTACTGGCGCCATGGTTGCAGAAATGTCCCTTAAATAATGCGCAGTAAACGTAGACTGTGTCCGCCACCATGCCGCTGTCATAATGTCTGATACAGAAACACCAGCGTACAACGCCCAGGATGTAGCAACACCCCGCACCTCATGCATATGTGCCGGCGGCGAAGTGCTGGACGACTCATAAGCGGCCCGAATCGCTGCCACGACCCAGTTAGCAATCGTGGATTTTGCGGCCGGCCGATACGGGGGCACCGATGTGACGAATAAGTGAGATATACCCTCTCGCAACGTCTCTGTACGGTGGATGTAGAATTTGAGTGCTCTTACCGGGCACCAGAATTTGTCCTCTACTACCCCCGAGAATGCGGACATTGATGGAACGAACACAGCCGGCGGCGAAAAATTTAACGTCTGGGACTTGGCCAGAAAGTCCTTCCTGAATATTAACCGGACTCCGCCCCGCTCAAATCGTATATGGCCTGGCTCTAGCGTGAGCGCATGCAGCTCGCCTCGGCGTTTACATGAGGACAACGCCACCAGAAACGCTGTCTTAAGCGACAGATTGTATAACGAAGCCTTGCTCATTGGCTCGAACGGCGGACGCGTGAGTGCGGATAGAACGACGTTAACGTCCCAACGTGGAACTAAGACCTTAGACGGAGGTCGCTCTCTGAACATACCGCGTAACAAATGCGTGATTACTGCGGAAGTCGAAACCGTCGAGCCATCCTGAAATGGCGGAGTAATGGCCGCAATCGCGGACCGGTAGCCTGACACCGTGCGTACTTGCAAGCCTGATTCGTACAGGTAGTGCAAAAAAGCGCAGATCTGACCCAAGGATATCGCCTTAGGGTCTACGTTTTCTTGTCTGCACCAGCGAAAGAAGTGTCGTAGACGGCTGTTGTAGACGGTGAGAGTCGACTGTCTTCTAGATTTGGCCGCCAGGGCGGCTGGGCCGTCCGGAATGCCCGAGTTTCTGAGCTGATCCCTGACAATGGCCAAACAGTCAGGTTCAGGGATTGTAGGTTGATCGTCGAGAACCTCGCACGATTTTGCGTCAGTAGATCCGCGCGGACCGGAAGACGCAGCGGGTGATCGTAAAGAAGACTGGCCAGAAGCGGATACCACGCTTGACGAGGCCAGAACGGTGCGATCAACAGAACTCGGCACCGGAAGCGCTGAATGTGAGTCAGAACTATTGGTATGATCGATATTGGCGGGAACGCGTATGCCCATAAACCGTCCCACGACATGGACAGGGCATCCACCGCCCACGCACGTGCATCCCGGTATCGACTGCAGAACGTCGGGAGCTGCGTGTTCTCTGACGTCGCAAACAGATCTATGTGCGGCCGCCCGAAGTGGTCGAATATTTGGTTGGCTATGCTCGGCAACAGACGCCATTCGGTCGGGCGTAAGGCGAGTCGGGACAGCGTGTCCGCGACTACATTCTGGCTGCCCGGAATATGCGATGCAGTCAGCGTTATGCTGTGCGCGATGCACCAGTGTATGAGCGTCCATGTGTGATAGCAGAGAGTCGGAGACTTCGTGCCTCCTTGTCGGTTGATGTACGCGACCACGGTTGTGTTGTCCGAGCAGACATGGACGTGTGAATTTGTTATGTTTGGAAGTAGCGCTTTCAACGTTCGGTCTACTGCCCAAAGTTCTAATAGATTGATGTGGGCTAACGCCTCCTCGGCATTCCAAACGCCGGAGACGTGACTGTGGTTGGAGCAACCGCCCCAACCCGCTTCGGACGCGTCCGTTTCTATTCGGATGTCCGGAATCGATCTCTGAATTGATTTGCCCACTAACAATCGGTCGTCCGTTAGCCACCATTGGAAGTGCGTTATAATGAACGCCGACATCGGGACCACTTTGTCTAACGAGTCTGAACCTGGCCGGTAGAAGGCTAACAGATGAAGTTGCAGCGGCCGCATCCGTAGCCGACAAAACGGAACTAGATCTACAAAGCTGGCTAGGAAACCTAGCGTTCTCAGCCAGTCGTATGCTGTCGGAGCGGAAGCAGTAATCAGGCCTTGTATAGCAGCAAGGGCTTTGATTACCCGTTTCTGTGAGGGGCACACTCTGCCCGACACGAGATCTATCTGCGCTCCGAGATAAATGGGATGTTGAGTCGGCACCAGGCACGACTTCTCCCGGTTCACTAAGAACCCTACACGTTCCGTTACGAGAAGGACGAAATTGAGACTGCTCACCAGCCGGTCCTTGGACTGAGCCACGATTAACCAGTCGTCTAGATACATGAATATGCGAATGCCGTGCTTGTGAAAGAACGCACCGAGCGCTCGGACGATGCGTGTGAACACGCGCGGAGCCGTTGATAGGCCGAACGGCATCACGACGAACTGGTAGAGACAATTGTTGATTCGAAACCGTAACCAACGCTGGTCTTCTTTTGCGATTGGTACGTGAAAGTACGCATCTTTTAAATCTATCGATGCGGCCCAGTCTCCTCGTCTTAGCCCTAACAGGATCGATGAGACTGTCTCCATCCGAAACCTGCGGGGCCGAATAAATCGTTTGTTCAGACGTTTTAGATTTAGAATTGGTCGCCAGTCTCCCGAGGACTTTTCGGTTAAGAATACGGTTGATTCGTGGCCCGAGCCCGCATGATGTTCTTCGACCCTTACTACGGCTCCTTTTTGGAGCAACGCGGCAATCCCGTCCATAAGCGCTCGTTGCTTTATTGGATCTTTGGGGATTGTGGTCGGACGAGGACCTCCACACACTGGAGGGCTCGTAAATTCTATGCGGTAGCCGTAGCTTATTGTGGAGAGAATCCAGCTGTCTACCATCAGCTTCTCCCACTCTCGGACGAACCGTAGGAGGCGACCTCCCACTGGTCCGGCCCCCGACGGCACGGACCTCGCCTGCACGTCACCGGTACCTGCGGTCACCACGACGCGAACCGCGGTCCCGACGTGCTCCCCTACCCGGCTTACCGCCACGCGCGGGGCGGGAATTACGGGGACGCGACGGCCCAGGAGTCTGCCCAACCTCAGACTGATTATGGACCGACGGCGGCGGATGTGAGATAGCGCGCGATGGCACCACCGGCAGTGGGGCTGGAGGCTTTGGACGCGAGTGCGAACGACTCGCTTGGCGTTTCGGGAAACGCGATCTCGTCTCGCGACGTGCCTCTCGCTCGCGAGCCCACTTGTCTTCTTTCTCGGCGAAATTCCCGAAGAAGAGATCCACAGCACCGAACGACTCGCTAGTTGTGAAGCGGCGGTAGTGCGCGGGCGCGATGTCCGTGGCCTGGAGGCAATTGACTCTCCGCGCGGCGGCTGAGGTCAATGCAATCGTCGCCTGTTGGTCCGCGACCAGGCCCGTAATCTGTTGAAGCAAGCAGATCACGTCCGCGTCAAGGTGCCGTGGATGGTCCGGATCCGCGAGGAACGACAGAAGGTAACCCGACATCGAGACTGTTCTTAACGTCTCGCGTGCGCCACGGTCGACCGCGATTAGCGCCTCCTCTGTCTTTGCGGCCGAAGGAGACAGAAATCTGCCGTTGGCGTCGAGACCTTGATCCTCGCGCGCACGTTCTTTCGCTGCCAAACACTCAGACTTAGGCATATCGGCGGACACAGTACGCAACCTAGCAAGAAAAAGGAACAATACAACCTGACGACGGCTTTGTTGTTGTTTCACGCAACAGTGCGTCCACGCCTCAGCTGAGGCAGTCCAGGTGGCAATGCAAATTGCTTTTCCTTTGTCTTCCGGTAGCGTGGCCGTTCAGCGGCCTAAAATCCAATAAAGTGGGTGTTGTTTTCTCCTTTTAAATCTTCCTTATATCTAAGGAAGACCCCGATTTGAAACGGATCAACGATATATGAACAATATATCAACCGCTGGTACTGCAACAGGCCGTGGGAATACACTCAATATCCTGGCCAAGTCAACTAGTAATCAGCGAAGTAGAACTCTTTGTAAGTATGCACAGTGTACAATCCTAACACTTGGTATCATACGACGTAACGCTCTCACGTTACGAAAGAAAATGATGACGGTGGTACGTTGGTACGTTCCCACATGAGGGCGTGGTTGCGGACTGGTCCATTATAATACAGGGGTGTTCTAAGAACTTTTCACTTTCGTATCTAAGCCCTCCCTCTGGAGAGCACGGGCTATTGTCGGTTTATACAGGTAAGCTAGGCACGATATAGACATATAATTTGCTCATCAGCATCTTCGCTGTTTACAAATTAATTAATCAATTTCCAGTATATCACTTGATCGTTTAGAGTTTCTCTGTGCCTTAAAATATTAACTTCATAATATATACTGATATTCTTTTAACATAGCATTACTGTTTCATAGTAAAACATACAAATTAAAGCATGTTTTTAGCTGCATTGAAAGCAGACAAACTGATCTTAATACATTAGTATAATCAATTCATTCTGTAAAAGCAGCTTCATATTAACTGTTCATCACTATAAAACATTAGCAAACTGAAGGTTTGTTTAGCCTCTACTTAATAATCTACTTAATATGTAATCCAATCTAATCATCTAAGGCTTTTTTAATTGCTGTAAAACTACAAAATTACATTAAACAAAATATCAAAAATAATTTAATATATTATCATTATTGAACATGACAACAGTGATAAAAAAGTAGTGATATTATTATTAATATATCTTATAATCTTTAGGCATGTATTAATCATATGAATCATATGTCTGCAATTTCATAATTTAAATTTGTCTTTTTGTTTAAAACATGTAGGCCTATAGATTGAAAAATAAAAAAACCAGTTTGTCTCAAAGAGAAAATGATATATTTTACTCTGTAAGTATATAAAAGAACCTTGGGTAAATAGCCATTTTTCCATCCACATCCAACATAAAAAACTTGCTATACAGGATGGATGAATTACATAATCATTCTTATAAACTAAGTGTCATTTGAGGCATAAGGAGTAGAAGCAGTCGTGAGCTACAGTACTGACACTAAAGTCTGGCTGACACAAAGTCAAGATTGAACCTTAACACTTTAGTAAGGATTGAGTCCTGACACTATGTCAGCACTGAACCCTGACACTAAGTTAGAACTGAACACTGACACTAAAATCAGGATTGAACACTGACACAAATTCTGGAAGGATTGAACTCTGTAGGAATGGAAGACAAGGATATTAACTACCAAGCTATAGCTCCACTATTTTTATTTTTAAAATCTAGAAAAAAAATAATACTAGGATCTGATTTAAAATATGTAAATAACAGATGAATAACAGACGAATAACATTAATATTTTTATTTATATTTTACCATACATTTAAAGATACATGAATAAATTATGTAGATTTCCTTTAAAAGAAAAACTTGTTTATCTTCTTTAAAATATTACTGCTTTGAGTATGACCTAAAACTGTAGCATTTTATATTAGATTCTGTCCCTCATGGTAAAAGTAGTTCACAGAAATTATATAGCTGCCAGGATATTGCAAGGTTTTCTATTTTAAACTGCAGTTCTTTTTATTAAAAGTGAATGAATCACACAGAAACTCTGCCATCAAAAAATATCACTTAACCTTTTTCCATTTCAATGTTCATTTCACAATGTAGAATTTGTTGTTATTCTATATTTTAATTATTGAATATTTCTAGGCAGAATATCGACAGCCTCGAGGCGACATCATCCCCTTCATTACTAATTAGTTAAAGGTGTATTGTCCCCGAAAATTAATAATAAAATCAGAATTTTGGTAGGTCATGCTGTAGTTTTAATAAAGTTATTCACTTCCAAAGGAAAAAACCCATAAATAATGATTTATAAATGAATATAAACAGCTAAATTTAACCTAAAACCATATTGTCTGTCAGAAAAGACTATTATTTGCCTTAAATTTTCATAGAAAAAAATAGATTCAACTGTAACTATATGCGACATTAAAATAGCTTAATTTTAAAAAAAATTCAAAATTTACACTTCATAAATAATAAAAAAACATCAAAACTATCGTTAAAGATATAATTGTACCCATGAAAAAATAATGTTGATATTTTTTTGGTTATTGCTACATGGTAAAGTATAGTTTCCGGTATACCATGTTTATAGTTTATACTAAAGAAAGTAAAAAAAGGTTGGCGTTTCAGTTGTTATATGCTACAACAGTCTTCCAACATATGTAACATTAGCCTAACATCTCTCAGTGCTAAAAAATATCCTCATGTTATTTCTACTCATCACTAAAGGTTAGAGTAAAAAATAATACATTTGTTGCCATGTCAACAAAGTGAAAAGACAACAATAAGATGTGTCTTATTTTTTAAGTGTCTATTCAAAATCTGTTCAAATTTACCAGTAATTCTCATCATAGGCAATTACAGACTACAGTTTTAAATAATTCACTTACATTGTATGGGAGTCGGATTGTAGCTTGGTCATTGAAGTAACATCAAGTCTGACTGCTTTTATTCTAATTAAATTGGATGTTTTTTGAAAAAGCATTCATAAAATATTGTTTAGTAAGCTCGGTTGATAAAACAGACTTAGCCAATATAGTGAACAATATCTCTATGACTTAACTATAACACAATGTTATTTTGGATTTTGTCCACACAGATGAAGATAATATCAATACTTATACGGTGCTCTACTACAAGAGAAGGGATGTAGACCATTCTCTCTTTCAAAGAGAACTGTTAATTGTGGGTTGGGAATGTCAACGGGAAGATAAATGAAAAAAAAACCTATTTAGAGTTGTTCATCAATAGGAACGTATATTATTCTATACTGCAGTTACTGCAGCTGAGTATCTACATTTTTTTTATGCAATAACCACATTTATAGCGCCCTTTTCATGATAATAAACACATTTAAAGGTTCTTTGCTTAATGAATGAGTTCTTTTATACATGGACATAAATTTGTGTCTGTCTACACTATCAAACTAGTTTGACAAAAAAAGTGTGATGTGCCCAAATATGATAGTGATATATCATCATGTCCATATATGGGCACATTACATTTTTTTGTCACATAAAGTTTGATAGTGTAGACAGAGCTGTACACTTTTCAACTACAGGCTTCTCCCCTTAGTGTCACGTCATGTCAGAGCAGCCAACTACTGTCCACCACAGTGGCTGGGTGTTAACTAGCACACCGGGGTAACCCCATACTTGTCTCAAAGGATGTACTAGGTTCTTTAAAGTGCACACTGAACATATCATTTTAGTTTATGAGTCAATCAATGCAATAAATGGTGTGTAGATTGCCCATAAAAGATTCTAACTAATTACATAAACAGGTGTAAGAGAGATTAAACAAAATGGGATTACTGCTGTAAGTGTAACTTCAGTAGAATCATTTTGACATGGTCACCTAAAGCTCTGTCTACACTATCAAACCTTTTGTGACAAAAAAATGTGATGTGCCCATATATGGACACGATGATATCATATCACTACCATATTTGGGCACATCACACTTTTTTGTCAAACTAGTTTCATAGTGTAGACAGAGCTTAACAAATTTAACAAAATCAGAGACATTCTCTATGGTATAATTTCAAACATTATGAAATGTAAACAATATAATCCAAAATTATCTATAGTAAATACAGCGATAGGATAAAGAATGTCATAAACTTTATAAGGGTTGTTGGGTCTTCTTCACCATCTTATCTTATCTTATCTGTTACCTTTTTACAATATTGTCATAAACGGTAGGACATGTGTAACAGCGCTCATAAAAATATTATTTTTGTAGATTTCAGTACGGAGCTAGTTATAGTGTTTATTTTTTGGTAATGGTGTTGTACCGCAATATATCATTATATTACAAACATTTGCTGTATATAAATAGCTTTGTATGTTTGTAATGTAAGTTTGTCTGCATGAGAATGTCCACAATTTATCTTCCTGAATTTTTAAAATCAGTTATAATCAAAGAGTTATAATAATAACACCTTGGTAATGCCAACAGACCATGTCTATTGATTTTCAGGAAAATCGATATAATGGTAACGTCAGAGAAGCTTATTCTGTGTCTTCAATATGGGCTGAAAACAGCAGTATTCCCTCAGTTTATAAGTGCTGATTTTGTAAAAATTTATTAACAGAGCAATTATCTTTCATATGCATCTCAATGCCTAAAAGACTGTAGTACATTGACAATGATTTAAAGAATTTTGTTTAGATCCAACAACATTACCATTAACCTAAATAGTTCACAAATTTATTAATTATTCCTATTTGAGTGAGTGATGCGCCATGTAAATGATGCATCAACACAATGGAGTTGTGGGTTTAAAAAATGAGACAATCGCTACGCAAGCAAAACATTTATTGTTTACATAAAAGACATTAACATTCTCGAAAATATCTTTGAAGATACAGAGTAATGCACTGTAATGCATTCATAAGTAATACAATAGAATCCATAAAGGGACACTTTTATTTCACAATATAAATAGTAGTATCCAAAAAATGGATTCAACAGTATTTGAAGAGTAAAGCAGAAACAGAATTAGAAACAAGAAATGTAATTAGCTTACCATAAAAACTATCCAGTTTTAGAAGATAAAATTGAGTTCCAAGTAACAATTCCCACTCTATATACTGTAGATAGAGCAAAATAAAATATTGGCATCAGTAGTAGAAGTCACTGCAAAGTATACAATTTCCCATACAAATTTATCGTTGAAATAATGTTCAAGTCAAGAGACAGTAATAGTGTGCGTTTTGTACATGGTATAATACGCAAGAGTCTTGAGAGCTGTTTTATGTAAGAAATCTAAATTATTAGATAGCTGTACATTGCTGACAAGTGTAGCCAGATCTCTTCACTACACATGCTTTACAAGTGTTGTTATTAGATCGCTATTCAAATCATTGACCAATATGAAGCCACTCCTGAGACATTAACAAAAGTAGTTACCAATCCTGTAATCTAATTGGTTCAATATTGGCTTGCCTGCCTGTGCTTATGAATATTCATTGTAATTTCATTACATCTGTGATTGGTTGAATAGTACAATTGCCTGCTTTGTGCTCATGAATATTCATAGGTATATCATTACACTATGATTGGTGGGATTACATTCTCATTACCAGCTTATGCTAGATATTCATAACAATGCTTTCTGATTGGTCAAATATTTCTTAGGCTGGTTAATTATAAAAATGCATGTTGTCTGAACTGATATGGTTGAATATTCCCATTGGTCGATACTGAAGTCAATGAATATTTAATTAGATAACAAACAACTCGGAATTCAGATTGGTATAAATTATTCCATTCACCATAACAATTTATTTGTATTACAGTAATAATCCAGAAGAAGATGATTATAAACTGAATATTCATAAATCAGATACAGTATAAACAATTTTGATTGGTAGAGAACAATAAGCCTTTAGGCCTATTCTTATTGGCTTACCTGCACAGGTCCCTTGTGATACCACTCACTGCACAGATAATCATTACTATGTTCACAGTCAATACATGTCTTGGATTTCTTTACAACTAAAGGCTTATGACATGTGCGTAAGTCTAACACATGTGGTTTGAATCGGATAGTCATATTCTTACTGGGACTGTGACACAACTTTGTGGTTCCACCTGCAACTCCTGTGAATCAACCCATTGATTGACAACTCCACTGTGTAGTTTCCACTAGATAGAGGGCAGCAAACAAATAAACCCTGTATATAATTTTAATAGAGAATAAAATTTACTTACTTACAATTGTATTATACTGTATATCACATTGTATTATAACTAAACTATTATTTAATTGTTTTATTTTAATTTTATTATTTAATATTTTGTTTAATGTTTCTATTGATTAGTAATCTTTAATCTTGCCGAAAATGTTTTTAAACGTACAAATGCATGTACCAATCAGGGACAAGGAATTTTATGCTAATTAGGTAAACCGTCGAACACATCGCGCAAGAAAACAAAAAACAAAGTTCGACACTTTTCTACTTTAAATACACATTTTCTGTTGTCCGATTTTGGTAGACTTTTTACAAGACGTTTATAGTATTTTTATCTATCAAATAAGTGTATAAAATCATTTATTGCAATTTTGTCCACCAAAAATCGTAGATTGACTGGACTATAAATTAATATTAACAATTATGATAAATGTATGGATTTGCGTGTATGGATACATGATGTACAGTCCATTACATGCGGACTTTCACAGTACAGTTCTTTATATTTATATTTGTTTTTGCCTATGTTTTTACACTTCTATAATTTCTCTTAAACATTTGAAATTAAAAAATTATTATGATTAATGTCAATAAATAAGTAAATGATTATAATTATGTATTAATTATGTACAATAATTTTATTATGCATCATATACATGATATTATTGAATGAAATTGAATAAAAGTGGTGCATGCCACAAAAAAAAAATAAACGAAATACAAGTTTATTAGCTGATTTCTGTCCCCTTGTCAAATTATTTTTGTAAATTTTCTGCTAGTGACGTTTCCTTCGCTTTTTATGTTGGTTCTAATTGTAATTATCGATTGCAGTGTTTATTCCAGTTTTTAGTTTGTCTTCTGCTGCTGGTTCCAATCCAAAATTCTATTAAATCTATCTTTATAACGTCTTTCCAGCGTAACGTCTACCCGTTTTGGAAAACGGTTTTTAGGCATCGGACAAATGTCCAATACAGGTACATCGTTTTACAAATACATGTGATTACACTTTTTAATTAAAACTTAGTACAGGCAAAAAAAAGTCCACATCAAAACAATACATTTTATTAGACAAAAATAGAACACTATTTACTGGCTACATGGTGTCCGTTAAAAGAGATTTAGTTATGTTTCAAAGTAAATTCTTCATATTTATTTGCTTCAAATTATGAAAAGAATGTATAGTGTTTAAACCTCTAAGCATTTCAATTCAGAAACCGCTGTATTTTATTCGAATCGGTTTATTCTGTCTGCATTGGTTGTCTGTATTCAAAGTCGAGTGATCTTTCCAGGGCACACACCTTGTATGGGTAGGGTCCAAGAGTTGCTCCAAAAAAACCTTCAAGGTCCGGCGTAGGATCTTCATCCGGGTACTTCAGTTTGAATCTGTGTAACAGGTGTGCGAAATAGATAAACAGTTCCATCACGGCTAATTGTTCTCCAACACAATTCCGTCGCCCTGAAAACAATAATTTAAAATTAAAAAGCAATTTTCTTAAATGTGATAGACAATTACATTTCCTAGCATGTTATAACACTATTCTGGTTTAACCTTGATTACTGATATTTGTAACCATTGTATCAGGGAAGAGTGAAATTACAAATGTCACTCTTCCTTGATTGTATCTTGAAATGTTTAATTTCTAATTACATGACCGAATTCCAACATTTCATATCCTTTGCGTGTAAGTAATGTATGAGAGAGTTTGTTTAATTTACCTATCGAAAACGGAATAAGTTTCTCATTTTTTGAGTAGCATCCATTTTCATTCAAAAACCTCCCTGGTTTAAACTTTTCTGGCTCAGGCCAAGTCTCGGGATCAAACATCACCGACCAGATGTTTAACGTGACAATGGTTCCTTTTGGTATGTCGTAACCACGAAGTGTTGTATCCTCAGTGGCCGCATGCGGAACACCTTGACAAAAGTATTTTTATCTTAACTTATCAGTAAGCTAGTTTTGAATATATATTTTTAAGATACACTATTAATTAATTATTCTAATACTTTTTAAAAACATAATAAACAGAAACATTTTTTGGCCTTCAACAATTCAAATTTAATGTTGACATACTCAATCGCTCGAATTACACACTGGCATGTTAGGCTTTTGAGATAGTAGTCTGCTGTTAGGTTTACGCCACCATCTGTATAAATAAGCACAATTATGCATAATCCCATTCCACATTAAAATGATGATGCCTTGAAACGCGCAGCGCATGTCTTAAAGTTAGAAAAAAATATTCAGACTCACTTAAAGGAGCAATGCATCCGATACGTTGTACTTCTGCTAATGTAGCCATTGTATATGGCAGTTGAGATCTGTCAGAAAGTAGCGGCATTCTTTTGCGACCGATAACAAGATCCATTTCATCTTGAACTTTGACCTGGATGTCAGGATAAAGAGCCAAGTATAGTACTGCCCATTTCAACGTGTTAGCGGATGTTTCTGTTCCTGCATTGAACATATCACTGATATCAAATTTAAGATGAGCCTCGTCGAGAGTTCCAACAAATCCGTCAACTTCCCGTTTTTGTACTTCGTCTAGATACGCATCAATAAATTGTCGCGGTTTAGACTCTACGTAACTCAATTTTACCTCATTGATTTTCTTATCTAGAAAAATATAGTGATCGTCAACTAACTTTTTCAGCTTCTTGTAAGGGCTGAACGGAATATGTCGTAGGAATGGAAAGCAGTTGATTGGTCCAGATACTTGAAAAAGGTGGCCCATGTCGCCTAAGATTGTCATCATTTTGACGAACCATGGGTCGTCAAAGTTGAAACGGTTTCCAAACATTATGGCACAAATGACGTTTGCCGTTGCGTTACCAAGGTACGGTGTAGGGTTGAATGG